>NC_080589.1:56270841-61070841 GCF_029962835.1 Magnolia sinica | reverse complement strand
ATTGAATGGGTCACATACACACCTGCTGGTTGCTCCACACAAACCTATGGTTGGCATCCAAACCATTATTCCTTATGGGTGGCCAGCCTGAGTTATGGATTTGGATGATTTCTTTTACCTCACAGCCTAGACTCAAGGATAGAACCTGATGGATGGAGTCGATTTTACGTATAGAACTGGTGGACCCCACTGCTCTTGGGTGTTTAATGCATTGTGTAGAACTGGTGTTGAGGGCCCCATGTAATCAGAAGCTGTGGGACCATGTAAAACCGGACTTGGAGGGATCCTATCTAAACCAAAGCTTTGTAGGACCCTATAAAACCGGTATTGTAGAGAGCCCCTACCTACAACTGCGGTTATATGGAGCCCGTGTAAGAAAAAAGTTGTGGGGTCCACTGTGTTATGTGTGTGACATCCATTCTGTCCAGCAGTTTGGCCAACTCATCTTAGGACGTGAGAGCTTATAAAAGAGGCCGATCCAAGACACAAGTGGGCCACCCACAGGAAATAGTGGTGATTAAATGCCTACCATTGAAACTTTCCTAGGGTCAATGAAGTTCTGGATCAAGCTAATACTAGGGTCTCAGCTGTGTAGTTTATCTTGTGAATAAAATTTCTTTTTGCTGAAAAAAAAAAGGTGTAATATTTGTGTTTTCTGTTCATCACCTTTGGAAGTATTGGATGCCATATAAACATCACGGTGGGCCCAAGGAAGTGTCCATGATGTGTATTTCGGGCCCACTACTGTTTTGTGTAATGTGGTAATAGAGTTTTGGATTTTGCCACATTAATTTTTCCGCTCATGGCTTAACTTGAGCTGGCGAAGCTGAGGGTCTGGGGCTTTGAGTTCCCAGTGGCGTGACCCACTTGATTGGATCAACCCCATTTTGCAGGGCCCTCATGAGTTGATTAGGTGCAATTGATGCACGCGGGGTTCGGATGGGTGAGGTGTTGGTGGATTTTGGACCGTTAACACTCATAAAAGACATGGACATGCTGTTTGGCTGGTGACCCAAACACCAGCCAGATAGCTGGTGTCAAAGCTCTATGGGCCCCACCACGATGTAGCTGTCGGTCCATTTTGTTAGCTTATATGTTTTACTTCATGAGCCCAAAAACAAGGTTGATCCAAACCTTAAGTGGATCACATGAAAGGAAACAGTGAGGATTGAAAGCTTATTTTGAAAACTTATTAGTGGGGATTAAATGCATGGTGTTGAAAACTTATCAGGGCCCACGGAAGTTTTGAATCAAGATGATATTTTTGATTTTCCTTCATCCATGTTTTTGACCTTGTGAACAGGTTGGATGATAAATAAATATCACTGTGGGCTCGAGGAAGGTTTCAAGGGTGGACACTAGTCTCCCTATTGTTTCCTGTGATGTGGTCCACTTGAGGTTTGGATCTTCTTTATTTTTGAATTCATGCCCTAAAATAAGCTGGCAAAATGGATGGACTGCAGGGATAAAACACATCCATTATGGTAGGGCCCACAGAGCTTTGACACAACCTAGCTGGCTGGTGCTGGGTCATCAGCCAAACCCGTCCCCCTGGGGCCCATTTCTGTAACACTTCCTGTGTTTAGAATTATTCGCGTGCATGGAAACTTTTTTACATCATCATTTGGTCACCAGACAAATCCCATCCTGTGGGGCCCATCTCTGCAACGCTTATTCGCGTACAGGGAAACTTGTTCGTATCATCGTACTGGAAAACATTTTCAGCTACTGAAAGTTATTCATCTGACCGTGTGGGGCCGACTGTGTTGTTTGTATGCCTTTCCACAAGAGCTTCTGGTGAGCCCTGCCGTGATGATCAGCTTGACCCAAAAGTCAGGTCGGTTCCTATCATCAGGTGGGCTACAGGTTCCAAGGTTTTTTTTGTTGTGTATTATAGTTTTCTAAGGTGGCCCACCTGATGGTTGTTCCACCTAGATTCTTGGGTCATCTGGCCGAGATGGTAGTGATACTTAACTGGTTTTTTTGTGGTGTATTATAGTTTTCTAAGGTGGCCCACGTGATAATTGCAGGGCTTGGATCCCAAAATCACCATCTGGGCCTAACAAAACTTGACTGCACACCACTTTAAAAAGAAAAAATAAAATAAAAATGATTGAGGGATTCATAAAATAGATTCTTTGGTGATATAGGGCCCATTTGGATGCACTTATTATAAAAGAAATGCACCATTGGGCCTAGAAATGAGGGAACGGACTCAAAAGTAGGGAGAGACTACTATAAAGGTAGAATCAGGGCCCGCTACTTGGAATGGTGATGCTCTTTGCAAAAGAAGAGACTTGACTATAGAAATGGAAACTTTTGGCCCAAAGCCATCTTGGAAATCGCATAGCACCCTCTCTCTCTGTGTGTGTGTGTAGAGCTGGTTGCAGACGCTTTCATGGAAAAGATGGACCAGAGAAGGCCTGATCGGAGGTAAAAACGATCCAGACCGTCAGGACCTTAAATCAGTTGTATCTCACAAATTGGAATGAAATTTTCGACATATTATATATGATTTTAGGGTAGGAGAAGCTACTTAAGCCAACCAACCCCACTACATCGGGTTGCCCACACCGAATATGCGAGATTCCATAAGATCGACGGTCAAAAGTCCTATTTAATTTCATTTTTTATTATAAATAGTAAGTTTTAGTTTAACTTTTAATCCTTTGCGTTGTAGTAGTCATGCCTAACATGAAAAAGGGTTTAGAAAAGTTAGGAAAGTGCCCAACATGAAAAAGGGTTTAGAAAAGTTAGGAAAGTGCCCAACATGAAAAAGGGCATAGAAAAGTTAGAAGAGTAACGTTGTTGGGCTATATTGGACACTTAATAATTTTGGCAAAAAACCATGAAGTCTAGTAGGAATGGAGGCCGTCGATAAATGGTAAGTATACTATTTATAGTAAGTATGTTTTAGGGTGTTTGAGTTGGAGTCTAAGTCTAAAACTCTATCCAAGGTTTAGCCTCCAATGGGACCGAGGTTGTTGGTTAGCTTAAGAAATACCAAATAAAGTTTCTTTTGGGAGCCTCCAATGGGAGTATACATGTAACGACCTTGGAATTTTTGTGCTAATCTTTCCTTAAGTAGTTGTTTTGGGGTAATTAGCGCAATACTCGATTGCTTATGAAATTCGCACCAATCACTTTAAATTGTATCTCGCATGGCTTAAAACGTGTAGATTAGTTAGCGCTACGTTACTCGAAAACCTGGGATCTATCGCTAAATCCAGGTGTTCTGGGAATTTTTGGAAGATCCGGATCGGACTGACCGCGCGTCGAAAGTCCGATAGCGATGATCTTAGGCTATTGCGGTCACCGAGTTGGACTTGACCATCACCTCGAAAATCAAGTCCATGTGATGTTAGGGTCGTTTTGCTTGAGCTCGGAGTGAAGAGTGTGAGAACGGTTGGTATTTAATAAGTTTTTATGAAATCTGAGTCGTGTCACATGCGACAATTTTAAACTATCGACCGCTAGATTCGACCCAATTTCATCCTCTATCGTGGATAGGTGGCCCGGCATATCCTAGTGCTTATGGACTTGATCGAGATTCCGTGACCGTTGATTTGAGTGTGGTTCGCCACGTGATCTCGAAGAGCCACAAGTAAAAACTCGGCTGACCTAGATCCATGGTCAATGAGCTTAAGTCCGACCTTTCGTGGTTATAGGCCCACCAGAAGTGCTTCGTTGGATCGAGAAAGGCATGCTTTGGTTATAACCTAAGTATACCTTGTCCCTAGGGTTATTTTCATCAAGAATAGGCCTATTTATAGTCCTTAAACCCTAGCCCTCTTTTCCATACGAATTTGTCTCTAACCCTAGCTTGGAAAGAGAGTGGAAAAGAGAGAGAAAGTGAGAGAGATAGGCTGGTGAATCATCTTGGTTTCTTCCTTGTTCTTCTTCATCTTTGAACCTTCACTTTGAATCGTTCTTCTGACGGTTCTGAGTTCTTTTGGGGTAAGTTAATCTAACCCTAACCTGTGTTAGAGCTTAGATTAGACTTGGTGTTGTTGTATCTCATTTCTATCCTTGTTTTAGGGTATTCTTTCGTCGTTGACGAAGACAACTCGTCTAAATTGGTTCGGTGGTTCTTTCTTCACTTAAGGTGCGGACCTTAAGTGTATAGGTTATGGTTTTCAAGGCTTTCAATGCCAGTTAGTGATTTATTCTTGTTATGGATGAGATTTCATATGCCAAATGTTGTGTTTACATTGCTTTCCTGATATGCATGCGCTATATTGAGATTTGTGTATTCTATATGTATTCATAAAGTACCGTATACGTATAAAATATGCACTTATATTTGCCATGATTATTTGTCATGTATGTATGCTAGATGCATGTATGACAACTCCTTGGTAAAAGGAATTGTCAAAATGCATGTATTTCAACATACGTCATGTATGTTGTTCCATGTATGCTAAGTGTTTGTAGAAATGCATGAATGATCTAAAGTGTAACTTATTACACTAATTGCGGGCATTGAGAAGTGATTCTCAACACTCCTATCGATGCGCATGATTTCCTTTATGCAAGTTACATTCCATGTTATTTAAATTCAAGCATTACCTATGCTTACATTTATGTTAAGTTGAGATTCTTCAGAAGCGTATGTACCATGGTTTGAGTTGTTGTTCCATTACTGTTCTACATTCCACATGAATATCTGTAGTAGTGTAAGGTGTTTGGGACTATGCCTTAGTCCAGGAAATCGGTAATTGACCCTATGTTCGTGGCTGAGATTGCTTTCGCCACGTAGGACGTTTTAGACGAACCCGAGTCGTATTAGAGTTGTCGGCAGTGGTTTGGCCACGCAGAGTGTTTACGCACTCTATGTCGTTCAACTCAACGTGCGCTCATGCTAGTCGAGTTCGTCAAGTAACCCGATTGTCCGATGTATGTTCACCATGTATGGACGCTATTGCTTGAATCTAGGGTACCGAACTTACCAGTGAAATCCTATTAACTATGGTACTTGATCCGCTAAGACTCATGAGCCGGACATGGTGGTATGGGACACCGTGGTCGAGCTGTCGGCCTACGCTGGGGTGACGAGCCTCCCCGTAGTGACCAGTGAGCAACTAAACTCGTGAGCCGATTATGGTGGTATGGGACACTATATTCGTGCTGTCGGCCTACATTGATTGGTGACGAGCCCTTTGTAGTGACCTCGAGCATACCTGGATACCGCAAGGAGGTGACGAGCCGAACTGTGGTAGTAAGGGCATGAAAGGCGTGCATTGATTGGTGACGAGCCCTTTGCTACGACCTCAAACATATGATCGTATGAGATGTCTAGGATTGACGACCCTAGTATGGATCACTGTTTGGATGGTGATATGAGGAAGGTATCTTAGCTTCCCAATCCTGCTGTGTGAAATGGACTAATAACAACTTGGTAATCATATTCATGCACCGCATTTGCATGTGCTTTGTAGATGTGGCGCACTTTGAGGCGATGTCATGCGTAACGTAAGATGAAGACGCTGAGGGTGTACGCGTGAGGGCACGCATCATATTGCATTCATCCTTGCATTAACAAGAGTACTTAGGATTTATTTAATTATTCTGCTTTATCATTACCTGTTTGATTGAATCGATAACATGTTAACCAAGGCCTTATTGTTCCACCGAGTTGATCACTCACTCCCACGTTTGCAGGGCGGTGTTAAACACCCACCGAACTCTGTCTTAGGCTCCGATGTTGCAGATGTGGATGCGACTTCGGAGGCGAGCGGGAGCCGGATGATGACGAGGCCGCCTTCTCCTATATGCAGTTTTGAGACGGGTTCTAGCGAGCCTCGTGCTGGGGATTATGGGACTATTTTTGGAACTCAAATGATGTAATTTAATACTTATAATTTTGTTAAATAACACTTTCATACGATCGGCTTGTATATGTAATTCAGGGGTTTACACTTGTACACATATTTCCCTATAAGTCTTCCGCTTGCTTTATTCACTTATCCCTGAATCATATCTGTGTTTTGGCTTAATCTATTCCATGTTTTATGCACTAATACAGTCAACATACATCTATCATTAAATGTGTTGCATAAGTGATGTTTTGGAACTCGGGAGCCGAGTTATGCTCAACCCCGAATTTCGGGCGTTACAAGTTAGCAGCTCCATGGATTCCCTCCTCTTGGGAAGATAGTGATCAACCTCATCCCATCCCTCCCTGCGCCAAGGTGCACCTTTTCACACTTGTCATGGGCCTCTAATCCGAAGGACCATGTGATGCGGCATCCCATGAAACTCACAAGGACTAATTTTCACCCTAATCTAAAGTCCGGTAGGCCATAGCAAAGAGAGATGCAAATCAAGGAAGGAAACCGTTTTCTTTTCCATGACCCACCAAAGTTTTAGATCAATGTAAAAGTTGGGCCCCAAGGATTTCATGGGGTGCTCCAGGGCGTGGACTTTGATATATATATATATATATATATAATCGGTATTTAGTTGGACATATAAAACAACTATCAATAACCCAATGACAAGTATGGAAAGGTGTTTTTTTTTTTTAAATGTTAGTCATGTTTGGCTAATATCTTAGCGCTAGAGCTATAAGGTCAGTTTTTTTTTTTTTTTTGGCAGGGGGGAGCTTATCCTTGCCCTGTTTCCTGTCTGTACTGACCGACAGCTGCTGGGTCTCCCCATCTCTCTGAAACTTTCCTCGGTCTTCGGCCGGAGATTTTTTGAATCTTTTGTGTCAAGGTGATGGATACAAGAAGAATTTAGCATTTCCAGCCTATATATATATATATATATCTCTTGTACTTGTCAAAAGTTCTCTCTCTCTCTCTCTCTCTCTCTCTCTCTCTCTCTCTCTCTCTCTCTCTCTATATATATATATATATATATATATATATATATATATATACACACACCTCGCAAGTTCTCATCAAGAACTCATGAGAACTTTTTGAGAACCCATCTCACGTGATATGAGTTCAAGATCTAAACTGTTCATGTGATGCCACAGTACCCCATGAAACCTTCTTGGCGAACTTTTACCTTGATCAAAAACTTTGGTGGACCATAAAAAAGTGAAAAAGTTTCCCCCCTTGATTTGACTCTCTCTTTTTCCATGGCCCACTAGAGTATTGGCTTAGAGTAAAAGTTGGACCATAGGAATTTCATGGGGTGTTGCATCATGTGGACAGTTCAGATCTTGCAATTATATCATATGAGATGAGTTCTCAAAAAGTTCTCACGAGTTCTCGTGAGAATGGGTAGGCATGTGAGCATTCCTCTCTCTCCACACGTTTAAGTCATGTCCAAAATCATCCATCTCCTGACCCCATTCATTGGAGTATCATCGATGGGCCTTGCCTTTGACCCAGGTTTACAATAATCAGGTGTGACCTTTAGCTCTATCTTTTGTGATGTCTGTGTTACTCCATTCTTTGTGCCAGCTCACGCTAGGCAGTGATGTTAAAAATCAGGAAGATTCCGGAAGTAAAGTAAGCCACACCACGTGAAATGGTGGGAATTGGAATGCCTAGCGAGGTTGAAACTTTCCGAAGGCCTGCCTGATGTTTATATGTCATCCAAAACCATTCATAATTAAGTTGATTCCCACGTGAATGAGGGCAAACACCTATATCAGCCTGATCCAAAACTGCTATGGCCCACAAATTTTTTTTGATGGTGATTGTTCAATCACCATTGTTTCTTTTAGTGTGGCCCATTTGAGATTTGAATATGCCTAATTTTTAAAATGACGTTTAAAAGGGGCAAGCGCATTGGATGAACGAAGTGGAAATAACACAGATATGACAGTGGGCCTCGTGGAGCTTAGGATAAGAGCAGATTCACGTAACTTCTGATTACATGAAATTCGCATTTGATGCCACTTTCCTGTGTCCCATCATACAGGGAGCCCCTAAGAGGAAGCACCATCAATTTCACCGGATCACATTTTTACATGAGCCCACTGTCATGAATGTACTGTATTTTACATATAAAATTGGTGGGCCCCACAGCTGTTGGGTGTTTTATGCATTGGTTCTGTGTTGAGGGTCCCATGTAAACCAAAGCTGTGAGAACATGTAAGAACGGTATTGGAGGGATCCTATCTAAACCAAAGCTTTGTGGGAACATGTAAAACCAGTGATGGACGAGAGCCTTTTCCTACAACTTCCATTACGTGGAGTCCATGTAAGCAAAAAGCTGTGGTGCCCACCACGATGTCTGTGTGATATCCACTTTGTCTATGATCAGTTCGGCCAGCTCACCCAAGAATGAGGTGGACCCAAGATTCAAGTGGGCCATGTGTGATATTGAACACCTACCATTGAAACCTTCACTGGGTCACTACCGAAGTTTTGGATGAGTCTAATATTTGTGTTTTATGTTCTTCCTTGTGGGAATAACTATAACTGTACCAACAGTTTGGATGCCATATAAACATCACTGTGGGCCCAAGGAAGTGCCAACGGTGAGTGTTTCCATCCCCACTGTTTTGTGTGGTGTGGCGCGCTAGAGTTTTGGATGCATTCAATCTTCACTGTTTCCTATGGTGTGGTCCACTCGAGGTTTGGGCTTGCCTCATTTTTGGGCTCATGCCCTAAAATAAGCTGGCAAAATGGATGCTTTATGTGGATAAAACACATAAATTATGGTAGGGCCCACGGAGCTCTGACACCAGCTAGCTGGCTGGGCTGGTGTTCGGGTCACCAGCCAAACTGCATCACCATGATACACACCATATGGGGCCCGCTTCTGCGGCACTAATTCATCCCACTCCTTGTACCTAGCAGGACCCATCAATAAAGGAGGACTTAAAATACTAAAAGTTGGGAAGACCTGACTACAAAAGTAGAATCTGTGTCCAAACCTATACAATCATGAGCCCAACTCTTACGGCAGCACCAAATAAAAGAAGAAGACTCGACTTTTAAAAGGAGGAGAGACTTGACTGTAAATGGAATATTTAAGTTGGGAAGACCTGACTATAAAAGTAGAATCTGTGTCCAAACCTATACAATCATGAGCCCAACTCTTACGGCAGCACCAAATAAAAGAAGAAGAAGAAGACTTTTAAAAGGAGGTTACACTTGACTGTAAATGGAATATCTGGGCCCAAACCCATCCAGTCCCAGGCCCACCTCTTGGATTCTCAATGCGTCTTACAAAAGAGGAGAGCATGAAGCCATCCAATCCCACAACCAACTCCTGAAAATGTCACGGCACCCAATTTAATAAGAAGACTATACTCTAAACATAGAATACTGTTCCAAAATCATCAAGTACTGGGCCCAACTCCTTGGAATATCACAGATGGGACTTGCCTGTTACCTAAGGTTATAGGAATCCCCTAAAGCCTTAAGCTCCGTGGGGGTGTTGTGAAGTCTGTGTTAGATCCCTTCTATTTATTGTGACAAACTATGTTAGGAAGTGATGTTAAAAATAAGAAAGATTTAAAAACTAAAATGAGCCACACCACATGAATTACTGGAGATGGGAACACCCATGTTGAAACTGTCCTGAGGCCAAACTGATGTTTAAATGCCATCCAAAACCATTCATAAGTGGATTCCTTCATGGATGAAGGGAAACACCAATATCATCCTGATCCAAAACTTGTGTGCTCGACATGACTGTTTCGATGGTGGTTGGTGGTGAGGCCAATTTGAGATTTGAATCTCATAGATTTTGAAACCAGACTGAATATAAGATATGACTTTCCTGTGCCTCTGCATACAGAGAGCCTCGTATGGAGGAAGCTATGTGGGGCCTACGGAAATGTCTATGGAAAATCCACTCGGTCACCTGATCACTTTAGGAAGTGAGCCCGACCACCGCGTATGGGGCTTTTCTATGGTTTGAGTTCATAATGGTGTGACCCACTTGATTGGAATAACCCAATTTTACAGGTCCCTCATTAGTTGATAAGGAGCACTTGATGCACGGTTCAGATGGGGGAGTTGGGTGGTGGTGGGTTTTGGATTGCTACCACTCATAGTAGCACTGTTGCAACTAGGTGGGTGTCTTACATGGACGCACTTTTGCTTAGGGTGGGCAAGTCGGGTCGAGGTGGGCCAAGTTCAGCTCGGCTTGTCCATACTGTACTCGAGCTCGGCCTCGAGCTCAACATTGAAGCTTGGCATGTTTGTCAAAGTTGTCGAGTTGAGTTCGAGTCGAGCTAGTGGTTCGAGTCGACTCAAGCTCAAGCTTGTTAGGTGAGAAAGTAATGGATTCTGTTCTTGATCCTCTTCCATTGATTTAGAAGAGAAGCTAAATAAAAAATTTTAAAGAGGCATTTTACATGAAGCTCCACCAAGTGAAATTCATTTTTGGTTTGGCCCCGCAACCGAAATAGGGTGAAGACCATCTTTCAGCAGTCCAAAAAATCCACCTGTGTGGGCCCCATGATAGAAGAACCATGGGGCCAAAAGCATCCTCAATTGTATGTTCTGAATTACCCATCATCAAGGCCATACTTTCCAATGGATAGGATTTTGAACAGACCTAGGACCACAGAAAAGTGGGACCCACCTGTATTGTTGCTGCTTAAACAAAGGCGCAATTTCCGTTACCTTGCAGATGATTTGAGGACTTGTAGCTCTCAACATATTCAGGAAGGACATGTCTATTCATGTGAGTGCTCCATACAATATACCATTTTGGATTCAAGAGACCATCAACACCAACATCAAACTCTTCACTGCTGGGGTGAAAGCAAAGAGATCCCACTTCAACTTTCTCCGCATTCCCCACAACTTTAATGTATTTATTAATCGAGTCGAGTCGAGCTCGAGTTCAAGCTTCGAGTCAAGTCGAGTTCAAATGCTCCCTGATCAAACTCGGCTTGAACTCAACTTGAGCTTCAAATAATTAGCTTGAATCAGCCCGAGTCGGCCATTCAAGCCGAGTCAATCCGAGCTGACTCGAGCTGAGTTTTTCGAGCTAGCTTGACTCATGAACAACCCTAGTTTTGCTGGTGAGCCGAACACGTACCTTCTAGCTAGTAGGTGTTAAAGCTCTATGGGCCCCACCATAATGTATGTATTTTATATATCCACACCATCCATCCATTTTTTTTCATCTCATTCTCAGTCATGAGCCCAAAAATAAGGCAGGTCTAAATCTCAGGTGGACCGTACCATAGGAAACAGTGAGGATTGAATCCACACCGTTGAAAACTTCATGGGACCCACAAAAGTTTTGAAGAATTAAGCTCATATTTGTGTTTTAGAATTAAGCTCGTATTTGTGTTTTCCCTTCCTCTAGGTCTGTGAAAACAAATAAATATTACTGCAAGCCCTACAAAGGTTTCGAGGACATCATTCTCCCCTGTTGTTTCCTCCCGTGCTATGGTCCATTTGAGGTTTGGATCTGCTTATTTTTGAGCCCAAGTAAAATAGATGGACAGTATGGATAAAACACATGGTAGGGCCACACATCTGACACCAGCTACCTGGTTGGTGTCCGCGTCACCAGCCAAACCACGACCACGTGGTACAGACGATGTAGGACCTATTTCTGCAGCACTTAATCACCCGCACGAAGAATTTATTCACGTACGTGCATGAAACGTGGTTCACGCCATCGTGCGTGGAAAACTGTTTTACCTACTCAAAGTTATTCATGTTACCGTGTGGTCAGAGCTCTGTGGCGGCCACCGTTATGCAAACGTCTTATCCACGCTGTCTATCCCTATTTAGAGATCATTATACAGATCGAATCCAAAAATGAAGCATAACCAAGGCTTAAGTGGGCCACAAAGTGGGAATTGAACGACCACCATTAAAAACTTCTTGGGAGCTGCAGAAGTTTCGGATGAAGCTGATATTTATGTTTTCACTTCATCCAGGTCTACATGACCTTATGAATAGATTGGATGGTATTAAAACATCACAGTGGCCCTTTGAGAGTTTTCAATGGTGGGTGTCATTATGACCACTGCTTCATTTGGCGTGGTCCATAGGAGATCTGGGCCTGATTCATATTTTAGGTTATGCCATAAAATGATCTAGTAATAGGTATGGACGGCATGGATAAGACGTTTACATCACAGTGACTCCCATGAAGCTCTGCCCGGACGGATTACTGTATCGGCTGGGTAGGGCGCAATCCGCTTCCGTTGGTATGCCATCTCACGAGGAAAGCTTTGGCAAGTGTACCACACACCACCCACCTGGCTGTTGTGTTGACGTCACCAGGTTATGTGGGTACCATAAGTTATATCCAAACCATCCGTTCACTTGGCAAGCTCTTTATAAGGATTGAACCGAAAAATAAGAGAGATCGAAGGATGAAGTGGACCACACTATAAAATGTAGTGAGGGATTAAAATTCTACCATTGAAATCCTTTTGGAGGTTACCAAAATTTTGGATCAATAGGATAGTTGTTTTGCCTCTTCATCCATGTCTCCGTGACCTCATTAACATATTGGATGGAAAATAAATGTTATAGTGGGCCCTAAAAATATTTTAACGGTAAGAATCATTGCCAAATGGATGAACGGTGTGGATATGATAAATATATCATTATGGGGTCCGTGTAACTTTGATCTTCCTTGAACCGTTCGTACAACTCGGCATTGAGGAGCGTCAGCGCTGTCTGCGCACGGCATACCCACATCAGCTAGGTTGGTGGTGTGTGGTACACCAGAAAATCTGCTTTTCCGAGGGCTTTCGAGTTTTTTTTTTTTTTGGTGGTGTAGTATAGTTTACTAAGCTGGTCCACCTGATGGATGGACCAGCTAGATTTTTAGGTCATCTGGTGGAGATGGTCGTGCTGCAACTATTGCAGGGGTTGGATCAAATTACGGTCGCAATTACCACTTTAAAAATTAGAAAATGATAAAGGGATGCATAAAAATAGATTCTTCTTTGGTGATCTAGGGGCCGTTTGGTTGCATTTCCTTCCCATGGGGGGTTTTGGAAAAAGGGTTTCAAACGTGCTCTTTTTTTTTTTTTTTTTTTTTTTTCCGGTTGAGTTGATAGCAAAAGATAGACTGGACTCGGACGAGAGACTTTACTGTAAAAGTAAAGTCAAGTTCTAAGCCCATATAAGGGAATTTGACCGTACTGACCTCGAAATTTGGTCAAATTACCTTGGGAGCTACCGACATTCCAGTTATCGTCTTTCGACAACTTTTAGATATTGTTTGAGATGAAAATACCTCTGATTTTGGTTCAGAAGTTGCTCAGTCATGGAGTGAATAAGAAGTTACATTCTTATTGCAACCCCGAAAAAGTGATAGATTGGCTACTCCCCCTACCACCGGCCAATGGCCGGTGCTCGGTGCTTTGTGGGCCCCACCACCATGTATGTGTTTCATCCATGCCGTCCATATATTTTTCCAAATCATTTTATTGTATGAGACCAAAAATGAGGTATATTATCCCAATATCAAGTCAACCACATTACAAGAAACAGTGTTAAATGAGTGTAGACCATTAAAAACTTTTTAGAGGCCATAAAAGTTTTGGATCAAGCTGATCTTTTTTCTTTTTCCCTTCATCTATGTCAGTATGACCTAATCAACAGATTGGATGTCAAATAAATAGTATAATGGGCCTTAGGAGGATTTTAATGGTGGATATACAATTACTATTGTTTTCATCTAGTGGTCCACATGACAACCACGATCTATATAACATGACAATCACAATCCATACAACATGACAACTACGACCCATGCAAACCACGACCTAAATGGGCTGCAGTTGTATGGATCGCAGTTGTCATGTTATATTGGTTTTAGTTGTCATTTTATATCGGTCTCAGTTATATGGGTCGCAGTTGTCATGTTATATGGGTCTAAGTTATCTTATTATATAGGTCTTAGTTGTATGGATCATAGTTGTCCTATTATATGGGTCGCAGTTGTCCTGTTGTATGGGTCGCAGTTGTCCTGTTATATGGGTCGCAGTTGTATGGATCACAGTTGTCATGTTATATGGGTCGTAGTTGTTCTGTTATATGGGTCACAGTTGTATGGATCGCAGTTGTCCTATTATATGGGTCGCAGTTATCTTGCTATATGGGTCGTGGTTGTCATGGGTCATGGTTATCATATCATATTAGTCGTGATTATCATGTTATATAGGTCGTGGTTGTAATGTGACGTGTGCGGTTCATAAGGGACAAGGTTACCATGTGACGTGAACTACACCTTGATGTATATGTTTAATCCACGCCGTCCACCACCCTCTCCATATTATTTCAGGCTATGAGCCAAAAATGAGACAGATTCAAGTCCCGAATGGACCGCACAGAGGAAAATAAAGTCCCATTGTCGGAACTTTTTAAGGCCATACATCGACGTCACACTGATGTATGTGAATAAACCACGATCCATTGTACATGTGAACCATGACCCTTTGAATGGATCGTGATTGTCATGTAGCAAGGGTCGAGGTTGTCGTATTATATGGGTCGTGGTTGTCGTATTATATGGGTCGTGGTTGTCATGTTATATGGGTTATGGTTGTAATGTTATATGGGTCGTAGTTATCATCTTATAGGAGTCGAGGTAGTTACGTGTGACGTGTGCAATTCGTGGTTGTAACGTAGTAAGGGTCAATGTTGTCATGTTATAAGGATCGTGGGTTCTATCGTGATTTATGGTCGAATCTAATCCGTCCATTAGATTTATAATTTAATTTAACATCATGTGCCAAAAACTGAATTACATCCAAAAAATTTATGCCCCAAAAGGTTTTTAATGGTAGGTTTTCAATTTCACCACTTTCTATGGTGTGGTCCACATGAGTCTTTGATATGCCTCATTTTTTGGCTCATTCATATACATCACAATGGGCCCAATAAGACTATTCATTCTACATATATCGGGATGTGTAAGTCGAGTAACGTGACTTACTAAAATAACCTTCTTGAGGTCTTAGGAATCTGGACTCCTCCAGCTACTTGACTATGGGGTAACGTACTGTATTGGACTGGACGCGGATTAGCTACTGACAGGTTGATTTCACTATTGAAGTGATGTCACCAAGTTATGTGGGACCCACCATGACGTATGTGTTGTATCCACACCGTCCATCCATTTGGTGATATAAATTTAGGGTATGAATCAAATAACGAGTCAGATCCAAAGCTCGAGTGGACCCCACAACAGAAAACAGTGGAGAGAGTGCCGTCTACCATTAAAAATTTCTAAGAGCCACAAAAGTTTTCGATCAATCTAAAATTTGTGTTTTACCTTCTTTCATGTCTGTCTTAACTTATGAACACGTTGGATCTCAAATAAACATCATAGTAGACCTTAGGAAGGTTTCAATGGTGGGCGTCACTCTTCTTATTGTTTTCTAGGGTGGGGTCCACTATGATTTAGATCTGACTCATTCTTTGTCTCGTGCCCTAAAATGATATATCCAAATGGATGGATGGTGTGGATACAACACATACATCATGGTGGGTCCCACAGAAATTGGTGATGTCCCTTCCCTGTCTAATCCGAATGCGGATTTCCTCCAAAGACTTTTGCAAGAAGTTCCTGTGCAGGGAACTCAGGTGGGGCCCACTGTGATGTTTGTGACAAATCCTCCCCGTATATCCATTTTGTAAGTTCATTTTAGGACATGATGCTAAAAATGAACCGTTTTCAATGCTCAAGTGAGCTGAAAACATGGTAATTGAATGTCAACGTCCACAATTGAAATATTCATGGGCCAAAAGTGTTTTGAATCATGCTAATATTTGTGACTTTAATTCATCCTAGTTGGAATGAAGTTATTAACGGTATGGATGGCATGTAAACATCACTGTCGAACCCAATTAGGTTTCAACTGTAGTAATTTGCCTAAACACATTTTCCTTTAGTACGGCCCACTTGAGCCTTGGATATGGTTTATTTTTCGCATCATGTCCTGAAATTAACTCACAAAATGGATGGAAGGTGAGGATTTCTCACAAACATCACAGTGGGCCCCACCCAGTTCCCAGCGCAGGAACTTCATCCGAAAGGCTTTCGCAAGAAATCCTCGTCCGTCTAATCCGGGACGCGGAGGAAACGGATTGGCTACTCCCCCTGACACTAGCCCCGTGGCTGGTGGTTGGTGCTCTGTGAGACCCATCATGATGTATGTGTTTCATCCATTCCGTTCATACATTTTTACGGATCATTTTATGACTTGACCCCAAAAATGAGAGGTATATAAATCTCAGGTGGACCACACCACACAAAAACAATATTGATCGGATCTCTACCATTAAAATCCTCCTAAGGCCCACTGTACTGTTTATTTGACATCCAACACGTTGATTAGGTCATACAGGCCCAGATGAAGGGAAAAAACAAAAATCAGCTTGATCCAAAACTTTTATGGCCCCAAAATTTTTTTTAATGGTCGACGCTGATTCAACACTTTCATGTAATGTGGTCCACTTAAAATTGGGATATACCTCATTTTTAGTCTCATACGGTAAAATGATCTGTAAAAATATATGGACGGCATGGATGAAACACATACATCATGGTGGGGCCAACAGAGCATTGACCACCAGCCATTGGCTACTGACAGCGTCAGAAGCAAGGTGGCTACTGACAGTTCTTTGTGGGCCCTGTATAATATATGTGTGTTTTATCCAAACTGTTTATATACTTTTACAGATCATTATAAAGACTGAAACAAAAAAATGAGGGAGATCCAAATCTTGAGTAGACCACACCAAAAGAAAACAATGGAGATGAATGTCCACCATTAAAAACTTTCCAGAGTTCACTGTAATGTTTATTTGTCATCCAACCTGTTTATTCTATAACACACACCTGGATGAAGAGAAAATACAATTATCAGCTTAATCCAAAACCTTTGTGGCCTCGAAGAAGTTTTTAATGGTGAGTGTTCAATCAACACTCTTTCTTGTTGTGTGGTACATCTGAGATTTAGATCCGCCTCATGTTTTTTTCTCTATAAAATAGTATACAAAAATGGATGCATGGCGTGGATATGTTACATACATCATGATGGGACCCATGTAGCACTGTCAGTAGCCACCTCGCTAGTGACGCTGTTAGCAGGCAATCCGCGTCCTCTAATCCAGGAACAGATTGGCTACTCCCCCTGCCACCAGCCCCGTGGCTGGTTGTCGGTGCTCTATGGACCCCACCATGATGCATGTGCTTCATCTATTCCGTTCATCCATTTTTAAAGATTATTTTATCACTTGATACAAAAAAAGATAGGAATATAAATCTCAAGTGGACCACACCACAGGAAAACAATAGTGATTGGATATCCACCATTAAAATCCTCCTAAGGCCCACTGTACTTTTTATTTGACATCCAATCTATTGATTAGGTCATACAAACCTAGATGAAGGGAAAAAACAAAGATCAGATTGATCCAAAACTCTTATGGCCCCCAAAAAGTTTTTAATGGTCGAAGCTCATTCAACACTGTTTTCTGTAATGTGGTCCACTTGAGATTGGAATATAACTCAGTTTTGGTCTCATATCATAAAATAATCTATAAAAAATAGATGGACAACATAGATGAAACATATACATCATGGTGGGGCCCACAGAGCACCGACCACCAGCCATTGGCTGGTGGCAGGGGGAGTAGCCAATCCGTTTCCCTCTAATCCGCGTAGGATGCAGAACCGGATTGGCTGGTGTACCACACACCAGCCATATAGCTGCTGTAGGTATGTGTCGTGCAAGGACACCCTATTGTAGGTACGTGTCGTGCGAGGACGAGCACTGATGCGAGCTTCGAGTTGTACGAACGGTTCAAAGTAGATCAAAGTTACATGGCCCCAGAGTGATGTATTTATTATATCTACACCATACATCTATTTTTAGAGATAATTTTAGATCATTATCCAAAAAATGAATAATATCCAAAGATCATCTGGACCACACCACAAATAGCAACAGAGATAATGATTTTCATTGTTAAACAATTCTTAGGGCCCACCATAATGTTTATTTTCCATCCAATCTGTTCATAAGGTCACAAAGACCTGAATGAAGAGGAAAAACAAATTTCATATTAATCCAAAACTTCTGTGACCCTAAAAAGGGTTTCAATGGTAGACGTTCAATCTCCCACTGCTTTTTGCAGTGTGGTCCACTTGATTGTTAGATTTGTCTTATTTTTCATATCAAGCCTTAAGACGAGCTTGCCAAATGGATGGATGGTTTGGATATAACATATACCTCATGATTAGACCTACAGAACTTGCTGACATCAATACAATAACTATATAGCTGGTGTGAGGTACACTTAGGGGTGCACATCTAACCGTTGGAATCGTGTAACAGGACCGGAACCGTTGGATCGGTCCGGTTTGGTCCAGTTCTAGGGTGCTAACGGTCTGATTTCGGTTCCCAAATTTTCTGAACCATTGATTACAGATCAGTTCCAGTTTAGGGTCCTGTAGAACCGAACTGAACCGTTGATCCGAACCGTAGAATTGATCCGTGACAGGAACCGTGGATCTGAACCGTCGATCTGAGGTAGTTTAAAACAAAAAAAAAAACCCTTATGTTGCCTAAGTCCTTTAACACTCCCTACCCTCTGCCCTCTCTCTCGCTGCACTCCCTCTGCCCTCCCTCCCTCTCTCTCTCTCTCTGTCTCTCTCTCTCCGTCCTTGTCCCAGACACCGGCCATTGAATGTAATCACCCTCCATTGTAAAATGGAATTTAAAATCATGAAGAAAAGGGGAAAAGAAAATCCCATGCCAACATCGCTGGTTGGAAAACAATGTCATGATCCAATCGTAACAAAATGCAAGAAAGAAAAATTTTCGCTTTCTCATCCAATCATAATCCAAATGCCGCCAATATGAGAATCACCACCACGTTCCAATAACAAAACGACACAAAAAAAAAAACACCTAACGGAATTCAACAGAAAATCCAAAATGAAACCACTGAAATCATGAGAACAAATCCAGTGACGGAGGATTCAGAAAATCATCTGTGAATCGAGACGGTCTCAATCGAGGAAAAGAGAAAATCGAAACGGAAATGGAGATTGGAACGAGATGCGTTCTTCTAATTTGAAAGAATCACAATGAATTGAATATAAGAAACGAAGATTACCTGATTTCTCTGTAGATGAGAAAGATCTCTGTTTTCTATGATTTTGTAAGGGGGGGGGGGGGGGGGGATGGATATTTTGAAGGAGGAGAGAGAATGGAGAATGGGAGGGAAGAAAGCCCAAAACCGTGGATCCGATTCGAGACCGAACCATTCTTCACGGTCCGGTTCTAGTTCCAATAGTTGCAGAACCGTTAGGAATGGATCGGTTCCAGTTTCACCCCAAAATCGGACCGAATTGACCCGTGTGCACCCCTAGGTACACCAGCCAATCTGCTTCTGATGATCCGCATCTGTATCCAGGATGAAACGGATTGGCTAATCCCCCTGTTACCAGCCCCGTGGCTGGTGGTCGGTGCTCTATGGGCCCCACTATGATGTATGTCTTTCATTCATTCCGTTCATCCATTTTTACAAATTATTTTAGAGTTTTATACCAAAAATGAGAGGGATATAAATATCAAGTGGACCACACCATAGGAAAACAATGGTGATTGGATATCCACCATTAAAATCCTCCTAAGGCCCACTGTATTGTTTATTTGACATCCAATTTGTTGATTAGGTCATAAAGGACCAGACGAAGGGAAAAACCAAAGATCAGCTTGATCCAAAACTTTTATGGCCCCAAAAGGTTTTTAATGGTCCATGCTTATTCAACATTGTTTCCTATAATGTGGTCCAGATGAGATTGGGATATACCTCATTTTTGGTCTTATATCATAAAATTATTTGGAAAAATAGATGGACGGCATGGATGAAACACGTACATCATAGTGGGGCCCATAGGTATTTGTGACCTTATTAACGGATGGGATGGAAAATAAATGTTATGGTAGTGTAAACTCCCGAGACCTCGGGAACGTTATTTTAGTATGTCACGTTAGCTGGAGGAGTCCAAACTTCTGAGACCTCGAGAAGGTTATTTTAGTAAGTCAGGTTATTTTTAGTAACTTATATATATGTCAATATGAATGGTCTTATTAGGCCCATTGTGATGTATTTATTTTATCCATGCCGTCCATTCATTTTGAAAGATCATTTTAAGGGATGAGCCCAAAAATGAGGCATATCGAAGGCTCATGTGGACCGCACCATAAAAAGCAGTGAAATTGAAAGCCCACCATTGAAAATCTTTTGGGGCATAAATATTTTGGATGTAACTCATTTTTTGGCCCATAATGTTAAATAAAATTCAAATCTAATGGACGGATTGAATTCGACACATAAATCATGACAGGACCCATGATCCTTATAACACGAGAACATCGACCATTATTACATTACAAGAACTACATATGTCACATAACAACCTCGACCCATGATAATTACGATCCGTGACAACCACGACCCATATCAACCATAATCCATATAACATGACAACCACGACCCATATAACATGATAACCATGACCTGGATAACAACCACGACCCACATAATATGACAACTACAACCCATATAACATGATAATCATAGCTTAAATAACAACCACGACCTATATAACATGACAACCACGACCCACATAACATGACAACCACGGCCCGGATGACAATTACGACCTCTATCAACCACGGCCCACATAATATGACAACCACGACCTATATCAATCACGACCCACATAACATGATAACCACGACCTGGATGATAACCACGACCTACATAACATGACAACCACGACCCATATAACATGATAACTACGACCCAGATGACAACCACGACCCATATAACATGATAACTACGACCCAGATGACTACCACGACCCATATAACATGACAATCACTACCCATATAACATGATAACTACGACCCGGATGACAACTACAACCCACATAATATGACAACCATGACCCATATAACATGATAAGTACGACCCATTACAACCACGACTTATATAACATGACAACCACGACCCATGAAAACCACGACCTATATAACTTAACAACCACGACCCATATAACATGACAACCTCAACTCATATAACTTGGGTAGTGTCCACTTCTAACAAACATCACAGTGGGCCCATGGATTATACATATACATCAGTGTGGGCAGTATGGATTATACACATACATCAATGTGGGCCCATATGGTCGTGGTTTGCATGGGTCATAGTTGTCATGTTATATGGGTCGTGGTTATCATGTTGCATGGACCGTGGTTTGCAACATATTTACTTCCTTTTCTACCAAACCATTTGTATCATGGCCTAAGGCCCGACAATGGGGTGATCCAATCCATCCACCTTGTCGGTCAGCTCGCCATGGGCCCAAAAAGTCCTGGCTTGGGTAGTATCCACTTCTAACAAGCATCACAATGAGCCTGAAAAGTTTCTACAGTCACCATTATTTTCTATTTTGTGGCCCACACGAGCACCAGATCAAATTGATATTTGGGCCATACGCCTAAAATGACACGACAAAAAGGATGGGCGGCATAAATTATATACATATATCAATGTGGGCCCATAGGGGTCATTGTTTGCATGGGTCGTATATGTCATGTTATATGGGTTGTGGTTGTCATGTTGCATGGATCATGATATACACTTGTTTACTTCCTCTTCTACCAAACCATTGGTACCATAGCTTAAGGCCCATAATGGGGTGATTTGATCCATCCACCTTGTCAGCCAGATCGCCGTGGGCCTAAAAAGTCCTGACATGGGCAATATACACTTCTAACAAATATCACAGTTAGCTTGAAAAGTTTCAACAATCACCATTATTTTTTATTATGTGGGCCACATGAGCACTAGATCAAGCTGATATTTGGGCTCTAGCCCTAAAATGACATGGCAAGAAGGATGGGCGGCATGGATGAAACACATACATGGTGGTAAGTCCCACAGACCACCGAGCACCAGCCATTGGCTGGTGGCAGGGGGAGTAGCCAATCCGTCACTTTCTTAGGTGTTGAAAAAGAAGGTAACTTCTTATTCACTCCAGGACCCGTTCTGAACCAAGGACGGGGGCATTTTCGTCTGAAACAATATCCAAAAGTTGTCAAAAGGCCACTCTTGGGATATCTAGAACGTCATAACTCCTAAGGTAATTTGACCAAATTTCGAGGTCAATACAATCAATTTCCCCCATCTAATTCAGAGTCCCATTACTTGGAATCTTGATGACCTGCAAAAGTGGAGACTTGATTCTAAAAACATAGGCTTTTGGCCCAAAGCCACTATCCAGTGCCTTGCCCCAAGAGAATAAAATAAAATAAAAAAATAAAATAAAAGATGAAAAAGAAGAAGAAGAAGAAGAAGAGAAACTGTACACGCAGGAGACAAGCAAAGCCATATATCCAGTGCCGTGTCAAAAAGAAAAAAGAAAAAGAGAGACTATAAACCTAAAAGATAAGTCTAAAACCAGCCAATCTTAGACCCACTCTTTGGAAGACCATAGATGCAGCTTATCTCTAACTCAGGGTTATAGGAAGCACATATGACCTTAGCTCTATGGGAGCAATTGTAACATCTGTGTCCTCCATTCCTTGTGCCAGCCCATGCTAGGAGGTGATGTTAAAAATTAGCAAGATTCATAAGTTAAAGTGAACCACACCACATGAAATAGTGGGAATAGAAATTCCCACATTGAAAGTTTCCAAAGACCCAC
The DNA here is from genome assembly GCF_029962835.1 of Magnolia sinica. Lineage (NCBI taxonomy): Eukaryota > Viridiplantae > Streptophyta > Magnoliopsida > Magnoliales > Magnoliaceae > Magnolia > Magnolia sinica. Next base: position 61,048,200 of record NC_080589.1, on the reverse strand, counting down.
CTGACGTTTATATGTCATCCAAAACCATTAATAAGTTGATTCCCACACGGATGAAGGGAAACACCAGTATCAGCCTGATCCTAAACTTTTGTAACCCACAAGAAGTTTTGGATGGTGGTTTGTTCAATCAGCATTGCTTCTTATTGTGTGGCCCATTTGAGATTTGAATATGCTTTATTTTTGAAATGATGTCCAAAAATGGGCAAGCACAGTGGACGAAGGAAGTGGATATGACAAACATCACAGTGGGCATCACATAGCTTATTATAAAAGTAGAGTAACAAACTTCTTATTAAGGGCAATTTGCATTTGATGCTATTTTCCTGTGGCCCAGCATATACATATATATAGTTATTTATTTTATTTGTTTTTGTGTTCTATTGGATTTAGGGATGACAATGGGTTAGGTTGGTGTGTTGGGTTTCAGTTCTTGGACTGATACATGTTAGACTTGCAAGTTGCTATGAGCCTGCTTAATCATTGGGCTGGGCTCAGGCCTGGGCCTAGGTTCGGCAGTGTGAGACGTGAGTAGGCTTGTATATTATGTTAATGGGCAGGCTTGGGCCTAACATCAAAGGCCCAATTATGTAGATTGACTTTTGTGCTAGGTCATCTACATGGTCAGGCCTACTACTTTGATGGTGCTGATGGCCTACACTAGTAGCATGTTGGCAGGATGGAGGGTATGGTACCATAAGTTGTTGTACCTTGTCTGTAGGTGATCGGTTCTCATTTCAAATATGATAATCAAATTTTAATATTATAGATACGGGTTTTCTAGGACTTTGGTTGCTGGCGCAAACAAATACATTTTGCGATTTCTTATTGAGAAGACTTTTTAATTGCATGTACACAATAGTGAAATCTGAAGCCTGAATCTGAATTCTAAAGACTAAGGCCATGTTTGTTAACGCTGAATTTTTGCACTTAACACGGAATGGGGAAAATTTTCCGTGTTTAGTGGTGTTTGTTAATGCGTTATTAACGCGGAAGACGGAAAGCGCTAAGTGGTTTTTCACTGAATTCTTTCCGTGATAGGAGTCTGGCTTAATGGTGAACGCGGAATGCGCTCCATGATTTTTTATTAAACAAAAATTTTTTGCTTCCAAAAGTATCCCTCTTCAAGTTACTACGGAAATTTTTTTCTTTTAAATTGTTCGCGCAATACAAAATCAACCTTTAACCTGTGAAACTTCTTTATGCCCTACCATGATTTACGCGTTTGATCCACACCGTCCATCAACTTTTTCAGATAATTTAAGGTGTGATCTAATAAAAGAAGCAGGCCCAATAATTAATTGGACCATAAGGTGGGAATTGAACGTCCACTGTTAAAAACTTCTTGAGAGCTGGAGAAGTTTCAGATCAAGCTGATATTTGTGTTTTCACTTCATCCATGTATACATGACCTAATGAATAGGTTAGATGGTAAAAAAACATCACAGTGGCCCTTACAAAGGTTTCAACAATGGATGTATACATGAATTTTTTAATGGTGAAAATCATTATTCCGCTACTATTTTTGGTGTGGTCCACTTGAGCATTGGATCTGCATCATTTTTGTGTTCATGCCTTAAAATAATCTGAGAAAATGGATTGATGGTTTGGATGTACAGATACATCACGGTGGGCCCGCCCACAGAACTGCTTGTTCGGAGCTAGGGACGGGCGGTGGCAGTACGCAATCCGCTTCCTGGACAGAAGACGGGAATGGATTGGCTACTCCCACTGCCACCTGCCAATGGCTGCTGGTTGGTGCTCTGTGGGCCCCACCATGATGTATGCGTTTCATCCATGCCGTCCATCTATTTTTATATATCATGTTATGATATGAAAGAAAAAATGAACTATATATCAATCTTAGGTGGACCACATTACAAGAAACAGTGTTGAATGAACATTGACCATTAAAAACGTTTTAGGGGCCATAAAAGTTTTGGATAAGATTGATATTTAATGTTTCCCTTCATCTGGGTCTTTATGAACTAATCAACAGATTGGATGTCAAATAAACAGTACAACGGGCCTTAGAAGGATTTTAATGGTGGATATCCATTCATTTTTTTTCCTGTGGTGTAGTCCACCTAAGATTTATATCCCAATCATTTTTTGTAACAAGCTCTAAAATTATCTGTAAAAATGGATGAGCGGAATGGATGAAACACGTATATCATAGTGGGGCCCACAGAGCACCAACCACCAGCCGGCTGGTGTCAGGTGGAGTAGCCAATCCGTCTCTGAGTCAGGGACGGGATTGGAAGCGGATTAGCTGCTGTACAGCAAGTTATGTGGGTCGCATCATGATGTATTTGTTATATCCAAACCGTCCATTCATCTTGCGAGCTTGTCATAAGACTTGAGCCAAAAAATAAAATAGATCTAAAGATAAATTGGACCACACTGCAAAAAGCAATAGGGGATTAAACGTCTACCGTTGAAACCCTTTTGGGGTCACAAAAGTTTCGGATCAATATAAAATTTGTTTTTCCTCTTTATTCAGATATTTTTGACCTTATGAATAGATTAGGTGCAAAATAAACATTACAGTGGGCCTACAAATTTTTTAACGGTGAAAATCATTATCCCGCTGCGATTTTTGGTGTGGTCCATTTGAGTTTTGGATATGATTCACTTTTTTTGGAAAATGCTCTAAAATAATCTCGAAAAATTTATGAACGGTGTAGATATTATAAATACATTATTGTGGGGCCCATGTAACTTTGATCTCCTTTGATTCCTACGACTAGGACCTCGAGGAGCGTCTTGCGCACCACACGTATCTACACCAGCGATATAGCCGGTGTGTAATACGGAAACGGATTGGTTACTCCCTAGCCTGGTGGGTAATGGTCAGTGCTACGAGGCCCATGATGGATGTAATTCATCCATTTTTACATATCATTTTTTTTTCTCTATCCCAAAAATAAGATGGGTATAAATCTCAGGTGGACCCACCACAAGAAAACAATAGTGATTGGATATCCACCATTAAAATCCTCCTAGGGCCCACTGTACTATTTATTTGACATCCAATATGTAGATTAGGTCATACATGCCCAGATGAAGTGAAAAAACAAAAATCAGCTTAATTCAAAACTTTTATGGCCCCCAAAAAGTTTTCAATAGATAAAGCTCATTCAATATTGTTTCTTGCATGTATCCCGACAGATAAACAAATACCTTATAGAGGAAGAGGAATGGGTGAAAGTGCTCAGAATATTATGACCATATGTGACTTTAATATGATTTTTACATATATCATAACTGGATGGGAAGGGGTGGCATATAATTCAAGGGTCCTTATATATATATTTCATATAGCTTGGTAAAATTATAACTTGAAATTTTGTTAAAATGTCATTTGTTTTTATGTAGATAAATATTATCTGGTTGATGCTGCTTACACTCACACAAGAGGATTTATAGCACCACACCGTAGTTTATTTGAATTAAATAGAATAATTTTATTTTCATTAAATAAAAAATAATTTCTTTATAATGTAAAATATTTTCAAACAGAAAATAGGGGCAAACGTGTCAAATTAACATATTTCAGACATTTCAGATATTTGTTAACAAACAAATAATTTTCAGACTTCACTCATAATTACCAAACAAGTTTTTTGACTTCAGATTTCAAATTCAGCTTTCAGATTTCAGATTCAGCTTCAGATTTCAGGTTCAGGCTTTAGACTTCAGATTTAACAAACGGGGCCTAAATCTGAAATCTGAAGCGTGAATCTGAAATCTAAAGCCTGAATCTGAAATGTGAAGTAAAAAAAACTTGTTTGATAATTATGGCTGAAGTCTAAAGACCGAATCTGAAATCTGAAGCCTAAATCTGAAATCTAAAGCCTGAATCTGAAATCTTAAGTAAAAAAAAACTTGTTTGATAATTATGGCTGAAGTCTAAAGACCGAATCTGAAATCTGAAGCCTGAATCTGAAATCTAAAGCTTGAATCTGAAATCTGAAGCCTAAATCTGAAATCTAAAAGACTGAAGGCTGAATCTGAAATCTAAAGCCTGAATCTGAAATCTAAAGTAAAACTTGTTTGATAATTATGGCATTCAATTCCCATTGCTTCTAGTTGTGTAGCCTACTTTAGTTTTAGATCTGCCTCATTTTTTAGATCATGTCTCAACCTGAGGCGGCAAAATAGATGGACATGATGGATTTCTCAAAAACATCACAATAATGCCAAATGTTTGGACTGTGACCCTTGACCCTAAATCTCCACTTTTTCCTGCCGTGTGGCCCACTTGAGTTTTGGATCTGTCTCATTTTTGGGTTCATCCCATAACATGAGTTGGCAAAACTGATAGACAGAGTGAATTTCTTAGATGTACACTATACATGGGATTAGCGAATATCTGACATGATATATTTTTTTATTCTATGGGCCTTTGTGCATTTTGGGTTCTTCTTGGAGAAGGCTTAGAGTTGTGAGATGTCTAAAATGGTAATACTTGCAATTGGGATTTCACCTTGCAACTGCAATGAATTGTTTTTATTGTGATTTGAGTTTGTGGAAAGCTGATCTATGCCTTTTCACACCTCCTGAAGTATGTGCATTTTCCATTTTCCTTTTCATGACCCACGTTTTATTAATATTTGTCCTTTCATGCATGTTTCTGCTTGAGTGTAATCTATCCTGCCCTGAACATAAAGAATTGCCTCAAAAGTGATGCTTGTGTTCCCTATTTTTACCAGTGTTTCTTTGTTTCTTTCTAGGAAAATGTCAAGACAAAGCATCCCCAATTCTTGTATGAATCAAAGTTGTACAGGATCCTACAGGGAGGAAGTAATGAAATTTCTCGTTTCTCGTTTCTTGTGATTTTGTATTTTACTAGTCATATTTCCTCAAATTTTTTTTTGTTTGCAACTTTTCTTTTTTAAAATTTGGCAGCTGGAATTCCAAATGTTAGATGGTTTGGTGTTGAAGGTGACTATAATGTTCTAATGACGGACTTGTTGGGTCTGAGCTTGGAAGACCTTTTCAACTTCTGCAGTAGGAAACTATCTTTGAAGTCTGTTCTTATGCTCACCGATCAAATGGTAAGGTTCTATCTATTTTCCATTCATGGTGTATTATTTATATGGCATTTTGTTTGGTTTGGCTGTTTTCTTGCGATCCTTAATTGTTTATGCCAGATCAACCGAGTTGAGTTTGTTCATGCCAAGTCTTTTCTACATCGAGATATCATGCCAGATAATTTTCTTATGGGCCTAGGGATATGAGCAAATCAGGTGATTTATTGGTTTTTTGAAGTTTACTTTGGGTGTTCTGTTCAAGAGCATTATGAATATTTGGCATGATGTGCGGTGTACTGTTGCACTTGGAGCACCACAGAGTGCAGAGAGTACCACAGAGTGCAGAGAGTATCATCTATGCATCCACGTTTAAGGGAAACAGTGTGTTTAGCACATCCCTCAAAATGTTGATGGCTGGAAATGGTTTCCATGCTACTAAAGTCATAGTTTTAACCCATTTCGAAGTGCATGCAAATGCACCCAAGAAAAATAAGTTGCAGAAGAAAATAAAAAATGTCACAAAAAATTGGCAGTATCTTAGATGACATTAATAATATATATATATATATATATATATATATATTTTAAAAAACACAAAAATGTTCACTAGGTTACACAGTATAACCCTCATGAAAGTTGTTGGCTATCAGCTAACTCCTCTTGTAGACCCGGAAAATGGTTATAAATGAACTGGTACCGCAATTCTTTATCCTGGAATGAAACGTTAAAAATGTTATTTTCCTATGTCACGATAGTACAACCAAAAAAAAAAATGTCATCATGATGCATTTCCCATCAATAGCATTTGTAAACACAGTATAATACAGCCTAGACAATACTTCAAAATTACACAAAGCAAAAAGGTACAAATATTTGTCTCGAATATAGAAAATTCAGAAGAGACTCATTATGACTGCAATTTTCTCCAGGAAAATTCCTGCATCACATGGCTTCATGATGCTGATATGCTTCAGAAAAGGTCACTGATTAGTTCATTAATTTTGTGTTGGTAATCTCAGTATGCAAATACATCCTGCACAGTATAGAATAGAAAAGAAAACTTGCACCTTTTCCAGAGTCAAGATCTATTATGAAAACAGGACTGGATTGTAAAACAAATCTCTATGCTATAGAGTTATGAAATTAATACTTGAATTGGCAGTTTCCATATTATTATTTAAATGGGAATAATGGGGTGACATGCACAAACCCATTTCTTGAAATTTTAAATGCCCTCATAAATTATTTGTTTCATAGTAAAATTGCCATTATCATGCAACTCTTTTTTCCTTTCTAAAATTCATATAATAAAGAATGATGTTTGTTTCCAACCACCTTCAAACCTAATGACTTGAAAGTTCTACTTCTACTTTGTTACATTAGCTAAGAGCCTAAGGTTAAAATGCTTCTAAGAATTAGTGAAAGATCTCATGTTCTTGAACTACCGAGAAATCTTTTCCCACTGATATGGCTGGATTAGTTCATCTTTTTTGAGGAATAATGAGCAATATTTTTTTTCTTGGATTTCTTTAAAATGAGTACTGTATCCGAAGCTGAATCTTACAGATTAACTTTGATATAGTTCATTAAAAGAAAATGAAGAAGAAAAGATAAGTACCATACTGGATACACATATCAGACATTTTTTATGGGCACAAGACAATGCGGGTATCAAGGAAAAGCTTCGATTATGGCTTGGTGGTATTATGCATATACTATTTATGTAGTTTAATGTATTGTGCATAGATCTGTTTCTGACTCAACAACATGTCCATGTCCAAGTTTCGTATAAAAATGCACAATTTAGGGGCTACAAGTTTCTATAGTGACCTTGATCCAAGGTATTTTGTTATGGTATCAGCCAGCATATTTTTCTAGCTTGCTGGTTGATACAATATGGCCACTATAATGGCCCTTTTTGGGGAAAAAATCTTAAAAATTATTAGTATGTTTCATGACATGTTGCTTTTAGGAGTAAAGATTCAATGCATCTCTTCCATATTTCACCTGATGGAAAGATATTGGCAGCAACTTATGGTTCCACATTGCATGTACGCATACATCTTCACTCACCTTTTATCATTCACCATGCTGTCAAATTGCAGGATGATTAGAAGACTTTCTAGTCAATAGCATCTCTACCTACAAAGCCAATGAGAGTTGCATGTGTGAGGCTTTTTGGGAGGGATGATTGTGATGGATTTGAGAAGCATGCCTAATTGTTTTTACTTGTTTGCTCCGGCGAGTGTATCTGCATCTAAACCTGGGTGAGCTTTGCCTCTCTAGATCCTTTTGCTTATGCTTTAATCTTTTTTAATTTCTTCCTTGTCTTTTGTATAATTTCCTCTCTATGTTGGGACATTTCAAAGGATGTAAAATCAAGGTATTATAGGCCTACTAACATGACTAACTTTTTCATCTCTTGGTGATGGGCATCCTTGCCTTCATTTTACATTTATCATTTGCATAGGAATTATCTCTTGTTTTAAGTAGCTGACAGTAGAATTATACCCGAGGACTTTCTCATCCTGCAGTACTGTAGACAAGGCCCATCTAAGACTTACTTCAGCAAAAGCTGTCTTGCGCCTGTCAAAGTACTGGGATAAAAAAATACCGATTGATGTCTATTATTTGACTTTAAGATTATCACAGGTTGGATCTTTTCTTTCATGCGAAAGTTTGTTCGAAATGGCTGTTTACTAAGCATTGTATTCATCTTCTTAGAATGAAGATAAAATGTGTGTTGATTGTTTTGTTGCCTTTTGTAGTCTAAAAACAGATGATGTTTGCTTATCTAGAGATTTTAATATGTTTCACACTAGTAGCAGCTGATTTTATCTTGGCATGAAGGATGTCTACCCACAAGCTAGGAAGCTATTCCTCAGCAAAGTACTAGCCAATATCCAATTATGTTTAAATCTGTGTTTATATTTCTCAGTTCTATGTATGTAACTTGGGAAAATTGTGCAGACAGGTGTTGGGTGCTACAGATAGATTGAAGTGTCTGAGCCCAATTTTCAATGGCCATTATATATGCCAAAATACAAGGGCCACAAATGATTTCAATATTTTAAAGAAGTTGCTTTTGAGCAAGAAATGGATTCCAGAGTTGAGAGAGCATCTTTGTGTGTTGGAATGATTTTTGCATCTGTAATGCTTCTTAACTCCTTCAGTATAGCTTTTTACCCATAAAAAATGAATGAACATAAAATTACAAATTTGCAGATATAGTTGTGCTTTTGGTATAAAAGACATTGTATTGGTTCCATTTACATATGATATTCTAGAATATACTTAACAGTAATAGGTGGGAAGGGTGGGTGTATAATGTGGCTCCCATCTGATGTTGCTGCTTTATTTTTCAGCTGAGCAATTACTCTTCACTGGAAGGTGTTTTGTACTGCAAGCCTCATTTTGAACAGCTTTTCAAGGAAACTGACAGTTCCAACAAGAGCTTCTAGTCACGTAAGGCTCCTCTCTTGAGTTGTATTAGATTCTCTTTGATTTCTATCTGCTTAATTGCATGATATGTTCTCACTTTTTAGCCGCTGCAAAGTCGGCAGAGAAGTTGACCTCGGAACTGGTATGCTAAAACCATTGGACCTATCCATGAATTTGTGGCAAGATTTTTACTTTTGTTAGAAAAATAATACATAAAAGGTGTGGAATAATGTTTAAGATGTTCTTCTGTTTGTGGATTTCAGACAAGATCACCTAGCAAGGTTGCCGGCATGTTTTTGGTTTCCTTAAGTCCCCTCTTTTGCAAATGAGGGAAACCTTCACATTTGAGGAAACCGATTTCCCTTTTTAAAGGTACTTTATTTTCTCAATTATTTCTTTTGCAAATGAGAGAACCATGACTCAGTTACTTTTTTATTTTCTCAATCTCATCCCCATGTGAATTATTTTTTGAATGTCTATCAGGTGTAAGATTAAAAAAAAAATACAAACAAATCTGACCTATGTTTATTAATTCACAGATATTTTAGCGACGGACCAAATCCGTCGCTAATTTCTGAACAAAACGAACAACGAATGTGGTCCGTCGCTCTCCTCATATTAGCGATGGACTTTATCCGTCGCTAATATTTTAATGACGACTAATTCAGGTGGTTTTTTCCGAATTTCAGCGACGAATCTTATCTGTCGGTAATATACGATGGACCTTATCCGTTGCATTTATCCGTCGAGAAAAGAAAAACGACCTAGTAAATAGCGACGGACCAAGCGACAAATGAAATCTGTCGTTTATTTGATTTTACGACGGATTTGGTCCATCGAAAATCCGCAATTTTGGCGTAGTATATGCAATATTAGAGTCGTCCCTGTATCTTGCCAGTAACCTTTCTGGGGTCCACCATGATGTTTTTGAGAAATCGAGTCCACCCATCCATTTTTCCAGATCATTTTAGGACAAGATACCAAAAACTCAAGGCAGACATATAAAGGAAGCATTGGGTATTCAGTGACCATCATTCAAACATTTAGGTGGCCACAAGATCTTCTTATCAGGCCAAGGTTTTTTGTGTTTTCACTTCATTCCAATGGGAATGACCTTATAAACGGTTTAGATAACATATAAACTTCGAGGTGGAGCCCAAAAAGGTTTCAAGGCAAGCAATACTTTACCCAATTTTCTCTTTGGTATGGCTGCCTTGAGTTTTGTATCCACTGATTTTTGGTCGTGTCCTAAAATGATCTAGAAAAATAGATGGGTATGGGTTTCTCACAAACATCATCGTGGGCCCCACCTAGCATCTCAATGCAGGGAATCTGCTTGGTGGGGTATTATGAGATCTTCCTGATGGAGCTCCATGAGATCAAGCTCAGTGGGCCCACACACCCACGGCATGCATTTGGTAGGTCTCCTCCAGGTCATGGGATGTGCCAAAAAAATCAGACATATCTGGAACTTAATTGGGCCACACCATTTTAAGCCATGGGAAATCATGCCTAAAACATCCAAAAGCACCTGTTGGGGCCACCAGAGTTTTGGAATGGTCCGAAATTTGGTGTGATCCTTCATCCAAGTGGGACAATACAATAGATGGGCTGGATGTCTAACCACATCACACTGGTCCTATATACAATTGGGAAGGTTTCAAGGGGTGAGTATCTTCTCTTAACTGTGGTATGTGGTGTGGGCCGCTAAGTCATGGATTGGCCTATTTTTTGGCCCGTGGCATACAATGAAAGGTTGCACATGATCGATGGGGTGGATGTAAGAAAGATCAAATAGAAGGGCACCTCCATATTGATGCCCTAGCCTAAGAAGGGCACTTCCATCCAGTAGAAGGGCACCCCCATATTGATTGCCTAGCCAAAGAATTAGATTGATCCACTGGTAACGTGACAGTTTAAAAAAAAAAAAAGGGTGCTGTTCTAAAACACTTACCTGAAGTTTTCTAACCCATTTGCCTGTTTTCAATATCGGGGTCTGCTAACCCATCCGCCTGTTTTCAATATTGGGCGCACCTTCTGAGTATACTAGATTAAATTTAGGAAAATCATGGTTGGACCAACCAGTGGATGGGTTTGATCTTGGACCTACGTGCCAAGATAGCATGTGGTGTACAACTCTACACTTGTGCACAATTATCAAACCTTCAAAAAAAGAGATTTTTGACTGAGTGCTTTTGGCAAGTTTGTAGAAGTAGAGATAATTAAGTGTTGAATATGGTGGGTTAGGCTACAAGGAAAAAGCACAAATTAGGAAAATTGTTTCTCTAAAATTGATTAATTAAGTAGATAACCAACATGTTTGGATACACATTGATAAGCTACTGATTTGGCTAACAATGGCAAATCGATAGCTTATGAGGCAAAAGTTAGTTTCATAACATGTAATTTAAGAGGTTCTAAACACCTTTAAGATGACTTATACACATAAGTAGAAAAGAAAAAAGAAAAAAGAAAAAAAAAAAGAAAAAAAAAAGAAAAGAAAAGAAAAAGAAACAAGATGCTTTTATATCGGAGTGGAGAACAACTGAAGGTGTTCTAAATTATCGTCGGTGGAAGCACATAGCTAAATGGAAGACTTCCTCAGTCCTCCATAACTTCTTTCTTCCCTCTCTTTCCTCCCTTAATTTGCATCTTTATCCCTTTTCCTTTTATTTCATGCTTTTATTTATTTATTATTTTTTGGTGGTTTCATTCAAAGAAAGTGGACGATTGAATGATGACAGTAGTTTGGAGCTTTTTAATGGTGGAATAGGGGAAAGAAAATTTAAGATTGAAATGATGAGATTGAAGAAGAATCTTTCCTTTCTTTATGCTAAGGTTAGGTTTCAATTTAGGGATTTTTATTTATTTATTCATTTTTTTACTAGTAAGTGTGCTATTTACCAAACATACTTATGCATCTGAATCAATAGAAATTGATATCAGCTGCTGGAGGCATAACCAGCTAAAACAAAATGACTTGGGATCCAAATGCAGCCTTAAAGCTTAATTAAGAAAGTAGTTTTCATAATCAAAATCACAAATGAATACTTTCTTTTTAGTCACTATAGGAATAATGTTAAACTTCTCCAAAAAACCTCCAAGTACACAGGTCATTGGCTACCTGAGTTTTTAATCAGGCTGATTTTTGTACATTCACTTTATATTTGTTATTTAAACTTGATTAATGGGTTTGACGAAAGATACACACCATGGTTGCCCCACACAAACCTATGATTCACATCCCATCCATTATTCCCTAGGGGTGGCCCGCCTTAGTTGTGGATCTAGCTGTTTTCTTTCGCCTCACAACCTAGACTTGAGGATAGAACATGATGGATGGAGAGGATTTTATACATAAAACTGGTGGGCCCCACAGTTCCGGGTATTTTATGCGTTGCTTAGAACAGGTGTTGAAGGTCCCAAGTAAACAAAAGCTGTGGAAACATGTAAAACAAGAATTGGAGGGATCCAGTTTAAACTAGAGCTTTGTGGGACCACGTAAAACCGGTGTTGCAGGGATCCTGTCTAAACCAAAGCTTGGTGGACTATGTAAAACCGGTGTTGTAGGGGCGAGGGGTGCACACGGGTCGGTTCGGTCCGGTTCTGGGGTGAAACCGGAATTGAACCATTCCTAACAGTTCTAGGATACTCGGAACCGGAACCGGACTGTTAGCACCTTGGAACCGAACCATTAAAATCGGTTCAGTTCCAGTTCAGTTCCACGGTTTTGGGCTTTTTATAATCCAGTCCAATTGCATGTTTTATTTTATTATCTAGCCCATGTCCGTTCATGTTGTGATCCATTTGATGAATGGTTCAGATATTGTATAAGGTGTGCAAAAATACACTTATAGAAACAATCAAATGGTGCATTATAAACCATAATTCATGAGTCAAATATGGAAACAATCAAAGGGTTCATGGTTTGGTTCCAAGTTCGGTTCTAGGTTCGATTCTATGGATCGGTTCACGGTTCGGTTCGGTTCTACATACCCCGAAAATGAGAACTGAACCGATGTAATCGGTTCTTTGATTTTTGTAACTAGAACCGGAACCGGGGTACTCTAGAACCGGACCAAACTGGACCGTTTGGTTGGTTCCGGTCTGGTTCCATGGTTTTACCAGTTCGATGTGCACCCCTAGTAGGGGCTCGAATTGCGGTTACATGACCTTGTAAACAAAAGCATGTGAGGCCAACCGCAATGTGTGTGACATCTACTCTGTCCATCAGTTGGGCCAGCTCATTTTAGGACATGATTCAAGAAAAGAGGTGGATCCAAGACATAAGTGGGCCAGGCCACAGGAAATAGTGGTGATTGAATGCCTACTACTGAATCAGGCCAATATTTGTGTTTTTTGTTCATCCCTGTAACCATATGAACAGTTTGGATGCCATATAAACATCACGGCAGGCCCAAGGAAGTGTCAATGGTAAGTTGTTTATGTCCCCACTGTTTTGTGTGGTGTGGTGCAGTAGAGTTTTGGATTTGCTGGAGCCCTCTACGTCCGGGGCTTTTCTATGGTTTGAGTTCATAATGGTGTGACTCACTGGATTGGATTAACCTAATTTTGCGGGTCCCTCATTAGTTGATAAGAAGCACTTGATGCACGGTTTGAACGGGGGGAGGTGGGTGGTGGTGGATTTTGGATTGCTACCACCCATAATAGCATTGTCGCAACTGTGTGGGTGTCATAAACGGACGCAGTTTTGCTGGTGAACCCAACACTAGCCAGCTAGCAGGTGTCAAAGCCCTGTGGGCCCTACCATGATGTATGTGTTTTATCCATTGTCCATCCATTATTTTTAGCTCATTTTCGGTCATGAGCCCAAAAATGAGGTAGATCCAAATATCAGGTGGACCATACCACAGGAAACAGTGGTGATTGAATGCATATAGTTAAAAATTTCACAGAACCCATAAAAGTTTTGAAGAATTAAGGTGATACTTGTGTTTTCCCTTCATCAAGGTCTATGTGACCTTGTGAACGGGTTGGATGACAAGTAAATATTACTGTAAACCCTAAAAAGGTTTCAACGACAGACATCATTCTCCCTGCTGTTTCCTGTGGTATTGTCCATTTGAGGTTTGGTTCTACCTATTCTTGGTCTCAGGCAAAATGGATGGACTGCATGGATAAAACACATACATCATGTTAGGGCCCACAGCTTTGACACCAGCTAGCTGGTTGGTGATTGGGTCACCAGCCAAACCGCATCCCATGATTAGAGTTGGGCATTTGTGACCCGATCTGATGGATCCAACCTAATCCTACCCGATTTGGCCCGATCCGATCTGAACCGACGGCCTGGATCGGTGCGGGTCGAGTTGGGACTTTCAGATCCAAATGTTTTTCGGATCAGGTTCAGATTATGGTCAATTCGGACCGATCCGATTCGAAACCCGATCCGAATAAATCCGATCCGATCCGACCAGACCTAATTCGGGGTTTACTCAGTACACACCAGCTATATAGCTTTGTAAGTTGCCTGCTGCGGAAGGCTTTATCAAGAAGACGGAGAGAGGACGCCTGTTGCGGAAGGCATTCTCATGAAGTTGCTATGGTGGGATGCAAGGTGGGATCCACCATGATGTTTATGAGAAATCCAACCCGTCCATCCATTTTTTGAGCTCATTTTAGGATATATGACCAAAAATTAGGAGGATCCAAAACTCGACTGGGCCATACAAGATGAAATAGTAGGAAAAGGAATTCCTACCGTTGAAACCTTCTTAGGATCTGTCTTGATGTTTATATGCCATCCAAACTGCTTATAAGGCCATTTTTACTAGGATGAAGTGAAAACACCGAAAACCAAAACTTAGACCGATACATAACTTTAATGGCCATATAAATATTTCAATGGTGAAAAATAAATCCCCACTTCTTCATCTCTTGTGGGCCATTTGAGTTTTGGATCCACCTTATTTTTTCTCACGTCCTAAAATGAGATCGAAAAACAGATGGACGGGTTTGATTTCTCACGAACATCGCAGTGGGCCCCACCCAGAATACTTGTGCAGGAGCTTCCTGCGATGTGAAGACGTGACATCTGACGCTCCTCGAGCTCCGGGTTGTACGAACGGTTCAAAGGAGATTAAAGTTATATGGGACCCACAGTGATGTATTTATTATATCTACACCAATTATATATTTTTAGATATCATTATAGAGCATTATCCAAAAAATGAATAATATCCAAAGATCATTTGGACCACACCACAAATAGCGGCATAGATAATGATTTTCACCTTAAACAATTCGCGTGGTTCACTTGATAGTTAGATCGATCTTATTTTTCATCTCAAGCCTTAAGATGAGCTCACCAAATGCATGAACAGTTTGGATATAACACATACCCCATGATCAAATCCACATAACTCGCTAATGTGAATACAGTGCAATTCACTGTGCACGCGGTGTGCTTTCTTGCTAAGCAAGCCACCGCCAATGTGCTTTCGTGCACAGCACGTCTGCACCACGTGTCGTGCAAAGGCGAGCGGAGTGTCCGAGCTCCGAATTGTACGAACGGCTCAAATGAGATGAAAATTACATGGGCCCCACAATGATGTATTTATTATATCCATACCGTTTATCCAATCTTGGTGATCATTTTAGAGCATTTAAAAAAAAAGTTGAATCATATCTAAGGCTCAAATGGACCACACCGAAAATAGCATCGAGGATAATTAATGATTTTCACCGTTAAAAATTTTGATCCGAATTGTGCCCAACCCGATTTGACTCAGTTTCCCTGACCGAGTCGGACTCAGTTCAGGTCAGGCCAATGACGAAATGGATCGGATCGAGTCAGATCTCCCGGACCCGGTCCCGGTCCCGGATCGGATCAGCCTGCTTGCATTTCGGATCGAATCGGGCTGGACTCAATCCGATCTGACTCGGTCCAATGCCCAGCTTTACTCGTGATACACTCTATGTGGGCTCATTTCTGCAACACTTAATGATCACCCGCACTAAGTAGTTATTCACATCATGATGCATCATGGTTCGTGGAAAACTGCTTCACCCACTGAAAGTTATTCATCTTACCATGTGGGGCCATCAACCTTCCACTATAAATGCCCACCTATAGCAAGTTCCTAACATGATCACCGGTAGAATTCCTCTGGAGATTGGGCAGTTGAGGCAGCTACAAGTGCTTGGTCTTTCTTCAAACTATCTAGTAGGAGAGATTCCAAAGGAATTTGAGAAGCTGACTTCTTTGTTCGACTTGACTTTAAATGATAACTAGCTTTCTGGTCAGGTACCCCAAGAGATTGGAAAACTATCCAACTTGGAGGTTCTTGACTTGTCAATGAATCACCTAAGTGGTCCAATACCACCTCAATTAGGGGATTGCTCCAAACTCCACTATCTGAAATTAAGCGAAAATGTTTTGAAGGAAGCATTCCTTTTCAAATTGGTAACCTAATATATCTACAATGCTTACTAGATCTAAGTCATAACTCCCTCAGTGGAGAGATATCACAACAACTCGTGAAACTGATTCGGCTGGAAAAGTTAAACCTCTCTCACAACATGCTATCAGGCTCTATTCCACCTTCTTTTCAAGAGATGTTCAGCTTGCAATCCATTGATTTTTCATATAATGCTTTGGAAGGTCCTCTTCCCAATAGCAAAAGCTTTCAGAAGGCTCCTGTAGAGGCATTCATAAATAATAAAGGCTTATGTGGTGAAGTGCAAGGTCTGCGACCCTGCAATGCCTCTTCAATCAGTCATGTAGATGCAAAGAAAGGCCATAGAGTTGTGATCCTCATTATTCTTCCTGTCTTGGTGGCCTTGTTTCTTTTATTTGTAATCGTTGGCATTTCTTTCATTTATTACCAAAGACGAGGAAATATAGAGAAAGGGGTTCTTAAGAGGAGCAGCGAAAATCCATTTTTAATATGGAATTATGATGGGATGGCCGTGTTTGAAGACATACTGGAGGCAACAGAGGGTTTTGACGACAAATATTGCATCGATATTGGAGGTTATGGGAAAGTTTACAAAGCAAATCTACCAATGGGCTTAGTAGTAGCTGTGAAGAAACTTCACCCACTTAAAGGTGGGGATTAATTTGATCAAAGAAGTTTCAGAAATGAGATAGAAGCATTAACCAAAGTCCGCCATCACAACATTATGAAGCTTTATGGCTTTTACTCCCATGCTTAATGCTTGTTTCTAGTTTATGAGTACATGGAATGGGGAAGCTTTTCAAGCATCCTAAGCAATGATGAAGGGGCTGCACAATTGGATTGGAATCTAAGGTTGAAGGTTATTAAAGGTGTGGCCCATGCTTTATCTTACCTGCACCATGATTGCACCTCGCTGATTGTCCATCGAGACCTATCAAGTAACAATGTTCTATTGAATTCAGAACTTGAGGCTAGTGTCTCTGATTTTGGCATTGCACGATTGTTGATGCCTGATTCATCCAATTGGACTATGCTCGTAGGCACTTATGGATACATCGCTCCAGGTTAGTCACTAGCAAATGGATTCTCAACGCTTTAATAGTTTTATTATAAATTATCCTTTATTTTTCTTAAGCTTTCCTTTTATTTGTTGGCAGTTATCTACGATAAAGTTTGTGCATTAGTTATCACATTATCGTTCGATGTGGCAATCTAGGGCGACTGGAATATGATAAATTTCATATTTTAAAATTTCCCTTATCTTTAAGATTCCTTAATCCAACAACTACAAGCGGCCTTGTAAAGATAATATGGTTGCATGGTAAGACAAAACCGTGATTTACATTTACCAAACAAACTTTAACCACATTTTATTAGTTAGTAAATTCATGGCATTGACCATTTTTTAATTGTACATTTGTTGGCCACTAATTGGTTGGATAGAATCCATCTACAATATGGGTCATGTTTTCAGATGGTCTAGATTGATTTAAATGCATACCAAGTGGAGATGGATGGCTTATGGCTATTTAGGAAATAATTGAAAAAGCTCATGGCTTCCAGCCCTTACAAGTAATTTAGAAAGTGATACATTAGGAAACGTGGCATTGTGCATGTTGGACACGGTGGTGGATTTGTGCAAATCCAAAACTGAAAGGATCTTATGAGCTAGCCGTGCATAATGTGTAAGAACCGTGTGAGCTAGCTGTGCTGTTAGATTTTTTCTACGTTTAGAATATTAGCTGGATTAAGATAATGATAGATATTTTTCTGGATTTTTTCTATCTTTAGCTGCCCCTAGGAAGCATCTAGATGGGGATTTTTTTGTCTTTTCACATCAGGAGAAAAGCCTATAAATGGCACTAGTGTAATTGTTTCCACAACAATTCAAAATTCAGTAGTTCAATTCTCTTCTTTTTTTAGTTTTGTGTTTTGTGTTCTATGGTGGCTGCAGCCACACATCAGCAAGAAGTGGGGTTTTAAACCCAACAAACTTGTATAAGAGACATCAGGTGTGGTGGGCCCATAACCCATAGGTCCTAGGTTCTTTTTCTAGAAGAAGATTCCAGCAATTTTTCAACTAAAAACAAATTTTTTTAAAAGAAAAATCTGTCAAAAAAAATAAGATTTCAAGAATAAATCTGTTAAAAAAATCAGACTTCAGCCAAGAATCAACCATTTTGGCCAAGAATCCGTCCAAGAATCCATTGTTTCAGCTAAAAAAAAAAAGATTTCAGAAGTTTTTTTTTTCCAGCAAAAAAAATAATATATATGTCTAAAAAAATATTCAGATTTCTATTTCATCCCTCTCCCTTCATTAAAAAAAAAAAAAGCAGCCATTTTTTTCAAAAAAAAAGAGAAAAAGATGGCAAGCACAATCCAACTGCAGGTTTTGACAACTATGAAAAATAGTGCATCCAAATGAAGGTGTTGTTCGGGTTGTAAGAACTATGAGAGCTTGTCACCGATGGGTATGTAGAACCCACTATGGAGGAAGAAGCCACCTTTACCAGCGAAGAAAAGACCGCTCTCAAAAATCAAAAGAAGAGAGACAACAAGGCTTTGTTTCTCTTCTATCAAGTGTTAGATGAATCAACCTTTAAAAAGATTACTGAAGCAATATCAAGCAAGCAAGCATGGGATACCCTTGACACCATCTTCAAGGGTTTAGATCGAGTGAAGCGAGTTTACCTTCAAACATTAAGAACCGAGTTTGAAGCGACTCACATGAAGGAAGCTGAGAATATTATTGATTATTTTTTGTGATTGCTTGTAACTGTCAATAATCTAAATAGAAATGGTGAGAAGATTGAAGATGTCCAAGTTATTGAAAAGATACTTCGATCCCTCACAACCAAGTTTGAGCATGTGGTTGTGGCGATTGAAGAATCAAAAGATAATGACAAACTCTTCATTGAGGAGCCGATGGGGTCGTTGCAAGCTCATGAGCAACGAATGCAAAAGAATGCCAGTTCCATGCCGCTAGAACAAGCTTTGGAGTCAAGATTGACTCTGAATGATAATAATGGTAGACGTGGAAGTTTATAACATGGTGGACGTATTGCTAGCAATCGTGCAAGAGGCAGAGGGCGTGGATACTAATAAAGTCATGGCCAAAACCAGCAGAAAAATATCAATTTTCGTGGAAGAGGAAATGGTAAAGGCGGATCTATGCATGGATGGGAAAATACAAAGAACATCCAGTGTTATAATTGCAACAAGCTTGGCCATTATACATCTGATTATTGGAGCAAGCTGGTGAATCAAGACGAGCGATCCAACTATGCTGAAGCATCAAGCCATGAACAAGAAAGCTCCACACTTCTCCTTGTATAAGAGAAAGGCAGTGATCAGCAGGATGTATGGTATCTCAACATGGGTGCGAGCAATCACATGTGCGGCGACAAGAAACTCTTTGTGGAACTCACAGAAGGAGTTCATGGCGATGTAAAGTTTGGAGACTTATCAAAAACGCCAGTGAAAGGTAAAGGCAAAATCAAAATCTTTCAAAAGAATGATATTCCAAACTATATCTTCAATGTGTACTACGTGTTCAACATGAAAAGTAATATACTGAGTCTCGGACAACTCCTCAAAAAAGGGTATGTTATACACATGAAGAACTCTTCTCTTTCTATAAGAGATATGCATGGACGTTTGATTGTGAAAGTCCTGATGGCAAAGAATCGTATGTTTCCTCTCCATATAAACACAATGCTTGAGAAGTGTTTTTATGGAAAAGCAAAGAATGATTCTTGCATGTGGCATCTTCGATTTGGCCATCTAAATTTTAGTGGCTTGAAACTTCTGTCCTCATTAAGCATGGTGCATGGCTTGTCTGCTACTGAAGCTTCAGAATATGTGTGTGAGGCGTGCACACTTGGAAAACAATAGAGGAACTCCTTTCCTAGTGGAGTATTCTGAATAGCAAGAGAACCGTTGCAGTTGGTTCACACTAACATCTGTGGACCATTAGAGCTAATCTCTTGGAGGTAATAAATACTTTATTACCTTCATTGGCGATTTCAGTAGAAAATTGTGGGTGTATATAATCAAAGAGAAGTCTGCTGCTTTTACTATTTTTAAAAATTTTAAGGCCCTTGTTGAAAAAGAAAGTGGTCTTAAAATTAAAACCCTTAGATCAGACAGAGGTGGGGAGTACACCTCAAATATTTTTCGAGAATATTACAGGGAACATGACATTAAGTAATAACACACTGCAGCGTACACGCCACAACAAAATAGAATATTACGGAACGGAAGAATCGTACTATCATCAACATGACGAGGACCATGCTGAAGGAGAAAAGTCTGCCAAAGAATTTATGGGCAAAGGTAGTTGCATGTACTGCCTATCTGTTCAATAGGCGTCCGACCAAAAGTGTCAAATTCAAGACATCGCAAGAAGCATAGAGTGGATACAAGCCGAGCGTGGCACACCTTAAGATCTTTGGGTGTGTCGCTTACGCTCAAGTTCCAGAAGCAAGAAGAAAAAAACTTGATGATCGTGGCGAGAAATGCATCTTTATCGGCTACAGCAAGGAATCAAAGGCATATAAGCTCTATAACCCACTAACCAATAAGCTGGTGGTGAGTAGAGATGTGGTGTTTTGTGAGGAAGAAGCGTAAAAATGGAACGAGGAAAATTCGGTTAAAGAAAAACAAGTCGAGGTCAAAAAATACGAAGAAGAGAGACATTAGAATCAAGAGCAGACACCCACATCACCCCCTTCGGATCACAGAAGTTCAGGAGTACGTTCCATCTCCCCTGGAAGTAGTTCATCAAATCAGAATTCAGCCAACACATCTTCATCCAATTCTCCTTTACCCTTGGCTCCTATTAAAATAAGAAGCCTTAATGACATCTATGCAGAAACTGAGGAAGTGAATTTACTTTGCCTGTATGCGGACCACGAGCTTCTCACATTCAAAGAGGCTGTGAATGAAGAATGTTGGAGAAAGGCTATGGAAGAAGAGATTCAAGCCATTGAGAAGAATCGAACATGAGAACTGACCTTACTCCTTGAAGGGCAGAAAACCATTGGTCTCAAATGAGTGTATAAAATTAAGCAGAATGCTGATGGTAAGATCGAACGATATAAGGCAAGACTTATAGCAAAAGGTTATGAACAGAAATATGGGGTAGACTATGAAGAAGCTTTCGCCCCAGTTGCTTGCCTTGACACTGTAAGAATGATTATCTCCCTTGCAGCTCATCACAGTTGGATGATCTACCAACTGAATGTGAAATCCGCATTCCTAAATGGAGTACTTGAAGAAGAAGCCTATGTTGACCAGTCTGAAGGCTTTGTCATGCAAGAGGATGAACACAAGGTGTATCGGCTGAAGAAAGCCCTGTATGGGTTGAAGCAAGCTCCCCATGCTTGGATTAATGCACGGATCAACAGCTATCTTCAAGAGAATGGTTTTGTCAAATGTCCGTATGAGCATGCCGTTTACATAAAGAAGAATGCCTATGGTGATATGCTTATAGCTTGTTTATATGTTGATGATCTGATGTTCACTGAGAATAGCCAGATGATGTTTAAAGAATTCAAGCAGGATATGTTCAAAGAGTTCGAGATGACTAATGGTGGATTGATGTCTTCTTCTTGGGCATTGAAGTGAAGCAACAAGTCAGTGGCATTTACATATCCCAGAAGAAGTACACAAAATAACTTCTTGAGAAGTTTCAAATGGTTGACTGTAAAGCTGTAAATACACCGGTTACAACAGGCCTAAAGCTCATAAAAGATGGAGAAGGAAGAAATGTCGACTCAACCTTATTCAAGAACCTAATCGGAAGCTTAAGGTACCTCACAATCACTAAGTCAGATATAGTCTACAGTGTTGGGCTTCTAAGCCGGTATATGGAAGCTCCAAAAGAGTCACACTAGCTAGCTGCAAAATGAGTACTTAGGCATATCAAAGGGACTATTGAATTTGATCTCTTTTATCTATACGATGATAAGGTGATACTGTATGGATACTCTGACAGTGATTGGGGTGGTGACCAAGATGAAAGAAAAAGCACCACAGGCTATGCTTTCTATCTTGGGTCGACAACATTCACATGAAATTCAAAGAAGCAGAGTGTGATCGCCCTGTATACATTGAAGCTGAGTGCGTAACAGCTTCATCCACTGTATGTGAGGCGATCTGGCTAAGGAATTTGCTAAAGGAGCTGAAGCATCCATAGGAGGAATCTAATATTATATACATTGACAACAAGTCGGCAATCGAATTTGCCAAACATCCAGTTTAGCATGGAAGGAGCAAGCACATCAACACAAGATATCACTTTCTTAGAGATCAAGTAAAGCAGAAATTGGTAAAGCTAGAATACTGTCACACCACTAAACAAGTGGCAGATATCTTCACCAAAGCATTGTCGACTGACACATTCAGAAGACTTAAATCAATGCTCAGAATTAAGCTAGTTTTGGTTTAAAGGGGAGTGTTGGACATGGTGGTGGATTTGTGCAAATCCAAAACCATGTAAAGATATTATGAGCCAGCTGTGTATAACGTGTAAGAATCGTGTGAGCTAGCCGTGCTGTTAGATTTTTTCTAAGTTTAGAGTATTAGCTGGGTTAAGATAACGGTAGATATTTTTTTGGATTTTTTCTTTCTTTAGCTACCCCTAGGAAGCATCTAGATGGGGATTTTTCTGTCTTTTCACATAAGGAGAAAAGCCTTTAAATGGCACCAATGTAATCGTTTCCACAAAAATTCAAAATTTAGCAGTTCAATTCTCTTCTTTTTTCAATTTTGTGTTTTGTGTTCTATGGTGGCTGCAACCACACGTCAGCAAGAAGTGGGGTTTTAAACTGAACAGTGCAATGCTTTGCCAAGAGATCCCAATGCATAATTGGGTTTTTTTTCCGTCATATAAGGGTTCCATACCTCTAAGATCCAAGTTGATGTCCCACACAATAAAATTTCCTAGCCATCTATGGTCTTTCTTTGTTCAATGTGCACAATTGCTTTTTTTTTTTTTCCCCTTTCATCTATATATCCACTGGCCACTAAAATGATTGGGATTTCCAATTAGAGAATTACTGATGCATGACCTCTCCAAATCGAACCCATTATGTCAATGGTTTGGATCCTGGAACTCTGGGCTCTACCAGTATAAACTAAAACCTTAGTAGAATCTCATAGACTCTCTTGGGCGGAGCATGCATTTTCGTTGTTTCCTTTACTTTCAAATCTATACTTTTGAAGAGAGAGAGAGAGAGAGAGAGAGAGAGAGAGAGAGAGAGAGAGAGAGAGAGATTTGGTTTGTTGGTCCAGAATATTGATAAAATAATTATGCTAAAGCCATTTTAATATTAGAAACACTGTCCGTATCAACCAATCCATGCCGATGAAATTTGTAGCTACAACGATCCCTATACACACCATTACACTAGTTCACACATGCCAACTTCTCAAGTGTCTGGGACATCTGAGGCATTCATAAAAGTAGGCCCAACCATGCAGATGACCCGACACAATGATTAAGCTAGTTCCCTTATCATGCGAACCACCACCACGTCCAAATAATGGACAGTTTTGACCCAAAAAAGCCAGCAATACCCACTTAATGTATATATGTAGCATGACTCCTGTAGTGGACAATCCTGACTTTGTAGCGAGATCATCTGAAAATTTGGCCCATCTCATGCACCTCCCAGATGAACCAAAGACATCTCTTGGCACATGCTCTGTTGGTAGAGATACCTTGGGAGAGTAGAAGATATGAAACATAAATTAAGAAATCATGTAAGTTTTATATATAAGAGTTTATCTATTAATGATTAGCAAAAAGTAAAGAACATGATTGAACTATCTTGGTTCTTGCAGAGCTTGCATATACAATGAGGGTGATTGAAAAATCTGATGTATATAGCTTTGGTGTTGTGGCACTTGAAGTGAGGATGGGAAGGCATCCTGGGAAGCTCATCTCCTCCTTGTCATCACCAAATGGAGAAGATACACTGCTAAAGGATATGTTGGACCAACATCTCTCCGATCCGAAGGCAGAGGTTGCACAGGAAGTCGTATTTGCAATGTCCATGGCACTTGCATGCATTCGATCAGATCCAAACTCTCGGCCAACCATGCACCATGTAGCTCAGGAGCTATCTGTTGGCGGGCCTTCTTTCTCTCTAGAGCCATTTCTTGTACTTACACTACCTCAACTGATGGATCTCAAGGTATAATTAGGTGTATGAAAATCATCAAGGTTGTAGTTGTAGTGGCAAAAACATTATTACTATATGTGTTTATTGTATGAAAATAATCAAGCACACGTGTTTTTCTTGTTAATATATACATAGTTCAATGTCTGGAATCAATGTTTATCCAAAATATAGATTTTTATGATCTAGGATAAAAATTCAAATGTAATAAAGGTAGGTTGAAAGACTAAACACTGAAAATGGTATAAAATCGACCCTCAAATTGAACGGCCTTTGGCCATTGATATTTAGGGTTTAGTTACCGGACAGGCATGAGCCATTGAATATTTGAAATTTGGGGATTAAAAATCAACACAATTTGGGTTCGACTCTCTCTCTCTCTCTCTCTCTCTCTCTCTCTCTCTATTAACGCTTTCTTCTCTCGTGCTCTCTCTTACTCTCTCTATCTCTCTGCCCCCCGATTCCCTCTCTTTGTTTCACTTTCGCTTTATCTCTAGTGCTGCCAAAGTTCATTACCACCATTGTCGTCAGGTCAGCCCATGCACGAATAACACCAGATACCATCATCAACAACGTAAGCGGCATCAACTTTCTTCACAAGTCTTCGATCCCTAGATCGATCTCTACTCATTTCCTTTTCATGATTTTTCCTTCAAGTGCATGCATTTTTTTAAGTTTTTCTAAATCTTGTGCATTTACGATTCTAAAAATCCTTGATCTATCGGATGATATTGGCCATCTAATCAGTTATTTGAAATGGATGATCTTGACCATCTAATAAGTGATCTGAAATTGATAAAATAGTTTAAGTGGCCTTTATTGAACGTCTGCCATTGAAATCTTCCTTGGGTCACTGTATGTATGTATTTTACATACATACCATCCATCTTCCGAGCACATTTATCAGGCACGAGGCTAGAAATGGGATAGATTCAAATCTTAGATGTGCCCCACCGTAGAAGTAGTGGTGATTGAGGCACTGATTGTTGAAACCTTTCCAGGGGCCCACTCTGATGTATCCAGCTGCCCATCCAATGGAGCCCACTAGGATGTACCCATGTTGCTCAGACCGCAGGCACCCCTGTGATGCATTCCCCATCCAACCCGTTGATTAAGTTCATAGACCTGGACAAAGTGAAAATGCAAATATCACCCTAATTAGTATTTAGGGTTTGAGGTTTAGGCTAGGGTTTAGAGTTTTAGTTTTGGATTTATGGTTTAAGTTTCAAGTTTTAGGGTAGAATTTATAGAGTTTGGGTTTAGGGTTTACGGTTTAGGGTTCGGGATTTAACCCCCCTGCTCAGGAAGCAACCGGCATGAGGAGACCAATGTTTTCCTATTCTGATGCAACCAGGAGAAAACCCACCTTGGGAGCTGACGTAGCAGAGGAGGGAGACGTTGGAGTGACGGTGGCTGATCATAGTGCGGTAGAGCAAAAATTGAAGGAGCTGAAACTGGGTCTCATCGGTAAGGTGCTTTCCCCATCCACATCCATTATTTCCTTAATCCAGGCTACGAGAGATTCCGGGTTTGGGGCTTTAGCAGCCAACATTTCTAGAATTTCTCCACACAGGTTCCTTTTACTATTCAAATCTAAATCTGAATACATTGATTTTCGTGAAGATGTCAATATGCAGCAATCTATGGGTTTCGGATCCATAGTTCCTTGGAATGAGGATCTGGTAATGGGAGGGGAAGGTGTTTGGATCCGATTATACGGTATTCCAGCACACGCTTGGCTGGAATCTGTGCTAATCGATCTTGAAAATTCCCTCAGGAGAGTTTTGCAAGTAGATACCAATGCCAACCTTGGCATTTTCCAAAGTTTGCTCGCATCAAAGTGGCGGTCCGGCCAGGGACGTTCTTAGCTAAAACGCTTAAGCTAATCATTCGAGAGCGTAGTTATTCAATTTTTACAGTGCTGGAACCATTTGAAGAAGTTATAGGCTCATCTCAACATCCCCCCACTAACAGAGACCCGGAAGGCACGATACAATGGGTCGAAAGGAGTTTTGTACAAACCAAGGAGCCGGAGACTGAGTGGGCCAATTGTTGAGAGTCAAATATTGCATATCAGACCCAGTTGTTACCTAGATTTACGAACATGATACTGTTTAAATGCCCTATTTTAATCGTGTTTGTGTTGCAAGGTAGATTTATGAGCGTGGACTGGAAAGGATGCTAAAAGCATGGAATTAAAGCTCAGGCATCACCAAGACATTGGACGGGGCCCCATGGAACCACGATCGAGGATTTACACGTCAGACATCAGAGAAGGCTGGCACGTGAGCTGAGCTTGGTTTCCTTTCTTCTTTTCCTTTATATTTCTTTTATTTTTTAGGTTCAGCCCATTCATGTGTGGCTAAACCTCTTAGCTAGGGCTAAGAGGTGAAGCTTGTATTGAGATGGGAGACTTTATTTGTTGATTCAATTATTTAATTGTGAATTAAACTTGATTGTGGTTTGATTATTAAAGGAATATTTTCTCAGTCTTTAATGGTCTGTTGTGACTGAAATTACAATGGGTTTGCAATGGCTTTGAATATTTCTTTCCCCTTTTTATGTTTATGAAGTCAGGAAGCCCTGTTGTTCATCATTGTTCCATGGGCATGGTAGGATGACAGTACCCTTCCTGATCTTCATACATTGTTGATTGGTTGGTAATTAGTTTAATCACATTGTTTGCTTTGTCTCCTGGGCATGGTTAGATGATGGAATCCATTCTAATTCATATACCTTTCATCTCTTGAAAATCAGATCAAGTAAGTTCAGTTTGAATTCCATAATCCTTGATGCAGGCATAAGATCTCCCTGATCTCTATAAGTGGATCCTCTGAATCCTTAGTTTCCTTCCTCTGAATTCCTTAAAGTTTTAAATAATTATTCCACAATTATTCCTTAAAATTCTATTTGGTTAGATCATATCTTAGTCTAGTTCTAGTTCTACTTGGTTGTAGATAACGTACAGGTATCAGTCCCTGTGGATTCGACCTCGGTCTTACCGAGTTTATTACTACATCACAACCCTATACTTGGGGAGTAAACAAGTTTTTGGTGCCGTTGCCGGGGACTGACGGTTTCGTTTTTCTGAAATTAATTAGTTTTAGAATTAGGTTAGGATTAAGATTTTACTAACTTTAGGATAAAAGTTTTTATTTTATTTTATTTTTAGAACTTAACCTGTTTTCCATATTTTGTAGGATCCTGACATAAGTTCCTAAATTGGTAACTCCTTCCTAATTTCTATACTTTTTCCACTTTTAAAGTTAGGGTTAAATTTTTCTAATTCTAATATTTTCCTATTTGTAGGAAATAGTTTTTACAAGTTTTCCTCTTTTGTTTTTAGAAACTTGGTTAGTTATTCCTTTTTTTTTAGAAATTAACCTTCTAGTTTTATTTTGGTAACTTTCTAATTTTAACTCTTTTAGAATCTAATTTGTTTCCTAATTTATTTTTAGAATTTTTGTTAGACACTAACCTTCCTATTTTGTAGGCCTTTAAGATAGAAATTTCTAATTCGGTAAGCTCCTTCCCTACTTTCTATTTTTCAGTTCTCTTTTAAATTTACTTTCTAGTTTAGGTCTTTCCTAATTTATTTTAGAAATTTCCACTTTCTTTTAGGAATTCCTTCTTTTAGAATTAATTCACTGCTATTTTTCTTTTAAAGGATCGTTCTTCTCTTTTTAAAATCTAACTTATTTTGTTTTATTTTGTAGGTTTTAACTTAGGAGCTTCAATTTGGTAATTTCTTTCCAACTCTCTCTCTCTCTCCTTCTTTCTAGATTTTCTTTTCGTTCTAATTTGATTAAGGGCTGCGAGTGTTTCATGCCCAAGTGGGCCCGTGACGACACTCGACGTCTCTTGACTGAAGGAGGATTGGTTGAGGGGTTGACTATCCATCGCAGGACTAGACACCGCTCAAAATCCCCTGATTTAATTGAAGTTATGGCTGAAGACCAACCTCCTCTATTTCCACCCAGGGTGGAGGATACCCAAGATGAGAATGAGGTGCAACAGGCACCCCCGCCTCGTACTTTATGAGATTATCTACAACCGGCGGGAGTGAGTATGCCCTCATGCATGATTTTCCCTGAAAACACAGGACAAATGGACATCAAGCCAGGAGTTATCCAACTCCTTCCCAAATTTCATGGACTTGAATCAGAGAGTCCATATTTACATTTAAAAGAGTTCGATGAGATTATAGCTACATTATGTTTTCCTAATGTATCTGAGGATACAATTAGGTTGAAACTCTTTCCTTTTTCCTTAAAAGAGAAAGCTAAGATGTGGTTACATTCACTGCGTCCTAGATCCATTGGCACATGGAACGACATGCAGAGGGAATTCATAAAAAAATTCTTCCCACATCATAAAATGATTACCCTCAGAAAAGCAATCATGAACTTTGCCCAAAAGGAAGATAAAACATTCTTCCAATGTTGGGAAAGGTTCAAAGATTTGGTCAGTTCATGCCCACAACACGGATTTGAAACGTGGCGCATTACAAATTTTTTCTACAATGGACTGACATCTTCCATGCGCCAAATGGTCGAGACAATGTGTAATGGAGAGTTCATTAATAAAGATGTCGACGAGGTATGGGACTACCTCGACAGTCTGGCTGAAAAAACACAATCTTGGGACTATTACCCAAAGTCGAACACCACGTCTAGGCCGACTTAATTAAAGGAGAAAGGTGGATTATATCTCTTGAAAGAAGAGGATGATCTCAAGTGTAAAGTGACTACGCTCATAAGGAAAGTTGAGGCCATGGAAGGAAAGAAGGATAAGGTTAATGAAATTGTTTGCGGCATCTGTGATTGCAACATTCATACAACTGAAAATTGTCCTACAATACCCGCCTTTCGAGGAGTGTTGAATGAACAAGCCAATGCCGTAAACAACTATCAAAGACCTTTTACTGGACCTAACTCCAATACGTACAATCCTGGTTGGAAAAATCATCCAAACTTTAGTTGGAGAAATGGACAAATGGCTACTCCTCCAGGTTTCTTCAATCAAAATCCAAACCAAGTGAAACCTCAAGAGGAACCGGTTCAAAATTCCATACAAGAGCTGGCTCAGGCAATGCGGGGAATTACAGATTTTATGCAAAAGATAGATTCTCGTATGACGGTTATAGAAAAGGGGATGCTTCCTGCACAACCTCTCCCCAATCCTAAACCGCAGTACGAGATTAATGATCCCAGCTCTTCAAATCAGATGGGGCACGCTAAATCCATCACCACTCTTAGGAGTGGAAAGATCATTGATAAAACTCTTCCGGTTAGTCCCGAAAAGCCTCAAGAACCAGAAGAGGACAACAATGATGGAGCTAGTGATGCCCCACAAAAATTAGAACCGGAACTTCTAGAGAAGCCAGTTGCTCCATTCCCCCAACGGTTGGTTTCACCAAAACCTCTCTTTAACTCTCAGGATATCCTAGAGGTGTTGAAACAAGTGAAAGTCAACATTCCTCTACTTAATGTCGTGAAACAGATTCCTTCATATGCCAAATTTCTGAAAGACTTATGTACGACCAAAAGACGAAAAATTATTCAAAAGAAAATCTTCTTGACTGAGAAAGTGAGTGTCATCCTGAAGCAAGACGTGCCGCAGAAATTCAAGGATCCCGGTAGCCCAACCATATCATGTGTAATCGGGAACCATCGAATTGATCACGCACTTCTTGACTTAGGAGCGAGCGTAAATCTGATTCCCTATTCGGTATACAAACAGTTAGATTTGAGTGAGATAAAACCCACCCTGACCACACTACAACTTGCTGATCGCTCTGTTCGTGTACCAAGAGGGATAATTGAGGATGTGTTAGTCCATGTCAATAGATTTTATTACCCTATAGATTTTATCATCCTGGACACCGAACCAATCAATAACATGAGCACTCAGATTCCTGTCATTCTTGGTCGCCCATTCCTTGCCACGTCAAATGTAATTATCAATTGCAGGAATGGTGTCATGACTATGTCTTTTAAAAATTTGACATTGGAGTCAAACATTTTTTTCAATAACGGCAGCAACTCAGAGGATGATGACGATTTTCATGACATTAACATGATTGACTCTTTCGTGAAAGATACAACACCTCTGACCTTATCCTCCGACCATCTAGAGACGTGCCTGGCCCACTCCCATGATTTTGATGATGACATGATTAGGGAGACGTGCGCCTTGCTTGATACTGCACCGGTACTTGAAGTTAACCGGTGGAGGCCACAATTTGAAGAATTACCACGAACCGATGTAGTGCCTCTACCGTCTAACCTCAAGCCGCCGAAGCTTGACCTAAAACCTTTGCCCTCTGATTTGAAATATGCCTATTTAGGTCAAGATGAGACATACCCGGTGGTGATCTCTGCCCACCTGGAGAAAGAACAGGAGAGTATGCTCATATCTACTCTCATTGAGCATAAAGGAGCCCTGGGATGGACGATAGCGGACCTCAAGGGAATCGATCCCTCGATTTGTACTCACCGCATATATCTTGAGGATAATGCAAAAACCGCTCGGTAACCACAACGTAGAATAAATCCAAACATGAAGAAAATGGTTAAAGTCGAGGTTCTTAAACTATTGGACGTGGGTATTATATACCCTATATCTGATAGTCAATGGGTGAGTCCAACTCAAGTGGTCCCTAAGAAGTCCGGAATCACCATCGTAGCCAATGCTAATAATGAACTCGTGCCAACTAGAGTCACTACTGGTTGGAGAATGTGCATTGACTACAGGAAGTTGAATACCGTCACGAGGAAAGACCACTTTCCTTTACCATTCATTGATCAGATCCTGGAAAGGTTAGCTGGTCATTCCTATTACAGTTTCCTTGACGGGTATTCGGGCTACAACCAGATATAGATAGCCCCTGAAGACCAAGAAAAGACTACATTTACATGTCCCTACGGCACCTTTGCCTATCAAAGGATGCCATTCGGACTATGTAATGCCCCTGCCACCTTTCAGCGATGTATGCTTAGTATCTTTTCTGATATGGTGGGGCAATATCTAGAGGTCTTCATGGATGATTTCTTTATTTACGGTCCATCTTTCAGCAAGTGCTTGGAAAGTCTTAAATGTGTGCTAAAAAGATGTGAAGAAAAGAACTTGGTACTTAATTAGGAGAAGTGCCATTTCATGGTTCAGAAGGGAATTGTCCTTGGGCATATCAT
This sequence comes from Magnolia sinica, assembly GCF_029962835.1. Lineage (NCBI taxonomy): Eukaryota > Viridiplantae > Streptophyta > Magnoliopsida > Magnoliales > Magnoliaceae > Magnolia > Magnolia sinica. The sequence continues at coordinate 61,016,926 of NC_080589.1, read as the reverse complement.
CTCGTCCAAGGGAATCGAGGTAGATAAGGCAAAAATCGATCTTATCTCTAACCTACCTCCACCCAAGAACATCAGAGACGTGCGATCCTTCTTAGGACACGCAGGATTTTACAGGCGATTCATAAAAGACTTTAGTCTCCTCTCTCGTCCTTTATGTACTCTTCTTCAAAAGGATGCTCCGTACGAGTGGACTGAGCAATGCCAGGAAGCTTTCACCAAGCTTAAGGGAACGTTAACCACTGCACCTATCATGCAGCCACCCGACTGGAGCCTTCCTTTTGAGCTTATGTGCGACACTTGATTATGCTCTTGGGGCGGTCCTAGGCCGGAGAAAAGATAAGAGGCCCTACGTTATTCATTACGCAAGTAGAACTTTAAATTCGCCGGGTGAACTACTCGACTACGGAAAAGGAACTCTTAGCTGTAGTGTTCGCCTTGGACAAATTTAGGTCCTACTTGATCGGATCCAAGATCATTATCTACACAGATCATGCGGCACTTAAGTATCTTCTTTCGAAGAATGATTCTAAGCCCCATTTGATACGATGGATCCTTCTACTCCAAGAATTTGATTTGGAAATTAAAGATAAAAAGGGAGTAGAGAACGTAGTGGCCGATCACCTTTCTCGCCTTAATACCTCTGAGTCCCTTGAGACGACTCATATCAATGACATGTTCCCTGATGAACAACTGTTCAGAGTCTCCCATTCACCTTGGTTTGCTGATATTGCTAATTATCTTGCTACAGGTGCCATACCGACACAGTGGACTGCGCAAGATAAGAAGAAATTCTTCACCGAGGTGCGCAACTTTTTCTGGGATGATCCTTATTTATTTATATATTGCTCAGACCAAATTTTAAGGATATGTGTACCAGACGATGAGCATCAGAGCGTCATCTCCTTCTGTCACTCACAGGCCTGTGGTGGTCACTTTTCTATTAAAAAGACCACGGCCAAGATTCTACAGTGTGGCTTTTACTGGCCCACTATGTTTAGGGACACTCATGAGTTTTGCAAAGCTTGTGAACGTTGTTAGAAATTGGGAGCATTGTCCCGTCGAAATATGATGCCTTTGAATCCCATCCTTATCATTGAAGCATTTGATTGCTGGGGCATTGATTTCATGGGACCATTCCCCCAATCGTTTGGAAATCTGTATATTTTGCTCGCCGTAGATTATGTCACTAAATGGGTTGAAGCGATTCCGTGTCGAACTAATGACCATCGCACGGTCATTAAATTCCTAAAAGAAAACATCCTTTCTCGATTCGGAACGCCTCGAGCCATCATTACTGACGGGGGCTCACACTTTTGTAATAGACTATTCGAGAGCTTAATGAAGAAATACGGTATCTCTCATAAGGTAAGCACCCCGTACCACCCACAGACAAGTGGGCAAGCTGAGATTTTTAATAGGAAAATTAAACACATTTTGGAGAAAACGGTTAACCCTGATCGTAAGGATTGGTCAATCCGATTGACCGATGCCTTATGGGCATACCGTACTGCCTTTAAAACCCCTATTGGAATGTCTCCCTTTAGACTTGTCTATGGGAAAGCTTGTCACTTGCCTGTGGAAGTGGAACATAAAGCGTATTGGGCGATCAAAAATCTTAATTTCAATCTGGACAACGCTGGCTCGCTACGCAAACTTCAATTGAATGAACTTGAGGAAATCCGGAATGATGCGTACGATAATTCGAGAATTTACAAGGACATGATGAAAGCATTTCATGACCAACACATTTTGCGAAAATCATTCACGCCTGGTCAGAAGGTCCTTTTGTACAATTCTCGATTACATCTCTTTCCGGGTAAGCTTCGATCTTGTTGGACCGGCCCTTACATTGTTGTCACTGTTTTTCCGCATGGGGCCGTTGAGATAAGAGATCCCGACAATGGCAAGGAGTTTAAAGTCAATGGATATCGATTGAAACCATTTGTCGAGAAATTTGATTCAGAGGACATGTCCATGCCTCTGACTGATCCTGTTTACCAGGATTGATCTCCTAGTCTGATGGAGGTATAAGTAGGTTTCCTGTTTTCTTAGGACTAGGGTAGTTGCTTTATTTGTTTGGCTGAAGACGGTAAACTTAACGCTCCTGGGAGGTAACCTAGTTCTTCATTACATTTCATTTTTATCATTAGTTAGTTCAATGTTTGTGGGTAACATTACTGCAAACCCTCACGAGACTACAACTCGTCCACTAGGGGCAACCTAGGGGTTTAAAGGCTTGTTGCATACGCTAAATGCAATCGAGAGCACCTACGAAAGTGGTATAGGTAGGATTTTATTTTTGTTATTTTATTTTACTTCTGTTGGTTTCTCTCTTGTGCTGACCCGCTCTTACATAGATATCTTTGGAAAGCCTCTTGATTCTTTCATCCAGGTATTATCTTTCTATCACTTCTCATTTACTTATTTTGTCTCATGTGCATTGCATGCTTATTTCTTTTACATTGAGGACAATGTAGATTTTAGGTTGGGGGTGGGAGATTAGGTCACCTAATCAGCATTTTCTGGGTCTTGAACAAAAGTTGTGAAAGTTGTGAAAATTTTAAAAATTTTCTGACATTTTGTTGAATTTGAAGTGATTTTGACAACCATCTTGAATTTAAAATTACAAGATAAGTGAAGTTGGTAATTTATGACTCTTAGATTCAGTTATCTATGATATTAGATTTCACAGTTAAGTTTGAAGTGTTAATCTATAATTAGAAGTTTTAAACATTGATTGAGTTATGATTTCACATGTCACATCTCGCTTTCACATTAAGATTTCAGTTTGATATTAAAGGGTTAACTTGGTAATCACTAAGCATGTAAGGAACCAGATTGGAAAATTTGTCCGTCATGATCAATTAAAAAAAAAAAAAAAAAGAGATACCTTTGGAAAAGGTTAGGCGAATAATCTTCACCATAGGTTTGCTCCGTATAGGTGCGGATTTGATTCTCCTCTCCATCGATGAAAAAAATCAAAAGTGGGAAGAACAAAAAAAAAAAAAAAGAAAAAAAAAGAAGAAGAATTGTAAGGCAAATTCTGGTTTAGGTTTTGAATGTCCTAAATGCTGTTTTGATTATCAATGTTATCATAGAAACTATCTATTGGATTTCTTAATGATGATAAGCCGAGATTTCATTATACACTCATGATACTCAGTGTTTAGAATTGTTCTAATTAATGCATAAATACTTTAAAGTTGATTATGAAATTTATTGTGCACTTGATTCCAGGAGGAAGTAATGTCCAACATTCATGCATCTTAGAATTTTCGAATCTAGATTTTTTTATTTAAAAAAAAAATCACTTGAGTTCATAAAGATTGTCCTGTAATTCTCAACTTATTTTTTCGCATACTTTGCTCGGGACTAGCAAAATGCTGGTTGGGGGTTGTGTTGAGGGTCAAATATTGCATATCAGAACCAGTTGTTACCTAGATTTACGAACATGATACTGTTTAAACGCCCTATTTTAATCGTGTTTGTGTTGCAAGGTAGATTTATGAGCGTGGACTGGAAAGGATGCTAAAAGCATGGAATTAAAGCTCAGGCATCACCAAGACATTGGACGGGGCCCCATGGAACCACGATCGAGGATTTACACGTCAGACATCAGAGAAGGCTGGCACATGAGCTGAGCTTGGTTTCCTTTCTTCTTTTCCTTTATATTTCTTTTATTTTTTAGGTTCAGCCCATTCATGTGTGGCTAAACCTCTTAGCTAGGGCTAAGAGGTGAAGCTTGTATTGAGATGGGAGACTTTATTTGTTGATTCAATTATTTAATTGTGAATTAAACTTGATTGTGGTTTGATTATTAAAGGAATATTTTCTCAGTCTTTAATGGTCTGTTGTGACTGAAATTACAATGGGTTTGCAATGGCTTTGAATATTTCTTTCCCCTTTTTATGTTTATGAAGTCAGGAAGCCCTGTTGTTCATCATTGTTCCATGGGCATGGTAGGATGACAGTACCCTTCTTGATCTTCATACATTGTTGATTGGTTGGTAATTAGTTTAATCCCATTGTTTGCTTTATCTCCTGGGCATGGTTAGATGATGGAATCCATTCTAATTCATATACCTTTCATCTCTTGAAAACCAGATCAAGTAAGTTCAGTTTGAATTCCATAATCCTTGATGCAGGCATAAGATCTCCCTGATCTCTACAAGTGGATCCTCTTAATCCCTAGTTTCCTTCCTCTGAATTCCTTAAAGTTTTAAATAATTATTCCACAATTATTCCTTAAAATTTTATTTGATTAGATCATATCTTAGTCTAGTTCTAGTTCTACTTGGTTTCAGATAACGTACAGGTATCAGTCCCTGTGGATTCGACCTCGGTCTTACCGAGTTTATTACTACATCACAACCCTATACTTGGGGAGTGAACACCAATCTTGCTTATCGGCCCCTTCATGTTGGCAGTAATGATGATATGATAAAGGAACATAGTTTTCTTCCCAAATGTGTCGCTTTGAGATGATCCCCACGATCGCCCGTTATCTGTTTGTCACAAGGTCAGTTCAGACATGCTTCAAATCACAGACGGAAACACCAACAATGCTTCTAACACAGTTCAAAATATGACATGCCCTACCAACCCAATTCTTCTTCATCCCCAGTGCACACAGAACCAAAATTAACTACAGGCCACGTTGGTTGAAACTCATAGGAACAACTAGCACTCTGTCAGGGCTAAAGATAATGCTATAGTGGAAATGCCACTACATGTGGATGATGCCTTCCTTCGTTGCTCAGTTAGAAGAAGGAATGCACATGTGCGGTTGAGGTCAGCAGGTTGCTCGCCTAGGAGCACCACCAAAGTGGCCACGGTTGATAGAGATTTCTCTCTAGTCAAGTCAGCAGTAGAGCCAGATTGTCTGCCTGTGTGTTGTCAGTTACCTGTGTCTGGTACCAAGGAGATACCTCAGACGGAAAGGCCCCCCATCTCGTCAGAAAGGCTCAGACTCAATTCAAACAATAGCAGGGAGAATGGTCATATGGCTGATGGTCAGGGTTGCACTATCAGAGAGGATCCTGTAATTGCCTTGGAGGTCGACCTCTCTCCATTCTTCTCTGTAGAAACTAAGAAGAAATCGCAAGCCAGGGACTCTACCGAACCATTTCCCTCTGCGGAGGTCCTCGACGATCGGTGCGCAATCTCTCAGCCCAACCCTTTGGCGCTCTCATTGGATATCACCTCCTGCACAAGGCGGGAAAATGATAGCAGCAACTGTAATAGTCAATAGAAGTTGTCGAACAGGGAAGTCTTGGAGGCTCAGCACACGCTTTCCCCTGCAATGACGGTCTTGGGTGGAAAATTTATCAGAAGAGCTAGAGTACTGTATGCGAGAGGTGATTGGGAATCGAAGCTCCGTCGGCTCAAAAGAAGGGCGGTGAATTCAAGCTGTGTGACTGATGGATAGGATCCTCATTTGGAATGTGCGAGGCATCGGTAATCACCGCTCCATTGGGGTGGCTAAACATCTTATTAGGAATCATGACCCTTGGATTTTTGCTATTCTTGAACCAATGCTCCCTGACTGTAAAAGAGTGGAGACTGGCTTACGGCTAGGTTTCCACTCATCCACGTCCAACGCGAGCATCAGGGGCAAGATATGGATTTTCTTCAAGAATCTTATATCCACCTCTCTCATCATGCAATTCGATCAAGCATCTCTATAGAATTCAATGTTCAAGCCCAAGCTATCACCTTTTCGGTGTCTTTTGTTTATACCAGTTGTTCCAGAGTTATGCAACAACTTCTATGGAGTGAGTTGGCGAACCTTTCTACCAGAATTTCGTCCCTTTAGGCTGTGGGAGGGGATTTCAATGCTATTACTGAAACCGGTGAAAGGAGGAGCTGCAGACCGGCTGACGCTATCAGCTCGTCTGACTTTGTATCTGCAATTGACGTCGCTCGGCTGATGGATGGTGGTTTCTCGGGAAATCATTTCACCTGGAGCAATAACCGTGGAGTTGTGGCCCAAGTGTGGGCCCGTCTTGACAGGGTTCTCATTAATGCGGCCTGGGCAACAGCGTTTCCATCCTTTAAAATTGCTCATCTCCCTCGTATCGGCTTCGACCACGCCCCGATTCTTATCTCTTTTCCCCAGCAATCGGCTTCCCCTGTTAAACCTTTCAGGTTTCAACATATGTGGACTCATCATGAGTCCTTCCACCAGACTGTGAGGACCGCTTGGGCGGCCACAGAGTCAAACCACTCGATTTATAATCTTTTAGCAAAGATGAAAAGTGTCAAGTAGGCCCTGAAGGTGTGGAATAAAGATGTATTTGAGAACATTTTTTCTCAGCTTCATATGGCGGAACGGGCAGTGGAAGAGACCGGGGCCCATTTACAATCGACCAACAATGAAAGCCTCAAGGACGACCTGCAGCAAGCTCACCCTGCTGCCTTGGAGAACCTGTCCCGGCTCCAAGGTATGGAGGAGCAGTTTTGGAAGCAAAAGGCCCGGATTAGTTGGCTAGAAGTCGATGACAAAAACTCTAAATTCTTTCATGCTTCTGCTACGGATAAGCATAGAGGATCCATCATCAACAGTATAGTGTTACAATCAGGGCAACATTTGGATAATTTGGTGGACATAAAGCAAGCGGCAGTTGATCATTTTCAGGATTTGTTCAAGGAGGACCCTTGTGAGTACACCACATTTTCGACGTCATCCCTCCCATCCTTTCTTCGGTGGACAACGACCTCCTCATGGGTACACCTTCCATTCATGAGGTCTTCCAAGCAGTCTCCTCTATTCCTGCCGATGGGGCAGCAGGCCCCGATGGCTTCTCTGGTTATTTCTTCAGATCTTGTTGGGATATTGTGGGCCTCGACCTTCTTAACAGGCTGAAATTCTTCTTCCAAGGAGGCCCTCTTCCTAGATCTCTCACCACCACTCTCATCTGCCTTATCCCTAAAGGTGCGTCCCCTAAAGCTTTCTCAGATTTCCGTCCAATTAGTTCATGTAACTGCCTGTACAAGATATTCGCTAAGGTGATTGCAGCAAGATTGAACCACCTCCTCCCTTGCCTAATCTCGGCTGAACAAGGTGCCTTCATCACAGGCCATTCTATTGAGGAAAATGTTGCTTTAGCGCAGGAATTATTTAGAGAACTCAATAGGAAGTGTGAGGAGGTAACATTACAGTGAAATTAAATATGGAAAAAGCATACGACAAGCTGGATTGGAACTTCCTCAAACAGGTATTACACCGCTTCGGCTTCAACGCATCGTGGATCACCTTGGTAGAAAAATGTTGGGCCAACTGTTGGTTCTCCGTTCTTATCAACGGTGAAAGTTCGGGCTTCTTTAAGTCATTCCGGGGGCTATGACAAGGAGATCCACTTTCTCCAAGTCTCTTCATCATTGCTTCTGAGGTGCTAAGCAGAGGCATTAAGAAGCTGAATACTAACGATCGTTGCCAAGCCTATAAGGTCAGAACGAGCTGCCCTTCTATATCCCACTTTTTGTATGCCGATGATACTCTCGTCTTTCTTAACGGTACCAGCACTTCACTGAGGAACATGAAGCTTTTCCTTGAATCCTACCAAAAGGCCTCAGGTCAGAGAGTTAACTTACGCAAGAGCACCTTTATTCACTCCAATAAGTTAACTAAAGGCAGAGTTCGGGCCATTGAAAATTCTCTCGGAATCACCAGAAATTTAGGCAGATTTGTTTATCTCGGGGTCCCTCTAGCATTGGGCAGGATTAGAGTGGCAGATTTCCAACCTATGGTTGAAAAGGTAGAAAAGCGCATTCAGGGTTGGCAGGCTAGATATTTGTCGCAAGCCGGTAGGGTGGTTCTGATTAGACATGTCCTGAGCAGTATCCCTATCCACTCTCTCGTTGGAGCCCACATCCCATCGCGGGTTTTGGTTGCGCTGGAAAAGAAATTCACCAACTTCTTCTGGGGGTGGAAAGAGGGAAAAAGAAAGCATCACTGGGTTAGTTGGAAGAAGATTGCTACACCTAAGGAGGAAGGTGGTCTTGGGATAAGGAGACTCAAGAGTATGATGGATGCCCTTTGCTTGAAGTTAGCCCGGTCCATAAAATTTGGCTAATCCGATAGCTTGTGGAAAACTTTCATGTCAACAAAATATGCCCAAGACCTCTTGCCTTCAGCTTCCACCAACTTGTCCACTTTTGCGTCTCCTATTTGGAAACGAGTTCAAAATGCACTCTCCATTGCTGACGATCTTGTCCAATGGAATTTGGGGGAGGGGGACTATTTGTTCTGGACCTCCAACTGGTCGGGGCTTGGCCCGCTTTGCAGGATCACTTCGTCTGACATTCCAGAACAGCTCCTTTCCATGAAAACTGCCCAGGTGCTGGGCAAGGCAGAGCCTCTCCCTCCGTCAGCCGCCTTCGGCCTCTTGCCACAACATGCTATTGATCACATCTTTCAGAACGGGTTCTGCACTTCCGAGGGTCCTGATTCCCCATTCTAGCCTTTTTCCTATTCCGGCAATTTCACGATTTCCTCAGCCTGGGAGAAATGCAGGATTTCCTCTCCTCGTAGGAGCTGGGCGAAATGTATTTGGCATGAAAACCTTCTTCCCAGGATCTCCATTCTCTCCTTGCGAATTATTAGGAGAGCGGTGGCAGTCGATGAGGCGGTCCAAACCCGGGGCGTCTCTCTAGTGTCTAAATGTGTCTGCTACACATCTGGCTCTTAGCCCAGACATGCAACTGAAAACAGCGATGACCTTTTCATTAACAGCGCTATTGCCAAGGCTCTCTGGACATTCTGTAGCAACAAATTCTGCATCCACCTAGTAGAACCTCAGTCAATCGGTAGTAGGTTGTTGCAATGGTGGGGTTTGACCGTCCATCGAGCTGCAAATCTAACGGCTCATAAAATTGCTCCCGGCCTCATATTCTGGGTTATTTGGCAGAACTGAAACGCTGCTATCCATGACAACATTAACATCTCCATTCAAATGTCCATTTAGCAGTTGACTTAGTGGTTCGCCAACTTGCACGGCAGGGAGACTGAGCTAGTTTCTGAGGCAGTGAGGGTCTTTGTTGCTCTTGTTCCAGTAGAAAGCAGCGGTTCCGGGACTGCAGTGGCACCTAATCTCAGCACCAGTACACAGACAGCTCAACAGGGTAGCGTGCACACCGCCAGGGGAATTAGCCACTCCTATTTGTTTCTGGTGAGATGGAACAGGCCACCATCCAGTTGGGTTAAAATCAACGTGGACGGCTCTGATTTAGGTAATCCTGGGCAAACAGGAGGTGGTAGGACATACAGAGATGAAAATGGTGATTTTCTGTTTGCATTCTCAGCTAGTTACTTGGTGGGTTCTAACGTTAATGCTGAACTGAGGGCCATTACTAACGGAATGGAACAATTTCTGTTAAAATGCTACCAGAATGTGATGGTGGAGTTCGACTCCCTGCTGGCTGTGAAGATTCTGATGGGGTCTATCATTCCTAGCTGGAAGTGGAATTACTGGATGGCTAGGATTGCTAGGTTCAAGGAGAAAGGACAATTTCAATTTTGTTACATTTATAGGGAAGGGAATACAATTGCTGATGGATTGGTGCGGTTGGGTAGTGCCCAGGATTCTTCCATTGCCTTTTCTGCCATCCATGATCTCCCACCCAAGGTTAGAGGTAGCATTTTTCTGGATAAGGTTGGCTTGGGTGCTCTGAGAGAGGTTGCCAGAAAGGAAGTTCGGAGCATAGTGTGATGTCTCACGGTTTTAATTTTCATTTTCTTGGGGTGTTTTGTATATTTGTTGTGGCTCCCTGTGCAATCTTTTTTTTGGTTTCCTTCTTGCTATATGATAGGTGGGGTCAATACCTTTTTGTCTGACCCACCTAAAATGCTGTGTATCCTGGTTTATGAATGAATTGTGGTGGATCAATTGTCCACCTTTAAAAAAAAAAAAAAAAAGGGTTCGGGATTTAGTGTTAGGATTAGGAATAGAGTTTTGGATTTAGGGTATAGTGTTTGAGGATTAGGGTTTAAGTCTTGGGGATTAGGGCTCAGGCTTTAGAGTTTAATGTTGTAGTTTAGGGTTTAAAGTTTGAGGTTTAGGAAAGGTTTAGGGTAAGGCTTAGGGATTAATCTTTAGGGTTTGAGGTTTAGGGCTAGGGTTTAGGGTTTTGGGTTTTGATTTTAAGTTTTATGGTAGGGTTTAAAATTTATGATTTTGGATTTGGGGTTTAGGATTTAGATTTTAGGGTTAGGGTTTAGTGTTTAGGGTTTGGGGTTTGGGGTTTGGGGTTTTTTGTTTTTGGATTTAGGATTTAGGTCATAAGGTAAAAATAAATAAATAAATAAAATAAAATAAAATTTTGGGTTTAGGGTTTACTGTTTAGGGTTTGAGTTTTAGGGTTTTGGGATTCGGGTTTTAGTGATTAGGTTAGAGTTTTAGGTTTAGGATTTGAGGTTTAGGGTTAAGCATATAGGGTTAGGCTTTGGGATTAGGGTTTTAGATTTTGGATTTTGTGGTTTACACTACAGGTTTACGAATTAGAGTTAGAGGTTTAGGGTTTAGGGTTTAGGGTAAGGGAAAAGATTTACGGTTTAGGGTCTAGTGTTGACATTTTAGGTTTTAGGGTTTCAGATTTATGGTTTAGGAATTTGGTTGGTGAATGGTAGTTGCGATTGAGCATGGAAAATAAACAACTAATTATGTATATAGACACAGACACACATGTTGTACCCAGAGGATTCACTTTTTAGGGAGACAGTAAATTCTTGTATCCTATGGTACAGTGCCCCAGTTTGCTTGTATCCTACTAGTATGTAGTATATATGTAATACCTTGGCCCTCCAATACTTAGGTATTGGATATCATTGGGTGTTACCAAAAATATTTTGGTTAAAACATGTAATTGCACATGTTCTTATGCATGTTAACTCGTAGGCTTTGGGGCTATAGGCCGAAACTTAACCTAGGAACCCGTGACTCAATTAGTCTTTGTATAGAGGAAGATCGAACCATACAATAACACCTACGAGACTTGGATTCCCTAACTCACTTAACCCTAAGAATGATAAAAGAGAATTCATGTTAAATCACCCAAATTGAATAGTTTAGGCAAAGAACTAATTTGTAGAACACCTAGGCTAGAACTCTAGAACTTTGAGGCAGGGAAAATCTCAATTATGAGATGAATCTATGGTTTGTTAGTTTGACCTATAGATCTGTTGGTCTGATCGACTGTCTAACCTTGGAAACTTATGAAATTCTCTCGGTTCAACTGACAATCGCTCGAGAATTGTGCATTGACACCACATAACTTAAAGTTTGGACCTATAAAAAGGTTTTTCACCATTTTCTCCTTATTTTTAGCTAGAGAATGAGAGAGAGAGAGAGAGTAAATAAGAGAGAGGAGGGAGGGAGGGAGGGAGAGAGAGAGAGAGGGAGAGAGAGCAGGAGAGTGAGAGATTGAGTGAGACTGGGAGCGGATTGCCGCTCTAAGTCATTACATGCCTTCAAATCAACATTCTCTCTCTCTCTCTCTCTCTCTCTCTCTCTCTCTCTCTCTCTTCTACATTTCCAAAGAAGGAACACCTCTTGTTAGAAGCAACCCGAGATGGAGAGGCGGAATAGCGGCTTCCTTATTTTCGTACGAAACATCACGTACGACACCTCCGCCGAAGATCTCCGGCGGATTTTCAGCAGATATGGTCGGATAAGAGAGGCCTACACGCCGTGGAATGAGAAACTTCACTGCCACCGAGGATTTGGTTTTGTCAATTTCCTCTACTTAGCAGACGTATATGCAGCAATTGGAGTCCTCCATGGCAAGTAGATGGATGGTCGAATCCTTATGGTGGAGATTGCAAAACCAAGAAATCTCAACTCCAACCCCCCTCACCTCAAGCAGCCCACGAAAATCCCAGAAACCCACCTTCCAACCCCCCCCCCCCCCCCCCACCCTCTCGCGGCCTTCCAGATTCCCCGAAACCCACTTTCCAAACCCCCCCTTTGCACCTGAACCCTACCCCTCCCATTCGGTCATCCCCTACCCTACCAAACCAACCCTGATCATCCCAAAACCCTAATAGCTGGCATAACCCCTGCCTCTCAAATCCCACACCACCTGCATTTGCACTAGTAGAAACCCATCTCCCACCCTCAAATCCCAGACTTTCTTTTGTTGCTAACCAGAACGAGATACATCACAGGCTAAAGATGTTGGAGCTCGCCCTTGTGGGTCATGTGAAGGGTCAGCCATTTCCAATCACCCGCCTCATCCAACGTTTGCGGAACTTGAGGCATGATGCCGCTAGTATCAACATCTCCAGAATCTCAACGGAGAAGGTGCTTTTCATTTTTAAATCCCGGGCTGATTTTAATGCGTTTCTCGCTGACAAGTCGTTGCAAGCTTCAATGGGCATATCCTTGGTGGAACCTTGGAACCCATCCCTTCCAACCACCAATGGGGTCTGGATATCCATATTCGGGATCCCCACACATGCCTGGCTGGAGTCAGTTTTCATCGGGCTAGGGAACACTTTCGGCCGAGTGGTGGAGGTTGCTGATTGCTTGCTTCGAGGAGTTGCCCAAATGGTAGCAAAGGTGAAAGTCCTTCTCCAACCAGGGATCAATATCTACAGCTTAAGAACTTTGCTGATTAATGGTACTGCTTTCCAGATCTGGGCACAGGTGGAAGACCATGCCGACAGACCGGATGATCCAATCTAAAATAGAGTTCCTGCCATATCTACAAGAGAATGGGTGGAAAGAACTTTTCACCAACTTGTCCGACCACCGGAACCCTCAAACGCAGGGCTGTAATCTTAGCTCCTTGTCCAAACTCATCTCCCCGTCTCAGGTATAACTCCCCAATCCCATGATTGTGTTTGTGATAATGTTGCTGACAATGAATCAAGGGTTCCTCACTATAGGGAGGCCTCGGCATCCCCACCCATTGTTCGCCCATCTACTGTTTGTGATAAATCACTGGCCCCTACGGCCCCTACAATTGACCACAACTTAGTCCATTTTCAAAACCACAATTAACACATTTCTCCTCACAGTGGTACATTTCAAGGCATGGACGCACCATTATCCAACATGGTTTGCATGCCACCTACTTCTCATAAATCTGCAACTTATTTGCCCCCTTCTTCCAACCCCCCTTACTTCCTTCCCCCACTCAAAGCCAACAACTGTCTTCACACACTGGTGAAAATCAGGCTATTGAGGCTCAACCCATTCAGTCTCACCCTATTCATCAACCCCCAAATCCATCTCACATTTGTACCTGGCCTCCCATCAGGGGAGACACCTCACTTACTAGGAACAGACGAGCTTTATCTGAAGGTCACAATCCCCTGCGGGTGGATACCGCCTTTGAGGAATCCTCGGCTGATGAGGCCATGCTAGCCTGGAATTCCCTTCCTGACAGATAACACCTTAGGGACAGGGAAGAAGAAGACATCCATCTAGCTCTTGACCTATCTCCTTTTTTCTATAAAGCCCCCACCCCTGATCAACATCCTCCCTGCTGTGGATCTACTCAGTGCCCCTCTCCCCCTGCTTCCTTGTCCACTCGGGAAAAAAACCTTCCTGCAGCTGATCAGCCCTCTCATATTGTTCAGTCGGCACTGTTTTTGGGAGACTTGCCTCCCTCAAATAGCGCCCCTGACTCTATCAAATCCCAATAGGTCAGCAAGCAGCACGCCTCAGGCATAGGGTTGGAATCCACCGTAAAAAAAACAAATTGTCTCCATTAAGCAATACGAGAGACGACCGCAGAAGCACATCCCCAGAATGTTTGGTCTGGAGGGTGGTTGGAAAGGCAGAATCAGGAAGCTCAAGCGCCGTCAATTTGGGCCAAGGAAGTCTCCCCATGGATAGTTGGCTGATCTGGAACGCTCGTGGGGTCGGCAACAGCCCCACAATTTCCTCTCTTAAGCGACTCATCATTCAGTCTAGGCCATCGCTTGTGGCTATCCTAGAACCTATGCTCCGGGATGAGAAACGTGTTGGTACGGGGCTGAAGCTTGGTTTTCATCAGTCCATTTCTAATGCGCATGAAGGTGGTAAAATTTGGATCTTTCATAATTCCCCACTCTCCATCGACCATGTTTCTACTTCTAACCAACTTTTGTCTCTCCTGATTAAAGTTCAAGGTTGTTTGGAGGTGCTTCTTGCCTCCTTTGTTTATGCAAAATGTTCCAAAATCCTCCGTAGATCGATGTGGGACCAGCTACTGGTCCTGACAAATGGCTTCTCCATTCCATGGTTGGTGGCAAGGGACTTTAATGCAGTCCTTTACCCTTCAGAAAGAAGGGGCCCGGGGTCTTTTGATACTCAGAGTGCAGCTGAATTTAATGAGGGGATTAATAGAGCGGGTCTAAAGGACGCAGGTTTTACAGGTAACATCTATACTTGGTGCAATAATCAGCAGGGCCTTTCCAGAGCTTGGGCCAGACTGGACAGGGCCTGCAGTAATGACGACTGGATGCGTTCCTTCCCTTCCTTCCAAGTTTCGCTTCTCCCCAGGATTCACTTCGACCATGGCCCCCTTCTAATCTCTTTCCCTCATCAGCCCAGAAACAGCCCAAAGCAGTTCAGATTTCAACGCATGTGGTGCTTACATGATTCCTTCCAGGAGGTGGTGAAACAGACCTGGGCATCCAACTTAACAGGGGACCTGATGCTAGTTTTGGGCAGCAAATTAAAAAAATCTGAAAGCAACGCTAAAAATATGGAACAGACACACGTTCAGGGACGTGTTTCAAAACCTCAAACAGGCAGAATCAAACGTGGTTGCAGCTGAATTGGCTATGCAAACTAAAAACAATGAAGCCTCGATCCAAGTTCTTCAGCAGGCCAAAGAAAAACTGACACATATGGAGCTTTGCGAGGAGATTTTCTGGAAACAAAAGTCGAGAAACCATCAGTTGAAAGAGGGAGACCGGAATTCCAAATTCTTCCACTCCTCTGCATCATACTGTGCTAGAAGATCACAAATTTCAACGATCCAACTAGAAGATGGTACTGTCCTATCGGATAATGTCTCCATCAAGAATGCAGCGTTTTCCTTCTTCTCGAGCCTCATGGAGGCCACCCCATCCACTCCTGCTTCAGATATCCTTGATGCTATTCCCCCAACAATCTCAGCAGACGACAATAGAGGTCTTCTACTCGACCTAACCATCGAAGAGGTTCATGCGGCTTTCATGGCTATCCCAGCTGATAGCGCTCCTGGACCGGACGGCTTCTTGGGGGCCTTTCTTCATCACTGCTGGGACGTCGTGGGTCAGGATATCCTTGCAGCGGTTTGTTCCTTCTTTCATGGGAGTCCTCTTCCGAGGACCTTCTTGGCATCCTTCCTATGCCTCATTCCCAAATCCTCCGCTCCTGTCAAATTCTTCGACTTTCGGCCTATCAGCCTTTGTAATTGTATTTATAAAAAATTTTCTAAAATCATTGCTAACAGATTGGGATCTTTACTCCCACAAATTATTTCTGCTGAACAGGGAGTTTTTGTCTAAAGCTGATCCATTGCGGAAAATTACGCTCTGGCAGAAGAGATCTTTAGAGATATTGACAAAAAGGTCAGAGGCGGTAACATTCTTATCAAGCTTGACATGAAGAAGGCTTATGACAAGCTCGATTGAGAATTTCTAAAAGCCGTTCTCCGTCGTTTTGGTTTTTGCGGTGCTTAGATACAGCTAGTTGAGAAATGCTGGAACAATTCGTGGTTCTCTATCCTCATTAATGGGGAGCCCACTGGCTTCTTCAAATCCGCACAGGGCCTCCACCAAGGCGATCCCCTCTTTCCGACCCTGTTCATCATTACGGCAGAAGTTTTGAGCCGAGGTTTCAGACGGTTAATCGATTCGGGTAGCTGCAGCCCTTTTCAAACTCGCGGCGATTGCCCCGTCATCTTGCATTTGCTATACGCTGATGACATGTTTCTTCTTGCGAACGGATTCTCCCGCTGCCTCAGAAAAATCTCTAAGTTTCTCGCCCTCTACCAATCCACTTCTGGCTAGAGAATCAATGCACACAAGAGTATGTTCATTATGCCTTCGAGTCAATCGGCAGCCAGAATATGGACTGCCCAACGCATCCTCGGTTTCAATATGAGATCCACTCCTTTTTCGTACTTGGGCATCCCGATTTTCAAAGGGAGAACTCGCAAGGCGTATTTTCAGCCGATTCAGGAGAAATTCTCTAAACGAATTGCTGGCTGGAAGAGCCGGATCTTGTCCCAAGCGGGGTGCCTCACTTTGATCAATCACGTTCTATGTAGTATCCCCGTCCACTCCATCAGAGTAGCTGATATCCCATTGGGCTTTTTTGGGGACCTCGACAAGGCTATGGCTGACTTCTTCTATGGTTGGGAAGGCAGTCGGAAGCGTTGTCATTGGGTTAGTTGGAAATCTATATCCCGCCCAAAGAATGAAGGAGGGTTAGGCGTTAAAAGCTTTAGAGGTACTATGACAGCCTATCGATCCAAGATGGCATGGACAGTCTTATGAAGAAGAGCGTCCAGCTGTTGGGCAACTTTCATGGAGCGGAAACACAGGATGGTTGGGGCGTAGCTAGAGTTGTCCAGCAGATCGCCTTTGGTGTCCCCGCTATGGAAGAGGATCTGCACTCTTTTCCCTTTTATTGCGGCCAACACTCGTTGGATCATAGGTAAAGGAGAATGCAGTTTTTGGGTTGATGACTGGTCAGGCCTGGGGCCCCTCCAGGAGCGGTCGACTTTAGCACGCGAGAATTTTCAGGCGCAGGTTCGTGATTAGTTGGGTCCGACGGGTTGGCAGGACCACTCGCTTGTCATCCAGCATTTTCCTTCGGTGGTTATCGACCACGTTGACGGTGACGGTATCTGCACCTCTTCCTTCGACGACAAGCAGATCTGGCTAAATACTAGTACTGACGAATTCAGCATTGCTTTTGCTTAGCGTTACGCTCACCTGAGTGGGACGTCAATGACATGGGCCAAATGGATTTGGCATCAAATTCTTCCGCCCAAGCTCTCTCTTTTCTCCTGGAAAGTGATCAACAAAGCCATTCCCTTGGATGCTCAAACACAGGCTAAATGCATCTCCCTTGCTTCCAAATGCTCTTGTTGTGTAGGACCTCTCATTCCACACAATGAAACTTTGGACCACGTCTTCTCGTCAAGGCCGCTAGCTGACATGGTATGGACGCACTTCGGGGGTCTTTTTGGTATTCCCAGCTACCAGAACACCTTTGCTTTTAGCAGGGCCTCTTTTTGGTGGGCTAAGGCCGCAACGAGAGACCGTTTTCTCATTCTCACTGGTATTACTCCGATTATTTTCTGGGAGTTATGGCTGGCCAGAAACTCAGCCCGCATGGAGGGGGTTGCTGTCTCATCCACGAAAACTATCTCCAGGGTGAACCATTAGTTTCTTATGCTAGCGCCCCTCCTCCCCCTTCATCGCTCAGTCAAGCGTTCAGCTGCCTTGGCTTTGAACAATCTGGGCCTCCAAGGGGATGCGGCAATCCCAAAATAAGAAAGATTGGTAAATGGTCTCATCCTGCCATGGGATGGATCAAGCTAAATGTAGACGGGTCAGCATTGGGCAACCCTGGGAGTTCGGGAGGTGGTGGTGTTGCCAGGAACAACAACGGTAATTTTTTGTTTGCCTTTTCCTCGGGTTATGGCTTCGGATCAAATGGCAAGGCAGAAGCAAAAGCAATCTGGGAGGGTTTGTCAATTAGTAGAGATTTGGGATTCCTAAAGGTGGACCTCGTTAGTGATTCCAAGGTAGTCGTGGACGCTATAAACAAGAAGGAGGGCATCTCTTGGACTCTTTAGTATTGGTGGACTAGAATCAAATCCCTCATGGAAGCCATGGAAGTATCAATCACGTATTCCCCCAGAGAAGCTAACGTTGTGGCTGATGGTTTGGCTTGGAGAGGTAGTAGTCACCAGTCCCACCGTCTTTTCCAATCGTTATCTGATCTTCCTGACATCATTAAAGACCTTCTTTTGTTGGACAAATTAGGCCTAGGATACTTGCGTGAGCTGTAGTAGGCGGTGTCACCTCGGGTTTTATGGTGTGCCTACCTCGATTTTTTGTTGGGAGGCCTTTCTTTTCTCTGTACAACTCCTCTGCTTTATACATGAATAGAAAGTTCTTAAAAAAACATTCTCTCTTCTTTCTTTCCAAATTCTTAGCTGAGGTGAGTGACTTGGTGTCGTGTGAAGGGTGACAGCTTGAATTAATCAACACATGTGTGTTGCATGCCTTCCATCAGCATGTGCATGTCATGCATGCCCTATCTGGTGCATGCCTATTGGGTTTCTAAAGTTTAAATTGTCGGTAGCAGTTACTCAACTATATGTATGAGTTGTGTGGTGATGTAGCAATGTAGATCATCCATTTAGGCCCAAGTTCAAGGTCGGATTGGTGATTCAAGTTGACTCCTTAGCTATGTAAGTGGAATTTTTTCAAATTGACCCCTAATTTGAGATTAATTGAAATGAAAATTAGAACTAACTTTAGTGTTTTGATGTTAGAACATGATTTTTATTAATTTTCAGCTATAGGAGTCACCATGATCGCAACGCACTTGGTTCAAAGCACTCGTAGTCATAGGAATTTTAATTCAACAGATGAAAATATACCCTTCAATATTTTCCCGACATTTTAGATCAATATTCACTTCCATATATGCATTGTACTATTGTTCGAACCTGTAATCTATTATTTTTGTGGTTGTTTGTTCTGTTGTATTTTGTAGGCACCGTAGCTTAATGTTCCTATTAAATCCTATGCTTTTTTTTTTTCAAAAAAAGAAACTATTTCCATTTCATCAAAAAAGCTATACAAAGCTTTGCAAGCATAAAGAGGCCAACCCCTCACAACAAAAAGGACGAGAGGGGACAATAGCAGAGGGCATGAGCGACCAGCTATCTACATGAAGAAACGAGAAGAAAAAACAACCGAGCTAGGCGTGGGTTCTGAGCGCACCTAATCCTACCCTATCCAACAAGATCATACACGAATATCTTGAGGTAAGCTCCTGGCTTGGAGAAAAATCAAAGACTGTTGAAGGCGACTCCCTTCCCAAGCCATACCATCAGCCAGGCCATTGCCTTCTCTGAGAATGTGCATAAATGTAAATCACCCAACCGGCGAAGGCGGTTAATCCTGGCTAGTCAGGGATTCTAATTCCATGGGGATTTTAAGTGACTAGTGAGGGTGTTAATTAGCAATTTGGAATCCGACTCCACAATAACCCTGTCCAAACCCCTTTCCAAACAGAGCAACATCCCGTCATGAATAGCCCGGAGTTCCACCATATTATTGGAACCAACCCCGTAGCCAGACGCGAAGCCGAATAGAAAAGAACCGCTTTCATTCCTACAAATGGCACCCCCGCCTGAGGGGCCCGGGTTAGCCCTCGCCGACCCATCAATGTTTAATTTTACCTAACCCAGGGTTGGTTGTCTGCACTTCACCAGAGAGAAGCAGTACGAATGTGACCCGCAACTGAATTCCCGGCTCGAAAGCTGTAATTCCAGCCAGCGTCATCCTTGAGATCAGCCCGAAGGATCAAATTGGTCCACCATCTGATGCGATTTACAAATTTTCCAAGGGACATAGGGGAGTTGTCGAAGATTGCTTCATTTCTAGAGCGCCAGATCTCCCATAAAATCAGAATGGGTAGCAAGCATCTAAGTGATCTGTGAGCAGCACCAGGTGCTGAGGCAATTCTCCAGTGGGCCAACCTACCTGCAATGGAGCTATGGACCAGTGGCGAGACACCACTCATGGAGTCAAAAAAAGACCAAAGGGCCTGTGCGTGATGACCAAAAAGAAGGAGGTGGGAGATAGATTCCTATTGGGGAGAAACACCCATACCTTGAGGACAACACCTGCAACTAGAGGCCAAGGCAATACCTTTCTGTTGAACTCTGTTATCTATTGGGAGCGCATTGTGGAGAGCTCTCCACATGAAGATGGAAAATTTTGGAGGGAGAATATGAAATCAGATCCAAGAAGCCCACTGGACGGGCGGGGAGGGAGCACGCAACAGCTTCCAAGCTGATCGAATGGAGAACCTTCCTGATGCTTCATGAGGCCAAAAGCACTCTGGAGGATCGTCGGAAGTAGAAAAACCCCCATTGATTATGTTATCTGAAAGGTGTTAGGGGAGGATAGTGAAAACCCGCGAAGGAGGGAAGGGGCCGGCGCGACCCAGCACCTCACTCGCTTTTAGGTTGATGAGTTCCGCAGGGACAGGGCCGTCGATGAGATGTTGCATGGGCCCTTTGCCCAACCAGTTGTCTGCCCAGAAGTTGAGTTCGCCATTGCCCACCAACCATTGAATAGAATCTGAAAGAAACGGAAGAAGTGATCTCACTTTCTTCTAGAGAGGTGAAGGATTTGGAGAGGAGGTCCCGTGGATGTTGGTGTGTAGATCCCTGGCATACTTGTTGTTCATTAGTCTTGCCCAGGGGCTGGGAGCTTCATTATACTTGACTCTCCATGCTAATTTTAAGCGATGAGCAACCATGACTTCTTTCAGCCCTTTGATACCCAGACCGCCCTCCTCGATGGGTCTGGTAATCTGCTTCCAAGCTAACCAATGTAGATTCCTGTTCCCATGAGACCAGCCCCAAAAGAAATTAGAGAAGCTTCTTTCGATCTTGTCGGTTACCTGGCGAGGGATATGCATTGTTGACATGATGTGGATGGGAAGACTGCTCAGGACATGACGAATAAGCGTAACTCTACGTGCTTGGGAGATCAGTCTTCCCGCCCAACCCAAAATTCTCCTATCCACCTTATCTAACAGAAATTGGAAAGCCGCAGATTTGACTCTGCCAATGCATAGCGGGGCGCCCAAATATATAACATCATCTCTGGCTTGCTGGAAACCGAGCGTACGCTCAGTGGATCTGATCCTTGCTGGAGAAAGGGCTTTCGAACATATAAATCTGCACTTTTGGTAGCTGATTTTTTGACCTGTGACAACCTGGAATAAAGCCAAAAACTGGTTAAGTTGCAGGAGAGACGCCCTTTTCCCATTGGTGAAGAGGAGAATGTCATCAGCAAATAGAAGATGGGATGGGCTGGGGCAGCCTCGACGGATGACAAATTATTGGCACCCACTAACCGCAACCATGAGGTTTAGGTTGGCGGAGAAAGACTCCATTGCAATGATGAAGAGCGCCGGTGAGAGGGGGTCCCCTTGGCACAATCCCCTATGTGATTTGAAAAAGCCTGTGGGTTTCCCGTTGATAAGGATGGAGAACTAATTGTTCCCCCAACAACTCTCCATGATCAGCTGAATCCATCTCTGGCTAAACCCGAACTTGAGAAGCACGTGCTTCCAATAATACCAGCTCACCCTGTCATAAGCTTTTTCGAGGTCTAGCTTGAGGATGAGGTTTCCTCCCCTAACTTTCCTGTTGATATCACGGATCATCTCCTGAGCTAGCGCAATGCTCTCCACGATCGATCTCCCCTACATGAAGGCACCCTGTTCCTGCGATATTATTGAATCCTATGCTTGGTTATCATATCATATGCACAATCTTGGGAGTATTTCTTTACTATGTTGGCCTTTGACACCTTCTATTTGATATATACAGATGACCTAGGAGTAGTGTAGTTTAGCGATGCACCTGCGGCATTTTACTACAACCTTGTGGAGCGTTAGGAGTGGAGGAGCTCGGATAGTGTGGTTACGCTTTTCAAGCAAGCCCGTAGCCTCTAGATTCCCCTTTTTTTTTTTTTTAATTTAAATTGTGGCTTATGTATATTTTGGATATTTTGACATATGGATATGGTGCTTTAGGTGGGCCTCAATGGCACCTATTGGACTCATATACTTTTTCTTTAGCTGGCCATGCTTTGGTTTAGTTGTCTTTACTTTCCTTTGATACCCGCTATGTACACGAATGCAACTCTGATTTGATTTCTTTGTTTTTGGGATAAATGTTAATTTACTTATGTTGATACATGAGAATACCCTCATGTGCAGCCCTTTCCTATGTACCCATCCGTTTCTAGTGTGAGAGTATTATACTCGGGTGGCAAAAGCTGGGGCACTATAAGAGTTATATCAAAACACCTAATCGTTATTAGTTCACACCCCTAAATTCGGGATATGGATCTCCATACTCGAGTATTAGATTTTGAGGTGTGATAAGATATTATTAGGCTATTTGGTTTGTACTTATAAGTAGAGATACTCTTTAAAGGATTTTATAATTATACGATGCGTAAATATTTCTTTCTATGAGGTCCAACTTCTAACTCCTCAGATCCCACTCTATTGTAAGACATTATAGTGCATAAAAGATCCTTGTAGGTTAAGTTAATGATTCATTTTTTTAGAGGGACATGATATTCTTATAACCTATGATATGTTGCTCCAATATTGCTTGTATGTTACTAGTATATAGTAGATATTACTAGGTTATTTGGTTTATACTTGTAGGTAGAGATACTCTTTAAGGGATTCTATAGGATGCATAAATATTTCTTTTCATGAGGTCTAACTTGTAACTCCTCATATCTCGCTCTATTGCAAGACATTATAGTGCATGAGGGATCCCATGTCACACACCGCTTCTGGTATCTTAAATTCACTTGACTCATTCGCCGAGTCGGAGGTGTGACTCGGGTAAGGATGATATAAAAATAGTTTATAATACCACATTGAGTATTCAAGCCATAACTAAATATTATGATAATCCAATAATCATTATCAACTTCTTAATCATTGTCCATCCCAACATGAAAATATTCAAGTATAGTCATCCATATGGCGACACTTGGTTGAACATAACTATAAACATTATTCATAAAAAGAAAAAAATAGGAATAATATTCTTTATTCAATCATCTAATCAGCATGAGCATGCTTCTCAAATGCATCAATTTGCTTTCGAAGTTTTGAAGTCTTTTTTAGAACCTAGATTGTTTTTCAATCGACAACATGAGATAATAGCTGAGCAAGTAGTTATATGCATGATTCATAACAAAATCAAGATACAAAAGTAAGAATATATAAATGAGTGTGCGAACTACCAAGGTATGATTATAAGTTGAACCATTAAGGCCATGGTTGCGCACAATACCTAGCCTGCCAACATCTATTTACCTAAGATTTACACAAATCCATCACATGCAAGAGCATACTTACAAGGCTTACTCGTGGTTTCTCACATACGATGTGTGACCATATAATCTAGCAATGAGTAGCTTACTTTGAAGTTGACCAAACTGCTTCCCTAACCTTGACCTCGGTCGAAGGAGGAGGCCTTATTGATACCAACTTTGGCCTAGTGGGATGCTCACCCAAAAATTTAAGGAATACCCATTCCCTTAATTATTTAGTGTTCTAAAGAATCAATTATCATATAAGACAATTGTATACTTAGCAGATATCGAGGATATTCAAAGATAAACAAGTAAATATACATGATATGCCATGAGATGCATGCGAGAAAATTCAACCATGTGAGTACTTATCCAACATGTCCCTTCTTCTTTAATCCACTTACGCTTCTTGATCATCTCCCTGATGATCTGTCGCTGGATTCTGATTTTCTTTCTTTGGACAATTTTCTCTTTTGAGTTATTACTAAAATTAAATAATCTAGTCAATGCACTACACTATTCAAGGACTTGTATAATAAGATCGGAATTTAGATCAATAGTTATCAACGTTCTAATCGTTGATTGGCAAGGTTGGTCCATTAGATCCATTCCATAGACGGTCCATTCTACTAATAATACACATCCCTTAATACAATCCGAACCATTGATCAAATCTAAAACTTATACTTATAGGTCAAGATCTTGCTTTAAGCTATGTTGGATGCTAAAATCCATCTGATCTGATCATTGAATTTCATGATTCATCTAAATTTTTAATCTATAGTTTGAAATTTATGGGTTAGGTCAGGTGGTTCTTCCTTTCCTTATATTAAACCTTCAAAATAGGTGTCTATATTTAAAATGAACTGTTAGTTTGGACCTGTTTGAAATATTAACGGTCTAAGTAGATCATTTTTGTCTTTTCCTTAATTTTCAAAGACTGGATCTGAGATCAGTCCAGTGATCATGGTGATCATGACTAGATCAAGGTCCTTATAAGATTTAAATTACAAGATGACTTTATATGTCTAAATCTACCATTGAAACTTCGTGTAGGTAGCGGGGCCTACTTTTTATGTACAATTTAAAGTGAGGGGCTCATTGATCTATCACCAGATCATTGATAGGTTTAACCGCACAATCCAGTCCAATCACAAACAAACCAAATTTAACATGGAAAAATCGTTGCAGGAAAAAACCACAACACAAAGTAACAGTAATGCACTATGAAAGCAGAAAATTACAAGAGATAGAGATTACTCGATTCGAACATGCCTCGAATTTCCCTTACAATCCCAAGCTATACCCTTGAAACCCTATGAATAAATGAGAAAGCTGTGAGATATCCCAAATCCCAATTACACCCATATATATAGCATATACAAGAATCGCAATCGAAGTTGGAAACAAATCACGTACTTATGCAATTCTGCGCAGGCTCGATGGCACCTTCAATGGGACTTCGATGGCATCAACAAACTGTTGATGGCATCGAAACCCTCAATGGCATCGAGAAAACACCAAAACATTTCGACAAGAAAACATGGATTTTCTGAATTTTTCCGATAGCATCGGGCACCTATTCGATGGCATTGAACTATACTCGATGGCATCTAGTAGTCTGTCGATGGCATCAAGAGACGTTGTTGCTCTTTAATTTAAGACATCAACAACATTTCTAAATAATGATCTCAACTAGGGGTGTACATCGAGTCGAGTTGGCCTCAACTTGACTTGACTCGAACAGTGGCTGACCTCAGCTCGAACTCGGCTCGGCTCGGTCCTCGAGCCTAATTGACCAACTCAGCTCGGTTCGGTCAGTAGTTCGGCCCAGCTTGGGCCGAGTTTGAGCCAAGATCGAGCAGAGTTCGCCATTGAGGCATTTCCACAAACACCTTAACTGCAACTTCAAAATCCCACCGTTTTACATACAGAGGCAATGGTTTTATAGGTATTTTCTCAAACACCTTCTAAATAACATTATTTAAAAAAAAAAGAAGAAGAAGAAGAAGAAAGAAGGTATTTGTTTCATGTACATACCTTCCTTGCCACTAGCCAAAACCTTCCTTGCCACCTTGCCACCAGCCAAACCTTCCTTGCCACCAGCCACATTTCGTTGAGTCATTTTATCAAACAGTTGGTGAGCAACATCAATGGCAAAGTAACCAAGTCACCGAACTAGTTCAATCCGAGTTCGATTCGAGCTAGATTTGAGCTGGATTCGATCCGAGTCGAGTCGAGCTGGGGCCAGCTCGAACTCGGCTCGAACTCATTTTTGAGCTAAAAAAATCAGCTTGACTCGGGTCGAAGTCAGCTTTGAACTGAGTCGAATTAAGCTTTTTCGAGTCGAGTCGAGCGAGCTAACTGAGCTAGCTCAGTTCGTGTATACCCCTAATCTCAACCATTCATTTTGTAAATTTTATGATAAACAGGGCATGCTAGGAACAAATTTTGAATGGATGGTTTTGTTCGAAGATGAATATTTAATGGCTCATATTCAATTCCAATATTAAAATATTAGGATTATCAATGAAACATGATTATAAGAATATAGCTTCTATGTGCCAGTAACAACAACATGAACGGTTCAGATCAATATAAAGATGCAATCCAATGGTGTAAACCAGCTACCTTACGGTAGGGTGCATGGCAGGTGTACCATATCCTAACAAAGGGAACCGATCAGTAGCCAGGGCTCACCCAACACGGTGCGCCCCTGACCGAGGTGCCCACCTTGATGTATATTTGGTTTATACAATCTGTCCATTGCGTTTTTCCATATCAGTTCAGGATATTATTAAAAAAAGAAAAGAAAAAAGAAGCAGATCCAAATCTCAGGCCAGAAACATCATAATGTTTTGTAAGCTCATTGCAGGGTATGATCCCAAAAAATGAAAGAGATCAAAATCGCAGTTGGACGATACCATGAATTGACTATTATAAAATATTCTTGTGGGCCGACAGCATTTTGGTTGACAGGATAGGCAGGCCTCCCCTTTTTGTCTCTGGCCTGACCCGAATTTCCCATAGTATCGTACAGCCTTCATCTCCCGTTGTTTTGTGAAAAAAAAAAAAAAAAAGCCCTGGGAGGGCTTACATCCGGTAAGAATATAAGCCTTTTTATTTTAAATTTTTTACAAAAATAAAAAATAAAAAATGGACAGCATGTATATTCAAAATATACATCAAGGTGCGCCCCATAGTCAGGTTTGCACCGTGTTAGGTAGGGGGTGCACCTAATCGGCTAACCTAAAAGCCTAATTAAAGGTATCAATGGGCTGAACTGGGGCATGAAAAATCAGAATTTTAAATAGGGCCGACCAAACGGCCCAGCCTGAAACAGTTCAAAATCCGTAATTTTAAATAGGGCCGGCCAAACGGCCGGCCAAACGGAACTCTTCAAGCCTTCTAGAAAAAGTAGTTCCCTGTCAATACGTAATTTCAAGTTCCCTGTTCCATACGTCGCTGAAGCCCTCCTCACCTACAGGTCATTTTCATGCAGACCTTGAATGGAAGAGCAAACTTTAAAAGGTTAGAAAAAATAGTTGAGGAATTTTCTTATGCTAATGCTATTACGTTATGAAGCACTCAACTTCCATTCATATTGATACATGTACAAAATCCTAAGTGTACATTTTCTTATGCTAATGATGAAGCACTCACCGTTCATTCACATTGATACATGTACAAAATCTAGAGTGTACATTATGCTACCATGGATAGGCCATGACATGAAAATCACACTATTCAGACGATCCTAGGAAACTACAACAAAGATGATTTTGCAGGTATTGCCTATCTAGTGTAGGGGCCCAGAGATGAAAGGTCCAGATCTCTTGAGCACAGCATACAAGACAACGAATGAGCACTTAGTCTTCTCATGAAAATTTTAATGGTGCGGATTCAACCACCACTGTTTCCTAGGGCTGTGGTCCAACCGAGATTTGAAGCTGCTTCATTTTTGGAATAATACCCTAAAATGAGCTTTCAAAACAGGTGGACGACATGGATGTAAGCTACATAAATCACAGTGGGCCCCATAGTTAGGGATCCACCCACCAAAAGGTACATCACATGATCTTCTCCACGGCATGACCACAATAAAAACGGAATTCTCTAGTACTACAGATTTTATGGATCTCATTTCAATAAATTTCTTCTAAAGGCTAAACAACTAAGCTAATTATGATTGATTTTTCAATAATATCAAGCTCAGAGGACTCCGGACACTTTTATGAACATGTTATGGTTAATTTCCTGAAGATGTTTATAAGTAAGATGGGAATATGAGTTTATAATAGAGTTCAATTAATTTTATTGGTTGAATTCTCATTGGTTGCTATTATTATTTTACTGTGCTATGTGGCGTGTAGCTCACGCTAGGTGGTATTAACTTAGCATTAATGCTACATAGCTCATAAAAATAATTTAAACCCATGTAGCTTAAACTACATGATAATTTTCATACGCTACATGCTATGTAGATTACATGCCACATGCCAGCATACATTATAAATAAATTTTCACAATAACATTAAAATCAATTAATGATTTTCACTATAATATTAAAATTAATTAATATTTTTAATAATTTATTACTTTTTTCCTATTTTCAATAAAAACACAAATAATCATTTCAATGGTCTTCTTTACCATTATCCTTACGTATTAAATTAAGTTGCATTTGGTTGCACCAATATTATACAATTTTGTTAAATTTTATTTCTCTTCTTTACCATTATACTTAGTCATTGTCCTTATCTATTATTTTAAGTTGCATTTGGTTGCACTAAATATTATGCAATTTAGTTAATTTTCATTATTAATCGGTGTAATTTGGTGAAGAATATTATGAAATTGGTGTAACCAAGCACAACCTTGAATAAAAATCTAAAACGGTGTGGTTTACGCTACACGTCATGTAGTTTTACATCCTTGAATAAAAATCTTGTAGCGTGTGGACTGTGTATGTAGCATCAGCATATTTGTGTTTTACTCTCCATAGCTATAGTACCATAGTCCTTTTCAAACGATTTAACCATTTCTTCACAGTTAAGAGACGTGAGAACTGCCCTAAATGCTATTCATTATTTAAAATATTGCTTACTATAGAACTAATCTTAATTTTGTTAGATATTATTATATTGCACTTTGTGTAAATATTTTTTTTTTGAAAAATCCTGTAATGGAGTACAAAATCACTATGATTCGATTAAGAAAATTCTCTACATAACGTTTTCCAACACATGGGAATAACCAATGGTCTGGATTTCCAAGGCAAACCCAAGTCTAGTCTGCCAAGCCCGGCTCACATGTCAGTCTATCCATAAAAGAGGTAGAATCATATCTTCGTCCAGCAACATTTTGAAAATGTTGGTAGGTCATTCCCCTTGAATGAATGTGGGATCCTTGTACAGCCAATCAGACCATCCAAAACGTTGGATCCATTGTAAATGAAACATATGTCTAAAGCAATATTAATCAAGCAGTCCTAGCCATCCATATAGCAGCTATCAAATTGATGGTTAAATCGTCAAATACGGATGGGTTCAAATTCGAAGGTAAATCAGATGGTTATTGTTACATTTTCATTTTAATTTTTGGCTCATGGTCCATCCGCAATTAGGTAAGCGACTTGGACGGTTTGGATTTCAACACAATTGTATGCCATGTGTCTATGTATTAACGGCCGGAAAAAAGAAGTTGACCCAAGTCAATATAAAAATTTAGAATGTTGTTGGTTTTGAGTGGACTGAGTCAAACCAAAATGACTGAAGCCGATTGCGTCCTTCCCCCGCTTGGATGGAGTACCGTCCACGCAGAGGCTCTGTGGGGCCAACCGTGATATATGGATATTATCCATTCCGTCCATTCATTTTTTCACATCATTTAATTATATTATCCCATAAATGAGATATATCCAAAGCTCAATGGACCACACCAAGGAAGTAATGGTGATAATTATACACACAGTTGAAACCTTCCCAGGGGCCATAATAATGTTTATTTTCCATCCAAACTGTTCATAAGGTCACATAGACCATGATGAAGGGATAAAAAATATCTTCCTGATCCAAAACTTCTGTAGTTCCTAAGAAGTTTTTAATGGTGGGAGTTCAATACCTACTGTGTGGTCTCATCCAGGATGGGATTTGCCTCATTTTTCGTATCATAGCCTAAAGTGACATGTAAAAATGGATGGACGTCGTGGATGTAAAGAATATATTACGGGGTCCACAAAACCATTCTTGGACGGATTAACAACCAGGCGGGGGCAGGACGCAATCCGCTTCCTTTCTGTACGCCTGGGGCGTGGTCCGCCAACTGGATAATTTCTTTTTTTGAGTTGACCCAGTCAAACCGTGATGACTAGAAGGGGGGGCTCGAATCAGGTGTTACCCCTACCGTAAGGCCCACCGTGAGGATGTGTTGTATATCAACGCCGTCCATCCGTTTTCCCAGCCCATTTTAGCATGAGGTACAAAAATTATGAATATATGCAAATCTCACGTGGACTGCACCACAAGAAACAATGGTGATTGAGTGACTTACCATTAAAAAATCCAAAGGGCTTATTGTAAGGTTTTTTCTAATGTTTGTTTACAATACAACTTATTGATAATGCCAAGAAGAATGGATGAATGAAAAATACAAATATCACATTGATACAAAACTTTGGTAGCTCATAAAAAGTTTTTAATGGTTATTCATCACTGTTTCTACTGGTATTACCACCTGAGATATGGCTCTTCATATAATTTGGGATCTCAAAAATAAAATGATATGTAAAAACAGATGGACGGCGTGGATATACAAAACATACATCAACGTGGGCCTCACACGGTTAGGGTTACACCCACTGGGCTGTTTCCCGGGTAACAGCTAATCCGCTCTCTCCTGTCACGGACCAGATGTGGAAACGGATTGCGTGGTGTGCCACACACCACTGACCTCCGTGGTGTGTTGACGTCACCGTACTATCTGGGCCCACCATGATATATGTGTTATATCTGCACCGTCCAACCATATTGTGAGATCATTTTAGACAATAAGCCAAAATTGAGACATCAAAATCTGAAGTAGATTAGTACGAATGGAGAACTTCCATAGCTTGAAGAATTCAACGGTAGATGTTCAATCCCCACTGTTTTCTACGGTGTGGTCTACTTTAGCTTCAGATCTACCTCATTTTTAATTACTTTCCTAACATGATCATGTAAAATCGGTGGACGATGTGGATACAACGTATACCAACGCACACATCCTGGTAGGCCTAACAGAACGTGGTGACGTCAACACACTGCGAACTAGTGGTGCGTGGCGCCGGCACATCACACAATCCCTTGAGAAATTTACGACTGTGGACCCCACCTTTTATCAAGTGGTTTTTTGAAGCAATACAAACTTAGAATACGCACTTGGACCTCCTCGTACGGAGTCAGAATTTCAGGACGAAAATACCCCTACCTTTCTTTCGAAGACGAGCGCTGACGCTCCTCCAACCGATAGTTGTACGAACGGCTCAAAAGAGATCAAAGTTACATGGCCCCACAGCTATGTATTTATTATATCCACAACGTTCATCCATATTTCGAGATCATTTCGGAGCATTATCCCAAAAAAAAAAAAAAAAATCATATCCAAAGATCAACTGGACCACACCACAGAGAGCAGCGGGAAAATTGATTTTCACCGTTAAAAATTTTGTAAGGCCCACCATAAAATTTATTTTCCATTCAATCTATTCATTGGGTCACAAAGGTCTTTATGAAGAGGAAAAACAAATTTCATAATGATCCAAAATTTTGTAACCCCTTACAGTGTGGTCCACTTGATAGCTAGATCTACCTTATTTTTCGTCTCAAGCTTTAATATGAGCTTGCCAAATAGATGGACGGTTTGGATATAACACAGACCTCATGATGGGACCACAAAAGTAACATTGCAAATATATATATCTATATATATATATATATATATATATATATATATATATATATATATATAGATATATATAATATATATATATTATTATAGATATATATAAATTTTTTTCCTTCCTCTATTTTTTTTTTTATTTTTTATTTTTTATTTTTATAATATAGAGAACTTTTTCACCCTTACATTTTTCTCTAATATATAATTAAGTAAATATGTATATATAAGTATATAAAAATATTTTTCTATCTTTCAATTCATTTCTTTGTCTATTTATTTAACACGCATATCTCCTAAACTAGAATGATTTACTTAACGTACCACATATGATTTTGGAGTAGGAGAAGCTAATTAAGCCAACCAACCTAGTTATTTTCCAAGATTCCATCAGGTCGATGGTCGAAAATCCATTTCATTCAGTTCGTGGTCAATTTCAATCACTTCGCGTTCAAACTGAAAATTCAGCAGGGCAAACATGAAATTGAGTGAAGCAAACATGAAATTGAGTGGGGAAAACTAGAAATTTAGTTGGTAAAACATGAAATTGAGCAGGGCAAACATGAAATTAAGGCTGAAAGTCGGGCCGGTTGGTTCGGGTTAGTGCTTAACCCTAACCCAACCCAAGGTTCCTATACCTAAACCTTGACCTAACCCAACCCAATCTTAGGTTGTGAATTCTCAACCCAAGCCCAACCCAAGAGGGCTCGACGAGTTGATTAGGTTGGTCGAGTGTATAATGTCTATTTGGGAGAGAAAAATCCGACATATTTTGTTAACTTAAGTCCTTGAAAATGACGTGGACAAATGAGACCCGACATCACTAGTGTACTTTTTACACATACAATCCACACTCAATTATAATTTATAAGTAACTATTATATTGATTAGGTTCGGGTTGGGTCAGGCAACCTGAGACCTCAACCCAAACCCAACCTAAGTTTTATCGGGTTGGTGTTTGTATAGCCCAAGCTTGAGATTAGACCTGATATATCCTGCCCGAGCCCAACCCAATGTCAGGTCGGTCACAGGTCGGTCGAGTTGAACCCGCCCAACTTTCAGTCGTACACGAAATTGAGGGGGGTAAACTAGAAATTCAGAGGGGCAAACATGAAATTGAGCGGAGGAAACTATAAAATCAGTAGGGCAAACTAGAAAATCAGCGAGGCAAATTAGAAAATCAGCGGGGCAAACTAAAAAATCAGCGGGGCAAATTAAAAAAATTAGTGGGGCAAACTAGAAAATCAGCGAGGCAAACTAGAAAATCAGCGAGGTAAACATGAAAATCAGTGGGGCAAACTATGAAATTAGCGAGGCAAACTAGAAAATCAGCGTGGCAAACTAGAAAATCAGCGGGGCAAACTAGAAAATCAACGAGGGAAACTAGAAAATCAGCAGGGCAAACTAGAAAATCAGCAAGGCAAACTACAAAATCAGTGAGGCAAACTAAGAAATCAGCGGGGCAAACATGAAATTGAGCAGGGCAAACATGAAATTCAACGGGGCAAACTAGACAATCAGCGGGGCGAACTTAACAGATATTTTTATGGCTTGAGCCGATAAATCTAAACTTATCAAATGTTCAAATGGACCACACCAAATGAAATTTTGAATTGAACTTCTATTGTTGATCATTTCTTAGGGGCTACAGAAGTTTTGGATCAAGCTTATAATTATTTTTTTCTATTAATCCATGTCTATATGATCTTATGAATAGGTTTGATAACAAACAAACATCACTGTTGGGCCCATTATGGTTTCAATGGTGGAAATCATTATGCCCATTGTTTCTTGTGGTGTGATCCACTTGATCTTTTGATATGCTTTAATTTGGGGCTAAACTGCTAAAATTAGATAGAAAAACGAATGGACGGGGTGGATATACTACGTACATTCAATGTGATTTTCATGTTTTCTCTGCTGATTTCCTAGTTTGCCCCGCTGATTTTCTAGTTTGCCCCGCTGATTTTCTAATTTACCCCGCTGATTTCCTAGTTTGCCCCGCTGATTTCCTAGTTTACCCCGCTGATTTTTCTAGTTTGCCCCGCTGATTTTCTAGTTTCCCCTGCTCAATTTCATGATTCTCTGCTTCAGTCTATCTTCTCTACTTCTTCTAATGGATGCTGCCTATGTGTTGTTGTGGTGGGCCTTCCCTTGGAGGTATTGTGAGACCTGTACCCTATACCGTACTGTTCTGGAGGCTTATGCGGTCCTCCTAGTCAAATTCTGGCGACTCGTGATCTGTAATCGGTAGTTGCGCGTGACCCTGAGTCATATCCCATTTTTTTTCAGAGTCGGCTCGACCCGAGACCTATACCTTAACGACCGCGCCGTTGCCGCGTCTCGCGTGCTGAAGCGATACCTAGGCCAGGAGTTGTGGGCCTGAGAATAAATCGAGGAAATACTGCAGGCAACGTGTGCACCGTTTCCAGGAAGATTCCTGGTTGAGAGAATGGAATCTCTACCCATACCCTCCTCTTTCCACCAAGTCAACCAAGACCTTACATTTCCCATACTTTTTATGCCAACAAGGCAATGCTACCCATACCCCATCTCATCTCATGCCCAAAAAGTCAATTAGCCCCATCTCTCACCCATACACTCCATGTCACTCATTTCTCTCTCTCTCTCTCTCTCTCTCTCTCTCTCTCTCTCTCTCTCTCTCTCTCTCACTTCCCCATTTTCAAGCAAGCACTGTCCAAGGCATGAGAGCTCCATGTGAGAGCTTTGTGTGGCCCACTTCTTGCCTCTTATCTCCTCCATCCAACCATCTAGACTCCATCATTCTCCGTCAAAGTCGAAGCTGAGGAGCTTAGCTTGCCATTGATCTAAGAAGAAGCAGAAAAAGGTGGGTGCTCATGCCTTAGATCTCAACATTTGATATAAAATCCATTTGTGATAGGACCTATTTGCATGTATTTGATTGTAAATAGAGAGGGACCCATAGTGGCGGGGCCCCTCTATCTCACTATGTCTCTCTCTTGTAATGGGTGTGGCCCACTTGATCTCTACCATATAAAGCTGTATGGGCTCACCTAGACGGAGCTAGCTGGTGAGCCATGTGTAAGTAGACCCACCATGATGGACGTATTGTCGTCCGTGGAGTAACGTCCAGTAGCGGAGGCCACTGGTCTGAGTGAAAGGAAACATGCATCAGCTTTAATTCAAAAGCTGGAGGGTCACACTCATATGGACCCTATCTTGATGTATACATCTAATCTGAACCATCCACCCTTTTTCCCATTTCATTTTAGGCATTGAGCAAAAAAATAAAGCCAATCCGAATATCTGGTGGGCCATAATGTAGGAAACAGTGGTTTTGGGTGATTTAGACTGTTAAGGCCTGCCGTGATGTTTTATATGCCCAAAAATATTTCATATTAAACTCGTTACATCTGTTACGAACTGGGGAGACTAGTAGCCGGTGTGGATTTTACTAACGCGGGCCCTACTTATCAAAATCCTTAAGAAGAAAACAAAAATGAAAAGCTCAAGACGTTGTTGCTGTCACGCTGCAGCAAGCAGTGTCCAGAGGACGCCGTGCTTGTGCTTGGGATGAATGGGCAGGATCAGTGGACCCCACCTTAGGCCCCACCATGATGTGTGTTGAACATCAATACCGTGTATTTGATAGGTTCCTTTTAATCAATTGGTAAATTCAAAATTCAGCCGCACAAGGAACTCAGTTGGCCCACACTACTGGAAACAGTGGAGACATTGATGTCCACCATTGAAACCTTTCCAGGCCCATCTTGATGTTTATTTTCCATCTCATCTGTTCACAGGGTCATGTAGACTTACACGTGGGGAAATACAATGGCAACTTGATGCTATCTTGGTGGGCCCTACACGTGGGACCCACCTTGATGAAATACATATCCACGCCGTCCGGTGCGTACAGTGAAGGGTGATGGGTGTCCTAACCAACCAACGACATCAAAATATATATATATATATATATATATATAATAATAATAATATTATTATTAATATTAATATATATATATATATGGTGGTGGCCCCACACGTGGGACCTACCTGTACCATTTGCAGCAGCCCCTGGCTGCATCGTACAGCAGCTATACCGCTGTTGTACTGGCGTCAGTAGGGTCTGTGGGACCCGTATGATGCATGGACTCATCCACGTCGTCCATCCATTTGGATGGCCACACCATGATGCATGCGTTGTATCCGCAGTTCATTAGATTGGGACGGTGGGGCCCACCTTGAATGTATGCGTTTCAGCACCGTCCAGCAGGTGCTGGACGGTGGGGCTGATATGTGTTTTATCTAGCTGTCCAATCACGTGGACCTCCATGAAGTGTGTGTTTCATCCTAGCTGTCCACTGATGCCACCAAGTTCCGTGGGTCCCACTGCATGAGATGCAGCTCTGTGGGTCCCATTTGTTGTATGTGATCCCCAAGCCATCCACCTGTTATGCTGCGTGGGCTACCACCGTGATGTATGTTTTGTATTCCACGCCGTCCATTTAGACGGGCTGTGGGGACCCCATCATGATGTATGAGGTATATCCACACCATCCAGCCATCTCCAGTAGCCCCACCATGATGAACGTGTTCCATCCAAACCGTCCATTCATTTGGTGAGCTCGCTTTAAGGCTTAAGAATTAAAAAAAAAAAAATGAGGCAGATCCTGGTATCAGGTGGACTACACTACAGTAAACAGTGGGGGCTGAACGACTACCCTTGAAACTCCCTTGGGCGCACAGAAGCTTCGGGTCAATATGATATTTGTTTTCCACTAAATTCAGGTATTTGTGACCTTATGATCAGATTGGGTGGAAAATAATGTTATGGTGGGCCCTACCTTGATAATGTGTTGCATTCACACCGTCCATCAGGTTAGGTGGTGTGGGACACCACCATGATATTTGTGTTTCATTCATGCTGCCCTGCAGCGTGGCCCCGCACACATGTGGAACCCCCCATGTTGTATATGCCGTGTGGGGCCTGCCTTGATGGGCCGTCCAGATTATGGATTCCACTGTGATGTATGTACTATACTCACACCATCTGTCCATTTGTGGTGTGAGCCCACCATGATGTTTTATCTACTCCGTCCGTCCAGTAAGGGGACGCGGATCCCACCATGATTCATGTGTTTTACCCACGCCGTGTGGGGTGGTCACGTGTGGACCCACCTTTTAATATATGTATTTCATCCATGCCTACTGTCCATTTGTTGGGTGGGGCCCACTTTGAAGACATGTTATAAATTCACATCGTCCACCACATGATTGACGTGGCCCCACATGATGAATGTAGTGTATATCCACACTGGATGGTGGGGCTCACCCCGATATATGTATTTCATATCCGCGCTGTCTACCCATTTTGTTGGCGTGGGGCTCACCTGTTGTGTATATGAGGCCCATTGGTGCGGCCCATCGATGTGGCCCACTTGTCGTATTTAAGGCCCATGAGTTGTGGCCCATATGATGTATCTGAGGCCTATGGTTACAACCCATTGGATGTATTTGGGGCCCATTTGATGAGGCCCGATGTAATGTATTTGGAGCTCATGGTTGAGGCCCAGTGCGATGTATGTATGGCCCATTAAGTTGTGTATGAATCCCTTGTATGGGCCACTCCTTGGGAGCGATGTTGGTTAAATGGCCACATTGATGGGCAATGATGGTTGGACGTCCACATTGTGACCTTCCCTTAGACCCGGATAGGCCCATTCTCATCGTTCTCTAGTGGGTTAACCCAAACGTTGGGCCCCATTGACATTGCTTGATCCATCATCGGCCGTCCATCTATGGACCCTGCCTTATGACGTGACCGATTTACCGATTCTGATTATCGATTGATCCCGATTGTCGTGGTCGATTGTCAATTCCGATTGACGTGACCGAATTACCGATTCTAATTATCGATTGATCCCAAACGTTAAGGCCAAGTATCAAGGCCGATTCCGATTGTCAAGGCCGAGTTTGAGTGTCGATTTTAATTATCGAGACCTATATGGTGTATATGCGACTCGTAGTTGAGGCCCATTATGTTGCATTTGAGGGCCAGGCGATGGAGCCCATTATGATGTATGTTAGGCCCAAGAGAAAGGCCCATTGTGATGTATTCATGGCCCATGATGCATGGCCCATTTGATGTATTCGAGACCCATATGTAGGGCCCACATGTCATGTATTTGAGGCCCACGAGCAGGGCCCGCCTGTTGTGTATATATAACCCTTGAGTAAGGCCCATTGTGTTGAATATCAGGCCTTTGTGTGAGGCCGTAGGCCCATTATATGTTTAGCTCTATGTGGGCCATTCTTTGGGGGCAATGTTGGTTAAATGTCCACATTGTCGAGGTCGATTGTCGATGTCGGTTGTTGATACCAATTATGAGTATGTGACAGCATAACATCACAATACATGCCCATACACATCATCTGCATGTTTGTTATGAGATGTGGTAGATCATTGCATATGTCATTAAGCTTGGTATTATGAGACTCCCTGATATGCAGAGGTTATCTCACATGAGCGCGCGGTATGCGCAGGATTGATGCATGACTGGATTGTATGACTCATGCATCTCGCATTATGATTACTGTATGCCCTAGCGACATCAGGGTCGTAGCCTCCACAGGCATATCGTGGATGGCCAAATGGGACACCGGAAATGTTTGGTTCTAGCATACGGGCACCATAGATGTCCCTGGGTGAAAATTCCTAAACCTCCGTGGCCAGGAGACGCCCCAACGTCGAGACCGAGTGGATACATGAGCGCCCGAGTGCCGAATACCAGGAGGCCGCGTCTCCCACTGTGTCGTGGTCGGTTGGGAGGGGGTGTGGCCTTATCCGCCCGAGGGTAGGGGGCAATACTAGGCTGAGTTTGACCAGCTCGTGAATGGGTCCGCTATCGACATGCCGGATAGGTATTGACAGACTATTGGTCAGGCGGATAGTGAGGTTTCTTACGCTCACTTGGACTGTGCTGCTGGGAGAGAGACAGTGCCATTTGGAGTGTACTAAACCCCGGTGATGATCCCAGAGATAAACCGTACTGATATGTGGACTTAGTGAGTAGGAGTTGCACACCCATTCATTCATTCATCATTCACTATCCACTCGGGCTGGTGGTGCGCAACTATTTATTACGTGTACCTTCGCAATGGCCAGGATTTCGGTTGGGGCGCGCGACTAACCTGAGATCAGGAGTTTACCACATTGGGTCTGACCATCCAAATTAGGTATGGGACTAGTTTGGATAGAAGTCCATTGTGATGGACCCCATAGCCTGTGATACTACGTACTACCATACCGACTTCACACTCCAGCATGGTCATTCCATTTGCACTGCATGTTGCATTACATCCGCAGCATATGGTATGGTTGATGCTATTCATTTTACTTATCAGGAATGTATATTGCATTGCATCCTCTGCATCTGATATTTGGCTCTCCACGACTCTTCATTTGCATACTGATTTGTAGTGTGTGTTTTAATATTGTATGATTTATGCACTTATCAATATTTCCGCTTACTCTGTTATCGTGTGATTTATGACTTTGTCAGTATTTCTGTTTACTCTGATAATTCCTGCTCTTGTCAGTATTTCTGCTTACTCTGATAATTCATGATCTTGTTCGTATATCTGTTTATTCTGATATTGTTCGATTTATGGATCACCAGTATTTCCGGTCTTATATGATGATGGCATTGTATTGAATACTTAGCACTTATCTTGTGCACACACTTGCACCACCCTCTAAGCTTTCTATAAGCTTATGCACGATAGATGCGTGCAGGAGATGTTAGGTTGCAGCATTGTTGAGCTTGGAGTGTGCAACGGTCTTCTGGAGCTTGATTTTCGATTTATGTATTTTTCCTTTCAGCATTGTACTCAAATGATTATATTAGTGGATATGTGATGATGATGTTATTGCCTGTATGATTTGGGTATACTTGTGGTTATGCTTATTACAAGATAAATGTACATTGGCAAAAAAAAAAAAAAAAAATCCTCCTTGTAGGATCCCAGGATCGGAATCTGGCGTATGAATGCTAGGATCCGAGAATGGGGTACTACGGAGGCTGTCGGCACCAGATTCGGCGAATGGGATTCCTGTGAATTCGATTTCCGGGTTTGGGGCGTGACAGGTGTTGTCACTAAGGTTGGTTTAGGGTCTTGGATGTGAGATCATAGTAGCAGACTATGGTCTATAGTTAGAAGTTGGGAGGGCTAAATAGGAAGGTGTGGCAGCTGGTTGGTTTGTATAAGTGGAATATTGTATGTAGGGAGAGTGGTCACTTCGGCCCGTGGGATTTTAAGAAGGTCGAAGAGTGGAGGAGTCGGATTTGCTTCTGTGTTGTTGGTGAGTGAGGTGGTGTCTTCCTGGTAGTGTTTATGCCCATTGAGGGGCAGCTTGGCACGTTTTTTCTCGTTTCTCTTTCTCTGAATATCAGATATGATAGGTGCAGCCCGATGTTTTTTATGGAGCGCACTTGAAAATGTTCCTTGTACATCGTCTGTTCATTTATCAAAAGTTTTAGGGGCAACGCCCTCCTTTTAGAAAAAAAAGCGGGGGAAACATGAAAATGAGTGAAGGAAACTAGAAAATTAGCGAGGGAAACATAAAAATGAGCGAGGCAAACTAGAAAATCAGCAGGGGAAATATGAAAATGAGCGGGGCAGGTATGAAAATGAGCGAGGCAAACTAGAAAATTAGCGGGGCAAACTGATATATGAGCGGGGCAAACTGAAATATGAGCAGGGGAAACTAGAAAATCAACAGGGCAAACTTGAAAATGAGAGAAAATTCACCCCAGAGAGAGAGAGAAAAAAAAAAGGATTTCATCAGTTGAAAATCGAAGATAGTGAAGAAAAATCCCTTAATTTCGAGAGAAAATGAAAATAAATCAAAGCTCATGTAAAGAAAATACTTGGAAAACGCCAACAGAGAGAGAGAGAAGAGGGTTTGGGGCTTCGGGGCTTTGAGGCGCAGCGAGAGGGAGAACAAGAGTTGAGGGTTTGGGGCGAGAGAATGGTTTGGGATTTGAGGTCGTACACGGATTATGAAGACCTTTGGAGGAAGTTAGGATGTTAGGTGGGGCCCACTGTGATGTTTGTGAGGAATCCACATCGTCCATCCATGATTTGGACTGGTCTGTTCAGTCTCATTCCGGAAAGAGTAGTATAAAAAATTTCAATAAGATAATCTTAATGTTTAATTAGTAGCATAAAACTATGTAATAGTCAATGTTTAACTAAAGAAGTGTCTAAGGTTTGAGGGTAGTAACTTTAAAATCTATGTGAGTTTGGGATGCTGTCACAGTTAGATCCATCAAACTTGTATAGTTGGGCATGGACCTTATGATTCCTTTTGAAAAAATCGGTAAATCCTCAAGTGGGCTCAGTTAAAAGAGTCCATATTTGCAGCTTGGATTGATGTTCTACAACGGAATTTCCATGCTAGCATTCCAAGATATAGGGATCATGGTTTTGTGAACTTATCGGCAGGTAACTTGTAATTGAGTTTGTGTATCATGGATTTGTTATATTGACGAGGGAACAAAAAGACTAAAGAGAGCATGTCATAAAAAATGAGGTTTCTTTCCAACAGTTGCATTAAGTGTTTGTAAAATCTTAAAAGACAGATAAGAGCCTCCTAGTATGACTCTTGGTATATAGATAATTTTGTCACTACACCAAAATTGCGAATTTAAATCTGTTCTATCTTTGATTTAGGAATGGTTTTAAGCTGTTCCAAATTTAAAACTTTTATAAACCATTCTAAATATAAAAAAAGGGACGGTGTAGATTTCTCATCTCTTGTGTAGCCCACTTTGAGTTTTGGATCCACCTCATGTTTGGTCTCATGTCCTAAAATGATCTCTCAAAATGGATGGAACTGTTATAAACCATTCTAAATATAGAAAAAGGGAGCTGATTTTCTAGTTTGCCCCGCTGCTTTTCATGTTTCCCTCGCTGATTTTCTAGTTTGTCCCGCTCATATTTCAACTTGCCTCGCTGTTTTTCTAGTTTGCCCCACTGCTTTTCATGTCCCCCCCCCCCCCCCCTGATCTAGTTTGCCCCCCTCATATTTCAGTTTGTCCTGCTATTTTTCTAGTTTGCCCTGCTGCTTTTTATGTTTCCCCCGCTGATTTTCTAGTTTGTCCCGCTGCTTTTCATGTTTCTCTCACTGATTTTCTAGTTTGCCCCACTGCTTTTCATGTTTCCCCCGCTGATTTTCATGTTTCCCCCGCTGATTTTCTAGTTTACTCTTTTTCATGTTTGCCCCGCTCATTTTCATGCTTGCCTCACTCATTTTCATGTTTGGCCCGCTCATTTTCATGTTTGCCCCGCTAATTTTCATGCTTGCCCTCTCATTTTCATGTTTGCCCCGTTGAATTTCATGTTTCCCCGCTCATTTTCATGTTTGCATGAAAATCATATATGGTACGTTAAGCAAATCATTCTAGTTTGGATCCTTACTCTTGCTCGGGTGGTAGACTCTTAGGAGTTTCAACACTTGATCAAGCGTTCGAGTATCCATAGGTGGTGAAATTCCACTAGTGTGAGTGTGTGGGGGTGTGTGTGCGTGTGTAAATAAAAAAAAACAAATCATTTTAATTTAGGAGATATGCTTGTTGAATACATGGACAAAGAAATGAATTAAAAGATAAAAAAATATTTTTATATACTTATATATACATATTTATATAATTATGTATTAGAGAAAAATGTAAGGGAGAAAAAGTTCTCCTAGAAATATTTTTGTATCTTTTAATTCATTTCTTTGTCTATTTATTTTACAAGCATATCTCCTAAATTAGAATGATATACTTAAAGTACCACACATGATTTTGGGGTAGGAGAAGCTAATTTAGCCAACCAACCTCGTTATTTTCCAAGATTCCATCGGGTTGATGGTTAAAAATCCATTTCATTCAGTTCGTGGTCAATTTCAATCATTTCGCGATTAAATTGGAAATTCAGCGGGGCAAACATGAAATTGAGCGAGGCAAACATGAAGTTGAGCGAGGCAAACATAGGTCTACGTTTAAAAGGACATGTATTAGCAATCCCATGGATCTTAAAACAATCTACTAACATCACCATTATTACCTTAAAATTGATCTCATCCCTTGGTTGGACAGATTGGAAGGTAAAATCCCGGGATATGCTGGGCGTGCCAAATAGACCCAATGAACTTGTCCCGAGATATAGCAATCCCATGGATCTTTTTCCAATCCACTAACACCACCATCATTACCTTAAAATCCATTCCATCCCTCCTAATCCCATGGGATTCTCCCGGCCAAATAGGCCGTTACTGGAACGGAGTGAAGAAAGGGGGTGAAAACTCTCGGCAATAGTGAAAGCAACACAATGGAAAGAGATGAAAGAAGCGGGACTGAAATCAGTGGGGCAAACATGGAATTGAGTAGGGCAAACTAGAAAATTAGCGGGGAAAATATGAAATTAAGTGGGGGAAACTAGAAAATCAGCGGGGCAAACTAGGAAATCAGCGGGGCAAACATGAAATTGAGCTAGGGAGTTAGTTAGTATGCTCCCATTGTACTAAGTAAACTCAGTTGGGGGCACATTGAATATATGTAGTATATCCATGCCGTCCATCCATTTTTTCGTCTAATTTTAGCGGTTTAGCCCCAAATTGAAGCATATCAAAAGATCAAGTGGATCATACCACGGGAAACAGTGGGGATAATGATTTCCACCATTGAAACCATAGTGGGCCCAATAATGATGTTTGTTTGTTATCAAACCTATTCATAAGATCATACAGACATGGATTAATAGAAAACACAATTATAAGCTTGATCCAAAACTTCTGTGGCCCCTAAGAAAGGATCAACATTAGAAGTTCAATTCAAAATTTCATTTGGTGTGGTTCATTTGAACATTGGATACATTTAGATTTATCGGCTCAAGCCATGAAATTATCTATTAAGTTTGCCCCGCTGATTGTCTAGTTTGCCCCACTCAATTTCATGTTTACCCCACTGATTTCCTAGTTTGCCCCGCTAATTTTCTAGTTTGCCTCGCTGATTTTCTAGTTTCCATCGCTGATTTTCTAGTTTCCACCGCTCAATTTCATGTTTGCCCTGCTGATTTTCTAGTTTCCCCTGCTCAATTTCATGTTTTGATATTAATACTTGTCCATTTAGCTTGTACTTTAAACGATCTAGGCCCTAAATTGTAATTTGAGACTATCTATCGTTCACTCCCCAAGTATAGGGTTGTGATGTAGTAATAAACTCGGTAAGACCGAGGTCGAATCCACAGGGACTGAAACTTGTACATTTCCTGAAACTAGGTAGAAATAGAACTAGCCTAAGATGTAATCAAAATCAAATGTAAATTTAAGGAATAATTGTGGAATAATTATCTAAAACTTAAGGAATTCAGAGAAGGGAAACTAGGGATTCAGAGGATCCACTTGTAGGGATCAGGGAGATCTTTTGCCTGCATCAGGAATCATGGAAATCAAACTGAACTTACTTGATCTGGTTTTCAAGAGATGAAAGGTATATGAATTAGAATGGATTCCATCATCTAACCATGCCCAGGAGACAAAGCAAATAACAGGATTAAACTAATTACCAACCAATCAAAAGTACATGAAAGTTAGGAAGGGTACGATCATCCAACCATGCCCAGGAGACGATGGTGAACAACAGGGCTTCCTGACGTCATAAACATCCAAAAAGAAAGAAAAAGAGATATTCAAAGCCGTTGCAGACCCATTGTAATTTCAGTCACAACAGACCATTAAAGACTAAAAAACATTCCATTAATACAAATCAACTTCAGTTCATGAATTTAAATGAAAAGCAGGAAATAGTATCTCCCATCTCGCCACAAGCTTCACCTCTTAGCCCTAGCTAAGAGGATTAGCCACACATGAATGGGCTGATCCTTAAAAAAATAAAGGAAATATAATGGAAAAGAAGAGAAAAAAACCAGGCTCTTTCATCTTTTCTTCCTTTCTTTCCTGCTCCAATAGCCAAGCCGATTCTTCTTTTCTTCTCCTTTTCTTCTTCCCTCCACACGCTGCCAGCAGCCCAAGCCAAAAAAGATCCAGCCACGTCCAGTCGAAAGCCAAGCTCCCCCGTTCCCGTGCTCTCTCTCTCTCCAGCCACGTCTAGCAGAAAGCCAAGCTCGCAAGGTGCCTCCACGGCTGCCCCCTGTTTCTCTTTCTCTCCCCCTGACAGTCCCACGGTTGCTCCAGCAGCTCTCTCTCCAAAA
Organism: Magnolia sinica; assembly: GCF_029962835.1. NCBI lineage: Eukaryota > Viridiplantae > Streptophyta > Magnoliopsida > Magnoliales > Magnoliaceae > Magnolia > Magnolia sinica. The sequence continues at coordinate 60,972,654 of NC_080589.1, read as the reverse complement.
CCTCTCCAACAGCAGAAAACCCAGCCGCTGCTTCCAAACCAAGCACACCCTTCCTCTCGTTTCTTCTCCTTTATTCCTCCTTTTTTCCACCTTTCTTTTAAAAACGAGAACTCCCTTTATAGAACTCGTCGGACCTGGATTTCCCCACTCTAGGCGGAAGTCTTCCGCACAAGAGAACGTGTTGGAGTTGGAATAAGAAAACTTTCACAGCAACAGGCGGAGGACCTGCGATCAACCCGCATTTGGCTTGAGATTTTGGACGACTAATCGTCCAAAATCAGAATCGGACTTCTTGGTGGTGGTCACGGCTCCCTGTTGATGAGAATGAACGGTTTGGATTGCTGATCTGATCACCATCTTGATCAGGGAATGGCCCGGAAGTCTCGGCTGCGCGCAACAGGGCTTGCGCGCTTCTTGCACTGGGATGTTGGTGGAGGCCATGAACGATGCTGGAGAGAAAATCCACCCTGTCAGTTGGATTCGCCTCGGAATTCCGGTAGGAGATGGACGGTTTTGGTTGTTCGTTGATGCGGCCCATTGAATTGCAACTCAGCCGTCCATCCTGCATTTAAACAAAGACCCACGCATATATGCGTGTATGGGTTTGGAGAAACCCCTCTTGTACGGTCGGTTGGATTCTCTGGAATGACTGGACGGTCCGGATTGTCGAAATGAGGCGCGAGTGGGGCCTACATCGAGCGCTCGTCGAAAAAGCGTCGGACGCTGTTTCCTTTCGAAACACGGACTTCGGGTCAGCGAGTTTTTTGACCGGACTCTCCGTCCGGTGTATTGCTCGTGCACATGTACCCTATGTACATGCAGTGTACATGTGGGTTCATCGTGATGTTCGTGAAAAATTCGTTCCGTCCATCCATTCTGTTATATCATTTAGACTATCTAGACCAATTTTAAAGCATATCTAGATATCAGGCGGGCCCCACATAATGATTAAAGGGGCTGATTTGTCTGTTGGGCCACTTCCAGAGGGATCCAATGCCTGAAATTTGACGTGTACGGTTACTTTATGGTCCTCAGGCCGCGTATGAAGTTTCGAACTGATCAGATGGTGGGAACCCTATGATATTGCATTCTGGACACTTTTCAGGCCACTTGAGCTTCAATTTCTCGATTTTCTTGGATCCTTGGCGTGCAAATATGTCGATCTTGGTCTCCTAGGGTCCGTCGCTTGCCTTGGTGCCTTCAAACCGTTAAATCCATGCTTTTAGTACCCTTTTCCAGTCCAAGCTCGTGAATACACCCTGCATCACAAACATGATTAAATCAGGCCGTTAAACAATACTATGTTTGTAAATCCTGGCAATAACTGGGGTATGATATGCAATATTCGACCCTCAACACAACCCCCAACCAGCATCTTGCTAGTCCCGAGCAAGGTATGCGAAAAATAAATTGAGAATTACAGGACAATTTCTACAAACTCAAGAGATTTATGAAAAATAGTTCAGATACTCGAATTCTAAGATTCATGAATGTTGGCATTACTTTCTCTCCTGAACTCGAGCACACGATAATTTCATAGTCGAGTTCAAAGTATTAATCTATCAACCAGAACAATTCTAAACATTAAGTTCCATGGGTGTATAGTATAATCTCAGCTTATTAACATGAAACTCACTTCTCAATTTCGGGATATCATTGGTAATCAATAAGATAATTCATGATAACCAAAACTTTCCTCACAAATCATCTTTTCATTAATCGACCGTTGATATATTTTTTTCATTAAAATACCGCCAAGGGGAGGAATCAAATCTTCACCTATAGGGAGCAAACCTATGATGAAGACCATTGCCCACCCCTTTCCGTAGGCTATTTTGGGAAATCAAACCTTCACCTATAAGGAGCAAACCTATGATGAAGATTATCCACCCAATCCTTTCAATTTTCTCAGGCCGGTTCCTTTCATGCTTAGTGAGTACCAAGTAAATCCTTCAATATCAAACTGAGACCTTAATGTGAAAGCGAGATGTGACATGTGAGATCATAACTCAATCAAAGTGTACAATCTTCTAATTCTGAATTAACAATTCAAACTTAGCTGTGAAATTTAATAGATAACTGAATCCAGGAGTCATAAAGTACCAACATCACGCATCTTGAAATTCTAAGTGCCTTAGATGGCTGTCAAAATCACTTCGAATTCATCAGAAATTCTAGAAAAATTTAAAAATTTTCACAATTTCTGCTCAAGACTAAGAAAATACTGATTAGGAAACCTAATCTCCCACCCCCAACCTAAAATCTACATTGTCCTCAATGTAAAAGAAATAAGCATGCAATGCATATGGGACAAAATGAGTAAATGAGAAGTGATGGGAAGATAGTACCTGGATAATGCATAGAGAGACACTTTCCAAGAGATCACAGCATGGGCGTCAGTCAGCATGAGAGAAAAGGCAACAAAAATAACACAAAATAAAATCCTACCTATACCACTTTCGTAGGTGCTCTCGATTGCATTTAGCGAATGCAACAAGCCTTTAAACCCCTAGGTTGCCCCTAGTGGACGAGTTGTAGTCTCGTGAGGGTTTGCAATAATGTTACCCACAAACATTGAACTAACTAATGATAAAAATGAAATGTAATGAAAAACTGGGTTGCCTCCCAAGAGCGCTAAGTTTACCGTCTTCAGCCAGACAAATAAAGCAACTACCCTAGTCCTAAGAAAACAGGAAACCTACATATACCTCCATCAGACTAGGAGATCAATCCTGGTAAACAGGATCAGTCAGAGGCATGGACATGTCCTCTGAATCAAATTTCTCGACAAATGGTTTCAATCGATGTCCATTGACTTTAAACTCCTTGCCATTGTCGGGATCTCTTATCTCAACGGCCCCATGCGAAAAAACAGTGACAACAATGTAAGGGCCGGTCCAACGAGATCGAAGCTTACCCGGAAAGAGATGTAATGGAGAATTGTACAAAAGGACCTTCTGACCAGGCGTGAATGATTTTTGCAAAATGTGTTGGTCATGAAATGCTTTCATCTTGTCCTTGTAAATTCTCGAATTATCGTACCCATCATTCCGGATTTCCTCAAGTTCATTCAATTGAAGTTTGCGTAGCGAGCCAGCGTTGTCCAGATTGAAATTAAGATTTTTGATCGCCCAGTATGCTTTATGTTCCAACTCCACAGGCAAGTGACAAGCCTTCCCATAGACAAGTCTAAAGGGAGACATTCCAATAGGGGTTTTAAAGGTAGTACGGTATGCCTATAAGGCATCGGTCAATCGGATTGACCAATCCTTACAATCTGGGTTAACCGTTTTCTCCAAAATATGTCTGATCTCCCTATTGGAAATCTCAGCTTGTCCACTTGTCTGTGGATGGTATGGGGTGCTTACCTTATGAGAGATACAGTATTTCTTCATTAAGCTCTCGAATGGTCTATTACAAAAGTGTGAGCCCCCATCACTAATGATAGCTCGAGGCGTTCCGAATCAAGAAAGGATGTTTTCTTTTAGGAATTTAATGACCGTGCGATGGTCATTCTTTCGACATGGAATCGCTTCGACCCATTTAGTGACATAATCCACGGCGAGCAAAATATACAGATTTCCAAACGATTGGGGGAATGGTCCCATGAAATCGATACCCCAGCAATCAAATGCTTCAATGATAAGGATGGGATTCAAAAGCATCATATTTCAACGGGACAATGCTCTCAATTTCTAACAACGCTCACAAGCTTTGCAAAACTCATGAGTGTCCCTAAACATAATGGGCCAGTAAAAGCTACACTGCAGAATCTTGGCCGTGGTCTTTTTAGCAGAAAAGTGACCACCACAGGCCTGTGAGTGACAGAAGGAGATGACGCTCTGATGCTCATCGTCTGGTACACATCTCCTTAGAATTTGGTCTGGGTAATATTTAAATAAGTAAGGATCATCCCAGAAAAAGTTGCGCACCTCGGTGAAGAATTTCTTCTTATCTTGCGCAGTCCACTGTGTTGGTATGACACCTGTAGCAAGATAATTAGCAATATCAGCAAACCAAGGTGAATGGGAGACTCTGAACAGTTGTTCATCAGGGAACATATCATTGATATGGGTCGCCTTAAGGGAATCAGAGGTATTAAGGCGAGAAAGGTGATCGGCCACTACGTTCTCTACTCCCTTTTTATCTTTAATTTCCAAATCAAATTCTTGGAGTAGAAGGATCCATCGTATCAAACGGGGCTTAGAATCATTCTTAGAAAGAAGATACTTAAGTGCCGCATGATCTGTGTAGATAATGATCTTGGATCCGATCAAGTAGGACCTAAATTTGTCCAAGGCGAACACTACAGCTAAGAGTTCCTTTTCCGTAGTCGAGTAGTTCACCTGGGCAGAATTTAAAGTTCTACTTGCGTAATGAATGACGTAGGGCCGCTTATCTTTTCTCGGGCTAAGACCGCTCCAAGAGCATAATCGAAGCGTCGCACATAAGCTCAAAAGGAAGGCTCCAGTCGAGTGGCTGCATGATAGGTGCAGTGGTTAACGTGCCCTTAAGCTTGGTGAAAGCTTCCTGGCATTGCTCAATCCACTCGTACGGAGCATCCTTTTGAAGAAGATTACATAAAGGACGAGAGAGGAGACTAAAGTCCTTTATGAATCGCCTGTAAAATCTTGCGTGTCCTAAGAAGGATCGCACGTCTCTGATGTTTTTGGGTGGAGGTAAGTTAGAGATAAGATCAATTTTTGCCTTATCTACCTCGATTCCTTTGGACGAGATGATATGCCCAAAGACAATTCCCTTCTGAACCATGAAATGACACTTCTCCCTATTAAGTACCAAGTTCTTTTCTTCACATCTTTTCAGCACATATTTAAGACTTTCCAAGCACTTGCTGAAAGATGGACCGTAAACAGAGAAATCGTCCATGAAGACCTCTAGATATTGCCCTACCATATCAGAAAAAATACTAAGCATACATCGCTGAAAAGTGGCAGGGGCATTACATAGTCCGAATGGCATCCTTCGATAGGCAAAGGTGCCGTAGGGACATGTAAATGTGGTCTTTTTCTGGTCTTCAGGGGCTATCTCTATCTGATTGTAGCCCGAATACTCGTCAAGGAAACTGTAATAGGAATGATCAGCTAACCTTTCCAGGATCTGATCAATGAATGGTAAAGGAAAGTGGTCTTTCCTCGTGACGGTATTCAACTTCCTGTAGTCAATGCACATTCTCCAACCAGTAGTGACTCTAGTTGGCACGAGTTCATTATTAGCATTGGCTATGATGGTGATTCCGGACTTCTTAGGGACCACTTGAGTTGGACTCACCCATTGACTATCAGATATAGGGTATATAATACTCACGTCCAATAGTTTAAAAACCTCGGCCTTAACCACTTCCTTCATGTTTGGATTTAGTCTATGTTGTGGTTGCCAAGCGGTTTTTGCATTATCCTCAAGATATATGCGGTGAGTACAAATCGAGGGATCGATTCCCTTGAGGTCTGCTATCGTCCATCCCAGGGCTCCTTTATGCTCAATGAGAATAGATATGAGCATACTCTCCTGTTCTTTCTCCAGGTGGGCAAAGATCACCACTGGGTATGTCTCATCTTGACCTAAATAGGCATATTTCAAATTAGAGGGCAAAGGTTTTAGGTCAAGCTTCGGGGCTTGAGGTTAGACGGTAGAGGCACTACATCGGTTTGTGGCAATTCTTCAAATTGTGGCCTCCACCGGTTAACTTCAAGTACCGGTGCAATATCAAGCAAGGCACACGTCTCCCTAATCATGTCATCATCAAAATCATGGGAGTGGGCCAGGCACATCTCCAGATGGTCAGAAGATAAGGTCAGCGGTGTCGTATCTTCCACGAAAGAGTCAATCATGTTAATGTCGTGGAAATCGTCATCATCCTCTGAGTTGCTGCCGTTATTGAAAAAAATGTTTGACTCCAATGTCAAATTTTCAAAAGACATAGTCATGACACCATTCCTGCAATTGATAACTGCATTTGACGTGGCAAGGAATGGGCGACCAAGAATGACGGGAATCTGAGTGCTTATGTTATTGATGGGTTCGGTGTCTAGGATGATAAAATCTACAGGGTAGTAAAATCTATCAACCTGGACTAACACATCCTCAATTATCCCTCTTGGTACACGAACAGAGCGATCAGCAAGTTGTAGTGTGGTTAGGGTGGGTTTTAATTCACCCAAACCTAACTGTTTGTATACCGAGTAGGGAATCAGATTGACGCTCGCTCCTAAGTCAAGAAGTGCGTGATCAATTCGATGGTTCCCGATTACACATGATATGGTTGGGCTACCGGGATCCTTGAATTTCTGTGGCACGTCTTGCTTCAGGATGGCATCACTTTCTCAGTCAAGAAGATTTTCTTTTGAATAATTTTTCGTCTTTTGGTCGTGCATAAGTCTTTCAGGAATTTGACATATGAAGGTATCTGTTTAACAACATCAAGTAGAGGAATGTTGACTTTCACCTGTTTCAACACCTCTAGGATATCCTGAGAGTTAGAGAGAGGTTTTGGTAAAACCAACCGTTGGGGGAATGGAGCAACTGGCTTCTCTAGAAGTTCCGGTTCTACTTTTTATGGGGCATCACTAGATCTATCATTGTTGTCCTCTTCTAGTTCTTGAGACTTTTCGGGCCTAACCGGAAGAGTTTTATCAATAATCTTCCCACTCTTAAGAGTGGTGATGGATTTAGCATGCCCCATCTGATTTGAAGAGCTGGGATCATTATTCTCGTACTGCGGTTTAGGATTGGGGAGGGGTTGTGCAGGAAGCATCCCCTTTTCTATAACCGTCATACGAGAATCTATCTTTTGCATAAAATTTATAATTCCCCGCATTGCCTGAGCCAGCTCTTGTATGGGATTTTGAACCGGTTCCTCTTGAGGTTTCACTTGATTTGGATTTTGATTGAAGAAACCTGGAGGAGTAGCCGTCTGTCCATTCCTCCAACTAAAGTTTGGATGATTTTTCCAGCCAGGGTTGTATGTATTGGAGTTAGGTCCAGTAAAAGGTCTTTGATAATTATTTACGGCATTGGCTTGTTCATTCAACACTCCTCGAAAGGCAGGTATTGTAGGACAGTTTTCAGTTGTGTGAATGTTGCAATCACAGATGCCGCAAACAATTTCATTGACCTTATCCTTCTTTCCTTCCATGGCCTCAACTTTCCTTATGAGCGTAGTCACTTTACACTTGAGATCATCCTCTTCTTTCAAGAGATATAATCCACCTTTCTCCTTTAATTGAGTCGGCCTAGACGTGGTGTTCGACTTTGGGTAGTAGTCCCAAGATTGTGTTTTTTCAGCTAAACTGTCGAGGTAGTCCCATACCTCGTCGACATCTTTATTAATGAACTCTCCATTACACATTGTCTCGACCATTTGGCGCATGGAAGATGTCAGTCCATCGTAGAAAAAATTTGTAATACGCCACGTTTCAAATCCGTGTTGTGGGCATGAACTGACCAAATCTTTGAACCTTTCCCAGCATTGGAAGAATGTTTCATCTTCCTTTTGAGCAAAGTTCATGATTGCTTTTTTGAGGGTAATCGTTTTATGATGTGGGAAGAATTTCTTTATGAATTCCTTTTTCATGTCGTTCCATGTGCCAATGGATCTAAGACGCAGTGAATGTAACCACGTCTTAGCTTTTTCTTTTAAGGAAAAAGGAAAGAGTTTCAGCCTAATTGTATCCTCAGATACATTAGGAAAACATAATGTAGCTATAATCTCATCGAACTCTTTCAAATGTAAATATGGACTTTCTGATTCAAGTCCATGGAATTTGGGAAGGAGTTGGATAACTCCTGGCTTGATGTCCATTTGTCATGTGTTTTCAGGAAAAATCATGCATGAGGGCGTACTCACTCCCGCTGGTTGTAGATAATCTCGTAGAGTACGAGGCGGAGGTGCCTGTTGTACCTCATTCTCATCTTGGGTATCCTCCACCCTTGGTGGAAGTAGAGGAGGTTGGTCTTCAGCCATAACTTCACTTAACTCAGGGGATTTCGAGTGGTGTCTAGTCCTGCGATGGATAGTCAACCCCTCAACCAATCCTCCTTCAGTCAAGAGACGTCGAGTGTTGTCACGGGCCCACTTGAGCATGAAAACACTCGCAGCCCTCAATTAAAAACCTAATCCTAAGAAAGGAAAAGAAAATCTAGAAAGAAAGAGAGAGTTGGAAAGAAATTACCAAATTGGAGTCCTGAGTTAAAACCTTCAAAATAAAATAAAATAAGTTAGATTTTTAAAAAGAGAAGAACAATCCTTTAAAAGAAAGATAGAAGTGAACTAGCTCCTAAACTAGAAAGTAAATTACTAAAAGAGAATTGAAAAATAGAAAGTAAGGAAGGAGCTTACCGAATTAGAAATTTCTATCTTAAAGGCCTACAAAATAGGAAGGTTAGTTTCTAAACAAAAATTCTAAAAATAAATTAGGAAACAAATTAGATTTTAAAAGAGTTAAAATTAGAAAGTTACTAAAATAGAAAGTTAATTTCTAAAAAGGGAAAGAAATAACCTAATTTTCTAAAAATAAACTATTTCCTACAGAAGGGAGGATACTAGAATTAGAAAATTTCTAAAATTTAAACCCTAATTCTAAAAATAGGAAAAGTAGAGAGATTAGGTAGGAATTACTAATTGAGAAACTTATGTCAAGATCCTATAAAATAGGAAACAAGTTAGTTTTGAACTCAAATAAAAATAAATAAAAAAAAACTAAGGTTAGTAAAATCCTAATCTTAAACTAATCCTAAAACCAATTAATTTCAGAGAATCGTAACCGTCAGTCCCCGGCAACGGCGCCAAAACTTGTTCACTCCCCAAGTATAGGGTTGTGATGTAGTAATAAACTCAGTAAGACTGAGGTCGAATCCACAGGGACTGAAACTTGTACGTTTCCTAAAACAAGGTAGAAATAGAACTAGCCTAAGATGTAATCAAAATCAAATGTAAATTTAAGGAATAATTGTGGAATAATTATCTAAAACTTAAGGAATTCAGAGAAGGAAAACTAGGGATTCAGAGGATCCACTTGTAGGGATCAGGGAGATCTTTTGCCTGCATCAGGAATCATGGAAATCAAACTGAACTTACTTAATCTGGTTTTCAAGAGATGAAAGGTATATGAATTAGAATGGATTTCATCATCTAACCATGCCCAGGAGACAAAGTAAATAACAGGATTAAACTAATTACCAACCAATCAAAAGTACATGAAAGTTAGGAAGGGTACGATCATCCAACCATGCCCAGGAGACGATGGTGAACAACAGGGCTTCCTGACGTCATAAACATTCAAAAAGAAAGAAAAAAGGGATATTCAAAGCCATTGCAGACCCATTGTAATTTCAGTCACAACAGACCATTAAAGACTAAAAAATATTCCATTAATACAAATCAACTTCAGTTCATGAATTTAAATGAAAAGCAAGAAATAGTATCTCCCATCTCGCCACAAGCTTCACCTCTTAGCCCTAGCTAAGAGGATTAGCCACACATGAATGGGCTGATCCTTAAAAAAATAAAGGAAATATAAAGGAAAAGAAGAGAAAAAAAACCAGGCTCTTTCATCTTTTCTTCCTTTCTTTCCTGCTCCAATAGCCAAGCCGATTCTTCTTTTCTTCTCCTTTTCTTCTTCCCTCCACACGTTGCCAGCAGCCCAAGCCAAAAAAGATCCAGCCACGTCCAGTCGAAAGCCAAGCTCCCCTGTTCCCGTGCTCTCTCTCTCCAGCCACGTCTAGCAGAAAGCCAAGCTCACAAGGTGCCTCCACGGCTGCCCCCTGTTTCTCTTTCTCTTCCCCTGACAGTCCCATGGTTACTCCAGCAGTTCTCTCTCCAAAACCTCTCCAGCAGCAGAAAACCCAGCCGCTGCTTCCAAACCGAGCACACCCTTCCTCTCGTTTCTTCTCCTTTATTCCTCCTTTTTTCCACCTTTCTTTTAAAAACGAGAACTCCCTTTATAGAACTCGTCGGACCCGGATTTCCCTACTCTAGGCGGAAGTCTTCCACACAAGAGAACGTGTTGGAGTCGGAATAAGAAAACTTTCGCAGCAACAGGCGGAGGACCTGCGATCAACCCACGTTTGGCTTGAGATTTTGGACGACTGATCGTCCAAAATCAGAATCGGACTTCTTGGTGGTGGTCACGGCTCCCTGTTGATGAGAATGAACGGTTTGGATTGCTGATCCGATCACCATCTTGATCAGGGAACGGCCCGGAAGTCCCGGCTACGCGCAACAGGGCTTGCGCGCTTCTTGCGCTGGGATGTTGGTGGAGGCCATGAACGATGCTGGAGAAGAAATCCACTCCGTCAGTTGGATTCGCCTCGGAATTCCGGTTGGAGATGGACAGTTTTGGTTGTCCGTTGATGCAGCCCATTGAACTGCAACTCAGCTGTCCATCCTGCATTTAAACAAAGACCCACACATATATGCGTGTATGGGTTTGGAGAAACCCCTCTTGTACGGTCGGTTGGATCCTCTGGAATGACTGGACGGTCCGGATTGTCGAAATGAGGCGCGAGTGGGGCCCACATCGAGCGCCCGTCGAAACAGCGTCGGACGCTGTTTCCTTTCGAAACACGGACTTCGGGTCAGCGAGTTTTTTGATCGGACTCTCCGTCCGGTGCATTGCTCGTGCACATGTACCCCATGTACATGCAGTGTACATGTGGGTTCATCGTGATGTTCGTGAAAAATCCGTTCCGTCCATCCATTCTGTTATATCATTTAGACTGTCTAGACCAATTTTGAAGCATATCCAGATATCAGGCGGGCCCCACATAATGATTAAAGGGGCTGATCTGTCCGTTGGGCCACTTCCAGAGGGATCCAATGGCTGAAATTTGACGTGTACGGTTACTTTATGGTCCTCAGGCCACGTATGAAGTTTCGAACTGATCAGATGGTGGGAACCCTATGATCTTGCATTCTGGACACTTTTCAGGCCACTTGAGCTTCAATTTCTCGATTTTCTTGGATCCTTGGCGTGCAAATCTGTCGATCTTGGTCTCCTAGGGTCCGTCGCTTGCCTTGGTGCCTTCAGACCGTTAAATCCATGCTTTTAGTACCCTTTTCCAGTCCAAGCTCGTGAATACACCCTGCATCACAAACATGATTAAATCAGGCCGTTAAACAATACTATGTTTGTAAATCCTGGCAATAACTGGGGTCTGATATGCAATATTCGACCCTCAACAGTTTCCCCCGCTCAATTTCATGTTTGCCTCGTTGATTTCCTAGTTTGCCTCGCTGATTTTCTAGTTTTCCCCTCTCAATTTCATGTTTGCCCCCGCTGATTTTCTAGTTTCCTTCGCTCAATTTCATGTTTGCCCCGCTGATTTTCTAGTTTCCCCCGCTCAATTTCATGTTTGCCCTGCTGATTTCCTAGTTTGCCTCGCTGATTTTCTAGTTTCCCCCACTCATTTTCATGTTTCCCCCGCTGATTTTCTAGTTTTTCCTACTCATTTTCATGTTTCTCCCGCTGATTTTCTAGTTTTCCCCACTCATTTTCATGTTTCCCCCGCTGATTTTCTAGTTTACCCCGCTCAATTTATGTTTCCCCCGTTGTTTTTCTAGTTTGCCCCGCTCATATTTCAGTTTACCCCGCTGTTTTTCTAGTTGCCTCGCTCATATTTCAGTTTGCCCCGCTGATTTTCTAGTTTCCCTTGGTGATTTTCATGCTTGCCCCGCTGATTTTCATGCTTGCCCCACTCATTTACATGATTGCTCCACTAATTTTCATGCTTCCCCGCTAGTTTAGGATTCTTACTCTTACTCGGGTGGTAGATTCTTAGGAGTTTCAACACCCGATCAAGTGTTCGAGTATCCAAACGTGATGAAATTCCACTAGTGTGAGTGCATGGGGGTGTGTGTGCATGTGTAAAAAAAAGAGAAAAAAATATTCTAATTTAAGAGATATGCTTGTTTAATAAATGGACAAAGAAATGAATTAAAAGATAGAAAAATATTTTTATATACTTATATATACATATATACATAATTATGTGTTAGAGAAAAATGTAGGAGAGAAAAAGTTCTTTCCGTTAAAAAAAAAAAAAAAAAAAAAAAAAAAAAAAAAAAACCAGACAACCGCGGCACTGCCGCCGAACCGGCGGTAGTGTCGTGGCTGTCTGTGCCTTTTTTTTTGCTAGGTTGCTTTCGTGGGTCCTATCATGATGTCTGTGTTATATCCAAACCGTCCATATATTTGGTGAGCTCATATTAAGGCTTAAGAATTAAAAAAAAAGATAGATCTAACTATCAAGTGGACCACACTGTAAAAGGCAGTGGGGAATTGAACATCTACCATTGAAACCCTTTCAGGGGTTAATGAAGTTTTGGATCATTATGAAATTTGTTTTTCCTCTTCATCTAGGTCTTTGTGACCCTATGAATGAACTTAGATGGGGAGGATTTCTCGCAAACATCACAGTGGCCCCAACTTAGACCGGGGAGGATTTCTAATGGTTGACGCTCATTCAACACTGTTTCCTGTAATGTGGTACACTTAAGATTTGGATATACCTCATTTTTTGTCTCATACCATAAAATGATCCGGAAAAATATATGGACAGCATGGATGAAAAGCATAAATCATGGTGGGGCCCATAGACCACAACGATCCGCCATTGGCGGTTGGCAGGCGGAGCAGCCAATCCGTTTCCGTGAAAAGGAGGGGTATTTTCGTCCTGGAATTTGTCATCCGTACGAGGAGGTCTAAGTGAGTATGTTAAGTTTGTATTGTTTCAAGAATATCCAATGGATAAAAGGTGGGGTCCACAGTTTCAAATTTCTCCAATCCCTTTACCCAAATGTGCTCATTTTTGGATGATCAGAACCGTCCATTCTTCGATGATCATAACCGTCCATCTTGGCGTCGCTCATCTTGTAGATTCCACTTGAGTGATTCGACTACGGAAGTCACATTCAGCTTGTTATAGCTGTCTGATTCAAATGCATAGTTAGGATTCTCCATGAGCATTTTGTACCATTGGCCATTCATATTACAACCACCAGATGGAAAGTTGGGATACGCGGAAGTAGGATTTATTGCATGATACATGTCCTGCATTTTTTAAAAGCATTAACGAATTTTCTATTTTGAAAAGTGGGGCCCACGGTTCAGTAATCTAGATCATTCATCTGTTCTATTCCACAAGTCTCCTTGACAGGACAACCGTTCAATACAGGTACAAGGGTCTACATTCAACTAAAAAGGGATGGGCCGGACCATTTGATATTGCTCTCTCTCTCTCTTCTTCTTTATTTATATCTCAACGAAACGATAGATCAATAACAATACCTACCACACATTCTCTCATCTACATTACTTCCGTTTCCATGACCATGCATCACACAAAGCCCCTACAAAGCTTCTACATCTTTTTCTTCTTTACCTACATAGCTCTTCCTTCCCTCTCTTCCTCCATTGAAAGCTTGAGAGGTGGATCATCGCTATCCGTCGAGAGACCTGATAATATTCTCGTTTCACCAGATGGCACCTTCTCTGCCGGATTCCACCCGATCGGTGACAACGCTTATTTCTTCGCAATATGGTTCAACCAATCAACCATCTTCACACCCGTTTGGATGGCGAATCGTGACTACCCAGTTAATGGAAGACGCTCCATTCTTTCCCTACGGCGAGACGGAAATCTCATCTTAAGAGACGGTAGGCGATCCACCATTTGGACTACAAACACTACCTCGAATTCCTCAGTGCAATTACGCCTTGAGAACACAGGAAATCTCATCCTCCAAAAGTCTCAAGAAAATGTTACGCTCTGGCAAAGCTTTGATTTCCCAACGGATACTGTCCTTCCACAACAACTACTCACCAAGAGCTCGAAGCTTATTTCGTCTAGAAGCCGAACTAATTACTCTTCAGGTTTTTACTCTCTCTACTTCGATAATGACAACATTCTACGCCTACTATACAATGGTCCCACCATATCGAGCGTGTATTGGCCGGACCCTGGGAGCGTTAGCTGGAATGTTGGACGAACAACCTACAACAATAGTAGGATTGCTATCTTCGATCCTCTCGGCCAATTCCATTCTTCTGATGACTTGAAATTCATTAGTTCGGATTTTGGGCTAGGACCCAAAAGAAGGCTAACCATGGATTTCGATGGGAATGTTCGGCTCTACAGCTTAAATGAGAAGAACGGGACTTGGGCAGTTTCATGGCAAGCCATCACAAGATCATGCACCATCCATGGCCTATGCGGGCCCAACGGGGTCTGTAACCATGCTCCTGAAAGGAGATGTACATGTCTGCCTGGGTTCAAGGTGAAAGACCCCACCGACTGGTCGCAGGGTTGTGAGCCCACCTTTAATCTCTCATGTGACACTAATGCTTCATCATTTTTCAGTATCGCTAAGGTCGATTACTATGGCTATGATTTCAACTACACTGAAAATTTAACTCTGGAACAATGCAAGAACATATGCTTGCAGTTGTGTTCTTGTAAAGCTTTCATGTACCACATGGACGGGCTAGGCCGGTGTTACCCGAAGACATTGTTGCTCAATGGCTACCGGGAATTATCTTTCTCAGGGATCATGTATATCAAAGTGCCGAGAAACAGGACCTTCTCCAGAGAAAACTTCACAGACGGAATCAAATTGAAGTGTTCACCGAAGGCTCCCATCGAATTGCCCAGGACATATGAAAGAAAGCAAGAGAACATCTCCATTAAATACATTTTGTTTTTTGTTTCTGCACTTGGTGGAGTCGAGCTAGTCTTTATACTCATCGGATGTTGGTACATGTTCATAAATAACCATGACTCAAATGCCATTGAACAAGGGTACCTCTTTGCTGCGACTGGATTCAAGAAATTCAGTTATGATGAGTTAAAGAAGGCGACGGGGAATTTCAGTGAAGAAATAGGAAGAGGGGGAGCGGGAGTCGTATACAAAGGAGTGTTGTCAGATCAACGGGTTGTGGCCATCAAGCGGCTGGAAGGAATCGATCAAGGGGAAGCGGAATTTCTCGCCGAGGTGAGTACTATTGGGCGGATCAATCACATGAACTTGATACAGATGTGGGGTTTTTGCGCGGAAGGGAAACATAGGCTTTTGGTGTATGAATACATGGAGCATGGATCCTTAGCTGAGAATCTCTTCTCCAATTCTCTTGATTGGGTGAAGCTGTTCGAAATTGCCATAGGGACTGCAAAAGGCTTAGCTTATCTGCATGAGGAGTGCCTTGAGTGGGTCCTACATTGCGACATTAAGCCACAGAACATACTATTGGACGGTGACTACAAGCCGAAGGTGGCCGATTTTGGCTTGTCCAAGCTGTTGGATCGACGCAGGAATGATAGATCGAGCTTCTCAACGGTTAGAGGAACGAGAGGCTACATGGCTCCGGAATGGATCTTGAATCTTCCGATCACGTCAAAGGTTGATGTATACAGCTATGGGATTGTTATGTTGGAGATGGTGACTGGAAGGAGGGCGACCGGATTCCATGACCTGGATGAGGGAGGTGAAGGAGGTGGACGGTTGGTACCATGGGTGAGGGATGTGATGAATGGTGGGGCCAGTTCCGAGCAACGTAGCATTGAAGAAATCATGGACCCCAGGATTGATAGTGGGTATGATTTGGTTAAGAT
Source organism: Magnolia sinica (assembly GCF_029962835.1). NCBI lineage: Eukaryota > Viridiplantae > Streptophyta > Magnoliopsida > Magnoliales > Magnoliaceae > Magnolia > Magnolia sinica. Next base: position 60,957,030 of record NC_080589.1, on the reverse strand, counting down.
GGAACTTCTTGTTAGAGTGGCTTTGCAATGTGTGGAGGAGGAAAGAGATGCAAGGCCCACCATGAGCCAAGTTGCAGAGATGCTCCTTGGTCATGAAAACAACCATGAGGGATGTGAAGGGTCCTCGCACGAGTTTGGCTAGAACCTTGCTTGCGTTTGCACGTGCCAAAGTGGTGCATGTTGCAAAATATTATTGGCCATTCATCAGGAGCTCTCCAGCGTTTATGTGCCTTGGACCAAACATACTAGATTTGGTTTGGACTGTGGAGTGTCAGGTAACATCTCATCCACCTATTTGATTGCCATCAAAGATCCAAGTGGGCCACATTAGTAGTTTTAGTTTTTATAACTACTCTTTAGGCTTTATGTTTAAGTAGAACCTCCTGTAATTTATTTCCATGCTTGACTTGTTTTCTATGGAATCTTGAATCCAGTTAATATCTCTAAAATTTTAGCTTAAACTTATTCAACGGGTCTGAAAGCTATTCAAATGTTTTTGTACATTAAATAAGATCCATGATAATGGGTCACAAAAATCAGGTCTACCATGTTATCAGGTGGACCACACCATGGAGGCAACCACCCAAAAACCTCTAAATTTACTTGGTGGGGAGGGTATGAAAAATAATAGCTAACTACCCGAAAACTTCCAAATTCACGTATTGGTACGTATGATTGTAGGATGGGCCTGATTTTTGGGATTCATACTTTGAAGGGAGAGAGACAGTTGTGTACTAAATCAGATAATCATAACCTTCAATCCACATTCAACGAGAAATAGGTGGCTAAGATCTTCCAATTTGAGAGATTTTTGGGGCATGCATGGCTCATCTTCAATGCGGAATGTCAAATTAATCTATTGGATGAACCAAACATGGGGTACATGCAAACCTGATGCACACCATAGGCGAGTTCCCTCTTCGATAGATGGACTGGATACAATCTGGTCGATGAAGGAGAAAGAGATGGACGGTTGATAACATAGCCAGGAATACGATGATGGTCAGATCACTTCAAAGAAACTTGGAATTTGTACATGTTTCTATTTGTAAATGGTTTGTATAAGGCTCCGTTTATTGCCATTGGTAAAGGATCTTTTGCAGAAATTGAATGAAATTAAAGATGATTTGAGATAGAGCTCAGAGATTCTCCTCTTCCTTTGCTTGGTGGGTATTTGTTATTCCAGAACAACGTTTGTTGATATCAGAGCAAAGGTTTGATGAAATCGTAGTTGCCATTTTATTCTTTCCGAGTTTTCGCGGGAGAGACTCTGTAGCTGCAAAGCTACCTGTCAACAAACATGCAAGTCAAAGAAAAAGTCATGCTTGGGGAAGATGAATGTAGCAGCACCTTTTGAAGTAGGAGTGTTGGAGCTGAGCCATGATGATTCGAACAGATCATAGTATGCAAACCAGTTGAGTTGACTCGGGACTAAACTGAGTCAACTCGGCTTGTTCACTGGTTCAGTAGAACCAGGGATGCCCCAGACTCGGGCCTGGTTTTCCGACCCAACATGTGATTCGCTGGATCCAGCCCGAGTCAAAATGGGTTGGGGGAGTTCGTTATACTCACAAAGCGTATTCTGTTGCTCCGCACTATAATACGCAATACCAAACCCTTTTTCTCTATTTCTCCGAGTAAATTAACACGTTAAAGGAAAACTTATAAAAAAAAAAAATTTAATTTCAAAATGGGACAAATGAAAATATGCCTTCTTCATTTCTTTTTCTTTTCTTTTTTTTTAATATATATTTTTTTTAAATTTCAATTTTAATTTTAAAGGGAAAATAAAATTTTCAAACCAAAATTAAAATTTTAATTTTAATTTTCAAAATTGATTTTAAAACCCTATCATTTATTTTTTTACCAAAAGAATTCTCAACATCACTAACTTGTATCTTCGCGAGTATCATCATCACATCTTCGATTACCATGTATGAAGCTGTCTCTTAACTTACCGTACAAGTAGAATCCACCGGAAACAAATGAAAAATTACAGAATCCGTCAGATTCAAACTGTTCATCATGTCAGCTCGTTTGTCGTTAAGGATATAGAACAAAAATAGACGCATCAATTGATCAAATCAATTGTAATAAACTTTTACGCTGAATGGATGGCTGAGAACTATCTTTTTTCTTTTTCTTTTTCTTTTTTTTTTAACACATGCACACACACCACTACACGCTCACGCCTTAGCGGGATTTCACCACCTATGGGTACTCAAACCCTTGACCAGGTGTTGATACTCCCTAGAGTCTACCATCAGAGCAAGAGCAAGGACCCGGCTGAGAGCTATCTGACGCATAGGGTGGACACGATGAGATTTAGCACCATCTTATTCAGGAGATAAGTATTTCGATTCCACCAAACTTTGCTGGACTCACAGAGATATCTCGAATTGAAAAAATAAAAATAAAAAAATTTAAGAAAATAAAAATAATTTCAAAAAATTTGTAATAAATTGATAATAATATTTAAATTTAAAAAATAAAAAAAATAAAAATAAAAAATAAAAAAAAAGAAGCTTACAACCTCTTAAATAGTGACATGAGCCTAGGAAGAAGTTTCGGAATCAAACTACAATTAAAACTCTCATAAATAGTGACTTACTATAATTTATAGTAAACTCACTATAATCTCGTAAATTTGGAGTGGACAAACCAACATAGTGGGGTTGGGTGGCTAAAGTAGCTTCTCCTAATCCAAAATCATATAAAATACTTTGGATAACTCATTCCAGTTTGCAAGATACACCTGTTTTAAGGTTCTGACGGTCTGGGTCACTTCCACCTCCAATCGAGCCTCTTCTCGTCCATCTTAACCATGAAATTGCACGCGACCTGCTCTGCATCACTATCTAATCAGATTCATTTTCCCATGACATGTAGAATCACTCCCTCTCTTTGGGCTTTAACAAATATAATGTGTCACCTACCTGAAGTGCAGCCCAGATCTTTGACACCTGTGGGCTGGGCAAAAATCAACTGTACCACAAAGGCCGAGAGCAACATGCATATGTAGTATAGATAAAGATGGAAGGAAATGGCTAAAGGAAGACGTGGATGAGTTGCTTTGCTGAAACATAGTTCTGATGCAAAACTTTTGGTCATCATCCTCGTCCTAGTAGTCATTATTATTATTATTAACCACGTCCTTGGACAGTCTTTTCAAGGGCTCTGGAGGGCCCACTATGATGTATGTGGTTTATCCACTCCGTTCATTCATTTTGGCATTTAGTTTTAGTGTATGATCCAAAAAAGGAGACTGATCAAAGGCCCAAGTGGACCATGCCACATATCGATGGTTAGCACATAATCTCCACTGTTTCCTATGGTGTGGTCTACTTGAGCCTTCGATTTGCCTCCTTCATTGGGCTCATGCCCTTAAATGAGCTGTCAAAATGGATGAATGGCTTAAATAAAACACACATTGCAATGGCCTCATAGATCCCCTTACGAGATGGCCTTTGGCGGATAGGATTTAATAACTTTTAGCTTAATTCGTAGCAAATTATAGACGGTTACCTAATAATTCTCATACTCCGTAGCCTTTTCTCCTTTGTTAGTGGTGAAGGGAAAACCGAAATATCAGCTTAATCCAACTTTTGTGGCCCCAAGAAGTATTTAATGATCAATCACCATTGCTTCCTGTGTTGTGGTCCACAAGAGATTTGGATCTGTGTCCTTTTTGGTATCATAACTTAAATTGAGCCTGAAAAAAAAGGAGAAGAAGGATATATATATATATATATATATATATATATATATATATATATATATATATATATATATATATATATATATATATATATATAGTTGGGAGGAGAGCGGATTGTGTTTTACCCGGGTAAAACCTTAGTGGGAGTTAACCTTACGTTGGGGCCTGGGGCCCACCTTGATAATGTGTTGTATATCCACGATGTCAACCTGTTTTTCAGCCAATTTTAGGACATAGTCCTGAAAATTAATCAGATCCAAAAGTCAGGTGGACCACTGAAGCCGTCCATCCCTTGCAATGCCAACCCCAACTTCTGACACATGGAGGGTAACACTTTGTAAATTTTTCATAAGAAAACTGTATACTTTCTTTGAACGGGAGGGTGTATCAGGTGGCGTTGCCCGGTTTTACGGTGATGTGTTGAGCAGAGCCCACCTTGATGTTGTATATCTACGATGAGCTGTCAAAACCAATGGATAGCGTTGATATCATGGTCGGCCTCACTGCCCCCAACACATCACCACACTGCTTTATGGACTGGGCAACACCTACTAATCTGCTTCCGCCTATGGTCTTTTCTTATGTGGGACCACTGGCACTTTGATGATTGAAGATGGCACTGGTCATAGGTTAGGTCTACGTTGGCTTGGACTGGTGTTGAGGGTCAAATATTGCATATTAAACCCCAGTTATTACCTGGATGTACAAGCATAATACCGTTTAATGGCTGATTTAATCGTGTTTGTGATGCAGAGTGTACGTACGAGCTTAGACTGAAAAAAAAGATGATAAAGCATAGATTTAATGCTCTGAAGTCACCAAGGCAAGCGACGGACTCCAGGGGACCAAGATCGACAGATTTACATGCCGGAGATCCGCGAAAATTGAAAAACTGAAGCTCAAACGGGCCTGAAAGTCAGCCAGGATGCAAGATCACAGGGTTTCCACTATCCGTTCAGCTCGAAACTTCATATATGGCTTGAGGACCACAAGTTAACCGTACACATCGAAATTCAGCTGTTGGATCCTTATGGAAGTGTCCCAACGGACATATCAGCCCCTTAAATCCTTAAGTGGGGCCAACCTGATCTTTGGATATGCTTCAATTTTGGTCTCAACTCATTAAATTATAAGAGAAACAAGATGGATGGTGTGGATTTCTCATATACAACACCATGAGACCCACCTATACATTGCACGTGCATAGCGTATGCTCCAGCTGCACACTGCAACTCAAGAAATCGGTCAGAAGGTGCTGACCGATACTTCTTTAAAAAGAAGTCAAATCCAGCCAGCATCTTCCACGCCGACCGTCGGTTGATCCTTGTGGGCCCCACTCATCATCCGTTTAGATGATCTGAATCATTAAATTGTCTCAGGAGACGGCCAAGAACAATGCCTAGGTTTCCTTTTGCCACCATGCAAGATTCTTCACGATCCCAGCCGTTAAACGCAGGATGGACGGCGGAGTAGAAGATCTTGTGTGTCCCACCGATTTCACTCCAAAAATCACCATTTCCGAACGGTTTTTCGAGGTGAACACAATGGTCGGACTAGATTTCCTGTATGGCACTGATCCTAGGCCCCACCATCTCACCAGCAAGAACAGAGGTGCGTTAGCTCTGTCCTGTGGCTGGATCTGCCGATCCAAGTGGGCCGCCACAGCTGGCCGATGAAAAGATCCAATCCATCCATCATGAATGCAACCCAAAAACGTCTCAGGGGATGTTATTACTTTGAGAAGAAAGCAAGGAAAATGGGTTTTTCGTGGACCATTTTCTTGACTGCGTAACAGAGCTTACGTAAGGAATGCATAAATCTTCCGCACCAACTTCAGAGGCTGTGCATAAACAGCACCGATTGCATGCTTCTACAGGCAGCCACTGACCTCCATATGCTATAAAAAGAAAGGATGTGAGAGACAGTGAGGGAGGATGGGAAGCCGTGAAAGTGGGCAGCCGTGAAGCAGACGGGGAGAGAGATAGACAGGTGTTTTTTTTTTCTTTTTCTTTTGTATTTTGTTTGAGGGATCCAACCCATTCATGTTGGGCTTAACCTCTTAGCTAGGGCTAAGAGGTGAAGCTTGTAGTGTGATGGGAGAGATGTTGCTTGTACCTTTTGTTTAGATTGAAGAGGTTTTTGATTTAATTTTATTATGGGAATATTTTTAGTTTTTAATGGCCTGTTGTGACTGAAATTACAATGGGTTTGCAATGGCTTTGAGTATTTCTTTTCCCTTATTTTGATTATGATGTCAGGAAGCTCTGTTGTTCGTCATCGTCTCCTGGGCATGGTTGGATGTCGGTACCCTTCCTAACCTTCATAATCATCTGATTGGTTAGTAATGATTTAATTCTTTTGTTGACTTTGTCTCCTGAGCATGGTTTGATGATAAAATCCACTCTAATTCATATACCTTTCATCTCTTTAAAATTATATCAGAGGAAGTTCAGTTTAATTTTCATGATTTTTGAAGCAGGCATAAGATCTCCCTCATCTCTACAAGTGGATCTTCTGAATCCCTAGTTTCTTATCTCTAATTTCTCTTAAGTTTTAGATTAATCTCTCACCATTATTCATCGCTTTATATCGGATTTAGATTTCATCTTAGGCTAGTGTTATTTCTACCTAGTTTCAGGTAACGTACAAGTATCAGTCCCTTGGGATTCGACCTCGGTCTTACCGAGTTTATTACTACATCACAACCCTATACTTGGGGAGTGAACAAGTTTTTGGCGCCGTTGCCGGGGATTGACAGTTACATTTTTCTAAAATTAATTAGTTTTAGAATAAGGTTAGGATTAGGATTTTACTAACTTTAGGTTAAAGGTTTTTATTTTATTTTATTTTTAGGAACTATTATTTATTTTTAGAAACTAACCTGTTTTTCCTGTTTTGTAGGATCCTGAAATAACTTCTAAACTGGTAATTCCTTTCTAACTCCTTTACTTTTTCTATTTTTAGAATTAGGGTTTGAGTTTTGGAAATTTTCTATTTTCTAGTATTTTTCTATTTTTAGGAACTAGTTTATTTTTAGAAACTTTCATCTTTTGGTTTTACAAACTAGGTTAGTTATTTCCCTTTTTAGAAATTCTTTCTAATTTTAGAAATTAACTCATCTTTCATTTATTTTATTTTTAGGCTTAGATTTTCTATTTTAGAAACTTTCTAATTCTAGGTCTTCTTTTTAGAAACTAACTTAGCCTCTAAGTTTAGGGAACTTTCTTTTTTAGAAACTAACTTTCTATTTCAATTGTAGGAACTTTCTAACTTTAGACTTTCTATTTTAGAAACTAATCTCCTTTGTTTTCTTTTACAAGATTTTAACATAGGAACTTCTCATTTGGTACCTTCTTTCTAACTTCTCATTCTCTTACTTTACACATTGCTGTAGGATCTTTTCTTCTGTTTTTCTTAGGATTAAATTCAGATTAAGGGTTTCATCATGTATATGCACCAGTGGGAACGTCAGTATGCTGAGAAGAATAACCTATTTTGGGATGATGAAGATATAAATCAACCTATGCCTCAAAACTATTCTGAAACTATCAGTGAGAACCGATCAGAATATAAAGATCCACCAGCTAAGAAGTCCTTACATGATTATATGCAGGAGAACAATTACACCCTACAGATTAACAAAATAGTACGTGAGTGTTGGGGTTATCATAATTATGGTTGTGAGAGTTATTATTACCCATCTGATAAAAAGAAGACAATGCGTGATTATATCATGAGTGATAATAAGTATTACCAACCAGCATATTCTCCCACCTATGATCAGTATGACTATAACCGGTCGGAACATCAAAATTGGGTAAATGAACCATCAACATGTTATAATAATTCTCTTGGATCCCATACCTTTGAAATCCAACCAGAAACGACCCAAGAGGATTCACTTCAACATGACATGGCCTGTCTTGCGGAAATTAGAAAAGCAATGGAGACACTCACTTCGCGCCTCGAAAGGATAGAGGAAGCTTTCTCATCCCAACCACAACCCAATCCAAAAATACAATGCGAGGAAAGTGATCCTCACTCACTTTTGAAGGAATCTAGAATTTAGAATGAGAAGTTGGATTCCATTAATGAGCATGCGGTTCAATCTCCTGATGAGAAGATCTCGATGACTGTTCAAAGGAATGGTGAAGATACATGGGTGTCTTTTAAATATAGTGATGATGACACACCTTCCTTACATGACACACGGGATTTCAATGATGAGGTAAAGGTTAGTTTATTTGAAACCGAATTTAGGAATAGAATGTGAGGAAGGCGATCCCATCCCAAATGTGCACTGCACTGAACTAGAATATGATGAATATTGGGACGGCGATCCTAAATGTGTAGCCACAGTTCCCCTGGAATCTATCTCAAGGTTGGTCCAGGTCAATGATCAAGATGTACACAAAGTGGTTGGTCATAATGAGTCACTCCCCTCACCTGACATGTCTGATTTAAAGGTGGAGGATGAGCTCCTTACAACCGACCCTTTTAACTCTTGTGAAATATGTTGGACCACGCCTCTGAATCGAATGATGATGTGATTCAGGAGAAGGACGAGTTGCTCGCGACGACCCTGAAATTTGAAACCACTCAATTGAGGCCACCATCTGAGCTATACACGTTTGACAATTCAACGCCTCGATTTAGTAGTCTCAATAAACAAAGTGATCACATCGATGCTTACCCTATTGATTTTCAATCTGTCTGTACAGGATTGGAGGAAGAAAGCGTACATCTGGCTACTTTCAAGGATGATGGTTTCCTTAGGCAGATCATCACGAGCTACAATGCGGAAAATAAGTCACACTCAGCTGAACTTTCCAACTCTTTGGATGATTGCTTGGCATACTTTGTAGATTCAAATGATACCATGTCAAAAGATAAAGTGGATGCCTTGCAAGACGACATCTCGGTAGTTATCACTAACCGAGAGAACCCTTATTCTGAAGCCCTTTCTTCCCCTGATCCTAAACGTCTACTAGTAAAGGAAGAGGAGCTGGAAATTGAACTGAAGTTTGGAACTTCGGAATGTGTTGAGACTACATCACTTCTTAAGAAGTTTTCTAAACTTTATTTACTTGTAGTCTTTAATTCACCATGGGATACTAACGTTGAAACTTCTTCTATCACAGGTGAATCGTATATACTCTGGATACCTCAAGCAATTCAATGGAAAATTTCTTATGAGGTACATAAGTTTCTCTGGAAAGTCATGCTCCAGAGCGTCCAAGCCTATTGCAAAAAGGACTTTTGGATGATCCTGTTGAGGAACTTACTAAGAAACTTATCAAGATATTGGCCGGAAGAGGAACCTTGCAGCATGATCGAGTAGTTTTTTTCTACTTTTATAGGACTAGGGTAGTTTGTTTTATGCTGTTTTAGGATAGATGGTAAACTTAGCACTCTTGGCAGGCAACCTAGCTTTTCATTCCATTTTATTTTCTTAGTTCAATGTTTGTGGGTAACATTGCTACAAACCCTCACGAGACTACAACTCGTCCATTAGGGGCAACCTAAGGGTTTAAAGGCTTGTTGCATATGCTAAATGCAATCGAGAGCACCTGCGAAAGTGGTATAGGTAGGATTTTATTTTTATTTTTGTTAGTTTCTCTCTTGTGCTGACCCGCTCTTACGTAGATATTTATGGAAAGTCTCTTGATTCTTTTATTCAGGTATTATCTTCCCATCACTTCTCATTTACTTTCGTTGTCCCATGTGTATTGCATGCTTATCTTTTACATTAAGGACAGTGTAGATTTTAGGTTGAGGGTGGGAGATTAGGTTATCTAATCAGTGTTTTCTTGGTCTTGAGCAAAAATTGTGAAATTTTTCAAAAAATTTTCTGACATTTTTCTAAATTCGAAGTAATTTTGACAACCATCTTGGATTTAGAATTACAAGATAAGTGATGTTGGTAATTTATGAATCTTAGATTCAGTTATTTATTATATTGGATTTCACAGTTAAGTTTGAAGTGTTAATCTATGATTAGAAGTTTTAAACATTGATTGAGTTATAATTTCACATGTCACATCTCGCTTTCACATTAAGATTTCAGTTTGATATTGAAGGGTTAACTTGGTAATCACTAAGCATGTAAGGAACCAGCTTGAAAAATTTGCCCGTCATGATTAATTGAAAAAAAAAAAAAAAAACAGATACCTTTAGAAAAGGTTGGGCGAATAATCTTCACCATAGGTTTGCTCCCTATAGGGGTAGATTTAATTCCCCATGGATGATACGTGAAAAGGGTTGGGTGTATGATCCTTACCATAGGTTTGCTCCTTATAGGTGCGAATTCGATTCTCCTCTCCCTCGATGGAAAAAATCAAAAGCGAGAAGAATGAAAAAGAAGAATTGTAAGGCAAGTTCTGGTTTAGGTTTTGAGTGTCCTGAATGCTCTTTTGATTATCAATGTTATCATAGAAATTATCTATTGGATTTCTTAATGATGATAAGCCGAGATTTCATTATACACTCATGGTACTCATTGTTTAGAATTGTTCTAATTAATGCATAAATACTTTAAACTTGATTATGAAATTTATTGTGCACTTGATTCCAGGAGGAAGTAATGCCCAACATTCATGCATCTTAGAATTTTCGTATCTAGATTGCTTTTCAAAAATCACTTGAGTTCATAGAGATTGTCCTGTAATTCTCAACTTATTTTTCGCATACTTTGCTCGGGACTAGCAAAATGCTGGTTGGGGGTTGTGTTGAGGGTCAAATATTGCATATTAAACCCCAGTTATTACCTGGATCTACAAGCATAATACCGTTTAATGGCTGATTCAATCGTGTTTGTGATGCAGAGTGTACGTACGAGCTTAGACTGAAAAAAAGATGATAAAGAATAGATTTATTACTCTGAAGTCACCAAGGCAAGCGACGGACTCCAGGGGACCAAGATCGACAGATTTACATGCCAGAGATCCGCAAAAATTGAGAAACTGAAGCTCAAACGGGCCTGAAAGTCAGTCAGGATGCAAGATCACAGGGTTTCCACCATCCGTTCAGCTCGAAACTTCATATATGGCTTGAGGACCACAAGTTAACCGTACACATCGAAATTCAGCCGTTGGATCCTTATGAAAGTGTCCCAACGGACAGATCAGCCCCTTAAATCCTTAAGTGGGGCCAACCTGATCTTTGGATATGCTTCAATTTTGGTCTCAACCCATTAAATTAAAAGAGAAACAAGATGGATGGTGTGAATTTCTCATATACATCACATGAGACCCACCTATACATTGCACGTGCATAGCGTATATGCTCCAGCCACACACTGCAACTCAAGAAATCGGTCAGAAGGTGCTGACCGATACTTCTTTAAAAAGAATTCAAAATCAGCCAGCGTCTTCCACGCCGACCGTCTGTTGATCCTTGTAGGCCCCACTCATCATCCGTTTAGATGATCTGAACCGTTAAATTGTCTCAGGAGACGGCCAAGACCAACGCCTAGATTTCCTTTTGCCACCATGCAAGATTCTTCACGATCCCAGCCGTTAAACGCAGGATGGACGGCGGAGTAGAAGATCTTGTGTGTCCCATCGATTTCACTCCAAAAATCACCATTTCCGAACGGTTTTTCGAGGTGAACACAATGGTCGGACTAGATTTCCTGTATGGCACTGATCCTGGGCCCCACCATCTCACCAGCGAGAACAGAGGTGCGTAAGCTCTGTCCTGCGGCTGGATCTGCCGATCCAAGTGGGCTGCCACAGCTGGCCGATGAAAAGATCCAATCCGTCCATCATGAATGCAACCCAAAAACGCCCCAGCGGATGTTATTACTTTGAGAAGAAAGCAAGGAAAATGGGTTTTTCGTGGACCGTTTTCTTGACTGCGTAACAGAGCTTATGCAAGGAGTGCGTAAATCTTCTGCACCGACTTCAGAGGCTGTGCATAAACAGCACCGATTGCATGCTTCTACAGGCAGCCACTGACCTCCATATGCTATAAAAAGAAAGGATGTGAGAGACAGTGAGGGAGGATGGGAAGCCGTGAAAGTGGGCAGCCGTGGAGCAGACGGGGAGAGAGATAGACATGTGTTTTTTTTTTCTTTTTCTTTTTTATTTTGTTTGAGGGATCCAGCCCATTCATGTTGGGCTGAACCTCTTAGCTAGGGCTAAGAGGTGAAGCTTGTAGTGTGATGGGAGAGATGTTGCTTGTACCTTTTGTTTAGATTGAAGAGGTTTTTGATTTAATTTTATTATGGAAATATTTTTAGTTTTTAATGGCCTGTTGTGACTGAAATTACAATGGGTTTGCAATGGCTTTGAGTATTTCTTTTCCCTTATTTTGATTATGATGTCAGGAAGCCCTATTGTTCGCCATCGTCTCCTGGGCATGATTGGATGTCGGTACCCTTCCTAACATTCATAATCATCTGATTGGTTGGTAATTAGTTTAATTCTTTTGTTGACTTTGTCTCCTGGGCATGGTTTGGTGATAGAATCCACTCTAATTCATATACCTTTCATCTCTTTAAAATTATATCAGAGGAAGTTCAGTTTAATTTTCATGATTTTTGAAGCAGGCATAAGATCTCCCTGATCTCTACAAGTGGATCCTCTGAATCCCTAGTTTCTTATCTCTAATTTCTCTTAAGTTTTAGATTAATCTCTCACCATTATTTATCGTTTTATATCGGATTTAGATTTCATCTTAGGCTAGTGCTATTTCTACTTAGTTTCAGGTAACGTACAAGTATCAGTCCCTTGGGATTCGACCTCGGTCTTACCGAGTTTATTACTACATCACAACCCTATACTTGGGGAGTTAACAACTAGATTTTCAACTGTTCAAGTTGGTATTGATGGTCGGGCTTAGTCAAAATAAAAAATGGGCCCGGCCTGATTAGGGTTGGGCTAGGGTTGTAAATGGGTTGGGTTTGGTTGGGTTAGGTAGGGTAGGGTAGGGTCAACTCGGATCAAGTCGAAGGGCACCCCGTACTCAACCCATTTAAGAATCCAGTTGGAGTTTTGGAACTAGACCCACACTACACCAAAATCATCAATCTGGAACAGTTGGGATTTTGGTTCAGAAACAGCTCTAAGCCGCTCCTGATTTGAAACGGTAATAAACCGTACTGGACTAATTGCTGTTATTCGCGGTTATTTCCATTATTTTGTTGGTGAGTCTTAATTAAGTGTTGTATGTTGTTATTTATTATTATTATGCTTTATTGTTTTATTTTGAAACAAATGGATGGAATGGATTCTATTTGTAACCTCTAAGTGGACCCCACATGGCCCGAGAGTCACATTACTGTAAAGTACGGCAGACTACAGAATGTTTTTCTTCATTTCCTGACCCCAAAGCGCCCTAAAATCCTTCATTTGCAACCTCTCTGTCTCCCTCTCCCTCTCCCTCTCCCTGTCTCAATCTCCCTCGATCTCTCTCCCTCGCTCTCCCTCTCTCGATCTCCCTCTCGCGATCTTAACCCTCTCTCTCGATCTCCCTCTCCCGATCTCAACCCACTCTCTCGATCTCCCTCTCACTCTCCCTCCCTCTCTCGATCTCCCTCTCCCTCTCCCTCTCCTGATCTCAACCCTCTCTCTCGATCTCCCTCTCCCGATCTTAACCCTCTCTCTCGATCTCCCTCTCACTCTCCCTTCCTCTCTCGATCTCCCTCTCCCTGCAACATCCACCATCCCACGACAATCCCCAACATATGGGGTATCTAACATTGTAGAAGCAGCAGCAGCAGCTCCATATCTGTCATCCATGGTTGAATGGGGAAGACTAAAGGGAGGGAGTGAGTGCAACAGCAACAGCAGCAGCGTGCAGATAGGTACACCCAACCCCTTCTTACAGCATATGTTGCAATACTGATAAATCCCCTATTTCCCTGCTTTAGAAAACCATAAAGAATCTAGTTTACCATATTATCTCTTTTTGGGAAGTCCATTTCCCCATTTGCATTTTCAAATCCCGGTTCCTCGACTGACATGACACTACCTGTGCAGGGAAAAGATAGAACTCAAACACTACCTGATCTTTGGATCCATTGAGGTGGGTGAGATCTCTAATCATGGGGCTCATCATAGGTTAAGATTGGCTTAAAAATGAAGTAATGTATGATTTGTTTTTTTCTTTTTTTCTTTTCTTAAGATTCTTTTACCTGGAAATTTCCTTTCCTGCATGTAGTAGAGAAAAAAGGGATCTGGGTGTTTATTTTTTTCTGAAAGTTTCTGCTTTGATAGATTCTTCTTCAGATTGAGAGAAATGGTGGGTCTGCTTGGGAATCTTGTCCCTGTCCGTGAATACTTCTGGTGACGTCGATTTTGTAAATCCTTTACTTTATTCGATCTGGTCTGTTTGGATTCCACCGTTTTTGCAGTTTTGCAGTCTGCCTACCCCTCTTCCAATTCCTCTCTATTTTGGCCTTTTTAATTATAATTTTTTTACCCCAATTCATGAAATTGATGGACGTTCAAGCTGGAAGAATCTTTCACTTTTTTTATTAAGCATCGGGAGGCTGACTTATGATACTGATATTCTATTGGAAATTTGGGAGAATTCTGGAAGCTAATCATCTCCTCTAGCTTGATGTCTGGTGGGGGTTTTTGCTGTTTTCATTCTTTCTTTGTTTTTATCTGCTTTGTTGATTTGCGGAAGGACCCTTCTGTTTGGATCAGATTTTAGATGCACCTTTGCCCAGGGTATGAAGCTTCGGATTACCCTAGGTCATCGTTCTGAAATTTTATGCATGTAGCATGTTGTTGATGTTATTTCTGTTGCATGATTCGGGTTTTTGCATTGAATTGTATGTTATCTATCCTTTTAAAAAAATATGCTTATGAATTGGATCAATTTCTTTAAGTAACCAAAATCCATTTGAATACCGTGCACTGGGAAATCAATTTGGGTGGGCCCTCTTGAGAATTTCTCTCCACTTCAATCATGTTGTATGCTGAATTGCACCTGGATTGCATGCTATGTAATTGGGATGCTGGAAGCTATGCACCATGGAGCATTTATTTTCTCCTTTTCCCTTTTTTGTTAAGATAATAGAAGAAGGTTACAGGCATAGTTGCATATTTCAAGATCATCCTCAATGATACAGGCATTTCAGCATTTGAGAACTTTGATTTAATAATATATATATATATATATATATATATATAATTTTCTGGTAATGAATATATTGCCATCTTGTCTTTAGAATTTCATTAGTATGCTTTTACTTATGCAGGGCAATTTTACAGGATACGAGATCTTTTGGTCTGGTTCTAGTCTCTCGACTGAAGCTACAGGTTATGGACTGGTACTTCTCTTGAAATCTGATGCCGACTAATGTTTTTCATATGTAAAAGATTCACTGCCATTGTTCACTTGCTGTGTTTCTGTTTAAGCCTCAACATCAATAGTTTCTAGACCAACGTTTTCTTTTAGTTAAAAAACACATGGTCACTGTTTTATATATATATATATATATATATATATATATATATATATATATATATATATATATATATATATATATCTATAGTTAACGCTTTCCATTTTCTTAATCATCTAAACCATTGACTTGCAATCATATGAGGCCTGTATGAGACCTGCCTGCAGGTATTTTTATAAAATAGTTCAGGAGCCATATATCCTAGAGTTCCTCCTACAGCTGTGACTGATAAATGGCTTTCATCTGTTGGGTAGAACTTTGCGAGCCCAAAGTCGGCAACTTTTGGCTTGAAGTTGTCATCAAGGAGAATGTTGTGAGGCTTGATGTCAAAATGTAGAATCTTCATGTCACAACCTTGATGAAGATATTCGATCCCGCATGCTATCCCCTATGTAATCTGGTACATCTTCTCCCAACTCGAAGGGCTGCTCTTACCTTCATGGGAATATATATATATATATATATATATATATATATATATATATATATATATATATATATATTTCTAGAGAGCCATTAGGCATGTACTCATAGATAAGAGCCCTTTTCGATCCCTCTACACAAAATCCAACGAGTCAGACCACATTGACAGTATACAATTAACCAAAGACACATCAATTGGTCCATGTACAATTGAAAGAATACCATGGCTAAAATTAGATTTCCGTGCCATTCCATCCATGCAGGACACGTATGAGCATGATTAATGCTTACTCCATTTAAGATATCATGAGAAACAGCACCATTAACTAGAATTAGAAATTTAATGTGATAGGTTGGTATACCTATCTTATATGCCATAAAAGCTAAAAGCTTCAAGGTATATTTGCTAGCATGAGAAATAGGTTGGCATTTACTAGGCTGAAATTTTACATGATAGAAGAAACAACACCATTTACTAGCATGAGAAATTTGATGTGATAGGTTGGCATTCCTGCCTTATCTGCCATAAAAGCTCAAAGCTTCAATGCTTCTGCTGTCCAAACTCAGTTTGCCAGCATGTACAAGAGCTGCTGTGGTTGTGCATGTTAAAAGGAAAAAAGGCTTCTGCACTAACTGCTTAAGACTTGCTCTACTGATAGAAGAAAACCTGGATGTCGATTCTGATGGGGTACGCTCTCAATCGAGCTGTTCTAATTTCTCGTGTCTTATGCTACTTTCATCCCTATGATAAGTTTCTGATGCCGTCTGATATTGTCCTTCTTTGTTGTGGCTTTATCATGCTCATATGTGGGTCGGTCCATAAGAATCCAATATAAAATGGTGCATGTCTGACACATGGCCTCGAGCCATTGCTCAAACATCACTTCATGGTTTTCCAGTTACTCCTAATTGCCTTCATTGTCATTTTACAAATTGTAGACACAATGGATCTTCTTGAAATGGATGATGATCAACAATTATATAACATGTGATGAACATGTAGAGAGATAAAACATCAATGGGGATAGAGAACCCATTATCTTAGCATTACCTTTGATAGGCCAATGGCAGCTGATGTGTTTCAGTTGTATGATCACTACACCAAAATCGATTATTATTGCCAATACAATATATTTTCTATGAGATAGCATGATCACTCCCAACGGATGGTTCGCCACACAAAAAAGGATATGCCTGTCCATGAGCGATTGCAAGTCTTGGGCTGAACTATCTATTGGTGTGATATTTGTAAGTTGTGATGTTTCTTATTACTTGAAAATTTTCTTTTCATCTTCTTTCAGTTGATCCAGAGACTTGGAACCCAATGTGGTCTGTGGCAAGGTAAGGTGAAACTAAGTTGCAGTCATGTTGCTGGAATGCTGTTTGTTTGGATTTGGGTAATTGGTTTAACTGCTTTCACATGCTGACATGTTTAAGTTGCAGATGTGCAGCTACAGGTTTCGTATGCTCCTCGGTTCGAGTTTCTTCCAAGATTGATATGTGTAGTCACTTGCAAAAATTACCTCATTGTACCTTAAACAAGCTTGCTCTTCTTTTTTCCTCGTCTTCTATATCTACAAATTGCAGCTAGAAGATCCAAAGGATTAGAGCCTTCCAAGCAAATGTACGGCTTACATTGCTACAATTATTCTTATACGTAATTCTCAAGGGATCATACGGAATTAGCAAAAGCATATGGTGTGATATTTGCAAATGGCATTGATTTTACATAGTCATGAACTATTGTTTTAATCCATTTTCTGTTATTGTATTTTTATTTTTTTTTTTAAATTTTTGTTACTCTTCATGTCAGGATTATTCCATTCTCTATCCCTTCAATTACTAATGCATGATTTGGGTTTTCTTTATAATGTGTAAGATTTTCTTTTGAGTTCCTTATTCAATTAATCTGCTTAATATGTTTTGTTTTTCTATTTTTTTTTTTGGAAATACAATTAATTTTAATCTGAAAATTATAGTAAATGGACCAATAAAACCTGTAAGATTAGCTCATGTTTTTCTTTGGATTAATCTTTATTTTAATGGAATGCAATAAACTTCTGTTAATTTATTTCCCCTGACCCTAAATTTCGTGTTTATCAGGGTTTGAAATTGTTCTTAAAATTCTGTCCTAAAATCTGACCGTTGGCAACATTAATAAGCATTCACAACCGTTTCTAAAGTTGTGCCCAAAATGTCACAATTGGCACCAAAACCGTTTAAAACCGTTCCTAAAATTCCGCTTCTACAAACTGAAACGGTACCCAAAACGGTTCTGAACCGTTCCTGATTTTCTGCGACGCCTCATTCAGGAACGGTATTGAACCGTTCCTGAAGCATTTAGGAACGGTTTAAAACCGTTCCTAAATGACGATTTAGGTGTAGTGCCAACCCATTAAAACTTGGGGCTGATTTTGCTTGGGTTGAAATCAGATGCAACGGACCCATTAATTTAATGGTTCCATACTGGCTCATCAGGTCGGGTATAGAGGCACCCCATACTCGGCCCATTTAAGAAACCAGTTGGAGTTTTAAAACTAAAGCCGACTCATTAAAACTCAAGAACATAATTTTGTAACTCAACATGAAATTCCGTGGGCAATTGTAGGGCTCAAGCTCTCAGCAAGTGCAATTTGATGATGCGTAGCCGTGGAGCCTATGTTTTGGTGATCTAGAAAATTGATCTGATAAACCCCACCATGAATGGAGGATATCCCATATATACATCCCTCAAACCATGGCCTAAAACACAAAACACATGTATTCCAGATTGAGTGTACAAACCAGACTATGGTTCATTTGCAATACAGATTGCTATTTTAGTGACCCACGATATAGGTAACCCTGATCTCCCCTATTGGACAACCTTGAACTGGTGGCCTAGAAATTAGATGGCTAAGAAAAAGTTACAACAAAGGTCCAAATTCAACGGAAAATGGATGAACAATCAAATAGTTAGGATATTCCAATATGGGAGGCTTTTGGGGTGCCCTGTCTATGATGAGACCCATCAAATCAATGGTCTAGATAACCCAATCATGGCCCCAGACATAAAGAATCTTGATGCATTAGGAAACTGTCTCGTGTCTCATGTTTTAGGTGAGAAATGTGTTTTAGGATAAAGAGAATTATGCAGAATAAATATGCATCATCTTCAAAAGGATATACCATATCCTCAGCTTATAGTTTGTGAGAGTGGGGCCCACTAATCACTAGCCCGAAACATTCATTAGAAGGGGCCAGTCATGCATATGAGATTCCCAAAACATCTCCTTGATTTGGGGATAGTAGCCATTCAATCTTTGGCATTTTTGCTGAATGCGGGTCACCGTAAGCAGTATATTTTCCAGACACTGATCAATAGTAAAGAATATTCTCATCAAAAGGTGTTTTGAGGGCATTCCTCATCTGTGGTGGGACCCATCAAATGAATCATCTATTTTACAAACTCAATGCTCAAAGCATCCAGTGCATATATCATTGCCCGAGGATCCTATAATTCCCCAATTTTTTTGATACAAAACAAGTAATAATAAAAATCGATTGATCATTTACCTCTTTCCTATGCCTTAATCTTACACCATAGCATATCACATATTGGGAGATGTAGTGGGCTTCACATTACTGATAATTTTCAAAAGTGCCTTCACAATTCAAACTTAAAACATGACCAGCAGATGAATAAAATGGCATGAAAGCATAACACTATATGAGTAATTGCTAATACCCGAGTGTCATAGTTAACAACATTACGCTAGTCATGAGCAATTCCAACTGTGTCGTAGTACATAATTACCCATGTCAAATCTTCCTAAACATTTACATACAAGAATGATGTTGATGATAAAGACAAGCTAAATGTTTTTTTCTGTGAAATGAAAATTAAAAGAAATTAAAACAAGAATTGGCTTCACTACTCACGAGTAGGATTCTAAATCATGTTCTCCAATGCTTGCCAATGTGGAGTGCATATGTAAGATCCAGGTAGTTTGGGTGGTGTGCCATGGCCTGAAAATTAGACGGCCACAAAACAAGTATGGTAGGGGCCACCTAACAAATGACCCAAACTACCTGGATCTTACCTGCAACATTGGCACGATTAATAGGGTAGTATTCAAAATTCTGCTCTTGCTAGTACTCATCACATCACTTGGGATAAATGGAAAATCACTTAACAGAAATTGAAGGCATTCACACCTCTTTCAGTTTGATCTTCAATGTCAATATCCTGTGGTATAGGACGCCCTTTGATTAAAGGGTCACCGTATTTATTTTTCAGCTAACTGTTGACATATTCTTCAGTTTGCTCCATTGCCATGCTCATATATCAATCTAGACAAGCTAGAATACCTACACAATGATTAAAACTATGCCAAAAGTACAGTTCTTATCATTAGTGATCAAGTACCTAAATTTACAGGTTTTGATGACATAAGTTTGTTTTCCAAAAACTATGTAGCCCAACTACATTTGGACCAGCTTCTCCTTTCAGTTTTTTTTTTTTTTTTAAATGAAAGTTGTATCCATCTAAACAAGCTAGAATACCTACACAATGATTTGGACCAGCTTCTCCTTTAAGGTTTTTTTTTAATTATTATTATTATTATTATGATTATTATTTTTAATGAAAGTTATATCCATCTAGATAGAATAGCTACACAATGATTAAAACCATGCCAAAAGTATAAGTTTTATCATTAATGATCAAGTACCTAAATTTGTAGGTTTGGATGACATAAGCTTGCTTTCCAACAACTATGTAGCCGAACCATCTGATAAACTAGTTAGGTTTAATAAGTTCTAGAAACCCTAAAACTATATGGTAGGAAATTCCGGACACCATTTCACACATCCTATTCATGGGCTTAATAAGTTCTAGAAACCCTTAAAATTGTATGACAGGAAATATTCCAGGCACCATTTCACGCATCCCGTACAGGGTTTTTGTGAATGGTGATTCAATGGCAAATGGGCATGTAGTGTGAACCAGACCCTCCTCTATGTTACAGAGAATTTTGATTGAACACAACTCATTGAACATTTTACTGCACAAAACTCCCAATGAGACACATAACAGACACATAGAAGCTCCTAATACATTCATCAGCTGGGTCCTAATATATAATACCAGATGATGCCCAACCTTGTTGAACTAGTCACCACCTCCCTTGGTTAAGTGAATTAACTAGGCAACATGACAATCCTAATGATTTAAGGGGGGAAATCGACATTGCCTGTTTTGAGGCCTGCTCTGATGAAGTGGTTAGGGTCATCCTATCAATCTGATTTCTGTACCATGGCCCATAGATGGTGGCTGTGGAATGAATGGCAGGATCTTGTAAATATGAGTCCTGTATTCATGTGGAAGACCACATGCAATTTGCATTCCTACCCCTTCTAATTAACAATTAGGCCCCAACATGAAAAAAAAAAAAAAAAAAAGGAAAGAAAATATGTCATTGCCTGTTTAAATTTATCTTCCTAAAAGCATGATTCTATCAAAGTAAATTTTGACATTGATAAAGACAAAGTAACATATATTTTAATAAAATTAAACGAGAAGAAATTAATGCTATAGTGACTTACATGAGTAGGATTTCAAATCGTTCTCCCATGGTTGCCAATGTGGAGCGCTATGTAAGATACAGGAACTTCAGATGGTGTCCCATGGCTTGAAAATTAGGGCAGTCTAGGCATCATCCTCTAAAATATACATGATGCAGGCTAGCATCAAGTATACAACTCAGTCTATAAAATACAGTTAGTTGTCAAAAAAGAGAAAAAGCAAATGTCAAATTCACAAGGATTCTTACCCGGGTGGTAGACTCCCTGGAGTTTCAACACCGGGTCCTTACTCTTACCCGGGTGGTAGACTCCCTGGAGTTTCAACACCGGGTCAACGGTTCGAGTACCCACGGTGGTGAAATCCCACGGCGTGCGTGTGGCGTGAGTGTGTGGGGGTGTGTGCGCGTGTGTAAAAAAATAATAATAAATAAATAAAAATAAAAAATCACAAGGATTCTAACCTTCCAATTAACCATAACAACATTGTGAACAAGTATAAGATGGGCTTCATAATTCCCCTTCAACTCCCATTAGATAAGCTACTAACGCCATGACCTATTTGGATAAATTTTTGTTAGTTTTGCTTTATATAATTGTATTCAAATGAACAAGTATATAAGATGGGCTTCATAATTCCCCTTCAACTCCCATTAGATAAGCTATTAAGGCCATGACCTATTTGGATAAATTTTTGTTAGTTTTGCTTTATATAATTGTATTCAAATACTATGAAATAGTCATCAAAGCTCCTGAAGAATATTTTTTTAAAATTATTATTATTTTTATTATTTTATTTTAATAATATACCTTTGTATTCAATCCTAGAAGAGATTACATGACCGATACAGTATTCCAGGTAACTTGCGGAGCGTAAAAAGGACCTCCAAGGCCACCTATCATAACAGCCTATACAGAGTTAGATTCTCTAATGGCACCCAGCCCCACCTTATCTAGAAGAAGCATCCATCGGATGTCTATAGGGAGCTCAAAAGCCACCCTATACAATCGACTGCCTTGGAGTTCACTACCTTCACAAGCCAGCCCATCTGCCGGGCCATTTCGTTCTCTCTTGATGTGAACAAAACGAAACAAGCCTATCCTATTGAGGTTGGAGATGCAGGCGGTCCAATGTCTCCATTTCCAGCCCACCTGCGATCTGTGGTTCAGTGAGTCGACCACCTTCCAAAACCCCTGGATAGCGCATAGTTTTAATCCATCATAGACTGCTCTAAATTCCGTGCTATTGTTTGTATCTGTCCCATAACTGTTTGAAAACATAAACACGAGGTTACCGTTTGACCCCTGCAAATTCCACCTCCTCTTGACATTCCTGGGTTTCTTTTCGCAAACCCATCAACATTTAGTTTAACCCAATCATCTTTAGGCCTCTCAACAATACCCAAATCCTGCAATTGAAGCCGACAAACCCAGGAATTGGATCTGAGTTTGGGATCCCCTTTACTGACCCACCCCAACCACCATTTGATATGGTCTATGACCAACGCTGAAGAGATTTTCTTTCCTTCGAACCTGGCTGAGTTTCTGGCTTTCCATATTTCCTAAAAAATTAAACAAGGGGTCAACCCGCGGATCTGAGTTATAGACTCCCCCGGCATCATCGGCCCCCACCATTGACCCATCCTCTCTTGGGCAGAGCAGTGGGCCGCAATAGCAATACTAAACACGTAGCTGAAACGACGTCAAACCTCCTTTGCCAGACAGCCACTAACAAAGAGGTGGTCCAGTGATTCAGAGCAGGGGTGATTGTCTTGGATATGCGGGCAGCAATCGCATTGCGAGATAGGGAGCAGCTATGCGGGCAACAACTCGTGAAGAAGTTGGGCATGTCAACTAGTTGCTCCATTAAAAACATAATGGAGAGCCTCAAGATTGGTATTCTATATCGAAATACAAATACTATAATACCTTATGGTCTGCTTCTGCAGAGGATCTTACAAAATTAAGATTAAGTATAATTATAATTTTGGTAGGCTCCATGCTCTCAAAATTTGATGTGGAGGGCACGAAGCATGGAGCCCTAGCATAACCAGGATCACACTAAATCCCAATTATGTGAGATTCCCTGCCCAAACAAACCCTTCGCTACAGTTTGTAGTCAGCTCCAACTTGGTTTTGAAGTGTCATTCCTAGTTGCCAAAATGTTACTCCTTAGATTTCACCAAGACTAATAGGAGGTCGACAACAAACTTGGTTCTTTCCACAACTAAAAGAAGATGGGCACAAAAATATAAACCTTTTTTCTGATGATTTTTCATTCACGGTCAATGTTAAATAAAAAAAGACCATACACGCAATGCAATTGGTCAAGTTACGAAACTAAGAAGAGAAAGTGACCTGTTGTCACGCCCCAAACTCAGAAACCGGGCTCACAAAATTCTCAATCGCCGAATCCAGTGCCGATAGCCTCCATACTACCCTATTCTCGGCTCCTGGCATCTATACACCTGGTTCCGATCCTGGGATCCTACAAGGAGGATTTTAAGCATGATTTTGATTCAGTATAAGCATAACCATAAGCATAACCCATGAACAATAACCACAAGAACACCATCACAAAATCTGCTATGATTAAAAACTTTGAATACAGTGCGTATGAAGGAAAATATAAGATAATGATAATAACAGAAACTCTAAAATCTCAGCTGCACACTCCAAC
This sequence comes from Magnolia sinica, assembly GCF_029962835.1. NCBI lineage: Eukaryota > Viridiplantae > Streptophyta > Magnoliopsida > Magnoliales > Magnoliaceae > Magnolia > Magnolia sinica. The sequence continues at coordinate 60,933,228 of NC_080589.1, read as the reverse complement.
TGCGACAAGGCTATGGCTACGTCCTGGCGTGACCTGCATGCATCAATCATGCATAAGCTTATAGAAAGCTTAGAGGGTGGTGTAAGTGTTTGCGCAATACAAGCGTGCTCAGAATGCAGGGTCAGAGAAATACGGGATCATGCTGATGAGTACATGAATGCAATCAGCTGTACCAAGGCTATGCAGTGCAAGATATGAATGTTATCAGCCATGTCAAGATCATGCGATGCGAGATGCAGTTCAAGCATGCCAATCCTCATCATATATCAATACAGTTCTCATTCTAAATAATCATTGGGGTTTAGTACACTCCAAATGGCACTGCCGCTCTCCTAGCCGCACAGTCCAAGTGAGCGTAAGAAACTTCACTATCCATCCGGCTAATAGTCTGCCAATACCCATCCGGCACGTTGATAGCAGACCCATTCACGAGCTGGTCAAACTCAGCCTAGTAGTGTCCCCTACTCTCAGGCGAGTAAGGCCACACCCCTTTCCATCTGACCACGACATAGTGGGAGACATGGCCTCCTGGTATTCGGCCCTCGTGCGCTCATATATCCACCCGGTCTCGACGTTGGAGTCATCCTCTGGTACCATCGAGTTTAGGAATTTTCACCCAAGGACATATATGGCGCCCCAATGCTCAGTAACAATATTTTCGGTATCTGATCCTGTCATCCACGATGTGTTTGTGGAGGTTATAACCCTCATATCGCTAGGGCATATAGTAATCATGTCATATAAATGTGAAGTGCATGAATCACACTACCAGTCATGCAACAGTCATGCACGTACCACGTGCTCATGAAGAGCAACTCCACTTATCAAGGAGCCCATAAACAATCTGCCCAAAGGCATATGCTATGACCAGTCACTCCTCATATCAAACATACATATGATATGTATGAGCTCTGTTCATAATGAAGATGGGCCTAGACGGCCTACACATTACAAGTATGGGCTTATCAATAGGCCCTAGGGAGAGTGATAATGCAGACATTTAACCAACATTATCCATACAATGTGGACGTCAAACCATCATTGCTCCCAAGACGTAGCCCGCCATCGAGATCATCACATAAACCACGGTGGAAACACATTACAATGGGCCTTTTGTACATCTCATTGGGCCTCGACCCATGGGCCTCTAATACATCAAATGGGCCTCATATCATGGGTCTCATATATATCAAAGTGGGCCTCAGTGGGCGGGCCACAAATACATCAAGTTGGGCCTAATCACATAGGCCTTGCATACATCACAATGGGCCTTATAATATGGGCCTCATATCTATTAAGGCGGCCTCAATAAGGAGCCACATACAAATTAAGGTGGGCCTCAACAATGGGCCATAAATATGGTAAGTGGGCCACACCACATGGGCCACATTTATATTAAATGGGCCACACTCAAATACAAGTAGTGATAAAGATTTCCACCATTAGAATTCTCAAGGGTTTAATGGTGGAAGTTCAAACCCACTGTTTTCTATAATGTGGTCCACCGATCTTAGATCTGTCTTATATATATATATAATTTTTTATTCCATCACAAGCCTTAAAATAATCTCCAAAATGGTTGGATGGTTTGGATGAAACACATGCATCATGGTGGGTCCCATGGATGGCATAGATGAATTACATAACTCTTGGTGGGGTCCCCACTAATGGAAGGTGTGGATTACCACACATACATACATCAGTGGGTCCCATGTGGGGCCCACCATAATGTTTATTTTCCACCCAACCTGTGAATAAGGTCACACAGATTTGGGGCCCACCGAAATGTTTATTTTCCACCCAACCTGCTGATAAGGTCATACAGACCTTGGGGCCCATCGAAATGTTTATTTTCCACCCAACCTGCTGATGAGGTCATACAGACCTTAAGGAGGAGTAAAAACAAATTTCATATATGATCCAAAACTTCTGCAACCCAAAAGGGTTTTAATGGCAGACGTTTAATCTTCACTATTCCCTACCGTGTGGGCCACCTGAGCTCCTAATACGGCTGATGTTTGGGGCGGCCGACAGTTAGAAAGGGGGCCCATCAATGGATGGTGTTGATGTTCAAAATACATCATAGTGGGGCCCACGGCTGGGACCCACAGTCCCTGGCCAATGTCTACACGCAGCAGCAGGCTGCTGCTGCTTATATTTGTTTTTTTTTTTTGAAAAAAACCATTTTTCTGTGGTTTTTTAGTGGTAGGGCCCGCATCATGTCGATCCAACCTGACCATTGGTTTCTATGGCTCAATACAAACCCATCAAGTCCAATATATATATGGGTTTTGGTGTACAGAAATATCGGGGTGTAATTCAACGGTGAAAATACTATTCTCCTTGTTATGGCCCTCCAGAAAGTCAGATTAGCTTCATTTCTCGGCTCAACGCCTAAAATGAGCTGGGGAACAGGATAGATGGCGTGGATTATATACACACATCAAGGTGGGGCCTGCATGAGCGGCTCACCCCAAGCCCAACTAGTTAGTACACCCCAACGTCAGTTCACACTTCACTGTGAGCCTCACCCCACGCCCACGGCTGGGCATGTCCAGCGTCCAGAGACGCTGGACGGTGTAGAATAACACAGGCACCATGGTGGGTCCCACATGCACATGGCCCACCATGCATATACATATTAATATAATATTATTATAATATAAATATAATATATGATATATACTATATAGACGGTAGATCTCTCCTGAAATGCGGTGGGCCACACCATTTGATGGATGGAGTAGACTTAACACGAATCGGTGGGGCCCACATCATTCTAGGAGTATAATAAAGAAAGAGAGAGAGAGAGAGAGAGAGAGAGAGAGAGAGAGAGAATGAGAGAGACGGTGATGGAGGGGCCCCGCCACCATGAGCTTCTCATGAATACAATACATACATCATAATGGGTCCCACCAACAAGTGGGCCCTAAATTAAGAGTTAACGGTGGATCACCCACCTATCTTCCTTCTTCTTGATCCTCAAGCCTCCTTAGCTCATTGCCTTCAAGTTTGATGGAGGTAGATGATGGATGAATGGTTGAGATGTGAGATGAGAGAGTAAGGAAAGTGGGCTACACTTGGCTTTGGGGAAGAGAGGGCTTGGACGTGTGGTGGTTGAGAGGTTTGAGAAATGAGAGAGAAAGTGAGGTGATGGATTGATATGGGATGGGTGGAATGGGTGTTGTAAGGAGAGGTATGGTTTGAGTTGAAATTTTGGTAAAAGAGGAATAGTGAGGGGAGGGAGAGAGTTGACTTATGGAAAAGGAGGGATGGGTTGTTGTACTTAGGGTATGGTGTATACTTGACTTGGGTGATTGATTGATTGATGGGACATATCGTAGAGATTCTCTCAAAATTTGCAACGCGCGGTATTTCTTCGAAATGAACACAGGCCCACATCTCCTAACCTGGGTATCGGTTCGGTGTGCAAGTTGCGGCGTTAGAACCACGGTGACAGCGCAGTCACTAAGATACAAGTTTTGAATTGAGCCAATGTTAGTATGCAGGACTCGGCTTAGGATCGCGCGCAAACGTTGGATACGAATCGAGGGTTGTCGGAATTCGACTGGGAAGATCGCGGAAGCCTATGGAACGGTACGGACTATGATACGGGTCTTACACCTGTGCAATCTTGCCAAGACTCATCTCATCTGCCAGTATCCCATTTAGTTTGTTATTATATGTTGATGCAATTTTCGGCTCACCCCCTTGGCTATACGAACACCTGCACAGGAAGAGGATAAAGGAGACCCTGGCTAATGTAGAGGACTCTCCGATGCCAAAGTTAGGCTGAGAATCTGGGTCTAACAGTTTGGAAGAGGTTTAGGGGTGAGAGTGTGTGTGTACCTTTCACCGTTGGGCGTCTCCTATTTATAGAGGAGATGTGATCCCGTGGCTTCGGGATCCTTCCATGGAGGGAATTGATCGTTATCCAAGACAATCCGGAGATCTTCGATCTCCTAGATTTTCGAGATCGAAAATTATCTTTCGAAGATCTCAGAAGAAGATCCTCAATATCGAGCCAACTCCTTGGGTCGGCTTTACACAGGATACAATGATGATCTTCCAGATAGGAACAATTGACGAAGCTCGGCTGACCGTCGACCGATCTTGGAGTACTGGTATATTCAGACGGCTCACGCTGGCCGATTCATGTGTTGACCACGGTGTGGCCAACTGAGGAAGGCGGACCCTTAATTGGCTATTAAGTAGGGCACGACTGATTAGTAATCGACCTATTGTTGACCGATGGACGACCTATGGCTGACCTAGAAGGTAGGTCAGACTTGGGTTGGGCCAAGGCCGAGTCAGCCCGTACTCAATCTATAGCCGACCCTAAAGGGCCAAGGCCTCTGAAGGGCTATTTGAGTGTCCTTAAAGGTGCATCGGCCTCCTTGGAGGACAAGCCTTTTGGCTCTGGACATGTAGGCCTCGGTCAGGCTTGGCACCTAGTGAGTCTGAGCCATGTCGGTAGAGTTGGTCCAATCCATAAGCCGACTTATCGACTTGGATTTTCTCCCCAACAATGAGCCCCTACTCCTCGTGCAGACTCAAGAAGGCCGAGGAGTAAATTGGAGTTAGGTCGGATTGTGTCTAGACCAAGCTTATGATCAATCATTTATTGCGAGTACGGCTGCTGGTGTGTTTATCGGAGCACACAATCATGTTTCAACACGCGTCAATTCAGCGCCCGATGTCACATAGGCTAAGAAGCCATCGTTTCAGAGGCAAGGCAAACGCTTGATAATAGATTCGGGTGGCGCCTGGTTTGGTGTCATATGTCAAGCCAGGGTGACCGAGGAGGCACCAGTTCAGCCTGGCTATAAAAGGGGATGCCCTAGCCCCTTCTCCCTTTCCATTTTCGCGCTTTCTCTTCTTCTCTGCCCTCTACTTTGTGCTTTCTGCCTCTCTGCTTTCTACATTATTTTCTGGCACCTGTGCTAGCTCTGGTGAGCCCTCTCTCCTTCCCTTTCTTTTAACTTTAACAATGTCTAGCTCCGTAAGCTCTCGAGAGAGAGTTTCCGGTGGCAAAGATGGGGCTAGCGGCACTCGGGCTAACTCGAGTTCACCATCGCTGCCGGATGAGATGGCGACGAATGCGAATGCCGCATTCTAGTATTCGTGGAGGGTACTGGAATCCCTGGCACAAAGGCCGACGGTGCCCATCACGGCGTTGACTCCATCTCCCAGGAGGTAGACAGTGATTGAAACTCCTCCTGGTAGGCCCAACCCTCCCATTGGAAGCCGAGGTTGAGGAAGAGCCTAAGGGGCCAGTGCCCTCGATCTTGTCTGGGGAAGACCTGGTCCGGATCCGGTTCAGGTACCACATTCCTAACTCCATCATACTACGTCTTCCCCTACCCAGTGAGTTACCTGACCAGCCCCCTCCTGGGGTGGTTGTAATCTTCCAGCTAGCAATGTAGTGTGGCCTTCATCTACCACTTCAGGGAGTCGCTCAGCGTCTCCTGTGTAGCCTCGGCCTAGCCCTGGGACAGATTACCCCGAACGGGTGGAGGGACTTATTCGACTGCGCAGTTCTGTGGGCTAAGATGGAACAACCCGAGCTAATCATGGATGAGTTCCTCCTTCTGTATCAAGTACGGCCGAATCCTCAGCAGCTCGGCTAGTACTACTTCCGCATATTGCCGCAGCAAGGCTATCAGCTTGTCCTTCAACGGTGGTGTCAAGGACGAGCCAACTTAAACGGTCCTAGAGACGTCGGACTCGTCCAGTGGCACATGAACAAGGTCTTATACCAGTTGGCCTCGTTCTGAAGATTCGTCGCAAGGGTCTAGGGACTCGATCATCGCTACTTCGGATGGAGCTTTCAGGGCTGTAGCATAACATCGTCAAGCGTCGTGTTGATCCCCTTTGACGATTCTGACTCCCGATTCGGTTGAGAGTTTCATAGAGAGATGGTACATCGAACTATGGCTCGGAGAAGGCACAACGAGGGCCGGTCAAGGATAGCATTGTAAGCTGAAGATTGGTCGACTATTAAAAAGTTGACCATGACCGTCGCTTGGTTCGGTGCGTTCCTAGCAGTGAGGGCGAGTTAGATGGTTCCTTCAGGGAGGATTTGTCCGGCCGAGAATCCAATCAGAGGAGTTCGCATGGGCCGTAAGGTGGACCGTTCGATGCTCATCTTGTCAAACGACTGGGTGAATATATAGCACATCTGCGGATGACCCTATGTCGACGAAGACCCTGAAAACTTTGCAGTTTACTAAACGGTGATGACCAAGGCATCGTCATGTGGATGATAGATGCCTCGGGAGTCTTCTTTTGTGAATGTCATGCTGTATTTTTCCAGTTTCCTCTCTTTTGAGGGTCGAGCCAAGACCATGATCTCGGACTCAGGTTGACTAATGCTCCTCGCATGAGTTTTCCGAGCATGTTTGAGTCGCCCTCGCCCTTATGACCACCCATAGTGGTTTGGATTTCCTCTGTAGGTCGGTTATCGTTTGGGCGTCCTACCGTAGTCACGGTTCTATCGGCTCCTTGGTCTATGTGCTCGCCAAGGTGGCCTTCACGAATGGGCCTTTCAATTTCCTATTTAATGTTGTAGTAGTCACTCATATTGTGTCCATGATCTCGATGGAAATGATAATACTTGTTCCTGCTTCGCCGATTGGGATTGCCTCGGAGTTAGTTCGGCCAGTTGACAAAACGTTCACCTTTAATCTCCATCAGGATTTGCTCCTGAGGTTTGTTGAGCGGTGTGTTGTTGGTGAACTTGCCACCAAGTAGTTTATTCGACCTGCGCTCGTCTCGAGGTCAATCATCTTTCCACTTCTTGCTAGTATTGGCCGAGTCAGCCTCCTTCTTCGTCGATGTCTTTGTCAGGGCATTCCTATTCCGGGCTGCTTCTCGTAAGATCCTAGTTTCCTCGGCATTGGCATATTTTTGCGACCTGGCCATGAACTTGGCCAGAGTCAACGGAGGATTTTTGTCTAGGGATAAGAGGAATGGTTTGTCTCTTACCCCTTGCATAATAGAGTTTAGAGCTGTTTCGTCTGAATATTTTCGAACCTGTAGGGCTTCGAGATTGAAGTACTTGATGTAGTCCTTGAGGAGCTCTCCTTCCTTATGGACTGTTGTTCAAATGCGCCGAAGCCTTGAGCCTTTTCTTAACCCCAATGAAGTTTGTGACAAACGCTTCGCTGAGCTCGGTGAACAAGCTGATGGACCTCGGCTTTAATTGTTTCAACCAAAGCCGAGCAACGTCAGGCAGGGTGAGTGAAAAGGCTCGGCACATCACAATGTTCGAGGCGTTGTACAATTCCATATGGGTCTGAAAAGACTCTATATGTTCTGTTGGGTCGGCTTTCCCGGCGTAAGGAACGATTTGAGGTAGGTGGAACCGGTCTGGTAGCCGAGCTTGCATGATATCGGCCACGAATGGGGATTCTGTCTCCTCCAGTCCTGATGGATTAACCAGACGACTCTGCTTTAAGTCCGCAATCTATTTCTATAGATTTTAGATCTCAGTCTTCCATGATTCTTCACTATCGTCCGTTCCTTCGATCGGTAGTCGACTGCGCCTTCTCCGATCTATCTCATGTTGTAGATCGGAAGCAGGCAGAGTGGTTGTTCCGGAGACATGTGTCAGAGCGGGCTCAGTCGGATCTTGATGCAGGGTTGGTTGAGGAGCGGTTCATGGGGCGGACGGCTGAGGATTAGTGAATTGTCGAAAACCGCTTGACCGTCCCTCCCTCTGGTTGGGCTCCTGCATGTGTTGAGGCTACATTTGCTCCAGCATTTCCCTCATATAGTTCAGATTGGCTCTAATGTCTCCAACCTCTCTTTCCAATTGTCTCGTCGCCCATTCCCTCCTCTGTTCCATTAAGCGCGTCTGGTCGAACCAGAGGTCGCTTGGAGGGCTGGTGTTCCCTGGTGGCTCCCTTGTCGCTCTAGTCGATCGGGGGCGCGATCTACCACAGGCAAGGCTGCAACCGAAACCTCCTCAGAATGTGGACAAAAAAAAAGAGTGAAGACAAGGGAGAATGGATAAAAAAAGAGTTGGAATTTTAAAAGAGAGAGAGAGAGAGAGAGAGAGAGAGAGAGAGAGAGAGAGAGAGAGAGAGAAGAGTGGAGAAAAGGAAAGTGGATAGAAAAGGAGAGTGCTGAAGAAGAGAGTCGAAAAAAAAAAACCAAAGAGATTGAAAAAATAAAGAGAGTGGAAAAAAAATGGGGAGCCGGAAGAAAAATAGAGAGTAAATACAAACGAGCAAAGAGAAAGAGAGAGTGAAAAAAAAAAAGTAAAAGAAGAGTGAAAAAAAGTGGAAAAAAATGAGTTGAATAAAATAAGTGAGCATGAAAAAAAAGAAGAATGAGAGAGAGAGAGAGAGAGAGAGAGAGAGAGAGAGAGAGATGGGGGGGAATAGCGTTGCAGTAAAAAAAGAGAGTTGAAAAGAAAAAAGGGGAAGCAAAAAAAAAAAAAGGTAGATTGAAAATAAAGAAGTGAAAGAGAGAGAGAGAGAGAGAGAGAGAGAGAGAGAGAGAGAGAGAGAGAGAGAGAGAGAGAGAACACAAAAAATAAAATAAAATAAAATAAAAATTGAAAAAGAAAAGAAAGAGTGGATAGAAAAAGAGAATGCAAAAGAAGAGAATCGAAAAAAAAAAGAGTGGAAAAAAATGAGAGTTGGAGGAAAAATAGCGGGAAGAAAAATAGAAAGTGAAAACAAATAAGAGAGTGGGAAAAAAGAGTTTAGGAGAAGAGAAGAGAAATAAGAACCCTTAAATAAATATATAAAAATATAAATAAGTAAATATTTACAAATATATGCAACTAAATACATTAATATATATACGCACGCGTGCACACACACACACAAATAAATAAATATGTAAATATATATACACATATATAAATAATTAAATTCATATAAATAAAAAACCAATCAACACATACATACATACATATAAATAATACATACCAATACATAATTGAATAAATAAATAAGCCAATACATATAAATAAAAATAAATAAATACAAAAAAACCACAAGTAATATATAAATAGATAAATAAAATAAATTAGCAAATAGATATAAATCAATAAACAAATACATAAATATATACAAACAAATAAATACATATAACATATAAGCGCACGCGCGCGCACACACACACACATCAATACTAAAGCAAATACATACATATATATATATATATATATATATATATATATATATATATATATATATATATATATATATATATATATATAAAAGTAAATAATGTAAATAAATAAACACATATAAATATATACATAATAAACACATTTAAAGGATATATAAATAAATACACAAATAAGTCTATGCATAAATTAGAACATAAATAAAAAGAGAGTGGAAAGAAAAGGGGAGTGGTTTTAAAAAAAAAAAAAAAAAAAAAAGTGGAGAAAGAAAGAGGGAGTGCAAAAATGGAGTAGAAAAAAAAAAAAAAAAAGTGGAAAAAGAAAGTGGGAGTGCAAAATTGGAGTAGAAGAGAGAGAGAGAGAGAGAGAGAGAGAGAGAGAGAGAGAGTTAATAAAAAGTAAGTGGAAAAAAAGTGTGAGTAGAAGAAAGTAGAGAATATAAAAATAAAAAACAGAGAGTGAAAAAAGTGAGTTGAATTAAAAAAAGTAAGTTGGAAATAAGGAATGAAAAAAATGGAGTGGTAAAAAAGAGTGAGTGGAAAAAAAAATAGAGTGAAAAAAGAACATGGAAAAATAAGTGGTAAAAAAAAAAAAAACAAAAAAAACAAGAGAGAGAGAGAGAGAGAGTGAAAAAAAAAAAAAAAAACGAAAGCGTGGTTAAAAAGAAAGAGACATTGGGAAAAAAAAAAAGAGTTAAAACAGAGTTGTAAGAATAGTTGCAGAAAACTAACCTATGTTGCTTAAAGTCTTGATGTTAAAAGCTGACAAGCCAAATGGTATCGAATTTTACTATGTCTTTCTCGAATGAGCTTTCCGGTGGATACTGGTATTGAGTTGTCCATGAAAAGCAAGAAGTTTGAGGCATTTCTTGAATTCTCCTACACTGGCTGTTTGAAAAAACTCCTCTAAGCTGCATTCTCAATTTGTGTCAGATATTATGTCAAACAAGCAAGTTAGCCAAAATAGAAATAATGGAGTTGCCATGTGCCTTTGAGTGGTAATGAACAATGTCACTAGAAGGATGACAATGAAGAACTGAGTGGAGGAAAAACCAAAGCTACATCATTCAAAGTGACAATAAAAGTCAAAAAAGAAGAAGAAGAAGAAGAAGAAGAAGAAGAGGAAATTAGTGCTTACCCTACATCTCTTGCACACAAATGGGGAACTACAATTTACCTTTCCAGCATTAAAATCATACTATTCTAGAACCCCATCAAGCAACGCAGGCCAACTCTCCAACTTAAGATTTTGCCATGAAGAAACTTTATCCAAAATTGGCTGCAGTTGATCTATAAAAGAAGTGTCGATTATGTTGTCTGCTGAAGGATGAAGAAAAACTAAGGTTGTATCAAGGAGACAACTTATCAGAAAAGAAAGACCTTGAAGCATTTTTCTGTATTGCCTGGGCTCTGCTGAGTAAAAATTGCAACCCCAACAGAGCCTTCAAAGAAGAAAATCTAATATGCAAGTAAAAGAACTCTCAGAGCCAATCTTTATAAAACTGGCATAATAAATTATATTTACTACCTTAGCCAAGGGAGTATCCACTGGAAGTGCCAAGAGCATTTGCGTTAGATGTAACGTTTTTTGGAGACCAGAATGGTCTTGGCACTCATTCAAAAGGGATATAGCCTTCTTCTAAAGGGTGGTAAGTGGTTTTACCATTTTAGACAACTCCAAAACACTTGAATCCTATAAGGAAGTTTATAAAAATAAATTTAAAATTTGTGGAAGAATAAAGCTGCAGTTTACATAGTAGTGCACCATATTTCATATAACCTTGTTGAAATTGTAGACATGTGATGACTGCTGGAATGGAGTAAATTTTTGTTTATACTCCAAGCATGCATAAATCAAGTGCTCTGGCATAAGATTTGCATCCAGTGTAGACAATGATATAGCTTCCATCTCTGGAGATAAAGAGAAGACTATATAAGTTCTCAAGCCATAACAAATGTACAAGTAGTAACCTTTCGCCATCATAGCTCCCAATTCATAGGGATCCATAGAGGAATGAAACTTGTCCTCACCAGTAACCTGAAAGATTCCAAGCTGAATTATAATGTCGGAGTGACATAAAAAGTTTATTAGAATGAAGTCACAATGTGAAAGTAGGATATCTTAGCAATGCAAAAAATGAGATCACATTTACCACTGACATTTTTATATTGAACATCCTGAATGTAATTAATAAGATAATATATGAAGAAGAAATACAGAGAAGATGCACAGATAACATCTAAAACTGCATCCAACGAAGATGATGAAAATCAGGATGGAGATGAGCATTAACATCTAGAAATTAGAAAAATGGTAAGATATCCTACTTTCAACATGTGTCCAACTGACTAACATCATATAGTAACATAAAATTTTCAATGCGGCTTCCCCTAAAGAAAATCTAGGAAAAGAAAGTGGAAATATAAAGTTGAATATTGTTAGCCATAGCCCGTAAGATACTTATAGATGAAATGGAAACCATCTTGAAGCTTTGTAGTCCGTAAGATACTTATAGATGAAATGGAAACCATCTTGAAGCTCTGTAGTCCATAAGATACTTGCAGATGAAATGGTAACCATCTTGAAGCTCATTGAGAGAATTGAGAATTTTAGTGTCCATGGGGGCATGTTAGGTAATGATTTTTGAGAATTTCCATGCAAGATTTGAAACAATCAGAAGTTTGTGGCAGATGCAATAGCCACTATGCATTCTTAAGCTCAATTACAATGTAGCCTGTATATTTGGGCTGGACTATAGGAAGGAATTAGAAATGATAAAGGCAAGGCCAAATTAGCAATTTTGGGGCCTGTTGGATTCAAATAAAGCTATGAGGTTAGAAAGCAGTAAGAAGTCAAAGATTTTCAGTTCACATTGGGCCGACTCTTTCTTGGAGGCCACTCTCTTAATGCAAAAATGTAGGCATTATAAGCATGTATAAAATGAGACGAGGACTCATGCAAAGAAAAATGAGAAAAATGTAACAGAACAAGCTAAATATAGTAAATGTTATGGATTTAAAAAATAATAAAAAATTTGCTATGAAGTTATTTGGCACGTCAAAAGGATAAAACCTTACCGCATCAATGATTGTTCTACCGAGTGCATCATATGTAAGAACAAAATGTAGAGTTTTATGTGTGACTTGGAAACAACTTTCCGCGATGTTATCTTCGCACTCAATGGGTCCTCATCAGGAGTAATTGATTTATTCAACAAGCCCATCTTTTTAAATGTGTCCATAATCTGTTTTATAGTTTCCTCAGTTCAGAAAATAAAACATTGAGTTTCCGAAGTTCTCTGCAGAGGAAGCTCCCTCTTCACCAAGGCTTCTGGATTTTTTTGCATGCTCCAGTTCAGATTGAGACCCTTATATTATTACCTTCCCCCGCAAAATTTAAAAGCCCATTTTATTTTTCATCTCTACTATAGAACACCTCAAAAATTTTAACATATTTTCCAATACTAAAAAATTTTCATCTTCAAACTTCAGCTCTCATAGTTCTCTATTTAGAGTAAAATGGTAAGAAATACTACTTATATCACTTTGATGGAGGGCAAGGTTCCAACCAAAAGAACTCAAGTAGCGATAGCAGAGTTAAGCTTAAATTCAAGATTTATAAACAAGACAAACCACATTATCCTATGTTTAACATTATCAAAACATCAGATTCTAAAATATGCCACCAGTAACTAATATATGCTGGTAAGCAGTAAATGATTTCACATCCTTTACACAAACACAAGAACACTTAGGAAATAAGTCCAAAAATGGAATTCCTGCCTGGATCATCCACTTTATAGAAAAGGGTGTAAAATAATGACTTCCATCAGAGAGAAGAAGATTCCTCATTTACCACACAGATTGTGCTAAAACAGCATCCAAACTATGGCAGCCCAAAAATCTCTACCAGAAGCAGCTTTTAAATTGTGATACTAATTACAACCTCACTTCAAACAAAATAAGGAAGCCTGAAGTTGATAAAGCATAGAACTCATTTAGCCTTTGGGAGAAAAGGAAATAAATGATGAAATAGAAAAAAAACAGAAAGACCAGAAAAAAGTGTGTACCTTCTCAATGATGCCTCTATGATGACTCAGCATAGGCTCTTTTGCAGATCTTTCGTTATAAGCTTTCTTGCAGAAAGTCTCAAGATCCTCCTCAAAATCATTAATAACTTTGAAGTTTTTTATTACTAATTGCTCCATTTGTTCTGAAACAACAAAGGGAGGCGTGCATGCAACTGGTGCAGTAATAACTCCAGTACTACCAAGCAGTGTTTTAAGTATCGATGATATCAGCTGATATATCCCACGATATATGTGTATGACCCCTGCAATATGAAACACACAAGTAGTGGGATATATCCCACATGTTTGATCCGGTGAGCATTCTCGATTTTCAATCTTTTTCTGTAAATCATGTTAAATTAGTATCAAATTGTTACAAATCCATGATTTTTCATGTTTTGCATGAAAAATCATGGATTGGGAGCTTTGATTTTGAGATTTGAGGATGGGCCGAGTTACAAAAATTTGAAGAAAAAATCAAAATTTCTCAATTTCTCAAAAATCAGTTCCAATCTTTATGTCCAAACATAATCAAACATGTATGTAACCTGATCTAGTGATTCTTCTTTTGCTTTTGAATGTATTGCTTATGTTTCCACATGTCTTCTTACATTTATAAATTATATTAATAGACTTTGAAAATACTTGCATCAATTCAATTAGACAATGCATACATTAGGACTCCATACAAGGAAAACCTATTATGTGCACTTGTTTTTTGTAATGTTTTGATTTATAAGTGTGTATTGATGTATTTTTTAACAATCACTGAAGCTTCATTGAAAATTTTGACAAATTTCCCAATGTTTCCCCATGTTTCCAATAACAACGAAACATTATGCGATACAATTGATATATCCCATGTGATAACCGATACACGTTCATATCCCAAGGGTGTGATATTTTGAATGAGTATTTTCAACTGTCTTCAGCAGCAAAGATGTGTCCTTTGACATGGAGCAAAAGCTGTCAAATAGTTGCTGCAAAAGTAGTAAGAACAACAAAACCATCAGCATCTCAAATTTGAATGGTACAACACAATACAAAAGTCCCAAATTTGCCAAGAAATTTCAAGGCAAAAGTGTACCTTTTGTAGCCACATACATTTATGTGCCAGAACACTTTGTTTCACTGCCTTAGTCTGAAGAAGAAAGACAGTCAATGATACCACTTGGTCTAGTAGTATGAGAAGAAAAACCTGAGGTACAACCTTTTGAGTATCAATACCTAATTCTTTTAATGAAGATGCATGTTTCTTCAATTTCTTCAGGTGCTCAGCACAGCCATAAGCAACAAATCGCTGATCCCACAGTATTATAATCAGATGGTTGAGGAAAGAAGCTGATCAGTTGGCCTATATCCAAAAGCTTGTTCTATATCCAAATCTTTGTGGAAATTCAGATGAATCTAATGTAGCTGCTGCACCATTGCCATGCTTTTGCAGTACTGATTTGCAATTTCCCAATTTGAATCAAACTTATCATTTGTAAGCTCACATAAGCAGCTAGAACGAGTAGCAACGGCATTTCTAAGGCACAGTCTACTCTGAGGTAGCAATAAATGTTGCACATCATATGCAGGTTGAAGAAACCTGCTACTTGAGCTGGAATTGAACTCTCCATAAAGAAGGCCAATTTTCAGCCACCAGAACAGATATTGTCAGTAACAGTTATAACAATCTCCAGACCAGATAAAGAACTAAGAACACATACTTTAACAAAAACAGGCAAAAAGAAAATTGTTACATTCATTTTAAAGGAATGGATTTCACAAAGTAGAAAAGTTATAAAGATCAAATGGAATTCTCAACTGTTGTAGGATTTAATGGCAATTTTCTTTCCTCTTGTTCTTCTTGGGATCAATGTTATGAATTTAGTGTTCATAAAAAATTTGTGAGGCTATTAGACATGATTCAGAAAGAAAAAAAAAAAAAGTTGACTTTATTTGAAATGAAAATATCTTTTATGTGCTAGAATTTTGTTGATGAATTCCTTTTACCAATTACTACATTTGTTACTTACAAGGAATAATAATAAATCAGAATTTATTAAGTTGAAGTCGAGATAACATGAAAGTATGCAAATAATCTGCGTGCTGAGAAACTTCTGTAACTATGCTTGACCAAGAAAGGCAGCATTTCTTAAATCAATACATCCAAAATCAAAGATTTATGCAATCCATATCTTTCAAAGACCTTGAGATGGTCAGCTAGAGCCCTCTTCTTTTTAAGATTCTTAATTTCAGGCTTCCATAGATGCACATTCTGTTGCAATCCTAAAAATATTTTCAAGTGAAATCCATCCTTCCTGATTCATTTGGTGTGCACATGCAGAAGATAGCAATTGCCTAATGATATTTACCATCTCTGAACAACTACAATATTTGTTTTGGATTATAACAACAACAATAATAATAATAAAGAGGAGGAAAAGTAACAAAGCAGGTCAGTGCCATTTTTATGTAGGAAGAAGAACATGAGGAAGAATGCACTTACCTTTGCGATCCCTAAAAAGCACACAAATGGGAAATCATATTCGGAAATAAAAAATTTCTAGAAGAAAATCCTTTCAAGTGGAATTAATATGGCACATCCAAATAGAACCAAAACGGATAACCTTTCTGCATCACTGAACTGTGGCAGACCATTTGCATTTGGCAACAGCTCCACATTCATGTCATGAACATCATCAGAGAGCTTTGTTTCAAACAATGTTGGAACTTTAATAATCTTTTGCATTTCTTGGTTAAGAAGAATCATTACTGGTTGTTATAACATGTCCTACATAACACAGAGGTCTTGGGTGGTAAGGTTAATTATATCATGACAAGCAAATGCCAGATCCAGCAAAATTTATATCAAAGCTTAGCAACATAACCAAGTTAATATCTGTTTAGATTAATGATGACTTTAACAGTGCCGTATTTTGAACTTTGCCATGGTAGTCTGGACCATAGAAGATATCATTTTATTTTCTGAAATTTGAGAAATCACCCTTATGGCCAAACCTTTTGTTGTTGGTAGAGAGGTGAACGAGTTGGCTGATATGTTGGAGAATGTCGTCTTAATTGGGATAATCTTTGTATAGGGGAGCTCCCCATTGTTTGATTTTTCTCTCCAAAACAAGTTTTATTTAAAAATAGTAATAATAATAATAAAGAAAGAAATAAAGAAGCAGTGCTACATGCTATGCATATGCACAACATGAAAATATAGTGAATAAAAATGAGAAACCACTCAACTAGAGTTTCATCTAAAATGCAAGATGCAACTTCTAATTTGGTATTGAGGATGTAACAACTCCTTGCTGATCTTGTGTTTGGCTCAGGGAAGAAAGGGCCCCAAATTTAACAGGTAGGGTGCAAGTCTAGTGTCAGTTCTCGTTCTGATATTAGGAAAGATGGAGGCATTATCATGCTCCAAAGTGGACAGAAGATGCAGAATCATTCCTTTGCTTTGAAATGCCTCATTCTTCTCTATGGTTTTCAATAAATTAATTTAACTAAGCAACATCAAAAGCATAGGCCCCAAATGCACAACTGCATATGCTTATGCTATGCAAACATAAAGGAGAGGAGGGAGATGTGCTTCATTTAGCATTAGGTTGTCTATACGCCTCAACAAATGCCCAACTGCACAGGCATCACCCATTCTCAAATTCTAATATCATGCTTGACTTAAAAATTTTCAGGAAGGAATTCTCTGGATCCTACCGGATATTGGACATAAAAGGAGGCAATATCTGTCCATAAGATCATATTTGTATGACAATTGACAAAAGGAAAAGAATAGAAATATTTTCACACTTTTGTACGTGTTAAATTTTCATCCATTTCTAGTGAATCATCATTGAAAATAAATCTTGCAATCATTCGAGGAAAATTTTAATATAACTGAAAATTTCTGTATAAGCTTTCCAAGCTTCTGATGAGTCCTTTTGGAGATCTCAATTGACAAGTTGCAATAGTGAAGCTCCCACTAGCTAAGCTGCAGGACATCTTTCAAATCTGTTTCTACACTGTCTCCTAGCAGTTGTGCTCTGAAATTCTGAAACAAGGAGCAAAATGTTATGAATTACAAGAATCTCCATCGAAAAGAGCTAAGAATTCGTTGCAAGTAGGATTTAGAAGGCTAAGAGTAAGACGTAATTCATAGACAACTTACATAAGCAAGAATTGTATGTAATATCCAAAAAAAAAAAAAAGTGCACAGAATCTTCAAATTTTCCACCAAGTGCATGCTGCAGAATTGAATTCAAGAGTAAGTCTAAAATCCAAGCCAGAACAAAATAAGAGCAGATTGTACTTCATAGTCCTAGAGATGGCTGGGCTTCCAAGTTGGCCTGACCACGTTGTTCTCCTAATTTTTCTAAGCCATTTTCATATTGGGCACGACTCCTACAACTCAAAGAATCAAAAGTTATATGCGATCTAAAACTTACCATCTATGGTAAAAATGAAAATAAAAGGGACTTTTGACCATCAATCTGATGGATTCTCGCAAATCTAGCTTAGGCAACCTGGCATAGCGGGTTTGGTTGGCTAGAGTACCTTATCGTACCCCAAAATCATATATGATACGTCCAAAAACTCATCCTGGTATGCGAGATACGATTGTTTTAAGGTTCTGACAGTCCAGATCATTTCCGCCTTTGATCAGGCCTTCTCTGGCCCATCTTTGCCATCAAAGTATCTGCGACCCGTTCTACATCAGTTTCCCTCCCTTTTACCACCTTATATATAATAAATGCATGTTTTTTTTTTGTCCATCTAATGTATTGAAGTATATGAGGTTTGCTAATACTTCACACCATTCCCTACATGCCCTCCTACAGCAAAGCCACATGTCCCATATCCAACCCAGGTATCCTGTGTGCCACACCGGGCAGATGAACTGGCAAAAAATCAAATCGGCCAGTTCATCAACCCTGTCTGCTCAGCAGGTGGGCCACATGTAAAAATAAAATAAAAATAAAAAGGGGGGGAATGTTTCAAAATGGATGGGAGGGAGGCCCAGCCGTCTACTTTTTACCGTTTAAAGAAGGTTTCAAAATAAAGAACCTGTCTATATGTATTTTTTAGGGAACATTTGCTTGATGGGGGTGGTGACTGCAATCCCCACTTGAGTTTAATTCATTAGTAACTCTCCATTACTTCCACTTTTTCAGCTTAACAGATTTTTTTTTAGTAGAACTTCTAGTATGAGATTATAAATACTAATTAATTTTATTTTTTTTGTTTTTTTGTTTTGTAGGTTGTAAGCAGAGACGAATGAGGGTTGGATGGAGGTTTTTTTTTTTTTTTTTTTTTATGTATTCTGAACTATTTGTAACTTATTGTTGTGTGTGTGTGTGTGTGTGTGTGTGTGTGTGTGTGTGTGTGTAAAGTAATACAAATTTTGCTTTAGGCATCACTAATATTAAATTTTAATTGCAATGTGCATCATTTTTTAGGTTTAGGCTTTAAATTCTTAAGAAAAAACAAATATAGGTTTCAATCAAATATGTAAAACCAACCAAATGAACAAAAAAAAAAAAAAAAAAACATTTGTTGGCATTTTCCGTGGCATATACCGGCGGCTTCGACTGCCAGGAAGGTCAATTTTCTTGTAGTGGTTGTACATTATTTCAATTGGCAACTCAAACAAACCGTGTTTGTACATTTTTAATGATAATGGTAATGCAAGCAGTTTTTGTGGCCCACACTGGTCAAGGGTGCCCACCCTTAATACTCAGATTTTCAGTTTGTACAAGTGGGTCCCTGTGCTTACTGATCTAGACCATTCATATGATATGTTGGAAATTTTTGAAAAATAAACTAAAAAAAATAAAAATAAAATAAAAAATCACACCTATTCGAAACATGACCGAATAAGAAGAGTTTAAATCTTCCATCAGCCCCCAAAAACTTTTCAATGGTAGGTGTTTAATCCCGACTGTGTGGTCCACTTGAACCTTGGAATCACCTCATTTTTGGGCTTGTACCCTACAATGATATGGAAAAATGGATGGACGGTGTAGATAAAACCCATACATCACGGCGGCCCCTATCTATTCCTAACTAGGGATGGGTGGGGTAGTCAAGAGAGGCACTACAAGCAATCCACAGGCATTGTCTGTTGCAAAAGGATGTCTTAAATCTTGTATTCACGGCACTGCTCGACCGGTCGAGGGGGTTGCTTGACTAGTCGAGGCCCACTCGACTTGAAGTCTAGCAGCGATGTTTTTTGGAATTTCGTGGTGCTCAACCAATTGAGGGTCAGGCTTGACCGGTCGAAAGGGGTCCTCCAACCAGTCGAAGCCCTCCTTCTACTAGTCGAGGGTTAAGCAGATTCTATGTGGATTCTGTGCAGACTGCTTAAATTTGAGGCGATTTCAGAGAGGTGCGTAAATGGAGTTTCTTAAACTATAAATAGGGGTCCCTAGGGCTTTTTTAAATAATGTTAAGATTTTATAAAGGGGTTCTAAGGGTTTCTAAAAGGGTTTTAAGGTTTTTAAAGAGTGTAGCAAGGGTGAGATTCGAGGTTGCTCGAATCGGGTAAGTCCTTTCTCTTTATAATTTCTATTTTCATAGTGGAGATCTACCGCTTTATGCCGTGATTTTTTCCTGTAAGGTTTTTCCATGTAAAATCATTATGTTCTCTTGTGTTTGCTTAGTGCTCTTGGATTGCTATCCTAGATCTAGATCTGTGTGATTCTGCAGACATAAATCCCAACACGTGGTATCAGAGCTATCGTTGGGGCACAGATCTGAATATGAGGGATTAACATCAATGAGAAGCACTAGGTATGATATTAAGAAGTACTCAAGGAAAAATAATTTTGAGTTATGGAAGATCAAGATGATCAGTTCCTTAATCAAACAAGGCGAAGATGGTGCTCTTGAGGAGCGAAAGTCTACTATGACTAATGATAATTAGAATACTCTTGATAAGAAGGCAATTCAATTATGTCTCACGGATGAGGTTCTCTACAATGTCATAAGGGAGAAAACTGCGGCTAAGTTGTGACAAAGTTATAGGATGTCTATGCAAAAAAAAGAATCCTCTAAAAATTGCCTACACTTGAAGCGGCAATGGTATAACTTCAAGATTGTAGAGGGTAGAGATCTGGAGGCTCACATTAGTAACTTTAATAAATTAGTTTGCAAATTGCTAGATATGGAGGAAATGATGAAAGATGAAGAACAAGCATGTATGTTGATGAATTCTCTTCCAGCGTCGTATGAGTCATTCAAGGACACAATGTGCACCACGAATAAAACCCTGAGTGTCGACACCATTATCTCAGCCCTCCAGGGGAAGGCTATGAGAAAGCTTAACGTCAACATAGGGATATCTTTTGATGCACTGTTTACAAAGGGTAGGAATTCTGAACAAGGTACAGGTTCTTCAGATTCTAGATCTAAATCCAAGGGCAAGGAGAAAGGAAAGGTAAAGTGTTGGAACTGTGGGATGGAAGGACATGTGAAGAAGGATTGCACAAATCTTAAATCTAAGAGAGAAGAATCTGAGGCTTCGTACAATAAGGCCAATGCTACCACGTCAGATGGATCGAGTGGATGTGATGGTGATATTTTGTCTATGTCTATGATCAGACACTCATAGGATAATCGTAAGGGCAAGTGGATTCTAGACACAGGGGATCCTTTCACATGACTCCTCATCGGAGTTGTTTCGCCAGCTAAAGTGAGTGCGATGGTGGACAGGTATTTATGGACAATGACAGTGCCTATAATCTTGTGGCTATTGGTACGGTGCGTGTTAAGATGTTTGATGGGATAGAGCATACCCTGGCTGGGGTGAGGCACGTTCCTGACATGAAAAAGAGCCTGATTTCTATTGGTGCACTCGAGGCTATAGGGTGTAGGTTCACAAGTATTGATGGTGCTCTTAAAGTATCTAAGGGGGGCACAGTCAATCATGACTCGATAATGTTTATAGGTTGATGGGGAGTACTTCAAAAGGTGGAGCTACAATGACTATAGCGGATTCTACCTCTGCACGTGTGTGGTATGCTCTGTATCCCTGTCCACATGAGCGGGCAGGGCATGAAGGCTAAGACATGTGGACAGGGATACAGAGCAGGTGGAGCAGCCACCTGTGAGAAGAATCACACAGCATAATCGTAGGATATTGGCGAGGTACATAGACAACTCCATTATCGCAAGGGATTCGTTCTCTATTCAGATGGCTCTATGTGAACGTAGTGCTGAGAAGTGGAAGGTGACTATGGACGATGTGATAAACTCGTTGTACCAGATTGACGGATAGAATCAGGTGGAGCTTCTAGTGAGGTCGGAAAGTGGTTGGATGCAGGTGGATCTTCAGGAGGATAAAGTATAGATACAGAGCGAGGTTGGTAGCGAAGGGTTATGCTCAGAGAGAAGGGATTGGCTTCTCAGAGATATTCTCACGGACGGTATAACAGGTCTCTATTAGATTCGTGATTACGCTAGCTAATGCGATCTTGAGCTGGAAAGGATGGATGTGGAGTCCGCACTTCTACAAGAAAAATTGGAAGAGCAGATCTACATGAAGCAACCAGAGCGGTTCGAAGTTAAAGGGGCTGAGAAAAAAGTTTACAGGAGGTCGTAGTATGACCTGTCACCTAGGCAGTAGTTTAATTCCTTCATGGTGAGTCAGGTATTGTATGTTGATGACATGTAGATCGTCAATCATGACATATCTGAAATCAATGTACTAAAGACTCGGTTAAGTAAGACATTCAGGACGAAGGATCGGGGGGCTACAAAGATGATTCTCAGCATTGAGACTAGAAAAGGAGTAGGCTTTGGTTATCTTAGGTAGAATACATTGGGTAAATATTGATCAAATATGTGATAGACTAGGCAAAGCCGGAGAGCATTCCCTACACGTCTCTCCTTAAGTTTTCCTCGGGACATGTCCCAAAACAGATGAGAAAAAGCAAGATATATCTTATAAGCCTTATTCAAATGTGGATGGCAGTGCATTTCATGATATGTATTAGACCGGTTATTTCACAAGCTATCGGTGTTATGAGCAAATACCCCGGAAAGCAATATTGGGTAGCGGTGAGATGGTACAGAAGACAACGTCTTTACTTTTGGGAAGACATGAATAAAGTCGGTTAGGTGTGTGGATTCAAATTACGCATGCAGTGTGGATTCCAGAAGGTTGACTTCAGGTTACTTGTTTGTACTAGTGGGTGGAGCAATTAGTTGGATGTCCATGTTACCTCACAGGTACTTAAGGAAGGAAGCGTAACTCTAGAGAAGATTCACACCAGCGTGAATCCGGAAGACATGATCACCAAGGTCGTTCCTATAGAGAAGTTCAAGTTCTGTGCAATTTCTCTGGGCTTGGCGATGGCGTAAAAGAAGGACGGAGTATACACGAGGAGCTATGATGCGATGCAGAGATAAGAGAAGAAGTCAAGAAGCTACATGGTTAAAGATAGAAGACATGATGGAGATTGTTGCAAAATGATGTCTTAAATCTTGTATTCTCCGCACTACTCGACCGGTCGAGGGGGTTGCTTAACTGGTCAAGGCCCACTTGACTCAAAGTCCAACAGCAATGTTTTTTGGAGTTCTGTGGTGCTCAACCAGTTGAAGGTCAGGCTCAACCAGTCGAAGGGCTCCTTTGACGAGTTGAGGGTTACACAGATTCTATACAAATTCTGCACAGACTGTATAAATTTGAGGCAGTTTCAGAGAGGTGCATAAGTGGAGTTTCCTAAACTATAAATAAGGGTCCCTAGGGCTTTTCTAAGTAATGCTAAGGCTTTTTAAGGGGTTCCAAGGGTTCCTAAAAGGGTTTTAGGGTTTCTAAAGGGTGTAGCAAGGGTGAGATTCGAGGTTGCTCGAATCGGGTAAGTCCTTTCGCTTTGTAATTTCTATTTTCATAGTGGAGATCTATTGCTTTGTGCCATGATTTTTTCCCGCAAGGGTTATCCACGTAAAATTGTTGTGTTTGCTTGGTGCTCTTGGATTGCTATCCTAGATCTAGATCTGTGTGATTCCATAGACAAAAACCCAACATTGTCATCTTTTAAGGGAGAAGGTCTTGAGTCAACTAGTTAGGCTATAAGTCATAGACCAGTCATAGACCAGCCAAAAATAATTCCTAACCTTTCATGTTCAAGAAACATCCAACACATGTTTGGTTTCATCATGAGGATCACCTTATGTAAAAATCAAATAAAGCTTATTTGCATTTTTATACCTAATTTATCAGTATTAGATTAATAACTCAGATGATGCCATGTGGTAGCAAATTGTAAAAAATATATGAAGTCACCACAAAGACACATGCTGCATATCCTTTATACGGTCTACTATAATGTTTATTTTTGTCCAACCCGTTCATAAGGTTAATAGGAACTTTATGAATGTTGAAACCAATACAGAAATAATGATTTTTTGAAAATTATAAAAAGTAAAAAATAATATGGAATCAGGACAGGTTGAAGCACGTATGAAACGCTGTCCTTAAAGCGTAATTTGCCCCTACTCAAATAGATTGAATATGCTGAAAGGTTACAGGAAAATCGCTTCTAGGATATGACGAGCCTGATGTGGACCTGCATTCAGTAAACACAAAGACCCACTAATGGAACTCTTGTTACACAAATTGTCTGGCAGAAATAGAAAAAAGGAAAAATCCTAAAAGGAGAAGAAGAAAATTTATGTTAGACCACTGCTCCGGTCTTATCTTCAGCTAATAGTTCAGATGAACCGTTCTAGACCATAACAATGATCTTATCTTCAGCCGGTTCGCGTAAGGTTGCGAAGGAGCGACCCTCTGCGACACTGCCTCACATGCCCATGCCCTCGCACCGAGCGCATGCCCGTAACCGAGACTTAGCCCAAGCCTGAGTGCGAGAGCATGTACAGGTGTTCCAGTGCTTCGTATTGGAATACGCAAGCCCAATACTTCTTGGACTAGGTGGGTAAACATAACAATACTCCACCATTCTCATATATACTAAAGAATTTTCTTCTCTTTTTTCAATGTGGGACTATTCCCAAAACTCTTGAAAAATGGTTTTTTGCAAACCTTTTTATAATATATATAATATATTTTTTATTTAAAATATAATATAAAAATAATATTTTATAACAATCCCCCGCTTGTTTTTAAAATATATTTTTGAAAAAATTATCTCTGCCAGAATAAAAACAGCTTATATGTATAAAGAAAGGTATCTTTCTATTTGAATCTTCCCTTAGTGTAAGTAACTCAAAGCTCTATCGGAATGACTGGTAGCCGCAACGTTGAACCAGTTATTCCTATATAACAGAACTAGAGAAACTACACACATATTCACTATTGTGTATATTAGAGTTCCCACAATCTTGCTCAGTATGATTAATGGTCATGTGCTCATCTTATTTCATGAACGATCCCAAGAGAAACTCCAACTCTCATGAGAGACGGCACCATCACTACGTCCACATAGGTAAAATCCTTCCAGTGTCTTCGTTACTTTAAGACACTTGTCCTTTAGACTGGATTTCATTAAGAGTTCTAAGACTCAACCTTCTTTCGTAACAGTCAGCACTTATCTATGATGGATGAGGTCATATATAATTTTAGTGCTGAAAAACCTTTCCACATATCAGTAACTTATTTTTACCCATTAAACCTAAAATTAGAGATTTTTTGATTTTAGGTTGGGTTACCATCACTAGTGAAATTTTGCTTGAAGAGCTTCAACCCCATCCCTATAGATGTTGCCTTTACTACCTCTATCGGTAGAGGTTTAATAAAAGGGCTCGTTAGGTTATTTCTTGATTTCACAAAGGAAATAACAATGATTCCATACTAAATCAATTGTCTAACATAACATGTCATATACTTATATGTCTAAACTTACCATATTATAGGTGCCGCTATAGGCTCTAGCTAATGCGGTTTCACTATCACAATGTAGTGACACAGCCGATATAGACTTTACACAAAAAGGGATTTCTAGTAAAAGATCCTTTAGCCACTCAGCCTCTTTACCAGTTGCAGTCAGGGCTATAAATTCAGACTCCATAGTTGAGTACGTTATGCATGTCTATTTCTTAGATCCCTAAGATATAGCTGCACATCCTAGAGTGAATACCCACCCTGTAATAAACTTGTTGTCTTCTCCACTCGATATCCAACTTGTATCGGTATATCCTTCTAATACGGAAGGAAACTCTGAATATAATAGCCTTAAGTCTTTGGTTGCTTTTAAGTAGCCTAGGACTCTACTGATTGCATTCCAGTGTTTAGTACTAGGGTTCTAGTAAACCTACTAAGTTTACTCACAATATATATGATATCAGGTCTAGTGCATTACATAGCATACATAAGACTCTCTATAGCACTCGCATACTCCAATTGTGCAACTACTCTTCTATTATTCTCTTTTAACTTGATACTTGGATCACATGGGGTTTTTGCTTCTTTAATATTCAGATGATTAAACTTGTTTAGTATCTTCTTAATATAATGAGATTGACACAAAGCATAACCCCTATAATATTTTTTAACTTTTATATCTATGATGGTATCTACTTGTCCAAGATCCTTCATTTTGAATACAGAAAATAAAAACCTCTTTGTTTCAGTTACACCTTCCATTTTATCACTAATTATTAGCATATTAACAACATATAGACAAATAATAGTAATACAGCTACCATCAACTTTAGAATATATGCATTTATTAGCTACATTATGCATGAAACCATGAGACAGTATTTTGGAATCAAACTTCTCATGCCATTGTTTTGATACTTGTTTTAATCCATGCAAAGATTTAATTAATCTATATACTTTATTTTCATTTTCTGGTAGAACGAATCCTTTAGGTTGTTGCATGTATACTTCCTCATTGAGGTCACCATTCAAAAATGCGGTCATTACTTTCATTTAGTGGATGTGAAGATGATGTATGGAAGTTAGCGCAAATAATATCCTAATGGATGTTATTCTAGCAATGGGAGAATATGTGTCAAAATAATCTATCCGTTCTTTTTGTCTAAAATTCTTAGCTACTAGTCGAGCTTTAAAGGTTTGGATAGTCCCATTAGTGTGATATTTTTTTCCTAAATACTCACTTGCAACTTATTGGTATAGAACCTAGAGATAAGTTAACTAGTTCCCATGTTTGATTTGATATTATAGATTCCATTTTATCATTAATAGATTCTTTCCAAAAAGCGGAGTCTCTAAAAGATATAGCCTCTTTATATGTTTTAGGGTCATTTTCTATAATCATTACTATAAGTATTTTTTTATAACATTTTCTCTATCTCCTTTTATAAGATGGAAAAAGATGTGCTAAGAGTCTATATGATCATCATATAGACTCTTCTCTACTCTTATCATTTGACACTTATGAGGTTCAATAGGAGCTTCTACTACTTGTGGAGCTATACTATCGGGTTCTCTATCGGGAGTTTGGATTTCATTTTCCTTTAACTCCAAAGATAGTGAGTTCTTAAAGAACTCAATGTTTCTTGATTCTATTATGGTGTTAGACTCTAGATATAGGAGTCTATAAGCTTTACTATTTTGTACATATCCTACGAAGGCGCGCTTAATAGATTTGGGTCTTAACTTAGTTCTTTTTGGATCAGGAGTTCTGTAATATGCAAGACACCCCAACACTTTAAGATATCCTAACTTAGGTTTTCTACCTTTCCATGTTTCATATGGAGATATTTTATATTTCTTATATGAAATTCTGTTTAATATATGACATGTTGCAAGCAGTGCCTCACCTCACACTTTAAGATATCCTAGGTTAGGTTTTCTACCTTTTCATGTTTCATATGGAGATATTTTATATTTCTTAAATGAAATTCTATTTAATATATGACATGTTACAAGCAGTGCCTCACCCCATAGACTGACTGGCAACTTTTCTCGTATTAGCATTGAGTCGACCATCTCTACTAATGTTTTATTTTTTCTGCTATTTTGTTTTATTGCGGTGTGTATGGCGCAGTACATTGATGTATTAATCCATTTTCTTCATAGAAGTTATTAAATTCATAAGAAAAGTATTCTTTTCTATCGCTACGAAGAATCTTTACTTTCTTGGTTAATTGATTTTCTGTCACGCCCCAGACTCAGAGACCGGGCTCACAAAATTTCTGATCTCCGAACCCGGCGCCGACAGCCTCCATAGTACCCCATTCTCGGCTCCCAACGTCCATACGCCAGGTTCCGATCCTGGGATTCTACAAGGAGGATTTTTCAAGCGTACATTTGTCTCATAATAAGCATAACCGCAAGTATACCCAAATCATAAAGGCAACATCATCATCACATATCCCCTAATATAATCATTTGAATACAATGCTGAAAGGGAAATACATATATCGAAATCAAAGCTCCAGAAGATATCTCACGCTCCAAGATCAACGCTACTGTAACCTAACGCCACATGTACACATCTATCGTGCATAAGCTTATAGAAAGCTTAGAGGGTGGTGAAAGTGTGTGTAAGGTAAGTGCCAAGTATTTAACACAACGCCATAATCATACAATATCAGAAATACTGGTAAGATCATGAATCATACGATATAAAAGTAAAGCGAAAATACTGACAAGTCCATGAGTCAATCAATATCAGAGTACGCAATACAGATCAGCTATGCAAATAAGGAGTCATAAAGAGACAAATATCAGATCCCGTAGATGCAATGCAATATACAATTCCTGATGAGTTCACGAATACCGTCAGCCGTACCTAGACCAAATAAATGCAGAAACATAGTAACCCAAAATGCCATATGTTGGGGATGTAATGAAGTATGCGGTGCGAATGGAATGACCATGCTGGAGTGTGAAGTCGGGATGATAGTACGTAGTATCGTAGGCTACGGGGTCCACCACAAGGACTTCTATCCAAACCAGTCTCATATCTAAATTTGGATAGTCAGACTTAATGTGGTAAACTCTGATCTCAGGTTAATCGTGCACCCAACTGAAATCCTGACAATGCGAAGGTACACGTAACAATTAGTTGCGCACCATCAGCCCGAGTGGATAGTGAATGAATGAATGAATGAATGAGTCTGTAATTCCTGCTCAATAAGTCCACGTATCAGTATGGTTCCTCTCTGGGATCATCACCGGGGTCTAATACACTCCACATCACCTGCTGCCTCATCAAGCGCACAACTGGGTAAGTAGAAGAGACATCACTATCCGCTTGGCTAGTAGTCTGCCAATACCTACCCGGCTCGTCGATAGCGGACCCATTCCTTGAGCTGGTCAAACTCAGCCTAGTTATGCTTACTCCCTCGGGCGGGTAAGGCCACACCCCCTCCCAACGGACCATGACACAGTGAGACACGCGGCCTCCTGGTATCCGGCACTCAGGCGCTCATATATATCCACTCGATATCGATGTTGGGGCGTCCTCTAGTACCAAGAGGGTTTTAGAAATTTTCACCTAGGGCTATCTATGGCAGCCCAATGCTCAAACCAAACATTTTTGGTGTCCCATCTGGCCATCCACGATATGCCTGTGGAGGCTACGGCCCTGATGTCACTAGGGCGTACAGTAATCACAACACACAATGCAAGATGTATGAGTCATACAATCCAGTTATACATCAATCCTGCGAATATCATGCGCACATGTGAGATAACCTCCGCCTATCAGAGAGTCTCATAACAACCTGCCCAATGACATATGCAATGGTTAACTACATCTCATAACAAACATGCAGATGATGCGTATAGGCATGTATCATGATGCTATGCTGTCACATACTCATAATCGGTATCAATAACCGGCATCGACAATCAACCTCGACAATATGGACATTTAACCAACATTGCCCCCAAGGAATGACCTATATATAGAGCCTAACATACAGTGGACTCATGGCCTCCCATAAGGGCCAAATATACAACACCATGGGCCTCACTTAAGAGCTTAATACACATCACGATGGGCCTTACTCATGGGCCACATATACATCAAGTGGGTCGCATCTCACGGGTCTAATATACATCACAATGGGCCGCTCACACAGGCCTAATATACATCAAGTCGGGCCTTATCATAAGGGCCGAAAATATATCACAATGGGTCACGTCCCATGGGCCTCGAATACATCATAATAGGCTTCGGCAATCAGAATTCGCCTCAGCAATCGGCCTCAACAATTGGCACCGATAATCAACATCGATAATCGGCATCGATAACCAACATATAAACAAGGCGGGGTCCATAGATGGACAGCTGATCAACCATAATATAAAGATTGGCCCACGGCCATGGTTATATCAAATATGATGGCACGGAGCCATCCGTCTATGGTGAATGGGGCCCACTTAGAGAATGGTGTGAATGGGCCTAACAAAGCCTACGAGAGGGTCACAATGAGGACATTTAACCATCATTGTATATCAATGTGGACATCTAACCAACATTGCTCCCAAGGAGTGGCCTACATAAGGGATTCATACACAACGTAACGGCCACACATACATCACATTGGGCCTCATTCATGGGCCTCTCATATATCACGTTAGGCTTCCTACAAGGGCCCCAAACGTATCACAATGGGCCATGCCCATGGGCCTCAGATACATCTCAATGGGCTGCGCCCATGGGCCTCGGATATATCACAATGGGCCACGTCTCATGGGCCTCATACAATCTCAATGAGCCACATATACATCACATCAGGCCTTGCCCCCAGGCCTCGAATACAACACATTGGGCCTCGCCCATGAGCCTCGAATACATCACAAGTGGGCCTCAGATATACTTCATAGGTGGGCCACATACCTAGGCCTAAAACACATCACTATGGGCTACATCACATGGGCCTACTATACATCACTATGGGCCACAACCCATGGGCTTTAAATACACAATAGGTGGGCCCTAATGAACGGGCCACAAATATATACAACAGGTGGGCCTCAATGGACGGGCCACAAATACATCAAGATGGGCCTAATCACATGGGCCTCATATATATATCGAATAGGCCGCACCAATTGGGCCTTACATACATTGCAATGGGCTATAACCCATAGGCCTTGCATACATCACAATGCGCATCATAACATGGGCCTCATATATATTAAGGTGGGCCTCAACAACAGCCTCATACACATCAAGGTGGGCCTCAATAACGGGCCTCATACACATCAAGGTGGGCCTCAACAATGGGCCTCATATACATTAAGGTGGGCCTCAACAATGCGCCTCATATACATCAAGATGGGCCTCAACAATGGGCCATAAATATGGCAAGTGGGCCACATCACATGAGCCATATGTATATCAAATGGCCCACACCTAAATATAAGTGGTGGTAAGGATTTCCACCATAAAAATTCCTAAGGGTTTAATGGTGGACATTCAAATCCCTTGTTTTCTATAATGTGGTCCACCTGATCCTAGATCTGTCTTATTTTGATCTCAAGCCTTAAAATTATCTGTCAAAATGGTTGGACGGTTTGGATACAACACATGCGTCATGGTGGGTCCCCTAGATAGACGGCGTGGATGGAACAGGTGGGACCCACGTAGGGCTCACCATCTCATTTATATTTATAATATATATAATTATATAAATAACACAGCACCATATATAGTATTATATATATATATATATATATATATATATATATATATATATATATATATATATATATATATATATATTATATTATATATACAATATCACAAAAGGTAGGTCCCCACGTGGGAATCCACCAGATATAGTATTTTATATATATATATATATATATATATATATATTATATAAAAAATCAACGTCCAGGCCATCCACGGCCTGGACAGTCATGTGCATCAAGGAGGGCCCCACACGTGGGGTGGGTCCCACAGTCCAAGGATGGTGGACACCACACGTACATGATGGTGTGGCCCACTCCAAATGTATGGACGGCGTGGTTGGGTCCCATGGACCCCACCATCAGGTCGCACTTCACTATCAGCCGCCCCCACTAGGCATTCAATGCCAAGACTTCAGCATTGAAAGGAGGTATCTTTCACTCCGCCTACCACTGGAGCTATGGATCTGGGTGTGCACACGCACCAAGGAGGGCCCCACATGGACGTGGGTCCCACCGTCCCTGGACGGTGGACGGTTAGGATAAAACACATGCACTATGGTGTGGCCCACCAAAATGGATGGATGACGTGGGTGGGTCCCATGGACCTCACCGTGTGCACACACTTCACTGTTAGTACACCCACGTTAGTGCGCCCACTGTCAGTCCACACTCCACTGATAGCCCACGTCCAGCATCCCAGGACACTGGACAGTGTGGATACAACACAAGCATCATGGTGGGTCCCACACGGACGTGGCCCACCTGATTTTGGATCCATCTAATATTTGTGTTTTCCTTACATCCGAGCCTGTGTGACTGTCCGGTCATGCAGGCCCCAAACAAGGATCAAGGTGGCTCACAAGTTGGATGGCATGGGTAAAATATACACATCATAGGTGGGTCGTGATCATTGAAAGAGAGAGAGAGAGAGAAGAGAGAAGAGAAATCAGAGATAATGGAGGGGCCCCGCCACTATGGGCCCCTCATGGATACAAGCATACATCAAAGTGGGTCCCACCACATGTGGCCCTTTAATCACAAAATAAAAACAAATGCAAATGTGGGTCCAAGATCACCCACCGTCCACTTCTTCTTGCTCCCTTGGCTTCCTTAGCTCCTTAGCTTCGATCCTAATGGAAGAGACGGAGTTTGGATGGTTGAGATGAGAGATAAGAGATGAGAGGATTAGGAAGTGGGCCACACATAAAATCTTCTCATGGAGGTTTGGGAAATGCTTGGACGTGGGATTGTTTTTCTTGTGGTTTGGGTTGCTTGGAAAGGAAGGGAGAAATAAGAGAGAGAGAGAGAGAAGATGGGATGGAGTGATGGATGGGAGAGAGAGGGATGGGTGGTGTAAGAGTTTGTTGACTTAGGGGTTGGCTGTGTTAGAAGGGGTATGGGCTTGTGTAAGAACTTTTGACTTTAGGGGTTGCTTGGGGATGGGTGTGAGGTGATGTGTACTTGACATGTACTTGACCCTTGATGGGATTGATTGATTGATGGATGTGACATTTGGTAGAGATTCTCTTGGGTTTTGTAACGCGTAGTATTTTCCTTGAACTGAACACGGGCCCACATCTCGTAGCCTGGGTATCACCTCGGTGTGCGAGACGCAGCATTAGAACCACGGCGACGGCGCGGTTGCAAGGGTGTAAGTCTCGGTCTGAGTCGACTCAGGTTTGTAATACTCAGTTGAGGATCGTACGTAAACATCGGATAAAGGTCGAAGGTTACCAGAATTCGACCAAGAAGATCGTGGAAACCTACGGAACGGTATGGACTAAGATACGGGTCTTACATTTTCTACTTCCGCTTTATATACCTTAAACATGTTCAATACTTCATCTTTGCTCTTTAACAGGTATACATACACATATTTAGAGCAATCATCAATAAAGGTTATAAAATACCTTCTACCTCCATGAGTAAGAATATCGTTTAACTCACAGATATCACTATGCACAAGATCCAACACTTGAGATGATCTCTTGACACTTAGAAAAAGTTTCTTTGTCATTTTGAATCATATGCACACTTCACATTTATCGTTTTCATTTTCTATGTATGAGATGAAACCATTCTTAGCCATAAAATTTAAGGTACTATACCCTATATGGGCTAGTGTGAGACCCGTATCATAGCCCGTACTATTCCATATGCTTCTACGGTCCTCCTGGTCGAATTTTGGTGACCCGCGATCTGTTATCGATGTTTGTGCACGATCCTGAGTCATGTCCCATATATCAGAGTCGACTCGACCCGAGATTTGTATCCCTGCGACCACACTGTCATCACGGTTCCGATGTCACGTCTCGCGCGCTGAGGCGATACCCGGGCCAGGAGATGTGGGCCCACGTTCAATCCGAGGAAAACGCAGCGCATTGCAAATCCCGAGAGAATCCATCACATCAATGTCATCAATCATTCAATCAAGTACACATCACTCACATCACTCACATCACTCACACCCATCCCTAAGTACAACTACCCATCCCCAAAGTCAACTCTCTGTCCCTTACACAAGTACATCCACTCATCACCCATCTCTCTCTCTCTCTCTCTTATACCTCTCTCTCTCTCATCTCTCTCTCTCTATTTTCCTCCCAAGTAACCCACGTCCAATGCTTTATGAGAGAGCTAGGTGTGGGCACCTTCCTACCTCCTATCCCCACCCTTCAAAACCGATCTCAACTGTTGAATCATGTCCCATTGGAGCTATGATGAGGAGGAGCCCAAGAAGAAGTCCATGATCAAAGGTGGGTGTTTCTATAGGCCTAGATTTCATGTTTTTATGATGAGCCAAGTATAAGCCCCGTATCCTAGACCGTACCTTTCCTTAGGCTTCCGCGGTCTTCCCGGTCGAATTTCGGCAACCTTCGACCCTTAACCGGTATTTGCGCGTGACCTGGATTCTCGTGCCGTCAACCCAAGTCGACTCGACCCTGGGCTTGTACCTTAGCGACCGCGTCGTCGCCGCGGTTCCGATGCCGCGACTCGCGCGCTAATGTGATGCTCTGGTCGGGAGTTGTGGGCCAGCGTTCGGTGCGAGGAAACGCCGCGCTTGCGAATTCCGAGGGAATCTCTACAAGGTGTCACATCAATCAATCCCATCATGTCAAGTACACATCACTTTTCACCCTTTCCCAAGCAACGCCCAAAGTCAAAAAGTTCTTACACCACCCATACCCCTTCTTACAACTTTTGCCAAAAAAGTCAAAAAGTTCTTACACCCCCATCCCTCTCTCTCCCATCCATCACTCCATCACCCATCATTCTCTCTCTCTCTCCCTTACAAGTCTCTCTCTCATTCCATACTCTCCCATAAGCAAGTCCCATACGTATGAGTCCCCCATGGTGAGAAAATGGCATTTGTGAGGCCCACCTTTCCTACCCCTTCATCTCTCATCTCAACCATCCATTTCTCATCTTCCTCCATCAAAGAGTAGCACAAGGAGCTAAGGAAGCCAAGGGAGCAAGAAGATCTAGTGGTGGGTGTTTTGATAGGATAGTTTTGATGTTTTAAGATGGGCCAAGTGCGACCAACCGATCAATGGTTGGATCTCACTTTGGACCCTAAGATGTGGCCAATGGCCCACTTGGATTATCATGATCGTTCCATGATGGGGCCATTCTCCATGGACCCCATCATGATGTTTATTTCCTTGCATGTTTTGGGTCATCTAGACCGTCTAATTTAGTGGAGAAGGGATCTCCACCGTTGGATTTAATTTTAATGGACCCACATGTAAGGAGACCCACTTGATGTATGATTTAGTGCAAGGGAGGGCCCATAGTGCCGGGGTCCCTCCATCACACGGTCTCACTCTCTATCTCTCTCCCTTTTATTTATTTATTTCTTTTTTTTTTATGTTAATGAGGTTATGTGGGCCGCTTGAATGGACCCCACCATGTAGTATGTATTTTATTTAAGTGGGGCCCACCTTATATGTGTACTACCCACACCATTCATCAGTGGTGGCCCACCTGAGCAGGCCACCTTGTATGGCAGACCGTCCAGCTTCTCTGGACGCTGGACGTTTAATTGAGAAAACACAAATGCTAGCTTGGTTCAAGGCTTTGGGTGGCCCACTCATGTAGGCCCCACCTTGATGTATGTATTAAATCCATGCCGTTCATTCCTTTCCCAAGATGGTTTTAGGCGTTGAGCCAGAAGATGAGACCAATCAGACTTCCAGGCGGGCCATAACACGGCAGACAGTGGGCATACCATTGAAACATCCTCTATCACTTCTATACACTGAAACAGGCCCAATATTGGGCTTGTTTTGACTGTCGTGAGGCATGGAGAGCCATTGGACGGAGTAGATTTGCAAGATGCGGACCCCACTTGTAAAATCCATGAGAAAACAGAAAAATCAAAAAAAAAAAAAAACTGCAGCAGCGCTGCCTGCGCGTTTCAGCGGACGGACGGCTTGGCCGTCGTACAGCCAATCACGGCTGTAGCTGTGGGCCCCACATTGATGTTTATTTGTCATCTAATCCATTCATACAGTGGGCCCTAACGTCAGTGGATCACTCCCCAAAAATCAGGCTGATCCAAGACTCAGGTGGCCCACACCGTAGGGAACAGTGGGATTGAACCACTATCATTGAAATCCCATTTTTGGGCCCACGGGAGTTTAGGAACAGCATGAAATTTGTTTTTGCCCTTCACCTGGGTCCAGGCGACCTTATCAACGGGTTGGATGAAATATAAACATTATGGTGGGCCCCACATGGAGCCCACAGTGATGTAAGTGTTTTATCTCCACCGTCCGCCTGGACGGTGGAGCCCACTGTGATGATTGTGTGGGCCCACTGTGATGATGGCGTGGAGCCCACTGTGATGCGTGCATGTGTGTGTGTGTATATATATATATGTATATGTATATATATATAGATATATATAATATTATATTTCATGTAATATTATATGTATTATGCATATGTATATTTTATACTATATTATATATATATATGTATATAAATATTTTATTTACTTATGTTGAGGCCCATGATTGAGGCCCACTTTGATATATAGGTAAGGCCCACCTCAGTTGCTTGTGGCCCATGAATGAGGCCCACTTTGATGTATATGTAAGGTCCATGGGTCGAGGCTCATTTAATGTATTAGGAGCCCATGGGTCGAGGCCCATTAAGTTGTAATGGGGCTAATGGGTTGAGGCCCATTTGATGCACGTATGGGGCCCAACTGGCGAGGCCCATTTGATACATATAAGGCCCATAAGATTAGGCCCATTTGATGCACTCTAAGGCCCACGGGTTATAGCCCATTGCAATGAACATAAGGCCCATTGGTGCGGCCCATTGATGTGACCCACTTAATGAATATAAGGCCCATGTGATTTGGCCCATTTGATATATTTAAAGCCCAATGGGATGTACCTAAGGTTCATTGCAATGTGTAGTCCCAACATGATTTATGTAATGATGTTTACGTCAGGGCTATGCCTTGGGAGCAATGGTGGTTTGACGTCCACATTGCAAATATAGTGTGGTTAAATGTCCGCATTATGACTTTTCCTGGGGCCCATTGTTAGGCTCGTACGTCTGATGTGTAGGCCGTCTAGGCCCATCTTTGTTATGATTATCATCCATCCTATATAACATGTTTAGTTCCATGATTCATGATCATATGCATCATACGTATGCTTGATATGAGAAATGACTGATCATAGCATATGCCTTCGAGCAGATTGTCTAGGGGCCCCGTACAGCGATACACGCAGGATTGCTGCATGACTGGATAGTGTGATTCATGCATTCACATTGAGTGATATGGTTACTGTACGCCCTAGCGACATCAGGGTCGTAGCCTCCACAGGCATATCGTGGTTGGCAGGATTGGATACCGAAAATCTTGTTCTACATGGGGTGCTATAGATATCCCTAGGTGAAAGTTCCTAAACCCTTATGGTACCAGGAGGTTGCTCCAACGTCTAAACAGAGTGGATGCATGAGCGCGAGGGCCGTATAGGCGGCATCTCCCTCCCTGTCGTGGTCGGTTGGAAGGGGTGCGCCTTACCCGCCCGAGAGTAGGGGGCAAAGCTAGGCTGAGTTTGACCAGCTCGAGGAATGGGTCCGCTATCGACGAGCTGAACCCAATATTGGCAGGCGGATAGTGAGGTCTCTTCTACTCACCTTATTGCACGTGATGGGGTGGCAATCTGGTTGAAGTGTACTAGACCCCGGTGATATTTCAGATTTGAACTGTATTGATATGTGGACTTAGATGAGGATTCGTATGCTTGAGTTACATCTCGCATCGCGTGGCCTTGATATGGCCGACATCATTCCTTACACCGCATGGCCTTGGTACGGCTATAGTATTCTTGGCATTCATCGGCTTGTTCCGCATTACTCTGATACTATATAGCTGCATTACCACCTTGAGCATACACTTTCACCACCCTCTAAGCTTTCTATAAGCTTATGCACGACTGTTGCGTGCAGGTGACGTTGGATCGCAGCAGCGCTGAGGCTTAGGCGCGTGGCAGATCATTTTTGGAGTTTTGTTCATCTTCATTGTATTTCCCTTATGCTCATTGTACTTGTAAAGTTTTTTATTATAGTGGAAATGTGATGGAGTTTTTGGTTGTTGTGTGTGAGTTATGCCTTTGGTTATGCTTATTACGAATTAAACTGATGTTGAAAATCCTCTTTGTAGCATCCCAGGATCGGAATCTGGCGAATGGGCGCTGGGAGCCAAGAATGGGGTTCTACAGAGGCTATCGGCGCCAGATTCGGCGATCGGGAATTTTGTGAGCCCGGTCTCCGAGTTTGGGGCGTGACACCAAGTGAGGCCTACAGATTGATGGTATGGATCTTATTTTGGACCCTAAGTGTGGCCGATGGTCCACCTTGATTCTCATGATCATTCCATGATGGGGCCATTCTCCATGGACCCCATCATGATGTTTATTTTTCTTGCATGAATAGAGGTCATCTAGACCTTTCATTTTGGTGGAGAAGGAATCTTCACCGTTGATTTTTTATTTGGTGGGCCCACATATATTGGGACCCACTTGATGTATGATTGAATGCAAGGGAGGGCGCTCATAGTGGCGGAGCCCTCCATCACACGTGTCCTTCTTTCTTTCTCTCTCTCCCTTTTTTTTCTTTCATTTGTTTAGTGTGTGATGATGTGGTTGTGTGGCCCACCTGGATGTACCCCACTTGATATATGTCTTATCCATACCATCCAACCTTTTGGTGGCCCACCTGAGCAAGGCCCACCTTATATCCATGTATTGTGCCCAAACCGTCCAGCGTCCAGGGACGCTAGATGTGAATTGAAATATATATATATATATATATATATATATATATATATATATATATATATATATATATATATATGTATGTATATTATGTATATATTAGCTTGATTCAACAAGCTTTGGGGAGGGTCACTCATACAGGCCTCACCTTGATGTATAAATTTAATCCACGCCGTCCATTCCATTCCCCATGTCATTTTAGGCGTTGAGCTAAAAAATGAAATAAATCCGACCATCTGGCGGGCCATAGCATAGAAAACAGTGGCGTTACCATTGAAATCCACTTTAATTTTTCTACACGCCAAAACATACCGCATATTAGGCTCATTTAGACTAT
The DNA here is from genome assembly GCF_029962835.1 of Magnolia sinica. NCBI lineage: Eukaryota > Viridiplantae > Streptophyta > Magnoliopsida > Magnoliales > Magnoliaceae > Magnolia > Magnolia sinica. The sequence continues at coordinate 60,894,801 of NC_080589.1, read as the reverse complement.
CTTGAGCCGTAGAATGCAATGGTTGGGCTGGATTCACCTGATGTGGGCCCCACCTACGAAAAACCACCAGAAAACCATTTAAAAATAATAATAATAATAACAACATGTGCAGCAAGCGCTGCTGCTGTCCAGAGGACGCGCAGCGTCCTACTGCGCTAGATATGAAGGACGGGCTAGGGACCACGGTCCCAGCTGTGAGCCCCACCATGATGTGTGTCATCATCAACACTGTGCATTTGGGTGGGCCCCTTAGGGAAGTGGAGCGCCACCCCCAAAATCAACCGTGTAGGGAACTCAGGTGGCCCACGTCACAGGAAATAGTGTGATTGAACATTTGCCATTGAAACCCTTTTTGGGTAATAGAAGTTTTGGATCATTATGAAATTTTTTTTCCTCTCCATCCGGGTCTGCGTGACCTTACCAACAGATTGGGTGGGAAATGAACGTTATGGTGGGCCCCATGTGGGACCCACTGATGTATGTATTGTATTCACACCTTTCATCGGAGTGGACCCCCACCATGAGGTATGTGCTTTATTCATGTTGTCCATCCTTATGGGACCCACCATGTTGCATGTGTTACATCCAAACCGTCCACCATTTGGCAAGCTTGTCTTAAGGCTGGAGGCTAAAAATAAGATAGATCTAGTATCAAGTGGACCACACTGCCAAAACAGTGGAAATGAACGCCTACCATTGAAAACCCTTTTGGGTTACAAAAGTTTTGAATTAATATGATATTTGTTTCTCCCCCCTTCAGGTCTTTGTGACCTGGGAATAGTCTGGACAGGAAAATAAACACTATGGTGGGCCCACTGGAAATTCCACCTTGGAAATTATTATCACCACTACCAATTGTGGTATGGTCCGGCTGATCCTCTGGATATGATTCATATATATATATATATATATATATATATATATATATATATATATATATATGATTCATATATATATATATATATATATATATAAGTCCTTTAATGATTTTTAATAATGGATGAATGGTTTTGGAATCGACCCATTTGATCGGCCCACTTGATTCGGCTCATTTATATCGACCCATTTGATAGGCCCAATTGATTTGACCCATTGGTACCGGCCCAATTGATTCAGCCCATTTGTACTGGCCCAATTGATTCGGCCCATCTGTACCGGCCCATTTGACTCAGCCCATTTAATCGGCCCAATTGATTCGGCCCATTGGTACCAGGCCATTTGATTCGGCTATTCGACTCGGCCTATTCGACCCGGCCCATTTGACTCGGCCCATTCAACCCGGCCCATCTTATTGGCCCATTAATTCGGCCCTTTTGAATCGGCCCATTTGATATAACCCATTTAATGATTGGCCCATTGGTGCGGCCCAAGTAGTGCGGCCCACTCGATGTTTATGAGGCACATTGGTGCGGCCCACTAATACGGCCCATTTGATGTTTATGAGGCCCATTGGTGCGGCCCGTTGATGCAGCCCATTTGATGTTTATGAGGCCCATTGGTGCGGCCCGTTGATGCAGCTCCTTTGATGTTTATGAGGCCCATTGGTGCAACCCATTGATGCGACCCACTTGAGGTATATGAGGCCCGATGTGATGTATTTATGGCCCATGTGCCAAGGCTCATTGTGATGTATGTGTGGCCCATGAGTGAGGCCCATAAGTGATGTGTGTTGGGCCATTGTGTGAGGCCATGGGCCCACTATATATTATATTTGGCTCTATGTGAGCCACTCCTTGGGAGCAATATTGGTTAAATAGCCACATTATGAGCAATAATGGTTTAATGTCCACGTTGTGACCTTCCCTTAAGCCTTGTTTAGCCCATTCTCATCGAGGCCGATTATCGATTCCGATTCCGATTATTATCAAGGCCGATTCCGATTATTGAGGCCAATTCTAATTATTGAGGTCGACTCTAATTGTCGAAGCCTGATATCAAGGCCGATTGCTGAGGGCCATTATGATGTATATGCGGCCCGTATTTGAGGCCCATTCTGATGAGCATTCGGCCTCGACTTGATGCATTTGAGGCCTATGTAATGTATGTGAGGCTTATGTGATGAGGCCCATTGTGGTGCATTTGAGGGCCAGGCGATAGAGCCTATTATGTTGTATATTAGGCCCATGTGAGAGAACCATCGTGATGTATATTAAACTCTTGAGTGAGGCCCATAGTGTTGTATATTAGGCCCTTGTGTGAGGCCATGGGTCCACTATATGTTAGGCTCTATGTGGGCCATTCCTTGGGGGCAATGTTGGTTAAATGTCTACATTATTAATGCCGATTATTAATATCAATTATAAGTATGTGATAACATAGCATCATGATACATGCCCATATGCATCATCTACATATTTGTTATGAAATGTGGTTGACCATTGCATATGTCATTGGACAGATTGTTATGAGACTCCCTAATAGGCGGAGGTTATCTCACATGAGCGCACGGTATGCGTAGGGTTGATGTATGACTGGATTGTATGACTCATGCATCTTGCATTATGTGTTGTGATTACTGTACGCCCTAGTGACATCAGGGCCGTAGCCTCCACAGGTATGTCGTGAATGGCTAGATGGGACATAAAAAATATTTGGTTCGAGCATCTGGGTACTTTAGATGTTCGTGGGTAAAAGTCTCTAAACCTCCGTAGCCAGGAGACACCCCAACGTCGAGACCGAGTGGATACATGAGCGCCCGAGTGCCGAATACCGGAAGGCCACGTCTCCCACTGTGTCATGGTCGGTTGGGAGGGGTGTGGCCTTACCCGCCCAAGAGTAGGGGGCATAGCTAGGCTAAGTTTGACCGGCTCTTGAATGAGTCCGCTATCGACGTGCCGGGTAGATATTGGCTGACTATTGGTCAGGCGGATAGTGAGGTCTCTTTCACTTGCATGATCGCGCGTCAGTGGGCAGCGATTTGTATGTAGAGTGTAGTAGACCCCGGTGATGATTCCAGAGATGTACAGTACGGATTTGTAGAGTAGGCGTTACATACTCATTCATTCATTCATTCACTAGCCACTCGGGCTGGTGGTGTGCAACTATTTATTATGTGTGCCTTCGCAATGGCCAGGATTTCAGTTGAGGCGCGCGACTAACCTGAGATCAGGAGTTTACCACATTGAGTTTAACTATCCAAATTAGGTATGGGACTGGTTTGAATAGAAGTCCCTTATGATGGACCCCCGTAGCCTGCGATACTACGTACTATCATCCTGACTTCATACTCCAGCATGGTCATCCCATTCGCACCGCATATTGCATTACATCCACGGCATATGGCATTTCGGGTTACTATGTTTCTGCATTTATTTGGTCTAGATACAGCTGACGGTATTTGTGAACTCATCAGGAATTGTATATTACATTGCATCCTCGGCAGCTGATATTTAGCTCTTTATAACTCCTTATTTGTATAGCTGATCTGTATTGCGTACTCTAAAATTGTATGACTTATGAATTTGTCATTATTCCCGCTTATTCTGATATTGTATGATTCATAATCTTCCCAGTATTGCTGATATTATATGATTATGGCACTGTATTGAATATTTGGCACTTGTGCATACACGTACACCACCCTCTAAGCTTTCTATAAGCTTATGCACGATAGATGTGTGTAGGTGATGTTAGGTTGTAGCAGCATTGAGCTTGGAGCATGCAGCAGACTTCTGGAGCTTGATTTTTGATATATGTATTTTCCTTTCGGCACTGTACTCAAATGTTTATATTAGCGGATATGTGATGATGATGATGTTGCCTTCATGATTTGGGTAAACTTGTGGTTATGCTTCTTACGAGATAAATATACATTGAAAAAATCCTCCTTGTAGGATCCCAGGATCAGAACCTGGCATTTGGGCGCTGGGAGCCGAGAACGGGGTACTACGGAGGCTGTCGGCACCGGATTCGGCGATCAGGATTCTTGTGAATCCGATTTCCGGGTTTGGGGCGTGACAACTAGTCTATCATGCCATAGTCCAATGGATTCAATCATATATGCAGAAATGATACTTTCATTCAGAGAAAACTTAACCATGCCGTTACAAGCATATCCCTTTCCGACAAAGTTCTTATTCTTTAATAGAATTAGTTTTTCTAACTCGTACACTACCCTTATTTCAGGTTTGCCCAGAAGATTCCCAAAAACTAAGTTTCGCTTCATGTCTGGGACATGCAATACATTTGTCAGAATCACTTTCTTCCAAGAAGTAAACACCAGTTTGACAGTTCCTTCGCCGACAACCTTCAATTGAACTTCTTAACCAACGGTCAATTCTTCATAGGTATTGAAGACTGATCTATCGTAGCAGACATGTATGGTAGTGGCAGTATTGTACCACCAACCGTGAACTTTTCCTTGGATCATGTTCACCTCAGTAATCATAGATACGATATCGCCTTCTACTGCACTTACTTCTTTTTTAGATTCGCGATATCGACAAACTCGAGCATAGTGTCTGATTTCCATAGACATGGCAAGGGCCTTTGAACTTTCCATTCCTTTTCTGGGTGGTTTGCTTGAATTTTCCTTTATTAGGTTTCAGAGAATCGTCCTTTTCAAGATTCTTGTTATTTATATTCTCTACTGCTGCACTTTGGATGAGGTATTCTCGTTGTCATTCTTTTTATCTCGTTCGCGGGATTCTTCCCCAATTCTTAGATGTTTTTGGATTTGTTTCAGTGTGTAGTCCTTAGTCTTATGCAACAACTTCTTTCTATAGTATTTCCAGATCGGGGTCAACTTAACAATAATGGCCCTGACTTGGAATGACTTAAGAAGATCAATTTTAATGGCTTTGATTTTATTTACTATTAGCTGCAATTCTTAGATTTGAGCTAGCAGCGGTTTATTATCTACCATGTTATAGTCGAAGTACCTGACTATCAGGAACTTGTTGGTACCTCTTCTTCAGCTTTGTATTTGAACTCTAGGGTAGTCCAAATCTCTTTTGCAGACGATGTTTGCATGTATAGATCGTACAGACGGTCAAAGAGAGCATTCAGAATGTGTCCACGACACAAGAGTTCGTCTTCAGTGCATTTGTCTCGGGCAGCAATATGTTCACTCGAGTCTTTATCGGTTGCTTTAGGCAGCGGCTACAGATTCAGATCTAGGATGTAAAAGATCATTAACGCTGTTAAAAGGAACTTGATTTTGTCTTGCCACTTAGTGAAGTTTGCTCCATCGAACCGATCAAGGCAAATCAAGTCATGATTCATCAGTTTGATGGAAGATACGTTTTTGGCTTCCATCTAAAATTATGCTTTAAGATTGTCGAAACTAATATAGAAATAATGATTTTCTATAAATTATAAAAAGCTGAAAATAATATGGAATTAAGACAGGCTGAAGCACGTATGAAACACTATCCTTAAAGCGTAATTTGCCCCTACTCAAATAGATTGAGTATGCTGAAAGGTACAGGAAAATCGCTTCTAAGATACGACGAGCTTGAAGTGGACCTGTGTTCAGCAAACACGAAGACCCACTAATGGAACTCTTGTTACACAAATTGTCTGGCAGAAATAGAAAAAATGAAAATTCTCAAAAGGAGAAGAAAATTCGTGTTAGACCACTACGCCAGTCTTATCTTCAGCTAATGGTTCAGATGAACCGTTCTAGACCACAACGATGATCTGTTCTTCAAGCAATGGTTTAGATGAACCTTACTATTTTGCTGGAGTATCTGCCTGTATAACAAAATTTCGTATATATTTGCTGGAGTGTGATTTTGTGATGGATTGGAAACCCATCCAGGCCCAGTATATATATGATATGCTAGCTGGTAGTTTTGGTCCAGGGAATTTAATTCAAATGACCATTTTCTGGCTGTTGTAAGAAACTAGCCGTTATTGGCAGTTTCTGACTGTTATGCATGTGGTGTAATAGCTACTACATGCAACTATTTCTCACCATTGTAAGACATTGGCTAGCCATTTCTAGATGTTAGGCTAGCCACATGCAATAGTTTTTGCATGGTCAACTATCAATTGTATAAGGAGTTACACCTTTATGCAAGGGCTCTATTTCCGGCCTCTATATAAGCTAAGGGACCTCATTCAATCCTCTAGACTTTCAGCCACTCGCCATAGCTCGCGAAGCACAAAGTACATCACTAGCGCCTCTACAGGCACACTGCCTCACATGCCCACGCCCTCGCACGGAGCCCGTGCCCGAGCGCGGGGCACTGGAACATGCAAGTCCGATACTTCTCGGACTAGGTGGGTAAACGTAACAATACTCCATTCTCATATATACCAAAGAATTTTTTTCTCTTTTTCCAATGTGGGACTATTCCCAAAACTGTTAAAAAAGGATTTTTTGCAAACCTTTTTATAATATATATAATATATTTTTATTTAAAAAATATATAAAAACAATATTTTATAATAACGAACTGCACCAAGTGCTAAACAAAATTTCCGTCACGCTCAAGAAAATTTTAATTATGGGCATTCAATCCCCACTCTTTCTTGTGGGGTGTTCTATGAATGTTGGATCTGCTACATTTTTAGGTTGGGTACATGCCTTAAAATGATATGGAAAAACAAATGAACAAATTAGATATAAAATATACATTATGGTGAACCAATCCACTTGTCAGAGTGTGATGGTATGTAGGCAATAGGCATTAGATGTTACAAAGAAATTATTTTAAAGGTGGCATATAACTGTTAAAATTAAATAGTCGAAAGTATGGTACCTAGTGTAGAACTAAAAACCAAGCTTATTTGATTATTTGACCATTGGATTGGCGGACATTTAATGAATGGTGGAAAAATGAAAACTATCCAATGGTCCTTATTCCTACAATCAGGCATCCACAAATCAGAGAATAGAACCATAGAAAAGAAAATCTAATATCGTCATTATAACATAGAAATAGTGGAATGGAAAATTTAGTCTGTTTCATTTGGGTAATATACACAACATGTACAATTCTAAGCACCTGTGTATCAAGTGTAGCCTGCCAAAGTTCCACAAGTTTGCATATTCCCCAGTATTGAATTGGGCACGGATACCCTGGTGTGGGTAGAGTTGGCCATGAGACGACTCGACTCTGACTCGACTCATCCAACTCCTTCAGTTCTTACTCGACCCAAACCGAATGGGTGAGCCGGTCTGAACCGAGTAGGCTTCGCCCAATCCGAACTCAAACTGAGTTGAGTCCGAGTTACCAAGTAACTCGACCCGAAACTCAATCCGGACAGACTCGACTCGATCCGAAACCCGACTAGACTCGAATTCGTGTGTGTGTGTGTAGCAAATGGTACTATGAGGTCGACCTCATGGGAACTTCCCATGAAGTCGAGCTGTGTGGACCCCACCGTGATTGGTGTCGAACATCAACCCTGATCCGAACCCAAACTTTCTCTCTCCCTCCCTCATCCTCCTCCTCTTCCAAATCCGGCAGCCACCCACCACCATCACCACCCTCCTCCTCCTCCTCTCTCTCCTCTCCACTCCCTCCCTCCTTCATCTCTCGATCCAACTTGGTGCCAACTCGACTCGAATCGGTACTTTTAAACGGTTCAGAATCGGTCTGGCTCAAGCCATACTGGACTTGGATCGGGTTAGGCATGTTGGACTTGGTACCTAGTTGGGTCGAGTTCGAGTCAGGCATGTTTTAAAACCGGATCGAGTTGGGTCAGCCCTAACTCGATCCGACTTGACTCAAAGCCTTGCTCTAAATATGGGGCCTATGTTGATATATGTGACTACATCGACATTGTCCATCTGTATTGAAAACTCGGTTTAGGACATGATCTAAAAAATAAGCAGATCTGTCGCAAATGGATCATAGTAAAGGAAATAGTAGTAATTGACCATTAAAAATTACTTGTCAGCCACAAAAGCTTTGGATCAAGATGATATTTGTGCAATCTCTTCATATAGGTCTTCGTGACCTTATCAACAGGTTGGATGGCAAATAAACATTTCGGTGGACTCCATGAAGTTTTTAACGGTGGGGTTCAATCACGACTATTTCCTGTGTTGTGTCCACCTAAGTTTTGAGCATGCTTCATTTTTGGATCATATATGCTCTAAAATGAGCTTTTAAAATGATTGGACGGTGTGGATTTAAGGCACGTACATTACTGGACCTCGCCTTGGTGGATTCAGGGTCTCACCTACTCCAGCTGAACTAGCCTCCAAAGATCTATGAGTCCAGTGGGCCATGTTACAGAAAACAATGGGAACGGGATGCCATAAGTTTTTAAGTAGGAATACTATGATGCACATCTTTGATCAAGCCTGCTAATCAAGCATAACTCACTAAGATGAAGCAAAAGAGGAAAGAAAAAAAAAATGGACTAATCCAAAACTATATATGATGAGCCACAATGTGTGAACTCAGGATGCCATAAGTTTTTAAGTAGGAATACTACGATGTGCATCTTTGATCAAGCCTGTTAATCAAGCATAACTCACTGAGATGAAGTAAAAAAGGAAAGGAAAAAAAAAAATCGAACTAATGCAAAACTACGCTGAGCCGCGATGTGTGAACTCAGGGGCTTTAAGGGCAAATCCCAGGTGGACCACACCACCGAAAACAGTGGTGATTGAATGCCAACCATTAAAACTTCCCATGGCCCATTGTAAGCTTATTCTTAAAGTTTATTTGCCATCCAACCCGTTGATAAGTTCAACCAAACCGGGATGAAGTAAAAATACAAATATCATATCCAAACTTTAGTAGCCTATAAAAAAAAGTTTTTACTGGTCATTTACCACGTTTTCTACTAGTATGGTCCACTGGAGATTTGGATGTGATTAGGTTTTGGGATAACGTCCTAAAATGAGTTCAAAAAATGGATGGGTGGTGTGAATGTGAAACAAATTCACCAAACCGGGCTCTGGCTTCCGATCTCTCCTCTAATCTTTTATTTCTTCATGTACTTTTTTTATCTCAAAACTCAATTCCTTCATCACTATTTACAAACCACTTGCACACTTTCAATCTATCATCTTACCAGTCTTCATATTCCAACCTATTCGAACCCTCCTGCTTTGTACACCTTGATCCATAGCTTAAGTGGCAGACTGAGTGAAGATACCCTTGTTTCAACATTGAGGTCTTGGTATCAATTCCCTAATAGGGGTGGCTAACAGTGGAGTGTGTACTGACAGTGAGGTGTTTACTAATGAGCTAATCCAAAAAGAAAACCTCCTACTTTGAACACATGGAGTAGGCTCTGCTCTACATCATGCAAAGTATGATCTACAGATGTTTTTCTTGAGGATCTTTTGAATTAGAACCACGTGACTTAAATGAGTAACCAAAAACTCCGTGTTCTTTTCTTTTCCGTACTTTTATCCGAAAATCCTTTTCTACCATTTCCATTTCGTTTTTCAGTTTATGTTTTGTAACCTACACATGTAAATCTTATTATTTTACTAAAAATTCCTTAAATTCTCTTTGAAAGCATACAACCTAACAAAGTAGAGACTGTTTGAAACGAGCAGTAAAATGGTGCCTAACCTCTTCTTTTTCCGTAACCAAAGCTCTTACCTAGAATCCATGGCACAGACCTATCCAAAGTCACTCGAGTCAAGAATTCCTCGATATTTCCAATCTCTATGCAATTTCACGAATTTTTACCGTGGATTCTGTGGCCTTTCTTCTTTTTTTTTCAGCTAGTGGCGACTTTGATCAACATATGGATACGATCACGTTGTATGAGGTATTTCAAGTGGTATAAGTAAAATCATTGATTTCTCTTCTCAATTCTTTTATGAGGTTTAGGTATGGAGGTCTTAACTATGGGTTTCACTTGGATAGACTTCGGATCGAGGCCTTCATACACTACTGCCTATATCGACCAAGCACAAAAAACCATAAAACTCTCTTCTCAAGGTTTAGTAATTCATGTAATTTTGAAGACTTTTTTGAAAAAAAAGAATTATTAAAAAAATAAAATATTAAACAAATTCAAAATATCACTTTGATCATCTGTCAATTGGGCCCAATTCCATGTACACTAATTTTGGGATTTAGGTGGTCGGATTTAAAGAAAACTTGAATTTCTATAATTTCTCCCAAATTAGTTACAATCTTATTTTCGAAACACAAAATCAAATGTGTGTGGGGCTTGATATACTGAATCATTTAGTTTTAAGAATTTTAAAAATATATTTTTTAATTAAAAAATAATGACAAAAGAATTTTTTCATATAGCTTTCTGATTTTTTTACTATGGACCAAAAACCTCCCACTTTTAAACTATTTCCCAAAATCTGCCTATAGTTTTCAACATTAGAAATTAAATTGTCTGCTGTTACTTACTCGTATGAATAAATTTCTGTATTTTCATATTGTTAAACTAAACTACCCTCCATTTTTTACTGCACTTAACTATCTCTCATGGTGTGCTACCTTATAACCCTAACGGTACGTGCAGCCCCTAAGATGTTTGTGAGAAATCCACCACACCCATCTGTTTTTTTAGCTCATTTTAGAGTAAGGACTGAAATTCGAGGCAGATCCAAAGCTCAAAGTGGGATCTAGGAAGATTCAATAGTGGGCGTTCAATCCCCACCCTTTCATGTCGTTTGACCCCGTGGCGTTTGTTATCGGCTTCATTTTTGTGCCCATATCATAAAATGAGTTGGTAAAACAGATGGACGTGGTAGATTTGTCACAGACAACGTGTGGCCCAACGTATGTTTCAACAGCAGGCATTCAATCCCCACTGCTTCATATTCGTTTTGCCCATTTTAGCTATGGATGAGGCTTTTTTTTTCTTTTTTTTCTTCTTTTTTTTTGGCTCACGCGTTAAAATGAGATAGCAAAACAGATGGACGGAGGGGATTTACATAATCATCATAGTGTCACAATCACCGTCTTCCTCAATGATAACCTTACCTGTTGAGAAGTGGAGCCACATCTGGGCCACGCACGACTGGTCGTAGCCCCCGCTCGACCGGTCGTGGAGCCCGCTCGACTGGTCATGACCAGTCGTGGACTGGCACGACTCGAACTCTAGCGAGCATCAGTTTTTTTGGGTCTGAGGTGCTCGACCGGTCGTGGGCCATGCACGACCGGTCGTGGGGTCCGCTCGACCGGTCGTGGTTACGCAGATTCGTTTCCGAATCTGATGTGGACTGCGGATTTCTGTGTCGCCTTTCGCAAGGGTGCGAAAAAGAAGTTACCAAAACTATAAATTGGGGTCCCTAGTGCTATTCTAGGGTTAAGGTGAATATTGGAAAATATTTCTAAGGTGTGGGCAATGGATTTTCTCTGTACTTCTAAGGGAGAGGTTAGTATATTCCCTTGTAATCTCTGTTCGTTCTTCATAGTGGAAGTTTGCATCCGTGGTTTTTTACCCTAGTTTAGGATTTTTCCATGGATATCTTGTCTTATGGTTTGTTTGCATTACTTTAATCTATTTCTAATTTATATTTCTTCTTGTTTATCGTTTGTGGGTGAGGCCTGAGATTGGATCTAGGCTCACTGCGTTGCTGGCATGCTACGCAACAACTGGTATCAGAGCTATTGGTTTAGTTCTATTGGGAGCGATGACGGAAGAAGGGAAAACTAGAATTGAGAAGTTTGATGGTTCAAACTTTGCCTTCTGGAAGATGCAGATGGAGGATTATCTGTATCAGAAGGACCTCTATATTCCTCTAGGAGGAAAAGAGAAGAAACCAGAAAAGATGACAGATGATGAATGGTTTTTACTGGATAGAAAGGCTTTAGGAACGATCCGACTCTCTTTGTCTAAGAGCGTCGCTTTCAATATATCCAAGGTGAAAACTACAAAAGAATTAATGGAAGCCCTAGCCACCATGTATAAAAAGCTCTCAGCATCGAACAAGGTTCATCTTATGAAACAGCTATTCAACATGAAGATATCAGATGGTAGGAGCATGGTTGAACATCTAAACGAGTTTAATACAGTTACGAGCCAGTTGGAATCCGTTGGTATTATTTTTGAGGATAAGGTTAGGGTGCTAATGATTTTGTCTAGTTTGCCAGACAGTTGGGATGGTTTGGTGATTGCTATGAGCAATTCTTCAGGGTCGACAAAGCTGAAATTTGATGATATAGTCGGTCTAATTCTCAGCGAAGAATCTAGAAGAAAGACATCAGGAGTTTCAGGGGATTCAGGGAATGCTCTAAAGGTTGAAGGAAGAGGAAGATCGCTGAACAAAGGAGGCAATCAACACAGTCGTTTTAAGTCAAGGAAGAAGTCCAAGGGACCGAAATACAAAGACGGGTGTTAGCATTGCGGCAAGAAGGGGCATATGAAATGTGATTGCAAGGCGCTCAAGAAACAAGAAGGAAGCTCTCAAGGCGGGAAGGATTCAGTGAATCTATCTGAGGAGAGTGACACAAAGGCGTTGATCTTATCTCTTGATGCGAGGAATGAGTCTTGGGTTATAGACTCGGGTGCTTCGTTTCATGCCACCTCATATAAGGAAGTTCTGCGTGATTATGTGTCAGGTGACTTTGGGAGAGTCTACCTGGGTGATGATGAGCCGTGCAGTATTGTTGGAAAGGGAGACGTTCATATAAATCAGAAAGACGGAACGACGTTGAAATTGAAGGATGTCAGACATGTACCAAGTTTGAGAAGGAATCTGATCTCAGTGGGGCAGTTGGCCGATACCGGTTATGTGACGACATTCACTAGTAATTCCTGGAAGATCACAAAAGGTACCTTGGTGATATCTCGAGGCAAGAAGGAAGGTACTTTATATGTGACTTTAGGATTGTATAGTTCACTCTAGTTGCATCAACTGAAGTGAATGGGCAGTTATAGCATCAGAAGTTGGGACATATGAGTGAAAAAGGAATGAAAGTGCTATTGTCAAAAGGGAAGCTACCAGGGCTGAAGTCTATTGAATTGGAATTATGCAAGAACTGCGTATATGGTAAGCAGAAGAGGGTAAGCTTCAAGAACACGGGACGCGCTCCAAAAACGTATCTGTTGGAGTCTTATACACACTGATGTATGGGGACTGGCATAGGTATTATCTCTTGGTGGCTCACGTTATTTTGTTTCTTTCATTGATGATGCTAGTAGAAAGCTGTAGGTCTATTTCTTAAAGTACAAATCTGATATATTTGATATATTTAAGAAGTGAAAAGTTATGATAGAAAATAAGACAGGTAAAACAGTAAAATGTCTCAGATCTGATAATGGGGGAGAATATTGTGATAAGAGATTTGAGGAGTATTGTGCAGCAAACGGAATCAAACATCAGAAAATGATTTCAAGAACACCGCAACAAAATGGTGTGGCTGAGCGCATTAACAGGACCATCCTTGGGCGTGCCAGGAGAATGAGGCTACATGCAGGGTTGCTTAAGACCTTTTGGGCAGATGCTGTGAATACTGCTGCATATCTCATCAATAGAAGTCCCTCAGCACCATTGGATGGTGGGCTACCAGAAGAAACGTGGACTGGGAAAGAAGTGAACCTTGCACATCTCAAAGTGTTCAGTTGCACTTCATATGTTCACATTGATGCAGAGCACAGAAACAAGCTGGATACGAAGTCCATGAGGTGCACGTTTATAGGCTACGGGCAGCATGATTTTGGGTACAGGTTTTGGGATGCAGAAAACAGGAAAATCATCAGAAGCAAGGACATAGTTTTCAATGAAAAAGTGATGCATAATGACAGTGTGCAGAAAAATAAGGCCGAGGAGAAAGAATTCGTAGAGTTGGAAGAGTTACAGGACACGGGTGTTACAATGCCACAGGATGATCATGCATAGGAGCATTGTTAGGCAGAGCCACATATACCGATTGTGAGGAGGTCTACTCAGAAGAGGAGACCCACGGTCCGATACTCACCCTCCTTACATTATCTACTGCTGACAGATAATGGTGAGCCAAAGTATTTTGAAGAGGCGTTACAGTCAGATACACGGGTTAAGTGGGAACAGGCCATGGATGATGAGATGGACTCTCTTGAGTCTAATCGTACATGGGAGCTAGTCACTCTACCCAAGGGTAAGAAAGCTTTTCATAACAAGTGGGTTTACAGATTGAAGGAGCACGATGGTTCGAAACGGTACAAGGCTAGATTGGTTGTAAAAGGGTTTCAACAAAAGGCAGGTATCGATTTCACTAAAATATTTTCACCTATGGTGAAAATGTCTATGATTCGCATGGTCTTGAGTATAGTGGCTACAGAGGACTTACATCTAGAGCAGCTAGATGTTAAGACAGCTATTCTTCATGGGGACCTTGAAGAAGAGATATACATGTATCAGCCGACAAGATACGTGGCACCAGGTAAGGAGAACAAGGTGTGCAGACTGAAGAAAAGTCTATATGGCCTAAAGTAGGCCCTGAGGCAGTGGTACAAGAAGTTCGACAGTTTCATGTCGGGAAACGATTTTAGGATATATCATGCAGACCACTGTTGTTACTTGAAGAAGTTTAATACGTCATACATCATCCTTCTTCTGTACGTTGATGATATGCTTGTGGCCGGTTCAAGCATGAAGGACATCTCAAATCTCAAAAGACAACCATCGAGAAAATTTTTAATGAAGAATTTAGGAGCTACAAAACAAATCCTAGGCATGAGGATAAAGCGTGACAGGGAAAACAAGAAACTAGTTTTGTCACAAGAAGAGTACATAGCCAAGGTACTTGATCGATTCAATATGGGAGGTGCTAAGCCAGTTAGCACTCCATTAGCCAACCACTTCAAGCTATCTAAAGAGTAAGGGGCAAAGACGTAGGAGGAACGGGACTAGATGACTAAAGTCCCATACGCGTCAACTATTGGGAGTCTCATGTATGCTATGGTGAGCACGAGGCCAAACATTGCTCAAGCAGTGGCAGTTGTTAGCAGGTTCATAAACAACCCCAGGAAGGAACATTAGGAAGTTGTGAAGTGGATTCTTAGATACCTGGTAGGTACTAAGGATGTAGGGTTGTGCTATGGTGGATCGGAAATCAAGCTACAAGGCTACGTGGATTCAGATTTGGCAGGAGATATTGACAGCAGAAGAAGCACTACAGGTTATGTCTTTACTCTGGGTAGTGCTGCAGTCAGTTGGGTCTCTCAGTTACAGAAGATAGTATTTATCAGTACGACGGAAGCAGAATATGTTGCGGCTATGGAAGCGTGCAAGGAGATGGTGTGGATGCAAGGTTTCATGGAAGAGTTGGGTAAGAAGCAAGCAGATTGCAAGTTGTACAGTGACAGTCAGAATGCAATACACTTGGCTATGAATTCAGCCTTTCATTCAAGGACCAAGCATATTACCATCAGATATCACTTCATACGTTCACTACTGGAAGATGGATCGATTGCTTTGGAGAAGATTCATACAAGTGAGAATCCTGCGGATATGCTGACTAAGGCGGTCATGCGGGAGAAGCTGAAGCTCTACTCAGCTTTGATTAGTCTTCAGGCTTGAAGACGGGGAGGTGGTACACTCCGGATGAAGAAGACAAAGGTGTATGGCGATGTGTCTCCAAGTGGGAGATTGTTGAGAAGTGGAGCCACATCTGGGTGGCCCCTGCTTGACCAGTTGTGGACTGGAACGACTAGAACTCCAGCGAGCATCAGTTTTTTTGGGTCCGAGGTGCTTGACCGGTCGTGGGGTCCGCTCGACCAGTCGTGGTTACGCAGATTCGTTTCCGAATCTGATATGGACTGCGGATTTCTGTGTCACCTTTCGCAAGGGTGCGAAAGGGAAGTTGCCAAAACTATAAATTGGGATCCCTAGGGCTATTCTAGGGTTAAGGTGAATATTGGAAAATATTTCAAAGGTGTGGGCAAGGGATTTTCTCTGTACTTCCAAGGAAGAGGTTAGTATATTCCCTTGTAATCTCTGTTCGTTCTTCATAGTGGAAGTTTGCATCTGTAGTTTTTTACCCTAATTTGGATTTTTCCACGTATATCTTATCTTGTGGTTTGTTTGCATTACTTTGATCTATTTCTAGTTTATATTTCTTCTTGTTTATCGTTTGTGGGTGAGGCCTGAGATTGGATCTAGGCTCACTGCGTTGTTGGCGTGCTGCGCAACACTTACCATACTCCTCACGTAGACTACTTGAATCCATGAGGAAAGAAAGTAAGAAGAATAGAAATTAATTCTAATAAATTCGTAATTTGATAAATGAATGAAATAACCGAGTTGACAACCCTTTAAATAGGGATACCAAGCAATGGGAGAGAAATTAGAAGCAAACTACAGCTAAAACTCCTAGAATTTGCAACTTACATTAGGAAGAATTGGTTGATGAAATATGAACCGGAGACTGAATCTTGATATACCTTGGAACAATACATTTTTGTTACCACGAGATGTCTTGGCTGCTACGGATCATTTGATCCAAATGATATTTGGAATGGGCACACTTGACGATCTTACTATTTATAGATGGTCGTGATGTCTACTAGTGCGCAGGGTTTTCGGCCAAAAATAGTAAGTGTCATATTTGGCTTCACCAAGCTGTTCTCCAAATTATTCGAAGCTCTTTTCGCGTTGGGAAAGCCCAAGGGATGAAGAGTTATAATCAAATTAAAACTTACTATTTATAGTAAAAACAAAATTAAAATAGGGAAACAACTATCAATCTGGGGGTATTTCACAAATCCAGCTGCGCATCCCGGTGTAGTAGGTTGGGTGGCTAAAGTAGCCCGTTCTATCCCAAAATCATATATTTTATACCCGATAAGTCATTCCAGATTGCGAGATGTGCCCGATCTAAGGTCTGATGGTCTGGATCACTTCTGTCGTCGGCCGGGCCTTTTCTGCTCCATCTTGGCCATGAAACTGTCTGCGACCCGCTCTACATCATATGCCCACATTAATGTTTGTGAGAAATCCATCTCATCTATCTATTTTTCAATCCCATTGTTTCTTGTGGTGTGACCCACTTGAGCTTTAGGTCAACCTCACTTTTGAGCACATGCCCTTAAATGAGATGGAAAATTAGATGGACAGGTTGATTGGTTAAAAGTATCACGGTGAGCCCACCTACGGTTGAGCAACCCTCTTCCTCTGACTTGAATGTTTTGGCTAGCATTGGCCTTGATAATCTAAGCTAGCCCTATGGCCACTTTGATGTTTATGAAAAATCCATCCCATCTGTTTTTCCACTTCATTTTAGGGCCTTGGCTCAAAAACGTGACGGATCCAAATTTCAAAGTGGGTCCATCGTGGACCCAAGATGTTTCAATGGTGGCTGTTCAATTCCATTATTTTCTTATGTGTGGCCCACTTGAGCATTGGATCTGTTAATGTTTGGAACCATAATGGAAAGCTGATGGACGGGGTGGATTTGTCACAATTGCTATGGTGGCCCTCACCTAAAGTCAAGCAACCAGCCCTCTCATAAAGTCCAAGAACTTAGTTCCGATCATACATGTGCCACCTTGATGTTTTTAAGAAATCCACGCCGTCTACTGTTTTGACAACTTATTTTAGAGCATGGCCCAAAAATGAAGCAGATCCAAAGTTCAAAGTGTACACCACAATGGCTCTAAAAAATTCAATGATGGGCGTTCAATCCTACTTTCTTGTCGTGTGGCCCACTTGAGCTTTGCAACTGCCTCATTTTTGGGCCATGCCCTAAAGTGAGATGGAAAATCTGATGGACGTGGTAGATTTCTCACAATCCCTGTGGCCCCACGAATCTCTCAAAACGTAGGCGTTCATTTCCATGAAAAGGGTGAAACAAGAATATCCGTGGTCAACGAAGGGCAAAACTGATATTTTGACAGTTAACTGCTCCATCTATTGAACATCCATTAGTTTAACTTATATGAAATATGTAGGTGGGTTTTAGAAAATAGTTTAAAGCAGGGAGGTTTTTGCTCCATAGCCAAAAAGGCAAGCGGCCATATGGAAAAATCTCAATAATAAATTATTTAAAAATAATTTTTCCCAAAATTTCTTTTCCTGCTCCATCTATTAAGCATCCATTCGTTTAACCTATATAAAACATATACGCAGGTTTTAGAAAATAGTTTAAAAAGAGAGGTTTTTGGTCCACAGCCAAAAAGGCAGGCAGCCATATGGAAAAATCTTAATAATAAATTATTTAAAAATAAATATTTTCAAATTTTCATTTCTATCCATAGTCAATTAATTACATTTTTAGAGCATTTAAGGCATATTTCTAATTTTTTACTTCCTTTGCTTTTGAATATATTGGTCATGTTTTCGCGTCTTCTCACATTTATAAATTTTATTACATTTAATAAATTCTCTTTGAATACAATTGCTTTACGATTTAAAAGTTGGTCTTTTTTTCTTTTTTCGTTTTTTTTTTTTTTAACAATCCACAAAGTTTCATTGAAAATTCAACCAATTGCCCAATGGTTCCCATCTTTCCCCAAAAGTGTGCTAAATTCCCTGATACAACTAATATATCCCATGCCATAACCAATGATACGTAACGCAATCCTGGGGGTTATCGAGATGAGCGCTAGCTTCCGAGTCAACCATTCCTTCTCAGTTTTCATAACCTCGAAACGATTTCACCCACAATGCCCTAGCACCAGCCTGAAGGGCAATATCTACTCAAGAAATAATGACAGCTTCAACAGCCTCCAGGCAGGGATTAAGAGCCAAGCATCAATGACTGCATCATTTTTGGAATGCCATGTGATTTGTGTGAATTGCTCATTAGGGGCAATTTACATTCCGAGACTACTTAAGTAGTTCTCCTTGCAACACTCACGCTGGGGCAGCCATTCCCCCACAAAACATGCTTCAACAAGTGCAAATCTCCTCCATGGTCAATTTCGCCTTCGCATTTCTCTTATTTTTGACACATTGGACCTAATCATTGCCAAGGGTGCCAAAGCAGCTGAATTGACAAACTGAAGCTTTTGTGACCTGTATGCATCCTTCCTGCATGAATGACTCTCGGCCACCTTTCTCAAAATATTGATTTGTGCATCCTTTCGCCTTTCATTTGTTCACCATGAGTTCAACAAAAGTAGAAAAATATGCATATTTTTTGGGTTAGCTAATTCCAATCTATTCAGAGATTCTAGTAAATGAACCCCATTGCAATGAAGCTATTAGATTTTACACTCGCCTCCCAGTTTATTAGTGTTTTCTGCAGTGACATAATAAACACAAACAAAACTGCCCAAAGCAACAGAACCTCAATTAAAATTGTGAAAAAAAAAAAAGGAATGGAAAAGACAAATGTGTATCGAAATAGCTATAAATTGGGCTACTGCTGCTGCTACTATTGTACAACATGTAAACCACAACAAAGGCTGCTTCAGATTGAACATGAAGCAATCTAGTAGCGGCCATAGCCATGGTGAGGGGGTGGTGGTGGTCTTCGATTTCCGTTTCTGTCTAAGGCTGAATAGCGATTTGGCAATTGTTGATGTTGGCCATACCCTCTACCCACACCCTGCTGACTTGCTGCTGCTGATGCCGCATGACCACTGTACCCATCATACTGTTGTATCCACTGACCTGCTCCATATCCTTGGTAGCTCCCATAGCCATCATCTGTTCCCCTAACTTGAGCATAAGCACTTGGTGGTGCACTCTGCGTTGCAGGTCTGTTAGGATAGCCCCTGTATCCACCATTTTGAAAAGAACTGTGGTATCCATTCATGGGGCCTCTTGTCTGGCTCTGCCAATGACTTCCTTCATACTGCGGTTGGGCCGATGACCTATCATACTGAGGATGGGAATTTCTTTCATATGAATGAGTGGTAGATGAGGAAGTGTAGAACTGCCCATAACCATGACTTGGATGGTTTTGGACAGCAGAATACGCAAACCTGTTATCATGACCAGAATACCCCGCTGGAGTCGCCATTCTCAGATCATGACCGCGGTGTGTGCCATTTGGATAATAATGAGCAGATGAACCAATTGTACCAGCATCATAAGGTGCTGCCGTTACATGCATCTGTTCACCTCCATTATAATTCATCTTTGCCTGCAAGCTGTTGACAACCAGTCGATGAGCTGCCTCTCCAAGCTGTCGACCAGATATGTGTCCGGGAGGATTTTGCCTGAAAGGATAAACGTACAATCCAAAAGATTTTCAGAGACCATGATTATCCTATGATGTTAACCAACAAGTTAACAGATCTAACAATAGTTTGTGGAAGAAAACCCCCCCGATGGCCAAATATTGTTGAGCGGTTCCAACAAAGTGAATTATCATTTAAAATAAAAAATTAAAATTAAAATTAAAAAAAAAAAAAAGAAGAAGAAGAAGAAGAAAAGAAAAGAAAAGAAAACGATCTTGAAGATACCATAGCATAAGGAAGCATATGCTCATTTTGCAGCCATCATCTGACGATGACTCACGTGACATCTATGGCAACTTCAAAAAGAAAATGCCTCACCAAACCGTCGCATTACAAGGTTACAACTTAACAAAATGCCTCACTGAACCATCACATTACGAGGTTCCAGTAAAAACATCCCTATTCAATCTCTGTATGACCATTCAGTAATAGGCATAAGTAGAGCATTTATTGGTGTTTGAATGGGGAACCATCAACAAATTACCTCGACACTAATACACAACGTGATGTAGAGTAAGCTCGCACTTCAACCTTTTCAAATAAATAACAAAGTTGCAGTAATCAACTTTTGTGGAGGCTCAAAATCAAAATTGGTGAATGTGCATTGGAAGTTGCCAGCTAGCAGATTGATAATGAGTTTGGTTAGATTTTTCAAGAACGTGTGTAGAGACACAGCCCCAAAACTGTTTATTGTACCCTTAACAGGTTGGATATTCATTAAGATGGTAGTTCCATTAGTATAGTAGAATGGGATAGGATTGCAATGCTGTTCCCAGCTTGTTCGGACCCTGGGTTCCACAGGAAACTTCTCTCAAGTCAGACTGGGATCTGCTCCTGGCTAATCGTCCTAGACAGCTTTGGACTTGTTCGGCCTGGAACAAATTCGTCCCTCTGAAGATGGTGTTCTTATGGAAGGTACATGAATGGGGCAGTTCCAGTGGATGCAGCAATCCAGCGAGTGGGAATTCAGTTGGCGTCCAAATGTGTGTGCTGCGGTGTTGACTATCCTTTGATTGCAGGGTTGGTTGGGGTGCCAGGCAGCAGCATCTCTAGTCAGCAGATATCCAGGCGAATCAGGATTTAGTGGTTGCAGGTGCAGCAGACTCATGCACTGCTGTTCAGTTTGGGGGGTGCTCATCTTCGTATCTCCCATCGCCATCAGACCCTTGGCAGTGTGGGGGCTCCTCATTCATCAGGAGCAGATAGAGCAGCATCAGGATCCAATATCTGCGCCTCCCGCTCAGTAGGAGCAGTCAGGTTCAAGCTCTTCAGTCTCCCAGATGGTCCAATAGGCTGAGTTAGCCTTGTGGAGCTAGGCATACCAGTTTCCCAGTCCTATTTATTTTGTTCCAGACATGGAGCTGAGCTGTTTTGGTTATTCTTTCCTTGCTGATGTTTTTGCAGGTTTATTTGATAGGTGTTGCTGGGAATTTTTTGTGGAGCCCACCCGAATGTTTGTATTTTTTTTCATATAAAACAAAGTTACAGGTGGTGTGCTCCCCCCAAAAAAAAAAAAAAAAAGGATGGGATATGATATGCTCTTTCCTCTTGATTAAAGTACATGAGGTGGGAAGGCTGCTAGCTACTATAATAGAAGGCTAACGTGTCTGCCCTGTACCATTAGTTTATTCAATAACTATACTATTTCTTTCTAGCTGGAGTAGCCCCTAGTTGCATGTAGTGCAAAGGGAAATGGTGAGGGGTTCTGACATGGGAGTGGAAACGCATCATCATCACCACAGCTTGTCACAGCTATTTGAATATGGGAGAGTGGAAGCATTCGAAAATTTTTGGCAGGTGTAAAAGACTAAAAGCACAGAAAGTGGAGGGCGAGCACAAGGAAGCAGTGTTTAAGAAAGTTCATGCAACTAAGCTTTAGACATTATATTAGTTAGCTGGTACCTTCCAGATTCCCATGGCCTCCTTCCACTGTCTTCGTGCCACAGAACTGGTGCTGGCTTTAAATCTCCCAGTGTAACACTCTGCCAAAGAAGACCAAAATAGGGTCAGCAAAAGGATGCATCTTCTGATAATATTAGAAAGGTCTAATTTGCCGAAACATCAAAAGCATTAATATCGTAACTGTTTAAATACCCAGGATATTTTTTATAAAATGCGGTAATGTCCAGAAGTAACAAAAAGGGTCAAGACCAAATTAATCAAACAAAATGGGTACATTACATTCATGGGGAAAAAATGCTCGACTGTAACCACTTTTTTTTTTAATGAACAACTTGTATTTTATTAAAAAAGCTTTAAAAAGTTAACATAGATTGTGGGGAGGAAAAACAATCAGAATAAGAAGATAACAGGGGGTATTCACAAAGAAGACCAAAAGCTTCTTCTCTAGCTCCCAGATAGCAAAATACCCTCTCATAGAAGTAGACATTAATAGCACGATCTAAATCCCAGAACAACTCAAAAAAAAAAAAAAAAGAGAGAGGTATCTCCCATGATCATGTCTCTTATTGCAAGATGGATGTGCCAGTTATTGGAAGACGAAAATGAAACATATCACACTACTCAAAAAGTTCACCAGGCTGATGCTTTCCAGAAACAGAAATGAAAACGCCAAAGAAAAAGAGACAGCACATGGACAAGTAATAAATAGGGCGTTAAAAAAGAAATTATGGCATATGGATGTCCAATGCAACTGTCACTAATGAATACTGACACATTCAGTACAAGAAAATGGACCCCCAGCTCATGTTGTGAGAAGTCTCTACATACCTTCTTTGGGAATATAACCCCTGCCGGTGGCCGGGTGATGTGCTTATGAAAATCTGGAAGTTTGTATATAGCGCATCTGAGACAAAGAAAGAAGTCTGAGATCGTTGATGGATTAAATACCTCTAGTAAATTTTACTTTCAAGAAAGGCAAGCTTACAAGACTTGATTGTTCATAATATCTTCCATTCCCGTAACAGGAGACCTGAAGATGGGAGGACATGGGTCTCCATTACAAAGGGATAGATACCCATTCATTCCACCACTGCACATGAGAATAAAAAGTATTAGAAAACTATAACAAAATCATGAAATACATAGAAATCAGAAATCTGAAACATTCAAATAGGAAAATGATAAGCAAGCGTAGAGTGACTGCTCTAAAATGTGGATTTGAAATGTCATTGTTCAAAAGCCAGGTTGGACACAGATGGTGTAAAACAGCCCACAACCCAAAGAATTCAAAACAGACATGTAAAATTTTGTAAACAAAATATATCAAGATACAAATATGATATAAGTAGCGACAAACTAAACTTTCACACCAAGATCTATCAAAATTCACTTGTCACCCACGTGTACAAAATTTTACAATACAGTTGCCAACGGAATTTTGAAACTTTTAGTAAGCCTTCTATCCCAAAATGCTCATCTTGTGAGCAAGGGATACTCATTTCCTCTCCAAGGAAACCATGTAATTTTAGCTAAAGAATACTCATCAAAAAGGTATCAGTGAGGTCTTTGCTGTTTATGGTTCTCTGATGAACTTCATAGGCTTTTGGTAGCTACTGTTGAACATCACTGTAAACTTTTCTTATATTCTTTAACATTTTATTTCCTGGAATCTTTGGTATATTAGTGAAACCCGATTGTCAAGCTGGATATTTTTGCTTTATGTCAAAGATCATAACAAATTTCAATGCTCCTGAAAATAAAAATGAAAATTTGCAATTTTCCAAGTAATCTTTTTAAGTGTTCCAGCTCAGCAGATTTTTCAGCAATTGCCTCTTCCCTATTAAATATCTATTATTAATTGATCTATTGCCTCATATTTGTAATCAAAATTATGCTTGTATGTCGACAATACATTCCTTTAGTCCAAAGTAAAATATTTGAGGTTTTCAACCAGCCTCCCTGTCTTCTTCAACCAACAACAACCAAATAAAAAATAAAAAAAAAATCATGTTCTTTGAAAGAATTCCGTGTTTGTTATCGGAAAGGACTGTTCTACAGCCCAAAATGTTCTTTCTCTTCTATCAATCATGCGCCACATGGTATCAAAACGAAATTGATATGGCCATTTATCTCTTCCATCAACTTCTTCGTTCCCTCTCTTTTCCTTCTTCTATTTACTTGAGGTAAATTTTCAGAGTGGTTCAGAGCTGATCTACACATTCTCTTCCAACCACCATATGGTGGGTCATGTAATCGTGAATGCATGTGAGGGCCACTTCCTTATAATACCATTATGATGGACAAAAGTGATGTGCGTGTGGGCCCATATTTGCATATGTGACAATATTTGAGATCTAAAATGTGTGGAAGTTGCATTAGGCCAAGATTAGAAAATAAGTGTGCATGTGAAGTTTTTGGATCAAGTAGTGCTATCAAGCGATTGCGTTCGTTGATATACGTAGTTTTCTAAAATCCGTGTTGGGTTAAGTTAAAGCCAAACATTCTTCCCTTGCGTGTTTGGTTCCACCTACATCACGGATGCCAAGACTAGTCTTTTGTCTCCATCTAAGTCGATGAATTTGCATATAACATTGATTAAACTCAATGGAGCAAATTACTTGCGATGGACCACATCAGTAGAGGTTTTCCTTATCAGAAAAAGGAAATTAAAGTATTTGACTTCTCCCAAACCTGAAGAAAGTTCAATCGAATATGAAGATTGTGTGGTAGAAGATGGTCAAATTAAAGCATTGTTATGGAACAGTATAGAGCCTTAGATTAGTGTGAATGTTATCTTTTCCAAGATAGCAAAGTTAGGGATATTCGGAGAGATGTATTTAGGCAAAAAGAATTTAACTCGGATATACGAGTTACTAATGGATAACTTCACTCTTCAACAAAAAGATAAGAGCGTCAAAGAGTATTATTCGGCCTTGCGAGACGTGTGAGAAGAACTGAATGTATACCAACCCTTGTCTACCAATTATGAGACTATAAGACTACAAAGATATGAATTATATGTTGCTAAATTCCTCTCAGGTATTCATTCTGAGTTTAGGCCTATCCGAGCTCATATGTTTAGAGGCAGTGAAATCACATCCATCACTGAGGTATTCACTTGTGTTCAGTGTACAGTTAGCATACAGAGTTCGCCTTCTAGATCATTCTGCATTTGTTTCTGCATCCGGTGGAGGAAATAGAGAAAGTTGCAGTGGCCATTTTAGTGGTTGATATTCAAGGGGAGGTCGCTTTTGAGGTACAAAATTTTTTTTTTTTTTTTTGAAAGATAAAAAACGAAGAGAGGTAGAAATAATTTGGAAGTCCATGGGATTTCAATGGTAGTTGTGGTCATGGTTGCAATCATCGGTAGTGCACTTATTATGGTCTTAGTAACTTCACAGTTGATACGTGTTGGAACCTTATTTGCAAGCCTGCTTGAGCCGAGGGTTATGTCTTAAACCCTATCTCCTCCGTTTCCTAACCCAATACTGCAGGTGATACAATTAAGCTATCCAAGGAAGAATATGCTAGACTTCTGAAGGATCATCCACTCACACATCATCATTCATAGCTACTCTTGCACAATTAGGTATCATTTATCTTGCATTTTCTGATAGTGTTCCTGATCGGTACACAGTGTATTGCCTCAGTTACTACAGTCATCACCCATTTCTTTTGTCACATTAGCATATGGTAATTCAACCCGTGTCTAGGTTCGGTATCGTGCGTCTTATCCCATTTTTTTCATTTGAGTTTATTGTCGGCGAGTAAGCTAACCAAATCCTCTCTTTTTTTCTTCTTTTTTTGTCGCATTTTATCCTTCTTATTGTGAATTCCAAAATCTAAAGACCGGGAAGATGATTAGTGGAGGGCATAAAGCGAATGGACTCTATTACCTTGATACTGTAATAAATGGAGCTGTATTACAAACAAATATCTCTCAGCATCAATGACATTGCATGCTTGGTCATCCCTCCTTAAGTAGTTTGAAGAGTCTAGTTCCATCGTTGTCACACGTGTTTAGATTAGAGAGTGAGGCTTATTAGTTAAGTACCATAGAGTGTCATTTCTTTCTCATGTGGACAAGTAATAAACCTTTTCATTTAGTACATTATGATATTTGGAGTTCAATTCATCTTATTGATTTATCTGCTTTCAAGTACTTTCTAATTTTGTGGATGATTATGCTCGTATGACAAGGCTATATTTGATGAAAGACCGGTCAAAATTGTTTTGTTATTTTAAAGAATTTTATACAGAAGTACAAACTCAATTCAATTCTAAGATTTGTGTTCTACATTCAGATAATGCTAGAGAATATTTATCTCATAAATTTAACTCATATCTTTTATTTCATGGCATTATTCACCAAACCAAACTTCACGTGTGCACACACCACAACCAAATGGGGTAACTGAACCTAAGAACTGTCATTTACTTACAGTAATTAGGGCACTGTTGTTGAATGTGAAGGTTCCGAATATATTTTGGAATAATGCAGTCTTATATCCCTTGGATATTTAAAGAGAGCTCCTAAATGTGCTATCCTCTACTAGTGAAATGGTCACCTTCAAGTGGAAGGATATTGTAAAGCAGATCGAGTTGATTCTCCATCTAATAGGCAAATGACTACTGTACTTTCATAGGTGGCAACCTTATCACTCGGAAGAGTGAGAAGCAAAGTGTTGTGGCCCATTCAAGTGTTGAGGTAGAATACAGGGCAATGGCCTATGCGCCATGTGAACTCATTTTGATAAAGACATTAATGTGTGAACTTGGGTTTATAGTTAAGGTTCCCTTAAGATTGTGTTGTGATAATCAAGCAACCTCTTATATTGCCAACAACTTTGTCTATCATTGGAGTACCAAGCATACTGAGGTTGACCGCCACTTCATCCAGAAGAAAGTTGTTACCAACGAAATTTGCATGTCATTTGTTAAGTCCCAAGATCAACTAGCAGACTTGTTCACGAAAACTCGAGGTTGCAGTTAACTAGATTGTCTCTTTGTCAAGATGGGCATTCATGGTATACATGCTCCAGCTTGAGGGGGAGCATTATCAGATATGGATTGTTCTATGGCCTATCTATGGTGCACCTATGTTTAGGACATAATGGGTATTCCAACTTTTATTACTAATGGCAGAGGGGGATCTCCTTTTCTCTGCTTCTTTTCATTCCTTCTCCTTTTTTCTTCTCTCTCTTTTGTCAATCATGCCACACTTTTCTTCACAACAACCAGATTGCAATATTGCATCCACAGTAATATTAGCTGATTTTTCAAGATCCTGATCCAAATTCAATGATCTTCTATTTCTATAGTTGAAGACTTTTATGTTCTTCATGATATCCCCCAAGATTTTTTTTTCCCTTTCCCTGAAATGAATAATTATAGAGGCTGATCCTCCCTGATGGAAAATTTTACAATTTCTACAGAGAATAGGTTTTATCCACATGGGAACAAGAAGCATATTTTTAGAAAGGGAAGTATACAGATCGAAGTTGGAGGCAGTTTGAATTTATTTTTATTTTTCAACATTTTTGGGTAGCAAAATCTATGTTTGGATAAATCTAGTAGGAAAAAATGAAGTTTCACCTTACAATGTAAATGTTACTTCGAAAATAAATAAATAATGCCAGGAAACAGTTAAATAAAGCTTATCTCCTGACATTTGACTCAAAAGCTCAAGTTCTGACACAGTAATTCATGGGAAGAAAATGCCAGATATCAATGGATTCTATTGTGACTTAATTCATTAGATGCATCAAACGACCACTAAGGCTAACTGATATCTAAGTTAGCATGGTGATCTGGACAATTAGGATTCTGCAACTCCAGTTTAAAGTTAAATAAACTGAGACCTACAACATTAAGTTTTTTCAAGACAACCTGGCCTTCGGATCAAGTTTTTCTTTGACTTCAGCTCGATCTTTGTCTGACAGATGTTTACAATGGTCATCAAGAGAATAAATATATGGAGAGAGAGGATGGGATACTGTCACGAAAAGCATGTCAAACATCACACTGTTTCTTCTCACTTCCTCCTCCTACAGAAAGTGTGGTTGATAATTATTACTTGAAGCATACAGTAACTTTGCAATGATTCTAATTCAGACTAACATACCGTTAATGTATGCTCAACTTTTTGTATCTCTGAAAGAAGGCGATCTTCATCAATAAAAGGCAGTTTCGCGATACCCTTCAAAAAAAAAAAAAAAAAAGGAAACATATTTTCAGGGAATCCAGTTGAAAGTAGACAGTTCCAGTAAGCCTTCATAGCTGTAATCCAAATGGAGGCTGTTCTAAAGAGGACAAGAATACCCAACCTGCCAAGCATATCGCTTCCCATTCATGTCCACTTCAAAATCTGATTCACACAATAAAAAATGAACTCAAAGCATTTCATATGAAAACATAAATTACTAGGGATTTACATTGGCAAAATATAAAGGATACCAGTGGGGTAAAAATCAATGATTGGTGAATTTGGATCACTCATCAACCACCTATAATGGACGGGGAGCGCGTGGGAACTGCAAGTAAGAACACACAATTAGAAATTGAACAAATATGATCAATCATGCATAATAACTCCAAGCAAAATTTGACCTTGCAGCTGGAAAAACCCCCATCAGCTGATTGAATGGTTTGAATGGAGAACCGAGTTCAAAGCTTATGTTCAACTGATCTAGATCCTTGAGATCAGAAGCAAAAGGAGCATAATGATAGGGATAAAACCTGAGAGGGAAAAAATAACAATTAAGACAAAAGAACACTGAAGAGAAGATCCATGAATCAGAAAGGCCTAAAATGCACATATATATATATATATATATATAGATATATATCATTAGCACATTAGCCTTCTTCCAGCAATTAGAGTTGGGTATTATGTTTGTAAAATATTTTCTACAGGATTTGACATGAGAAAGTAATGTATGGCCCCATGGCACAGGGCATCTCTTTCTTCGAATCGCATATGTGCTCTCTTTTTTTATCTGAAGAGTGAATCATGTATGCCCCATTGTTGGGCAATGTGTCTCAGCTTAGTAAACACCCATTCTCAAAGCAAACAACAATGTCAGGAACCTAGAGAAAGAAGCCCTAGCAGTTACATTGTTTAAGGAAAGAAGCCGCTATTTTGACAGATGCATCAAAACATCAATATGCAGCACTTGTTTAAGCTCGCCAGGACAGTTGACTTGTTAGGCAATCATGTGGATGGATGATATCTCAAAAAATCAAGGGGATTGGACTGTCGTAACCGTCCAGTTGGTGCAATAGAAAAGCAACAGTTTGCTCAAAACACCACAACAGTCCATGATCAAACAAAAGGAATTGCAGCAACTGGTCAGACCTCTCCAGTTGCAGCAATTTTTCGCCTAAACACACGGTCCCACTAATCAACAGTCCCGATCACCTCATATGTTTGCCACAACTTCTATGGTGACTCATCATCACCATCTAAGCTTTATACCAACTAGTTGAGGTCCACTACACGAATCCTATTATACTATTCCACTCTATCATACGAGTGTAGGCGTAGTCATATGTGATCGAATAAATAATTGTGCCATCACATATGACATTTTGGACCAATGGACCGCATATGTGATGGATGGTGGTATATGCAATTATTGTGCCTTTGGGGTTTCTCTCACTTTTTGTCTATAATAGGCCTCCCACCCCCTATTTTCACACTATAGTCAATATAGTACATGTATTCATTTTGAGTAGTTAGTTGACTTGTTATTGTCTAATAGTCTACTAAAACTACAAAAAATAAAAATAAAATCCCCTACACTCGTAGTATTTTTTCCCATATTTTGAGTAGTTATAGTATATGCATTCATTTTGAGTAGTTAGTTGACTTGTAATGATCTAATAGTCTACTAAAACTACAAAAAAACAATTCCCTACACTCGTAGTATTTTTTTCCCACATTTCCTTGAATTTTTCATTTTTATTTTTTATTTTTTTAAAACTGTTTGTGAGGCTATGCCATCACATATGTGACTATGCCATCGCATAAGTTCACAGCCCCCTTGGGTCGCACGGGATCACTTATGCCACTTGACAGCATTGTTCCTTACTACCTCCACCCATGGTGTGTCGTAACGATTGTTATGTAAAACTAACAGTGGCAACCGTTACACATTATGAGGTTGTAACAACGGTAATGGTCGTTATAGAAAAACTGACCCATAACCACTGTTATGGTCCCCGTAACGGCCCATTATGCCCCCTCATAAAGGTCATAATGATCTGTTGTGCAAATACGGGTTTTTTGGTTCATTTCAATTTTTTTTTTATTTAAAAAAAAAAAAAAACAAATACGGGTTTTTTGGTTCATTTCAATTTTTTTTTTTTTTAAAAAATAAAAATAAAAATAAAAATAAAAATAAAAAAATAAAAAAATAAAAACAAGAAGAAGAAGAAGAAGAAGAAGAGACCATACTGGTCATTACGGCCCATATCATAAAGGTAATGGTGGTGACTGTTACAGCCACCGTTACTGTTACAAAATACCTTGCTCTGCCCACGTCATTTTGGGCATTCCATTTGCCTTGTTAGATCCTTCAACTTGCACCCACTCACTCCTAACCAGCACAATTCTTGGTCTTCGTTACACATGACCAAACCATCTAAGGCTAGTTTCCCTTATCTTATTTCCTATTGGTGCTACTCTTAAGTTCCCTTCAGTGCATTCCTTTCTAATCATATCCTTAATAATCTTGCCGCTCATCCATCTTAACATCCTCATTTCAGCTACACTCATCCTATGAATATGTTGTTCCTTAACTGCCAAACATTGTCCCAAAAAGTATGGTTGATCTTATCGTTATCCTATAAAATTTCCTCTTTAGTTGATTGGTGCATGATGATGATGATCACATAAAACTCAAGAGGCATATATCCAATTCTTTCACGTAGCTTGAATTCTATGGGCAACATCCTTCTCAATATCCCTCCACTCTCATGATTTATCGACCCAAGATATTGAAAGTGGTCATTTTAGGATACTTGGTCAGCAATCTTAACTACTTCCTCATTTCCACTCTTATTATTGAAATTGCACTCCAGAACGCTATTTGCACCCTTGTCTTTTTAACTTTGTAGAGGACTAGCAACAAATTGAGAAGCACAAACATATCCTGTACAGGACACTGAATCCATCCCCCACACCTTCTGGCACTGTCCATTCTCCTCCGAAATTTGGTCAACTATCTTAGGCAACTTCAATATGCCTTGGATGATGCCTGGTGACATCTCTACTCTTCATGTGACATGGTCATCACTCCGGCAAGGACTTCATTTTTTTTATGGTGGCTTGCATTGATGGCGACTCTCTAGGCCATCTAGAAAAGGAGAGACTCTTGACGCATAAAAACACTTGCTCCCCTCCCTCTACAGTTTCAGCTCAAGCTCTGGGGGATGTGAAAGAATGGCCCTCTACTTTCGATTTAGCGGAAACATTTAGCTTCCTTTCCTTCCTATTTGAGTTGTGTTTTGGCTCGGGTGTTATTAGGGGTTGGTTTTGGGTTCTCTTCTGGTTTGGACTTTGTATAGATGGCCTACATTGCCATTTCCGTTTCTTCGATTCTCGGGTTTCTCGAGTAGTATAGATGTTTTAGGTTTTGGTTGTTGAGTAGGTGTTTTGTTTTGTTCTATTGTTTTTGTTTTCTTTCAGGTTGCCTTGCCTCCCTTTCAATAAAAAAATTCAATCTTAAAAAAAAAAAAAAAAAAAAAAAACCTTCATGGCACACCTCATATCCTATATTCAAAAAACACTTCTCATATATTACATTTCTTTAGCTTCCAGCTGGCTGAAGATGATTATGAAAATTTCTTTTTCTCCTACTATACTGAATGTTGTACTAAAGGATTACTGTAGCACGCTCCCTCGCATAGAAAATTGCCATATTTTATATGGAGAAATGCTCACATCCAACCAGTTGGATAATAACATGTGGTCAACCGAGTGGATAACTTCCAATATGTCATGTGCGTGCGACATCCAGCCTGTCCAATAGGTTGGCTCCAGAATGAGGATTACCTTTGGCAGAAATCAGCCCCATCCACTTGTCAAGAGGACCACACTTGTATTTTGTAATTTCTCAGCAGCTACACATTATTTTCTATAGGGTGGTCTACCTTATAGGTGGACGGTTTTTTTTCACAAGGTGATCCTCAGGGTGGAGCCAAGCTATTGGAGGGGAGGGATGTAGCACACACATGATAGGGTGGATGTTATTTGCTGGGCAAGGCAACTTATCGTCCAACTGGTTGGATGTGAGCATCTCTTTTACAAAAACCTTCTAACCATCTAATGGCTAAAAGACCCTAATCAATAAACTAAAAGACCAAAAGGTTATCAAGAACCTAATGAATTGAAAGTCAATCACAGTTTATGGACTTGAACACATTTGTAGGCGGGGCATTTGGGCAAATAGTTCAGGCCATAGGGCACACAGCTAGGGTTGTGACTCGCATCTTCACCGCAAGATCCTTGTTGTCATCCCTGCTTCCAATATTGGTGCTAGCTATTCGGGTCATCTTAATAAATTCTGTTTTGCATGTCATTTCTAAGGCCTAGTGAACAAGTCTTTCATATCCCTCCTCACCACCTCAAGTGAAAGAAATTAAGCCCAAAAAAAAACAAAGCTCCGTTTTACAAGAATGCAGATAAGAATTACATGAATAAACAAGCCCAAAAAGGAAAGACTAACTATTTGGTGTATAGTTATGAACAAATTCATCAGGATTTGAAACCCAATAATCTCTATTTTTACAATTGTGGGAAGTACCACAAGAGATACACAATGTACCACAACAGCTGAACATTTACAAGTTCACTCACCATTGCCAAGAGCAAACACCTTCATAATAATACTTCATAACCCAGCACAAGCCTTCAGTGTATCTTAAGACCTAAAAAAGATAATGCAAAGCCTCTATCAACTTGCAGATACCACAAACTCACAATAGATCAACTGAGAAGTCGAAGAGAAGGTTAGTTTTAGAAATGAAGAGATTATTAAAATAAATTACCATGATAAAATAAATTTCTAGAAAGAAAAAATGAATATATGAAATATGCACAACTGCAAGGAACATGCATATGCTGGATCATTATATAATTTTGCCGTGTATGCTTGAGAAATAAATAATATAGTGGTCAGAGCATATGGAAACTTTCAGCAAACTACACCATTAGCCCCTCCCTTCCTCCTGATAGCAGGCTAAGCGTATGGAAACTGTCACCTCCCTCCCTACCCTTTGTGCGCTGACATATGTAAATAGATTCCTACATATGGAGTGGAAACAAACGGATAAAGTGGATGTGTGAATGAGTAACATCGGCCTCTTTTTTAGTATTGGTTAACGGATCACGAAAAGGTTTCTTCAAAGCTTCAAGGGGTCTTAAGGAAAGGCAATCCGCTTTCACCTTTCTAGTTTGTTGTGGTGGCGAAAGGTCTAAGCAGGATGTTAGCAAAAGGTCAAAAGGCGGGTCTAATATCAGGCTTCAAGGGAATACAAGAAGGTGACCAGATTTCCCACCTTCAGTTTCGGACAATACAATCTTATTTTGCAACGCAGAAATATCAATGGTTGACTACTTGAGGAAAATATTAGGGTGTTACAAAGAGTTTTCAGGTCTAAAGGTGAATAGTAGAAGTGGGATGCTAGGCATTGTCTTGTTCAAGGAAGTCTCAGGTTTCGCATATGCATTCGAGTGTGGGATTGTGTTGTTTTCATCCACTTGGGCCTTCCATTATGTTTGGGGAAATTGGCGAAACATTTGTGGAGCAAGGTGATTGAAAGATTTGAGAGCAAGCAATCAAGGTAGAAGAGCCATCATTTGTCTATAGAAGGGCGAATAACGCTTATCAAAGCAGCTATAAATAACCTTCCGTTCTACTGTCTTTTTTTTAAATGTCCAAAGTCAGTTTTGAACAAGTTGGTTGAGGCGTGATTTCTTATGGAGAGGGACCAACACCAAGCATACGTGTCATCTACTCAAGTGGGAAGAGGAATGCAAGCCAACAGTTGATAGAGGCGAAGTCAAGTTGTGTCATCTACTCAAGTGGGAAGAGGAATGCAAGCCAATAGTTGATAGAGGCGAAGTCAAGCTGTGTCATCTACTCAAGTGGGAAGAGGAATGCAAGCCAATAGCTGACGGAGGTGCAGGTATAAAAGTGTTGGAGTCTATGATTGTGGCCTTGATAGGGAAGTAGTATTGGAGGTTTGGTAATGAGGAGGGTAACGTGTGGAGAGAGGTAATAGTGTCAAAAAATGGAGTCCACATGGGGGGGTCAGGAGGCAAAGGAAAACTCAAACTATAGAGCATTGGGCATATGGAAAGCTATTACTTCAATAGCTACTTCATTTAAGGAAGGGATGGCATTCTATCTTGGTGACGGAAATCGTAATCGTTTCTTGGAGAACTTTTGGTGTTGGGACAAACTATTGGGGCTTGACTTCATGAGGTTTGCAAGGTTAGTTCCAACAAAAAACATAACAGTGGCTACTTCTCTCTACTTGGCAAGAGAGGTGTGTTGACCCACCAGCTGTTGGGACTTATCCGATGAGAAAGCAGATGACTTTGCTCGGCTACTAGGGTGACTACACAATATCCATCCATCCCCAACCTTGAGGGATTCTCTGGTTTTGAAAGTTCATCCATCGGGTAAATTTTCAGTACAATATTTCTACCATTTGATACAGAAAATGTTGGATAAAAGGAGACCAGAATATTGCCACAGGTTTTGGTTCTACAATGCACCCCCAAGGCGGCAACTTTTGTGTGATTGGCAGGGAGGAAGAGGATTTTAACCATAGACAACCTCCAGAAAATGAATATGATTCTTCCTAATATTTGTGTTATGTGCACAAATGATGCAGAATTGATAGATCATATCTTCATTCATTGTCCAATTGGACGGAAAGTGTGGAATTCGTTTCTAACAATTTTTTAACTGATTGGGTAATGCTAGAATCAGTAGAAGATCTATTATCAGCATGGCACAGTGGGAAATTAGAGAAGGAACAATCAGTGGTATGGCGCATGGTCTTGTTGGCAATCTTATGGAATATATGGGGGAAATGCAACAGACGTTGTTTCCTCAACAAAATAGGAGCATGGGAAGAGTTAGTTTGGAAGACCAAAGGGGATCTGTTAGAATGGGCGTCCATGCTAAAGAATATCAAAGCTTTCAAAGTTGTGTCTTTCCCATATTGTAATTTTGGCGCCATATTCTTTCCACAAAGACTTTCGTCAAATTGGTACTTTAATAACACTAAATCAGTCATCCTTCGAGGGACAAAAAAAAGGATTCTCATGTAAATGGTATAGTATTTACATAGGCAAACATTTACACGTGTAAGTAGTTTACCATGCTTGTCATTTTGTTCTAATTTAGACATGTTACTTTCCCTTGTTTGTCTACACTTGAAACAAGTGTGAAAACATGTGAATATGACCTAACCATGACTTGTGAATATGGCCAAACTTGTGAGAATTGGTTGCAGGATGGACCAATTGTCTGACCACATGAACACATGTCACACATTACGTATCCAAATCATGGTCCATGGTCCCCACCACATCAACACAAATGTCTCATCAATTCTATCGGATTATTGTAACCATTGGATTAGGGGTTTGGGAAATAGAAGATCCATGCTAAGTTTACTGACTAAGTGTAAACATCGACGTGAACCATCCATCATATGGTGCCATCTTTGATTGTCATTCCACTCAAATCACTTTGATCAGATGATCCTACCCATTGGATTAGTGGTTTGTGAAATGAAAGGTCCATATTGAGTATACTAGAGAGGTCTAAGGGCTGTTTGATTTTTCATGTATCAGGGAAATACCTGGTAAAAAGCTCATTATTACCTTTTAACTCTATTTGAAATTTCAAGCGTATTTTCATCTCGAAAATTGGTCCAAAAAAGCTGACTTTAATTTGTGGACCCCACCGTGATGTGCATGACATATCCACAACGTCCATCTGTTTTATCAGAAAATTCTAGGGCCTAAGTCCAAACTTGAGACAGATGCAACGCTCAAGGGGCCCATACCACAGGAAACAATGACCTTAAACGTCCACCATTAAAAGTTAATTTGTTCATTGGGCCCACATTGATGTTTATTTGTCATCTAACCTGTTCATGAAGTCATAAAAATATTGATTAAGGGGTAAACACAAATATCAGCTTCATCTAAAACTTCTGAGAGCCATACAAATTTTTATACGGTAAGCATCCAATTTCCAGTGTTTCCTGTTGTGTGGTCCACCGGAGCTTTGGATCTGCCTCATTTTTGGGTTCATGCCCTAAATGAGGCTGACATATAGCATGAATGCTGTGGATAAGCCACGTACATCACAGTGGGCCCTACATTCATTTGGCAGCCATCCTGGGTTCTACTGCTTAAAAGTTAAGCCGTCAACATCTGCATTGGAAATAATGCGGTAATTACTTGGGTAAGTAATTATTACCCATTTACCAGGTAATTACCTCTTACATGAAAAATCAAACAGGCCCCTAAGCATTGAGGTGAATCATCCATCACATGGTGCCACCTTTGATTTCCATCTCTCTCAAATCACTTTGCTCAGATGAGTCTAACCATCGGATTAGTGATTTAGGAAATGGAAATCCACAATGAGTGGATTAGTGATTTGGAAAAAAGAATTGTCAATACCAAGTATAATAATGAGCTCTAAGCATCAATGTGGACCAACCATTATGTGGGGTCCCACCTTTGACTGCACATCCCTCTCAAACCACTTTGATCAAAATATCCTAACCATCTGATTAATGGTTTAGGAAATGGACGGCAAACAGTGAGTATACAAGAGGAGTTGAGGAATTGATCTGGAGGATCCATCATGTAGAGCCCATTTTTTATTGTCCATCCCTCTCAAATCACCTTGATCAAATAAGCCTAACCATCAGATTATTGGTTTGAGAAATGGACAATCTGTATTGAGTATAATAGAGAGGTCTAGTTGTTCATTTGGGTTGTCGATCACATGGGGCCCACTTTCAATTGCTTGTTACTCTCAAATCACTTTGATTGGATGAGCCTAACTATCGTATTAGTGGCTTCAGAAATAGATGATCCTTATTGACAACACTACTCTAGTGTTCGCAATATTGATAATATAGGCCGAAATATTGACCGATATTATCGATATCGCAGGCCAACGGCACGAAACCTAACCAGAATAACATAAAAACTCCCTGATTCATGCGTATCGTGCGATATATTGCACAATGTCACAGTTTACCGTGAAAGTCACTTTGTTTTTATACCCGATATCGACAGATATTGATAATATCGACCAGGAACCTCATTGTTTTGTTAATAAAAAAAATCCCCAAAAACCAAATTTTCACATTTTTCCCTCAAATTTCTTCCTTCTAACTTAATCGTCGAAATACTCTTCTCATATTCATGACCATTTCACAATCGGTAAGATATTTTCCATTTCGATCCATTTATTTTTGTTTAAGACATGTAAAAATGATTCTGAAATCATTAATTCTTCATGTTTTGTAAAGAAAATCAAGGGTTTCAACTAGAGCTGGGCATCGAGTCGAGTCGGACCGAGTTAGGGCTGACTCGACTTGATCTGGTTTTGAAATAGGCCTGACCCAAACTCGATCTCTCATCCCACACCTCAGTGAACCCCACCTGGTTTTCCCAAATCCTGAAACTGCTTCCTTGCAACACAAGTTTCGTTCGAGAGCGGAACTCTTTTCCTCCACACTTACAACAATGCCGCAATTCGTGTTAATTTCTCTCCAACAATCCCAACGATTCAAGTCTCCAAATCCAATGACTCTTGTCGCTCCAACACAATTCCTCGTCGCCAACCAATCCCAGCAGTTCACTCCTCGAGGCCACCTCGAAACACAACCATACTGCACGTGGCAGCCACACCCCTCCAATCTCGAACCCACTGGCAAAATGGCCCCTAATCTTAGTAAGATGGATCCCACAAGCTTTGTACAACCTATCATGACCATTCAATGGCCTCAAATCAAAAGAAAACTCATTCGCTACAAATCTGCCATCAAAGAGTCTTCAGCTTCTTCGTTCGTATCTGCACTGCAAGTTTTGTAGAAGACTCGATCCGTAATCTTATAGAACCATATTTGAGGCCCATTTGATCAATGGATATCCTAAAACATGCATCTAGACACAACTCGATGTGTAAACAATGGAAACTATTCGAAGTTTATCAAATACAAACCTTCGTACGCGAACTCTCTACCTCACACTGTGCTATAACTCACCATCAAAAACCTTTAAAACAATTCTATTTTTGCCCAAAAATCCCTATAGAAACCTATAGAAAGAGAGAGCTTAGTAGAGAGAATATGAGAGTGAAACAATGAGGAATCGTGAGTTGTGCGTCACATGTAGCAACTGCCAAACCACCAAGTCAACTTAGAATTCCATTAATATCATCATCGTATTGCCAAGATCGCAAACCCACACTAGTCTTTCCTCATCAATCAGTAAGGAAAGCAAAGCATCCTCTAACTTCAGCCTATGCATCTTTATTACCGTTGCACCGTTCGCCTCCCCCGCACTACATCTTTTCGTTGTACAGTGACTCAATGAGTCAACTTATTATTACTTCAAACTTAGAATAAGAGATTAAAACCAATGTCTCCAATGGTGAAATCTTACCCGAGCCATTCAGGTCAACAACCATCCAAGGTGTTTACTAATCCTCTCGTGATCGACCAAGTTCAATAGGTTGCATTCATATCAAATTAAGGTCCATCCGCCTAATCCAGTCGTACATCAGATCTTCTCACTAAGTCAGGTAGGTGATCTATCCTTGATTTGGAAATTTTATGTGATATCATGCACTAAGTTCAAGTAACTTGTAAGGTCATCCAATGATTGTAAACGTCGCTAATTTGTTGATATGGTGAACGCATGGTAGGTGATCTATCCTTGATTTGGAAATTTTATGTGATACCATGCACTAAGTTCAAGTAACTTGTAAGGTTATCCAATGATTGTAAACGTCGCTAGTTTGTTGATATGGTGAACGCATGGGTTCATATTCTGATGTGTTATTGTTATCATATAGTAGATGTGATTCCATTAATCATGAGTATGTTTTGTATGTCATTTGACTCGTGTTTAAATGC
The DNA here is from genome assembly GCF_029962835.1 of Magnolia sinica. Taxonomy (NCBI): domain Eukaryota; kingdom Viridiplantae; phylum Streptophyta; class Magnoliopsida; order Magnoliales; family Magnoliaceae; genus Magnolia; species Magnolia sinica. The sequence continues at coordinate 60,855,708 of NC_080589.1, read as the reverse complement.
ATCGTTATGTGTAGTATACAAACATGGACTTTGTTTATTTGAATTGCCAAACTTGTGAATACATTATTCAATGGATATTTCTATTAGTGGAAAGTGTTACCTGATGTAAGTAGCTTTATAATTGTACGTTTTAGTTATTGCAAGTTTAGTAAATTTTACGGGTGCTCTGCCTTAAAAGGAACAGTGTATTTTACAGGTGTTTTGCCCTAAAAAGATAAGTGTACTTTACGGGTGCTCTACCCTAAAAGAATTAGTATGTTTTACAGGTGCTCTGCCCCGGGTTTTGCCTAAAAGATCACACAGGTGCTCTACCCTAGATTAGTCCAAAAGGGATCAAGAATACTTGTTTTATATTATTTCGTTATTATAAATTCTCAAATGATACTATGGAAATTGGAATGCCACTTTATTTCTTGTAATTGATCATGTTCATGGTATTGAACTCATACTAGGTGTTATCGTGGAATTTCCAATATGCGAATGATGTGATCCTACGAGCCATTGCACTCACACCCCCTTGGACTGTTTTGCAGGTGCAGAGATGGAGTATCACGAGCAAACTGGACAATATTCCTAGTTTTATTTTTATTATTAAGAGTAGTTTGGATTTTATTTTATTATTGTTCATTAGGTTAGTTTGATATTGAATATCAATGTAATAGAGTTTCAACTAAGATTTGATGGACTAGTGGACATATATAATATATTGATCAGTATTATATTTATTTTCCTTTAGTTTGGCTCTAATTGTCCGTGGAAATGAATTGAAAATTGTGGATTGCATTATAACTTGATTAAATATATCTGTCATGGGATTCGGATTCAAGCCTAACCAACTTGGGTACTGAATTTCGAGGCGTGACAAGGGATATGAGCAGTGGTATGGATACCCACAAGCTTCATCTATCAACCACAAACTGTGACAATTACACAACACCCATGGATGGGCGAATTGGTTCAATTTGGAGAGGATGAGTACTGACATTATGTCGGGGAGTATTTTAACAGGTACCATTCTACTATGACTTGGGCACGGTACTGTCAATTTGTGGAGTAGCGGCATTATTCCCAACCCCGTCGAGATGTAGGTGATGATTACAAGCCACCGCACAACTATGGGTCTAGGCCATAACCAGTCACATCATTCATAGGTAGATTTCTCAATTTCTACTTCTTTTACTTCTGAATGAATTGGTTGTGTTTTCGTAAATGTCTTCTTACATTTATAAATGTTATGCATTCAATTTGAATATAGTAGTAGTTCAATTAGATAGTGCATAGCTTAGAACCCTATGCAAAGGAAACATATTATGTGCACTTATTTTTTGAGATGTTCTTATTTAAAAGTGTGAATTAGGGCCTTTTTTAACAATCCCTAAAGTTTCATTGAAAAATTCAACCATTTTCCCAATGCTTTTTTTGTTTCCCCATGTTTCCCAAAAAGTGCAATAAATTACCCGATAAAAACAATATATCCCGCACGATAACCAATAGTATCTATATCCCAAGGGTGTGATACGTAACGCGATACCGATTTTTCGAACACTGCACTAGAGAGGTATACCCATTGATGTGAACCGTCCATCATGTAAGGCCACCTTTGATGGTCATCCCTTTAAAATCACCTTGATCAAATAATATAACCATCCCATTAGTCGTTTAGGAATAGATGATCCATATTGAGGTGGTAAAACCAACAATTTACACATTTAAACACTTCCTCATGGCCTCATGGCCTCATGGGGAGATGTGTGAAATTGTTTTGGCCATTTACATATACAATGTTGTCAAAATCATTATTGTATCGCAAATCGTAATATGGGTTGAATCATATCGAATCATAAATTGTATTGTAAATCTTAAGATTTTTTTATAATTTTCTTAAATTTTGAAAAACTATGAAAAACATAAATTAATCAGAAAAAAAAAAAAAATCACCAATCAGCCTTTTTCCATCAATATGCACCAAGCCACACCATGTCATGAAGTGTTAAAGGATTCTTATCTTTCCTTTATTTTTGTCTTTCAAGAAATTTCCCTTAAAAAACACAAGGATCCGTTAAGAATTTATCATCTTGTTACCTTTTTTTATGGAGAATCACATTGGAAAAGCAGCATTTGGTAACTATAGAATGGCAAAAAAAGATATTTTCATTTCTAAACACCATTCCACAATACATGTAGTTCAACATGATCGTAACCATCCATAAAAACATTCTAGATAAGTTAGAAATCAGTTTTTGGTGTTTTGACCAATTAAGAAGTAAGAAATCATTTTTTATTTTTTTTTTAAAAAAAGCTCCGTGATTTAACGTTAAAGAGATATTTAATCTCTTATAAAGAACAAATAAATAGTTTACCTATTCTAAATGATTCTTAAAGCCCCCACGGCCCCACCAATTTGAAAACATAAAGTGAAAGTCAGGTGAAGCTTAAAATAGAAGAGAACAAGTATAATTTGAATCGTAAATCATAGGATTCAAATAATGGAATTGTAGGATTCATATAAAAAGGGATTCAAGGTGGGATTCAAATCGTTTTGCTTAATATTCAACTCAAATCGTATATCATAAATCTTAGGATTTCGACAACATTGTACATATGTAATAAGTAGGTGTGAAAACATTTACATACATAAATCTGCACAAACAAACGTCCATTTACATATGTAAATTGTGTGCAAACAAACATCCCCCAAGGGCCTGTTTGAATAGGGTGAATCCAAGAGGGAAGGTAAAGCTAAGGTCATGGATTACCTGGGTAAAACCACTGGATTTCCATTTCCTTTCTACTTGTTTGGTTTCCACAACATTTCCTATGGAAATCTATTTTCATTTCCCTTTCATCTGTTTGGATTGGCATGAAAAAGTGTGGAAATCCAACCCAAAATGTTTTGGATGCCCCACACAATCATGACATATACATACTTACCATCCAATCCATTCATCGGTTGTGCCCAGTGTTCGAGTTGTCAATATTGCTACAAGTTTCGCTGGCCGAAGATAAAGATATAATATCGTTATCGCCAATAATATCGCCGATAATTGGAAATGAGGGGAAAATAGGGAAACATGGAGAAAATGGTGGAACTTTTTTGTGAAACTTCAGGACATGCCTAAATACACATATTTACATATTTAGAAATGAAAAATTTCAAAAATTTAAAAAAAAAAAAAAAAAAAGCATTAAATAATAAGTTTCCATTTAATGGGGGCCAAAAGGCATGCGCTCCTGTAAGATATATGTTCCATACAAGATTTGGATCTGCTTCAATTTTTTGGATCATGCCCTAAAATGAGTTTCCAATACAAATGGACGGCATGGATGTAGTCGCATACATCAAGATGGCCCTCGAGTCAGGGTCCCACGGACATGTGGATCTAAGGATCCACCAAAGCTGCTCGATGTTACCCGGGGTAATGCCGTGTTATCTTTATCATGTGGGGCCCGATTTTATCGTTGTGATAAATCCACCCCATTCAACCGTTTTAGATAATCATTTTAGTGCATGGTCCCAAAAATGAAGTAGATCCAAATCTCAAGTGGACCATACTAACAAAAACAATAGTGATTTAATCCCACCATTAAAAACATTTTAGAAGCCATGCCGATCAAGCTGATAATTGTGTTTTCGTTTCATTCAGGTCTGTATGACCTAATCAAGAGTTTGGATGGCAGAAAAATATCACAGTGGGCCCCACAAACACCAAGCCATAGAAGTCGCATGCCCACAACTGCATCGGGAAAAATCTGAAACGGATTGCACACTAAGTAACTGAGTGCGCGGGACATATTGAGTAAAGTCTGTAGGGCCCACCGTGATTTATGTACCTTATCCACTCCGTCCATCCATTTTACCCTATAATTTTAGGGATTCATTTAAAAAATGAAGCATATCCAAACATCAAGTGGACTACACCACAGGAAACAATGTGAATTGAACGGATACCATTGAAAAATTCTTAGGGGCCACAAAAGTCTTGGATCAAGCTGATTTTTTATGTTTGATCTTCATCCATGGCTATATGATCTAATGAACAGTTTTGATGAGAAATAAACATCATTGTGGGCCCTAGGATGATGCAGGACATGAAAATTAAATATGATATGTGAGATTTCATGCTTAAGATCACGTTAGTTCAGAAACAATTACACAAATTCCATATCCCACATGAAAGTCCAAACATTCAATTAAAGGGAATCTATGCGGGTCCAGGCCTACACATGATAGGGTTGGATCAATAAAAAATATGAATCAAACGATACTCAAAGATAAGAAATAATCATCCACACATGCATAGTAATCAATCCCTGATCCAATAGATTCACCAATTTCAAATCAAGGAACCCTAAGGTAAAAAAAGGGGCATAAAATTGGAGATTTGAATAATTTAGGGTTAGATTTAGGGATTTTGGGTAAAAGCGGAGTGAAAGAGAGGAGGGAGATAAACCAGAGAAGTACCGCACGCGTGGACAACAACAATGGCCCAGACGCACGTGCGTGCGATATCGACCGCACATGTGTGGGGCCCACTATTCAGAAAAAGACCACCTTGGCCTTGGTTAGCCAGGGATGGACTCCAAAACCCCCAAATCTTATCTCTATCCGATGTACGGTTTGTGCGTGATGCTCCGTCGAAGTTTCAGCCCTCCTGTAGGGCCAGATTCTGAAATTCTGATGTGGGGAGGAGAATTGCTGCAATAGATGATTGATTCAAAGTGTAGATGATGGGGTGAGATGAGAAGGTTGGGGGCGAATCGGGATAGATGTAGCTTCGCACCATAGTAATTAACCCTTCGATAAAGGGAGGGCTTCGCACCCAATTAGGCTTCACAACTCAGAGAGTACGAAAACGTAGAATATTTATTAATGTTCAATGAATGAAAAAAGCTACAAGGGGTGCCTATTTATAAGAAAACCCTATACCCCAAAACTCGCGGCATGTGCGCAACCTATTACTTGGCAATGAAGTAAACCAAAATAAAAACTAATCAAAGAAATCTAGAGCGTCCATGATGTTCTAAATAATATTAATAAGCAAAACCTAAAATATGAAATCAATCTGACTAGTGAGCCACGATCATGAGATCTCATGATGGGCTTCTCTTGACTAACGGGCCCACTCTTTTAAATCAAAACTTCGTCTTCTAGCTAAGAGGCCCTCCCTAGACGTCGTCATCGATCCAGATCGACGGTGGGGCCCTCCTTCTGGCATACTAGCGTAGGGGGTTGGTGTGCGTGCACGTGTGGACGGCGTGCGCGGGATGTCCCCATCAATTCTCCCCGACTGCAAAGATTTCGCCACTGGCAAAATAAAACTCCGGAAAAGAAACAACCTAGTTTCTAAAAACGAAAATGGAAAGTTTTTAAAACAAGTTAAGAAAGTTTCTAAAAAAAACAAATTAGGAAAGTTTCAAAAAAAAAAAAAATTAGAAAAGTTTCTAAAAAAAAGCAACCTAGTTTCTAAAAACGAAAAAGGAAAGTTTCTAAGAAAAACAAATTAGAAAAGTTTCTAAAAAAACGAATTAGGAAAGTTTCTAAAGAAAAGCAACCTAGTTTCTAAAAACGAAAAAGGAAAGTTTCTAAAGAAACAAATTAGGAAAGCTTCTATTTAAAAAAAAAAAAAACAAATTAGAAAAGTTTCTAAAAAAAACAACCTAGTTTCTAAAGAAAAAGAAAAAGGAAAGTTTTCTAAAAATAAAAAGTAAGTTAGTTTCTAAAAAAGAAAAAGGAAAGTAAACTAGTTTCTAAAAAAGAAAAAGGAAAGGAAATTAGTTTCTAAAAATAGATTAAGAAAGTTTCTAAAAAACAGAAAAGGAAAGTTTCTAAACCTAGAAATAGAAAACTAAGTTAATTTCTAAAATAATTCAAATAAGGGGATAACAGAAAATTTCAGCAGCTTATGTCAGGGTTTATGGACCTCTAAACAGCCTTATATGATAAGAATTGATGCGTAATGGACATAAATAACCAAACCCTAAACATGTAATGAATTCCCCTACAAGAACCCTAGGCTTTGATACCAAATTTGATGCTGGACATTAAAATTAAATATGACATGCGAGATTCAGGCTTAAGATCACGTTAGTTCAGAAACAATTACACAAATTTCATATCCCACATGAAAGTCCAAACATTCAATTAAGGGGAATCCATGCGGGTCCAGGCCTACACATGATAGGGTTGGATCAATAAAAATTATGAACCAAACGATACTCAAAGATAAGAAATAACCATCCACACATGCATAGTAATTAGTCCATAATCCAAGGGATTCACCAATCAAATCAAGGAACCCTAGGGTAAAAAAAGAGGCATAAAATTGGAGATTTGAATAATTTAGGGTTAGATTTAGGAATTTTGGGTGAAAGCGGAGTGAAAGCGAGGAGAGAGACGAACCAGAGAAGTACCGCAAGCATGGACAACAACAATGGCCCAAACGCACGTGCATGTGATCTCGGCCGCATATGTGTGGGGCCCACTATTCAGAAAAAGACCACTTTGGCCCTGGTCGGCCAGGGATGGACTCCAAGACCCTCAAATCTCAGCTCGATCCGATGTACAGTTTGTGCGTGGTGCTCCGTCGAAGTTTCAGACCTCCTGTAGGGCCAGATTCTGAAATTCTGATATGGGGAGGAGAATTGCTGCAATAGATGATTAATTCGAAGTATAGATGATGGGGTGAGATGAGAAGAAGGGATGGTAGAAGATGGGCAGTAGAGATGGTAGAAGATAGTTGGGGGCGAATCGGGATAAATGTGGCTTCGCACCATGGTAGTTAACCCTTTGATGAAGGGAGGGCTTCACACCCAATTAGGCTTCACAACTCAGAGAGTAGTAAAATGCAGAATTTTTATTAATCTTCAATAAATGAAAAAAAACTACAAGGGGTGCCTATTTATAAGAAAATCTTATACCCCAAAACTCGCGATATGTGCGCAACCTATTACTTGGCAATGAAGTAAACCAAAATAAAAACTAATTAAAGAAATCTAAAGCATCCATGATGTTCTAAATAACATTAATAAGCAAAACCTAAAATATGAAATCAATCTAACTAGTAGGCCACGATCATGAGATCCCATGATGGGCTTTTCTTAACTAACGGGCCTACTCTTTTGAATCAAAACTTCGTCTTCTAGGTAGGAGGCCCTCCCTAGACGTCGTCATCGATCCAGATCGACGATGGGGCCCTCCTTCTGGCATACGAGGGTGGGGGGGTGGTGTGCGTGCATGTGTGGACGGCATGCGCGGGATGTCCCCATCATAGGAAGGTTTTAACAGTGGAATCATTATTCTCACCATTTCCTTTGGTGTTGTCCACTTGAACTTTGGATATGCTTCAATTTTGGGATTAACCAGTAAAATGATCTGGAAAATGGATGGACGGCGTGGATAAACCACATACATTCACAGTGGGCCGAGGAGGGTTTACTCGGTACGATTAAGCATAAAAGTTACTCAGTACAAAAAAAAAAAACATGTTGATGTAGGGACTTCACCAAGTTGTGGACCCACCATGATGTATCTGTTACATCTAAACCGTTCATCCATTTCAAGAAATAATTTTATGGTATGACCCAAAGAATGAGGCATATCCAAAGCTCAAGTGGACCCCACCACAGAAAACAATGGGGATTGAACGCCTACCATTAAAAACTTCATTAGGGCCACAGAAGTTTTCAATCAGGATGATATTTATGATTTTCCCTTCTTCCCTGTCTATGTGAACTTATGAACAGGTTGGATCTCAAATAAACATCATGGTGGGCCCTAGAAAGGTTTCAACAGTGGGCAACACTATCCCCACTATTTTTTGTAATGGGGTCCACTTGAGCTTTGGATATACCTCATTTTTTTACTCATGGCATAAAATGATCTCACCAAATGGATGGGCGGTATGGATATAACAGATATATCATGGCGAGGTCCACGGAACTTGAAGACAGCAAATCGCTACTAAGCATGTCTGTAGCTATTCCGAAACCCTATATCGTTGAAGGCTCTAAGTCGAAAAACTTGATATTTGGTTCGGAGGGGGGTTCACACCGAAGAAGAGGGATTTTTGAGGGAGGGTTTCAAAACCCTAAATGATTCCCAAATCATGAGGAAATTCCCAAATCCCTGATTTTCGCCGAAATTTCGAGCTTCCAATCAAGAAAGGTTTCTTACCTCTGTGTGCAATGTTCGAAGATCGGCGTTGTCGATCGAGGCATTCTTCCGACTTCCAAGTTTCGATCAACCAGGTACGAGATCACTCTCATGTATTTACAAAAATAGCGAAATCAAAGCAATCTTCCAATTTTATTTCCCGATTTTTACCTATTTATCAAAAAAAGAGGTGGTTGGCTACAGCTTTCCCGTGATAGGTTATGTGGTTGGTGGCTACAGTCGATATTGTCGGCAATAACACAAAATTATCGACGATATCTTCGATATTTCGCCGATAATATGGAGAGACAAAAATTTGGGGTATCGGTGTCGCTAGTCTAACGACACCGATAATATCGACATTTCGTCAACAATGGGAACACTGATTGTGCCTCATCAAGATGAAAGAATTACCCAAAAATCATATTATATTCAAAACCACGCGTGGGCCATAACACATGAATTTAGAGGTTTTAGGTATATTTTTATGGAGTGGCCCACCTGAGAGTTCAATCAACCTAATTTTTGAGATCAAGGCCAAACAAGGAGTAGCATACTTGATGGATGGGGTGGAATTTATGCATGTAAAGTTGTTTTCACCATATATGAGAAAGTAAACCCTAGTAGATACGAAGGCAAGGTACAGAAGCATTTTCTTCCCTAAAATTGGAGAGAAGAAATGATGAGAAGTTATTTTCAATCCAAAAGGTGAAAAAGGAAACACATTTACATGGTTAGTTTGCATTCCTAATCTGGTGAAATCGTCCTATCAAGAAAAACTAATGCAGGAGCATTTTCACACCGGGCTAGAGTGGGGTGGCCTGTGGGATGCAGGGGCACACTCGAGGTGGGCAGCTCGTGTGAGGCAGGTGGCTCGTGTGAGGTGGTACCAATGTGATGTGGGGCCCACGAGAGGGGTTCGGCCGAGGTCCTAACCTATGCGATGTGGGGCATGGGTCATGAGATAAAGGGATTGATTCATCATGCTCTATCAGTTCAAGCTTTTTGAGCAAGTGGTTAGTTGTCTTGCATCATAGAGGTATCAGAGCGAAAGGTCCCATGTTCGAGACTCCTCACCGAGGGTGATTAATGCAGGGGCATTTTCACACCGAGCTCAAGTGGGGTGGCTAGTGGGATGCAGGGGCACACTTGGGGTGAGTAGCCCGTGTGAGGCAGTACCCGCGTGATGTGGGGCCCACGAGGGGGGGTTCGGCCGAGGTCCTAACTCATGGAATGCGGATAGTTTGAGCTTTTAGAGCAAGTGGTTAGTTGTTCTGCATCAAAAACCCTTTTTTCCCTATACAAACAAGCCCTAAGTAAAAGAATAATAAACAAAAAAGGAAACAATAGACCCAAAATTCCAAACAAAAAAGACCAAAACTGAGAAAATCATATAGACTTGAGTAAATCTCACCCAGAATAAGTGTAATTTGTTAGTTCATGGCTTATTTTTGGTGAAGTACATTGAATACTATCGAGCAAATGAAAAAAGAATCTAGTTTTACCTCCCACGAAGATTTTCACCAATAAATTCGCCCACTTCGATCCAACCTAGGCTTAGACTCTCTCCCTCTCTCTAACCCCCCCACCCCCAATGTGCACATATCGAACAATATTTTGAACAACATTCAATGACGCAACTCCTAATGAAATGGGTTAATCCTCTTTATACATGATCACCTAGAAAACCTCCATTACAAGTCACTCAAGGCCTTGCCTTCAAACTCTGAAAACACAATGTGCAATCCACCATGGGTTGTCAACACCTTAAAAGACTAAAAAAGCTCATTCCCATTTTACATGTATTTCTCCAAAAGAGTTGAGCAGTAAGCCTTTTAGACCCTACCACACGTGTTGAACCCCCATAAAAAAATCTCCTTTATGCAAAGGGAAAAACTTCGGCAATGTGATGGATGATATGCATGTAGTTAGAAATTAGTTAGAAATTGCAAACATAGCATACAATTAGATCAAATTAAACTGTCAAAATTATGGGTCCAGTTTAGGTGTATTATGAACCAAAAATCACAATTATTTAATCCTCTTACTATCAGATTGGTGGACATTTGTTGGACGGTTTTTAAAAAACAAAAAAAATAATAATAAATAATAAATAATAAATAATAAAATAATAAAACAAAATAAAATAATAATAATAACCAAGGGTCCTATTTCAACAAACAAGCGTCCATGAACAACAGATTAGGATTGCTCAACCAATCTAACATGGGATTGTGACAGCAAGAATGGGATCCACAATTTAGTTGGTTTGAGTTAATATATGCCCCATACAATTTCTTGGTGCCTGTGTATCAAGCAGCAGACTTTGCCAAAGTATCAAAGAACTCCCCATATGCAAGATTTCCCTAGAAATCTGGCCTGGAGGCCCATTTCTATAAAAAGAGCTCTTTTAGCGCATAACTTTGCAACTCTTCTGACCTCCTGAATATCTGTATAGGCCCTTGGGCCCACCATGGTAAGCTAAAGAGTCCACCATCTGGAACCAAGGAACCCACAACTTCTTCACCAAATTCAAATTGCATGTCCAACTTGTATTATTATCTTTAAAATTTATTAGAAATATGAACACAGCCAAAAAAAAAAAAATTTGAACTCATCGTACAATTACTCATACCCACTTACAAACCCTGAAACAAAAATTTCACAAAGCACACAGGATCACCCTCCCTTTGGCCCTCTGAAAGGTAACCTCAGTGCCTCAGTGCCTCAAAAGAAAATACCAAGTATTTTGGATACTGTTTCCAAATTGGTATCCAAAAGGTAAAATACCTGTTTGGGTACATGGTATGAAGGGAAAACATGCTACCCAGTAAGGCTCTATGTTTTTGAGAGATAGGTAAACAGCATTCTGTTATAATAAAGCAGAACTGTTGTAAAAACAAATTTCAAGGACCCTGCAAACTGGTAACCTGACCAATGTTGGTGAAAAGCACAAGAAAAAATGAAGAGGACAGGCGTTCAAGTTATTTTGGATCATTTAACTTACAACATCTTTCCGTATTGTTGCAACTTCATCAGGAGTTCTTGCAGAAAACTTCTCTTCATAATACCTTTCTTTCCAACCTGGTTCTCCCAATTTGACCTGACAGCGTGAATATCAAAACTGTAACTTACAAAGGTAAACAGCAAAGCTTAAAGCTTAAACCCATAAGAAGCATGCTGAAGCAACAATCTTCAGGAGGTCGGGTATGAGGAAATAAATACTAAACTGGAGGGATAAAATCAATCATCTGCAACATTAATACACAAGTTCAAACCTTGTCTTCCTCTGGATTATCGGAGTTAAAAGCATCTGACTTCTCGCGAAGTAAATCCTTGAGCTTTAATTTCAGATCGTCTTTGTTTTCGCGTAACTGACAAAAAACTTATGGACAGTTAATGCTGATAACTCTCATAAATATCATATGGAGACATTAGGATCTAATAATCATGGCCATTACAGAGGAAAATTGTAATTACATCAACGCCCACCAGACCTTGTATCAAACCGGTGCATAAGTTCTAGAAAAGCATTTGTAAAAAATGGCAAATGGCACTAGACTTATCAAGGTATTCTTCCATTAAAATGAGAACATACTTCTAGTTCAAGGTTATTCTCGGCCTCAACAATTGCAGCACCAACAGTTGCCCCTCCTGTGGAAACACGCGCAACCTTTTGGGCACGGACATGAACTCCTCTCCCATTACAAGTTCCAGATCCTGTTTGTAGATATGGTGAAGGTGAAGGAGCAGAAGCAAGACGTGAACCACGATAACGAGAAACCGGTACTAGATCAGGTTTCACTTGGGGTTCTGCATCATCTCCTCTTCTCGATTGTGCCTTATCACGCTTCACTCGTTCTGCTTGGCGCTGCAAAAGGAAAAGAAAGGAAATTGCTCATTAGGATAGTTAATGGTTGAAGGTACAAAAGAAAGAAGATGCACGATGTATCACCATAAGATAAAACCCTGCACTGAAGGATTGTAACAATTACATTTCAACAACAGTATGTACGTGCCATTTTCAAATGCATATGTAGATGAGAAACAGAATATTTTTCACTCACAAGTTACAAATAGACACATTTGAGGAAACCGTGGGAGGCATCACCAGTGAGAGCAAACCGAAATGATATGAGGAACTGGAACAATGATGTTATGGATGCTACGAGGTCTGATATTGGTGATTCCATATCCCCGGAGGCGCTTACTTTATGACATGGCGGAAACAAGGGTATAGTGTGTGGCAAAGAAAATATCAACAATTGTTCGGTTCTATGTTACCCGAATACAGGTAAGGGTATCGTGTATGGCAGTTTGGGTTCTGCAGATCCTATAAATCAAATTCTCAAGAGACAAGTATATGGCAAGGCTTGATTGCCGCTCATATAAGTATAATCGTGTTAAAAACGCCCCTAACAATATCACGAGTTGAATTTGATACCCAATTGGAACAATTCACTACAAATTCGAAATAAGAGAGAATAAAATCCTGGTAATCCAGATATCTCATCTTTGGAAAGGGGGATCCTTTGGGTTTGATAGATCCTCAAAAAAACAAAAATCTCAGGAGCCAAGTATAGCAAGGATTGATCGCCGCTCATAGAATATTGTAATCATGCCTTATCCATGCATGTATATTTGATCCAATCCTTCTACTGCCATGGCCATCCACAAAACCTTTTCAATGGTCAAAACTAAAGTTTAAAGGTTGAAAACATTTCTAAAGCCTTTTAAAACCTTTTGAGTGTTGTGCCTAGCGGAAAAACCACTTGAAGAACCTTTGATCTCCTAGACTAAGGAAGCCATAAATGAGTTCCTAGGAAGCCAATGGATCCCTTGTTGGCCCATGAGATATGTGGACCTTGATAGATGCACCCGACCCCACCCACTTTTATTAGACACTTGATAACCTCATAAAGCAAGCCAAAGCACATATAATGAAGAACTTAACCCTTACACATCCTCAGATCTAAGGATTAATCAAATTCCAATGCACCCATGATCAATTTCCAAAGCACATATAATCAAGAACTTAACCCTACCCTCACATGTCGTCAGATGTAAGGATTATATAAGATTGCAGTGCACCCTTGATCAATCCAAGGCAAATGGTCCCTGGGCTATAGACTTCAACTCAATCCACCAATGCAAGTGCCCAATAGATCCAACAACAAGACCTTGTATCCATGGCGCACTCACAATCCTATGCGGGTTAGGGTGAAGGCACACTAACTCATCGTTGTTTCTGATGGTGGAGACCTACCATCCTAGCTTGCCATAAGTCCCCTCACAAAGGATGACTATATCCATCATCACAATGACAACAATAACCACAAGCCCTTCTCAAAACTTGCCAGATGGTCATGGTGTTACAAGGTATTGTGATCTATGGACCACAATTCACCCTTGGACAATGAACATTGTGTCTAGTCTCAAGCTCCCACTAACAACAAGAGGAATCCCTCTCCTTTAACCCTCATACATCTGTACACTTAAGAAACGTCCACTTATTATTTAAGGCATATCAAACTGTCCATCAAAGACCCTATGTAATGATGATCTACATCTAAGACTATAAATGTCACATCCACATTACCAATGGATAGGGTTCACATTGGCTCGGGTTAACAGAATTAGTAGCTTGGAGGGGGATGGTGTTAGAACCTGATAAAAGGGTCAAATTTGTGACTCCATTATCCAGTTTTACAAAAATATGCTATCTTGTGATCAATGGACGAAGCTAAGACTAGATAAGCTTCATTTTCCATGCCTATTTGTGGAGGAAGCCTTTTTTAGAAGAAGTCAAATTTTAATAGCAGTCGCTTCTCTAAGGACTTGGAAACTACCTTCATAGCCCTTATCCAAAAAAAAAATGAAGGGACGAAATTGTAGAAAGATTTTAGAACCATCAGCCTTATTGGAAGCCTGTATAAGATCTTAGCCATAGTACTTGCTCTAAGATTTAGAGGTGTTTTATCCAAGATTATATCGGAAAATCAAGGTGCCTTCGTAGCAAGTAGACAGATTATGGATAGCGCCCTTACAGCATTTGGAAGGGAAGAGTGGATTAGTTTGCAAGCTTGATATAGAGAAGGCCTATGATCACGTGGATTGTTATATGCTTGAGAGACTTGGTTGTGGCCGAAAGTGGACACTTGGATACAATCATGTATTCAATCTCCATCTTTTTCCATTCTAATTAATGTTTTGCCTTTTGGCTTCTTTAAGGCTACTTGTAACATTAGGCAAGGTCATCCTTTATCCTCATATCTTTTTGTTGTGATCAGGGAAGTGTTAAATATGATGCTCCATAAAGCCAATGAAAATGGCTTAATTCATGGTTTCATGGTCATGAAGGCGGGGGAGCAAGTTAGTCATCTTCAATATGAGGATGATATGATTCACTTTTCCGATGCAGATATGACATTGATTGATAATCTCCGAAAAAATTTGTTGCTAGCTTTGAAGTGGCCGGCGAAGCACTTATGGGACAAAGTTATCAAAAGAATTGAAAGGAAGTAATCAAGTTGAAAGTATCAATATCATTCTTTGGGAGACCGGTTGACTCTTATCAAAGCGGCCTTTTCCAAGATGCCAATTTATTTTTTGTCTCTATTCAAATGCTTGACATCGATGTTGGATGGACTCGATAAGTTCAAAAGAGACTTATTGCGAAAATGGGTTGAGGAAAAAAGGAAGTTCAATGTACTTAAATGGGAAGAAGTTTGCAAGCCATTTAATGAGGGAGGAGCCGGTTTGAAATTTTTGGGTCTTGTGAATGTTGCTCTTCTTGGAAAGTGACAGTGGAGGTTTAGTTTTGAAGCGGGTACACTATGGAGAGCTTCTTGTTTCCAAATACTTTACTCAAATGGGTGATTGGAGAATAAAACCTTCCGCTCTCTATCATGCCTCTAATGTTTGGAAGACGATACTGTCCACCAAGCAAATATTTTGTAAAGGAATTCCTTTTTCTCTCGTAAATGGGAATTGTATTCGCTTTTGGATAGACATCCGGTGTGAGGATAGGACATTACAGGAGTTTTTTCCGAGACTGACTAGTATTAGCTCGGACTGGTTTATTCTTGTGGACCGTTGTTATTCTCTAGGTGGCGTGCCTATTGTTCGGCCTCCTCCATGTCAGCGGAATTTATCAAACGAAGAATTTGAGTTCCTTAGCTTGCTTTACCATCTGAAGTTCTTCATGCCTTCACCTTTAGAAGAAGATTCGATGGTTTGGAAGCATTTTTCAGTACGTTCACTCTATAGTTTTATCACTAAGCCGTCTTTGCCACCTTTTCCTTTCCACCATTAGTCTTATGGAGCCTCTCCAAGGATTGCGGTTTTTGTGTGCCTTATGGGAGGAGCGTTCACCATCAACAATATTAAAAGGAGATCTCTTATTCTTCACAACATTTGCTTGATGTGCACGGGGGATGCCCACTCCGTCCATTGTGTGGGCCCACCTTGATGTGGACCATTCATTGTGTACGACCCTACCTTCAATATGGGCCGTTCATCATGTGGGCCCACTTTTGATGCCAATCAATCATCATGTGGGCCCACCTTCAATGTCCATCACCCATCATGTGGATCCCACTTTTGATGTGAACTGCCCATCAAGTTGGGCCTACTTGATGTGGATGGTCCATCATGTCGAGCCGCAATATCATGTGGGCCATACATTGTGCAGCCTACCTTTTATGTGAACCGTGCATTATGTGGGCCAACCTTGATGTGGACCGTCCATCATGTGGGGCACTCTTGATGTGGATAGTCCATGTGGTGCCACATTTTGATGTGGGCCCCACCTTTGTTGTGATCATTGTGGACCATCTATCATGCGAGGCCCACTTAATGTGGATAGTCCATCGTGTGGGGCCACATTTTGATCCGGGCCATCCATCATGTGGTACTCATCTTTGGACGTAGATTTCCTGCGAAAGCCTTCCGCGGGAAGTTCATGCATCGGGATGATGGTTGGGGCCCACAGTGATGTTTGTAAGAAATCCACACCGTTCATCCATTTTGTAAGATCATTTTAGGACATAGGAAGAAAAATGAGGTGGATGGAAAACTCAAGTAGGCCGGACGAGAGGGAAAACTGGGGAAAGAGTTTCCTACCATTGAAACCTTTCTGAGATCTACCTTGATGTCCACCATTCATCGTGTAGGTCCCGCCTTTGTCGTGGATCATCAATTATGTGGGACCCATCCTTCAATATGGGTCTTTCATCATGTGGGCCCACCTTAAATGGCAACCTTCCATCATTTGATTGATCCCACATTCAATGTCCACCATCCATCCTGCAGGACCCACCTTTAATGTGGACCACCCATCATGCGGGGCTTGCTTGATGTAGTTTGTCCATCATGTAAGGCCACACTTTGATGTGGGTGATCCATCATGTGGGGCCCACCTTTGATGTGACTGTGTATTATGTGGGCCCACCTTGATGTGGTCCATTCATCATGTGGGCCCCACCTTCAATACGGATCATTCATCATGTGAGCCTACTTTGAAGAGATTGCAAAGAGGAGGGCAAGATGAGAATCACTTGAAAAGTTTAAGGAAAACTTGTGTAAAAATTAATCAAAAATGTCTACCTGCTTACGCCAACTAAGTGACCTCTCCATCACTTATTCTTTAAGAGCTTTTTGGGTAGTTTCTAAAAAAATAAGTGGTAAATTAGTCTCACTTTAAAAAGAGGTGGGGACAACCCGTGCCTTCAAAAAAAAAAAAAAGTGGTAAAATTAGAGTCTCAAAAAAAAATTTTATAGTTTTACCAAACAATCTATTTTCAAATAAGAGCTTTTTTTTAGAATAAGCAAATAAGCTCTTATAAGTAGAGATGTCAAACAGCATCTAAATCTACAGTTGATATATATTGATAACGGAATCCTTTGTTGAAACAATGAATTAATATTTTGATAATGGAATGCTTAATGATAATGAAAGCTAATTGCCCTTGAATTCAATATGAGAAGAGGCTAGGATTCCACCCTAGTTGTCAAAGGTGCATTCCGCCCTTGAATCATGAATTAATATAGGGTTAATTGGTCGCTAAACAAGTATAAGGTGGCTTGATGAAAAAGGGTATCATTTGGCTAATTGGACAAAAGCCAGTAGTGAGATTGGAGATAAAGGTTCATGGGATAAAAGGTTGATAGTTTAGAGTTATTACAGTTGGTTACTTGAGCTTTTAGGGTGATTGGACGTTTCTCAAGGTGATTGAGTAAGAGAAAACAACAATCTTGTGCTCGTTGTTTGGGTCAACTTAACAAATCGAATTTTTCCAATCATTCATATCAGATGGACCATCCTTGAGCTTTTAGGGTTATTGGATGTTTCTCAAGGTGATTGAGTAAGAGAAAACAACAACCTTGTGCTCGTTGTTTGGGTCGACTTAACAAATCCAATTTTTCCAATCATTCCTATTAGATGCACCATCCTTGGTAGGTATGCAAGCCTTCATATCCCTTCTGATCACATTTTGTCAAGTAGATTTAGGCCTTGCCATCCTCCCATCAAGGTTTACCAACTTATTAGGGTCGTCTCCAAATTTTGTAACACATGGAAAAATCTTCTCTTTTTTTATGGCTGGAAATATTATTAGGGGCAAGCAACTCAAAAAAAAAAAAAAAAAAAAGGACAAAACAAAACAGAAAAAAGAAGAAAAACAAAAATAGAAACTTAAGGCAATCAAAGGCTGTAAGCCTGCAACTCGAAACAAAATTATACGACATAAAACTCGACCTAAGAACAACCGAGGCAGGGACAAAGCCATGCTGAGGAGGCGGGGCCTCAAAAGCGGAGAGGTAGGCCCGGGGCAAGAAGCTTCTAGGAGGTGGAGACTTGGGAAACCAAGATCATGTCGATAAGGGAGGAAAGCCAATCCTTAAGGGCCTGTTTGAATTTCCAGTGCACTGGTAAATACCAGGTAAAGGCGTAATAATTATTTCCCAATGTATTTACAACATACCTGATTTGACAATTTACTTTTTTGACACGGAAACCGAAAACATTACAAAATATATATGGGTCCCATTGTGATGCATTTCACTTATCCACACCGTTCATCCATTATGCCATTTGAATTTATATTATGAGCAAAAAAATGAGGTATATCCAAAACTCAAGTGGACCACACCACACAAAAAAGGAAATCGAATACTTACCGTTAAAAACTTTGTGGGCCTACTGTTTCTTTTGGTGTGGGCCACCTGAGTGTTGTATCTGCTTCATTTTTTGTCTCATGCTTCAAAATATTGTAGCAAAATAGATGGACGAAACGGATATATCATATACATTACCGTACCATTCAAAAATTAAAATTATCTCTTTTGAACTAGTTTCCATGGCACAAATACCTATGAATTTTCAAACACGGTAAACCGTAATAATTACCTATTTCCAGTGTATTTGCACTGGCTTTGAAAAAACAAACAGGCCCTAAGGGGTCTTCGTGCGTGAAGACTTTTGAGAGAAGCTGAAGAAACTTTATTTTATATATATATATATATAACCGAATGCTCAGCTGCACGCCTGTTCGCACGGAACTTGTGTGAACTTTTTGAGAACTCAACATACGTGATGTGAGTCCAAAATTTGAACGGTCCACGTGATACAGCACCGCATGAAACCCCCAAGGCCCAACTTTTACTTTGATCCAAAACTTTGGTGTGTCATGAAAAAAGAAAATAGTTTCCTACCTTGATTTGCATCTCTCTTTACTATGGCCCACCAGAGTTTTACTTAAGGGTGAAAATTGGTCCCATGGGGTTTCAGGGATTCTGCATCATATGGACCGTTCTGATTAAACGCCCATTACACGTGTGCAGAGGTGCACACGCGTCTCTCTCTCTCTCTCTCTCTCTCTCTCTCTCTCTCTCTCTCTCTCTCTGTGCGTGTGTGTATAAATATAGCCCATAGCGTGGCCATAAGAGATAACTGCCAAATGAGATTTAAGTCTTTGTTGGGACCCACATTATGCCAAGACAATATGAGGTCGGGAATCGTTCAAGGCATCACCCAGTTTGCATGAAAAATGGCCAGATGGTGGGCCAAACTTGGAAGGCTTAGGAACAGTGCATGAAGAGATGAGGAATGGATTCAATGTCGAAACGCCATAGGACCTAGCATATCAACCAAACAAAATTTAATCATTCCCCAGGAAATGCTGCAACTCTAACATTCCCCCAGAAATATAAAAACCAGAGAATGAATTCCTCAACAACCAAACAGGCCCTTAATAGATGAAGATGCTCCATAATGGAGTGATAACATTTCACAATACTTTGCCTGCATTTTACACAAACAACACTTCTACTAGACAGTACAAATATTTCCTTCAAAGCTTGTGCACATATCATAAATTACGTACAGTGCAGGCACATGTATCCATATGGCTTGTGAATGTGCTGTTCCCATTGGAATAAAGTTAGTATACAGGACAAACCTGATGTAATCGAGCTCTTTTCTGGAAGATTCTATCTTCATAGGACCCCACTGCCTGAATAAAATGCTCTACCCTGCTCAGATTTGGCTGTGATGGTAAAAAGAATGCATCAGTAAACAACAGGAGTAAACTGATAAATGTTCTGATGCTTTTAAAACCATTACTTATGTAAGTGCTGTAAACTGTTTCAATCTGTCGTGTTTCACTAACTGGTAAAGTGTTTACCAGGCGTACAGTTTTCTCTGTCTGTGTAATGGTAAAATATTGTTATGAATTAAAAAGTTCTATTATAAATTTGAATATATATATATATATATATATATATAGGAATGCTTACCTTTGCACCTTCTTATGTGAGCACCCGTGCACACCTTTGCACACGTGTCATGGGCACAGAATCTGAATGGCCCACGTGATGCGGCACCCATTGAAACCTAACAAACCCAACTTTCAGCCCGATACAAAACTCTTGTGGGCCATAGCAAAGAGAAAGGCTTGTGAGGTTTCAAGGGGTGCCGCACCACATGGACGGTTCAGATTTTGTGCCCATGACACGTGTGCGAAGGTGCGCACGGGTGCTCACATAAGAAGGTGTGCAGGGGTGTGTGTGTGCATGTGCGTGTAAGTGTATAAAGAGTTTGTGTGGGCCAAAACACTATACATTTGTGGGGATTTTGGTGTAACTCTTTACGAGTAGTAAACACTTTACACCATTTTTCTCCCATCCAGATATGGTGTAAAGTGTTTATAACTTGGGAGGTTTTACAAGCATCTACACGACCCCTTAGGTGGGAAACCCATCATCATCATCTAAGCCTTGTCCCAACTAATTGGGGTCAGCTACATGAATCCAAACAAGCCCTGAGATGTGGAAACCCAATTGCAGTAATTGAAAAGCCAAAACCAATAGCCCAAGCAAAATGATACTAGAGGTACCCCATCCTATGCATGGTTGGTGCACAGCATCTCATGCATGTGGGGCAATGCTTTGATGTTCTAAATTATTGATTGGATAGGCCATCTGTTAATTGGGAGCTAAATCTTGCAGCCATCTGTTAATTGGGAGCTAAATCTTGCAGATTGGAAGATCCCAACCATTTGATCTTTCGCCTGTTTTTCATCGAATGTGGATTATTTATGGCTTTAGGCCTTTTGATTATCCATTTGTGACCCACCTAAAAAGATCACCGGCTTGATTCATTGGCTTAGAATATTGCACTGGAATGGACCCATTATGAACAAGCTAGCCTGAATTGCACTTCTTGAATGATTCGAGCTGACCATTTATTATTAAGCATCAATTTGACAGCCCACTAATTGGGACAGTTGGGACAATTCAATCAGCGGGATTTTCCGGCTACAACTCCAAAGCACCCAATTTGTGGAAATTAGATACATCCCAAAATTATATTAATGGACATTCCTAGAAATGATTTGATAGACATTTGACCATCCATATGATGTAATATATTGTCTAATTCATCTCGATTTGGATTACGACCCATCTACAAGGAATGCGTGAACATCCAGGTCATTCAATAGGTGGAACCACTGTGGACCTTCCTCAGTCCCAAAATCAGGCTGGTGCATCAATCAACTGGGCAACGTGTAGGAGAAAAATGGACCATCATTTTTTAAAAATGATAAATGGTCCATATTCAATTTCCATGTGTGGCCACCTAATCAGTGGACAAACCTGCAACTGGACAGTAGCAAGTTCTCTGTGACTTCTGCCAAATGAATGCCTGGATCCAGCGCATGGGCTCCATCGTGGCCAGTGTGAGGCTTTAAATACAGAGACGCACGCAACCCATCACTGATGAACAGAGAGAGTTAAGATTCACGAAATACCATGAGGATCCACACAAGAAGAGATTGAAGAGATGAGAGGACACACTTTAAGCGTGCAAGATCCCGGCCTATCAATAGGTGGTATACAAATATGCCCTGCCCATAAACCAGACCAATCCCACACAAGAAGAGATTGAAGAGATGAGAGGACACACTTTAAGCGTGCAAGATCCCGGCCTATCAATAGGTGGTATACAAACATGCCCTGCCCATAAATCAGACCAATCAACTCACATATGGGCCATATTTGTACGAGGAAAGTGGATGCTTACAAAGAAAATACCAGCAGCCAATATTCAATATGCATGTGTCAAAAGCCCTGATTAGTGGACCAGCCTTGCCTTTGGGCTAGGGAACATTCATGTTGAGCCCACCTGACGCATGGTTCAGACCTCACACACATGCCACATCGGCATGTTTGCCATTATTCACCTCTTCGATCTCTTCTTAGGCAGAACTCTATACGAAGCAGTAAACAAATGAGAAATTCCGGCAAAGTCCGATGGTTCATATGCGAGACTCAGAAACTGAACATGGCATAAATGTAACTCAAATTAAATCATCCAAATCACAGAAACCTATACCCAAGAAACAAAAATTAGACTGAACTATCTCCTAAATGGCCAGTTGGTGGACATCTTATCAGCAGTTAAAATTAAAAATAGCTAATATTGCAATTTCAACTTACAAATGTCCACTTATCAGAGGTTAGCACAGTTTAATCAAACTGATTTGGGGCTGATAACCTATCTACAGCGGGTCGGATGATTTGACTACAGGCACATGCATGCCACCTGTGCAATTTCTGCACAGCCCACTTGATGAGTGCCCTAACTATTTTCAGGCTGAGACATGTTCACAGCAGGACCAATGTGATTAGTGGGACCCAAAACTTGAATATGGATGCTCCAATGACACCTGTTCTCAAATTGTGGCTACATCTCCTCTTGCGCAGCACAGATTAATCTAGTTCTTAACATTGAGAAATGCTGTAGCAATTTGCACACCCTAAAAAGCCTTGATAGGACATTTTTAACCTTTTGTTTGCGGCTTACAGATAGGTTGTTAAGAAGAACCTGCAACAACAGTTCTCATTCAACTAAAAATGCCCCAAGATCAGTCACCAAGAACTTCTAATCAGAGTTCACTGACCAATAGACCCACAGTCCGGATTACTGAACCACGGGCCTCATGGCCCATCCTGTGCAAAGATGTGAGGACCGTGTATCATAGAATTACTCATCACTAGGATTTGTGCAGGATCTGAGATGCACGTTAGGCAGTACCCACAGAAAATGATCCTTGCCCCAAGAATCCGGCCAACCCATTTGTATTGGGGGGGGGGGGGGGCCCCTTGGTTACAAAGAAATGGATGGCAACAAAAAATGTTGAGCAGTGGATCCATGTCACCTGATGACTGGGCATCCTGATTTTCAGGACTGCACATGTACCAGAATGGATACTACAAGTTGGTGCCAGATACTCAATGGGAAACAGGGTAAAGACAGGAGAGTTACTTGATGCCCTGCTAGAGAGTGACCGTTCATGCATGTGCACTTGGTGTAGATGAAAATCAAATTGACTGGACAAATCAAGGTCCAACCATAGATAGGTCATGAACTCTAAATAGATTTATTAAAGAGAAGAACCTCTCATCAATGAACATTTCTTTTTCGTATTCAAACTTGATTATGTTACACTTTAACCACCCATTAGATTTCCACCAACCAAAGGACATCAGTTCAATATAACATTCAGTTTGACCATCTATAGTAGGACCCACGATATTGACGATTTAATTTGAATTACACGTGCAATTTGCACAATTTTTTAGTGCATGAATATGAAACCATCACACTCTGCTAGACAATGTTGTGGTGGGTTTTTTTTTTTTTTTTTTTTTTTTTTTTGGGAACTAACTTTTGGAGAGTATCATAGTTTCTCCCAAAGAATATTGCTTCTGCACTATGGAAGAATGTGATGGTTCTTGTGAACGCATTCAGAAATTATAAAGTGGCATACATTTGTAGCCCAAACTAAACATCCAAATCATGGGATCCACTGGACTGTTAGATCAACAGAAAGTATACTGAACTGATAAAATAACTGTGGTATTGATTTGAGGGATAATGGATGGACACCATGACAATAATCAATGATCAAAATGTTAGATGAAGGATTGAACTGTTTCACCTTATGCTCCCATTTCAAACCAAGGATTTGCTCATCCAATTTGAATTCTTATAGGAACCATGGCTTTCCCTCTAATATCCACACATCCAACTCTTAGGAATCATGTTTCCTCCTCTCTTTGTTCTTTCTTTGCTTTCCCCGGTGTGGGATACATTGCCATGTGAGAGTCACAATTTTGTCACAAAAAAAGGAGATACTCATTCACATAACCCTTATTTTGGGAAGCTTACGGGCCTGTTTGATAATTAGGAACACATGGGGGAAAAAAGGATTTCTCTTGTTTGATTTGCAAAAATCACAAATTCTATATGTATAATTATTACACTTTTCCACTTCTAAAATTCTCACAAAAACCAAGGTAACCACACCTTTAACTACTGACTTGGGGGGCGTCGGGCAGCTAAGGTCCATATTCAACATACAAATTTCCAGTAATCAGAAGTTAAGTGCTTTTAATCACCCTGATTTTCAGGTTGTAATCAACCATGCATGCCACATGTATAGCTTCCCAGTGCGAATGAACCATCACACTCTGTATCAAATAACTTCCATTCTTTTCTCTACCCTTTATGTAGATGTTAGAGAAAATTTCTGGGAAATCCATGTAAGATGAACCCGGAGTCCAGTAGCACCCGTGAGATGGTCCTAGCTAAATATATAAGAATAGTTTCTCAGTTACTGGGATTTGAACGGTTTAATTGACTAACAGGTAGGCCTCATGTATAGCTTTTCGGTGCATGTAAATGAACCATCACTCTGCCAGAGTATCAAAAACTTCCATTTTCTTTTTTTGGTCGTCTTCTTCTGTTTATGCATTTGTCAGAAGAAAAACGATGGGAAATCTATGGACGATGAACCTCGAGTCTAGTACCACCCGTGAGAAAGCCTTGGCTAAATATAAAAGAATAATTTATCATTTAATGGGAGAACAAATGATGAACTTTGTTTCCCTGCTACCAACACCTCGAGAAAATGGGAGCAATATAAAGCTATTCAAAATATTGGACAACTAAAAATAGCTTTGATGCTCAATGTTTCTCTTCTTTTTTTCTCCTTTACAAGCAAAAAAGAATGGGGAAGATTGAATAAATTAGGCATAATATGAATTTTTAATGGTTAGGGAAAAAAATCTTTGTTGATACCAGCAGAAGGGTATTTTTTCCAAAACTAAAAATACTTCTTACTGCCATCTTATTCAACTGCAGACCCTTCAAAAAAAAAGTTATTCAATTTGAGCAAAATTAGGGGAAAAAAAGTGACCAAAGAGTAATTACCTCGCTTGCATCAGTCAAATACCCACCCATTGCCCCAAACTCTTTCTTGTATACAGCTATCAGCAGATTTATTGCACCCTAAATACAAGGATCCAAAAGAGAAAAGATACGTTGGTTATTCTGCAACAAACCATTGGCTTAAGAAATGACTATGCAAAGAGCCAACTATTGGTAGCTTACAGAGAAACTTACAGCCATTAAATTTTGAAGGACACATAAAACCGACAATAATAATATCACATATATTCAAAACACGGCAATGAACTTTAATCAAGGGAATACGGACTCAGATTTGATACAGGAGTGTACAATAATCAGCTTACATTGAGAAAAATATGATTCTAAACACAGAATTGAAATTCACAGAGCATGGAATACGTAACCATGCTGAAGTACAAACCTCGCGAATCTCTAGCGTGGGCATGTGTGGAAGAAAATCATTTCCAACAAAGAAACACATGAAGATGAAATCATCAACAATGCATTCAAAGTCAACCTCAAAAGGAGAATTAGGAATTCTCATTTCGTACTCCAAGTACTCTCGAAGAGTCCAAATGTTGAGAAACTGCAAAACAGTGAAGCAAGGATTTAACAGCAGTAAATAACACAACAAATGTATCCAAGAATTACTATCCACCAAGGACTTTTGGGCCAACCTGATAAGGTTTTTTAGGAACAGGGGCATCTTCACTCTTTTCATCAAACTCTCCAGATTTTCTCTTAGCCTTTCCTTCACAATCAGCTGCTAAATGACCCATCTGACCGCAAAGGAAGCATTTATCTTGTTGTCCAGGGGTAAACACGACCTGAAAGATGTCATGCATAAATAATCTGCCAATGAGCAGTTCAAACAGAGATGGAACGCTATAGGGCTTGAAATAATCCATCTATGATTCATATTGTGTGATGTGCAATACAATATCAATCATAAGATTCATATTGCAAATCGCACAATTTTGAGAAATATTAACAGAGGGGGGGGGGGGGTGTGCACTAACCTCTCTCAAGATTGAGAAATGCACTTCATGAGTCGCTAAAGCCAACATAATTAGATCCGCATCCTGTGATACAGCAGCATACGTTAAAAAATTTACCAAAAGATACTAACAACAATTAGAATAAAGTAAATGCATTAAGAAAAATGTCCACCAGATCAAAGCAAAAGCTGGTCCCTTTGATTTATTTTCCCAGAAGGGTAGCTAAACCAGAACTTTCTTTTCTAACTGGGAAAGTAGATCCAGATGCCCTTCACAGGATAAATGAAAAACATACCAATCCATATAAACAGTGGCGCGTATTCGGATCAAAACCAGGAAGATTTCTTTGCAGACGAATATACGACATAATTTTGTGTTCCCCTTCACCAGGAACATTTGCATCAGAAAGGATAACCTTCAAAAAAATCAAATGATAAGCATAAACCACAACACAGCCTTAGTAAGAACTTAAAAAGTTTGGACTGAGTTGAAACAAAGAGTAAATAATTAAGGTTGCAGTGGAAGAAAAAGGAGCATAACGCCATGTATATGGGATAGGGACTTAATATAAAAAAGACCTTAATAGATCTCCATCCAGGATCATGGTTTAGTCTCAGATGAATGTAGTACTGCAGAGCAGTAGACAAAACAGCCATAAATTCAGTTCCAGGAGTGATAACATTAGAATCACAAACTTGTGACTGCTGTTTTGGAGGAAGCATTCTGCCCTCTTTCTCAAACTCCTGACGTAACCGTTCTTCTTCTGCAGCCTGCACAGTCAAAAGGTGAAGCTTCATTCACCACAGCATAATAAATTGGCAAGCCTGCACACATGCACACAGAGAACGAAATTCAAAATGAAACAACTGGGAAATTAGACAAGTTGACCCACCGCATCAGCTGCATCTTTGGCTGCTCTGAAACGTCTAGATCGCTGCTGGTTCATTTTAGCTCTTGGAGCAACACCATCTACATTTACATATCAGAGCATTAATGTTGTTTATTACATATAATAAAACATCAATAATTGCATCATCATCATCAGGATAGCCTTCTAGTAGCTGTTTGGTGTTGACTAACATCAATAATTGCATACAAAACAGACATGGTGAGATTAAATAAATTATTCGGAATCAGAAATAAAATCTTATTCCCAATTTCAATCCAGCAGCAAAAGCAAAAGATACAAAATGAATTGAAGAGAAACGAAAACTATCACACACATCCAAAGAAATATCCGAGCATCCATGAGTTCATCATTCATCTGCATGCTAACAGATGATCTGTGTGCATCGAAGCAAACCAAATTGACTTGTCAAATACCAGGAAGCAGTAATTAACACGACAGTGTCGGCCAGTATTGACAATTAATCAGGAGAGTTCCAGTGCCGACTCACCAATAGCCATATAGAGAAGCTTTCGTGGACGCACCATTACAAAAAGTCTATCGATGTAATCAAACATGCACTGGAAGACCTCGTCAAAAGTTACTGGGGCAGGCTGAAAACACAAAAAGGGAATCAGCTGAAACGTGCTTTTGCAGAAACATGGAACAAAGCCAACCAAGCATATATTATAACTTAAAGACTATATCAAGCACAATTTCCAACAGACACTAAAGGCAGCATAAAGCCAAAAAAAAAAAACCTTAGGCAAGCAATCAACATTAAAATTCTCCCCAGCAGAAGAAAAAAATAACAAACTAAAGAGGATCTGAAAGCAATCCAAACAATATTGCTGAAAACATTTTGTTAAAAAAACAAAGATAACTGGTAGCAGCTAATGACTAGAAGAAGAACATCAATCCTCCAAGTAATAGAAAGATTTTACGTAAAGGAAACGCAGAACAGAAAATTCTATTCAAACCAAAGCATGAGGGAAAAGGAAAACAAAGTGGACGAATCCCTCCTAGTCATCTAATCCAAATACATTGCCACAACACGGTCACTATCCTTGAAGTGAACTTGGAATTAGAAAAAGCAAGCTTCCTCAATGCAAAGCAAGGTCATCAGCAAAATTTAACATAACAAGAACAGGCAAAAAGAAACAGAAACTAATAGAACAATAGGTGAAACTCCAACTTCTGTTCAAAGCATTATTGCAGGTGCAGAAAGTTACATTTAGAGAATTCTTCAAGTATGCTCAGAGACTAGCAACAAATGCATGACAAGAGCAGGAGCTAATTAGGATGGTCAGCTTTCTGAAGGGGCATTCTTAGAAACCGAAGCATTGGAACAACCATCGAGTTCTGGCAGCAATCTGAAATCTCTTTGCGCTAGTAGCACACCTTGATTCCCAGAAAGATATTAGTTTAATCTGGATAATTCAGATGGAGTCTGCTGCTTCAAAATTCATCACCGTGATTCCCAGAAAGATATTAGTTTAATCTGGATGATTCAGATGGAGTCTGCTGCTTCAAAATTCATCAGAACTTCTCACACCCAGTTTCTAGGTCTGAGATGTTGCAGCTGGCTTACATTTGTCATTGAAGTATCAAACATAGTTATGTCAGCTCTAATCTAATACACTAGCTGTCAAACCACAGCAACACCATAGCAGCACATCTGTCAGGATTCGGTACAATTACAACAATTTAATCACCATCATCATCATTATAGCCTTGCAGCAACAATCGACAGCTGGCTTTATGAATCCTGTTTCGCCAAAAAAAAGAGATAGATAGAAAACAGGAACTTGATGATTGCTTGGCAAAAGCTCAAAACCCAGCTGCCCACATGACACCAAACCTCCTTTTCCCGTGCTTGGTACACTGGGCAATTGCTACCGGCGGTCATCATCATCATCTAAGCCTTATCCCAACTAATTCAGATCAGCTACATGATGCTTGTTCTGCCAATCCACTCTATCAAGGACCATATCCTCAGTTAAATAATACGCCATCAAGTCTATTCTTACTACACCACCCATGTTCTTTTGGGCCATCCCTTGCCCTCTTACAGCCTTACCAATTAAGTCCACTTTCCCTCATTTTATTACCTATTGGTGCCAGTCCTACTCATAAGTTCCCTCAAACGCATTGATTTCTAACTCTATCGTTCCTCCACTTGCCACTCATGACTCATCCATTTCAGCTACAGACATCCTATGAACATGTTATTCCTCAACTGCCCAATTGCTACAAGCAAGTTTCCTTTTTTGAAGATACTACTAGCAAGTTCCTTAATTAATAGATAGATAGATAGATAGATAGATAGATAGATAGATATATATATATATATATATATATATATATATATATATATATATATATATATATATATATATAGTTCAAATACAACCAACTTTTTTAAGCAATAGCAAGCATGAATATTCAGTATCATAAAGGTCAATATGAACTTTTTTTTATGAGGTACAGAGTGCAAATTTTTAGCATCATAAAAATTATTTTATAAATAGATTGCAACATACAAACAACCATGAAAAAAATATATATGAAAAGAGAATCCAGTAAATATAATTAGAGAGAAACATACATACTTAAATACAAGAACTCGGAACACGACAAAAAAAGGCGAAATATCTAATCATCTAAAATTGAAGCATGTATAATTGAGTGCAAATGATTGGGTCCTTAGTTGAAGGATCCTTCTAACTAGGTGTTGCTCCCACTTTGAATCTCCACTTCAGCCTCCCACTCCCGCTTCCTATGAAACAGACACTTCCCTGCTTCCCCACACCTGAATTTGTTACTGCTTCACTTCAGGCTCTGTGCAACTATAGTCGGGACCTTAATCATGCCTCTACTAGATGGGGGCATTCCTTTAGAGCTCAACCCTCCTGCTCTAATAATCCGCAGTTCAAAGTCAGAATGGGGGATAGAGTGAGATTTTGGGAGGATACTTGGCGCTCTGTACCTTTAGTGGAGCTTAGTTGATAAATGTTTCTTGTAGTTCTTGCATTCTATCAGAGGGTAGGGGAAACATTGTGTGGTGTCCTTCCTTCGGTCCCGATCTCAAGGAGGACAAGATCAATGGATTGTTGAAGTTGATGGCTACATTACAAGGGATGTATATCCAACAGGATGGAGATGATAAAAGGCTGTGTGACAGTTAGAGGCAAAAGATGCATTCTCAGTTAGTTCCTTGCCACAAGATTTGTCTGACTCTCCTAAAAACTATTCTTTTTTTTTTAGAATCTCAGACCTCAGGTGCCTCCTACAATCAGAGCATTTGTTTGGTTGGTCATAAGAAGAGTCTTACAACTGACAATCTGAAATGTAGAGGGATGAATTTCACAAATAGATGATAGATGTCGCTGTCAAGAAGATATAATTATTCATTTCCTCCATTATGAATTTTCTAGAGACATATGGGCCATTGTTTTGGCAAAGTTTGGGATAACATGGAGATCCCCAGCTCCTACCATGAGCTGATAGGAAGTTAGGTGGTGTAAGCTTGGAGTTTAAATGGATGGTATCTATGGATCATGTCATTGTTTGCACTTATGTGGTCACTTTGGCTTGAAAGAAATTGGAGGCCCTTTGAAGGTAAAGTTGTATCGTCTAAATGCTTGATTAAGAGAATTTTTTAAATGATTGTGGGGTGTGCAAGATTCAGCAAAATTTCAGGGGTACCTCTGCTCCTTTCGGTCAGGTTGGAAGGAGGTTATGCTTAGTGGTGATCAGGTTATGAAACAATCTATTACTTGGAAGCCCCTCATATGAGCAGTGTTTTAAATAGCGGTAGCGTGGCGCTCAGCCCCTCTATAGTGTGTAGCGTAACTACGTAACATGTAGCGTAAGCTACACAATACTTCTATTTTTTAATTTTAAAAATAGGACAAATATAATAGATAGTAAAATATAAAAATGCCTAAAAGATGATTCATTTTATCAATTATAAGCATGTTCAAAAAAGTTATTAGTTATCATTTATCAAAAGCCAATCCACATATATAAGCTAAATCAAATAATTATCACATCAACAACTTTCGAAGCAAACCACTTCAATTAATAATGTCTAATTGAAACTACAAGTCACAATTATGAAAAGAAATAAAAATCTCATATGTTAAAAGCATCAAGTATAATACAAGTGTCACATTCCTCAACATTAGAAACAAAGAAAACGTAAATAAATAAATAAATAAGAGTAAAAAAATACATTATAGCTTACACTACGGGTGCTACGTGCTACGTAGTTGTAGTGTACATTACAACCCCTGTAGCATACGCTACAAGGGATTTATGTTATTTGGGACGCTACGTAGTGCTACAGCCATGCTACGCTACATAGCGTACACTACGGGCGCTATTTGAAACATTGCATATGAGTTAGTATAAACTGAATTTTGATGGTTGTTTTTTGGCAAACTAGGTCCGGCAGGAGTTTTTAGCCGAGTTTTTGGAGCTTGATGGTATTAGGGATTCAAATCATGCTTACTCTTGTCCTCCAAAGCATTCAAGAGAGATATCTAGTTTGCTCTCAGCCCCGTTGTTTTTTAAGGTGACTCCTGGAATGTGATATCGTGGGACTAGGGGGGTCCTGCTCTGACGCAGGGATGAACGTGATGAGGATAACTACTCCAAATCCACGGAGCTTCTCTGGACTCCTCACAGAGACTTCTCGAATCCACGAGGAAAGAAAGCAGAAAATAGAAATAAATTCTAAGAAATTCGAAATTGATTAATTGATGAATAAAAACGAGTTCACAACCCTTTAAATAGGGGTACCAAGCAATGGGAAAGAAATCAGAATCAAACTACAACTCAAACTCTTAGAATCCGCGACTTACTATAAATAGTAAACTTACTATTTATAGACGGTCGTGATGTCTACTAGTGCGCAAGGTTTTCGGCCAAAAATAGTAAGTGTCCTATTTGGCTTCACCAAACCGTTCTCCTAATTATTCTAAGCTCTTTTCACGTTGGGCGCAACTCCTAAAGCCCGACGGATGAAGAGTTATAATCAAACTAAAACTTACTATTTATAGTAAAAACGAAATTAAAACAGGGAAACGACCGTCGATCCAGGGGTTTTTCGCAATTCCGGGCTGCGCAACCCGGCCTAGCTGGGTTGGTTGGCTTCAGTAGCTCGTTCTACCCCAAAATCATATATTTTACATTAGATAACTCATTCCAGATTGCAAGATACGCCCGATTTAAGGTTCGATGGTCTGGATCACTTCTGTCGTCGACCGGGCCTTTTCTGATCCATCTTGGCCATGTAACTATCCGCGACCCGCTCTACATCATGCTCCTTAGGGATTAGGCGATTAGTTGATCTCATTCACTCACTAAAGAGCTCAGAGAATTGGTCGAGGTTTGCTCCTTCTAAGTTGTTCACATTCTTTGAGAGGCCAATTCCAATGCGGGTATCTTGCCTAAGAGGCCTGAGGGTTGTTCTGATCATAAATACTCATTAGACAACGGTGTTTTAGTTGTTGGGAGTTGTAGCTTCTTGTTGTTGTATTTACTCCCTATTTTCTTTTCTTTTTTTACTTTTGGTAGATGCTTGAGTAGTGTTGTTGCTTTGTAGTTTGTAATCTTTGTTTTTTCTTTTAATACACACACACACACACACACACACACACACACACACGGAAACGCTCACCTGCGAACCAGTTCGTACGTACTACATACGAACTTTTTTGAGAACCCATCATACGTGATGTGGATCCAAAATCTGAACCGTTCATGTAAAGCAACACCTCGTGAAACCCCCCAGGCCCAAGTTTTACTTTGATCTAAAACTTTGATGGCCCATGAAAAATGAAAACAGTTTCCTCCCTTGATTTGCATTTCTCTTTGCTATGGCCCACCAGAATTTTAGATCAGGGTGAAAATTTGTCACATGAGGTTTCATGGGATTCCGCATCACATGGACCGTTCAGATTAGACACCCATGACACGTGTGCAAAGGTGCGCACGTGCGTAGGTGCGCAGGGGAGCATGACTCTATATATATACATGGACCGTTCAGATTAGACACCCATGACACCTGTGCAAAGGTGCGCACGTGCGTAGGTGCGGAGGGGAGCATGACTCTATATATATATATATATATATATACACACACACACACACACACTTTGATTGATTGGCAATCAAAAAAACAATGCAACTGATGGTTCCAATGTGAGATCCAAACCCAATAAAAACTTTTTTTTCCTTTTCCACACATCAAAGAAATGGGAACCACACATTGCACGCCAAGGGGCAATGGTGGAATAGATGGTCGGCCAACTCCTCGTTCTCACAACACATGAAGCAAATTCTCGAGAATGAAAACCACCTTTTGTGAAGGTTATCCACTGGCATATCAACCGTTAACTACCAAGCAAATGGTTCAACTCTATGAGGGATGAGATACCGCCACCCATTTGTGCATGGAGGTATCATCACCATCACCGCCAAAACATTTATGTAATAGATATTTTGATCATAAGCATTCACTGGGAGCACATGTCCACATCTTCTGATCTGGCTCGTTCATATCTGTATGAACATTGTTCAATAACCCCATTATCTCAGCAAACATGATGGTGTTAAAATATAGGCTTCATGGCTGCCCCCACGTCCTGAATTTGTTCCTTGTTTTACTGAGAAATGATTTCTTGTAAAAAAGAATTAAGATCCCAAAAATGGGACAGGGGCATCTAACCTGGGCATTACTAGACTCCAAATCTGGTGCATTAAACTTAAGTGAGGGCAACCCATGATCTAGACCACTCACAGAGGAGCCAGACAGTGGATGGAGCATTGTCCAAAGACTGACACTAACGTGGAAATCCTGCTCACCCAACTAAGGGACCATTTCTCATTCTAGGATGACCATTTCCAATATTATCATCTATCATCTATCATCCATATATTGGTCAACACTTGGACAGCTAAAATCATTAAAGCTATGATATCCATCAGCATGGCTGATCCATGATGGGACCCACCCAATAAACAGTCCAAATCATGACCATCTCATCAAGTGTCCAATTTGACTACAGCATACTAGGTGAGGACTTGGTGCACCATTCAAGGGATAAGTTTCCCCAAAATGAAGTACTTATCCTCCAATAAACGATAAAAAAGTTTTAAATAAAAATAAAAATAAAAATAAAAAAAAAACACAAAAATTATGGAATTCAAGTTAAAGCATTGTTCTTGGCTCCTTTTGGATGTAAAGGTGAGTCAAATTGCAGCTATCCAGATTAATAGCAATGACACAATGCAACTAGAATCAAAGAGATTGAAACTAATCTCATAAAGTTGATCCCACGTACCAGATTCAAAGCATAAAGATGATAAACAAACGATAAATATGTGGAGTCGCTCAACACAAAGCTGATGGAGTTGCATCGACGGTTTTTAAGGCATTGCACCTCTCTAAGAAAATTTCTATGGCAATAATTCAAATAAAATTGCTTATTTCATAAGATCAGAGAATCATGTTCAGATGCATGACCTAAGTGCCTATTTTTTTGAAAGATAACAAAGAATTTTATTGAATGGGCGCCATCATGCAACAAAGAATACAACCCTAACACAAAATACTACAGAAAAACAGCCCCCAGGAGAAAGGGTCCTCCCATCCCAAAGACCGAAAAGACCAGCATCTCGAAAAACAATCCACACCCCAATCATCCGAAAAAGGATCAGCCCCACTCCTTAACATAGTTCCGAACTTTTGTTGTAATCCAATCGACGTTGTGGCTCAAATTACGGAAACATCTTCCATTCCTTTCTTTCCAGATTGCTCAAAGAGTATCCATCAAGCAAGATCTCCAAAGACCTCTCTTGTTCTTAGGTAAATTCGCACCATGCCTGACCAAAAAATATAGCACCAATAGACTGTGGCATTAACCAAGGCATATTGAAGTCAGACATAGCAGAAGCCCACACCTTGGAAACACTAGGGCAATGAATAAAGAGGTGGTTGATCGATTTTGAGTCCTCCATGCAAAGCAAACAAGCGTTGGGCAACAGCATACCCCTCTAAAGATTATCTATCGTTAGAACCCTTTTCCACCCTACAAGCCAAGAGAATGCTGCAACCTTTGGAGGCCCTGCATAGGACCAGACATGTTTGGTGAAGAGGGGTCCTCCACCCCCATCAGACTTAGATAGCATATTATAGAAAGATCTAACTAAAAAGCATCCTGAAGGCTCCATCCTCTAAAGTAGACTGTCCATCTCACTGACGGGCAGATGGAAATGTTGGATAAAAGAAAGGAGCGAGACAGCCTCGCTGGCCTCATCATCTGATAGATAGAGACAAGGAGGAGGGCACCAAACTGTTAACGATCCTACCCTAGATGCACACTGAGCTACTAGAACATCGTGGAACGGCGAAATGCGAGCTAAGTTAGGATAAACATTACGCAAAGGGATTTCACCCGGCCAAACATCTTCCCAAAACTGGATTTTCTCCCCGTTCCCAAGCTCAAACCCCACCACTCCCTTCAAGAAATTAGTCTTTGTAGCTAGAATACCTCTCCAAATTGCCGACGCCCGATACCCACATGCCTATTTACAAATTTAATTACATAAGTCTCCAAGTGAAACTCAAAAACTATTCCTAATTGGTGCTAGGCTGCTAGCACTCCTAATCATATCCAACTACTAATAAGTAATAACAAACTGTTTCCAAATACAAAATAAGAAACAAACTCATTCTAAAATTCCAAACTATACTAGGACTCAAAATAAACCGTGCTAGATTAACTTGGGTGTACCATTGCTTGACTGTAGTGCGCTACTATAGCAGTACCACACATTGAAGCATGCAGTGAAGAACCTATCCATATGGGATCTGATTGCATCAATTCCCCTAGGATCAGAAAACCCATGTTCCAGTTTGGTAAACAAGATTGATCCAAGTACATGTTCTGGCTTTGTAATGTCTTTGCCTAGCTTCAATGGCAGTCGGTGGTTAAGATTTGCACATCTGATAGGCATCTCTCACATGGGATGGCCTCTTAGATCACACTTCTTCCATCATTTTCATGTTGTACATGTTTTTTGTCATTGGCTTCCACTTCATCTTTGGCAGAGGAGTTGAATGCCTCAGATGATGGATCAATCGGCCTCATTAGCTTCTTGAATCCTCTTACAGACTTTGATTGCTGTTGGGATGGGACTAATGCATCCATCTCAATTTTAACGATCTCCATAGGATGCCAACATGATTATTGAGTCATTGATTGCCTTTTCCGTGGATCGAGCCAATGATCCATCATGTGTTCCATTGACTGGTTCCTCAATTGATACCACCTTAGACCCTTGGTGTGTATCATCTTGGATATTGACACTTTCGCTACACACATCATCCTTTGAATTTTCAAATTCAACAGGTTGAGATTCATTGTTTCCATCCAGTCTCCGCAAGCGATCCATGCAAGCTTGGCCAAACTTCTTCACTAATTTTCTTCATTCACAGACTTCTTCCCTAATTTCTCGCATCCCATCCTTCCATATCTTCTTAGTGTTCCTTGATCCCTCAGATGGGCCTTTACAATTGCATATTTTCAAATATTCAACAACAATTGCATATTTTCAAATATTCAACATATTCTCAAGTGCTTGTGTAGAAAGGATATAGCATCGATATCACTTCCCATAATAATCATATGAAAACAGGTAACAATGTAGTAATAGAAAGGACAATTCTGATAGACATGGGTATACAGGTAGTTGGAAGATGAGTAAGGGTAGTTGCAAGTTGAGTGCTAACAATTGCAATATTTATGAGTATCCAAGTCTTACGAACCACATGGAGTGTATGAGCATCCACCTCTAGATGACATCTCAAAATTGACGACTGTGTTGGTTCATTGGTGTAGGATTTAGGCAAATGGGGAAATTTGGGGTGTGGGATTTGGGCGATGGGAATGCTTAGGGGTTTTACTATGGATTTGAAGTTAGGTTTTTTCATGAATTTTGGGAATGGGTTTGTCATGGACAGTGTTTTAAATATCAACGATATCAGCCGATATATCCTACGATATCTTGTATCCCACCTGTGCAATACGAAACGCACAGGTAATGCCAATCAGTGTTCGAGTTGTCGGTATCGCTACAAGTTTTGTTGGCCAGAGATAAAGATAAAATATCGTTATCGCCGATAATATTGCTGATAATCGGAAATGTGGGGAAACATGAGAAAAAAGGTGAAATTTTTTGTGAAACTTCAGGAGATGTCTAAATACACATGTTTGCATATTTAGGAATAAAAAAAGTACCAAAAAAATAAATAAATAAATAATAAGTTTTCATTTAATAGGGCCTAAAAGCATATGTTGTTATAATAAATCCAACATTCTAATATATCCTTCCATCTATCCAACCATCCATCCATCCCATTTATACATCTAACCATCCATCCATCCAACCAACCCATCTATACATCCAACCATCCCCACCCATCCATCCATCCATTCATCCAACCCACCCAACCATCCATCAATCCATCCAACCTTTCCATCCATCCATCCATCCAACTATCCAATCCATTCATCCACCCATCCATCAACTCATCCAAATTCTATTCCATCCATCCATCCTATCCATCCAACCATCCAATCCATCCATCCGTCAACTCATCCAAATTATAATCCATCCATCCTATATACCCACCAATCCAACTATTCATTACATAATCCATACAAATAGGTTTTTTAAATATTTTTTCATTAAATACATTATTAATTTATATTTCAAAAATATTTTAAAGTAAATC
The DNA here is from genome assembly GCF_029962835.1 of Magnolia sinica. Lineage (NCBI taxonomy): Eukaryota > Viridiplantae > Streptophyta > Magnoliopsida > Magnoliales > Magnoliaceae > Magnolia > Magnolia sinica. The sequence continues at coordinate 60,818,109 of NC_080589.1, read as the reverse complement.
CAAAAATAATAAATAAATAAATGTAATCCTTTATTTTCCTTTTAATGGCCCCAATGGGTCCGAAGGGGCCCCATTAGGATAGCTCATCCTCATCACGTAATAAATCAGACCATAAGGGGGCCCATTTAAAGAAATAAATAAATTATTTATTTTATCTCAAAAATAGATTTATTTTATTAAAATATAAAAAAATAGATTTATTTTATTTAAATATAAAAAATAGATTTTATATACAATCACTTAGAAATTGAACACGTGGCACACAAGTGTCATATTAAATTGTCCAAATTATGGTACCCTGCGTAGCTATATCATGAATCCAAATTAATTATTAGACTGTTAAAATAAATTATAAAAAAAAAAAAATCCAATGCTCTTCATTTTTAGCCCGTGAACTAACATGATATGGCAAATAAACATCATGATGGGCCCTAGGAAGGTATGTGTGACCTTGTGAACAGGTTGGATGGAAAATAAACGTTATGATGGACCCCAAGAAGGTTTCGACGGTGAGAATCACAGTCCCCACTGATTCCTGTGTAGTCCACTTAAGATTTGGATCTGTTTCATTTTTGGGCTCAAGCCCCAAAACGATCTCACCAAATGGAAGGACGGTTTAGATATAGCCAAAAAATCATGGTGGGGCCCATAGAACTTGGTGGCATCAACACACAATAGAGGTTGGTGCGTGGCACACCATGCAATCCGCTTTCGCTGAACCATCGACAAGGTGGGATAGAATCTGGCAGTGGAGCCCACCTCAATGTGTTGTATATCTGCACTGTCCATCTGTTCTGCTAGCTTATTTTAAGACATGAGCCGAAAAATGAAACAGATCCAAATATCAAGTGGACCAATGACCGCACTACAAGAAACAATGGTCACTAACCATTAAAAACTTTTTGTGGGCCACAAAAGCTTTAAGATCAAGCTAATAATTGTGTTTTCCCTTCATCCAGGTCTGTGAGACCTTATGAACAGCTTGCATGCGAAATAAATATTACGGTGGACCCTTTAAAGGTTTTTAATGGTGGGTGTTTAATGACCACTGTTTCTTGTAGTGTAGTGCACCTGAGATCTAACTATGCTTCATCTTTTGGCATATGTCCTAAAATGACATGGAAAAACGGATGGATGGCGTAGATATACAATTCATACGTTGAGGTGGGCCCGTAGAGTCGTCGCACGTCCTTATTAAAAAAGGGAACTCGATTCTTTTAAACCTCTAAAAATCCTCCGTAAACAAAAAGAAGCAAAAACCCTAAAATCCTCCGTGAGAAAAGGGAAACCGAAACCTTTTTCCTTTTTTCACGCTAAAATTCAGTTTGAAACATCTATAACATTGATTCTCACTGAAAAAATGGAGGATTTTTTTTACGGAAATCAAGCAAGTTAACGGAAAACTCACTAAAATTTTTAAAAATCATCACCCTAACGGAAGACTTGTAGGTTTATTTTGTACTTTTGAAGACCAAAGTTGTTGATCCACAATCCTCCCACCGAAGATCTTCCAAAACTCCTCAAAAGGTATTTTCTATTTTTTATTTTATTTTTTAAAATTTTCCGGTATTTACGCTGGACATGCTCGATTTTATCGCAGACAATCACCGACAATGTCGAAATTTCGCCATTTTAAATCAAAAAAAATCGGCGAAATCTCACCAATATCTAGTAGAGATTCAAAATTTGGGGTTTTCGTTATCGACAAGCCACCGATACCGAAAATTGATATCTAGTAGAGATTCGAAATTTGGGGTTTTCGTTATCGACAAGCCACCGATACCGAAAATATCGGCAATAATTCAATATTATCGACAATAATTTAAACACCGGTGCCGATATATCCCACTTATTCGATCCAGTGAGTATTTTTTATTTTCGATCCATATTTTTGTTGTAAATCACATTAAACCAGTGTCAAATTGTTACAAATATATGATTCTTCATATTTTCCATTAAAAATCATGCATTTGGAACTTCGATTTCAAGATTTATGGGAGATGGGTCAAGTTGTGGAAAATTGAGAAAAATCAAATTTTCTCAATTTCTCGCAAATCAGTTACAATCTTTGTATCCAAATTCCAAACACAAAATTTAACATGTATGTAACCTGATCTAGTGATTCTTCTTTTGCTTTTGAATTTATTGCTTGTGTTTCCATACATGTCTTCTTACATTTATAAATTATATGAATAGACTTTGAATATACTTGCATCAGTTCAGTTAGAAAGCGCATATATTAGGACCCCATACAAAGGATACCCTTATTATGTGCATTTTTTTTTGGTTATGTTTTGATTTCTAAGTGTGTATTGATATCTTTTTCAACAATCCCTATAGTTTCATTAAAAAAGTTGACCAATTTTCCAATGTTCCCATGTTTCCCAACAACAGCGATACATTACGCCATACAACCGATATATCCCATATGATAACCGATATGTATCCGTATCCCAAGGGTGCAATAAATTACGCGATAACGATATTTAAAACATTGGTCATGGATTTGGGATGCGTAAATAAGGAAAAGGGGGGAAATGATTGAAGGAGAAGGAAAAGGATTTGTTTTTTATTTGGGGGAAGGAGAGGGGTATGGTTTTTGGATGGAAAGGGAAAGGGAGAAGAGAGGAAAGAAAGCAAGGGAATTCCCAAGGAAGGAACTTGCTCTGATACCAAAAATCATGCATAAAGTGAATACCACCTACCAGACTCAACCTTTCAAAAACAGAAAAGGTACTAGACTTGAAGCATAAAGATTGTAAACGGAAAGATAAATTTATGGAGTAGCTCCACATGAAGCCAATGGAGTAGCACTGACGGTTTCTAGGGCCTCGCACCTTTAGAAGAAAACAACATTCACATGAAATTCAAAGTAAATAATTTCTTATTTGAAAAAATCATAGATCTTGTTCATGTTCATGACCTACTAGCCTACTTATAGGCTGAAGTACATAGGTTTCTAAGTGAAACTCAAACTATTACTAATTTGTGCCTAGCACACTCCTAATCATATCCAACTACTAATACCAAACTGTTTCCAAAAATAAAATAAAAAACAAACATACCAAAATTCCAAACTATACTAGGCCTCTAATGGCATCACGAAGCAACAAAGTATAATGATGGTTCCAACTATTCATAATTACATAGTCACCCTCGAATTGTAGCCGTGTTGCTTTCAACCCAACTTGGAAACAACGCAATTGCAGATTGGAACTCAGAACATGAATAGGAATGCTAGGGAACAAAATTCATAGTTTAGTTAATTTCAATAGTGCATCCAAACGCAACCCTCTTTTTTTCCAGGTTTCCAAGGTTATCCACCAGTTCTCTGATTTCCAGCCATCTCGAACGAGCAATTAAAAAGAATTTTCCCGCGACAGAAACAAAGGACACATGAATTCGGCATTAAATGAAGATCAAGATGTTTGGAAGAAGAAGAAGATGGAAGATACGTACCCTGTCTTCGGGGTGGAAGCAAGGGTGAATGATTCCGTTCATGTCTAGGTAGAGGTTGTCATATTCGATGTTGTTAGGGTTTGGTTTGCTGGTGTCAACGGGTATCGATATGCCTTCGATGTCTACAGGCTCCTCTTCGACCACATCCACCACCACCATCGGGTATTTCTCCGCCAGCCATCGGTAAAACGCTGGAACTCCCATTTCGATTCGATAGCCCACGAGCAATCCGCAGCCAGAGAAAGAGCGCTATTGCTGGGAATGTAACCCTAGGAACGAGAAACAACGAGAAGCAGGTGGCTCAGCTTAGGGGCTGTTTGGATGCCTGTAACTTTCTATCAGGTAAGATTGCAAGAAATGTAACAGAGGAATTAGGTGTTTTTCAAGTCACAGGTTACTTTGTTACAGGCAATGGCTATCCATTTCGAATTTGGGAGAGGGTGGTAGAAACGCAGCTGCATTGAAAGTGCGCCTACCTGCTCTGACCCAACGTCTCCTTCTCCCTCTCTCTCTCTTCTCTCTCTCTCTCAGCTTCCCTCTCTCTGCTCTGGCAAGGGAGGCCCTAACCCTAGTTTTTCTTTTGTATTTTTTCCTCCCCTGTTTTTTTCTTTTGCTCGAGTGCGGAACGGGGCTGTTTGGCAGGGCAGTTTCGGATGCCTAACTGTGGGCCCACAGTGATGTACTTTCCTTACATCCACACCGTCCATCCGTATTGAAAGCTCATTTTTGGATGATAAGCTGATCCAAATATCAAGTGGGTCACACCAACAGAAACAATCTTAACTAAATTCCTACCATTAAAAACATCATTGATCACTGAAATATTTACTTTCCATCTAACGGAAGCGGTTCGCCCAGTGAGCAACACACTGCGCTAGTAAACCCTACAAAGTCCACCATGACTCATGTAATTTATCCGCTCCGTCCATCCATTTTCCCAGATAATTTTAGAGCATGTATAATTTTCAAATGGACCACACCACAGGAAACGGTTGACTTGAACTTCTACCATTGAAAATTTCTTAGGGCCACATAAGTTTTGGATCAAGCTTATATTTTTGTTTTCCATTCTTCCTTGTCCATGTAATCTTATAAACAGGTTGGATGACAAATAAGACAAATAAACATTACCATGGGGCCTAGAAAGGTTTCATAGGTGAAAATCATTATCCCAACTATCATGTGGTATGATCCACCTCATCTTTGTATATGCTTCAATTTTGGGCTTAAACCCTTAAATTCGATAGAAAAACGGATGGAAGGCATGAATAGACCACATACGTTCAAGGGTGGGCCTAATTGAGTTTACTCAATACGATAAGAGCGTACTGCGTAACTCAGTATGCAATCCAATTTCCCATCAAACCTATTGGCAAGGAAATCGGATCTCTTATCATATCGAGTAAACTTAGTTTGGCTCATGGTGAATGCATATGATTTATCCATGTCATCCATCCATTTTTCCAACTTATTTAAGGGGTTAAGACCAAAGTTGAAGCAAATCCAGAGCTCAAGTGGATCATACCACATGAAACATTGGGAATAATGATTTCCACCATTGAAACCTTGCTAGGCCCCACAATGATGTTTATTTACAATTCAACATGTACATAAGATCATACAAACATGGATGAAGGGAAAAATCAAATATAAGCTTGATCCAAAACTTCTATGGCCCCCAAGAATTTTTCAATGGTAGAAGTTCAATTCACATTATTTCCTTTGGTGTGGTTCATTTAATATTTGGATATTCTTCATTTTTTGGATCAAGACTTAAAATAATATAATAAAATGGATGGATTGATTGGATACAATACACAAATTATGTTAGCTCGAATAGTGTTTGTGAATAATGAAAGTTCCGTGCTGTCCAGCATCTGCCATATTAACTGGAGGTGGTGGTAGTGGAGGAGCTTGCCCTACTTCATTGAGTTCATTCTCATCTTACTCGTCAAGAGCTGTTCAAGATTCTTTGGGAATATGGGAATTTGGTAAAGAATTATCTGAGAGAAATGCACTTGCAAAGGGTATTAAATCACGAACACTACGCATCTTCTTAAAGGCCATGACTCATATAAGATGAACTAACATACATGGTTATATATATGAATGTATATGTATATATATAAATGTATATATATATGTGTGTGTGTGTGCGCGTATACACATATATATTATATGTATGTGTATGTATATGTATATATGTATATATATGTATATGTGTGTGTGTGTACACATATACATACATACATACATATATATATATATATGTATGTATGTATGTATATGTGTACACACACATACATATATATATATATACATATATACATATACATACACATACATATAATATATATGTGTATACGCACACACACACACACACATACATATATATGTAAATGTATATATATATCTATATATATATGTATATGTATATGTATATATATCTATGTATATGTATGTGTATGTGTTGAGTGGCAAATATTATATATTTTTTTCCATTTATATCTTGGTTTTATGAACATTATACTGTTTACTGTTATGTTTTACTCATGTTTGTGTTGCAAGGTGAACTTAAGAGGTTAAAGTGAAAACAATATTAAAAGTGTTTATTTAATGCTCAAGAATCATTAAGGTAAAAGAATGGACCATTCGGAAACCAAGATCGAAGATTTTAAGACCCCAAGAGTCAAGAAAACCAAGTGAAAAATGAGGGAATTGCAGAAATTCACAGAATCTGAGCTTAGATGAGATCGAACTAGTTTCGATATTGACATTGAAGCCAGTCTTAAATGACATCGAAAAATTACAGAAAAATCAAGTTTAGTCGCTGGACAAACTGGATATATAGTCTTCAATGACATCGAAACCAGAAGTCAGTCTTAGATGACATCGAAAGCAATTCGATGTCATCGAAAGGTTTACGCGGAGCCTATGTGGAATGAGAAATTTTGAGATGGTTTCCAGATTTTTCAAGTAAGTTTGAAGGTGGGAATTCCCCACTTATAAATAGGGCTTCCCAAGGCATTCCTAAGCATCATTCAGAGCATTCATGCACTACCAAAAAATAGGGCAAAGCCAACGGATGTGTGGCTGTTTTAGCTACAGATTTTAGCCGTGGGAAATTCCGACGGCTAAAATCCGTAGCTAAAGCATAAACAATCCGTAGCGATAGCCTGTATTTTAAGGGTGGACGTTCAATCGCTACTGTTTTCCTGTATTGTTGTTCACCTGAGTTTTATTTTGATATGATATTTTGATATCAACCATAAAAAATTATTTACTAATGGATTTACGGTTTGGATTAAACAAAAACATCATGGTGGGGCCCATAGAGCCCTACCAGATCCAATATCCAAGCCACCGTTTTCATTTTACGGTAAATGAATGTTAAATTTACATTTTATGTTAAATAGTGGAAACTCGTCTACATAAAATGTGGGTTTGATATATGGCTATCCGGACCATCCAAATAATGGGTCTTATTGTAGATGATTTATATTTATAATTATCTTATTGAATAATATCTTAACAATCCACTAAATGGACCCTTAATTGTACGGCTGTGAATATAGTTTAGTATATAAAATATGTAAAACTCACATTTTAACGGATCTGAATTTTTCCACGATTTTAGAAAAGAGATTTTTTATTTTTCCCTCTCTGGAACGCCCGCTTCCTCCTCTCCCTTCCCTCTCTCTAAAGAGGAATTTTCATTTTCCCTCTTTCGATTCCCTCTTTCGACCGCCCTTTTATTCCTCTCCCTTCCCTCTTTCGACCGTCGTTTTCTTCCTCTCCCTTCCCTCTTTCAAGTGCCATCTTCATCGCCCTTGATCGCCCTTTTTGAAGCTCGTATACAGACTGTTCATTTACAAGCTCATATGCAGATTTCATGCTAAGGTGAGTCATGAAATGTAATCAGATTTTTTTTCTTGATAACGTTCTTGGATTATTGTATTCACATTTATATTTCTGGCCAAACTTGATCAAACTCGTGAATATGATGTAGCTGGAGGAATTATAAAAAAGAGCTTCTCATAATATCTGTTTATTAGAGATCTTTTTGAATGCATTCGATTATATTTAGCTGATAACCGTTGGAACGTCAGATGGTAGTCGGTGCTTCGTTTGGGGACGATAGCACTGGACTGCATTCTGTTGAACGAAAGCCATGATTGGTGGCTAGGATCTTCTAATTGCAATGAGTTTTACTGCATTGATCCACACTACAAGAAAAGTAGGCATATTGTCTAAATCAAACGATCAAAATGGGACAGTGAAGATTGCCCCTTATATGCAATTTTCAGCCTGTACTTCATTTGCAATGAGACCTATGATTTGGACGGTCTTGATCGTGTTATATGTTTGCCATGTGTGCAATGTATGAGTCATTGCTTTCTTGAAAGAGAATCATCAGTGCATTGTAGCTCAAGAAGCTGTATTGAGCCTTCCTTCTCATGTAGATACAAAATTGAAAGAACGTAAGATAAAGGGGCAAATTTAGTTTACTGTCCTTTCTCTTTTTCCTGTCGTACTGGTATCATTCTTCAGCATCATCTTTAAAATGGTGGCAATTCTTCTACCATACATGTGGCATAATCCCACGGTGATTTATAGTACCATCAAAATTTCTGACCACTGATGGATGGATAGATTAGATGCTAATCGACTGGATTATCCAGATTATCCCTCACAGACCCTTCAATCTAGTTCGTTTTTGTGTTCATGCCTTAAAATGACCTGTCAAAATAAATAGATGGTGGATAAAATACGGACCGTCCGTCTCTATCTTGGTCCTGATGGGTAGGACAGGACTATTTGTCTCTAGCTGGTCCAGTCTCTACCAAGCTAGAGACAGACAGTCCTACAAGTGGCTCTATAAGGCCCACTGTGATGTATATATTTTATTCATGTATCTATTCATTTTGACTTATTATTTTAAGGCATGAGCTAGAAAAGGGGACAGGTTAAAAGCTTAAGCTAACTACATCACGTGAAAAAATGGGAATTGAAAGCCTACTGTTGAAAACTTAATAGGACAGTAGTAGTTTTGAATTAAGCAGATATTTATGTTTTCTCTTCATCCTAGTCTATGCGATTTTATTAATAGATTGGATGGCAAATAAACATTATGTTGGGTTGTAGGAAGTTTTCAACGGTAAAAGTTAAATCCTAACTATTTTTTTTTCTATGGAACATATACAGGTTAAAGAATGGTCCTTGATGGTGTGGAATGCTAGAATAGGATTCATGTAACTGACCCCAGTTAGTTTGGATGAGACTTACATGATGATGATAATTCACAAATTATTATGCGAATAAAAATTGACAATATCTTAAACCATTCTACTAATGTACACGATAAAATATCTCTAAGAGTCATTTAGCTGGTTGGCTAGCATCTATTATCGATAATGTTTGAGTTATTCATTTCACTTTTATTAACGTGTGGATGTTATTCAGTTCATGAAATATTTTCTTTTGGCAACACTTTTGTGGTTTGGTAAATACCCTATGTCATGTGAGGAATGAGCTACCAAGGGGTGTTTGGATGTATGAAGTTGGTCAACCTTGTACTTCTGCCAAAGCTTTTGTAGGCTCTCTCTTCCCATAGGCTTTGCAAATTCACCACTCAGGTTGTACCCATACCTTAAACTGTAGCCAAGAACATGATGACCAACAAAGATCAACCATGGTTGTTTTTGCCTATCCGCTGACGAAAGGCAATGCTCGATGAATCTGTACTGTTCCTAACCCTCTCTCCAATCATGTTCACTATCCGCTATGTAGAAATGGAACATACCATAGTCTGTAGAATACCCGTAGTAAATTGGAACATTAAGTATGGTGAAAAATGAGTAATGTTCATTCTTCACATACACCTCAACAGAAAAAATAAAATAAAAATTGTATCAGCTTTATTTACGTGTGTACGCCATATGACCCATCCAAAAGGTGGGCTTTCACATTGATCCAATTATCAGGGTGAGTCACCAAGGGTGGAAGTATATATCATTTCCCATATCTTGCTACTTATCTATGTTTTTCTCCTTAAGGGTCCTTTGGATGCCTGGAAATTTTGTAAGTGGTAAATGAATTGCAGGTAATTGAATTATAGTTAAATTGTTTACTGCATGTCCTGTTTAGCTTTAAGTTGTAATTTGTTTACAGGTAAATAGTTAATTTTGTTTGGATAACCTGTAAATTATTTAAACTGTAATCTATTTATAGCCAAATTTCAAAATTCTAGTTGTTATGCTGAATTCAGTTGCAGGTAAATGAAATCAGTGCTTTTCAGCAGGTTTTCATTTACAGTTAAATTGTTTACTGCATGTCCTGTTTGGCTTTAAGCTGTAATCTGTTTACAGGTAAATAGTTAATTGTGTTTGGATAACCTGTAAATTATTTAAACTGTAATCTATTTATAGCCAAATTTCAAAATTCTAGTTGTTATGCTGAATTCAGTTGCAAGTAAATGAAATCAGTGCTTTTCAACAGGTTTTCATTTACAGTTAAATTGTTTACTGCATGTCCTGTTTGGCTTTAAGCTGTAATTTGTTTACAGGTAAATAGTTAATTGTATTTGGATAGCCTGTAAATTATATAAACTGTAATCTATTTATTGCCAAATTTCAAAATTCTAGCTGTTAGGTTGAATTTAGTTGCAGGTAAGTGAAATTTCAGCAGGTTTTCATTTACAACTAAAAGTTGTAAATGCTTTACAGCCTGTAATTCATTAACTGACATTTTTAAGCATCCAAACACTCCCTGTAAATCATTTAACTACAATTGATGTACCACTAACCCAATTTACAGGCATCTATACGACTTCTAGCTGTGAATTTATTTTTTTGGGCTACTTATTGAATGATCATGATTTTTTCCTTGGGGGATTTTGGTGCACATTGCAAAGGCTGCTGCTGATGAGGCTAACAATATCAATGGTCTGAATTACTGAAACAAACTGAGAGACTAACTGCACTTTTCAAATTGATGTCGCATGTTTTTGGGAAATGCGCACATCCACATGGGCACGTGTTTCATAATGTGACGGATGTGAAATCTGAGATTTCCATTAGGTGATATATGTGGTTTAGTTCTTTTGGAGTAAAAATCAGGCCATTTCACACCTCACGTGGGCCACAGCATATCAAACAAATGAATGGGGTAAAAAAATGTAGTTGTCAATTTTGTTTATTGTGGCCAGTGCTCATTTAAAGAGTGTAATTGTCTGATTTTTTAGGTTGAAGTTCTCAATGTTATTTACAACCTGATGGAACTATCATATCTCATACACACGTTTCATATTTATGCGCTTGTATGTTTATATGTATGTCTCTACACGTGGAAGGAATAAACCTCTTATGAATTTAAGGAGAGAGCATTGTATGAAAAGTGAGACATCAAGGTGGAAGTCTATTTCATTTCCCATATCTTGCTATCTATCTTTCACATTATAAACTTTATGTTTGCTAGCCTAAATACACCATCACATGTAGCACAAGGTCCAACCTGGAGAAATTCTCAGTCTAATGTCTCAACTCTCAGTCTAAAATTCTCTTGTAGCCTTTGAAAAGAAATTCCACCATTTGTTCTTTAAATGTTAAATAAATGTTATCAAGTGTCAACCATTTGTTCTTTAAATGTTTATACTCATGATCCTTTGTTAAATGTTGAATTGAAAGATGACGCTTCTAGATGTTTCAGGAATATAATCCTATTTGTTACAAGTCCAATTCTCCTGCTACATTTTAAGAACCTGCTGAATCAGGTATAATTTGTAGAAATCCAACTTGTAACTCCTCAGAACCCGCTCTGCCGTAAGATATTACGGTGCATGACAGTTCCCAGTAGGTTAAGTTGCAAGTTGTACATGTGATGAAACATGTGTGTAGTTGATTTCCCATTTTATGCAGACGGGTTGTCATCTTCATCGTCTAGAAGAGAGGTGCTACGCGAGGTCGAGAATTAAATGAGAAGACTTCATTGAAGAGGGTCATTACGACTAATGAATTTGGGCAACCGAATGCGGGGGATATAAATCAGGTTACATTCAATTCATGCATTGGTGTTCTCACCCGCTCCCACATCCTGATCACCTACACAGACTTTCGCCAGGTGCCTCCGGAGCACCTTCAGAGGGTCATTGAAAGCTTAGAGTGTAGTTATGATTTTCAAAATGACTAACATGCGATGATAACTTACGTTCATGAATGCGTGAATACCTCTTGGAGAAATTACAAGAACCGGTTGCATTTAAAGTATGTTAAGGACAAGGATCCTGTAGCTGTGAAGTCATCTCCAGCCCCTGTTGGTGTGCCTATAAAGGATTGGATACTCTTTGTGGATCAACGTAATACAAATGAATTTAAGGAATTAAGTGCAAGAAATGCATCCAATCGGGCCAAACAAGTTGGCCCTTCTACACTTCGGCAGCGTAGCATGGCTGTCATATGCCATCGGATGGTACATGTCTTATAATATATATCTTACTATATTTATGATGATTATTTGAAATTATTAGTCATTTAATTCCATTACTAATGTGTTTTGGCATGTATGTAATGTGGAAAAGGTAATTGAGAGGAATCTTACTAGTGATGTCGAGGTTGGTAGGGCTGATGTGTACATCAGAGCCCATACAACAAATGATGACAAATTACAGTTTTCCGAAGCCTTTGTAAGTGTAACCCTCGTACATTCTGTCATTATCCATATGAATTTTAAATGTGTTTTTTAGTTGCTAATTTTTCTTTTGGATGTTGTCATAGGAAAAAACAAAGTCGATTCAGAGTAGTAATCCAGCATCTCAGATGACCAATGTAGATGATGCCCTTACACAGGTATATATGCTTGTCCTTCAAGTACTTGAGTTTATTTATACTTACGCATTCTCTGATAAATCGACTTGTAATTCTGATTATAGTCAATTGGGAGTGATAGTAGAGGGCACATGCGGGGTATAGGTGGAAATGTAGGCAAGATTGCATTGAGGAAGACAATCCCTATTATAGATAAGCTCAATATGGTGACACAAGATCGAGATAATTTGAAGGAGGAAGTAAGTGAAATGAAGAAAAGCCTAGTAGACCTCCATATGAAGGTTAATTATATTGTAGAAAAGCAAGGGGAACAGGGGGTTGTGGATCCACCGACAATACCTCCATTTAAATCTAGTCGTGCCTTGTTAGTATGTATGTGTTTCTCTATTACAAATTTATGTTTATGATTATATGCACCTCCATTTAAAAAAACTAATGACATGTTATACTTGTACATGTAGCCTGATTTGATACATATTGGCAAGAGATGCGATCTTTGCAATTGGAAGAAATGGGTAGTTGCTCGTGGTGAGGTGCATGAAGTTGATCTAACTGCCCATGTCCATGGAGCGGATCTAGGCGAAGGAAATTTTAGAGTTGTCTTGATCGAGATTAAAGCTTCGCACACAGAGTTGTGGAAGGAAGATGGTTATCATCATACACTTGGAGAGGTCGGCATAGGAGGATTTGTTATTTGGCCCAAGCTATTTCTAACCATCTATCCATGATGTTTATAATTAGACATTACAAAAACTGAAACAATTTACTTTTATTTTCAAACTATACGGTAACATAGACACTTATCTGAATATTATGGAATGGAATGTATTTAACTCTTACATCAGATTACACACACATATATGGAATGGTATGGAATGCATTTATCACTCACATTAGATTACACCCACATATATGGAATGGATTTAGCACCCACGTTTATGCTTTGATATATTTGTTTGGCATTTCAACCTCCCTTTGAGGAATTGAAAGATTTGTAATAATTTTTACTTTTAGTGTTATTTGCACTTGGAGAGAGAGAGAGAGAGAGAGAGAGAGAGAGAGAGAGAGAGAGAGAGAACTGTAGGGAATTATCATCATCTGTGGCAGCTGTTGGTGGTTCAATCATACATGGGTAAGGAAAATCGAATGTGTTTTTTGTTCCTAAATGCATTTTTTCTCTTAGACAGATCAATCGAATGATCTGAACTATCCTTTAAGCCTATAATAGATTTCTAAGGCTACCATACATGGATTGAATGTGCAGATAATGCAGATTTCTAAGGCTATCAAATCCATTGAGTTTGACCTTGAGAAGATGAAGAAAGTAAGTTTCAGATGCACACAGCATGTTGTACAAAGATATACTGTTGAATAATTTCATATGGTGATTGTCAGAATCTCTGGTATTGTAGGCAACGGTGATGAAGCAAACAAAGATTGCTGAGTCGCTAGATAGGCTGCCTCTCAATAGGATGCATGCATACTTATGTCATAAAATCCAGCTTTAATGGCAGCAGCAATATCAACAACTGCTTAGAGTCCAGATGAGTATTGCTAGTTTACAGTTCTTATAGGCACAGTTTCTGTTTGACACAGATAGTAAATACAAATGATAAAGTTAAAAAAAGAAACCGACTGTTCTCAAATAGACCATGTAAAAGGAAGCATACCAGGGAAACCAGCATAAAATGCAACCATCCTGCATTCACTTGCTCAGATGAGAGCCAGCATATCTTTATTATTATTGTTATTTATTTATTTTTCTAAATCTTCTCAATATAGGGATTGGGGTTGGATTGGAGTCTATGACAGCAAATCCAATGGCTAGGGAAGGATCAATAAACCCCATGATACGTTCTTGCTAAACTCTACATCTTCTTTTATGTTTTGCATGTTTTTTTGCTTTAAGAAAGGATGTTTATTGTGCTAACAAAGATCTTTTAGCAAGCTCAAGACTGTCTTCCTGAAGTTCTTAATTGTGAGGGAGTGCTGCACAGGTGTAGAGTGCTGGTTCGTTCAGCCTCATAGGGTATGGGTAAGGTTTCATTTCAGATATGGTTCAATTCACATGTTTAGAGTGATTCCCTCCTTGATATCTTTTATTTATTGAAAAAAAAAACTCCAAAATTGAAATACTCCAGATCATTAGGTTTTGAAGGAGCCTTTATACCGTGAAGCAGACTATCCTTACTGCTTCACCTGGCACTTCAAACTGGTCAAAATGATTACTTGCTATAGAATAAAGATCCAATGGACTTCATTTATACATGGATCTCTACCAACCATTCCCATGACAACATCTTCCAAGTTCTATAATGAACTTCTTTCAAATTTCTTTGAACTTTGCATGAAGTGAAGTCCAATTAAAGAATTTATTTAGTGAGGTATCTCCATTTTACATTAAGAAGGTTTGTCATTTAACCGAAATTTGAAAATGCAGGTTTACTGCTTCATCTTGGGCATCTTTTCTATATGGATGGGAGAACCTCATATGCATGTACTGGTAAGCTATCTCTTGTTTATAAAGCTATATTTGCAAAACACCATCACACCAGATTCCTATGAGCTCTGGCGTTGTAATGAACTCATCGACACCTTGCATTGTCCTTCCAGTTTCAACAACATTAGTAGAGAATTCTTTCTGTTGGCAACCATCAGCTTGTACACATGGATAGGTAATTATCCTATTCTTACATTTCATTGCAAGTTTTTGGAAATGTCTGTGGTTATTTAGTTTTCTGTAAATTTTGCATTATTACCATGGAAGCGTAGCTAGAATCTACATGCTTAAGAAAATTGATAAATTTTTAGATATAAAAAATTAAATACAATAGGGTTCAGTTAAACATTTCGTACTAATATCCTAGAGTATCCATTACCAGTATTAGTATCCTACTGTACTGGACATGATAGGTTGAAGTATTCAAGTATCATTGGCTAAGGTATGCAAAACATAAGTACTTTACACCAGATGCTATACTAAAAGTATCCATCATATGTACCCTAGTTCATCTTACAGTTCAATTTTTTGGTACGGGCCACGATAAATTTAAATTGGTAGTGCTCAATTGGATGTTTGTTTTCCTAATCTTACAACCACGCATTGGCCTTTGTTATGTTCATAGTGAAAAAGAACAAAGGAAAGAAAAACCGATTATTGTCTTAGCAATTCTTAAATCAATACTTCTAGGTTGAGAGATGACATGGGGAATTGTCTTTGATTGTTAAAAGAAAAGTGCTGCAGGTGTCTATGATTGGCCCCACATAGTGGGACTCTCCCATAAGTAAGCCAAACAAACTAATGTTATGTGGGTGGTCCTATTATACAGGGTCATTTTAATATGCTAGGTATGCCATTTGCACACGTGGATCACGGCCAATCTGCACATATCACCACGCGCAAAAAGATGCCACATGCTCTAGCTCCAAGCCGTCCATCAGGTCAGTTTCGCCATGTGCATTCCTGATGTTTTGTCACAGCCAATCAACTGTACCACGGTGTTAGCTTGGGTATTATTTTAGCAACATAGTGTCTTACATCTTGTATCTTGTTGTGTAGGATGTTGATGGTAGAGCTACAGACTTGGCCCTTGGATGGTCAGTTGCTCTTGGTTCTCCATTTACATTTGCCACTACATTGGAGCAAGAGTGCAAGAGTGACATTTTTGGGGAGCATAGTGAGCTCATGCTTCTTCTTTCTTCTTTTTTTCCTTGGAAAGGATAATAAAAATTCATTGAAAGTGCTATCTATCGGATTTTGCCATTTTACTACAATATCAATCTAAGCTGCACAAGACATGTGGGCAAGATCGCTTTTCCACAACCTTGTCTAATTTCGTATTTCCTTGTTAGATAAAATATTGTTGCCCATGTCCAAAACAGGTATACATATCTGTGTCCATGTTGCATTGTTGCAATATTCTTGTTTGGTTATAGCCTACCCCTCTTTTAAGTCTGGATTGTTTAAAATGAGTAAGATCTATTCTAATGGAATGCTTTATTCTTTTAGGCTTGTTTTCTTCGGTGATTTGAGTAGTCGTTGAAAGATACTCGAAGATTAGTCCCTGAACAACATAAAAAAATGTGATATGTTTATCTTGTCTGCAATTAGTAACATTACTCATGTATTTCTCCAATGAAATGCATTTGGAATGGTTAGGATCATCTTTAATTTCTGTTGTGCTTTAGTGTATATTTTGTTGCTAGTATAATGTTTTTATGAATGTGTTTGGAATGCCTTTAGAATGGTTAGGATCATCTAGTTTTTGATGTGCGTTGATTAGGTAATTAATTAATATTATTATTATTATTATTTATTTATGAGAAATGCCGACGGCTTTTCGCCGTTGAAAATGTCGACGGTTTTTTTCGTCCTGCATAGCAGTCGGAAATACTGATGGTTTTAGCTGTTGTAGACGCCGACGGCTAAAACTGTTGTCCTTGGCCGTTGGAAACACCAACGATTTTAGCCGTCGGAAACGCCGATGGCTATAATCCATTGGCGAGCAACGCCCATGCCCCTTTTCGCGACGGCCCGTCCGACGGCTAGAAGCCGTCAGGGAAGGTCAATGGCGACGGTTTTGAGTCGCCGACTTTGCCCTATTTTTTGGTAGTGAAGGGCAATATCTAAGATTTTTTTCTAGGGTTTTTAGATCTTTACAAGTTCTTTTTAAATCTTTATTAATTTATTTTCTTGCTTTCTTGTTGTTTTTTAATTTTTAAATTTAGTTATGTTTTTCTAGTTCCTTCTAGCCCATGCTAAAAGGGAAGCACATTGGTTTAATGATTTTATAAATTATGATAATTAATTTTTTTAATGATGAGATGAATAGTGTATGCATGTTATCAATTATCTAGGTTTAGGTTTTTTATCATCATGTGAGATTCATATGTTTCCATCATATGAGATCCGTATTGATGGATAGATTTGACCTGGATCAATTAAATTTCTTAGATGGAAGATATTCTCAACCTATTACATTATTTGATTCATTATCTCATGGATATTGAATGCTTAAAATCACTTACGCTTGAGAATATATGTTAATGGTGCTAATCCATAATTTTCTAATCTCTTATATCATTTACTAAAAAAATTAAATTGTTTTATTTTCCGATTAAGCCAACCATCGTGATCGGATCCTAATTGTGTTATCAAAGTCATCATAATTTATTGATCATTAACCTATGTGTGGAACTTTATATGTGTGTACATGTATGAGTGTATATGTATACAGACATACACACACACACACACACACACATATACACATACACATACACACACTTGCATATACATGTATACATATAATATATACATGTATATATTTGTGTATATACATATACACATATATATACATATACATAAACATATACATACACACATATACAGCCACACACACACACACACATATACACATACATACATATGCACACACACACACACACACACACACATCTACATGCACACACACACACACATATGGGAAATGGTACTACAAGGTCGAGCGCATAGAATCATAACATACAGTTGAGTCATGTCTTAGTGTGAGCTGTTGGATGATAAATATTCAAAATACACAGTGGAGATGCAATCTTGGAAAAAAAAGGGGCAAAACTGGATAAATCGGAGTTATACAATCTTGGGGTGCGCTACTGTCACCAATTGTTTGGGGTCCTCCATGATATATGTGTTTTATCCATACTGTCTATCCATTTTGAGATATCATTTTAAGGCTTTATTGTAACACTCAGGTAGATTCAAACCTCAAGTGGACCATGACACATAAAGTGGAGATAATGATGCCCACTGTTAAAACCTTTCTACGACCCATCATAATGTTTATTTTACATCCAACCTATCCATAACGTGACACAAAATTGGATGAAGGGACCAAACAAATATCATCTTGATCCAAAACTTTTGTGGCCCTAAGAAGTTTTCAATGGTAGGCGTTCAATCCCTACTACTTTATATGCTATATGGTCCACTTGAGCTTTGGATCTGTTTAATTTTTGTGCTAATGTCCTAAAATGATTTTTCCAAATGGATGGACGGTGTAGATATAATACTTATATCATGGTGGGGCCACGGAACTTAGTGACGACAACACAGTCGGTGGCGTGTGGCACACCAGCCTATCCGCTTCTCACGCGGAAGGGGACGCGGATTAGATATTGACAGGTAAAGTAGCGAGTCGGCTACTGAAGTGACGTCACCAAGTTACGTGGTATAACGTCTCAGAAAAATCCGTACAAAGGCGCGAGTATCACCTCAGGCAGAAATCACTCAAGACCAAATCCTTTAAAAATTAGGTGAGAATTAGCTAGTGCTAAACTAGAGTATCTATGAAATTAACACTAATCACTTTAAATACGATCTGCAAGACCCAAAACTTGTAGAATCATTGACGCTACTTTACCCTGAACTTTAGAATCAATCTCTAAACCCGGTTGCTCTCGGGAGCACATCGAAACTTTGTATCAGACCTGGACCTCACGTCGAAAGTCTGATAACTACGAAATTATACAAATATGACCGCCTTGTTGGACTCGACAACCATCCCAAAAATCAAGTCCTAATAGTATCCAAAAATGTACAACTTGAGCCCGGAGCGAAGTGTGTGGGAAACATGAATATCTTTAAGAAATAAACCCAAACTTAAGTAAACTGAGTCGTTCACTTGTAGGTCCAAATATAAGGATTTAGACCGTCAGAATTTGACCTAATTACACCCTTGGATCAGGAAAAATTTTCAACCCATGTCAGTGCACTTGTGGCCCTGGTCGAGTACCAGTGACCGTCGAACTGAAACTGGTCCGTTACGGTCGATCTGTAAATCCGATCAGATTGAAAACTCAGCTTGACCTAGATCCAATGTCAGAGAGCTTAAGTCCGACCGTAAGTAAAAAAGGGGCCTCCAAAAGTGCTCTGTTGGGCCGGAACAGCTGACTATTTGGCTATAACCTAAGTATATCATGGCCCTAAGGCCATTACCATCAATTCTGGGCCTATATAACCCCCTTAAGCCCTCTCTCTCTCATCCCATATGAATTTGGAAAACCCTAAGAGAGAGAGGAGAGAAAATAGAAGGAAAGAGAGAGAAAGTGAGAGAGTAAGTTGGCGATTCTTCCTAGGATTCAATCCCACTACTCCATGTACTTAACCACCCCATCTGTATCGCTATACCGGCATTTCCGACAACGTACTTAGGTAAGGATCCTAACCTTAACCTGTTTTAGGGTTTTCAACTAGTGTAATAGATGAAATAGCTAACCTATTCCTTGATATAGGTTGTTGTGGTGCCGTAGACAAAGACTTAGTGGTTAAACTGAGTTCGTTACACGTTTACCGGCGTAAGGTGCAGACTATAAACATTTAGGTTATGGCTTTCAAGGCTTTCAATGTCTATTAATGATTTATAACTGACATGGGTGCCATTTCACATGCCAATTGCGACGTTTGTTTCGCTTTTCAGATATATATGAACTATGTTGAGTTTAGTGTATTCCATGTGTTTGATGAAATGACTGGATTCGTATGGAATCTAGATTTGTGCTTGCCATGATTAATTGTTGTGAATATATGATTATTGTATATGCGATAGCTCCTTGGCGAAAGGATTTGCCCTAATACATATTAGGGCCAACATACATCGTGTATGTTGGAACGTGTAGTCCAAGTCTTTATAAAAATGTCTATATGAGTAAGTATTTAGTGAATTATACTTCATGTGGGTGTTGAGATGAGATTCTCAACTACCTTAACTGGGTGTATAAATCCCTCAATGCAACTTACACTGTATTGTCTGTTTTACTCATGGAATGCATACGTATGAATTCATATGTATATTGTATTTCATAACATGCTCAAATGGTTGTAGGATTGGAATGATTTGTTCATTATTACTTGACTATGTCATATGAGTACTTGTTGGAATTGGGTGTGTTTGGGACTACAGTATAGTCCAGGCAATCGGTAACAGGTTCTGACCAGTTGGCTGAGGTTGTTTCGCCATGCAGGACGTGTTCGATGAATCCAAGCCGTACTTTGGTTATTAACAGTGGTTAGGCCACACAGAGTGCTCACACACTTCATATCGATCAACTCGAGGTGCGCTCATTCTAGTCGAGCTCGTCAAGTAACCTGATTGACCCGATGTATGTTCACCATGTATGGACGCTACTACTTGAACCTAAGGTACCAAACTCACCAGTGGAAATCCCGTTAACCTTGGTACCTCGATCCGCTAAGACTCATGAGTTGGGCATGGTGGTATGGGACACCGTGGTCAAGCTGTCGGCCTACGCTGGGGTGACGAGCCTTCCTGTAGTCGCCAGTGAGCAACCCAGACTTGTGAGCCGAATATGGTGGTATGGGACACTATATTCGAGTTGTTGGCCTATGACTAGGTGACGAGCCATTCATAATGATTTCGAGCATACTCTAAGACTGCGCTGAGGTGACGAGCCTTGCTTTATTAAACAAGAGTATAAACCAAGCATGCATCGAGGTGACGAGCCCTTTGTAGCGACCTATAACCGCAACATCGTATGAGATTAGCTAGGACTGACGACCTTAGAATGGATCATTGTTTGAGAAATGATATAAGGGAGGTACTTTAGTTTCCCAATTCTGCTGTATAAAAAGGCCTAATAAGAACTTGGTAATCACGCTCATGCACCACATTGCATGTGCCGTTTGGAGTTGGGTAAAGTACTAAGGAAGTGACTGACATGCCGCGACCGTGAGATGAAGATCGTAGAGGGAGTGCAGGCGAGGGCATGCATCATTATTACATACCATTCTTGCATTAATCACAGTAATTAGGGATGTTTGATTATATTACTTTGTCATTACTGCTTGACTGAATTGACAGCATGTTAACTTTGCTTTATGGCTCCACCGAGTTGATCACTCACTCCCACGTTCTGGGACTGTTTTAAACACCAACCAGACCCTGTCATAGCTGCAGGTGATGGTGATGCCTGCGAGGCGGAGCCAGACTTTGAGGACGATGAGGAGGCGTTCTCCTATATGCAGCTGTCAAGCAGGTTTGTGTAGTCCCGGTGTTGCACTGATGGGGCTACAGGGTTTTGGATAGAAAACATTGCACTATCTTATTTTGTACATTTTAGAACTAAACTTGTAATTATTTAACCTAGTGACATTCATATTCTGAGGGCTTACTATTACTTTTATACAATTTATATACATATCACAGTCTTTCACTAGCGTAGTTTAATTGCCTTTGGAGTATGATATGCTGATTTGGTATAATCCCATTCATGTTTAAAGCACTAGTATGGATAACATTCAATAATCATTATCGGTGTTGCATAAGTGATGCGTTGGAACTCGGGAACTGAGTATCTGCTCAACCCCCGATTTCCAGGGCGTTACAAGTTGGTATCAAATCATGATTTGGATTAAACTGGACTTGGGTTATGGTCACACCACGTACGCTGATGCATTTCGACGTAGGAGGGTGCGATAAAATGTAAAAATAGGCATAGGATTCCTAGTTTCACCAATTGGTGAAATTAACTGAAATCGACCGTCGAGATCGGGCCCGTACACACCCGTGATCACTTGAGGGGACCCCGGATTACTTCTAGACCATCAATCGACGGGTTTAGATGAAGATTTAACCCATTCCAACCTCAAACGACCCAGAAAATGAGAATACACATGAGTTAGGGCCCGGAACGACTCAAAAAGGAGTCAGGGCCAAATTGATGCAATCCGGGGGGGACCCCATACATCATCAGCACCCTGGGAGTGGGGTGGCCACCGCCCTACCGCGGCGGCACCGCGCCTACTGCTCTGCACCTCAGTCGGGTTCGACCAGGCCTATTGAGCCGCAGCGGGCCGACCCATAAACACGTGTGGGGCCCACCAAATCTCGTGGGGACCCCTATTTCTTTCCCCTTTTCCCCCTTTTCCTTCCCTACACCCCTCCAAGCTTTCCTATTTCTAAAAAAAAAAAACTTTTTTCCCCTCTCAAATCACCCCTCCAATCTCATCTTCTTCCCTTTTTCTTGCACCGCCTCCACTCTTCTCTCAAATCCATCTTCCACAACTACCCATCTCCCTTAATCCCTCTCATTTGAGAACACAAACACTTCTTTGTGTCTCAAAAACTTTAAAGTTCAACAACCCCTTCTATCCTTCTATTTTATTTGACTTCATGGCTCTCTTTGAGCTATTGGTGGCCATCTTTTTGCTTTCCTTGCTTCTTTCCCTCATGGGGAAGAAGAGGGCTCCAACAGAGGAAGCCGGGCCTAGTCGTCCTACCCGTCTAAGGAGGAGAGCAGGCACTGAAGCTAGCACAAGCACCGCCCGAGAGTATAGGTCGACGCGGGACCTAGATCCCCAAATTCCAATCAAAAGAGCATTATCGATTGGCATCGAGCACGGTCGATTTCGTGACCGTAGGGTTGTACTTGAAGCTCATGTAGACAAGAGACTGTTTGGGCTACATCCGATAATGGACCTCCTGGTGGACGCCGGGTGGGGTCCCATCTTTGAGGGCAAGTCTCACGCATGTGAGAACACTGTTCGAGCTTTTCTATGCCCATATACGGGACCCAATGTTGGAGTCTCTACAATTCAAGATCTCTGTGGTAAGGCGAGAAACAGTTGTAGACGTCCGTATGATATCTCAGCTTTTAGGAATACCGTGTGGTGTACCTATTGCAAGAGGCCAGGCCACACAGAGACGAATTGTTTTACTAGGATGAGGGACAGTGGCTTCTCGTCGCCTCAGAGGATCAACCGCTCGCTTCCTCAAGCCATTATAGCCCCACCTCTGCGATTAGCACTGGCACATCCATCTTTTCGGCCGCCTGCACCCCAATTTACGCCGCCTCAGCGACCTATGGTACCGGAGCCGAACCGATCTCAGCAGACTCGCGTGCACTCACTTATAGCTAAGGCATCAGAGACAACACCTACAACACCTATGGCTTTTGACGTTACGACACATATTCAAGGTACTCCAGTCTTCTTTAATAGTGGACACCGGGTCCACTATCTCTATAATATCGTGTGTAGCAGTCAAGCGACTGGGGTTGGAAATTAGTCCTATGGTTGGGGTGAAAATCCTTACCGCCACAGGGACTTTCTCGGATGCTACAAGGATGTATAAGGGGTGTTCGATAGACGTAGGGAGCAGGACAGTACTCATCGACTTGATTGTCACCCCATTACATCATTATGATGTCATTCTTGGTATGGATTGGCTCACAGAGATGAAGGCAGAGATTGACTGTGATACTAGAGTGGTGACAGCCTGTGGACTAGAGGGCACGACCTTTACATTCCCAGTGCAGTTTTGTTGGCCCTATTGCATTAGTTGTTCCGCTTCCACACTGGAGGATGTTTATGGTCCAACACTCGAGGACACTCCTGTGGTCCAACAGTTCTCAGATGTGTTCAGGAAGATACTTGGACTACCCCCTCAGCGTGAAATCGATTTTACTCGTGTGAGATGGAGGAGCTGAGGAAACAGATCGATGATCTGTTGGATGCAGGCTTTATACGACCTAACGTGTCTCCATGGGGAGCACCCGTATTGTTCGTAAAGAAGAAGGATGGATCTCTATGATTATGTATTGATTATCGCAGATTGAACCAAGTGACGGTGAAGAACAAGTATCCTTTACCCAGGATAGATGACCTGTTTGATCAGTTGAAGGGGGCACAGTATTTTTCAAAAATTGACTTGCAGACGGGGTATCACCAGTTGCGCATCAGGGATGACTATGTGCAGAAGACGATCTTCAGGACTAGTTTTGGACACTGAGTTTCTCGTGATGTCATTCGGCCTTACGAATGCACCGGCCATGTTCATGGACCTGATGAATAGGGTGTTTCAGCTATTTCTATTCTGATTCATCATCGTGTTTATTGATGACATCCTGATATACTTTAAGAGTCAGGAAGAGCACGAGGAACACCTGCGAGTAGTCTTGGATACTCTGAAGAAGAACCAGTTGTTCACACAGTATAAGAAGTGCGACTTTTAAAAAGAGGAAGTCAAGTTCCTGGGACATGTGGTGTCCAAGGAAGGGATGGCTGTGGACCTTGCTAAGGTAGCCGTAGTTTAGGACTGGGAGCAGCCTGGTTCGGTTATTGAGGTGATGAGTTTTCTTAGGCTGGCAGGTTATTATCAACGATTCATTTGAGACTTCTCCAAGATAGCCAGACCTTTATCTCAGTTGACTCGGAAGGATCTTAAGTGTAAGTGCTATAGTTTATATCCCTGTTTGTTGTCAAATTTGTGGTGCCAAAATCACTGTTATATATAACTTGCATAAGTGAAGTTCTCTCAAGGATCAACATTCATGAACAAGCTAAGCTCACAACAAGCAAAGCTCACAAGTACAAGGATCAATCTTGAATGCAAGAACTGCTCTCATGACAAGACTCAAGCTGTAAGATTTCAAGATTGAGCTACATCAAGATTTCAAGATTGATCTACATCAAGACTTCAAGGCTCATACTTTAAGGTCACTAGTTCCTAATGTTTCAATGTCCTTACTTCATGGTTGAGGTTTGACTGACCTTAGGTTGACCTTAGAAGTAGGTCACTTT
Source organism: Magnolia sinica (assembly GCF_029962835.1). NCBI lineage: Eukaryota > Viridiplantae > Streptophyta > Magnoliopsida > Magnoliales > Magnoliaceae > Magnolia > Magnolia sinica. The sequence continues at coordinate 60,793,230 of NC_080589.1, read as the reverse complement.
GGATACATAAATCGAATGTTTATTTTACATAAGTTTGGTCTGTTCTTCGACTAGTCCTAGGCCTTCTTCGACTAGTCCTAGAGTTGCTTCGACCAGTCTAAGAAATTCCTCGATCAGTCGTGAGTTTGTTACAAATTTCGGATAAAATCTGTTAGACTTCGACTAGTCCAGGAATCTGTTCGACCAGTCGAAGGAACAGTGTCGACTGCATCTTCGACCTGTCGAAAATCTTCGACTCAAAATCCAGCGATGTTTTTCAGGTTCTTCGACCAGTTGAAGGAGACCTTCGACCAGTCGAAGGTGACCTACGACCAGTCGAAGGTGACCTTCGACCAGTCGTAAAATGATCAAAGCTTATCCCGCCTGATCTTTCAAATATCTGTTATTGCTTCGACTAGTCGAAGAGCTCCCTAGACCAGTCGAAGACGCGATCTGCTCACCTATAAATAGTGCACGAATCTCAGAAGAAATCATTGAATTAATTAATCCATTCAAGCCAATCTTCGTCGAACTTCTGAGAGATAATTCTGTGCTCCATCTAAGCTAAGTGTGCTTATTTAATATTCTCTTTCCTTAGCTTTATTTAATTGATTTTTTTTCTGCTATTCCAATCTAATTTGATAAGAGGAATTGTTATTCCCTTTCTTTGGAATCAAAATCAATTAAGGCAAGCCCTATTTGGTTCAATTTAAAATCTATTAGAATTAGAACCATTGTAATTGAGTACTGGACATTGAACTTGGACATTCAATCATCTACTCGACTTTGGTTCTACCGGCTGCTACAACGAAGGAGATAATCGGTATTTTACATTCAATTGTAAATTCCTTTCTGTTTTGGTTTCTTTCAAGATTTGCGGAAAAATCTTGTTGTATTGGTTATCCGAGGAGAGCCAGGAAAACTCGAAGTGGGGTTTTTAATTGTGTAAGCCCAGATAAAGACACAATTGTAAAGGTTTTGGGTGAACCTGGAAAAACCTATTTTGTTAGTGAACGCTAATATCCCCTGTGTGAGGATATTAGGAGTGGAGTAGCATTCTGTGTGGCTGTTGTTTAACAGTTGGTGAACACACAGGCGAACCACTATAATCCCTTGTGTTGTGGTTGAATGATTTATACTTCTGATCTTTAATTATTCTTTTATGGGATGTATGTATGGTGGTGAATGTTGTAATCATTTAATTCAAGCATTGTGAGAATTTTGTAATAGTTTAAAATTTATTTTCTGCTATTCCTTTATCAGCTTGATATTCAATTTCCTTTAAAAGTTGTTCCAACAAGGTTGCCCTGCCATTTTTATGGTGTATGGCTGTCCCTAGAACAATACATTTGTGATTACAATTTATTTCAATTCAGTTTGTATTTATTTCTGTATTCCTCTTTGGTTTGAGATTTGATACAAAGATCTTTCTAGAAATAAGGTTGTCCTACCATAAACTCTGGTTTTTAGTGTAAGGTTGTCCTTAGAACAACATTTGTATCAACCTCTCAAGATCTGAATTTTGAGGCTATTTTACTTTCTTGCATTGTGATTTATTTTGGCTATCATATTCTTTTTAATTCCGCTGTTATAAGTTTTATTTGGCATTGTCCTATTCACCCCCCCTCTAGGACATATAGCTAGGCCTTTTCATTAAGTTCACCTGGAATGAAAAGGCAGAGGCAGCTTTTCAGGAGTTGAAAGACAAGTTGATGTCCGCCCCTGTGCTAGTATTTCTAGAGCAAGGGGTCAAGTATACGATATACACGGATGCGTCTCGCATCGATTTGGGTGGTGTTTTGATGCAGAAGGATAGGGTTATTGCTTACTTATTATGATAATTGAGGAAACACGAGAAAAACTACCCTACCTAAGACCTGGAGTTAGTGGTCATCATATTTGCTTTGAAGATTTGGAGACATTACCTCTACGGAGAGGAGTTCAAGCTCTTTTGTGACCATAAGAGCCTCAGATACATATTCAATCAGCGGGACCTGAATATGAGGTAGCGACAATGGATGGAAACCTTGAAGGACTTCAAGTTCGAGGTTTCCTACCATCCGAGCAAGGCTAGCCTTGTGGCTGACACGTTGAGCCGCAAGAAGACCATAGAGTTTGTAGCTCCGTTGATGGTGGCATAATGGGGTATGGTAGAGTTCATGCGAAACTTTGAGTAGAAGCTCACTGTAGAGGAGCCGTTTGAGAGCGTCGCGCACGTTCATGTGCAGCCACTTATTGATGATAGGATCATTGAGGCTCAGAAGGGCGATGGATGATTGTCTGAGCTTCGAGAGCAGGCTAGCGACGGTGAGGATGCTGAGTGGAGAGTTGGTATGGATGGGGGCTTACGTTACCATGGCCGCCTATGCGTCCTAAATCTTCATGATATAAGGCGAGAAGTTCTCGAGGCTGCGCATAATTCGAAGATGGCAATGCACCCTGAAAGTACGAAGATGTATCGCGATATGAAGAGATCGTACTGGTGGGATAAACTGAAGGCCCACATAACAGATTATATATCCCGTTGTCTCACATGCCAACAGGTCAAGGCAGAGCATCGCCGACCTCCTGGACTTCTTCAGCCCATGCCCATAGCTGAATGGAAGTGGGATTTCATCTCTATGAACTTTATCTCGGGATTACCGAAGATGAAGAAGGGTTATGATTCCATATGGGTGATCGTGGATCGGTTAACAAAATTGGCTCACTTCCTCCCGATTAAAGCTTCGAACTCAGCAGACGAGTTGGCCAGACTGTACATCAGAGAGATTTTGTATCTACATGGAGTTCCTTTAGAGATCATGTCGAACCGAGACACGCGATTCACATCTATCTTCTGGACTCGCATCTAGGAAACAATGGGTGTGAAACTGAAGTTCAGTATCGCGTTCCACCCAAAGACTGATGGGCAGATGAAACGGGTGAATCAGATTTTGGAAGATATGTTGCGAGCTTGTGTCCTTGTTGGGATGACTGTCTCTTGTATGCAGAGTTTACGTATAACAATAGTTTTCAGGCGAGCATTGGCATGGCTCCCTATGAGGCCATGTATGGGCGCCCCTATCGAGCACCGCATTGCTGGGCAGAGGTTGGCGAGAAGAGCTTGATTGGCCCAGAGTTAGTTCAGGGGATCTCAGAGAAGATTGACATTATTAGGCGTCGACTTCTGGCAGCACAGAGTAGACAATAGCTACGCTGATACGAGGCGGCAGCAACTAGAGTTCGAGGTTGGAGACCATGTGTTCCTTAAAGTTTTCCCCATGAAGGGAGTCCTTCGATCTGGCAAGAAGGGGAAGCTTACGTTGCGGTTCATGGGCCCATTTCAGATACTTGATTGAGTGGGTGTGGTGGCATACCGCCTTGCCTTGCTCACACCACTTGCGGATGTTCATAACGTATTTCATGTATCTATGTTGAAGAAATAAGTCCCTGACCCTTCCCACATTATCAAATGGGAGCAGGTACAGTTGAGTGAGGACGCTACATACGTATTACGACTGACGCGTATCTTGGATAGGAAGGAGCAGGTATTGCGTAGTAAGGTTATCCCACTTGTGAAGGTACTGTGGACACATCACACGGAAGAAGAAGCTACTTGAGAAATTGAAGCCGAGGTCCGTAAGAACTACCCTCAGATTCTCGAGGAATACGAAAAGGTACTAATTTCGAGGATAAAATTTTTCTTTAAGGGGGGTAGATTATAACGTCTCAGAAAAATCTATACAAAGGCCCAAGTATCACCTCAGGCAAAAATCACTCAGGACTAAATCCTTTAGAAATTAGGCAAGAATTAGCTAGTGCTAAACTAGAGTATCTGTGAAATTAACACTAATCACTTTAAATACGATCTGTAAGACCCAAAACTTGTAGAATCATTGACACTACTTTACGCTGAAATCTAAAATCAATCTTTATACCCGGTTGCTCTCGGGAGTACATCGAAACTCCGTATTAGACCTGGACCGCACGTCGAAAGTTCGATAACTACGAAACTATACGAATATGACCACCTTATTAGACTTGACAACCATCCCAAAAATCAAGTCCTAATAATATCCAAAAATGCACAACTTGAGCACGGAGCGAAGTGTGTGAGAAACGTGAATATCTTTAAGAAATAAACTCAAACTTAAGTAAACTGAGTCGTTCACTTGTAGACCCAAATATAAGGATTCAGACCGTCAGAATCTGACACAATTACACCCTCGGATCAGGGAAAATTTTTAACCTATGTCAGTGCACTTGTGGCCCTGATCGAGTACCGGTGACCGTCGAACTGAAACTGTTCCATCAAGGTCAATTTGTAAATCTGATCGGACCGAAAACTCAGCTTGACCTAGACCCAATGTCTGGGAGCTTAAGTCCGATCGCACGTAAAAAAGGAGCCTCCAGAAGTGCTCCGTTGGGCCGGAACAACTGACTATTTGGCTATAACCTAAGTATATCATGGCCCTGAGGCCATTCCCATCAATTCTGGGCCCATATAAGCCCCTTAAACCCTCTCTCTCTCTCCCTCATTCCATACGAATTTAGAAAACCTTAAGAGAGAGAGAGAGGAGAGAAAAGAGAAGGAAAGAGAGAGAAAGTGAGAAAGTGAGTTGCTGATTCTTCCTGGGATTCGATCTCGCTACTCCACGCACTCAACCACCCCATCTGTATCGCTATACCGGCGTTTCTAACAACGTACTTGGGTAAGGAATCCTAACCCTAACCTATTTTAGGATTTTCAACTAATGTAATAGATGAAATAGCTAACCTATTCCCTGATATAGGTTGTTATGGTGCCGCAGACAAAGACTTAGTGGTTAAACTGAGTTCGTTACATGTTTTTTGACGTAAGGTGCAGACTATAAACATTTAGGTTATGACTTTTAAGGCTTTCAATGTCGGTTAATGATTTATAACTAACATGGGTGCCATTTCACATGCCAATTGCGACGTTTGTTTTGCTTTTTAGATATATGTGAACTATGTTGAGTTTAGTGTATTCCATGTGTTTGATGAAATGACTGGATTCGTATGGAATCTGGATTTGTGCTTGCCATGATTAATTGTCGTGAATATATGATTGTTGTATATGCGATAGCTCCTTGGCGAAAGGATTTGCCCTAATATATATTAGGGCCAACATACGTCATGTATGTTGGAACGTATAGTCTAAGTGTTTGTAAAAATGTTTGTATGAGTAAGTATTTGGTGAATTATACTTTATGTGGGTGTTGAGATGAGATTCTCACTACTTTAACTGGGTGTATAAATCCCTCCATGCAACTTACACAGTATTGTCTGTTTTACTCATGGAATGCATATGTATGAATTCATGTGTATGTTGTATTTCATAACATGCTCAAATGGTTGTAGGATTGAAATGATTTATTCATTACTGCTTGACTATGTCATATGAGTACTTGTTGGAATTGGGTGTGTTTAGGACTATAGTATAGTCCAGGCAATTGGTAACAGGTTCTGGCTGAGGTTGTTTCGCCACGCAGGACATGTTCGATGAATCCGAGCCGTACTTTGGTTGTCGACGGTGGTTAGGTCACACGGAGTGCTTACGAACTTCATGTCGATTAACTCGAGGTGTGCTCGTTCCAGTCGAGCTCGTCAAGTAATCCGATTGACCCGATGTATGTTCACCATGTATGGACGCTACTGCTTGAACCAAAGGTACCAAACTCACCAGTGAAAATCCCGTTAACCTTGGTACCTCGATCCGCTAACACTCATGAGCCGAACATGGTGGTATGAGACACCATGGTCGTGCTGTCAGCCTATATTGGGGTGACGAGCCTCCCCGTAGTGACTAGTGAGCAACCCAGACTCGTGAGCTGAATACGGTGGTATGGGACATTGTATTCGAGCTGTCGGCCTACGACTAGGTGACGAGCCATTCGTAGTGACCTCGAGCATACTCTAAGATTGCGCTGAGGTGATGAGCCTTGCCGTAGCAAACAAGAGTATAAACTAGGCATGCATCAAGGTGAGGAGCCCTTTATATCGACCTGTAACTATAACATCGTATGAGATTAGCTAGGACTGACGACCCTAGAATGGATCATTATTTAGGAAATGATATAAGAGAGGTACCTTAGTTTCCCAATCCTGCTGTATGAAAAGGCCAAATAAGAACTTAGTAATCATGCTCATGCACCACATTACATGTGCCATTTAGCGTTGGGTAGAGCATTGAGGAAGTGACTGACATGCCACGACTGTGAGATGAAGATCGCAGAGGGAGTGTAGGCGAGGGCATGCATCATTATTACATACCATTCTTGCATTAATCATAGTACTTAGGGATGTTTGATTGTATTGCTTTATCATTAGTGCTTGACTGAATTGACAGCATATTAACCTTTGCTTTATGGCTCCACTGAGTTGATCACTCACTCCCACATTCTGGGATGGTGTTTTAAACACCAACCAGACCCTGTCATAGCTGCAGGTGATGGTGATGCTTGCGAGGTGGAGCCGGACTTCGAGGACGATGAGGAGGCGTTCTCCTCTATGCAGCTGTCAGGCGGGTTTATGTAGTCCTGTTGTTGCGCTGACGGGGCTATACGATTTTGGATAAAGAACATTACACTATCTTATTTTGTACATTTTGAAACTAAACTTGTAATTATTTAACCTAGTGACATTCACACTCTGAGGGCATGCTATTACTTTTATGCAGTTTATATACATATCACAGTCTTCCACTAGCATAGTTTAATTGCCTCTGGAGTATGATATGCTGATTTGTTATAATCCCATTCATGTTTAAAGCACTAGTACGGACAACTTTCATTCATCATTATCGGTATTGCATAAGTGATGCGTTGGAACTTGGGAGCTGAGTATCTGCTCGACCCCCGATTTTCAGGGCGTTACACGTGGGTTCCACTATAATGTATGTGTTATATCCATACCGTCCATCCATTTTTAGATATCATTTTAAGGCATGGGTCAAAGAACAAGGCAATTAAAAAGCTATCGTGGACCCCACCATAGAAAACAGTGGGGAGAGTGATTCCCACCGTTGAAGCTATCCTAAGGCCCACCATAATGTTTATTTGAAATCCAACCTGTTCAAAAGTTAAAAAAAGACATGAAATAAGAGAAAACACAAATATCAGCTTGATCTAAAACTTTTGTGGCCTTTAGAAGTTTTTAAAGGTGGGCGTCACTGTCCCACTGTTTTTTGTGCTGGGATCTACTAGAGCTTTGGATTTAACTCGTTCTTTGGATATTAACCTAAAATGATCTCTCCAGATGGATGGAAGGTGTGGATGCAAAACATACATCATGGTGGGGGCCCATGGAGCTTGGTGATGTCAGTTTAGTAGCTAGTCTCGCTACTCAACTTCTCAGTAGCTAATCCGTGCCCTGCGGAAGGGAGCAAATTAGGTGTGGCCTCCGCCTAACCTAGGACAGTGCGTCCCTCATCGCGGGGCCCAACTTGATCTACATATTGTGTACCCACATGGCCATCTATTTTGGAAGACAATTTTAGGTCTTGATTCGAAAGATAAAGAAGATCCAATTCTAAGGTGAACCATACTATCGGAAACAGTGGTGATTGAATAATCACCTAGCAGATAGCCTGTCCTCTGGATTGTATGGGAAGGAATTTTTATCTACACAGATAGGTGGGCCCATTATAATGTTTATGAGAAATCCACTATGTTCATTCATTTTTTCTGGTCATGTTAGGATGTGGGAAAAATAATGAGGTATATCTATAATTCAACCGGGCCACACAACAAGAAAATGTGAGTAGTTAAATGCATACTGTCGAAACCCTCCTAAGGTCTACCATTATTCTTATATGCGCCATCTATACTGCTCACAGGGTTATTCTTACTAAGGTGAACTGAAAATATAAAAATATTAGCTTAATCCAAAACTTTTGTAACCCACCAATGTTCACCAGCAGACATCCATTCCTCACTATTTCTTGCCGTGAAACCTACGTGATTTTCAGATCTGCCCCCCTTTTTGTCTCATACCCGAACATGAAATAAAAAAATAGATGGACGATGTGGATTTCTTATAACTTGATGGTGGGCCCTAACTAACTTCCTATCACATTAAGCTTCCCGGAGAGGTTGTCTCATCTCCCCATGCATTTTGAATGTTTATCATCAAATGACTCACACTAGGACACGACTCGACCGTATGTTATGGTTTTATGTGCTCGACCTTATAGTACCATTTCCCTACACACACACACACATGCACACACACTCGTTTGCGAGGAAACTCAAATCCTCCATGTATAGCATAAAACACCTAAGTATATAAGACCCAGCATGTATGAAAACTTTTATTTAGACTTATCTTCTATAATAAAAAAAATGTCTCTCATATTATAATTAGTTTAGCTTTAAAATCAGTCTAACTAGTCATCTAAATGGGCTCAATAAAATTACATACTTTTATCCAAACTTTTTTATGTGACAATTTGATTTTTTAATAATTCCATACTCTAAACTCCGCTTGATGTGAATATAAAACATCTTACCTGTAACTAACTTATAGGTTATCCAAACACAGAAAATAAGTTATCTACAAGTTAGTTACAACTTACACCCAAACAGGATTACCTATAACTTTCTTTCACATGTAAGTAGGTTACTGATAACTTACTTACAACTTAAAAAACTTACAAGCATCCAAACAAAGCCTAGAAAAAAAAAAGACAAAAAGAAAAAGGAAGGTAGAAACTTTAAGTGATATATACAGAGATGACGTGCGGTATTTTTATTAAGGGATTTCTTTCTTTGGCTGCCTACCTTTTTGGCTATGGACCAAAAACCCCCTACCTTTAAACTATTTCTCCAAACTTGCTTATAGTTCAAACTGTTAGTCATTAAACTTACTACTATTAATTATATGTACGAATTGGTTTTTGTATTTTCGAATGTATAAAACTTCCATTACTTTATGGCGACTATCAATTTGAAGTTGAATTATTACCATACCAACCCTCACCCTATTTGTACATGGGGTCCACCTTGATGTTTGTAAGAAATCCACCCCGTTCATCTGTTTTTCCAGCTCATTTGAGGGCATGGACCCAAAAATGAGGCAAATCCACATATCAAAGTGGGCCCCACAATTGCCTTAGGACATTTCAACGTAGACTTTTTTACCACTATTTTTTGTCATATAGCCCATTGTTTTAGGTCGAATATGAATTTGCATCATTTTCCTGCCTATGCCCTGAATGAGTTGAGTTAACTAATAGATAAAGTTGATTTATCAAAAAATAACTGTAACCCCTCGAATATTTCAATGGTAAACTTTCAATCCCCAATTTTATGTTCGTGTTGCCCACTCAAGCTCTCTAATAGCCTCATTTTCAAGCCCATGCTCTAAAATGAGATGACAAATCTGATAGACGGGGTGGATTTGTAACAAGCATCATAATGGCCCCACTTACTATCGAGCCACCCTTGACATGTAGGGTTAAATGTCCAACTATCCCTCCTAAACAACATGTATTGATGTTGATTGTCATACAAATATCACATTGAGCACATGTGGGTTCCACTTTGATGTGTCTGATAAATCTATTCCGCCCATTTATTTTGACACCTATTTTAGGGCATGTGTTAGGCCTGTGTCCTAGCATCTCGCCGTTCCATAGGATCTTGCTATCCTCCCGGTCGAATTTTGGCGACCCGCGACCTGTAGATAGCATTTGCGAGCGACCCTGAGTCGCACCCTTTAAACCTGAGCCGACTCAACCTGAGACCTATGCCATTGCGACCGCGCTGTCATCACAATTCTGACGCCACATCTTGTGCCCCAATCCGACGCTTAGATTGTGAGATGTGGCCCGTGCTCTATTCCGACTGTGGACCGCATGTTGCTGGGCCAGGACATTTCAAAAAGTACAATTTCCTAGGACCATCATAAGGGTGATGTCACCCTAGGCTACTAGCCTAGGGGTGACATCATCCACTCCCATGCTTTTTACATGAAATCATTCCTAGCTACCCATGCCTCTTACATGTGTGATGATTGTCTTACATGGCAATCAGTCCTCCACTACATCTCTCTCTCTCCCCCTTTCTCCCTCATATCTCATCTCCCCTAGCAAGAGAGAAGCCATGGACTCCCAAAAATCTAGCCATATTCCACCATTAATCCTTATCAATCCGACCCTATAAACCCCATCTCAACCATTAAAACCTTCCTTTTGGAGCACTAGGACCCCAAGGTCGAAGAAGGAGTTGAAGGTTTCAGGTGGGTGCCATGTTTAGGGTAGATCTTCTATTTTCTTTGATTTTCTTGCTTAAGGACATGTAGGACCCACTAATCAATGGTGGAGATCCTATTTGACCCCTTGGATGTGGCCAATGGCCCACCCTTATTGCATGCATGAGCCATGATGGGGCCATTCTCCATGGACCCCATTATGATGTTTTATTTGAATCCATGCTATTGATGGGTCATGTAGACCCTTGATTTGTGGTGGGGATGACATCCCCACCTTGATTTACTGATTTGGGGGCCCACACATGGATGAGACCCATCTTGATCTATGAATGTATGATGTATGTAGATGCATGTATTGAGGGACCCATAGTGGCGGGGCCCCTCCATCACACGTCTCTCTCTCTCTCTCTCTCTCTCTCTCTCCTTCTCTCTCTTTCTCTCTTTCTTTGGTGGTGATGATGTGTGTGGCCCACTTGATGTGATCAACAAATCTAGACTGTCTAGATTTTTTTTGGACATCCAGTTAACGGAACCCACCTTACTGCCCGTTTTCGGGCCAGCCGAGAAGAAGGAAAAATACAAATACCAACTTGATTAAAGTGGGCCACGTGTACGTGGGACCCACTGATGTAAGTATTTCATCCAAGTCGTCTGTCCGCTGGACATCTAGCAGGCCTGGACGACTAGGAAAACATAAATATTAGCTTGATACAAGCTGGTGGGCCACACGTGTGGACCCACCAGATGTATGCGTTTCATCCATCCCATCCACCGTCTAGCTATGGATGGTGGAGCCCACCTTGATGATATGTGTATATCCACACCGTCCAGTTCATGGACGGTGGGACCCTACCGTGATGTAAGTGTTGTATTCACACCGTCCAGTCCAGCTGGACGTGGACCCCACCTTGATGGTTGTGGTTTATCCATACTGTCCAGTCCAGCTGGGGCATGGACCCCATGTGATGTACGTGTTTTATCCAAGCCGTCCACGTGGGCTAGACCCCACCACGATGTATGTATTTTATAGCCATGCCGTCCGTCCATTTACTGGATGTGGGACCCATCCAATACGTGCTGCGCATGTGGGGGTGGGGCCCACCTTGAGGCATGTGTTGTATCTACACCGTCCATCCCTGGACAGTGCGACTCACCTTGATGATTATGTTGTATATCCGCACCGGGATCCACCATGATGTATGCGTTGTATATCCATGTTGTTCATCTGGTAGGGGCCCATTTAGAAGGTGCAAGCCCACTTGCTGCATGTACGGGGCCCATCTGGAATGTGCAGGCCCACCCGTTGCATGTGCAGGGCCCAACTTAATGTGTGTGTTGTACATGCTACCCATCCATTTTTACTGAATCATGGGCTGCCCCATAAGGCCCATTATGATGTATATGAGGCTCATGTGTGAGGCCCAATGTGATGTATATAAGGCCCTTGTATAAGGCCTAATATGATGTATATGAGGCCCTTGTATGAGGCCCAATGTGATGTATATAAGGCCCATGTGTGAGGCCCAATGTGATGTACATGAGGCCCTTATGATGAAGCCCATTACGATATATGTGAGGCCGATGTATGAGGCCCAATATGATGTATGTGTCATTAGCTTCCGCGGTCCTTCCGGTCAAATTCCGGCAACCTTCGCACCGTATTCGGTGTTTGCGCACGATCTTAAGCCAGGTCCCGCACACCACGTCGGCTCGATCCGAAACTTATGTCTTGGTGATCGCGTCGTCGCCGCGGTTCCAACGCCGTGACTTGCGCACCGAACCGATACCCAGGTAAGAAGATGCCGATCAGCGTTTATTCCGAAGAAACACCGCGCGTTGCGGATTTCGAGGGAATCTCTACACAATTAGTCCCACTAATTAAACATAAATGCAACCATACCTCAAAGTACCTCACCCATTCCCTCTTTTTCCAAAAGTCCACCATCTTTCCACTTCACCATTCCTCTTTTCTCATTTTCAACCTCAACCATCCCTCTTCTCCACCAATTTCAAACTAAGCCATACCCCTCATCACTTCTTTCTTACAACCACCACTCCACCCATCCCTCCATCCATTATTTCTATCTCTCCCTCTCATTCTCTAGCAAATTTTCCAAATCCCATGAGAAATTTCACTCATCCAACACTCCCTCTCAACTTCAAGTGTGGCCCACCCTCTCATCTCCAATCTCAACCATTCATCCTTCATCAATCTCCATTAAAAGTGAAGGTAAGGAGCTAAGGTGTCCAAGGGAGCTAGGAGAAGGAAGATAAGGTGGGTGCTTTGTCATTAATTTGAATCTCAGGGCCCACTTGTTGGTGGGACCCATTTGGATGTATGTGATCTAATCAAGAGGGCCCATAGTGGCGGGGTTCCTCTATCTCACCGTATACCTCCCTTTATCTCTCTCTTTCTCTCTCTTTGTAATGGTGTGGATCCCACCAATATGTGCTACGTCTACCCCGTCCATCTACACCAGACGGCGTGGCCCACTCTATCACAGGTGATGATCCGCACCCTCTACTGTTGGGATGGGCCCAATGCATCTTTTATATGTGTATATATATATATATGTATGATATATTTTATATAATATATGTATATAATATATAATATAATATGTACTTATGTATATATATATATACAATATAAGATAAATATTAAATGTATCTGTATATATATATATATATTGGTGGGCCACATTCACGTGGGACCCACCACATTTTTGTGAAAATATACAGACCGTCCAGCGTCCCTGGACGCTGGACGTTGCAACTTTGAACAAAAAAAAAAAAGAAGAGAAGGAGTGGTGGGCCTCTCATGCAGGCCCCACCTTAATGTTTCTATACAATCCAAACCGTCCATTCTCTTCCTCAGGTCACTTAAGGCGTTGAACCGAAAAATGAGATTGATTTGGTTTTCTGACGGGCCGTGATATAGGAAACAGTATCTCTACCTTTGATTTGCTCCCTGATGCTCCTGTACATCTGAAAAAGGTCAATATTGGACTCTATGGGTTGGTATCAAGCCACAGAGACCAATGGAGGGAGGGGATCGGACTAAAGCGGGCCCCACCTAGGAAAAACCGCAAAAAAACCCTTTTTCAAAAGAAGCAGCAGCAGCCGCTGCCGCTGACGACAGACGCAGGCAGCGCCTGCGCTGCCACTGACGGACGGACGGCTGGGCTGGGTTTATGGCCCCAATTGTGGGCCCCACCGTGATTCCTTTCGACCATCAACACCGTACATTTGATGGTTCCCCATGGACTGGCCGTCCACCCCAAAAATCAGCCATAAACAAGGCTCAGGCGGGCCATACCATCAAAAATCATGTAAAGACATTCCTAAACATATAAAAACACTTGGTGGGACCCGTCCGAAATTTGGATGAATCTGAAACTTGGTCTGAACGGTCATTTAGATGGGACTCACATATTGGATGGGCTGGATTGTGAATCACATCTCGGTGGGCCCCGAAACAAAAAAAAATAAAATAAAATAAAAATTTCAAAACAGCAGCAGCAGCGCTGCTGCTGCTGCATTGACGGGCGGCCACGAGGCAGGGACCCACGGTTCCATCCGTGGGCCCCACCATGATGTATATTTTGTATCCACACCGTCCATTTGGTGGGCCACCATTTGACATGGACCCCCCTCAAATATCAGGTCAATCCAGCGCTCGGGCGGCCCACATCACAAGAAAAAGTGTGAATTGAACTCTACCATTGAAACCCTTTCTGGGTCCACAGAATTTTCAGATCAAGCTGAAAATTGTTGTTCCCCTCCTCCCTGGCCCGTGTGACCTTATGAATAAGTTGGATTTCAAATGAACATTTCAGTGGGCCTTACCCAAGGTCCAAGTGACCTTATGAATAGGTTGGATTTCAAATAAATATTATGGTGGGCCCTAGGCCCATGTGGTGGAGCCATATTGATGTATTTCTGGCCATTGGGGAGGCCCACCTTGATATATATATAAGGCCCATGAGGTTAGGCCCATTCGACGTATTGGTGGCCCGATGTCGAGGCCCACTCTGATATATATAAGGGCCATGTTACGAGACTCATTGTGACGTATTCTAAGGCTCATGGGTTATGGCCCATTGCAATGTACATAAGGCCCACTAATGCGGCCCACTTGACTTATATAAGGCCCATATGAGATGGCCCATTTGATGTATCTGAGCACTATGGGTCGAGGCCCAATGAGATGTATATTAGTCCATTGCAATGTGTGATTTCCTATGGTTTGTGTAATGGTGCTTTATGGCGGGCTAAGCCTTGGGAACAATGTTGGTTAAATGTCCGCATTGTCATACTCCTTAAGGCCACTGATAGGTTCATACTTATACTCTGCAGGCCGTCTAGGCCCATTTTTGTGATACGCAGAGCCCATCCCTATATGCATGTTTAGTATAGATCCATGGTTCATGATCATTCGCATCATATGTATGCATGACATGAGGAGTGACCGATCATAGCATATGCCTTTGGGCAGACTGTTTATGGGCTCCCTGATAGGCGGAGTTGCCCCATATAAGTGCATGGTACATACAGACTGGTGCATGACTGATAATGTGACTCATGCACTTGCATTTGTGTGATTATAGTTACTATGTGCCCTAGCGACATCGGGGCCATAGCCTCCACAGAACACATCGTGGATGGCGGGATTGGACACCGGAAATATTCGATTCTAGCATACGGGCACCATAGATGTCCCCGGGTGAAAATCCCTAAACCCGATGGTACCGGAGGATGACTCCAACGTCGAGGCCGAGTGGATATACGAACGCATGAGGGCCGAATACCGGGAGGCCGCGTCTCCCACCGTGTCGTGGTCGGTTGGAAAGGAGTGTGGCCTTACTCGCCCGAGGGTAGGGGGCAATACTAGGGTGAGTTTGACCAGCTCGCGAATGGGTCCGCTATCGACGTGCCGGATAGGTATTGGCAGACTATTGGTCGGGCGGATAGTGAGGTTTCTTACGCTCATTTGGGTGTGCGGCTAGGAGAGCGACAGTGCCATTTGGAGTGTATTGAACCCCGGTGATTATCCAGAATGAAAACTGTACTGATACATGTTGAGAATTGGCATGCTTGAGTTGCATCTTGCATCGCATGGCCGTGTTATGGCCGATAGCATTCATATCTTGCACCGCATAGCCTTGTACGGCTGATTGCATTCATGTGCTCATCACCATGATTCCGCATCACTCTGACCTTGCATTTTGAGCACGTTTATATTGCGCACACACTTACACCACCCTCTAAGCTTTCCATAAGCTTATGCACGATTGATGCGTGCAGGTGACGTCAGGACGCAGTCGCAGCCATAGTCTCGTTGTAGTTGGAGCGTGCAGCCGAGCTTCTGGAGTTCTGTTTCTTTTGTTACATTGTATTTTATTTTCTTTCAGTCGTATTGTACTTAAAAAGTTTTTGATCATAGTGGATTTTGTAGTGGTGTTCTTGTGGTTATTGTTTGTGGGTTATGCTTTTGTTATGCTCATTATGAATCAGACTGATGACTCGAAATCCTCCTTGTAGTATTCCAGGATCGGAACCTGGTGAATGGGTGCCGGGATCCGAGAATGGGGTTCTACGGAGGCTGTCGGCGCCGGATTCGGCGATCGGGAATTATGATGAAGCCCATTACGATATATGTGAGGCCGATGTATGAGGCCCAATATGATGTATGTGAGGCCCTTGAGTGAGGCCCAATGTGATGTATATAAGGCCCTTGTATGAGGCTCAATGTGATGTATGTGAGGCCCAATGTGATGCATGTGAGGCCCAATTGAGTTATGTGAGTCCACCATGATGTGTGTGATAATGTTTATGATGCCCATCCATCTCTTAGTTAGCACGAGGACCATGGACCCCATTATAAGGTAGTTTTTAAATGGGCCATGCCTTGGGAGCAATGATGGTTAAATGTCCACATTATAAGAGCAATGGTGGTTAAATGTCCACATTATAATCCTCCCTAGGGCCAGTTGATTTGACCTATTCTTATCTCACCTTATTGGGCTATCTCAATTCTATCTCAATTCATTGGGCCCCCATTAACATTAGCATGATCCACCTCATTGGGCTTACCCCAAACTGTTGGGCCCCCATTATTGTTGATGCTTTCATCATGCCTTGTAGATTATCCAAGTTGTTAGGCCCATCTTATGTTTATTGGGCCCCTTAGGAAGCCTAGTTTACTACATGTCAAAGTTGATGAGGAAAGCCCACTCCTTGTTCTTAAGCCCATTCTTGATATGAGTAGGCCATCTAAGCCTATCCTTGATATGAGTAGAGTGCATCATCACCTTAGATGGAAGGATCCGTGATATCAGATTTGGTATATCCACTGTTGAGGACTGATCTTGATATTATATATGGTAATCATGCTAGTGTACTTGAATTAGTAGGACATACTGAGTATAGGCTAGCATAACATCATGTTACATGCCCATGTGCATCATTTGTATGCTTGTTATAAAGAGTAACTGATCATAGCATATGCCATTGAGTGGATTGTTTATGAGATTCCCTGATAGATGGAGTTACCCCACATGAGCGCACGGTACGTGTAGGATTGATGTATGATTGGATAGTGTGATTCATGCACCTTGCATTGTGTGATTCGATTGCTGTATGCCTTAGCGACATCAGGGCCGTAGCCTCTATAGGCATAACGTGGATTATAGGATTGGATATTGAAAATACTTGTTACTAGCACGGGAGCGCCATAGATGTCCCAAGGTGAAAGTTTCCAAACCTTTATGGTGCCAAGAGGATGTCCAATGTCTAGACCGAGTGGATGCATGAGCGCATGAGGGCCGAATACCAGTTGGCTGCGTCTCCCACTGTATCATGGTCGGTTGGAAGGGGGTGTGGCCTTACCCACCCAAGTGAGGGGGCAATGACTAGGCTGAGTCTGACCCAGCTTAAGGAATGGGTCTGCTATCGATGAGCCGGGCCCGTATTGGCATGCGGATAGTGAGGTATCTTCCACTTACCCAGTTGTGCACTTAGATGGGTGGCAAGCTGGTGTTGAGTGTATTTGACCCTGGTGATATCCCAGAGATGAGCTGTATTGATATGTAGATCCAGCCAAGGACTGGCGTGCTTGTGTTGCATATTGCATATGACATTTAATATTCATGCCTTGCATCGCATAGGCTTGATATAGCTGATAGCATTCATGCCTTACATTGCATAGCCTTGGTATGACTAATAGTATTCATGGACTCGCCAGCATATTCCGCATTACTCTGATATTGCATACTTGGCATATACTTTGTGCACACACTTACACCACCGTCTAAGGTTTCTATAAGCTTATACACGACCGTTGCGTGCAGGTGATGCTAAGACATAACCGAGCAGGAGCAGGAGCATGTAGCTGAGCTTTTGGAGTTTCAATATTATCTTGTATTTCCCTTTATGTATTATACTTAAAAGATTTTGATTATAGTGGATATGTGGTGATGTTGTTGGTTGTTTTTGTGGGTTATGCTTATGGTTATGCTTATTATGAAATAAATTCATGTTGAAAATCCTCATTTTAGGATCCTAGGAACGGAAGCTGGTATATGGGTGCCGGGAGCCGAGAATGGAGTATTATAGAGGTTATCGGTGCCGGATTCGGTGATCGGGAATTTTGTGAGCCCGATTTTCGAGTTTGGGGCGTGATAGCATGGGGCATGAAATGAGAAAGATCTAAGGTTCAAAGTGGCTCTGAATGGCCTCAAGATATTTCAACGGTGAGCATCCTTTCACATTGTTTCCCATCGTGCAGTCAAATTGAGCTTCAAATCTACCTCTTCTTTAATCACATATCCTAAAATGAATTGTCAAAACAAATGAATGAATTGGATTTGTCACAAATATTGTAATGGGCCCAACCTAGGTTAAGATAAGGTTTGCATGAAAATCACAATACTTAAGATTGGTTGGGACATGGATTAGCTACTAAACCTGATAATAGCGAGAAGCGACGTCACCAAATTTTATAGACCCTTGTAATGTCCCAAAATTTTGTTATTTGGGATTTCAAAAAACCCTTGAAAATTTTCGTTATAATTAGCTTATGTTGTCAATATGAGGATTTAGTAAAAAATTATCTAAGAGAAGTGCATAAGTAGAAGGTATTAAATTATGAACAATACGGGTCTTCTTAAGGGTCATGACTCTTGTAAGATAAACTAACATACATGGTTATATATATGAATGTATATATGTATATGTATACATGTATATATTATATGTATGTGTATGTATATATATATATATGTATATATATATATATATGTATATGTATATATATGTGTGTGTGTGTGTGTGTGCACATATATATCTATTTATGTATATGTATATGTATGTGTACATATATGTGTGTGTATGTGAGTGTATATGTGTGTACACACATATACAAATGCATACACACACATACACACACATATACATACACATACATATAAATGTATACATATATACATATACATATACATATAATATATGCATGTATATGTATGTGTATATACATATACACATAAATATACATATACATATACATATACATATGTGTGTGTATATATGTATACATACATAGACACACACATACACAGACATACATATGCATACACATGTACCTATACATACACATGTATACATATATATACATATACATATACATGTATACACACACACACACACATACATATACACGTATTCATGTACATATATACATATACATACATACATATACACACACACACATATATATACATACTTACACACACACACACACACACATACTCGCTTGTGAGGAAACTCAAATTCTCTAGGTATAACATAAAACACCTAAGTATATAAGACCTAGTATGTATGAAAGCTTTTATTCAGACTTATATTTTAAAATAAAAATAATGTTTATCACATAATAATTAGTTTAGCTTTAGAATCAGTTCAACTAGTCATCTAAATGGGCTTAATAAAATTATATATTTTGATCCAAACTTTTCTATGAGACAATTTGATTTTTTAATAATTCTATACTTTAAACTCCGGTTGGTGTGAATATAAAATATCTTATCTATAACTAATTTACAGGTTATCTAAACATATAAACTAAGTTACCTGTAAGTTAGTTACAACTTACACCCAAACAGGATTACCTATAACTTTCTTTCACGTGTGAGTACATTATCTGTAACTTACTTACAACTTAAAAAACTTACAGGCATCCAAACGCAGCCTTATATGAATCCGTTTCGATCTGATTCTATTTTAGGAAATAGATATCTAGAGGCGGGATGCGGATGAGGGCGCCTAGACGGTAATCCGTCTGGGCAGGGCTCTGTGGGGTCCAAAGTGATGTAAGTGTTTTATACATGCTGCTCATCTCTTTTCTTATATCATTTTAAGGTATTAAAGAAAAACTGAAGCAGATCCACAACTCTAGTGGACCACATCAAAGTAAGCTTTAGTGATAATGATTCTCGCCGTTGAAACCTTTCTAATGGCCACCATGATGTTTTTTTCACCATCCAACCTATTAATAATGTCATGCAGACATGGATGAAGTTAAAACACAAATATCAGCTTGATTTGAAACTTCGCCAGCACCCAAGAAGTTTTTAATGGTGGAAGTTAAATCCCCATTTTGTGGTCCAGTTAAGCCCTCTACCTACCTAATTTTTTATATTATATATTAAAATGATTTGAGAAAAATTATTAATGGCATGGATAAAACACTTACATCAATTTGGACCCCACAAAGCCCTGCCCGGACGGATTTCCGTCTGGGCGGGGGTAGGACGCAGTCCCCATTCATTACCAGCACCCACAGCCGTGGTGTTATGATGTGTCGGGTGCCATGGGGGCCACCTTGATGTCTTTTTATATATCTACGCCGTCCATCCGTTTTTCCAAATCATTTCAAGGAATAAACAGAAAAATGAAGTAGATCTGAATCTCAAGTATACCACAACATGGGAAACAATAGTGATTGAATGCTAACCTTTAAAAACCTCTTTAGAGCCACAAGAGTTTTGGATCAAGGTCATATTTTTGCGTACCTTTGTCAGTGTCTTTGTGACATTATTAATAGGTTAGATGACAAATAGAGCTGACACAACCCGACCCGACTCGACTCGGCGGATCCGACTTGTCTGACTCGGTCAAATCTGACTTAACCTAAACCGAATGGTAGACTCGGGTTCGGATCGGGTAGCCCCATCCGAATTCGAATCCTGACTGAGTTGAGTTCGGGTTAAATAGTAACTCAACTCGACTCGAACCGAAACTCGATCTGGTCGAACCCGACCCGATCCAAAACCCGACTTGATCCGGTATAAGGTAGTGTGTGTGTGTGTGGTGTATATATATATATATATATATATATATATATATATATATATAAATTTACTTTTTTTTTCATATCTACCCTAACCCTACCCGCACTGCACCCGATTTGACTACCATATACTCGAACTCAGCAGCCATCCGGCCATCCCTCCTCCTCCTCCTCTCCCATCCACTTCTTCTCTCTACCTGTCCGGCAGCGATCCACCCGTCCAACAGCCCCGTTCGACAGTAATCCACCAGTCCGGCAGCAATCCACCCATTTTAGGTGAAACGTAATTTTCTATTCTAATTTTTTTTAGCTCGCTTGGTGGTCCGGGTTGACTTAGGTGTAGTGCAATGCGGGCATGCGGCCGAACTTGCTGGTGTGTCCCAATTGGCCTACCTCAATGTAGTGGTGCATCCCGACTGGCTTGGCTCGGTCGAGCTCACTGGTGCGTTGCACCTGGCCTGGCTTGACTCGCTGTGGTGCGTCTAACCTAGCTTAGGTGCGGCTAGGCTAACCCCAAACCATAATCCCTAATCCCAAACCCCAATACTTAAACCTAAAACCTAACCCTAACCCTAAACCCTAATCCTTAATCCCTAAACCTAACCCTAACCCTAAACCCTAATCCCTAAACCTAAAACCTAACCCTAGCCCTTAACTCTAATCCCTAATCTCTAAACCTAAACCCTAAACACTACCTTACCCCAACCCTAGCCTTAACCCTAAACTTTAAACCCTAATCTATAATATTAATTCATAATCCCTAATCTCTTAACTTAAACCCTAAACACTAAAACCTAACCCTAATTCCTAAAACGTAATCCATAAAATCTAAACCCTACCATAAACTTTAAACCCTAATCCATAATATCAATTCCCAATCCCTAATCCCTCAACTTAAACCCTAAACACTAAAACCTAACCCTGATTCTTAAAATGTAATTCATAAAATCTAAACCCTACCCTAAACCATAAATCTTAACCCTAACTATTCACAACCCCAAGCGCAAGATTGCTCTATAGTAATAACTCGATGAGACCGAGGTCAAATCCACAGGGACTTTCCTTGTACGTATTATGAAAATAATTAAAACTATAACTAGAATAAGATCTAAACTATAACATGGAATAAGAGAGATTAATTATGAATAAACTATCAATAATAAAAGGGAAACTATAATGCCAAGGATCCACTTGTAGCTATTAAGATACTACTTTACTTAATCCAACAAACACAACTAGAATCGAAGTCCTATCCTATCTATTTGGATGATAGAGCGGTTAAACCAAATCTGAACTTTTCATTGAATTAGTTCCCACGTGAAGTACCATTGTGATGATCGTAGGGAATTCAACCATCCACCATGCCTAGGAGATAATGGTGGATCACAAATTTTATAGATATCACAATTACAAAACAAGATAAGAAGATATCAAAAGCTTTTCAAGCATCTACTGTAATTAAAGTCACAATAAACCATATAAAACTGAAAATATTCCTTCATTCAAACTATAAATTAATATAAGTTCAATATAAACATAAATCAAAGTAAGATAATCATCTAAACAAACTATAAGCTTCACCTCTTAGCTCTACCTAAGAGGTTTAGCCAACCAAAGACATGATTGAAACTAAAACTTTTAACGAAAACATAAAAACTAACTAGAAGAAGAAGATTGGGGAAGAAGGAAAGACTCCTTGAAGTTCTCTAACACCTTGCTCCACTCTTCCAAACCTAATTTGTGCTTAGAAACTCTTAAAAAACCCATATTTATAAGCTTTGATTGGACCGACTTTCAAACAGCCTCAATTTTACGCAAAAAGTTACGCTGCTGTCGGATCGAATTAAGGCTGAAAATCCTACTTTCTCGCTGGACAGTTTTGCGCGATTTTGGTGAAACCAAAGTCTATTTCAAGACTTTCTTTTTTTAGAATCAAAATTTCAGAATATGTTTTTTTCTGACCAATTTTCAGGATTCATTTTCTTTACTTTGGATTTTCGATTCTCTTCGCTCCTCACTTGGTTTCCTTGGATATGTTGCATGTGAATTATTCATTAATGACTTCTAAATATTCAAATCTTCATTCAGTAATATTTTAAGCATAAATCTTCCTTTTAGCATCAATTCCACCCTAAGCTTTTGAAATCACCTCAAAACATGCATAATTAGATTGATTAAGCATTATTATGTTTATAAAACCAAGGCATAAATAGGGAGAAATATGCAATATTTCACACTCAACACTAACCCTAATCCTAAACCCTAAATCTTAAACCTAATCCATAAAGCTTGAATTGTTAATGTGTTTTATTTTATTTGAATTAAACAATTAGTAGTTAATTTTATAGAAGTATGGTTTACATTGCTTATTGCTTAGCATCTTATTGTGCATTAGATGGTTAGCTTAATATATTTGTATTACATTGCTTTTTTGCTTAGCTTATTTTTGTGCATTATATTATATAGTTAACTTAATATGTATTAAATTACTTTTTTGCTTAGCTTATTAATATGACTTGTTAGTTAGATAATTAATTACCCATTTGAGGATTTATATATGACCATACATAGATATAGTGTATTTTTTATGGCATAGAAATCAATCAAATTGTCTCATTTTAGATAGGTCAAGGTTAGATGGATAGTATGCTTTTATATAATCTATTTAAATATTCATGCTTGATTTGCACTCCATCTCCTTATTTCTTTCTGGATATGTTTATTCCCTTTTCATTTCTAATATCAAATATTTTCACATTGCTTAGATATTTGGTATGGGAATGTAATGGAAGATCAACTTATCTGAAGAGATATGGGGAGATGCTACAGGATTTTAGGTGTGAGCGTTTAAATGGGAATATGAAAGTATTACAATCTATCCAACCTTGGATGAGTGACTAATTTAGGGTTTCATATAAATCTTTAAGGCATTAGATTGTTAATGCTAATATGATTTAGTGTCTTTCAACTATTAGATGGCTAGTGAGGGTCTTTCCAATACTCCCGGCGGTTTGTCAGTTATATCGTCGATGATCTTAGAAGGTGAAGGATTAGGTCTAGAACTTGAAGAGGTGCCCATTGATATTAGTACTTCATAGTCACAGATTAGAGGAAAAGTGAAAAAAAGATCAGTAGTGTAAGAAGATTTTGAAGAGATAACCCTAAAAAACGACACAGTAAATATACAATGCAAGTAGTGTCAGACTTAATATGCTAAACAAGTAGATGGGTTGACCACAACTCTGAAAAAATACAGTCTGAAGTGTCATAAAAAAGCGAGAACTTATGCCTCGGGGCAACAGACACTTTCATTTGCCCAATCTTTAGTGGGTTCATCGCAAGGTACATTATCTATCTACAAGTATAACAAAGACCATATGAATGAGTTGATAGTCAAATTTATTATTAGCAATGAAAGACTATTAAAGATGATAGAGAGTAATTCTTTTGTCGAATTAGCAAGAGCTCTTAACCCCAGATACGAGAACGTATCCCGTACAACAATAAAGAAAGTGTGCATGAAGATGTATGAAAGCAAGAAGCTTAAGTTGAAAGGATAGTTGGAATCAGTTTTTCGAATTAGCTTGACATCAGATTTGTGGACGACATCCAATCAACGAAAGGGGTATATGTCATTAACTGTCCACTACGTTAATGCCGAATAGAGACTATGCAAGAGAATCCTAAACTTTTGTTATCTTGTGCATCCTCACATTGGATTGATGATTTTAGACTGCATGTACAAATATCTTATAGAGTGGGGCATTGAGAAGAAAATATCATCAATAACTTTAGACAATGCATCTGCAAATGATAGCGTGATAATGAATTTATAGAACTAGTTTAGGGCAACCGGTGACTTATATTTTGGTGGAATGATATTTTGTGTTAGGTGTTGTGCCTACATCCTAAACTTGATTGTATAAGATGACCTTTTAAAATAATTGAGCCAATGATCAAAAACATAAAAGAGAGTGTGAAGTACATACGAGGATCACCTTCATGATTATATACATGGAATGAGATCGTGAAGCGGTTGAATTTGTCATCTTAGATAACGATGAAGCTGGATGTCATGACATGTTGGAATTCAACTTTTGAAATGTTAAATTCAGTGATAGCTTTCAGAGATGCATTCTCTCACTATGCGGAACATGATAGTGCGTATTTTTGGTTACATTCTGATGATGTTTGGTCAAGAGTTGAATTAGTTCACAAGTTCCTTTCAGTATTTTACAACACAACGAAGAAATTTTCAAGAAGCAAATATCCAACAACAAAGATATTTTTGTCAGAACTTTTGAGGATAAAAGTTGTCTTGCACATAAGCTATAGTGGACTAAACTTTTTACAAGTAATGGCCATAGGTATGCTGTTAAAGTTTGATAAGCATTGGTTTGAGTGCAGTTTGGTAATGGCTGTTGCAACTGTTTTTTATCCTCAATACAAGATGTTCATGGTTATATTCATCTTTAATAAGTTTTATGGTAAGAAGAATGCCTTTAAGGTCAATAAGATTTATAATGCAATTGATGATTTGTACAATTTTTATATATAAACTTTGGGCTGCAAAAGTAAAATTGTAGCCGCAAGCCGTTGTACTCCTCAAGTGGGTTCTAGTTCTACTGTTGATGAACAATGAGACACGATTGATGATTTCATGTCTTTCCCTACACAGGTTGAGACTTAAACACAAACAACCCAATCAGAACTTGAACACTATCTTTTGGAGCCACTTGTAAAGTACAAAGGCGAAGATTTTGATGCTTTGAACTGGTGGAAGTCGAAATCTCGTGATTCACAATATCCTATGCTCTCACTAATGGCATAAGACATATTATCAATTCCAATTTCAACCGTGGTATCAAAATCTGCTTTTAGTATGGGGAATAGGGTCATGAACAAGTATCGAAGCTCACTTACACTAGAATCAGTTGAAGCACTCATTTATACACATTATTGGTTATGCTGATTTAGGGGAAATGAAACTTTGTTGATGAGGAGTTTGAGAAAGAGGAGTATGACAATTAAGATGAGAAAATACCTGTAATAATTGAATGAAAGAGGCTGAATGATAAGACATTGTCTTCTATTTCTCTTGCATTTTCTTACAAGTTGCAGCAAGATTTTGATAATTATATATTTATGGACCTTAATTATAATATTTGATGGGTGGATGAATATTTTTATCTTTTCATTTATACTTTTAAATTAGCTAATGTTGCTTAAATCTCACATCATATGATTGCCTGATTATGTTTATTCATCACCATATCTTAATTATATGTTACCTTAACCTAACTAGATATTTTTCTTTTTAAATAAACACTTATAGATATGTCATCGGAAGATGATACATCGGCAAATATTTGGGATTATGAACTCCAAGTCTACTCCCAGGATGGAGAGATAAATTAACAATATAAGTTGTGTGGAAAACAATTTGTTAATAAAATAAATCGATTGAAATTACATTTTACTTTTTGAGGAGGAGACATTGCACTATATAACAAAGTTCCTCAAGAAGTGCGAGATTTATTTCGAGCCATTCAAATACAAAGACTTTCTCCACACCATCCTCTATAACTATAACCAATACAACCAGCCATAGAATATATAAAAGTAGGCATATTATAGCTGAAGAAGGGTTAAGTAGAGGAACTGGCTACACAAGTTAGTAGAGAAGAACAAGGGAGACTTTTAAGGGAATAATAAGAACAAAATTATAAAGTGGCCGTAAAAGAAAACTTGAAAATAACATCTGTGACTAGACAACAACATCCACCCCCTCCGAGATAACATGATGCTGAAGCAGGCATGAGTAAATCATCAAAGTTTCTTAAAAGTCTTGCAATATTTTATAGGCGGTTGGGAATTCCGTACAAATCGGATCATAAAAAGTGGTTGAAAAAACTTAATCTATGAAAGAGGACGGTAGAAAGTCATCTCCACTATTCGATTCAGCATAGATAAACGACCTTTTTTAGACACTTCTATCTTGGAGTCATCCTAGAGTTCTACTGCAGTTGAAGCTATAAAAAGAGAACCAAAGGATGATTTTTACGACGAAGGTGGATGTGGAGGAGGGAGTTACTATTATGGATAGAGTTACTCAGGTTACATGCCACAAAGGCATTCATCATACAAAGGTTATTGAATAAATGAAAGTTTTATCCGATAGCCACACGGACCCCAGCTTGGGTCCTGACAGTGACACTATGCCGGATTCACAGCTGACCACTGACCCCACCAATGGGCCAATACCTTCTACATCACCGATTCCAGAACAGAACCATGCATCCGCTGGAGTATGATATGCTAATTTAGTGTAATCTCATTCATGTTTAATGCACTAATGCGGACAATATATAATCATCATTATCTATGTTGCGTAAGTGATGCGACGGATCTCGGGAGTTGAGCTTTGCTCGACCCTCGATTTTCGGGGCGTTACAGAGCAATTTTACATTGTTTCCATTGGTGTGCCACCCTGTGGCATGAAATGTTTGGTCTAATCAACAGTGGGCCCTATGGACCTTGTGACATAAAATGTTTCGATCTGTCGACATTAAATTGATGATGAAAGAAAAACATTAATGGTAAAAAATGTAATGATGTAAGCCCGTATCCTAGTTCGTATTGTTCCGTCAACTCCTGTGATCCTTCCCGTCGAATTTCGGTAACCTGCGACGTATAATCGACATTTGCGCATGACCGTAAGTTGAATCCTGTAGATTTGAGTTGGCTTAATCCGATACTTATACCATTGCGACTGCATCGTCGCCGTGTCTTGCATATCGATCCGATACACTGGCAGGGAGATGTGGACCCCCGTTCAGTTCGAGGAAATGTCAGTGTTTGCAATCCCAAGAGAATCTCTACGACATGTCAAATCAATCCAATCAATCACCTCACATGTCAAGTACATGTCCCATCCCCAAAAGCAACCCCAAAGTCAACTCTCTCCCTCTCTCTCTCTCTTACACACCCATACATGTCAAGTACATGCCCATCACCCCATCACTCACTTCCCATCACTCCATCACTCCATCACACATCACCTCTTCTTACAACCCTCTCTCTCTCTCTTTCTCTCCACACTTTCCAAGCAACACCAAAGAGAGAAAAGAGTGTGGACGTCTAACATTTCTAAAGAGAGAAAAGTGTTTTTTGTGTGGCCCACTTTCCGATCCCAAATCCTTCATCCAATCCATTCAAACCTCATCACCCTCCATCAAAGAGAAGTACAAGAAAATCAACTTTTCAATAGACCAAGAAGATCGAATGGTGGGTGCTTTATAGGCTAGATTTTCATGTTTTGATGACGGGACAAGTGAGGCCTATCGATCGATGGTATGGATCTCATTTTGGACCCTAGGTGTGGCCGATGGCCCACCTTGATTCTCATGATCATTCCATGATGGGGCCATTCTCCATGGAGCCCATCATGATGTTTATTTTTCTTGCATGAAAAGAGGTCATCTAGATCGTCCATTTTAGGTGGAGAAGGAATCTTCACCGTTGATCTTTGATTTGGTGGGCCCACATGTATTAGGATCCCCTTGATGTATGATTGAATGAAAGGGAGGGCTCATAGTGGCGGAGCCCTCCATCACACGTGTCCCTTTCTCTCTCTCCCTCCCTTTTTCATTTTTTTTTGTGGTGTGATGATGTGGCCGTGTGGCCCACCAGGATGAACCCCATCTTGATGTATGTATTACCCACGCCATCCAACCATTTGGTGGCCCACCCTAGTAGCATGTCTGTGGGTGGGGCCCACCTTAAATATATGTGTGACCCAACCATCTAGCGTCTAGGGATGCTGGACGCTGCCAAACAGTGAAGGGTGAGCTAACAGTGGGTGTACTAACGACAGTAGTAAGACAAAAACATGGTTTTGGGAAGGGCAGTCCATGTAGGCCCCACCTTAATGTATGTTTTTAATCCACGACGTCCATTCCATCCTCCAGATCATTTTAGGCGTTGAGCCAAAAAATGAAATCAATCCGGTTTTTTGGCAGGCCATAGTATAGGAAACAATATTTTTTACTGTTGAAATCTACCTTGATGTTTTTGTACCCCAAAACATGCCAAATATTAGGCTTGTTTGGACTGTCTTGAACCGTAGAGTGTAATGGCTAGGCTGGATTCAGCTGATGCAGGCCCCACGTATGAAGAACTGTGAGAAAACACGATTTAAAAAAAAATACATACGCAGGTAGCGCTTGCTGCTGCGTCACTGTTGCATTTTGGTGGACGGACAGTAGGGATGTGGGTCCCATACGTGGCCCCACCGTGATGTATTTTGAGTATCCACACCGTCCATTTTGTAGGCCCCCTCAGGGCAGTGGGCCACCCCAAGAATCGGCCATATACATTACTCAGGTGGCCCACATCACAGGAACAATGATGATGAACGTCTACCATTGGGACCCTTACTGGGTCACATAAGTTTTAGATTAATATGAAATTTATTTTTCCTTTGCATCTAGGGACTGTGTCACCTGATCAACGGTTTGGTTGGCAGATAAACATTATGGTGGGCTACACATGTGGACCCCACCATGAAGTAAGTGATTTATCCACGCTGCCGCCCCTGTGTGCGGTTGCATTCGTGCATCGTGGACCCCATGATGTTTGTGTTCTATCCACACCATCCTAGCTTAGACGGTTGGACCCAGCATGATGCATGTGTTGCATCCAAACTGTTCAGCCATTTTGGAAAGCTCATTTTAAGGCTTGAGTTCAAAAATGAGATAGATCCAGTATCAAGTGGACCACACAGCAAAAGTAGTGGGGATTGAGTTCCTGCCATTTAAAGTCTTTGTTTTTCGCAAAAGTTTGGATCATTAGGAAATTTGTTTCCTCTTAATCCAGGTCTGTGTGACCTTATGACCAGATTAGGTAGAAAATAAATATGGTGGGCCTTGGGAATCTTAATGGTGGAAAAATCACTATCTCCACTTATCTTTGGGTATGGCCCATTTTATATGCATGGGGCCCAATTGGTGTGACCCATCTGATATATATAAGGCCCATGTTATGAGGCCCATTCGATGTATTTGTGGCCCATTGTTGAGGCCCACTTTGATATATATGAGGCCCATGTTACAAGGCCCATTGTGATGTATTTAAAGGCCTAGGGGTTATGGCCCATTGCAATGTACCTAAGGCCCATTGATGTGGCCCACTTGATTTATATAAGGCCCATATGATGTGGCCCATTTGATGTATCTAAGGCCCATGAGTCGAGGCCTAACGGGATGTCCTTAGGATCCATTGCAATGTGTGATGCCTTCATGGTTTGTGTAATGACGTTTTATGGTAGGCCATGCCTTGGGAGCAATGTTGGTTTGACGTCCACGTTGTAAGTACAATGTTGGTTAAATGTTCACATTGTAACTCTCCTTAGGGCCCATTGATAGGCCTATACTTGTTGATAATTTATCTCTTTATAACATGCTTAGTATAATTCCATGATTCATGCCCATACGCATCATACGTATGTTTGATATGAGGAATATTTGATCATAGCATAAGCCGTTGGGCTGAGACATTTACGGGACTCCTTATTAGATGGAGTGCCCCATATGATCGCGCGGTATGCGCAGGATTGCTCCATGACTGATGGTGTGACTCATGCATTATGCATTGTGTGTCGTGATCACTACACGCCCTAGCGACATCAGGGTCGTGGCCTCTACAGGTACATCATGGATGGTCGTATCGGATATCGAAAATATTGGCTCTAGCATTGTGGGCACTTAGGATGTCCTTGGGTGAAAATCATAGAACCTTTTTGGTACTAGGAGCTGCTCCAACGTCTAAACCGAGTGGATACGCAAGCGCCCGAGTGCCGAATACCAGTAGGCCGCGTCTCTCACTGTGTTATGGTCGGTTATAAGGGGGTGTGGCCTTATCTGCCCAAGTGAGGGGGCTATAAGCCAGGTTGAGTTTGACTAGCTCGCAAATGAGTCTGCTATCGATGAGGCAGGTAGGTATTGGCAGACTACTGGTCAGGCGAATAGTGTGGTCTCTTCCACTTGCTTGGCTGTGCAGCTAGGGAGGAAGTAGTCAGTGTGAAGTGTATTAGACCCCGGTGATATCTAGGGAGACCTATACTGATATGTATACTTGATGAGTATTGGCATGCCTGCTTTGCATCTCGCATATGACATTTGGCTACATAGGCCTCGCATCGCATGACCTTGGTATGGCTGATAACATTCATGCCTTGCATCGCATAGCTTTAGTAGAACTGATAGCATTCATAGACTTACCACATATTTCTGTATTACTCTGATATTATACACTTGGCGCTTGCCTTGCGCACACACTTACACCACCCTTTAAGCTTTTGTAAGCTTATACACGACCCTTGCGTGCAGGTGGCATTGGATAGCAGTAGCGTTGAGGTAGGAGCGCACTTCAGATTATTTTGGAGTTTTTGATCACATTGTATTTCCCTTTCCGCATTGTGCTTAAAGTTTTTGATATAGTGGATATGTGGTGATGTTGTTTTGTGACTTAGTTATGCTTGTGGTTATGCTCTATTAAAAAAAAATCATACTGAAAATCCTCCTTGTAGGATTTCAGGATTGGAATCTGGCATGCTAGTGTCGGGATCCGAGAATGGGACACTACGGAGGCTGTTGGCGCCGGATTCGGCGATCGGAAATTTTGTGAGCTCGTTTTCTGAGTTTGGGGCGAGACAAGTGAGATAAACTGTACAAAAGCTGCTTGATCGTATTGTCTCTTGAGTTTTATTTTTAAACAGTAAGGCATCCATCCTGATTCCAGTAAATGGGTGGACCCGATCATTACATGACCCCGCCACATGTTCTGTCGAGAGATGGGTCATGGGTATACCATAGTCCAATTCTTCCTATTATACCAGTAAATAGGTGAACTCGATCAATAAAAGACTATCATATCAACTTTTTCGATTGCCTGGCCAGCCAGCCCGATGTGACCTGATCCGAATCGGTGCCAACTTGATCTGACTTAGTTCGGGTTAGCCCAGCTAAACCGGACTCGGATCGAGTCAGCCCTGCTGGACTCGGTATTGAGTCGAATCGACTCGGGTTGGTCCTAACTCAATCTGACTAGACTCGATGCCCACCTCCAACGACAAATAAGCATTACAGCGAAAACCAGGAAGGCTTCAACTACTGGTGTCATTATCCCGACTGTCTTCTTGTGGCGTAGTTCACTTGAGCTTTGGATGTTCTTAAGTCTCGTTTGTCATCGTGATTTGAAATACCCTGAACTAGAAACCCCCTTAATTTAATTTACGTTAGATTCAGAATCATCCAATTATATTTGACACCCTAAATTCAAAATCCTTGTAATCCAAAAGTAGCTATGCATAGTATATTTACATGTGTTTATATTTAATTACTAAATCAACTCTAATATCTATGTATGCATGTAATGTTTGACACACTAATTGTAATAAGCCCCTTAAAATATATATACTTTGGCTGAAAATGATGAAATTATATGTCTCACATGGGCCATAAGCATAGGAACACATCCATGCAACTAACCGACAAATTTTACCAGTTGATTTATGTGGACAATGTTTAGGCTGCGTAGATCATCCTATTAAAGTAATTTTAGCGATGTAGTTGATAATCTAATTGTTTTGGGATATCATCAATGTGTCATGTGTCTAATAGATTAGTAGCCTAGTGATTAATCTAATTCTTTTCTTTTTCTTGGTTCAATAGTATCTTCATGTACTTCTTCATTAATTCTCATTAGACCATATTTCTCTTGATCTTATAGCTTTGTCGGGAACCACACCTAAAAATCGAATGGTCTATGACAAAAGATCAAGGGCCCAATATAATACATTAAATGTAGCGAGCTAGCCGCTATCTTGACCTATTGGCTTAGCTTGGTGGTGCCCCCTACCTCCAAATGGGCATATGATATTAGACCCACTTTATTCGTGATCATTGGAGCAATGACGGAGGGCAGAAAATATTTCTTGCCATCTCCAATTCTCTGTTCTCTTTATCATGCTTTCCGTAACGCGGTGACTCACTACAAGAGTCCTTCGGTGGGAGCATCTTCTAGTTATGCTCCTCAGCACTACTTTGTAGGGTGGCTAGGAGCATACTTTTTTATGGACTTACGACAAACTACAAAAGGCACATGTCAACCCAGATCGTCTCCCTCTTTGGCATTACTAATGGAGAAAGATGATCAAGAAGACCTACGACTAGGTGGTGGACAAGATTGAGAGGACATAATCCATCATCTTCTTCCAATTCCCGTTCTCCAACATCTCTAATGTACAGAAGCCATCAAAGATAACTCTTTTTCACCAAGTGAATGCATCTTTTGTATCTGCATCAGATCCAGTAGTCTTCCTCTGAGGGAGAGTAAGGAATTTTGGCATGAACCCTACTACCCTAGTAGGTTTGCAAGTCATTTTGGCTACAATTAGACTATACCGAAAGACTGCAGTGTTGTCACTGTAAATGTCCTAATTTGTTAATTAGCATGAGTTATGAGTCATCGAGTCCAAAGAGCCCTATGAAAGACTGAAGAATGAAGATTCGAATATCATAAACATCCAAGCATTGGAAAATCAAAGAAAAGATGAAGTGTCGTGACCTCTTTAAAACCCATACTTAATCCATGTACTTAAATTTCTAACTACCCTAAACCTAATAGGAAAAACCACCCCAATATGAGCTAGTAAAATGGTCATGGGAAGAAAACTGTTTAAAAAGAAACTTTAGAAAATATATTGTTTTCGATCTCATCGACCACCCATCGAGCAGGTAGAGTAAAATGTTCATCAAGCTCAAGTTAAATTCATGGATTTTATTGATGGCATTGAAGGACCTTTGATGGCATCAAAGGGTCACCTCAATGGCATCGAAGACCACTCGATGACATCGAGTAGATACTTTAAACTGTGTAACAAGATAGTTGAAAAAATCCTGGATTTTCTCGATGGCATTGAGGGACCTTTAATGGCATTGAGGGATCACCTCGATGGCATCAAAGACTGCTCGACGACATCTAGGATAGATCTTAAATTGTCTAGCAACCCTTCAAGATAAAATCAAATTTTCTTGATGGCATTGAAGGAGACTTCGATGCCATCAAAGCTAACAGATTTTTACCCCTTTTTTTACCATTGTAAACTCCTCCACTTAAACGAAAGAGGGGTTTCTTTACAAATGGGTGAGTAATAGAGAGAGCCTTGTGAGTGTGTGAAACCCTAGCTAAAAACCTTTTTTCCAACTCTCTTCCCTCATGGAGTTCATCATTCAATGTTTGTGTTAAAGACATTCAGTGAGCATTCTAAGCTTGGATTGAAGAATGAACTTCAACATTCATTAATGGTTTAGGAACCATTTTTAATGGTAAGTTTGTTGTGCTAGAAAAGCATTGAATGTCTACCCTTAGGAATCATAACCATAACCATAAAGACTCTTCATTATCAAGTTAGGATTCACCTACCCTTAATGCACACCTTAGCATCTTCAAAGGCATATAATCATCAAAAGGTTGCGGTTCAAGGGAGCTAAAAATGCTTTCATGATTCAGGAAGATCTTCATCCAAGGCACTTCAATGGGGCTCATCCACTTTTGGTACGAAGTTAATTCGAGTCCATTTGTGTGTGGAAATTGATCCTTGTATAGGATTGGCTTTTAAAGTTTGAAATACCAAACTTGCCAAGTCCTTGTGTAGACCTCCAATGGGAGAGTAAATTTTTCATCCTTTTGTAGGACTTTGTGTTTGAGTTTGAGATCCAAACTCACTAAGACCTTGTGTAGGCCATTGACGGATGCAAATCATGTAGACCTTGTGTAGGTGTAAAGGTTTATGGTGAGCCTAATTTACAACCAATTAGATAATGAAATTGGGCACACTCTAGGAGCGACTGAGTCAGCTGGGAGTGGAGTTGGCACATAGCCGAACTACTATACATCATGTGTAATGGGCTGAATGTTTTATCTTTTTATCTGTTCTATTGTACTGAATAATATGAATGACTCTCTTTATTGTAGCAAACATGTTTAACAGAATGCCTAAATGATGTTTTCACTATAATATAGTTGATAAACCCACTTATTCTTGTTTCTATTGATGTGTATGTGTAATTAGAAGTAAGTAATTGTTACATATCTGGTTAAAATCTAAAAAGTCCTATTCACCCCCTCTAAGACATTAGTCATATATTTAAGATTTGCTTGTAGCAATAAGATCACAATTTCAATTGGTACAAGAGAGGATTCCTCTTGAAAGGCTTAACAACCTAGAGGGAGATCCTGGTTGAAGCTTGAAAATATGTTTAAAACTAAGGGGATGTTGGTCTCAAGACCACCACTTTTTTACAGACCTAAATATGCATATTGGAAAGCTAAAATGCTTATTTTTGTTAGATCCCTAGATCATGTAGTTTGGGACAATTGAAAATGGGTGGCAAGCAGCAATGGCACAAATCGTATCTGACGATGGTGCTACCACTTCAAGACTCAAACCTCAAACGCTTTGGACTAATTATGACAAAAGAAGGTCCAGCTATGATGCAAAAGTGCCAAATGCAATTTACTATGCCGTCTCCCCATAAGATTTTAAACGAATCTACATGTATGAAACTGCAAAACAAGCATGGGACTTTTAGAAAACCACCCATGAAGGGACAAGCATAGTCAAGCGTTCTAAACTCTAGCTTCTCACAACTCAATTTGAAAACATAAAGATGAAGGAGCATGGGACATTTATGGAGTTTTGCACCAAACTAAGTGACATATGCAACTCTATGTCAGGGTTAGGAGAAAGAGTTTTGATACCATGTATTTGTAGGAAAATCCTGAGATCATAACCAGAGCGGTTCTCTTCCAAGGTCACAATAATAGAGGAATGTAGGATCATTGATGATGTGATAGTGTAAGAACTGTTAGGTTCCCTACAAACATATAAACTACATTTCAAAACTCCTACAAAATCCAAAAACACTATTTTAAAAGCCTCACAGAAAAGACATGAATAAAGGACGACAATGATGACTATGAAGACAATGAAGAAATGGCCTTGTTGGCCAATTTTTTTTTAAATGATAAGGGCCAAGGAAAAACCTTCCACAAAAAGAAGAAGTATGACCTGAAATGCCAAATACGTAAATCTCCCAAATGGTCAAAAGATCACCAATGCTATAATTATAAAGGGTATAGTCACCTTGTTTTTGAATGTCCCACAAAAAAATAAGACAAATCAAAAGGGAAGGCAATGGCTTCCACATGGGATGACTCTGATGATTCAAATTTAGACTCAGATGAATCCCAAAGTGATGGAGATCAAGGCTCATTGAGAATACTCATGACCTCCATCACCACAAAAATCCCTAAATCAAGGGACATAGGAAACAACGATGATCATATGGAAGAAAAGTCTTCATCAGAAGAAGAAGATGAGGAAGTTGACAATACCAGTCTGCAAGAAATCTACGAGCACCTTTACACTCAAAGCTTAAAAGTTCCTAAAAAGCTTGGTCAAGCTAAGACCAAAAATAAGCAATTGAGCATGGAACTAGAAGAAGCCAAGGCTAACAAAGAATAATTGGTAAGTGAGATTGAAGAACTTGAAAGTGCCCTTGTTTTTCAATATATATGAATGTTGAGTCCTAGAGTCAAGTGAGCCCCACATGAAGACTACAAGACCTAAGACTCACCAAGTTGAAGAAGTTGAGTGTGCTATACATGTATATTAAGCCTCACTTCCCAACCAAACCATATCAGATAAAAGACCCACTTAAAATAAGCCTAAACTTACCCAAAAACATATTTGCAAAACCCTTGGTAAGCTTATATTAGGATTTGTTTAAAGCCTATGGAGATAGAAGCGAATAGGAAAATTTCATGTTCCGTCAATTGCAATCAAGGTGCAATCGAATAGTTTCAATGGCATCGAACACCTATTCGATTGCATCGAAATAGAGGCCTATTAGTCCAACAACTAAACTAAGAAAATCTTAGATAAGTTCGATGGAATCGAAAACAGTTCGATGTAATTGAAACTTAAGTTTCGATGGCATCGAACCCACTTTGATGACATCAATATAAGGTGTATATATCTCTAGCAAGATTTGAAAAATTTCCAATTATACTTGATGCAATCGAACCTCTTTTGATGGCATTGAACAAAGTTTAAGAGCATCGAAAATGGGACCAGTTTATCCAGCAAGCTTTCAAGAAAAATAATGCATTCTCAATGGGATCGAAAGTTGTTCGATGACATTGAAATTCAAATTTCGATGGCACCAAAAGGATGTTCGATGACATCAAAATATGGACAAAACAGTCTAGTGAGTTTTTATAGGAAAATCTATTTATTCTTGAAGTAATAGAAATGTCTTCGATGACATCGAGATTCAAATCTCGATGGCATTGAAGAACGTTTGATGACCTAAAAAAAAGAGCTCAATATGTCCATCAATTAAAGTATATTTTTCAAGGAAAATCCTAATGGCATCGAGCCATCTCTCGATGACATTGAAGGGCCCTTTAATGGCATCGAAGAATGTTCGATGGCATCGGACAAAATCTGTTCTGTACTTATTTGAAAACTTAGTGAAGGAAGTCGATGCAATAAAAGAAGGTTTAATGATATCAAAGGAAACTTAAATTGCATCGACAATAATAGATTTCTGCCCGTTTTCTTACCATTGGGATTTGACTTTATATAAACACTTGAGTTGCTTCTTGGCTTTTTGAGCGAGTATTAAAGAGAGCTTTGAAAGGGAAATTACCTGAGTTATTACCCTTCCTCTCAAGCCTTCTTTCTTATAAGAGTTCATCATTTAAACCATAACTTAAAGACATTTATTAGTATATTTATAACTTAG
The DNA here is from genome assembly GCF_029962835.1 of Magnolia sinica. Lineage (NCBI taxonomy): Eukaryota > Viridiplantae > Streptophyta > Magnoliopsida > Magnoliales > Magnoliaceae > Magnolia > Magnolia sinica. The sequence continues at coordinate 60,755,817 of NC_080589.1, read as the reverse complement.
ATTGAAGAATGAACTTTAGCCTTTATTGATCATCTAGCAGCACTCTTTAATGGAAAATCATTGTGCTAGGATCCTTAAATGCTCAGCGTATGGGAATTTTCTCTAGCTTTTAAAGACTCATCATTAATTAGAGAAGATCAAACCAAACCCTAAACCCAACAACCTTGGTACCTTGATTGGAGCATTTACAAGTGGTTGTGGTTCAAGGGGCTGAAGACTCTTCATCACACAGAATATCTTTAACAACATGTGCTGAAACAGCGCTCACTCACTTACAAGTAAGTTTTAGAGTGCACTGAGTCTGAAGTCATTTCCTTATGTAGGATCAAGATTCAGAGATTAGTTTTCAAACTCATTAAGACCTTTTGTACGCCTCCGACGAGAGAATTCATGTAAAGTCCTTATGTAGGACTTACTGTCTTGTGTAAGCACTGCCTTATGTAGGCATTATAGGTTGTCTTGTGTAGGCACCTAGTTAACCTTGTGTAGGTTGTGAAGGTTTATGGTTAACCTGATTTAAAACTATTGGATAGTGAAATCCAGTACACTCATAGGGATAAGTGCGTCAGCTGAGAGTGGATAGGCACATAGCTGAAGCACTGTATATCATTGTGTTTGTGATGTATGTTTTTGTCTATGTTGTGTTGATTCATGATATGATTAATTTTCGCACAGTACATGTTTGATGCATTGTTCTATTTGTACATTTCACTATCCTATCTTTTGTTTGTGCTTGATTATTAATTAATCCTGCTTGCTAGCGATTAGAAATCAATATCTGCACTAAGTAGGATTAACATTTTTAAAACTCCTATTCACCCCCTATAGGACACTTGGGCATAATTCTGTACTTCACTAATAGTGGTTAACTGGAATTTTATAACTCACCACAGATAATGCAAACTACGCCATGGAAAACGCCTCAAACGAAAGCGACTTGGCTGAATTAACAAGGAAGAACAAAGACCTAGAAACTGAATTAAGCAAGACAAAAATAATTAATCAAGGTATGAAATAGAGTTAGAAAAATCAAAATCTCATGTCAACATAAATCATAGGTTTACCAAGAGTGAAGAGAAATTAGAAAGACTTCTAGGAATGGGTAAGAGTTCAAGGACTAAACAACACTGTTCAATGCAATTGGTCAATGTCACAAAAACATGACACACATGTTAGCCAAAACACGTGCGAGTTCTAAAATAAATTCATATATGGAAAAGGAAGATTAGGGTTTTATCTCTTAAGTAATAATATAGGCATTTGCTACATGTATTAGACCAGATATAATATCCATAATGGATTTCAGTCCATGGTCCTAAATGTACCATAATATACCACGTGATATAATCTATTAGATGCACATGCATGATGATGAAAATGAAATCACAATCACATAATTAATTAATCAATTAATAATATATCTGTTCAATGTTATTTTATCACAGCGTACACGGCCATGCTGGAATTGGAATTGCGGATCCAATTCGAATCGAACAACAAGCTCCAAGATATGCAGACAGAGTATGACTGAGATTTGGAGATATAGATCGCCTATTCAGCCACTCGCTCACTATGTAAATGGATTAGGTTATTAGTAGAGTGTGGGGTTCATCCTCTGAAGATGGGTTACTCCATTGCCTTCCGTACAAAAGAACTTTTCGATATAGATTAAATGAAATGGGAAAGAAATCCCTACAATCGGCTGTCGCGAACTGTTGAAGAACACCTCTCTAATGTAGAACTGAATCCAACGTATGAGCGTGGACATGAGATTACAGCAAAAAATTACCAACTACTTGATTAACGTTACTGATTACACTATAGAATGTAACACAACAATCTGAAACATGAAGATTACACTAAGAAATGTAATTCACTTGACAGGAAATAAAAGATTACACTACAGAATGTAAAGAAACTATAATTGAAAAATAATTGATTTGGTTTGATTGGTTTGGTATGAGATGAGTTATTTTTCTACGATCTTCTTCTATTTATAGCTCTAATCTAGCCATTCTAGATTCTTCTCATGCTTTGATAGTTATGGTAACGGTTTCGACAAGAAACGAAGGTATTTTGTTTGGAGGATTATCATTCAATAATAACGAAGAAGATAGAAGAACATTCATCATTGAATATGTTTTATTGATTATGGAATTCGTTTACATCATCATATTTTCCTTGATTCCAATCTAAAGCATAGACCATTTGAATTAAATAAAGTCATATGAAATAATCCAAATGATGATTTCGACAACATTCCGGCTTGCGATGACTCATTTCAATGAAAGAAGTGTTGTACGGGTCCAAGAATCCTTTCTTTCTCCTTGATTGATTTGAAATGACTATCTTAAAGAAAAAGATTGAATTCCAATGAGAGTCGCAAACTTTTCATAAAATTTCAAGAGCATATATGTGCTGTTCATGTTGAATGCACGCAAAAGGGTCCTGTTGCACGGGCAGGTGCAATAGAACTCTATTGCGTAGCCAGGTGCAACAGATCTCTAATTCCTTCCTTCTTCCTTATCCTTCGTAAAATACCTTACAGAGTTATTTGAAAGGCTTTCTCTGAGTGCTTTGAACTTGCGTTTGTGTCAAATGAGGGGATGGAGGGGCATTTATAGGCATTCACATGTGTGATGTCTCGAATCTTGTGTTGCATGACCCACTGTGCGCAACAAACCACTTTCGCGCTTGCAATGGATCATGGATTAACACTATGTTGTGCAGACCCCCGCAATAGACCCCTATTGCGTGGTCACGCGCAACATGGCTTTTTCTACCACATCACCTATTCTTCTCCCTTCATTTTGTACTTTTCTTTCTTTCTTTCATAGTTCTTCCTTTACTATTTTTTATGCTCCAACAAATGCCCCCTTGATCCTTTGTTTGTTTGTCATCAGAACGAAACATAGAGGATTAATCTTTTCTACCTTGTTTACTAACTTGTTGGGTGGACCTACGCAATGATTAATCGGGTCTCGCGCAATGGATAATTGGGTCTCGGGTCTAGCTTTGCCTATAAATACCAATAATTAGGCATTTTCAAAATTACTTCAAACTTCAATCTTTCCTTCAACCAGAGATTGTTGCGCAATATATAGTTTCCAGGCAACAGACCTGCAGCGTGCAACTTATCCCCACCGTGCAACTCATCTTTGGCACACAACTCATCTTTGCATGCAACTCTTCTCCAATGTGCAACTCGTCTCCCTCTGCATAGATTTTTCTAAGTATCAAGACTTTCACAAATTTTCTTCGAAGATTATCATGGCCAGGACTAAGAGGACTTATCACCTTGTGGACGAAGCCACTCCCTCTTCTTCTCATCCTGAACTCCCAGTCCTAACTTCTTTGTCACATACGCCTGAGCCTTCACCTCGTCTCCTACACAGAAAAATTGTCCCAAAAAGAGGATAAGGGTGACTAGAAAATGTCTCACTTTTTTCAAGAAACCAGATGTCCCGACCTTTGACTTTTAATACCGTATATTCACTTTATCTACTCCGATCTGTGATACTATCATAATCAGAGATATAGACAAGCCTCCAAGACAAGGTAGAGAGATTGACTGGGAGATGTGGCTAAAATCAATTGCGAACATAAGCACTGACTATATATGCACCACTCTTTCAAAGAAGAAATACCCTAAGACGAAGAATCAAGAACTTCAGGAGAAAATCAGGGAACATAAGAGACATAAGCTTCAGAACTCTTGGGATAGCTTAAAAGTCTAGGAAGATGTAATTAAGTTTAACAGTCCCTTCAGGGACAAGATGATTGTCATTCCGCTGAATATCCGTCGTGACTTGTCTATCCTTCAAAGTGAACCTACTAATCAAATCACTCAAAATCGATTAATGTATACGACTAATTGGACAATGAAAGAACCACAAATCATGGAAGGCCTCTTCTTAGAGAAAGGGTCAAGGCAGAGAATTGGCAATGTGCATTCTATGCAATTCCTCATCCCTTAATATGAACCTCATACTTTATACCCTACACATTTCTACGAAACAATACAACAACATTTCTAGTATAGAAGTCCTTTGTGGGGGAATAAGGAGTTTCACACTCATGGCCTTTTGGCTTCACACATCTAGTATACTAATTGGGCGAACGCCATTTTGAAGAAACATGCTGCTACATTGGTGGAAATTGGTCTCTATGGTGTTATTGAAGTTACCTTCGAATATTTCTGCAAAGATCCAATGATCTATAAGAGTTTCCTGAATTATTGGTGTCCAACTACCAACTCTTTTCATTTACCATTAGGTGAAATCAGCATCACTTTATGGGATTTGTATAGGATGGCTGGACTCCCCATGATCGAACAATTTTATGATGAGTATATGCCGACCAATAAAGAATTCAAACACTTTCACCTTCTCAGAGGCAAGCGCTAGTATTAGGCACAATCGTTGAGTTGTTTAAGGAGATGGCCAAATTTCCAGATATCCGAAAAATCCCTCATCTTCAGTGGCTCACACATTTTTCTAGAGGATTGCGGTACATTGCCTAACGACATGGAGAAGATACGTCAAAAGATTAGGGGCCTCCCGGAATATAGTTCTCAAGGCGAACTTACAGCCTTTCTTGCATATTGGCTCAGTATAATAGTGCTTCCCAATTCATAATGGGCAGATGCGATCATATCTACCATTTTTATAGTTGCAGGAGGGATGGCAGAAGGGCGAAAATACTCTCTGGCGCCTCTAGTTCTTTGCTCACTCTACATGGCTCTTGGTGATATAGCAACTCATTGTAAAAGCCCAACAGTAGGAGCAAGTTCTGCATATACATCATGGCATTATTTTTCAGGTTGGCTCGACGTGTATTTTTCATGGACATATGATGATCCGAAGAAGGCCTACGTCAGCCCTGCTCACCTCCCTTTATGGCATTATCAGAAACTGTTGATAATTAGGAAGACTTATGAATGGGCCGTCGATAAAATTGAAATGATAGATGCAATCAATTTCTATCAATTCTTATTTTCTTAATATGTCGATGATCGTGATATTGTAGATAATGACTCTCTCACACTTAGCAAATGAGAATTCTTCATTTCGATTAGATGTAGCAGCCTTCCTCTGAGAGAGGCTAGCGAATTTTAGGGAGAACTAGATTATCCCAGTAGATTCGCTCGTCAATTTGGTTACGACCAAACGGTGCCAGGATATTATGTAACAGTCAGGCACATCATGAGAAGTTACGACGTGGGTCCCTACAACTGTGCATTAGTTTGGAAGTAATTATTAGCCGCACGCATCAATTCTCTATTTGTCATTCTCTGCTATGAACGTTCTGTTCATGCTACTTACTCTTGGATGAGATGGTGGGTGCATCAATTTCTTCTTGTTCGCCATTGTTTACTAGTTGATTCTCCAATATGGGTGCCTTTTCTTAGACTAAAGAGACGAAACTCATCATAAGGAATTGGATATATTTTTGAGCAAGATCACACTCCTGCCGCCAATCAGATCTGTGTGAAGATTTCTTTAGAAGAGCCCATTCGTCAAATCAATCCAGTCAACACTCTTGAGGGTTGGATAGCCCATGGATTACCTTTAGATTATTTGAGAACCCGTAGAGGATATACTGCTAGAGTGAATACGATGGACCCTACATAAATCTCTCATACGCCAATCATTGCCATTCATTCTCCCACACCGGAAGCTATAGAGCATGTTGAGCCCCAAGCGGTGTCTTCGACTGTATCGCCTCCATTATAATCTACCCGTGAAAGCTTTTCATCTCCAGTAACTCGATCTCAAACACGATCCAAATCTCCCCTGACATAGCAACATCGAGAAGAAATTTCTCCTACTCATGTTATTGTGGAAGGGCCTATGCAAACTGACGAAGCGGGATCGTCAAGAAAAGGCAAGCAAACAATGGTGGAAGAACCAGAGTTAGGGTCATCATTGTCTGAAGATGAAGATGAGGAATCCTCTTTTGATAGTAGCTTTTCTACTAAAGATGGCTCTTCTTCGGGGGATTCAAAAGAAGTGGGAGAATTGAATATCGATGAGGAAGAGGAAGATAACATCACTGTCACAGCTACTATAACTAATGAAGAGACACCACAAGATATGATCGTTCCTCAAGCACTGATAACAGGAACTCCTGTAGAAGAAGAGGAACTATTGGACTATGGGGAGAATGATCATCCATCAGACAAAGACACAATCATATCATTTAGTGCCAACTATTCGCCTCTTCCACGTGAAATATTTTTCGGTCCAATAGTTAATACTTCATCTGCTTTAGACATTCCTTCGGTTGTCACAAAAGCAGATCAAGGTGGAACGAATATTCTCCCTTCTAGCATGAGATCTGCTTAGGCGACTGGAACATCTCTCGCTCCTTTGACTAGGCGAAGCACCGTAGCACGTGAAATAATATTTCCAATGGAATTAACTAGTGTGGTGACTCTGACTATAGTTGATTCCCGTACTGGAGATAAAGCACCATCTTTCGCAGACATGATTCCAGATTCCATGGTCCTTTATCTCTTCTTAAGAGAATATAACCTTCAGAAGAACCAATTTCTATTCCTCTTGCCTCGGTTGCAGGTATATCTACTTTTAGTGTATCTTATGTTACTACATCTTTATTCAATGATGATGCTTTTTCTAGCATATATTTTTCATATTCTTATTTTCTGTTCTTTGTCTGTAGTTAATCTCACTTCGAGTGGTTCTACAAGCTCGAACTCAATTGCCACTGTTTCGGATACATTGTTATTGGAGAAAATTCTTCCTTACATGCTCATTTTTATTAAGGGTAGAGCTGGGCACAATCCGACCCGATCTGACGGATCTGACCTGTAAGACCCCGTCTATTCTGTACAACTTTCTATGCTTATGTACACGATGATCGACACTCTTAGCTAGACCTGGACTAGCCATTCATAGTATACACCCAACTGACCGGAACCCTAAGACTTTAAAACCTATTTCATATTGACCGCCTCGTTGCCGCGATCGTGGAGGTACAACCCGTACGTCTGTACGATACTCCGTTAGTGAGATACGCTGTGAAGAATCATTGTTGTATCATGTGTGCATGGCGTCATGTACTCCATTCCACACATGTGCACAACACATGCCATGCACACATGTATATGCCACACATGGGTGAGAGAATCTCTACCCATGTGTGTGATGTCACACACCCATACCTCTCCTCTCTCATGTGCATGCAAAGTCAACTTCTCTCCATACCATACCCTATGCATGACATCATCACACTATGCCATCCCATGCTCCTTTAATCCACCATTAATTACAAATCATGAATTAATTGTCATAATCTTAGTCTAAGCTAACCAAGATCACATTAATTGAATCTAACCACATTTTAACAATTTCTCTACAAATAGTCCTTCATCCCTTAGCATTTCACCATTTTTCTACATGAGAGAGAGAGAGAGAGAGAGAGAGAGAGAGAGGAGTGATCTTGGTGGGCCATCAACTCCAATCTCATCCCTTCCATCCATCTCAACCATCCATCTAATCCATTAAGGTGAGTACACCCCCCTCCACTCTTATGGTGTGTTCTCTTTTTGATTATTTGGATAATTAATAGTGGTGATAATTTGATGATAATAATGTGATCAATGGTGTGGATGTATAGGAGAATACATATAAAAAGATGATTAATAATGGTGATGATATGATGATAATGATGTGATTAATGGTGTGGATTTATGGGAGAATACAAATAAAAAAAGAATAATAATAAAAATGATTTGTTATAGACTTTATGTGGGACCCATTGATAATGGGCCCCACCAGAATTTTGTAGACCATCCAAACCGTCCAAAGTGTGGTCCATTGGGCTGGCCACACACTCACACATACACACACATGCACACACAACACATTATAAATAATAAAATAAATAAATAAATCAATAAAAAAATAAAATAGAGTGGACGCTGCTGCCATCGTCCAGAGGACGCTGCAGCAAGCAGTGTCCAGCTGCCTGTTTAAAGAGTAAGGGGCTGTGGGACCATAGCAGGCCCCACCCATGATGTATGTATTCAATCCACACTGTCCATTCAATTTTCCAGCTCATTTTAGCCATGGAGCCAAAAAATGAAGCCAATCTAAATCTCTGGCGGGTCACATCATATAAAATAGTGATATTTATTGTTAAAATTTATTAGGGCCCACTATAATATTTTTGCACGTCAAAACATATTGAATATTGGGCTCATTAGATCTATCCCGGGCCATAGAACCCAGTAGCCGGATTAGATCGTTATGATGTGGGCCCCACCTATTAAAAACCACACTAAAACAAAAAAATAATATATATATATAGGCAAGGGGCTGACGCCCCTTGCTGCTGCTAACGTCCAACGTCCAGAGGACGCTGCAGCTCTTGCTGCTTGCGTTTGGCAGGGACGGTGGGCCCCACCACAGGCCCCACCATGATGCATATCGACCATCTACACCGTGCATTTGATAGGTCCCCTTTAAAAATGGGTCACCCCCAAAAATCAGCCATACACAGAACTCAGGGGGCCCACACCATCTAAAATCAAGTGAAGGAAACCTGTAGTGGGCTACACAAAGGAATTGGTGAGGATTGAAATGTCCACCGTTTGAACCTTCCTGGCCCACCAAAATTGGCAGCTCCTCTGATTTTTACAAACCATATCTGAGCAGTAGGGGATTGAACGTCTACCACTGGAACCCTTTTTGGGTCACAGAAGTTTTGGACAAATATGAAATTTATTCTTACTCTTAATTCAGGTCATTGTGACCTTCTGAACAGATTGAATGGAAAATAAACATTATGATAGCCCTATGAATTGTTTAACAGTGAGATCATTATCTTCACTGCTATTTGTAGGGAGGTCCAGATAATCTTTGGATATGATTCATTTTTGCTCTAAAATGATATCTAAATATAGATAAATAGTGTAGATATAATAAATACATCACTTTGGGACTCATGTAACTTTGATCTTCTTGAACCTTTCCTATAACTTACAACTCAAAGCTCGAGAATATAAAAACACTTGCTGGGGTCCACTTGAAATTTTGATGCATCTGAAACTTGGTTTGAACCCTTAACCAAGTGGGACACTCATAATGGATGGGCTAGATTTGTGAACCACACCTCGATGGCCCAACAAATGATTATGAATGTTTTAAAGAGGGATAAGCAGGTCCTTTTGATACCTATGTAGGGCCCACTAGACCATGGGGCCCACTATGATGTATTGGCTACATCCAAACCATCTTAGTGGCACAAGAAACGGTGTTGTTGTAATGTCCGCTATTAAAACCTTTTAAAATTTCACCATAATATGTGTGTTAGATCCACATCATCTATTGGCTTTGCAGACCTTATAAATATGGCCTTGCCACATCAATAGGATCCACCTACTTGGATGAGCCCAAATTGCCCATAGTTGAAATCTTCGAGGGTCCACTTTGATGTTTAGGAGAGATCCAACCTGTCCATTTGTGTTGCACAGATTGTGACCCTCCAACGTGGCCAACCTCCTTTGGGTCACTTTATTGTTTATTTGTCACCCAAAACTGAGTGGGTCCACCATGTGGGACCCACTATAAAGTTTCTTTGCCATCAAAGTTTGTTGGGGGTTGTTGTGTGCCCAACTGTTATGTTTATATACTATTCAAACCATATAAAAGTCATCCCTATTAGATAAAATGAAAACATGAAGATATCGCTTGAACTGAAATTCCCTAGCCCACTTAAACCAATGAATTGGTGATTTTGTGCAGCCTGCTTATCCATACGACCTTGTGATCTTGTATGGCCTACTCACCTGTACAAAAATGGTGATTTTTAGCTTCTAATCTTATGTTTGTAAGATGTGTGAATTACCGCTTAATCTAGTGTAAGGGTGAGATATAAGTGTTTGGCCCCTTAATCATGTGGGCATGTGACATATGTATGGCCATCTAATCAAATGCAATTGTGGAGTATATGTAGTCGTCTAACCGTATGATTGCGAAATCCACAGAAGGCCAACCAACCACATGAAATCAGGTGGCATTAGTGACCACCCAATGACATGACCACATACTCATGGGCATAGCCTTAATCACCTAAACCATGAACAATCGGGTTTTACGTGTAGATTTTCTTAGTAATGAGAATTATGATATAGGTTGGATTATACAACTTGATAATATGGAGTGGCCCTCAATTCGGTGTCATGCAACATAAATACAACCCTTACATTATGCTCATAGGTGAGGCAAATGTGGGGACTACTAAACTATCTCAAATGTGATGGAAGTTAGTTTTTGGCCTCTTGATCATGTGACACCGAATCTGAGTTATTCTCCGTATGAAGTATTGGGTGGTCATAGTTCAAGAGTTAATATAATGTAGTGTAACCAGGTATGGTGGGTATGCTTGTGATTGTGCCTTAGATGCTTTGAGATGTGTCACTAGACCATGATATTAATTATATTTCCACTCAAGCAAGTGAAATTATGGCATTGACAACCTGACCATGTGGGAGCTTAATAAAGTGGTTGCCCATAGATATATGAGTTATAGTGTAGTAAAAAAATAAGTAACCATGTGACCTTAAATTCTTTATTATGACAAGTAGAGTGATATTTATGTGGCCACTCAACCATATGGACTTCTGATAATGGAGTGGCCATAAGACCATGTGGGCATATGAGAATTATATGATTACTCAGACTCGTGGACTATGTTGATGGTGTAACCTCTTGGGTATGTGAACTTAGGACGCGTGTTAGATTGATTATGGACCCTACGTTGATGTAAGTATTGCATATTTCACCATTTATCCATTAAGCTAGTAATTCTAGAACATGACTCCAAAATAACCTAGATGCAGTTCCTAAATAAGTCAGACGATATGAAATAGTGTTAATTGAATGTATAACTTTCGAACACTTATGAACCCACTCAATATACGTATTTTATCCGCATTGTTCAATTGTTTTGCCAACCAAACAGTTCAATCATGGAGCCCGCTAACGTGTGCCTTATGCATTTGAACTGTTCTTCATTATACTACGTCAATATATGTGAGTTATCTATACTATCTATGTAAGGCCCGTATCCTAGACCGTACCATTCCGTAGGCTTCTGTAGTCCTCCCGGTCGAATTTCGGCGTCCCGTGATTTATTATCGGTAGTTACGTATGACCCTGGGTCATATCTCGTATTCTAGAGTCGGCTCGACTCAAGACTTGTAGCCTTGCGACCGTGCTGTTGCCGCGGTTCCGACGCCACGTCTTGCACGCCGATGCGATACCTGGCCCAGGAGATGTGGGCCCGCGTTCAATTCGAGGAAAATGCCATGCATTGCGAATTTTGAGGAAATTTCTACGACACGTCACATCAATCCATCAATCAATCAAGTCAAATAAACCCATACCCTACCCACCCTCTCTCACCCAAAGTCAACAACACCCATACTCATTCCATTCCTTTCTTACCAACAAGTCAACAAGTACCATATCCTCCATTTATTACATCACATCTCTCTCTCTCTCTCTCTCTCTCTCTCTTTTTCAAACCAATTCTCAAGCAACCCATGAAAGCCAAAACGTCCAAGCTCCAAGCTCCATGGATAGAGCTTGCGTGACCCACCTTCCTACCTCCCATCTCCACCATCCAAAGTCCATCTCAACCGTTATAATTGTTCCTTTGGAGCTCTAGCATGCATTGGCGGAAGAAGGAAGAAGAAATCTAAGGTGGGTGATTTCATTATTTGATTTTGTGATTTGAGGGCCCACATATGTGGGACCCATCTTGATGTATGCATTATATAGGGAGGGCCCATAGTGGCGGGGTCCCTCCCCTCCTCACCGCCGATCTCTCTCTCTCTCTCTCTCTCTCTCTTTTCTTTAGTTGTTTGATGGCCCACTTGATGTGTGGTGGAGATGCGGGCATCCATCATGGTGGAACCCACCTTGGTGTACGTGAGAGATCCACATCGTCCACAGATTTGGATAGTGCTGGACACCATTCTGAACGGTGTTGTGGCTCTCCAGCATGATGTATGTGTATTTCCACACCTTTCGTCCATTTTCCATGGACGTGGGCTACCTCACATGTGTGGTTTGTGTGAAGGTGGGGTCCACCTATACGTACGTGGTTTAAACCCACGCCGTCAGTCCAGAGCGTCCAGAGAATCTGGACGCTGCACTCCCTCATTCTAATATAATATTATAATATATTTTATATATCTATGTAATATGAGAAATTTACGACTGTGGACCCTACCTTTTATCCAGCGGTTTTATTCGAGCAATACAAACTTAGAATACGCACTTGGACCTCCTCGTACGGCCACCGAATTTGAGGACGAAAATACCCCTGCCTTCCTCTGGCTGGCGTGCAGAGACGAGCGCTGACGGACGGTCTAGGCGATGGGAACTCAGGTGGGGCCCACTGTGATGTTTGTGAGAAATCCTCCCCGTCTAAGTTCATTCATAGGGTCACAAAGACATGGATGAAGAGGAAAAACAAATTTCATAATGATCCCAAACTTCTGTAACCCCTAAATGGGTTTCAATGGTAGACGTTCAATTACCCACTGCCATTTACAGTGTGGTCCACTTGATAGCTAGATTTATCTTATTTTTCATCTCAAGCATTAATACGAGTTCTCCAAATAGATGGACGGTTTGGATATAACACATACCTTATAATGGGACTCACAAAAATCAATGAGGATTAAAACAGGGAAGAAAAAAAAAAAAGGAACCAGTGAGTTGGGGTCGACCGGTTGGAACCCGGTCGACCGGGTCAGAGCTTGGCTATGGCTACAGATTATAACCGTAGCCATCAGAATTATTATTATTATTATTTTTTTTTACAGAGAGAACTTTTTCTCTCTTACATTTTTCTCTAATACATAATTATGTAAATATGTATATATAAGTATATAAAAATATTTTTCTATCTTTTAATTCATTTCTTTGTCTATTTATTTAACAAGCATATTTCCTAAACTAGAATGTTTTTTTTGCTTTTTTTTTTTTTTACAGATGCACACACACCCCCATGCACTCACACTAGTGGAATTTCACCACGTATGGATACTCGAATGCTTGACCGGGTGTTGAAACTCATAAGAGTCTACCACCCGAGCAAGAGTAAGAATCCTAAACTAGAATGATTTACTTACAGGGAAAATTTTGGAAAAAATTTAATTCATGGTGCGACCCATTAGACGACTGGCCTAGATCACCAAACCATGCATCATAGTTGAATAAACTCAAGACCCGAGAGTACTATTCATATTATCTTGTCAACGATCATATCATTCCTCTCCAAGTTTTACTGTTGGCTTTAATTTTAATGTTTATTTGAATAGGTAGGAAACCATTATGAACTCACAATCATGCGGTTAATTAAAAATGTGAAAGCAATGAAGAAAATTAAAGAACACAATTATTTATGTAGTTTGTCATGAAAGTGATTATGAGATTATCAAGTAGAGTTAACCATATGAAGATTATGAGTAAAAGCTGTGAACGCGTCATTTTTTGTGTTCTCAAACCCTATTTCAATTGGGAGCGGAAAGAAAGATTCAGACCCCAAAAACTCCAAAACAAAAGTTTCATCTAAACAAGGAAACTATGTGGTTTATACATGATGAAATCACCCATGAAAATTAGCGGGGCAAGCATGAAAATGAGCGGGGCAAACTAGAAAAACAGCGGGACAAACTAGAAAAACAGTGGGGCAAACTGAAGTATGAGCGGGGCAAACTAGAAAAACAGCAGGGCAAACTGAAATATGAGCAGGGCAAATTAGAAAAACAGCGGGGCAAACTGAAATATGAGCGGGGCAAACTAGAAAATTAGCGGGGAAAAATGAAAATGAGCGAGGGAAATAAGAAAATCAGTGGGGGAAACATGAAAATCAGCGGGGGAAACTAGAAAATCAGCGGGGGAAACATGAAAATGAGCAGGGCAAGGATGAAAATGAGCGGGGCAAACTAGAAAATGAGCGGGGCAAACTGAAATATGAGCGGGGTAAACTAGAAAATCAGCGGGGCAAACATGAAAATCAGCGGGACAAGCATGAAAATGAGTGGGTCAAGCATGAAAATGAGCGGGTCAAGCATATGAATCGTCATTTTTGCAAACCCAATTTTGCTATTTGCCTGTGTCATATATAATTGCTACACCTACATATGAATCGTCATGCTGACAGTGTGTAACAATAAAGCCCATTTTCTCTTCTTTTTTAGTGCAATACTGACTAAAATACGAAAATCTCACGATTTGTTATTGGACACTTTTGGTGTCCTGCTCAAAGCTATTAAAAGAGGTTCAATGCCATCGACGAACCGTCGATGACATCAAAGTCCCATTGAGAAAATTCGAAAAATACATGTTTAGTCGCTAGAACATTTTGGTTAGTTCGATAACATCGAAGATGTTCGATGCCATCGAAGTGTCATCGAATGTTTCATCGAACGATCGTGCAGGATTTATTTCCTATTTCGATTGTGATTCACCTAGATGCCATGCATATATATATATATATATATATATATATATATATATGGGTGTAATCAAGAATATGGGGTATCAAGAGCTTTCTAATTCGTTCGTAGGGTTTCAAGCTTATAGCTTAGGTGATTCAAGACTTGTTCGAATCGGGTAATCTATCTCCTGTAATTTTATTCTTTTATAGTAAATATATGTTGCTTTGTGCCTTGATACATCTTCAGTGGAAGTCAACCGACCAATGAATTGTTCTGCATCACCCAAAAATGTCTCCCACTTGTGAAAATTAAAAACTATGCATTCTGTACAAAGATGTGGACCACTATAATCAAACCATTGTACAAGGACACCAACAAAGTAGATAGTCAAACACTATAGTTTGTACTCTTTTCACTATAGTACAACTCATACACATGATAAGGACACTACCTATTTCACGTGTATACCAACATCTAATATGTAAGGAAAGGACTACATCTCGAACACATGCATCATGAATTTCTCTATCTTCTCTTGTTCTAAGGCCATCCATACATTGTCACCTCCACCTCTCCTCACCCCAATATCATCAGAGAGGCAACAGCACAAACTCATCCATTCCACTCACAACTGGGCCACCATAGGTGGGCCTCCCATACCCAAAATCCAACTCATGGAAGGGCAGCTTCCACTAAGCTGACACATAAAAATTCTCATCTAAAATGGAAGGGACCCCTCTACAAACCTCTAACCAATCCACTACTGATTTCACATACTCATATGTCACCATCTCTATTGCTTCTTTCACCTTCTCAACACAAAATTCCAAAGAATCCTTATTCAAATCCACCACCTTTGCACTTGCATAAGCTGTTACAACAGCATTCCCAACAAACCCTGCTCATATTTCAGTTTGCCCCGCTGTTTTTCTAGTTTGCCCTGCTCATAATTCAGTTTGCCCCGTTGTTTCTCTAATTTGCCCCGCTATTTTTCTAGTTTGATGTATAGCATACTTTGTAATTTTGGTGGATAGCATACTTTGAAAATTGTTTGCATATTCGTCGGAATTGTAAGTTATGATGTATAACATACTTTGTAATTTTTGTGGATGATGAAATGAACTTTATACTTTGTCCCACTATATTTTCCGTTTGCCTCGCTATGCTCGTCGATCAAATTCAATGTACATGGAACTCAATGCTTAAGATTGGCCTGCTGATTTTCTAGTTTGCCCCGCTGTTTTATATTTATACTTTTACAATTCAAACCGAGTATAGTGGTAGCCATCTCACAAACGAACCCCTCGATTTCTTGACACCCAGCACATGTCCCCATCAAAATCACTGTTCGTCATCTCATCTGCCAATGATTGCGGCCCTTTAGTTGGAAAGAAAATAATATATTAAGAATTTCCAATGACATTCTCTAGATATATATGATTTATACCTAGTTACATGTCCCCATCAAAATCACTGTTTGCTTTGCTGATTTTTTAGTTTGCCCCACTGATTTTCTAGTTTGCCCCGATGATTTGTCAGTTTTCCCTGCTAATTTTGTAGTTTGCCCCGCTGATTTTCTAGTATCCCCAACTGATATTCTAGTTTACCTCGCTGATTTTCTAGTTTGCCCCGCTGATTTTCTAGTTTGCCCCGCTGATTTTTCAGTTTCCCGCGCTGATTTTCTAGTTTGCCCCGCTGATTTTTTAAAATCCCCCGCTGATTTTCTAGTTTGCCCCGCTGATTTTCATGTTTCCCCCGCTGATTTTCTAGTTTGCCCCGCTGATTTTCATGCTTGCCCCGCTGATTTTCTAGTTTGCCTCGCTGATTTTCTAGTATCCCCCGTTGATATTCTAGTTTGCCCCGCTGATTTTCTAGTAACCCCCGCTGATATTCTAGTTTGCCCCGCTGATTTTCATGTTTCCCCCGCTGATTTTCTGGTTTGCCCCGCTGATTTTCATGTTTGCCCCGTTATGATATAAGACAAAAAATGAGACAAATCTAAAAAAATGAATTGACTACTCTCATTATGATATAAGACAAAAAATGAGACAAATCTAAAAAAACAAGTGGGGCGATGGTCGAAATATAAAAAAACAAATGAGCCAACTAACTTAGTTATTTTCCAAGATTCCATCGGGTTGGAGTTACTACTTTCTTGGGACTTAGCACATGCAATGTGACAATGAGGAACACATGCAAGAAATCCAGACCGTCATTAATCAGACAAGCCCCAATGCATATCTCATGGCCCAATGATCAGCCCAGACCAGTCCTCAGGTGGACCACATATATGTCATATTTGGACCACTGGATCGTCCATTTCGAGTAGATGTCTAGCCTACATGAGGATCATACTGGCCTAATTTTTGGGTCACAAGACCATATATGGTGGGGCTTATCTGATGGAAAACATTGATCTCAAACACACACCCATCCCTGATGAAGGCGGATGGAAAGAAGATTGGATAGAAACCAATTCCTAGTGAAGTTGTGGCCATGAGAGAGAGAGAGAGAGAGAGAGGAACAAGCTGAGGGCACAAGCTCTCCTTTCAAACTACTACTAGCTACAAAATCAAGCCTGATCCAGAATCAAATGAATTCCCTTCCAACATCACGATGAAAATCACCAATTTGGTTTTTCTCCTTCTCAAAAGAAGACGGGATTGAATCCATGACTTCAGTGTTGGCCTCTTAGCAGCCTGCGTGGCGTATCTTGAAACATCCAGCATCTTAGAATACTTCCACAACATGCAACTATATCAACTCATCTTCATGCCGGTGTTCAGAAACTTGATAGAACACTAGATACTGTCTGAGTCGACTCACCTCATTGAGTCTCGGGTTGAGCTAAACTGGTAGAATGGTTTTAAATACCAGAAAGGAACTTGATGGAGTAATGTAGACTGATAAAGCAACTACATTAAGCATTACCAAGATACGTGTTCAAATAAAAATTGATGAAAATATTCATCTATCAATTAGACTAAGAAGTTATCCCACGATTGTTTCTGATCTCATCATAAAGGACAAAAATTGGAATATCCCTACCATTCAATCTATTTGGAATCAATCAACAATGCAGAAAATCATGACCATCTAGATAAGAAAAACATTGAAGATTTAATCAGGAAATTCTCAACGAACAGGGAATTCACTGTGATGAAAACTGAGTATTTAACCACGAAGGTTTCAACTTGAGGCTTGTTTGGATGCAACTTTCAAAAGAGGTTTTTTCGCAAAAGCAAGCCAATGGGTTTTTGGCAAGTGGGCTTTTTTTGGCGTCGATTTCGACAAGTGGCAGGATAAAATGGGGTTTGCAAAAGTGCATCTAAATGCACATCACGAGAAGAGGTTTGGCTCAAAACGTCAGCTAGGCGTCAAAAGCCCCTTTTGAGATTGCATCAAAACAGAGCCTGACAAGGTCCGAAGTCTTCTTCAATTTCAATGTTCTGAATTTCCAATTTCATCACCAGTCTTTGACAGATAAGAAGACCCATGGCCTCTGCCACCACAATTATAAAGACACTGAGGTGCTTCCTAAATGCTGCAATACAGGCTTCCAAGCTATTTGTGACTAAATCTCCCATTCTGTAATGATTGTTTGAGACATTGACTGAGCCGTCAAAATTCAATTTGAATCAACCCGTATTTGGGGGTTGCCATATCACTAGGGCCAAACATTGCCTAAGGGAAATTGACAACAAACTAAATGAAATGGATTTTCGACCATCGACCTGATGGAATCTTGGAAAATAACTAGGTTGGTTGGCTAAATTAGCTACTCCGACCCCCAAAATCTTATGTGGTAAGTTAAGTAAATCATTCTAATTTAGGAGATATGCTTGTTAAATAAATAGACAAAGAAATGAATTAAAAGATAGAAAAATATTTTTATATACTTATATATACATATTTATATAATTATGTATTATAGAAAAATGTAAGGGGGAAAATGTTCTCCATGTAAAAAATAAAAATAAATAAAAATAAAAATAAAAAAGAGAAAAAAGTAACACTACAATTATGGCTACGGTTATAATTCGTAGCCATAGGCCAATCTCTGACCCGGTCGACCCCAACTCGCTGGTTTTGTTTTTAAGTAAGGCAGCCTATGGCTACGGATTTAGTGGCCTCTATGTCTACGGATTATAACCGTAGCCATAGGTACCGCGAATCCGTAGCCATAGGTACCGGGTCACCCATTACACAACGGCCATTACAGCCAGATGGGGTCGACCGGGTCAGGTCACAAAGTGAGTTGGGGTCGACCGAGTAGACCCGGTCAACCGGGTCAATGGCCATTACAACCAGATGGGGTCGACCGGGTCTACCCGGTCGATCGGGTCAGGTTACAATAGTTGTGTTTTTAATTTTTTTTCCTTCACAATAATCCTGATGGCATTTTTCTTTTTTGTCAACCTCACTTAGGAAAACCAAGTTTGAACTAATTTTGTCAACCATACTTAGCAAGTAATGTTATTATCAGGCCCACACAGGCATTTCGTTGAACACAATACACATCAGTGAGTTTGCATATTTATATAATCCTCAAATATAACATATGTATAACATTTTTACAGATATTTGGAAAGAGAAAACCCGATTAAATACTTCAACCTAGGGTTTGGGTCAAGGGTCGTCAGAACCTATACAACAAAAGAAGTTTATAAGGATAGTTGGAAAGAGAAAATCCAATTAACCTAGGATTTGGGTCAAGGGTCGGATCTCACCTCTTGGTTGATTCTAGCGAACAACAAAGGTATGTGTCCCAAAATAAGACTTGTATCCAACAAGCATATCTCCTTATGGATCTTCTAAGGAATGCATTGGATCATGCTCGAAAAGTTCATTCCAATAAGCACATTGCATTGATAGGTATGTGTCCCAAAATAAGACTTATTATATGTTGTAGCTTCAACTGAATCACCAAACCATGCGTCACAGTTGAATAAACTGAAGACCCCAGAGTACTATTCATATTATCTTTTCAACGATCATATCATTCAAATCAGCGGGGCAAGCATGAAAATCATCATAGAAGGCCGCGGCACCACCGCCGGTTGAACCCGCCCAACTTTCAGGCAACCTGAGAGTTGATTAGCTTCATACAATCCACACTCAATTATAATTTATAAGTAACTAATATATTGATTGGGTTCAGGTTGGGTCAGGCAACCTGAGACCTCAACCCAAACCCAACCTAAGTTTTATCGGGTTGGTGTTTGTATAGCCTAAGCTTGAGATCGGACTTGATATATCCTGCCCGAGCCTAACCCAATGTTGGGTCGGTCATAGTTCGGTTGGGTTGAACCCGCCCAACTTTCAGTCGTACATGAAATTGAGGGGGGCAAACTAGAAATTCAGAGGGGCAAACATGAAATTGAGCGACGGAAACTATAAAATCAGCGGGGCAAACTAAAAAATCAGCGGGGCAAATTAGAAAATCAGCGGGGCAAACTATGAAATCAGCGAGGCAAACTAGAAAATCAGCTGGGCAATTTAGAAAATTAGCAGAGGAAACATGAAAATCAGTGGGGCAAACATGAAATTGTGCGAGGAAAACTAAAAAATCAGCTGGCAAACTAGAAAATCAGCGGGGCAAACTATGAAATCAGCGAGGTAAACTAGAAAATCAGTAGAACAAACTAGAAAATCAGCGGGGCAAACTAGAAAATCAGCGGGGTAAATTACAAAATCAGTGAGGCAAACTAGGAAATCAGCGGGGCAAACATGAAATTGAGCAGAGCAAGCATGAAATTCAATGGGGCAAACTAGGCAATTAGCGGGGCGAACTTAACAGATTTTTTCATTGCTTAAGCCGATAAATCTAAACTTGTTCAATGTTCAAATGGACCACACGAAATAAAATTTTTAATTGAACTTCTATTGTTGATCATTTCTTAGGGGCTATAGAAGTTTTGGATCAAGCTTATAATTGTTTTTTCTATTAATCCATGTCTGTATGATCTTATGAATAGGTTTGATAACAAACAAACATCACTATTAGGCCCATTATGGTTTCAATGGTGGAAATCATTATGCCCATTGTTTCCTGTGGTGTGATCCCTTGGAAATGACGTGGACAAATGAGACCCGACATCACCAGTGTACCTTCTACACAAACAATCCACACTCAATTATAATTTATAAGTAACTAATATATTGATCGAGTTCGGGTTAGGTCGGATAACTTGAGACCTCAACCCAAGCCCAACCTAAGTTTTATCGAGTTTCTCACAAACATCATAGTTGGCCCCACCTGAGTTTCTAATGGTTGACGCTCATTCAACACTGTTTCCTGTGATGTGGTATAGTTGAGATTTGGATATACCTCATTTTTTGTATCATACCATAAAATGATTTGGAAAAATATATGGACGGCATGGATGAAAATCATACATCATGATGGGGCCCATAGACCAGCGACGATCCGCCATTGGAGGGTGGCAGGAGGAGGACCCAATCCGTTTATGTGAAAAGGAGGGGTATTTCCGTGAAAAACAGCGGAGCAAACTAGAAAAATGGCGGGGCAAACTGAAATATGAGTGGGGCAAGCTAGAAAAACAGCAAGGCAAACTGAAAAATGAGCGGGGCAAACTAGAAAAATAGTGGGGCAAACTAGAAAAGTAGCAGGGAAAACATGAAAAACAGCGGGGCAAACATGAAAAATAGCGGGGGAAACATGAAAAACAGCGGGGCAAACTAGAAAAACAGCGGGGGAAACATGAAAAACAGCGGGCCAAACTAGAAAAACAGCGGGGGAAACATAAAAAACAGCGGGGAAAACAAGAAAAACAGCGGGGGAAACATGAAAAACAGTGGAAAAAATATGAAAAACATGAAAAATAAGAAAAACAACAGGGGAAATATGAAAAACAGCGGGGGAAACTAGAAAAACAGTAGGGGAAACATGAAAAACAGCGGGGGAAACATGAAAAACTCTATGGGCCCATCATGATAGATGTGTTTTATCCATGCTAGGTGGCTGTCCATTTTACCAGCTCATTTTAGAGTATGAGCACGAAAGTGATGCAGGTCTAAACAAGTGCAGCTCAACATTTTTGGGGGCCTTAGGCAAGTCATAAAAATAAGGCTTAGAATTTAATTTTTTGAGAACTTAATTAGCAATAAAGTAGGTAGTTGTGGTCCTAGGTTTTAGGAGAATTTATTGAGAATGATGTTATTATTTTGAAAAGAGACGATAGAGTTGGACTATTATTATTGATAGTGCTAGTTTCTAGGATTTGTTTTTACCAGGAGTTGGAAACATGAGCTCCGCTGTTTTTCATGTTTCTCCCGTTGTTTTTCATGTTTCCCCCACTGTTTTTCATGTTTTTCCCGCTGTTTTTCATGTTTTCTCCGCTATTTTTCTAGTTTCCCCTGCTGTTTTTCATGTTTTCCCCGCTGTTTTTCTAGTTTGCCCCGCTGTTTTTCATGTTTCCCCCACTGCTTTTCTAGTTTGCCCCGCTGTTTTTTTAGTTTGCCCCGCTCATACTTCAGTTTGCTCCGCTGTTTTTCTAGTTTGCCCCGCTCATATTTCATGCTTACCTTTCTCATTTTTATGTTTGCCCCGCTCTTTTTCATGCTTGCCCCGCTCTTAGGATCGATACTAAGACCTCAAGTGTTGAAACGAGGTATTTCCACTCAGTCTGCCAGTTGAGCTATGGATCTAGGTGATAGCTAGATCTGTCTTATTTTTCGTCTCAAGCCTTAATACGAGCTCGTTAAATAGATGGACGGTTTGGATATAACATGTACCTTATAATGGGACCCACAAAATGCCGTAGGAATTATAACAAAAAAAGAAAAAGAAAAAGAAGCTAGTGAATTAGGGTCAGTGGGACCCTATAGCTAATAGTGAAAATAAGTGTTTTGACCTAATAGAGGGAGGTGGTTTCACACATACTGCATAGTGGGCTATATAGAGCATGAGTGTAGGCTTATTTTAGTTTGCCCCGCTGTTTTTCTAGTTTGTCCCACTCATATTTCAGTTTGCCCCGCTGTTTTTCTTGTTTGCCCCACTCATATTTTAGTTTGCCCCACTGTTTTTCTATTTTGCCCCGCTCATATTTCAGTTTGCCCCGCTGTTTTTCTTATTTGCCCCTCTGTTTTTCTAGTTTGCCCCGCTAGATTTTCAACCATTGACCCGAGGAAATCTTGGAAAATAACTAGGTTGGTTGGCTAAATTAGCTTCTCCTACCCCCAAAATCATATGTGGTACGTTAAGTAAATCATTCTAGTTTGGATCCTTACTCTTGCTCGAGTGGTAGACTCTTATGAGTTTTAACACCCGATCAAGCATTTGAGTATCCATAGGTGGTGAAATTCCACTAGTGTGAGTGTGTGGGGGTGTGTGTGCGTGTGTAAAAAAAAAATCATTCTAATTTAGGAGATATGCTTGTTAAATACATAGATAAAGAAATGAATTAAAAGATAGAAAAATATTTTTATATACTTATATATACATATTTACATAATTATGTATTAGAGAAAAATGTAAAGGAGAAAAAGTTCTCCCCCAAAAAAAATATAAAATTTGCCAGACTTCTGCGGCATTGCCGTGGCTACCTATGTGTTTTTTTTTTTTGGTGCTTTTATGGGTCCCATCATGAGGTCTGTGTTATATCCCAACCGTCCATCTATTTGGCGAGCTCATATTAAGGATTGAGACGAAAAATAAGATAGATCTAACTATCCAGTGGACCACACTCTAAAAGGCAGTGGGGAATTGAATGTTTACCATTGAAACCCTTTTAGGGGTTACAAAAGTTTTGGATCATTATGAAATTTGTTTTTCTTCTTCATCCAAGTCTTTGTGACCCTATGAATGAACTTAGATGGGGAGGATTTCTCACAAACATCACAGTGGGCCCCAACTTAGACGGGGGAGGATTTCTAATGTTTGACGCTCATTCAACACTGTTTCCAGTAATGTGGTACACTAAGATTTGGATATACTCATTTTTTGTCTCATACCATAAAATGATCCGTAAAAATATATGGACGACATGGATGAAAAGCATACATCATGGTGGGGCCCACAGACCACCGAAGATCCGCCATTGGCGGGTGGCAGGCAGAGTAGCGAATCTATTTCTGTGAAAAGGAGGGGTATTTTCGTCCTGGAATTTTTCATCCGTACGGGGGAAACATAAAAATGAGCGAGGCAAACTAGAAAATCAGCGGGGGAAACATGAAAATGAGCAGGGCAAGCATGAAAAATGAGCGGGGCAATTATGAAAATGAGCGAGGCAGGCATGAAAATGAGCGGGGCAAATTAGAAAATCAGCGGGGCAAACTAAAATATGAGTGGGGCAAACCGAAATATGAGCAGGGCAAACTAGAAAATCAACGGGGCAAACTTGAAAATGAGAGAAAATTCACCCCAGAGAGAGAGAGAGAAAAGGGTTTCATCAGCCGAAAATCGAAGATAGTGAAGAAAAATCCCTCGATTTCAAGAGAAAATGAAAACAAATTAAAGCTCGTGTAAAGAAAATACCTGGAAAACGCCAACAGAGAGAGAGAGAGAAGAGGTATTTTCTTTACATGAACTTTTTCTCCCTTACATTTTTCTCTAATACATAATTAAGTAAATATGTATGTATAAGTATATAAAAATATTTTTCTATCTTTCAATTCATTTCTTTGTCTATTTATTTAACAAGCATATCTCCTAAACTAGAATGATTTACTTAATGTACCACATATGATTTTGGGGTACGAGAAGCTAATTTAGCCAACCAACCTAGTTATTTTCCAAGATTCCATCGGGTTGATGGTCAAAAATCCATTTCATTCAGTTCGTGGTCAATTTCAATCACTTCACAGTCAAACTGAAAATTCAACGAGGCAAACATGAAATTAAGTGAGGCAAACATGAAATTGAGTGGGAAAAACTAGAAATTTAGCAAGTAAAACATGAAATTGAGTAAGGCAAACATGAAATTAGGGCTGAAAGTCGGGCCGGTTGGTTCGGGTTGGTGCTTAACCTTAACCCAACCCAAGGTTCCTATACCTAAACCTCGACCTAAGATTGGGTTGGGAATTCTCAACCCAAGCCCAACACAAGAGGGCTCAACGGGTTGATTGGGTTGGTCGGGTGTATGCATGCTAATATTTTAATTATTATATTAGTTTATTATATTTCAATATAGGACTTATTTTTTGTATCTATGATTTTATTAATTATATACGTGATTATTCATCATAAAGAACTTCATTTTTTTTTCTTTAAAAAACCAAGCTAAAATATAGGACTACCCCTTTAAAAAGTCATGTAGCATAGAACGTAATCTATTTGGGAAAGAGAAATCCGACATATCTTGTTAGCTTGAGTCCTTGAAAATGACGTGGACAAATGAGACCCAACGTCACTAGTGTACGTTCTACACAAACAATCCACACTCAATCTATTTGCCCCGCTGCTTTTTATGTTTCCTTCGCTGATTTTCTAGTTTGCCCTGCTCATATTTCAGTTTGCCCCGCTGCATTTCATGTTTCCCCCGCTGATTTTTTAGTTTGCTCCGCTCATATTTCAGTTTGCCCCGCTATTTTTCTAGTTTGCCTCGCTGCTTTTCATGTTTCCCACGCTGATTTTCTAGTTTGCCCCGCTACTTTTCATGTTTCCCTCGCTGATTTTCTAGTTTACCCCGCTGTTTTTCTAGTTTGCCCCGCTCATATTTCAGTTTGCCCCGCTGCTTTTCATGTTTCCCCCGTTGATTTTCTAGTTTGCCCCGCTGCTTTTCATGTTTCCCCCGCTGATTTTCTAGTTTGCCCCACTGCATTTCATGTTTCCCCCGCTGATTTTCATGTTTCCCCCGCTGATTTTCTAGTTTACCCCACTCATATTTTAGTTTGCCCCGCTGTTTTTCTAGTTTTCCCCGCTGTTTTTCTAGTTTGCCTCGCTACTTTTCATGTTTCCCCCACTGATTTTCTAGTTTACCCCGCTCTTTTTCATGTTTGCCCTACTCTTTTTCATGCTTGCCTCACTCATTTTCATGTTTGGTCCTCTCATTTTCATGTTTGCCCCGCTAATTTTCATGCTTGCCTTCTCATTTTCATGTTTGCCCCGTTGAATTTCATGTTTGCCCCACTGAATTTTATGCTTGCCCCGCTAAATTAACTTCTCCTACCCCAAAATCATATATAGTACGTTAAGCATATCATTCTAGTTTGGATCCTTACTCTCCCTCGAGTGATAGACTCTTAGAAGTTTCAACACCCGGTCAAGCGTTTGAGTATCCATAGGTGGTAAAATTCCACAAGTGTGAGTGTGTGGAGGTGTGTGTGCGTGTGTAAAAAAAAAAAAAACAAATCATTTTAATTTAGGAGATATGCTTGTTGAATACATGGACAAAGAAATGAATTAAAAGATAAAAAAATATTTTTATATACTTATATATACATATTTATATAATTATGTATTAGAGAAAAATGTAAGGGAGAAAAAGTTCTCCCAGTAAATAAATAAATAAATAAATAAATAATCTGCAGACTGCCGCGGCAGAATGTGGTTTTTTTTTTTTTTTCTACTGTGTTGCATGTGTGGGTCCAATCATGAGGTATGTGTTATATCCAAACCGCCCATCTATTTGGAGAACTCGTATTAATGCTTGAGATGAAAAATAAGACAAATCTACCTATCAAGTGGACCACACTGTAAAAGGCAGTGGGGAATTGAACGTCTACCATTGAAACCCTTTCAGGGGTTACAAAAGTTTTTGATCATTCTGAAATTTGTTTTTCCTCTTCATCCAGGTCTTTGTGACCCTATGAATGAACTTAGATGGGGAGGATTTCTCGCAAGCATCACAGTGGGCTCCACCTGATTTTCCAATGGTTGACGCTCATTCAACATTGTTTCTTGTAATGTGGTACACTTGAGACTTGGATATACCTCATTTTTGGTCTCATATCATAAAATGATCTGAAAAAATATATGGACGGCATGGATGAAAAGCAAACATCATGGTGAGGCCCGCATACCACTGACTATCCGCCATGGGCGGGTGGCCGGAGGCGTACCCAATCCGTTTCCGTGAAAAAGAGGGGTATTTTCGTCCTGGAATTGGTCGTCCGTACGAGGAGGTCCAACTGCGTATTCTAAGTTTGTATTGTTTGAAGAATATCCAATGGATAAAAGGTAGGGTCCACAGTCGTAAATTTCTCATGTAATATATCTATACATAGATGTATATGGTGGCCACCAAATAGCTGCGGTACTCAGTAGGTCTGTGGCCCATCGCGATATATGTGTTATATCTGAGCCGTTCATCTGTTGGACGCTGGGCCAGTAGCCCAGCAGTCTAGCAGTTGGACGCTGCAGTGTGGGCCCCACCATATGGTGTATGTGTTACATCCAAACCGTCCACCCAATGGCGAGCTCTTCTTAATGCTTGAGACAAAAATAAAGCAGATTCAAATCTCTTGTGGGCCCTTCCATGATGTATGTGCTACACCCAAACCGTCCGTCCGTTGGAGGACATAGACCCCACCATGGCACACGTGTGGACCCACCTGGAAGTGGACGGGCTGGAGCACCACACCCTACCATGTGGCTGCTGTACTTGCGCAGCAAGTTCGGTGGATTCCATCACACGGTATGTGTTATATTCCCAACCGTCCATCCGATTGGTGACGTGGAGCCCACATGATGAATGTTTGTATTCACACTGTCCACCTATCTTTAGCCATGCCATTTGGCGGCCGTGGGGCCCACACCACACGTGTAGCACATGTGGGATGGGACCCCACCTTGGTGTATTTATTTGATATCCACACTGTCATTTGGACGGTGCTGCTGTGGTACCCAACATGATGTATGTGCTTTGAGCCCACGCCGTACAATCCCTGGTGTGGGGTCCATCGTGATATATTGTACATTCAGGTCCACCCCATCATGGTTGTCCAGATCAT
Organism: Magnolia sinica; assembly: GCF_029962835.1. NCBI lineage: Eukaryota > Viridiplantae > Streptophyta > Magnoliopsida > Magnoliales > Magnoliaceae > Magnolia > Magnolia sinica. The sequence continues at coordinate 60,728,420 of NC_080589.1, read as the reverse complement.
GGGCGAGCCATGATGTATATGCGTTAATTCCACATCGTCCATCCAAACGTCCAGCATCTAGACGCTGGACGCTGGACTGGATCCCATATATTAGTAATATAATAATAATGATAAAAGATATTATATAATATATATTATATATATTGATATAATATATTTGGTGGGCCCCACATGGGACCCACCTCTATGGAGCGAATAGCTGGTGCTGCTGAAGTGTAGCCAGCACGTGGAACCCCCCGTCCTTTGGATATATGTCATCAGCACTGTCCATCTGGACGGTACCATGCACGACCCACCTGCATCTAACCGTCCATCTGTTTTGTCCTCATTGACTATTGCTTAGACAGTGGGTCACATGGATGTAAGTGTTTTATCCATTCCGTCAGCTCATGGGGCATGGACCCCACCTATAGTGTGATCCCCACGCCATCCATTACTCGCATGTGGCACCACCTTGATGTTTGTATTGTATCCACGCCATCCGTTGATGGACGTGGACCCTCTGCCATAATGTAAGTGTTGTATCCTCACTGTCCACGTAGGACTGTGGACCCCATTGTGATGTATTTTATCTACAACGTCCATCTAATGGTGTGATCTACCGTGATGCATGCGTTGTACCCATACCGTCCAAACACTTTGAAATATCATCTTATGGCATGAGTAGAAGAATGGGTTAGATTTAAAGTTCAAGTGGACCCTGCCATTAAAATAATGGGGATAGTGACATCCATCGTTCAAAATTTCTAAGGGGCCACGTCAGTTTCCAATTAAGCTGATATTTATTTTCACTTCATCTATCTCTATGTTAATTTATGAATAGGTTGGATCTCAAAATACATCACGGTGGGCCACATCGTGTAATCCAGCCGTGATATGGTCTAGATGACCTTTCGGCTTGATGTATTTGAGGGTCATGTGCAGGGCCCACTTGTTATGTATTTGTGGCACATGTGATGAGGCCTGATGTGATATATGTGTGGCCTACGTGATGCTGCCCGTTGTGATGTATTTGGGGCCCATTTGGAAGGGCCTGATATGATGTATATAAGGCCCTTGTGTAAGGGTCGTCGTGCTGTATTTATGGTCTTTGAATCAGGCCCATGTGATGTATTTATGGCCCATTGATGCAACCCACTTGATGTGTACATAGGCCCATTGATGCGGATCAGTGTGATGTGTATTAGGCTCATGGGACATGGCCCATTATGATATATTTTCATCGCATATGATGATGTAGAGAGGGCTGCAGACACTTTCATGTCTAAGATAGATCAGAGAAGGCCCGATCAGAGACAGAAATCATCAAGACCGTCAGAACCATAAAACAGGTATATCTCGCAAATCGGAATGAGTTACTCGACGTACCATATATGATTTTGGGGTAGAACGAGCTAATTTAGCCAACCAACCTGGCAATGCCAGGTTGCCCATGCCGAAATTTGCGAGCTTCTATCCTATTGACGGTGAAATTCCATGTTTAGTTCCGTTTTTACTATAAATAGTAAGTTTTAGTTTGATTATAACTCTTCATTCGTTGGGCTTTAGAAGTTGTGTCCAACATGAAAAGTGCTTAGAATAATTAGGAGAATAACATGGTTAAGCCACATATGAAACTTACTATAAATAGTAAATTTACTATTTATAGTAAGTTGCGAATTTATAAGAGTTTTAATTTTAGTTCGCTTCTGATTTCGTCCTTATTGCTTGGCACCTCTATTTAAAGGGTTGTGAACTCGTTTTTAATAATCAATTAATCAATTTCGAATTTATTAGAATTTATTTCTATTTTCTGCTTTCTTTCCTCGTGGATTCAAGAAGTCTCTGTGAGGAGTCCAGAGAAGCTCCGTGGATTCGGAGTAGTTATCCTCATCACGTTCATCCCTGCGTCATATGATGAGGCCCATTGTGATTATTCCCGGCCCATTTGGCAAGGCCCATTGAAATGCATTTCCAGCCCATATGTCGTGGCCCATTGTGATGTGTATTAGCCCATTGTTGCGGCTCATTATGATGTAATTCCGACCCATATGGTGAGGCCCGACGTGTTGTATATATAGCTTATGAAGTGAGGTCCATGGTGATTTCTATTGGGCCATTGTGTGAGGCCATGGGGTCACTATGTTGTTCGGCTCTATGTAAGCCACTCCTTGGGAGCAATGTTGGTTAAATGGCCACATTGATAGGCAATGATGGTTAAATGCCCACATTGTGACCTTCTCTTAGATCCGATTGACGTGACCGATTTGCCGATTTTGATTATCGATTCCGATTGTCATGACCGATTACCGATTCCGATTGACGTGATCAATTTGTCGATTCTGCTTATCGATCGATCCCAATTGTCGTGGTCGATTGCCGATTCCAATTGACGTGACCGATTTACCAATTTCGATTATCTATCGATTCCGTTTGTCAAGGCCGAGTATTGAAGCCGATTCCATTTGTCGAGGCCCATTGTATAGGCCGATTCCAATTATTAAGGCCAAATATTAAGGCCAATTCCGATTTATCGAGGCCGATTGTATAGGCCAATTTCGATTATCGAGGCCGAGTATCGAGACCGACTCTGAGTGTCGATTTCGATTGTATAGGCCGATTTCGTTTGTCAAAGTCGATTGTATAGGCCGGTTCCGATTGTCAAGGCCGAGTATCGAGGCCGATTCCGTTTGTCGAGGCTGATTGTATAGGCCGATTCTGATTGACGAGGCCGAGTATCAAGGCTGATTTCGATTTATCAAGGTTGATTGTATAGGTCGATTTTGATTGTCGAGGCCGAGTATCGAGACCGACTCTGAGTATCGATTCTGATTATTGAAGCTGATTTCAATTGTCGAGGCCGATTTTGGTTGCCGAGGCCGATGATCGAGACCTATATGATGTATATGCGACCCGTAGTTGAGGACCATTATGATGCATTTGAGGGCCAGGCGATGGAGTCCATTGTAATGTATGTTACGCCCATGTGAAAGGCTCATCGTGATGTGTATTAAGCTCTTTAGTGAGGCCCATGATGTTGTATATTTAGCCCTTGAATGAGGTCATAGTCTACTATATGTTAGGCTCTATGTGGGCCAATCTTTGGGGGCAATGTTGGTTAAACATCCACATTGTCGAGGTCGATTGTTGATGCCGGTTATTGATACTGATTATGAGTAGGTGACAGCATAACATCATGATACATGCCCAAACGCATCATCTGCATGTTTGTTATGACATGTGGTTGACCATTGCATATATCATTGGGCAGGTTGTTATGAGACTCCCTGATAGGTGGAGATTGTCTCACATGAGCGCACGGTATGCACAGGATTGATGCATGACTAGATTGTATGACTCATGTATATTGCATTGTGTGTTGTGATTACTGTACGCCCTAGCGACATCAGGGCCGTAGTCTCCACAGGCATATCGTGGTTGGCCAGATAGGACACCAAAAATCTGTTCTAGCATTAGACTGCCATAAATGACCCTGGGTGAAAATTCCTAAACCCTCTTGGTACTAGAGGAACCCCCAACGTCGAGACCGAGTGGATATATGAGCGCCCGAGTGCCGAATACCAGGAGACTGTGTCTCCCACTGTATCGTGGTCGGTTGGGAGGGGGTGTAGCCTTACCCGCCTGAGGGTAGGGGGCATAGCTAGGCTGAGTTTGACCAGCTCGTGAATGGGTTCGCCATCGACATGCCGGATAGGTATTGGCAGACTATCAGCCAGGTGGATAGTGAGGTTTCTTACCCTCACTTGGACTGTGCGGCTGAGAGAGAGGCAGTGCCATTTAGAATGTACTAAACCACGGTGATGATCCCAGAGATGAACTGTACTGATATGTGGACTTATTGAGCAAGAGTTACATACTCATTCATTCACTTACTATCCACTCGGGCTGGTGGTACGTAACTATTTATTACGTGTACCTTCGCAGTGGCTAGGATTTTGGTTGGGGCATGCGACTAACCTGAGATCAGGAGTTTACCACATTGAGTCTGACTATCCAAATTTAGGTATGCGACTGGTTTGGATAGAAATGCCTTGTGATGGACCCCATAGCCTGCGATACTACGTATTATCATCCCGACTTCACACTCCAGTATGGTCATTCCATTCGCACCGCACATTGCATGACATCCGTGGCATATAACACTTTGGGTTACTGTGTTTCTGCATTTATATGGTCTAGATACGGCTGACGTATTTGTGAACTCATCAGGAAGTATATATTGCATTGCGTCCTCGGCATCTGATAATCAGCTCTCTATGACCCCTCATTTGCATATTTGATCTGTATTGCGTACTCTGATATTATATGACTCATGGACTTGTTAGTACTTTCGCTTAATCTATTATCGTATAATTTATGATCTTATCAGTATTTCTGCTTACTCTAATAATTCATGATCTTGTGAGTATTTCTGCTTATTTCGATATTGTTCGATTTATGGATTACCAGTATTTCCGGTATTGTATGATTATGGCATTGTATTGGATACTTGACACTTACCTTGTGCACACACTTATACCACCCTTTAAGCTTTATATAAGCTTATGTACGATAGATGCATGCAGGTGATGTTAGGTTGCATCGGCATTGAGCATGGAGCGTGCAGCTGTCTTCTGAAGCTTTGATTTTATTTGGACATATGTATTTCCCTTTCAGTATTGTATTCAAGTTTATATTAGTGGATATGTGATGATGATGTTGTTGCCTTCGTGATTTGGGTATACTTGTGGTTATGCTTATTACGAGCTAAATGTACATTGGAAAAAAAATCCTCCTTGTAGGATTCCAGGATCGGAATCTGGCGTATGGACGCTAGAAGCTGAGAATGGGGTACTACGGAGGCTGTTGGCACCGGATTCGGCAATCGGAAATTTTGTGAGCCCGGTTTCCGAGTTTGGGGCGTGACAATCTACTTGTTGGGACCCACCATAATGTTTGTGTAAGGACCTATCTTCTTACAATACCACTTGAAAGTAGGACCCACTATGTTGTATGAGAAAAATTCACGCCATCCAACCGTGACTAACTTTTATGTGTATATTATATACCCAAATTGTTCAACTTAAGGCTCACTGTATCTTATGAGGTTTATTTGTGCCTTCCAAACCATTGTAGAACTACTATGATAATTATTTGCAAATCTAACCTGCTAACAACCTAATGGAATATTTATCTTGTGAAGGATATGGTGTAATTCTGAATACAATTAATGTTCGTGATTATGATAGCTATGGATGATATTAGTGATGTTAGTAATTATGGTTAATAGAAGTATGTGATTTAATATCTTGATTAATATTGTTCCACTTCCTAGCATACTAAATTCATCTACTTAATCATGTTGATATTGATTATACTCATACGTTATTGAATGATGGTATGTACAAGTGTACTTCAATACATTTGTTCATGTATAAGATATGTCCTCTTCAGTTTAGTCACATAACTATGGATTGATATAATTGATAGCGGCATATGATGATTATATGTCATTTTTGGCTTAAAGGTTAAGCAGACCCTAAACTCATGGCATTATATGCATACCACATGCCCTTGAATGTATGCCTTATCATAATTGCCTAAATTCATGCATAATCATGACATACATGATGATCGAAATACCACACTCGTGATGTTTAAGATGAGTTGAGTCTTAATGACGAAATGTACATCTATGATGATGACTTGGGTTATCCCTGAAAATGAACGGGACACCAGAAGTGTGGAAATAGTAGGGGATGATGTGCCCCTTGTGTTGAAAGTCCCTAAACCCCTATGCTAGCTAGGGATGCCTCACCGTCAGGCCGAGTGGATACATGGGTCATGGATTTGACTCCCACTGACGAGGTCGGGTTGACAAGAGGTGGGTCTAACATGCTTAAGGGCTGAGGTGCAAACAGGGACTGGTCTGACTCGCCGGCGAGGAGAAGCATGAATGAAGTCCGCTACTAGCATGTCGGGTGAAAGTCCACCGTAGGGCGGGTATGTGAGGTCAATTACTGGTGTCTGTTGCATGGGTATCGACCACGGTGTTTCTCATGATATACAGTTGGTGGAAGTCCACCACAGGGCGGGTATGCGAGGTCGATTACTAGTGTCCGGTGCATTGGTGTCTGTAAGTGCTATGGTTTCCTGCTCCTTTGGTTGTCAAATTTTGTGGTGTCAAAACCTCAATCTATGTCTTGTTAGCTCATTAGTATATATGATCAAGACATTGCATCACATCTCTAAACACTTTATTTCAAGTTAAGAATGAAGAACAACTTCAAATCATTTCAAGAAATGCAAGTACAAGCTACAACGAAAGAAGTGATCTTGTTCAAAGACTCAAGTTCATGTACAACTCGAAATGAAGTGTAATTCAAGCTCTAGAAGATCTCAAGGTCAATGCTACATCAAGTATAGAGATCTTAAGCTTTACAATCTTTAAAGGTCAACTATCATCTGAAGAAATGAAGTGTCAATGTTCATGCCTCACTTTTAAGGTATGATTGACCTTAGATTGACCTTAGGGTAGGTCATTTTGTATACATAATTCAAATTGAATCATTTTATAGATGTTTGGTTTATTCTAAGACTAGTCCTGAACTCTGTTCGACTAGTCTTAACTCTGGCTCGACCAGTCCAAGAAATTTCTATACCAGTCCTAAGTTGTTGCAATTTTTCAGAATTTTTTAGTTGAGCTACGACCAGTCCATAAGACTGCTCGACCGATCGTAGGAACAGTGTCGACTCGTTCTAGGACCAGTCGTGCACCATCGACTCAAACTACAACGATCAAATCAGGTACCTCACGACTAGTTGTAGGATGCTCACGACCGGTCGTGACCAGTCTTAGAGGGCTCACGACCGGTCGTGGACACCATACTACCAGTTGTGAAATGGTTTTATCCGATCGCGCTTAAAATTTCAAAAATCTGTTCGGTCTACGACTAGTCGTAGTGTCCTCAAGACTAGTCGTAGATGCGATTTCTGTAACTATAAATAGAACACGAATTTCAGAGTTTCATATCTATATTCAAGAAAAATCAAGGCATCAATCTGAGATAAGTCTGTGTTCAATCTTAAGCTAATTGTGCATTTTTAATTTTCTCTTTTGTTAGCTTTTTCTTATTTGATTTTGTTTCTGTATTCCAATCTAATTTGAAAGAGGAATTGGGATATTCCACTTCTTGGAATCAAAATCAAATAGACCTAGCCCTAATTAGATTTAATTTAAAATCAATTAGAACTTAGAACTATTTTTTAAGTGAGTATTGGATATTGAACTTCCACATTCGAACTTCTACTTTGATTGGTTCTTCCGGGCTGCTACAAAAGGAGAAATCTAGGTATTTTACTGTATTGTAAATTTCCTTCATTTTGGTTTTTATTTGAGATTTAAGCCAAAAAAATCTCAATCTATTGGTTATCTAAGGAGAGCCAAGAAAACTCAGAAGTGGGGTTTTTTGAATTGTGTAAGCCCATTTGAAAGACACAATTGTGAAGGTTTTAGGTGAACCTATGAAACCTATTTTCATAGTGAACGCTGATATCCCCTGTGTGAGGATATTAGGAGTGGAATAGTAATCTGTGTGGCTGTTGTTTAACAGTTAGTGAACACACAGGAGAACCACTATAATTCTTTGTGTATTGTGGTTTAAATGTTTGCTTTATTTCTATATCATTTATCATTCAAAATTATGAAATGTATGTGTGGATGTGAATGTTGTAATATTTACATTTCAAGAACTGTGGGAAATGTTATAATAGTTTAGATTTCAATTCTTGCGATTTCCTTTCTGTTCCTTTACAGTTTTAGCTTTTAATTCTCTAATTGTTCTAGTAAGGTTGTCCTGCCATAAACCCTTGGTTTTTATGATGAAAGGTTGTCCTTAGAACAACTAGATTTTGTGATTGCTTTACATTCTGTATTGTGAATTATTATCCTTCCTGTTCTTGGCTATTTTATTGTTTTTTTCTGCTGTTATTATTTTAAATTTGGCATAGTCCTATTCAACCCCTCTAAGACATATAGCTAGGCCTTTTCAAGTGGTATCAGAGCCTAATAACTCGTTCTAATTCTTTATATTTGAATTTATTTCCCGAGCTAATTGATCTAAGCTATTTATAAGATGTCAAATTTTGATAGCCTTTCAGTCACTAGGCCTCCACCATTTGATGGCTCCAATTATGCCTATTGGAAAACCAGGATGAGGATTTTCCTTAAATCCATGGATAAGAGCGTGTGACAAGCCACAGTGACTGATTGGAACCCCCTACCACTGAAGTAACTGGTATCGATGGTTCAAAATCAATAAAAGTTTCACCATATTTCACTTGGACCACAGTTCAGAAAAGTGAGAGTAGTGCCAATGCAAAAGCACTAAATGTAATCACTTGCGCACTATCACCGGATGAATTCAAAAGAATTATATCCCGTGATACTGTAAAGAAAGCTTGAGATATTTTAGAAATGACACATGAGGGTACTTCAATTGTCAAGAAATCTAAAGTCCAACTCCTCACAACCAAATTTATGGAAATTCATATAGAAGAAAATGAAATGTTTATGGATTTTTATACAAGATTAAATAACATTGTAAACTCTATGTGGGGTCTTGGTGATAAAATCTTAGAAAGTAAAGTGTGTACAAAAATACTATGCTCACTTCCTGAATGGTTCAATTCTAAGGTAACCGCGATCCAGGAACTTCGTGATACAGACAATATGAGGGTAGAAGAACTAGTTGGTTCTTTACAAACATATGAGTTAAACTTTAAAGCTCCTAAAGGTAAATCTATCGCTCTTAAATCTTCTAAATATATTTCTCAAGAAAATTCTAATTTAGAAAATTCTGAAGATGATATGTCTCTTTTAGCGAAAAAGTTTTACAAGATTTTAAAAAGTAAAAAGAGAGTTGACTTTCAAAAATCAAATGATAAGAAAAGATCTAAAACCAGAACTTGAAAATCTTTAGAAGATAGTCAATGTTACAACTGCCAAGAATATGAACATTTAGCAAACAAGTGTCCTAAAAAAGACAAACCCAAAAAGAAGAGTATGTTGGCTGCTTGGGATGAATCCTCTGATTTTGAAGCCTCTTTTGAATCAGAAGATTCTGAAATCGAGTCAGGCAGTAAAGTTAAAGCCCTTATGACTCTAGCCAAATTCACTTTTTCAGTTAACGATGATTCAACAAGTGAAGAAAATCTGAACAGTGATTGTGAAAATGAAAAAGATCTTCAAGATGCTTGCAATGGCCTATACAAGGAAAGTTGTAAAATTGCTGTAAAACTAAAACTTCAAAAAGAAAAGTTTTTAAAACTTAAAGAAAATTTTGAATCACTTATTTTAGAAAAATCCCACATTTCAGATTGTTTTGAAAAATCAAAATGTGATTTAGAGTTTAAAACTTCCCTGAATGAAAACCTAAAATCTGAAAATGAAAAATTTAAACTTAAAGTCTCTTCTCTTTTGAGTTTAAAGGATACATGGAGATATACCCAAGGTAATCTAAAGTTAGAAAAACTTTTGTCTGAATCAAGAAAATGTGGTGACCGATTTGGTTTGGGTTACGATAAAAGTGTTCCTCCTAAACAGAAGAATACTTTTCCTAAGTTTGTGAAAGGAGAATCTTCAAATTCAAAAGGAAATAGTTCAAATCAAAAGTTTTCTAAAAATGTTAAAACTTTTCAATCTTTTAAACCTAAGAGTAATTATATCAACTGTAAAAATCAGAATCAAAACCCTTTGGTTGAAAAGATAGTTAATTTGTTTAAGGAGCTCTTAAAATTTAACTCAGTGGGTCATTCCTATAACAATTATAAATACAAAAAGACCAACTATACTCCTAAACCCAAAACAGTTTTGAAATGGGTTCCTAAGGTTACTTGCTTGGTTGCTCACACGACTTTCAAAGCTTCAAGCCATTCAAAGTGGTACTTAGACAGTGAATGTTCAAGGCATATGACTGGTGATAAAGGTCTATTTACCGACCTCAAAGACATGACTGATGGTTCAGTCACATTCAGTGATGGCAGCAACTGCAGGATTATTGGCCAAGGTATGGTTCAACTTTCTAACATCCCCTTATTTGAGAATGTTTTGTACGTTGAAAGGTTAAAACATAACTTGTGAAGCATTTCTCAAATATGTGATAAAAATCATGGTGTTAAACTTCTAACCTAGGTTGTGAAATTTTAAACAAAAATAGTTCAGTAATATTAATTGGTCGTAGAACGTCTAAAAACTGTTACATCGTAAGTGATTCTAGCTCATCTAATCAACTGTGTTACATGATCCATACCGATGAGACTGAGTTATGGCATAAATGCCTTGGACATGTACACTACCGCAATCTCTATCGATTGAGCAAAAGAGAACTAATAAGAGGTCTACCTAAATTATAAAAAGTAGACAAAATATGTGGCGAATGTTAGATTGGCAAGCAAACTAGGAGTACTCACAAAAAAATGAATTCCAATGCCACATCTAAACCTCTCGAACTTCTCCACATGGATCTTGTAGGACCAACCAGGACGGAGAATCGAGGTAGCAAAAAATACATATTGGTAATCATGGATGATTTTACCAGATTCACTTGGGTAGCCTTCCTAGGGGATAAATAAAAAACCCTTGATGAAGTAAAAAGGATTATCAAACGGATCCAAACTGAAAAATGTTCTCAAGTTAGTAAAATCCGTAGTGATCATGGATCTGAGTTCGAGAATAGCAGTTTTGAGAAGTTCTGTAGCAATCAGGGGATATTACAGTTTTAGCATTTAATTCTCTAATTGTTCTAATAAGGTTGTTCTGCCATAAACTTTTAGTTTTTATAGTGAAAGGTTGTCTTTATAACAATTAGATTTTGTAATTGCTTTACATCTGTATTGTGAATTATTATTTTTCTTGTTCTTAGCTATCTTATTGTTTTATTCCGCTGTTATTATTTTAAATTTGACATAGTCCTATTCATCCCTCCTCTTTAGGACATATAGTTAGGCTTTTTTAGTGTCGGCCATGGTGCTTCCCGAGATATACACTTTGATATGGTATGACAATATGATGATGATGATGTGATTGCGGATGCCCGTAATACGGTTATGGCTGTGGTATTGGAGAAATGAAAATATGACTTGGTGATGCTGGTAGCATTGATTCAGAGTATTACTATAATGCATATGCATTGCATTGGCATTGACATCATACCTTACGTACTACACGCCTTTCACCACACATGATTTCTTCAAGGCATATTTATCTTGCTTGCATGTAGGACACACTGCACACACGAGTGTACTCATTAGGCTTTTTGCCTAAGCTTTCTATTTCCCATTTTTTTCAGGGCTAGAGTAGCTTGGAAGACTTAGTTTTCTCAATGCATTACATCTATTTTTCGATTTGGCAATGTTGACGTTATGTACCTTTTGTAAAGCATTATACTTATAATTATCAGGATTTATAATATACTTGTAATCATCAAGATTTATAATAGAGAGTGTTGATTGGTATTTTGATCATGAATCTTTATGCTCAGGTATTATTATATGTATATATAAAAAAATTCAGTCACAAATCTTCCTTGTAGTGTGTCGAACTCTGGACTTGGTGTATGGAAGTTGAGTGCCGGATTCGGGGCATCATGGAAGCTATCCGTCCCCAGATTTGGGGCATAACACGACCCGAATCGAAGCCCAGGATCGGGTCAGATCGAGTAGGTCCACTTAGATCCGACCATACATGTCAGGCCTGTATCCTAGACCGTACCGTTCCATAGGCTCCCGCGATCCTCTCAGTCGAATTCCGGCCCGTAATCTGTTATCAACATTTGCACACGATCCTAGACGTGCCCTGTATATCAGAGTCGGCTTGACCCGAGACTTGTACCAAGGCGACCGCGCCGTCATCGCGGTTCCAACGCTGCGTATTACGTGCCGAGGCAATACCCGGGCCAGGAGATGTGGGCCCGCGTTCAGTTTGAGGAAAACGCCGCGCATTGCAAATACCAAGTGAATCTTTACGACACATCACATCATTCCATCAATCAAGTACACATCACACTCCATCACTCACCCATCCCTAAGTACAACCACCTTTCCCTTAAAGTCAACTCTTTCTTACACAAGTACTCTCTCTTACACAAGTACACATCACTCATTCACACCCATCAGACCCATCTCTCTCCCTTACACCTCTCTCTCTCATCTCTCTCTCATTCTCACACACAACCCATGAGAATCCATCGTCCAAGCTCCATGAGAGAAGCTTGGCATGGCCCACCTTCCTACCACCCAAACCACCCCTTGGATTATCATCTCAACCGTTGAAATTGTCCCCTTGGAACTCTAGAGTGCATACGCGGAAGAAGGAATAGGCGATCAAAGGTTGGTGATTTTATTTTGTGAATTGAGGGACCACACATGGTGGGATCCATCTTGATGTACGTGTTGTGATCTAAGAGAGACCCATAGTGGCGGAGTCCCTCTACTACTCCGATCTCTCTATCTCTCTCTCCTTCTTTCCCTTTCTCTCTTGATGTCACGCAGCCCACCTAATGCACGTGGTGTATCCATGCCATCTATCATGGTGGAGCCCACCTTTGTATATGTGAGAAATCCGTACCATCCAGCCCCATAAGGGACTCACCTGGTTGAACGGATTGGCCAGGTACTTCACACCAGTTATATAGCTAGTGTAGTTGACGTCACCAAGCTTTGAGGGTCCCACTGATATGACATCGGCAAGCTCTGTGGGGGCCACAAAGAGGTAATGTTACATCCAGACCTTCCAAAAGGATGATGGGCCCCAACAGCATCAACTGTTGATACCGTCAGTGGACCCCACTGTAATGTGTGTTTTGTATTCCGCCCACCGTCATTTGGACAGTGCTCCTCTAGTGGCGCAGGAAGCTCGGTGGTCCCACCATGACGCATGGTTATATCTATAAGCGTCCACCTCCTTGGACATGGGACCCACCCACATGTGTCACACGTGTGGGGTGGGACCCACCATGATGTATTTGTCGTATATCCACTACCGTCCACCTATCAGGACGGTGGTTGGACCCATTGTAATGCATGTTCTTTACGCACACTGTCTACCCATTCTCAGCATGTGTGGGGACCATTCCACGCATGCTACATGTGTGGAATGGGACCCACCTTGGTATATACAATCTGTATCCAACCGTCCATCGGGTAGGATGATGGACCCCGCCTTGGTATATACAATCTGTATCCAACCGTCCATCGGGTAGGATGATGGACCCCACCTCTGTTACATGTTCTATATCCAGCCGTTCATCTGTTTTGCTGGACAAAATAATATTTAATGATAATAAATAATAAATAATAAATAATAATAATATTATTATTATATTATGGTAGGCCCCATGTGGGACCCATCTGCCGAGGAGGCTGATTGGCTGGTGTACGGTGAGTCTGATCACGTGGCATGTGTTATATCAAACCGTTCATCCCTACTGTGGGGTCCATCTTGATGACACGTGTGGCCCACTTGTGGGATTCATCACGATGTATGGGCCTTATCCTCACCATCCAGATTACTGGACGATGGGAGTCCACCTTAATGTGCGTGTTTCATCCACCGTCCCCCATCTGGACGGTAGAGCTTGCAGTGATGTATGGGGTTCCCCTGTACCGTCCATCTGGTGGAATCCACCTGACGTATGGGTCTCACATACACCATCCAGCAGGTTTGGACGGTGGGTACCCATCATGAGATATGTGTTTTATCCCAGCCGCCCATCATCTGGACGGTGGGTGGCCACCTAATGTATGTGGGATATATTCATACTGTCTAACATTAAAGGATATTTTCTTTTATTATTTTATTATTATTATTATTATTTTGGTATTACAGGGAGAATGGGATGGATCTAAATTTCACATGAGACCCACCCTGATTTATTTATTATGATCTACACCATCCAGATTATGTTGGATAATGTTGGACAAGGTTTGGACGGTGCTGTGTGGACCGCCATAATGTCTGTGTTGATCCAAACCGTCCCTTTTTGTGGACCCATTGATATTTATATCCCATCCATGCCGTCCATCACATGGACCATTTGCACGTGTGGCATCCTCACCGTCCAGCGAGGACGGTGCGATCCACCGTGGTGTAAGTATTTTGTTCATGCTGCCCTAGAGTGTGGGCCCCACACGTGGAAATCTCCCATGATGTATGTGAATATCCACGCTAGCCATTCATTTGTTTTGACGTGGAGCCCTGCCCACACCTGTGGCACATGTGGGCAGGTGGGACCCACCTTGCTACTTGTATTATGCATCCACAACTGCCCACTTGTGGACGGTGCTATTTGGGCCGCACCATGATGTTTTTATATATCCCCATCGTATGTCCATTTTGATGCACGTATGGCCCACCTTGATGCATGTATTTTTGCCAGGCCGTCCATTTGTTTCATCTGCACCGTACCCAGCCTCATGGGATACCATGATATATGTGTTGTGCATCCATGTTGTTCATTTGGTGGGCCCATTTGGAAGGTGCAGGCCCACATGCTGGCCATGTAGGGCCCACCCAATATGATATAATTAGGCCCATGAGATGCGGCCCACTTGATGTAATGAGGGCCCATTGATATATACTTGAGGGCCATGTGCAGAGCCATCTGTTGTGTATTTTAGGCCCACGTGCTAAGGCCCTTTGTGATGTATTTTCTGCCGAGATGGCAAGGCCCGATGTGATGCATGAGAGGCCCATGGTTGTAACCCAGTGTGATATATTCGAGGCCCATGTCCTGCGGTCCTTGGTGATGTATGTTTGGCCCATTTGACATATTGGGGCTCATTTGGTGCGGCCGATGTGATGAACTTGGGGCTCATTTGATAAGGCCTAATGTAGTATATAAGAGGCCTAACTTATTGTACTTGCAGAGGCCCAACATGATGCATTGCAACCCATTTGAGTGAGGCCCAATGTGATGTGTAGATGAGGCCCTTGATGATGTATATTAGGCCCTTGTGCGAAGCCGCGGGCCCACTATGTATTTGGTTCTACATGGGCCACTCCTTAGGAGCAATGTTGGTTAAATGTCCACATTGATGGGCAATGATGGTTGGATGTCCACATTGTGACCTTCCCATAGGCATTGTTAGGTTGATTATTGATCGAGGCCGAATACCGATCTTGATTTGTCGTGGCCAATTGTCGATTATCGATCGAGTCCGATTACTGATTTTGATTTGTCGTGGCCGATTGCCGATTATTGATCGAGGCCGATTACCGATTTTGATTCGTCGTGGCCGATTACCGATCCTGATTTGTCGTGGTCGATTGCCTATTATTGATCGAGGCCAATTGCTGATTTTGATTCGTCGTGGCCGATTACCGATTATCGATCGAGGCCAATTACCGATCCTGATTTGTCGTGGCCGATTGCCGATTATGGATCGAGGCCGATTACAAATTTTGATTCGTCGTGGCCGATTGTTGATTATCGATCGAGGCCGATTACCAATTCTGATTCGTTGTGGCCAATTGCCGATTATCGATCGAGGCCGATTACCGATCCTGATTTGTCGTGGCCGATTGCCGATTATCGATCGAGGCCGATTACCGATTTTGATTCGTCGTGGCCGATTGCTAATTATCGATCCAGGCCGATTATCGATTCTGATTTGTCATGGCCGATTGCCGATTCTGATTGTCGAGGCCCAATGTAATATATATGCGGTCTGTATTTGAGGCCCAACGTGATGTATATTCAGCCCATGTCTAAGGCCCAATGTGATGTATATTGGGGCCTAGGTGATGAGGCCTATTATGATGCATTTGAGGGCCAGGCGAAAGAGCCCATTGTGATATACGTTAGGCCCTTATGAAAGGCCCATCATGGTGTGTATTAAGCTCTTGAGTGGGACCCATGGTGCTGTATATTTGGCCTTTGTGTGAGGCCATGGGTCCACTATAAGTTAGGCCCCATGTGAGCCATCCCTTGGGGGCAATGATGGTTAAATGTCCATATTGTCGAGGTCGATTGTCGATGCCAGTTACTGATACCGATTATGAGTATGTGAAGCATAGCATCATGATACATGCCCATACGCATCATCAACATGTTTGATATGAGGTGTGGTTGACCATTGCATATGTCATTAGGTAGGTTGTTATGAGACTCCCTGATAGGCGGAGGTTATCTCACATGAGTGCATGGTATGCGCATGATTGATGCATGACTGGATTGTATGACTCATGCATCTTACATTATGATTACTGTACGCCCTAGCGACATCAAGGCCGTAGCCTCCACAGGCATATTGTGGATGGCCAGACAAGACACCGAAAATTTGTTCTAGCATCGGGTTGCCCTAGATAGCCCTGCGTGAAAATCCCTAAACCCTCTTGGTACCAGAGGACACCCCAATGTCGAGACTGAGTGGATACATGAGCGCCCGAATGCCGAATACCAGGAGGCCGGGTCTCCCCCTGTGTCGTGGTCGGTTGGGAGGGGGTGTAGTCTTACCCGCTCTAGCGTAGGGGGCATTGCTAGTCTGAGTTTGACCAGCTCGAGAATAGGTCCATTATCGACGTGCTAGATAGGTATTGACAGACTATTGGCCAGACGGATAGTGAGGTTTCTTACGCTCACTTGGACTATGTGGTTAGGAGAGCGGCAGTGCCATTTGCAGTGTACTAAACCCTAGTGATGATCTCAGAGATGAACCGTACTGATATGTGGACTTATTGAGTAGGAGTTGCATACTCATTCAATCATTTATTCAGTATCCACTCGAGCTGGTAGTGCGTAATTATTTGTTACGTGTACCTTCGTATGACCAAGATTTCGGTTGAGCGCGTGACTAACCTGAGATCAGGAGTTTACTACGTTGAGTCTGACTATCCAAATTTAGGTATGAGACTGGTTTGGATAGGAGTCCTTTGTGGTGGACCCCGTAGCCTGCGATACTACGTACTATCATCCCGGCTTCACACTCCAGCATGGTCATTCCATTTGCACCACATATCGCATTACATCCGTGGCATATGACTCCTCATTTGCATAATTGTTTTATATTGCGTATTCTGATATTGATCAACTTATGGAATTGTCTGTATTTCTGTTTACTCTGTTATCGTATGATTTATGATCTTGTCAGTATTTCTGTTTACCCTGATAATTCATGATCTTGTCAGTATTTCTGCTTATTCCGATATTGTATGATTTATGGATTACCAGTATTTTTGGTATTGTATGATGACGGCATTGTATTGAATAATTGACACTTACCTTGTGCACACACTTACACTACCCTCTAAGCTTTTTATAAGCTTATGCACGATAGATGCATGCAGGTGATGTTAGGTTGTAGCAGTGTTGAGCTTGGAGCGTGCAGCGGTCTTTTGGAGCATGATTTTTGATTGATGTATTTTCCTTTCAGCATTGTACTCAAATGATTATATTAGTGGATATGTGATGATAATGTTGCCTTTGTGAATTGGGTAATCTTGTGGTTGTGCTTATTACGAGTTAAATGTATAAAAAAATCCTCCTTATAGAATTTTAGGATCGGAATCTGGTGTATGGACACTAGGAGCCGAGAATGGGGTACTACAGAGGCTGTTGGTACCGGATTCGGCGATCGGGATTCCTATGAATCCGATTTTCGGGTTTGGGGAGTGACAGTTCATTGAGTCGAGTTCGAGTCAGTGCCCAATTCGGACCGATTTGATCTGGGATTCGATTCGATCCAATCCGATCTGATCTGGTAGGGTCCTATATAACATATTTTTACTTTTTAAAAAAAACTTTTTTACTACCCTCTCCTGAACGAAAGCTCTAATACCTAACCCATCTTCTCTACCTGAACGAGCGGCGCCGTATCCACCCATCTTGATCTGGCCACTCAGCAGTGCATTAACCCATCTTTACCGTTCATCCTCTTCCATTCATCGGGTAGGTTCCATTTATTTTATTTAATTTTTATTTCTCTATGTATTTTGCCTGAGTTCGCTGGTGGTCCGGCCGAGGTTAGGACTCACTGGCTTGGCTACAGTGTCTGGCCCTGGCTCTCCTCCTTTCTCTCCCTCTTTCTCTCCCGATTTTCCTCCTCTCTGTCTTTCTCTCCTCCTTTCTCTCCCTCTCTCTCCCGATTACCCTCCTTTTACCTTCCTATCACGAGCGTCTTCAGACAGACTCAACTCGATCCAACTTGGTTTCCCTGACCGAGTCGGACTCGGTTTGGGTCAGCCTAGCAAGGATTCGGATCGGATCGAGTTTGGGTCAAGTTCTTGGAAAAATCGAATCGAGTCGAGTTAGACCTAATCCGGTTCGACTCGACTCGATGCCCACTGTAGCCCATCTTGGACATTTCTTTAGGAGTTTTGGATCATACTTCAAGGATGGCTAATATCAACCCCTCTACTTTGCATAATTCTCTGGCTCATTTTTATGTCTGTCTTTGTCAATTAGAAGCTCTTCGAAATGTGGTTATTGCTCTAGAAGTATTAGCTCACTAGAAAGAGTTGCTATTACTTAAAGATAAAACTTCAAAGGCTGCATTGATGATTTTGAGCTATAGTAAAGAACACGATTCTCTCCAGGAGCAATTAAAGACTTCAAAGTAATCTTCAATAACTATCGATGAATAAATAACTAATCTCAAGCAACAAATACTTAATCTTGAAGTCTGGAAGCAAGAGGAAGAACTTAGATCTAGCAAGATTGAGGCGGACATCGAAGATAACATTCAAATAACCGATCTAAAAAAGTCAGAGCCTTCGAAGAATGAGGCGGTCATAACTTTCTTGGAACAGGAGTTAGCTAATGCTCCTGATCAAGCTAAACTTGTTATTGATGCTGAGTTAGACATTGCAACTGCTCAGGTGCAATTCAAGCAAGATTTACAAACATACATGATTGCACTATGCTTTCCTAAGGAATCGTAATATGTGTTTTATAGTAAACACGTACTGGTCTTTCTTTAAATTTGTTAAATTTCATTATTAATCACTCTAATCTAGTATAGAATATCATGACATTGGTGTAACTAAGCACCTTGATTAAAAATTCAGAAGTTACATGTAGCTTAGGCTACACATTATGTAGCTTACGCCTCATGCTTCGAAGCGGTGAATGCTATGCTACACGCTATTCGCTATTTGAAACACTGGTATAAACATGACTCCATCCAGTATTAACCCCCAACCCAACTATTGCATGTGCAACCCCACCAAAGGGAATGAAAGAAAACTACAGTCATGGAGAGATGGTTCCCAAGTAAACAGCGAAGAACGAAGCACCTCCACACATGAAAGGTAATGGTCAAGTAGTTGGTTGCACAATAAAGCAGGGAAATGTTAATGCCTGATGTTACTTAAATAGTATATGCAATGTATACAGGCACAGGTTGTTTTCTCTTGATATTGACACCTCCATTTTATCTTAAAACCATCTTCCTTGTAACAAGATATCTCCATGTTCTTTACTTTAGTTTGGTTTGTAGGGGTCACCCAATTGCATCATGATGCTGCGATGAGTCATTTGGATGCTTGGGAAGTTTCACTTACAGACTTCAAAGATTGAAATTTGCATGAGAAGGCAAAAAGAAAGGATTATTGAAAAAGAGGAAAGAGAAGAAGGTACCAACACAGTCGAAATGACGATATCCGATTTGAATGGCGTTGAGGATGAGATCCCTTATGGATTTTCCTTCCATTCTCCACACTCCTAGCCCCATCACTGGCATCTTGTACCCGCTGCTCAGTGCGATCTCCATCCCTTATCCCTCTCTCTCTCTCTCTCTCCTTCCACCTCGTATTTGCTGTTATGGAAAGAAACAGAGGATAATTGTAAACAACTCCTCTCTACTTTCTGGTAATTTAACCTACCTCCCCATGTTTTGGCTTTTTGCAAGTACCCCTTACCTATTTTAGAAATTCGTTGTAGCTTTTCCTAAGCCCAGCACCATTTTCTTTGATCAATTGACCAATATCTCGTACGCACTGTAGACGCCAGGAGATATCTTTGTGCACATATGTAATCCAACCCAATCAGCATTGTCGGTCCACAATGAAAATGGGACAAGCTAAAAGTAGGCTTATCCAATCTGTTGCAGTTCAATCAAACACAAGGGGACACGTGTTAACGAACAACTTATATTTAATTAAACATGTGATTAGAATAGTGTTGGGCGTAGCAGAGTCCTACTTAACTTGAGTTCGATTAAATGCTTATAACTGAAGGCACCAAATTAGCCATGATATCAAACCTGTTAAGGTTCACTAAATGAAAATAGGTGAAAAATGATGAAAAAATTCAACAGCATTTGCCGTCAAATGTAGCTTTAGTTATTCAACGGCAAAAAACATTAAAATTTTTAAATTGAGTATAAAAAAATTAGGCAAGAGAGCTACCCTAATGCCCTATTTGGGAGCGTGCATTTGGAACCCCCCGGATTTGAAACCCCTGGATTCGAAATCCTCATGTTGTGTTTGGCACCCTGATACAGGATCCCCTCTAATCCAAAAGTAGCTATGTATGGTATATTTACAAGGTTTGAATTTAAATTACTAAATTAATTTCAATATATCTAATTAATGTAAGTATGTAATGTTTGACAAAATAGTTATAATAAGCCTGTTGAAGTATATACTTTGCCTGAAAATAATGAAATTCCAAGTCTCCAATAGGCCACAAGCACAAGATCACGTTCGAGTGTCTAACCAACGATTTTTAACCATTGATTTACATAGACAATATTTGGACGATGCATATCATCGTATTAAAGTAATTATAGTGATACAATTAATAATCTGATTGTTTTAGGATGTCATCAGTGGGCCATGTGCCTAATAGATTAATGGCCTATTAAAACACATGTAACTTGTGAAAGGATTTTAGATGTAATCCAAGCTTTCACCTTGGATTTAAAATCCCCTAGATTTGAAACCCTGGTTACTTTATGGTGCCAAAACATACAGGGGATTTCAAATCTCCTTAGATCCCATCAAACGCCCCCCCCGAAAGGGGATTTCAAATCTCCTCAAATCCCCTCAAACCCCCATCTCTCTCTCTCTCTCTCTCTCTCTCTCTCTCTCTCAAAGCTCTAACCCCCGCCCACTCCCTCTCCCAAACCCTCACACTCCATCGAAGAATCTCTCTGCTCTCTCTCCCTGTCATTGCGCCATCATGGATGTTGTCCCATCGGAAGGTGACGCACCCATCAACATTTCTCACACACCATCAGGTATCTCTCTCTCATTCTCTCTGTCTCTCATTCTCTCAAGTGTAGAAATTGGAGAGTTAGGGCTTCCAATTTTGGCTGTCTTAGGGCCACATAATTAGGGTTTTTATGGTTACTGTTATGGGGTAAAATGGACCTACCTATAAATGTACGTCAGGTCAAGTCCTGGCACGTTCCAATGGCTAAAAGAGGCAAGGAACCCGACATCTGTCTAATAAGAAAGGTCGAGAAGACTAAGGTCATCCTAGAGGTTGGGATGAGCAAGGTTATCCGAAAGGTCGGCACGACCCTGAACATATTCTCTGGGGAAGATCCTGAAGAAACTAAAGACTACGGGAACTGGAGATCACAAGGACATCACAAGGACCTTTGGTTGGTTTAATCACTGAATGATGTCGACCTTCTTATAAGTTCGGTTGACATTGTGATCTCCATCGGCTAGCCTTAATTGAAGCTTGGACAACTGCACTTCGGTCTCCAGACAATGACTGACCTAATATGAAGGAAGACCTATCCGATCTTTCCTCCAAGGATCACGAAAATTAACTTACGAACAGTTCAGAATTCCGAGATCCTTGCCGAGGATCTTGAGAGATCTCCGATACATTAGGAGTTCTAATCCAACTACAATATGCACCTACTAACAGGGAGGACCCTTTTATGATACGATCTCCCTCTATTATAAATAAGGAGACCCCCAATGGTGAAAGGCACACACACAAACATCCTCTCTACCCTTATATAATTTCTACAAAGACCCGGATTCCTGACTTTGGCATCGGAGGGTCCCTTGCGTTAGGCAGGGTCTTTCTTATTTGTTCTCTATGCAAGTGCCGAAGGGTTAACCAGAAAATAACATTAATAGTTTGGCGTTGTCTGTAGGAACGACACCGAAAGTCATCACCATTGTCCCACAAGTTCAATAATAGCCAAAGGGAAGAAGAAGGCTCATACCTCCCAACAACAAACTGAGTCTGCACCTACGAGGCTGATGCAACGGTCCCGTACTAGGGGAGGATGGCTGAACTCCCTTGAACAATAGATTAAAGCATTAAACAGTAACATGAACTCTATGAAAAGTTACTGGAGTAGCTATAACCCTGGCGTACACAAGGGACCACAACTGGTTGTAACACCTCATGTTTTCAGGACCCGAGTATATGACTCGTTTCCCAAAAACCCGAGTTTTAACCTTTAGAGAGCCAAATTTCATATATATATATATATATATATATATATATATATATATATATCTCAGAGTTAGCAATCTAGTGTGGAATAGACAAATCAACATAAAGGAAATTTTACAATTTTAATTTAGAATATACAAGAGGCTGCCCATAATGACTTATACAAACCATTGTCTTTATGTTAACAATTTCAAGAATTACATAATTTAATACATGAGAGATATTAAAATGCATATAAATGAAATCCGTAAGATCGCGTAGCTTCTCATGGTAGATACAACCATGCATCCTTGTCAATCATAACAACTCCTCATCAGTCTGAACCTAAATATCATTTAAGCCACCTGTGCTACTTGTACGGTTATATATTTGACGGATGAGTGGCCAGCTCAGTGTGAATTCCCCTCAAGATTACACACCGCCGCAGGAGACCATCTCATCATCCATTGCTGCCTTCCACTTTTCTACATCAGGATCATTAAGAGCCTCCTGAAGAGTTAACAGATATCCCTCATCTATAATGAGTGCATATGCGATATTAGAGTCGTCCATATATCTCGTCGGTAGCCTACGATCTCGCGGATGATTCCTTCTCATAGGTGGTTACTCCCCCTATTCTTGTACCTCTGTCTACACATCTGTCTCAACCTGTGTATCACTTGCATCAAATTGAATGTCCACGATCAACCTTTCTGGTTATTATTGCTCCTCTTGATCATTCTTGTGGAATAGGGAGCCTTCGTTAAATTCTACGTTACCGCTATTGATGATTTTTCGTATGACTTTGTCATATAATCTGTAACCCTTCACACCAACACCATAAATAACAAAAATATACTTTTTAGATCTTTAGTTTAGCTTATCTCTTTCAACTGATAGTACATGAGAGTAAGCCTAATAACCAAATATACAAAAATTTTGAGTAGTCCACTTTATTAAGCCTCACAACCAAATACACACAAATTTGTGTAGTTCACTTTATGACACTCCATACTTCATCTGAAATTTTACATTCAATAGCCATAGAAGGAGACCGGTTCACCAAATAGCAGACCATATTAACAGCCTCAGTCTATAGGTTCTTGCTCAACCTAACATTACTAATCATGCATCGGACCCTCTTCAAGAGAGTCTAATTCATCTGCTCAGTTATACCTTTTTGCTCAGGTGTGTGACGCACTGTGTTGTGCCTTATGATCCATTCATCTTTACAAAATTGATTAAATTCACCTAAAGTTAACTTGCCACCATTATCTATCCTTAATACCTTTAACTTCCGCCTTGACTGCTTTCCCACCATGGCCTTCAATTGTTTGAAATTGGTGAAAACCTTAGATTTATGTTTCATGAAACAAATTCAAACTTTTCGGGAATAGTCGTCAATGAATGTGACAAACCAAGACAACTCTCCAGCAGAAACCACGAGCGACGACCCCATACATCATAATGCACATAGTCAAGCACACCCTTACATACAAGTTTTCCATATTTAAAAGATAACCTAGATTATTTACCATATATACAATGCTCGCTTATATTTAAATCAAAACTTTTAAAACTTAGAATTAAAAAATGATCGGAAAGTACCTTCATGCGTTGCTCGCTCACGTGGCCCATGCAGATGTGAAATCCGTTACAACCACTGTAGCTCCACTTGTTGAAGTGCGCCCGATCAACCTATAAATATTATCATTTGAAACCTAAAGGACCTCATTAAAACTGATAAACTTGCACCTAATTACCTCGAGTGCACCAAGAGACATTAAACTTTTCTTCATGTCAGGAACGTACCTCACCTCAGTCAAGGTACGCTCCATCTCATCAAACATCTTGACATGGATAGTATCAATAGCCACAACATTACAGGTATTGTCATTGCCCATAAATACCTATCCACCATCGCACTCTTTGTAGCTGGCGAACCAAATTCGATGAAAGTCATGTGATATGAAGCTCCTGTGTCTAGAATCCACTCATCTCTATGAAAATCGTATACATGTCGGATCATAGACACTGACAACACGTCACTTTTACTTATTTCTTCATCAGATGTGGCAGTGTTAGCCTCCCTAAAAGAAGACTGTGTATTCTCTTTCTTTGCTTTAATATTTGTAAAATCCTTCTTCATGTGTCCCGATATCCCATGACTCTAACACTTTAATTTTCCCTTGCCCTTGCCCTTGGATTTGGATCTTGATCTAGAAAATCATGTGTCCTGCTTAGAATTCCTATCTCTCGTTAACAAAGCATCAGTGGAGGCCCCCATGCTATCATTTTTCTTCCTCCTTGCCTTTCCCTCAAGGAATGAGATGGCAGTATCGACACTAAGGGTCGTGTTACCGATGCACAAGACGTCTTTAAAAGACTCATACGAAGTAAAGAGAGAATTCGACAAGATACATACTTGATCTTCTTCATCGACCACTACCTCCACATTTAGAAATTTGCATATCATCTTGTTAAAATTGCTAATGTGAGATTAAACGTCTTCTCCCTCTACCATCATGAAGTTGAACAACTACAACTTCAAGTGTAGGCGATTTTCAAGCGACTTCTTCTCATATATGTCCTCTAACTTTGCCCACAAACTTGATGCAGTTTTCTCTCTCAAGATATTATAGAGAGCCTCGTTCATTAAGCATAATTGGATTGTGGATTTTTCTTTCTTATCTAGTTTCTTCCATTCATCATCATCTATAGATTCCGATATCTTTTCAAGGACCTCATCCAATCCTTGTTGAATCAATAGAGTGATCATCTTGACCTTTTATAATTCAAAGTTATTTTTCCCAGAGTATTTCTTAACATCCAACATAGGATTGGTAGTCATTGTTACTCACTCTCGTATTCAAGCTTGCACCTTAACGTTTATCTTTGATACCACTTATTAGGGGACCGTGAAAGCACACAGAGATCGAGTAGAGTAATCCAATCACACCAAGAAAGCACAATGTAAGCACACTGAATTTAACATGGAAAAACCCTTGTGGGAAAAAAACATGGCACAAAGCGATGGATATCACTATGAAAGCAAAAAATTGCAAGAATATAGAGATTACCCGATTCAAACAAACATGAATCAACTTAAGCTACACCCTTGAAACCTTAGAATGAATTAGAAAGCTTTGAATTTCCTCTTAATCCCAATTACACCCCAATATATAGCATTTAGAAGAATCACAATCAAAATACAAAAAAAATCCTGCAAAATCTCAACTCTGCGAAAATCTGTACAAATCCGTTCGATGTCATCAAAACTTATCTTTCGATGGCATTGAAATCATATCGATGGCATCTAACAAATACTAAAACTGTCAAGAGACAAGACATGAAAATTGGATCTTCTTCGATTGCATCGATCCATCTTCGATGGCATCAAACTGATCTTTGATGTCATCAAACACTCTTTGATGACATCGAAAAAGCACCTAGTTAGTCTAGTGACCAAATGGAGAAAATCTGAAAATTCTCGATGTAATCAAGCATAGTTTGATGACATCGAAAGGTGCTCAATGACATCGAATGGTTTGTCGATGCAATCGACAGACCCTGTATCTCAATGATTTAAGACTTCAAAAAACAACAATACATAAATTAAAATATCCCTTGTAATCAAATTACATGTAATCCCTTTACAACTTAAGGACTTTACAGGCATCCAAACAACCCCTAAAAACATCCTAGGGCCCATTGTAATGTTTTTGTATTAATATCCCACCATTAAAAACATCTTAGGGCCTCCGATAATGTTTAATTTCTATCCAACCTTTTGACAAGGTCACACAAACCTAGATGAAGGGAAAAATAAATATTAGCTTGATCTGTAATATTTGTGGCCCACAAAAAGTTTTTAATGGTAAATCACCATTGTTTCCTATAGTATGGTCCACCTGAGATGTCACGCCCCAAACTCGGAAACCGGGCTCACAAAATTCCGGATCGCTGAATCCGGTGCCGACAGCCTCCATAGTACCCCATTCTCGGCTCCCAGTGCATATGCGCCAGATTCTGGTCTTGGGATCTTGCAAGCAGGATTTTTCAACATACATTTATCTTGTAAGAAGCATAACCACAAGTTTACCCAAATCACAAAGGCAACATTATCATCACATATCCACTAATATAAATATTTGAGTACAGTGTCGAAAGGAAAATATATATATCAAAAATCAAGCTTTAGAAGTCCACTGCATGCTCCAAGCTCAATGCTGCTACAACCTAACGTCACCTGCACGCATCTATCATGCATAAGCTTATAGAAAGCTTAGAGAGTGGTGTTCATGTGTACACAAGGTAAGTGTCAAGTATTCAATATAATGCCATAATTAAACAATATCGAAAAAACTCGTAAGATCATGAATCATACAATATCAGAGTAAGTGAAAATACTGATAAGTCTATGAGTTAATCAATATCAAAATACGCAATACACATCAGCTATGCAAATGAGGAGTCATAAGGAGCCAAATATCAGATGCCGATGATGCAATGCAATATACAATTCCTGATGAGTTCACGAATAGCGTCAATCGTACCTAGACCATATAAATTTAAAAACATAGTAATACAAAATGCCATATGCCGCGGACGTAATGCAATACGCGATACAAAAGGGATGACCATGCTAGAGTGTGAAGTCGGGATAATAGTACGTAGTATCATAGGCTACGGGGTCCACCACAAGGGACTTCTATCCAAACCAGTCCCATACCTAATTTGGATGGTCAGACTCAATGTGGTAAACTCCTGATCTCAGGTTAGTCACGTGTCCCAACAGAAATCTTGGCCATTATGAAGGCACGCGTAACAAATAGTTGCACACCACTAGCCCGAGTGAATAGTGAATGAATGAATGAATGAGTATGCAATGCCTGCTCCACAAATCCGTATTGTACATCTCTGGGATCATTACAGGGTCTAGTACACTCAATGCCAGCTTACCACTCCTATTTGAGCACATAACTGGGTAAGTGGAAGAGACCTCACTATCCCGGGCTCACAAAATTCCCGATCGCCGAATCCGGCACCGACAGCCTCAGTAGAACTCCATTCTCGGCTCCCAGCGCCCATTCGCCAGGTTCCGATCCTGGGATGCTACGAGGAGGATTTTCAACATCAGTTTGATTCGTAAGAAGCATAACCAAAGGCATAACCCACAAACAATAACCAAAAACTCCATCACATTTCCACTATGATTAAAAACTTTACAAGTACAATGAGCATAAAGGGAAATACAATGATGATGAACAAAAACTCCAAAATGATCAGCCACGTGTCCAAGCCTTAGCGCTGCTGCGATCCAACGTCACCTGCACGCAACGGTCGTGCATAAGCTTATAGAAAGCTTAGAGGGTGGTGAAAGTGTATGCTCAAGGTGGTAATGCAATTATGCAGTATCAGAGTAATGCGGAACATGCTGATGAAGGCTAAGAATACCATAGCCGTACCAAGGCCATGCGATGCAAAGCATGAATGATGTCGGCCATACCAAGGCCATGCAATGCGAAATGCAACTCAAGCATACAAATCCTCATCTAAGTCCACATATCAATACAGCTCAAAATCTGGAATATCACCGGGGTCTAGTACACTCCAAGCCAGATTGCCGCCCCATCGCGCGCAATAAGGTGAGTGAAAAAGACCTCACTATCCGCCTGCCAAAATCGGGCTCGGCTCGTCAATAGCGGACCCATTCCTCGAGCTGGTCAGACTCAGCCTAGTATTGCCCCCTACTCTCGGGCGGGTAAGGCCGCACCCCCTTTCAACTGACCACGGCACAGTGGAAAGCGCAACCGTCTGGTAATCGGCACTCAGTGCTTATGCACCCACTCGGTCTAGACGTTGGAGCAACCTCCTAGTACCATAAGGGTTTAGGGACTTTCACCCAGGGATATCTATCACACCCCATGTAAAACAGTATTTCTGGTATCCAATCCTGCTAACCACGATATGTCTGTGGAGGCTACGAACTTGATGTCGCTAGGGCGTACAGTAACCATATCACACAATGCGAATGCATGAATCACACTATTCAGTCATGCAGCAATCCTGCGCGTATCGTGCGCTCATGTAGGGCAACACCCCCTGTACGGGAGCCCCTAAACAATCTGCCCAAAGGCATATGCTATGATCAGTCATTTCTCATATCAAGCATACGTATGATGCATATGATCATGAATCATGGAACTAAACATGTTATATAGGATGGATGATGTGCATAACGAAGATGGGCCTAGACGGCCTACACATAACACGTACGAGCCTAACAATGGGCCCTAGGGAAAGTCATAATGCGGACATTTAACCAACACTATACTTGCAATGTGGACGTCAAACCACCATTGCTCCCAAGGCATAGCCCAACGTAAACATCATTACATAACCCATGTTGGGATCACACATTGCAATGGACCTTAGGTACATCCCATTGGGCCGTAAATACATTAAATGGGCCAAATCACATGGGCCTTATATTCATTAAGTGGGCCACATCAATGGGCCGCACCAATGGGCCTTATGTACATTGCAATGGGCTATAACCCGTGGGCCTTAGAGTGCATCAAATGGGCCTACTCACATGGGCCTTATGTGTATCAAATGGGCCTCGCCAATTGGGCCCCATATGTACATCAAATGGGCCTCAACCCATAGGTCCTAATACATCTTAATGGGCCTTAACCCATGGGCCCCTAACACATCAAATGGGCCTCGACCCATGGGCCCATAACACATCAAGTGGGCCTCGACCCATGGGCCTTACATATAAATCAAAGTGGGCCTCAATCATGGGCCACAAGTACTGGGATGGGCCTCCCACCACCATTATGTTAAATATGATATAATATAATATATATATATATATATATATATATATATATATAATACATATAATATTATATATAATATAATATTATATATACATATATACATATATATATATATATAAATATACACACACGCACACACCACACACGCACGCACACAAGAGGCCCACCGTCCCTGGACGGTGGGGATAAAACACTTACATCACAGCTGGAACACATACATCACTGTGGGCTCCATGTGGGGCCCACCATAATGTTTATATTCCATCCAACCCGTTGATAAGGCCACATAGGCCTAGATGAAGGGTGGACACAAATTCCACCCTGATCCAAAACTTCTGTGGGCCTAAAAAGGGTTTCAAAGGTAGAGGTTTAATCCCACTGTTTCCTACGGTGTGGGCCACCTGAGTCTTGGATCAGGCTGATTTTTGGAGGGTGGTCCACTGACCTTAGGGCCCACCGTATGAATGGATTAGATGACAAATAAACATCAAGGTGGGGCCCACGGCTATAGCCGTGGCTGGCTGTCCGACCATCCGTCCGCTGGACGCTGTGCGCAGGCAGCGCCTGCTGCCGTTTGACACAGTAGCGGCAGCTGCTGCTGCTGATTTTTTTTTTTTGATTTTTCAGAATTTTCATGGTTTTCACTGGTGGGGTCCACATTTGGACAATCCACTCCGTCGAATGGGCTTCCATGGCTCAACATGAGCAAAACAAGTCCAATATTGGACATATTTTGGCATATTATAATTGCAGGGAAGGCTTCAATGGTGAAAATTACCATTTGATATGGTGTGGCCCGCCAGAACCTTGGATTGACACCATAATTTGGTTCAACGCCTAACCTAAGGTTTGGAACGGAATGGACGGCGTGGATTGAAGACATACATCAAGGTGGGGCCTATATGAGTGGGCCTCCTCTATTAGCTTGGAACCAAGCTTATTTTTTGTGTTTTCAGCAACCGTCCAGCGTCAGACTCTCTGGCCGAGCAAGGTGGGCCTTCTCATGTGGGCCACCACTGATGGATAGTGTGGGTACTACACATATAAGGTAGGCCCCACTTATAAATGACTTAAACAAAATACATACTTCATGGTGGGGTCCATTCAAGTGGGTCACACAATCATATCAAGATAAAGAAAATAAGGAAAAGAAAAAAATAGGGAGAGAGAGATAGAGAATGGGACACGCGTGATGGAGGGACCCCGGCACTATGGGCCCTCCCTTGCACTAAATCATACATCAAGTGGGTCCCATTACTTGTGGGTCCATGAAATCGAAATCCAACGGTGGAGATCCCTCCTCCACTAAAATAGATGGTCTAGATGACCCTAAGCATGCAAGGAAATAAATATCATGATGGGGTCCATGGAGATTGGCCCCATCATGGAATGATCATGATGATCCAAGTGGGCCATCGGCCACATCTTAGGGTCCAAAGTGAGATCCAAACCATTGATCGGTTGGCCTCACTTGGCCCATCTTAAAAATATTAAAAACTACCCTATCAAAGCACCCATCACTTGATCTTCTTGCTCCCTTGGCTTCCTTAGCTCCTTGTGCTTCTCTATGATGGAGGAAGATGAGAAATGGATGGTTGAGATGAGAGATCTAAGGATGGAAAGGTGGGCCACACATGTAGCTTGGGAGATATGGGGAGAGGCTCATACGTATGAATTTTTGCTTGGAAAAGTTTGAAAATGAGAGAGAGACTTGTAAGGGAGAGAGAGAGAGAGGGAGTGATGGGTGATGGAGTAATGGATGGGAGAGAGGGATGGGAGTGTAAGAGACTTTTTGACTTTTTTGACAAAAGTTGTAAGAGAGGTAAGGCTTTTGTAAGAACTTTTTGACTTTGGGGGTTTGCTTGGGAAAGGGTGAAAGTTGATGTGTACTTGACATGATGGGATTGATGGGATTGATTGATTGATGTGACACCTTATAGAGATTCCCTCGGAATTCGCACGCGCGGTGTTTTCCTCGCACCGAACGCTGGCCCACATCTTCCAACCAGGGTATCGCCTCGGCGCGCAAGTCGCGGCAACGGAACCGTGGCGACGACGCGGTTGCTAAGGTATAAGTCCTGGGTTAAGTCGACTCGGGTTGACGACATGAGAATCAGGGTCACGTGCAAATACCGGATAAGGGTCGAAGGTTACCGAAATTCGACCGGGAAGACGGCGGAAGCCTATGGAACGGTACAGTTTAGGATACGGGGCTTACAGGAAGAGACCTCATTATTCGCTTGACCAGTAGTCAGCCAATATCTACCCGGCACGTCGATAGCGGACCCATTCACGAGCTGGTCAAACTCAGCCTAGCTATACCCCCTACTCTCAGGCGGGTAAGGCTACACCCCCTCCCAACTGACCATGACACTGTGGGAGATGTGGCCTCCTGGTATTTGATACTCGGGCGCTCATGTATCTACTCGGTCTCGACATTAGGGCATCTCCTGGCCTCGAAGGTTTAAAGACTTTCACCCACGGACATCCAAAGTGCTTAGATGCTTGAACCAAACATTTTAGGTGTCCCATCTAGCCATCCACGACATGCCTGTGGAGGTCACAACCCTGATGTCGCTAGGGCTTATAGTAATCACAATCACACAATGTAAGATGCATGAGTTATGTAATCCAATCATGCATCAATCTCCACCTATCAGGGAGTCTTATAACAATCGGCACTATGACATATGCAATGGTCAATTATACCTCATAATTGGGATCAATAACTGACATCAACAATCGCATTGACAATGTGGACATTTAACCAACATTGCCCCCAAGGAATGGCCCACATAGAGCCTAACATATAGTGGACCCATGGCCTCACATAAGGACCTAATATACAACACCATGGGCCTCACTCAAGAGCTTAATACACATCACGAAGGGCCTCTCACATAGGCCTAATATACATTACAATGGACTCCATTGCCTGGCCCTCAAATGCATCATAATGGGCCTCATCACATAGACCTCATATTCATCACATCAGGCCTTAAACACGGGTTGCATATACGTCACACAGGCCAAATACACATCACAATGGGCCTCAACTACGGGTCGCATATACATCATATAGGTTTCGACAATTGAAATTGGCCTCGACAATCAAAATCGGCCTCAACAATCAGAATCGGCCTATACAATCGGTCTCGATAATTCAGAATCGGCCTCAATACTCGGCCTCGACAATCGGAATCAGCATCGATACTTGGCCTCGACAATCGGAATCAACTTATACAATCGGCCTCGACAAATCGGAATCAGCCTCGATACTCGGCCTCGACAAATCGGAATCGGCCTTGATACTCGGCCTCGACAATTGGAATCGGCATATACAATTGGCCTCGATACTCGGGAATCGGCATTGATAGTCGGCCTCAAAAATCGGAATTGGCCTCGATACTCAGCCTTGACAATTAGAATCGGCCTCGACAAATCGGAATCGGCCTTGATACTCGGCCTCGACAATCGGAATCGGCCTATACAATCAGCCTCGACGAATCGAAATTGGCCTCGATACTCAGCCTCGACAATTGGAATCAGCATATACAATCGGCCTCGACAATCGAAATCAGCCTTGATACTCGGCCTCGACAATTGGAATCGACATCGATACTCAGCCTCGATAATCAGAATCAGCCTCAATACTAGGCCTCGATAATCAGAATCGATCTCGACGCAAGGCGGGGTCCACAGATGGACGACCGATGATGGACCAAGCAATATCAATGGGGCCCATTCGTTTGGGTTAACCCACTAGAGAATGATGAGAATGGGCCTAACCAGGCCTAAAGAAAGGTCACAATATAGACATTTAACCATCACTGCCCATCAATGTGGACATTTAACCATCATTGCTCTTAAGGATTGACCCACATAGAGCCAAACATATAGTGGGCCCATGGCCTCACACAAAGGCCTAATATGCATCGCAATGGACCTTAACGAATGGGCTGGAAATACATCACAATAGGCCGCTCATATGGGCCTCATATACATCATGTGAGCCGCATCAATGGGCCACACCAAGGGGCCTCAATATACAACAAGTAGGCCATGTCAATGGGCCGTACCAATGGGCCTTAATATACAACAAGTGGGCCGCATCAATGGGCTGCACCAATGGGCCTCAATACATCACATCGGGCCTTATCAAATGTGCCCTAAGTACGTCACATCGGGCCTTATCAAATGTGCCCCAAGTACATCACATCGGGCCCTTCCAAATGGGCCTAAAATACATCAAATAGGCATTATCAAATGGGTCAGTCTAGCTACTCCATTCATCCATCTATAGAGATCATTTAGAGCATTATCCAGATAAATAAATCATATCAAAAGATCATCTCGACCATACCACAAATAATATTGGTGATAATGATTTCCACTGTTAAAATCCTACAGGGCCCACCATAGCATTTATTTTTCATACAATCTGTTCATATCGATCACAACGACATGGTTTAAGAGGAAAAACAAATATCATTTTGATCCAAAGCTTCTGTGCTCCCAAGGAGTCTTAATGGTGGACGACCAATCCCACATTGATTATTGCAGTGTGGTCCACCTGACAAATAGTTGGATACAATGTATTCATCAAGGCGTGGCCCACCATAATCTACATGGCTTGGATTAACACATCCCTCATGATCAGACTGCCAGAACTTGCTGCATCAGACAACAGCTAAGCAGGGGGGATCCATACAAATGGATTGTCTAAATATAATACATACATCATATGAAACCCACAGAACTCACTGATGCAGTACAGTGGCTAAGGGTGGGTCCCTACTGTCTTAAAATATGGATGGTGTGGATGGCCCATACACCCAGAAGGCCTACACGGTTGGGTGGCTGGATGTACGCGACATCCGAAGTGGGCCCCACAACTCACACATCATGGTGGAGTCCACACGTGTGGGGCCACGTTGCTGGGCAGTCATGTAAATGGACGGACGGTTGGGACCAACACATGTCGCATGATGGGGGCCACTCCTACAATGGATTGACGGTTGAAATATAACACATATCACCATAGGGGTCCCAAAACTGATTGACGTCAATATGTTCCAACCTGCCAGCAGGTGGGTCTCACATGGGGCTCACCGTATACTGATATGTATATATATATATATATGTGTGTGTGTGTGTGTTTTATAATATATAATATAATATTATATTGTATTATAAGGAAGCAGGAGCCCACCGTCCAGACCCTTGGATGTTCTGGACGGTGAGGATCTAAGCTCATATCACGGTGGGTCCCACGTAGGGCCCACCATATCTATATATATGACCAGCGTCCAGCGTACTGGGCGACATGGTCATGGATATCTACAAGGTGAGGGGTCGACGTGCTCAGTACAACACATTACCAAGGTGGGCCCCACGTACTCGACGGTGCACATCAGGTGGGTCCCAAGTGAGTGGGCCTTCCCACCATCAAGCTGATATATGTATTTATTTATTTATTTCCTTAATCCAGGGTAGTGGGTCGGGGCCCCAACAAATGGACGGTCTAGATCAAGTGGGCCATACAATCATCATCATCATTGAGAACAAAAGAAAGAGAGAAAGATGGAACGGTGATGATGGGAGGAGCTCCACCACTATGAGCTCTTCCATGATATAATGCATACATCAAGATGGATCTCACTACAAGTGGGCCCTCAAATCACTAAATCCAAGCAAAAACATATAATTCTAACCCTAAGAAAGCACCCACCTTGATCGTCTTGGACTTCTCCTTAACTTTAGCTCTAAAGGAACAAGGTTTAAGGGTTGAGATGAAGCTTGGATGGTGGAGATGGGAGATAGAAAGTGGGCCACACAAAGCTCTCTCTCATGGGAAGCTTGGACGTTGGATCTCTCATGGGTTGCTTGAGAATTGGTTTGAAAAAGAGAAAGAGAGAGGTGATGTAGTAAATGGAGGGTATGGTGCTTGTTGACTTGTTGGTAAGAAAGGAATGGGATGAGTATGGGTGTTGTTGACTTTGGGTGAGAGAGAGATGGGTAGGGTATGGGTTATACTTGACTTGATTGATTGATAGATTGATGTGATGGGTTGTAAAGATTCTCTCAGAATTCACAACACGCGGCGTTTTCCTCGAACTAAATACGGGTCCACATCTCCTAGCCTGGGTGTCGTATTGGTGCGCAAGACACGGCATTGGAACTGAGGTGATGGTGTTGTTGTGATTGTACAAGTCTCGGGTCGAGCCGACTCAGATCGACAAGATGCGACTTAGGGTCGCTCGCAAACGTTGATTACAGATTGCGGGTTGTCGGAATTCGACTGGAGGGGACCGTTGAAGCTTACGGAATGGTACGGTTTAGGTTACAGGCCTGACTTGAGATTTATATCTCTTTCATTTTTTGAGCTCATATGCTAAAATGATCTGGCAAAATATATGGACAACCTGGATATACAATACATACATTAAGGTGGGCCCCATGGTAAGGGTGGCACCATCTTGGGTGATGCCCGGGCACACCTATTCTAGTACTACCTTAAATGGGAGAAAAAGTCAATAAAAATGGTTGAGGGCCCCATGGTAAGGGCAGCACCATAATGAGTGAGGCTCGGGCGCACCTATTCCAGTACTCCCTTGAATGGGAGAAAAAGTTAATAAAATGATTGAGAAATTTTCTAACAGTAATGATATCACACCATGAAGCACAAAACATTCATGCACATTGATACATTCACAAAATCTAAAGCATACAATATGTTACCATGTATAGGCCATGACATGAAAATCACATTATTCAGATGATCCTAGCACAGTTGGTTGGAGTTTTTGGTTGCAAAATACGGCCATGTGATTGCTCGAGTATTGCCTATCCATAGTAAGGGCCAAGATATGAAAGGTCCATATCTCACATGCATGTACCTCAAGTGAGTATTTAATATAAGATAATTAATGAGCACTCATTTTATACTCATTTTTAGCACACTTATGCGGGTGAATGAGATGCCAACACGTGTCGGCATCATGCACTAAATAATGGATAAAATCCAACTCGCGTACCAACAATATTGTTTACATCTGACTTGGGGTGCCCAGATCAAATGATTTAAAGGACGTAATGTGATAGTCGTGCCATGTGTGGTGTAAATGACTTTAATAGGAGTTGGAGACATGTACATGAGAAAGCATTAAATACTAGCTTTCTATATAAAAAAATATTCACGGTAAAAGCAAGCTTCTCATTAAAATAAGTTTTTCTCTCAATATTAATTGCCAAAATCTTATCAAAGCGTATCTTTATCAAGCATTAAATGTTAGAATTCTGCCAAAAGCTACTCTTTATATATGCTAATGACAAGTGACGTAAGGACCACAACAACTTTTCGATGTCGGAGTCTAGAGACGTGAGCGAGGACTCCAGCTGACGCACACGAGGGTATGCCTCTCTGGTACACATGGTCATATGCGATAAGCTACTCTAACATGGAGGAATTTAAAAGATTTACATAGTCGATCATACAAATCCTTCCCAATGTTGTAGACTATGCAAAGTCACTGCTTCTAAGAGCTCTAAGCTTCACGCCATAACAATCAAGCCTACCTTTATTCATCCGTCCACTATAAACATTTATCTTTTTATTTATTTATTTTAGTATCACCCCATTGTTTCTCATAGCATGAGGGCCCCTAGTTAGTTATCGTTGTTAATTTATCCTTTTACCCTTTGTCTACTGGGCTTTATTATTATGTACTAAGTGATTTTGCCTGCCATATCGCCATGAAGTTTGGTCCACACCAAAAAACGAATAGATATTTGATTTATGACCATATCACCATGTGCTTGGTTATCCGCCAAGACCACAAACAGACCATCAGTTCACCATCCATCTTGCCATGTAGCCCAGTTCCGATCGAACAATGAATAGATTGTCGAAGATCCACCCTCCATCAGTCATCTCACTACGAGGCTTAATTTCCAATCAAACAACGAACAGACGACCATCCAGCACATCATGACCCTCTTACTACAAAACTTAGTTTGTGATTGGGCAACGAACTATCATTATCCCTCAAGCAGATCGTGAGTGCCAATATTATAAAAATCATTAATAGAAGAACACTTTCGACTTTTATCTGTTTTCTTCATTATTTTTACTATTGGACTATGGTAGCGAATCACATTGAAAGAACAAGTCCGTAAGTTTGTAGACGCACATCTCTTTTCACAAGGATAAAAGAATCCATTTAGAAGGACTAACCCCTACCCTTTCACAAATCACCTAAACATTGAGCGCAACCAGTGGTTGAGAGGATAATTGAATCCTTTGTCCAATCTCCAATTTGCCTGTCTCAACACGGGAGACACCACCAATTTAATCAAACCTTAAGTCGACTAGATTCTAGCACGTCCACCCATCATACCCACACATAAAAACCAAATATAGGCCATCATTCACACGTGTGGCCTCACGTTAGATTGAATAGGCAACAACACATTCATCTTTTATCGACTTAACATTACAAAAGAAAAAAACCCTTTTAAAAGACTTGTTCCTTTAAAAAGATTGGTTGAGCCCTGCATTCGAAAAAGTGGGTGAATTGAGAGAGTGGAAGGTCACCCATTTAATGTCCAAAAAGTTTCATTACATGATGTAGTGCTATGTAACAAATGTCGTTTTCCATAATGTGACCACAATCAAAGGGAATTCCTTTAAGGAGTCATACTTAGAGATTTTTTTCATTAAAAATTGTTTCCAATGCTAAAGAAAGGTAAGATGACATTTTTCAGTGATTGATTTTTCTATGCGACAATGCTCATGCAATTCTATTTTAACACTATATAAGCATATTATGACCGAATCTTTATAGATGCCCTTTTCTTTTGAAGATTTCTATGGTTGAGATGGGAATGTGACTTTAAACTTGAGTGAAATCCAATTTCATTGGTTGAAATATCATTGTTTGGTTTAGAACTCTCTCTCTTTAGAATATATATATATATATTGGAAGATATTAGGCACTCACCTTGCACACTTGTTTGTCAATCACGTGACTAGTTGTGTCAAAGAGTCGGATGAGTCCTTGGCAAATGAAAATCGGCGATGCAACTGGAGCAGAAGCCAAAGCTACAAGTTCTAAGTATAGAGAAGCTTCTACGATCTTGATCCTACCTATAAATGACCTTGACCCATAATAGGAAAACCTACTTAGATGATTTATTCAAGCCATTCTAAGTTTATATTTTCCATCATTTTAGAGTTGGCTTTAGAAAGTTCAAAGTTGTTGAATGAATTGCAGGACAAAAACTTACAAAGGAAAAATTGTCTCACATTCGGTTGGAGAA
The DNA here is from genome assembly GCF_029962835.1 of Magnolia sinica. Classification (NCBI taxonomy): domain Eukaryota; kingdom Viridiplantae; phylum Streptophyta; class Magnoliopsida; order Magnoliales; family Magnoliaceae; genus Magnolia; species Magnolia sinica. The sequence continues at coordinate 60,689,869 of NC_080589.1, read as the reverse complement.
GGTGCCACCAAAAATACATATGGTACCACCAAAAGTGACCAAAACAATCCAGCAACATTTTGAAGCTAATTTGGTACCACCGACTAGACTTTCGGTCTCACCGACTCTCACCGATGAATAATATTTGGTGCCATCAAAAGTGACAATTTTCATCCAACAACTTCAGAACCTAATTCGGTACCACCGAGTGATAATTCGGTGCCACCTAAGGTTCACTCGGTAGAACCAAAAAGCAGCTATTATAGATTCGTTGAAAATTTGTATATATTCTATATATATAGGATCTAGAACTTTATAAAAAGTGTGAATTTAGGCATTTTAAAGTTCCTAGTGTATCACAAGCTCAACCCACTCATCCTAGACTCTATCTACATGAGATTCATGTTCCTTTCATTGTGATTTGTCACTTCAATAAGCATTCAAAGCTCCTATTAATGAAGAACATGATATCAAGCCTTCTCCAGAGTATCGAGGCCAAACCTATTGGTAAATCTTTGGTCTTTATGATACTCTAGAGCATCCATTAGTTGAATCCCTTAGGAAATTCATTCATAATCTTTGTTAGGAGATTCAACTCACTCCCATTACCTTGGTTACCCTAATAGGAAGATTATATACAAGGTACTTGATCGTGAAACTGAAACAATAGGAAAATCACAGCATCGTGATTGGGGGAGCATCAGGGAGCTGATCGAAGCACAAGAGAGCAAAGATCAAGTAACCTAAGAAGAGTTACAAAAAGGGACTTAATCCGACAAGTGTTAGTATTAAGAGTCCACAAGTTATTCTCTATCCTTGTGTAGGATTGAGGCTAAGAGTTTGCTATCTTCAAACTCAACTAGGTGCCTAGTGTGGGATCTTGGCCAGTGTGGCCTAAACGTAGGTGCCTTGTGAAGGACCTTGCCCGATGTGGCCTAAACGTAAGTGCCTAGTGTGGGACCTCGGTCAGTATGGCCTAAACGTAGGTTCTTAGTGTAGGACTTTTGCTCGTATGTAAAGCATAAATTGTAGAGTCCTTTGTGTAGGGCTGTAAAGGTTTATGGTGAACCTGATTTAAAACCATTAATAGTGAAATTTGACACACTCTAGAAGAGAGTGCGGTTGTCGGGAGTGGACTAGGCACATAGCCGAACCACTATACATGCTTATGTTTGGAATTGTCATTTGCGCATCTATTTAATCATATTTATAAAATTTTGAATGCTTGATTATTTATACATGATTGAATGAATGCTTAAGATTGATAAGTAGCACATTCCACACACAAGTTCACAATGCTATAGGGTAGTTGCTTTATTTCTATATCTTGAGTAGCCTATGTGATTGGACCCTCTATTGGCTTAGAAGCCTTTAGAGTTGCATTGCCTTACTTAGTTTAAAATTGTAAATTAAGTTAAGTTAGGCAATAGAGTTTTAAAATTGGTATAATGATTAAAGAAGTCCTATTCACCCCCCTCTAGGACTCCTAATTTATTCCATACTTCTACTACAACGGTATGAACCGTAATTTCAATTGGTATCAAAGCAGGTTCCTCTTGAAGGGTCTAACAACCTAAAGGGAGATCCTAACAAGAAGTTGGAAAAATGATGAAAGGAGAAAGACCAGCCATCTCTCGATTTCCTATCTTTGATGGTACAAATTATCCTTATTAGAAGTCCATAATGTTTTATTTTCTACAATCTTTGGATCATGACATTTGGGAAGTTGTTGGGAATGGATATGTACCACCAACAGAACATGTGGTACTTGATGACAACACAACTGTCTCCAAACCAAAACTAAAAGAGAAATGGACTCAATATGATAAAGAAATTAAATTATACGAAGCTAAGGCCATGAATGCTATTTACTGTGCAGTTTCACAAGAAGTATTCAATCAAATCAACATGTGTGGAACATCAAAAAAAGCATGAGATTTGCTGCAAACAACTCATGAAGGAACCAATACAGTAAAAAGATCAAGGCTGCAGCTATTGGCATCTCAATTCGAAAATACAAGGATGGAAGAACATGAAACATTTATGGAAATTTTCACAAAACTAAATGTCATATATGATTCTATGGGGGGACTAGGAGAGAAAATTCCGGTATCTAAAATCTGTAAGAAAATTTTAAGATCACTACCAGAACGATTTAACTCCAAAGTCACCACAATAGAAGAATGTAGGAACATTGATGAAATGAAAGTTGAAGAACTAGTGGGTTCATTACAAAATTTGAACTGCATTTCAAACCACCCACAAAATCTAAACATAATGTTCTTAAAGCTTCTAAAACCATAATGGAAGAAGGAAAAACTGAAAATGAAGTTAATTATGAGAAGTGGCCTTTTTGGCTAAAAGGTTCAAAAAATTCTTCAACAAGAATCGCGGACAGTCCTTTAGGGAAAACAACCGGACAACAAACGCCAAATATGCAAATCCTTTAGAAAGTCCAAAGAACCCCCTGTGTTTTAATTGCCAAAAATATGGACATATATCGACTAAATGTCCGGTAAGAAAATCAAAAGGAAAAGCCATGACAATCACATGGGATGACACAAATAACTCCAGTTCTGAGAGCAGTGAGTCAGAAAGTGATGATGACCAAAAGTCACTAAAAATCCTTATGGCATATACAACTAGTCATTCCCAAATTGAAGAAAAAGAAGGAGGGTACGCATACATGAATGAAGGATGTGAGTCAAATATGTAGTCTTCTGGCTCACACTACATCACTTCCTCAAAAATTTTGAAAACGACCCTGGGGTCCACTTGAGCTAAATTGGTATATCTGAGGATTATGCCTCCTATACAAGCATTATTGTTAAAATTAAACATTTTTTTTCTGTTTTTTTGTTTTGTTTTGTTTTTTTTTTGTTTTTTTTATGTTTTTATGTTTTTTTTGTTTTGACTCATATCTGAACACAAGGATTAACCCTTATGATTGCTCTAAATGATAGATCTAAGGATTTCTTTAGCCTCTAGTCATTTTGGTAATTCCATATAAGATTTTCACTCCCACTTAAATCATGAAATTCTACCTTAGAACACAACATATTTATATATATAATAGGAAAATTTGGTACAACAAATATTTGTGTTCTAGGGATATTTCGGTGGCACCAAACTTACCTTCGGTACTACCGAAGTTGAATCACGTCAAGTTATTTAAATCCCTCACTGCTCAGTTCTTTTTAGACTGTCACCTTTCTTGTTTCTTCCCAAGTTCGGCTGAAGGGTTGGGCAACCAAAATTAGCAAAGTCTAAGGTATCTCCTAGTGCTTTCTCTTTACATCTCAAAAAACTAGGATCATTTGCCTTAAGTTTATCTTCTCTTGATAGGTTTGTATCATGCCACTTCATTTCCACAAAATGGAGTCATCTTCTCCTAAAGAAATTCGATCAAAGAAGAAACTTGACATAGAAGAATCAACCAGAAATAGGCAAAAATATTGTGTTCCAAAGTGTGGACGATCTTCTAGCCAATCGTCTAGACCCTCGTCTTCTTCAAACCCTAACTCTTCTAGTTCCATTGCTGCCAGATTTTTAAAGGGAAGGATTGTATGTGAACGATCATTCTTATCTCATTACACACTATCTAGGGGTCTTGAAGTTGATTGCAATGGTCGCATAGTTAAAATCACTTCATATCGCATATCAACTCTTATAAGCATACCCTTGTGCCCCCAACAACCCACTGAATTACATTTATCTACAGAAGCAAAAAGGGCTATTTGGACCAAATTATTATGTAATGTACGTTGGCATCATGGGAATGAACTACGAGCCACAAATATGTCCCATGATTATCGAATACTTCATCTAATCTGCATTGCCAACATCTATCTTAGATTCAGTAATCATACTGAGCTCACACCATTCATGGTGGAAACCCTTTATCACATTGGAAAAGGGGAACCATTATGTCTACCCACTCTAATATACGATCAAATCATCTTAGGGTTTGAGTCAAATTTCACAGTAATACCTTTTGGACATTTGTTGTGCAAATTGACCCATCAGTGTGGGTTCAGTGAGCCTGAAGGAGAATCCCTATTGGCCCCAAAATTCAGTGCACAGACTATCAGGAAAATGAATCTCTCTTCTGTGCACGAATCTAGCAATCCAATATCGAAAGAAGAAGAATTTCAGGATAAAGGGAACGACACAGCTGAGGAAGCCCCAAATAGTTATCCATAGACCTCAGTCCCCACAACCTCCACTTCTTTGACAGATATTCTTGTGCAAATTTCAGAAGGACAATCAAGACTTGGGCAAATGGTACAGTCAATGGAAGAGAAGCTCAACTCTTTTTTTTCAATTTTTTTTTTTTTACGGAATAATTTTTTTATTTCAAAAGGGCGGCCCCAACCTGTACAGAGGAAGATTTCAGGAGGGCCAACATACAAAAAGAAGCAGGCCCTCCTATCCTGTAAGGAAGCCGAAAAGCCTATATACTAGCCTTCACGAATATAACCCACTGCTACCCTATCGAGAAAGATGTGACCTCTAAATATAGCGGGTACAGACTGCACATGAAGAGAAGCTCAACTCCCTCCAACATTGGTATAGAAAATTGCAGCATGTTTGTCATGCCAACAAGATGATGTTGTTGATGGTGGTCTCTCCTAATTTCATTAAGTATCAGGACATATACATTTTTGTGTGTACTGTGGATTTTTAGGTTTTATGGTTTACACCTAGAAACATTTTTTTTTTGGTATAAATGCACCAATCCTTTTGTTGGGCAAAATGATCTGAGAATTCTAACCTCATGTTATGTATGATTGGTAAATCTGAAGTTTAAACCTTATTTTGGCACTAAAGAAATTTCAGCTTTATAGAGGCTACTTCCAAAAACATATGCTTTAACTTAATTATTCACTGGTTACTCATGGTTTCAATCGGTATATCTATTGAATGATCTTCAGCCTTATGCTCTAACCTTCATGATAGTATTATTTTAAATTTTTTTTTTTTTTTTTATCCTCGCTTACTACTAAAGCTGTATATGCATGATTCTATTTTTGCTGAAATATTCCACTTTCCCTTCTTATTATATCTGCAAATTTGGAGTTTCCTATTTTGTGTCTAATATATGCATACTCTTATGATTGGTTGATTATTTCAATACATGATTACAACATAACAATGGTTAAAGACAAAGGCAAGGCTCTTGTAAGAGGAGAAAACTCCTCTAGAAGAACTAACAATTGTCGCTCTCCTTATTCAAATCCTACCAAAATGGTTATGTCAAACAAAACTGTCTTTGATAGATTGATCAGATCCCTTCTTGTCGAATCATATGGGATCGATCTCTACTTAGGATCAATTGGGTGAGATAATCTGTTATACTTTGGAGGAGAGGTCCGATTTGACCTCATTCGTCAGTTCTCAAACTCCTTTCATGACACTCAGGGTGATCCTCCAACAATCAGCATCAACTTTATGAATAGAACCAAGGAGATCACTCCTTTGGTGCTGAGTAAACTACTGCACCTCAAAGTCACACACATTCCCCCAACTAATCATCCTTTAAATCATCTAGGAGTTTGGGGAGAATTAACTCGATTAATATGTAATGGTTCAACAATTCCCCGAAACAAACGAAACTATCTCCATTCGTCGCATTTGGACTCAACCACGAAAGTACTACATAACATTCTGAGTACCAATGCATACGCATGTGAAGTTTCGGGAGATACGATCTCTCCATTTGTTTTGAATATCATGTATGACATTTTTCAAGGGATTGATGTATGCCTACCCACTCTTATTATGAAATAGTTGATCCGAATAGTCAAGGGAGATCATCGTACTAGCCTTCCCTTTCCAAGTATTATTTTCCAACTCTCCAAATTCCTCGTATTGCCGCCTACCCATGATAAAGTATATCTTGCGGTGTGCTTTTCCAAGGAGACTCCAATCCAACTAAATGTGCTTGCAACTACACTTGAGGACAATCATGAATGTAGGAGCGGTGAAGAAGCTCAAAACACTCCAATGGTTGGGACTCTTGTTGCACTCTCGTGCCTACACTAAGCTCAATCTCCATCAGCACTAGGCGCCTTCTTCACCAGAATGATTCGATCTGTCTTCTTCTTGATGGGCAATCTAATATAGAAGCTGGCATTCAACAATGCGAAAATCGGCTCTCAGGGATTGAATTGCATCTTAATGCTCTTAAACATACTGGGGAGCACATTATGGAGTTGCTTCTGTCTAGCCGCACTTATATCCCTCCATATGAGGGTGGATCTTCTAAATGATACTTCCTTTGATCTATGTTGTTATTAGATCATGATACTTTTATTTTTGGATTTCTTATGCCCCTAAGGGCTTGGCTTTTATTCCATTTTGGATGATGAATGATTCTACCCAACTTGAGGTAGTAATTTTGATAATTTCATGATGATATCTTTTCTACTCATGTCACTTATTCTCTTTCAAGGTTATATTCTGTTTCTGACATGAGATGTTCACATAATGCTTACTTATTCTTTGCTTCTACATTTTACGACTATGTGATGTGTCTATTCTTTCCCTTTAATCTGCTTCATCATATTTTGTTGTTGGCTTACTTCTTGGTAAATCCTTTGCCAATGACTGACAAAAAGGGGGAGACGAACTTACCCACCAAAACAATGCACCTTCTTCTGTAAAATTTGTTTTTTTTTCTTATTGTAGGTTGATCATGGTAGAAACTAAGGGGGAGCAGCATGATTGTGTTACATGTCTAAAGTCCTTTGAGTTGTAAATAGGTATATTGACATGTAATTTTGATATTTTATTGTTTTGGTATTTCATTGGTATGGGCCATGACAATATCATAGGGTAGTTTGTTTGTAGTTTGGTTTGTCACGTAATTGACAAAGGAGGAGATTATTTGTCACACCCCAAACCTGAAAATCGGATTCTAAGGAATTTCGATTGCCGAATCCGGTGCCGACAGCCTCCGTAGTACCCCTATCTTAGCTCCCAGCGCCCAAATGCTAGATTCCGATCCTGGGATCTTATAAGGAGGAATTTTTTTTAACATCAATTTGATTCATAATGAGCATAACTATAAGCATAACCCACGAACAATAACCACATGAACATCATCACAAAAACCATTATGATGAAAACTTTCAAGTACAATGCGTATGAAGAGAAATACAAGATAATGATAATAACAGAAACTCCTGAAGCTTGGTTGCACGCTCCTACTATAGCGAAGCTATGGCTGTGTCCTGACGTCACCTGCATGCATCTATCGTGCATAAGCTTATAGAAAGCTTAGAGGGTGGTGGAAGTGTGCACAAGATAAGTGTCAAGCATTCAATACAATGCCTTAATCATGCAATATCGGAATTACTGGCATGAATCATATGATATCAGAGTAAGCGAAAATATTGCAAGTCCATAAGAATATCATCAACCTCATCCAGGATATGCGATGAAAAGATAGCAAGTCAATATCATATACTGAGAAAGTAATGTAAATCAACTATGTAATGCGGAAACACAATGAATCAGATATCAGATATCGAGGATGCAATGAAACGAATACCATCAGCCTTATCTAGGTCATATAAATGCAGACATAGAGTAACCCAAAATGCCATATGCAATGGATGTAATGCGATATGCGGTGTGAATGGAATGACTATGCTGGAGTGTGAAGTTGGGATGATAGTATGTAGTATCGCGGGTTATGGGGTCCATCATAAGGGACTTCTATCCAAACTAGACTTAAACCTAATTTGGATAGTTAGACTCAATATGATAAACTCCTGATCTCAGGTTAGTCGCGTACCCCTATCGAAATCCTGGCCATTGCGAATGTACACGTAACAAATGGTTGCGCATCATCAGCCCGATTGGATAGTGAATGAATGAATATGCAACTCCTGCTCAATAAGTCCACATATCAATATTGTTCATTACTGGAATCATCACCGGGGTCTAGTACACTCTACACTAGCTTGTCGCCCTATCAAGCGCATAACTGGGTAAGTGAAAAAGATCTCACTATTCGCCTGGCCAGTACTTGGCCAATATCTACCCGGCACGTCGATAGCAGACCCATTCATGAGCTGGTCAAACTCAGCGTAGCTATGCCTACTCCTTCAGGCGGGTAAGGCCACACCCCCTCCCAATCGACCACGACACAGTGGGAGATGCGACCTCCTGGTATGCGACCCTCATACGCTCATATATATCTACTCGGTCTAGACATTGGGGCCTTCTCTGGTACTAAGAGAGTTTAGGAATTTTCACCCAGGGCCATCTATGGTATCTCGATGCTAATAACATATTTCCGGTGTCCCATCTGGCCATCCACGTTATGCCTATGGAGGCTACGGCCTTGATGTTGCTAGGGTGTAAAGTAATCACAACACACAATGCCAGATGCATGAGTCATACAATCCAGTCATGCATCAATCTTGCGCATATTGTGCGCTCATGTGAGACAATCTCTGCCTATTAGGGAGTCTCATAACAACCTGCCCAATAACATATGCAATGGTTATCCACATCTCATAAAAAATATGCAGATGATGCATATGGGCATGTATCATGAAGCTATACTATCACATACTTATAATTAGTATCGATAATCGGTATTGATAACCAGCACCGATAATCGGTCTCGACAATCGGAATCGGCCGAACAAGGCCTGAGGGAAGGTCACAATGTGGACATTAAACCATCATTGCCCAAAAATATAGCCATTTAACCATTATTGCACACAAGGAATGGCCCGCATAGAGCCAAACATAAAGACGACCCATGGCCTCACATAAGAGCCTAGTATACAACAAATGGACCACGCGACACGGGCCTAATACCTATCACAATGGGCCTTGCCCATAGGCCACAAATATATCATAATGGACCTTACCCATGGGCCTCGAATACATCACATGGGCCTCAAATACACAACAGGTGGGCCCAGCACCTGGGCCTCAAAACACGCAACAGGTGTGCCTTGCTCATGGGTCAAAGATATATCCTGATGAGCCACATGTATATCAAAGTGGGTCTCTCGAATGGGCCACCAAATACATCAAGGTGACCCGCATCACCTGGTCCGGCATAGATATACAATACATACATCACAACAGACCGCACAAATAGACGACATAGATATACAATACATACAACACGGTGATGATAAAACAAATACGCCATGGTGCATTCCATGGACGGATAGTAGGGATAAGACATACATCATGGTGGTCCCCACCACTGTCAAAGGCATGGATGGTGTGAATATACATATGCCATCGAGGTGGGCCCTACTCAGCACCGTCCAAATGAACGGTGGAGATACAAGACACATCAATATGGGCCCCACTTGTCCAGGACGGATGAACTACTTGAATAAAACACATATATAATGGTGGGGGTCCCACAGCAGGTCCATGCATGGATGATGTGGATATAAAATAAATACATCAAGTTGGGTCTCACTCCCACATGTGCCACACGTGTGGGGTGGGCCACACCCTAAACAGATGGACGAGGGTGGATATAGAACACACACATCAAGATGGGCCTAGACGGCCTACACACTACGAGTATGGGCCTATCAATGGGCCCTAGGGAGAGTGACAATGCAGACATTTAACCAACATCATCCTTACAATGTGGGCATCAAACCATCATTGCTTCCAAGACACGGCCTGCCTTGAACATCATTACATAAACCATGGTGGAGTTACACATTGCAATGGGCCTTATGTACATCCCGTTGGGCCTCGACCCAAGGGCTCCAAATACATCAAATGGGCCACATCACATGGGCCTCATATATATCCAGGTGGGCCTCAACATCGGGCCTAATCAAATGGGCTAAAACAATGGGCCAAATCAACTAGGCCAAGTCGAATGGGCCGAGTTGAATGGGCCAAGTTGAATAGGCCGAGTCGAATATATTAAATGGGCGGCATCACGTGTGCCTTATAAAGATCAAAGTGGGCCACAACAACATATCTCATATACATCAAGGTGAGCCTCAACAATGGGCCATAAATATGGCAAGTGGGCCACATCACATGGGCCATATGTATATCAAATGGGCCACACCCAAATATAAGTAGTGATAAGGATTTCCACCATTAAAATTCCGAGGGGTTTAATGGTGGACATTCAAACCCACTGCTTTCTGCAATGTGGTCCACTTGATCTTAGATCGGTCTTATTTTTAGCCTCAAGCCTTAAGACCAACTTGCCAAAAGGTTGGACGGTTTGGATGCAACACATGCATCATGGTGGGTCCCATAGGGATGGACAACATAGATAAAGCACATACCTCATGGTGGGGGTCACAATGATAGAAGGTGTGGAACACATTCATTAGTGGGTCCCACGTAGGGCCCATCATAATGTTTATTTTCCACCCAATCTATTGATAAGGTCAGCAGACTCGGATGAAGCAGAAAAATAAATTTCATAATGATTCAAAACTTCTGCAACCCAAAAAGGGTTTCAATGGTAGACGTTCACTCCTCACTGTTCCCTGTGATGTGGGCCACCTGAGCACCACATACAACTGATTCTTGGGGTGGCCCACTGCCCCAAAGGGGGCCTACCAAATGCACAGTGTTGATGTCAACACACCTCACTGTGGGATCCATGGTAGGGACCCACATCCCTACCCATCTTTCATGTCCAACACAGCAGGACGCTACGCATCCTCTAGACAACATCAGCGCCTGCTGCACATACTTTTTTTTTGTATTTCTGAAGTTTTTTTCAGGTGAGGCCCACATCAGGTGGATCCACTTCAGCCATTGTATTTTACAGCTCATAACAAATCCAACAAGCCCAATATTGAGCATGTTTCGGTGTATAGAAATATCATAGTGGATTTTAACGGTGATAACCACTGTTTTCTATGCTATGGCCTGCCAGATGGTCAGATTGGCTTCACTTTTCAGCTCAACACCTGAAATGAGCCAAGAAGTATGATGGACGGTGTGGATTTGATCCTTACATCAAGGTGGGGCCTGCATGAGTAGCCCACCCTAAAAGCTCATATATATATATATTTGTTAGCTTGTTAGTACACGCACTCCATGTTAGCCACACCCTACTGCCCTCATGTCCAGTGTCCAGGGACACTGGACGGCATGGAAAAACACAGGCATCATGGTGGGTCCCATATAGACGTGGCCCACCATGCATATATATATATATTAATATAATATAAATATATTATATTATATATATTTCAGTCCAGCGGGTGGCATTTCCCACCGTCCCATCAGTGGACGGCAGATCTCCTTGAATGTGGTGGGCCACACCGTCTGATGGATGGAGTAGATTTAACACAATTCGGTGGGTCCCACTTCATTCTAGGGGAGGAAGAGAGAGAGAGAGAGAGAGAGAGAGAGAGAGAGAGAGAGAGAGAGAAGATGACACGTGGAGGGGAGCGATCCCGCCACTATTGGGCCCTCCCAAATACAATGCACATATCAAGTGGGTCCCACAACAAGTGGGCCCTAAAAAATGAAATCCAATAGTCGATCACTCACCTGTCGACCTTCTTCTTGGTCCCTTAGCCTCCTTAGCTCCTATGTTCAACTTTTGACAGTGGATGATGGAGTTTTGATGGTGGGGATGAGAGATGAGAAGGTGGGAAAGTGGGCCACACTTGGCTTTGGGAGAGAGCTTGGATGTTGGAATTTTTGTTGCTTGGGAGAGATTTTTAAGAAATGAGAGAAAGAGAGAAATGATGAATTAAAGGGATGGATGGAGTGGTGGTTGTAAGGAAAGGAGATAGATAGGTAAGGTTTGGCTTGAAATTTTGTAAAAGAGGGATGGGTAGGGGAGAGAGAGTGTTGACTTGTGGAAAAGGAGGGATGGGTGTTGGTACTTGAGGTATGGCTTGTACTTGACATGATTGATTGATTGATTGATGGGACATATTGTAGAGATTCCCTCAAAATTCACAACGCCTGGTGTTTCTTTGAAATGAACACGGGCCCACATCTACTGGCCTGGTTATCAGTTCGGTGCGCGAGTCACGGCGTTGGAACCGTGGCGACGTCGCGGTCGATAGGGTACAAGTTTCGGGTCAAGCCGACTCTGATATATGTGACTTGGCTTAGGATCACGTACAAACGTCGGATACAGGTCGAAGGTTGTCGGAATTCGACCAGAAGGACCGCGGAAGCCTAAGGAACGGTACAACCTACGATACGGGTCTTACAACTCTCCCCTCCAAATAAAAATTTCGTCCTCATAATTTATACAATCATTGCAAGTAAACATAACTCATAATAGAAGTGAAAACAAGGCATCGTCGTAAAAAATTTGAGACAGCATATAAGATACAATATATGATCAATCATCAAAGAGATGGGGATAGCACTTTCGAATCTCAGCCTCGCGCTCCCAAGATACCTCATCAACAGAATGGTGACCCCACTGAACCTTAGATCCTAGAGCAGAGACGATTGAAACTATGATACCTTGCAGCCTCTAAATTTTACAAACGATTATCTAACAAGACGGTCCTAGGGCCTAGTCACGTGAATCATCGGCGATTCCTTTTGACAATTGAGGGTCCTGCTGGGCTGCATAAAGTCTGCCCTATGCTTGTTAGGGAGGTGTGTCTTTTCTGTGGTCGTTGTTGCCGCAATTGCTGCTGGGGTCCCGATGGTAGGAGCTTCTGTCACTGCTGCTGGTGCTGAAGGTGGGGACACTCCCGCCAACGGTGTCTCGTCTCGCCGCATCCATGACAGATACCGGTGAACTACCTTAGATGCAGTGCTAGGGGTGCTGCTAATGCTCGGATGGCTGGGCTATTCCTATGCCTTTGCAAACGTCGACGCTGCTGGTGGTGGGAGTTGCCGGAGGGGGCCTGCCTCTTCCGGTCTCTTCTTTGGTCACGATCCCTCTGGGAACTAACCCACTTGGCTTGATAAATCTGGGCCCTCCGTACTACCTCATCAAAAGTTGAGAGCTCATGCCTAACAACACGGCCTCAGAGACCGTAACATAAGCCGTTCTCGAAACGGCGGGCCTTCCGCCCCTCATCATCAACCAAATACGACGTAAACCTCGATAGCGGCATAAAATGAGCTGCGTACTGTGCCATGGACAAGTCCCCCTGCACCAGAGTCTCAAAATATAACGCTCTCTAACGATGAATGTGGTCAGGGAAATACTCCTGCTCGAATCGATCTATAAAATTATCCCATATCCAGACGAAGTCGGGCCTTGCAACATGGGTAACAGAGGTCCACCAGTACTCGGCCTCACCCTGGAGAAGAAACACTGCCAACTGGACTCGCTGCTCAGTCGTACACGCCATAGTATCAAAAATCTTCTCCACATCGGAGCACCACCTCTCGGCTGCAGTCGAATCTGGCTCGCCCTGGAAGCGTGGAAGATCGAGCTGTCGGAACTCTCGAAGAAGGGCACTAGTACACTCCCGCTCTACCTGGGCTGGCGAAATAACTGGGCACCTGCCCTGCCTCTGGAGGGTGGCCGTCATAGCCTGCAACATTTGCTGTAACTGGGAGGCACTCACAGGTATGGTTGGATCCGCACCGGTCTCAGGTGGAGGAATGACATCCTCAGGCTGGGGAGCAGGGATCTCTGGGGGTGGAGTAGGAATCGCTTGTGTCACTCTCCTGGGCGGCATGTCCTATATGAAGGAACAAAGGCGCCTATTATCCTTAAATACTCTCGAATATACACACGGTGGTGAGCTCTATCAGAAAGTCTCTAAGTTATTCAAACTCGGGGACCTAATCATTTTAAGTTCTCAACAATCATAGAGTGTAGGGTATCTATCAGTAGATATGTGATGTTATCCTAAGGTATTCCTAAGTTATGCTCTGATACCAACTTCTGTCACACCCCAAACCCGGAAATCGAATTCTCAGGAATCTCGATTTCTGAATCTGTTGCCGATAGCCTCCGTAGTACCCCTATCTCGGCTTCTAGTGCCCAATTGCCAGATTCCGATCCTGGGATCCTATAAGGAGAATTTTTTTAACATCAATTTGATTCATAATGAGCATAACCCATGAACAATAACCATAAGAACACCGTCACAAAATTCACTATGATGAAAAAATTAAAGTATAATGCATATGAAGGGAAATACAAAATAATGATAATAACAGAAACTCCTGAAGCTCGGCTGCACGCTCCTACTGCAGTGAAGCTATGGCTACGTCCTAACGTCACCTGCACGCATCTATCGTGCATAAGCTTATAGAAAGCTTAGAGGGTGGTGTAAGTGTGTGCATAAGATAAGTGTCAAGCATTCAATACAATACCTTAATCATGCAATATCAGAATTACTAGCATGAATCATATGATATCAGAGTAAGTGAAAATACTACAAGTCCATAAGAATATCATCAACCTCATCCAGGATATGCAATGAAAAGACATAGCAAGTCAATATTATATACTGAGAAAGTAACGTAAATCGACTATGTAATACGGAAACACAATGAATCAGATATTGAGGATGCAATGAAACGAATACCATCAGCCTTATCTAGGTCATATAAATGCAGACATGGAGTAACCCAAAATGCCATATGCTATGGATGTAATGCGATATACGGTGTGAATGGAATGACTATACTGGAGTGTGAAGTCGGGATGATAGTACGTAGTATCATAGGTTATGGGGTCCATCACAAGGGACTTCTATCCAAACTAGTCTCATACCTAATTTGGATAGTCAGACTCAATGTGGTAAACTCCTGATCTCAGGTTAGTTGCGCGCCCCAATCGAAATCCTGGCCATTGCGAATGTACACGTAACAAATGGTTGCGCATTACCAGCCCGAGTGGATAGTGAATGAATGAATATGCAACTCCTGCTCAATAAGTCCACATATCAATATTGTTCATCACTGGGATCATCACCGGGATCTAGTATACTCTACACCAGCTTGCCACCCCATCAAACGCATAACTAGGTAAGTGGAAAAGACTTCACTATCCGCCTGTCCAGTACTCGGCCAATATCTACCCGGTACATCGATAGCGGACCCATTCACGAGCTGGTCAAACTCAGCCTAGCTATGCCTACTCTATCAGGTGGGTAAGGTTATACCCCCTTCCAACCGACCACGACACAGTGGGAGACAAGGTCTCCTGGTATGCGACCCTCATGCGCTCATATATATCCACTCAGTCTCGACGTTGGGGCGTCCTCTGATACTAAGAGGGTTTAAGAATTTTCACCCATGGCCATCTATGACAACTCGTTGCTAATAACATATTTTCGATGTCCCATCTGGCCATCCACGTTATGCCTGTGGAGGCTACGGCCCTGATGTCGCTAGGGCGTAAAGTAATCACAATACACAATGCCAGATGCATGAGTCATACAATCTAGTCATCCATCAATCCTGCGCATATCGTGCGCTCATGTGAGACAATCTCCGCCTATTAGGGAGTCTCATAAAAACCTACCCAATGACATATGTAATGATTAACTACATCTCATAACAAACATGCAGATGATGCGTATGGGCATGTATCATGATGCTATGCTGTCACATACTCATAATCGGTATCGATAATCAGTATTGATAACCGGCACTGATAATCAGCCTCGATAATCGGTCTCAACAATCGGAAGGCCTAAGGGAAGGTCACAATGTGGACATTAAACCATCATTACCCAATAATGTGGCCATTTAACCATCATTGCTCCCAAGGAGTGGCCCGCATAGAGACAAACATAAAGAGGACCTATGACCTCACACAAGAGCCTGGTATACAACAAATGGACCACGCGACATGGGCCTAATACCAATCACAATGGGCCTTGCCCATAGGCCACGAATATATCATAATGGGCCTCACTAATGGGCCTCGAATACATCACATGGGCCTCATCACACGGGCCTCAAATACACAACAGGTGGGCCCAACACCTGGGCCTCAAAACACGTAATATGTGGGCCCTACTCATGGGTCAAAGATACATCCTGATGGGCCACATGTATATCAAAGTGAGCCTCTCGAATGGGCCACCAAATACATCAAGGTGGGCCGCATCACCTGGTTCGACATAGATATACAATACATGCATCACGACAGACCGCACAAATAGATGACATAGATATATAATACATATAACACGACGATGATAAAACAGATACGCATGGTACATTCCATGGACGGATAGTAGGGATAAGACATACATCATGGTGGTCCCCACCACTATCAAAGGCATGGATGGTCCGTCCAACTGAATGGTGGAGATACAAGACACATCAATATGGGCCCCACCTGTCAAGGATGGACGAACTAGTTGAATAAAACACATATATAATGGTGGGGTCCCATAGCACGTCCATGCATGGATAGTATGGATATAAAATAAATACATCAAGTTGGGTCCCACTCCCACACGTGCCACACGTGTGGGGTGGGCCACGCCCTAAACAGATGGACGAGGGTGGATATAGAATATACACATCAAGATGGGCCTAGACAGCCTACACACTACAAGTATGAGCCTATCAATGGGCCCTAGGGAGAGTGACAATGCAGACATTTAACCAACATCATCCTTACAATGTGGGCATCAAACCATCATTGCTCCCAAGGCACAACCTGCCTTGAACATCATTACATAAACCATGGTGGAGTCACACATTGCAATGGGCCTTATGTACATCCCGTTGGGCCTCGACCCAAGGGCTCCAAATACATCAAATGCGCCGCATCACATGGGCTTCATATATATTCAGGTGGGCCTCAACATCAGGCCTCATATATCACATCGGGCCTAATCAAATGGGCCAAAACAATGGGCCAAATCAACTGGGCCAAGTCGAATGGGTTGAGTTGAAAGGGCCAAGTTGAATATGCTAAGTCGAATACATCAAATGGGCCGCATCACGTGGCCCTTATATATATATATTAAAGTGGGCCTCAAAACATACCTCATACACATCAAGGTGGGCCTCAACAATAGGCCATAAATATGGCAAGTGGGCCACATCACATGGGCCATATGTATATCAAATGGGCCACACCCAAATATAAGTGGTGATAAGGATTTCCACCATTAAATTCCAAGGGGTTTAATGGTGGACATTCAAACCCACTGCTTTCTGCAATGTGGTCCACTTGATCCTAGATCTGCCTTATTTTTAGCCTCAAGCCTTAAGACCAACTTGCCAAAAGGTTGGACAGTTTGGATGCAATGCATGCATCATGATGGGTCCCATAGGGATGGACAACATAGATAAAGCACATACCTCATGGTGGGGGCCACACTGATGGAAGGTGTGGAACACATTCATTAGTGGATCCCACGTGGGGCCCACCATAATGTTTATTTTCCACCCAATCTGTTGATAAGGTCAGCAGACCTGGATGAAGTGGAAAAAAAATTTCATAATGATTCAAAACTTCTGCAACCCAAAAAGGGTTTTAATGGCAAACGTTCAATCCTCACTGTTCCCTGTGATGTGGGCCACCTGAGCACCACATACGGCTGATTCTTGAGGTGGTCCACTGCCCCAATGGGGGCCTACCAAATGCACAGTGTTGATGTCAACACACCTCACGGTGGGGTCCACGGCAAGGACCCACGTCCCTGCCCATCTTTCACATCCAGCGCAGCAGGACACTACGCATCCTCTGGACAGCAGCAGCGCCTGTTGCACATAATTTTTTATTTTATTTTTTATATTTATGAAGTTTTTCTCAGGTGGGGCCCGCATCAGGTGGATCCACTCTAGCCATTGTATTTTACAGCTCATAACAGATCCAACAAGCCCAATATTGAGCATGTTTCGGTATATAAAAATATCAAAGTGGATTTTAACAGTGACAACCACCGCTTTCTATGTTATGGCCCATTAGATAGTTAGATTGGCTTCACTTTTTGGCTCAATGCCTGAAATGAGCTAAGAAGTATGATGGATGGCGTGGATTTGATCCTTACATCAAGGTGGGGCCTGCATGAGCAGCCCACTCTAAAAGCTCATATATATATATATTGTTAGCTTGTCAGTACGCACCCATGTTAGTACATGCACTCCATGTTAGCCACACCCTACTGCCCTCACGTCCAGCGTCCAGGGATGCTGGATGACATGGATAAACACAGGCATCATGGTGGGTCCCATATGGACGTGGCCCACCATGCATATATATATTAATATAATATAAATATATTATATTATATATATTTCAGTCCAGCGGGTGACATTTCCCACCATCCCATCAGTGGCATCAGTGGACAGCGGATCTCCTTGAAATGTGGTGGGCCACACCGTCTGATGAGCTTGGAGATTATAAAATCATCCAAGGATCTGGACAAGGAGGAAGAAGAGAGAGAGAGAGAGAGAGAGAGAGAGAGAGAGAGAGAGAGAGAGAGAGAGAGAGAGAGAAGATGACACGTGGAGGGGAGGGACCCCGCCACTATTGGGCCCTCCCAAATACAATGCATATATTAAGTGGGTCCCACAACAAGTGGGCCCTAAAAAATGGAATCCAATGGTCGATCACCCACCTGTCGGCCTTCTTCTTGGTCCCTTAGCCTCCTTAGCTCCTATGTCCAACTTTTGATGGTGGATGATGGAGTTTTGATGGTGGGGATGAGGGATGAGAGGGTGGGAAAGTGGGCCACACTTGGCTTTGGGAGAGAGAGCTTGGACATTGGAATTTTTGTTGCTTGGGAAAGATTTTTATGAAATGAGAGAAAGAGAGAAATAATAAATTAAAGGGATGGATGGAGTGGTGATTGTAAAGAAAGGAGATGGATAAGTAAGATTTGATTTGAAATTTTGTAAAAGAGGGATGGGTAGGGGAGAGAGAGTGTTAACTTGTGGAAAAGGAGGGATGGGTGTTGGTACTTAAGGTATGACTTGTACTTGACATGATTGATTGATTAATTAATGGAAAATGTTGTAGAGATTCTCTCAAAAATTGCAACGTGCGGCGTTTTTTCGAAATGAACATGGGCCCACATCTCTTGGATAGGGTACAAGTTTCGAGTGAAGCCGACTCTGATAAGCAGGACTCGGCTTAGGATCGCCTGTAAATGTCAGATACGGGTCGAATGTTGTCGGAATTTGACCGGAAGGACCGCGGAAGCGTACAGAACAGTACGGTTTAAGATACGGGTCTTACATTATTAGTGCACTCACCTTGCACACTTGTTTGTCAATCACGTGACTAGTTGTGTTAAAGAGTCGGATGAGTCCTTGGCAAA
Organism: Magnolia sinica; assembly: GCF_029962835.1. Classification (NCBI taxonomy): domain Eukaryota; kingdom Viridiplantae; phylum Streptophyta; class Magnoliopsida; order Magnoliales; family Magnoliaceae; genus Magnolia; species Magnolia sinica. The sequence continues at coordinate 60,670,679 of NC_080589.1, read as the reverse complement.
TGAAGACCGACGATGTAACTGGAGCAGAAGACAAAGCTACAAGTTCAAAGTACAGAGAAGCTTCTACGATCTTGATCCTACCTATAGATGACCTTGTCCCATAATAGGAAAACCCACTTAGATCATCAATTTAAGCCATTCTAAGTTTATATTTTCCATCATTCTAGAGTTGGCTTTAGAAAGTTCAAAGTTGTTGAGTGAATTGCAGGACAAACTTAAACAGGAAAAACTTTCTCACATTCAGTTGGAGAAGGTACCACCGAATGGCACCTTCAGTGCCATCGAAAATACATTTGGTACCACCAAAAGTGACCAAAATAGTCCAGCAAGATTTTGAAGTTAATTCGGTACCACCGACTGGACCTTTGGTACCACCAACTGGACTTTCGGTCTCACCGACTCCCACCGTTGAACAATATTCTGTGCCACCAAAAGTGACAATTTTCATCTAGCAACTTCAGACTTAATTCGATACCACCGAGTGATAATTCGATGCCACTGAAGGTTCACTCGGTAGAACCGAAAAGTAGCTATTATAGATTCGTTGGAACTTTTTCTCTATAAATATAGCATCTAGAACTTTATGGAAAGCATGAATTTAGGCATTTCAGAGTCCGTAGTGTATCTCAACCTCAACCCACTCATATTAGACTCTATCCACATGAGATTCATGTTCCTTTCATTGTGATTCCTCACTTCAATTAACATTTAAAGCTCCTATTAATGAAGAACATGATCTCAAGCCTTCTATCGAGACCAAGCCTATTGGTAAATCCTTAGTCTTCATGATACTCTAGAGCATCCATTAGTTGAATCCCTTAGGAAATCCATTCATAATCTTTGTTAGGAGATTCAACTCACTCTCATTACCTTGGTTACCCTAATAGAAACATCATATGCAAGGTAATTGATCGTGAAGCTGAAACAACAGGAAAATCACGACATCGTGATCGGGGGAGCATCGGGGAGCTGATTGAAGCACGAGAGAGCAAAGATCAAGCAACTCGTAGCCATAGGCCTAAGGCTACGGATTAAGTCCGTAGCTAGTCCGTAACACGACCGTCGTCGTAGGTACCATAACGATAGGTCTGGAACCTATGGCTACGGATTAAATCCGTAGCCTTAGACATATGGCTACGGATTTAATCCGTAGCCTTTTCCCCTGTAGCAAAAAAAATAAACAGCTATAGATATTATTTGTAGCTGAAAATCCGTAGCAATAGGCCAAAATTTAAAAGGCTACACCTATCTGATTATTGGCTACGGATTTAATCCGTAGCTATATGTTAAATAGCTACAGATATAATCCATAGCAATTATATCTGTAGCAAAAACTTCAAACAGCTACGGATATTATTTGTAGCTGAAAGTCCGTAGCAATATGCCAAAATTAAAAAGGCTACACCTGTCTGACTAGTGGCTACGGTCAATATCCGTAGCTATTTTGTACATTGAAAAATTAAATCACCTGTTCATTCAATTACCACCTGTTCATTCAATTACCACCTGTACAATCATTCATTCATTCAATTACAATCATTCATTCATTTAATTACAATTACAATCCTTCATTCATTCAATTACAATTACAATCCTTCGTTCAATTAATTACAATTACAATCAATTACAGTTACAAATACAATAATGCTGAAAATACAAATCTTTGGCTTCATTAAATAAATGTGCTCGACTTCACCGAATTTCAGCAGCTTCGTATATTCCATCATCCTACAAACAGTCATGTCATTCATAAATTAGAATGCCCATTAGAGAAAAGAAAGACAGTGAAAGAAGTGCATCACGTATAACCACTTTTTTTTTCTTAATGAATTAAAAAAAAAAACTCAAAGAGGAATGAAATTGACACAAAAGAAATGGTCTCACCATATGATTATAGGTTTAGGTTTGGTTTAGGTTTAGGTTATAGGTTTAGGTTAAGGTTAGGCTATAGGTTATAATTAAGTTTAGGTTATAGGTTAAGGTTTAGGTTATAAGTTTTGGTTTAGGTTTAGGTTAAGGTTTAGGTTATAGGTTATAGCTTTTGGGAACTTGATTACAGGTTAAGGTTTAGGTTTAGGAAATCGGGTTCGGGTTTGGGATCGGGTTTAGGTTTGGGCTTTCAAGTTTAGGTTTAGGTTAGGGAGTTGAGATTAGGATGAGGTGTAGGTTTGGGTATAGGGATAGGTCAAGGTTTAGGTTAGGTTATATGTTATAAGTATAGGTTTAGGTTAGGTTATAGGGATAGGTTTAGGTTATAGGTCAAGGTTTAGGGATTTGATTTTAGGCTATAGGTTTAGGATTAGGTCTAGGTTGAGGTTTAGGGAATTGAGTTTAGGTTATAGGTTTAGGTTTAGGTAATAGGTTTTGGGATTTGGGAATAGTTTTAGGTTATAAGTATAGGTTTAGGTTAGGTTATAGGTTAAGGTTTTGGGATTTGAGTTTAGGTTATAGGTTTAGGATTAGGTCTAGGTTGAGGTTTAGGGAATTGAGTTTAGGTTATAGGTTTAGGTTTAGGTTTAGGTTAAGGTTTAGGGAATTGAGTTTAGGTTATAGGTTTAGGTTTAAGTTTAGGTAATAGGTTTTGGGATTTGGGAATAGTTTTAGGTTATAAGTATAGGTTTAGGTTAGGTTATAGGTTAACGTTTTGGGATTTGAGTTTAGGTTATAGGTTTAGGATTAGGTCAAGGTTGAGGTTTAGGGAATTGAGTTTAGGTTATAGGTTTAGGTTTAGGTTTAGGTTGAGGTTTGGGTTTTGGGATTTGAGAATGGGTTCGGGTTTAGGTTATAGGTTTTGGTTTTGGTTTAGGGAATAGGTTTTGGGATTTGGAAAAAGTTTTAGGTTTTAAGAATAAGTTTATGTTAGGTTATAGGTTAAGGTTTAGGGATTTGAGTTTAGGCTATAGGTTTAGGTTTAGGTCTAGGTTGAGGTTTAGAGAATTGAGTTTAGGTTATAGGTTTAGGTTTAGGTTTAGGTTTAGGTAATAGGTTTTGGGATTTGGGAATAGTTTTAGGTTATAAGTATAGGTTTAGGTTAGGTTATATGTGAAGGTTTAGGTTTTTGAGTTTAGGCTATAGGTTTAGGATTAGGTCTAGGTTGAGGTTTAGGGAATTGAGTTTAGGTTATAGGTTTAGGTTTAGGTTTAGGTTGAGGTTTAGGGAATTGAGTTTAGGTTATAGGTTTAGGTTTAGTTTTAGGTTTAGGTAATAGGTTTTGGGATTTGGGAATAGTTTTAGGTTATAGGTATAGGTTTAGGTTAGGTTATAGGTTAAGGTTTTGGGATTTGAGTTTAGGCTATATGTTTAGGTTTAGGTCTAGGTCTAGGTTGAGGTTTAGGGTATTGAGTTTAGGTTATAGGTTTATGTTTAGGTTTAGGGAATTGAGTTTAGGTTATAGGTTTAGGTTTAGGTTATAGGTATTGGAATTTGGGAATGGGTTCGGATTTAGGTTATAGGTTTTGGTTTTGGTTTAGGTTATAGGTCTTGGGATTTGATAATGGGTTCAGGTTTAGGTTATAGGTTTTGGATTTGAGAATGGGTTTAGGTAATAGGTTTTGGGATTTGGGAATAGTTTTAGGTTATAAGTATAGGTTTAGGTTAGGTTATAGGTCAAGGTTTAGGGATTTGAGTTTAGGCTATAGGTTTAGGATTAGGTCTAGGTTGAGGTTTAGGGAATTGAGTTTAGGTTATAGGTTTAGGTTTAGGTTTAGGGAATTGAGTTTAGGTTATAGGTTTAAGTTTAGGTTTAGGTTTAGGTAATAGGTTTTGGGATTTGGGAATAGTTTTAGGTTATAAGTATAGGTTTAGGTTAGGTTATAGGTTAAGGTTTTGGGATTTGAGTTTAGGTTATAGGTTTAGGATTAGGTCTAGGTTGAGGTTTAGGGAATTGAGTTTAGGTTATAGGTTTAGGTTTAGGTTGAGGTTTGGGTTTTGGGATTTGAGAATGGGTTCGGGTTTAGGTTATAGGTTTTGGTTTTGGTTTAGGGAATAGGTTTTGGGATTTGGGAATAGTTTTAGGTTTTAAGTATAAGTTTAGGTTAGGTTATAGGTTAAGGTTTAGGGATTTGAGTTTAGGCTATAAGTTTAGGTTTAGGTCTAGGTTGAGGTTTAGGGATTTGAGTTTAGGTTATAGGTTTAGGTTTAGGTTTAGGTTTAGGTAATAGGTTTTGGGATTTGGGAATAGTTTTAGGTTATAAGTATAGGTTTAGGTTAGGTTATAGGTTAAGGTTTTGAGATTTGAGTTTAGGCTATAGGTTTAGGTTTAGGTCTAGGTCTAGGTTAAGGTTTAGGGATTTGAGTTTAGGCTATAGGTTTAGGCTTACGTCAAGTTTGATTTTAGGTTATAGGTTTAGGTTTAGGTTTAGGTTTAGGTGTCGGTTTGGGTTTTGGGGATTTGAGAATGGGTTCGGGTTTAGGTTATAGGTTTTGGTTTTGGTTTGGGATTTGATAATGGGTTCAGGTTTAGGTTATAGGTTATGGATTTGAGAATGGGTTTAGGTAATAGGTTTTGGGATTTGGGAATAGTTTTAGGTTATAAGTATAGGTTTAGGTTAGGTTATAGGTCAAGGTTTAGGGATTTGAGTTTAGGCTATAGGTTTAGGATTAGGTCTAGGTTGAGGTTTAGGGAATTGAGTTTAGGTTATAGGTTTAGGTTTAGGTTTAGGTTGAGGTTTGGGTTTTGGAATTTGAGAATGGGTTCGGGTTTAGGTTATAGGTTTTGGTTTTGGTTTAGGGAATAGGTTTAGGGATTTGGGAATAGTTTTAGGTTTTAAGTATAAGTTTAGGTTAGGTTATAGGTTAAGGTTTAGGGATTTGAGTTTAGGCTATAGGTTTAGGTTTAGGTCTAGGTTGAGGTTTAGGGAATTGAGTTTAGGTTATAGGTTTAGGTTTAGGTTTAGGTTTAGGTAATAGGTTTTGGGATTTGGGAATAGTTTTAGGTTATAAGTATAGGTTTAGGTTAGGTTATAGGTCAAGGTTTAGGGATTTGAGTTTAGGCTATAGGTTTAGGATTAGGTCTAGGTTGAGGTTTAGGGAATTGAGTTTAGGTTATAGGTTTAGGTTTAAGTTTAGGTTGAGGTTTAGGGAATTGAGTTTAGGTTATACGTTTAGGTTTAGGTTTAGGTGTCAGTTTGGGTTTAGGGGATTTGAGAATGGGTTCGGGTTTAGGTTATAGGTTTTGGTTTTGGTTTAAGTTATAGGTCTTGGGATTTGATAATGGGTTCAGGTTCAGGTTATAGGTTTTGGATTTGAGAATGGGTTTAGGTAATAGGTTTTGGGATTTGGGAATAGTTTTAGGTTATAAGTATAGGTTTAGGTTAGGTTATAAGTCAAGGTTTAGGTTAGGTTATAGGTTAAGGTTTAGGAATTTGAGTTTAGGCTATAGGTTTAGGATTAGGTCTAGGTTGAGGTTTAGGGAATTGAGTTTAGGTTATAGGTTTAGGTTTAGGTTTAGGTTTAGGTTGAGGTTTATGGAATTGAGTTTAGGTTATAGGTTTAGGTTTAGGTTTAGGTTTAGGTAATAGGTTTTGGGATTTGGGAATAGTTTTAGGTTATAAGTATAGGTTTAGGTTAGGTTATAGGTCAAGGTTTAGGGATTTGAGTTTAGGCTATAGGTTTAGGATTAGGTATAGGTTGAGGTTTCGGGAATTTAGTTTAGGTTATAGGTTTAGGATTAGTTTTAGGTTGAGGTTTAAGGAATTTAGTTTAGGTTATAGGTTTAAGTTAAGGTTTAGGTTTAGGTAATAGGTTTTGGGATTTGGGAATAGTTTTAGGTTATAAGTATAGGTTTAGGTTAGGTTATAGGTTAAGGTTTAGGGATTTGAGTTTAGGCTATAGGTTTAGGATTAGGTCTAGGTTGAGGTTTAGGGAATTGAGTTTAGGTTATAGGTTTAGGTTTAGGTTTAGGTTTAGGTTTAGGGAATTGAGTTTAGGTTATAGGTTTAGGTTTAGGTTTAGGTTTAGGTAATAGGTTTTGGGATTTGGGAATAGTTTTAGGTTATAAGTATAGGTTTAGGTTAGGTTATAGGTTAAGGTTTTGGGATTTGAGTTTAGGTTATAGGTTTAGGATTAGGTCTAGGTTGAGGTTTAGGGAATTGAGTTTAGGTTATAGGTTTAGGTTTAGGTTGAGGTTTGGGTTTTGGGATTTGAGAATGGGTTCGGGTTTTGGTTTTGGTTTAGGGAATAGGTTTTGGGATTTGGGAATAGTTTTAGGTTTTAAGTATAAGTTTAGGTTAGGTTATAGGTTAAGGTTTAGGGATTTGAGTTTAGGCTATAGGTTTAGGTTTAGGTTTAGGTTAAGGTTTAGGGAATTGAGTTTAGGTTATAGGTTTAGGTTTAGGTTTAGGTTTAGGTAATAGGTTTTGGGATTTGGGAATAGTTTTAGGTTATAAGTATAGGTTTAGGTTAGGTTATAGGTCAAGGTTTAGGGATTTGAGTTTAGGCTATAGGTTTAGGAATAGGTCTAGGTTGAGGTTTAGGGAATTGAGTTTAGGTTATAGGTTTAGGTTTAGGTAATAGGTTTTGGGATTTGGGAATAGTTTTAGGTTATAAGTATATGTTTAGGTTAGGTTATAGGTTAAGGTTTTGGGATTTGAGTTTAGGCTATAGGTTTAGGTTTAGGTCTAGGTCTAGGTTAAGGTTTAGGGATTTGAGTTTAGGCTATAGGTTTAGGTTTACGTCTAGGTTGAGGTTAGGTTATAGGTTTAGGTTTAGGTTTAGGTTTAGGTGTCGGTTTGGGTTTTGGGGATTTGAGAATGGGTTCGGGTTTAGGTTATAGGTTTTGGTTATGGTTTAGGTTATAGGTCTTGGGATTTGATAATAGGTTCAGGTTTAGGTTATAGGTTTTGGATTTGAGAATGGGTTTAGGTAATAGGTTTTGGGGTTATAAGTATAGGTTTAGGTTAGGTTATAGGTCAAGGTTTAGGGATTTGAGTTTAGGCTATAGGTTTAGGATTAGGTCTAGGTTGAGGTTTAGGGAATTGAGTTTAGGTTATACGTTTAGGTTTAGGTTTAGGTTGAGGTTTGGGTCTTGGGATTTGAGAATGGGTTCGGGTTTAGGTTATAGGTTTTGGTTTTGGTTTAGGGAATAGGTTTTGGGATTTGGGAATAGTTTTAGGTTTTAAGTATAAGTTTAGGTTAGGTTATAGGTTAAGGTTTAGGGATTTGAGTTTAGGCTATAGGTTTAGGTTTAGGTCTAGGTTGAGGTTTAGGGAATTGAGTTTAGGTTATAGGTTTAGGTTTAGGTTTAGGTTTAGGTAATAGGTTTTGGGATTTGGGAATAGTTTTAGGTTATAAGTATAGGTTTAGGTTAGGTTATAGGTCAAGGTTTAGGGATTTGAGTTTAGGCTATAGGTTTAGGATTAGGTCTAGGTTGAGGTTTAGGGAATTGAGTTTAGGTTATAGGCTTAGGTTTAAGTTTAGGTTGAGGTTTAGGAATTGAGTTTAGGTTATAGGTTTAGGTTTAGGTTTAGGTTTAGGTAATAGGTTTTAGGATTTGGGAATAGTTTTAGGTTATAAGTATAGGTTTAGGTTAGGTTATAGGTTAAGGTTTTGGGATTTGAGTTTAGGCTATAGGTTTAGGTTTACGTCAGGTCTAGGTTAAGGTTTAGGGATTTGAGTTTAGGCTATAGGTTTAGGTTTACGTCTAGGTTGAGGTTAGGTTATAGGTTTAGGTTTAGGTTTAGGTTTAGGTGTCGGTTTGGGTTTTGGGGATTTGAGAATAGGTTCGGTTTTAGGTTATAGGTTTTGGTTATGGTTTAGGTTATAGGTCTTGGGATTTGATAATAGGTTCAGGTTTAGGTTATAGGTTTTGGATTTGAGAATGGGTTTAGGTAATAGGTTTTGGGGTTATAAGTATAGGTTTAGGTTAGGTTATAGGTCAAGGTTTAGGGTTTTCAAGTTTAGGTATAGGTTTAGGTTAGGGAGTTGAGATTAGGATTAGGTGTAGGTTTAAGTTTAGGGAATTGAGAATACATTTAGGTTATCAGTTTAGGTTTAGGTTTTAGGTTAAGGTTATATGTTCGGTTTAGGTTATAGGTTTAAGTTAAGGTTGAGGTTTCGGGTTATAGGTTAAGGTTTTAGGTCATGGGTTTTGGTTTAGGTTATAGGTTATAGGTATAAGTTAAGGTTTAGGTTTAGGTTTAGGTTATAAGACATAGGTTTAGGGAATTGAGAATAGGTTAAGGTTTACGTTTAGGAAATCGGGTTTGGGTTCAGATGGGGTTTATGTTTGGGTTTTCAAGTTTAGGTATAGGTTTAGGTTAGGGAGTTAAGATTAGGATTAGGTGTTGGTTTAAGTTTAGGGAATTGAGAATACATTTAGGTTATGGGTTTAGGTTTAGGTTTTAGGTTTTAGGTTAAGGTTATATGTTCAGGTTTAGGTTATAGGTTTAAGTTAAGGTTGAGGTTTAGGTTATAGGTTAAGGTTTTAGGTCATGGGTTTTGGTTTAGGTTATAGGTTATAGGTATAAATTAAGGTTTAGGTTTAGGTTTAGGTTTAGGTTTAGGTTATAAGACATAGGTTTAGGGAATTGAGAATAGGTTAAGGTTTAGGTTTAGGAAATCGGGTTTGGGTTCGAGATGGGGTTTATGTTTGGGTTTTCAAGTTTAGGTATAGGTTCAAGTTTAGGTTTTAGTTTAGGTTAAGGTATGGTCCCTGCAAAGCAAATACAGATATAAATACGGCCATCCGACATAAATGCCAGGCCCCTCCAATGCTGTCCATAAAAAATGGATAGCTTCATCATGGTCATAATAGCGGTTCCCTCTTTCTAGGGAACCCCGCTCTTCCGAATAGCTCCGACGCACATCCGGGTCTGCTCCATTAATTTCAATCAAATACATAAACATGGCCTGTCCAAATGGTCAGGCCCCTCCAATGCTGTCCATAGGAAATGGACAGCTTCATCATGGTCATAACAGCGGTTCCCACCTTCCAGGGACCCCCACTCATCCGGATAGCTCCGGGTCTGCTCCATTAATTTTGAGCAAATTTAATGGAGCAAATACGTAACCACTTGGTCCCAAATACTTACTTTATATAAGAAAATCTCCTCTGTTTTCTCAAATTTTTCATTTCGATCTTTTTTAGCCCAAATCCATGTTAATGCATGAGAATCATGCATAAACATGGATTTTAAGCAAAATACATGAGGAAAATTACAACATAGATATCATGCACACGATATCACATAATGTATTATTTGATGAACTACACATGTGCATTCTTGACAAGAGACGTACTAGATGCTTGAATCTGAAATATGCAGCTCCAACCCTCCCACATGCAACATTCACCTGAAAGAATGCGCATAACCGTCATGCTTGAGTAATCAATACATGAATGTACAACATCCACCTATACTTTAAAGCAAATAGCACCTGCCAAATTAAATGCTTCTTGGTAGTTGAAGTTATTAGAGATCCATATACTTTAAAGGCATTAATAGATAACACCAAATCTGGTCATTTTGACATTTTTAGAAGCATCGCCTCCTCAAGATTCAACAATGACCCAACATCGCCTGGTGCACATTTAGTTTATTAAACTCCATGGTATTGATGCAAAGATATTGTTGGTTTACAATAAGAAAGAGGAAATGAAAAACTGGCATTTACCTTATCATCTTTTAAGTGCGAATCAAGCCAATTCCCTTTTGAAGCTTTAGACTGTGACAATGACTCGGTTGGGCTTAACAACCACCTTGCATTGCTCAGGCACAATCTCCTTGTTCAACTTCAGTATGGCACAATGGTAATTCTTCCCTTGAATGCCATGGAATTTAATATCAACAAACATTGGCTTGAAAACAGTTTCCACCTTCTCTTGCTCCACACCCTCTAAGGAAACATAAATCTTAAAGGAAAAAAAATAACGAAAAACAAAAATCAACTTTTACATTTAATTTCTATCAACCACAAACTCATCTTCCGCATAAGTAAAAGCTCTGATGAAATTCTAAAGACAAGATGGCAATATGTTCATTGCCAAAAAAAGGAAGGTCAAATACAAAATAAAGGAAAATGGAAAGCCTAAGATTCATCTTGAGCTTACCATTGTTAGCTTACAGAATTCCCTTCTGGAGTCAGCTTGGAGAAAATTTAATGGAAACCCATTGTTTTAAAGTGTGAAAAAGGCTTTAAATATTTGTTTCTTTAGCAATTGAAGTGCATTGTAAGATTCTAGATCTTAGGAGAGTTGTTGTCATGCCAGTATCTTGAGGATATGTACGATCAAGTGCTAGGTGACTGGTGTCTTATGGATAGATGGGGGAAGAAATGGACCAAAATCTTTTCACAGAAAGATGCACAAAAGGTTAAAATGGATATCACTGATGAAAACAATCTTAACCATTTGATCGGTGGCCTATAAACTGAAACTAGATAAACAGGTCAAAGCAAATGCACTCAATTTGAATAATGTGACAAAATGAGGCAAGTTTCAATGGCTTAATTTCCACCAAACAACTTTGCACCACTGTTTAAGTTTCAAAGGCAAGAAACAGATGAGAGTTAGAGTCATGACTCCAATACTGCTTCAAACTGGATGAAGGAAAAACCACATTGAAAGCGACTCCAATACTGATTCCAAGCATAGGCATCGGTTGGAAAAGCAATGCCAAGTCGTTGTCTATGAAGGGCATATCTAGAGTGGGATGCCTTAGCTTAAGATTGTAGTAGACAGTTGAGGCTACTACTCCCATGATCATACATGTTCAAACAGAGGCTAGGACCCCAACACTTGCATTAGGCAATTCAACAAATATCTCCAGCCTGAAATTTGGATTGAAAGATCTTCCATCTATTTTTTATGGTCCATTTAGGACTGGTTACCTAGAATGGCTCAAGCAACAAACAAATGAAACACCTATACAAAAACCCAGTACAATTAGGTCCATTGGGGACTGAGTACCTAAAACCGGTTGCATTGACGACAGAAGCCATGTCTTGCATCTGAAGAAGAGGCTGACAAATTGGCAGATATAGATCAAACAACTAAATGCAGGCAGTCTAGGAGCATAAGCATGCATGTAATAACTATAGAGTTCCAAACAACTAGGACCCCAGAAAGAAAACCTGATCTTTGGCACGTAACATCACAAGCTTAGTGACAACTCCAAAAGGATGCACTAGCTGAAGCAGATCACTCTGAAAAACAGAAACAGGTACAAAGGCAACAACTGTGAAGACAAATTGCAATTAGAGTTTCAACGCTCAAAATACAAAGAGATGGTTTGAAATACCTCAGATATTTCATGGCCAACGTTTCGGACATGAATAAGCTTAGAAGGCTCTGTCATCTTAGCAGATCTCTGCAGCAAGCAAAATGGTAGAGAATCCAGGAATTTCACTATTTACTATTTACATATAGGTAAAATATAGTTGAATTCAATGTAAAGAAAAACAATCACTACCAATTCATGTCATTTACTTCAACATATAAAGTTAGGGGAAAAAACCAGTAATCTTTATAGATGAGGGCCATGTAAGCCCAACTTTCATTGATCCAGACCGTACATATGGTGGTAACTAGACACTCTAGATCTAGACCGCTGCTAGAAACTAGACACTCTACCCACAGAAGATTCCAGCCAATCCATGTCCATGGAGAGACCTTTTGAATTAATGAACAATCAAAACTTTCAATTAAGGGAATCGCAAATTAGGTGGCATGGCATGCAACATGGTTATTACATGCCATCTCACAAAGACTACAAAAAAGGGTGGGCTAAATCAGATGATCCCAGCCCTTTGAGTGTGGGTTTATTTTCTCACCACCATCTGTTTTTACATATCATAGATAATTAGCATCATCAAAACCAACAACATATAAGTATACATGTTATCAAATGTACAGTAAGATCTAATCACTTTAAGACCCGACTGAACATCGAATCTAAGTTCTTGAGTTTTTGAACATGTCAGAGTTTCTCTGATGGCAGCTCACTATTAGGATTTTATAATGAGGATGGTGTTAGTAGCTTCCATTGGCCTTCCATGTATACTGAACAGTCCCATAAAGTGGCACACATGAAGAAGATGAGATCTGTACACCATGCATCTAGTGGCCCTGTTATGGATGGTATGATGGACCATACAAAAATCACATTGCACTGGACAATACAAACTACTAATTGCTAAATTACATTAACCAATAGATTAACCTTTTGACACTGTGTCAAAAAGGGAAACTCTGTAGCCTAATCAGATAAAGCAAACCAAGAGATACTGAATCAATGAAAAAAGAAATCCAAACTCACTTGGCTTGTAGATGTTTATAGAACGACACACTTCCCCTTCCTTCATGAGTCAAGATCAACATTGGCACCATCTTCCTCAGCTTCATCTTCTAAGTCATTTCCAAGATGTAAAAAAGTCAATGAATAACCATTAAAATGCTTCATCTTCTAGGTTCATTTCCTACAACATCCTTTTGATTATAAAAATCATTAATTAGAAATGGAACCAATTCTCTGCAAAGACAAAGGTTAACATAGATTCTCTTGAACCATTTAAGCAACACTTCAAATACATGAATACTCCAGCTCCAGCTTCTTGGCATTCATGATGCATTACATTCCCCAATAAAGGCTGCCTAAACTAGCTAACAAATCAAATATTTAAAAATGATTGCTTCTGGATGAATAATTGCTTGTGGAATCATGAAAGATTTGAAAATATTCAAACATATAAGAGAACTATTCTTCTGTTATTGAGGTAGCATTTGGAGTTACTGGCAAATCATGGATGACAGTTGGTAGGGCTTTCAGCTACCCACCCAATCATAATCATAAACATTTAAAGAATAAATATCGAAATATATAAGGAAAAAATGAGATAATGATGTAAATGTAAGTTAACTTAGTGAAACATATTTTTCCAACATGTCATCTTGGCCTTTGGATGAGATAATGATTTAAATGTAAGTTCCTAAGAACACTTCCTTCTTAGGAACTTGCAAGCTCCACAAGGAGATCCAAACCCTGTCATCTTGGCCTTTGGATATTTGGTTTTGATATCTTTTCCAAACTAGCAAGACCAGTGCAAGCACTATCACCATGTTTATAAACACTAGAGAGATAGAAGGTGGGTCACCTTATATAGGTGGGTCACCTTATATGGATATTTTAAGTACACCTGGTCTGCTAAGTGGCCTTTTTTTTTCCTGGGTCGACCTTGTCGACTTGCCAAAAACCAATCAGCGAGTGGATTTTTTTAGCTCCCATTTGACCCAACAGAGTTGGCAGAAATAAATCCATGGAGGTTGGCTCAAAACAGCAATTAGCCATCAAAATGCCCCTTTTGAGGATGCGTTGAAACAGGCCCTGAATGAGCAAATATGCATGTCCATGTGTTGATAGACAAGTTTCCATCAATGTTTCATGCATTCCAATCACTGAAAAACTACAAACTAGTGTTGATAGACAGGTTTCCATGGATGTTTCATGCATTCCTATAACTGAAAACTACAAACTACGACTATCCCACATCTACAATCAAAGATTCACCACCATTTTATAAATGGTCATGGACTATCACATTAGTCTAGACCCATTTTGATTTTCTTCCTCCATGGGTCTTGCTTTTTGACAAGTTAGCCCTTTTTTGGTAATTTCTAGTACATTTTCCAGGGAATGTTTACACTTATGTCAAAACTGTATAAAAGCTCTACAAAGATATCTAAATATATTTGGGTTTTGGGGTCTAGTCAATTTGTCACCTAAATCATAGGTGACTACCAAACTGGCAATTGCAATGGTATCGAAACAGGGCTCAAAACCCTCATTTCAGATTGATGCAGGGGTTTCATCTCTAAACACCACTTTTGACATTGTGTTAAAACAGCATAAAAAATTCACAAACCGATTCACCTTTCTCTGAACTGCTAGCATGCTTTGCAAGGCAGTTGCATCTTTATGCATGTATCTCATCTTACCTACAGCTCCAATTGCAATGCCCTCAAATATCGAGTGAAAACAGAGTGCAACAATCAGCAAAACGCTATCACCTTGTTACCAGTACTATTAGAGCGTGGCCCATTTCCTGCATAACATGCTCAACCAAAATCCTAAGATGTACGGAGTAAAATTCAGTGGTCCATTTCAAATAAATGCATCAAATCTCATTCATTTTATGATATATAAATAGATTATGTACAATTCCAACTCCCAATTACAATTGATCTAGATAGATGGCTATAGAAGGGTCTGTTTGTGTTGACAAAATCCAGAAGGATTCTGATTTCCAATCACCAGCAGTTTCTGATATGGGATCCATGTTTCTGTTGTCTGGTGGGAATGTGCCAAATAATACAAATGCATTCCATTTCCCAGAATAAACCGAAACCCGACTTAATCTAACATGGCTCCCATGTCAGATAATGTGTGATTGAAATTCATCTGGATTTTGTTTACATAAAGACCATAAAAGAGATGCATATCTTACAAAAATCAATCAAATCAACCCACATTCCTACAAAATTCCAACCGTGCAGGCAAAACTCAAATCATTACTTGAGCAGCAATCTATCTAGTCTCAAATTAACCCATGAATAATACAAGGTGAAGATAAATCAAGGAAAGAAAAGTATACCTATTACATGAAGAGTCTCCAGCCGTGAAAAGCCTATGCTCCATTCTCTCATAAGACCCCAACACCATTAATTCCGACAAACCACACCATTAAATCCGGTGACCTAGTCGCTGAAACCCATCGCCCAAAGAAGTATATTTGTACATTTTATTACTCCGTCCAGATCTCCCCACATCATAAGTGGCCATCGGCAGCTGCAATAAATTAAAACTTCATTGGGATTTTTGATCCATCTCAGAGAGAGAGAGACTAACCGTTCTTCTTCTCCTTCTCCTTCTTCTTCTCCTTTTTGCAGCGAAAGGGGGTTTTGAAAACCCTAGCGAGAGAGACGGAGAGGTTGGGCAACAGAGGGAAATGGGGCTGAGAGATAAAGAGATGGTGAAGGAACGCGAGAGATCGAGAGAGGGTTGAGTGCGAGAGAGAGAGAGAGAGAGAGAGAGAGAGAGAGAGAGAGAGAGAGAGAGAGAGAGAGAGAGAGAGAGGAGACAGGGAGAGGGAGGGTGAGTCGCGGGCGGGCAAGAGAGAGAGAGAGGGAATTGCTTTCGTGAAATGGGGGAGCGCGAGGGAACTGCTTTTGTGAAATGGGGTGCGCGGGAGAGGTTCGCGGATGAGATTTTAGGGGTGATTTATTTTAGGACACGTGGGGCCCACCATCCTGTATGTTAATTATCCAGTTCGTCCATTCATTTTAACGGCTCATTTTTAGGGTTTATCCAAAAAATGAGTCAGATCTAAGATATAGGTGGACCACACCAAATATTAACGATATAAATTTATTTTTTCATTTTTTCTCATGGTGTGGTCCACTTAGACTTTTGATCTTTCTAATTATTGGACTCATGTACTGCAATAATATTTCAAAATTGATGGACCGATTAGATAAAATAAATATATTGCAATGGGCCCCATGGAGCCCCTTAAGCATCGTCAGTCTCTAATAAGGTCCCATGGGGAGGTATGTTTTAGCTACAGATTAAGTATGTTTTAGCTACGGATTAAATCCGTAGCTAATTAGCTACAGATTAAAGCCGTAGCTATAGATCTCTATAGTCCGTAGCCTTTACTCATTTTTTTGGTAGTGACGAGAGAGCAAAGATCAAGCAACTCGAGAAGAGCTACAAAAAGGGACTCAACTAATCGAGATCCGACAATGGTGGCTCGTGGATATTTACACAACTCACAGGCACAACGCAACGATGGTGCTGGATAACAACAGATCTAAGCTATGATAAATTCTGGAATAACTACAACGTGGCTGGAGAAAAGTGGAGGTCCTAAGACTAAGTTAAGATAAGACAACATTGCACTGTGAGAGATGATGTGCGTGATTGCTCCGTTTGTGCCTCGTGCCCTTCTTTGGGTGCTCCTTATATAAATTGGGAGAGTCGGCAATTATATTAGGTTTCTTCGCTAGTTCATGATTGATCCTGAAAAGGTATGGGATCATATCCTAGTTAGACTTGGATTCCTCCTTCTATCCCTTAATTTCCTACTAATTTAAGAAGTATCCACTTCTTGAACCTTCATAGTTGTTGCAAAAGCACCGATCATCTTTGGGATACTTTTCGTTTGGACGTGATTGTGTGAGATTGCCTTGCAAATGAATGATTTCTAATCTTGGTGGGACTTTATTGGCTTGTTTAGCATGCTGCTTGATCACACGTGTCACTCGTGTGAGGACTACATGTCCTTCTAGTGTTTAGTTTTTCTTGTCAGTAGAAGTGTGTACGATTTTGAGCCATTTTGCTTTTGACAGGTAATATGTCACTGAAAGGAGCGGGTCAGAATATATTCTCAGGGTGCGAGTAGGATTTTATCCATTAGTCGTATATAGTGGTGACACCTTGTATCATTCCATTAGTCTACATGGACCATGCCAAGTCAGGTATAAACAAAAAGTGGAAGCACACCACTTGTAACATTGTGTTAATTAGTATATATTTATCTTAGTTTTATTAGTTATTGTCATATTATACTTTATACTTTGTATCAATAAAAAAAAAAAAAAAAAGTTTAGTAGAGTAGTAGGAAGTGACTGTGTTTTGATTAAGAAAATTCTCCTCATGAGGTCACTTCCTCTGTTCAACCCATGTGCTTGATGTTCTCGTAAACATAGGCATCACCAATAGTCTGGATTACCCCCGCATCGGCCGACTAGTCAGACTTCAGGTGCCTGATGTTCTCGTAAACGTAGGCATCACCAATAGTCTGCATTCCGCTGCATCGGCCGACCAGTCAGAATTGAAACCAAGTCTAATGTGCAAAAGGCTACTTCCCCCGTGGTTGGTGGTCGGTGCTCTGTGGGGCCACCGTGATGTATGTGTTTCACACATTCCGTTCATCCATTTTTAAAGATCATTTTGGGGCTTTATGCCAAAAATGAGAAGGATATAAATCTCAGGTGGACCACGCCATAGGAAAACAGTAGTGATTGGATATCCACCATTAAAATCCTCCTAAGGCCCACTGTACTGTTTATTTGATAACCAATAGGTTGATTAGGTCATAAAGACCCAGATTAAGGGAAAAAAAACCATATCAGCTTGATCCAAAACTTTCATGGCTCCCAAAAAGTTTTTAATGGTCCACGTTCATTCAACACTTTTTCCTGTAATGTGGTCCACTTGAGGTTTATTTATACCTCATTTTTGGTCTCATACCATAAAATGATCTAGAGAAATAGATGGACGGCAGGGATGAAACACATACATCATGGTGGGGCCCACAGAGGACCGACGACAGCCATTGGCTGGTGGCGAGGGAGTAGCCAATCCGTTTCCGCGAAGCCTCGTTCACATGTCAGTCTTATCCATGGTAATGGCTAGACTCCTGCGTTCGCTCAGCACCATTTTGAAAGTGTTAGTGGGTCATCTCCTTGCATGTGACATCCTTGTACATGCAATCAAGCCATCCAAATTTTGAGACCCATTGTAAATGGAGCATATGTCTAAAACAATACAGGTCAAGCAGTCCTAGCCATCCATTAAGCAGCTATCCAATTGATGGTTAAATCGTGAAATCTGGACGAGTTCAAATTCGAAAGTAAATTAGATGGTTATTGTTACATACTCATTTTAATTTTTGGTTTACGATCCATCCGCAGTTGGGTCAGGGATTTGGACGGTCTCGAATTCAGTACAATTATATGCACGTGATCGTCGATCTGCCGTAAAAAAAAAAAAGAGAAAAAGAGAGAGTTAACAAAGTCAATACAAAATTTTAAGATTTTTTAGTGAGATTTTGACCATAACAGTGTCGTAGTATCGTAAATGCCCTCGATACTTGTGTGAGCGTTATAATAACTTTTTTTAAAAATTCGTGAATGAAAATACCCTGCTTTGGAACTTGACACCCTTAACAAATTTTTTTTTTTTTTCTCTTTCTTTATTAATTTTCTTGAGCTTTTCCTTCTTTTTCAAACATACTTTCTAAGAAACCGTCATAGAATTTATTTTCCATTCCACCTATTTATAGGTTCCCTTGTATCTCGATAATGAAAAAAAAAACAAAAAGGAAGGTAAGGATTAACTTCATCCAATGATTTTTGAGCCCACCTTGGGTTGGGTTAGGGTTGAATTATAGGAACCTTCGGTTGAGCTTGGGTAGAGTTGTACATGAACCGAGTTAACTCGATTAGCTCACTTGACTAGAAAAAGCTTGATTTGACTTGGTTTGAAAATGAGCTCGAGCCAAGTTAAGTTGATTTTTTGAGCTCAAAAAAATTTCAAGCTGAGTTTGAGCTTGCCCGAGCTCAACTCGACTAAGATCGAACCCCAACTCAAATCAAACTCGGATCGAACCAGTTCGATGACTCGGTTATTTTGATATTATTATTGCTTAGCAAATGTTTGATGAAATGACTCGATGAAGCATTGGCCGGTGGCGAGGAAGGTATTTATATAAAACAAATACTCTTGTATTTTGATTTTTATGTTACCTGCTGAGTGTTTGATGAAATACATGTGAACCTATGCTGCTACTTTACATTTTGTGAGAAATTGAAGCCATACTCCATGTGTTTTAGAAAATGCCATAGAGGCTCGATCTTGGCTTGAACTCGGCTCAAACTGGGCCGAGCTGCTGACCTAACCAAACCGAACAGGCCAGTTAGGCCCAAGGACGAGTTTGAGCTGGGATCAACCAATGGCCGAGCCCTGTCGTGCTCTGCCAAGCTCGACTTGGTTCGACCTGTGTACACCTCTAGGCTTGGGTACTTGAGCACCAACCCGACGCAACCCACCCTACTTTCGGGCCTACCCACCATCCTGCAACATCGTGTTAAAGTCAAGCCGCGTTTGTGTATATATATATATATATATATATATATATATATATACACACACATATATATATATATATATATATATATATATCTCAACAACTACACGATAGATCAATAGCAATATCTACCACACATTTTTTAATCTACATGTTTTTTTGTATGACCATGCATCATCCACAGCCCCTACAAAGCTTCTACATCTTCTTCTTCTTTACCTACGCCGCTCTTCCATCCCTCTCTTCCTCCATTCAAAGCTTGAGCCGTGGATCATCGATCTCTGTCGAGAGACCCGACAATGTTCTTGTTTCACCAGATGGCACCTTCTCTTCCGGATTCCACAGGATCAGTGACAACGCTTATTGCTTCGCAATATAGTTCAACCAATCAACCATTTTCACACCCGTTTGGATGGCTAATCGTGACCATCCGGTTAATGGAAGACGGTCTGCTTTTTCTCTACAGGGAGATGGAAATCTCATCTTAACAGATGGCGGGCGGTCAACCATTTGGACCACAAACACTGCGTCGACTTCCTTGGTGCAATTACGCCTCGAGAACACAGGAAATCTCATCCTACAAAACTATGAAGAAAATAGTACGCTCTGGCAAAGCATTGATTTCCCGACGGATACTCTCCTTCCTCAACAACCACTCACCAAGAACTCCAAGCTTATTTCGTCTAGAAGCCAAACTAACTACTCTTCTGGTTTTTACTCTCTCTACTTCGATAATGACAACATTCTACGCCTACTATACAACGGTCCGAGTATATCAAGCGTGTATTGGCCGGACCCTGGGCTCGTTAGCTGGGAAGTTCAACGAACGACCTACAACAATAGTAGAATTGCTATCTTCGATCCTCTCGGCCAATTCCATTCCTCTGATGACTTGAAATTCATTAGTTCGGATTTTGGGTTGGGTCCCAAAAGAAGGCTAACCATGGATTTCGATGGGAATGTTCGGCTCTACAGTTTAAATGAGAAGAAAGGGAGTTGGGCAGTTTCATGGCTAGCCATCAGAAGATCATGCACCATCCATGGCCTATGCGGGCCTAACGGGATCTGTGTCCACACACCTGAAAGGAGATGCACATGTCCACCTGGATTCAAGGTGAAAGACCCCGCTGACTGGTCGCAGGGTTGTGAGCCCACCTTTGATCTCTCCTGCGACGCTAAAGCTTCATCATTTATCAGTGTCCCTAACGTCGATTTCTATGGCTATGATATCAACTGCACTGAGAAATTAACGCTGGAAGCTTGCAAGTACTTATGCTTGCAGTTGTGTTCTTGTAAAGCTTTCATGTACCACATGGACGGGCTAGGCCGGTGTTACCCGAAGACGTTGTTGCTCAATGGCTTCCAGGAGTTGTCTTTCTCAGGGACCATGTACATCAAAGTGCCGAAAAACAGGACCATCTCCAAAGAATACTTCACAGATGGAATCAAATTGAACTGTCCACCGAAAGCCCATGTCGAATTGCCCAGGGCATACGAAACAAAGCAAGAGAATGCCTTTATTAAATACCTTTTGTTGTTTGTCTCTGCAGTCGGTGGAGCCGAGCTAGTCTGCATACTCATAGGGTGGTTCATGTTCATGAATAACAATGACTCAAATGCCATTGAACAAGGGTACCTCGTCGCCACGACTGGATTCAAGAAACTCAGTTATGCTGAACTAAAGAAGGCCACCGGGAATTTCAGTGAAGAGATAGGAAGAGGAGGAGCGGGAGTTGTATACAAAGGAGTGTTGTCAGATCAACGGGTAGTGGCCATCAAGCGGCTGGAAGGAATCAATCAAGGGGACGCAGAATTTCTTGCTGAGGTGAGTACTATTGGGCGGATCAATCACATGAACTTGATACAGATGTGGGGTTTTTGCGCGGAAGGGAAACACAGGCTTTTGGTGTATGAATACATAGAGCATGGATCCTTAGATGACAATCTCTTCTCCAATTCTCTTGATTGGGAGAAGCGGTTCGAGATCGCCATAGGGACCGCGAAAGGCCTAGGTTATCTGCATGAGGAGTGCCTTGAGTGGGTTCTGCATTATGTTATTAAACCGCAGAACATACTATTAGACAGTGACTACATGCCAAAGGTGGCTGATTTCGGCTTGTCTATGTTGTTGGATCTACGCGGGCTTGATAGATCGAGCTTCTCAACGGTCAGAGGAACGAGAGGCTACATGGCTCCTGAATGGACCTTGAATCTTCCAATCACGTCTAAGGTGGATGTGCACAGCTACGGGATTGTTGTGTTGGAGATGTTGACTGGAAGGAGGCCGACTGGATTCCATGTCCTGGACGAGGGAGGTGAAGGAGATGGACGGTTGGTACCATGGGTGAGGGATGTGATGAATGGTAGGGCCAGTTCCAAGCAACGTAGGATTGAAGAAATCATGGACCCGAGGATTGATAGTGGGTATGATTTGGTTAAGATGGAACTTCTTGTTAGAGTGGCTTTGCAATGTGTGGTGGAGGAAAGAGATGCCAGGCCCCCCATGAGCCATGTTGCAGAGATGCTCCTTGGTCATGAAAACAACCATGAGGGATGTGAAGGGTCTTCGCACGAGTTTGGCTAGAACCTTGCTTGCGTTTGCACGTGCCAATGTAGTGCATGTTGCAAAATATTGGCCATTCATCAGGAGGGCTCCAGCGTTTATGTGCCTTGGGCCAAACATACTGCATTTGCTGTGGACTGTGGAGTGTTTAGTTAACATCTCACCCATCTATTTGATTGCCATCAAAGATCCAAGTAGGCCACATTAGTAGATTTAGTTTTTGTAACTACTCTTGTGATTTATTTTCATGCTTGACTTTGTTTTCTATGGAATATTGAATCCAGTGAATCTCTCTAAAAGTTTAGCTTAAACTTATTCAACTGCAAGGAAAATGTATTCAATCCGGTCTGAAAGCTATTCAAATGCTTTTGTACATTAAATAAGACCCACCATGATAATGGGTGTCATAAAAATCAGGTCTACAATGTCATCAGGTGGACCACACCATTAAGGCAAAACCACCGAGAAACCTCCAAATTCACGTATTGGCACGTATGATTGTAGGATGGGCCGCGCCTGATTTTTGGGATTCTTACTTTGAAGGGAGAGCGACAGTTGTGTACTAAATCAAATACATTGTAACCTTCAATCCACATTCAACAAGAAATGGGTGGCTAAGATCTTCCAATTTGAGAGATTTTGGGGGCATGGTTCATCTTCAATGTGGTATGCTAAATTAATTTCTTGGATGAGACCCTGATCCATAGCTCAAGTGGTAGACTGAGTGAAAGAAACCTCGTTTCAACACTGAGGTCTTGGTATCGATCCCTAGTGGAGGTGGCTAACTATGAAGTGTGAACTGACAGTGGAGTGTACTAACCAGCTAACAGAAAAATAATAATAACAATAATTTATTAGATGAACCAAACATGGGGCAGATGCAAACCTGATGCACAATAGGCGAGTTCCCTGTTCGATAGATAGACTGGATTAAATCTGGTCGATGAATGGGAAAGAGATGGACTGTTGATATGTAACATGGCCTGGAATACGATGACTGGTCAGGTCACTTCAAGAAATTTGGGATTTGTACATGCCTCTATTTGTAGATAGTTTGTATAAGGCTATGTTTCTAGTCATTCGTAAAGGATCTTTTTGTTTTTTTCCTTCTTCCTCCTCCTTAACCGAGGGATATATATTATAGAAAATTTGTAACCTAATTGATGAATGAATGAACGAGTTTACACTCCTTTAAATAAGGATACTAATCCATGAAAGAAGTTTTGGAATTAAACTAAGAAAACTCCTTGAAATCACGACCTACTACAAATAGTAAACTTACTATTTATAGACGGTCGCGATTCCTACTAGTGCATATGGTTTTAGGCCAAAAATAGTGTGCTTCACCACGCTGCTCTCATAATTATTCTAAGCACTTTTCATTTTAGGCACAATTCCTAAAGCCCAACCCATGAAGAGTTATAATCAAACTAAATCTTACTATCAGTAGTAAAAACGAAATTAAAACAAGAATTGAATCGTCGATCTGATGGTATTTTGTAAATTCGGTGTGGGTAGCCAGGCGTAGCGGGTTGGGTGGCTAAATTAGCTCATCCTACCCCAAATTCATATGTGGTACATCCGATAGCTTATTCCGGTTTGTGAGATATGTCTGTTTGAAGTTCTAACGGTCCGGATCACCTCTATCTCCGATTGGGCCTCTTCTTCTCTATCTTGGCCATGAAACTGCCTACAACCTACTCTACATCAGTTTGCGAGATACGCTGTTTTAAGGTTCTAACAGCCTGGATCACTTCTGCCTCCGATCGGACCTTTTCTGGTCCATCTTGGCCTTGAAATTGTACGTAACCCACTCTACATCACTGTCTAATCAGATTCATTCGCACTTGACATGAGAATCACTCCCTCTCTCTTTGCTTTAACAAATATAAAGTGACACGTACCTGAAGTGCGGCCCAGATCTTTGACACCTGTGGGCCGAGCAAAAATCAACCGTACCACAAAGGTCGAGAGCAACAGGCATACGCGAGAATGTACATGTGTGAGACAGAGGACATTTCACCTAAAAGGTGGTTGGCTCTTTATAATGCGGTGTAGATCAAGATAGAAGGAAATGGCCAAAGGAAGACGTGAATGAGCAGCTTTGCCGAAATATGGTTATGAATCAAAACTTTTGGTCCTCATCCGTCTCCTCATGGTTATTATTATTATTATTATTATAAATATTTGGAAGATTTTTTATTTTTTATTTTTTTAAAATCCGGCTTACTTTTGTAACTTCTCTTCATCCAGGCAAGCCACAGCGGATGATTAATGAGTTAGATGAATACACACACCATATTGGCCCTACATACAAACCTATGGTTCACGTTCCATACCCATTGTTCCCTGCGTGTGCCCCACCTGAGTTGTGGCTCACATAGTTTTGGCCCTAGGGCTTGGAAGCTAGGGGCAGACCTGAATGAATAGAGTGGATGCCCCGCGTAAAACATGGTGGTCCCATAGAGCTTTATTTTTGTATGTGTTGGGTAATACAACACCCAGAGGATTCCAGTCCCACTCCCACTGGGTAATAGCGCTGTCAATCGGTACAGTAGCCTGCATAGCCTAACGAGCTCGACTTGGAGTAGGGCTGGGTTTGGGCTCAAATCATTTTTGCCCAACTGGTCTGGCTCAGCCCATGCATACCAGATATTATATTTAATATCTGTAAATGTGTGATCTCCTACAAATAAGTCATTCAAATATTCAGTTAATCTATTATATGTTAATGTGTGATCTCCCACAAATAAGTCATTCAAATCTTCAGTTAATCCATTCATCTTGAATGTAGACTATTGGTTTCATTCCTCTAAAATATTCTTCTTCCTCTTCTTTTTTATTATTTATTTATTTATTTATTTTAATGCTTGTGTGGCCGCCTGCATTACCTAACGAGCTCAACTTGGATTAAGGCTGGGTTTGGGCTCACATCATTTTAGCCCAACTGGTCCAGCTCAGCCCACTTTGACTGGACATTTTATGTAAATATGTGATATCCCACCAATAAGTCATTCCAATCCTTCCTTAATTCATTCATCTTGAATGTAGATCATTGGTTTCATTCCTTTAAAATATTCATGTTTTTTTTTTTTTTTTTTTAATAATTTTTTAAAAAAATAAAATTTAATGCATGTATGGCTGCCTGCGTTGCCTAACAAGCTCAACTTAGATTACGGTTGGGTTTGGCCTTGAATCATTTTAGACCAACTGGTCCGGCTCAGCTCATTCTGACCCGACATTATATGTAAATATTTGATATCCAATAAATAAGTCATTCCAATCCTCAATTAATCCATTCATCTTGAATGTAGACCATTGGTTTCATTCCTCTAAAATATTCATGTTTTATGCATGTATGGCCACCTGCATTACTTAACGAGCTCAACTTGGATTAGGCCTGGGTTTGGGCTCAAATCATTTTAGCCCAACTGGTCCGGCTCAGCCCACTCTGACCAGACATTATATGTAAACGTGTGATATCCCTCAAATAAGCTGGTCGTATTGACGTTAGTAGGGCCTGTGGGCCCTGTCATGATATATGCATTAAATCCATACCGTTCTGCCATTTGAAGAGCTCATGGCTCGTGTGGGACCACCCTGCACATGTGTTAAGGGTGGGGCCCACCTTGATGTTTGTATCAACCATCCATCCGTGTGGGTTCCACCTTGATATATCTGTCGTGTACATGGACCCCACGTGATGTATGTATCTCCACCGTCCAGTCCTTAGACGGTGGGACTTACCTTGATGCATATGTGTGATGTATATTTGAGGCCCACCTTGATGTATTTATGACCCATCTATGGGGCCCACCCGAATGTATTTGTGGCCCATCCATGAGGCCCATCTTGATGTATTTGTGGCCCATCCGTTAAGGCCCACCTTGATGCAATTGCGTCCCATATGATGAGGCCCATAGTGATGTATATGCGGCATAGATCTGCGGCCCATTGTGATGTATATGCGCTCCATAAGTGAGGCCTGATGTGATGTATATAAGGCCCTTGTGTAAGGCCCATTGTGATGTTTATGCAGCCCGTGTTCGAGGCCCATGTGATATATTTGAGGCCCATGTAATGGGGCCCACCTGTTGTGTATTTGAGGCCCATGTACAGGGCCCACATGTTGTGTATTTGAGGCCCAGGGGTTGTGGCCTAATTGTGAAGTATTGAGGCCCATGGGTTGTGGCCCATCATGGTGTATTTATGGCCCATATGACGTGGCTCATTGTGATATATTCGCGGCCCATTATATTGTATATCGAGGCCCATTGGTGCGGCCCACATGTTATGTGTATTAGGCCCATTTGAGCGGCCCATTGTGATGTGTATCAGGCCCATTTGGCGAGGCCCACATTGATGTATATATATATGGCCCACGTAAGGAGGCCCACCGTGATGTGTTCGCGACCTTTGGCGAGGCCCGACATGATGTATATTAGAGGCTTATGTGATGTGTTTGAGGCCCAGGTGCAGGGCCCACCTATTGTGTATTTGAAGCCCGTGTGATGAGGCCCATGTGATGTATTTGAGGCCCAGGTGCAGGGCCCACCTATTGTATATTCAAGGCTCGATGTGATGTGTGATTTTGCCATGATGTATGTAATGATGTTTATGTGGGCTACTCCTTGGAAGCAATATTAGTTAAATGTCCACATTGTGACCTTCCTTTGGGCATTGTTAGGCCCATTCTCATCGATCTCAATTGTCGAGGCTAATTATCGTGACCGATTGCTGATTCTGATTATCAATTGATTTCGATTATTGTGGCTGATTACCGATTTCGATCATCGAGGCCAATTATTGATTGATTCCAATTGTTGTGACTGATTGCCGATTCGATCATCGGGGACGATTATCGATTGATTCCGATTGTTGTGGCCGATTACCGATTCTAATTATCGAGGCCGATTATCGATCGATTCCGATTGTCATGGCTGATTGTCGATTAGCGATCAAGGCTGATTATCGTGACCGATTGTTGATTTCGATTGTCGTGGCCCATTGCCAACTCTAATTATCGAGGCTGATTATCGATCGATTCCGATTACTGTGGCTGATAGCTGATTTCGATCATCGAGGCCGATTATTGATCGATTTCGATTATTGTGGTCGATTGCTGATTCTGATCACCAAGGCCACTTATCGATCGATTCTAATTGTTATGGTCAATTCCGATTCTGATTATTGATCGATTTCGATTGTCGTGGTCGATTGCCGATTAGCGATCGAGGCTGATTATTGTGACCGATTGCCGATTCCGATTGTTGAGGCCAGATATTAAGGCTGATTGTTGAGGCCCAATGTGATGTATATGCGGCCTATATTTGAGGCCCATTGTGATATACATTCGGCTCGTTTTTAAGACCCACTGTGATGTATATGTGGCCCGTTGTGATGTGTATTCAGCCCATGTTTAAGGCCCAATGTGATGTATATGAGGCCTATGTGATGAGGCCCATTGTGATACATTGAGGGCCAGGCGGTGGAGCTCATTGTGATGTATGTTAAGCCCATCATGATGTGTATTAAGCTCTTGAGTGAGGCCCATAGTGTTGTATATTAAGCCCTTGTGTGAGGTCATAGGTCCACTATATGTTAGGATCTATGTGGGTCATTCCTTGGGGGCAATGTTAGTTAAATGTCTACATTGTCGAGGCCGATTATCGATGCCGGTCATTAATACTGATTATGAGTATGTGACAGCATAACATCATGATGCATACCCATACATATCATTTACATGTTTATTATGAGATATGATTAACCATTACATATGCCATAGCACAGATGGCTTATGGGACTCCCTGATAGGTGGAGTTATCCCACATGAGCATATGATATGTGCAAGATTGATGCAGATTAGGCTACATGACTTATGCATCTTGCATTATGTGATTGTGATTACTATACGTCCTAACGACATCAGGGCTGTGACCTCCACAGGCATGTCGTGGATGACCAGTTGGGACACCGGAAATGTTTGGTTCGAGCATCTGGGCACTTTGGATGTCCGTAGGTGAAAGTCTATAAACTTCTGAGGCCAAGAGACGCCCCAACATTTAGACCGAGTCGATACATGAGCGCCCGAGTGCCGGATAGCAGTAGGTCGCATCTCCCGCTATGTCGTGGTTGGTTGGGAGGGGTGTGGCTTTATCAGCCCGAGTGAGGGGGCTGTAAACTAGGCTGAGTTTGACCAACTCCCAAATGGGTCCGCTATCGATGAGCCGGGTAGGCATTGGTATAATACTGGCAGGTAAGTAGTGAGGTCTTTTCCACTCGCTAGGCTACGCGGCCGGTAGGGGCGACAGCCAGCTTAGAGTGTACTATACCCCAGTGATGATCCTAGAGATGTACAGTACTGATATATGAACTTATTGAGCAAGTGTTGTATATTCATTCATTCACTATCCACTCGGGCTGGTGGTGTGCAATTATTTATTACGTGTACCTTCACAATGGGCAAGATTTCGATTGGGGCACGAGACCAACATGAGATCAGGAGTTTACTACATTGAGTCTGACTATCCAAATTTAGGTATGAGACTGGTTTGGGTAGAAGTCCCTTGTGGTGGACCCCGTAGCCTGTGATACTAGTACTATCATCCCGACTTTACAATTTTACTTGGTTATTTCATTCACATCGCATATTGTATTACATCCGCATGCATATAACATTTTGGGATTTGTTATGTTTCTACACTTATATGGCTTAGACAGACTCAGCAGGATTTACATATTGCATTGTACCCTCGACATCTGATATTTGACTCTCTTGAACTCTTCATTTGCATAGCTGATTTGTATTTTGTACTCTGATATTATATGACTCATGGACTTGTCAGTATTTTTGCTTACTCTGATATTATATAGTTCATGGACTTATTAGTATCTCCGTTTGCTCTGATATTACATTCTGAACACGCATATACTGCTCACACACTTACACCACCCTCTAAGCTTTTTATAAGCTTATGCACGATAGATGCGTGCAGGTGGCATTGCTCACAGCAGCGTTGAACTTGGAGCATGCAGCTGTCTTGTGGAGCTTTGATTTTATTTTGACATATGTATTTTTCCTTTCAGCATTGTATTCAAAGTTTATATTAGTGGATATGTGATGATGATGTTGCTTTTTGTGATTTGGGTAAACTTACGGTTATGCTTCTTACGAGATAAATGTACGTCAAAAAATCCTTCTTGTGGGATCCCAGGATCGGAACTTGGCATATGGGTGCTGAGAGCTGAGAATGGGGTACTATGGAGGCTGTCGGTACCGAATTCGTCGATCGGGATTCCTGTGAATTGGATTTCGGGGTTTGGGACGTGACAGGTCCACTACAACTTTGGATCTACCTTATTCTTTGCTTTATGCCCTAAAATAATCTCTTCAAATGGATGGATGATGTGGATGTAACACATACCTCATGATGGATCCCACAGAACTTAATGACGTCAGTTTAATATCCAGTCACCTTGCTTAACCTGTCAGTAGCTAATTCGCGTCCGGTAACTTCTGGCGAAATCGACACGGATCACGTTCTACCGTTGCCCGTCTCCAGCTATGAATGGGCATGAGCTTTGAGTGGTCACGTGGTGTATGGGTTTTATCCACATTGTCCATCCATTTTTCCTTATCATTTTAGGGCATTATACCAAAACTGAGGCAGATCCAAATCTCAAGTGGACCACACCATAGGAAGCAGTGTGATAATGATTTTCACCGTTAAAATTTTTTAGGGCCTACCGTGATGTTTATTTGACATCCAACCTGTAGATTAGGTCATACAGACCTAGATGATGGTAAAAACACTACACCAAAACTGCGAAAAAAGGATGGTCCAAAACCGTCTCAAATGACCAAAAAGGACGGTCATGGACCGTTGTAAGGGCCATCAAATTTTGACGTGTTGTATTACTTAAAGGACGGTCGAAAACCGTCATTTTTATTGATGAAAAAAGGACGGTCATAGACCGTCTTAAAAAAGGACGGTCGTGAACCGTCCTTAAAAAGGATGGTCTCGGACCGTCTCTTATGAGCCTTTAAGGGACGGCCATCGACCGTCCTTAAAAAAGACCATTGTAGACTGTCTCTGATAAGCCTTCAAAGGACGACCATAGACCGTCCTTTAAAAGGACGGTCATGGACCGTCCTTAAAAAGGACTGTCATGGACCGTCTCTTATAGGCCTTCAAAGGACGGCCATAGACCGTCCTTTATAAGAGGGTCAATATATATATTTCATCGTATTCTTCCTGATATACACCTGTTATATAATATATTTTATCATATTCACATTCACATCCATCTAAACAACCCAAACTACGTAAATCCAACATAAACTACATTCATCTAAATATAAACTACATCCATCCAAACACAAGCAATCTTATCCACATTACATTCATCCACACATAAATACATATAAGTTTAACATCATAAATAAAAAAAGAAAAAAAATCTGCAACAATTTTCTTTGTGTGTCTTTCACCTGAA
This sequence comes from Magnolia sinica, assembly GCF_029962835.1. Taxonomy (NCBI): domain Eukaryota; kingdom Viridiplantae; phylum Streptophyta; class Magnoliopsida; order Magnoliales; family Magnoliaceae; genus Magnolia; species Magnolia sinica. Next base: position 60,640,753 of record NC_080589.1, on the reverse strand, counting down.
AAAAAATATATTAAACCAACAAAACATTATAATTCAGAATCTTGAAGAATTGCATAAACTTCTTCCAAAAAAGCGGGCACTTTTTAAAAATAAAACTGATCATTAAAATAGGTTTAAGTTTAGGTTTTAGGTTTAGATTTAGGTTTAGGATTAGGTTATAGGTTATAGGTTATAAGTTTTGGTTATAGGTTAAGGTTTAGGTTATAGGTTTTGGTTTAGGTTTAGGTTAAGGTTTAGGCTTAGGTTATAAGTTTAAGTTAAGGTTTAGGTTTTAGTTATAGGTTATAGTATATAGGTTATAGCTTTAGGGAATTGAGAATAGGTTAAGGTTAAGGTTTAGGTTTAGGAAATCGGGTCCGAGTTTGGGATCAGGTTTAGGTTTGGGTTATCAAGTCTAGGTTTAAGTTTAGGTTAGGGAGTTGAGATTAGGATTAGGTGTAGGTTTAGGTTCAAGGATTTGAGAATACATTTCGATTTTAGGTTTAGGTTTAGGTTTTAGGCTTATGTTTAGGTTATAGGTTTAGGTTATAAGTGCAGGTAATAGGTTTAGGTTTATGTTAGGTTATAGGTTAAGGTTTAGGTTTAGGAAATCGGGTTCGGGTTCGGGATCGGGTTTAGGTTTGGGTTTTCAAGTTTAGGTTTAGGTTTAGGTTAGGGAGTTGAGATTAGGATTAGGTATAGGTTTAGGTTTAGGGATTTGAGAATACATTTCGATTTTAGGTTTAGGTTTAGGTTTTAGGCTTATGTTTAGGTTATAGGTTTAGGTTATAGGTTTAGGTTTAGGTTAGGTTATAGGTTAAGGTTTAGGTTTAGGAAATCGGGTTCGAGTTCGGGATCGGGTTTAGGTTTAGGTTAGGGAGTTGAGATTAGGATTAGGTGTAGGTTTAGGTTTTATGATTTAAGAATACATTTACGTTTTAGGTTTAGGTTATAGGTTAAAGGTTATAGGTTTAGGTTTAGGTTTAGGTTAAGCTTTAGGTTTAGGTTTAGGTTTAGGTCATAAGCTATAGGTTTAGGGAATTGAGAGTATGTTAATGTTTAGGTTTAGGAAATTGGGTACGGGTTCGGGATCGGGTTTAGGTTTAGGTTTTCAAGTTTAGGTTTAGGTTTAGGTTAAGGAGTTGAGATTAGGATCAGGTATAGGTTTAGGTTTAGGGATTTGAGAATACATTTAGGTTTTAGGTTTAGGTTTAAATTTAGGTTATAGGTTATAGGTTATTGGTTTAGGTTAAAGTTTAAGTTTAGGTTTAGGTTTAGGTTTAGGTTATAAGCTATAGGTTTAGGGAATTGAGAATAGGTTAAGGTTTAGGTTTAGGAAATCGGGTTCGGGTTCGGGATCAGGTTTAGGTTTGGATTTTCAAGTTTAGGTTTAGGTTTAGGTTTAGGTTAGGGAGTTGAGATTAGGATTAGGTGTAGGTTTAGGTTTAGAGATTTGAGAATATATTAGGTTTTAGGTTTAGGTTTAGGTTCTATGTTATATGTTATAGGTTTAGGTTTAGGTTTAGGTATAGGTTATAAGCTATAGGTTTAAGGAATTAAGAATAGGTTAAGGTTTAGGTTTAGGAAATCGGGTTCGGGTTCGAGATCGGGTTTAGGTTTAGGTTTTCAAGTTTAGGTTTAGGTTAGGGAGTTGAGATTAGGATTAGGTGTAGGTTTAGGTTTAGGGATTTGAGAATACATTTCGGTTTTAGGTTTAGGTTTAGGTTATAGGTTACAGGTTTAGGTTTAGGTTTAAGTTAAGGTTATAGGTTATAGGTTATAGGTTATAGGTTTAGGTTATAAGCTATATGTTTAGGGAATTGAGAATAGGTTAAGGTTTAGGATTAGGAAATTGGGTTCGGGTTCGGGATCGGGTTTTGGTTTGGGTTTTCAAGTTTAAGTTTAGGTTTAGGTTAGGGAGTTGAGATTAGGATTAGGTGTTGGTTTAGGTTTAGGGATTTGAGAATACATTTAGGTTTAGGTTTAAGAAATCGGGTTCGGGTTCGGGATCGAGTTTAGGTTTGGGTTTTCAAGTTTAAGTTTAAGTTAGGGAGTTGAGATTAGGATTATGTGTAGGTTTAGGGATTTGAGAATACATTTAAGTTTTAGGTTTATGTTTAAGTTATATGTTATAGGTTTAGGTTTAGGTTTAGGTTAAGGTATAGGTTTAGGTTTCGGTTTAGGTTATAAGCAATAGGTTTAGGGAATTGAGAATAGGTTAAGGTTTAGGTTTAGGAAATCGGGTTCGGGTTCGGGATCGGGTTTAGGTTTAGGTTAGGGAGTTGAGATTAGGATTAGGTGTAGGTTTAGGTTTAGGGATTTGAGAATACATTTAGGTTTAGGTTAAGGTTTAGGTTTAGGTTATAAGCTATATGTTTAAGGAATTGAGAATAGGTTAAGGTTTAGGTTTAGGAAATCGGGTTGGGGTTCGGGATCGGCTTTAGCTTTTGGTTTTCAAGTTTAGGTTTGGGTTTAGGTTAGAGAGTTAAGATTAGGATTAGGTGTAGGTTTAGGTTTAGGGATTTCAGAATACATTTAGGTTTTACGTTTAGGTTTAGGTTATAGGTTACAGGGTTAGGTTTAGGTTAAGGTTTAGGTTTAGGTTATAAGATATAGGTTTAGGGAATTGAAAAAAGGTTAAGGTTGAGGTTTAGGAAATCGGGTTCGTGTTCGGGATCGGGTTTAGGTTTGGGTTTTCAAGTTTAAGTTTAGGTTTAGGTTAGGGAGTTGAGATTAGAATTAGGTGTAGGTGTAGGTTTAAAGATTTGAGAATACATTTAGGTTTTAGGTTTAGGTTTAGGTTTATGTTATAGGTTTAGGTTAGGTTTAGGTTTAGGTTTAAGTTTAGGTTATAGGTTTAGGTTAGATTTAGGTTTAGGTTATAGGTTATAGGTTATAGGTTATACCTTTAGGGAATTGAGAATAGGTTAAGGTTTAGGTTTAGAAAATCAGGTTCGGGTTCGGGATCGGGTTTAGGTTTGGGTTTTCAAGTTTAGGTTTAGGTTTAGGTTAGGGAGTTGAGATTAGGACTAGGTGTACGTTTAGGTTTAAGGATTTGAGAATACACTTAGGTTTTAGGTTTAGGTTTAGGTTATAGATTTAGGTATAGGTTAGGTGATAGGTTAAGGTTTAGGTTTAGAAAATTGGGTTCGGGTTCAGGATCGGGTTTAGGTTTGGGTTATCAAGTTTAGGTTTAGGTTTAGGTTAGGGAGTTGAGATTAGGATTAGGTGTAGGTTTAGGTTTAGGGATTTGATAATATATTTGGATTTTAGGTTTATGTTTAGGTTATAGGTATAGGTTTAGGTTTCGGTTTAGGTTATAAGATATAGGTTTAGGGAATTGAGAACAGGTTAAGGTTTAGGTTTAGGAAATCGGGTTCGGGTTCGGGTTTAGGTTTTGGTTTTCAAGTTTAGGTTTAGGTTTAGGTTAAGGAGTTGAGATTAGGATTAGGTGTAGGTTTAGGTTTAGGGATTTGAGAATACATTTAGGTTTTAGGTTTAGGTTTAGGTTTAGATTTAGGTTTTAGTTTATTGGTTTAGGTTTTAAGTTTAGGTTTTGGTTTTAGGTTTAGGTTAAGGTTTAGGTATAGGTTTAGGTTTCAGTTTAGGTTATAAGATATAGGTTTAGAGAATTGAGAATAGGTTAAGGTTTAGGTTTAGGAAATCGGGTTCGGGTTCGGGATCGGGTTTAGGTTTGGATTTTCAAGTTTAGGTTTAGGTTTAGGTTAGGCAGTTGAGATTAGGATTAGGTGTAGGTTTAGGTTTAGGAATTTAAGAATACATTTAGGTTTTAGGTTTAAGTTTAGGTTATAGGTTACAGGTTTAAGTTTAGGTTTAGGTTAAGGTTATAGGTTTAGGTTTACGTTTAGGTTATTATTTAGGTTTAGGTTTAGGTTATAAGATATAGGTTTAGGGAATTGAGAATAGGTTAATGTTTAGGTTTAGGAAATCGGGATCGGGTTTAGGTTTAGGTTAAGGAGTTGAGATTAGGATTATGTGTAGGTTTAGGTCTAAGGATTTGAGAATACACTTAGGTTATAGGTTTAGGTTTAGGTTATAGATTTAGGTTTAGGTTAGGTTATAGGTTAAGGTTTAGGGAATTGAGAATAGGTTGAGGTTTAGGTTTAGGAAATCGGGTTCGAGTTCAGGATCAGGTTTAGGTTTGGGTTTTCAAGTTTAGGTTTAGGTTTAGGTTAGGGAGTTGAGATTAGGATTAGGTGTAGGTTTAGGTTTAGGGATTTGAGAATACATTTAGGTTTTAGGTTTATATTTCGATTATAGGTTATAGGTTTAGGTTAAGGTATAGGTTTAAGTTTCGGTTTAGGTTATAAGCTATAGGTTTAGCGAATTGAGAATGGGTTAAGGTTTAGGTTTAGGAAATCGGGTTCGGGATTTGAGAATAGGTTTATGTTATAGGTTTTGGTTAAAGTTATATGTTAAGGTTGAGGTTATAGGTTTAGGTTTTTGTTAAGGTTATATATTTAGGTTTAGGTTAGGTTATAGGTTTTTGGTTAAGGTTTATGTTATAGTTATAGGTTTTGGGATTTGAGAATTGGTTTAGGTTATAAGTATAGGTTTAGGTTAGGTTATAGGTTAAGGTTTAGGTTTAGGAAATCGGGTTCGGGTTCAGGATCGGGTTTAGGTTTGGTTTTTCAAGTTTAGGTTTAAGTTTAGGTTAGGGAGTTGAGATTAGGATTAGGTGTAGGTTTAGGTTTAGGAATTTGAGAATACATTTAGGTTTTAGGTTTAGGTTTAGGTTATAAGTTACAGGTTTAAGTTTAGGTTTAGGTTTAGGTTATGATTTAGGTTTAGGTTTAGGTTATAAGATATAGGTTTAGGGAATTGAGAATAGGTTAATGTTTAGGTTTAGGAAATCAGGATCGGGTTTAGGTTTATGTTAAGGAGTTGAGATTAGGATTAGGTGTAGGTTTAGGTCTAATGATTTGAGAATAAACTTAGGTTATAGGTTTAGGTTTAGGTTATAGATTTAGGTTTAGGTTAAGTTATAGGTTAAGGTTTAGGGAATTGAGAATAGGTTGAGGTTTAGGTTTAGGAAATTGGGTTCGGGTTCAGGATCAGGTTTAGGTTTGGGTTTTCAAGTTTAGGTTTAGGTTTAGATTAGGGAGTTGAGATTAGGATTAAGTGTAGGTTTAGGTTTAGGGATTTGAGAATACATTTAGGTTTTAGGTTTATGTTTAGGTTATAGGTTATAGGTTTAGGTTAAGGTATAGGTTTAGGTTTAGGTTATAAGTTTTGGTTTTGGTTTAGGTTTAGGTTATAGGTTTTTGGATTTGAGAATGGGTTATGGTTTAGGTTTAGGAAATCGGGTTCAGGTTCAGGATTGGGTTTAAGTTTGAGTTTTTAAGTTTTTTTTTAGGTTTAGGTTAGGGAGTTGAGATTAGGATTAGGTGTAGGTTTAGCTTTAGGGAATTGAGTTTAGCTTATAGGTTTAGCGAAAGCTTAGGTTTAGGTTATAGGTTTTGGGATTTGGGAATAGTTTTAGGTTATAAGTATAGGTTTAGGTTAGGTTATAGGTTAAGGTTTAGGGATTTGAGTTTAGGCTATAGGTTTAGGTTTAGGTTTAGGGAATTGAGTTTAGGTTATAGGTTTAGGTTATAGGTTTTGGGATTTGAGAATAGTTTTAGGTTATAAGTATAGGTTTAGGTTAGGTTGTAAGTTAAGGTTTAGGGATTTGAGTTTAGGTTATAGGATTAGGTTTAGGTTTAGGTTTAGGGATTTGAGTTTAGGTTATAGGTTTAGGTTTATATTTTAGGTTTAGGTTTAGGTTTAGGTTTACGTTTAGGTTTAGGTTTTGGGATTTGGTTTTGATTATATGTTTTGATTTAGGTTATAGATTATAGGTTTAGGTTTTAGGTTTTGGTTTTAGGTTTTGGTTTGGTTTATGTTATAGGTTTTGATTTAGGTTATAGGTTAATGGTTTAGGTTATAGGTTTTTGGATTTGAGAATGGGTTCGGGTTTAGGCTATAGGTTTTGGTTTTGGTTTAGGTTATAGGTTTTGGTTTAAGTTATAGGTTTAGGTTTAGGTTTAGGTTAAGGTTTAGATTATGGGTTATATGATTTGAGAATGCGTTCAGGTTTAGGATATAGGTTTTGGTTATATGTTTTGATTTAGGTTTAGGTTATAGGTTTGGGTTTTAGGTTAAGGTTAAGGTTTAGGTTTAGGTTAATGTTATAGGTATAGGTTAAGGTTTAGGTTATAAGATATAGGTTTAGGGAATTGAGAATAGGTTAAGGTTAAGATTTAGGTTCGGGTTTAGGATTGGGTTTATGTTTGGGTTTTCAAGTTTAGGTATAGGTTTAGGTTAGGGAGTTAAGATTAGGATTAAGTGTAGGTTTAAGTTTAGGGATTTGAGAATACATTTAGGTTTTAGGTTTAGGTTTAGGTTTTAGGTTTTAGGTTAAGGTTTAGGTTTAGGTTAAGGTTGAGGTTTAGGTTATAGGTTAAGGTTTTAGGTCATAGCTTTTGATTTAGGTTAAGGGTATGGTCCCTGCAAATACAGATGTAAACACGGCCATTCGACGCAAATGGCCAGGCCCTTCTAATGCTGTCCATAAAAAATGGACAGCTTCATCATGGTTATAATAGTAGTTTCCTCTTTCCAGGGAACCCCGCTCTTCCGAATAGCTCCGACGCATATCCGGGTCTGCTCCATTAATTTCGATCAAATACATAAACATGACATATCCAAATGTTCAGGCCACTCTAATGTTGTCCATAGGAAATGGACAGCTTCATCATGGTCATAACAGTGGTTCCCACCTTCCAGGGACCCCCGCTCAACATCCAGATAGCTCTGACGCACATCTGGGTTTGCTCCATCAATTTCAAGCTAATACATTTAAAAACAACATAATTATATCTAAAAGCATCTGGATACCTGAGGAAGGCCTCCCATATCAAATTGATGCATCCCATTCAAGTCTAGGGTTCAATAATGACACCTACAACAGAGAATAAGAAGTAGGCCAATCAAATTGTTGCTAACACTGTTGTATTAAAGAAATATAGAAGAAAAGGACACAACTCACCTTGACGCCATTCTCCCTCCTCCTTTACCCAAGCTTGGGATCGGTAATGCAAGAAGTTACATTGGCGAAGTTAAAAAAGGGCTTAAGCTCCATTTGGTTTAAGAAAAAAAATTATATTCATAAAAATTGATGTGATGACCAAATGGAGCCCAAGACTTATAACACTAAAAGGTATAATAGGAACTCTTACACTACAAATATGATGACCAAGTGACCACCTGTAAAAAGAAAAGAAGTGTACATGTTGGTGCCAAAAGGATGGAGAACATATATAAATACTTACCAATCACATTCCATTCTAGCTCCAGATGGAATGTTGAATAAACTCGGTAAGACCGAGGACGAATCCACAGTGACTAATACCTGTACGTTATCTGAAACCAAGTAGAACTAGAACTGGACTAAGATGTGATCTAAACCAAATAGAATTTAAGGAATAATTGTGGAATAATTATCTAAAACTTTAAGGAATTCAGAGTAAGAACACTAGGGATTCAGAGGATCCACTTGTCAAGATCGGGGGGGTCTTGTGCCTACATCAAGAATCATCAAACTGAACTTACTTGATTTAATCTTCACGAGATCAGACGGGTGTAAATTAGAGTGGATTCCATCACAAAACCATGCCCATGAGACAAAGCAAACAACAAAATCAAACCAATTCACAACTAGTCTGAGTGATGTATGAATGTCAGGAAAGGTACGATCATCCAACCATGCCCAGGAGACGATGGTGAACAACAGGGCTTCCTGACGTCATAAACATCCAAAAATAAAGAAAAAGAGATATTCAAAGCCGTTGCAGACCCATTGTAATTTCAGTCATAACAGACCATTAAAGACTAAAAAACATTCCATTAATACAAATCGACTTCAATTCATGAATTTAAATGAAAAGCAGGAAATAGTATCTCCCATCTCGCTACAAGCTTCGCCTCTTAACCCTAACTAAGAGGTTTAGCCCAACATGATTGGGCTTGATCTCTCAAATAAATAAATAAATAATAAATAAAACATTAAAACTTTCAATGGCTAACCCTCTTCTTACAATCATCCAAGCCCGCAACCCTGCTCGACACCAGCCTCCAGACACGTCTTCCTCCCCTTCTTTTCTCTTTATCTCTCCCTGACGTGCAGCAGCAACCAACCTCCCAAGTGACAGCAGAAAGCTAAGCTCTGCCTCTGTTCACGGCTGCCTCTTGAAGCTGTTTCCCTCCCTTTTTTCCAAAACCCCCCTTCCTTCCTTTCCTTTTTTTCTCTTTATAGAGCTGTCGTCCGGGACGGATTTCCGCACTCCCTGCGGAAGTTTCACGAGAGGAAGACTCCTTACACGACAAGGCCGGTGCGTAGGCCTTTCCGCAGCCAAGAAAACGGAAGAAAAACTTCCACTTCCCTCACTTTCTTTCCAAATAAATAACGTCACTTGGGAAATATTTGGACGAGATACACGATGGACGGTTTGGATCATACCTCTGATCAACTATGGTGGGCCAGAACCGCACGGACGGCTTCCGGTTGCGAAACAGAGTAGCGTCATTGACGCTGTGACGATGGTGGGCCCCACTTCACTGTCTTTTTGGAAAATCCAAGCCGTCCACTGCGTTCTACTCGAAAAACCAGGTGGGAATCACTATTTTTGGACCAAATTCTATGTGGCCCATAGTACCTTCTACTCTGCCGTCCATCATGCCTTTAACGGTTAGGATTCTGCAATATTTTACATGGTCTCAAAAGGCCGCCTTGGTGAGGTAAATACCCCACCTACGCACACAATGGACAGTCCCGATTGATGCTATGCATGATGTGTGGGGCCCACAACTCGAAACCGTGATGCACGGCGTAAACGCTGTTGCATTTTAGTTGAAATTGGAAGAAGAAGCGATCAAAAGTCGGATTGACCGACTTCTCGTTCCTGTGCACGGCCGTGCACTTATGCACTATGCACACGCATACTCCGGTGGGGTCCATTATGATGTTTTGAGAGATCCGCTCCGTCTATCCATTTTGTCACTCATTTAAGGAATTGAGACCAAAAATGGAGAATATCCAGATATCAGTGGGACCCACTTAAGGTTTTAAGGGGCTGATCTAACCGTTGGGCCATTTTCACAGGTCCAATAGCTGATTTTTGATTTGTATGGCTTATTTAAGGTCTTCGAGGCCATATATAAAGTTTCGAACGATCGGATGGTGGGAACCCTATGATCTTGCATTATGGACACTTTTGAGGCCACTTGAGCTTCAATTTCTCAATTTTCGTGGATCCTGGCGTGTAATTCCGTCGATCTTAGTCCCCTGGAGTCTGTCCCTTGCCTTGGTGCATTCTGAATGTTAAATCCGTGCTTTTAGCACCCTTTCCCAGTCCAGGCTCGTGAATACGCCCTGCAACACAAATATGATTAAAATGGGCTATTAAACGTTATCATGTTCATAAATCCAGGCAATAACTGGGTCTGATATGCAATATTCGACCCTCAACACAACCCCCAACCAGCATTTTGCTAGTCCCGAGCAAAGTATGCGAAAAATAAGTTGAGAAATACAGGACAATTTTTATGAACTCGCGTGATTTTTGTAGAATAATTCAGATATGAGAATTCCCAGATTCATGAGTGTTGGATATTACTTTCTCTCCTAGACTTAAGCACACGGTAACTTCATAATTAAGTCCAAAATATTAGTCCATTAATTAGAACAATTCTAAACATTGAATTCCATGGATGCATAGTCTAATCTCGAATTATCAACATTAAGATTCACCTCGATATTTAAGGATATCATTGGTAACAACTAAGAGAATTCACAATAACCCAACTTGGCTTACACATTATCTTTTTATTCTTTTAATTTTTGATTTTTTCATTAGAAGTAACGCCAAGAAGAGGGATCAGATCCTCACCTATAGGGAGCAAACCTAAGGTAAAGACTGTACACCCAACTTTTTCACATATCATTCATGGGGAATCGAATCCTCACCTATAGGGAGCAAACCTATGGTAAAGACTGTTCGCCCAATCCATTCGATTTCTCAAGTTGGTTCCTTTCATGTTTAGTGATTACCAAGTTAATCCTTTAATATCGAACTGAAACCTTAATATGCAAGCGAGATGTGTCCTGCGAATTCATGACTCAATCAATGTTTACAAATTCTAATAATGGATTAACAATTCAAACTTAGCTGTGAAATTTAATAGATAACTGAATCCAAGAGTCATGAAGTACCAACATCACGCATCTTGAAATTCTAAGTGCCCTAGATGGCCTGTCAAAATCACTTCGACTTCATCAGAAATCCTGAAAAATTAAAAATTTTCACAACTTTTGCTCAAGACCAAGAAAACACTGATTAGGAAACCTAATCTCCCACCCCCAACCAAAAATCTACATTGTCCTCAATGTAAAAGAAATAGACATGCAATGCACATGGGATAACGGAAATATATGAGTGATGGAAAGATAGTACCTGGACGAAGGAATCAAGAGGCTTTCCAGAGATATCTACGTAAGAGTGGGTTAGCACAAGAGAGAAACCAACAGAATAAAAATAACAAAAAAAAATGAAATCCTACCTACACCACTTTCGTAGGTACTCTCGATTGCATTTAGCGTATGCAATAAGCCTTTAAACCCCTAGGTTGCCCCTAGTGGACGAGTTGTAGTCTCGTGAGGGTTTGCAGTAATGTTACCCACAAACATTGAACTAACTAATGATAAAAACGAAATGAAATGAAGAGTTGGGTTGCCTCCCAGGAGCGCTAAGTTTACCGTCTTCAGCCAGACAAATAAAGCAACTACCCTAGTCCTATGAAAGCGATAAACCTACCTATACCTCCATCAGACTAGGAGATCAATCCTGGTAAACAGGAGCAGTCAAGGTCATGGACATGTCCTCTGAATCAAATTTCTCGACAAATGGTTTCAATCGATGTCCATTGACTTTAAACTCCTTGCCATTGGCGGGATCTCTAATTTCAACGGCCCCATGAGGAAAAACAGTAACAACAATGTAAGGGCCAGTCCAACGGGATCGAAGCTTACCCGGAAAGAGATGTAATCGAGAATTGTACAAAAGGACCTTCTGACCAGGCGTGAATGATTTTCGCAAAATGTGTTGGTCATGAAATGCTTTCATCTTGTCCTTGTAAATTCTCGAATTATCGTACGCATCATTCCGGATTTCCTCCAGTTCATTCAATTGAAGTTTGCGTAGCGAGCCAGCGTTGTCCAGATTGAAATTAAGATTTTTGATCGCCCAGTACGCTTTATGTTCCAGCTCCACAGGCAAGTGACAAGCCTTCCCATAGACAAGTCTAAAGGGAGACATTCCAATAGGGGTTTTAAAGGCGATGCGGTATGCCCATAAGGCATCGGTCAATCGGATTGACCAATCCTTACGATCGAGGTTAACCGTTTTCTCCAAAATGTGTTTGATTTTCCTATTGAAATCTCAGCTTACCCACTTGTTTGTGGGTGGTATAGGGTGCTCACCTTATAAGAGATACCATATTTCTTTATTAAACTCTCAAATGGTCTATTACAAAAGTGTGAGCCCTCATCACTAATGATAGCTCGAGGCGTTCTGAATCAGGAAAGGATGTTCTCTTTTAGGAATTTAATGACCGTGCGATGGTTATTATTCCGACATGAAATCGCTTCGACCCATTTAGTGATAGTCCACGGTGAGCAAAATATATAGATTTCCCAAAGATTGGGGAAATGGTCCCATGAAATTGATGCCCCAGCAATCAAATGCCTCTATGATAAGAATGAGGTTTAAAGACATCATATTTCGACGAGACAATGCTCCCAACTTCTGACAACGCTCACAAGCTTTGCAAAACTCATGAGTGTGCCTGAACATAGTGGGCTAGTAAAAGCCACACTGCAGAATCTTGACCTTAGTCTTTTTAGAAGAAAAGTGACCACCACAAGCCTGTGAGTGACAGAAGGAGATGACACTCTGATGCTCATCGTCTGGCACACATCTCCTTAGGATTTGGTCTGGACAATATTTAAATAAATAAGGATCATCCCAGAAAAAGTTGCGCACCTCGGTGAAGAATTTCTTCTTATCTTGCGCAGTCCACTATGCTGGTATGGCACCTGTAGCAAGATAATTAGCAATATCAGCAAACCAAGGTGAAAGGGAGACTATAAACAGTTGTTCATCAGGGAACATGTCATTGATATGGGTCATCTCAGGGGAATCGGAGGTATTAAGGCGAGAAAGGTGATCGGCCACTACGTTCTCTACTCCCTTTTTATCTTTAATTTTCAAATCAAATTCTTGGAGTAGAAGGATCCATCGTATCAAACGGGGCTTAGAATCATTCTTAGAAAGAAGATACTTAAGTGCCGCATGATCTGTGTAGATAATGATCTTGGATCCGATCAAGTAGGACCTAAATTTGTCCAAGGCGAACACTACAGCTAAGAGTTCCTTTTCCGTAGTCGAGTAGTTCACTTAGGCAGAATTTAAAGTTCTACTTGCGTAATGAATGATGTAGGGCCTCTTATCTTTTCTTTGGCCTAGAACCACCCCAAGAGCATAATCAGAAGCGTCGCACATAAGCTCAAAAGGAAGGCTCCAGTCGGGTGGCTGCATGATAGGTGCAGTGGTTAACGTGCCCTTAAGCTTGGTGAAAGCTTCCTGGCATTGCTCAGTCCACTCGTACGGAGCATCCTTTTGAAGAAGAGTACATAAAGGACGAGAGAGGAGACTAAAGTCCTTTATGAATCGCCTGTAAAATCCTGCGTGTCCTAAGAAGGATCGCACGTCTCTGATGTTCTTGGGTGGAGGTAGGTTAGAGATAAGATCGATTTTTGCCTTATCTACCTCGATTCCTTTGGACGAGATGATATGCCCAAGGACAATTCCCTTCTGAACCATGAAATGACACTTCTCCCAATTAAGTACCAAGTTCTTTTCTTCACATCTTTTCAGCACACATTTAAGACTTTCCAAGCACTTGCTGAAAGATGGACCATAAACAGAGAAATCGTCCATGAAGACCTCTAGATATTGCCCCACCATATCAGAAAAGATACTAAGCATACATCGCTGAAAGGTGGTAGGGGCATTACATAGTCCGAATGACATCCTTCGATAGGCAAAGGTGCCGTAGGGACATGTAAATGTGGTCTTTTCCTGGTCTTCAGGGGCTATCTCTATCTAGTTGTAGCCCGAATACCCGTCAAGGAAACTGTAATAGGAATGACCAGCTAACCTTTCCAGGATCTGATCAATGAATGGTAAAGGAAAGTGGTCTTTCCTCGTGACGGTATTCAACTTCCTGTAGTCAATGCACATTCTCCAACTAGTAGTGACTCTAGTTGGCACGAGTTCATTATTAGCATTGGCTACGATGGTGATTCCGGACTTCTTAGGGACCACTTGAGTTGGACTCACCCATTGACTATCAGATATAGGGTATATGATACCCACGTCCAATAGTTTAAGAACCTCGGCCTTAACCACTTCCTTCATGTTTGGATTTAGTCTACGTTGTGGTTGCCGAGCGATTTTTGCATTATCCTCAAGATATATGCGGTGAGTACAAATCGAGGGATCGATTCCCTTGAGGTCTGCTATCGTCCATCCCAGGGCTCCTTTATGCTCAATGAGAGTAGATATGAGCATACTCTCCTGTTCTTTCTCCAGGTGGGCAGAGATCACCACCGGGTATGTCTCATCTTGACCTAAATAGGCATATTTCAAATCAGAGGGCAAAGGTTTTAGGTCAAGCTTCGGCGGCTTGAGGTTAGACGGTAGAGGCACTACATCGGTTTGGGGCAACTCTTCAAATTGTGGCCTCCACCGGTTAACTTCAAATACCGGCGCAGTATCAAGCATGACACCCATCTCCCTAATCACGTCATCATTAAAATTATGGGAGTGGGCTAGGCACATCTCTAGAGGGTCAAAGGATAAGGTCAGAGGTGTCATATCTTCCACGAAAGAGTCAACCATGTTAATGTCATGGAAATCGTCATCATCTTCTAACAGTCTGTCTGTATTGAAAAATATGTTTGACTCCAATGTCATATTGTTGAAAGACATAATCATGACACCATTCCTGCAATTGATAATTGCATTTGAAGTGGCAAGGAATGGGCAACAAAGAATGACGGAAATCTGAGTGCTCATGTTACTAATGGGATCGGTATCCAGGATGATAAAATCTACAGGGTAGTAAAATCTATCAACCTGGACTAATACATCCTCAATTATCCCTCTTGGTACACAAACAAAGCTATCAACAAGTTGTAGTGTGGTTAGGGTGAGTTTTAATTCACTCAAACCTAAGCTGTTTGTATACCGAGTAGGGAATCGATTTACGCTCACTCCTAAGTCAAAAGTACGTGATCAATTCGATAGTCCCCGATTACACATGATATGGTTGGGCTACCGGGATCCTTGAATTTCTGCGGCACATCTTGCTTAGGATGGCACTCACTTTCTCGATCGAAGATTTTCTTTTGAATAATTTTCCGTCGTTTGGTCGTACATAAGTCTTTTAGGAATTTGGCATATGAAGGTATCTGTTTAACGACATCAAGTAGAGGAATGTTGACTTTCACTTGTTTCAACACCTCTAGGATATCCTGAGAGTTAGAGAGAGGTTTTGGTGAAACCAACCGTTGGGGGAATGGAGCAACTGGCTTCTCTAGAAGTTTCGGTTCTAATTTTTGTGGGGCATCACTAGCTCCATCATTGTTGTCCTCTTCTGGTTCTTGAGGCTTTTCGGGCCTAACCGGAAGAGTTTTATCCACTCCTAAGAGTGGTGATGGATTTAGCGTGCCCCATCTGATTTGAAGAGCTGGGATCATTAATCTCGTACTGCGGTTTAGGATTGGGGAGAGGTTGTGCAGGAAGCATCCCCTTTTCTATAACCGTCATACGAGAATCTATCTTTTGCATAAAATCTGTAATTCCCCGCATAGCCTGAGCCAGCTCTTGTATGGAATTTTGAACCGGTTCCTCTTGAGGTTTCACTTGATTTGGATTTTGATTGAAGAAACCTGGAGGAGTAGCCGTTTGTCCATTCCTCCAACTAAAGTTTGGATGATTTTTCCAACCAGGATTGTATGTATTGGAGTTAGGTCCAGTAAAAGGTCTTTGATAGTTGTTTACGGCATTAGCTTGTTCATTCAATACTCCTCGAAAGGCGGGTATTGTAGGACAATTTTCAGTTGTATGAATGTTGCAATCACAAATGCCGCAAACAATTTCATTAACCTTATCCTTCTTTCCTTCCATGGCCTCAACTTTCCTTATGAGCGTAGTCACTTTACACTTGAGATCATCCTCTTCTTTCAAGAGATATAATCCACCTTTCTCCTTTAATTGAGTCGGCCTAGACGTGGTGTTCGCCATTGGGTAATAGTCCCATGATTGTGTTTTTTCAGCGAGACTATCGAGGTAATCCCATACCTCGTCAACATCTTTATTAATGAACTCTCCATTACACATTGTCTCTTCCATTTGGCGCATGGAGGATGTCAGTCCATCATAGAAAAAATTTGTATTGCGCCACGTTTCAAATCCGTGTTGTGGGCATGAACTGACCAAATCTTTGAATCTTTCCCAACATTGGAAGAATGTTTCATCTTCCTTTTGGGCAAAGTTCATGATTGCTTTTCTGAGGGTAATCGTTTTATGATGTGGGAAGAATTTTTTTATGAATTCCCTCTGCATGTCGTTCCATGTGCTAATTGATCTAGGACGCAGTGAATGTAACCACGTCTTAGCTTTCTCTTTTAAGGAAAAAGGAAAGAGTTTCACCCTAATTGTATCCTCAGATACATTAGGAAAACATAATGTAGCTATTATCTCATCGAACTCTTTCAAATGTAAATATGGACTTTCTGATTCAAGTCCATGGAATTTGGGAAGGAGTTGGATAACTCCTGGCTTGATGTCCATTTGTCCTGTGTTTTCAGGAAAAATCATGCATGAGGGCATACTCACTCCTGCAGGTTGTAGATAATCTCGTAAAGTACGAGGCGGGGGTGCACGATGCACCTCATTCTCATCTTGGGTATCCTCCACCCGGTGGAAGTAGAGGAGGTTGGTCTTGTAAGACACTTCAATTAACTCGGGGGATTTCAAGCGGTGTCTAGTCTGCGATGGATAGTCAACCCCTCAACCAATCCTCCTTCGATCAAGAGACGTCGAGTGTTGTCACGGGCCCACTTGGGCATGAAACACTCCCAGCCCGCAATCAACTTCAAAGCCTAATCCTAAGAAAGGAAAAGAAAATCTAAAAAGAAAGAGAGATGGAGAGTTGGAAAGAAATTACCAAATTGAAGCTCCTAAGTTAAGGACCGAATTAGAAATTTCTATCTTAAAGGCCTACAAAATAGGAAGGTTAGTTTCTAAACAAAAATTCTAAAAATAAATTAGGAAACAAATTAGATTTTTAAAAGAGTTAAAATTAGAAAAATAAAAATAGAAAGTTAATTTCTAAAAAGGGAAAGAAATAACCTAATTTCTAAAAATAAACTATTTCCTATAGAAGGGAGGATACTAGAATTAGAAAATTTCTAAAATTTAAACCCTAATTCTAAAAATAGGAAAAAGTAGAGAAATTAGGAAGGAATTACCAATTTAAGAACTTATGTCAGGATCCTATAAAACAGGAAAACAGGTTAAGTTCTAAAAATAGAATAAAATAAAATAAAAACTTTTATCCTAAAGTAAGTAAAATCTTAATCCTAAACTTAATTCTAAAACTAATTAATTTCGAAAAAATGTCAAAATGAATGGCCCCAAAAACTTGTTCACACCCCAAGTGCGAGTTGTGATGTAGTAATAAACTGGTAAGACCGAGGTCAAATTCACAGGGATTGAAGTTATCCGAAACCAAGTAGAACTAGAACTAGACTAAGATGTGATCTAACCAAGTAGAATTTTAAGGAATAATTGTAAAATAATTATCTAAAACTTTAAGGAATTCGAGAGGAAGGAAACTAGGGATTCGGAGGATCCACTTGTAGAGATTAGGGAGTTTTTATGCCGCATCAAGAATTATGGAATTTAAATCGAACTTACTTGATCTAGTTTTCATGAGATCAAGGGTGTAAATTAGAGTGGATTCTATCACAAAACCATGCCTATGAGACAAAGCAAATAACAAAATTTATGTCAGGAAAGGTACGATCATCCAACCATGCCCAGGAGACGATGGTGAACAACGGGGCTTCCGACGTCATAAACATCCAAAAATAAAGAAAAAGAGATATTCAAAGCCGTTGCAGACCCATTGTAATTTCGGTCACAACAGACCATTAAAGACTAAAAGAATTCCATTAATACAAATCAACTTCAGTTCATGAATTCTAAACAATAGGCGCAAGTAAAGTCTCTCCCATCAGACTATAAGCTTCACCTCTTAGCCCTAGCTAAGAGGTTTAGCCCAACATGATTGGGCTTGATCTCTCAAATAAATAAATAAAAATAAATAAAACATTAAAACTTTTAATGGCTAACCCTCTTCTTGCAATCATCCAAGCCCGCAACCCTGTTCGTCCCCAGCCTCCAGCCACGTCTTCCTCCCCTTCTTTTCTCTTTCTCTCTCCCTGATGTGCAGTAGCAACCAACCTCCCACGTGCCATCAATCCTCCACACGCTCTCCACGGCGGCTCAAGATCCACCCGTCCTTCCAAAACTCCTCCCCCCGTTCCTTTCTTTCCTTTTTCTCTTTATAGAGCTGTCATCCGGGACGGATTTCCGCACTCCCTGCGGAAGTTTCACGAGAGGAAGACTCCTTACACGACAAGGCCGGTGCGTAGGCCTTTCCACAGCCAAGAAAATGGAAGAAAAACTTCCGCTTCCCTCACTTTCTTTCCAAATAAATAACGTCACTTGGGAAATATTTGGACGAGATACACGATGGACGGTTTGGATCATACATCTGATCAACTCTCGTGGGCCAGAACCGCACGCACAACCCTGAATTTCAGGAAGCAAAAATAGAGGAGCGTCATTGACGCTGTGACGATGGTGGGGCCCTCTTCACTATCTTTTTGGAAAATCCAAGCCGTCCACTGCGTTCTACTCGAAAAACCAGGTGGGAATCACTATTTTTGGACCAAATTCTATGTGGCCCACAATACCTTCTACTCCGCCGTCAATCATGCCTTTATCGGTTAGGATTCTGCAATATTTTACATGGTCTCAAAAGGCCGCCTTGGTGAGGTAAATACCCCACCTACGCACACAATGGACAGTCCCGATTGATGCTATGCATGATGTGTGGGGCCCACAAGTAGAAACCGTGATGCACGGCGTAAAACGCTATTGCGTTTTGGTTGAAATTGGAAGAAGAAGCCGGTCAAAAGTCGGATTGACCGACTTCTCGTTCCTGTGCACGGCCAATGCACTTATGCACTATGCACACGCATACTCCAGTGGGGTCCATTATGATGTTTTTGAGAGATTCGCTCCTCTATCCGTTTTGTCGGCTCATTTAAACAATTGAGACCAAAAATGGAGAATATCCAGCATATCGGTGGGACCCACTTAAGGTTTTAAGGGGCTTATCTAACCGTTGGGCCATTTTCACAGTGGTCCAATAGCTGATTTTTGATTTGTATGGCTTATTTAAGGTCTTCAGTGGCCACATATGAAGTTTCGAGCCGAGTGGATGGTGGAAACCCTGTGATCTTGCATTCTGACTAACTTTCAGGCCACTTAAGCTTTTGTTTCTCAATTTTCTCGGATCTCTGGCATGTATATCCATAGATCTCGGTCCCCTGGAGCCCGTCCCTTGCCTTAGTGCATTCTGAATGTTAAATCCATGCTCTCAGTACCTTTTTCCAGTCCAGGCTCGTAAATACGCCCTGCAACACAAATATGATTAAAATGGGCTATTAAACGGTACCATGTTCAAAAGGATGGAGAACATATATAAATACTTACCAATCACATTCCATTCTAGCTCCAGATGGAATGTTGAATATGCACGAAAATCATCTAAGCAGAAGCCAAGATCATCCACAAATGAAGGTTAGCAAGATATTGAATATTAAATTAGAGAATGATTGAAAGATCAAAGCAAAACTGTAGTTTGAAAGGTACTTCCTCGCTGTGATTTCAAGTAAATAATAAATTCATTTGTTCATCCAAACACAAACTTAGTAAATTAAGGTACTTGTAATTTCATCATACCCAGCTTTTTTTTTTCTTGATTTCAAGTGAATACCATTAACTTTTGTCATTTCCTTGATTGAATTGAATTCATATGTTCTTCTACCAAACGCAGACTTAGAAAATTAAGGTACTTGCAATATCATCAGTTTTGCAACTTCTACTTCTTTTGTTTTTGGGAATACTCAGACAAGGCATGGTGCTAGAGACACATGCACTCAAAAATTGTACACGTCTTAGGTTAACTCAAGTTAAACCAACTAAATCGTGGAATCTACTGTCGCTAAGTCACAGTCCCAAAATCAAATTGGTTGAGCAATCCTAACCTCTGATTCATGGAGAGCATTATATAGGAAGCTGTTGGAAAATAGTACTCACAAACCTTTTGAATACTAAGAGCAGGCAATGACTGATGCTCTAGTCACTCCGTCTTTATGAAGAGTTTTGGCTACTTCATATGCCTCCTGGAAAATCAAATCCTCAAATTTCACATTAAATGAGGCGATTAAAATAAGTAAATCGCTAGAATAAAATTTGAAAAAGTTCAAACTGAAATAAGACAGACTCTTGTGTTATGTGAGCACAAAACAAAGCAATAAACTGTACTTGCCGGATTTGCTCTAGTACACAGTATTTATAACACATTTTAATAACCTTGACAGATGCATCGAGAGATATGTGATGTCTAATCGATATGAATATTGGTTTTGAAGAACCTTGAGTAAATCGCATTGCCTGCACAAAATTTTGTAATTCAAAACAAAACCATATGATGTAGAGGTAACTAGCCTAAGTTGAATTCTCTTACCACTCCCCATATGCACCCAGAGTTCCCAATCAAAGTGATCAGATCCTTGGCACGATTTTCTATCAATATTGGATGATGACAACCAATCACTAACTTTAAATTACCCTAGAAAGTTTGTTTTTTTTAATTTAAGAAAGGACATTTCTACTTTTTTGTTTTTACTTTTTTCTGAAAAATGGGTATGGTTCAATTTTCACAGGCAATACATCAACTGAAAATACAAAGAAATTGAAAAGACCCTAAATGTGTCTAGTGAGTACCAAATGATAAAGAAATAAATGAAAATCCTTTTTAGATTGAAGCATTTTAATTTTTAACAAGGCACTTTCATCAAGTGAGATGCAGCCATTTAAGTTTTGTACACCAACAAAAAGATTTTAAGTAAAAAGAACCTTCATTTACGGCATGTTTGTGTAAAAGAAGTCAAAAATTCTTTTTGATTCTGACATGAATAGGTGGCAGACATGCCAACACATCAAATTTTCAATCCATGTCAAAAGGATCAACAGAAAAAGATACAACCATAGCAAACAGTGAGCTGATCAAACACCATTTAATACTTTTTGTAACGATTTTGGTGTGTGAATGTAGGTCCATTCATCTATTTTTTATTTTCACAGGCCTAACCCAACCTCAAGAGGATCCAACCCATAACCCGAGCCAACCTGAATTCCTTGATACTCAACCCAAATACATGGGATTGTTCAAAACGGAACCTAACATGACAGAAAGTTGCTCAACATGAACCCAACACGATTTCAAATTGGGTTGGTGTTATAGATGGATGGTAACAACTAAATGATTGTTTCATAGTTGGTTATGTTTGGTTTGTATAAGGCCGGTCATAGGCCTGATGAGCATTGAATCCCTTGAAGCATAGAAAATCTGCCTGACCTGTAGCCCATAAAATGAGAGAAGACCACAAATGAAAGGACTAAGAAAGGGTGGAAATCAATCAGTATATTGAAATGAACAATCATACAGCTCAATATGTGGCAATAGGAGCATTGTATTTTTTTTTCACTTTTAGCCGTCCAATAAATGTCTACCAATCCAATATTCAGATAAACAAAGAATTTTTATTTTTCGTGCGATTATAAATCTACACCGGATTACACAATTTGAACGGTTTAATTTGACTATGTATGGAATTTCTAAGTGCCTGCATATCAACCATCACACTCTGCCAGAGTATCAAAGTTTTTACTAAAAAAACAAAAAAAGCTACATTTTCTAGCTTTGTTATTAACAAAACTCATAAAAAAAATAAATCTCTCATTACTTTCTATATAAACACCCAAACCAATTGTCATAACCAGGTGCAATAGCAAATAAATCATCATAATCATCATCATTACAAGGAAAATTTTCCATATTTTGCAGCATTTTGCATAAAGGAGCTAGTCAGTACCAGGACATTCCATTGCTAGACATGAAGCCCTTCGAAAAGGTTTATACACAAACATTATTCAAAAGCAAAGAGCTAGAACATGGTAAGCTGTTGCTCATTCAACATAACATGGCATGCATGGAAGCAGTTCAAAAATCACACTGATCTGATGATCTTAACCACCTGATTTCACATGATGAATTTGGACTGCTAAATGTGTTCTTTCAATAGCCCATTCAATGGCATTTGACAGTTAGGATTATCTGGTAAGTGTGATTTACGAATATGCTCCATCCATGGTCTAGTTCCCAAATCAAAATACAACTTTACCATGAGAATCAAAGGAAAAATCATTAGAGACCAAAATCATTGAAAATCACCAAAACCCATTGCAAAATCAGCAGCAAAACACTCAAACAGATCGACGGCCTCTCACAAATCACATAGGCAACACCATCCCCAATTCAAAACTATGCATGTCACCAGGAAAACATGAAACCCAATTAAAGTTTCATAATAATCACCAACTGAGTTTTGCCCTGATTAGATCCAAGCTTTCCATCAGCTAACGACTCGCGCCCTAAAATCCCCAAATCTGTAAGCCCTAAAATCCCTAAAATCTGTAAGCCCTAAAATCCCCAATTCTATAAGCCCTAAAATCTCCAAATCTGTAAGCCCTAAAATCTCCAAATCTATAAGCCCTAAAATCCCCAAATCTGTAAGCCCTAAAATTCCTAAAATCTGTAAGCCCTAAAATTCCCAAATCTGTAAGCCCTAAAATCCCTAAATCTGTAAGCCCTAAAATCCCTAAATCTGTAAGACCTAAAATCCCCAAATCGAAAGGGGAAGTGAGATAGACAAAGATGAAGGAAGAGAGAACGAGAGAGAGTACCTTCGATTTGACGATAGCTGTTGTTGATGGAGGTTGGGCGGCCATGCATTGGGATTTGATCTGCTGCTACCGCCGATGGGGAAGACTATGGACATCGTCAGTGGATGATGGGTTAGGGTTTGGAGTAGAAAGACGAGGGCGAGAGAGAGAGAGAGAGAGAAGAGAGGGGGGCGCGGATAAGCTACTGACAGGTTGAGAGAGGGGACGCCGATTATCTATTAACAGGTTGAGAGAGAGAGAGAGAGCGAGAGAGGGAGGGAGGAAGGAAGGGAGAAGAGGAGGGCGAGAGAGAAAGGAGAGGGGGACGAGGATTAGCTACCGACGAGAGAGAGAGAGAGAGAGAGAGAGAGAGAGAGAGAGAGAGCGGATTGCAGAGAGGGAGAGAGAGAGGGAGGGAGACATTTTAGGGATTCAGGGTCGTGGGCGCGCGCAGGACAGATGGCTACTCCCCCTAAAACCGGATTGTGTACTGAGTTACTCAGTACGCTCTTATCGTACTGAGTAAACTCAGTTGGGCCCACTGCGAATGCATGTGGTTTATCCATGCCGTCCATTCATTTTTCTAGATCATTTTATGGGTTCAACCCAAATTTGATGCATATACAAAGCTCTAGTGGGCCATACCACTGGAGAAGGTGGAACTATTGATTTCAACCGTTGAAATTTTTCTAAGGCCCCCAGTGATGTTTATTTGTCATCCAACCTATTCATAAGATCAGAAGGACATGGATGAAGGGAAAACACAAACATCAGCTTGATCTAAAACCTCTGTTGTCCCCAATAATTTTTCAATGGTAGATGTTCAATTCACACAGTTTCTAGTGGTGTGGTCCATTTGAGGTTTGGATATACTCCATTTTTAAGATAAAGCCTTAAAATTATGTCTTAAAAGTGATGGATGGAGTGGATATAATGCATGAATGACATAGGACACAGGGGCCCACGGAGTTTACTCAGTACGCTTACCGTACTGAGTTACTCAGTACGCAATCCGCTTCCCTGAAACCAGCCCGTGGCTGGTGTTCGGTGGTCCGTGGGCCCCACCATGATGTATGTGTTTCATCCCATCCATTCATCCATTTTTAAAGATCATTTTAGGCTCTTATCTTAAAAATAGAGGATATAAATCTTAGGTGGACCACACTACGGGAAAACAATAGTGATTGGATATCCATCATTTAAATCCTCCTAAGGCCCACTGTACTGTTTATATGACATCCAATCTGTTGATTTGGTCATAAAGGCCCAGATGAAGGGAAAAAACAAAGATTAGCTTGATCCAATACTATTATGGCTCCCAAAAAGTTTTTAATGGTCGACATTCATTCAACACTTTTTCTTATAATGTGGTCCACTCGATATTGGGATATAACTCATTTTTTTTGTAATATTATAAAATGATCTATAAAAATAGATGGACGGCATGGATGAAACACACACATCATGGTGGGGCCCACAGACCACCGAACACAAAAGTTGAGAGGGGTTACCCTCCATTAAAACATTCATAATTATTTTTTGGCTCACATAGATGTGGTTCACAAATCTAGCCCATCCATTATGTGTGTGCCACTTAGATGAGGGGTCATACCAAGTTTCAGACACATCCAAATTTCAGGTGGGGCCCCACCAAGTGCTTTTATATGTTTTAGGCATGTCTTCACATGATTTTAGATGGTATGGCCCACCAGAGTTCCGTATACGGCTGATTTTTGGGATATCGCATAATTTAAAGAGGACCCATCAAATGCACGGTGTTGATGGTTGACACGACACGTCATGGTGGGGCCCACACAACTCAACCTCATGGGGAGTTCCCAAGAGCTCGACGCATAGAACCATTTCTATATATATATATATATATATATATATATATATAATATTTTATGTATTTATTATATCGACACTGTCCGTCCATTTTGAGATATCATTTTAAGTCACGAGCCAAAGAATGAGACAGATAAAAATTTGTAGTGGACCCCACCACAGAAAACAATGGGAGGGTGATTCCCACCGTTGAAACTATCCTAAGGCCCATCGTAATGTTTATTTGAAATCCAACTGGTTCAAAAGTAATTTAAAAAAAATGATCGTGGGGCCATGCACCATGGTGGGTCCCACACAGCACCAACCACCAGCCAGTGGATAGTGTAGGGGGAGTAGCCAATTTGTTTCCCTTATTTGTGGTGTGGTCCATTTAATCTTTGAATATGATTCAATTTTTAGATAATTCTGTAAAATAATCTCGAAAAATGGATGAACGGTGTGTGTTGATCCCAAATTTTTGGTAAATCCAAAACTCAAGTGGACCATGCCACACAAAATAGTGTGGAATAATGATTTCCACCGTTGATACCTTCCCTAGGCCCACAGTAATGTTTATTTGCCATCCAACATGTTCATAATATCAAAGAGATATGAATGAAGGGAAAACACAAACATCAGCTTGATCCAAAACTTCTATCAAATGCACGGTGTTGATGTTCGATACACATCATGATGGGCCCCACAAAACTTACTAACATTAGTTCTTAAAATCTCAGGGTGTCAATAAGTTGGGTCACAATTTTGACTAGAATATTTAACCCATTTTACATGTCTGATCCACTCACTCTATTTTACTGATCATTACTCTCAATTTGACTAGTTACTCGCCCCGATCATGCTACATATAAGAAAGATATTGGGCAAACAAGACTAATCAACAATTTGAGTGAATTTTGATTTAAACATCTGAAGTTATTACTCTTTAATCTGGACTGATCAGATTGTCCAAAAACGGTTAAAGGTTGTTCATAATATCAAAAATATATGAATGAATAAAAAACACAAATATCAGCTTGATCCAAAACTTCTATGGCCTCCAAGAAATTTTAAATGGTAGAGGTTTAATCACACTATTTCCTATGGTGTGGTCCACTTGAGCTTTGGATATGCTTCCTTTTTGTTCTTTAGACCTCAAATTATTTGTTAACATGGATAAATGGAGTGCATAAAATAAATAATTAACAATGGACCCCATAGAGTTTACTCTGATAAGAGTAATGAGTAACTCACCTAAATGTAGTAGAGAAGGTTTTCCTTAAAACATTCATAATCATATATTGGGCCTGCCTAAATGTGATTCAAACATCTAACCCACTCATTATATGTGTCCCACTTGGATGAGGAATCAGACCAAGTTTCAATTGTATCCATGTCTGTATTAACTTATAAACAGATTGGATCTCAAATAAACATCGCGTCGAGCCCTAAGAAGGTTTCAATAGTGGGTGTCACTATCCCACTCTTTTCTATGGTGGGTCCACTTGAACTTTGGATCTGCCCCGTCAATCAGATGCACCATGCCATGGTGGGCCACGAGCTTAAAAATAAAGTCAATCTATGACTTGGGTGGGCCACACCACATACTATAGTTGAGAGGGTTACCCTCCCATTAAAACATTCATAATCATTTATTGAGCCCACCTAGAGTCAGACCAAGTTTCATACACATCCAAAACTCATGTGAGCCCCACCAAATGCTTTTATATGTTGGATGTCTTCGCACAGTTTTAGACGTTATGGCCCACCTGAGTTTCGTATACGACTGATTTTTGGACTTAAAGGGGACACATCAAATGCATGGTGTTGATGTTCTATACACATCATGGTGGGGCGCACACAGATTAACCTCATGGGAAGTTCCCATGAGGTGACCTTATAGTACCATTTCACTATTTAGGTAACTCCTTCATGGGTATTACTCTAATCGTGTAGGGCCCACCTTGATATATTTTATGTATATCAACACCGTCCATATATTTTTCCATCATATTTTAGGATGTGATTTCAAATCACAAGAACTCAATAATCTCAGGTAGGCTATACCAATCAAAACAATGATGAATAACTATTAAAAACCTTTTAAAGGCTACAAAAGTTTTGGATCAATTTGATCTTTGTAGTTTACCTTCATCTAGATCTTCCTTACACATTATCAACAAGTTGGATTGCAAATAAACATTAATAAAACCTTACGATGGGCTCTTTATAATTTTTAATGGCGATGTACTATATTATCATTCTTTCTAGTGGTGTGGTCCACTTAAGATTTAAATCTACACAATTTTTTATACCCGGCCCAAAAATGGGTTGGAAAAACATAGGGGCCGCAAGGATATACAACACATCATCAAAATCTCACTTTTGTTATCTAACTTTTCAATTTTTCTTGTCAAAATAAAAAATCTAGTTTTCTTTTTTAAAAAATATATATTTTTTTACAATTTGTCAATTTTTTCATAATTTTGTTTAATTTCTTAAATTTTCTTTTTCAAAATATCATTTTTTTAATCTCACTTTTGTTATATAACTTTTCAAATTTTCTTGTCAAAATGCAAAATCTAGTTTTCTTTTTTAAAAAATATTTTTTTTTTTTCAATTTGTCAATTTTTTCACAATTTTATTTAATTTTGTAAATTTTCTTTTTCAAAATATCATTTTTTATCGAATTTTTTTTTCAAAATTATCAACATTATTCAAAGTTCTTAATTTTTTTTTTCAAAATCTAGATTTTTATAAAATTACGATTTTTTTTTTCAAAATTTAAAATTTTCTTAAACATTGTTAATTATTTTTCTAAGCTTTTCAACTATTTTTTTTCAAAATTCATAATTTTTTTGAGCATTAGAGACGGTTTAGGACCATCTCTAAAAGAGACGGTCTTTGACAGTCTCTAATAGAGACGGTCTAGGACCGTCTCTAACAGAGATGGTCTTTAATGAGGCTATAAGACGGTTGAGGACCGTCTCTAATAGAGACGGTCTTTGACAGTCTCATATTACAAGTAAAAGATGGCCAATGACTGTCTCTAATGCAGACAGCCAATGACCGTCTCAGATGACTGCATATAAGACGGTCAAGGACCGTCTCTAATGCGGACGGCCAATGACCGTCTCAAATGACCGCATATATGACGGTCCATGACTGTCTTAAATGATTTTTGGACATTTAAATTTTTAAGACAATATTAAGGACAGTTAGGGGCCGTCTAAAATTTTAGAAATGGTTTACGGCCGTCTCTAAAGTGTCTTTAAACCAAGCAATTTTAGAGACGGTTCAGAACCGTCTCAAAATCCGTCCTTTTTTTCCATTTTTCACGTAGTGAAAACAAATATCAGCTTGATCCAAAACTTTGGTTGCCCCAGGAAGTTTTTAACAGTGAGAGTTCAATCAACACTATTTGGCCCACTTGAGATTTTGATTTACCTCAGTTTTGGGTTCATACCATAAAATTATTTTAAAAAATGTATGGACAGTGTGGATTTATCACTAACATCTCGGTGGGACCCACTTAGCCTTCCAGTGGAAGAACTTCATGTGAAAGACTTCTGTCGCATCCTTCGGAGAGTTAGAGAATATGGAGAAGAGGCGTGCCTGAGACGAAAACTTGATCTTTTAAACTCGCGCATAAGAGCACATTCATCCAGACCATCTACCTTATGAGGGTTGATAGCAAGGTTCGCACGTAATGACGTGCAAACCGGTGTGCAGTTGAGCGTTTATATATATATATATATATATATATATATATATCACACACATTCACACCGAAAGCTAGATGGGCCCAATGTCTATGAGAAATCCACACGGTCTACCGATTTTTCCACATCATATTAGGATATGTGCCCAAAAATGAGACAGATCCAAAACTCAAGTGGACCGCACAACAGGAAACAATGAGGATCGAACATCCACCATTAAAACATTAGAGTCTACTAAAGTTTTGGGTTATTGTAATATTTTTGCATCTTCTGTTCATCCCAATAGGAGTGAACTTATGACGGTATGGATTGCATATAAATATTACACCTGAGGTAGGTTTCAAAACACTCATTTCCGTACCAACTTTTTCCTTAGAGGGGGTGAATAGGATAATGCCAAATAAAACTTATAACAGCGGAATTAAATAGAATATGATAGCCAAAATAAATCACAATGCAAGAAAGTAAAATAACCTCAAAATTCAGATCTTGAGAGGTTGATACAAATGTTGTTCTAAGGACAACCTTACACCAAAAGCCGAGTTTATGGTAGGACAACCTTATTTCTAGAAAGATCTTTGTATCAAATCTCAAACCGAAGAGGAATACGAAAATAAATACAAACTGAATTGAAATAAATTGTAATCACAAATGTATTGTTCTAGGGACAACCATACACCATAAAAATGGCAGGGCAACCTTGTTGGAACAACTTTTAAAGGAAATTGAATATCAAGTTGAAAAAGGAATAAGAAAATAAATTCTAAACTATTACAAAATTCTCACAATGCTTGAATTAAATGATTACAACATTCACCACCATACATACATCCCACAAAAGAATAATTAAAGATCAAAAGTATAAATCATTCAACCACAACACAAGGGATTATAGTGGTTCGCCTGTGTATTCACCAACTGTTAACCAACAGCCACACCGAATGCTACTCCACTCCTAATCTCCTCACACAGGGGATATTAGCGGTCACTAACAAAATAGGTTTTCCCAGGTTCACCCAAAACCTTTACAATTGTGTCTTTATCGTGGGCTTACACAATTAAAAATCCCCACTTCCGAGTTTTCCTGGCTCTCCTCGGATAACCAATACAACAAGATTTTTCCGCAAATCTTGAAAGAAACCAAAACAGAAAGGAATTTATAATTAAATGTAAAATACGATTATCTCCTTTGTTGTAGCGACCGGTAGAACCAAATCAAAGTAGATGATTGAATGTCCAAGTTTAATGTCCAAGACTCAATTACAATGGTTCTAATTCTAATAGATTTTAATTTAATCCAAATAGGGCTTGCCTTAATTGATTTTGATTCCAAAGATAGGGAATAAAAATTCGTCTTATGAAATTAGTTTGGAATAGCAAAATAAATATCAATTAAATAAAGCTAAGGAAAGTGAATATTAAATAAGCACACTTAGCTTAGATGGAGCACGAAATTATTCTCAGAAGTTTGACAAAGATTGGCTTGAATGGATTAATTAAATCGATGATTTCTTCGAGATTCGTGCACTATTTATAGGTGAGCGGATCGCGTCTTCGACTCGTCCAGGGAGCTCTTCGACTAGTCAAGCAATATGAGATATTTGAAAGATCCGGCGGGATAAGCTTTGCCGTTCTACGACTAGTCGAAGGTCTCCTTCGAGGTCGAAGAACCTAAAAACAACGCTGGATTTTGAGTCGAAGTTTTTCGACTAGTCGAAGATGCGATCGAAAACAAATAGAATACTGGTCGAACAGATTCTGGACTAGTCGAAGCCTACAGATTTTATCCGAAAATTTTAACAAACTCACAACTGATCGAGGAATTTCTTAGACTGGTCAAAGCAACTCTAGGACTAGTCGAAGAAGGCCTAGGACTAGTCGAAGAACAGACTAAACTTATGTAAAATAAATATTCGATTTATGTATCCAGAATGACCTACTTCTAAGGTCAACCTATGGTCAGTCAAACTCAACCATGAAGTAAGGACATTGAAACATTAGGAACTAGTGACCTTGAAGTATGAGCCTTGAAGTCTTGATGTAGTTGAAATCTTGATGTAGCTCAATCTTGAAAGTGTCTCTTTACAAACTACCTTGTACTCTTCTTGAAGTCTTGCAGCTTGAGTCTTGTCTTGTGAGCAGTTCTTGCATTCAAGATTGATCCTTGTACTTGTGAGCTTTGCTTGTTGTGAGTTTAGCTTGTTCATGAATGTTGATCCTTGAGAGAGCTTCACTTATGCAAGTTATATATAACAGTGATTTTGGCACCACAAATTTGACAAATATTACACCTGAGGTAGGTTTCAAAACACTCATTTCCGTACCAACTTTTTCCTTATGGTGCGGCCCACTTGAGTTTGGTATCTGCCTTAATTTAGAGCCATGTTAGAAAAATGGATGGACGGAGTGGATCTCTCACACATCATGGTGGCCCCAACTATCTTCCCGTGGCAGAAAGCCCTGGGAAGGGCTTTGGCAAGCAATCCATGTCCACCGACGGCAATCGAAGAGATGCCATCCGAATGTTACTTGTCTGTTGATGTGGCAAATATTTGGAAACTCATTATGTTCTTGGTTCAAATATTTTGTACTCGTCCACCAACTTGGTCACACGTGTATGTAGGATTGGCTGGTTTTGACACACTGACAAATGACACGCATTCATCTTAAACGTGTCCCAGCTGATGACCAAAGCTTCTTGAATTTCATGGCATGGAACATTTACGGTGAGTTCCACTTGCTGATGGTCCTCGATCCACGCACATTTTAGGATTTATAAATGACAATCAGAGGGCACCATTTTAAAAAAAATCGGTGATTAGAATTGACTTGTACGGCCCCGAGTCGAGTCGATACTTGGCTGAGTCAAGGCTCAATCGGCACTAGATGTGGGCATCGAGTCAAGTCAGACCAAGTTAGGTCCAACTTGACTCGCAACTGGATGCGACTCGATCTGGTATTATTAAAACTTTGATTCGAACTCGATCCGACTCGGGACCAAGTCCAGTAGGCTTGACTCGATTCGAACCGAATCTCGACTGGACTGACCTGAACTGAGTCCGACTTGGTAAGAGATACCGAGTCGGATCGAGTTGGCCTTTGTTCGGATTGGGTCAAACAAGTGTCACATTTTAGAAGGAGGCTAGAAAAAATGAAAAAGGATACTGTGCCCTTCTGACGCTTATCAAATCAGAAGCGGTAACTTGTGTAAATACGTGTCGTGCAAAGCGTCGACGCTCTGAGTTCATACGAATTGTATGAATTGTTCAAAGGAGATCAAAGTTACATGGCCCCACAGTGATGTATTTATTATATCCGTACCGTTCATCCATTTTTCGAGATCATTTTAGAGCATTAGGGAAAAAATGAATCATATCCAAAGCTCAAATGGACCACACCAAAAATAGCATCAAGGATAATGATTTTTACCGTTAAAAAATTCATAGCCTTAGGAGGGGTAGTAAAAATACTATTTATAGTACCAGACCAAATCGAATTGGATCCCAGATCGGATTGGATCGGATTGGCTACTGAGCTGAACTCGACTTGTTGTACAGTTGGCACTATAAGAAAAGGGGGCTTTAGCCTCGGTTCAAAACAGTGGCTAAAAAGGTTAAAAACTGAGGCTTTAGCCTCAATTTTGCATCAGTTATCCAAATCGAGGTTGAAACACCCGTGGCTAAAGGCTTTAGCCTTAGTTTTAACAACCGAGGCTAAAATAACTTTTATAGCCTCGGTTCTTCAAGTGAGACTAAAAGAAACTTTTTAGCTTCAGTTTTCTCGAAATGAGGCTAAATCAAAATTTAAGCCTCCATTATTTCCAACTAAGACTAAATCCAAATTTTAGCCTCAGTTGCCTCCAATTGAAGCTAAATCTATTTTTAACCTCGGTTCTCAACAACCGAGGCTAAAGCCTTTAACTACGGGAGTTGTAGTCTCAGTTTAAGTAATTGAGGCAAAATTGAGACTAAAGATAGATTTAGCCATGTTTCTTTCACTGTGTACCTGCCTGACAAACATCCTGAATCATTAGCTCTCATGATTTGATTGATTAAAAAACCAAGCATTACGATTGTCATTAACAATGCTCAATTCTCCAAAAAATGAAAGTAGTCCATCAAACAAAGATCATCAAACAAAGATCCAAAACTGAGTTTCATAAAACGTTCGGTACATTAACTTAATATCACCAAAATAAAAAATAAAAAATCTATTGCAATGTATTATATCTTGTCATTAAAGGATTCGTCCCAGGCTAGAAAAGTGACATCTACTGGTGATTACGAAATGGGTCATATTTAGAACATCACCACCAGCACAAAACACACTTCCTTTCCCCTCAAACCATTTGAAACACAACAATTAAACACATGTCAGACAAAATTTTAGCAAAGAAAAAAAAGATTTTCTAGTCATTTTCCTGACTTAACATTTTGATACTAATGGTATGTGATGAACAATTTAACCATCAAAAATGAAAAAACATTCAAAACTATTCATCAACATGCCCTAATAACAACAAGAACAACAACAACTATAAAAAATGTTAACAATTGTTTTGTGGAATTGATGGTTCTTTGCCATCCAAATAACACAAAAGCTCACATCACGACTAGCCATAGGTTAAGAACTCCGTTTTTAGTTGGCGGCTGAGCATGGAAACATGAAATCCTCCATACATGGGTTATACCCTAATGACTTGAGCAATATTAAACCCAACTTCCAAGTATAAAGAAGAACGGAAAATGAAATCCACACTCTGCTTCTTCACTCTATCAAAGAGAAAACTCAACGGGCGGGAATTTATTACAAATTACAGTTCATGTACTTAAACTATGACATGACAAAAACTAAGAAAGGGACATACCTTAATATGTTGCTATTTTGAACTCCATTTGAGGGGATTCTGATAATCAAACCAATTAAAAAGATCAGGTTGATGACTTCAACTAAAAACAAAATAAAAATTCTTTCATAAAAAGATTCTAAGTTCATATGAACTGCCTAGCTTTTTAAGAAAGGATTTGTAACCAAGTCTTTAGCAGAAGAAGCAATATTTCTACCCCAAATTCTCACCTAGGAATTCATACAAAAGGTCATGGAGGGGCAATTTCAAGGCAAGCAAACATCGACACATGGAAAAGGTCATGTGCAAAGCACCCACATGGAGGAACCATCCCAATGCTTAGTTTCTCTAAGCCAACAATATCACAGCAAATGACACCATATGCAGGGTGTGAAAGAAGATACATGCAACCATACATCAAAATCCATTGGGTACAATATCATAAGAAACTGCCATTGCTTCAGCAAAATCAGAAGAGTGTTCAAACAATAAAATGCCATCTTAAAGGGAATTTTAAAGAAATTCCTCCAATAAAGGAATATATTTGTTTGGTGTACCGCCAAGGTTAAATGCTAATTCTTCAAGAACACACACATATAATAAGTCGGGGCTTTTTATCCTTCAGATCTGGGACACCTTTCAATGATCAAAACTGTTTATGTGATGGTTTAATTTTGAATGTGGGTAGCAAAAATAAAAATAAACACTAATTACGTACCATTCTCATTTTATATGGCCATGAAACCATGGATTGACCACAAAATCCAAATGTCTTGGCACTTCAATGAGTTATCTGTGAACAATGAAAATAACAGTAACTTCCTTAGAAAGGAACACACACACACACACACACACACACACATATATATATATATGAGATCCAAGTTAGCATCAAAAAAGGACTTAACGGTCCCAATATCTTCCCAGTAGCCATTAAATAAATATGCCTGCCAAGGTATGAATGTGACAACCTTGTTAGAGACTTCTACTTCAATGGTTTAAATGCAACTTTTGTCCATTTACAGAAATCTCAACTTGACCCATTCAAATGTAGCAGGTGCATGAAGAAATAAAAATAAAATAAAGTAGGAAATTATGCACCAAAAGAATTGAGAGTTTTAACTTAACGTACCGACAAAGACCCCATTTTTGGTTGAACACATCAATTTAAGCAAAAATACAAATAATATAACATCCATCTGCTTTGGATTTTATAATGGTTTATCAAATGGAACCCATATCAATAGTATTTTGGGAAACAAACAGATAAATGAAGAAAAAGAAAAACTCTTAGTCTGGCAGAGTATGATGGATGATGCGCGGGCACTTAGAAATTACTTAAGACAGCATACATAGCATATCATAATTCAGCAAAACACCAGTTCTTCTGTTGACACATATTGATGCTTTGGTTTCCTTACTAAGCTCTCTATTTGCAGGCCACATGTTGAATGGTTAGGATTACTAGGGAGGTTTGTTGGTCATGGACTACCATAAGATTAAAGGCCTAGATCACCAAACTGCTAGCGTATCCTCAGCTTTATATATATATGGACAAGCGTATCCTCAGCTGAGAATCATGGGCACTAAGTTCCTCCAGGTGGAGCCTGCAGTTCGGTGATCTAGGTAGTTGATCTGATGATCCCTAAAGGTCATCCATACAGAAAGATCCCAACCATCTTTCACCTTAACCAATTGAATATTGAATGTGGATCATTGCCTTATCCATCTAATTCGAGGCCCATCAAATGAATTGCTAGATTAACAAAATGTGGGCTCCACTTGTAGGCACTCAGGGCTTGACAATACATGTTCTGCTTGCATTGAATTGAAGGAATTATTTTAAAAAAAAATAAAATCAAAAAGAGAACAATTTTAGATTATTATAGATTTTTGCAATGATATGCAGAGAAAGAGATCTGTAATTTTTTGCTTTCAAATGCATGTACGGATCGAACAAATCGGAATCTGTTACAGATCTAGAATTTAGAAAAGCCAGGTTTAAAAACCCAAATGTACCGTAGAAAATTTAGGAACATTTGAAAATCCAATAAAAGATAAAATAGAAAATCGATTCTGAGATGAAATTACATAGAGAGAGAGAGAGAGAGAGAGAGAGAATCCAATTGCTACGGTCGTATTACGGACAATAACCGTAGCCATATATTTTAGGCTATAGCTTTTATCTGTAGCTTTTCCCCATTTTTCTGGTAATGAATAGAATTTGTGACATCGTATTTGCGATGTAATTGGCGACGATTAATACTCGTTGCCACACTTTATGATTTCTTTAGTAACAAGTGGACTCGTCGCAAAACGTCTTTATTTGCGATGAGTTCTATATTTAGTAACGTTGTACAATATGTAACGGCGACGCGTAAACTTGTCGCAAATAAGTTATATTTAGTGATAATTATTAAGTCGTTGTAAATAATTAGTATTTGCAAAAAAAAAGGGCAACAAACAACATTACAATATCATTAAAAAATTTTTTTTTAAAAAAGCCATATCTATTATTAACTACACCGTTTTGCTACGGATCTCATTTAAATTTTGGCTACGAATATTTTTCGTAGCTACATGCGCTTTTCCCTACAGAGCCTATAGCTACGGATTAGAGACATAGCTATAGCTTTAGGACCTATGGCTATGGAACCAATTGCTACAGTTGTACTACGGACAATAACTATAGCCATATATTTTTGGCTATAGCTTTTATCCGTAGCTTTTTTCATTTTTCTGGTAGTGAATAGAATTTGTCACATCGTATTTGCGATATAATTGGCGATGATCAACACTCGTTACCACACTTCATGATTTCTTCAGTAACAAGTGGACTCGTCGCAAAACATCTTTATTTGCGACGAGTTCTATATTTAGTGACGTTTTACGATATGTAATGGCGACACGTAAACTTGTTGCAAATAAGTTATATTTAGTGACAATTTATTAAGTCGTCATAAATAATTAGTATTTGCAATAAAATTGGCGACAAGCAACATTACAACATCATTAAAATTTCTTTAAAAAAAAGAAGAAAAAAAAGCTATAACTATTGTTAACTACACGTTTTGCTACGGATTTCATTCGAATTTTAGCTATGAATATTTTTCGTAGCTATATGTACTTTTCCCTATAGAGCCTATAGCTACGGATTATAGCCATAGCTATTTATATGGCTACGTATTAAATCCATAGCTATAGCTTTAGGACCTATGGCTATGGAACCAATTGCTACGGTTGTACTACAGACAATAACTGTAGCTATATATTTTTTGCTACAGCTTTTATCCATAGCTTTTCCCCTTTTCTGGTAGTGAATAGAATTTGTGACATCGTATTTGCGATGCAATTGGCAACTATCAACACTCGTTACCACACTTTATTATTTCTTCAGTAACAAGTGGACTTATTGCAAAATGTCTTTATTTGCGATGAGTTCTATATTTAGTTACGTTTTACGATATATAATGGCGACGCATAAACTTGTCGCAAATAAATTATATTTAGTGACAATTTATTAAGTTG
Source organism: Magnolia sinica (assembly GCF_029962835.1). Classification (NCBI taxonomy): domain Eukaryota; kingdom Viridiplantae; phylum Streptophyta; class Magnoliopsida; order Magnoliales; family Magnoliaceae; genus Magnolia; species Magnolia sinica. The sequence continues at coordinate 60,604,583 of NC_080589.1, read as the reverse complement.
TCGTAAATAATTAGTATTTACAATAAAATTGGCGACAAGCAACATTACAACATCAGTAAAATTTCTTTTTAAAAAAAGTCATAGCTATTGTTAACTACACTTTTTGCTACGGATCTCATTCGAATTTTAGCTACGAATATTTTCTGTAGCTATATGTACTTTTTCCTACAGAGCTTATAACTACGGATTAGAGCCATAGCTATTTATATGGCTACATATTAAATTCATAACTATAGCTTTAGGATCTATGGCTATGGAACCAATTGCTACGGTTCTACTACGGACAGTAATCGTAGCCATATATTTTTGGCTACAGCTTTTATCTGTAGCTTTTCCCTCTTTTCTGGTAGTGAATAGAATTTGTGACATCGTATTTGCGATGTAATTGGCTACGATCAACACTCGTTGCAACACTTTATGATTTCTTCAATAACAAGAAGACTCATCGCAAAATGTCTTTATTTGTGACGAGTTCTATATTTAGTGACGTTTTACGATATTTAATGGCGATGCGTAAACTTGTCGCAAATAAGTTATATTTAGTGACAATTTATTAAGTCGTCATAAATAATTAGTATTTGCAACAAAATTGGCGACAAGCAACACTTATCGTAAAAAAGTTTTTGCGATAAGTGTGAGGTTATTAGTGATGATGAGGACTTATCGCAAAACGTCTTTATTAGCAACGACTTTCATATTTAGCAACGTTTTACGATATGCAATAGTGACGTGTAAACTCGTCGCAAATAATTATTATTTGCAATAAAATTGGTGACAAGCAACACTCGCTATAAAAAAAACTTTATGTGATAAATTTGGGTTTGTTAGCGACGACGAAGACTTGTCGTAAAATATCTTTATTCGTGACAAATCACATATTTAGTAACGTTTTACGATGTGTAATGGTGACGTTTCAACTCATCGCTAATTAACTATATTTTGCGACAAGTTATTAGATCTTCGCGAATAATTGAGTTATTGGTGACAGGTTGTCGTTTTCGTCGCTAAATAGAATTTGTGACGCTTTATTTGCAATAAAATTAGTGACGAGCAACACTCGTCATTAAAAATTTTTAGAGACGAGTTTGGAGTTTTTAGCGACTAGTTGACTTGTCACAAAAAGACCAATTTGTTGTAGTGAAATGAGCCGCTTAAGGAACGGTGATCGGCTTGCCCTATTCATCCCATATTTTGTCATTGCCTTCTCAAGGTATTCATTATGAGATAACCAAAGCTTACGCCTCTTATTGTCTTTGTGTATATCAATGCCGAGAACCTTCTTTGCAGCTCTTAGATCTTTTATATCGAAGGTCCCTGATAATTGAGTTGACGTACAGTATCAGGATAATGAATTTTTTATAACTGTCTTGTAATAGACACAATGATCATATTCACTCATGATAAACATCTTACTCACCATGAAAGAATTAAACTTTTTATACCACTACCTAAGCGACTGTTTCAGGACGTATAATGACCTCTTCAACCAAAAAACTTTGTTTTCTAGCTGATTTATTTTGAAGCCTTCTAATTACTTCATTTAAATTTGCTCTTCTAATTCCCCATGCAGTAAGTCGGTATTTACATCCATTTCCTTCACCTCGAAATCACATTGGACAACTAGAGCCAACACGAATCATTATATAAAAAGTTCTAATCATTTAGCCACAAGTCATGCCAAAATGTACTTAGTAATGGAATTGATCTATCCTTGGTCGTATGGTTCAAGCTTACCCACAACACAATGTAATCTAAAGCTAAGATTGGAATATCCGTCTGGATGTGTAAGCATAAAAGCATTCCTAGCCACACATTAATTGAGATGAGTGTGGTATTAAGTTCAATATTTTACCTGATCGACCAGGTACATCTCGTGGGTATTTATACATGACACTTCCGGGTGAACACCATCATTGAAGAATAGAGACCATGAATTGTTAAGAGATTTAATCCAACAAGTGTCAATTTTTAATGGCACAATGGATGGGTGATCTCTGGAGTCAATTGGTGACGAAGAACTGCATAGAGTAGCAACTGGATTCTCAGCCACTTTGCTAGGAAAAGAGTGGTGTGTGAGAGCAGCGTCAGGACAACCTCATCAAACCCTTAAGTGTGGCCCATTTGTTAATAGTATTAATGCAAGTGGATTTCCAAAGAAGGATGCAGGTAAAAATGAGAATAATGTCTTGTCAAGATAACATTGCAAGAAATAAAATGACCCGTGACCTCTTGTTAAAACTCTTATGAGTCTACCACAACAGCATCAGTAGGTTGCCTAACCAAGGATTAGAACAGTATATTTGAATGATATAACTGGGGTACATATAAATTCATGTCTAGACGGGCTGGGCCAACCCAACCCAAAAGCTGATCTGGACATGCATCCAAGGCCCAACCCTGCCTATGGTACGAGCTAGTAGCTCTAAGCCAAGCCAAAAGCCTGTCGGGTGGGCTACCTGGCCCATTCACACCTCCTAGTGGGCCCATTGGGTTCTAGTCTAGCCCAACCCAAGTTGCACCTGTAATTTTGTGTACCTTAGAAATAGTAATGGCCACCCATATCTCCATAGATGTGCCTCACACAAGATCCACTTTTCTCAACTGCAGGTCCCAAATGTTGACCAGTTGTAATGATTCTAAAACTACCGGACTTTCGGCCATTGTGATTCTGGGGGATGCAGCCATCAACAATAAGGTCCATCTGATGAATGGTACAGATCTCACACATATGCTCTATGTGTAGAAATACATAAGGCATGATAACTAACAAAGATACGAATTTGTAGGGGTAGTGGCAATGGGCTGGCGACCCACCCCAACCTGTAAGACCAGGGCTGGGGCGCCCTAAACTTGGGCCGAGGATTGGACCGAGCCTTGAGATCTAGGCCTGTTTTCCAATGATGAATGGCCCGGACTAGCTCGTTGGCCCAGCTCAACCATCAAGTGGGTCACCATTGTACTGGGAGAATGGATGGTTTAAAGACACTTGTAAGTGGATCCCATTCAAGATTCATTTGCAGTTTAAAAGCAATCTGGGATATATTTCAATGATCAGACCCATTTAACCAATAGGCCATGTCATGGATGGAAGGGATAGCCCTCCTAGATCATTTTCCTTATATAGGGTTTAGCCAGGACCTTTTTTGTTTGACTAAGACTGGGACGAAGTCAGGCTTAGGAGGATATATCATGGATGGAATTGAAGGGATAGCCCATGATATAACTCCGACCCATTGCCCTGTCTACACTATCCAACCTTCACAAATTTTGAGAAATGCCCCAGCGTTATCATCACTATTAGTTACATCGCTCGTCGTTGTATTGTGGGAGACTTAACACAATCTAATCCATTAATCTAGGCAATTCACTAGGTCCAGGTCACATTTAATAGCCTCCCTTGCAAACATAACATCAATCTAAAAGATAATAACTATTTTATCAGTAGTCTTTAATATGGATGGTCTAGACCGTTACATAGTCCAATCAACAATTTTACCCATCTATTTCCTATGGCCCATCTTGGATTACTTATGTTTATAAAGAATCATTTTTGTCATACAATCTTAACCATACCATCCATGGCTTGGGAAAGGATGGATGTAGAAAGTTTGGTCAAATCAAAGATGGATTGGATCATCCAGCCAGTCTGATTTTGTTGCCGTAGCCTATATAATGTATTTTGGGCCAAGGTCCCAAAAATCACTCCCATCCATGATTCAAGTGAACCAGGTGATCGAAAATAATGCACTGGACAACGATATCCCTCCAAACTGTTTTCCTTGGTAGGGCTACCTGAATCATGATGAGTCTGAGTTTTTATACAGACCTAAATTTTGATTTGCTATCTAATGGTTAGAGTGGATTTAACGTAGTTTTCACAATGGGCCTTGTAAAAGTCAAGTGTAGACTTCTCTCCCTAACTGCTTTCTTTGGCTTGGCTCACTTGAATCATGAGTCAACCTGATTTTTTTTTCTCTAGGACGAAACTGGGATTGCTCTTCTAATGGTTGGAGTGGATTTCGCATACACATAATGGTGGGCCCACCAATAAAGTCCCTAGGTCCTCATGAACAGTACAGTCTCTTTATTTAGATAAAAAGAACATTTTGACAGGACCCACCATGCATCATGATATTTATTTGAGATCTACTCTGACCATTAAATATATAGTTCAATGTTAAGCTCAAAGGCAAAAAATCAGGATTACCCGTGATTTTGGTGGGCCACACCAAAATAAAAAGTTAGGAGAAAAATGTTTGCCCTTGAGTTTTCTTAGGCCTGTTGTGATAATTATATGAATTACACTCCAACCGTTAGATCATATGTAAACATTTAGGCCTTGGGCCCCAAAATCATACCCTTGGTGATATACACCTGCTACACTAAGGAAATAATTTGGAAGGCAAATGTTGCCCTGTGGTCCGTTTCCAACCATATGGGCTCAATTGCAAATGGAGTTGATTTTTTTGTCTTCTTCGTCTAACATGTGGTAATACACCTAATAGTTGGAATCAATTTTAAATAAACTTCATGGTGGGCTCACACAATCACCTAATGATATAGGATAAATTTTTTTCATTACTTTTTTTTTTTTTTTTTTTTTTTTTCATTTTGTACCAGTGGAACCCATGATCCAGTGACCAATCTAATTGCTCCACGTAGATGGCATATGCAACACAAGGCTCCCAGATGGGAAAATTAATGTGACCCTTTAATGTGACCCTTCAACTGATGGACAGCAAATAGACAGTTACAGCAATGGTCCACAAAAAAAAAAAAAAGAAAAAAAGAAAAAAGAAAAGAAAAAGACGAAGAAGAAGAGTCTAAGCATTCAAGCCCCAAATCATGAAGCCGATTTCCTTGACCAAATCACCATGATATCCCTTGTGACCTGACACCGCGGGATTTGATTGAACCAGGAATCTTTGTCTCAGATGGACACATAAAGCATGTTTAAAAGGGATATAGATTGCCTGGTGACCTGAGGTAGTGGGATTTGATTCCGCCATGTGCTATTGTATCACAAATGATTTGTATGGGCTCAATTCCTATAATGGCAAATGGCTCAATCAAATTCAGCCACACTAATTTAAATGTTATGCATGTGCTAGGGGGTCCATGTTTAACAGCTGCGCATGGCCCAATTAAACCCGGCCACTACTGTCACCAGGATCAGTCACCAGGCAATCGCTTCCCTGAATCATCTCCTGATGTTGGACACTGTTATGTTATACCCATGATCAGATTCAGCAATCTATGTCAGATAAAATAATCTGCCAGTGAAGACTCTTGGAGCATAGAACATCCGTAATCAGTCCAGTAAAATAAACGATTCGGATGTCCATGGCCCAGTGAGAGCACAGATGCAGGTTGTTTTACTTCGCCCACGAATCCACATTTCCTATATTGCTAGGTCATGGAGCTCCTTGTTGCATTGGGACACTCAGACAGTCCAATCCACTGATCTAGACTGTTCATTAGATCCAACACACAATTTATGAGCTACCTTGGAAACATGTAAAAATAGGTCCAATAACCTTTAATATTGATGGTCATGTTTATTCATGTAAAAATAGGTCCAATAAACAATCTTATCCATCTATGTACTAGGAAAAATCATGAATTGCTTATGATTCTAAAGAGTCACATTTGTTAGGCAATCAAAACCATCCAATCCATGGCAAGGAAAACTGGATGGCTGCAAAAACACAACGCCAAAACAAGGATGGATTGAAACATCCAATCAGTGCGGTTTTTGCATGTAGCCCCTTGAAATGCATTTTGGACTTTATAGGCACTTTAGATGGATCGACTGGACTTTCCAAGTGACTCTGTGCAACTAAGAGTCATTTTACTTGCATTGCTCCGAAAGCACTGAAGCAATACTCGTTTCCAAATATTTTAATAATCTTATAACATACTGGTTCCTAGTGAACCAGGAATATTTGGCTGCATTTTTTTATTTTTATTTTTTCTCACCACCCCCACACACGGACTTGGAATATTTAATTATGGACGGATTTTTTTCTGCTTCTCACACCATAGTGGGATTTCACCACCCATGGAAGATATCGTGTTGAAACTCCGAATAGTCTTCCACCGAGGCAAGAATTGAAACCCAAATTAAGGGCTGAAATTGTCCGACTTGGATCAGACATTGAATCCAACCCAACTACTCTTTATGTCATGTATTTTCTCAACATTTTCAGGACCAACGTCATTCTTTATTCAGACCTGCAACATAGTAAGTCCACATGTCAAGACCAAAGTGCTGTTTGTTTGAAAAGTACCTGGTCCTATTATTTTCTATGGGAGTTAGTTATTAAAAGGTTTATCTCCATACACGTGGCCCACATATCCAGGATATTTACCGTTTATCTATTGTGCCCCACCATGGATGAGACATGCCACAATAACCACACGTCCTCGGTAATTCTAGCCTCCAATTGGAGGATTTTAGTAGTTTGACATTAACGGTTAAAAATATCCCAACCAATAGTTAAACACTTGTGGACTAATGTCTTCCAATAGATGGTTAGGATAATCTGCGTTTGTTATTTTTGGTGTAAATAACCTTTCCGCAGTTGGGAACAAATTACGAATGGGTGTCGATGTTGACTTGTCCCAAATGTACAAATATAGACTTCTTAAAGCGAAGTTAGAAATAAATATGAGATTCGGTACTTTGTTTATAGAGAAACGCTGCTGCTTTCAAAGAGCTATTAGTGCTCCAATCTACGTTGGTTCACTTGGATACTCCAATCAATGGATCTGAACTGTTCATTAAGTCCAGAACACATCTCATGGACCACCATGAAAAAATAGCACGGTTATAATGGCCTAATTATGTAGAGCGGGTCGTGGACAGTTACATGGCCAAGATGGATCAGAAAAGGCCCGGTCGATGACAGAAGTGATCCAGACCATCGAACCTTAAATCTGGCGTATCTTACAATCTGGAATGAGTTATCTGACGTAAAATATATGATTTTCGGGTAGAACGAGCTACTAAAGCCAACCAACCCCGCTACGCCGGGTTGCGCAGCCCGGAATTGCGAAAAACCCCTAGATCGACGGTCGTTTCCCTATTTTAATTTCGTTTTTACTATAAATAGTAAGTTTTAGTTTGATTATAACTCTTCATCCGTCGGGCTTTAGGAGTTGCGCCCAACGCAAAAAGAGCTTAGAATAATTAGGAGAACGGTTTGGTGAAGCCAAATAGGACACTTACTATTTTTGGCCGAAAACGTTGCGCACTAGTAGACATCACGACCGTCTATAAATAGTAAGTTTACTATTTGTAGTAAGTCGCGGATTCTAAGAGTTTGAGTTTTAGTTTGATTCTAATTTCTTTCCCATTGCTTGGTACCCCTATTTAAAGGGTTGTAAACTCATTTTTATTCATCAATTAATCAATTTCGAATTTATTAGAATTTATTTCTATTTTCTGTTTTCTTTCCTCGTGGATTCGAAAAGTCTCCATGAGGAGTCCAGAGAAGCTCCGTAGATTCGGAGTAGTTATCCTCATCACGTTCATCCCCGCGTTACCTAACAAAAGTAACCTTTTTGAATCATAAGCAATCCGTGATTTTACCTAACGAATATATAGATCAAATTATTAATTTGACCCATTTTGTGTAAATAATATTGACCATCCATAATAAAAGCTATTGATCAAATGGTTCATATTGGTCGCATCCGTGAGATGTTTGCATATAGCATATGGAATGAGCATTGGACTTAATGAATAGTCCAGATGAATGGATTGGATCCTCTACCTATCCTAATACGAACTAGGAGCACAATAACCTACGAGAACTGTTCTTACTATTATTTGAAACCGTCTGCTACAGTCTTTTATCATCCCATGACGTTGCACCCTATGATGCCATTCGATCAGATGCCTCGTATTCTGAGATTGATTTCTTAGTATTCTTGTATTTACTTTCTTGGTTTCTGCTGATTCTGTCATGGAATGACGTTTGGCCATCTGACTTCATTTGATTTTGTTATCAGAGCTGTTCACATACAGGCATTCAATTAGTAATTTCTTAAAACCTAATTCAAATAACAATTTATGCTTGTTATATAGGTAAATGTTCCCTTTTAAACCCGTCTTATTTTCCTGTATTCCCACAGTGCTGGTTTGGAATTGAGGCATTTGGATGACCAGGGTATTTCGATTACCAAGTATTATAATAGGAGGTTAGGTATTATAATTTTTAAGAATTGGCATCCTACTTTTGGATAACAACGGTGAATGTGATTCCTAGAACTTGGTTGGTTCAATTACAAGTTGGACATAATGTGGGGTCCTAAACCTACTTGCCCATCCCACTTAAAAATCACTTTTGTCAGGTGATTTTGAATGGCTAGGGAAATGTATGGTCAGTATTGATAATACTTCAAACAGGTCGCCCTCAAATTGCAAATTAATCACTGTAAATTCACTTTTGGTGAATGATTGTAACCATCCTTTTTAAATGGTTAGTAAAACCAATGGCTTATATTAATCTAGGCCATTCATCACATGGGTCCATACCTGGTTTCATCCATCTTAAAATCTAACTTAGCTTGTTAAATGATTCTAAGTGGCTAAAGAAATGGACAGTCAATATTGATCATACTAAAAATGGTTTGATAATTGATCTATACCATTTATTATGTGGTTGCCATCTTTATTGCTCATCTCTTTAAAAAGTCACTTTAACTGGATGATCTTAACCATCCATTCCATGCCAAGAAAAATAGATGGTTTATATTTATTATAAAAGTAATTTGAATGATCATTGATCTAGATCACCTATGATATCAGCCTCACCTTTGATATGTCCTCATTGATCGTATCCTAATGGATGTGAGACGTTTCTGGCCTTAGGAGGAACATGGTATCTCTTGGGGCATTAGAGGCACTTGGGTGTAAGTTGACAGGTATTGATCTGGTCTTTAAAGTTTCTAAAGAGACACCTATAGCAATGAAAGCGCCGCAGAATAACAACATTTACAAAGTGATTGAGAATACAATATCAGGTGAAGCTGCAACATCTTTAGAAGAGTACACAATTGCACGATTGTCGCATGCGCACCTTGGCAACATGAGCAACTGTAGAATGAAGGTTAATCTGAAAGTAACCAGAACTAGAACTAGAATAAGATGAAATATAAATCGAGTGAAATATGAGGGAATAATGGTGAAATAGTAATATAAAACTTGTGAAATTCCAAAGTAGGAAACTAGGGATTCAGATGATCCACTTGTAGAGATCAGAGAGATCTATGCTTGATTCACGAACAAAACTAGAATCAGAGTCCTATCTTCATCCAGTTGGAAGATATTTCATTAAAAACCAATCTAAACATCCTTTGATCCAGTTTTCTAGAGGAGATAGGTATGAACATTAGAATAGATTCCATTACAAAATCATGCCCATGAGACAAAGCAAATAATAGAATTTGCTCAGTCTACAACCAATCTGAGAGATGTATGAATGTTAGGCAGGGTTCCATCATCCAACCATGTTTAAGAGGCGATGGTGAACAACATGACTTCCTAACTTTATAACTATAATAAGGCAAAAAACATGCTCAAAGCTATCGCAGATCCATTGTAATTTAAGTCACAACAAACCATTAAAAATTGAAAGCATTCCTTATAATCAACCTAGAGTCAAAGATGGTTCAACATGAATCAAAGCCGTAGAAATCTATTCATCACGCTGCAAGCTTTACCTCTTAGCCCTAGCTAAGAGGTTTAGCTAATCCTGATTAAGATTAAGCTAGATCTCTTAAAGACATAAGATAAAATAGAATTAAGAAAGAAAAGGGAAGAAAAACTCCAGACCCGCTCCACATTCTAGATGCCTCCATGGCTGACCTTGGTGTCTCTGCGTCCCAACCTCTACTCACGTTCCACTTCACATGTCCAGATATCAGGTGGGCCCAAAATTAATGGTTTATGGGCTGATCTATCCATTGGATCACTTTCGCAGGGATCCAATGGTTGAAATTTGACGTGTACGGTTAATTTAGAGTCCTTAGGCCATATCTAAAGTTTCAAGCCAATCGAATGGTGGGAACCCTGTGATCTTGCATTCTGGATGATTTTCGGGCCTCTTTAATGTGATGACTTGATTTTTCGGGTCTCTGGCGTGTAAATTTATCGATCTTGGTCCCCTAGAGTCTTTCCCTTGCCTTGTTGATCCTTGAGTGTTAAATCTATGCCTTTAGCATCCTTTTTCAATCTAAGCTCGTAAATTCACCTTGCAACAAAAATACGATTAAAATAGGCTGTTAAGCATTATCATGTACGTAAAATCATGTGATAATTGGGGTCTAATATGCAATATTTGACCCTCAACACAACCCCCAACCAGCATTTTGCTAGTCCCGAGCAAGGTATGCGAAAAAATAAGTTGAGAGGTACAGGACAATTTCTATAAACTCGAGTGATTTTTGAAAAACAATTCAGATACTAGAATTCTAAGATTCATGAATGTTTGGTAGTACTTTCTCCTAAAATCAAGTGCACAGCAAACTTCATAATCAAGTTCAAAGTATTAATCCATCAATTAGAAAAATTCTAAACATCGAGTTCCATGGGTGTACGGTGTAACCTTGGCTTATCATCATTAAGAGATCCAATTGTTAATTTTATAATAACATTAATAATCAGAACGGGTATTCAGGACAACCAAAACCCAAACCAAAACTTGCCTCATAGATCAACCTTTCATTCTACCAAATTTTTATTTTTCCATTAAAAATAATGCCAAGGAGGGGAATCAAATCTTCACCTATAGGGAGCAAACCTATGGTGAAGACCATTTTCACCCCTTTTCGAATGTCAACCTTGAGAAATCAAATCTTCATCTATAGGGAGTAAACTTATGGTGAAGATTATTCAACCAACACTTTCAATTCTTGTTTATAAACTGATGGTAAAATTTCTCAGGCTGGTTCATTTCATGCGTAGTGATTACCAAGTTAACCCTTCAATATCGAACTGAAACCTTAATATGTAAGCTGGGCGTGACATGTGAAATCATGACTCAATCAATGCTTACAACTTCTAATCCTGTATTAACAATTCAAACTAAACTGTAAATCAATAGATAACTGAATCTAAGAATCATAAATCCAACATTACGTATCTTATACTTCTCAAATCACGACTATCCTTCAAAATCACTTTGAATGCACCAGAAAGTAGTCTAGAAAAATGTTAAAATTTTTAACAATTTTCACTCAAGACCAATAACAATACTGATTAGGTAACTTAATCTCCTACCCCCAACTTAAAATCTACATTGTCCTCAATGTAAAAAAATATGAGCATGTAATGCACATGGGACAATGAAGTAATGGAGAAGTGATGGAAAGATAGTACCTGGGCAATAGATTCAAGAGGTTGTTGCACAAAGATCTCATCATGAAAGTGAGTCAGCATGAGAGTGAAAACAAACTATCCTAAAACAATGTATAAAATAAACTAACCTAATGGCATAAAACTGTCTAACCTAGAACGATATCAAGCAAACTATCCTAGTCCTATGAAAGCAAGGGAAAAACTACTTAGTCATGCCGCAAAGTTCCTCTTCCGACCAATATCTGGATAAATTTCTCAATAGGTTTCTCAACAGAATTATCCAAAAGTCCTTTTTGCAATAAGCTTGGATGCCCTAGAGCATGAATATCCAGAGAAATTTAAGAACCTCATAAAAAAAATGGTCGTTGAAACGCTTAAGGTATCCAAAGGATATATGATTCACCTGTGAGAGAAAAAATTTCAAAGTTAGTATCCCATGGTAAATCAAAGACTACAAGTAAATAAAACTCAGAAAACTTCTCAGAAAGTAATATAGTCTTGATACATTCCGAAGTTTCAGACTTCGGTTCAATTTTCAGCTCCTCCTCCCTTAATGGTAAACGGTCAGGATCTGGGGAAGAAGGGGCTTTAAAGTAAGGGTTCTCTCGGTTAGTAATGACTACCGAGATATTCTCTTGCGAGGCATCCACTATTTCTTTGATCATATGGTCGTTCAAATCTGAAAAGTATGTCAAGCAATCTTCCAAAGAGTTAAAAATTTTCACATTGAAATCTGTAATGAGACTCTCAATGACTCCATCGTCTTTAAAAGTAGATGGAGGTACGCTCTCTTGCTCTAGCCCTACACAGACAGATTGAGGGTCAGTAGACGAAGTATTAATGTGAGGACTCTATTCATTGAAGTTATTCAAAAGAGGCATTGAATCATTAAAACTTGACAACTCAGATGGTGGCCTCAACTGGGTGGTTTCAAATTCTAAAGTCATATCGAGCGACTCGTCCATCTCCCGAATCAGATCATCATTCAATTAAGGGGAGTAGTCCAAATATGTCTCACAAGAGTTAGAAGGTTTAGTTGGAAGCGGATCATTCTCCACGTTAAAATTGATCATGTCAGATTGGTGGAGTAGATCACTATAGTTGACAACTTCCTGAACCTCTTGATCATTGATATGGGCCAAACTTGATATTGAATCCCAATACTCACCATTGTCTAATTCAGTGCAGTATACAATTGGGATGGGAACACATTCCTCATATTCTATTTTAGATTGGGTTGAGGTTCAAATAAACTAACCTCTTCCTCATCATTAAAATCAAGTGTGTCATATAAGTGAAATGTGTCAATATTATTGTATTTGAAAGACACCCACGTCTCTTGATCATTCCTTTGGACCGTCATCGAGGTCGACTCATCAGGGAATTGAACCATATGCTCATTAACACAATCCAACTCTTCATTCCAAATTCCAGAGTTTTACAAAAGTGAGATAAGGTCACTTTCCTCGCATTATATGTTTAGATCGGATTGAAGCTGGTATGAACCAGCCTCTTCCTCCTCATTAAAATGCGACTAACGCTCTTGAATGGCGGTTTCAATCGCCTCTAATGATTTTATCATATCTGCGATTACTTGTGTGACATATTCGTTGAATTGTTCTTAAGCACCTATGTATTTTTGAATTGACTCCTCTTGGATTATTTCTAGCTGAGTCTCATAAGTAGGGAATCCAAGGGAGTAGTCATTAAAATCAATTGGTGGCTCATCTCTCCAATGTTGATGTTTCCATTGATCATAGTCATACGGGTCATAGGTCAAGAGTTGATACACGTTATCATTCTAATAATCACGTACTATTTTCTTAACTCGTGGAATGCAATTATTTTCCTACAGATAATCACCGAAGGACTTCTTAATCGGTGGGGCATCATATTTTGATTGGTTGAAGAAATTTTCAGAAAATATTTGAGGCATAAGCTGTTTCCCGTCATAATCATCATACATCAAAAAACTTTCACAGGATTTCTTTGCTATCTCAGCATACACATGTTCCAATGCTTACATGGTAAAACCCTAACTATGAATCTAATTCTAAAAATAAAAGAAAAACATTCCTACAACAATATGGAAGGTAAGAGGAGAAGTTAGAAAGAAGTTACCAGATTAGAGATTCCTAAATTAAAACATGAAAAACAAAACAAAATAGGTCGGTTTTTGAAAATAAAAAATGTTTAAAGGAAGGTTCTAAATATAGAATTAGAAATTAAGTTAAATTCTAAAAATAAAAGAAATCCTATAATTACAAACTAGAAAACCCTAATCTTAATCTAATTCTAAAATTAGTTAATCACAGAAAAACGTAACCGTCAATCCCCAGCAACGGCACCAAAAACTTATTCACACCCCAAGTATAGGGTTGTGATGTAGTAATAATCTCAGTAAGACCGAGGTCGAATTCACAGGGACTGAACCTTGTACATAATCTGAAAGTAATCAGAACTAGAACTAGAATAAGATGAAATCTAAATTGAGTGAAATATGAGGGAATAATGGTGAAATAGTAATCTAAAACTCGTGAAATTCCAAGGTGGGAAACTAGGGATTCAGAGGATCCACTTGTACAAATCAAAGGGATCTATGCTTGATTCATGAACACAACTAGAATCAGAGTCCTATCTTCATCCAGTTGGAAGATATTTCATTAAAAACCAATCTGAACATCTTTTGATCCAGTTTTCCAGAGAAGATAGGTATGAATATTAGAATAGATTCCATCACAAAATCATGCCCATGAGAGAAAGCAAACAATAAAATTTACCCAATTTACAACCAATCTGAGAGATGTATAAATGTTAGGAAGGGTTCCATCATCCAATCATGTCTCAGGGACGATAGTGAACAACAGGACTTTCTAACTTCATTATCATAATAAGGCAAATAACATGCTTAAAGCTATCGCAGATCAATTGTAATTTAAGTCAAACAAACCATTAAAAACTGAAAGCATTCCTTATAATCAACCTAGAGTCAAAGATGGTTCAACATGAATCAAAGCTGTAGAAACCCATCCATCACGCTGCAAGCTTCACCTCTTAACCCTAACTAAGAGGTTTGACCAATCCTGATTAAGATTAAGCTAGATCTCTTAAAGACATAAGATAAAATAGAATTAAGAAAGAAAATGGAAGAAAAATTCCAGACCCGCTCCACGTTCTGGATGCCTCCACGGTTGACCATGGCGTCCCTATGTCTCCACCTCTGCTCACATTCCACTTAACACGTCGAGATATCAGGTGGGCCCAAAATCAATGGTTTATGAGCTGATCTATCCGTTGGGCCACTTTCACAGGGATCCAATGGCTGAAATTTAACATGTACGGTTAATTTAGGGTCCTTAGGCCATATTTAAAGTTTCAAGCCAATCGGATGATGGGAACCCTGTGATCTTACATTCTGGATGATTTTCAGGCCTCTTTAATGTGACTTACTTGATTTTCTTGGGTTTCTAGCATGTAAATTTGTCAATCTTGGTCCCCTAGAGTCCGTCCCTTGCCTTGGTGATCCTTGACCGTTAAATCCATGCCTTTAGTACCTTTTTTCAGTCTAAGCTCGTAAATTCACATTGCAACAAAAACACGATTAAAATAGGCCATTAAGCATCATCATGTACGTAAAATCATGTGATAATTGGGGTCTAATATGCAATATTTGACCCTTAACAACTAGATTACGTGCATTTAGATATATGTGGCCCATCATCCCTTTTTTTGTTGGGGGTTGTCGTTTTTTGTTTCATTCAAATATAATTACTTCAAGAAATTGTGAATTTATTTCCTGAAAATAAATTCGATGTATTCAAAGTATGAAAGGCAAAGTTGAGAAACAGACATGGCAGAAATTGAAAGTTTTAAGGACAAAGTAGAGGTGAATTTACTTCAAAGGAATTCAACCAATTTATAATGATAAGGAGATTGTGAGGCATAATATATTGAGGCACACACTTAAGTAGAATGGTGTAGAGGAACGAATAAATCAGACTCTTTTAGAGAGCCCAAAGCATGTTGAGCAATTCTATATTAGACAAAGAGTTATGGACTGAAGTCATTAACTTGACTTGTTATTTGATGAATTAATCTTCACCTACACTGATAGATTGTAAGATTTCAGAAGAAGTGTGGAGTAGTCATGATGTTAACTACTCAAGTTATAGATTTTTGGTTGTGATGCTTACTCTAATGTACCATTAACTGAGAGAGACAAGCTGGACCAAATGGTGAAGAAGTGCACCTTTATAAATTATGTGATGGAGTGAAGGGATACAGGTTGTATAACCAAGTCACTCGAAAAATCATAATTAACCAAAATGTCAGGTTTGATGAAGAGTCTTTGTTCCATAAGGACGAACACAAGAAATTAGGGAAATCAATAGTCATTGATGTCGAGATTGAAAAAGTTGATACACAGGCAGAGCTTGAGCCGCAACTAAAGATATAAGAGCAGGTGGAGTAACCACCTAAGAAGGAATCTGCTAAGAGATCGCAGATTACTAGCTGGATACAGAGATGACTTGAATGTTGTATTTACCCTCATTAAGGATGAGAGAGATTTGTCTACCTTCTAATAAGCATTAGATGACATAGATACTAAGAAATAGTTGGTGGCCATGCATGACAAGATAAACTCTCTGTACAAGAATGAAACAAGGGAGTTGGTGGAGCTTCTAGTGAAACGTAAATCGATAGGTTACAAATGAATTTACAAGAAAAAAACATAATAGATATAAGGCAAGATTAATCATGAAAGGGTACGTGTAAAAGGATGATGTTGATTTTAAAAAAAATTTCAAGCCTGTGGTTAAGAAAGTGTCAATCCGATTTGTGTTGCCATTGATTGCCCAATACAACTTAGAATTGGAATATATGGATGTGATAATTGTTTTCCTAAATGTAGAATTGGAAGAGAAGATTTACATGAAACAACTAGAATGGTTTGAAGTAAAATAGGTTGAGAATAAAGTTTGTAGGTAGAGGAGGTCGTTATATGACTTGAAATAGTCGCCTAGGTAGTGATACAAAATGTTTAATACTTTTATGATGGGTCAGTGATTTACTAAAAATGAATATGGCAATTGTGTATATTACATAACACTGAATGATGGACAGTTCATTGTATCGATATTGTACGTAAATGACATGTGTATTGCCAACCATAGCATGTCTGAGATTGATATTTTAAAGACTCAATTATCAAGGACATTCAAAATGAAAGATATGAGGCTGCAAAAAAAGCTTATTGGTATAGACATTCATAGGGACAGAAATAGGAGAAGGCTACGATTATTACAAGTAAAATACCTTAAGATGGGATTGGTTAAGTTCAGTATGTACAATGCGAAACTAGTTAATATACCCCATGCTACTCACTTTAGGCTTTCTTCTAAATAATGTTCTACTACAGATGGAGAAAAGCAAGTAATGTATGGTGCGCCCTATTCGAGTGTCATTATTAGTTTAATGTATGTCATAGTTTCTACGAGACTAGATATTTTACATGTAGTGGGTGTTGTGAGTAGATACATGGCTAACCTTGGCAAGCAACACTAGGAATAAGTGAAATTGTTACTTCAGTATATACGAGGTACAGTGGACTATGTCTTGATGTTTGAAAAGTTAGAGGATAAATTGATATGCTATGTGGATGTCAAGTACACAGGAATTGAGGATAGTAGAAGGTCGACTTCCTACTACTCGTTTGTGTTAGCAAGTGGGGCAATCAATTAGATGTCGAACCTTTAGTCTGTGATTGCTTTTTCCACAATCAAAGTTCAGTATATGGCAGTAATATGGGATTTCAAAGAAGATGTTTAGTTAAGAGGGATAATAAATTAGTTAAAACTTCAGCAAGAGGGCGTGCTAGTTAATTGTGACAATGAAAGCGTGATTAATTTAGCAAAGAAGTATTTTTATTACTCACGTACTAAATATATTGATGTTTCTCATTATTTTATTGGACAAGTGCTTGAAGAAGGTTACATGACTCTAGAGACGGTCCATACAAGCGTGAACCTGATGACATGCTTACAAAGGTGGTTGTTATAGAGAAGTTCAAGTTCTGTGCAACTTCTCCAGGCATGGAAATGGCTTAATAAAGACGGAGTATGCACAATAAGTGATGATGAAGCAATAATAAAAGGCAATTAGAGGTGGTGAAGATATGGTGGAGCAATTGAGCATAAAGATTGAATCCATGAAGGAGATTGTTGTCAAATGTCTTCCATCTAACCAAGATAAAGGGTCGGTTGTTGCCATCGAGAAATTCTAGTTAAATCTTAATTACCTATCAGACAATTTAGGAGTTGTTATTCGATGCCATCGAAGGTGACTTTGATGTCATTGACTGGTCTTCAATTGTTGTTGATGCTATCGAAGGTCCCATCGACGGCACGGACGGAATTACATAAGTTCACGTTTTTTTTTTTAAAAAAAATAAATAAATTTCGGTTGTGATAGTATATAGATCAGGTGTAATTGAGATTAGGATGTTCAAAGTAAATTCTAAGACATTCCCAAATTGTTACAGACCAAAGAAAAGATTTTGAGAAAGGATTTTGGGTTTGTTCAAATGGCAAGGATTATGCATCTCTTGTAATATCATTTCATAGTAGATTGTTTGTTACTTTGTGCTGTGTGTTTTTTTTTTTCGTGAGGGTTTTTCCACATAAAATTCGTGTGTTCTCTGTGCATTTTGTTAACTTTTGATTTCATCTTATTCGATTGATTTTGGATTTGCTTCCACGTGATCCTCAACAGACATTCCAGATCAACCTTCTCTATTATAATAAAAAATAGACCTTTACTTCTTAGCTGTCCATCAGATGGTTACGATTATCTGATCAAAGTGAACTCTAAAGAGAGATATGCAATCAAAGGTGGTTGCTATGTTTTAACCATTGGTGGTTGGATTATCAGATCAAATAATTTTCATATGTTTTTGAATAAGGGCATTGGATATTTTTCATTTTAAGCGTCCAATGCATGTACAATACTTCTATATTTAGATGACCAAATAATATTAATATTTGGTTTACGATACTTCTAAACTAGTGAGACTAATTTGGATGGTTTATTTTTAATTACTAACATGCCAAGTTTTCAATTTCTCAGTAATTCTGAACCGCCTGCGTACATCCATTATCAAAGTATTCTTTTAATATACTATGATCTTCTGAATTTTTTTATAATCTAGAAGATACAGATTCCAAATGAACTTGGAATCTTTATATTAAGGTTTGAAATTTTAGGATTCAACCGGCCGACGGCCCATACTGGATTTTGATCATAACCCAGGAACATTTATGAACTTTTCTCCTAGAATATACATTGAATCAATCCCAACTGCCCTTAGTTTAAATAACTAAATAAATTCTAAACAATGCTCTACAAATTTTCTTAATTAACATTTCAAGCCCAAAGTTATCATTAGAGCTGTACACGAGTCGAGCCGAGCCGAGAATTGCCCAGCTCATGCTCGGCTCACACTGCCCGAGTCCTACTCGTACTCGGCTCTGCTCGGGCATCGAGCATGGATTCCTTACTCGTGTTCTACTCGTCCGAGTACAAGCCGAGTGCGAGCAGAAATTGAGCCGAATCGAGTCTGAGTTTTCAAGTTGAGTTCAAGTACGAGTCTAAATTTGAGCCCAATTCATGTAGGGTTTTTGAGCAACAAATTTAACATATATTAGCTGTATTAACATATATTAACAATTTTAACATATATTAGCTATATTAACATATATTAACATATTAACAATTTTTGACATATATTAACATATTAACAATTTCTATATTAACATATATTAGCTATATTAACATATATTAATAATTTCTGACATATATTAGCAATATATAATATCAATTTCTGAAATATATTAATAACTTATACAAAAAACTAATAATAATAAATCAACACCACGCAGTACGAGTCGAGCACACGAGTCGAGTATTGCCCAGCTTGTACTCTACTCGTAATCAAAACGAGTATCAAACTCATGCTCGTGCTCTGCTCGTGTACAGCTCTAGTTATCATTGTTTGAGGTATACCTTCAACATAGTTTTGAGTCCGCCATTAGACAATATTGCAACATGTTCCTTGGAAAACTATCAGGTCCATATTACTTTTTAAGGGAGCTATTAAACGGTCCACCTCAACATATGTGGCTCACATTTACAGGATATGCACCGTTCATTTGGTGCACCTCACCATGTAATCGCACTTATTGGTTGATTCGAGCCTCTGATTGGAGGACTTCAATATGACATGGATGGTTAGAAACATCCCAACCAACATTTAACATTACGTGGACAAGTATCTTCCAATAGATGGCTAGGATCATCTGGGCATTTTTATTCCTGGAGCATCACCTATCATCACAGACGGGTCCAATTGAAGAACTGTCCAGATCTTATGGAGTTACGCCAAATGTACAGATAAACACTTCCAATAAACAACTCAGACATAAGACTCAGAACTGGGACGCGGATTTCCTGCAAAAGCCTTCCGCAGGAAGTTCCTGCGCAATGATGCCGGTTGGGGCCGCCGAGATGTTTGTGAGAAATCCACCTCGTACATCCGTTTTGAGAGCTCATTTTAGGATTTGTGACCAAAAATGAGTTGTATCAAATACTCAAGTGGGTCACACAAGATGAAACAGTGGGCATTCAGTGAGCACCGTTGAAGCATTCTAATGGCTATAAAAGTTTTGTAGCAGGATATATTTCTAGTGTTTTCTCTTCATCCTACTGGGAATGACCCTATGAAGGGTTCAGATAGCATATAAACATCAAGGTGGAGCCTGGGAAGGTTTCAATGGTAGGAATTTTTTTCCTCAATTTTTTCTCTAGTGTGGCCTACTTGAGTTTTGGATACACCTCATTTTTTGTCTCACATACTAAAATGAGCTCGCAAAACTGTTGGACGAGATAAATTTCTCAAAAATATCTCGGTGGGGCCCACCAGCATCCTTGCATAGGAACTTAATGTGAAAGGCTTTGGCAGGAAATCGGATTGTTTCATTGCCACTTAAAAATGACGTCCATCTGTAGCATTCAATCCTATGTATGGAAGGGAAAATGATTTTTTTTTTTTTATATATATTACACACGCACACACACCCCCACACACTCACACTAGTGGAATTTCGCCACCTACGAATGCTCCAACCCTTGACCGGGTGTTGAAACTCCTGAGAGTCTACCACCCGAGCAAGAGTAAGGATCCTTGGAGAGAAAATGATATGATAAGTCAGGTGAACTGGAAAGCGACCAATTACAGTATCCTATATAATATTAGAAGTCTCTGTTTTCTTTTTTTTCCTTTTTTTTTTTTTTTTTTCCTTTAACGCCCGGTGTGCACTGACCTGGGTGGTGTGTTGACATGGCAAAGTTCTGTCAACCCCATCATGATGTATATGTTAGATCCACACCGTCTGTCCATCTTGTGAGATACATGTTAATACATGAGCTTCAAACTGAGGCAGATTTAAACCTCAAGCGTACTATCCACAAAGCAGGGGAGACAATGAGGCCAACCGTTGAAACCTTCCAAGGGCTCACCATGATGTTTATTAGCCATTGAAAACTTTATGGTCCACAAGAAGTTTAAATTTGATAGGCGTTCAATTCCTGTTTTCTGCTTGAGGATTGGATCTGCCTCACTTTTGACCTCATGCCTTAAAATGATCTTACAAAATAGATGGGTGGTGTTGATATAATACATACATCATGTCCAACAGAACTTTGCCACCTGAACAAACCACCCGTGGTCCGCGTCGGATGGGCAACCCATTAATTTATTATTATTTTTTTTTTGTTTAAAGTGACTTTTACTCCCACTTGCCATGCAACTTCTGATTCGTGGATTACCCATTACCTCACAATATGGATTGGTATGATTTTTTGTTTTAAAAATCAATATTTTGGTAGAAATGAAAGATAAAACCAACAATTTACTTAAATAACGCTATTTTATATAATTAAGATTAAATAAAATGAGGTGAACTTATTTTAAGCAACAACCAAACAGCCCCAAGGTGATACATAGCCTTAGATCACCCCATGACGATGGATCCTGTGATGGCATTTATATTTGATTAGATTCTTCACATTACCTGATTGATTTCTTGGTAATCTTTCAATTAGTTTTTAAATCGCGATTGATTCTGTCACTGAGTGACGTTTGTCCATGTGATTTCATTCGATTTTGGTTCCATACGTCCTCCACATCAACTGACACTACAAGAAAATAGGCTTTTAGCCACAATTTTTTAGCCTCTGTTGAAAAAATGGAGGCTAAATGTGTCTTTTAGCCTCGGTTGTTAAGGAACTGAGGCTAAAAGTTCATCTTTCGCCTTAATTGTATGGGAACCAAGGCGAAAAGTCTACCTTTTAGCCTCAGTTGCATAGGAACCGAGGTGAAAAGTCTACCTTTTAGCCTCAGTTGCATAGGAACCGAGGTGAAAAGTCTACCTTTTAGCCTCAGCCTCAGTTGCATATGAACCGAGGCGGAAAGTCTAGTTTTTAGCCTCAGTTGCATAGGAACCAAGGCGAAAAGTCACTTTTTAGCCTCAGTTGCATAGGAACCGAGGCGAAAGGTCTACTTTTAGCCTCAGTTGCATATGAACCGAGGTGGAAAGTCTAGTTTTTAGCCTCATTTGCATAGGAACCGACGCGAAAAGTCACTTTTTAGCCTCAATTGCATAGGAATCGAGGCGAAAGGTCTACCTTTTAGCCTCAGTTGCATAGGAACCAAGGCGAAAGGTCTACCTTTTAGCCTCAGTTGCATATGAATCGAGGTGGAAAGTCTATTTTTAGCCTCATTTGTATAGGAACCGAGGCGAAAAGTCACTTTTTAGCCTCGGTTGCATAGGAACCAAGGCGAAAAGTCTACCTTTTAGCGTTAGTTGCATAAGAACCGAGGCGAAAGGTCTACCTTTTAGCCGTAGTTGCATAGGAGCCGAAGTTAAAGGTCTACCTTTTAGCCTCATTTGTATAGGAACTGAGGTGAAAGGCCTACTTTTTACCCTCAGTTGCATAGGAACCGAGGTGAAATATTTACTTTTTAGCCTCAGTTGCATAGGAACTGAGGTGAAATATTTACTTTTTAGCCGAACTGAGGCCAAAAGTCTACTTTTCAGTCTTAGTTGTATAAGAACCAAGGCCAAAAGTCTATATTTAGGAATATTGAAAAATTTGAGAATATTGAAAGAATTAATAATTTTTAAAAATTTTGACAATTGTGAAAAAATTGAGAATTTAAAAAAAACAGGGAGATCATTGGGAAAAAATTGAGAATTTTGAAAAAAAATATTGAGAGTTTTGAAAAAGATTTGAATTTTGAATTCTTTAAGAACTAAGAGTTTTTAAAATTTTTGAGAACTTTTAAAAAATTAAGAAATTTTTTTTTTTGAAAAATTAAGAATAAAAAATGAAATTTATGAAAAAGTATGAATTTTTATAAAAATTGAAAATTTTAAAAAAATTAAGAATTTTTGAAAAAAAAAGAATTTTGAATTTAAAAATCTTGCAAAAAATTGAGAAATTTCAAATAATTAAAAATTCTGAAAAAATTTAAAAAATTTCAAATGAAATCGGATGATCGGAGGAAAGATTTTACACAAAAGCCAAATGCCTACTTTTTAGCCTCGTTTGTATAGGAACCGAGGCTAAAAGTCTAATGGAAAAGCGTGCGGGAGAGATCTTCATTCTCTTTCTAAGGTTTTCCCTGGGATTTTCTCACGCGCATGGATGTTCCATTCCTTTGCATGTATGCATGTATGACATACATACATTCGGCGCCATCCTTAACTCCTTCCATCCTTCTACCCATCTCCTATAATACCCTCCGTCCCTACCTCCGTCGTTTGTCCGGAAGCAAGAAAAAAAAAATGCAGAGAGAGAGAGAGGTAGGGAAACGACAGAGAAGGAGAGAAGGAAACCGACGAAATCCTCTCGCATCTAGGGTTGCAGAAACTCTAACCGGTTTTTCTATCCCTTTTCTCTCTCTCCAACGCCCTACATTCTGAAAATCCCTGGAATTTTCATCCTATGTTTCTTCCATGCGCTCCTTGATCTGCATTACCAGGATTTTCTGGAGAGAAAACGGGGGGTTTCTAGGGTTTATAGCTGAGAAAGAATAGAAGCCTCTGAAATCCCAATTTTTTCCTGAAATTTATAGAAAT
This sequence comes from Magnolia sinica, assembly GCF_029962835.1. NCBI lineage: Eukaryota > Viridiplantae > Streptophyta > Magnoliopsida > Magnoliales > Magnoliaceae > Magnolia > Magnolia sinica. The sequence goes on along the minus strand of NC_080589.1, from coordinate 60,581,021 downwards.
CTGTTCTGTTTTCCTGTTTATAAAGATGGATCTGACCATCGTAGATCTTCAAGGTGCTTTGTGTTTGTCACTTCAAAGTTTTCTGGAGAGGAATCGAGAGGTTTTCGGGTTGCTGGCTTCAGTGATACTAAATCCTCGGAATTTGACTTTTCCCATCTCCTTTTTGGAGACATCTACCATTTTTTTGCTCAAATCGGAGCTCAATCAGTGCGGAAGCTCGGATCTCTGGAGTTTCCAAACCTTTGGCTTGCTCATTTTCACTGAATTTTTGTAAGAAATCTGACCTCTTGTGTTTCTTTCTCTTTTCCTCCAAAGGAATATGATCTATCTTTCCTGTCCAATCTCTGTTCAGCTCTTCCTTTAAAGCTTTTCATGAGTTTCTTTGATATGTTAAAACTCTCAGAAGCTAAAGTCATCTTTGAACTATTTCTGTTGTTCGATTTCTTTATTTTGCATTTTATAGGTTTTTCCTTCATTAGATTGATGTTCAGCTATGTATCTAATTCTATTTAAATTAGATGTTGCAATGCTGGATATAATACGTTTTCTTTTTTATTGGATGCTGGATATAAAACTTCTGTAGCTCCTAAGAAGTTTTAAATGGTAGGTGATCATTCTGCACTACTTACTGGATATAATACGTATGGTTCACTTGAGTTTTGATTCTATCTCATTTTTTAAGCTCGTGTCCTAAAATTATTTGGCAAAGAAAATGGACGGGGTGAATTTCTCATCAACATTACAGTGGCCCTACCTAGCTCCCATGGCAAGAAGTTCATGGGAAAGATTTCCGAAGAAAAGTCTGGTGGGTTTGTCACTTCTGAGAGCCATTCCGAAGAAAAGCGTGTTGACAATATAGTGGGTATTGCATATGTAATGGATATGCTGATTTATGTTGAAAAGGTCAATTCTGCTATGGTTTTGATTTTTTTTATTTCACTTGAGCTCATGAGACTTACTTGCAATATGTTTAGGAGTGTAAGTGTTTACCACTCTTTCTATGGCATGGGACAATTTGATCAATCTGCTTTCAAAGGTTGATAAACTAGAAAGTTCTACCGTGGGAGCAATTGCGCATAAGCCTACCTACTTTGTACCTGGTAATTTTTATTTGCATTTAATTATGTAGTTGCGAAACTCGCTACATGCTATTTGTAAAGTTTTTTTTGCAATTTTATTTTATATCACAGATTCGGAATGGAGCATCCATAACATCTAATGCTAAGTAATAATTGTTTATCCTTAGAAGCGCTAAATGAACTAACAGACGGTTACCCTGCCTCGTATTATGCTGAAAGACTGCTATACTGCACTTTTGCATTATAAATTTCCATAAAGCTCTTCTTTTTTTCTTTTTTCAAAATGAATGATGAAATTTGGATGATGTCACAGATTCAATGTCTGTGTGGAATCTGCTTAGAGAGTTCCACATAGGAAGGTTCATATGGCTATTATTCTAAATGAATATGGTGGAACTATGGGAGTATGTTTACATCCCTCACATTTTCTTTAACAATGCTCATGAAGTTCAAAAGCTGTTCATGTTACTGTTTATGTGATTTTGGGTGTTAACTATGTTAATACTGTTGCCTCATTGATATTTTTTAACATCGAGAGGTAGTGAACAATTTTAATACTGCTTTTTGTAATAAAACTGGTACCTACTCTAGTTGACTGCCAAAACTTTTACATGGCGAGAAATAGCCACAACATCTTGCTTTCCTAGCTTGGTTTTTAGGAGGACGGACAAAGACTTGACATGTTGGTATGTTGAAGATGCATCAACATCTTAGGAAAGATAACTGTTAGCTGTCTCCAGTATCCATGAATGTGTGCACGTGCATGCATATCTGTAGAGTATTTAGCCTCATTGCCCCCTCTCCTGCTTCCCATTCTTTTGCACTTGCTAACATTTTAAATAGAATGTGTGGGCGTGCATGCATACTCTGTTTGAGGTTCTCTCTGTACATGCTAGCATAGGATACTTGGTTATGGGGTCAAAGGGCATTAGGAGTAGAATGTTACTGGTAGTTTGCGACTCTTTCAGGGATTGGCTGCCAATTTTCTTTCATGGAACAGTTTTTCATTGGTCTGCAGATGATCGTGTTACTAAATTAGGAAAAAAAATGATGCTAATATAATCTCGCTGATCTATGTATGTTTGCTGTGATTGTTGTAGGATATGGTGAAGCTTGTGATTCAGAGATATACTAGAGAAGCTGGTGTGCGAAATCTAGAGAGAAACTTAGCTACCCTGGCTCGTGCAGCTGCTGTCAAAGTTGCTGAGCAAGAATGTGCAGTTCCAGCTAGCAAAGATGTATACCCGATGGCAGAATGACTTCTTGATACAAGACTTGCAGTTGGTGCTGAAGTTAAAATGGAAGTCATTCCAATGGGTGTTAACGGACATGAAATATCAAATGCTCTTAGGAGTACCCCGGCATTGGTTGTAGATGAGGCTATGCTGGAAAAGATACTGGGGGTAATACATCTTTTTTCTTGTTAGTCAAGAACCTCTTTTATGAAATTTTATCTTTATGCTAATGTGTCAAGTTTATGTTTTTTCATTCATATGGTGAACAAATCTGATGGTATATATTCTGTATTGACACTGGTATGCAGCCTCCTAGGTTTGATGATGGAGAAACTGCAGAATGTATGGCAACTCCTGGAGTATCAATTGGGCTTGTCTGGACCTCCTTTGGTGGAGACATCCAATTCGTTGAGGCCACATCAATGGAGGGAAAGGGTGATTTGCATCTCACAGGCCAACTTGGTGATGTTATCAAAGAATCTACTCAAATAGCTCTAACATGGGTAATTTTTGTTCATTTCTTCTTATCCGACATGGATTGTTCGGTTCTTATGAGTCACAGATGCCAGCATGGTTTTAAATGGCAACCCCATTCCTCATGCATGCATCCCTTATTTCCATGATAGGCAACCTTTAGCTTGTGGCCTCAATTCATGTTCAGTTTTGACCTCGCCCTATTGGCTATTTCAGAAATCCTCATTGCTGATGTATCTTATTTGTTTTAGGACAGACTTCATCAGAAATGAAATTCCTCAACTGACATTCATTCATGACCCAAAAAAGAAAAAATAAAAAGAAAAAGAAAAAAACTAGTCTAGAGAGTTCAAAATTCGATTAAGAATTGAATCAGGCATGTAATGAATCATTTTTTGGAGATTCTTTAGGTATGGAAAATATCAAAGATTCTTTAGCTATGGAAAATTTCAAAGATTCTTTAGCTAAGGCCTGTAGTTGTGTCATGCCGGCTTCTTTTTCAAATGATTGTTATATACATTTGGGATTTATCTTTCAATAAAAATACACGTTTGGGATTTTATGTAATTTATTTATTTAAATGTTCATTAATTTGGTAGGTAAGGGCAAAAGTAGCAGATCTTAAGTTTTCAGCTGCTAGGGATATCAATTTGCTTGAGAATCAACATATTCATATACATTTTCCAGCAAGAGTTGTACCTAAGGATGGGCCCTCAGCAGGAGTCACTTTGGTAACATCTTTAGTTTCGCTGTTTAGTCAAAGAAGAGTTCGAGCAGATACAACAGTGACTGGAGATTACTACCGACCATACATAATCTAGTTTCTCTGTTGCTCCAGTACATACTACTAATTATACATGATATAGATTACTACCGAGCATACATAATCTAGTTTACTACTAAGTATACATATAGGTTATATATCCAAATTGATATTGTAATTTACATATGAAATGATGGGTGCTATTATTATAATCTTGCGTGTTTGATTAACTGAATATTTATTAAAAGAAAACTAAGAGGGGAAACAAAATGGATGATGGGATCATGGGAAGTTATCTGGCTAATACAAAGAAGAGGAATCCTCCAGCTGCCCTAAAAGGCTTCTATCTGGCTCCTACTAAATGCAGCATCCGACCTAGCCTGTTCCATAACCAACCATTTAGCCTTATGAAATGCTTGATTTGGACATAAGGATTTGTCATTGAAAATCCTGCCATTATGATCCAACCAAATCAACCAAGTGATGCACAAAAGCACCAAGCACCATATCTTCCTTTTCTCCCTACCCTTCCTAGTGAAGTGCCACATTGCCAACAACTCTGCAAATTTCCTAGGCATGGCCCAACAAACCTCCAGTAGCTCAAAGAACCTGTCCACAGTTTCCTAGAATATGTGAAGTGTAAGAAGAGATGAACCACATTTTCCTCATTTTTTGGCAAAGGATGCATCTGTTATGTATTATCATGTCTCTTCCTCAAGTTTTCAAGCATTAGTATCTTGTTTTTGCCAGAAAACCAACCAAAAGCCACCAACTTAGGGTGGATCTGGGAACTTCCAAATGTACTGGATCAGATCCTTGTGAGATTGCAACTGGGGATCATGAAGCATCAGGTAGAAGAATCTCACTATATAAGCTCCAGTCTTACTAGATTTCCATACCCATCTATCCCTATATGGGGTGAGATGTTTGTGATGGTGCAACATTTCCATCAACCTAACATGTTCCGTAAATCTCCTGATTGAGGAGATCCCTCTGAATGTAGCATTTCCATGGTTGATTTTACGTAAAACAGAGAATAGATCATACATTTTAATTTTAATGTAAATTACTACTTAATCCACTATAAGATTGTAAACCATAATTTTGTGTTGTAAAAAAATGATTCACATCATAAATGACCCATAATCCGGATTGTGAGATTTGGAACAAAAAATGTTTTTGGGGTGGCGATTTCTCCACTCAAAGAAGACGCACCATTGCCAAGATTCCATTGACTTGATGTTCCAACAGGTTAAAAGCAGAGTTATTTCTGTTTTTGTTTTTGGGTTCAGTCACTTTCTCGGGTTGTAATAGGGAAGATAGCATGGGGAGTTGTGTTCATTTGACACATGGACAGTCGCACACAAAATTATTGCTAATGGCGAGTTCTTCTTCTTTACAGATGCTTTTAGACAACCGAACAAGCTGTAGTTGTTCATCAGCCAAGCAAAAGTCATATCCAAATCTGGCGTTGTGACTTTGTATTATTTGTGGAACCTAATGTTCTGTAATAGTTTGATTGAGTTTTTTTTTGAAAACTTTAAATAGTAAACAAGTGAGATTGATTGTTTGATTGAGTTGTTAACTATTTTGTTGGTATTATGGCTTTCATGATTGATTGTTTTATGGGTGGATTGAATGAATGGATTAGTAGTTTAAATAAATGTTTTGAAAAATTAAACATTTTTAGCCTCAATTTGTAACCGAGGCTTGGATTTAGCCTCGGTTGTTGAGAACCAAGGCTGAAATTTCCGTAGCTAAAGGCTTTAGCCTCAGTTGTTGAGAACCGAGGTTAAAAATAGATTTAGCTTCAATTGGAGGCAACTGAGGCTAAAATTTGGATTTAGTCTCAGTTGGAAACAATGGAGGCTAAAATTTTGATTTAACCTCATTTCGAGAAAACTAAAGCTAAAAAGGTCTTTTAGCCTCACTTGAAGAATTGAGGCTATAAAAGTCATTTTAGCCTCGGTTGCTAAAACTGAGGCTGAAGCCTTTAGCCACGGGGGTTTCCACCTTGGTTTGGATAACTAAGGCAAAACTGAGGCTAAAGGCTTTAGCCTCAATTTTTTACCTTTTTAGCCTCAATTTTGAAATAAGGCTAAAGCCCCCTTTTCTTGTAGTGTGATCGCATGGATTCGATCGTGACCACCTCCATTACCCAGGAAGCGGATTGGCTGGTGTACCATAGCTGCTGTAGGTACGTGTCGTGCGAAGATGAGCACCGATGCTCCTCGAGCTACGCGTTGTACGAATGGTTGAATGGAGATCAAAGTTACATGGGCCCCACAGTGATGTATTTATTATATCTACACTGTTCATCTATTTTTAGAGATCATTTTAGAGCATTATGCAAAAAAATCAATCATATCCAAAGATCATCTGGACCACACCAAAAATAGCAGTGGAGATAATGATTTTCACGGTTAAACAATTTGTAGGGCCACCATAACATTTATTTTCCATCCAATCTGTTTATAAGGTCAGAAAGACCTGAATGAAGAGGAAAAACAAATTCCATATTGATCCAAAACTTTTGTGACCCCAAAAAGGGTTTCAATGGTAGACATTCAATCTCCACTGTTTTTTTCAGTGTGGTCCACTTTATAGTTATATCTGTCTTTTTTTTCTTCTCAATCCTTAAGATAATCTTGCCAAATGAACAGACGGTTTGGATATAACACATAACTCATGATTGGACCCACAGAACTTACTAATGTCAATACAGTAGCTACATAGCCGGCGTGAGGTACACCGGCCCATCCGCTTCCACCCATAACCCAGCTCCTTATTCGTCGGTGTGGAAAAAGCTTCATGGCCCCATCATGATGTATATTTTTTATCCATGCTTTCACCACCAATAGTTTATGTTTTTTTATCCAGTCTGTTCATCCACTTTTTTTAAAAAAAAAAAATTTTAGGGCATACACCTAGAAATGAGAAAGATTCAAATCTTGAGTGGACCACACTATAAGAAACAATGATGTTTTCTCTTCATCTAGGTGTGTGTGACCTAACCAACAAGTTGGATGGCAAATAAACATTAGAGTGGGCACTAGGATGTTATTAACGGTGGGCAATCAATCACCACTGTTTCCTGTGGTGTAGTTCACTTGAGATTTGGTTCTTCCTTGTTTTTGTGATCATGCCCTAAAATCAGATGTTAAAATGGATGGATGGCGTGGATGAGACACATACACTATGGTCGGGTCCATAGAGCGTTTCCAACACTGACCAAGATCGAGCTGGACAATGGAAGGATCACGACCGACGTCAAGTCCACATACGGGCAACGTACCATACCATCCGGCTGGAGCAAAACTCATCATGCGGGCCTTGACACTGGAATCAATGGACAATGGATGTCAGACTCCACGTTAAGTACGGACAACCTGTTCAGCTAGAGCACCAGCCCAATTTTTTTAGAAGAGTCATCTTTTGGTGGGTCTCTAACTTTAATGGTCCTGATATCCTACAAAAGACGTAGTATATTGGCAAGAAAGACTTGCATGTGATCATTTCTGTTTTATTTTATTCCCTCGTAACTTAGAACTACATTTGGAACTCTATTTATTTATATTTTGGTTTGAAATATAAGATCATATATTTTATTTGGTCAAATGTACCATACTAGAGAGAGAGCAGGACACGTGAATCTACACATACACTGAAGTGGATGCGGTTGAGTAGAGCTAGGCATCGGACCGAATCGGATCGAAGTGGGTCCAACTTAATTCGGTCCAAAATCTACATAAGTTGACCCAAACTTGATTCGATCCGGGATCGAGTCTGGGACATCTGACTCGAACCGATCCGATGCATGGTTGGCTTGACCCGAACCGAGTCCAACTTGGTCAGGGAAACCAAGTTGGATTGGGTTGGGTATGGTTCAGATCGGATTGGGTCTATAGGTCAAAATATGAGGTATGTATTATATCCAAATTGTCCATCCATTTGGAGAGTTCGTCTTAAGGCTTGAGCCGAAAAATAAGACAGATCTAAAGATCAGTTGAAGCACATTGCAAAAAAAGTGGGGGATTGAACATTTACAATTGAAACCCTTTTGTAGATCACGAAAGTTTCGGATTAATATGAAATTTGTTTTTCCTCTTCATCCATGTATTTTTAACCTTATTAACAGATTAGATGGAAAATAAACATTATGGTGGGCCCTACAAATTTTTTAACGGTGAAAATCATTATCCTCGCTGCTATTTTCAATGTGGTCCATTTGAGCTTTAGATATGATTCATTTTTTTTTCAAATACTCTAAAATGATCATGAAAAATGGATAAACGGTATGGATATAATAAATACATCATTGTGGGGCCCATGTAATTTTGATCTCATTTGAGCCGTTCGTACAACTCGGAGCTCGAGGCATGTCTCCCCTTGTCTTTGCATGACACGTATATCTACATAGTTGTGCCTATGTTGACGTCCTGTACACGACACGGTATTCCGTATTTGTCGACCATTACAAAATCAGAGGCATGCAGCATGCTCACCTATGCACCTGCACACATGCACACCTTTGCACACGTGTCATGGGAGTCTAATCCGAACGGTCCATAAGATGTGGAATCCCATGAAACCCTAGGGGATGACTTTTCACCCTGATTTAAGATTCTGGTGGGCCATAAAAAAGAGAAATACAAATCAAGGGAAGAAATTGTTTTCATTTTTCATGGCCCACCAAAGTTTCTGTTCAAAGTAAAAATTGGTACCAGGAGTTTTATGAGGTTCTACTTCACATGGACCGTTTAGATATTTGAGACTCATTACGTATGATGAGTTCTCAAAAAAGTTCGTAAGACTTTCATGCGAACTGGTTCGTAGGTGAGCATTCCTCATCAAAATCATATCTTATCCAAGATATATGAAGGAGGATCTGTGGACCAAGGAGTTATCGTTGAGAACGTCACAAGTCTAAGAAGTACCATAACTTATGGTCCACCCTATAAATAACTTCTAATATATCATTTTTGACAATATCCAACCCTTTTAAAATGTTTTAACTGCCATGAATATCATCATATGTCAAAAAATCCCCACTTACTCATCATGTAGGCCATACTATAGAGAACAATTCATATCCATCAATAAATCTAAAATAAACTTTGGTCCACTCAATAACTGGTCATTTTTGTAAAATATGATCTTTAGATTCTAACAAGCTATCGGATGGTTTAGATATTCTTTTCCAATGAAGTAATTGAAGTTATTTTCTCGGTGGACCGTAACTATATTCAACCGGTTATACTGTGGTGTATAGTATCTTAGGTTTTCAATTTGTACAAGTGGGCTATGGGCCCATGGTCCAATGATCAAAGCTGTTGAGCTTATTAACCCCATAATGGATGAACCATGACCCAAAAATATCCAAAATTAAAAGATCCTAACAATCCAAGGCTTGCAATTAGAATTATCACTTTGGATTAGATCGGATTGGATCAGTCCAGATCAGATCCATTCGGTTCGGATTTCGGTTCGGATTGACCACGATCTGAACTCGATCTGAAAAACTGTTGGATCTGGATGGCCCTACTCGATTCGCACCGATTCAGGCTGTTGGTTCAGTTCAGAATGGGTCGGATCGGGTCAGACATGCCTAGCTCTATAGTTAAGTGTATTTATCAAGGTTCGTTAATCCTTGCATGGGCTAATAAGATATCCACTTATTGCTTAGGAAATCATTAATAGCATAAATATAAAAAATTAAGGGGCCGTTCGGCACCATAGATTTGGGGGATTTGAGGGGATTTCAAATCCTCATGGGTTGTTTAGCACCATAAAGTAACCAGGAGTTTCAAATCCAAGGCGTTTCAAATCCCCTCAATTAAGAGGTTTGAAATCTAAGGTAAGAGCTTAAATTACAATTAAAATCCTTCCCATAGTTGCATGTGCAACATGTGTATTACTAGATTATTAATCTATTGGACACATGACCCATTAATGATATCCTAAAATAATTAGATTATCAATTACATCACTATAATTACTTTAATACGATGATCAGCACCATCCAAACATTGTCCATGTAAATCAACGGTTAAAAATCATTGGTTAGTCACTTGGACGTGATCTTGTGCTTGTGGCCCATCCGAGACTTGGAATTTCGTCATTTTTTAGTAAAGTATATATTTCAACAGGCTTATTACAACCATTGTGTCAAAAATTACATAAGTTCACTAATTAGAGATATTAAAGTTGATTTAGTAATTAAATTCAAACCCTAGTAAATGTACTATGGATAGGTACTTTTGGATAAAAGTTGATTCTTAATCTAGGGTACCAAACACAACAAGAGGATTTCAAATCTAGGAGGTTTCAAATCCAGAGGGTTTCAAATCCATGCTCCCAAACAGGCCCCAAAGGTTCATCAAGTTTTTTTTTTTTTTTCTCCCTTGGGCTTAATACTTAAAATGTTTTAAATAGCTTTATAATTTTTTTTTAACCATTAAAAGTATTTTGATTGCACTTATTAATAATTTGATTATCCACCACTTGATTTACATGGACAAGTCTTTAGTGAATGGCTATAGCAATGGAAGGATTGGATTACATGCATAGATAAGGAAGGTTTGCATGATTTTATAGATGTGACGTATATGAAAAACTATAAGGTGGCTAACTACTATAACTAATGCATCTTTTGAAACCTTAAACCACTCTATATAAATAGATCTTATCATAAAAGGGGGAGGCACCAGTGGTGTAATAGTGGGTATCTCTCCCTTTTAGGATAAGATCTATTTATAAGAAGTGGTCTAAAGTTTTAGGGGATGCGTTACTTATAGTACTTACCCACCCTATAATTTTCTATGTACCTCACATCTATAAAATCCATTAAACCTTCCTTATCCATGCATGCATATATAATCCAATTTAAGAGAGAGAACAAGTGAGGTTTGATTTCAGCCTCCAGCGGATCCTGGTCGGCTCCTTCTTAATGAGGGGCCAACAGAACAAGGGAGGTCGAGATCGTACCGCAAAACCACAAGAATCACATTATCCTGATGGAATAGACCGGGGTAGACCTAAATTTTGAGAGAAAGAACACCAAACCATAGTCTCTGAAGGGCAGAGAACGTTGTCAGAAAATCAACCATTACCGCTAAGGCAAACTAGAGGAGAAACAGAAAAGATAAGAGACCTAAACGCAGGAAACCCCAAGGGTCCCAGGAAAATGGGGAGAATAATGCCAATACAGAGGGAAAGTCGGCCATATCTGAGGACTTTGGACAATAGCTTTTTTGTGGGAAACGTCCCATTTGACTACTCAGTGAAGGATGTGAAAGAAATATTCGGGAAATATGGAAAAGTGGTTGATATATTCATCCCCACCATCCCAGGATCGATCAGGCCAAGGGGCTACGACTTTGTTTGATTCTTATGAAGGGATGATGAAAGCGAGACAAAAGGAGTGCTCGACTGTAATGACCCGGAAAATTTTGTGCAAAGACCCGAGTACTACCTCAAATTCCTTAGAAGTTATATGTGGGTTAATTAGCGTTAAAACTCAATTGCTTGTGAAATTAGCACCAATCACTTTAAATTTGAATACCAAGACTCAAAACCAAGGTAGATCGTTAACGCGTTGTGAAACCGCGAAATTACCGAATGCAACGCTAAATCCGGATGACAGAAGTACTGAAACTTTGTATCGGACCGGGTCCCGGAAAATGGGGAGAAAAGTCCAATACGAGACTAAATGCAATTACCGATTGGGCATTAGCTTCACCTCGAAAACGAAGTCCATTTGATTCGGAGTCGTTTGCTTGAGAAATTTGAGTAAAGGGTGTGAAAAGGTTGATATATTAAATGATTCCGAATCAGATGTGCAAGGGGCTACGACTTTTTTGATTCTTATAAAGGATGATGAACTAAATTTACCAGGCTCATGGAAAGATGGCCTAGCATGGAAAGTAATTGTGGACACGGATCGAGCTGACCAAGCACGTTGAATAGAGATTGGTCCGGGCACGGAACTGGAAAATTCAATCGACAAAGAATCTCCGACCTAGATCCAACAAGGCCAGCTTAAGTCTGACCGCACGTGGAGAAAGGACCTCCGAAAGTGCTCCGTTGGACCGATATAGACTCGATTTGGTTATAATCTAAGTATACCTTGGTCCTAGGGCTATTTTCATCCATATTAGGCGTATATAAAGACCTTAAAACCTCACTCTCAATTCCATACGAATTTTTAACCCTAGCTAAGAGAGGAGAGAGAGGAAAGAGAGAGAAAGTGAGATAAAAGTTGGTGAATCATCTCAGATTCTTCTCTATATCTTTAAATCCTAAACTATGAGCTTCTCATTATTCTGCATTCTTAAGATTCAATCTTAGGTAAGTCAATCAACTAGGGTTTTAGAAGTAGAATAGTTTAAGTATTGATTTAGTTCATATTAGATGCCTTAGGTTTTCTAGTACAACATCCCGACGAAGACTTATCGTTGGAATCGGATTCCAAGCTGTGCATTTTCGGTTTAAGGAAATTGCTATTTTTGTATAGGTTATGGTTTTCAAGGCTTTCAATGTCGGTTAATGGTTTATTATTGTTGTGGGTGCAATTTCACATGTTAAATGCAATGTTTGTATTGTGTTCCTAATATATATGAGCTATATTGAGATTTGTGTATTCCTTGAATACGTAGAAAGTATCGTATACGTATGAAATACGAACATATGTTTGCCATGATTAATTGTCATGTATTTGTGCTAGTTGTATGTGTGTCAACTCCTTGGCGAAAGGAATTGTCCAAATGTGTGTTATCACCAACATACGTCATGTATGTTGGAATATGTAGTCTAAGTGTTTATAGAAATGTCTGAATGATCTAGTGTATGAGATATTATCCTATTTATGGGCGTTGAGAAGAGATTCTTAACTATCCTATTGGTGTGTATGATTTTCTACATGCAATTTACATTCTTTGTTGTTTAACTTTAAGTACTACTTATGTGTAAATCTATGTAAAGTTGATATGCATCAAATGCTCACATACTATATGATTAGAATTGTTGCTCCATTACTGTTCTAAATTGTTAGTGTGAATATCTGATATAATTGAAGATGTTTAGGACTATGAAATAGTCCAGGGAATCGGTAACAAGCCTTGAGTTCGTGGCCGAGGTTGTTTCCGCCAAGTAGGATGTGTTTGACAAACCCGAGTCGTATTAGGGTTGTCGGCAGTGGTTTGGCCACACGGAGTGTTTGTACACTCTATGTCGTTCAACTCAACGTGCGCTCGTGCTAGTCGAGCTCGTCAAGTAACCCGATTGTCCCGGTGGATGTACACCATGTAGGGACTCTATTGCTTGAATCTAGGGTACCAAACTTACTAATGCAATCCCGTTAACCATTGTACCTTGATCCGCTAAGACTCATGAGCCGGGCATGGTGGTATGGGACACCGTGGTCGAGCTGTCGGCCTACGCTGGGGTGACGAGCCTCCCCGTAGTGACCAGTGAGCACACCAGACTCGTGAGCTGATTATGGTGGTATGTGACACTATATTCGCGCTGTCGGCCTACTTTGATTGGTGACGAGCCCTTTGTAGTGACCTCGAGCATACCTTGATACTGCGTTGAGGCGACGAGCCTTAGGGTAATAACTAAGGTATAATAGGTATGCATTGATTGGTAACGAGCCCTTTGCAGCGACCTAGAACCATATGATCGTATGAGATTGTCTAGGACTGACGACCCTAGAATGGATCACCGTTTGGGAATTAATATGAGGAAGGTACCTTAGCTTCCCAATCCTACTGTATGAAAAGGACTAATAACAATTTGGTAATCATGTTCATGCACCGCATTGCATGTGCTTTGGCGTCGTTGGCACTGCGGGAGGTTGTCATGTGTACCGTAAGATGAAGATGCTGAGGGAGTGCAGGCGAGAGCATGCATCATTTCTACATATATCCTTGCATTAACAAGAGTAATTATGACGTGTTTGATTGTATTGCCTTATCATTACTGCTTGATTGATTTGATAACATGTTAACTTTTACTGTATAGTTCCACTGAGTTGATCACTCACTCCCATATTTTAGGATGGTGTTTCAACACCAACCAGACTCTGTCTTAGATGCAGATGATGACGCGACCCCTGAGGCAAAGCAGGAGTATGAGGATGACGAGGACACGTTTTCTTTTATGCAGTTCTTAGGCGGGTTCTTGTAAGGCGTGTCCTGATCTACGGGGATTTTGGGTTTTCTTTGTAATAGATGATTTCATTTTGATACTTACATTTTGAAAATAAACACTTGTAATTATAACCTGGCAGAGCATACATATCACAGGGACTTGTACATGTTCACATATATTTCTTTAAGTCTTCCGCTTGCGACTTTCACTTATCCCTAAATTATGTTTGCAGTTTGGCTTAATCTATTCCATGTTTTATGCACTCATACAGACAACATACATCCATCATTACATATGTTGCATAAGTGATGTTTTGAAACTCGGGAGCTGAGTTATGCTCGAACCCCGAATTTCAGGGCGTTATATCGACAGAAAGCATATAGATGAGAGAATCATAGCAGTAAAGGAAGCTAAGTCGAGGCCAAGCACTCAATAGAGACAAGGGGATAAGGGTAAGGAACTGGAAAAAAAAATCCCAACCGCAAACCGAAGTCTCCTTTGCTCCCAACCAAAAGCCACCTATGCTCCAATGCTGAGAAGCTTCATTCCCTTTTCGACGCATAACTCCTTTGCCCAAGAATCATTCTCGGTAACAACTGATGAAGCGGCTGTCGCGGAAAAAAGAAAAGCCCCAGAAATGGCGCTAGTGGGTTATGCATGCAACAACCAAACATCCATTATTCAACTGATTCAGACCATGAGAGAATCGAGATTCGCAGTGTCCGCAGTGGACATAGCGAGGCTGTTGACTAACAATTTTCTATTAGTCTTTAAATCTATATGGGAGCTTCTCATTTTTTTTTTTTTTTTTGCGGATCAAACCATCCAAACATAAATGGGTTTGGAGAAAGTAGAAGCTGGCAATCGAGCACTGTTTTGGGATATGAAGGAAGTTGGATTAGACCGTACAACATCTCAGTGCACGCCTGGTTAGAATTGGCGATTACTGAGCTAGGACAGCATTTTGGAAGAGTTGTGGAAATTGATTTAGTTTCAAGATATGGTATATTCCAGGTCTTTAAACAAACCCCAAGTGTAAGGCCACGATATAGTAATAACTCAGTAAAACCGAGGTCGTGCCCACAGGGACTTATGATTTTGTGATTTCTATAACACTTTAGAATTAGAAATAAAATTAAAACTACTTCTAAATTTTAATTAAAGAGTATGATGAAACGATTTAGTATAAATTAAGTACTAAAGTGTTAAGGATCTACTCATAACCATCCTTAATGTTTAATTCACTTAATTCAACCAAATAACTTAACTGGAATCGAATTCTTATCCTATCTAGCCAAATAATAGGGTAGTTAAATCATCATTCATATATTAAAATAGATTTGAACTTCAATTGAATTGGTTCTCACATAAAGAATCAAAGTATTGATTGTAGAGAATTTAAAGCATTTATCATGACCTTAGTCTATGATATATCAATAGATTTTAGTGATCAATCCCTTATAAAATAAGTAAGTAACTAATCTTAACTTTCCCAAGCATCCAATGTGCCCGGAGTTGACGATGGATCAAAGTAAAATAAAAATATATAAACTAATTATTTGAATCAAAATAAACTTTAGCATTAAGAACAACTACAAGCTTCACCTCTTAGCTCTAGTAAGAGATTAGTCAATCAAAGACATGATTGAACTAAAACTCGAAAGGAAAAAATAAAAAGTAAAAAAAAGGTAAAGAATTGGAAAAGAATGAGGACTAATTAGAAGCTCCACAACTCCTTAATTTATCTCTTGTATCCTAATTCATTTATAGGAAAGTTAGAATCACCACTTTTAATAGGAAAAATCCACACTGACTTAAACCAACTTCATATTTAGGCACTTTTGTTACAAATCAGTTTCACTGAATGTACATTTTGGTCGCACCAAATATTACTTTGGTCGCATCGAATTAATCTCTCAATTGCAGGCAAATTTCTTTAATATTCATATAAAGTCTCTATCTCATTTAGGTCGTACTGAACCTTCCTTTGGTGGCACTGAACATAGATTCGATCACACCGAAGTGTCAAGCAGAATTATCTCCAAAAATTATAACTTCTTGTTGGACTATTATGTGCACATTCGGTCGGACCGAACTAATCGCAGGTGGGACCGAAATCTCCACCTCACATTGCTAATTCCTTCCCTGTTCATAGTTAAGCTGCCTCAAAGAATTTTGGAGAGTTCTTCTCTCCTTTTATACAACATACTTCCATTAATTTTGCTATCTTAATAGATCAAATCATCTATCATAGTATTTTTTATCCTGAAGGTGTGTAAAAGTCCACGGTAAGTGCAAGTAAGTTTTTCCTTGATATCATCAAGGATGTGTGTGATTCTCTAAGGGGAAGCTGACTTTGGGTGAATTTGGTATCCATTACTATTTTTAAACTAGATTCTATGATTATATTTTACAAACCCAAGAAATTACAATGCTTTAGGCTGTCCAAAATAACCTAAGCTTCTACTACCGTATTACCATATAATGTTGATGATATGTGCAGATAAGATCCCCTTATGGACGTCACAAATGCTTCCATGATCTCCTACTCCTGAATATTCCCTTACGAAACCAACCATATTTAATTTCACTTAGCCTTGATCTGGCCTTATCCACGATATAATAATACCGTTACTATATCTTGATCACATTTGGTGAACAATCAATGCATGGAAACCTAATAACTCCATAAATAAGGATCTTACATCTCCCAAAAGGATTGGAGATCTCACGTATCCATTAACTAACCTTCTTAATGATTATCTTACGGGGGGAAATTTATCTTTAAATCTACAAACATTCATGCTAAGCTAAAGCTCCTAAACAACTTGCATGGAATACTCCCTCTCAAAGTTATGAATCAAGAGGAATTGTAGGCTAAACGAATTCAAAGATCAATCCTTTTGGAGATCGCTAAGCCTCTTGGGTATGGGATGTCAAAGATTATGTTAAAGTGGTTCCTAATCATAGATGACAATATGTACTACTAAATACGTGATCTAAGTCTTCCACCTCCTCTGTTTGCCTCAAATGCACTAGGGTCTCCTAACTTGTCTGACGACTTGATTGTTTCCGCCATAATTTGCACCATTAGCATAATTTTCTTTTATAACTTGGGTGGTTATATCAAAGACTATTGTTTACTTTTCTCAAAGCAGAGATTATTAGGTCCATGTCCACTTGTTTCCCTTACTTTGGCGAAGGTTCTACTCCACTAAGATCAGATCTGAAACCAAATTTGGTAACTTTTGCGCTCTCAGCTAATGGGTCAGTCCTGTCTACATCTATTGCTCTATTTCCCTATGGATCTTTAACAAATCCATCTGTAGTCTAATCTTGCAAATTTTATAGGACAAATATTGATCCCCTCTATTTTCATTATAATCGACACATTTGAATGTGAGATGAATGGTTGCTCATTAGATTTTTTTTTCATCAATACATATTACTCTTCCTAACATTTTTCGTATAACAATTGATATTTTGGTGGATGAACTTAATCCATATCCATTTTTCCCATGTTACCATGTTTTCCCTTAATTGAATTTGATTCCATGCCAAGTTGGTATGGAATTTTTCCGACTTCATTTAGCTTGGGCAATCTTCTCTATTCCTGGCTTTTATATTTCTCTACTCGATTGCTAAATAGGATTTATAGAAATAGATCCCACCACACATTCTAGGTTCTGTCCACCTCATTTGGACAAGAAGTTAGCCACCTTAGCTTCCTTTAGAGCCTTTAGAACTCAAACACCTTCCTCTAATAGTTGCCCAATCAATTCTGATGTAAAAATTCACATTACCTTTCCCAACTAGTCATCTTGAGTGGCGAGAAGGATTTAAATAACCGAACAATATTACACTAGAATTTTGGATCTTGAACTTTGTAGCTTGATGGGTTTCATGCATAGTAATTTAGCATAATATTTCTCATCCATGTACTTCGTCTAAGTAGAGTTTCCTTGAAGAAACAAGAATTTCATCTTCGTCCTTAGGCTTCCCATGACATCTCTTAGCCATCTGATCCCAATCCCACCCCTCCGACTCCTCCTACCTCATCTAATATTTTTTTCATCCTGATATGTTTTCTCCCCAAAAGAAAATCACAAAGATTACCTCTAACTTTTTTCATGTCAAGATTGGGAGGTCAATTGTTGCCATATAGTGGATAGGATAGCTCAAGAGTACATACTTAATGGCAATAAGGGCCTACTTGGTAGTACTAAAAAAATCACTAAGTGCGGAACTCATAAAGCACTCTTTGTTAAGTAATGTTTGCTAACACGGAACTTAGAAAACGCTCTGTGATTTTTTTAGATTTTTTTTTTCTTTTTTGGCATGAGAGGTCTAGCTTAATAGCGAATATGGAATGTGCCCCGCAGATGCTTCTGATCTTCTTCTTTTTTTTCCTTCTAAATTTACCCCTAAGCATGTTGTCAAAGAGATTTTCCCTCTTCATAATAGATTACATAATACACATCTTTTAACTTGTAGAACTTTCATGGGCCTCACCATGATTTATGTGTTAGATCCACACCATCCATCAACTTTTCAAATCATTCTAAAAATGAGACCAAAAAATAAGGCACATACAAAGCTCAAGCGGACCACACAAAAGAAAGCAGTGCGAATTAAACTACTACCACTGAAACCTTCCTACTGTAAGGTTTATTTGCCATCTAACCTCTCCATAAGGTCACACAGACCTAAATGAAGGGCAAACACAAACATCAGCCTGTTTAAATTATTCTGCGGCTCCAAGAAGTTTTCAACAGTAGGTACCCAATTCCCGTTGTTTCGTGTAGTGTGGCCCACTTAAGTTTTGAATCCACCTCATTTTTTGTCCTAAAATGAGCTCGCAAAATGAATGGATATGGTGGATTTTCTACAAACATCAAGATGACCCCACCTAGCATCCCTGTGCAAGAAGTTTCTAGAAAAGGCTTTAACAGAAAATCCATACACTGCACGGATTGTTTGGTGTGCCACACACCACCGACCTGATGTCACTAAGTTATGTGGACGCCACTAAGATGTATGTGTTATATCAAAATTGTCAAGCCATTTTACGATATCATTTTAGTGCATGAGACCAAAAAAGATCTGGATCCAAATCTCAAGTGGACCACACCATAAGAAAATAATGAGGATTGAATGCTCACCATTAAAAACTTCCTACAACCCGCTGTAATGTTTATGTACCATCCAACTTGTTGATTAGGTCACATAGATATGTACAAAGGGAAAACACAAATATCAACTTCTTGTCCCACTGTAATAGATGCCCAATTCCTGCTATTTCAGTCGTGATTGAATTCTCACCATTAAAAACTTCAAGGGGTCACCAAAATGTTTATCTACCGTCCAACCTGTTGATAAGGTCACAAAGATCTAGATGAAGAGACCACACAAATATCAGCTTGATCCAAAAAAAATAAAAAATGGCTTAGGAGAAGTTTTGTATGGTTAATTACCATTGTTTCTTGTATTATGATCCACCTTAGATTTGGATCTACTTCATTTTTTGGATCATACCCTAAAATGAGTTTTCAAGATGGATGGACGGCATGGATATAAGGCACATACATCATGATGGGGCCCATAGTTGCAAATCCCACTCACATCTATACACAGGAAATGGGCAAATGTATCAAAGTATCAGATTTCAGATATTTCAGACTTTGTTAACAAACAGGTTATTTTACATTCCATACTTAATTTCCAGAATTCGGCCCTTTTTTTAAAACAGTTACTAAACAGGTTTTAAGACTATAGAGATATCTCACACTCAGCTTCAGACTTCTCTCTTTCCCTAACGCATCTCCTATGTTTTCTTTACGCGATAGAATTCCAAATTTGAAAGCTTCCTTCTAAGGTATTCTTAGAGAGCAAGTATCATAAAAAAGGGCCAAATTATAAACGTGCTTCCATTGAAATTCGTGCAGTATATCAGCCCTTTATGTCATGAAATTAATCATGGCAGTTGATTAAAGAATGTGAAGTAATGACAGTGTCCAAAGAAAATTATAAACGTGCTTCCATTGGATTTTATACTTATATGTGTTATATCAAAATTGTCAATTCATTTTACCATATCATTTTAGTGCCTGAGACCAAAAAAGATCTGGATCCAAATCTCAAGTGGACCACACCATAAGAAAATAATGGTGATTGAATGCTCACCATTAAAAACTTCCTACAACCCACTGTAATGTTTATTTACCATCCAACTTGTTGATTAGGTCGGACAGATATGTACCAAGGGAAAACACAAATATCAGCTTATTCAGAGCCTTCTGTGGGGGGCAAGAAGTTTTAAACAGTAGGCGGCCAATTCCCACTATTTCAGTCTTGATTGAATTCTCACCATAAAAAACTTGAAGGGGTCACCAAAATGTTTATCTACCATCTAACCTGTTGATAAGGTGACAAAGATCTAGATGAAGAGACCACACAAATATCAGCTTGATCTTATTAAAAAAAAAGGGTCTTAGGAGAAGTTTTGTATGGTTAATTACCATTGTTTCGTGTATTATGATCAACCTTAGATTCGGATCTGCTTCATTTTTTGGATCATACCCTAAAATGAGTTTTCAAGATGGATGGACGGCATGGATATAAGATACATACATCATGGTGGGGCCCATAGTTACAAATCCCACTCGCATCTATACACAGGCCAATAGGCAAATGTATCAAAGTATCCGATTTCAGATATTTCAGACTTTGTTAACAAACAGGATATTTTACATTCCATACTTAATTTCCAGAATTCAGCCCTTTTTTAAAACAGTTATTAAACAGGTTTTTAGACTATAGAGATATCTCACACTCAGCTTCAGACTTCTCTCTTTCCCTACGTATCTCCTATGTTTTCTCTGTACGATAGAATTCCAAATTTGAAAGCTTCCTTTTAAGGTTTTCTTAGAGCGCAAGTATCATAAAAAAGGGCCAAATTATAAACGTGTTTCCATTGAAATTTGTGCAGCAGATTAGCCCTTTATGTCATGAAATCAATCATGGCAGTTGATTAAAGCAGGTGAAGTAACGACAATATGTCCAAAGAAAATTATAAACGTGCTTCCATTGGATTTTATACCCATGGCCCACTGTGGATGGGATGCCACAAGACCAGCAGGCATCAAATGATAATTCACTTTTTTTTTTCTTTATTATTATTATTATTATTATTATCATCATCATCATCATCATCATCAACATCAAGGATCTTTAGAACGATCTGATCCAATGGGAATGTCTGGAGTGACGCCGACAACTGACCAATGTGGGCATCCAAGCTGTACAACGCGCGGGTTGCAATAAAAATGGATGATTATGATTATTTTGTACATTGATCAGGTGGTATATTGTAAATCGTAGCACGGTTGAGCCTGAAAATTGTCCAGTTTGGGCATCTCAATCTGCTCTATGCCATGGTCTAGTTGAATCTGATAAGTGGATATCCAAGTCCGGATCGTATGCAATTAGATCGATATTCATTTATCTTGTACTCAATGGATCCATTCATATGAGTTTAAATTGTATTGAATGTTGAACCCTTGCTCAATTGAGATGAGTTGAAGACATCTAATGGCTAAGATCAATTGATTGGAAGCCCGATTTAGGAGATCTAATAAGAATAATAGGTGACAAGAAGGCTAACCGTTAACGTCCAAATGATTGATGGAGTGAATAGTCTAACAGTTTGTGATAAGTTTCTAATAGGGTGACTTCTTTTATAATTAGGCAGCACAAAATCAGAAAAGGTGTTGGGTAATCGGCCTTTCTACTCCACCCAGCCCCCCTCAAGCCCCATTATTCTCTTCCTGCTGACGAGTCTGCTCTGTCCAGTCCTCTCCCTGCCTTGGCCTCTTTTCCATTTCCTTTTGTAATTTTCTTTGCAAGATGATAGTTGGGGCCCGCTTGTTTTTTTCCTGCCTTGTGGCCCCGGCCGAATGTTTGTAAATTGTCTCTTCTATACAATATACAAACAATCTTGAAAAAAAAAAAAAAAAAAAAAAGAAGCAAAAAAAACAAAAAATAAAATAAAATAATGTGACTTCTTGTATAGAACTATCTACCAAATCAGTATAAAAATTAAAAAAATAAAAATAAAAATAAATAAATAAATAAATAAAAATACTTTTTCCTTTGATTTGGAAGCCATGGCCTTTTTTAGAAATTAAAAATTAAAAATTAAAAAAATTAATAATAATAATAATGATAATAATAATAAGATGAAGAACTATCTACTAGCCGGCCCAAACCCAGTATGCCAGAGCCAAAAAAATATGGATAGGTCCAGGTCTGATCCATAATCATGTCCCTGTCCTACTTGAATTTCATACCCTATCATTTGATCAAGTGGGCCACATGTGCACAAAGAAATAGACATTTTAAAGGCATGATACCGACGTTGTACATTCCAGATAGATGGGGTGTACATAGTCAGTTCCGGTTGGGCTGGCGAAGGTAGGTGGTTAAAATGACTTGAACCCAGCCCAATGCGAAAGTTGATCCAGCCATACATCAATGGCCCATGCGTGGCTCACAGGATGAGCTAGTAGCTCTAGCCCAGTCCCAAACCCAGTCGGGGGGCTACTGGACCCATTGCCATCCTTAGTTAGGCCTGTTGGGTTCTGGTCTAGCCCAACCCAAGTTGCACCTCTAATTGTGTGTACCTTAGAATAGTAATGAGCAATGTTGATGCAAAAATTTGGTCCACCCTCACTGAGCTGCTGTCCTTCCAAGCACCTGTACAATGGGAGAAAGGCAATGAAAACCCTAGCTAGAGCAGGGGACCAGCCGATGCCAAAGTTAGGCTAGGAATCTGGGTCTACTAGTGTAGAGGGGTTCAGGGTGAGAGATTTTGCATACTTGTCCCTATGAGTGAGCTTCTCATTTATAATGTTCATAGGAGTTGTCGTTCATCATTATAGGCACAATCTCAACCATTAGGTTGGATGTGCGTGGCTAACGATGTTGGCGGTTACACTAAGATCGTGTGCTAGATATTACTCTTATCGTGTGTTATTGGAGTTGATTTAGCCTTGCTAATCGGCTGAGGACTGTCTGAGCAGAACTCACTCCAATCAAGGACTGTCCGAGCTGAACTTACTTCAGCTACCTAAGATGTCCTCGAGTCAGGCTCACTTGTACCAAGCTTTATGCCGAGCTTTGTCAGTTGAATGAGCCTGACATGTCTTATCCTAGCATAGACAGAACGTGACAAGTAGATATTTTGGCGAGGGTAGAAATTGTTATCTAGACTGCTCATCTAGGCAGCTCCTACACTGATGGATCCTTCAGCACACTACTATTGAGCAGAAGGTCGTATTGTTCGGAACTGTCCTTATGGATATCGGTTGTACTTTGTAAAATTTCACCGGTGGTGATATTGCCAAGCCGAGCTGATAGTGGTCGGACTACATTTCCCATGGCAAGCACCATATCTCCATAGATGTGCCTTGTATACAAAATCGATGTTGTTCAATTGCAGGTCCCAAATGTTGACGAGGTATAATGATCTTAAAACTGCAGGACTTCAACCATTGTGATTTTTGGGGGTGCAAGCCATCAACAATAAGGTGTATCTGATGAATGGTGCAGATCTGGCATATATGCTGCATGTGTACAAATACGTAAGGCTTGATAAGTAACAAAGATATAAATTCGGAGGGGTGGCCCACCTAAGCCTGTAGGATATATGCTTCAGTGTCCACCCTTTCCCAAATTTGAGAAATGTTTCAGTACCATCAGAGCACTATAAGTTACATCACTCGTAGTTGCATTGGGACACTTAGGCAATCCAATCCATTGATCTAGACCGTTCACTAGGTCCAGCTCACATTTCATGCACTACCTTCTAACCATCACACCAATCTAAAAAATATTAACCATTTGATCATTGGTCTACACCGTTACACAAAGGTCCAGTCAACAATTTGACCCATCTATTTCCTATGGCCCATCATGAATTTCTTATGAATCTAAAGAATCTCTTACGTTAAACAATCGTAACCATCCCATCCATGGGCGTGGGAAAGGATAGATATAGAAAATTAGGCCAAATTTACGATGGATTGGATCATCCAATCAGTCTGATTTTTCTGTTGTAGCCTATGTAATGTACTTTGGACTTAAGGGACAGTTCAGATCGATCAATCTATCTGTCCAATTGAATCTATGTAACTAGAAGCACTATAAAATTTAGTGCTCTGAGAGCACTGGAACAATGCTCCGAAAGTGAGTTTCTTTCATTTTGTACTACTGGGGCCCATGTTCCAGTGACCAAGACTCGATCTAACTGCCCCATGGGATGGCACCTGCAAGAAAGGACTCCCAATGGGAAACTCGTAACCATTCTACTGATGGGCAACAAATAGATGGTTACGTGCACCAACGGTCCACATTCACCCAAATTTAAGATATATATATAATCCAAAAAACAGAAGTCTTAAGGATTTGACCATCTAAAGTGGAAGTATCATACAAATAATGTGTTGGTACAGAGGTGTAGCCCCAAATAAGAAAGTGGATTGTCTGGTCAGGGAATCACCAGACATCCCTGATGACCCAACATTGCAGGGATTGATTGGGCGACATGAGGCAACACATAAAGCATGTTTGAGAGACACGAATCAGATGGTGTTGCCCATACCACTCCAGCGGTGGTGCGATGGAAATCGGATTTCTCAACACACTCTTATCGTACTGAGAAAACTCAGTTAGGCCTACCATGAATGTATTTAGTTTATCCACTCCGTTCATCGGTTTTTTTAGATCATTTTAGTGGTTGATCTCAAAATTAAAGCATATCCAAAGCTCAATTAAACCATACCACACTAAACAGTGAGAATAATTATTTCCACCGTTGAAACCTTCCTATGGTACACATTGAAGTTTATTTGTCATCCAACCTGTTCATAAGATCACAAAGACATGAATGAAGGTAAAACACAAATATCAGCCTCTAAGAATTTTGCAATGGTAGATGTTGAATTCATACTGTTTCATATGGTGTGGTCCATTTGAAATTTTTATATACTTCATTTTTTAGATCATCAAATAAAATTATCTATTAAAATGGTTGGACGGAGTGGATATAAAGTGCATAAATCACAGTGAGCCCCACAGGTTTTACTCAGTACACAATCCAGTGTGATGATGTGTTGGTCACTGCAGGGCCACCGTGATGTATGTGTTTTAAATCAATTTCGTCCATCAATTTTGCAAGCTCGTATAATGGCATGAACTTAAAAATGAAGCAGATTCCAGCTCAGGTGGACCACAACACAAGAGACATTGGGTGATTGATTAAAAACTTATAAGATGGCGTGAAATGGCCTTATTAAATTCCGACACATTAGGTCATAGGAACTCTACTTCTGCAAGTCATCAGGTGACGTTGGACACTATGATGCGATGCCCATTTGGTCAGATTTTTCAATGCATATCATTTCTTTGTAATCTAAGCTCTTTAAGATCTGGTCTACGTAATGCATGTATGGCCATTTGATTTGTTGAGATAAACTGTCCGAATCTCATAATTCATCAAGATTGTTATAGAGCTCTTATCGGTATTGAGACACTTAAGCAGTCCAATCCATTGATCTAAACTGTTCACTAGGTCAAACGGACATTTCATGGGCTACCTTGCAACACCAAATCCATTAACCTCTGATAGTGACGGTCATGATTGTTCTTGCAAAAATAGGTCCAATAAACAATCCGATCCATCTATTTATTATTAAACATTACAGATTGCTTATGATTATAAAGAATCACTTTTGTTACGCAATCATAACCATCCAATCCATGACATAGAAAAATGGATGGCTATAAAAAAAAGGCCAAATCAAGGATGGATTGCAACATCCAATCAGTGCAATTTTTTAATGGACTTTTTTTTTTTGTTAGCTTGTTAGTACACCCACCGTCAGATCACACTTCACAATTTTTTTATGGACTTAATAGACGCTTGAGATTGATCAATTAGACTGACCAAGTGACTTTATGGGACTAAGAGCACATAACTAACGAGTTCTCAAAGAGCACTGAAGCATTACTCTATCTAAAATATACTGATTCCTAATTAGCTTGGAATATTTAGATTAAAGGCTGAAATTGAAAGATTCAAAGGGCCGGTGTTGGATCATACATTGAATCAATCTCAAATGTGCTAGCTTATCTCATACATTGTCTTACTCGAGAACGGAGTCATTATTTATGTCAGACCTTCCCACGTAGTTTAAGTCCACGTATGGAGACTCAAAAATGAACTTAAGATATAAGATTTAGGACTTTGCTTTTTGTAGAGAGATGCTCTGGTGCTCTCGGAGCACTATAAATTATAGTGCTATAGCTTAATGGATTCATTTGGACACTCTAATCAATCGATCTGAACTGTTCATTGAGTCCAGAACACATCTCATGTCCTACCATGCTAAAAATTTGCACTAATTGGATGATCCAATCCATATTTGATTTGGACTTTAAAAAAAAAAACCTATAGCCAATCTTTTCCCAGGTAATGGATGGGATGGTTACAATTTCCTAACAAAAGAAACTCTTTAGAGTCATAAATAATCTATGATTTTACCTAACGAATTTATAGATCAGATTATTGTTTGACCCATTTTTGTGAAAATTATTTTGACCGTCCATATTAAATGTTATTGATTAAATGGTTCCTATTGGTCACCTACGTGTGATGTTTGTAATGTAGGCCATGGAATGTGCATTGGACCTAATGAACAGTCCAAATAAATGTATTGGGCCCTCTACGCATCCCAATACAAACTAGGAGCATTATAACTTTCAGTGCTCTGAAAGCACTTTTGCAAGATTTCCTATTATTTGAAACCGTCTTCTGCGTAGCGTTAGATCATCCCGTGACGTTGCACCCTCTGATGACATTCCGATTCATAAGATACGTCGTATTCTTCCATCGGTTTCTTTGTATTCGTATATTTACTTTCTTAATATCTATTGATTCTGTCATGGAATGACGTTTGGCCATCTGATTTCATTCGATTTCCGGCTCATTCATCTCCCATTGTCATGTTTCTTCGCTATGAGAACTGTTCAAATAACAATTTATGCTTGTTGCATAAATTAATCCTTTCAAACCCATCTTATTCTCTTGTTTTACCACGTAGCCTGTTTGGATTGAGCCATTTGGATGACCTGCATATTTTATCATTATTATTATTATTATTATTTTGCTGAAAATTAATTTCATTCAGAAAATTATAAACACTACATACATTCGGGCAACCCAGCCCCAAAATTCCCGGAGACCACCTATCATATACCCTATATAAAAAAAAACTCTACATCCCTCACCATGACACACGCTCCCAGGCTCACCCTATCATGGAAAAGAGCCTCTCGAATATTGAATATTCTAGGAGACCACTGACATCCCATTGAAAATCCTAACCAATAGGGTCCCACTCCCCAGCTTGGCTAAGCCATCCGCCACCCCATGGGCCTCCCTACGAATGTGCATCACTGTAACGTCAGCCCGGTGGATGACCTGTATATTTCGATCACCATGTATTTCAACAGGCATATGTTCTAATTTTGTGAATTGGCATCTCTGCTTTTGGATAATCAATTACAAGTTGGATATAAGAGGTGTATTGTTTATTCTATAAATAAATAAATAATAATAAATAAATAAATAAATAAGAAAAAACGTTTTTAACCCTCCATCATGTGGGTCCTAAATTCCGTTGCTCATCCCGCTTAAAAGTCACTTTTGTTGGGGATCTTCAATTGCTATGGAAATGGGCGGTCAATATTGATTTATACTGTAAGTGGGGTCCCACACCTATTTGCCCATTGATACAGAGTATCCATTATTGATTGATGTCTTAAATTTATAAATTAACAAGTCCATCGATAAAAGGTTCGATGCCATCAGTAAATTTTGGAATTTATCGAGTTGGTCGCTGGACATTTTAGGTGCCCTGTTCGATGTCATCGAAGGTTGTTCAGTGACATCGAAGGCCTGCTTAATGACATCAGTAAATTTTAATAAAAAAAAAAAAAAAAAAAAACATCTTTAGTCGCTTGAACATTTTGGAGTTCGACGAGTGCCATCAAACGAATGCATAGAGTTACACAGAGTTGTGTATTTACAGAATTTATTTTCAATTTTGATTATGATTCTCCCAAAGGCTATATATATAAGTAATCAGGATTGGAGTGTATCTCAGAGCTTTCTAATTCATTCCTAGTGTTTTCAAGGGCTTGTTAGAGGAGATTCGAGGCTTATTCGACTTAGGTATTTTCGCTATCTCTTGTAATTTCTACTTTCACAATGATATTTGTAACTTTATACCATGGTTTTTTCACATTAAATTTTGAGTCTTTATTTTTATGTTTGATTGTGCCCTGTGAGAAGGAATTCGCCGTGGGATAACTGGTTACTTGCGAGATACAAGGATGACTCAAATATCGCATATGCTCTCATTACGGATAAGGGGGATTCATCCACTCTCCAGGAGACTCTTGATGAGCCTAATGCTGAAAAGTGAAAAGTTGTGATGGACGATAAGATGTACTCCTTGTATATGCCCTCATTATGGTTGAGGGGGATGATAAATTAGTTAGGGCTTCACTAGGAGGCCGTGTCGGTTAATTATGACAGTGAAAATGTAACACCATGTATATTTTAGTACTCGAGTGTTACCTTGAAGATCTAAATTAATTACACATACGTGGGAACACATGTGACTTACCTTATCCATCATCATCTAGTGGTCCTCAATCTATCCATCTGGACCATCTAGTACAATCTTCATTCATATATCAAGTCATCTAACCGTTGAATCTCAAGAACAAACAATCATCTCATCCCAAAAGTGATATCGATCTTTAGAAACCCACCTTATTGCTAGGATCCCAATGGCGACGAAAGTCTGACCCCTAAATCGAACATCAAAACCGTCTAGTATGGATCATGGAAAGCCCTGGTCTTAGATCACCTTAAAGATTTGGGAATCGAACCTTCAGATTCACCCTTCATCATACTCACACTACTCAATTTGGAAATTCATCACTTGACCATTACAATAAAGTAATCTTTTCATACAATCTGCTAGTAAATTCAATCTAGACTAGGAAGAAGATTTTAGATCATTGATGATCAGTCTAGGTAGCAGTCTGATTGTTGGATCAACGTAGATTGGTGATTGAAGGCCAAAGACCGAGTTGTAGGGCCCACTTGAGTGTAAGATTGGCCTCGTTCTTAGATTCATGGCCTTACGTGGGCCAATGGATCGAATGGTCGGTGTAGATCAGATTTGAAACCCATCTGACCATCAGAACGACGTAAATCAACATTTAAAGACCGTAACTCCTCCCACAATATGGCCCACTTGAGTTGTGGAATGGCCTCATCTATGATCTAGGGTTATAATGGGCCCTACAGAGTGAATGAACAGAATAACTTACACCTCAGGTTTATGTGGACCCCATCTAGAGCCGCGTGTGCAGCCAGTGGGGCGAACACCCGCAGTGCACAAGATTGAAAATCTGGTCAAGAGGGTGTTGACCAGATAAAAACAAAAAAAAAGAGTTTTTTCTCTACTTTCTCCCGCTACTCCCGCCCGACATTACTTTAAACAAACAACGTCCGCTGTTTTGATCAGTGGCCCACCATTTGTGGTCACATGCATGATCCGAACCGTCCATCTGATGGAGAGCCCTCGTCTAACCAAAAAATTACCATCTGTACAAGTTCATGCACACATGTATGAGCACTACAATGGGCGTAATGGAGCTGCGAGTGAGACATTTTTTGAAAACAGAAATCCCGTTTTTGGTGTGACAGGATAGCAATCTGCATGCCTTTACATCTGTCCATCCCATCCATCCCTTTGGGGTTATCTTATCCCTCCGTTTCACGCGGTTTAGGGCTCCCTCAATACCAGAGAAGGAAACCAACGGCCGGTTTCCTCTGTAGTAGTGGTATTCGAAGTCAATGGTAAAACCGAGCATTTGGGCCATTCATTTTCAATCTAATGGCCTAGGAGGATTAGGTTTCTCTATGAGGAAGAGAAAATGTCTCTTTCCCATCCCTTGCGAAGAAACCAAAAAAAAAAAAAAAAACCCAGTTGTTTCCTTCCTGCCTCGAACCCACCACCTAAGCCTCAATGAAGCTTCGTTTTCCTTCTTCCTCAAGCTTCATGGGATACATCCAGGTCGTCCAGAAACTCCGTCTTGAAGGAACAAGCACTAGGTCGAGATCTGCCATTAATGCCTGAGGCTTCTTCCTCGTTGGGAGTTGAGCCACACCCCACTAAGTCTGTCCAAGTCTGGGTTCATTCACGCCCTCTTGAGCCCCCAAACAAGAAGGAAGAAACAAAAGAAGAGGAAAGAGGGAGAGGGAGAGAGAAAGAAAAGAAAAGGACAGAGAGAGAGAGAGAGAGAGTGAGTGAGTGAGTGTGTGTGTGTCGCTGCCTCGCTTCATGTTGTTCATCTTCGTGCAGCACCGAGTCGACGCGGCTTGAGTCGAGTTGAACCTATTTGTTTAGAGGTTTGGCTAGGTCTATAGCAGGTGGAGAGATGCAGAGCGAGAGATGCAACTCGCAGTGCGATGCTGCACTCTCGTCTAAGTTCAAGACAAGTTTGAACCAAGTCCAGGCCGAGTTGGACAGCCTGCTGGGTTTGGGTCGTGTCTGAGTTAAGTCCAGGCTTGCTTGATCCTGTAGAGACTGAAGAAGAGAGAATAAATGAGAAGGTGTAGTCCGTTGCACTAACTTTGCCCGACTCAGCTGCCGCTGAACCTAGACCTGCTGACATGACTCAATCCAGCCATTGAGTCACTATTCCATCCTTGGTTTGGTTTAGAGTATCTTTGGACCTCCAGAGAGAAGGAAAAGAAGAGAAGAAAAGAGAGAGAGAGAGAGAGAGAGAGAGAGAGAGAGAGAGAGAGAGAGCATGGGAAGGAAGTAGAGAAGAAAAGAGAGGAGAAGGAGAAAGCTATTTAGCTAAACCAAGTCAACTCACTGATCAGTCGGGGTTAACCCGAATCAACAACTATTTTGGGACCGTACTCAATTAGCAAACCAACAATGTTGGGCTCCCAGTCCCGATCCTAGTGCTAGACATCGTCGTCAGGTAACCTTTCCAATCGAGTCCAAATCAACTGAGTCGACTCAGTGAGTTGATTTTCTTCTCATTGAGCTATTCGTAGGCATTCCTAATACTACCTATATCTAGCTTAAGAAGTCTAATTTGTTTTGCCAGACATAAATCATCACACACGATCGCACTAGATTGAGACATCAAAAATAAGTGTAGAGTTAATTCATAGTTAGTGTAAAGCGGGTAAGAGATAAAGGTGATGACTTCTTCCCCTTAAGCTTTCCATTTCCAAATTAGTCTAAGTGATAGTTTCCATTTGAATTACAATTGCTATCTAATAACTCATGATCACTTACACCAGTTATTGAATCTTAAGGAATAGCTTACATTTGAACTATAATTGATAATTTGTAAATCATGTTCACATGCAATAGTCATTAAATCTTACATGTTAATTTCCATTTTAATTGATAGCTTATGCCTTTGATTTATGATTTCTTGTGGTAGTTAAGAGTTTTATTATCAACACCTATCTTGCATGTTGTATTTATACGCTTTCTCATGCTAATGAATCGCCTGTAAGTCGCTTATGGAAAGAATTCGATTCACTACATTTACTAGTGGAAAACTCCATTTATGTATGTGAACCCACACTTAGGATGTAACGGGACGGAATGTGTGGGAAATGGACCCTCGACTTGGAGGTTACTTTTTGAATGTCAACATGAGTTTACCATCCATAGGTTGTTGTGCTTACGTGGCCTTGGGAATAACCTTTTTACTGCTTGCGTGATATCACCCCACGTAACCTCTTTACCGCTTTAATTTAGCGTTTACCTCGCGTGACCTTTTTATCACTTCGATTTGGTATTTATCCTACGATTTGATATTTTTCATGTGTGGCTTTGACGATTCATTTTCATATAACTATATGGTGGTAAGTCCTATATACTAAATTATGATTAGCCACTAGTCGATGGGTTTCCATTAAACATCCTAAAGTAGAGGTCTCATAAGCTGAGAATAGTGGAATAAGACATTATGCCCGAGTTGTCGGCCTACGCTGGGTAATGAACCCCCTGTAGTGACCTTTGAGGTTTCTTAAATTAGTTGGTTGTAAATTGAATAATACTGGTTGGGCTAATTGTGCATTCATAGTATACAAGCGATGACAGATGGCTAATTCTAAATATTGTAGCACGTACCCTTGGTCGTGGTATCATTTCACTAGCTCCCAGATTATCGACTATCGACCTACTTTCGGTGAGTTTGACACTACGCATGTACATGATGTACTTTCGCTGGTGACCGGCCACATGCATGAGTTTCGCCCAAAAGCCAATTGGATGAGCATCCCCAATTGATGTGCACTTACGCATCCATGCATTTAATAAGATAATATCATGTATTGTTTTTAATGCCTTTTTGTTTACAACTATGCTTAACTAATGCGGTGGTATGTAATATTGAGAGAAATTCACACTGAGGTGGCCACTCATTTATCGAATATATAACCGTACAGGTGGCTTAAATGATATTCATAATTAGATTGATGAGGTGGGATGCATGACCATATCTGTCAAGAGAACCTACGTGATCTTGCAGCTCAAGACTAGTTGCATTTTCTTTGGTTTCATGTATTAAATTGTTCATTTCTGTATTTATTAGTATGAGACATTGGTTTGTATAAGTTCCATGGGCAGCCGCTCGTATACCTTGAATGTAAATACAAGATTTCTTTTATGCTTGATTTGTTCTTATTCCCCCTAAATGCTCACTTTGGAAAAAGAAAAGAAAATAAGAAAAAAAAATATAAGTGGAATTTGGCCATCTTTAAAGGTTAACACTTGGGTTTTTGGAAAATAAGTAATATACTTGGGTTTCAAAAACACGGGGCATTACAGAAAATGCTATTAATTTGGCTATAAACTCTTTTTATCACTAACGTACTAAACACATTGATGTTCATTATCATTTTATTTGATAGGTGCGGCGTGAATCTGATGGACATACTCACTAAGGTGTTTTCCTTAGAGAAGTTCAAGTTATGTGTAACTTCTCTGAGCTTGGCGAATGCGTAAAATGAAGACAGGATACATGAGAAAGAATGATAGTGGAGCTATGATGTAAGGCAGAATTAGAGATGAAGAAAAATAAGCTATGAAGAATAGCAATTGAAGACATGATGGAGATTGTTGATTGATGTCTTAAATCTGTAAATCAACAGGTCTGTCGATGACAGGTTTGATGTCATCGAGCAGATTTTGATACAATCGAGGTCATCTCAATGCCATCGGTAAATTTCAAAATTTATAAACTTGGTCGTTGGACAATTTAAGTGCCTTGTTCGATGCCATCGAGGGTTGTTCGATGACATTGAAGGCTTGCTCGATGACATCGGTAAAATTTGGAAAAATCATGTTTAGTCGTTAGAACATTTTGGAGTTAGTTCGATGCAATCGAAGATTGTTAGATGACATCAAAAGCTATTCGATGCGATCGAAGTGCCGTCAAACGAATGTGCAGAATTATGCAGAGTTACGTATCTGTCGGATACTAAGCTCTCTGGGGCCCACCCAAGGATATATATATATATATATATATATATATATATATATATATATATATATATATATATATATATATATATATATATATATATATATATATATAGATAGGTAATTAGGATTGGGGTGTATCTTAGAGCTTTCTAATTCATTTCTAGGGTTTTCAAGGGCTTTTAAAGGGAAATTTGAGGCTTGTTCGAATCGAATATTCTCTCTATCTCTTGTATTTTATGCTTTCATAGTGATATATGTCACTTTGTGTCGTGATTTTCTCTCGAATGCATTTTTTCATGTTAAATTCAGAGTCTTTGTGTTTGTGCTTGATTGTGCGATTGAAATACTTTTCATGATTCATCTCTGTATGCTTCCACGGTCCCCCAACATCCATAATATGGGTTCCATGTCAAATTGGCCATCCCTCTTAAAAATCACTTTGGTCCCGTAATCCTTTGTAGCAATGGCATCTCAATCAATTTATTCATTGATATGAAACATTTATCAATTCACTTTTGGCTAATGATTTTAACCATCATTTAAATGGTTAGGAAAACACAGCTCATATTAATCTAGACCATGCATCATGTGAGTCCAATATCTGGTTTCCCATCCCTCTTAAAATCATGCTGGCTGAGAGGGCGTTTGGATTGTAGGTTGCTTAAGATAAGCTACGTATGTCCCGGGTAACTTTTCTTTATTTCTACTTATTAAGAATATAAGTATTAGGTAAACAACATACTTATCAGCTTCCCCTCTCCTCAGTCTTTGCTTATGGCTCTCTTCAGCAACTTATGAAAAGTAAGAAAGCTATAAAAAATTAAAAAATAAATAAATAATTGAAGTGATTAAATACTTTCAAGTAAAAAAGTTACTTATAATTAATTATAAACCAAACCAAGTAAGCATAAAAAGTAACTTATTTGGTAGTATCCAAACGACCCAAAATTATTCTCAATGGTTAGAGATATCGATAGCCAATATTGATCATATTAAAAATGGTCAGATTATTTATCTAGACATTGATCATGGGGTTACCACCTTTGATTGATCATCCTTCTAAAAATATTACTTATCTAGATGATCCTAACCAGCCATTCAATTCCAAGGGAAATAGATGGTGTATACTTATCATAATAAAACCAGTTCGAATTATCATTGATCTAGATCATCTATCGGGTCAGCCTCACCCTGGATATGCCATCACTCTCAAGAACTCATTTTGGTTGGATGATCCTAATGTTCCAATCAATGTTAAGGAAATTGATGGTCCATATTGATAGTACCTATGGTTTTATCATGAATCTGGACCATTTATCATATTGGTCCAACTCCTAATTGTTCATCCCTACCAAAAAATCACTTGGTCAGATAGTCATAACCATGTAATCCATGAGTATGGAAATGGACGGTCCAAATTAATCATACTATAAATAATTTGATCATTGATTTGGAGTATCCATCATTTGGGTCCATCTTTGATTGCACATTGGTTTAGTGATCTTCAGTACTCGATTAATGGTTACAAAATGGAACGTTCATTGACCATATTACAAACTTAACATCATTGATTTAAAATGACTTTCGCCGAATGATACTAAGCATCACATGTTTCCCACCTTTGATTGCCCATCCCTATTAAGAGATGGTAATTACTTGTAGAAATTTGAAAATCTTAATTTCTTTCTTTTTTTCTTTTTCGTTTTTACTACTGTTCTTAATCCAACCCTGAGTAACTGGGATATGGCTTACATAATGAAGATGATGATTGCAATTCTCGATGCTGGAGATGAAAAATTTGTGCTTCAAATGGAGATTAAGACTCCCAAGTATCCAAATGTACCTAATCCAAACGGCCATTGTTCCTCTTGATCACAAGTATAGTGGGCCACCAAATCGCTCAATCTGAATAATCCAATATTTAGATTAAAAAATCAATGATTAGGAATGACCCATCTAAGAAAAGTCTTACAAAGGATTATCTTATCAAAATGAACTCTTTATAGGCAATCAAATATGGACCATTCATTTTCATAGTCATTGATGGTCGGATCATATTATCAAATAATTTTCATATTGTTTTTAAACAAGGTCATTGGATATTTTTCATTCTAACCATCCAATGCATGTACATCACTCATATACTTAGATGATCAAATAATTTTAATATTTGGTTTATGATACTCCTAAACTGGTGACCATAATCTGGACAGTTTATTTTGAATTATTGCCATGCCAAGTTTGCAATTTCTCAGTAATTCTGATCTGAATGCGTAATCATCCATTATCAAAGTATTTCTCTTATTATATTGGGATTTTGTGAATACTTTAATAATCTAAAAGATACAGATTCCAAATGAAACTGGAATCTTTAGATTAAGGGTTGAAATTTTAGAATTCAACCGGCAGTGGCCGGTGGTGGATTACGATCATTACCCAGCATTTGTGAACTTTTCTACTTGAATATATACATTGAATCGTTACCAACTGCTCTTAGTCTAAATAACTAAAAAAATTCTAAACAATGCTTTACACATTTTCTTAATATTTTCAAGACCATAGTTCTCGTCATTGCTTGAGTCAGACCTTCAACGTAGTTTCAAGTCCGCCATTAGACAAAATCTTGCAACATGATCCTTGGAACAGTATCGCGTCCCCATCACTTATAAGTAGCTCACATTTGCAGGATATGCACCGTTTATCTGGTGCACCCCACCATGGAATCACACTTCATGGTTGACTCTACCCTCTGATTGGACTTTAATATGACATGGATAGTTACAAACATCCCAACCAACATTTTAAATTAAGTGGACAAGTATCTTCCAATAGATGACCAGGATCATCTGGGTATTTTAACTTTTGGAGCATCACCAATTCACAGATGGGCCTTACAGATGAACCGCCCTGATCTTTTGGAGTTACACCACGTGTAAAAATAAAGAATTCAATAAAGATCCCAGACATAAAACTTAGGTCTGCGGGATGCTTTGGTGGCTTTGTTTATATTCTTCTTATTGTTATTGTTTAAAACTATCTTCGACGCCGTGCTCATCGTTTTCATCTTTTTCACCTCCTCTGCTTCCGTCTTATTAGAATTTAAAAACAAAGGTCTCGTTGGATTGCCACTTAAAAATGTTAAAAACGAGTTCCATCTATTTTTATTTAATCCGAACTATGTATTAGAGACGAAATGATATAAGCCATGGTGTACAATAATCGGATAACCTGCCTTGCTTGCCGTGCGATATCTTAAAAATCACTTTCAAGAAGAAGAAAAAAAATATATCTAGAATAAAAAATTTAAAAAACTGACTTTATCTGCCACCTGCCGCTTGCTGATGGTTTATTATATTATGGTAGAACATGGGTTTTATCCACACCGTTCATCCATTTTTCCGTATCATTTTAGGAAATTGGACCAAAACGGAGGAAAATCCAAGACACAAGTAGACAACATGATGAGGATTAAAAATATTGCCGTTGAAAACTTCCATCATCCACAGCTCAGGGGTTAATGTGCAGTCTTTTTATGCTGGAGTCATGAGTCGCCTCGCCACATAAGTTTTAGATAGAGCTTATATTTGTTTTTTCCTTTCATCCAGGTGTATTTGACTCTATGAATAGGTTAGATGGCAAATAAACATCACATGGGTCTGAAGAAAATTTTAACATTGAGCGTCACCATCGCAACTGCTTCCTGTGGTGTAGACCACCTGATCCTCGAATCTTCCTAACGTTTGGCCCTATAGCATAAAATGATACATAGAAATGGATGGACAGTGTGGATAAAACCCATACATCACGGTGGCCAGTCAAAGCCCCTGTCCTTTCCGAGCTCTGGACAAGAAGGGGTAGCATCAACCCGCGTTCATCATGGTACACTATGGATACGGTATGATTTCTATGCATTAAAGATTAATTTTTGGGTAGGAACCAAAGATTAAAAATAACAATATTTTACTTAAATTATGATATGTTATATAATTATGATTAAATAAAATGAGGTGAACTTATTTTAAGCGGCAACCAAACAGCCCCAAGGTGATATGATGCATAGCCTTAGATCACCCCATGACAATGGATCCAATGATGGCATTCATATTTGATTAGATTCTTCACATTACGTGATTGATTACTTAGTAATTGCAAATATTACTTTTTAAAATCACGATTGATTCTGTCATCGATCGTTTCATTCGATTTTGGTTCCATCCATCCCCCACGTCAACTTCTCACGTACTGGCAAGGTACCACCTCATGTGGTACCACATCATCAGGCTGGAACAAAAATAGGGCTGTCTAACTCATCAGGTGGGCCTTAATATTGGAATCAATGGATAACTGATGTCTGACTTCATATTCAGGCGTGGACCACCTGTTCAGCGGATCAGCCTGACTTTCTAGAAGAGTCAATTTCATGGTGGGCCATAATTTTAAGGGTCCTGATGTCCTACACAAGTAGCATACTGGCATGAAAGACCTGTATGTGGTCATTTCTCTTTTATTTTATTCCCTTGTTACCTTTTAAAGCCATTTCGAACTTATTTTATATTTTATTGGTTTGGAATATACGATCATATATTCCATTTGGGCAACTGTACCATATTTGAAGAGATCATGGGAGGAATTTACACATGCACCAATCCACTTCGAGTACGAATATGTGCATGTCCATTTGGATCATCTGTCTATTGGGCTCCATCAACCATTCAGCATGTCTGATTGGGTTATCAGTATGATTGCATGGTCATACCCATCTCTGCATGTTGGCCATCAAATGGATGGCCAAAAATGAAAATGATCATTCGAGAAAGCAAAAGGAATTTTACAAAAATGAAAAGAAATAAAGGAGGAAAAACAAAAAACCTAAATAATATGGATTTTACACTGTGATACCTTTTACCAAAAGCTGCCTCATTAGTCATAATAATTATCACTGATCAACTACCTTCCATCACAGCTGCCATGTAATCAAATGGGTGAGTAGCTTAGGTGGACCCCACCATGATGTTTATGTAAGATTTACGCCAACCACTAAGTGTGTTACCCATGTTAAGACAAGAAAACAAAAATCAGCTCTATTTTTGAATTACGTGGACTACATGATTGGAAATAATATATTGGGCCCTGCTTGCCCTCGGAGTTGTTTCCAATAGTGTAGCTTAGTTGAACTATGGATGGATATGGTTTTTTTAATATAGCCTAAATGTTTGTATTGAATCTAATGATATTTGAATGAATTTCATGTAATTATCACGATGGATACTTTAAAAAATCAAGAGTGGACATCTCTTTCATCTATTTCCTTTGGTGTCGAACATTAGAATCACAAGTTAGCCTGATTTTTATTTTTTTCCTTTAGAACAATATTGTACTAAATATCTAATGGTCAGAGCAGATCTTATAAAAACATCATTGTGGGCCTTGTCAAAATAAGGTGGCCTATACCATTATGCTCTCCTTGTCAATGCTTTCTACACTTGGAGAGGGAAGCAGGTCTTGATTTTTTGCAGGGCCCATTATGATGTTTATGTAAGATCCACTCTGACCATTGAATATGTAATCGCAGTTGATGTCCCAAACCAAAAATTCAGGTTGACTAGTGACTCGGGTGAAATAGCTGACAGAGAGATGCCTATCCATGATTTTCATAGAGCCCATAGTGACGATCATATGAAATCCACTCTAACCATTAGATGCCGGCCACACACACAAAAAGAAGAAGCATAGGGCCTAAAATTCAGGCCTATCCGTGATTCAAGTAAGGCCATAACAAGGTAAACAGCTGGGAGGGTTATGCTGCGTAAACTTTGTTAATTTCCAATCACTTGGTGCAGGTGAATCACGGGTGGAAGTGATTTTTGAACCCACCTTCATGGATGCATGAATCCAATATGCTCATCATGAGCACCCCTCATGTTCTCATTGGAGCCCAAAAATTATGCCAATCTAAAAAGGAAGTGGGCCACACCAAGTAAAATCATGCCTAAAACCTCCAAAATAATGTGATGTGCAGGTTCACCTGACTTTTTATGACCTGATTTTTCTGGGAACACATTCGTAGTGGTGGGCATATCTTCTGAATGAATTTGCATACACAGAACAAGTGGGCCCTGCACACGATGTAGAAGGTTTTTAATGGTGTCCATATCCTCACTGTTCCATATGGTGTACGTCCCACGTGAGTAATGTCTGGTTTCTGGAGACAGAGAACATGAGGGGGCCCAGGATCATCCATCAAGTCCTTTTTTTTTTCTTTTTTTTTTGCCAAGGACCATATATAGTGGGGCCTCGCAGATGAGTGGTCCAGATCTTGTACAAATCTGCTTGTTTACGGGAGAACTTGTATATGCAATAACATCTAGGAGGAAATTGTATGCACTGACCATACAACTCTAAGGTATGATTAGCTACCACCCTTTAACAAACTCAGCATTCTTTTTTAATTTGCAGAAAGGTGCATGGGAGCACACCACCATTAACAAACTCAACTCAAATGCCACTGTTTTGAGAAGTTCGCTATGTGAAAAATGAAAAAAAAAATGACGGATTTAGAGACGGTTTTGGACCATCTCTAAAATTACTTGGTTTAAAAATGCTTTAGAGACGGCCGTAAACCGTCTCTAAATTTTTAGACAGTCCTTGACTGTCCTTATTATTGTCTTAAAAATTTGAACATCCACAAATCATTTAAGACGGTCAAAAACCATCGTTAACTGCAAATAAAAAACGGCCATTGACCGTCTGGAATAAGAGACGGTCCCGGACCGTCTTATATGCCGGAATTTGAGACGGTCAAGGACTGTCCCTTTTAGAGACGGTCATTGGCCGTCTCTTACTGGTAATTTGAGACTGTCGAGGACCATCTCAATTAGAGACGGTCGTTGGCCGTCTTTTCCTGTAGTCCGGGACTGCTCAGCTTTAGTCTGTATTAGAGACGGTTCTTAGCTGTCTCTGTTTGAGACTGTCACGGACCGTCTCTATTAGGGCGGTCATTGACCGTCTCAATTACCAGAAACGGTCCCGGACCATCATATATGCCGAAATTTGAGACGGTCATTGGCCGTCTCTTACTAGTAATTTGAGACTGTCGAGGACCGTCTCAATTAGAGACGGTCGTTGGCCGTCTTTTCTTGTAGTCCGGGACTGCTAGGCTTTAGTCTATATTAGGGACGGTTCTTAGCGGTCTCTATTTGAGACTGTCAAGGACCGTCTCTATTAGGGACGGTCATTGACCGTCTCGTACTGGTAATCAGAGACTGTCATTGACCGTCCCAATTATAGACAGCCGATGGCCGTCTTTTGTAGCCAATAAAAATAGCTTGCGCTAGGGATGGTCGTTAGCAGTCCTTATTTGAGGCCGTCAATGACCGTTTCTATTAGAGACAGTCCTAAACAGTCTCTAATGCTCAAGTAAAACATTAAAAATAA
This sequence comes from Magnolia sinica, assembly GCF_029962835.1. NCBI lineage: Eukaryota > Viridiplantae > Streptophyta > Magnoliopsida > Magnoliales > Magnoliaceae > Magnolia > Magnolia sinica. The sequence continues at coordinate 60,540,223 of NC_080589.1, read as the reverse complement.
AAAATTTATGAATTAGGAAAAAAAAAGTTAAAAAACTTAGAAAAATAACTAACGAAGTTTAAGAAAAAATTTAGATTTTGAAAAAAAATGTAATTTTATAAAAATCTAGATTTTGAAATAAAAATTAAGAACTTTTAATACTGCTGATAATTTTGAAAAAAAAAAATTTGATAAGAAAATGATATTTTGAAAAAGAAAATTTTAAAAATTGAACAAAATTGTAAAAAAAATTGTCAAATTGCAAAAAAAAATATATTTTAAAAAAGAAAACTAGATTTTGTATTTTGAAAAGAAAAATTAAAAAGTTGTACAACAAAAGTGATATTTCAAAAATGATATTTTGAAAAAAAAAATTAAAAATTAAACAAAATTGTGAAAAAATTGACAAATTGTAAAAAAATATATTTTTTTAAAAAGAAAACTAGATTTTGTATTTTGAAAAGAAAAATTAAAAAATTAAACAAAATTGTGAAAAAATTGACAAATTGTAAAAAAAAAAAATATTTTAAAAAAAGAAAAGTAGATTTTGTATTTTGACAAGAAAAATTAAAAAGTTATATAACAAAAGTGATATTTAAAAAATGATATTTTGAAAAAGAAAATTTAAAAAATTAAACAAAATTGTGAAAAAATTGACAAATTGTAAATAATATATATATATATATATATATATATATATATATATATATATATATATATATATATATATATATATATATAAAGAAAACTAGATTTTGTAATTTGAAAAGAAAAATTAAAAAGTTATATAACAAGATTTTGATAAAAAAATGATATTTTGAAAAAGAAAATTTTAAAAATTAAATGAAATTGTGAAAAAATTGACAAATTGTAAAAAAAAATATATTTTTTTTTTAAAAAGAAAATTAGATTTTGTATTTTGACAACAAAAATTAAAAAGTTATATAACAAAAGTGAGATTAAAAAATGATATTTTGAAAAAAAAAATACGAAATTAAACAAAATTGTGAAAAAATTAAAAAAATGTAAAAAAATATATATTTTAAAAAAGAAAACTAGATTTTGTATTTTGACAAGAAAAATTGAAAAAAAAAAAAAGGATCTATACCAAATTGAATGGATGTGGCCTACAATACACAAGGTGGGATTAAAACCATGTAAACATGAAAAGAAAAAAGAAAAAGAAGAAGAAGAAGAGTGTTAACTTGAGGTTAAAAAAAAAAAATATATATATATATATATACACGTTTAAGAAACAGGAATGTAAATCAAAGTTCCTCAATACCTTGGTAAAAAAGAAAATGGTCTAAATTCGACGGTAATATCAGATGGTTGAGATTATCCAATCATTGTGATATTAAATTAATAAGTGTTCTACCCAACAGAATAGATGTGCCCTTCAACAAGTGTAGACCAAAGGAGATTGAAGCATATAAATGTTTAAAAAGAATAGTCCAAAGCAATATTATTCATCAGGATAGTCAAAAAGAAAATGGTGCAAATTGATCCAACGGCAATTTCAGACAGTTAAAATCATCCAATCAGTGTGACCTTTGGAGAGGTACAGGTATGCTAAGTGTTGCCAACATTAAGAATTGGTACCAAATGCATACATTAGTATAGGCCATTCTCATGTTATCATTTTTCGGCTATTAACTCGTCTCAAAAGCAATGAGATGTAAACTTGCACAGCTTAGATATAGTTTAAGCTGCTTGTTAATTAAAAATGAACTGGAATATAGTTTAAGCCAAATGGAATCTCAAAAAAAAAAAAAGACGACCAACATCCATCTAATTGTACCAAGTCCACCAATCAGGTGGCAGAGATTGTTCCATGAAAGGCATTCCCTGCTCTCCACCCATCCACAATTAATCGGCCCCTACATATTAGCTCCAAGGACTCCAAAACAGTAAAACACAACACATAAGTCTCACTAAAAACCCTAGAACTTGCAGAAACACAAGACAATGACACAAACAGAATTTTTTCCAAATGGAATCAAATTAATATCAGAGGTTAGTTTCCAAACACCACTAGTAGAATCGAACAATCTTTAACAAGAAAATAAAATCAAACCCTACAACCCCTAGAATTCAACATACAGCCTCATCAAAACAGCAAAATCCAAATGTGAAAAAATCATCATAAGAGTGATTTCATGACCCACCTGAAATTATTGAGTTCTTATGATTCGAAATCACATCCTAAATATATGATGGAAAAATATATGGACGATGTCGATATATATAAAATATATCAAGGTGGGCCATACACGGTTATAGTAACACCCATGAAGGAGTTATCTAAATAGTGAAATGGTACTATAAGGTCACCTCTTGGGAACTTCCCATGAGGTTAATCTGTGTGCGCCCCACCATGATGTATGTAGAACATCAACACCATGCATTTGAAGTGTCCCATTTAAGTCCAAAAATCAGTCGTATACAAAACTCAGGTGAGCCATAGCATCTAAAACTATGTGAAGACATCACTAAAACAAATAAAGCATTCAATTGGTGGGGTCCACATGAGTTTTGGATGTGTGTGAAACTTGGGTTGACTCCTCTCAACTATAGTGAATGGGCTGGATCTATGAACCACATCTAGGTGGGCCCAATAAATGATTATGAATGTTTTAATGGGAGGGTAACCCTCTCAACTATAGTATGTGGTGTGGCCCACCCAAGTCATGGATTGACTTTATTTTTAAGCTTGTGGCCCAAAGTCACGGTTTATGATATCCACATCGTCAATCCATTTTTCCAGATCATTTTAGGGCCCGTTTGGACAAGTAGATTGGAAGGGATTGGAAGTTAAATCCCTATAGATTGGCCAAGCATGCCAAACAAACTGGTTGATCTGATCCTAGGATATACAATCCCATGGATCTTAAGACAATCTACTGACAACACCATCATTACCTTTAAATCCCATCCAATCCACCCCTAATCCGGTCAAATTTGCCTGGGACATGTTTGGTTCGAGGGATTGGAAGGGATGGGAAGGTTTAATCCTGGGATTGGCCGAGTGTGCCAAACAGATTTGATATATAGCAATCCGGGGGAATATAGCAATTCCATGGATCTTAAGACAATCCATTGACAACGCCATCATTACCTTGAAATCCATGCCATCCACCCTAAAACCATTCAATCCCTTCCAATCCACCCATCCAAATAGGCCCTTAGTGGTTGAGTCCATAATCAAAGTATATCTAAAGCTCAAGTGGACCATATCACAGAAACAGTGGGAATAATGATTTCCACCGTTGAAATCTTCCTATGGCCTACAGTGATTTTGATTTGTCATCCAACCTGTTCAATAGATCACAAATACATGGATGAAGGGAAAACTAAAATATCAACTTGATCCAAAACTTCAGTGGCCTCCCAAAAATTTTCAATGGTAGACGTTCAATTTATACTATTTCCTATGATGTGGTCCACTTCAGATTTTTATAGGCTTCAATTTTGACCTTACGTAATAAAATTATATGTTAAAATGGATGGATGGAGTGGATAAATTGAATAAATCATAGTGGGCCCCACAGGATGCTTAGGGTATAAGGGCCCTATAGGGGGCCCACCATAATGTATGTGTATCATCCATGCCGTCCATCTATTTTTATATATATCATTTTATGAGATGATAAAAAAATGAGTTATATCTCAATCTCAAGCGGACCACATTACAGGAAATAGTGTTGAATGAATTTTGACCATTAAAAATGTTTTGGGGGCCATAACAGTTTTGGATCAAGCTGATATTTTTTTCCCTTCATCTGGGTCTTTATGACCAACTAAATAGATTGGATGTCAAATAAACAATACAGTGGGCCTTAGGAGGATTTTAATTGTGAATATCCATTCATTAATTTTGTCCTGTGGTGTGGCCCACCTAGGATTTATATCCCTATCATTTTTTGCATCAAGCACTAAAATGATCTATAAAAATGGATGAACCAAATGGATGAAACATTTACATCATGGTGGGGCCCACAAAGCATCAACCACCAGCCACCGTCCCCCAACCCCAAATTTGGGCGCGCGCTCAAAATAGAGTCGCATGCCCAATTACCCTCTCTCTATCTCTCTCGCCGTCCCGGTCTCTCTCTCTCTCTCGCCGGACGGCCTCTCTCTCTCTCTCACCATCCTGGTCTCTCTCTATCTCTCTCGCCGTCTCGGTCTATCTCCCAGACCCGCGCCACTCTCTCTCTCTCCGTCCCGGTCCCAGCTTCTTCCCACCCCGACTCTCTCTCTCTCTCTCTCTCTCTCTCTCTCTCTCTCTCTCTCTTCCTCACTTGCATCATCTCCAGATCTCGTGCGGCCAGCAGCCCCTGCCCTTCATCTCTTCCCCGGCCAGGTACCCATTTCTCTATTTAGGTTTTTAATTTTTGGATTTGTAAATCCGCAGTGGGGGTTCGTTGTCCATGTCTGGTAAACAATGGGACCAATGATCTAGATGGCCTGGGTTGCTATAGATGTATACCATGTATACAATGGATGCAGACATAGAATAGTCTTGCCATTCATCATTTGTTGTGAATGTTTAAGGTGTGCACAACATGTGTTTGATGAAATGTCTCTGCGGGAGAAGGTGGATTGCATACTTTGCAACTCAGGCATGCGAGTAAACTCTATGGGGCCACTACGATGTGTGTGTCTTATCCATGCAGGCCATCTATTTTTCAACTCATTTTATGGCATGAGCCTAAATGGAAGCATATCCAGTGCTCAAGTGGGCCCGCCACAAGAAACAGTGGGAATCGAAGACTCACTGTTGAAAACTTCTTACAGCAGAAGTTTCGAATCAAGCTGATATTTGTGTTTTCCCTGTCTGTGTTAGCTTATGAACAAGTTGGGAGATAAATAAACATCGCTGTGGGCCCTACGAAAGTCTCAACGGTGGATGTCATAATCTCCACTCTTTCCTGTGTGTGGTCCAGCTGAGCTTTAGGTAAAATGAGGATTGCTGGTCTCTGCTAGTCTGTACAAATGTCACTCCTGATTCTTGTCACCTCCAGTGACCATGAAGCTGCCCGCTGCATTGGAAGCTCTATTCTCATGTGGGTGCAGATAACATTACACTTACTCCATGCGGGTGCAGTTGGGTTTCGGCACTAGTGTTGGTGGATGGGATGCAGCCTCTCCAAACAGAAAGTGAGATAAGAACAAGGCGTACGTACCTTTTATCTTGGCGGTCATTTGGATGCCTGTAAATGGGGCTAACTGTAAATGATTTGCAATGTGTTTGGATGCTGAAAAATGTCTGTAAATGATTTACAGGTGGCCCCAATTGATTTACAGGAAAAAAGCTGTGATTTCATTTACTGGCTCTTCATTTAAAGCCTAACGGCTACAAATGGAAAGATTGGCTCTCCATTTACAGGTCTCAAATAATTTACAGGCTGGCCAAACAATCATTTACCTATAAATCATTTACTGCTTTCAGTCAAACAAGACAGGGTGTAAATAATTTAGACCTGTAGATCATTTACCACTTAAGCCAACCATCCAAATGACCCCTTATATTCAATTTGGAGTGAGAAAGAGGAGTAAAATGCTAATTTGCCCGATGAGATTTATGTTTTCCACATAGCTCCAAATGAAAAGTCAAATGCATTCAAATTAGGTACAAATAGAGCTTCCAATGTAGAATATGAATTCCTGCCGCTAGTTATGATCAGGGTGAACTGATTTAAGAAAATACTTGTTGGATGGTACAAAATAAATTCTTTTGAACCACCAGGGAAACCAAAATGCCAATGAATTTAATATGTTATATAAATTAAAACAGAATTTTTCTTCATATTTTCATTTTTAGTACTGATTGTTTATCGGTTTTCTTTTTTATCATGTAGAACAAATGTAATATTAGTAATATCATCCATGGTATTGCAGCAATCAATATCATGGATGCATTTCCACATGATATATAATAATAGGGAATCCTAGTAGTGAGATGAATCATGGAATATCAGGAAAACAATTTCAGATCATCAAACTTCATGACAGTAAGTTTATTCTACACATGACTATTACTACTCATCACTGAGCAAGAACCATATGAACAAAGAATAGAGATGAACAATTTTATTTTAACCAATAATACAATGATCAATAATTTATTACTATGACACATGAGATTGTTGAGCTTTGGATGCATGTTAATGGTTTAAGTTATAAATGATTTACATCTTTACAGCCTGTCTTGTTTGGCTTTTAAGTTATAAATGATTTACAGTTAACCCCAACAAAGAGTTTGAATAATTGAATAGAATTAAAGTATCATTAGCATGTTATATGTCTAATATATTAGAAGCATAGAGTCACTTTTGTTACACATATGACATAGTTACTTGCATTTGAAATATACCCATTTACTACCAAATCTAAGATGCTAAACAGGATGTTAGCATTTACAAAAAATCAAAAGTACGACTGCTGGTTTATTTACGTTTTATAGTCGTTTTTTATCAAAATTGATAGAAAATCACAATCCGTGGAATTTGGTTTCTACTCCGTGTCACTCCAACCAAAAGCACATTGGGAGAAAAAAAATCCATTCCCACGATAAGGCCAATGGATTGAAATTTGTGGTTCATCCAAACGGGCCCCACAAAAAGATTACTTCATCGGGGATAATAAAAGAAGGCACCAAAAGAACACATGTGGGTTGTATGTTTGGATTTTCATGTGGCCCACTTTAGAAAGGATAGCACTCAATGAACCATCTTACTCACATCTATTTTTCTCGTACATGTGGGTCCCACCTGATAGTAGACCAGCGTTCTTCATTTTTTTTTTCCAAGGCATGTTCTCAGCAGGTTACACCTGATGAATGGGCCAAATACTTTTAAGTTGTAGAGACAGGATGAAAGAAGGATTGAGAAAAACCAAAGATACTAAAGTATCTAATGCATCTTAAATATTTAGAATTAAGAAGTCTCAAGTCCAACTAGTTGGACTACAATTTATTGCATCCTAAACATTTTTACAGATCATTTTATAAATCATTTACATTTTTGCTATCAATTGTATTATCAAATGAAATCCAAACTCTTTGTTGGGGTTAACTGTAAATTATTTATAGTTGTTTATAATAATATGAAAAAAATCTGTTTTTGTTTATAATAATATTAAAAAAATCTGTTTGTAAAAAAATAATTTCATTTGATTTTTTTTTTTTGTATGGATGCATCATGTATGGTTTTATGATAAAACATATGTATGTATGTGTGTATATGCATGCATGCGCACATGGATGGATGAAACGTATGCATACATGTATGGATGGACAGATTATGCATGTGTGTATGCATGCATATATGCATGGATGGATTTATGTGTGTGTATATGTATGTATGTATGCATGCATGGATGGAAGACTGGATGGATAGATCATCACGCCTGTGTGTGTATGTGTGTATGCATGCATGGATAGATGGATGGATTGTTAGATCATGGATGGATGGGTCATCATGTATGTGTTTATGTATGTATGCATGCATGCATGGATGGATGTATCATCATGCATGTTTGTATGCATTTATGTATGTATGCATGATCCCAAACCTAAACCCGACCCCAAACCCGAACCCGATTTCCTGAACCAAAACCTTAACTTATCCTCAGTTCCCTAAAGCTATAACCTATAACCTAAAACCTACACCTAATTATGTGCATATATTTATGGCTATATATAGATCTATATTTTTTTATGATTGGTGACCACATGTGTGACATGTTTTGACAGTTTATGAAAAGCCTCTTTTTTATTATATCTCACTTTTTATATGCTACATGCATGTGATATCAAAAATGGATTTGATGCCCCCGAGCAAGAATTGGATGACGAAAGATATATTGAGTGATGAATACATTAAAGGCGTTGAATCATTTATTATTTTTACGAAAAGGAATTCGAGAGGTGTTGATTGGTATAGTTGTCCTTGTGCTAGATGTCGTAATGTGCGTGGGAAGAAAATACTAAGTACAGTTTCTGAGCATTTGATTATGAATGGTATAGGTCAGACATACACAACTTGGTTTTTTCATGGAGAACAACTTCCCAATATGGGTGTCAATGCCAAGGGTCCTAGTACATCTGCCATTGATTGTAATGAAGAGTTATTGCCCAGAATGGTTGATTTGGTTAATGATACTTTAGGTCATGTTCAACCCGATGACTTAGATGCATGTATGAATGAGGTCAATGAGGAACATGGTAGTCAGCCTCAAGATGACATAGACAATGATACTCGGTACAATAAATTAAGGGAGGATGTGGTACAACCCCTATATCCATCATGTAAACGTGAGTATACAAAGTTGTCAGTGACAGTTGAGTTGATGAGCATGAAGGCTAGATATCAGTGGTCAGATAATAGCTTTACGAGTTTGCTACAACTGCTCAAGAAGATTTTGCCAAGCGAAACTCTTTGCCAGATAGTACCTATAATGCAAAGAGATTGATCAGTTCGTTGGGTATGAACTATGAGGTGATACATGCATGTCGTAACGATTATATTCTGTACTGGAAGGAGCATGCTAATAAGGAAAGTTGTCCTACATGTAAAGCAAGCAGATGGAAAGTGAATAGTATTGTAAGATCAAGAGTCCCACATGTACCATGGAAGGTGTTAAGATACTTTCCATTAACACCAAGGTTAAAAAGACTTTATAGCGTATCATGGATGCAGAGAATATGTTGTGGCATTCAAAGGGGGCTAAAAATGACACATACATGCGTCATCCTGTGGATTCTTCTATGTGGAAGTTTGTAGATAGAAAATTTAGTGATTTTGCTGCAGATCCACGTAACGTTCGGTTGGGACTTGCAACAGACGAATTCAACCCCTTTGGGCATATGAGCATCTCATATAGTTGCTGGCCTGTTATGGTTGTTCCATACAATCTTCCACCTCATTTATGCATGCGGAAGCAATTTATTATGTTAACACTTTTAATTCCCGAAAAAATGGTCCAGGGCATGACATCGACATATATTTACAACCATTAATCGAAGAATTAAATGAATTGTGGAAAGGGTCGATAACATATGACTCATTCGGGAAGAACAAGTTTACAATGAAGGCAATTTTATTATGGGCAATACATGATTTTCCAGCCTATGGACATCTTTTTGGGTGTAGGACAGGAGGAAAGTATGCATGTCCTGTTTATAGTGAGGAGACTGACTCTGTTTGGCTAAAACATGGAAAGAAGTTTGCTTATATGGGGCACAGAAGATTCCTCCCAAGAGCTCATATCTTTAGGAGACAAAGATCTCGATTCAATGGGAATGATGAAAATCGGCAGGCTCCAAAGCGTTTGTCTGGAGAACAAGTATTGGTTAAAATAAATAATATACAAACCAAGTTTGGAAAGTATATAGGAAATAAGAGGAAGAAGACCACAGATGAGGATTCTAACCTTACTGCTTGGTCGAAGAGATCAATCTTCTTTACATTGCCGTATTGGGAGCATATGCCCATTCACCATAATTTGGATGTGATGCATGTCGAGAAAAATGTTACTGAGAACCTTATTGCAACAATCATGGACATGAAGGACAAGTCTAAGGATGGTTTACAAGCCCGTCAGGATCTTATGGCTATGAAGATAAGATCAAAATATTGGCCAGAGGAAAAGAATGGTAAGTTGTTATTGCCTAAGGCTCCTTTCACATTATCCAGATCTGAAAGAGAACTCATTTGTCGAACCTTGAGTGATTTAAAAGTTTCAGAGGGTATAGTGCAAACTGAAAACATCATATCAGTATGGATGACTATCATCTCAGGGGCCTTAAGTCACATGATTATCACATTCTAATGCAGCAGTTACTACCTGTATTGTTGATGCATTCATTCAAGAAAGAAAAGTCATTGTACGCTGCCATTATACAATTGTCAAGATTCTTTAACATCATATGTTCTAAAGAAATTCATCGTATGGAGCTTCAAGAAATGAAAAATAAAATAATGGAAACATTATGTGTTTTCGAAAAGTATTTTCCACCATCGTTTTTCATTTCTATGACACACCTTGTTGTGCACTTGGCAGAGGAGGCATAAGTTTGCGGACTTGTCAGATATCGATGGATGTATCCTTTTGAGAGGTAACTTTAACTATTTTAATTTATTAACCTTTTCAAAATACCATATATTTTTTCATCAATACCTGATTTAAATATTTAGTAGGATGATGAGAACATACAAGAAGTATGTGATGAATCAAGCTTACCCAGAGGGCTGTATTGCGAAACGCTACATTATAGAGGAATCTATGATGTACTGCATGGAATATTATCCTGATAATACAATAGGAGGTCATAAGCAAGGACTAAAAATATTTAATGATGATGAAAATACTGGTGATTCCCAGAATGATAAGAAAGGAAAAGTTCATGATCTTACTACAGTGCAATACCAACAAGCACGTAGATGGGTTTTGCAACATCACATTGAAAATCATCAATGGGAGGAGTAAGTTAATGAAGTATATTATTCTTTTTTTATATTTTGAAATGGCTTATGATAATAAACATTGTTATATATATATATAATTAATTGCTATGATGTGAAATTTGTAGGAAGTACGAAACATATATCCAGGGCCAAACACGTACAGGACAAAATGGAAAGGGTAATCTATCAGTAGGAAAACCAATGGAATACATTCCTTCGTTAAGACATCAACTACATAATCAAGAAATGTCTCCATTTAAAAGAATTGTCGATGGTCCTGACTTCAAATGCATATCATATAATACTTACTCAGTAAATGGATATGTTTTTAGTATTGTGAATTCTGAAATGAACAGAACAACACAAAATAGTGGAGTCTCAATGAAAGCCCTAACTAGCTTCAGGGCAAGCACCAAGGATATGAATCCTATAGAAGAAGAAGTCACTTATTATGGCATCATTAGGCAAATTCTTGAGTTGAACTACTTCGACTTCAGAGTAGTACTCTTCTACTGTGATTGGGTGCATATTGAAGATAAAATGAATGGATGTTTCATAGATCCCGAAACAAATTTGATATTTGTCAATCTAGGAAGGTTTAGACGGAACTTAAAGGAAGACGATGAGCCATTTATTCTTGCATCTCAAGCAGCTCAGGTCTTCTACTGTAAGGATCCAACTAGAGATGACTGGCATGTTGTACTGGATGCTCCTAAGAGATTGACGAAAGATGCATATGCATTTGAAGATCCACTTGAGTTTGAGGCTAGAAGGAATGTAGTTTCTTCAGCACTTTCATTAATCGATGATTTAAATGAAGAAGAAGATGTACAGGAAAAATCATGGGTAGAGAGTGAGCCGAGTACCTCAGGTCATAGGAAACGGAAAAGAAACTAAAAAGATTCAAATCAGTTTGAAAGTGAGTTGAATTCTATTTAGTAATGATTGTTACAATTTTTTAGCTATCAAAATATTAATAGAATGCCAATTACATAATAATGAGATATTGTTTTGTTTTATAAAATTGCAGGAATTATGTCAAATTTTGGTGGTTCATCAGCTTCAGCCCAAGGAAGCAATACAAGGAAGAGACTTGAATTAAATGAATATAAACAACTAGTCGGAGAAACATCAGCGCCTTTCAACACATTTTTAGGGCAACTTGGCGGGACACATTGTCCAATTTCATTTGTTGATTGGTGCAAAGTGCCTGGTGCAATTAAAGATAATATCTGGTCTATGGTTTTGGTGAACATATTTGTTCTTAATTTTATTTCTAATTCTTACTCAATAAGATTGTTTAATTATTAATTTAATGAAATAGGCCACGTACGACATCGATGATGAGTTAAAAGAATATGCATTTTCAAAAGTAAGCAAAGCTTGGAAGGTATGGAAATACAATCTGCGAAAGGAATATGATAAATTTGATAATGATTTAGAAAGAAAAAGAAATTGTCCCATTGGTGTGAAGCAAGAGGATTGGGACATTTTCATTAATCTACAATCCACATAATTATTAATCAATCTTCGTAAGAAGGGAAAGACTTCCAGAGCACAGGTGAAATGCCCTCACACGACTGGAAGACGACATGCTACTAGGACATTAGAGAAAATGGTAATTTGTACTACATTTTTTGACAATTTAATTGATGAATATAAATTCTTGTTGTCTAATTTGCTTATATAATTACAGCGAAAAGAAAATCCAAATACTATCATCACTAGGACCGATTTGTTTGTCGCCACTCATAGCAGATCTGTGTTGAGGGTCAAATATTGCATATCAGACCCAGTTGTTGCATAGATTTACACGCATGATACCGTGTAATGGCCTGATTAATCGTGTTTGTAATGCAGAGTGTTTGTACGAGCCTGGACCGAAAAAAGGTGCTTAAAGCATGGACTTAACGCTCTAATGACACCAAAGCATGGGATGGACCCCAGGAGATCAAGATCGACTGATTTGCATGCCAGGGATCCAAGAAAATCGAGGAATTGAAGTTCAAGTGGCCTGAAAAGTGTCCAGAATGCAAGATCATAGGGTTCCCACCATCTGATCAGTTCGAAACTTCATACGTGGCCTGAGGACCATAAATGAACCGTACACATAAAAATTCAGCTCCTGAATCACTGTGGAAGTGGCCCAATGAACAGATCAGCCACTAAAACAGTGATATGGGGCCCACCTGCTGTATGAATGCGCTTCATCTTCAGTCCCCACGGTTAAAATAAGATGAGTGAACGGATGGACGGATCAGATTGTGCACATACATCGCCTTGGAACCCGAACACGTGACGCGTGTATACGGGGTGGTGTAGCACAGGACGCGCACCAAAATTCGAAACCTCGGTCAGCAAGCGCTGACCGAGCTCTCCCTCTCCGACTCGACTTCTCTCCAGCGGAAGAAAACAGGGATCGCGGTTCGATCAAGTGGGCCGCCATCACGGTCCCAAAGACCAATCTAAACCGTCCATTAGATCATATTGGTCCACATTACCAATGCCTAGGTGGAATTTTTCTAGGAAGCAGCGGGTAGCGGATTTTGACCGTCGAAACTTAGGTTGAACGGTGATATGAAAAATCAGGTGGGCCGCTTCAGCGTCGATCCAAAACCGACCATATCCGCCGGTTTTTCGCGAAGAAAACATTGGACGGCATGGATTTACTAAATAGACAGGGAATGGAGGCCCGCCATCATCACAGCGTAAGAGTTACGCAGTCCCTGTTTACGCAGGGACGTGCGATCGCGTGTCCGGCCTTCCATGGGCCACCACCATTGATTGTATGGTCCATCTGGACCGTACACAGGCTCCAGGGGATGGGGATGACCCCAGCCAAGATTTCCTTTTGCTTCAATGCATGCCCACACAGGCAAATCTCATGTAAACATAAGAATAAACGGTACAGTTGAAAGCCTGATTGGTTGCACCAAACTAGAGTAGAAGCGGTCATGTCTGACTGGTTTTTCGTCCACAATCCAGTGGACGGACTGGATTCTTCACGCAACACTGATCGTGGGCCCCACCAACAACGCAGCTCGGTCCGCAATCTTTGCTTGCGCACGCTGCTGCGTAAGGAATTCCACCTACAGCAGAACATCAAACGAGGTCTCTAGGGCGCCGGGGGCTATAAGAAAGAAGGGAAAAAGAGCAAAGGGGAGGAGGATTGAACCGGAGGACAGGGGACGAAGCTAGAAGATTGGAGAGAGAGAGTGAAGTTATATTATTTCTTTCCTTCTTGCCCTTTTCTTTCTCTTTGTATTTTCCATTTGCTTTGGGGTTTAGGCCAATCATGTGTAGCTAAACCTCTTAGCTAGGGCTAAGAGGTGAAGCTTGTAGTGAAATGGGGGATTTTATTCATATGCCTTTAATTTGATTTCAATTCATGAACTGATGTTGATTTTATTTTAATTAAGGGAATGCTTTTGGTTTTGAATGGTCTGTTGTGACTGAAATTACAATGGGTCTGCAATGGCTTTGAGTATTTCTTTTTCCTTATTTTGATTGTGACGTCAAGAAGCCCTGTTGTTCGCCATCGTCTCCTGGGCATGGTTGGATGGCGGTACCCTTCTTAACCTTCATAATCATTTGATTGGGGTAATTAGTTTAATTCTATTGTTTACTTTGTCTCCTGGGCATGGTTTGGTGATGGAATCCATTCTGATTCATATTCCTTTCATCTCGTGAAGACTAAATCAAGTAAGCTCAGTTTGATTTCCATGATTCTTAATGCAGGCATAAGATCTCCCTGATCTCTACAAGTGGATCCTCTGAATCCCTAGTTTCCCTTCCTCTGAATTCCTTAAAGTTTTAGACAATTATTCCTTATATTCTATTTGGTTTAGATTTCATCTTAGCCTAGTTCTAGTTCTATCTAGTTTCAGATAACGTACAGGTATCAGTCCCTGTGGATTCGACCTCGGTCTTACCGAGTTTATTACTACATCACAACCCTGCACTTGGGGAGTGAACAAGTTTTTGGCGCCGTTGCCGGGGACTGACGGTTACGTTTTTCTGAAATTAATTAGTTTTAGAATTAGGTTAGGATTAGGATTTTACTTACTTTAGGATAGAAGTTTTTATTTTATTTTATTCTATTTTTAGAAATTAACCTGTTTTCCTGTTTTGTAGGATCCTGACATAAGTTCTAAATTGGTAATTCCTTCCTAATCTCTCTCTCTTTCTACCTTTTAGAATTAGGGTTTAAATTTTGAAATTTTTAATTATAGTATTTTTTTTTTAATTTTTAGGAAGCAGTTTATTTTTAGAAACTAGGGTAGTTATTTCCCTTTCTAGAAAAATCCTCTAATTTTCGAAACTTTTCTCTTTTGTTTTTCACTTTCTATTTTTAACTCTTTTTAAATCTAATTTGTTTCCTCATTTATTTTTAGGATTTTTGTTTAGAAACTAACCTTCCTATTTTGTAGGCCTTTAAGATAGAAATTTCTAATTTGGTAAGCTCTTTCCCTACTTCCTACCTTTCAGTTCTCTTTTAATAATCTACTTTCTAGTTTAGATCTTTCCTAATTTATTTTAGAAATCTCCACTTTCTTTTAAGAATCCCTTCTTTTAGAAATTAATTTACTGCTATTTTTCTTTTTAGAATCTAACTTATTTTTGTTTTATTTTGCAGGTTTTTAACTGAGGACTTCAAATTGGTAATTTCTTTCCAACTCTCTCTTTCTTTCTAGATTTTCTTTCTTAGGATTAGGTTTTTAATTGAGGGCTGCGAGTGTTTTCATGCCCAAGTGGGCCCGTGACGACACTCGACGTCTCTTGACTGAAGGAGGATTGGTTGAGGGGTTGACTATCCATCGCAGGACTAGACACCGCTCGAAATCCCCTGAGTTAACTGAGGTTATGGCTGAAGACCAACCTCCTCCACTTCCACCCAGGGTGGAGGATACCCAAGATGAGAATGAGGTGCAACAGGCACCCCCGCCTCGTACCTTACGAGATTATCTGCAACCGGCGGGAGTGAGTATGCCCTCATGCATGATTTTTCCTGAAAACACAGGACAAATGGACATCAAGCCAGGAGTTATCCAGCTCCTTCCCAAATTCCATGGACTTGAATCTGAAAGTCCATATTTACATTTGAAAGAGTTCGATGAGATAATAGCTACATTATGTTTTCCTAATGTATCCGAGGATACAGAGTGAAACTCTTTCCTTTTTCCTTAAAAGAGAAAGCTAAGACGTGGTTACATTCATCGCGTCCTAGATCCATTGGCACATGGAAGGACAGCAGAGGGAATTCATAAAAAAAATTCTTCCCACATCATAAAACAATTACCCTCAGAAAAGCAATCATGAACTTTGCCCAAAAGGAAGATGAAACATTCTTTCAATGTTGGGAAAGGTTCAAAGATTTGGTCAATTCATGCCCACAACACGGGTTTGAAACGTGGCGCATTACAAATTTTTTCTATGATGGACTGACATCTTCCATGCGCCAAATGGTCGAGACAATGTGTAATGGAGAGTTCATTAATAAAGATGTCGACGAGGTATGGGACTACCTCGACAGTTTGGCTGAAAAACACAATCTTGGGACTATTACCCAAAGTCGAACACCACGTCTAGGCCGACTCAATTAAAGGAAAAAGGTGGATTATATCTCTTGAAAGAAGAGGATGATCTCAAGTGTAAAGTGACTACGCTCATAAGGAAAGTTGAGGCCATGGAAGGAAAGAAAGATAAGGTCAATGAAATTGTTTGCGGCATCTGTGATTGCAACATTCACACAATTGAAAACTGTCCTACAATACCCGCCTTTCGAGGAGTGTTGAATGAACAAGCCAATGCCGTAAATAATTATCAAAGACCTTTAACTGGACCTAACTCCAACACATACAATTCTGGCTGGAAAAATCATCCAAACTTCAATTGGAGAAATGGACAAACGGCGACTCCTCCAGGTTTCTTCAATCAAAATCCAAATCAAGTGAAACCTCAAGAGGAACCGGTTCAAAATCCCATACAAGAGCCGGCTCAGGCAATGCGTGGAATTACAGATTTTATGCAAAAGATAGATTCTCGTATGACGGTTATAGAAAAGGGGATGCTTCTTGCACAACCTCTCCCCAATCCTAAACCGCATACGAGAATAATGATCCCAGCTCTTCAAATCAGATGGGGCATGCTAAATCCATCACCACTCTTAGGAGTGGGAAGATCATTGATAAAACTCTTCCGGTTAGGCCCGAAAAGCCCCAAGAACCAAAAGAGGACAACAATGATGGATCCAGTGATGCCCCACAAAAAGTAGAACCGGAACTTCTAGAGAAGTCAGTTGCTCCATTCCCCCAACGGTTGGTTTCACCAAAACCTCTCTCTAACTCTCAGGATATACTAGAGGTGTTGAAACAAGTGAAAGTCAACATTCCTCTACTTGATGTCGTTAAACAGATACCTTCATATGCCAAATTCCTGAAAGACTTATGCACGACCAAAAGACGGAAAATTATTCAAAAGAAAATCTTCTTGACTGAGAAAGTGAGTGACATCCTGAAGCAAGACGTGCCGCAGAAATTCAAGGATCCCGGTAGCCCAACCATATCATGTGTAATCGGGAACCATCGAATTGATCATGCACTTCTTGACTTAGGAGCGAGCGTCAATTTGATTCCCTACTCGGTATACAAACAGTTAGGTTTGGGTGAATTAAAACCCACCCTAACCACACTACAACTTGTTGATCGCTCTGTTCGTGTACCAAGAGGGATAATTGAGGATGTGTTGGTCCAAGTTGATAGATTTTACTACCCTGTAGACTTTATCATCCTGGACACCGAACCCATCAATAACATGAGCACTCAGATTCCCGTCATTCTTGGTCGCCCATTCCTTGCCACTTTAAATGCAATTATCAATTGCAGGAATGGTATCATGACTATGTCCTTTGGAAATATGACATTGGAGTTAAACATCTTTTTCAATAACGGCAGAAACTTAGAGGACGATGACGATTTCCACGACATTAACATGATTGACTCTTTCGTGGAAGATACGACACCTCTGACCTTATCCTCCGACCATCTAGAGACGTGCCTGGCTCACTCCCATGATTTTGATGATGACATGATTAGGGAGACGTGCGCCTTGCTTGATACTGCACCGGTACTTAAAGTTAACCGATGGAGGCCACAATTTGAAGAATTACCACAAACTGATATAGTGCCTCTACCGTCTAACCTCAAGCTGCCGAAGCTTGACCTAAAACCTTTGCCCTCTGATTTGAAATATGCATATTTGGGTCAAGATGAGACATACCCGGTGGTGATCTCTGCCCACCTGAAGAAAGAACAGGAGAGTATGCTTATATCTACTCTCATTGAGCATAAAGGAGCCCTGGGATGGACGATAGCGGACCTCAAAGGAATCGATCCCTCGATTTGTACTCACCACATATATCTTGAAGATAATGCAAAAACCGCTCGACAACCACAACGTAGACTAAATCCAAACATGAAGGAAGTGGTTAAAGCCGAGGTTCTTAAACTACTGGACGTGGGTATTATATACCCTATATCTGATAGTCAATGGGTGAGTCCAACTCAAGTGGTCCCTAAGAAGTCCGGAATCACCATCGTAGCCAATGCTAATAATGAACTCGTGCCAACTAGAGTCACTACTGGTTGGAGAATGTGCATTGACTACAGGAAGTTGAATACCGTCACAAGGAAAGACCACTTTCCTTTACCATTCATTGATCAGATCCTTGAAAGGTTAGCTGGTCATTCCTATTACAGTTTCCTTGACGGGTATTCGGGCTACAACCAGATAGAGATAGCCCCTGAAGACCAGGAAAAGACCACATTTACATGTCCCTACGGCACCTTTGCCTATCGAAGGATGCCATTCGGACTATGTAATGCCCCAGCCACCTTTCAGCGATGTATGCTTAGTATCTTTTCTGATATGGTGGGGCAATATCTAGAGGTCTTCATGGACGACTTCTCTGTTTACGGTCCATCTTTCAGCAAGTGCCTGGAAAGCCTTAAATGTGTGCTGAAAAGATGTGAAGAAAAGAACCTGGTACTTAATTGGGAGAAGTGCCATTTCATGGTTCAGAAAGGAATTGTCCTTGGACATATCATCTCGTCCAAAGGAATCGAGGTAGATAAGGCAAAAATCGATCTTATCTCTAACCTACCTCCACCCAAGAACATCAGAGACGTGCGATCCTTCTTAGGACACGCAGGATTTTACAGGCGATTCATAAAGGACTTTAGTCTCCTCTCTCGTCCATTATGTAATCTTCTTCAAAAGGATGTTCCGTACGAGTGGACTGAGCAATGCCAGGAAGCTTTCACCAAGCTTAAAGGCACACTAACCACTGCACCTATCATGCAGCCACCCGACTGGAACCTTCCTTTTGAGCTTATGTGCGACGCTTCTGATTATGCTCTTGGGGCGGTCCTAGGCCAGAGAAAAGACAAGAAGCCCTACGTCATTCACTACGCAAGTAGGACTCTAAATCCTGCCCAAGTGAACTACTCGACTACGGAAAAGGAACTCTTAGCCGTAGTGTTCGCCTTGGACAAATTTAGGTCCTACCTGATCGGATCCAAGATCATTATATATACAGATCATGCGGCACTGAAGTATCTTCTTTCTAAGAATAATTCTAAGCCCCGCTTGATAAGATGGATCCTTCTACTCCAAGAATTTGATTTGAAAATTAAAGATAAAAAGGGAGTAGAGAACGTAGTGGCTGATCACCTTTCTCGCCTTAATACCTCTGATTCCCTTGAGGCGACCCATATCAATGACATGTTCCCTGATGAACAACTGTTCAGAGTCTCCCATTCACCTTGGTTCCGATATTGCTAATTATCTTGCTACAGGTGCCATCCCGACACGTGGACTGCGAAGATAAGAAGAAATTTTTCACCGAGGTGTGCAACTTTTTCCGGATGATCCTTATTTATTTAAATATTGCCCGGACCAAATTCTAAGGAGATGTGTACTAGACGAGAGCATCCGAGCGTCATCTCCTTCTGTCACTCTCAGGCTGTGGTGGTCACTTTTCTGCTAAAAAGACCACGGCCAAGATTCTGCAGTGTGGCTTTTACTGGCCCACGATGTTTAGGGACACTCATGAGTTTTGCAAAGCTTGTGAGCGTTGTCAGAAATTGGGAGCATTGTCCCGTCGAAATATGATGCCTTTGAATCCCATTCTTATCATTGAAGCATTTGATTGCTGGGGCATCGATTTCATGGGACCATTCCCCCAATCGTTTGGAAATCTGTATATTTTGCTCGCCGTGAATTATGTCACTAAATGGGTCGAAGCGATTCCGTGTCGAAAGAATGACCATCGCACGGTCATTAAATTCCTAAAAGAAAACATTCTTTCTCGATTCGGAACGCCTCGAGCCATCATTAGTGATGGGGGCTCACACTTTTGTAATAGACCATTCGAGAGCTTAATGAAGAAATACGGTATCTCTCATAAGGTGAGCACCCCATACCATCCTCAGACAAGTGGACAAGCTGAGATTTTCAATAGGGAGATCAAACACATTTTGGAGAAAACGATCAACCCAGATCGTAAGGATTGGTCAATTCGATTGACCGATGCCTTATGGGCATACCGTACTACATTTAAAACTCCTATTGGAATGTCTCCCTTTAGACTTGTCTATGGGAAGGCTTGTCACTTGCCTGTGGAGCTGGAACATAGAACGTACTGGGCGATCAAAAATCTTAATTTCAATCTGGACAACGCTGGCTCGCTACGCAAACTTCAATTGAATGAATTGGAGGAAATCCGGAATGATGCGTACGATAATTCGAGAATTTACAAAGACAGGATGAAAGCATTTCATGACCAACACATTTCGCGAAAATCATTCACGCCTGGTCAGAAGGTCCTTTTGTACAATTCTCGATTACATCACTTTCCGGGTAAGCTTCGATCTCGTTGGACCGGTCCTTATATTGTTGTCACTGTTTTTCCGCATGGGGCCGTTGAGATAAGAGATCCCAACAATGGCAAGGAGTTTAAAGTCAATGGACATCGATTGAAACCATTTGTCGAGAAATTTGATTCAGAGGACATGTCCATGCCTCTGACTGATCCTGTTTACCAGGATTAATCTCCTAGTCTGATGGAGGTATAGGTAAGTTTCCTGTTTTCTTAGGACTAGGGTAGTTGCTTTATTTGTCTGGCTGAAGACGGTAAACTTAGCGCTCCTGGGAGGCAACCCAGCTCTTCATTTTATGTCATTTTTTCATTAGTCAGTTCAATGTTTGTGGGTAACATTACTGCAAACCCTCACGAGACTACAACTCGTCCACTAGGGGAAACCTAGGGGTTTAAAGGCTTGTTGCATACGCTAAATGCAATCGAGAGCACCTGCGAAAGTGGTATAGGTAGGATTGTATTTTTGTTATTTTATTTGTTGGTTTCTCTCTTGTGCTGACCGCTCTTACGTAGAAATCTTTGAAAAGCCTCTTGACTCTTTCATTCAGGTACTATCTTTCCATCACTCTTATTTTTCCGTTGTCTCATGTGCATTGCATGTCTATTTCTTTTTACATTGAGGACAATGTAGATTCTAGGTTGGGGGTGGGAGATTAGGTCACCTAATCAGCATTTTCTTGGTCTTGAACAAAAATTGTGAAAATTTTAAAAATTTTTCTGACATTTTGTGGAAGTCGAAGTGATTTTGACGGCCATCTAGGGCACTTAGAATTTCAAGATGCGTGATGTTGGTACTTTATGACTCTTGGATTCAGTTATCTATTAAATTTCACAGCTAAGTTTGAATTATTAATCCATTATTAGAATTTGTAAACATTGGTTGAGTCATGAATTCGCAGGACACATCTCGCTTGCATATTAAGGTTTCAGTTCGATATTAAAGGATTAACTTGGTAATCACTAAACATGAAAGGAACCAACTTGAAAAATTGAAAGGATTGGGCAAATGGTCTTTACCTTAGGTTCGCTCCCTATAGGTGTAGATTTAATTCCCCATGAATGATATGTGAAAAAGTTGGGTATACAGTCTTTACCTTAGGTTTGCTCCCTATAGGTGAGGATCGCCTCTTCTTGGCGTTACTTCTATAATGAAAAAAAAAATCAAAAAATCAAAAAAAAAATTATTAAAAGAATAAAAAGATAATGTGTAAGCCAAGAAGAGTTATCATGAATTCTCTCAGTTGTTACCATTGATATCCTTAAATATCAAGGTAAATCTTAATGTTGACAAGTCGAGATTAGATTATACATTCATGGATCTCAATGGTTAGAATTTTTCTAATTAATGGAATAATACTTTTAACTTCATTATGAAGTTTACAATGTACTTGAGTATAGGAGAAAGTAATCTACAACAGTCATGAATCTAAAAGTTCTCGTATCTGGATTACTCGCAAAATCACTCGAGTTTATAAATTGTTCGTAATTCTCAACTCATTTTTCGCATACTTTGCTCGGGACTAGCAAGATGCCTTGTTGGGGGTTGTGTTGAGGGTCAAATATTGCATATCGGACCCAGTTGTTGCATAGATTTACACGCATGATACCGTGTAATGGCCCGATTAATCGTGTTTGTAATGCGGGGTGTTGTACGAGCCTGGACCGAAAAAAGGTGCTTAAAGCATGGACTTAACGCTCTAATGACACCAAAGCATGGGATGGACCCCAGGAGATCAAGATCGACTGATTTGCACGCCAGGGATCCAAGAAAATCGAGGAATTGAAGTTCAAGTGGCCTGAAAAGTGTCCAGAATGCAAGATCATAGGGTTCCCACCATCTGATCAGTTCGAAACTTCATACGTGGCCTGAGGACCATAAATGAACCGTACACATAAAAATTCAGCTCCTGAATCACTGTGGAAGTGGCCCAATGAACAGATCAGCCACTAAAATAGTGATATGGGGCCCACCTGCTGTATGAATGCGCTTCATCTTCAGTCCCCACGGTTAAAATAAGATGAGTGAACGGATGGACGGATCAGATTGTGCACATACATCGCCTTGGAACCCGAACACGTGACGCGTGTATACGGGGTGGTGTAGCACAGGACGCGCACCAAAATTCGAAACCTCGGTCAGCAAGCGCTGACCGAGCTCTCCCTCTCCGACTCGACTTCTCTCCAGCGGAAGAAAACAGGGATCGCGGTTCGATCAAGTGGGCCGCCATCACGGTCCCAAAGACCAATCTAAACCGTCCATTAGATCATATTGGTCCACATTACCAATGCCTAGGTGGAATTTTTCTAGGAAGCAGCGGGTAGCGGATTTTGACCGTCGAAACTTAGGTTGAACGGTGATATGAAAAATCAGGTGGGCCGCTTCAGCGTCGATCCAAAACCGACCATATCCGACCGGTTTTTCGCGAAGAAAACATTGGACGGCATGGATTTACTAAATAGACAGGGAATGGAGGCCCGCCATCATCACAGCGTAAGAGTTACGCAGTCCCTGTTTACGCAGGGACGTGCGATCGCGTGTCCGGCCTTCCATGGGCCACCACCATTGATTGTATGGTCCATCTGGACCGTACACAGGCTTCAGGGGATGGGGATGACCCCAGCCAAGATTTCCTTTTGCTTCAATGCATGCCCACACAGGCAAATCTCATGTAAACATAAGAATAAACGGTACAGTTGAAAGCCTGATTGGTTGCACCAAACTAGAGTAGAAGCGGTCATGTCTGACTGGTTTTTCGTCCACAATCCAGTGGACGGACTGGATTCTTCACGCAACACTGATCGTGGGCCCCACCAACAACGCAGCTCGGTCCGCAATCTTTGCTTGCGCACGCTGCTGCGTAAGGAATTCCACCTACAGCAGAACATCAAACGAGGTCTCTAGGGCGCCGGGGGCTATAAGAAAGAAGGGAAAAAGAGCAAAGGGGAGGAGGATTGAACCGGAGGACAGGGGACGAAGCTAGAAGATTGGAGAGAGAGAGTGAAGTTATATTATTTCTTTCCTTCTTGCCCTTTTCTTTCTCTTTGTATTTTCCATTTGCTTTGGGGTTTAGGCCAATCATGTGTAGCTAAACCTCTTAGCTAGGGCTAAGAGGTGAAGCTTGTAGTGAAATGGGGGATTTTATTCATATGCCTTTAATTTGATTTCAATTCATGAACTGATGTTGATTTTATTTTAATTAAGGGAATGCTTTTGGTTTTGAATGGTCTGTTGTGACTGAAATTACAATGGGTCTGCAATGGCTTTGAGTATTTCTTTTTCCTTATTTTGATTGTGACGTCAAGAAGCCCTGTTGTTCGCCATCGTCTCCTGGGCATGGTTGGATGGCGGTACCCTTCTTAACCTACATAATCATTTGATTGGGGTAATTAGTTTAATTCTATTGTTTACTTTGTCTCCTGGGCATGGTTTGGTGATGGAATCCATTCTGATTCATATTCATTTCATCTCGTGAAGACTAAATCAAGTAAGCTCAGTTTGATTTCCATGATTCTTAATGCAGGCATAAGATCTCCCTGATCTCTACAAGTGGATCCTCTGAATCCCTAGTTTCCCTTCCTCTGAATTCCTTAAAGTTTTAGACAATTATTCCTTATATTCTATTTGGTTTAGATTTCATCTTAGCCTAGTTCTAGTTCTATCTAGTTTCAGATAACGTACAGGTATCAGTCCCTGTGGATTCGACCTCGGTCTTACCGAGTTTATTACTACATCACAACCCTGCACTTGGGGAGTGAACAATCTGATGGGTCTTACCCAACACAAACACATCTTGAAACAGCAGTGAGAATAATTTTTCAGTTTTTAATCATTTTTTTTATTTAAGTACAATGAAGGATTTATTTTAACAATTATCTTCTAATAGGAAAGAATATTATCGATAGCTGGCAGTGATCCTTCCAGTAAGCACAAGGATTTAGACCACGACCTAGTTTCACAGGTTTTTCATCAATTCTACTTACTTTACAAACATTGTCGTTGGTTTTTTTAATAATAATATACACACATCACTAAATTCAAAAATTATTATTTAGGTTTGTGGTCGTGATAGCAGAGGCCGGGTTAGGGGCATGGGTTTGGGTATTTCTAAGACTACTATGAAGGTTGCCACCCCCTACATCATAGAAGCTCGGTTGGAGAGGAATGCACGTATGTCCATTGAGGCTAAATTTGAAGCATCAATGACTCAAATGCAAGAATTTCGTACGATTGTTGAGCAACAATTTTCTGAACTTAAGCAACAAATTACTTATCAAAGCCAACTACTTCACCGCTCCCCTGATACAGCTGCATCTCAGGTGCTGCATTTGCCGCGATCAACTGATATAATTACTATTTTTAAAGATAAAAGTAGCATTATTATTTACATGAAACCATTATTTTATTTATAGGCCCACCGTCGATCTGGTGAGCCCTCAAGTATTAGAGAAGACTCTACAACAACTCCATCGATGAAACAAATTTGCCAATTGAGAGATATCCATGGTCGGACTGTTGCTAGTGGGCGGATGGTGTCAGATACTACAGGCATCCCTCCAGAATGCATCAGAGTTGTAATAGATGATATCAATGTTCGCACAGCAGAGTTGTTTAATGATGACAGGACATTTGAAGATATTCAATTGGGTGAAATTATTTTCTGGCCCAAGTTCCTGATGAGAATTTGAATATTCAGTAGTTTTGTTTTACTGTTTGAACTCTAGGATATTGTATGATGAAAACTTGATTATTCACTGAAATCCTTTTTTGATCAAGTTACCTGTTTTATTTATTTAATCTTTAGCATCCTTTTTATTAATTATGGCTTGTTGTCATTTGTCTTTTATTAACTAAGTCACTAAAGGATTTCAATTTCAAATGTAACTGAAGTATTGACAGAACGTTGTCTCTTGTTGCAGTACGAGATGTAACAAGAATATACATTGATTGTGTATTTGAATTTTTTTAAATGCACCAACCAGAAACGATTTGAGACGACGTTCAATGATACTTTATTAGATATGAAATTTATGACCTTTAGTTACTTGGTTAATTAAAAAGAACTACATAATGGCTTGATCCCAATCTGACTTTTTGGGTATGTAGGCAGCCGTTCGTAATGTACTAGAATATCGGTGCAGCCACAAATCTTTTTTCTCCTTTGAATTGTAACAGACTGTATCGGTTGCATTTTTCTCTGTCATACAGGTTGTGGCTATCAAAGATATAATATCACCTCCTTATAGGGAAACATTTAATGATGTGTACAGGTAAATTCATTTTTTCTTATTCCTTATATTGTTTCCCAGTTATATTTGTGTTGGTTTCAGAGTACAGGTAGCAATAGAAAGTGTTGGTCGATTGTGGCTTATGGACAAAGGGATGAGTAACCAACAATACGAATATAGGAGGCCTTCCCCAGGTATCCAAATATTTTTAGATATAATTATGTTGTTTTTAAATATATTAGATCAAAATTGATCTAGCAGACCCGGATGTGCGTCGGAGCTATCCGGATGTTAAGCGGGGGTCCCTGGAAGGTGAGAACCGCTGTTATGACCATGATGAATCTGTCCATTTTCTATGGACAGCATTGGAGTGGCCTGACCATTTGGACAGGCCATGTTTATTTATTAACTCGAAATTGATGGAGCAGACCCGGATGTGCGTCGGAGCTATCCGGATGTTGAGTGGGGGTTCTTAGAAGGTAGGAACCGCTGTTATGACCATGATGAAGCTGTCAATTTCCTATGGACAGCATTAGAGGGGCCTGGCCATTTGGACATGCCATATTTATGTATTTGATCGAAATTAATGGAGCAGACCCGAATGTGCGTCGGAGCTATTCGAAAGAGTGGGGTTACCTGGAAAGAGGGAACCGTTATTATGACCATGACGAAGCTGTCTATTTTTTATGAACAGCATTGGAAGGGCCTGGCCATTTGTGCCGGATGGCCGTGTTTATATCTGTATTTGCAGGGACCATACCCTTAACCTAAACCAAAACCTATGACCTAAAACCTTAACCTATAACCTAAACCTCAACCTTAACCTAAACCTAAACCTTAACCTATAACCTAAAACCTAAACCTAAACCTAAAACTTAAATGTATTCTCAAATTCCTAAACCTAAACCTACACTTAATCCTAATCTTAACTCCCTAACCTAAACCTATACCTAAACTTGAAAACCCAATCCCAAACCCGAACCTAAACCTTAACCTTAAACTATTCTCAATTCCCTAAACCCATATCTTATAACCTAAACCTAAACCTAAACTTAAACCTATACCTATACCTATAACCTTAACATAAACCTAAACCTTAACCTAAACCTATAACCTTAACCTAAAACCTAAACCTATAACCTAAACCTAAATCAAAACATATAACCAAAACCAAAACCTATATCCTAAACCTGAACGCATTCTCAAATCATATAACCCATAATCTAAACCTAAACCTAAACCGAAACCTAAACCTATAACCTATAACCTAAACCAAAACCTATAACCTAAACCAAAGCCAAAACCTATAGCCTAAACCCGAACCCATTCTCAAATCCAAAAACCTATAACCTAAACCGTTAACCTATAACCTAAATCAAAACCTATAACCTAAACCAAAACCATTACTTATAACCTAAACCCGAACCCATTCTCAAATTCCAAAACCTATAACCTAAACATAAACCTTAACCTAAACCTATAACCTATAACCTAAACCCGAACCCATTCTTAATCCTAAAACCTATAACCTAAACCTAAACCTTAACTGAAACCTATAACCTATAACATAAATCAAAACCTAAACCTAAACCTATAACCTATAACCTAAATCAAAACTTATTACATTTCCCTAAACCTTAACCTAAACCTATAACCTATAACCTAAATTAAAACCAAAACCAAACCTAAACCAAAACCTAAACCTATAACCTATAACCTAAACTTAAACCTAAAACCTAATGTATTCTCAAATCCATAAACCTAAACCTACACCTGATCCTAATCTAAACTCCCTAACCTAAACCTAAACTTAAACTTGATAACCCAAACCTAAACCTGATCCTGAACCCAAACCCGATTTCTTAAACCTAAACCTTAACCTATTCTCAATTCCCTAAACCTATTGCTTATAACCTAAACCGAAACCAAAACTTATACCTTAACCTAAACCTAAACCTAAACCTATAACCTATAACCTAAACATAAACCTAAAACCTAAATGTATTCTCAAATCCCTAAACTTAAACCTACACCTAATCTTAATCTCAACTCCCTAACCTAAACCGAAGCCTAAACTTGAAAACTCAAACCTAAACCCGATCCCGAACCCGATTCCTAAACTAAACCTTAACCTATTCTCAATTCCCTAAACCTATAGCTTATAACCTAAACTTAAACCTAAACCTAAACCTTAACCTAAACCTTGACGTTAACCTATAACCTATAACCTATAACATAAACCTAAACCTAAACCTAAACCTAAACCTGTAACCTATAACCTAAACCTAAACCTAAAACCTAAATGTATTCTCAAATTCTTAAACCTAAACCTAAACCTAAAACCTAAATGTATTCTCAAATTCTTAAACCTAAACCTAAACCTTAACCAAAACCTTAACCTAAACCTATAACCTATAGCCTTAACCTAAACATGGAACCTATAACCTAAACCTAAACCTAAAACCTAAATGTATTCTCAAATCCCTAAACCTAAACCAATACCTAATCCTAATCTCAACTCCCTAACTTAAACCTAAACCTAAACTTGAAAATCCAAACCTAAACCCGATCCCGAACCCGAACCCGATTTCCTAAACCTAAACCCTAACCCATTCTCAATTCCCTAAACCTATTGCTTATAACCTAAACCGAAACCTAAACCTATACCTAAACCTAAACCCATACCTAAACCTATAACCTAAACATAAACCTAAAACATAAATTTATTCTCAAATCCCTAAACCTAAACCTACACCTAATCCTAATCTAAACTCCCTAACCTAAACCTAAACCTAAACTTGATAACCCAAACCTAAACCCGATCCCAAACCCGAACCCGATTTCTTAAACCTAAACCTTAACCTATTCTCAATTCCTTAAACCTATTGCTTATAACTTAAATTCAAACCTACACCTATACCTAAACCTAAACCTATAACCTATAACTTAAACATAAACCTAAAACCTAAATGTATTCTCAAATCCCTAAACTTAAACCTACACCTAATCCTAATCTCAACTCCCTAACCTAAACCTAAACCTAAACTTGAAAACTCAAACCTAAACCCGATCGCGAACCCGATCCCGATTTTCTAAACCTAAACCTTAACCTACTCTCAATTCCCTAAACCTATAGCTTATAACCTAAACTTAAACCTAAACCTATAACCTATTGCATGAACCTAAACCTAAACCTAAACCTAAACTTGTAACCTATAACCTAAACCTAAACCTAAAACCTAAATGTATTCTCAAATCCTTAAACCTAAACCTAAACCTTAACCTAAACCTATAACATATAGCCTTAACCTAAACCTATAACTTATAACCTAAACATAAACCTAAAACCTAAATGTAGTCTCAAATCCCTAAACCTAAACCTACACCTAATCATAATATCAACTCCCTAACCTAAA
This sequence comes from Magnolia sinica, assembly GCF_029962835.1. Classification (NCBI taxonomy): domain Eukaryota; kingdom Viridiplantae; phylum Streptophyta; class Magnoliopsida; order Magnoliales; family Magnoliaceae; genus Magnolia; species Magnolia sinica. The sequence goes on along the minus strand of NC_080589.1, from coordinate 60,511,196 downwards.
CCTAAACCTAAACTTGAAAACCAAAACCAAAACCCGATCTCGAACTCGAACCCGATTTTCTAAACCTAAACCTTAACCTATTCTCAATTCCCCAAACCAATTGCTTATAACCTAAATCGAAACCTAAACTTATACCTTAACCTAAACCTATAACCTATAACCTAAACATAAACCTAAAATCTAAATGTATTCTCAAATCCCTAAACCTAAACCTACACCTAATCCTAATCTCAACTCCCTAACCTAAACCTAAACCTAAACGTGAAAACTCAAACCTAAACCCGATCCCGAACCCGAACCCGACTTCCTAAACCTAAACCTTAACCTATTCTCAATTTCCTAAACCTATAGCTTATAACCTAAACTTAAACCTAAACCTTAACCTAAACTTATAACCTATAACATAAACCTAAACCTAAACCTAAACCTAAACCTATAACCTATAACCTAAACCTAAACCTAAAACCTAAATGTATTCTCAAATCCTTAAACCTGATCCTAAACCTTAACCTAAACCTATAACCTATAGCCTTAACCTAAACCTATAACCTATAACCTAAACATAAACCTAAAACCTAAATGTATTCTCAAATCCCTAAACCTAAATCTACACCTAATCCTAATCTCAACTCCCTAACTTAAACCTAAACCTAAACTTGAAAACCAAAACCTAAACCCGATCCCGAACCCGAACCTGATTTCCTAAACCTAAACCTTAACCTATTCTCAATTCCTTAAACCAATTGCTTATAACCTAAACCGAAACCTAAACTTATACCTTAACTTAAACCTATAACCTATAACCTAAGCCTAAACCTAAAACCTAAATGTATTCTCAAATCCCTAAACCTAAACCTACACCTAATCCTAATCTCAACTCCCTAACCTAAACCTAAACCTAAACTTGAAAACTCAAACCTAAACCCGATCCCGAACCCGAACCCGATTTCCTAAACCTAAACCTTAACCTATTCTCAATTCCCTAAACCTATAGCTTATAACCTAAACTTAAACCTAAACCTTAACCTAAACCTTAACCTAAACCTATAACCTATAGCATAAACCTAAACCTAAACCTAAACCTAAACCTGTAACCTATAACCTAAACCTAAACCTAAAACCTAAATGTATTCTCAAATCCTTAAACCTAAACCTAAACCTTAACCTAAACCTATAACATATAGCCTTAACCTAAACCTATAACCTATAACCTAAACATAAACCTAAAACCTAAATGTATTCTCAAATCCCTAAACCTAAACCTACACCTAATCCTAATCTTAACTCCCTAACCTAAACCTAAACCTAAAGTTGAAAACCAAAATCTAAACCCGATCCCAAACCCGAACCCGATTTCCTAAACCTAAACCTTAACCTATTCTCAATTCCTTAAACCAATTGCTTATAACCTAAACCGAAACCTAAACTTATACCTTAACCTAAACTTATAACCTATAACCTAAACATAAACTTAAAACCTAAATGTATTTCCGAATCCCTAAACCTAAAGCTACACCTAATCCTAATCTCAACTCCTTAACCTAAACCTAAACCTAAACTTGAAAACTCAAACCTAAACCCAATCCCGAACCCGAACCCGATTTCCTAAACCTATAGCTTATAACCTAAACTTAAACCTAAACCTTAACCTAAACCTTAACCTAAACCTATAACCTATAGCATAAACCTAAACCTAAACCTAAACCTAAACCTATAACCTATAACCTAAACCTAAACCTAAAACCTAAATGTATTTTCAAATCCTTAAACCTAAACCTTAACCTAAACTTATAACCTATAGCCTTAACCTAAACCTATAACCTATAACCTAAACATAAACCTAAAACCTAAATGTATTCTCAAATCCCTAAACCTAAACTTACACCTAATCCTAATCTCAATTCCCTAGCCTAAACGTAAACCTAAACTTGAAAACCAAAACCAAAACCCGATCCCGAACCCGAACCCAATTTCCTAAACCTAACCTTAACCTATTCTCAATTCCTTAAACCAATTGCTTATAACCTAAACCGAACCTAAACTTATACCTTAACCTAAACCTATAACCTATAACCTAAACATAAATCTAAAACCTAGATGTATTCTCAAATTCCTAAACTTAAACCTACACCTAATCCTAATCTCAACTCCCTAACCTAAACATAAACCTAAACTTGAAAACTCAAACCTAAACCCGATCCCGAACCCGAACCCGATTTCCTAAACCTAAACCTTTACCTATTCTCAATTCCCTAAACCTATAGCTTATAACCTAAACTTAAACCTAAACCTTAACCTAAACCTATAACCTATAGCATAAACCTAAACCTAAACCTAAACCTAAACCTAAACTTAAACCTATAACCTATAACCTAAACCTAAACCTAAAACCTAAATGTATTCTCAAATCCTTAAACTTAAACGTAAACCTTAACCTAAACCTATAACCTATAGCCTTAACCTAAACCTATAACCTATAACCTAAACATAAACCTAAAACCTAAATGTATTCTCAAATCCCTAAACCTAAACCTACACCTAATCCTAATCTCAACTCCCTAACCTAAACCTACACCTAAAATTGAAAACCAAAACCAAAACCCAAACCCGATTTCCTAAACCTAAACCTTAACCTATTCTCAATTCCTTAAACCAATTGCTTATAACCTAAACCGAAACCTAAACTTATACCTTAACCTAAACCTATAACCTATAACCTAAACATTAACCTAAAACCTAAATGTATTCTCAAATCCCTAAACCTAAACCTACACCTAATCCTAATCTCAACTCCCTAACCTAAACCTAAACCTAAACTTGAAAACTCAAACCTAAACCCGATCCCGAACCCGAACCCGATTTCCTAAACCTAGACCTTAACCTATTCTCAATTCCCTATACCTACAGCTTATAACCTAAACTTAAACCTAAACCTTAACCTAAACCTATAACCTATAGCATAAACTTAAACCTAAACCTAAACCTGTAACCTATAACCTAAACCTAAACCCAAAACCTAAATATATTCTCAAATCCTTAAACCTAAATCTAAACCTTAACCTAAACCTATAACCTATAGCCTTAACCTAAACTTGTAACCTATAACCTAAATATAAACCTAAAACCTAAATGTATTCTCAAATCCCTAAACCTAAACCTACACCTAAAACCTAACACCTAAAACCTAAAACCTAAACCTAAACCTATTTTAATGATCAGTTTTATTTTTAAAAAGTGCTCACTTTTTTGGAAGAAGTTTATTCAATTCTTCATGATTCTGAATTATAATGTTTTGTTGGTTTAATATTTTTTTTTCAGCTAAAAGACACAAAAAGAAAATTGTTGCTGATTTTTTTTCTTTTTTTATTTATAATGTTAAACTTATATGTATTTATGTGTGGATGAATGTAATGTGGATAAGATTGCTTGTGTTTGGATGGATGTAGTTTATGTTTGGATGAATGTAGTTTATGTTGGATTTACATAGTTTGGGTTTAGATGGATGTAGTTTATGTTTGGATGAATGTAGTTTATGTTGGATTTATGTAATTTAGGTTTAGATGGATGTGAATGTGAATATGATGAAATATATTATATAACAAGTGTACATCAAGAAGAATATGATGATGTAACAGGTGTATATTGACCCTCTTATAAGAGACGATCCATGACAGTCCTTTTTAAGGACGGTCCATGACCGTCCTTTTAAAGGCCCATAAGAGACGGACCATGACAGTCCATTTTAAGGACGATCCATGACCGTCCTTTTAAAGGACGGTAATATACCGTCCTTTAAAGGCTCATCAGAGACGGTCTACGACAGTCTTTTTTAAGGACGGTCTATGGCCGTCCTTTGAAGGCTCATCAGAGACGGTCCATGACCATCCTTTTAAAGGACGGTCGATGGCTGTCCTTTAAAAGCTCATAAGAGGCTGTTCGAGACCGTCCTTTTTAAGGACAGTTCACGACCGTTCTTTTTTAGGATGGTCCATGACCGTCCTTTTTTCATCAAAAAAAATGACGGTTTTCGACCGTCCTTTAAGTAATACGACACATCAAAATTTGACGACCCTTGCAACGGTCCATGACCGTCCTTTTTGGTCATTTGAGATAGTTTTGGACCGTCCTTTTTTCACAGTTTTGGTGTAGTGGTTGAACTTTTCATGTACAATAATCCGCACTAGCCCGAGTCCCATTTATGCATACAAGGGCATGACTTGAGGTGTACATCGAGTCGAACCGAGTCGAGCTGGCCTCAGCTCGACTTGGCTGACTTCAGCTCGATCTTGGCTCGGCTCAGTACTCGAGCCTGACTGGAAGGCTTGGCTCGGTCAGCAGCTTGGGCTAGATCGAGCCGAGTTCGCTGTTGAGTCATTTCCACAAACACCTGAACTGCAACTTCAAAACCCCACAGTTGGAATTGGGGTTAATTTCTCTGCCTGAAATTAATAAGCCCATTCCAAGCCATGATAGGGACCATTTCTGACGAAGATGTCCTGGCCCTCATGCTTCCATCCCTACCGCCCATAAAGACAAATTGGGACACTCCCTTCCCTTTCCATGTGCATCCCATGTTCGATACACTATAGACGAGTCACAAACACAGGAGTTTGCAATATGTATGCCCAAACAGTCCATCTTTTCATATCCTCCACTATCCTTGTCTTTTGCAACTACACCTATCAATTGTACTGAAAGCGATGTATGCGTTTGAGTTTTTGGGGGTTTCCCAGATTAGTGAGTTCCATAACTGAAACTGGCAATCGCAAACAGACCGTGAATCATTGAATCTCAACCTTTGATTATCATATAAGCCCCAACCCGAAGATGTGCCTGATATTCCGGGTTTTTTTCTTGTACATACCCTCCTTGCCACCAGCCAAACCTTCCTTGCCACCAGCCACATTTCGTTTGAGTTATTTTATTAAACAGTTGGTGAGCAACATCAATGGCAAAGTAATTGAGTCACTGAACTGGTTCAATCCGAGTTTGATTCGAGCTGGATTCGATCCGAGTCAAGTCGAGCTGGGGCCTGCTCAAACTCATTTTTGAGCTTAAAAAACCAGCTCGACTTAGCTCGAACTCAGCTTCGAGCCGAGTCGAATCGAGCTTTTTCAAGTCGAGTTGAGCGAGCTAGCCGAGTTAGCTCGGTTCGTGTACACCCCTAGGCATGACTACTACCACCGAGTTGCACATGAGTGGCATTGTGCACGCTATCCACCCCATCCATCGGATGCCTTACATCATGCTCATCCTAAATCCCAATATTCAAGAAATTCCAAAAGTTTGGTAGCCCCCAAGTGTGGAGTCCATGTCATTTACATATGTCATTGTTGACACCCCACCATAATCTTAAATCCAAACCCTATAAACCCTAAAACTCTAGGAACCAACTCTAAAACCCAATTAAACCAGTTGCAATAACCCGACAGAATCTTAAAACCTGGTCTTGAACTCAAACTCTAGAAAAAACCTAATCTATAGAGTTAACAATTAAGTAAACCCACCTGTTCATAGCCTACCTAGTCAACTCACATTGTCAAGACAAGTTCATAAATCCTTTTTCACCCAAGCCCATTCCAAAGCCCAAATCTATGTAAGGGGAGACAACAAGGCAGCTTCAGAGGACTAAAGTTGTGTACAGGAGGAATGTCCCTCGTAAGAAAAAATAAGAAAGGAAGGACAAGCAGCAACGAGGGTGCCGCTTATCGAGTGTGAAATAGTTTATATTTTTCCCTTATTGTGCATTGGTTTTATATATATATATATGCACTTAACTGATCTAATTATGTATGTTTTAGAAGGTGAAGTGATTTAAAGAGTTAAAATGAAAAGAATGATTAAAGAGAAGATTTAATGTTCAAAGAATGAAGAAATAAAGATTTGAAGATTTGGAGGTTATTAATGAAGAATTTAAGTATCAGAGATCTGAGAAAACCAAGTACAAAAGAGAAAGAAGACTGAAAAAATCTGAAAGCCCATTAACAAAAATAACAAATTGTTCGTTCCTACTTGAGATTGGTTCAGTCCTATAGAATATGCACAAAACAGTCCAACAAGAAATGTGATTTTCATAATTAATTCAGCTCAACACCTAAGTGTGACTGAAGCTATGTTTGGTCAGACCGAGGGGAGGTTTGTTTTAACCTAAGGGAGATAGAGCCTTAGGCATATTTTGGAGAAATTCGACTACAACAGAGAGACTGGTTCAGTACAACTGAAATAATGTTCGGTGTGACTGAAGTGATGTTTAGTGCGACCGAAGAATAACAAAAGTACATAAAATTGAAGTCGGTTCCAATTCGATGTAATTTTTCCTATTTAAAAGGCTTATTCAAACTATTCCAAGTACGAATTAGGGTAGAAGAGAGAATACAACATGCACGGTCATTGCAGATCATCACGTAAATTCGTGACTAGGCAAATAAGACTACACCTTAGCCTTACCTTAGCGTTGAAGAAGCGAAGCTTGTACAAAGGCCTCATTCTTCTCCAATCCTTCGGTTCTACTTCAGTTTTTATATTTTGGATGAGTTTAGTTCAATCATGGTTTTGGTTGGCTAAATCTCTTAGCTAGATCTAAAAGGTGAAGCCTGTAGTAGTTTTTAATGTCTTAGTTTAGTTTGATTCAAGTATTTGGTTTAAATATTGAACAATTCATTGATAATGGTTTGAACGAAAATTTAATTTTAGTTTACTTTAATATATTATTGACTCTAAGCACTATATATGCTTAAGAAGGATAACAGTGATTGCTTATTAATTTTGCAAGAGATTAATCTATAAAATTTATGGATTTATCATAAACTAAGGGCATAATAGATGTTTTGAATTCCCTATTATCAATACTTTGATTCTTTATGTGGGAATCAAATTAATTGAAGACCAAATATATTTTGGTTTATAAATGATGAATTGACCGTTGTATCTGTAACGCCCTGAAATTCGGGGGTCGAGCATAACTCAGCTCCCGAGTTCCAAAACATTACTTATGCAATATATGTAATGATGGATGTATGTTGTCTGTATGAGTGCATAAAACATGGAATAGATTAAGCCAAACTGCAAACATAATCCAGGGATAAGTGAAAAATGCAAGCTGAAGACTTAAAGAAATATACGTGTACATGTACAAGTCCCTGTGATATGTATGCTCTGCCAGGTCGGATCTAGGTCAGACTGAGTTTTTGTACCGATCGGATTTACAGATCAGCCGTGGCGGACCACTCTCAATTCAACGGTCACCGAAACTCGATCAGGTCCACAGGCACTATAACATGCCTGGGCCATCTTCCCTGATCCGAGTGTAAAATTGGGTCAGAATCCAACGGTCATATTGCTTAAAATCATCGCGCAAGCGACACGACTCAGATTTCATAAAATCATATTTAATTTCTCACCGTTCTCACACTCTTTACTCCGGACTCAAATAAATCGACCCAGGACATCATCTGGACTTAATTTCCAAGGTGATTGTCAAGCCCAACATAGTGATCATAATTGCCTAAGATCATCGCTATCGGACTTTCGACGCGTGGTCCAGGTCAGATCCAAAGATTCCAAATACTCCCGAGAGCAACTAGATTTAGCGTTGAATCCCAGATTTCAGAGTAACATAGTGTTAACGATTCCTGCAGATCAAATTTAAAGTGATTGATGCTAATTTCACAAGCAATCGAGTTTAGCGCTAATTAACCCATAATAAAACTTCTAAGAAATTTGAGATAGTACTCGAGTCTTTGCACGAAATTTTTCGGGTCATTACAGTATCATCCGGCTATATAGGATAGGGCTACAATTTCAGTTGATTTATCTAATTGAATCAAGTAACTTAGACATTACAAATGGCTATAAGTGAATCTTTTTTTTTTTTTGTTAGCATGTTAGTACACCTCACTGTCAGTTCACACTTCACTGTTAGCCACCCCTATTAGGGAATCGATACCAAGACCTCAGTGTTGAAACAAGGCATCTTTCACTCAATCTACCACTTGAGCTATGGATCAGGGTATAGCTAGCTATAAGTTAATATGTAGTGCTCTAGTGTTTTTCTCTACTAAATTCTTTTTCACAATACTTACTTTCAATGATACTACTTTTTAAAATCCAATCTCATATGTAGTTAGCTCTAGTTCTAGTTTTAAACTATTTTAGAAAATGCAATTCATTTTAGATAATAATAATTATGCGTTAGAGTTCATAGTTTCTAAAGAGAAAGTCCTAAGTCCAACTGGTTCCACATCAAGTTATGGTCCACCCCACAGATAACTTCCAACCTATCATTTGCAGGTGACATGCATCCAATGCTTCCAATAGTTTGACCCTATCATGATGATGACCTAGTGTAAAAGTTAGCCCCATCTACTCAGTAGGTGAGCCACACAATATAAATAAATAAATAATAAAAATCTAGCCATTGGTTAGAAGAAAAAAATATATATAAAAAAAAAGAAGCTTGATCCATTCCATGAGTGAATGTGGCTTCTTATTTATTTATTTATTTATTGCAAAAGGCAATATATGTGACAGGGCCCTAAACACTTGGATGTCACATGCAAATGAAAGGCCAAAAGTCATCCGTTGGGAGGACATAATATCTTTAAATTAAAGATGATCATGAATTCAATTTCTAGTGACAACCAAACAGAGCTTAATAAATTTCCCAATGTTGTTATTAACAAAATTAGGTATTATTAACAAGCTAGTATTGAATGTGTGGGTATTACCTATTGAGTTTTCAGTCTTATACAAGTCTTCCGTGATCGTCATGACCCTCGTCGCCGAGGGTCAGATGGAAAATTGCTGGCCCTGCTCACATCCCACTCATCATTTTCATGTTCGTGTTCATGGTCATGTTCATGTACTTCCTCATTTACTTTTGTCTCTTCCCGAAGGAATTTTTAAACTAAGGTAGTGACGTGGCACTTTATGATGCGATTTTCATTTTTTCTAATTCCTCATGTCTTCCCATTGGTTTCTTCGTAATCGTGTATTTACTTTTTTAAAATTTTGATCGATTCTGTCATCGAATGACGTTTGATGTGATTTCATTCGATTTTGGTTCCGTTCATCTCCCCCATGCCTTAGATTCTTCTCTCCCCCCGTCTCTCTCTCTTTGTTTTCACTCTCTTTTCTGTTTTGTTTTTTTTTTAAATTGTGATATTCTAGAGAGTAGAATAGATGATACACATGAACTTAGAAATTAATCAATTATTGCATTCACACGTGTCACCCAAGTAATTCAAAGTAATTCAAGTTAAACTGTGCAGGTTATGTTTACCAGTTTAGGCGCTCAGTGACCCAAAAAATTATATTTAAAAAAAAAAATTATCTGACTATAAGATTAGTGGACATATATTGAATGGTTAATAATGAAAAATGTCCAATGGTCTAATTTCACCAAATAGATCTCCAAAGGCCAGACTAAATTGAATTTTGGATTGTAAATTAGAAGAAGGCAGTTTCAATAGTTATTCAGTTTAAGTTAATATAGCTATGTGTCGTATTGCCTAGTGTCTGCATATCGAGTCTCATACATAGCCAGAGTATCCAATAACGTCCTTTTTGTGTCTTTTAGGCGTGGTTGTCAATTGGCCGGGTTCGGGCCAGAAACAGTAGATTTTTGAACACGGTCAGCCCGAGGACCCGGACCGAAACAGTTCAAAAGTCAGTCCGTGAACCTACTCCAGGCCCGGCCCGTTGACATCTTTGGACTGATCACAACCTTTGCTAAGCCCATACGCGTGTAAAGTCATGTAATCCACACGCACCAATACAGAAGCCTAGTGGACATGTGCAATATCCAAGCCATCCATTAGAAAGGTAAAACCACTTGGATTCATCATCCAAGGAATCTGCTCGGTCCACTAGTCATGTGTTCCAAAATTAATTAAACAAATGTACGGTTGTTAAAAAACCAGATGAAGTTTCCTAACCCGTCCGATTATTTCAAGTATCACTGAACACTTGCAAAGTGGACCACTTTTATTATTCGGCAGTAGCATCTACACTGAGTTCCACGAGATGAGTGGCTTGGATGTTTCACCTCTGTGCCCCGCTGCCATATGTTTGCGGCGTGTGCATTAGCTGACATATACACGTGTCAGCTAAAGCTCACTGACAAATATGGCAAGGTAACACAACGGGGGAATCGGATGGGCTGGTGTACTGGTGTACCACACACCAGCTATATAGCTGCTGTAAGACGAGCACGACGCTCCTCGAGTTCCGAGTTGTACGAACGGCTCAAAGGAGATCAAAGTTACATGGGCCCCACAGTGATGTATTTATTATAACTATACTGTTCATCTATTTTTAGAGATCATTTTAGAGCGTTATCCAAAAAATGAATCATATCCAAGGATCATCTGGACCACACCATGAATAGCAGCGGAGATACTGATTTTCAACGTTAAACAATTCATAGGGGCCACCATAACGTTTATTTTCCATCCAATCTGTTCATAATGTCACAAAGACATGAATGAAGAGGAAAAACGAACTTCATCCACAACTTTTGTGACCCCAAAAGGGTTTCAATGGTAGACATTCAATCCCCCACTGCCTTTTGCAAATTGTGGTCCACTTGATCTTTAGATCTGTCTTATTTTTAGTATCAAGAGTTAAGAAAAAATGAATGGACGGTTTGGATATAACACATACCTCGTGATGAAACCTACAAAATTTGCCGACGTCAACACACCAGCTATATCGGTGATGCGTGGTACACCACCCAATCCAGTTCCGAATCATAGATAGTGGAAGTCTGACTCAACGTACACGTGTGGCCCACTTACTTGGAGGTTCTAACTCACTCATTCGGCCCTGAGTTGATTTTCGAGTCAAGTCTTGTCTCACCCGAGTTGGGGGCTGAATTCTCCCGGCTCACATGAGTCGGGGTGTCATGGGGAACACAATTCCTGAGTGCCTGCTTATCAATTGCAGTATGGTGCATGAGCATCATATACTCGTGTAACTTCCCTTCTGTCTCTCTTTATTTTTCCTGTTTTATCTTTTCTTTTCATCTCTTTTTCTTTTTTACAAAAAATGCTAGGTAGCTGCTTGTAGTTAGAGTTGTACATGAGTCGAATGGTATTGATTTTAGCACCTCAGCCAACAATCAACCCAAGCACGAACTTAGCTTGGTTCGGTCCTTGAGCCTAGCCTAGCTAGCTTGACTCAGTTTGGTTAGCAGTTCAGACCGGCTTGAGTTGAGTTTGAGCCTATGCAACATTTTCTCAAGTGCATAAATTGCATCTTCAATCTTTCCAGACTTCGAATGCAAATTAGTAAAAGCACTTTTCTGGGCATTTGATCAAACATTCGACGAACAACATCAAAATCAAGATATGAGGACAACCCTATAATATAAAGTTTTTTTTTAATGGGGATTTGTTTATTTAATCTTCTCTCGAATACTCATTTCGAGAATACTCCGATATGAGGACAGTCCAAGAAATAACACTTCGTTGAGGCATTTCATCAAACACTCAGTGAGTAGCATCATTATCAAAATGACTGAGTCATTGAACAGATTCAATCTTAGTTGATTCAAGTTGGGGTTCAAGCCGATTCGAGTCGAGCTAGAGAAAATTTTTTTAAGCTCCAAAAATTAGCTCGACTCGGTCTGAATCCAGTTTCAAGCTAAGGCGAGTTGAGCTTTCCTGAGTCGAGTCCAGTGAGCTGACTGAGCTAACTCAACCTGTGTAGAACTCTACTCATAGTCATGCACGGTCGAGCCCAACAACCATTAGAAAAAAAAGACATTAGGTAGTAAAAGGGATCCATATCATCTATCAAGTGTGCCACATGGTGTTTGGCCTTGACCCAAAACCTCATACATACTGATCAAAAACTCAGGTGGGCATCACCATAAGAAAGAGTGTAAAACCATGCCTAAAACCTCTAAATCTATGTTGCCTCACCTAAGCTTCAGAACATTTCGTACTTTCGAAAGTCTATTAATCATGGTAATTTTCGTCATATGAATGGGTTGGATAAAATAAAAAGTCGACATTGGGTCACGCTCAAGTAATGGTTAACATCTCATTCCAACTCTTTCCCATTATGTGGCTCACCCGAGCTTTTAACTCATCTAATTTTTTGTTTTCATATTAACATTAGATAACATACTCGATGAACGGATTGGATCACAACTCCTTATCCCTTACGTCCCTGCCATGCAGGTAATTGAAGGCACCCCCCCTCCCCCCCAGTAGGTACATAATGGAAGTGGATTGCGTCCTTCCCCCGCATGGATGGACTCCTTTTAGGCAAGGGCTCCATGGGGCCCACCTTATTGTATTGGTTTTATCAAATAGAATATTAGCCCAAAAATTCAATATATCCGAGGCTGATATGAACCTCACTTCAATAACCAGTAGTGAGGTCCATCGCAGGGGCTTTGTTGGGTCCATTATATTGTGCCGCAATCCAAAATTTAGGACTGAGCACCCATCCCAGACCCAAGTTCTTACGACTCATATATACACCAAGTGTACTCTAACCAATAAGTAACACAATTGTTCATAGGATAATTATATTTTATGTTGTCAATTCTAAGTTTCATATATCACCATTCGCATATAGCACATCAGTTTAAATCCTAATTTCTATACATTCACATACATTAAGTAGTCCATCATCCATTCACTTCCAACTTCAATAAAGCACACCCAAGACACCTAAGGCCCACTTATTTGAGGTCTTATTCATATGTACTTTTTAATAATTAAATTAAAGAATTATAACATTATGTCCAACACCACTAATCATGAAATAACATTAACACCATAATTTTAAACAACACATAACTACCTAGAACTAATTCTAAGAATAACAAGCAGTAAGTAAATTGAATAGTGAAGAAAAATCCAAAGTAGCCAATTCCTCTTCCATCAAGTAATGCCACGTGTCTTGTAGATCATTCACTAGCTCGGCTGCATCTTTATATCATTATGCTAAGGGTTCAGGCTCAATTACATCTGTATGAGTTTTTATCAACAAATGTAAGCTGGCTACGTCTAGTGAAAATTCTCAACATGGTTCTTCACATTAAAATTGAAATAGTACAATACAGGAGATATCACACCCCAAACCCGAAAATTGGACTCATAAGAATCCCGATCGCCGAATCCGATGCTGACAGCCTCTGTACTACCTCATTCTTGGCTCCCACCGCCCATATGCCAAGTTTCGATCCTGGGATCCTACAAGGAGGATTTTCAAACGTACATTTATCTCGTAAGAAGCATAACCACAAGTTTACCTAAATCATAAAAGCAACATCATCATCACATATCCACCAATATAAACTTTGAATACAATGCTGAAAGGAAAATATATATATATCAAAATAAAATCAAAGCTCCAGAAGACAGCTGCACGCTCCCAGCTCAGCGCCGCTGCGACCAACGCTACTTGCATGTATCTATTATGCATAAACTTATAGAGAGCTTAGAGGCTGGTGAAAGTGTGTGTGCAAGATAAGTGTCAAGCACGCAAATACAATGTCATAATCATACAATGTCAGAAATACTGGCAAGATCATGAATCATACGATGTTAGAGTAAGCAGAAATACTGATAAGTCCATGAGTCATACAATATCAGAGTACGCAATACAAATCAGCTATGCAAATGAGTAGTCATAAAGAGGCAAGTATCAGATATCGAGGATGCAATGCAATATGCAGTGCGAATGACCATGCAGGAGTGTGAAGTCGGGATGATAGCACATAGTATCGCAGGTTATGGGGTCCATCACAAGGGGCTTCTATCCAAATCAGTCTCATACCTAATTTGGATAGTCAAACTCAATGTGGTAAACTCCTGATCTCAGGTTAATCGCACGCCCCAACCAAAATCCTGGCTATTGCAAAGGTACATGTAACAAATAGTTGCGCACTACCAGCCTGAGTAGATAGTGAATGAATAAATGAATGAGTATACAATGCCTGCTCAATAAGTCCACATATTAGTATTGTACATCTCTGGGATGATCACCGGGGTCTAATACACTCTACATGCAATCGCCGCCTACTGACGCGTGACCATGCAAGTGGAAGAGACCTCACTGTCCGCCTGGCTAGTAGTCAACCAATATCTACCCAGTACATTGATAGCGGACCTATTCACGAGCTGGTCAAACTCAGCCTAACTATGCCCCCTACTCTCGGGTGGGTAAGGCCACACTCCCTCCTAACCGACTACGACATAGTGGAAGACGCGGCCTCCTGGTATTCTACACTCAGGTGCTCATGTATCCACTTGGTCTCGACGTTGGGGTGTCATCTGGTACCAAGAGGGTTTAGAGATTTTCACCCAGAGCCATCTATGGCGGCCCAATACTAGAACAGATTTTCGATGTCCCATCTGGCCATCCACAATATGCCTGTGGAGGCTACGACCCTGATGTCGCTAGGGCGTACACTAATCACAACACACAATGCAAGATGCATGAGTCATACAATCCAGTCATGCATCAATCCTGCGCATACCGTGCACTCATGTGAGATAACCTCCGCCTATCAGGGAGTCTCATAACAACCTTCCCAATGATATATGCAATGGTCAACCACATCTCATAACAAATATGCAGATGATACGTATGGGCATGTATCATGATGCTATGCTGTCACATACTCATAATCAGTATCAATAATCGGTATCGACAATCGACCTCGATAATGTGGACATTTAACCAACATTGCCCCCAAGGAATGGCCCACATATAGCCAAACATATAGTGGACCCATGACCTCACACAAGGGTCAAATATGCAACACCATGGGTCTCACTTAAGAGCTTAATACACATCACAATGGGCCTTTCACATGGGCCAACATACATCACAATGGGCTCCATCACCTGACCCTCAAATGCATCACAATGGGCCTCATCACATAGGCCTCATATACATCACATTGGACCTTAAACACGGGTTGAATACATATCATAAAGGGCCTCAAAAATGGGCCGCATATACATCACATTGAGCCTCGACAATCGGCCTCGATATCCGGCCTCGACCATTGGAATCGGCCTCGGCAATCGGAATCGGCCTCAATAATCAGAATCGGCCTCGACAATCAGAATTGAAATCGGCCTCAACAGTCGGAATCGGGATTGGCCTCGACAATTGGAATCGGCCTCAATAATCGGCCTCGACAATCGGAATCAGAATCGGCCTCAACAATCGGCCTCGACAATTGGAATCAGGATCGGCCTCAACAATCGGCCTCGACAATCGGAATTAGTATCGACAATCGGAATCAGCCTTGATAATCGGCCTCGACAATCGAAATCGATATCGACAATCGGAATCAGCCTCGATAATCATAATCGACCTCGATGATCGGTGAGAATGGGCCTAACAAGGCCTAAGGGAAGGTCATAGTGTGGACATTCAACCATCATTGCCCATCAATGTGGACATTTAACCAACATTCCTCATACAGAGTGGCCCAAATAAATATCATTACGTACATTATAATGAAATTACACATTACATCAGTCCGCACATTCATCGCATTGGGCCTCACTCAAGGGCCATATATACACCATATCGGGCCTCGCCATACGGGCCACAAATATATCACAATGGGCCTTATCAAATGGGCCACAAATACATCACTATGAGCCACATACCCGGGCCTCAAATACATCACAACGAGCCACATACCTAGGCCTAATGCACATCACAATGGGCCTCTACCCATGGACCCCAAATACATCTCAATGGGCCGCACCAAATGGGCCACACAAATGGGCGGTGTGAATGCAAAATAAGTGGATGGCATGGAATATAATACATACATCAAAGGTGGGGTCCACGTACACGTGGCCTACCAACACATGCATTAAGGTGGCCCCACATTCATCAGGGCTCACCATCCCATACACATGGACGGTGAGGATATACAACACATCAAGGTGAGTTTCCACTGTCCAGACAGTGGAAGGTGGAGATATATATAAAATATATACATCACGTGGGGTCCACGTGCACAATAGATATACTAAGGTGGGACCACACGGATGGACAGTTTAGGTACAACACATACCTCATGTTCAGACCCATAAAACTAGGGACGTCAATACAAGAGCTATATAGCTGGTGTATGCATACACCAGCCAATCCTTTTCACAGGTGGGCCCCACGTGGGGCCTACCGTAACGTTTATTTTCCATCCAATCTGTCCATACGGTCACAAGGATCTGGATCAAGAGGAAAAATAAATTTCATAAGGATCCAAAACTTCTGTAACCCAAAAAGGGTTTCAATGGTGGACGTTCAATCTCCTGCTGCTTTCTATGTAGTGTGGACCACCTTAGTTTCGTGTACGGCTGATTTTTGGGGGATCCCGCTTCCCAAAGGGGACTCATCAAATGCGCGGTGTGGATGTTCAACATACGTCATGGTGGGGCCCGTAGTGGGGCCCACGGTCCCTGCCCGTTAGAAGCAGCAGGACGCTGCTTGCTGCAGCGTCCTCTAGACGCTGGCAGTGGTAGCGTCACCCCTTTTTTATTTTCCTAAGGAATTTCATAAGTGGGGCTCACATCGGGACAATCCAGTCCATCCGCTGGGTTCTTCTACTCATGACGGGTGTAATAAGCCCAATATTCAACATATTTTGACATATAGAAACATCGCAGTGCGCCCTAACAGATTTTAACCATAAATATCCATTGTTTTCTACAACATGGCCCGCCAGAGATTTGGATTGGCTTCATTTTGCAACTCAATGCATAAAATGAGCTAGGAAATTAGATGGACGGTGTGGATCTCACAATACATGCCTCTAGGTGGGTCCCATGAATCAGAGACGGACAGAGTAGACAAGGCACTGCATTACGGTGGAGGCCCACCACGTTCTGGATGACATAGCTACCGCACCGTGCGGCAACTAGACAGTGCAGATACAACATACATCATGGTGAGGTCCACATAGTGGCCCACCAAGATATTACTTTACTATATTATATTATATTATATAATATATAAAATATAATATAACATATTATAATATTATAATAAATTCTGAAAGCTCCCAGCGTCCAGAGAGTCTGGACGCTGGCTGGACGGCTGGGCCTACGCATTCGGCAGGGTGGGTCCACGTGGTGTGGCCCACCAGAAATTTGATCGGCTGATGTTTGTGTGTTGCCCACATGCAACACATATATGGTGGGGTTCACACCGGTGGGCCACTCCAGTGATCAAGCTAATATTTGTGTCTTCCCACCATTGGGCCTACCAAAAGCCATCCAGCAGGTGGAGAGCAAGGTGGCTGCCACTGATGGATGGGGTGGATCTACTCAATTCATCAAGGTGGGCCACACATTAAAGAGAGAGAGAGAGAGAGAGAGAGAAACGCGAAGGGGAGGGACCTCGCCACTATAGGCCTCCTTCTTTAGCTCATTGGACTCCTAGGCTCCTTATCTTTAATCTTGATGGAGGTTGATGACGAATGAATGGTTGAGATGAGAGATGAGAGGATAGAAAAATGGGTCACACCTAGCTCTCTTGGTGCTTGGAAATGCCTTAGACATTAGCTTCTCTTGGGAGTTGCTTGAGTGAAGAGAGAATGAGATGGGATGATAAGGGATGGGTGGAATAGGTGTTGTAAGGAAGTGGATGGAGAGGTATGAGTTTGTTTGAAATTTGGGTGAAAAAAGAATGAGTGGGGAGAGAAAGAGTTAACTTATGAGGAGGTGAGGTGGTATGGGGTATGGGTGATGTACTTCAGATAGGGTGTGTACTTGATTGATTGATTAATGGGATAGGTTGTAAAGATTCTCTCAGAATTTGCAACACATGACGTTTTCCTCGAACTAAATGTGGGCCCACATCTCCTGGCCTGGGTATTACCTCAACGTGCGAGACGCGGCGTCGGAACCGCGGCGACGACGCGGTCGCACTGGTACAAGTCTCGGGTCGAGTTAACTCAGATATATAGGACTCGGCTTAGGATTGTGCGCAAACACCGGTTACAAGTCGTGGATTATCGAAATTCGACAGGAAGGTTCGCGGAAGTCTACGGAATAGTACAGTCTAGGATACGGGTCTTACACGAGATGCATAAAATAACTAGCAAAGCCATGTAAATGTAGGAAATGACTAAATGCATCAATATTATGTAAATGCACAAACTGTATAAATACATCAAATAGGATAACCGTCTACTTGCTTAAGTTGGATGACTATCAACCCGCATCTGTCGCTTCTTAAAGTTTCTACCAATTTCGTAAGCATGGGCAAGGTTTGCATCTACCACTCAGGTAGGCTTCCACCAGTATGGTAGGCATTTGGAGAGGTCCTCCAAGATAAACTCGGCACTTAGTGTGCATGCAAGAGATGAATGCTCGATTGCAGTTACCCAGTTGTATAACAAGTACTCACATATACATACTTAAAATCCCATATTAGAGGCAACACAATTTCATGAAAATTAATGAAATCAGTAACTAAACAGATCTCAAATGACACGAATCAATTCATGTATTCAACAAAATAATAATTTAAATAATTTCAAATTAATCTTTTTTTTATTGGTTAGCACGTTAGTACACATAACCCACTATCACGCCCTGAAATTTGTTATCCAAGTTAGCTAGACCTGACTTCGAATCCCAAGTTGTGATTAAATTTTTAAATATTCTCAACTATAAATTTAATAAAAACTACATTATAATAAATTAAATATTCAT
The DNA here is from genome assembly GCF_029962835.1 of Magnolia sinica. NCBI lineage: Eukaryota > Viridiplantae > Streptophyta > Magnoliopsida > Magnoliales > Magnoliaceae > Magnolia > Magnolia sinica. Next base: position 60,492,489 of record NC_080589.1, on the reverse strand, counting down.
CCAATACAATGTTTAGACTCACTTTAGAGTTTCTCGCTGTACATTTTTTAATATATAAAAAAAAAAAAATCACGATGATTAGACAGATAGTTAGATTATCGCTTCATTTCGCTCTTGACTAATCTCTGAGCCCTGAAACACTGTTAATGTGGGTGTGATCATAACAGCTCGTGGGATCGTATCTAACCCAAATCTGAAATTTGTATAATTATAAAAAAATGTACAAATAATGAAAATATTTTGTTTAAATTTTAAAACACAAATTAAAGTATTAGATCTTAAAAAATGAGATGAATACAATACTACAATCATAATAATGCTCCGAATGTCAAACTTTCCATTAATTCTATAAATAACAAAATTAAATAACCATCATATTTTACAACACCGTACCCTAGTAGATGGACATGTTGCATTAAAACCCACACACTAGTACCTTGAAGTGAGGTACCCATTTATACGTTAGATGGTTAGACTATTGCTCCAGTTGTACCTTTGACGTATGTCCGCGTACACAATTGTAGTCATACATTGTACACAAATGAGACTCTAAAGGATCCAGTTTTTATGATCTTTCACCCAAGGGATACGATCGCCCTACTTATTAGCTTTAGGGTCTTACACCCAAGGGACACAATCGCCCTACTTGAAGGCTTTAGGGACTTTCACTCAAGGGACACAATCGCCCTACCTGCTTATGCTTTTTGAAACATCTTCAAGGCAGCACACCCACACTCTAACCTTCGTTCTTAATTAAAAATAAATATGTACAGGATATGAGTGACTACCATACATTCAAATCGAAATTATTAAATATGCAACTTACAGTATGTTAGTTACAAACTAAATAGTTACATCACATATTCTTCATTATTCTCAAATTATGTATATAAGTCGTTGTAAGGTTCGATGGCTATTAACTTAATAATTATTTTAATTAGATAATTAAAATCATCGATTATAAATTCAGAATTAAATTTTTTATATAAGTTAATAATTAATTTATTAAAATTAAAATTTTATTTAAATTCGAATTTCTTTATGAAATTGTAAATCAATAAAGCATAAGAACTACTAAAAGAAACATATATTAAATCCTAAAGTCAAATAAATTAACGTATTATTTAGATATAACCATTCTGATTTAATTACTTTAGTAATATATTAATAAAACCTGACTATTATATAATAATTTCACACTGACATAAATTAAGGAAAAATATATACTAAACATATTAATACTCATCATCTTAACAATATCAAACCATAATAGTTAATGCAAGTAATTGTAATTAATAAAATTTAATTTAATATCCACTATTAGTATACTTCCATTTATTAGGGTTAGGTAAATACATATATTGTAAATCTATACTAATCCCTAATTTTCAAATTTGATTGATTAAATCTTAATTTATTAAAATTAAAATAAATAATTATCTTTTTTGTTTATTTATATTAGGTTATTGTTCCGGGAAGTTCGTCAAATGTCATGCCGACCTATAGTCGTATCGACTTATGATTGGGTTGACCTACCTTATTGTCGACCCTTCCCAGCCAGTAGTTCTCTTTTGGGTATAATTTGGCTCATTGATTTATAGTGGCTGTTGGTTCAACCTCTTTTCGTGAACCATCCTATTTTTCCCATAACACCTTATATTATAAATATCATTATTATAATTAGCATGAATTGTTTTGAAGTATTATTTCTAATTAGTCTTCAATAAATTTTTTTGAAATTAATAACTTAAGTCAACTAACAGATATACATCAAAGGAATTAATTTAAAATGTAATTTGGATTCAAAATAATTTTGAATTTAATTCGTAGATAATTTAGATTCTTTAAAATTATTTTGTATTAAATTCAGTAATTTAGAAATCTAATTATTATTTTTTTAATCTCATTGAATTTTTTTATCTAAATATTCAAGTAATAAAAATATCAATAATAAACAATAATTTCCTACAAAATTCAATTTAAAATCAATTAACTATACTGGTGAAAAAAAATGTAAATAATAATAACTATAAAAATTTTAAATTAAATATGGATCACACACCTTAACAAAGTCTTTACAAAGCTTCTTTTTTTACTCAACTTTTCATTTTTATTTTTATTTATTTATTTTTCTATATTTACTTTTTCTCACACTTTCTCTTCTCGTGCTTAACCCATGACCATATTTATAATACAAGAATCTTACCATACATAATGTACATATGTGGAAAAAATAAAATAAAATAAAATGTTACCTTTAAATGGCATCTCATGGAAGTGAAAACACCCACCATTTAGTTTCATTTATTATAAAAGAATGCATCACGTGTGTATAGGAAGTGATGCATGTGTTACATGATTGTACATGTGTAAGTAGTGTACACATGGATATACATATAAAATGATTAATGTACAATAGATGGTTGATCAAGTGGTGGGTTGATGGATCAAATTAATAGATAAATTTGGGTGGTAGATGATGATTTGAGAAGTTCTTTAGACAATGTTAATTTGTGTATGAATTTGACAGTTTCATTTTATTGGTTTAAGTTAATAAACGGGTGGTCAACTAATCTTATAATAAAACTTAGATGATTTGAAATAGTTAGGTTGGTCATTGTAATGGGTGGTATAGATTACTGACCCTTGATAATAGTCACATGCTTTTTCATTTCTAAATTCAATACTTACATGATAATAACTTTAATATTAATTAATATATATTTTTATTATAAAAATAAAATACTAATATTTAATACATGTTATTAGCTCTTTAAAATGTTAAAACTTAAATGGGAATGCCATACATGTTTAATACATGCATAGTACGTTAGAGAATTATACCATACATAGATGGATAGTTAGGATGTATTGAAAATAAGATTTAAGTGGACCATGTGGTACCTTAACGAGCATAGAGATAGATGTACGGTTGATTTTATGAATGAGTTACCCGGTTGTGAGATATGAGGAGCCGGATTTACAGTTGTATATATGAATACATGGATGGTTTTCATCTCTTTTAAAAATGATAAGTTTGCCAGTAAAATATGTATATGACTTGTGAACCTCAAAAACTTGTTAAATCATGTTCCAATGTAAGTACGTTAGTAAATTTATCTGGAGAAATTTGAGAATCATCATAATAATTTTTGTTTGATTTTTGGGTGGGGCAATTGGTGGATCCAGGTATGATGTACGATTGGATGATAAGATATAAGTTAAATAATTAAATGATTGAGAGTCTAATTCTTTATACAAGTTAATATATGATTACTTTCATGGTCAGATAGGTACAAGATAAGTTTTTAGTTGATTAGATCGATGGATGTAACATCTGAGTCAAAATGACACCAAACCTTAAAGTGTCCACTAGCAAGCCACCTCAGGACCGTATTAGGCAGTCCTTATGGAGCACACGTGCATAACTTCGGAAAGCAAGAGTGAATAATGTAGAGTGACCATATTCTAAAACTTCTAAGAGGATAACGTCGCAGACACAACTAACCCTAGGTATGATCGAGACTCGGTAAGGACCACGAGAACTAGCCCTTCCAAAATCCGCTCCGACAGACTAAAATGAGCGCAGGTCGCCCGTCGAAATTCTACTAAGTTCGAAACTATAGGAAATTATCGGCCTCACTGGGCTTAAGGTCCATCGCGGATGGCAAACCCAGATGGTTCCCTGAACTGCTCAACTTAGGTCAGGAAGGAAGCACTTGAAAAGCGCAACTCTGCTAGACCTGAATCTGAAACTTATGTGAAGTTGGTCTCACCACTCATTTACGAAGTCGTAACTTTTCAACCACCGAATTACGACTAAACCTGAGACATGAGTTAAAGATATTTTCCTACTCATATCCGTATAACTGTAGCCCTGATCGAGCGTCGATAGTCGTCGATCACAAGTACGGTCCCCTTGGTCGATTAAGGCATTCGATCTCTATCAAATTTGGACCGATCACTCATCCTATAATGGGGCACCTGCCCTATGGCGCGAATGAGTCAGCGGGCTCCTGTAGGGGCCCTATAGACTAAAATACAGTCCACTAGGGGCATGCATGTTAGAAAAAAGACTCCCAGGGTCATTTAGAGACAAAAATTGGACTATTTAAAGCCTAAATACACACTCCCTCACTCTCATACGAAATTTCAATTACAAAGCAGAGAGGGAGTGGGGGTAAGTGAGAGTGAGAGAGAGAGAGAGAACTCCTTGGGGAGCTAATTTGGGGAATTTCCCTCTTGTCGTTGCTGATGTCGGAGCCCGTAACCACACCCCACTATAGAGAATGGCCCAGCGATAATAGGGAGGTAATACCCTAACCTCCTTTTGAATTTGAGCCTTATGGGTTGTCACATGTGCCCTTACGAGCTAACCTATTCGACGTAGGGTGTCAATCTACCAATTGCTCGGTCGATATCTTAGGAGTAGCGCGAGATAATCATTGGATCACCCCTAGGTGCGGACCATTACCTTAAGTTGCCAATTATCGAACCTATGTCACAAATAATGATTGTATAATGAAATTAGAAATTGCATGCTAAATAATGAGTAATTCTTAGGTCTAATATCCTCCATGACTTGTGAATTTTAATTAAAATAGTTGATTATTGATTGCATGCTAGAATATACTGGATTCACTGAAATATCATGCCCATATGCTCCACATTTTTCCCCTGATACATGTGCATAATTATCTGGTTGTTGCAAATTATGCGATGATTGAATAATGCACTTACATGCCTATTTGTTTGCTCATATCAGCAAGAATATCCTGAAATACTGATGAGTTTAGTTGCCTATTCCTTAATAGAATTGTTTGTGGCATGCTATAGAATTTGTCTATTGGTAAATGGGTTGGCCAGCAAATCGAAAAAATTCACAAGGGCAGCCCTACTGGATTGACTACCCTGGGCCGATCTAACTGATTCAGGCTGAATACAGACAACCGACAATAGTTGGACTATGTGGGATGCTTGCACCCAATGCTAGCTGTGCCATAGTTTGGATAAGTCAGCCGAACTAGTCAACTAGTTGGCCAACCATGTATAATTACACCTGTTCGAACCTGGGATACCCCACGCCCTTAAAACGCCTACTTACAATTGTTAGCAATATGATCCACATGTCTCGAGAGTTGGATATAGTGGTATGGGACACTATACTCGAGTTGTCGGCCTACACTAGGGTGATGAGTCTTTCCATACTAACCGTGAGTAATCCAATTTACAAACCTGCCTTTCCTATGAGTGCAGCTAGAAGTGACGAACCTAGACGGATCAATAATCATAGGCACAAGGCCGTTACGGTTGCCCTAAGCCTCGTGATCGGATTGTACCTTAGCTTGTCCAATCTTGCTGGACGAACAGACATAACTAAACATTTGGCCAACATGATCATTATCACATTACACTAGTTAGGTTGGCAACTTGGCAGTTGAAGTCGCATTAAGGGAGTGTTGTCATATATGAACGAGTAGATGAAGTCGCTTTGAGGGAGTGTTGGATGGCGAGGGCATGCATCATATCATAATAGTATGCATGTGCATTAACAAAAGTATCTAAGGATTATATGCTTAACTTGCTTTTCATTAATTGTGCATGTGGATTCAATAGATTGTGTAACTTGATGTTAATAGAACCACTGAGTTGATCACTCACTTCCACTCCAGGACGGTGGTTTAAAACACCAACCAGACCCTATCTTAGATGTAGGTATCATAGAGTCCGACGTGTTGGACAAGGCGTCCATAGACTCGGAAGAGAAGCGCTCGTATTTTTAGCTCCTAGGCGGGCCATTGTAGTTGTTCTAGGGCCAGCGATGGGGCCGTAGGGCAGGGACATTTTGTACATCTTTTGTACTATATGTATTTTACTAAGACGCAGTCCAGTAGACTACGCGTATATATATCATTTTGTTAGTCATGCTCTAATTTAATTAGTTTGATTTTAGTTTACGCCGCATGATCAATTTAATTTTTCAAATGCTTATACATCAATCAAATGAAATCTAAATTATTTAAATATGCAAAGCATAAGTGGCACCCGAAAATTCAGGAGTGATAGTACTCAACCTTCAAAATTCAGGGCGTTAAAGTAGATCATCGGATAAACGACTTAAATGATTAAACTACAATATTGAAAATGGATGAATGAGTGAGTGACCACATACCCTACATGGTTGGGTTTAGTATATATTTCACTATTAGATTTGAGTTGGTTAATGAATGAACGGTTAATATTAAGTGTATGAATAAAGAGAGTGCATGTATACATATACATATATATACACCAAAACCATATAATTATCCATAAATAATACACACTAAATAAATTGATCATGCATATCAATGGTCACAAGTTGCACACTTTATACATGCATGTATGCATGAACGTGTAAATAAATGGAAGGATTATGCGAATGCTTAGATGGATGCAAGTGTGCATGTATGCAAATGTAAGCATATGCACCAAAATCTCAGGTCATTATAGCCACACCCCACTGGGGAATTGATACCAACAACTCAGCGAATTTCAAATTAATCAAACACACAACATTAAAATGAATTAAGAAATTGAATCAAATATAAATACTAAGGTTATTTTAATTCCAATAGAGAGGAAACATGTTAGAATCACTCACCTATAACTCGGTGTTGGTGATTCCATTATGTTAACCGAATTAGAACAAATTAGAAATCTTTAATAAATCATATAAATGAAATCATTTTGTTGATTCTGTTAATTTATAGGATGGGGTCCACTTTTAATTGATCGGTTTTTAAATTAGGATCCCTATGAAGGACTATACGGTATTCAATTGGGTTCCTTTAAATCCAACCATTAACACAAGGTTTGTGATTACTAAAACCTAATGTAGAGCCCACCTGATTTAATCAAAGTGGTAGATCACCCTCTAACAATTTTTAAATGGTTTAGACATGCGCAATTTACTGGAATCTATAATTATAATTGGTTCTTCAAATTAGATTTTCAATTTCAAAATTGAATAGAAGTGTTCAGTTATCTATCAATCAGATCGACCGCACTACAGATCAAATCAATGCACTTTCGATTGAATCGACTCTAATCTATGACATGTCCATTAAATTGTCAAAAGTAGAAAATCAAATTGATAGTCTCTGAACATAACTTGGTTTCGGTCGATTGAATCAGCACGAATGGAAAGTCAAATTGATAGTCCACAGTCCTGATTCAATTTTGAACTAATCAAATCAAAATTTGAGAAATTTTCTACATTTTTATTTAGATTCTAATTATTCATGGTAGCTAATTTCAAACTGACCATTGGCCCTCTCACGATCGATTAAGAGAGGAGTTCATTAATTAGTTTAATCCAAAACCTCCATGGACCACATCATTATAAATTACATGTTTTATTTAGATTTGTCATCTAATCAATGTGACCCATCCGATGGTCGGATCGATTTGATATTCGGGGTCCCAATGTATTTTGATATCAAGAATCAAATGATTCATGTGAATTTGATCCCGTACATTAAGGCAGCCTAGCATGATTCTCCGTGCTAAGTCATAAAAATACTGGTGTAGAAAATTATGTCATTTTACTGGATATTCCATACACATTAATACAATGAACATATGACTAATCTGAAATGTTCATTATGTAGATATGATGGAAATAACCTAAATTACATTTTTTTAAAAATAGAAGGAAGAACAATCAAATTATTGTCAATTAATACAATCCATTAGATAATCAAATTCGCTCGATCCTTGAGGTCTTTGTATATTTTGACCTCAAAAAAGTGGATGGATAATATGGATATGAGTTATTAGGTCATTATGGGCCAAATCTAAATCCCTATGCAAAAATCAAAGACAATTGCACCACGATTTGGATATTTCTACAAGTACTACATGTATACATGTGATGGATGTATAGTTAATTCAAACCGTTCATCACATAAATTGAGGTGGAATTAATCTAAGTTACAAGAAAACAAAGTGAAAGGAGCCATATTCACCAACTTGGATCAAGCTTCTACTTTAATCTCTCTACTCTCCCTCTCGATTCTTTCTCTACGATTATTTTAATTGAAAAAAAGGATTTTTGCATTTCCTCTCTTAAGGAGAAGATGTTCAGAAAGAGGGAGATAAGAGATAAATAAGAAGAATTTGAGAGATAAGATAGGGATAAATTAAGGAAGATAAGTGAGATAAGAGAGAAGAGATAAAAGAGTTATGTACTCTCTCTCTCTCTCTCTCTCTCTCTCTCTCTCACACACACACACACAAAAATTTAAGTAATTTAAATTTTAAAATAAATTTAAATTTGAATTTAATTATTTTTAAATACAACGGTTACATATTATATCAGTTTTATCCCTGTCGTCCATCCATTTTTCAAATGATGTTCAAATATGAGTCCAGTAATTAAACAGATCCAAGGTTCATCAAATATCAGCTTCATCAAAACTCTGTCTCCCAAGAAGTTTTTAAGGTGGTCATTGAAACCCTAATATTTGGTCTTTTATTTTTTATTTTTAATCCACACCCCCCTACCCCACTCGCACATCCACACACATTGTAGTGGGATATCACTGCCTGTGAATAGTCAACCCTTGACCTTGTGTCTACTTGAGTTTTAGATAAAACCAAAAATGAGTGGACGGTGTGGATAAAACCCACGTGTCACGGTGGGCCCACAGAACCCTTGCTTGTACAAGTCCATCTTGGCACCCACCACTATGATATTCCTAAGCACAATGTGGCCCAACATCTATGAATCCCATTGTCATGTATGCATTTTATATATGCGGTCAATCCATTTTACCAAATAATTTTAAGACATGATGCCAAAAATGATAGGGATTCAAAGCTCAAGTAGACCACGCCATATAAAAGTGGGATTGAACACCGACGACAAAAAACCAATGAGGCTTGAACCCCCACGGTTGAAAACTTCATGGGGCCCACAAAGTTTTAGATGATGCTTATATTTATATTGTCCTTTCACATAAGTTTGTGTGACTTTATAAATGAGTGAAATGGAAAATAAAATATCAAGGTCACCCTCAGTAAATTTTTAATGGTGGGGATTCAATCCTCATTAGTTTCTATGGTGTGGTTCACTTGAGTTTTGGATCTATATTATTTTTTAGTCCATGCCTTAAAATAAGTAGGAGAAATTGATGGATTGCGATGGATAAAATACATACATCATGGTGGCCCCACAGAGTGTGGGCCACGTCGTGCTAAAGGGATATCCCGGTGGTGGGTGCCGCAGGCAATTTACTTTTATTCTATTTATGGAGCAACAATCAACATGGAATAGGATGCACATATACAAATCAACTCCAAATATGGGATGCGTATTTCTCAATTTGGGTTATCCATGTTATGAGCTCCATCAAGGATTAATCATTCACAAAATAGAACGAAGAACACATGATCCTATGCTGGCCGTGAAATGGATGGTTGAATAAGTAAAACAAAAAAACTCTATAAATACTTCAGGATTGCATACAAGCACATGCACATGCATCAATCTACTCCAAACAACGAAAGATGTATCACTGCCAAAAAGCTATGATGATTACTTTTGGGAGGACGACATGTGGTATTTTAAAAGAAATGGGAGGGGATGAAAATATATTCAAGTAAAAGTGCTTTCTGAAAAATTATAGTTGACGCAAATTTAATTTTACATGTCAGTGGATGGTCAATAAAATCATGTTAAAAAGCTTAACGGGCAGAGAAAGAGATGCGGTCAAAACAGTTTGAGATACAAAAGGTGATTGAGAGGAGGAATAAAGTTTAACTGATAGAAAAGGAATAGTTGTAGTAATGGAAGGAGGATCTTGAAGAATACGTTGCAACAGAACTCTATAAATAAAAGAGGAAATATACAGATGAAAAAACCTAAGTCTCACACAAATCAAATCAAACAAATATATTCCAATTTATCCTAAGAGTAGCGATAATCAAGCAACAGTAATTCTCAGTTATAATCTTTAGTTGTAGTCCAAATATATGCTCATACGCTAGATTTGTTCTCTATCCAATATCACGTATTTCTTTTAAGAGACGAATTCTTGCCGTCACTTTTAATAACCGATTGTGAGGTCTTTTCTTTTGTTTGATTGCACTAGTATTTTGAAAAGTCATTTCTTTTGGAATGCATTAAGCAACCTATGTTTGGAAGAAGAATCTCACCCTTCGATTATGTCTAATTATTATAAAATTCTACAAGTGGCTGAGTAAGCAACCGATCTTCTTAGAATTTGATCATATTGTTCATATTGGAGGTATCTACTTATTTCGACAATTGGGGTTAAAGTTAATCAGTTTGGATTGAGCCGCTTTATCGATTCTAGCACACCCGCGCACATTACACATGACAAAAAACAAATCAGACCACCAACATTCTTATCACGCCTGGTGGGACAAAAAAAACTACTTGGTTGTCATCATTTTTTTTTTTTGCACTAACTATGCAAAAAAGAACAATTTTGGCACACAAGTATACTTATCGGTGTACTAATCTCTTAGAATCTTGAGATGAATGGGTGATCGTAATGCTTCAACAATGACTGTCAATGCTGTTGTAGGCAAGCTCACGAGGAGTTGCAAGCTCAAAAGGTAGATAAGTAAGAAAATCCACCACATAGTTCAGTGCCTATTCCGCCGAATCTAAATAGATCATTGATATCGTAGGTTGAACCTCTTGAGATTATTTCAGTCAGAATAGTCAATATGTAAAGAGGGATTCAACACATCGCAAAGTTGTTGTGAGTTTAGGCTAAACACTCTTAAGCTAAGACTGAAGCCATTAATAGAGGGATAGCCGGCCATACCGAGAGCATGAATCGGTTGATTGCTTTATTTGCTGAAAGAGCACTTATTGCACCTTAGCAATATGTTGATACTAGTTATATTAGGAATCTGACACATGTAGCACCAATCCAGCCAATGTCACAAACATTTCTTTTACAACAAAATACACCACTTACTCCTATCCCTGGTCCCATCCAGTAAGTGTGAAATTCACCGATACTGGTCGATTTTAGACGTCCTAAATGTATTCCTATCTAGGATGTGTGAAATTTACCACCACTGATAGATTTCAAGCATCCTGAATGTGAGAATAAATACTTAATTCCCGAAGTTAAGAATCAATGGATATCTGGGGGGACAATCTTTTTTTAGAAATCAACCATAAAATGAAGAACAATATTAGGTTGGTCCAGAAGTACTGCTAGTTGTTGCACAATAATACTAAGAGCATAATCAAATTGTTCAACTGGTTCATGTAGTAGTAAAGTTCTCGGTCGAACTACTACTCTAGTTTATCATAAGTCATATCTTGACTAGATTAACTAACAATATCTAATGTCAAGGAATTATCGACCTGACTTTACATTGTTTACTAGTAATACTGATTAATCGATCGTATAACATACAGGTCGATTTATCATACAATATAGAGAGTTAGTTAATAATGAGTATTATAAATTACAATTATTTAGTCATTCACTTATTGAAGTAGCTTTCACCCAGTATTCTAATTTTCTACCAAATGCCATACAGAATTGGTAAGAGATTGAAGAAAAGTTTCATTTTCAGTTCTTTTATAAGTACAAAAATTTTCATGACAATGTGAGGGTGTTCACTCCCCAAGTATAGGGTTGTGATGTAGTAATAAACTCGGTGAGACCGAGGTCGAATCCCAAGGGACTGATACCTGTACGTAATCTGAAACTAAATAGAACTAGAACTAGAATGAGATGAAATTTAACTCGTATGAATTTGAGGGAATAATGGTGATATATTAATCTAAAACTTGAGAGAAATCAGAGATAAGAAACTAGGGATTCAGAGGATCCACTTGTAGAGATCAGGGAGATCTTTATGCCTGCTTCAAAATCATGGAACTTAAACTGAACTTCCTCTGATATAACTTTAAAGGGATGAAAGGTATTTGAATTAGAATGGATTCCATCACCAAACCATGCCCAGGAGACAAAGTCAACAACAGAATTAAACTAATTACCAACCAATCAGATGATTATGAAGGTTAGGAAGGGTACCGCCATCCAACCATGCCCAGGAGGCGATGGCGAACAACAGGGCTTCCTGACGCCATAATCAAAATAAGGAAAAAAGAAATACTCACAGCCATTGCAAACCCATTGTAATTTCAGTCACAACAGGCCATTAAAAACTACAAATATTCCCATAATAAAGTTAAATAAAAAATCTCTTCAATCTAAACAAAAGGTACATGCATCAAGTTCTCCCATCACGCTACAAGCTTCACCTCTTAGCCCTAGCTAAGAGGTTTAGCCCAACATGATTGGGCTTGATCTCTCAAATAAAAATAAATAAATAAATTGAAACTTTCAAGAACAAACTCTGTATCTTCTCTTTCTCTCTCTCCCTTGCAATCGTCCAAGCCTTCAATCCTTTCTCTCCTTGAATAATTTTTCCAGCTTGAATCCCCTCTCCTTTATAGAAGACCCCATGGCAATGGCTTCCGTCCCTGTACAACTTCAGTCGGGAGTCTTTTTCCCGCACCATGAGAATTTTCGTAATCTGTTTACGCAGTAGAATTCGCATGCGCAGCAAAAGCGCAAAACGTCTTGCGTTTGGAGTGTATTTGCGGCGTGATATCAACTTATCTGTCGATTCTGAAATCTTGGCTAGGTTATTGGCGTCCCTGTGGACACATTGGACGGTCTGGATCACTCAAAATATTCACGATCGTGACCCACTACTCCCCGCAAATCCCGGACTCGTCCGGACGCGGAAAACAGGGCCTGCGCAAAGAGGAGTTCGCTGTCGAAGTTGGTGGGGCCCCACAGAGGTATTTTCAGGGAAATCCACCCCGTCCATTGGATTCAGGATGAAATTTCGGTCAAGAATGGGTGGTTTTGAACGTCCATTCACGAGGCCCAGAGAAGAAATCACGCCAAAAATCATTTTGAACGTCGCAGGACCGCCTGTTTGTGGCCTCTGTATCGCGCACATGTGCACGCATGGGTGTAAAATTTCAGCAAGGGTTTGTAGTATTCGAGGCCCTCTACACGATGGACGGCTTGGATCATCCGAAAAGTTACTCTGTGGGGCCCACTAGCGTCCGCAAAACGAACGCCGTCCGTCCGTTACGCAGCGCGACAACGGCTGCTGCCGTTTTTAGAAATAGGCGCGGGTCAGCGCCTGCTGACCCGCTGACTCGGTTCGGTGCGCGGCGGGAGCGTGTGTACGCACGCTGTACATACGGGGCCCAGTATAATTTTTTGCAAAATCCAATCCATTCATTCAATTAGCCTCTCTATTTAAGGCGTTGAGACCAAATTTGAGGCATATCCAGAGACTAGGTGGGCCCCAAATTGGAGATTAATGGGCTGATCTGTCCGTTGGCCCATTTCCCGAGATCTCCAATGGTTGAAATTTAATATGTACGGTTTATTTATATCTCCCAGGCCATGTATGAATTTTTGAGCCAATCAGATGGCGGGAACTATGTGATCTTGCATTCTTCACCAATTTCGGGCCTCTTTAACGTGAATGGCTTGATTTCCTCGGATCCCTGGCATGCAAATTCTTCAGTCTTGGTTCTCTGGAGTGCGTCCCTTGCTCTGGTGACTTCAGAGTGTCAAATCCACGCTTTTGATACTATTTTTCAGTCCACGCTCCTGATTACTTCCTGCAATAAAAACACAATTAAAATATGACATTAAGCATTATCATGTACCTAAAATCAGGTAATAACTGGGGTCTGATATGTAATATTTGACCCTCAACAGAGAGGAATATGTAGCCATGACAATTTAAGAGGAAAAAAAGAATTGAAAAAGGGGGTTTTGATGTAAGAGAGAAGAAACAAAAGATTGAAGAGATGATAACATCGACTTAAAATTTTGTTTATGTATCGGTTGCGATACGTTCGCATTAATGAAAAGATAATCATGACTCTTCATATGATACAATTATATGCAATGTGTCACATTGATGCCCTAGAAGGGAGAGGCAAGGATATATTTTGGTATGGTCTCAATCAGGTAGAATCAATAGGGAGACAACATGAAGATTGACGATCGATTGTATTTATTGCATTTGACAATGGAACAATGTCGCTTTCACTTTTTTCCTAAAGGCGAAGCGACGTTTAGGGGGGGGGGGGGTGTTGTACCTTATTTCTAGCTATTCTGGGGTAAGCTAATAGGAGGGCGACATGTGGTATTTCACGATAAATAAGAGGTGGATGAAAAGATCATCAAGATAATTGGAACGTTTTTTGGGGAACCATAGCTAGCGTAAATCCAATTTTACACGTCAGTAGATGGTCGACGAAGTGATTTGGCTGAGTTGTTGAAAAGTTTAACAAGTGAAGAAAAAAATACAGTCGAAGCAGTTCGAGATACAGAAGGTGACAAAGAGTAACAAAGTTTGGCCGACAGAAGAGGAACAATCACAAAAGAAAAACATAATAAAAAAAGGATCCACATAAAAACTTTTCGACCGCTATAACTGATCCAATAATAGAAGGATATGAAAGAATAAACTGCAACAGAACTCTATAAATTGAAAAGGATATCTATATAGTAAAAAATCTAAGTCTCACGTCAATCGAACTAAACAAATTTATAAATTTACTTTATCTCGACTTATCTTAGGAGTAATGGTAATACGAATTTACTTTACCTTAGTTTATCTTAAGAGTAGTGGTAATTAAGCAACAATAATTCACTATAATCTTGATTTGTAATTCAAATGTATGCTCGTATGTTGGATTTATTTTCTATTCAATATCACACAATTCTTTCGAGAGATCCCTTCTTTCAATTTCTTTTAGTGATCAAACGTGAGTTTTTTCTTTTGTTTGCTTTCATTGGTATTTTTTCAAAATCATTTATTATGAAGTAACAAAATAACCAATCTTTAGAAGAACAACTTCATCCTCCCATTACTACGTGATTATTATAAAATTCCACGCAATCAATCTTCTCGTAACCAGGTCATGTATATTTATGCTGGACATCTCTGCTTATTTCAGAGCCTATGATCGAAGTTGATGGATTTCGATCCGGCTGTTTTATAAATCCTGGCACGCCATGTAGTGTATTACCAGAGACAGAAAACAAACGGGACAACCAACAATTTCATCATCTTGACCATCTGATCCGTGTACCATCAAATGGATGGTTGAAACGAAAATTAACAGTACTACATGAAAAATCAAATTTTCAAGAGATGCAGAGCTGTCAGAATCATCTGGTAAGTGTGAATCTCTTGTCATGGCCCAGTGGTGATGAAGCCCGAGATCTGGATGTGATTCACGTGCATCCATACCAAGCCTACGGTGGGTGGGGACATTTACAAGATCAGCCAGAATAGTATCTTGTGACTCCACGTGTCTATTGCTTCCAATTCCAAATTGGCTCTGTACTGGTTCCAACTTGGCTTCCGATTTGTGGCCCACGAGTAATGTGAATCTGCTACGTGTCTTCAGACCATTTTCTTAACTTGGGTCTTAAGTAATGGGAGTGCCACGTGTCCGACGACCGATTCTTTGCATGGTCTCCTCTCTTTTCAAACAAGAAGACCGAGAATCTGAAATATTATATGACAGGAGACACGTGCCCCATATCTTTGCCTCTTAAATGGTTTTAAAAGTCACGGCAGCCAAACAGGGGGCTGTGTCTAGTAGTCTGACGGACTACCTAATATGGTTATCCTCTGGGTTTGCTCGCTACATCTTTCCCCATTTTCAAACATCAGTCAATCACCATCTTTTCATTACCACAGACAGGTAATCATAACCATCCATTTAAAAGGTCTTCTCCTCTCTATATTTGGTGATTTACCATTGAAATCTTATCCAGGCCACAAAAGTTTCAGATCAAGTTGATATTTGTGTGATCCCTTCATCCTGGAGTACTTTGTGACATTATCACTGGTTGAGTGGCAAATAAACATTCCCATAGTCCATAAGAAGTTTTTAATGGTGGGTATTCAATCATCACTATTTCCTGTGGTGTGGTCCACTTAACATTTGGACCTGCTTCAATTTTGAGATCATGCCTTAAAATGAGTTGTCAAAACAAATAAAGGGCATGAATGTAAGGTACATATATCATAGTGGGCCCCACAGTCTGGATCCACCCAAGCCGACCCCCCTAGTCCATCAGAAGTTTTTAATCACGGCTGTTTCCCACGGTGTGTTCTACCTGAGATTTGGATCTATTTATTTTTTTAGATCATGCCCTAAAACGAGTTGTCAAAACATATGTACAACTTGAATGTAAGGCACATATATGACAGTGGGCCCAAAGTCTGGATCCACCGAAGCCGTGTCCACAGTCTCTAAGAAGTTTTTAATGGTGGGTATTCAATCACCACTGTTTCCAGTGGTGTGGTCCACTTAAGATTTGAATCTGCTTGGTTTTTGAGATCATGCCCTAAAATGAGTTTTTCAAAATGTATGGTCCGCATGAATGTAAAGCATATATATCACAGTGGGCCCCACAGTCTGGATCCACCGAAACCGCGCCCACAATCAACAGAGTTTCATCCGGGTGATCATTGATATATGGGCGGTGGGCTGTCCATCTGGGGCACTACGAAACAAACAGTTTGGATTACTAAGAGCATCTGGGACCTAACAAAGATTTCAACGGTTGAGATTATAGATTATAATACCATAATGCATCTATGGATGGGCCAATGAATCAATGGACTGGAATAATGATGGTGGGCCCACTTGGCATTGATAACAAGTTGGTTTATGTACACATGCAAATCCTCTACAAGCGCCACGTCAGGTAGGTGACTTCATCAATAACTAACATGTGGAAGGGTTGCGCAAATACGCACGAGTTAAACAAAACAAGTTCAAGCGAGGGAGAGAACAATCCACGGAAATCGAAAAGCCAAGTTCCAAAAGCCATCGGCTGACTATCCACATACAACGTATCCAAACTCATACAACAGATCCACATCTCTTCAACACGTGTGAGACATTTCCCACCGTCGGATTCACACATTCTAGAAACTTCAAACACCCCTTTCAACTCCGTTGTCACCAACCTCCTTCGAATTTAAAAGCCAAAGAGACGTTAGCCTTCCCTCCATGGGAACTATGGAAGGAGATTCAAGAGGAAAAACCAAGGACGAGAAGGAAGGTGGTGGAGAGGTTCGGTACCGAGGTGTTCGTCGCCGTCCGTGGGGGAAATTTGCGGCCGAGATTCGCGATTCAACTAGGCACGGCGCCCGTGTGTGGCTAGGAACATTCAACACTGCAGAAGAAGCAGCACGAGCTTATGATCGAGCCGCTTTTCAAATGAGGGGCCCACTTGCTATTCTCAACTTCCCTGAAGAACATATCTCGCAAGGCCAGAGCTCTTCTTCATCTGCTTCTTCCTCTGCTTCCTCTGCTTCTTCCTTGGCAGAACATCGAAGTCAAGTCATCGAATTCGAGTACTTGGATAACAAGTTGTTGGAAGAGCTTCTCGACTCCGGAGAGAAGAGAGAAACCAAGAAAGACTGAAATTTTTGTGGTCCGTTTGGATATAAAATCCTACTAAATTGAGATTAAGCATAATCTTAATTTGGTAAGCCTTATGTTCTTTATGTCAGATTAGCGGTCCTAAAATACCGCTTTCCTACACATTAATGCAATTACCAAAGTTTTTGATTTTTTTTTTTTGAAATTCCACTAATTGCATTTATGCATAGGTAAGTGTCACTTTAGCGTGGCGAATTTGATGCAGAGGTCGTTGGGCCCGCCAAAATTGGGATTAGATTTAATCCTAACTATGTGGGGTCCACTAACCAAACAGACCCTTAATTTTTCTTAATTTGAATTCCTAGACGTTTGTTAATTATCTGGTTTGTTTCATTTGTTTTCTTTTTCTTTTCTTTCTAGTCTTATTGGACTAGTTTTAATACAACTTGGATTTCAAGCTTGGTTTTGTCAATAAAAAATGACATCAAAATTATAAAAATATATTTCTTTTAGTTTTAAACGATTTTTGATTAGGATGGTTTTTTAATTTTTAATGTTGGATGGCCGGACACATTAAAAAAAGTATGTTTTGGGATGGCTTGGTTTTAGTACTTCATTCCACATAACCTTACAAAGCTATGCCATTTGTTTCCTACTAACCTGTCGCATTGCGACACGTTCGAGCCGTCTGAAAATTGGACTTCATCATGAGGATCACATGGCAAGAAAATCAGGACGATCCAGTCACAAATTTGGCTATATCTGTATTTCTATTTGTCCATCCGTTGAATTTGATGGAACCCATCAGCTTGATTTTTGCTCCATATGAACTTCACGATAGGGCCCACCTATTCCACTGGTTGGATGTAATGTAGATCTGTGACATGTTGGAAGTAGAAATGGTGTGACAGTACTATGGTTGGATGCTAGCTATTTGTACGGTTTCCCTTTTTCAGGCTGGCAAGATACATCTTCTCTTGTAGTAGGTGTAACTTTCAGTGCTAAATTTCGTTCTTGATTCTGATTCCATTGCCTTTTGACGTGGTGAGATGAGTACAAATAGTGATTACGTGGCCACACGTGCTAGGGTGCCATGTGCATTGGACATATGAGCCATGGATGATGTGGGCCCACCGTACAGATGACCTGGTGGGAGAGATGGCTCGAGGCACTTATCGGGCGACGACACCTTTTTTATAAGCCGTTGGATATTATAAGCGGCCTTTGTGGACCAATTAGTTCTCTGCTTTTGAAAAAGCGAAAATCTTTAATAAAACGAAAATGCTTGCGTGAGTTCCACACGCATAAGGGGGCGTTATTTTGGCTGACGTGGTTTTGATGAGATCAACACCGTCCATCAGGTTCATGACCCTCTTTTGCAACAGAGATACAAAAATTAGGTCTGTTAAATACTCATACGAGCTACAGAGTAGGAAAGAATTGAGATGGGAAGTTCCATCGTTTAAATTGGTTTAAACTGTGTGTAGCGTCCATAGATTTTATGCAACATCCAATCAACTCATCTGACGTAAAATGCATATATAAATGGTTTATAGGAAAATAAGAACTTTAAAGACTAGTGTGAGAGATACCACGCGAATTTAGAATGTTTGAGATGATTTTACACTCATTACTATGATGTGGTACGTATAAACTTTTAAATTATTTAAAATTTATTATCCACGGTTAACATATGAATTCTCATTTTATAGATAGAATGGATCTATTTTATTTTTGTTCTATATAGAGATCAGCTACCGAAAGTCAGGCCATCTACCTGCCTACTCAAGGCAGGATAGCGCAGTCCATACTAAAAGAATGAGAAATTTACGACTGTAGACCCCACCTTTTATCCATTGGATATTCTTGAAACCATACAAACTTAATATACGCACTTAGACCTCTTCGTATGGATGACAAATTCCAGGACGAAAATACCCCCCTTTTCACGGAAACAGATTGGGTACTCCTCCTGCCACCCGCCAATGGCGGATCTTCGGTGCTCTGTGGGCCCCACCATGATGTTTTCTTTTCATCCATGCCGTCCATATATTTTTCCAGATCATTTTATGGTATGAGACCAAAAATGAGGTATATCCAAATCTTAAGTGTACCACATTACAGGAAAAATGTTGAATGAGCGTCAACCATTAGAAACTCAGGTGGAGCCCATTGTGATGTTTGTGAGAAACCCTCCCCGTCTAAGTTCATTCATAGGGTCACAAAGACCTAGATGAAGAGGAAAAACAAATTTCATAATGATCCAAAACTTCTGTAACCCCTAAAAGGTTTTCAATGGTAGACGTTTAATTCCCCACTGCCTTTTACAGTGTTGTCCACTTGATAGCTAGATCTGTCTTATTTTTCACCTCAAGCCTTAATTCGAGTTTGCCAAATAGATGGACGGTTTGGATATAACATAGACATGATGGGACCCACAAAAGCAACACAAAAAAAAAGCCACAAACTGCCGCGGTACTGCCGCCCGCGATAGTTTGGTAGAATTTTTTATTTTATTTTATTATTTTTATTTTTTACTGGGAGAACTTTTTCTCCCTTTCATTTTTCTCTAATACATAATTATATAAATATGTATATATAAGTATATAAAAATATATTTCTATCTTTTAATTCATTTCTTTGTCTATTTATTTAACAAGCATATCTCCTAAACTAGAATGATTTACTTAACTTACAACATATGATTTTAGGGTAGGAGAAGCAAATTTAGCCAACCAACCTAGTTATTTTCCAAGATTCCATCGGGTCGATGGTCGAAAATCCATTTCATTCAGTTCGTGGTTAATTTCAATCACTTCACGGTCAAACTGAAAATTCGTCGGGGCAAACTAGAAATTGAGCGGGGCAAACATGAAATTGAGCGGGGCAAACATGAAATTAGGGTTGAAAGTCGGGCAGGTTAGTTCAGGCTGGTGCTCAACCCTAACCCAACTCAACCTAAGTTTTATTGGGTTGGTGTTTGTATAGCCCAAGTTGGAGATCGGACTCGATATATCCTGCCCGAGCCCAACCCAATGTCAGGTCGGTCGGGTTGAACCCGCTCAACTTTCAGTCGTACATGAAATTGAGTAGGGCAAACTAGAAATTCAGCGGGGTAAACATGAAAATGAGTTAGGCAACCATGAAAACAACAGGGCAAACTGAAATATGAGCGGGGCAAACTGAAATATGAGTGGGGTAAACTAGAAAAATAGCAGGGCAAATTGAAATATGAGCAGAGCAAACTAGAAAAACAATGGGGCAAACTAGAAAAATAGCGGGGCAAATTGAAATATGAGCAGGGCAAACTAGAAAAACAACGGGGCAAACTGAAATATGAGCAGGGCAAATTGAATTATGAGTAAGGCAAATTAGAAAAACAATGGGGCAAACTGAAATATGAGAGGGGCAAACTAGAAAAACAGCGGGGTAAATTGAAATATGAGCAGGGTAAACTAGAAAAACAGCAGGGCAAACTGAAATATGAGCGGGGCAAACTAGAAAAACAGCAGGGCAAATTGAAATATGAGTGGTGTAAACTAGAAAAATAGTGGGGCAAACTGAAATATGAGCGGGACAAACTAGAAAAACAACGAAGCAAATTGAAATATGAGCGGGGCAAACTGAAACATGAGCAGGGCAAACAAGAAAAACAGCGGGGCAAACTGAAATATGAGAGGGGCAAAATAGAAAAACAGCGGGACAAATTGAAATATGAGCGGGGCAAACTAAAAAAACAGCAGGGTAAACTGAAATATGAGCGGGGCAAACTAGAAAAACAGCAAGACAAACTGAAATATGAGCGGGGCAAATAAGAAAAATAGCGAGGTAAATGTCAGGTCTCATTTGTCCACGTCATTTTCAAGGACTCAAGCTAACAAGATATGTCAAATTTCTCTCTCCCAAATAGACTGTGTGCTATGCTACAGGACTTTTTAAAGGAGTAGTCCTATTTTTAGCTTAGTTTTTTAAAGAAAAAAATGAAGTTCTTTATGATAAATAATCACGTATATAATTAATAAAATCATAGATAACAAAAATAAATCCTATATTGAAATATAACAAACTAGTGTAATAACAAAAATATTAGCATGTAATGGATTGGTACGTAATTGAAATAGCAAACTAATGTAATAACAAAAATATTAGCACGTAATTGAAATATAATAAACTAATGTAATAAGTCCTATATTGAAATATAACAAAAATGAAGTTCTTTCTAGTTTTCCCCGCTCAATTTCATATTTGCCTTGCTCAATTTCATGTTTGCCCCATTGAATTTTTAGTTTGACCACGAAGTGATTCAAATTGACCACGAACTGAATGAAATGGATTTTCGACCAATGACCCGATGGAATCTTGGAAAATAACTAAGTTGATTGGCTAAATTAGCTTCTCCTACCCCAAAATCATATGTGGTAAGTTAAGTAAATCATTCTAGTTTAGGAGATATGCTTGTTAAATAAATAGACAAAGAAATGAATTAAAAGATAGAAAAATATTTTTATATACTTATATATACATATTTACATAATTATGTATTATAGAAAAATGTAAGGGGGAAAACGTTCTCCATGTAAAAAATAAAAATAATAAAAATAAAAATAAAAAAGAGAAAAAAGTGCATAGCACTACAGTTTTCACTACGGTTATAATCCGTAGCGATAGACCCAGCTCTGACCCGTCGACCCCAACTCGCTGGCTTCCTTTTCTTTTCTTTTTTTTTCCTTTTTTTTCCCTGTTGTAATCCCCACCGATTTTTGTGGGTCCCATTATGAGGTATATGTTATATCCAAACCGTCCATCTATTTGGCGAACTCGAATTAAGGCTTGAGGTGAAAAATAAGACAGATCTAGCTATCAAGTGGACCACATTGTAAAAGGTAGTGGGGAATTGAACGTCTACCATTGAAAACCTTTTAGGGGTTACACAAGTTTTGGATCATTATGAAATTTGTTTTTCCTCTTCATTCATGTCTTTGTGACCCTATGCATGAACTTAGATGGGGAGGAATTCTCACAAACATCACAGTGGGCTCCACCTGAGTTTCTAATGGTTGACGCTCATTCAAAATTGTTTCCCATAATGTGGTACATTTGAGATTTCGATATACCTAATTTTTGGTCTCATACCATAAAATGATCTGGGAAAATATATGGACGGCATGGATGAAAAGTATACATCATGGTGGGGTCTACAGACCACCGACCCTTGGCCATTAGCGGGTGTGTGTGGGGTGGGGTGGGGTGGGGGGCACCGAATCTGTTTCCATCAAAAGGAGGGGTATTTTCGTCCTGAAATTCCGACTCCGTACGAAGAGGTCCAAGTGCGTATTCTAAGTTTGTATTGCCTCAAAAAACCGCTGGATAAAAGGTAGGGTACACAGTCGTAAATTTCTCCTAAAAGAATAATGGTCAAGTACTGTCGTTAGTACCGTAAAGATTCTGGTACTGAAAGTCTTCATGCCAACATTTACTGCATATGGAGGAAATCTGAGCCATGAAAAATGTCATACACATCGTGAAAATCACAAAATTCAAATTTAGAACGATCCACGCATCATGTAGGTCAAAACTATTAGATTATTCAGATAATTGGCCATTCTTCGAGTTATGTGACGTTACCTACATGACTACTGGATCTGCTAGTTTTGATATCAGTTGATAAGATGATGTGGACGACCTTTTGAACGGATCTGATTTCTTTCTTATATGACACGTTGGCAATTAAAATAAGTGTTGTACAGTCGGCTTACCGTACTGGGGCAGTACCTGATCATTTAGATAAAAGAAAGATGCCATTATGCAAACACGCGTGCTGACTGGATTCGTACGAGTGACATATAAAGGGCCCCTCGTGGCACGTGCCAGGTTCACACGATGGAGATCCTGGCTATTCATCGTGTGGGTCCAACTTGAATATGGCCATCGGCACAGAACTAGGTGAGACGCACATGTATGAGAAAAATGAACGGTTAAAAAGAATGCGATTAACAGTCAACATATAATTGCACACGCGTATCACCTGATGAATGGTATGGGTCTAGCACACGTGCCGCCTCTCGGTCTCGTTCGCGGGGATTACCGTTTCAATCTTTCCTTTGAAAATTGACGGAGTCAAACTCACATGATGCTGACGAGCTTTTGATTCTGTAACTTTACAAATAGGAACGCTAAATCCAGACGCTCCATCTTTAGCTAACTATAATATCTCACACGTGTCAACGTTGGACGAATGTGCTGGTTCTACAAGCCCAAAATTCTGAAATGAACAGGTGAGACGTAAATGTATGAAGAGATGGACAGTTAAAATTTTGATAACCAACAGTCGAGATTAAACCTGCATGTGTAGTTTATGTGCTGAGTGGGTCGTCTTGTTTTGACAAATGCATTGAGTGGAACGTCTGATGAACGCCTCAGATCCCTTAAATGTGTGAAAGTTAAGTACGTACGGTGGATTTCTGTTTCGCGCTTGAAGATGTTGCGTCTCGATTTCGTATTGGAGTTGCAAGATTACGTATGTTGTACGTTAACATTCACATGCAACGCTTTCACTTTGTGCGAATGTGGCATTTCCATGGAACATTTAACCGTGGAAATCGTGGAGCATTCTCATGAAGATTATGTGCTGTGAAAATTCGAAGAATCCACTCTATAGGTGGGCTACAATAATACAATGAGTCAGACCATCGCTAACCATTGATTTGTTTAGAACTCCTGATCGACGGACAGTTACAGTTTTCTCTTATGGTAGTCCTTCTCTCATCTTTTCTAGCCTCGGATTTTACAAATAAAATGACATGTTGGGTGGAAAAGAAGAGTTACATGGAAACTGCCCATACAGCGCTGCATGTGAACATATCTCGCATCATACATACGGGAACGGATTGGCTACTCCCCCTGCCACCAGCCCCGTAGCTAGTGGTCGGTGCTCTGTGGGCCCCACCATGACGTGAGTGCTTCATCCATTCCGTTCATTCATTTTTTTAAGGGCTTGATGCAAAAAATGATAAGAATATAAATCTCAGGTGGACCACACCATAGGAAAACAATAGTGATTGGATATCCACCATTAAAATCCTCCTGAGGCCCATTGTACTGTTTATATGACATTCAATATGTTAATTAGGTCATACGGTCCCAGATGAAGGGAAAAAACAAAGATAAGCTTGATCTAAAACTTTTATGGCAGCTAAAAAGTTTTTAATGGTCTAAATTCATTCAACACTGTTTCCAATAATGTGGTCCACTTGAGATTGGGATATATCTCATTTTTTTTTCATGCAATGAAATGATCTAGAAAAATAGATGGACGGCATGGATGAAACATATACATCATGGTGGAGCCCACAGAGCACCGACCATCAGCCATTGGCTGGTTGCAGGGGGAGTAGCCAATCCGTTTCCCATACAAGAGGCAAAAAAAAAAAAACAGATGAAGAAGAAACTTTTGGTTGATAGTTGATACACCGGCACTAAGAAATAAGAATGGATGCGGTTTGGCTTGTCACGCCGCCACCCTGATATATTTGTTTCATCCAGCCCTCCGCCCATTCTTCTGGATCATTTTATGGTATCAGTCCAAAAAAGGTTGATCCAAATCTCAGTTGGACCGCACATTGTTGATTGAACTCCCACCATTAAAGACTCTTTGGGGCCACAAAAGTTCTGGATCAGGCTAATATATATATATATATATATATATATATATATATATATATATATATAAAGGTTATATGTCAAATAACCATTACAGTGGGCTTAGGATGTTTTTAATGGTGGACATACAATCACTATTGTTTTCCTACGGTGTGGTCCAACTGAGATTTAGATCTACCTAATTTTTTATATCAAACCTTAAAATTATCTTTAAAAATGGATCGATGGCATGGATAAAACACATACATCATGGTGGGGTCCACATAGCACTGACCACTAGCGGCCAGGCTGATGGCAGGCCAAACCGCGTCCGCTCATGCCCTAAAATGATGAACCAAAATGATAAAATGAATGCATCAGTAGAGGCCCACGTAGTACTGTCCAGTAGCAAGGTGGCCGCCTCTATGCAATTAATGAACCAAAATGGATAAAATGCATGCATCATTGGGGGCCCACATAGTACTGTCTAGTAGCAACGTGGCTGCCAGTATCCGGAAACGGATTGGCTACTCCTCTGCCACCAGCCAATGGCTAATGTTCGGTGCTCTGTGGGCCCCACCATGATGTATGTGTTTCATCCATCACATCCATCTATTTTTCTAGATCATTTTATGGTATGAGCTAAAACACGAGGTATATCCCAGTATCAAGTGGACCACATTACAGGAAACAGTTGTGAATGAACGTCAACCATTAAAAACTTTTTGAGGGCCATAAAAGTTTTGGATCAATCAATCTGATCTTTGATTTTTTTTCTTTTCCTTCATGTGGGTCTGTATGACCTGATCAACAGATTGGATGTCAAATAAACAGTACAGTGGGCCTTAGAAGGATTTTGATGGTGGATATCCAATCACTATTGTTTTCATTTGGTGTGGTCCACCTGAGATTTATAATCCTCTTATTTTTGGGCTAAAACATAAAATGATCTGTAAAAATGGATGAACAGAATGGATGAAACACATACATCATGGTGGGGCCCACAGAGCACCGACCATCAGCGACAGGGCTGTTGGCAAGGGGAAGTAGCCAATCCGTTTCCAACAATGAAGGGTAAGCTTCTCTGTGGCAACATTTCACTGGCATGCACAAGTCTATCAAAAGATGGTCAGGTCAAATTCTTCTGATTGAAGCGTGCATACCAATGAAATGGTGCCGTTTCAGGGCTTCACCGCTAATCAGCTACCAACAGAAACGGTACACTTGGTGTTTGTTAATCCAAATGAAACAGCTAAAATTATGAAATTCTGTAATGAAGTACCTATACATATGGAGTGTACATCCAAACTTTCACATCACAGTTAGAAACGTCTCCAGGGAAGTTTCGTTGGAAATAGGCTTAAGACGAAAACGCGTTAATTGACCATGCATTTTCTCCCTTGAGCTGAATAATAGATAAGTAATGATTATGTACATTCATGTAAATGCTATGGAAAGTGGTTAAATGAACCTTGCTTTAGTTTGACTTATTTATATTCCATGTCAGCAATTCTTGAGTAATTTTTGACTGGCTGCCTATCAAAGTATTTCTCATCAAGTGTCACCATTAATCCGCTCCCTTCACAAATGGTACACTTGGTGTTTGGTAATCCAAATTAAACAGCCAAAATTGTGAAAGTATGTAAAGAAGTAATTTTGCATATGAAGTGTACATCCAAACTTTCACATTGCAATTAGAAACAAATCTGGGGAAATTTAGTTGGAAGCAAGCTTAAGATGAAAACATGTTAATTGGCCATGCATTTTCTCCATTGAGCTAAACAAGAAGCAATGATTATGAAAACGTGTTAATCGGCAGTACATTTTCTCCCTTGAGCTAAACAACAAGTAAGTAATGATTATGTATACTCAGGTAAATGCTATGGAAAGTGGTTAAATGAACCTGCCTTAGTTTGAATTTTTTATATTCCATGTCAGCAATTCCTGAGTAATTTTTAACTGCTTGCTTATCAAAGTATTTCTCATAAAAATTTCCCTATGGATAATACTATAGCACCTATTTATAGTTGGTCTGAGAACTTTGACAGGAGTGCCCATTGTATAGTGTCCAAATTGTTGATATGATGGGCATCATTACCGGCCTATCATTTCAATGGTTTGGATCACTGAATCATTGGCCCACTTTTACAAGTTGGAAACTCAAGTAAATTGTAAGTATTTTCTAATGGGATTATTAGAAAGCTAGGCATGAAAATTGAAATAAACCACGTGCAATAGTAATCAATGATGGAGATGGATTTACATAGCTATTATAATAAGTGAATCTCGATCAACAATGAGCTGGAATGGTGGAATAAAAAGGGAGTCCCCAATCAAAATTATTTGAGTAAAGTGATATGAACCCTAGGAAGAAGATTTGAAATCAAACTACAATTCAAACTCCCTAAAATTGTGACTTACTATAAATAGTAAACACTAGACCTCATGGTTTTTGGCCAAAAATAGTAAGTGTCCTCATTGGCATAACTACGTTGTTCTCCTAATTTTTCTAAGAACTTTTCATGTTAGACACAACTCCTAAAACTCAATGGATCAAAAGTTATTCAATTAAAACTAACTATAAAAAGTAATTAAAAACAGAATTGAAAAGGACTTAAAGGACTTTTGACAGTAGTTCCAATAGAATATCGCAAATTCAACTTGGGCCAGCGGGGTTGATTGGATAAAGTAGTTTCTCCTACCCCAAAATCATATATGTTCAGTTGAATAATTCATTTCGATTTGTGAGATATGTGTGTTTTAAGGTTCCAATGGTCCAGATTACTTCCGCCTCCAATTGAACCTCCTTTGGTCTATCTTGGCCATGAAATTGTCCACGACCCGCTCTACAATAATGTGGCAACTTATAAATGATCCTCCGTAATGTAATTTTGAAATTTTGTCAGGAGGAGTCTACGATTCGTTAGTGGTTCCAAAGGTGAGCCTCATATGGTCCACCCCCACCAGGGCAAGCCCTTCCCTTATATTCATCAGACGGCCAATATGCACTAAAGTTGCTAATGCTTCACCCTGGATAATTTACCTGACCCTCCCATTAAAAGTTCCCTTGTGGTTTTACAAGAGGATATCTTTGAGAGATCAACTGCTCTAATCCAAAACTCAAGCCGTTCATCAAGTGGGACCATAGGGAATATGTGCTGGACCTAAAATTAGACGGGTCCCCTCACCAAGCGCATAATATACATAAAACAAAGAAGCCCCTCATATTGGACCAACCTGTTTCTAGTCTTTCAGAATATATATGGGTCCACTTAGAAATAGGGAGAAATGCGATTTCTCGTGAGGAAGAAAAGACATTTCAGCAGTAGGAGAGAGGAAGACAAGAATAAAGAGGAGAGAAAAGAGATGAACAGAATAAAGGAGGAAAGAGGAGGAATATGGTAAAGAAAAGACGCGTATCAGATTTAATCCAAACCATTGGTCTATTGCATCGCACCTTGGATAGGACAATCCTCACATATGATTTGTGATTATATATGGGTGATTAGTTAAACAAATTCAGAAGCCAAGGGGTTGACATTCAAGTTAAAAATGTCATGAGATTGTGTGATGATCTTTCGATCTGGGATATTTTGTTTTTTGGAGAATAGTTCATCTACTAGGAGACGAAACTGATTAACAGCCTGGATATCTAACCATGGGCCCCACCTGTCAAAAGTCCAAACCTGAGTACATCGTTCATATCCTTCGGTCGAGTACGGACTAAATATGTTAGCAACCAAAGTTTTCCAGATTGAAAGACCATAGGAATCACTTTTAGGGCCTTCTCAATTGAATGTGGAATGTAGGCCATATCGGTTTTGGCGCATCTGGTGCATGGAAAGGGAGAAACATCATGGTCTTCTTAAGAATAACGACTGAATCCACAAGGAGAGAATATCTATAACGAGAATAAAAATTGATATGATTTAATAAAATATTGTTTACAACATAGCAGATAGTTTCATATAAATAAAAGAGGCCAAATTTTTTTATACAACTCAAAATAGAAAACTTTTTTAAAATAATAAAAATAACTAAAAATAGAAAATGATATTTAATCATACCAAAACTCATATAAGATTCTTAGAACACTAAAATGAAGATGTTGGACTAGGCCGTACTCTTAAAACCCTAATATAGAAAAATGCAACTTATTAAAAATGATAACATTTTAGCTTCTCAATTTTTAACTAAAACCCAAATTTAACCCCTAAAATGCTTGATTTTTTCAAATATTTTGGTAGCCAATGAATCCTAAGTGATTGGCTGAGGTGTAGAGCTAGCCGATACCTTTCCAATGATATATTATAAACATGGAAAGGAAGACTAATCATAAAGTTATGACCATCGGAAGCTATAGTGTGCCTTTGGAATTCAATTGCGTACCAAGTTACTTGGTATGCTCTTATTGTACTAAGTAAACTCCGTTGGGCCCATTGTTAATATATGTGTGTAATAACTTAATTTTTTTAATGCCCGTGTGACCATCACTACGTGAAAAAAGAAAAAAAATGACGGATTTTGAGACGGTTATGGACCGTCTCTAAAATTCTTTGGTTTAAAGACGGTTTAGAGACGGCCGTAAACCGTCTCTAAAATTTTAGACGGCTCTTGACCGTCTCTAATGTTGTCTTAAAATGTTGAACGTCTACAAATCATTTAAGACGGTCGAAGTCCATCTTATATGCAGTCATCTGAGACGGTCACTGGCCGTCTGCATTAGAGACGGTCATTGGCCGTCTTTTACTTATAATATGAGACGGTCAAAGACCGTCTCTAATAGAGACGGTCCTTAGCCGTCTTATAGCCCTGGTAAAGTCCGTCTCTATTAGAGACTGTCAAGGACCGTCTTTATCAGAGACTGTCAATGACCGTCTTTATTAGGGACTGTCAATGACCGTCTCTATTAGGGACTGTTCAGGACCGTCCCTATTAGAGACGGTCCTTAGCCGTCTTATAGCGGTCTTTCGAGACCGTCTAAGACCGTCTGCATTAGAGACGGTCCTTAACCGTCTCTAATGCTCAAAAAAATATAATTGAGAAGCTTAGAAAAAAAAATAATGAATTTCAAAAAAAAATGAAGTTGAGAAGGTTAGAAAAAATTATGAATTTCTAAAAAAAAATATTTTAAAAGCTTAGAAAAAATAATTAACAATGTTAAAATAAATAAAAAAACTGATTTTATAAAAATCAGGATTTTGAAAAAAAAATTAAGAACTTTGAATAAGAAGCTTAGAAAAAATAATTAACAATGTTTTAAAAAAAAATAATTAAGAACCAAAAAATAATGAATTTCGAAAAAAAATTTATGAATTTCGAAAAAAAATAGTTAAGAAACTTAGAAAAAATAATTAAGAACCTAAAAATTAAACAAAATTGTGAAAAAATTAACAAAAAATAGTTAAGAAGCTTAGAAAAAATTAAACAAAAATAGTTAAAAAGCTTAGAAAAAATTAAACAAAAAATAGTTAAGAAGCTTAGAAAATAATTAAGAACCAAAAAATTAAACAAAAAATAGTTAAAAAGCTTAGAAAATAATTAAGAAAAAATTAAACAAAAAATAGTTAAGAAGTTTAAAAAATAATTAAGAAGCTTAGAAAATAATTAAGAACCAAAAATAGTTAAGAAGCTTAGAAAATAATTAAGAACCAAAAATAGTTAAGAAGCACCAAAAATAATTAAGAAGCTTGGAAAATAATTAAGAAGCTTAGAAAAATAGTTAAGAAGCTTAGAAAATAATTAAGAAAAAATTAAACAAAAAATAGTTAAGAAGCTTAGAAAATAATTAAGAACTAAAAATTAAACAAAAAATAGTTAAGCTTAGAAAAAATAATTAAGAACCAAAAAATTATGAATTTCGAAAAAAAATAATTAACAATGTTTAAGAAAATTTTAAATTTTGAAAAAAAAACTATAATTTTATAAAAATCTAGATTTTGAGAAAAAAAATTAAGAACTTTGAATAATGTCGATAATTTTGAAAAAAAAAAATTCGATAAAAAAATGATATTTTGAAAAAGAAAATTTAAAAAATTAAACAAAATTGTGAAAAAAATTGACAAATTGTAAAAAAATATATATTTTAAAAAAGAAAACTAAATTTTGTATTTTGAGAAGAAAATTGAAAAGTTATATAACAAAAGTGAGATTTAAAAAATCATATTTATAAAAAGAAAATTTAAAAATTAAAAAAAAATTGAGAAAAAATTGACAAAAATAAAAAAAAAAATATAATTTTAAAAAGAAAACTAGATTTTGTATTTTAACAAGAAAAATTGAAAAGTTATATAATAAAAGTGAGATTTAAAAAATGATATTTTGAAAAAGAAAATTGAAAAAATTAAACAAAATTGTGAAAAATTGACAAATTGTAAAAAAATATATTTTTTAAAAATGAAAACTAGATTTTGTATTTTGACAAGAAAAATTGAAAAGTTATGTAACAAAAGTGAGATTTAAAAAATGATATTTTGAAAAAGAAAATTTAAAAAATCAAACAGAATTATGAAAAAATTGACAAATTGTAAAAAAAATATATTTTTAAAAAAAGAAAACTAGATTTTGTATTTTGACAAGAAAAATTGTAAAGTTAGATAACAAAAGTGAGATTTTGATGATGTGTTGTATATCCTTGCCGCCCTATGTTTCTCCAACCCATTTTTAGGCCGGCTATAAAAAATTATGTAGATTTAAACATTAAGTGGACCACATCACTGGAAAGAATGAGAATATAGTACCTCGCCATTAAAAATTATAAAGAGCCTATCGTAAGGTTTTAGTAATGTTTATTTGCAATCCAACTTGTTAATAATGTAAAGAAGATCTAGATGAAGGTAAATTATAAAGATCAAATTGATCCAAAACTTTTGTGGCCTTCAAAAGGTTTTTAATAGTTATTTATCATTGTTTTGATTGGTATGACCCACTTGAGATTATTGAGTTCTTATGATTTGAAATCACATCCTAAAATATGATGGAAAATATATGAGGACGGTTCAATTACATAAAACATATCAAGGTGGGCCCTACACGGTTAGAGTAACACCCATGAAAGAGTTACCTAAAATAGTAAAATGGTACTATAAGGTCACCTCGGGGGAACTTCCCATGAGTTTAATCTGTGTGTGCCCCACCATGATGTGTGTAGAACATCACACCATGCATTTGATGTGTCCCCTTTAAGTCCAAAAATCAATCATATATGAAACTCAGGTGGGCCATAGCATCTAAAACTATGTGAAAACATCCTTAAAACATACAAAAGCATTTGGTGGGGCCCACATGAGTTTTGGATGTGTATGAAACTTGGTTTGACTCCTCATCCAAGTGGGACACACATAATGAATAGGCTGGATCTATGAACCACATCCAGGTGGGCCCAATAAATGATTGTTAATGTTTTAATGGGAGGGTAACCCTCTCAACTATAGTATGTAGTGTGGCCCACCTAAGTCATGGATTGACTTTATTTTTAAGCTTGTGGCCTACCATGGAATGGTGCATCTGATTGACGGGGCAGATCCAACGTTCAAGGTTGAAATCATTATTCCACACTGTTTTGTGTGGCATAGTCCACTTGAGTTTTGGATTTACCGAAAATTTGGGATCAACACACACCGTTCATCCATTTTTCGAGATCATTTTACAGAATTATTTAAAAAATGAATCATATTCAAAAATTAAATGGACCACACCACAAATAAGGGGAACAGTTCTACTCCCCCTACACCATCCAATTGCTTGAGGAACGAGCTGTGAGGGCCCCACCATGATGTATGGCCCCATGACCATTTTTTATTTTTATTTTTACTTTTGAACCAGTTGGATTTCAAATAAACATTACGATATGCCTTAGGATAGTTTCAACGGTGGGAATCACCTTCCCGTTGTTTTTTGTGGTGAGGTCCACTACAGATTTTTATCTGTCTCATTCTTTGGCTCGTGACTTAAAATGATATTTCAAAATGGATGGACGGTGTGAATATAACAAATACATCATAAGTTTTTATATATATATGGAAAATGTTTTATTCGTCGAGCTCATGGGAACTCCCATAAGGTTGAGCTATGTGGGCCCCACCATGACGTGTGTCAAAAATCAACACCGTGCATTTGATGGGTCCCCTTTAAATTATAGGATATCCTAAAAATCAGCCATATACAGAACTCTGCTGGGCCATACCATCTAAAATCACATGTAGACATGCCTAAAACATATAAAAGCACTTAGTGGGGCCCCACCTAAAATTTGGATGCGTCTGAAACTTGGTATGACCCCTCATCCAAGTGGCACACATATAATGGATGGGCTAGATTTGTGAACCACATATATGTGTGCCCAAAAAATAATTATGAATGTTTTAATGGAGGGTAACCCCTCTCAACTTTTGTGTTCAGTGGTCTGTGGGCCCTACCATGATGTTTGTGTTTCATCCATGCCGTCCATCTATTTTTATAGATCATTTTATAATATTACAAAAAAATGAGTTATATCCCAATCTCAAGTGGACCACATTACAGGAAAAAGTGTTAAATGAATGTCGACCATTAAAAACTTTTTGGGAGCCGTAAAAGTACTGGATCAAGCTGATGTTTGTTTTCTCCCTTCATCTCGGCCTTTATGACCTAATCAACAGAATGGATGTCAGATAAACAGTATAGTGGGCCATAGGAGGATTTAAATGATGGATATCCAATCATTATTGTTTTCCTATGGTGTGGTCCACCTAAGATTTATATCCCTCTTATTTTTAGAATGAAGGCCTAAAATGATCTTTAAAAATGGATGAACGGTTTGGATGAAACACATACATCATGGTGGGGCCCACAGACCACAGGGGGAGTAGCTAATCCGTTCCACCCCAAAACCCACTCCCGCGCGCGCCCATCTCCAGCAACCCCAAATCCCTCTCGCGCGCCCGCCCCTCCCAAAACCCAAACCCTCTCTCGCGCCCGAAATCTCTCTCTCTCTCTCTGAAATCCGGCCATGGCTACTCGTCTCAACCGTCGATCAGCTGTGGGCCATCCTGAAAGATTCCATCACAGCTTACACAGGCCTCTCCCCGACTACCTTCTTCATGGTCCTAGCCCTAGCGATGGCCTTCTACTATGCCGTCTCCAACTTCTTCGATTCTCCACCTCCTTCGCAGAGGTCGAGGGATTACGAGGAGAAGATGGAGCCTCTGCGGCCTCCGGTCCAGCTCGGGGAGATCACGGAGGAGGAGCTGAAGGTGTACGACGGATCGAACCCTAAGAAGCCACTGCTGATGGCGATCAAGGGCCTTCCGCTGCTCGTGAATCTCCGATTCTCAGGTATGATGTAAACCTTTTCCCTTCTTGCTGTTGCTTTCTGCAATTTAGAATACCTGATTAGGGATTTGCATTGAAAATGTTATACTGATGCTCAAGCAGAGGATTATAATGGAATCCCCAATCTGATTCCAGATTGAAATCCCCAATCTGGCAACTGGATTTGGGGTTCGAATTCAAAATCCCTAATTGACTGATTCGAATCCAAAAAAAAAATAAAAAATCCCTAATTTCAACTAGATTATGGGGTATATGACTGGAATCCCCAATATGGGACTTGGGATTCTAAATCCCTAATTTCTGATTTGGGGATTCAAATCAGAAAACCCTAATTGCTGGATTTGGGATTCGAAATCCCTAATTTCTGATTTGGGGATTCAAATCAGAAAACCCTAATTGCTGGATTTGGGATTCGAAATCCCTAATCAGCCTATATGGGTTCTTTTTTTCTTTTTTTTTTTAATTTTTTACACACGCACACACAACCCCACACTCTCATGCCACACGCACACTCGATATTCAGCTGTGATGATGATGTAATTTTATTTTTTTCCCATTTCTAACACCTTCAAATTTGGACCACTCACTATTTACTTTTGACCATCTACTTGATAGCCATCAATCAGATAGTAAGGATTGCTTGATCAGTGTGATTTTTGAGATGCTCCACTCATAATTAGTTATGAGACCCACAATTTCGATGATCTGGTTAAATCTACTAGATGTCTTTTCATTAGATTTTAAACGCCTGTGTATTGCTGAGCATTTTATAATAATAATTTTGATTTTGCTTAGTTGGGCAGTTTGAAATTTTCAATCTAAGAATATAGGCATCTCCTGTAGTAGGTCTTATGAAACTGCCTCAAATCGGAGATGCCTCAACTGTAGTAGGGGTGTTTTTGCCCTAGCCTTGGCTCGGATTTTGGGATGTTTATGGCTTAATCATGCCTTTTTTTTTTTTTTTTTTTTTTTTTTTTTTTTTTTTTTTTGGGTTTTTTTTTGATTGTAGATTTGTTTTATTTGTTTTTTTTTCAAACACAAGATTTGATTGTAAGAAGACTAGAAACAGAGAATACCTTCATGAGCAGCCACCTCAGGAAAATATGTTATACTGTGCCTTGTGTTATAATCAGGGTCTTTTGCATGGGAACTTCTTCTCTAGTTTTGTTGCAGGCAAGATAACCTTTCTACTAATCCAGAGGTTTAGGTTGATTTTACAAAACGGGATTGACTTTTTTTTTTGGTATATATGCATTGGATTAATTGTAAAATAAGGTCATAAAGGTTTTCAAGTTTAAGATTCAGATGTTGATCTATTAGAGCAATCGGTGAAACAAAATTATAAGTGATGTATCATCCATTGATTACAGGCAATAGGCAATTTTCAGATATATCACAAGCTCACGTGACACAATCTGGTGACTCTTAAAGCAGTAACCCATGACAATTTCCAGATTAGTACAACTCTTAGAGCAGTTACCCATGACAATTTCCAGATTGGTATTCTAAGTGTGATTGTGTATGCTTGCTTGCGAGGAATTTCAGGTTTAATTTGTAATAATTGTTTTCATCTCATTTTATCATTTGCAATCCTATTCCACTGATTTGGTATTGGAGCAGATAGCAACAACCATTTCAATGGACATGCATCTATTCCTCAGAATTTTAGAACTCCACTAGATGGTGGACTTTTGGAAAGAAACAAAACAATGTATAGAATTTGCATCTCATGTATGGTTTATGAACTTTCAACATGCCTAATTTCTTTTGAAGGTCAAGTGGTGGACATGAGACTAACAACTACATGCTTACTGAATTCTGAGAAGTTTCCTGTCATAGTCTCGAATTCATTATTTTCCAATCAGGTACATACTTTATTTCTTCCAAATTTGTATTCTTTGGCCCTTTCTGTAACCATTAGATAGATGATAATCTATGAAGAACAGTATGTCAGGCACTGGCACTCTTAACAATTACATACTGCTGCACTTTACACACTGCATGGAGACAGATTGATGGCAAATACATTTGTTCAAAGATGGCACATGTGGGCATTCATGTCTTGTGGTTGCAAGTAGTATTCCTCTGTTATGTAACTTTTGTGTAACAGTAACATGTATTGGTAACTAATAACCAACTCCACCTAGCTAGTTGTCTAGTTGCCAACATGCTGCAAATGAGTAATCCTCATCTTGAAAATCAGTCTGATCCACTCAGTAGTGGACCACAACTGATGCTTACACGAGATGACTGTCGAAAGCTTAAATAGAGATTTGGTTCATAGAAAGCTTTTCAATAGACATTTTTACTGCATTTTTTGGCTTGGAATTACTCAACTAAGTTCCTGCTATAGCTGATAGATGGTGTGTTCATGGCTGTAGCTAATAGATGGTGTGTTTGTGCCTCATAGGTATCCATTTGGTCATGAGGAACTTGTTGTTTGTGAGGACATTGATCAGGTAAGTTTCTATGGAAATTGCATGAAAACATTGTGAGAAAGCACCATTGATTTTCTCATGTGTGGTTTAAGGTCGCAGACATAAACAGAGAACAATGGAATCACTCTACATGGAACTTGCTTATCTGGATTCTCCTCATCTAAATAATTCATAAAATTGTACTTTGAAGGATTTTGTTTCATATTTGTCATTGATGATGCTTCTCTCTGTTTCTTTAAAGACAGCTATTGAGGACATTAGAGGTAATTCATTGCAATTATGCTACAATATTAGATGGTTTTTTTTTTTTTTCCCCGATAACTGCTTTAGGCATTTTCACAGTTTACACTACTTGATGAATGGTCAGATCTTTGTCATGTGTACTATCTGATGGTGGGAATCATTTTTGCATTTTTGCTATCTGATGAATGGTCAAAT
Source organism: Magnolia sinica (assembly GCF_029962835.1). NCBI lineage: Eukaryota > Viridiplantae > Streptophyta > Magnoliopsida > Magnoliales > Magnoliaceae > Magnolia > Magnolia sinica. The sequence continues at coordinate 60,455,169 of NC_080589.1, read as the reverse complement.
TAGAACACAAATTGCATTTTTGCAGGTGATCGAGATTGCTTTCAAAGTTGAAATCATGCATTTTTGCCTTCTATTTTCAAGGTTTGCAAAGTGAAAATCTGGCCCTTTTGAACCTTCCCTAATTGCACAAGTGGCTGAACCGTCTCTGTAAGTTACACATAATTTGTCATCCACTAGTTTCTGTAAATGAAAATAAGAGGATTGATTTTAACAATATGGTCGTCATGCACATGGACAGAAAATGCTTGCAATGAATGTTTATGAGTACTTGGTAATTTTGGAGTCCTTGGTTAGGGTTTGGGCTAAAAGTATGAGGCTGACACTTTCGAAGTCCGAACTCATTCTTTTGAAAAATAGAAAAATGGAAATATTAGTAAATATGGATTTTCTTGTTAAGAAAAAAATGGAAGGTAAAGAAGAGACATAATTGAAACTTTGCCCTGTGAAAAGTAATATTAACCATGTTACTTTCCCCGTTGAATTTGACGTCTAGGAAATGGACCTTTTCCAAAAAACCATGGATTTAAAACCATTAAATCCTTCTTAGAAATCTGAGTTTATTGAACCAAATTGAATTATTACAATTCAATTTTGTTGAATATCCAAACGCAAGGTTTCCATGAATTAGGTAAATGAATTCATTCTAACCCATTTTGTTGAATAACCAAACGCACGGATTTTTATTTATTTATTTATTTATTTATTTATTTATTATTGTTATTATTTTTTGTGATATGCAATAGCTTTTCAGAATTCTTATGTAGGTGCATACTTGTGCTCATTCACATGGACTTTGACTATCTTTCTTAAATTTCTTTGGTTTTTCTAATTTTTGTATCTAATTTTGACTTTCTAGGCCCTAAAACAAGATTCGAGGTGGTCAACAATGCTAAAGAATCCTCCAGGTCAGATTATTGATTGGACTGATTTTATTTAAATGATCTTGATAATCCATTTTATTTAAATAACGGAAGGATGGGTAGACCGGATTTGGGGGGTCCTAAAGGTGGGTTTTTTGACCATGATGAAGGTCCATTTCCTATGGAAACATTTGGCGGCCATTTGGAAGCCTTTTATGTATTTATCGAAATTATGGAGGAGGATGTGCGTCGAGCTATTCGGAGGAGCGGGGTCCCTTAAAGAGGGAACCGCTTATGACCATGATGAATGCCATTTTATGGAAACATTGGAGGGGCCGCCATTTGGCAGCCGTTTTATTATTTGATCTTTGGGGACCATTCTTACTACAAACTTCCAAAAAACCCTATTAACCTAAACCCATTTTTATAACTTAAACCTTTTTCATCCTCTTTAATCTTATTTCTTTAAACCATACCCTTAACCAAACCAAAACCTAGACCTAAAACCTTAACCTATAACCTAAACCTAACCTTACCTAAACCTAAACCTTAACTTAAAATCTAAACCTAAACCTAACTTAACCTAACTTAACCCCTAACCTAAACCTAACCTAAACTTAAAACCAAACCTAAACTCAATCCAACCCAACCAAACCTTAACCTTAACCTATTCTAAATAACCTAAACCATATCTTAAACCTAAACCTAAACCTAAACCTTAACCACCAAATCCTAAACCAAACCAAACCTAAACCTAAACCTTAACCAAAACCTAAACCTATAACCTAAACCTAAATCAAAACAATAACCAAAACCAAAACCAAAACCTAACCTAAACCCAAATCATTCTTAAATCCTATAACCCATAATCTAAACCTAAACCTAAACCTATAACCTATAACCAAAACCAAAACCTGTAACCTAAACCAAAGCCAAAACCTATAGCCTAAACCCGAACCCATTCTCAAATCCAAAACCTATAACCTAAACCGTTAACCTATAACCTAAATCAAAACCTAAAACCTAAACCAAACCTAAACCTAAAACCAAAACCTAAAACCTAAACCTATAATCTATAACTTAAACATAAATAAACAAAACCAAATCCCAAAACCCAAACCTAAACCTAAACCTAAACCTAAACCAAACCTAAACTCAAATCCCTAAAACTAAAACTAAACCTAATCCTATAACCTAAACTAAACCCTAAACCTTAACTTAAACCCAACCTAAACATAACTTTAACCTAAAACTATTCTCAAATCCCAAAACCTATAACCTAAACCGAACCTTTCCTAAACCTATAACCTAAACTAATTCCCCTAAACCTAAACCTAACCTAAACCTAACCTACTTAATTCCCTAAACCTAATCTTATAACCTAAACCTAAACCAAACCTAAACCTAAACTTTCCTAAACCTAAACTTAAACCTGTAACCTAAACCTAAACCTAAACCAAAACCTAAATTATTCTAAACCCTAAACTTAAACCTAACCTAAACTAATCTCAAATCCTAACCTAAACCTAAACCTAAACTTAAAATCCAAACCTAAACCTAAACCCGAACCCGATTTCCTAAACCTAAACCTTAACCTATTTCAATTCCCTAAACCTATAGCTTATAACCTAAACCTTAACCTAAACCAAAACTGACACTTATAACCTAAACCTAAACCTGTAACCTAAATGTATTCTCAATCCCTAAACCTAAACCTACACTTAATCCTAATCTCAACTCCCTAACTAAACCTAAACCTAAACTTGAAAACCCAAACCTAAACCCGATCCCGAACCCAACCCGATTTCCTAAACCTAAACCTCAACCTATTTCAACCCTAAACCTTAACCTATAACCTAACCTAAACCTAAATCTACAACCTAAACCTAAACCTAAACCTATAACCTAAGTGTATTCTCAAATCCTTAAACCTAAACCTACATCTAATCCTAATCTCAACTCCTTAACCTTAACCTAAACCTATAACCTATAGCTTATAACCTAAACCTTAACCTAAACCTAAACCTAAACCTTAAACTAAACCTTAACCTAAACCTAAACCCGTAACCTATAACCTAAACCTAAACCCAAAACCTAAATGTATTCTCAAATTAAACCTAAACCTACACCTAATCCTAATCTCAACTCCCTAACCTAAACCTAAACCTAAACTTGAAAACCAAACCTAAACTTTCCCGAACCCAAACCCGATTTCCTAAACCTAAACCTAACCTTCCAACCTAAACCTAAATCTATAACCTAAACCTAACCTAACCTAACTAACCCTAACCTAAACCTAAACCCTTAACCCAACCATTTTTAAACCTAAAATTAATATTCTCAATTTCCCTAAACCTATACTTATAACCTAAACCTAAACCTAAACCTTAACCTTAAACTAAACCAAACCTAAACCATAACCTAAACTTTCCTAAACCTAAACCTAAACCTAAACTTAACCTTAACCTAAACCTAAACCTAAAACCTAAATTATTTAAATTTTAAACCTAAACCTAACCTAATTAATCTCAATCCCTAACCTAAACCTAAACTTAAACTTAAACCCAAACTTAAACCCAACCCAACCCGAACCCGATTTCCTAAACTTAAACCTTAACCTTTTCTCAATTCCCTAACCTAACTTATAACCTAAACCTAACCTAAACCTAAATTAACCTTAACCTAAACCTAAACCTAAACCCGTAACCTATAACCTAAACTTAAACCAAAATTAAATGTATTCAAATCCCTAAACTAAACCTACACCTAATCCTAATCTTAACTCCCTAACCTAAACCTAAACCTAAACTTGAAAACCAAAACCTAAACCCGATCCCGAACCCAACCCGATTTCCTAAACCTAAACCTTAACCTATTCTAACCCTAAACCTAACTTATAACCTAAACCTAAACCTAAACCTAAACCTCAACCTAACCTAAAACCTAAATTTTCTTAAACCCTAAACCTAAACCTACACCTAACCTAATCTCAACTCCTAACCTAAACCTAAACCCACCCAAACCCAACCCACCTAAACCTAAACCTTAACTTACTAACCCTAAACCTATTCTTATAACCTAAATAAACCTAAACCTATACCTTAACCTAAACCTAAACCTATAACATTAACTTAAACTAAACTTAAAACTTAAATGTATTCTCAAATCTAAACCTAAACACTAACCTAATCTCAATTCCCTAACCTAAACCTAAACCCAAACTTAAAACCCAAACTTAAACTCCACCCAACCCAACCCATTTCTTAAACCTAAACCTAAATGTATTTAAATCCCTAAACCTAAACCAACACCTAATCCTAATCTAACTCCCTAACCTAAACCTAAACTTAAACTTGAAAACCCAAACCAAAACCCGATCCCGAACCAACCCGATTTCCTAACCTAAACCTTAACCTATTCTCAATTTCCCCCTAAACCTATAACCTATAACCTTAACCTAAACCTAAACCTAAACCCGTAACCTTAACCAAACCTAAAAAACCTAAATGTATTCTAAATCCCTAAACCCAAACCTACACCTAATCCTAATCTCAACCCCTACCCTAAACTTAAAACCCAAACCAAACCCAACCCGATTTCCTAAACCTAAACCTTAACCTATTCTCAATTCCTAAACCTATTCTTATAACCTATACCTAAACCTAAACCTAAACCTAAACCTATAACATATAACCCAAACCTAAACCTAAAACCTAAATTATTCTCAAATCCCTAAACTAAACCTACACCTAATCCTAATCTCAACCCCTAACCTAAACCTAAACCAAACTTGAAAACCAAACCTAAACCCGATCCCAAACCCGAACCGATTTCCACCTAAACCTTAATATTCTCAATTCCCTAAACCTATACTTATAACCTAAACCTAAACCTTAAAAAAACCTTTCCTAAACCTTAACCTTAAACCAAACCAAACCTAAAACCTAAATGTACTAAACCCTAAACCTAAACCTACACCTAATCCAATCTCAACTCCTTCCCTAAACCCCTAAACCTAAACGAAAACCTAAAGAACCGGAACCCGATTTCCTAAACCTAAACCTTAACTATTCTCAATTCCCTAAACCTATGCTTATAACCTTAAACCTAAACCTAACCTAAACCTAAACCTATAACTAAACCCAAACCTAAACCTAAAACCTAAATTATTCTCAAATCCCTAAACCTAAACCTACACCTAATCCTAATCTCAATCCCTAACCTAAACCTAAACCTAAACTTGAAAACCCAAACCTAAACCTGATTCCGAACCCTAAATCGAAACCTAAACCTAAACCTAAACCTAAAATTTAAATGTATTCTCAAATCCCTAAACCTAAACCTACACCTAATCCTAATCTCAACTCCCTAACCTAAACCTAAACCTAAACTTGAAAACCCAAACCCAAACCCATCCCAAGTCCCAATTTCCTAAACCAAACCTTAACCTATAACCTAACTAAACCTAAACCTATAAACCAAACATAACCTAAAAACCTAAACCTAAACTAACCAAACCTAAACCAAACCTAACCTAAACCTAAAATCCCAAACCAAAACCAAACCTAAACTTAAAACCCAAACCAAACCATTCCCAAAATTTCCTAAAAAACCTTAACCTATAACCTAAACCTAAACCTAAACCTTAATAAACCTAAACCTAACCTAAACCTAAACCAAACCAAAACCAAAACTAACTTAAACCCTAAACCTAAACCTAACCTAAAACTAAAACCTAAACCTAAACCTAAATTAAAACCCAAACCTAAAAACCAATTTTCCCAACCCAAAAATTTTAAACCCAAACCAAAAAAAAATAAACTTTTAAACTTTATTTAAACAAATATTTAAATAATAAAACCTTTTTAAATTAAAAATTAAAATTTATTTTTTTTAATAAATAATTAAATTTAAAATTTAAAGTAAAAAATTAAATAACTAAAAAAATGCCCGCTTTACTAAACCTAAACCTTAAAACCTAAACCCCAAACCTAAAACCTTAACCAAAACCTCCTCCTTTAAAACCTAAATGTTTTAAACCCTTTATAAAACCCACAAAATTTTAAATCCCTATTTTAAATTTGAAAAAAAAACCCAAAGAAAAGGTTTTATTAAAAATTTAAAAACACAAATTTTTAATTTAATTTTAAATTTTTTTTAAAAAATAAGTTTTAAAATAAATAAAATTGTTGTTGATTTTTTTCTTTTTTATTTATGATGTTAAACTTATATGTATTTATGTGTGGATGAATGTAATGTGGATAAGATTGCTTGTGTTTAGATGGATGTAGTTTATGTTTGGATGAATGTAGTTTATGTTGGATTTATGTGGTTTGGGTTGTTTAGATGGATGTGAATGTGAATATGATGAAATATATTATATAACAGTGCATATTAGGAAGAATATGATGAAATATATTGTAACAGATGAATGTTGTCCATGACTGTCCTTGTAAAGGACGGTCTATGGCCGTCCTTTCAAGGCCCATAAGAGACGGTCCATAAAGTCCTTTTAAGGACGGTCCATGACTCCATGACAGACGGTCCATGGCCGTCCTTTCAAGGCTTATAAGAGACGGTCTATGATAGTCCTTTTAAGGACGGTCCATGACCGTCCTTCAAGGTTCATCAGAGGACGGTCGACGACAGTCTTTTTTAAGGACGGTCCAAGACCGTCCTTTTAAAGGACGGTCGATGGCCGTCCTTTAAAATCTTATAGGAGACGGTCCGAGACCGTCCTTTTTAAGGACGGTTCAGGACCGTCCTTTTTTGGGACGGTCCATGACCGTCTTTTTTTCATCAATAAAAATGACGGTTTTCGACCGTCCTTTAAGTAATACGACACGTCAAAATTTGACGGCCCTTGCGACGGTCCATGACCGTCCTTTTTGGCCATTTGAGACGGTTTTGGACCGTCCTTTTTTCGCAGTTTTGGCGTAGTGCATCCACCATACACATTTATTTCACCCACCCTACTATCCACCACACAAGTGATCAAGGTATGTGATCATCCATTTATCTGTCCTTTTATAGCTTACATGATCGACCAACCAAATACATCCAAACTATCCGCTTATTTATGATATAACTCACAAATATAACACAAATTTTTACATGCATGTACCATGAATAGATATAAAGAACACGCATGACTAAGAGCATGCATTCAATGTTTTCCTTTCAATTAAAGTATATGTTATAAATGTTTTTTAATAAAATAAATAACACAACTGCATTTCTTAGTCACGTGGGTGTGTGGATTTTAGAAAGTACGAGGTGCATGATTAGGATCAATGATTAATTATCTAGACTGTCTATTATACCTAACAGCTTAACTATTACAAAATATCCAAGTAAAAAGATTAGTTGATCATCCATTCAGTAACGTATACTAACAACTTGAAACTGTTAAATTCATACGCAAAACCATCACCATCCATAAAATTACAAAATCCTTCTGCTACCAAAATCCATACATCAATCCACCCATCTGTTCAATCACGCATTGTACATCAATAATTTCATGTGTACACTTATGTCTATATTGCTCACACATGGGCACCATATATATACATAGCTAAGCATAGCAATCATCATGTCATACATGCATATGGGTCCATTGTTACAGTCAATGATGGAGTAAGTTTTTGTTTATGAGGGATGTCATTAAAGGGTATGTTTAGGTGCTTTTAAATATGTGTGCATTTAAGGTGTGTTTAGATTATTTTAAACGTGTGTATGGGGAGACCCCTCTATTATAAATAGGATTGTAGGTGTAGGATCAAATAGTACAGCGTGGAAAAAAGCAAGAAAAAAAAAGAAGAAGAAAAAAATGCTTCTTAAAGTTTTTTGTCATGTAGGTAATCTCAACCTAAAGTTTAAAATTTTCAGCTTATTGTTTATATAATTTTATTTTAAATTTTAATAATAATACTTCTTAATTTAGTCTTAGATTACTTATATAATTATTATTGTGATTGATCATTTTTTCAATTAAGATTTATCTATTTATTTAACTTAACTGTTGAAATTTTGAAATATACCTTGAAATAATTATTGAATTAAATCGGTTTGGTTCATAGTACGATTCTAATTATTTAAAAAAAAATGAATTTTATTTATCTTAAAATATAACATAAATCAATTAATAAATTATTGAAAGTATAATTTATTTTAAATTTTAAATAAAAAATATAATTTTAATTTGATACTTTTAGAAATTAATAATTTAAATAAATTTTGTTATTAAACTAATCTAATTCATTATCTTTGGAATTTATTTAATAAATTTGTTAGATTATAATATGATTGATTTAAATCAATTTCACCAAAAGTTAAATTTAATTATAAATTAATTCATTAATTGTAAAAATACTTACTTGATGGAAATTTGTTAAATTTTAATTTAATATCAGAATAATTGAAAATTTTATTTGTTAATTTTATATTATAATTTAAATAAGTTTTAAATTTTAGAATTTAATGAATAAAAAAATAATTTTTTATGTTAATATGATTTATTATATATATATTTTTTTAAAATTGAAAAATATGATTTAAGTGAAAATGTTGCTTGAATTTAAGTTAAGTTTTAAAAGAAAATTTTCATATACATTATCAAATATTAATAATTCCTAAATTTAATGCTAATAAATTTTAAGAATTCGATGAAAAGTACTGTCATCTTTATGTACAAAACCCGAAGACTGAAGAGTTCATGAGTTTGGGAGCAAGGCAATATGAAGTGCGTCAATAGGACACAAAGATCAAGGAGCTGTCATGATTTATGATTTTTCTAGTGTCTGACGAAACCCGTAAATTATATAAGTTTGAGAGTGCTTTAATAGAATCTATTTGAAGTAGATTAGCCCATTTTAGGATTAAAAACTATGCACAAGTTTTGGAGCGTGTCTTGGCAGTAGAAAATGCAAAGAGTAGTGCCAGGACCACTTTGCACACACTGCTAATCTAGTAAGACGCAACCTAGAGGCAGATGATGATGTTGGCACTAATGGCCAGACCAGCTATAGTACAACCTTCATTGGAATTTCGAGGAGTTTGTTATAACTGCAGACTCGAGGGTCATACCTCCCGTAATTTTCCTTAACCACAACAACCTTAGTAACCAAAGAAATAGGGACCGCCACAATCATCCTTTTGTGTTTGGTAATGTGATCGAGTTTGTCGGTGGTGTTAGATCCTTACATATGAATGTTGGGTCATCGAATTCATGTGTTGTGTCATCATATGGTTATATATGCATGTGGAGATGTAGTCAAAGGTACCACTATTATATTTGGATTTCTACATAGAGTATTATTTGATTCTAGAGCATCGAATTCATTTGTCTCATATTGCCTCATATGCTCGTTGGGCTTATCTCTTGTTTCATTAGATACAAAGTTAGTAATTGCAACCCCTCTTAGTAAATCAATAAACCTATGTCAAATATGTAAATCATGCCCAATTATGTTTGGGAATGTAGAGTTGTTATTCGATCTTAAAGTTATGCCGATGAGAGAATACGATATCATCCTGGGAATAGATTGGTTGCCATTATATCGAGTCAAAATCGATTGCTTCAAAAAGATGGTAACTTTAAACTTTGATGGGTGATCACTGCTACAGTTCTTTGGGATGTGAAGGAGGAAAGAACTAGTTAGCCTACAAGCTCTTTCATAAGTGGACATGTAGGAAGGAGTAGAATAAATCCCAATCATCAACGAATTTTCAGAAATATTTCAGGATTACCGCCATGAAGGGAAGTGAAGTTTAGTATTAATCTAATATTAGGGACCACACCAATCTCTAAAGGACCATACCACATGGGTCTAGTCAAATTGAAGTAATTAAAGGAACAAATTCAACAACTCCTGAATCAATATTTCATTAGGCCAAGTACATCATCATTGGGAGCATCAGTTTTATTCATGAGGAAAAATGATGGCTTTATGAGGCTGTGCATCGACTATTGACAACTTAATCAGGAAACCATTAAGAACAAGTATCCATTACCAATGATAGACAACTTATATAATTAGTTGAATGGAGTATGATATTTCTCGAAGATAGACTTACGATCCGGATATCACCAGCTGAGAATTAAAGACGATGACATACCTTTTTCTTTTTTCAAAAAAAAAAAAGAAAAGAAGAAGGCTCAGAGGCCTTGAATTCGTATCATATAAGTTGTAACCAATTACATTTGGGGATGCCCAGAAAAGGCTGGGCGAACCTATCGTGAGAGCTTAAACAAGAAACCAAAAAAACTACATACAAAGGAAAGGAGGCGTCAATGATGATCCCTAATTGCACCCAGCCTGGTTTTATCAAGGAAAATCAGCCCTCTCACATGCTAGGGAAGCTCATCTAAAGAAGAGGAAAGATGGGCGATTTGGGTTTCACTACCAAGCCGGGCCAGTGCGTCGACTGGGGCATTAACCTCCTTGAAGATATGCCCAAAACGCACCTACCTCTTGTTCTTGAGATTCTCAATCCTTCTGAGCCAATAGTTCCATTTCCAACCTGGGCTTAATTTACCATTCAGGATATCCACCACTAATTGGGAATCTGATTCAACCTCCACCATAGTGAGGCCCCTATTAAGACAGAGGGAAAGCCTGTCATGGATGACTTTGATCTCCGCACATGTGTTGGTGCCACGTCCATAACCACAGATGATGACATACCCAAGACTACTTTTAGGACACGATATGGCCACTACGAATTTTTAGTGATGCCTTTTGGTCTGACAAATGCCTTACCAGTATTTATGGATCTTATGAATAAGGTCTTCAAACCGTATTTGGATCAATTTATTATAGTATTTATACATGACATCCTAATATATTCTAAGACCCAAGAGGATCATTGAGGCACCTTAGGATCACTTTACAAACATTAAAGGAAAATCAATTGTACGTTAAGTTGATGAAGTGTGATTTTTGAAAAGAGGAAGTGAAATACTTAGATCACGTGGTTTCAAAGAAAGGAGTGTCTGTAGATCCATCAAAGGTCGAGGCAGTAATGAAATCGGAGCAGTCCAAGAATGTGACAAAGGTGTGTAGTTTCCTTGGTTTAGCTTGATATTATAGTAGATTTATCGAATGATTTTTTTTCTTAAAATTGATAGATTATTAACTGATCAGTTGATAAGAAAAGGCACATATTTTAAATGGAATGAAAATTGTGAATTAGCTTTCTCTGAATTAAAAAATTGATTAACGTAAGCTCTAGTTCTAACATTTCCAACCGATGGAAAAAGATTTGTAGTGTATAGTGATGCGTCATACAAAGGGTTGGGATGTGTTCATATATAAGGTGGTAGAGTAATAACATATGCGTCAAGGCAATTAAAAACTCACGAATAGAATAATCTACGCACGATCTGGAAATAACAACGATAGTATTTTCCCTAAGGATTTGGAGATATTATTAATATGGCGAGCAGTTTGAATTGTATTTTGATCACAAGAATCTAAAATATCTTTTTGACCAAAAGGAATTAAATATGCGGAAGATGAGATGGATGTAATTCTTAAAAGATTATGAGTTTAACATTTATTATCATTCAGATAAGGCAAATCTTATGGCTGATGCATTAATTAGGAAGACATATAAACTTATGGCATATCCAACGATTCAAGAGTGGAAGATGCATGGTTAATAAAATAAAAGATTTTAATCTTCAACTTAGAGTATATAGTTCATGGGCTTATCTCAACAACATAGTGATGCAACCCACTTAGGTATATCGAGTGATAGACCACAAAAGAATGATGTGTGGCCCTTATGATGGAATCAGACTTCAAGGAAGATTATGTGTTCCACATTCCTGATTTGAAGAAGGAAATTTTAGATGAAACACACCACTCGAAGGTCACAGTTCACCCAGGAGGGACGAAAATGTACTACAATATTCGACATCAATATTGATGGAACAGCATGAAGAGAGAAATTACCGACTATGTGTCTAGGTAATATGTAAGTCAACAAGTCAAAACCGAGCATAAAAAACATTTAAGGTTGCTTCAGCCCTTGCTAATTGCAAAATAGATGTGGGACCACATTGCCATGGATTTTGTTGTGTGATTTCAGAGGATCAGACATAATCACAATGCCGTTTGGGTGATTATTGACCGATTAACGAAGTTTATATAATTTCTCCATATTCATATTTCTTCATCCCTAGAGGAGTTGGGCAAATTTTACATCAAGGATGCAAAGCTCGTATCCTAGACCATACCATTCTTTAGACTTTCGCGATCCTCCCCGTCGATTTCTGGCAACCCGCAACTTATAATCAGCATTTGCACGCGACCCTAAGTCACATCCCATAGATCTGAGTTAGCTCGACTTGAGACTTGTACCCTTGCGACCGTGCCGTCGCTACGGTTCCAACGCCACGTCTTACACGCCAATGTGATACCCGGGCTAGAAGTTATGGGCACACATTTATTTCAAAGAAACACCGCGCATTGTGAGTCCCGAGAGAATCTCTACCCAATTCATCACATTAATCAATCAATCAATCAAGTACTAGTCAAGTACACCACCCATCCCTCTCTTACCAACAATGCATGGAAACCCATACCTCTCCCATTCCCAAAGTCAACTAAGCCCATACCTCTCATGTCACTTCCTTTACAACACTCATTCCTCCCTCTTTCTCTTCATTTTCCCTCCATTGCTAGCCATGGACTCCAAGAAAGCTCCCAAATTTCCAGCCCTGGCCCTTTGCAAGCTCTCCACCCCCAAATCCAACCCTCCGAAATCAATCCCAATTATTGAATCTTATCCCCTTGGAGCTCTAAAACACATTGGTGAAAGAAGAAGTCCAAGATCTAAGGTGGGTGCTTGTCTAGGATTAGATCCTTCATTTCTTTTTGTGATCTTTAATTTTCATTTGCATGGGACCCATCTTAATGTATGTTGTAGATCCTAGAGGGGCCCATAGTACCGGGTCCCTCCATCATGGCATTCTTTCTCCCTCTCTCTCCCTCCTTATTTCATTTTTTTATGGTGATGATGTATGATGGCCCACCTGATGTGTACAACACATTCAGACCATCCATGGACCGCACTGTAATGTATATATTTTATCAATGCTAGCCCTCCATGGGGCCCGCCTTGCTAGATTATCCAGCGGACTGGCTTGCTGCCTGTTCTTCTAGACAGGCTTATATGAAAGAAAGCATAAATATCAGCTGATCCAAGGCCGAAGGGTCCCACACATGTGGACCCACCTGATGCATGCATTATATTCATGCCATCCATCACGGTGGAGCCCACCTTGATATGTGTTTCGTATTCAGACTGTCTGTCAACCGAACGTCTAGGGGCTGGACAATAAAAAATAATATTATTATATTATGGTGGGCCCCACATGGGACCCACTTGCTATAAGCTGATTGACTGGAGTACCTCACATAGCTACTGCATGTGACATCAACAAGTTCTGGGTCCCACACGAGGTATGTGTGATATTCACACCATCCAGTGGACTGGACGGTGGGACCCACCTTTTAATGTATGTGTTTCATCCGTCCATGGATCCCATCCACATGGTCCACCATGTTGTGACATATGATCCAAACCGTCCATCTGCATGGACGTCAGTAAGTTCGGTGGCCTGATCATGAGGTATGTGCTATATCTTTAGCATCCGTCCATTTTTCCTTGGACGTGGGGCCCACCTCACACGTGCTGCACGTGTGGGGGTGGGGCCCACCTTGATGTATGTACTCTATAACCCACACCGTCCAACACTCTGGACGATGGGACCACCTTAATATATGTGATTATATTCAAGCCGTCCATCTGTTTTGACGTGGGACCCACCCCACATGTGCTGCACGTGTGGGGGTGGGGCCCACCTTGAGATATGTGTTTTATCCCTCCCGTCCAGATGTTTGGGATGGTGGGGCCCCATGTGATGTATGTGTCTGTCCACACTGTCCACAGGTGGACAGTGGGACCCACTAGATGTAAATGTTGTATCCACTCCGTCCGGCCTCCGTGATATATGTGTTGTATATTCACACTGTCCATTCACGCGGCCCCCATGTGATGTACGCGTTTGTTCTAAGCTGTCTTTTTGGTGAGGCCCATTGTGATATATTTGTGGCCCATTTGGTGAGGCCCATTGTGATATATTTGTGGCCCATTTGGTGAGGCCCATTGTGATGTATTAGTGGCCCATGAGTGAGGCCCATTGTGATGTATATATGGCCCATGTGATGAGGCCCATTATGATGTATATGTGGCCCGTGAGTGAGGCCCATTATGATGTATATATGGCCCATGTGATGAGGCCCATTATGATGTATATGTGGCCCATGAGTGAGGCTTAATGTGTTGTATATTTGGCCTATGAGTGAGGCCCATCATGATGTGTATTAGGTCCTTTGTGTGAGGCCCATTATGTTGTGTATGAGGCCCTTATGTAAGGCCATGGGCCCACTATACGTTTGACTCTATGTGGGCCACTCCTTGGGAGTAATGTTGGTTAAATGTCCACATTGATGGGCATTGGTGGTTAAAAGTCCACATTGTCACCTTCCCTTAGGCCTTTGGTACGCCTATTTTCATCCTTCTTTAAGTGGGTTGACCCTAATCATTGGGCCCCATTGATATTTGCATGATCCATCTATCCTTATTAGGTTAACCCAAGCTGTCGGCCCCCCATTAGTTGCTCGTGAGGTTATTTTAATCTTGGAGTCTATCTAGGACTTATTTGGTCCCCTTAGGGCATCTAGCGTGCCATATGATAGTATGATGAAGGAAGCCCATTTTGGATCCTTAGGATTATAGGTAGGCCACCTAGGCCCAACCTTGATATGAGGAGAGTTCATCATCACCATAGACGGAAGGATCCATGTTATCAGATTTGGTGTATCCACAGTTGAGGATTGACTCTTATGTTATGAATCTGCTATCCTTCTATGGACTCCGCCTTGTGTATAGGCCGATTATCAATGCCGACTATGAGTACGTGCTAGTATAACATCATGATACAAACCATTGAGATGGTATGAAGCCCATTGTGATTGTATTAGGCTCATTCTCATTTCCCCTTAGTGGACTACCCCAAATTGATGTCCCTTTATTATTATTAGTATGATCCATCTTACCTTATTGGGCTATCCCAATTCTTTGGGTCCCCATTGATGCTATTAGAAGTACCCAAACCTGGAAGCCCACTCTTAAGCTCATGAGTAGGCCATCTAGACCCATTCTTGTTACGAGAAGGATGCATCATCACCTTTGGCCATAAGTAGAAGAATTTGTGGTATTAGATTTGGTGTATCCACTATTGAGGACCGATCCTCATGTTATGGATTAGATCTGTTGTCCTTCTATGGACTCCGCCATATATAGGCCGATTATTGGTTACGACTATTTTAGTATATACACTGAGTATGTGTTAGTATAACATTATAATTATATAAGGTTATTGCAAGGTTAATTATTATATGAGGCCCATTATGACCATGTGAGGCCCATTGTGATTGTACGAGACCCATTGTGATTATATGAGGCCTATTGTGATTGTATAAGATTTATTATGATAGCATGAGATCCATTGTGATGATACGAGGTCCGTTGTGATTGTATGAGTCTCATTGTGATTGTATACGGCTCATTATGATTGTATGAGGCCCAATTGTAATGTAAGAGGCCCATCATATGTGTGAGGACCATTATATGCGTGAGGCTCATTGTATGTGTGAGACCCACTATGTGTAGGTGATTATTGTACACCACCCATTCACTTATACGAGCCATGGGCTGTCTTATACCAGCCCACTATGATGTATATGATTATAATTATGCTTGGTATACTTCATGATACATGCCTATATGCATCATCCTCATGCTTGTTATGAGGAGTAATTGAGCATATTATGTGTCATTGGGCTGATTGTTTATGGGACTCCCTTCGAGATGGAGTTGCCCCACATGAGCATGCGGTATGCGCAGGTTTGATGCATGACTGGATGGTATGACTTATGCATCTCGCATTTTGTGATATGAATATCGTACACCCTAATGACATCAGGGTCGTGGCCTCCACAGGCATGTTATAGATGGCCAGATGGGACATCGAAAATATTTGGTTATAGCATACGGGGACGACAGATGTCCCTGGGTGAAAATCTCTAAACCCCCGAGACCAGGGGACGCCCCAACATCTAAACTGAGTGGATATATATGAGAACATGAGGGCCGTATACTAGTAGGTCGCATCTCTCACTGTGTCGTGGTCAGTTGAGAGGGGGTGTGGCCTTACCCTCCTGAGGAGTAGGTAATGTTAGGCTGAGTCCGATCAGCTCATAAATGGGTCCGTTATCGATGAGCCGGGCCGATACTGGTAGGTGGATAGTGAGGTCTCTTCCACTTACCCAGTTGTGCGCTTGATGAGGCGACAAGCTGGTGTAGAGTGTACTAGACCCCGGTTATGATCCCAGAGATGTATGGTACTGATATGTGGACTTATTGAGTAGGAGTTGCATACTCAGCATTTTATTCATTCATTCATTATCCACTCCAGCTGGTGGTGCGTAACTAATTTATTATGTGTATCGTCGTAATGACCAAGATTTCGACCAACCTGAGATCAGGAATTTACCACATTGAGTCTAACTATCCATATTTAGGTATGAGACTAGTTTGGATAGAAGTCCCTTGTGATGGACCCCATAACTGTGATACTACATACTATTATCTTGACTTCACACTCGAGTTTGGTCATTTCTTTCGCAGAGTATATTGCATTGCATCCTCAACACATAGCACTTGGTTTACTATGCTTCTGTATTGCATAACTTGAATGAGGTTGATGGTATTATGGACTTGCCAGGATCTGCATATTGCATTACATCCGTGGCATATGACATTTAGGTTGTTATGTTCTTGCATTTATATGGTTTAGATAAAGTTGATGGTATTCGTGGCTCTTCAGAATTGCATATTGTATTGCATCCTCGGTATCTGATATTTGGCTCATTATGACTCCGTATTGCATAACCAATCTGCATTGCATACTCTAATATTGAATGACTTATAGCCTTGCCAGTATTCCACTTATGCTGCTATTTGTGTGCTTGGCACTTATCTTGCGCACACACGTACACCACCTTCTAAGTTTTCTATAAGCTTAAGCATCGATAGATGTGTGTAGGTGATGATAGGACGTAGTCGAGCTTAGGCAAGAGCGTGCAACAGAGCTTCTAGAGCTTTTGGCATTTATCTTGTATTTCTCCTTCATGTATTGTACTCAAGTTTTTGATATTAGTGGATATGTGATAATGATGTTGCCTTTATGATTTGGGTAGACTTGTGGTTATGATCCTTTATTTACAAAAAAAAATTCACACTAAAAATCCTCCTTATAGGATTCCAAGATCGGAACCTGGCGTATGGGCGCTGGGAGCTGAGAATAGGGTACTACGGAGGTTATCGGCACCGGATTCGGCAATCAAGAATTCTTTGAGCCCGTTTCCCGAGTTCGAGGCGTGATAAAGGAGATCATTAGATTGCATGGTATCCCCATATCCATTATATCCAATTAAGACTTCAGATTCGCATTGCACTTTTAGAGGAGTTTTCATGATGCTCTGGGGACATCACTCGACTTTAGCATTGCTTTTCATCCATAGATGGACGAACAACCCAAATGAGTATATCAGATCCTTTAAAATACGCTTCGCTCTTGCATTTTCGAATTTAAAGGAAATTGGGACGATCATCTACCATTAATCGAGTTTGCGTATGATAATAGTTTCTAAGCTAGCATCGGTATGATACCGTATGAAGCGTTATATTGAAGACCATGTAGATTACTAAACTGTTAAACTGAAGTTGGAAAAAGAAGCATGCTTGGACCAGAGATTATGCAAGAAACGACCAAGAAGATATAAATAATTAAGGACCGCTTACGTACAACACAATATAGATAGATGTGTTATAAAGATCATTAAAGGAAAAACGTAGAATTCTTTGTGGGTGATCACGTACTACTCAAGGTATCACCGATGAAAGGAGTCATGTGATTTGAGAAGAAAGGGAAATTGGCATCGCGTTACATCAGGTTGTTTGAGATCTTATAGGAAGTAGACGTCATGGCCTACAGACTAACTTTAACCCCATAACTATCTGGTATTCACGACGTATTTCACGTTATCAATGTTACAAAAGTATGAGAGGGACGCATCACACTTCATTAACTGGAAGTAACTCTAAATTCGAGAAGACGTCATGTACATAGAACAACCCGTTCGTATCCTCGACATAAGGGATCAGGTATTTCGAACCAAAATCATAACACTCATAAAAGTGCAGTGGGGAAAATATGGAGAAGAAGAAGCATCATGGTAAAGTGAAGAGAAAATTCAAAAGTAATGCTCACATATTTTCACACCATAAGTACGTTCAATTTTGGGGACAAAATTTTCATTAAGGGGGTAGAATATAATAACCCAATTTTTTTTTTATGCATATGTGACCATCTACCATACACTCATGCATTTACCCCACCCCACCATCCACCACACACATGATTAAGGAATGTGATCACCCATTTATCAGTTCTTTTATATTTTATGTGATTGACCAACCAAATATATCCCAACCGTCCACCCATTTATGATATAACTCACTAATACAATACAATTGTTTACATGTGTGTAGCATGAATAGATATTAGGAGCAAGCATGATTAAAAGCAACATGTTTAACGTTTTATTTTTAATTAAAGTGTATGTTATGAATATATTTTTTTATAAAATAAATAACACGCGTACATTTGTTAGATATGTGGGTGTGTGGATTTTAGAAAGTATGAGGCGCATGATTAAGATAAGTGATCAATAATATAGACTGTCCATCATACCTAACAACCTAACTATTACAAAATTTCCAAGTTACAAGATTAGTTGATCATCCATTCAGTAACTTAGACCAACATCATGTAACCATTAAATTCATACGCAAAACCATCACTGTCCATAAAACTTCAAAATTCACCTATTACCCAAATCCATCCGTATTTATCTATCCATTTCATTCATCAACCCACCCATCTGATCAATCGGCCATTGTACATCAATCACTTCATGTGTACATCTATGTTTACATTACCCACACATGAGCACCATATATACTTATGTTGCTAAGCACAACAATCATCATGTCATACACACACGTGGGTCCATTTTTATAATCAATGAGGGAATAAGTATTTTGTTTAGGAGAGATGTCATTTAAGGGTACATTTAAGTGCTTTTAAACATGTGTACATTTAAGGTGTGTTTAGGTTATTTTAAATATGTGTGTATGGTAGGACCCCTCAATTATAAATAGGCCCATAAGTGTATGTACGAGTAGTATAATGTGGAAAAAAGGAAAAACTGTTTCTTAAAATTTTTGTCAGGTAGGTGATCTCAATCTAAAGTTTAAATTTTTTAGCTTATTCTTTATGTCATTTTATTCCAAAATTTAAAAATAATACTTCTTAAATTAGTTTAAGATTACTAATATAATTATTGATGTGATTAATCATTTTTAAAAAATTAAGATTTATTTATTTATTTAGCTTAATTGTTAAAAATTTGAAATATACCTTAAAATAATAATTTTTTTTTAAAATTTTTTATTTGCAAAACCCCTTTTTTTTTTTCAAAGAGACTACTTCATTGATAGCTGAGAAATACACACATTCGGGAGGAATCCCCACAAAATTCGGAGACCACTCCTATCATAAAAGGCAAAAGAAAGCTATACCTATTTTATTTTCCTATCTTTTTTTTTTTGAGTTCATTTTACCGATCGAAGCGCACCCAGCCCCGTTTTATCTAGGAGAATCTGGCCTCTTATGAAACGCGGAAGAGAGGACATACTGGGGAAACGACTATCCGTCTGCTGAGAACTACCAAGCTTAGCAAGACTATCCGCCGGACTGTTGGCCTCCTGATGGACATGATTTAGAGAAAAGGAGCTCGAGGCCAAAAGAGCCCTGATTCTAGAGAGCCAATAGGTCCACTTCCAGGAGGGGGAGGAGTGATGCAGCAGACTATGGACAGCCCAAGCAGATTCAGTTTCAACAACGACATTTTGGAAACTATGATCGATACAGCATTTGATACCATCATGCAGCGCCCGTAGCTCCGCTAAGTTGTTGGAAGCTAGCCCATACCCATGCGAGAACGCAAAAATGAGCCCCCCGGAATGGTCTCGGCAAATCCCACCACCTCCAGCCAAGCTAGGATTAGCCAGGGAGGACCCATCTACGTTGAGCTTAACAAAGCCTGCTTCCAGTCCTAACCATTTGATTATAATGAATCTGCAGGAGGGCTGAGGAGATCTGCGATTGGAAGGAACACCAGGGTAAGCCTGAAACGATTCCAAAGAATGAGGAGAAATCGACGACAGCCATCAACGAACCTTAGAGAGTATGGCTGAAGCAGAGGGCAAATACCCATCATACCTGTACCTATTCATCGCTTTCCAAACTTCCCATAAGATGAAAGCCGAGGCAAGGCGAAGCTGAATAGAAGAGACCTTGGGTGGCAGAGGTTAGGTCCACCACCAAATGAGCCGCTGTCGATTTGAGATGTTGTGGAAAATGGGGATTCCAAACAAACTAGCAGTAACACTCCACATAAATAAGGCCATCTCACCCTGCAGGAAGAGATGGAAACTCGTCTCCACCTGAGGCCCGTGGGGGGGAATAGATGAGCAACACATACACTTTGATGCCAGGTTGATGCTTTTTCCTTGGATGCAAGAATCTATGGGAATCGCATGATTCAGCAGTCTCCAAGTGAATGAGGAGATCTTAGGAGGTATAGCCGAGTGCTACACGAACTTGAACCAGGGGAAAGAAAGGTCTGGTTGACGAAGGAGGTTTTAGGAAGACTTAGCTAAAAATTTGCCCGATGGCTCCAAGGGCCACATGAACCTGTCCTCACAATCTAAAGTGCAGTAGCCCCTCTAGGAGATGTGATGACTAAGCTAATCTGGGATCGCCGAGGGCAAATTTTGCTTTAGGCCATTATGGTTGATAAATTCTACCACCTAAGACGCACTCGAATTGGTCGGAATGACTATGGATGCTTGGGCGTGCAGCAGCCCGAGACCGGTCCAGTTAGAATGCCACATACTACAATCCCCCCGCCCGATGATGACTTGTGCATGTCGTTCCAAAATCGAGAACAATAGCAACAACACTTTCTAGATAGGGGACACGAGTTGAGGAGCAGTCGACTGTGGACCGGACCTGAGATTCTGGAATTTAGAGTGCATGAAAGTACCCCACAGACTATTGCTCCACCCATGCATAACACCCCACGCCAACTTCAAATGGAGGGATCGCATCACCTCTTTGATTCTCCTAACCCTAAGGCCCCCTTCAAGAAACGGCCTAGAGATGGAATTCTAATTATGCCAGTGACATTTCATCTTGCCGTTAGAATAACCTCAGAAAAAATTTGAAAACATTCCCTCAATTGATTTGAAGACCTGATTCGGAACCATTGAGGCTGCGAGAGTGTGAATAATGATTCCACTGAGAACATGCTTGATTAAAATAAGACAACCAGCTTGGGAAAGGATCCTAGACCTCCATCCACTGATTCTGGACGCTATTTTAGCCAGAAGCGGTGTAAAAAAAGAGCATCTGCTCTTCCCGTTGAAGATGGGGACACCCAGGTAGGAAAGGTTGCCGCTGGCTTTGGTGACCCAAGGATATCTTCAATCCTGCGACTCCTGAAAGTAGAGAGCTTTTAAGAGCAGTAAAATGCACTCTTACGAAGGTTGATCTGCTGAACTGAGATGACCTGGAACTGGTTGAGAAAAGCAGTGACTGCTTGCAGAGACCTCTTAGACCCATTTAGAAATAGGATCAAGTCATCGGTGTAGAGAAGATGGGAAACCTGGTGGCACCCCTGCTTCAATTTATAAGGAATGCAATGCCCAGACGAGACAAGATTTACGAGGCCCCTACTGAGGACCTCCGCAGCAAGAATTTCCCTTGGCAAAGGCCCCTAGTCGAATGGAAGAAACTGCAACTCAATCCATTGACGAGGATTAAGAACCAGTTGTCACCCCAACAGGCTTCAAGGAGATGGATCCATCGCTCGCCAAACCCAAATCGCCTCAAAACCTGCTTAAGAAAATTCCAGTCAACCCTATCGTAAACCTTTTCCATATCCAGCTTCAATACAATATTTCCCCCATGAACCTTCTTTCCAATATCTCTAAAGACCTCTTGAGCCAGCACGATACTCTCAGCAATATATCTCTAAAGACCTTAAAATAATTGTTAAATTAAATCAACTAGGTTCATAGTATAATTCTAATTATTAAAAAAAGAAAATTAAATCTTATTTAGCTTAGAATATAATATAACTCAATTAATAAATTATCGAAAGCATAATTTGATTTAAATTTTAAATTAAAATCTAATTTTAATTTTAAACATTTAGAAATTAATAATTTAAATAATTTTTTTATTAAACTAATTGAATTCATAAGCTTTAAAATTTATTTAAGATTTTTTTTTTTGGATTATAATATGATTGATTTAAATCAGTTTCACCAAAAGAACACCCTGATCCATAGCTCAAGTGGTAGACTGAGTGAAAGATACCTCGTTTTAACACTGAGGTCTTGGTATTGATCCCTAGTGGGGGTGGCTAATAGTGAAGTGTGAACTGACAGTGGGGTGTACTTTTTCTTTTCACCAAACTTCCATTGATCGGCAAAAGATATACAGGCCTTCGGGAGGGTCGCCACAACAAAAAGACAAGGGATCCCTCCTATCGTGTCAACCCTCTAACCTAAAAGCTTTATACAAAGAGAAGGAAGAAAGAAACCAACGCACTAACCAGCAGGACAAGGGCGGATCGATCTAAGGCTGACCTTGTCAAGAAATACTAGACCCTTAATAGGCCTAGGGAGAGTATCAACGTGGTCATGAAGGGAATACCGCTGGGATTCACTCCCCATCTTTGCCAAGCCATCAGCCAGGCCGTTGCCCTCATGAAAGATATGCTTAAACGAGAAGCTACCCGATTTACTCAACACATCGATCCTTGAGACCCACAGTTTCCAACTCCATGGACAAGCAGAAACTCCTAGAAGAATGTCCGTAACTAGCTTAGAGTCTGATTCCACAATTATTTGAGTCAGCCCTTTTTTTATGGTCAACACCATTCCATCATGTATAGCTCTTAATTCGGCGAAGTTATTAGTGCCAACCCTGTATCCTGCAGAAAACGCGAAAATGAAAGAGCCATCGTCCTTACGACAGATACCTCCACCCCCGGAATGGCCAGGGTTGCCCCTAGTAAACCCATCTACATTTAATTTAAACCAGCCTGGTGAAGGGTAGAGCCATTTGATCAGCAAGGGGTCAAACCTGAGCCGACTGGGAGCTGAAGGCAAAGGGATGTCTCTGCTATGGGCTGCAGGATTGGAAGAAGACGGGAAGTCGGGGATTGTCTGAGACGCCCACCAAATGATGCGGCGAATAGAAGAGTTGGTGTTCATGTCAACGCCGTCGAAAGTAGCTTCATTTTTGGCCCTCCACACCTCCCAAAGAATGATAAGGGGGAGGGAAGTTCTGACCTGACGCGAGGCGGCACCAGGCACATCAGCATTTCTCCATTGGAGGAGTCTGCCTAGAACAGAGGCGTGAGAAATAGGGGATAAGCTGCATAATCTTCGAAAGTGATTCCAGATGTGATCTGCCTCCAGACTATGTAGGAAAAGATAGTCGGTTGTTTCCCTATTTGGCTGAGAGTTCCCGTTCAGGCTACAGCACTGGCATCTGGAAGCGAGAGCAATACCCTTAGCCTGGACATGACTATCGACAGGGACGATGTTTTGAAGTAGCCTCCAAGCAAATAAAGAAAATTTCGGGTGGAAGGTTTTGGGCCAGATCTATTCGCCCCAAGGGACTATGGTGGAGAACCTTCTCGTGAGCAACCAAGCAGATTTAAGGGTGAACTCCCTAGAAGGATTGAACGGCCAGACACAGGTAGCCGGCTCCTCCAAATTTGTAAAACCTTTGTTGAAAATTTCTTCGATAATTTGCTGAGGAAGGTATTGAAACAAACTGGACGGCGGAAGCGGCCCTGCAGTACTGAGGAAGACCTTCACCTTTAACTGACTTCAAATAGGCGGGATTGGCCTATCAGCGAGGAGAAGCAGCGGGTCCAGGCCGCACCAATTTGAGCTCCAGACATTGGCCTCTCCCCGATTCACCGTCCATTACACGTGATGGAGGAGGGAAGGAAAAAAGGCCCTGATTTTTTTCCAAAGGGAGGATCAGGTGGTATGTAGAGGAACATCGGAGGCGTCTTGTAAATCTCTACCAAACTTTGCATGCATCAGCTTAACCCAAGGCCCGTGGAGTCTCCCGTATTTAACATTCTAAGCAAGCTTCATGTGAAGAACATTAAGGACCTCCTTAAGATCTCTGATCCCCAGACTTCCCTCCTTTTTTGGCATTTTCATTTTCTTCCAAGCGATCTAATGGAACTTTTTCCTCCCCTCAGCCCAGCCCCAAAAAAAGTCAGCGAACCTTTTATCTAATTCTTGAATTACCTAAGCGGGAATGCACATTGCTGACATGATATGAATGGGATAGCTGGCTAAAACATGGTGAATAAGAACCATCCTACCCACTTGAGAAATCAGCCTGGCTACTAACAAGCTAACAGAAAAAAAAAAAAAAAAAGTTTCACCAAAAGTTAAATTTAAATATAAATTAATCCTTAATTGTAAAAATACTTGGTTTATATAAATTTGTTAAATGTTGATTTAATATCAGAATAATCATAAAATTTATTTGTTAAGTTTACATTATAATTTAAATAAAATTAAAATTTTAAATTTATTAAATAAAATAATAATAATATTTTTTATGTTAATATGATTTATTATATTTTTTAAAAAATAAAAAATATGATTTAAGTGAAAATTTTAATTTAATTAAAGTTAGAATTTAAAATAAAATTTTCTTATACATTATCAAATATTAGTAATTCCTAAATTTAATAATAATAAATTAAAAATATTATATTTAAGAATTTTAATTATTAAAATTTTGACAAAATTATATCTAGACTTATTAATTAGAAATAAAAATTTATATTATTGATATTTTGGAGATTTAATTAAGTTTGTTTATTCTTATAATAAACTGGTAATATTATTTTAAGAGTAGCAAAAACATCAGAATAAATCCATGATAGCTTTATGTTTATATTTGGAATTTTCGATTATGAAGTAATGATGCATCTTGTATGCATGTTTAACATTTATTGAGCATCGAAATTGATATATTGGGTGTAATGTAAACAAGTAGGGTGATCCTGTCCCTTGTGTGGAAGACTCTAAAGCTAGAAAGTAAGGTAATTGTGTCTCTTGAGTGAAAAGCCCTAAAACCCACTGGATCCGTTAGAGTATCCTTTATATATGGCATGTGAGTATAATTATGTGCACTGACATACTTTAGAGGTACAACTGGAGTACTAGTCTGACCAACTAATGTATAAATGAGTCCCTCACCACGAGGTACCCATGCGTGTGTGTTAATCTAATGTGGTCATCCACTTGGTTACGATGTCGTAAGAGATGAGAGATATTATTTATGAGAATTCATGGAAAGTACCACATGTATAACATATTATGATTTTAATTCTTAAATCTATGTTCTTCTATTATCTGTATTCTATTTTTCTCTATTATTTATAAAAACTAATTGGATTTAATTATTTCAAATTTTAGGTAAGAAATGATCCTACTGGGGGTACCATTAGTTTTTCCTTTTTCAACAAGTTAGGTTTACTTTGAATTTCAATTCAATTTTATTATTTAGGTTTAGTTTGAATTTCAAATTTCGATGTAAAAAAATTATCATGAGAGTTTAATTTAGTAAATATTATATTATTTCAGTAGTATTTTCCTTTTAGATGACTCTAAATATTTATTAAATTTCTAGTTATGTGGATTGTAATGAATATCAATTTATTAAAACTCACGAACTCGGGATTTAGGTCTTGAATACCCTATTAGGGTACTTGAATTTCAGGGAGTGACAATGTGTTTGTTAAAACTCTCCCCCCGACGCGTATACACATAGTGCTAGAATGTGCAGCACACGGTAGAAGATTGCCTTTCATTGAATGGATGTTTTCGTTATTATGCACGAGTGATCTTTTTAGGGTGACCACAACCTAATGTATATGACTTGTTTGGCTCGTCCCAGCTTTCTTGGTTGTGCAATACATTTCCCAAGTGTAGCCTTTGAATGTTGCATTTAAAAAAGTGGTATTAGCCATAGTCGATTAGGATACAGTGTACCCACACTCGGATAGAGTCCGTGGACCTGCCCTGAGTTGGGGAATCATGAAATTCCCTAGAATGAATTACTCTTGATATATGGTCTTCAACCTGGGTAAAGGTCTCGGTTAAGAGAGAAGAAAGGATTAGCCACCTTCTCTTGCCGCACTCACGTGCAGTCTCTACTTAAAGGGATGTAAAATTTTCATTTAAATCATATATCTGCAAGAAATATTAGACATATGACCATGCTTCGTATAACCCTATAAGAGGCTTGTTGAGGTAAAAATAAAAAGAAAGAAGAAGAAGTAAACAGATCATAGCCTTGCTTTACAAAACCAAGGCCTTGGGCAGTCGACAAAATAAGAAATAAATAACCGAACACAGTAAAAGAAAAGAAATAGTAATTGCAGAAAAGGGAATGAGTGGAACAGATAATGTTCTGAGCTTGATTGATATGTGAGAAAGAGAAAAGAAAAGTCTCGGACCTCCCTAATCCTGATTTTACTCTTAATGTGATAGGGTTGGCTTAGCTGAGTTAAATTGTTGTCGTTGGCTAAGGCATAACATAGGCTAGGTATGGTTATTGAAGCATATCTTAAACAATAGAATCACCTCTTTCTTAGAGAATATAAAAAAAAATAAAATTAAAAAACTCTTATACTATTTCTTCTGCCATTTCTGCCTCTCCTAAGCAATGGGAAAATACCCATTTATATAGGCTTGAAAACTGTCAGCTAATAGTCGACTGACGGACACTTGTCAAATTTTTTTAATGCAGGATCTATCAGAAATATTTTGCAAAATCTCGAGGCATGATTTGTGGCTCCAAGTGGTCTTTGCTGATGAACAGCCGACAATCTACTTTACCCAGGGTGAGGTGTTTATAGATGCCCCTCTTTGCAAGTGGTTGATAACAACTAAATGCCAAAGCAAGCGGACACCCCCACTACCTTGAGATGGTGCAATCATGCCTCAACTTAATCATAGTATCTTAGTCGAACTGCATATCTAGTCAATGATTAATTCGAATGGCTCTTGAGACTTGAGGAAGACGTTACGACTTGTCCATGCGCTTTCTCCGGCTTTACAAGCTATCAAATCGTAACCCTTTCACATAGTGATTAATACGTATGCATTGAATGTACTATTGAATTGGATTCAAGAGTGGTTAGAGCCCCTACACTTTCTCTGGCCTTATGAGGATAACCATTTAATTTGAAGTAGTTGAGTAAGATTCATGTATACTTCATCCGGAGTCACCCAGAGGTAAGTATGGGTAACGGACAGTTGCCTGCACATACTATGGCTTATTGATCTCTCACATTATCCATACTAGTCTTGATAGGTTTTCTTGACTATAGCCTTTTTAAATTATTCCTCAGTTGGACGAGGCTTTGAGGTTAATACTTTGGCTGATCTTGAGCCTTTTCACCATTGAAGTGCAATTGCAATATCTTAATCATTGCTTAGTTCATGATCTAGGACTTCTAGGTTAACATTTGAGGTTCAAACCAGTTGTCTCATTTTCTCATATGATTTCGAGAAAAATTAAAAATTCAAAAAGTCTCCCAAATCAATTATTACTTGTGAGTTGGTAACCACCGGGGAGTATGAGGAACTGTTTGATTGTGGGGTGCCATATGTATTTATTATTATTATTATTATTATTATTATTTGAATTTTCTTAAAGTCCCCACCTGTAGGATGTGGTCTCATGGAGTTTTTATTGTAAAGATTTTTTGAAAGTTTATTCTAGACCATTTATTTTGAAAATATCTACTCAATTCCACGGGTGGATGTCATCATGTTATTTTTATTTGGCCCTCTATTTTTTAGAGAAAAAGTGAAGTGACACCATTAGGGGATTTGGTGCGATAATTCTTTTCAAGACCATCTTGATACATCGTTCCGAGCTTGGATGGGCTCAATCAAGATAGGATGGTTCTGATTGGGCTCTTGTGTTAGGAGTCTTTAAGGAATTCAATTTGTCATCTCAAGCATGGATTGTCCTAATCAGGTTTTGATGGTTAAGATTGAACTTATTGTAGATATTTTTGAATGATCCAATTCATCATCCACATCTGGACAATCCTGATTGTTATGCAGATGGTCAATATTGGGTTTATTGCAGTGATTTTTGAAGATCCAATCCACCATCCATCATCTGGACTGTCTTGATTAGTATCGAGATGGTCAACATTGGGTTTATTGAAGTGATTTTTGAAGATCCAATCCATCATCCATCACCTGGACAGTCCTGATCGGTATCCAAATGGTCAAGATTGGATTTATCACAAGATTTTTAAATGATCCAATTTGTCACCCATCATCTCGATCGTCTTAGCTTCATTTTTGGGCTCAAGCCCTAAAATTATCTGGTAAAATGGATGGATGGAGTGGATAAAATACATAAATCATGGTGGACCCCATAGAGTTTATTTATTATGCTTAGAATTACTTAGTACTCAATTCACTTCCCGTGCATTTAGGCCGTTTTTGCCTTAGATTGAGCTTTCCAGCTTGTCTTCTCTTGATCCTAGCCGTCCATGAATTCACCTGCCACTTGTTGTACATCAAATCCTCTTCTTAACTGTCTACCTTTAGAACACAAACTGACTTGATAAGATTTTTCTGCAGAAGGGGAGCTATGCATCCTTCAGAAGGATTGATGCTTGGTACATAAGCATTCAAAATTTTTACACTTTACATAAATTATCTCAAGTTAAACTGAGTAAACTGTGGAACCCGTTGTCATTGAAGTCATAATCCCAGATTAGTTGAACCATCCCAACCTTTGATTCATAGTCACTTGTTTGTTGAAACAAGGCCTTCGGATAGTTTTGTTTTTTAACTTTCCAATAGATGTTAACAAATCTGACAATTTGTGATTCATGATATTAAGGGAACATGTATTAGAAATTGAGATAAACTCGATTTCTAAGATGATCATTAATACATGATACATCTCTCAGGACTTATAATTTGGATAGTTTAATTTCAATCACCTTAATGCCATGCATGCAATTTCTTAGCAATTCAAGTACTCGTGTACCATTCATCCCACTTTACTAGAATTTCAAAGATTTTTTTCTTTGGAGAATAGTCAATCCATAAGAGTTTAAAAAGAGACCAATGGTTAGGATTACAAACCATGTATCCTATCTATCAGAATTGAAACTCCACCTATATTGGAAAGGTGGTGCAAGGAGGGATGTGGTGAGGTCGATCACCATCTTCCATAGAGAATAACTACGTCGAATCCACGTAGCTTTATAGACTCCTCACAGAGCTTCCTTGCATATACGAGGGACAAAAGCAGGAATATTCCTAATAAATTTAAAATAATATGATTCGTGATTAAAAAAGTGAAATTATAATCCTTTAGATAATGAGCTCAAACTTAGGATGGAGTTTTAGACTTGACTCCAACTCAAACACCTTAACAATGTGACTTAGTATAAATAGTAAACTTACTATTTATAGATGGCCTCCATTCCTACTAAAGTTCTTGGTTTTCGGCCAAAAATAGTATGTGTCTAATTTGGCCTAACCACGTTATTCTCCTAACTTTTATAAGCCCGTTTCATATTGGGCATGACTCCTACAACTCAGGATCAAAATTTATAGTTGAACCAAAACTTACTATTTATAGTAAAAACGAAATTAAATGGGACTTTTGACCGTAAATATGATGGAATCTCACAAATCCAACATGGGGAGCCCAATGTTAGATGTTTGGTTCGCTTATTTAGCTTCTCCTACATTAAAATCATATATAATATGCCAAAAAACTCATCCCAATTTGCGAGATACGACCGATTTAAGGTCTTAACGGTCCAGATTGTTTCCGCCACCGATCGGGCCTTCTTTGGTCCATCTTTGCCATAAATGTGTCTGCGACCTACTTTACATCAATCCCCTTTACTTCAAAAGAACTTGACCTCGATTTCTCATCCATCTTCGGTATATGATACACGGTCATGTCTACACTGTTGAAAGTACATGAGATCTCCATGTCATCCGAAAAATCAGCAATGTAAGCATTGTTATTGATATTTTGGAGGATTAGTACTGATTCAATCTTCTTGTTCATCAACTTGTTATAGGTCTTGGTCGAAAATCTCTCCTTGCGTATATAAACCATAACATTGTCACCAACCTTGAACACCTTTTGTCGTCAATCCTAGTCGACTGGATCCTTGTACTTGTCGTTTGAAGCTTGCAACTTTTCTTACACATCTGCATGAATGCTCATGATTCGGTCTGTCACATGCTTTATTGCAATGCTCTTGCCTGGGAACTTGGGCAAAGGACTAAGTATGTGGTGGGGCACTTGACCATAAACAATTTAGAATTGAGACTTCCCTATCAAGCGGTTCACCATATTGTTGAATACAAACTCCGCTTGAGACAAGGCCAAATCCTATTACTTTAGCTTTAAACTTGAAATACACCAGAGGAGGTTTCCCAACATACGATTCACAACTACAGTCTACCCATCGGCCTACGGGCAGTAGGCACTACTAAACTGAAGTTGTTTACTGAACCAATTCCATAAAGTCCGTCGAAAGTGGCTAATGAACTTCGTTTCATGATCATAAGTGATGGTCTTGTTAACCATATGTCTCTAATTAAAGAATAGATTTGCCACATGTGTTACATCGAGGGTCTTCTAACATGTGATAAAATGTGTCATCTTTGAGAAATGATCTACAATTATGAACACTGAATCCATGTCGTGCTGTGTTCATGGGAGACTAAGCACAAAGTCCATAGATAAGTCCTCCTAAGGCCCGTCAAGCATGGTAATAGGGTGGAGAGGCCCGTATTATGAGATTTTCTCTTGGAGGTCTAACAAACATAATAGTGCTGCACTGTTCTACCCACGTCATGTACAAATTACCTCTAGTAATACCATTCCTCAACAATAGCCTGCATCTTGTTTCGCCGAAGGTGTCCACCAAGGCCACCTCCATGTAACTCTTAAATAATCTATTTTCTTAGAAAACTTTTGGGGATGCATAGTTGATACCCTTTGAAAAGGAAATTATCTTGCATATGTAGGTCAATGGGATGACCCTCTTAGCACCTCATCCATGCATCATTGAAGTCATCATCCTTGGCATATAACTCCTTAAGACGGTTGAAGTTGACCACCTCATTACTCATCATAACCAGTCATTATGCACGACGGCTAACTGCATCAGCCACCTTGTTCTGCTGCCCTGACTTGTGCTTTATGAACATGAATTCTTACAAAAATGTGGCCCATCTAGCATGCACACAGTTCATGTTATCCTGACTATTTATAAACTTTAAAGCTTGATGGTCAGTGTATAAAACAAACTCATTCTCAATCATATAATGCTGCCAATGTCGTAGCTTGTGAACCACTGCGTATAGCTAAAGCTCATATGTCAACAATTTCTTTTGGGCTTCACTGAGCTTTTCGCTATAAAAGGCTACCACCCTACCTTTTAGTGATAAGACTCCTACAATTTTGACATATGAGGCATCACACTCAACCTCAAATATCTTGTCAAAACTGAAAAGAACCACGAGCAGTGTAGTGGACAATTGATGCTTGATTTTAGAAAAATCCTTGTCAACCTCATTGGCCCACTGAAATGGCCTGTTTTTATGTAATTTGTAATGGGTGTGATTATAGTACTGAAATTTCACATGAATCGATGATAGAATGTCTCTAACCCATGGAAACTTCGTACTTCATTGATGTTTGTCAAAACCAGTTATTCCCTAATGTCTCTTACATTTTTGTCATCCACTCGGATACCCATGGACGTCACAACAAAGTGCAAAAATAACAAGCTTTCGATAAAAAAAAACTACATTTTTTATATTAAGATACAACTTGTTCTCAGTGAGCACTTAAATGACTTGTCTTTTTTTTTTAAAAAAATTTTAAGAACGGTGGACATTTTCCACCGAGATATCATTGATGAAACAGGATTTACAGCCTTTCAGGGGTGTCTAGACAAAAAGAATTGGACCTCACCTATCGTATACGAAGAAAATGAAGGCTACACAAAAGCTAGCTAACCAAGAGCGAAGCCGGAGCACCAGGAACAGAAAAACTAGAAACATATAGCAGAGGAGGAACCAAGAACTGAAGAGCAGGGGAACCGACAACTGAGCATAAAACCACTCAGTTGCTCGCCCCAGCCACAATCGGCCCCTCCCTGAAGAACTATCCCACTCCCATTTCGGTTTCCCTATTCTGACCTGCCCCATATTGGTTTTATCTAATAGGAGGGAGCCTTTAGAGGAGCGGGGAAGCGTAGAGCAGGAGGTAAAAATCCTATCCAGAGCTCCACCACTGGCAAGCTTAGCTAGCCCGTCTGCCACTGAGTTGCCTTCACGAAAGGTGTGGGAGAAGTGAACGTTAAGGGACAGAGCGAGCCGCAGAATAGAGTCGATATGGTACCACAGGTTCCAACCGCAAACGAGAGAGGGGGAGTAGAACAGTTGGAAAATTAAGCGGGAGTCAGTTTCAACTATAACATTTCTCAGCCCCCTATCAGAGCAGATGCACAGCCCATCAATCATCGCCCGCGCCTCCGCAATGTTGTTCTAGACCGAACTGTACTGATTGTAAAAGGCGAAGACCAGATTGCCATGATGGTCCCTGCATACACCACCTCCACCTTCGACTCCTAGATTGCTCCTGGCCGAACCATCAACATTCAGCTTGAACTAATCTCTACAAGGTTTAACCCATTTGACAATTTGAACGGAAGCGAGGGGAGAATGGAAGATTGCAATTGATGCCCAGGGCCTACAAGATACGAAACTCTCTAAAGGAGATATTCGGGAAATCAGGGAGAAGCTTCCCCATCTCATTTAGCCAGTTAAAGATGCGGGAGATCATCTGGGAGGCAGAGAATGCGGTGCCGTCAAATCTAGCCACATTTCTACCTAGCCAAATTTTCCATAGGATAAAGGGAGGAGCCAAGCCACGTAGGAATTTCCACATTGAGGATTTTCTCGTAGCCGATGACCATTGAAGGATCCGTTGATTGATAGATTGATCACCGAGGAGGGGAATGTGAAGAAGCTGAGCAAAGTAAGCCCATACCTGCGAGGCCACTCCCCCGTAGCAGAGAAGGTGATTAAGGGATTCAATGCTGGAGGAGCTGGGAAGGGGCGATCGAAGGGAAGCATTTGGGATTGAGGGACCATGTTCAAGGATGGCAAGGGTGGGAGACAGGCTGAGCAGCTACGTCGGCCTGCTGCGCAACAGGGAGCTGATGCTGGGAGGTCTACCTATTGGAGGGCTATCTGCAGGAGGAGACCTGCTGAAAGAACTGCTTGGAGAGAGGGCCTACTACGTAGAGAGGCCGTTGGACCAATTGGGAGGTGGATTGGGGGTCAGGAAGTCACTGCAGCAGACACACCTGGAGACTAAATGGACCCCAAATATTTGAATAGCTTCATCCACAGGAACAACCTTGTGCATCACCTTCCAGAAAAACACTGCAATCTTTGGGGGAACCCACTTATTCCAAGCCCACGTCGTCCAATGCTAGACTAGCCTTCGAGAACGTAGGGCCTCCCAGCTGATTTGAGAGAGAATTTCTTCAATGAATTAAGCTTCCAAACAAGGTAATCGTTCCTGTTAGAAAAGGACACATCGCAGGCCCTGATCAGGTTGATAATCTCAGTTGGGAGGCTACCTTCGATGTTAGAGAGATCCCACGAGCCCGACTGGGCATAAAAGTCCTTCACCTTGATTTCTCTGTTAATGCTAGTGATAGGCGAAGTGGCAGCACCAATGAGGAGACCCCCTCCTGTCCAATTTTGTGTCTAGAAGAAGATGTCCCCTGTACCAATCATCTATCTAGAGTTGTGAATAGTGAAAGGAAGCTGCGTCTTAACGTCCTTCCAGATACTCGAACCTGTTCTCCCAAAGGAGCTATCAGCGCTGTAGAACTTGACCAGGTATTTGGATGAAAAGAAGGAGGCCCAAAGAGATTTGCTGACTAATAGATTCCAAGCCATCTTGCAGCGGAAGCTATGCATGATGTTCGAAAATCGTTTGACGCCTAGACCACCTTCCGATGAGGCATAGCAAAGCTTATCCCAGCGCACCCAGTGCCTTTTATTCTCTAATCCCGATTTCCCCTAGAAAAATTGGGCCAACGTTTTTTCCATCTGGTCGCAGGCCTTCTTGGAAATGTTGATAGCTGACAAGAGATGAATAGGAAGGCTGGTCAGGACGTGCTTAATGAGAGTCAGTTTAGCTGCCTGATTCAAGAGATTTGCTTTCCACCCTGCAACCTTGGATTCAAACTTTTGGAGGAGTGGAAGAAGATGCGTGCATCTGACTCTCCCATTGCACAGCGGGGCTCCCAAATATGTGATGGGAAGGGAGGCATGCTGGAAGCCTGAGAGGTTGCTTAGTTGTCTGGCCTTGCCCGCAGGTGCTCGCCAAGGAAGAATGAAGAGGCTCTTGGCTTTGTTAACTCTTTAGCCGGATGCTCTCTCATAGGATCGAATGAAGGCAAGAAAAGAGCGGATAGAACTGATCCGGCCATTAAAGAACTTAAATTACTTGTCTGAGATGTTCCATATGGCTTGCCTCATCCTGATTGTATATCAAAATGTTGTCGAAGTAAACTAGTGCAAACTTTTCAATGAATGATTTTAGAACTTAGTTCATCAATCTCATGAATGTACTAAGCGATTTCGACAGACCGAAGGGCATGACCAACCATTCATGTAGTCGCTCATTGGTCTTAAAAGATGTCTTCCACTCATCACCCGACCGTATTCGGATCTGATGGTAGTCGCTCCTCAAATCAAATTCAGAAAGTAATTTTGCACCCTATATCGTCTAGCCATGGTATGTGAAACCAATATTTTATGCTAATCTTGTTGATCGCTCAACTGTTGACACACATATGTCAACTCCCATCTTAATTAGGAGTTAATCGGGTTGGAATGATGCATGGGCTCATGCTTTCTCGAATTAGACCCTTATAGATCAATTAATCTACTTTCCTTACAGAATATCGCACTCCTCTGGAGTCATCTGATAGTGAGGACGATTGGGTAAGCTAGACCCTGCGATAAGTACGATATGGTGTTAAATATCTCCCGTGGGGGGTAATTCATCAGGAAGGTTGTTGGGCCAAATTGCTTTGAATTCATGTTGTGGGTTTTTGTTTCTTGGGATTGATGGTGGTCTCAAGTTCCTTTTCCTTTACAATTAATGGATAGGTTTATCCCGTCTCTTTGGATTCCTCCACAACATCTCGTATGGTTAGGAGAGAACACCCCTCCACTTTAGAAGTGTTGAGTGTCCCCTTGAGGTCCATAGGGGTTATTATGGTTTTCTGGCCGTCCTTGATGAAAATGTACACATTATCTCATCGTTATGAGTGGCGTCATGGTCGGATTTAAAAGGTCGACCGAGTAGAATGTGACTGGCCTCCATGTTAAAAACATCGCATATGATTAAGTCTTTATAATATTTTCCAATTGAAAAAGATATCATGCATTATTCATTTATCTTCATCTCACTAATCTTCTTAATTTAGCTGATCGTGTATAGGAAGGGATGATGCTCCATTTTTAGTTGTAATTTATCAACCAGAACCTTGGAAACAATGTTCACATTGATTCCATTATCGATAATCACATCACAGGCCTTTTCATTCACTGTACACCTAAGTTAGAAGATGTTGTGTTGGTGTGGATATACTTTCATCCATGATGCATACAATGGTCACCGTATGATGAGTGACTCACCATGATCCTAAGAAGCCCAATCTACCTCATCCGCTAAGGCATGCTCAATAATCTTCATTGGCATTTTCAACACTAGCATCATTTATGACAAGGTTATATACTTGTCACGCAGGGGAGGACGTGAGGTCGAGCACCGTCTTCCTCAAGAGGATAACTATTCCGAATCCACGGAACTTCTCTGGACTCCTCACAGAGACTTCTCGAATCCACGAGGAAAGAAAGCAGAAAATAGAAATAAATTCTAATAAATTCGAAATTGATTGATGAATAATTGATGATTTCCTAATGTGTCTCCTTACACCATTAATATAGGAAAAAAATAAACTAAAATTCGTAATTACCAAAAATAGTAAAATTCTAATTCTAATAAAAATCCTAATTCTAATAAAACTCTTCTAAGGCCTAATTTCTAAAAATAAAAATTGCAAATAAACTTTCTCTAGAAGAGTCCTAGTATAACTAAAATTTATTTCTAAAAGGAAAGAAAATCTAAAACTCTAAAAAATATTAAAAAAATCGGAATTACTAAAAATAGTAAAATTTTCCTAAAAATTCGTTTTTGAGCTGAAAGCGCGCCTTTTCTGACGAAACGGACAGATGCGACCCACAAAGTGGGTCGGTTCACCTCGGATGGCCCATTTCAATAAAGATTGATAGGTTGTGCGTCCCGTAACGATACCCGGATCAAAAGTTATAGTCAATTCACGGTCCATCTTCTTTTGGCTCAACCATGCTAGGAACGTGTCTGTGACAGGTTCTACATCAGACCCCTCCACTTGAAAAAAACTCGTCCTCGAGTTACGCAAGAGACTTGTCACATGAGTCTGAGATAACTTCTGACGCCGATGTTCATTAAACTTTTTTTTGTACTTGACATTAAGCTTTTGAGCCGATACGATACATATACTCATGCTTTCCTTGACTTGACTAATATCGATTAATTCCTTCACATCTGTCTTCAAGATTTTATATTTTTTCTGATAATGTGAGCAATTAGGCGGACTTATCCCTGCGATAGGATCAACGTGATTTTGCATATCTCGTATGAGAGGTAATTTATTAGGGAGTTCATCGAGTACAACCCCCTTGAACTCCTGCGATACTGGTTCCAAATCCTCTAGGATATTTACAGGCTCCACATATTTTTTCTCTTCAACTACTGCATATATGTCTCCCGTTTCCTCAGATTGTTTAACAAAGGCCTGTTCAGTCATGAGAGATTGTCCCTCCACTTTAGAAGTCTTGAGTTGGCTCACCGTTCCCATAGAGGTCACATGTTTTCCACTGATGAATCTTGTGGTTTGTTGCAACTCCGTTTTGACCCGGTCACCTCTCGCCGACAAATAATAGGATTTCTCTGCATAACCCTTTAATGATTGGTTATCTTGCCAATAATTTTGATTTTGTTGGAATAATACCTGATCGTAATTGGTAGGGAAGAATCGCATGCACAATAACTTCTTCATCCGCGACCACGTGTGGATTGGCACCTTCATCCGTCTCGTTCGCTCGAGTTGAAGTTGTTCCCACCAATCTGAAGCTCCTCCTTTCAACTTGTAGGCCACAAGCTTGACCTTCTTTACTTCAGGGATGTTCATATAGTCAAAAAATCGCTCAACTTTAAGCAACCAATCGAGGAAGTCCTTGAAGTAGAGTTGACCATTAAAACTAGGAAGATCGACTTTCATCTTGAATTCTTGATCCATCTGATCCATCTGATCAATGGCTCGTCTAGGATGCTGTAAAATCATGTCGCTAGATCCTACTTTATTAGGAGGGATCCTGTGGTTCACTGATAGCGTCGCCCTACGATCAATATGATTACTAATTCTAGCAATTGTTGATGGTGGATCACCACCATGAACACGGAGCTGCCCTAGGGCCTCCGCCAAACGATCCGCCATGCGATCAATGGAAGCCTGCAGCCCTTGCATGGCTTGCCGATTCTCTCGCCGTGCTGCTTCGAAAGCTGCCGCCGTTAAAGGTAAATTCCCTGGAACACCGCCCATGGGATTGTTGCCCGACCCGTCGTTAGAAGCCATCAATCCGAGGAGAAACCTCGCTTTGATACCAAACTGACGCAGGGGAGGACGTGAGGTCGAGCACCGTCTTCCTCAAGAGGATAACTATTCCGAATCCACGGAACTTCTCTGGACTCCTCACAGAGACTTCTCGAATCCACGAGGAAAGAAAGCAGAAAATAGAAATAAATTCTAATAAATTCGAAATTGATTGATGAATAATTGATGATTTCCTAATGTGTCTCCTTACACCATTAATATAGGAAAAAAATAAACTAAAATTCGTAATTACCAAAAATAGTAAAATTCTAATTCTAATAAAAATCCTAATTCTAATAAAACTCTTCTAAGGCCTAATTTCTAAAAATAAAAATTGCAAATAAACTTTCTCTAGAAGAGTCCTAGTATAACTAAAATTTATTTCTAAAAGGAAAGAAAATCTAAAACTCTAAAAATATTAAAAAATCGGAATTACTAAAAATAGTAAAAATTTCCTAAATTTTCATTTTTGAGCTGGAAGTGCATGTTTTATGGCAAAACGGATAGACATGACCCACTTTATGAGCCGGTTCACCTCATATTGCCCATTACAGTAAAGATTAATAGGTTGTGCGTCCCACAACGATATTCGGATCAAAATTTATAATCAATTAATGGTCCACCTTCTTTTGGCTCAACAACACTAGCATCATTTATGACAAGGTTATATACTTGTCATTGGTAAGTGTCTGATAGGTGACCCAGTTGGCAATAACGAAAGTAATCATTGGGCCTTGGCCAACTATAGGGGTTCGGTATCTTGCTAAGATCGGCAGTAGTGGTCACACCCCTTTAGGATCTAATTTGCCCGCTTCTCGAATCCCTGCTGACAATTTTGGTATTATTGGAATAGTACTTAATCGTAGTTGCCAGGGAGAAATCACGCATCCAGCTGTTGCTTCATCCGCTGTTATGTGCGGATTGGAGCTTTCATCTTTTCTCATCTGTGTGAGTTGAAGTTGTTCCCACCAAGTTAAAGCTTCACCCTTAAACTTGTAAGCCACAAGCTCAACCTTCTTCACTTCACAAAATTTTATATATTCGAAGAATCACTCAACTTTAGAAAACCAATTGAGAAAATTCTCAATGTGAAGTTGGCCATTAAAGATAGGAAGATTGACTTTTATCCTAAATACTCGATCTGCCCGATCTTCCCAATCGCCGCCTTATCCGGAATATTTGAGGATCATGTCGTCGAACTCCTCGTCGTTGGATCCCAACTCCTTAGGTGTGATCCTACATTTCACTACCAGCATCGCTCGAATTTCAGCACCTAGTAAAAATTGGTTGACTTAATTAGCTCCTCCTACCCTAAAATCATATATAATATGCCAAAAAACTCATCCCGGATTGCTAGATACAACTAATTTAAGGTCCTAACGGTCCTGATCATTTCCGCCTCCGATCAAGCCTTCTTTGGTCCATCTTTGCCATGAAGGTGCCTACGACCCGCTCTACATCACAAAGGTGCAACCCTCTCATCGTGTAATTTTTCCTTACCATAACTGCCTCTATGTAGCCTTGTTCATCCTATGAAGAATACGTAACATGACTGATATGAGGCATTCAAAAATTATGTTGCGAGAGAAGGACATTATTACAATAGCATTTGTCCTTAGTGTCATACTAGTCCTATACTAGTGTCTTTATGTCATCGAATTAAATCCACAAAATCTACAGGGATTTGATAATTCATTTATAATTATTTTGCAGTGTTTGGTATTTCAAAACTACAAATGAAAGGTGAAGCACTTCCTAGACAAAAATGGCCCGGTCCCTCCCTCCGCAGTATTTCGGTATCTCCCCTAAGAAGTTGTGAACTTCATATTCAAAGTAGGATTCTGCATATCAACATGTCCTGATAGCCCTCTTTGGCCGTTCACCCCTACTGGCAGATTCTTCGTCAAATCTGCGTGGGAGAAGTGCAGAGCTGGTGTGGACCAAAAAGGTTGGGCAAGATGGGTCTGGCATGCGAACCTGCCCCTAAAAATCTCCCTTTTTTTTTGGAAAGTCCTCATAAAAGCGGTACCTGTGGATGATGCCGTGTAATCGAGGGGTATCCAATTGGTGTCCAAGTATGTGTGCTGTGATGGCAGAACTACCCAAGGCCTCTCGGGCCATTCAGGAGAGTCCATTAAGCATCTTTTCTTAGAAGGCAACCTTGCGAAATCCTCCTGGTCATACTTTTGGGGGATGTTCAGAGTCAACATAATGGGGGCCACGTCCGTATAGAATAGATTAGCCCAATGGTGGATCGCCCCGATCACCAAGGCGAGACTTCCCACTGCCCAGAAACTTGTCTCTTGCCTCATTCTCTGGGAGACATGGAAGGCCAGGAATGCGGCCATATTTGATGGGAAATCTCTTTCACCTTCTCAGTCGATTGCTCGAGTTTGCTGGTGGCTTTCCTACATTAGTGGCCATAGCCAGGGAATGAATAAGAGGCTCCTCCCCTTCAGCTCTCCCCATCTAGGAGTCGAGCGTCAGCCAGCTCCATCCAGCGGCTCATCTTCTGTA
Source organism: Magnolia sinica (assembly GCF_029962835.1). NCBI lineage: Eukaryota > Viridiplantae > Streptophyta > Magnoliopsida > Magnoliales > Magnoliaceae > Magnolia > Magnolia sinica. The sequence goes on along the minus strand of NC_080589.1, from coordinate 60,414,608 downwards.
GGCGCTGCTAGTCCTTCGGCCCCCGACATTTATTCAAATTTGGCCCAGATTGGGTTATTAGATTTGGTTGTATAATGGCAGAAGACATCGAGCTGCCGGGTAAAGATTAATGTGGACGAGTCGACAAGAGGTAACCCAGGTTTGTCGGGGGGGGGGGGTGTATATGCGGAGGTGACCAAGATGAGTTCCTGTTTGCATTTGTTGAAGGCTATGGTGTAGGTTCCAACATCAATGCTGAGCTATGGGCTATTCATGATGAGCTTCGCGCTTGTCTTAGTATGGGCCATGCGAATGTGGTCGTCGAATCAAATTCCCAACTAGTAGTGAATTTCCTGTTGGAGGTCTCTATACCAAGTTGAAAGAGGAGATATTGGATGTCCAGGATTGAGAGTCTTAAATTCAGAGGTAATATGGTGTTTACCCACATATTCAGGGAGGGTAATAGGCCAGCCGATGCCATGGTCCGCTTGGGTAGCGTCGGTCTAGCGTCTTCTTTGGTAGACTGCTTTGCAGACCTCCCATCCCAGGTCAGAGGGCTTCTTTTCCTAGACAAGGTGGGAATGGGATCGGTTAGAACGGTCTAACATAAGATTATTATTATTATTATTTTTTTCTACTGGCCTAACATTGAGCCCCTCCTCGATCCTGGATTGTTTTGGTGGCTGAGTTCTTTTCCTTGTGGGAAGTTTTCCCCCAAGGTCTTCTTGTCCATCCTTTGTTTTAGTTATGATAGGCTTTCCCTATGTCCATTTTTCTCCTGAAAGCCCGAATTGTAAATCTTGGTGATATATATATGGAAAAATCAGCAGTTGAGTTATTAAAATAATAATTAAAAAAACCTACCGAAAAAGCTTATTTTTGTGTGTGCGCCTTCCAAGTGCCATTTGTATGTTCCAATTGGAGTGCGTGCATGTACACATGTGTGATAGGGCAGATACATGTCTCTCCTTTTTCGTTTTGTAACAGTTTGACCCTTCAAAATTTTCGAAGTGTTCCTTTAATAGGCTAGCTTTTGTAACTATGTTTCAGTGAGAAACCTGCAATGGTTCTTTCAATGTGGTTGTATGTACCTCTTCTATATATATATATATATATATATATATATAAAGAATTTGTTCTCTCTTCTCTCTTGTGCCTATTGTTCTTGTCTTAGAGAACAATACAAAATACATTTTGCCACAATCTTCTGTAATATGGTTTGAGATAACCATTGCACTTAAGTAGGGTGAAACTCGCACTCACTAAACTCAGCAACCTAATTGTGTTTGGGCCTTGTATTACAACTTCTAATTATGAATTATAAACCATCTCATCTTATGTATTTACTCAACTAGCTAATACATGTTGCCACAATCTTCTGTAATATGGTTTGAGGTGAGTAATATTGCTCTTTTGTTCATAGCCTAAACTGCAAAAACAAATAGATTTCAGATAAAGAAGATGTTTTAACATATATTATATTCCCCGTGTATTATAATGTAAGTACTCTCTTGTACTCCAAAATAAGCCCTCTATTTTTCATTTACGATTAAAAACAGTGTTTAAATTCCATCGCCAAAATCTAAAAGAACGGCAACTTATCATATGGATCATGTGACTATAGACTATAAGGATGATATTTTTACACACGCTTTATAAAGAAGAGAAAAAGAGCACTTTGCCCTTAAACCCATGGGAGCTCGCGAATGTCATGCAAGTATTTTTAGAGATAACGCCTCGCAACACACATGCCACTGTGACGGATCTTAAGCGCTCATAGGGACTAACCGCACATGTGGCACATGCAAGCAAATATTCACCACTCATTACGTGGTTCCCGTCACTCTTTAAATGATTTCGGCTATTATACCGTACTCACATGCACATGTATGCAGGATCTTAACCGCTCATCAGGCACGCCGAACCACTATAGGATGATCTGAACTATCAGATGGTCCGGATGAGATGTAAACCACCCATAATGCTGGCCCACCACTGTTAGAAGATCTAGATATCAATATAATAGTCAACTTGATTCACATGGACCTTGACCTTGTAAATGTGGCCATATAAGGCCTCTTGATCAATTGCTTGGAAATTGCAAGTGTGGGTCAACCAGTAAACAAGACAAAAGAGGGTTAGGTAAAATATCATTTCACCTTAATTATGTGTACGAAAAAAGAAAAGGAAGGAGTGCATTTGATGAGAAATCCTTCTTTGACTATATCAACCGGTGACCCGTCATCATATATAGGCCCACCTGAAGGTCAGAGGATTTGTCAACGTTTGTTGGCATTGGATCATTGCTCTCACATTTACATCATATGGAACTATAGAACATGAGCCTACTATTCTTTTTTCTTCCTTTTTAATTCATTAGTGACTGCCCTATTGTAAAGGTTTTTACTTACCATTGTGATCAATGGTAATGTGGCACCCACCGTACACGTGGCATCATTTACGTCCATTCAGAGTATATTGATCGTTGATGGAGAATTACTTGAAAATCAGTGGTCAGAGGAAGTTAGCCTTTTGATTTTGCCCATTGAATTTGGAACGTTGACCTTTTTAAAAAAAAAAAAAAAAAAATTTAATTTTTTTAAATTCTCTGTCCCTTGATCGCCGCTTGGATTTGACCGGTGATTTATGTTTTTACGCCCTACCCACAAGTGGGCCCTGTGATTTGGACAGTCCAGATTGATGTACAGCCGTCCTACGTCACACGGTGGATGAGTTAGGAAGAAAAGCTACTTCCGAAGCTATTATATCCTGAAGCACTTAACCACGGATGTTAGAATACGGCTGGCAAAGGGCCTGGCTATGGCCCGGAGGAGATTGGCCCTGGCCTGGCCCTAGTTCATAAGACCTGGCCTATTTCGGCTAATAGAGAGAGAGAGAGAGAGAGAGGGAGGGAGAGAGGCAGTCTCCTACAAACTGTACCACACGTAATTTATGTGCGAGCCTTCATGTACGCTGTAAGATGAGGAGAGCGGCTGGGATTCCACTTCCTTGAGAGAGAGAGAGAGAGTCTAAGACTCTCTCCTATACTCATGAATTGCGACCGGAGAAAGCCTTTTGCATGAAAATCATGCGAAAGGATTTTGTGTGGGCCTACTATGATGTTTGTGATAAATCCAACCTGTCTATCCATTTTTTGAAATCATTTTAGGTTATGCGACCAAGAATGAGGAGGTTCCAAAAATTAAATGGGCCACATGAGAGGAAACAGTGGGAATTTAGTGACCACCGTTGAAGTTTACGGTGTTGAGCCCATAATTGAAGCACATACATAGATCAATTGGATCATACACTTTATAGGCTCTATAGTGATGTTTATTTATCATCCAACATGTTCATAAGATTATACAACATGTATGAAGGTAAAACACAAATATAAGCTTGATTCAAAACTTACGTGACTCTTAGGACTTTTTTGAAAGGTGGATGTTCAATTCAACTGTTTCCAGTGGTGTGGTCAATTTGAACATTTAATATGCCTGATTTTTTGTGTCAATCCCTAAAATTATCTGATAAAATGAATGGACAGAGAGGATAAAATAAATAAATCATGGTGGACCCACAGAGTTTACTCAGTACGCTAAGCGTAGTAGTCTGGATCCTCTGCAAAAGCATGACTCTCCGAGCGCAGATTAAATATTGAAAGGTTGAAAAGCGAGACTTGCTACCATGATGTTTTACCTTCATACCACGAAAAAAAAAAAAAGTGACGTCACCAATTTCCGTGGGCCCACCATGATGTATGTTTTGTACCCACACCTTTCATCCATTTGGAGAGATCGTTTTAGGGTAATATCTAGAGAATAAGTTAAATCCAAATCTCTAGTGGACCCCAACACAGAAAACAGTGGGGACAGTGACGTCCACCGTTAATAACTTCTAAAGGCCACAGAAGTTTTAGATCAAGCTGATATTGGTGTTTTCCCTTCTTTCATCTATTTTTTAACTTTTGAACAAGTTAGATTTCAAATAAACATTATGGTGGGCATTAGGATAGTTTCAACAGTGGGAATCACTTCCCTACTGTTTTTTGTGGTGGGTCTACTACAACGTCCTGACTTTTATGCTTTTTTCCTTGATTGCTGAATATTGATTGGTCCATCTCAATCATAGATGCAATTACACAATCACACAGTCCAATTAAATTGTAACAATATGCAAACAAAGGATCCGTATTCTAAGCGTAATCCGCTTCCCACATTGGCAAACGGATTGACTACTCCCCCTACCATCAGCCAATGGCTGATGGTCGGTTCTCTGTGCGCCCCACCATGATGTGTGTGTTTCATCCATGCCGTCTATCTATTTTTTTAGATCATTTTATTCTATGAAATAAAAAATAAGGTATATCCCAATCTCAACTGGACCACATTACATGAAACAGTGTTGAATGAGTGTTGACTGTTAAAAACTTTTTGGGGGCCATAAAAGTTTTGGATCAAGCTAATCTTTGTATTTTCCCTTCATCTGGGCCTGTATGACCTAATCAACAGATTGGATGTCTAATAAACATTACAGATTGGATGGAAAATAAACGTTATAGTGGGCCCGGATGGATGCAGATTTCTTGCTAAAGCCTTCGCAGGATGTTCCTGCGCTGGGATGTAGGCGGAGTCCACCGTGATGTTTTTGATAAATCCATCCTGTCCATCCATTTTCCAAGCTCATTTTATGACATGCTGCTGAAAATGATATGGATTCAAAAGTCAAGTGGGCCATATAAGAGGGAAAAGTGGGGAAATAGGGAAATAGTTTTCTATCGTTGAAACTTTCTTAGGCTCTACCTTGATTTTTATATGCCATCTAAATGGTTTACGCCATCCAAACGGTTTACAAGATCATTCCCACTAGGATGAAGTGAAAACAATAAAAAAAATTAGCATGATAAGAAACTTTCGTGGCCTTAAAAATATTTCAACGGTGGTGACTGAATCAAAACTGTTTCCTCCAGTGCGGCACACTTGACTTTTGTATCCATCTGATTTTCTATAGCATGTCTTAAAATGATCTCAGAAAATGGATGAACGGGTTGGATTTATCACAAACATCATAGTAAGCTCCACAAAGAATATTTGCGCAGGATCTTTATGTGAAAGACTTTAACGTGAGACTCACCTTGAAGGTAGGAGAGAGTCTTTTCTTCAAAGGCTCTCTCTCTCTCAACGAAGTGGAATCTCAGCCGCTCTCCTCATCTTATGGTGTATATGAAGGCTCGCACATAAATTACGTGCGGTTCGATTCGTAAGAGACGACTCTCTCTCTCTCTCTCTCTCTCTCTCTCTCTCTATATATATATATATATATATATATATAAAGCATGACCTTGGATTCAAAAGTTCATTTAAACTACATATGCATTTTGAAGAGGACCATTTATAGGTGTCCTCAAATCATCCATTATTTTATGAAACATTGGCCTACTTCATCGGTCGAGCTGGGAATTCTTCATTGGCCTTGTCCTAGCCAGGCAGGCTAGATTTCAAGAACCGCCAGCCCTCAAGTCAAGCTTAAGTGGTTTGGCATTGGGCTCACCAGTCCCACAAAGTGGTTTGGGATTAGGCTCACCAGGCCAACTTGCGTTCGTTACTCTGATTCAAAGTTTTGATTTATTTTTTTTTATTATTATTTAAAGTCAAGCTTAATGACCCAAGTCCTAGCCCTACAGGGCTGGGCCATGGTGCCTGACCCCGCTGCCTGGTCCATTGCCACCCCTATGTAAGACTCGGCCACTTGGGCTGACTCATTCGTCGGGTCCAACCAAACCCGAGTCAACTCAGACAAGCTCTAATTCATGACCCTGATCGTTCACTCTCTGTAAATCAGACATACTGCATGAGGCACTTGTGCGCAGTGACCACCACCCTCACAATCCGTATGGCACTTGTTCATCTGCAAGGCCCACCCTACACATGCTTACCCAGCACGTCCAACAGGGGACTGGACGGTGGGCCCTAACCTGGTGCATGTGTTGCACCCATGCTGTGGGCCCCACGTGAAGTATGTGCTTCATCAAGACTGCCCAACAATAGCTGGACGCTGCCGGACACTGCTGGGCATCAGGGCTAAAATGCCCACTGTTAAAACCTTCTGGGCCTCACTGTGATGTTTGTGGGTGCCCAGTTGATAGCCCATTACTTAATGGCCTCCATACCAGTGGGACCTACTGTGCCATGTGTTTTATCTAGCCGTCCAACAGCCAGACCATCCAGAAGGGTGGGACGCTGGCTCACCTTGTGGCATGTATTATATTCACACTGTTCATGTGGTAAGGCCTGCTGTGATGTGCAGGGCCCATCAAGCAGGCCCATCTGATGTATGTGAGGCCCGTCAGCTGCATGGATGAGGCCCATTATGATGTATTTAAGGCCCGAATATGAGGCCCATTGTGATGTATTTAAGGCCCAGATATGAGGCCCATTTTGTTGTATTTGAGGCCCAGGTATGTGGCCCATGAGTGAGGCCCAATGTGATGAATATGTGGCCCATGTGTGAGGCCCAATGTGATGAATATGTGGCCCATGTGTGAGGCCCGATGTGATGTATATGAGGCCCATATGATGAGGACCATTATGAGGTATATGTGGCCCATGAGTGAGGCCCATTATGATGTATATGTGGCCCATAAGTGAGGCCCATTATGATGTATATGTGGCCCATGAGTGAGGCCAATGTGATGTATATGTGGCCCATATGATAAGGCCCAGTATGATGTATATTAAGCCCTTGAGTGAGGCCATGGGCCCCACTATATGTTTGGTTCTATATGGACCACTCCTTGGGAGCAATGTTGGTTAAATGTCTACATTGATGGGCAATGATGGTTAACCATTCTTATCCTTCTCTAAGTGGGTTGATCCTAATCATTGAGCTCTATTGATATTGCATGATCCATCTATCCTTATTGGGCTAACCCAAAATATTAGGCCCCTATTGGTTGCTAGTAGGATTATTTTAATCCTAGAATCCATCTAGGACTTATTTGGGCTCCCTAGGGAATCTAGCGGGCTATATGATAGTATGGAGAAGGAAGCCCGTTCTGGATCCTTAGGAATATAGGTAGGCCACCTAGGCCCAACCTTGATATGAGGAGAGTACATCATCATCGTACGAGTATGCTTAGTATAGCTCCATGATTCATGCCTTTGCGCATCATATGTATTCTTGATATGAGGAGTGATTGATCATAGCATATGCCATTAGGCAGATTATTTGTAAGACTCCTTGATAGGCGGAGTTGGCCCAGATGAGCGTGCGGTACGTGCAGGATTGTTGCATGACTGGATAGTGTGATTCATGCATCTTACATTGTGTGATAATATTTCTCTATGCCCTAGAGACATCAGGGCCATAGCCTCCATAGGCATATCGTGAATGATAGGATTGGACACCGAAAATACTTTTACTAGTATTTGGGCACCATAGATGTCCTTGGGTGAAAATGTCTAAACCCGATATTACTAGAGGATGACTCCAACGTCGAAATCAAGTGGATACATGAGTGCACGAGGGCTGTATACCAATAGGTTGCATCTCCCACTGTGTCATGGTCAGTTGGAATGATGTGTGGCCTTATCCACCTGACAGTAGGGGCATAACTAGGCTGAGTTTGACTAGCTCATAAATAGGTCCGTTATCATCGTGTTGGGCAGATATTGGTAGGCGGATAGTGAGGTCTCTTCCACTTGCATGGTTGCGCATCCAGTGGGCGGCAATCTGGTGTATAATGTATTAGACTTCAATGATATATATGTTCCAAAGATGAACTGTATTGATATGACGATTCAGATAAGATTTAGTATGCGTGAGTTGCACCTCGCATATGACATTGTCCCTGTAGGCCTTACATCGCATAGCCTTGGTATGGCCAATAACATTCATGCCTTACATCGCATAACCTTGTTATGACTATTAACATTCATGGACTTGCCAGTATGGTTCCGCATTAGTCTAATATTGCATCCCGAGCATACTTATATTGCGCACACACTTACACCACCCTTTAAGCTTTCTATAAGCTTATGTAGGTGACACTAGGCTGCAGCTGAGCAGGAGCTAGAGCGTACTGCAGAGCTTTTAAAGTTTTATTATTATTATCATTGTATTTTCCTTTATGCGCATTGTACTTAAAGTTTTTTTTTATCTTAGTGAATTTTGTTATAGCATTCTGGTTATTGTTCGTAGGTTATGCTTATGGTTATGTTAAAAGAAATTTATATTGAAAATTCTCCTTGTAGGATCCCAGGATCAGAACCTGGTATATGGGTGTCAGGAGCCGAGAATAGGGTACTACGGAGGCTGTAGGCGTCGGATTTGGCGATCGGGAATTTTGTGATCCCGATTTTCGAGTTTAAGGCATGACAATCATCATCATCAGGGGAACGAAAGGGATCTAATTAAAGTATAGGAGAGCATCAATCAAGTAACCTGAGAAGGCTCTACAAAAGGGGCTCAATCCGACAAGTTGTCAATTGTAAGAGTCTGTGAACACGTTTTCCTTGTATAGGGTTAAGTGTAGATTTTAAATTACCAAACTTGACTAGGTTTTTGTGTAGGACCTAAATCAAACTCCCTTTATAGGCCACCAAACACGGGTGTGTACGTATTAGTTTATGAGAGAGCCTCCGATGGGAGCAAACATAGGTCTTTAGACTAGGACAGATTCGTGGCGAGCTTATATAAAACTATATAGGTCTCCGATGGAGCCAGACCTTATGTAGAATTATAAAGGTTAGAGGTGAATCTGACTTAAAACTTCCAATAGTGAAATCCGGTACACTTTTGGGTTGAGTGCATGCGTCGAGAGTGGAGTATGAAAACTGAATCATTATAGATGCTTATGTTTTTTATTGCCTTTGAGTACTTATTTAATTATGCTTATGTGATTAAATGCTTAATTATATGTATGCATGATTAAATGAATGTTAGGAGTAGATAGTTAGCACATCCCTCATACACATGTACACTATCATATATAAAGTAGTTGCTTCATTAGCATATCATTTGTAGTCTATGTGATTAGACCCTTTGTTGACATGGAAGACTTAGACTTAATTGCTTTACTTAGCTTAATTGAAAATTAGTTAAGTAGGCAATTGTGTTTAAATTAGCATAAATTTTATTTAGTCATAATCACCCCCTTTAAGACATAACCTTCATTCTATAGCTCCGCCAAGTTTCTGTCCAAGGGCCCACCATGTACAATTTTAAAAACAATACTTCCCCCGGTAAGTGTCCAGTACCGGGGTAGGGTCTTGTAAGGTATTCACTATTTTCTTAATCATGACATCATTAGAATCCTCAACATGTGCTAAGAAAAATTTCAGAGAGTTGGAACATTCAGTTAAAATAATCTCATTCTCCACAATAGAATTAAGCAAGCCAATTTGGTGGATTATGTCATCATCACCTTATTTGAAAATTTTCAGCATATCTTAATCATTAATTGGAGGGTTAGATGTCAACCTTTGGGGAAACTGGACCATAGGCTAATAAACACACTCCAACTCTTCATCAAGTCGAACATTACTAATCTCATCATCACACTTAGATTTTATATGCTCAACAATTTTGTTAGGAGAACTACGATCACTCACCTAGCATTGTACTTCTGAGGTACATTGAGGGTGGGTTAGAAAAGTCACTTCCTCCCTAATGAGGCATGACATAATTGTCTCAATTGACGTTGTTATCTCTTTTATAGCTTGTGAGATGTTGTGATTAATTTGCAATTTCCCTTGCATGAATGTTTGCATTGTATTCTCATAGAACTTTATTGGTGGGGGAACATAAGTAGAGGGCCCAATGTGCTAATTGTTAGCATTCATGGTTGGTTCATCTCTCCAACTGAATTCCTAATGGTTCCTCCAATTAAGATCATGCATATTATATATGGGTGAGCTCAATGGTTGTTGATAAGCATAGTCACTAAAAAAATCACGCATCGGCCAAATCAGTGGAACATCATATACTTCATTCTCCTCATAAATAGGTCGATTCACAATCATAGTTTCAATTAATTTATGAGACATATGACATTTCCTAACATAGTGATCTGACAACCCTTCGACTAATATCCCATCTCTTAGCAGTTGATTAGAGTAATCTTATATCCGATTAAGTATGAACATGACAAAACCCTAACTTAAACCTAAAAGTAAAATAAAAATCCAACAAAAAATTAATAAACTAGAAAGGACTTGAAAGATGTGAGGAGAAGATATTATTGGATAGGAGAAACTAGAATGAAGGAGATCCAACAAAACAAAAAACATTGGTAGTGATCTAGACCCTAAAAAAAATCAATTCAGGAAAAGTCCTAAAATAGAAATTCTGAAAATTAAACACTAGGACTAAATTATGAAATTAAAAATCCTAAGCATAGAAATTTCTAAAATTAGAAAACCTTAGGTTAGTTTAACAATTCAGAAAAAAAAAAAAAAGAAAAAAAAAGAAAGAAAGAAAGACCTAACTAAACCCTAATATAAAAACATGAATTAAATGTAAAAATTGAAAACCTAACGTGTTCGCGCCACTCTCTAGTAATGGCATAAAATACTTCATTGAACCCAAGGGTTGATAACCTCAAGTGTAGTGATGTAGTAATAATTTGGTGAGACAAAGATCGATCCAAAGGGAATCTAAGAACACAATTAGAGCCATACTAAAGCTAAGGCTATGATCTTAAGAATCTAGCGGATAAAAATAACAAAAAATAAAGTACTAAGGATCCATGGATTCACTTATAGTAATCACAACACATAATTCATTAATTCATCTTTAATAAGTCAACTAAAATTGAATTTTGATTTATTCTAATCAAAAGATCAATAAGTTAAACCAATCTTAATGTCCCACAGGGTATGATTTCAACTGAATAATTCTCTCATGAAGCACTCTGACATCAATCGCAAGGAATTGAACAATCTATCATACCTAGAGTCTCTGATAGATTAAGGAATTTTACAAATTCATTCCTTTTCTAAACAAGTATTGTAATTGTACTTTCAAGCATCCAATATAAGTAGAGTCAACAATGAATTAAAGATGAAACATCACAAAAGCTTTTAAGTAAAATCTGAATTTGTTTCAATTAATCATCATCATGAAATTCCAAAGTATGAATCAATAACCTAAAACATTTTAATAAATTAGAAAGTTTCACCCCTTAGCCTTATCTAAGAGATTAGCTATTTATAGCCATTTTTAAAGAAATAAAAACAAAACATCTACTAGAACCCCAAAGGAAATCGAAGTAAAAAGGCATCATCGGTGCTCCACCTAAGCTTTCTCTCTCTCCCTAAATCCTAAAAGATGCTTCATAATATCTTAAACAACCATTTAAATAGATTATATTTCTGCACTTTTGCACCACCGTTGAAAAATTACTAACTTATACAATCATCGCTACCATCGATCGAGTGATTGGTAGTCTCCATTAACTTCCAATGATAAGAATTAAAATTTTTGTTACTTGTCAATTGATTGATGGATCTGTCTATCGATCGAAGTTAGTAAAAATTTTCCAACAAGCAATCTAAATAAATAAGGGGAGTTTCGATTGATCGAACCTTGATTGCTGATTGATGGATAGATCTGTTGATCGATTGATGGCTCTATCGATCAATCGACGGGGCTTGTCGATCTGACCTTATAGTTTTATAACTTTGTTTTTCTGGCTATGAAACTTCAAGACTTCTTTTTCTTGAGTTTTTTCACTTTTGACTACACTTGTTTTTTTTATTGATATCTTCACTCTTGGTTCTTGTTTTCCTTAATCTTTAGATCTCCAAGTCTTTCAATTCACCCTTTAATCCATTAATTCTTCCATCTTAATTCTTTTGAGATTTAATTTATTATTTTTAATATAAATTCACTTTAGACTTTGAAATCATCCTACAAGTTGAAAACATATCTAATTACATTAATTTAACACTTAAATATAAGAAAAAATAATGCAATATGGGTGATAAATATGCATTATTTAGGTATTATCAATCCCCTTTTAAAAAAATAATTATCGAAGGGTCAACTTCTACAATTGTCTAACATTTGAAGCCATTGTATATTTCTGTTCACTTGAAAGGATATTTGATCACTCAAGTTCTGGTCGATAATGTTGTTGCTGTTAATATTCTCCTAGTCATAATGATGGCTAAATTGTGTAAGACTCAAGATGACCTGATTCCAACCATAGTCACAATGAGTAATTTTTCTAGAGGAGTAATGCAAACATAAAGTGTTTTACTCGTCAAACTAATGGTGGGAACTAAGAAGGTAATGGTTGCTTTCTTTATGGTCAACACTTCATCAATTTACAATGCTTTACTTAGACAAGATTGAGTTTATTCATTCTTGTATATTACATCGTCACTAAACTAATTTGTGATCTTTTGAAATCAAGAAAGAGTATAATTGTTTTTGGCTTACTCAACCCCAGTATGTCGTACATGATATTTCCGCTATGAATCGACTAAACGAAGAGTTGTCGAAGACTATAATTTCCTTTCGTGCGATTACAAGGTGCACGATACAATAAATCCCATGATGGACTGACCTTCGATCAAGGCCGATTTCATGGCTAAACTATGGTAAAAGAAATCCTATGATGGACTGACCTTGACTACATGGTAATAGATATTTTGTTGATATGACTGAGATAAGAGTACCATCCGATTAGATAATTGAAGATAGTATTGAAATGAAAGATTTGAAACTATCCCAGAGAAATTGGAAGATTCTCAAGCTTAGGTTCAAGATCCTCTGATAGAGGCAAAGTTGGGAATGGAGCAACATCCTCATCCTATTTTTATTAGTTGTATATTGGATTCCCAAATACAGGACAAACTTCTTAGCTTACTTAAAAAGTTCATTGATTTCTTTGCTTACGATTATCATGAGTTGCCTAGATTTTTCTAAAATCTAGTTCAACATAATTTATCGATGAAGGACAAAATCAAGTTCTAAAATCTATATTTTTCTTAACTTACTCTCAGATTTCAGGCTGATTAGCCCATGTAATTGCATATATAAGATATTTGCCAAGATCATGTCCTCTTGGTTGAGCTCTCTACTACCTAAGCTAATTTTTGCAAAATAAGAGGCCTTTACCGAAAGCATAGCGTTGGCCCAAGAGTCCATAAGAGAGATCAATAGGAAAATTCATGGTGAGAATGTTATGGTAAAACTAGATATGGAGAAGGCGTATGACAGGGTAGAATGGGAGTTCCTGAAAAAGTCTTGGCTTCTTTCAATTTTTTGTGCCACCTAGATTGACTTAGTGCAGAAATGCTGGAGCAACTGCTAGTTCTCCGTTTTGATCAATGGTGTGGCGACCGGTTTCTTTCGGTCTTCTAGGGGATTTTGGCAAGGCAACCCTTTATCTTCTAGTCTATTCATTCTAACGGCAAATGTGCTGAATAGAGGGCTTCATCAACTGATGGACAGCGGGCGCTGCTCTCCATATAAACTCTGGCAAGGCTGCACAGGGATTTCCCACCTTTTATATGTTGATGATACCATCCTATTCCTAAATGGTGGGGTGAGATCCATTCTAGCGATGAATCAGTTCCTCTCATCCTATCAAGAAGCTTCGGGTCAAAAGATAAATAAGTGTAAATCCTCCTTTTTTTGCTCGGACAGGATTCCTCCTGCCAGGGCCAAGGCAATCGAGCGGCTACTGGGAATTGCGTAGTCCAGGGCCTGCCCTGTTTATCAGGGTGTCCAATTAATTGTCGAAAGGGTCAAATGTACAACATTTAGATCTCTTTTGGTGAAAGTAGAAGCTCATATTGCTGGGTGGAAAGCTAGGTACCTCTCTTAAGCTGGGAGAGGGGTCTTGCATCAACACATTTTTGGAAGTATCCCCATTTACGCCATGATAGCTTCCATGGTGCCAAAGTCGATTTTGAAAGACTTGGACAAGAAGTGTGCTGAGTTTTTCTGGGGCTAGGCTGACGGGAAGTGGAAGCTTCACTGGAAAAGTTGGGATGATCTATCTAGGCCTAAGGCAGAAGGCGGGATTGGCTTCAGGAAGCTGAAAGACGTGACAAAGGCTCTTCACCTCAAGATGGCATGGGTAGCCAAATTCGGGCTAGATACCAGCCTTTGGTGCTCTACGAAGAGAGTCAAATATGCCCCTAATCTATCTAATGTTTCAGCTGTGCCCTCTTCTTCTGCTCCTTCCCCTTTGTGGAAGAGTATTCGGGCCTGTTTCCTCTCCTAGTCTAGACAGCGCAATCTATAGTGGGTCAAGGGCTCAACAACTTATGGTCAGCAAACTAGACAGGTCTTGGCCCTCTCGCTAACCTCTCTTTGTAGCCAATTCCATCAGAACTAGCAGATCTGTAGATCAAGAACTTCCTCGGCCCCGATGGTCCGTTCCCTCCTTCCTCTGTCTTCAACTTCCTTCCTTAGGAGGTCATCGATTTGATTTTTTAGGTGGTTTTTGCCTTTCAAATGGACCAACAAATACTTTCTGGCCACTGGAATCGTCCGGGATTTTCTCAGTTAGATCAGCCTGGGCCATTTCCAGAGGCCGATCTCCCCTTGCTGGGTGGGCTAGATGGGTATAGCATCGCAAGTTGCCTCCCAAGATCTCTCTCTTCGTCTGGAGGCTGATTTACGTCGTCATTCCTGTGGATGAGCTGATCAAGGGCAGAGGCATCCATCTCGCCTCGATGTGCTCCTGTTGTCCCGCCGACCAAGGCTATAGGCCTTCAATTGAATCCTTACAACATGTTTTCCTTACAAGCAATTTGGCGACCAAAATTTGGGGCACTCTCTTCAATTTTCAGCATGGCCCAATTGCCAATCTCTTTTGTTGTGGAATGTCTGACGAAATGGTGGCTCCCACCCTCAATTTCAGCGCATGTCCCCATCCTTCGGGGCCTAACTCCTTGCCTGATTTTATGGGAGCTATGGCTAGCTAGGAATGCAGCTAGATTCGAAGGCGTTCAGCCGCTTGCAGCTTCGGTGATCGCTAAGGTAAAGTGGAGGTTGTGGGTGCTGGTTTGCTCGATTAAGGGCCCCTCTCACCATCTTCATCCGTGGGATGAAAGGCTCAACTTTCAGTCTCCCTCCTCTTCCTCCTTCATTCAAAAAATCATTAAGTGGACTAGGCCAAACAGAGGGTATGTTAAGCTTAACGTAGATGGTTCTGCCTTGGGTAATCCGGGGAAATCATGTGAAGGTGGCATATGCAAGCGTGGTGATGAGGAGTTTTGTTTCGCATTCTTGGTAAGATACGACATCGGGTCAAATACTAGAGCCGAGCTCAAGGCCATTTACAACAGCACTGCGCTTTGCTTGGAGTTAGGTTTTAACATGGTTCAAGTCGAATCAGATTCCAAGTTGGTGGTAGCCCTCTTCAATGGCTCGTTAGAACCTACTTGGTGGTGGGAATACTGACGCATAAGGATTGGCAGGCTGAGGGAAGTTGGGTCCTTCACGTTCAGCCACATTCTTAGGGAAGGGAACGGCCCTACAGATGGGATGGCCCGTTTAGGGTCCGCTCTTTAGCAACCCTTCTTGGCTCGTCATGTTACCCCCCAAGATCAGAGGTTCAATTTTCCTAGACAAAGTGGGGCTTGGAGCCATCCATGTGGACTCTAGATCTGGGCCCGGTCCAAGTATATAGTTGTTTTTTTTTCCCCCCCATTTTACAATAGGCTGTAGTGAGGGTCTTTTTTTGTTCGCCTGGCTTGGGCCCGAATGAGTGGTAAATAGTTTCATGTGGAATATAATCTCTCCTTGAAGAAAAAAATTACCATCCAAAAAGAAGAAGAAGAAGAAGAAGAAGAAGAAGAAGTTATCAATGAAGGGAAGCTATCAGCCACATAAACAACTGCATATGTGGATGACAGACAAAGTGACATAAAAGATAAAGAAAGAATTCAAGTGGCTTTTAAAAGCAAGTTTTATTAAATCCATTATATATGCTAAATGAATTTAGAACATAATGCCTGTTATAAAAAAAATAGAAAATGGTAAGCTTAAATTATACATTGACTTTCAGAATTTAAATTGAGCTACACCAAAGGATGAGTATCCTATGCCTATAACCGATTTGCTGATCAATCTGGCTGTTGGCCAGTAAATGATATCATTTATCCATGGCCATTCTGGAGATAATCAAATAAGTATCGTAGTGGAAGATGTCTCAAAGGCAGCCTTTAGATGTCTTGGTCCTTTAGTTATGCTTTACTGGGTTGTAATGCCATTTTGGCTTTAAAATACAGGTGCTAGTTATCAAAGAGCTATGAACCCCATTTTTCATGATATAATTGATCAATTCATGTAAATCTATATTGATGATGTGGTGGTCAAATTGGCCAATTCAACTGAACATTTTGACCACTTAGGAAATTCATTTGAAAGAATGCAGATTCATAATTTAAAGAAGAACTTTCTTAACTGTGCTTTTGGTATATCGGCAAGAATATTTTTTAGGATTCATGGTACATTAAAGAGGAATTTAAATTGATCAACATAAGGCATGAGAAATAATAAAAGCTCGGCCACCAAGAATTAGAATTGAGTTGTAGAGGTTTCTTGGCAATGTTAACTTTATACGGTGATTTATTTTCGACTACACTAGAAAAATTAATGTGTTTAAGAGGCCTAGTATAACTACTCATGCAATAATAAACCAGACCATATAGAAACTGATGCATGTAACTAGCCCAACAATCATAAACAGCTAGCCACTGTGTCTAAATGGCTAAAATGCAAATGGTCTCCCATATTCAAAACAGTTAGAAACTACAAAATAATGTCTAGTTTCTCAGCAACAATCAGAAATAATTAATTGCTGTTATGATCCTGAATCAAAACGTCCACCTACCCTCACCTATATAAATCAACCTTGGCTGGTTCATTCTAACAATACAAACTATTCGACTCATCTTCTCATATGAACCAGTAAAGCTCTGAGTATTTTCTAATCAAGCAAACATGATCAATATGAAACTTAGTCAGCAAGTCCATAAGAACCAAACCGGTGTAGTGGCCTAAGCTAGCAAGAATCAGACCCATGTATAGTGTTCTAATCCAGCAAAGCTAAGCTTCATTTTTTTTTTTTTTAAATCTTTCTTTCCAATTTGAGAATTTTCTTTTACTTTTCATCTATCCACAAAATTGTATTTACATGTTCCATTAGTGGCTCCTTTGTGCTTGCTAAACGCAAAACCACACACAGGCTCATCGTATCTTGAAAGCTATTTGTCTACAACCCATCAGTAGTCTTAATTACTTTGAGAATGGGTGAATAATGCTTTAAGGACAGCGTCATCACATGTGTTTCAGCTTGTCCTTAATACTTTTGGTTTTCAATTTCCTTTTAATTCACAATAATTATAAATCTATAATTTAAGAATATCAAATTCTTAACACATCAAAGAAATTACAAAGCCAACAATTCATCTCCTAACCCACCATGTTCGGGTCAAGAGAATCAACACTCTGAGCTAGGAGAGACGGGTCGTCATAATCTTCCACGAAAATTTCATCTATGATGCCATTACCTACATGGAGCATGCTCGCCACAAGATTGTTACCACCATGGATGTCGTCTATGCCGATTCTACATCTTTGGGGGCTGATCTGAATCTGTATGTAGGTTGGATCTCTCTATGGTTTTGGATTTTGATGGTGCTTATCAGATGATTGTAAAGATTTGGGTGGTCCATGTTCTTCTAGGGTTAGGTTTCTGGATGTTAAAGTTTCAAGATAGCTCAACAGGGAAATTTTACTTTAAAAAAAATAAATAAATAAAAAATTCTTTTTTTATGAAGAAACAAAAAAAGGTCTGTAACAGAACCACGCCATGCCATTTTTTTAAAATAATAATTAATAACAGAATCACTTGCTCCTTTTCATGGCCGTATTTTTGTAACGCCAGTTGCTTTAATTTTGGTGTTAAGGCTTAGATTTTATTTATTTATTTTAAAATTATAGGTGCGGTCCTTTTTTTGCGTAGTCAACCCGGGGCTGTATAGCCATTTCCACTAATTAG
This sequence comes from Magnolia sinica, assembly GCF_029962835.1. Classification (NCBI taxonomy): domain Eukaryota; kingdom Viridiplantae; phylum Streptophyta; class Magnoliopsida; order Magnoliales; family Magnoliaceae; genus Magnolia; species Magnolia sinica. Next base: position 60,396,601 of record NC_080589.1, on the reverse strand, counting down.
CAACAAAGTTCTATGTGGTGTGCTCCCACATTTTCAATAATAATAATAAAAATAAAAATAATAATATTTTTAAAATCCCTCATCAGGGATCATTTAGCAAGCTGGAATTGAGGGCGTTTACCAACCTTGCTGTTGCCCGGATTCGAAGGGAAGCAGGGTGTGTGGTGACCCGAACACCGCAGAAACCCCTGCTGACCGGACTCTGGCCTGCAAATACAAGATAACACCAACGCACCACAACAAACTACCTCTACTGCAACAACAATGACAACAAACAAACAGCAGCAACCACAACGAGGAAAATGCAAATTAAACTTTAACATAAGCAGAGACTGACCATCACTGGACTCGCACGCCATAACGGTTGTTGGTGGTATTAGGGAAGATGAAGAAGAAGTAAAAACCAGATATGCTGCTAAAGCCAGCCATGGCCCACACCACGCACTTCATGGCCATATTCATGATCATCGCCACCCGATAGGCGAAGACCACGTTGATGGCCGTCGCCACTGCCCATATTGGGATCTTCAATCTCTCCCTCTCATCAGAATTTTCGTACACGTGCAAGCACCAAAACAACAGCATCAGAAGTACATAGACGGAGACGACGAAGGCCAAGGTCCATGGACTGTCCCGTGATCGGACGGCTGAGATGGCAGTGTTGATGGTCAGGAAGCAGATGAGTAGCATGGACATGAATGAGAATGCCCCCGAATCCGGTTTGGCCAAGGGCTATTTGGGCACGGCCAGGGGCTGCGTTGAAAGTTCTTCCTTGGGGAGGGCAAGATTGCAACTAAAAATTAGGGCACGCGGCGGCAGGAACGGTTCTGGGGCTGCTGCTTATGTCAGATTTGAATGCGGGCGTCATCGACGATGTTTGGACGCAACAGCGCCTTTACCAAACTCGGCAAAGGCTGGGGCTCTAAGGGGCCCACCGTGATGTATAGGTTTTATCCACACCGTCTAAGTTTCCATATCAGTCGAGGGTATAAGCGCAAAATGGAGGCAGATCCAAGCCTCAAGTGACCCCAGCACAGGAAATAGCTGTGACATTAACTGCCACCGTTGAAACCTTCGTATGGCAACGCTACTGTTTATTTACTAATCAACTTGCCCATATGATCATAGAATCCTGGATGGAGGGAAAACATAAATATAAATAAATGCTTGATCTAAAACTTTTTTAGTCTTCAAAAAGCTTCTAATGATAGGAGTTTAATCCCCAACATATGATCCATTAGAGTAACTCATCTGCCTCATTTTTGAGCTTATATTGGAAAATGGTATTGTATTAGATGTGTGGACAAAAGTCATACATCAAGGTGGCTCCTCAGGGCACCAGCCTGTGCCGAACTAGGGTTAGCAGCATCCAATCTACCACCTGACGGTGAGGCCAACCTTGATGTATGTATTGTATATTCATGCCGTACCGGTTTTGATAAAAATAATAATAATAATAATGTATTTTCAAATTTGAAGTGGACCATCCCATGTGATATAGTCAGGATATGACCATTAAAAACTACTTATAGGCCTCAGAAGTTTTGGTTCAGTTAATATATATATATATATATATATATATATATTTTCCTTCATTCAGATCTACATGACCTTGTCATTGGTTGGATGGCAAGCAAACATTATAATGAGCAAAGGTGGACCTTAAGAAATTTTTAATGGTTGCCATTCAATCAACATTGTTTACTTTGGTGTGGTCCACCTGACATTTAGATGCGCTTCAAATTTTTTTTATATTCATGCCCTCAAATGAGCGGGAAATTGGATGGACGGTGTGGAAATACAATATGTGTATCATGCTGGGGCTGGAGCGGTACCTGACCCATTTCGATCTAAGACCATATCACTCATGTATGCTATCTGTGGAGCAATGACGTGGAGGTACAAAGATGCCGTCCCACTAGATGCACTGAACCGGCTGTACGTGAATATTCATAAAAAAAATAAAAAATAATAAAATAATAATAAAAACTTGGATACTTCAGCGGCCGAGTGTGAGGGATGATGAATGGACACTTACAATTTATATACGCGGCGTATATTAAATTCGATTAAACTGTCCTATTTATGAGTCCAAGTTTGAGTGCAACATGTGTCAAAAATTGTATTATTTGATTATCTGACTCTGAGATGTGGACACCTTTTTAACTGTTAAAAACCAATGCTATTATTTGAACAAATAAGTGCGCACCAATAAAATATTTGGGTTGCTTAAGACATCTATTTTGGGGACTCATTTAGAGATCGATTCCACAATTCAGTCGGCTTCATTAGAGTTAATGTACGCCAAATTTGCAATTTCTGTATGCCTGTGTATGAAGCATCATATCTGCCAGAGTATCAGATAACTCATCTTTAAAAAATTCAAAAATGACTCTGGTAAAACTGACATACAGTGGAGCCATCACTCTAGAATAGACGTGGCATAGTAAATTATAATTTATTAAAGGGGCATTCCATGTATTCGGACGGTCCTCACATGGTCCAAATACAGTGCTCGGATCATCTAACCAATGGTCTTTAATTAAAGCCACCACCAAGAAAAGGAAAGTGGTCAACGGCTTACATCCATCGTGGGAAAATAAAGAAATATTGGTGTTTACGATTGTTCTTTAGCTTTGATTTTTGGGATAAGGACGGTCCTGAATCCTGAATCCTGAATTTTTGGACAGTCCTAACCTCGAATTTGTTGATGCTTGTTTGCTGAGATTAGTCCGTTTGAATGGTATTTCCATTTTTGACCACCCAATAAATCTCTACCAATCTCATAGTCAGATAATGAAACAACGGAACTTTTGGTTGGCATTACTTCCAGATTAACACGCATTTAGGTGGATTAATTTGAATTACTATCTTGGTGGTGGGCGTCTCCCATCCGAAGGCGCAACGTATGAAAGGCGTTTAGCATTTTCTATTAGGAGATGTATGTACTCTCCGCTTTCCCTCATGTATACCTTCATACATGTGGTTATAAGTGAAGCCTAAGTCTCTCCTCTTACGAGGTCTCCGCAATTTTTTGTAGTAAAATTCAAGTAATACGAGGAGGGAAAGAAATGTAAGTCTTGTATTTCTGTCATGCAATAAAATTAAGCAATTAGGCTGGCCAGACCCTCATCCTGCATCCAGGAGATGCCTAATAATTTAAGTATATGTAACCATAATTTTATAAAGATTGCATAACATCAAACTACACTTCCATAAAAAACATTCATTAAAATAAAATATCCCAGATATCTTTATAATAAATTGAAATCTCATCTACACTTTCACTATATACATTTTTTAATATAATAAATACAATATATATTAAACTAAACGGACTTTTAGATCTTCACTTCACTTTTCTCTCTAACTAGACCTTGCATCCTAAACTTTAGTGTCCATAATAATGGGTAAAAATACAAAGGCCGGGAAAATAACATAGTACAATTTATCACATGTAATCAAAGTTTCAAAATCACGTGAAGATAATTTTACAAAAATAAGAAGTAATCAAAATTTAAGTGAGAAAGCTATATAAACCATGCTACGGGATTGCTTCCAACAATGTTGCGGAAGCCCAAGTTATTCTTGACGGGCTGGATATTTGCTCCTCTTGGTTTATTCAATATCATTGTTGAAACAGATTCCAAACTAATTGCGGATTCGGCGAGCGCCCCTTAGGGCCCTATTTGATGCAGGGATGAACGTGATGAGGATAACTATTCCGAATCCATGGAGCTTCTCTGGACTCCTCACAGAGACTTCTCAAATCCACGACGAAAAAAAGCAGAAAAATAAAAATAAATTCTAAGAAATTCGAAATTGATTAATTGATGGCTAAAAACGAGTTCACAACCCTTTAAATAGGGGTACCAAGCAATGGGAAAGAAATCAGAATCAAACTACAACTAAAACTCCTAGAATCCGCGACTTACTATAAATAGTAAACTTACTATTTATAGACGGTCGTGATGTCTACTAGTGCGCAAGGTTTTCGGCCAAAAATAGTAAGTGTCTTATTTGGCTTCACCAAACCGTTCCCCTAATTATTCTAAGCTCTTTTCACGTTGGACACAACTAAAGCCTGACGGATGAAGAGTTATAATCAAACTAAAACTTACTATTTATAGTAAAAAGGAAATTAAAGCAGGGAAAAGACCGTCGATTTATGGGTTTTTGCAATTCCGGGCTGCATAACCCGGCATAGCGGGTTGGTTGGCTAAAGTAGCTCGTTCTACCCCAAAATCATATATTTTACGTCAGGTAACTCATTCCGGATTGCAAGATATACCCGATCTAAGGTTCAACGGTCCGGATCACTTCTGTCGTCGACCGGGCTTTTTCTGATCCATCTTGGCCATGAAACTGTCTGCGACCCGCTCTACATCACCATTCCTTGGAAATTTTGATATATGATGGGGGCTATTCATCTTAGAAGGCGGCCTATGAACCTTATCTTCAATCACATCTATCGGGAAGGAAATTCGGTTGCGGATGCCTTGGTTAGGATAGCCAGTGAGGGCCTGCTGAATCACCTATTCAGTAATCGATTAGACTTGCCGAGGGTTGTCAGGGGAGCCATGGTGCTCAACAATGTTGGTTTGGGAGCTCTCAGGTGGTAGTAGGGGTCGTTTTTCTTTTTGTTGCTGAGTTCTTTGTTGAGTCAGTAGCCGTTCATAGCTGCCGCGGGGGCCGTGTTTGTTTGGCTTTGCTATGTCGTTGGGTGTTTGGTCAACCAGCTTTGATGTTAGGCTGGTTGGTGTGCCAGTTGTAGCTGGGCCAGCTTGGATTATGTTTCAGCCCGGTTCCCTTTTTCCAGCCCTGCTTATCCTGGTGCAGGTTGGGTGGTTGCTGCTGCTTGGCTACTTCTTGCTTTTGAGTTTGTGCTCTGTTGGTTTTTATAGGCTCTGTTCCTCTTCTAAATGATAGGTAGGGCCCGCTCTTTTTTGTTGGGGCCCACCCGAATGAATGTACAATTCAGCTTATCATCAATAACGATCAGGTGGATCATCTTCCATCTTTCCCTTAAAAAAAAAAGATACATGATATGAAAGAATGATTAACTGTCGTAGTGCAATTATCATTAGAATATTTACGACTAATTTAATTAATTCAGTTGGCTAACATTATCAACTACAACATCTGTTCCTATTCACATTTGTAATCCGGAAAGAAAATCCATTTGGATCACGATGAGGGATTAACTCGGCATAGTTGAGCACAATAATTTCCACTTGGCCTATGTAGCTGGTCTGTTGTACACACCTAAGTGCTCAATCAAGCAGCATCCATCAACGGAGCCTCAACCTAGCCAATGTAATTGGTCGGTTGCACACACTTTTTTTTCTTCAAAAGAATGGCCATGCCCCTATTCCACTAATCAGAAAAACAGAAGATGTACGTCTGTTGCACACACTTGAGTGCTCACCCATTCATCTTTTATCGATGGAGTATCCAAAAGGTACCAATTAGATTTAAGGAATTTCCACCCACGGGACTCAATCACCCTCCTTGTTTTCTCATTATTAGAGTTCTCAGCATGAGATCCATAAATTTCATTGAAATCGCACATTACTTTATCAAAGTAATTCATCAACTTTCATCCTTTATATGGCACTTAAAATTCAATTATACTTCCAAATAATCATAACTCATTCCAATAGGCAACATATTTGGCAATTTCCACGTAATTTGCAAAATCATCATAAATTCACCTTTCGGAGAACCACTTCGAAAACTTAACATAATGACTTAAATTTTCAGAAATAAATCATGTTAAAGAAATAAAATAAAATAAATTTTTTTTTTTTAGAGTAATTGCAACAAAAACCTTGAAATTATCCACTTTCGACTCATAACTTATAATTTCGAATGTATAGCACAATCAGATGGACATTTGGGCGATTTAGCATTGCGAAACTTAGGATTTTTGTGCCTAGAGGGTTGTTGATCTAATTAGGATAAAAATTTATACTTAAACCCTTAATTTTTTTAATTTGTATAGAAGGCCCTTGGGTTTACGAATTTCTACGATCAGAGCACAGAAAATTTTGATTTTCAATGTATAAAATGTCGGTTTTTAATATTGTTTGATATTTTTGAAGTTTGGAGTTCTCATGGAATCCTCTAATCCAAATCATGCTCTAAATATGTTTATGTCAAAATTTCATCATCTATTCAATAATTTGAGAAAACAACATTAATATTAATCTAGCAATTGTATTAAACAAAATTTGTATGCTAAAACAAAGTTTAAAAAATTTATTTAAGTGAGAAGAGATGGGAGAAAAATCATTGTTTCATGACACTGGCCTACCGAATTCAACTCAAACTTAGCCTGGCTCGTTCTCTCATTCTCTCCCTCTCTCAAGTTCGGTCACTGGAATGATCTTATTCCCACATTTGGTAAGGTTTTTAACGTCCTCTCCTGGTCATTCTCAAATTCTCAAATTCCACTTTTAAGAGATTTCCACTTCCAGCAAGCGATTTCCATAACTATTTGTTGGTTTGATACATCTATGAGGTTGAGTCTAATCTTAGTTGAAAATTTCATCACCATACATTGTTCATATGGTCTTTATAGTGAACGTCTTGGATTTTGAATCAATGATCATTCAGGAGTCTACAACTGGGCTTTCTTGATGTGGAAGATGACCAACATTAATGGCACGTCATCGCATGGGGTATATTTCAACGTTTTGATTCTTTTGAACGTCTTAGATTAATGAACTAGAGTTTATGGAACCAAGATTTTCAAGGTTCTAAATAGTTTTGGTCTGTGGGTTTCGTGGGAGAAGATTTCTCCACCATTGTCGTAAGCACCGAAGAAAACATATGAGAAAATGTTGTATATAGCTCTCGACATTGTGCATTAAAGATCCTAAGTATTGTTTGATAAAAGATAGTGCTTGGACTATTAGGATTGATGAGATCTTGATGTGGTGGGATGGCACAACACGGTTCCGGACCTTAGAAGGTAAATAGAGGAACTTGGTGATGGAGATGTGCTTACGAAATTAGAGACGCAAGTCAGACATCGACTATAGCTTGGTGGTTGACCGGCCCAAGTTGATGATCACCCGGACAGTGGCTGAATAGTTGGATGGTCTGGATAGATTGTCAAGGACTAGTCACAGTCGGTTTCTCGCCCGTGATCAGTTTGATAAAGGAGGGGAAGAACAGAGAAGTTAGGTTGGGGTTTTATAACAGCGCGAGCTGTGACGTTTTAGAAGGTGAGTTGGTGTCATGGTGTTTCTGACATCTTTTGTGGGAACGATTGGTTTGGGAGGACGTAAACCACATTCAACGACATGTTTAATAAAACTTATTTTCAACACTAATTGCTAAAATTTTGATTTTTTTTTTTTAATGAATTTGTCCTGATTCAAGGTGTTTGGTAAATGCACATAATTAAATGCATAATTTTGATATCCAGAGGAAAAAAAAATGAATTATTATTATTATTATTATTATTATTATTATTATTATTATTATTATTATTATTATTATTTTAAATCTCTCCTCTCTTAACTTATTACTTAATTTAGAGTGTGGTAAGTGATTTTACTTCGTATCAATAATTTATAATGACAACAATTTCCTTCATCTTTTAGAACATAACAACACCTTTTGGGCCACCTTATGAGGCATGATCATAAATGTAAGCCATTAATCTCAAAGAAACCATCAAGCCCTTCGAAACGAGTGGTTACTCATCCCAAAATGGAGATCAGAGTGTTGAGATCCTAAATGTCCAAGTTAGTGTGTTGTTGCACATTTGAGTCACGTATGGTATTAATGATTTAATAATGTAGCCCATTTTTGAAGTATTTTTAGACTCCAGGCACATGTGTGATTATAATGATTTGAAATTGTACGTCAGAAAAAAAATAAAAAATGATTTGAATTTGTGCCCATTAGACTGCACATCTTTTAGTACTCGATGATGGCTTAAAAAATAGTCGCATTTCGTAAACAAATACCAGTGTTGAGATCTTTTATGCCAAAGTTGATTTGTCGTTACAAATCAAGCCACATGTGCGATAATAATGATTTAACTTTATGGCCTAATTTTTTTTAGGCGTTTCTAGTCTCCTTTTGAGATGTGAACCACACATCTTGCAATACTAGTTTATAACTTCAAAATAAGTAGTCACACATACAAATGGGAGATCTAAGCACTAAGATTTTTTATTTTATTATTATTATTATTATTTTAAGGAATATTATTATTATTATTTTTTTTTCAAAAAGGAAGTATCATATGATGAGGAGAAAATTACAAGGCATGTATTTCGGGAAGACCCGAGGCTAGCAAAAAGATAAAGCCTCGATCCACCTATCGTGAAAGAAAGAGAAAAGAAAACCAAACTATACTGGAGCCATCAGTCTAATAGCACTCAAACCAGCCTTGTCAAGGACAACCAGGCCACGAAACTCACAGGGAAGCTCCTGGGGGGAGAAGAAAACCTTGTTAATCTGGGTGGTACTGCCTAACTGGGCAAGCACATCTACTAGCAAGTTCCCCTGTCGAAGGGTGTGAGAGAATCGGAAAGAACCCTTCACATTGAGGGAGAAAATGCGAGCCACCCAATGATGCCACTTCCACCCTGGCCTAGAGATTTTGGTGAACAAATCCATCACCAGCTTTGAGTCTGACTCGACCACCACATTCCACAGCCCGAGGCTGATGCAAATAGAAAGACCCTTAAAGACCGTCATAAGTTCTGCCTTGTCATTTGAACCTACCCCAAAGCCACGATGGAAGGCAAAAAGCACATCACCGTTATCTTTCCTACAAATACCACCACCTCTTGAAGGGCCCGGATTATGCAGGGCGGAGCCATCCACATTCAACTTGACCCAGCCTCGATCCAGCCTATTCCAAACCACGACAACAACTTTCTTGGTCACCTGCTAAGCCATAGGAATATGGAGATTCCTGAGTTGAAGTTGGTCCAACCAGGAAGGATGACTGAGAATCTGGTGAGAGTTCCCACTGAAAGTCCTACCCAACCACCAATTAGTACGAGAGATCACCGTCCTAATACTCATCTTCGCAGTATCAAATCTGAAGGAATTTCAAGCCTTCCATATTTCCCAAAGCAGGAAAATGGGAGTGAGGGCTCTGATCTGATGCAGATGGCCGCCAATTGGAGAGGCCCCCCACCATTGATTTATCCTTTCTAGTGGAGAGACGTGCCGGACGAGGGAAATCCCAAATATGCCTCTGAAATGCCGCCAAGTCACTGAAGCCAGATGACTCGAAATGAAAAGATGCTGCAGAGATTCCTGATGACCAGCAGATGGACAACATACACATCGAGAGGCTAACGATATGCCTTTAGCTTGAAGATGTTCATCCACAGGGATCACCCCTCCCGCAAGATTTTGGATGTATAAAATTATGTGTCATCTTACATGCTAATAAAAAATTAAAAATACAAAATCTGATGTCACGTCCCAAATTCAGTTCCTACTACCCATTCGCCTTAAGCTGAATCCATAGCTTACAACCTCTGTAGTACCTCGAGTTTAGCACTCGACTCCCATAAACCAAGTCTAGAGCTCGGCGCCCAACTATAAATTTCAGAGACATTTTTTTTTTCTCTTCTTTTGTTTTATGGTATCATAACAAAGACAATCATCCACTATATGCAATCTAACTTCTTTGCTATACATAACCACTTTATTCATTAATTCCATATACATCTTATGAATATATACATTCCCAAAAAGAGCTAAACACAACCCAAACGAAAAAATAATCCAAATGCCTGAGATGTAATTACAAATGGGCCCAAGTCTTCCGTTCTTCCTCTGTATCGATACCTAAAAGGAATAAAGGAAAGTATGAGCTTATAAAGCCATGTGAGTTCTTAAGGGAGTGTGGTGCATTCTATATGCATGCTATGAAATCAAAATAATGAGATATTATAAGGTAATGATTACGGACGATGACGCATATGAGTAGGCATGTAATATGTGCAAGGATATGTAAGAGATGCAAGATATACATAATCAAGAGTCATGACCATCAAATCTCAATCATGCCTAACGTCTCTGCTACCACAACCATAATCATATACACGTGCTCATAGCCATATCATCATCATCATACTATAATACCATATCATGCGGTTGTTGAGACTCAAATATTACACATTTATCATCTTATATGCACTATTTTTTTTATTTTTTTTATATTCAAGTACTAAATTAATCTATCAAGGCTCTCCTTGGCTTTGGTAAATCTTCTTCTTTGTTCTCATATCTCGGTGTGCCTATAGTAGAGGGAAGAATTAAATCCAGTGATTTTAATCCTCTGATTGATAAAGTGGTGGGGCGTATTAATGGGTGGGAGGCTTGAATTTTATCACAGGCTGGGAGAGTAGTCTTGGTGAAGAACGTCCTATTAAGTATTCTGGCCCATTCTATGGCAGCTGTCCATATTCCCGGGAAGGTGTTGAACTCAATAGAGAAGCAGATGGCAAAAAAATTTTGGGGTTGGATAGATGGGAAATAAAAATGTCATTGGAAGAAGTGGAAAGTGCTGGCTACGCTTAAGGAAGAGGGTAGCATCGGTTTTAGAAGGCTTCCTGAAATCATGATAGCCTTTCAGCGTAAAATGGCATGGACAATCAAGTTTGGGAAGGAAAGGAATATCTGTAAATCCTTCATGACGGCCAAGTATCAGCATGATTTATCTCCTCGCATGGCCGACGCCTCAAGGCGACCCTCCTTTCCTCTATGGAAGCGAATCATCGAGCTCATTCCTATGGTGGAATCCCGAGTTCTATGGAAAATTGGAGCTGGGACATGTAAATTTTGGAAGGTGAATTAGACCGGTTTTGGGCCTCTTGCTCAGCTAGTTGAATCTGAGGTGTCGGATGGGCTACAAGACCTCCAGGCGTGTCATGTGCTTGGTTCAGTTGGTCCACTTCCGACTTCTTCTGCGTGGCTCTACCTCCTTCAATGTGTTATCGACCACATCTTTTAGGCCGGATATTGTTCTGCAGGGGACACGGACACGCCTATCTAGCCTTTCACTCCAGCTAGGGAGTTCTTAGTTAGATTAAGCTAGGCAATGAGTAGGGCCCCGAGTACGGGTCGAAGCTAGTCAAGATGGTATGGCATGCTAAACTTCTGCCCAAAACCTCCCTGCTGGTCTGGAAAGTCTTACAAAAAGCAGTCTCGGTCGATTGTGCGGTTCAATCTCGCGGGGTTCAGCTTGCATCTAGATGTGTTTGTTGCGCCCTTCAAGACTCTCAGGACTCCCAATTATACACTCTGGAATCGGTGTATCATCTTTTTATTGCTAGTAAATTAGCGCAGCGCATGTGGCTCGCTGTCAGTAGGTGGTTTGAAGTTACAGTCATGGCTGTAATTTCGATCGAGGCACGGTTAAATTAGTGGTGGGCGATGGTCTCGTCCAAGCAAAGGAAAATGGTAGGACACATGCTTGCTCCATGCATTATAATCTGGGAGATTTGGAAAGCTCGTAATGCCGCAGTTTTTGATAGGGCTGGGGTGTCCTCAGCAACAGTTATTGCCAAAATTAGGTAGTGGGTTGCTTTAATTAACGGCTCAGATGAGGACGTTGGCAAGGCTGATATGAGACGGCAGTCTTAGCCGTGAAAAGGTGCTTCCACTTCAATGAACAAAAATGGTGGTCAAGCCTTGGTGGTTAAATGAGAGAGGCCCCTGCTTGGATGATTTAAAATAAATGTTGATGGTTTAGCAAGAGGAAATCCGGGCAGATCAGGTGAGGGTGGAATTTGGAGAGGAGAGAAGGGTAACTTCATTTTCGCTTTTGCTGATGGTTATGGAGTAGGTACTAACACAGCTACTAAGTTACGTGCGGTTCATGATGGTTTATCCCTTAGCCACTATAAAGGAATGTCTCAAATCATTATTGAATCAAACTCAAGACAAGTGGTAGATATGCTCAATGGAGTGACAAAGCCAGGATGGAACTGGAGAGCATGGATTTTCAGGATAAACCAGCTGAAGATGCGGGGTCGAATTACTTTTGTGCATATTTTGAGGGAAAGGAACTCACCAGCAGATTTTATAGCCCAGCAAGGAAGCGGTTCTTAGTGTTACTCTTGGTTCAACAACCAATCAGAGCTTCCTCACCAGGTTAGAGGTTCTGTCTTTCTTGATAAGGTTAGTATAGGTTTGATTCAGATGAAGTGATGTCCTATGGTTTCATTGTGCAGCTTTTCCATCTTGTTTTATATGATAAGCCCCCTATTTTATGTAAAGGGGTGCCCGAATGTATAGATGATGTTTCAAATGATATGAAAAGCGATACAATTTTTGGGGAAAAAAAAAGGTTTTGAGATGGAAAAAAAATCTAATTAGATATGTTTCTACATGCAAGGTGATTTTAAAACCTAAAATGAATATGTACTTAAATAAATAATTTAAAGCCAAAATCATAAGTGTAAAGAATTAAAGAATTGAGGACTTTATGATGAAAATTTCAAGCCATGAAGACCCAAGAAAACAAGTACGAAAAGCATGAAAGAAGAAGAAATCATGATATTGAGGCTGGAAAAGTAAAATTTTAAAAATAGGGCCGAAATGATAAATATCCTTGAAGAATCTGACGGTGTCACTGTGGAGTCTACGATTCCACCATTGACCATTGGACATCCGATGGTACCACCATCGATGCAATGGTGCCACCATTAGAGGTTGTTTTCTATTACACAATTTTTTTTAATGCGGCTTGATCCAAAAGCCTTGTAGGTCAGTTTAAGTTAATTATATATAAAGAAGGTGTCTAATATGGTTTAGGGTATCCAGCTAGGGTTTAGAGGAGAGAACATGAAGACGAAGCTTTTTTGATGCCTCTCTTCCATTCCACCTTCAGTTCTAGTTTGTTTTTATATATTTATTTATTTAATTTTTTTTGGAGATATTAACCATGCTAGGCTAATCTCTTAACTAAGGCTAAGCGATGAATCTCTCAATGTGATTTTGATATTTAATTCATTTTTAATACAAGTTATGGTTTTTTTTTAAAAGTTAAATGGTGATTATGTGTTATTGAATTCTTAGATTAGAGAAGGAATTAATATGTAAAATCAATTAATCTATTATGACTTCTAAATATAATATATGCTTTTGATTCCTTACAATTGATTACCTAGATCTTCATGAGATATCAACCTATCTCAATTCTTATCTTGTTGGATGATTGTTAATTGATTTTATAGGTTTATCTTTTAATTAGAAAAGATTGGAATCTGGTTCTAGTTAAGTTATCCACTTGAGAAAATGAATTAATGTTTGGATTCTATTAATTGTGGATTCCTAGGTCCTTAGTTATGCTTTAATTATTATTTTTACTCTCTTCTAATTGTTGGATTAAAAACTAGAGAAGTTGTTATATTTAGTTGTGTTTAAACTTACAGTAATCCCTGTGGAATGATATTGGACTCCTGAGTTACTATACTACTACAAATCCTGCACTTGGAGTAAGCAAGAACAATTTTTTCGCACCATTATTGGGGATTATAGAGGTTTGGAACATTTTACGTTAGGATTTTTCTTTCTAGATTAGGGTTTTGTTTATAGTTTTAACCTAGGTTTTTATTTTAGATACAAGGTTTTGATTTCATGTTTTTAGTTAGGACTTTCGCGGAATTTTTCCTACTATACTAATTGTCTGTGTGTATGTTTTGTAAAATTCTCTAACCCTAGTTCTCCATTACTAGTAACATCCCTCCCTTATATCTTCTTATTAATTTCTAATTGATTCTAATTATTTTATGATTGTTAATTTTCACTGCAGCATCTGAAATTCGGGTAAACCGCTATAGTGGAAGTACGGAGTTGCGTCTCAGTGTCCTAGAGGGGGGTGAATAGGACTTTTGAGGTTTTAATCTTACTTAAAAATTAATGAAATTGAGTTATACAAAATAAAGCAGGATTAACATAAAACCATTCACCCTCAAAAGTAAGGATAGAAAAACATATAAATGTGTTGTGTTGTGTCAATCATGTAGTGTACATGAAGTAAGCGTATCATAAATCAACATAGATGAGAAAAGGCAAGCATCACAAATACAATGATATATAGTGGTTCGGTTACTTGCCAACACCACTCCCAGCGGACACACTCTCTCTTAAAGTGTTGTAGATTTCAATGGTTTTAAATCAGGTTAACCATGAACCTTTACAGCACTACACAAGGACTCTAGATTTATGTCCTATAGAAGAACATAATGATTTAGGCCACACAGGCTAAGGTCCTATACAAGAACCTAAGGTTTAGGCCAAACAAGCCAAGGTCCTACACAAGGACCTAAGGTTTAGGCCATATAGGCCAAGTTCCTACACAAGTACCTAAGGTTTAGGCCACACAGGCCAAGGTCTTATACAAAGACTTAAGGTTTAGGCCACATGGGCCAAGTTCCTACACAAGGGCCCAAGGTTTAGCCACACATGCCAAGGTCCTAAACAAGGGCTTAAAAGCCTACACAAGGTAGTAGGTCCTACACAAGGACACGACACGCATTCTCCCATCAAAGGCTTACGAAAAGTGTTAGCGAGTTTGAAACTCAAACTCTATATCCCAATCCCACACATGGAAAGGTCTTCAAACTCAATGGACTCTATATACCTATTAATAAGTGAGTGAGCCCCTTTGTAGCACTTATTGTTGAAGATCATCTTGCTGATGAAGAATCTTCAGCTCCCTTGAACTGCAACCACTTGTAGATGCTCCAATTGACGTTGCGAGGTTATTGGGTTTAGGGTTTGGTCTGATCTTTTCTAGTAAATGATATGCAATTAAGATCTAGAGAAGATTCCCATGAGCTTAGCATTCAAGGATCACAACACAATGATTTGCCAATAAAGAGTGTTGTTAGGAGATTAACGAATGTTGGAGTTTATAGTTCAATCCAAGCTATTGAATATGCTAATAAATTCTTAAGCAATGGATTAAATAATGAACTCATATGAGAAAGAGAGCTTGAAGATGAGGGTATTAACTATAGCAATAACTCTCTCAAGACTCTCTTCAATACAAACTCAAAAGTCCAAGAAGCAACCCAAGTGATATATGAAGATAAATTCCAATGGTAAAAAAAGGCGAAGAAATCTGACATTTTCAATGCTATAGAAGTTTCCTTCAATGTCATTGAACCTTCTTCGATTGTAACGACTTCCTACACTAAGATATTCAGTTAGGTGTTAGACAGATTTGTCTGTTCCCATTAAGCAACCTTCGATGTCATCGACGTGCACTTCGATGCCATCGAGGGCTGGTTCAATGTAATTGAAATTTCCTTGAAAATATATACTTTGGTTGTTGGACTAATTGAGACCATTTTCGATGCCATCAACTAGTGTTTTGATGCCATCAAAGATGTCATCGATTATGGATGAATGTCATTGAGAATAAAATAATTTACCTATAAAACTCTTTAGACAATTCACTACCAAAAAAATAGGCAAAGGCTACGGATTTAATCTGTAGCCATAGACCTATGGATACGGTTTTAGTCCGTAGCACTACCGTCGTTGTAGGTGCCGAGACAATAGGTCCAAAACCTATGACTACAAATTTAATCCGTAACCATAGCTTAAAATAACTATGGATATAATCCATAGCAAATATTTCTGTAGCCAAAAGTACCTACAGCTACAAATATTATTGGTAGCTAAAGGTAGTGTTGGATCTGTAGCAATATGCCGAACTTTATAATAGCTACGGTTGTCATATTCGACTATGGTTAATATCCGTAGCTATTTCCTACATTAAAAAAAATATATAATCATTTATTCATTAAATTACCACCTGTATAATAATTCATTCATTTAATTACCACCTGCATAATCATTCATTCAATTACGATCATTCATTCATTTGATTACAATCATTCATTCATTCAATTACAATCATTCATTCAATAATGAATTAATTACAATCCTTCATTCAATCAAAAGAAAAACTCAAATACACTGGCAGAGTGTGATCTATGACATATAGGCCTTAAAATTTTCATAGTTAGCATATGGGTCCTAGTTTAGGTGTATTAAGTGTAAAAAAGTGCATTATATTAATTAGGAATTTTGACCAAAAAAGTATCGTGGTATTTCCAAATGGCCCATGTATTAGAAGGATTAAACAAGTGTCCTACATAGTCACCTGACACATTTTTTAAAAAAGTTAGGATGAAATTAACCCTGGTTGCCTTTTGCATGGAGCCAACGTGTGATAGCTGCGATAGGGATTTAGATGGATAAACACCGTGGGGCCCACTATGGTGTTTTTGAGAAATCCACACTGCTCACATGTTTTGTCAAATCATTTTATGACATGATACCAAAAATGAGGTAGATCCAAAGCTCAAGTGGGACACACAACAGAAAACAGTGGATATCATACGCCCACGGTTGATACATTCATGGGGTTGCAGAAGCTTTGGATCAGACTAATATTTTTATTATTTCAGTCCATTCCCATGGTAAGGAGTTTATGAACATTTGGGCCACTTTATGAAAAGTTTGGATTGCATACAAACATTACAGTGGAGCCTAAAAAAGTTTGAATGGTAGGCATTTCCTTTTCACTATTTCTAGTCATGTGGTCCACCTAAGTTTCAAATTTGTCCAATTTCTTGTCTTATGTCTGTACATTATCTTCCAAAATGAATGGATGGAGTGGATTTTCCACAAACATCATGGTGGGCCCAACATAGCTTACAGTGGTAGAAATGCCCTCCAAAAAGCTTTTCTCACAAAATTCGGGTCAATGTAATGTGAGATGACATGGATCGGGTAACCGGACCTATCTAGAGATGGATATCCTATGGGCCCACTGTGATGTATATATTTCATCCATGTTATCCATCCATTTTGGAAGATCATTTTAGGGAATGAGCCCAAAAATGAGGCATATCAAAGGCTCATGTGGACCACACTATAAAAAGAATTGAGATTGAAAACCTACAATTGAAAACCATTTGGGAACTATAGAATTTTTGGATGTAACTCATTTTTTGGCCCATGACATTAAATTAAATTATAAATCCAATGGACAGAGTGGATTCGACACATAACCTAGGGCAGGACCCACAACCCTTATAATATAACAACCTCTACTGTACCACATTACAACTACAACCTCAACCCTTATAACATAACAACCACGACTTCGACCCTTATAACATACAATCACGACCTCAACCCTTACCACATTACAACCATGCCCTCGACCCTTATCACATATTCTTTCACTACGAATTTAATCCATAGTATTTGATCCATTTTTTAATTTTTAATTTTTAATATTGATAATGACGATAATTACATTCGGGCTACCATAGGAGAATAAGGACCTGGGGATCGCCTATCACAACCGACCTAAGAAGAAAACGCTAAAAATTTGAGCGCCCTCGAGAAAAGGGATCCAACCTGCTAAGTCTCCCTGATCGCTCGTGAAGGCGGTGAACAAATGACAATCTTGACCAATAATATATGACAACCTCGACCCTTAACCACGTTACAATTACGACCTCGACCCTTATAATATAGCAACCTCGACCCTCACCACATTACAACCACGACCTCGACCCTTATAATATAACAACCTCGACTCTCACCACTTTACAACCATGGTACCAATGGCTACTAAGTAAAACATTCTTTCTCTATGGATTTAATCTATTGTATTTGATCCATTGTTTGCAGTGAAAGCAGTGAATAAATGACAACCTCAACCCTTAACACATGCAACCTCAACCCTTAAGGCATGAAAGCCTCAACCCTTAACACATGACAACCTCAACCCTTAAGGCATGAAAGCCTCGACCCTTAACACATGACAACCTCAACCCTTAATATATGACAACAACCTCGACCCTCAACACATGACAACCTCAAACCTTAACACATGACAACCTCGACCCTAACCCTTAACATTATAAGGATACCATCTATGGGGTCTACCATTGCATATGTACAGAATCCACTCCATTCATTAACTTTAGAATTTCATGGAAAGCCATTGTTGGAAGCATGATCAACATTTGCTAGTCACATTGACCATATTACAAGAAAATAGTTCATATCAAATGAACACCATTATAAATTATCAAGTTTTGTGGGCCACAAAAAGATCATGTCAGCAAGAAGTCAGCATCTTTCCATGTAAATAAATCGCTTAAAAAAAATGAATGGATTGGATTTAGATTCCATATATCCAATAACAACTTTCGTCCATGTCACTTTTTCACGATTGAATATACCGTAACTTTTTATTAACACAAAAGCCGTATAACTGCTACACAGGGATAGACAATTTAGTCTAAAAAGCATTTCAAAACTTGTCAGATGACTACCTTGGAATATTTGAAACTTACCTTCCATTTTGATAATCTGAACATACCATGATGCTAGTTAGGTTAAAATCCCTATTGATTATCTGACTGTGAGATGTGGACACCCGTTTCAACAAATAAGCGTGTACAGATATCTGACTTTGGGACTGTGAGTTAAAAGCAGGCCAAATGTGCAAATTCTATGTGGCTGTGTATGAATCACCATACTCCGCCAGAGTAACAAACAACTCCCCATCTGTAAAAAAAAATGAAAAATAACTCTGGTAAAACTGAGATACAGTGGAGCTCTTACTCTAAAATACACGTGGCAAGGTGAATTATAATTTACAAAGGCGGCATTCCATGTATTCGTCCTGCAATTGTCCAAAAACCGTGTTCATAATGGTAAATGACGGTCTTTGAACCAACAACCAAGAAAAAAATTACAAACCACCAGGATTGAATGTGGTCAAAGGCTTACACCCGTGATGGGAAAGTGAAGAAATTGGTATCTATGATTGTTTGACAGCTTTGATTTTTGGAATACGGACCGTCCATCATAGAGCTTCTAGAAGAACGGTCTTGAGTCCTGATTGATATATCACCCACTCGATCACTCTTGTAACATGGAGAAATGGCTCTCCCATGTTCATCTTCCACCGCACCATCTTCCATTGGAATTCAAAGCAAAGTTAATTATGCCACACGTGTGGGAATTAGCAAATTCATGTAGTTTAACTTAACAAACTCAAAAGAAATAAAGGGGTCAAGTCCAACTGCTTGGACCATAATTAACTGTCCATCCAAGAGAGAACTTCTAACCTTTCGTGTCCATTCAATATCTAACAGGTCCGATAGGTTGGCTGTAACATGAGGGTTATCCCGTGCAAAAATTCGACCACAGCAACTCATCAAGTGGATACTTTTATTTGCTTATATTTCAATGGCTAGAAATTGTTTTCTATGATGTTACCCACCTGATGATAGTATGGAGCTGATTTTTGCAGAAGGATATTTTCATGGTGAGGCCAAGACTGCTAGAATGGTTGTTCACATCTGATAGGTTGGAAGTTATTTATTGGGTGGACAGACAACACATGAAAGAACTTAAAAATAAATAAAATGCCAGATTGTGAGACTGCTGCAGAATTGACACACGTGTAAGGATCTTGCAATCCATCAGATGGGTCACACCATGAGAACCACGTGATGGAAAATCAAGGAGTAGGGCACCCATTTGGTTAGATGCATGCTTATGGTCCACTCACCTGACTTTCCGGCAAGAGCGTTTTCATGGTGCGACCCACCTAGTGAACCGCACATGTCTTACACACGTGTGCCAGTTGGGGCCTCATTTTTTCTCCTCCTCGGATTGGAGAAGCTCCTCCAACAGCTTATCGTCCAAGTACTCAATTTCGAAGACTTGTTTTTCAGGCATGGCTGCAGAACTCCCCCGTTCAGTATCACCAGATACTGATGAAAAATAAGAAGAAGATGCCGAGGATGACGTTGAGTATGACAATGGTAGCGTTGAATATGAAGATGATGAAGGGCTAAGATGCTCTTCAGGGAAGTTGAGGACTGCTAGGTGGCCCCTCATTTCATAAGCAGCCCGATCATATGCGCGGGCCGCCTCCTCGGCAGTACTGAAAGTGCCGAGCCACACACGGCCACCTGGCCTAGTCGAGTCGCGAATCTCGGCCGCGAATTTTCCCCACGGACGCTTCCGGACGCCGCGATACCGCACTTCCTGGCCACCCTTCTCTTGTTCAGTCTTCCATTTTGGAACCTCGTCCATTGATTCGAACTTAATGAGATCCTAACGTCTCTTTGTGGCCTTTTAAATAGCGTGGACGGTAAGACGTCATAGGGCATGCAGAAAACAGTGTTCTTTGTGCGAAGGGTCAGATCTGACGGTTGGAAATTGTTCACTTCTGATGCAGAAGATACGAGGAAACACACCACCAGTTTCACACCAGACCCGAGGATATTAAGACAGGACCCGAGGTCGTTCACACGATACTTGGGGTTTCCGGCTGGGAAGTTCGGTAAATCTGGAATTACCAGAATACGGTAGAGATACCTCTGCGCAGTACACGTGGCAGGTAGATGTGTCGAATCAAGGCCGTCCGATTAATGGGGTCTATCTTGGATGGTTCCAATTAGGCAATTTTGTCCAACATGTTTCGATAATTCATCTTGACGAATGTTTGGACGTTTAGTTTTTTCAATCTCACACCGTTGGTTTTAGGACCGTTGTTCGGATGGATAGGGTAAGCATATATTTGTGTATTGCACGTTCTCTTCATCCAAGGTATGGTGAACTACGTGGACGGACCTGATTGATTCATTACCATACCACTTGTACTGTGGAGAGTTGGTATTACTCCAGCTCTACCGGCTCTACGGTATTGTCTCCTTTCGGTTCGTACAAGTGGGGCCCACTACTAGAGCGTTCGAGTGTGGGCCGCCCACTCGTGCAAGCAAAAAGCCCAAGCATGCTGTAACAACCAGCGACCATCGCTTAGGATGTGACCGTGTATATTGTGTTTTTTAGTTTATTCTTGTGTGGCTTATGGTTCAGTAATCCGGACCATTTGTCTGTTCTGTCTCACCCTAATAGGGACGGTGGAACAGAGGTGTCATATATATATATATATATATATATATATATATATATATATATATATATATATATATACTGTAATGGAAACACAGCAATGCTCCACGTACATTATTAAATGCTCATAAATTGGTTCAATTGTATTAGGGGACGTTTGGCAGTGTGGATTAAGTGATAAACCATTTAAATATGTGTGAATCACAAGGAGTTTTTACCTTTGCCAGCCTCATTTCATTTACTGCCAGGTCAGTGGTTTTCAAATCAGTAAGTGAAGGCGTGAATTCAGCAGCCTCTTTCATTTACCACTGATTCAATGGTTTTCAAATGATGTAGGCCGGGTCGCGGATACTTTCATGTCCAAGATGGATCAGAGAAGCCCGATCAGAGGAGAAATTGATTAAGACCATCAGAACCCTAAAACATACATATATCACAAATTGGAATGAGTCATTCGACATACCATATATAATTTTAGGGTAGGAGAAGTTACTTTAGCCACCCAACATGCTATGCCTGGTTGCGCTGGCTGAATTTATGATATTTCATCATATCGAGGGTTGAAAGTCCATTTTAATTTCATTTTTACTATTTATAATAAGTTTTAGTTCCATCATAACTCTTAATCCTTTGAGTTTTAGGAGGTGTGCCCAACATGAAAAGGGCTTAAAAAAATTAGGAGAATAACGTGGTTAGGGCAAATTGGACACTTACTATTTTTCGCCAAAAACCATGAAGTCTAGTAGGAATCATAGCCGTTTATAAATATTAAGATAACTATTTATGGTAAGTCATGGAATTTAGGAAGTTTGAGTTGGACTTTGATTCTGAAACTTCTTCCTAGGTTTGGTATCACCAATTAAAGGGTTGAAATTTCATTTTTTATCAGCAATCAATCTATTTTTGAATTTATTAGAATCATTTCTAATTTCCTATTTTCCGTCTTGGCTTCGAGGAATCTTTGTAAAGAGTCTAGAGAAACTCCATAAATTTGGAGTAATTGTCCCATTGAGGAAGACGGTGATCGACCTCGTCACGTCCATCCCTCATCATCAAATCAGCAACTGAATGCCAAAATTCAACACCGATTATCATAGATTTATGTGAAATATGAATCAACTTTTCTATGTTGATTTCATTTCAATAATTATTAGGTCCCACTATGATGTTTAAGTAAAATCCAAGCCAATCCCTTGATACATCACCCCATTTTAGTTGTATAGTCCAAAAATTAGAACGATTTACGACTCAAGTGGGCCATACGAAGGGAAAATGATGTAAAGCGAGCCGCCGACAGTTTCTTAGCCAAGCTGGATTAGAAAAGGCCCGATCGGAGGCGGAAGCAATTTGGACTGCCAAGGCCTTAAAACAGGCATATCTTGCAAATTGGAATGAATTATCCGACATGCTATATATGATTTTGGGGTAAGAGGAGCTACTTTAGCCATCCAACCTTACTTTGCCGGGTTCCCAATGCCGAATTTGTGAGATTCCATCAGTTCGTCGATTTTATTTTTGTTTTTACTATTTATAGTAAGTTTTTGTTTGATTATAACTTTTCATCCTTTGAGCTTTAGGAGTTGTGTTTAACATAAAAAATGTTTAGAAAAATTAGGAGAATAACGTGGTTAAGCCACATAGGACACTTACTATAAATAATAAATTTACTATTTATAGTAAGTTACAAATTTTAGGGAGTTTTAGTTGTAGTTTAATTTTGAAACTTCTTCCAAGGCTTGGTATTCCTATTCAAAGGGTTGTAGATCATTTATTTCAATCATCAATCAATTTACGAATTTTCATAAATATTATATTTATTTTCGTGGATTCGAGAAGTCTCTATGAGGAGTCCAAAGAAGCTTTGTGGATTCGAAATAGTTATCTTTGAGGAAGATAGTGATCAACCTAATCACGTTCATCCCTATGTCAATTGGTATCAAAGCAAAGACTACCCTTAGATTGATGACAAATAATAAAGGTATGGACAAAAATCATATGGATGGTGATCCAATGATTCATTATCTTTTGGAAGGAATGGAGGCTCTCCACCAGGAGAGTGAGTTGATCATACAAGGGCTGCAGGCAACCCTCGACCATATTGTAGAAGCGCTAATTCTGCCCTAAGCTCAAGGCAAAAATCAAGCCCATTCGTAATACAAGATGGCACGAAAGGAAGTAATTTGAATGGTGAGCCTTGCCACATGTATTTTTCAAATTGTGTGGTCCACCTAAACCTCAAACTGGGTGAATTTTGGACCCTACAGGTAAAATAGAATGATGCACCTGGTGATCGGGGAGAATTTTATATAAACATCTTGGTCGGCCATGTGTGAAATTTTCTTTGCTCTACAAGTGGTTAGAATAAGTTGGCTTCTACATGTAAATGACCCCAAATCCACTTTAACAATTTGTAAACCCCACCTTGATATTTAAGCAAAATACACCTCAATCACCACGTGTATCATCCCATTTAGTCGTAAGGCCTAAAATCAATTCAACCAATGATTCAAGTGGGCCATACAAAGGGAAAGGTTGGGAGAAGGACACCCACCCTTGATTTTCTTCAAGGACCACTATGTTAATTATATGAAATCCACTCCAATTGTTAGATGCTAAGATAAAATTTAGGCCTAAGACAAAAAATCAAGCCCATTTATGATATCTAATGTTGGGATAGGGTGATTAAGACCAGAATAAAGAAAGAAGGAAATGACGGAAGAAGACTTTTAATGTTGGGATTTCCATCCTCACAATTTCCAGCGCATAGGCCTCTTGAATTTTGGATATTTTCGAATATTTTTATTCCCCTATATACATCATTCGAAAGAAATGATGACAAAGTGAGACTGGATAAACACAGATTAATGCTACACGGGTTTCCAACATCTGTTGTAGCAAAATTCCCATCCACTTTCAAAAGCATGTTCTCACGCGTTTT
Organism: Magnolia sinica; assembly: GCF_029962835.1. NCBI lineage: Eukaryota > Viridiplantae > Streptophyta > Magnoliopsida > Magnoliales > Magnoliaceae > Magnolia > Magnolia sinica. The sequence continues at coordinate 60,372,702 of NC_080589.1, read as the reverse complement.
GACAAATTCCCTGCGAATATGGATACGGATGAGGATTGCCTACTGAGGCTGCCAGTAGCGAGTAGCGAGGTGGCTACTTTATAGTAATATGTGGGCTCCTAATGGTACATGTGTTTTAATTATCCCAGCCGTCCATCTATTTTTCCAGAACATTTTAGTTCACAAGCTCAAAAATGAAATAAATCCAAATCTCAAGTGGACCACACAACAAAAAAAACAGTGGTAATTGAATGAGAACCATTCAAAACTTCGTAAGACTCACCGTAATGTTTGTTTGTCATCCAACCATTTTTGATTCAGCCACACAGTCCTGGACCATGCACAAGATACTCAGTTTTTGAGCTTGGAAGAATGGAACCCAGAATTCCACGATCTACGTCATTTGTCTGTGGCTGTAATGTTAGAAAATGGTGGCCATGAATTTTGGGTCTTATGACATTTGAATGTGGACAGCTTCTGTTCTCACCCACATATCTTGAGAGGCCACCAACAGAAGCTTTATGGTGATCTCATCGGGGAGATTATCGAGAGAGCCGAGTGCTGCAGGGACACAGGTTTGGTGAGAAAGGAAGTTGATGAAGCTACGTGGGTCAACCGTGATTGAGAAATCCATCCTGTTCATCCATCTTTCGAGCTAATTTTAGAATGTGGGGAAAAAAAATGAAGCGGATCACTAACTCAAGGAGCCCACTTGAGAGGGAAAGTTGGAAATGAAATGCTTACCGTTAAAACCTTTCTAAGGCTCTATCTAGATGTTTATATGCCATCCAAACGGTTTATAAAGTCATTGCCACTGGGATGGATGGTAAACACACACACACACCAAAAAAAAAAAAAACCCGCTTAGCCTGATATAAAAATTTTGTCCCATACGATTGTTTCATCGATGGCCGCTCAATCCCCATTGCTTTCTCTTATGAGGAGTGCTTGAGTTTTTAATGCCTCATTTTTGGTCATGCATCCTAAAATGGGCATAAAAACCAGATGGATGGGGTGGATTCTTCATGAATATCATGGTGGCCCCAACTAGCTTCTGAGCGCAGGAATCCTTGAGAAATGCATGGGCAGGAAACCTGCGTTACTACTGCAGAGTAGAGGTGGGCATTTCATACTCGAATCACTGGATCTGACCCGATCAGACCCGATCTGACCCGATTCGAGCAGAACCGACGGTCAGGATCAGGCAGGATTGGGTAGCAGAAACCAGATCCAAAATATTTTTAGGTCGGTTCCGAATAGACCATGTTCCGACCCGACCCGACCCGGAATCCGATCTGATAGGATCCGACTCAAACAGAGCCGACCCAACCCATATATATAAGTATATATATAAATTTTTTACTTTTTTACCCGACTGTTTTTTTACCCTACCCTAACCGCATCTCCCTTCTCGCTGCCCGAACCCTCAAAATCTCCAAATCTTCTCTACCCTACCCACAGTCCCGCACCCAAAGATCTCTAGTTCCTACCCGACTAACGAGTGACGACTGTCTTCTCCACCCTACCTCCTTGAGTGCTTGTCTTTGGCCACTCCATTTTTAAAAAAAATTTATTTTACTGAAATGGGACCCACGGGCCAGCCATGACTTACTGTGTGAGTGTGCGGGCGGTCGTGGCTTGTCGGGCAGGCCAGTCATGGCTCGCTGTGTGAGTGTGCGGGCGATCGTGGCTCGTCGGCCAGGCCAGCCATGGCCCGCTGCTCGTTGCTCGTGAGGTCCTCTGTTTGGAAGAGGGTTTGGCCGTTTGGCAGATGTGAGTTCGTGTTGGGAATAGCCCTACTATTTGCTCTATGGAAGAAGGTTTATCCTCTTTATTTTTAGGGGAATAGCCCTAGCCTGGTGTTTGCAGTTGGCATACAGGCAGAATAATCTTCTTTACAGTTGGCAACTTGGCATACAGGCAGAATAATTTTCTTTGCAGTTGGCAACTTGGCATACAGGCAGAATATGATTTTTTTCAATTGAATAAAATAGTTTGAGGAAAAAAAATATGATGTGCAATTAAATCATAAATCAGTGTATCATCATTCCAATACCTTTTTTTTTTTTGAAGAGCTTCTTCCAATACAGATGAGTCATCAATTCTTTCAAAAGCTCATTTTTTATATATTTGTATAGTTGTTCAACCAATCTGATCCTTAGATTGTGACGTTTGGACGGTTGATTTCAGAATTTATCTAGTTTAACTTGAGTTAATGTATAATTTATGCGGTTTAACTTGAGTCAATTACATTAATAACTTAGTAGAGTGGAAGGAAACAAACTGTAGTTTCAATTTGGGAACTGTAGTTTGCAATTGTGCTTACTTGAATAGCGGAAGTTCCAAATGCATCCTTAGAGAATTAGTGTACTGAATTGAATTGATAGCAAACTAAACTCAGAAAAGTAGTTAGAAACAGTGGTTTATTGATTGGATGGGTCTTTATCAGTTTCCAAACGCAGTCTTAGTAGAATCATCTCCTTAACTTAACTTTTGCATATAAACACATTTGATTACTTGTAAGAAGCATAAAAGTTAGACTACAGATCTGTTTTAAATAAATACAACCTCTATTTCTTCCTCTACTTAAACATTCATTTATACACTGGCTTTTCAATTCAATACAATGATAGAGCTGAAAACAACTAGTAAAGTGACTGTTGCTTCCTGAAAACTATTCATGAAACATAGCTTCTCTAAGTCAAGATGGTTGTATTGGATGGAAGTTTTGCTGAATCCCTTTATAGAATGGTATTTGTTGGAAGGGACAAAATTGTGGCCAGGTTGTCAGTAGAGAGATTGGAGATCGAGATTCGACCTATATCTGAAATTTCCACCAAAGTATGCGGCATCTCTGCAACAAAACAGTAATTTGGATAAAAAAATTTACTCAAACTACACTTTTTTGTTTTTGTTTTTGTTTTTGTTTTTGTTTTTTTTTGTTTTTTTTTTTTTTTTTTTTTTTGTTTATAAAGAAAGCCATGCGTTTACCATTGAGCCATTGGAAAGTTGAGATCTTCACTTAACTGCAGACAGCAATGCCCCTGTAGACATCGCTAAACATTTTGAGAAATATTTTTATTAATATGACTGTTTGAGGTACTACAAAATACAAAATGACAGATCCTATAGCCTGGATGGGAAGAATGAAGCATAGCTTTGTATATACATATATTGTTCTCCAAAGTCGCTTCAGCTGCTTCCAGAACTCCAGATGCTCGACTAAGTTCTTCTCCATGTTGGTCCTCGTGCATTTGCTGATAGCTTTGTCGTCAACAATGAAGATCAGACTCTTATCCAGGTTAGTGAGTAAATTTGATGTTTCATTTTTGCCAAGCATAAGAAAACATCTTAATCTTGTTTTTCTTTTTCTTCTCTGTGAGAAACCTGATCCGAACCTGGGCCAATCCGATCCGACTCGGTTTTCCTAACTGAGTCTGACTCGAATCGGTCCAGGTCAGCAGGGTTTAGGATCGGATTGGGTCAGAGGACCCAGACTCGGTCCCGGTTCTGACCAAGTTCGGGTCAGGCCATGCAGAACTCGGACCTGGTCGAGTTGGGCTGAATTCGATTCGACTCGGTCCGATGCCCAGCTCTACAACAGAGAACGGACACAGATTAACTATTGATAGGTTAAGTAGCTAGACTCGCTACTGAAGTGATGTCACCTAATTATGTGGGTCCCACCATAATATATGTTTTGTATCAACAACGTCCATCCTTTTGGCGAGGCATGAGCCAAAGAATGAATCAGATCCGGTGCTTAGTGGACTCCACCCTAGAAAACAGTGGAGAGAGATGCTCACTATTAAAAACTTTTAAGTGCCATAGAAGTTTTAGATCAAGCTGGTATTAGGGCCTGTTTGATTTTTCAATATAAGTGCAAATATGAAGGTAAATGGGTACTACGACACTTTGACACTTTCACCGTTCAAATTTTTTTTAGAATTCTTGCCTTGCAAACCGGTTCAAAAGTGTTAGTTAAATTTTTTTAACCTTACGGTGAAGTATATAACATATCTGTTCCGTCCATCCATTTTACCACAACATTTTAAGACATGAGTCAAAAAATTATATAGATCCAACACTCAAGTGGCCCACATCAAAAGAAACAGTAGTCCTTATAAGTTTTTAACGATTAATATTTGATTCACTTTTCTCTGTGGCGTGGTCTATTAAAGCTTTAAATATACCTCATTTTTTGGCTCATGCCATAAATTCAGCTGGCATAATAGGTGAACGGTGTAGATAAGCGATACGCATCATGGTGTGACCCACAATTGTTTTGCAGTCTTTTTTTTTTAATTTTTGCATTAAAAAATTAAGCGGTCAAATCAAATACGGAGAAAAGTGCACGCAGGGAAATAATCATTATGCATTTACCACCGAATTGGAAAATCAAACAAGCCTTTGTGTTTTCCCTTCTTTTATGTCCATGTTAACTCATGAACAGGTCGGATCTCAAATAAAATACGGTGGACCTTACGAACGTTTTAACGCTGGGCGTAACTCTCCCCATTGGTTTCTGTGGTGGGGATCTACTCCAGCTTTCCATCTGCATAGTACTTTTTCTCATGTATTAAAATCATCTCTAAAAATGGATGGACGGTGTTGCTACAGCACATACATCGTTGGGGTCCACGTAACTTGGTGACGTCACTTAGGGTCTATTTGGGCAGTGGGATTAGAAGGGATTGGGTGGGATGGGATTCAAAAAACATAATTATTACCCATGGCAGGATTTTCCCCTCTTGCCATTGTATAAGATTAATGCCTGCTTTGTTGATAATACGGTGGTACATTGAATAGATATACCCACCATTATTTGAAATTACAATATAACACACATGTGTTATATCTAAACTGTTCATTTGTTTTGTAACCTTATTTTATGTCATGGGCCTAAAAATGAGGTAGATTCAAAACTTATGTGGTCCCAAAGAAGTTTTTAATGGCAAGTATTCAATCCCCTTTGCTTTCTATGGTGGGGTCCACTTGTGCATTAGATTTACCTGATTTTTTGGCCCATGCTCTAAAATAATCCCGATAAATGAGTGGACGGTGTGGATATAGCCCACACATCATGGTGGGACCGACAACAACTTGCTAACATTGAGTGAAATTGGCACTGACCAATGCAATTCTGTTTAATGTAATTCCAAGCTTTTCCATTCTTTCCAAACATAAAGTGGAATCGGCACAGGACGATGAATCTCATCCCACCTAATCCCACCGCCCAAGCAGACCCTTAAGCACCGAGTCTCGCTATTCAACTTGTCATTAGCTAATCAGCGTCCGCGGAGAACATCCTGATGCTGAAAGCCACAAATGGCATTGATGTAATTTAATCCATTAGTTAAGGATGGATTTGGAAATAACGTTCAGAACTTTGATTGGCTTTTTAATTCTTTAGTCATCGTGGACAACTTTAAATGTGCATATCATATGGATAAGTTGTATCTCAATCGCGGTTGAGGATCATTCATTTCGACGTACCTTATTCAAGCCACGTAGTTCAGTCACCAAATGATCCGGACCATCCATCTTGTGTGAATTGCAGTAGATAGAGGAATTTAATAAACAATGACATCGAAGTGATATCTTTAATTATCCTATTTACTAAAATGTACATAAACCAAATCATTGCTTTTAAGGCTGCCAGATGGACGGACAGGAAAGAATGATCATCTTACGGCTCAACTGATATACTATCTCATACATGTGACCATGGATCCATGATGGATGAAGCGACGCCCTTCCAGCGCGATTGAGGGAAAATGTCCTTAATGTATCAGCGTCAGTTCTGTTGGCAGGATGAATTACATGATCCACGGCCTGAGGATATGCTGGGAATACTCAGGTTTTCATTTTGTCCTGGTAGGATTCATATTCCTGTGATCTGATGCATCCATTTGTAAAAGAACCATCAAAAGTTGATAGAAAATCCCATCCACTAATTTCGTTCCACTCAATTCAAATACGAACAATTTCTGTATTAATCTTGCCAACCGTCTATTTTCAGGCCTCAGATTGAAAGGTTACGGTTGTTCCTGTCAAGGAGACTTTTGTGGCGTGGTCCACCTTTATTGAGTTTCATAATACAAGCACTCCACGTCACTGAAAAATTGGTCCCACTTGTGCAAACTGAAAAGATGTATACATTGTGCATGAGTTTGGGACGAGGACCATGTAAGTCCTCGGTTTGCTTGTTAGCGGTCGTTAATCAATTCCGGGCCACGATCAATAGTCAGTGGACGGCTTTGAACACCCCACGTTTTGACCAGGATTTGAGATTCTAGAAGGTACTTAACCTGGCTACTCCTTTTTTCGGACCAGAGATGGGCCCCAGTTGCGGCGGCTATGATGCAATAGATTCCATATGGTCTACTTTTTCTTCTCCGTCGGAGCCTGCTAAGTTCATTTGAGCAACATGCATGCATGCTACGCGTAAAGCGGACCAGACGCCGGAGTATTAAAAAATTATTGTTTGCCTGTCATTGTCTGTATTTTGAAACCCGGACCCGACCCCCGTAAGATCGATTTGGTCCAGGCCCTGAAGAAATTCATAAACCTGAGAGGTAAAGAGAGTGAAGGATGAGAAGCTTAATTTGTAAGCTCTTCTCATCGATTGTCTAAGTGTAATAATGGTTTAGTTAGTAAAGAAGAAGAGTTGAAGCGGGAGGAGGAGAGGAGAAGAAGAACTGAGGTACGAGAGGTAGTAGAGAAGTTGCATACAAAGAGATGGAGAAGAACTGAGGTACGAGAGGTAGTAGAGAAGTTGTATACAAAGAGATGGAGAAGAGCTGAGGTACGAGAGGTAGTAGAGAAGTTGTATACAAAGAGAGAGAGAGAGAGAGAGAGAGAGAGAGAGAGAGAGAGAGAGAGAGAGAGAGAGAGAGAGAGAGAGAGTCGGTGCGCGATTGAGAAGAACTCTCCATGCACTCATTAGAAAGTCGGTGATGGAGAAGAACTCTCCGCAGGTTCAAATTTTGCATCTTATCACTTCCCGTCAAGTTAGGGTGATGGTGACAACACATTTCACAATTCCTAAAAAAACTGCCTTTGAAAGTGGTTTGGTGAAGATATCAATGTCCAGTTCTGAAGAAAGAATAAACTTTATAATTAACGCGCCTAATGCAAACTTTTTTTGAATGAGCTGCTAGTTAATTTTAATATCCTTTATTTGAGTATAAAACATGAGATTTAAGGTGAGATACAAAGAAATTAAATTGTCACAAAAAAGAAGAGGAGGTCAATGCAAGTACACCCCGATGTCATCTAAAACATAAGAAATCTAAGTTAACCATGTAGCCAAAGATGCAATAGCTCGGTGCTTAGTATTAGAACTAGATCAAGCAACTGTGGATTGTTTCTTCGTAGGCTAAGAGACACATTTAGGTCTTAGATAAATACAATATCTTATCAAATCACTATCTGAAAACCCATATAAGTTGAGTGAAGATTAAGCTGTAATTTGAATTGCACAGTGTAATGTACCCTTAACATACTCAAGAATCCACTTTAACTGCTTGAAGGCGGATGCTGATAGGCACATTCATAAATTGGCAAATGAGGTTGACAGCATGAAATATATCAGGGTGTATCATGGTTTAATATTGTGAGGCTTCAACAATGCTTTTATAGAAAGTGTCATCAATTATAAGAGCACTAGAAAGATTTAAGTTGTTTTTCTATGCTAAAGGAGTGCTAATGGATTTGGAATCTACTATTTTGGATTTAGACATCAGATCAATAGCATACTTGGATTGAAATAGAAAAGACCACCTTTAAATGGAAGAACTTCAGTACCAAGAAAATAGTGAAGGGTGCTTACATCTTTCATACCAAATTTAGATCCTAATTTGGAGCTCATAAAAGATAAAAGAGAAGTATTAATTATCATTAGTAATGATGATATCATCTATATATAGTAATAAAAAGATGGTTCCATGAGAACAACGAAAAATTAACAAATAATGATCTCTTTTACTGCACAAAAATCTAAAATGGAGAGGAAAAAGATTAAAACAATCCAAGTAGGCCTTAAAAAAATAAAAAATAAATTTAACTATTGTTTTTTTTTTTTTTTTGAATCAATTTTTTATTTCTTTACTATGATACAACAATTACATTCGAGTTGCATCAAGGCAAGAAAAAAAAATCTAGGGCCCGCCTATCATATGCCCTGTAACGTCTCGGAAAAATCTGTACGAAGACCCGAGTACCACCTCATACAGAAATCCCTAGTGATCGTATTATGTAGGAATTAGATGAAAATTAATTAAGTACTAAATTAAATAATCGGTGGATTTAGCTTGAACCATTATTTATACAAATGGCAAGACTCAAAATTATCAAAAGCATTGACTGTTGAGGGTCAAATATTGCATATTCGACCCCATTTATTACATGAATTTACGAACATGGTACTGTTTAATGGCTTAATTTAATCGTGTTTGTGATGCAAGGTGTATTTACGAGCTTGGACTGAAAAAGGGTGCTAAATGTATGGATTTGACGCTCCAGAATCACCAAGACAAGGGATGGACCCCAGGAGAGCAAGATCAACGGATTTACACGCCAGAGATCCGAGAAAATAGAGAAACTGAAGTTCAAGTGGCCCGAAATTGGTCCAGAATGCAAGATCACAGGGTTACCACCATCCGTTTGGCTCAAAACTTTATATCTGGCCTGAGGAACCCAAATTAACCGTACACGTCGAATTTTAGTCATTGGATCCTTGTGGAAGTGGCCCAATGGACAGATCAGCCCATAAATATCTGATCTGGGGCCCACCTAATATCTGGATATGCTTCAATTTTGGTCTTAACCCCTTAAATCAGACGAGTAAGGAGATGGACGGTGCAGATATCTCACACTACATCACTGTGGACCCCACCTCGGGTAGTGTGTACACGAGCACATGTATACCGGATGTGCACCGGACTGCTCAAGCCGGTTAAACTCAGTTTGACCGAGTCTCCTTCACAAAAAGGAAACATTAGTTTCCTTTTCCAGCGTCCGTGTAATGGACGGACTCTGTCCGTCTTGCGGAAGTTAGTGGGCCCTACACATCAGTCATTTGAAGGATCTAGACTGTCCATCCTATTCAGGGCACACCCCTGTCCAATCCTGAGCTAAAATCACATGAGATTAGGCATGTGTGGATGCATAATTTCTAGCAACAAAAGAACCTCGGCACTGCTACGTTAACGGATGGCGTCCAATTGGCTGACGTCGTGGCCCACCAGGACTGACCGATTGGAAAATCCAAGCCATCCACCTTGTTTCCCATCCAAAACCGGCCATCCCCTATCCCACTTCTTGATTTCCTCAGAGGTTACATGTACATGAAGGTTTAAACGCAGGACGGACGACAGCAAGAAAGATTTTGTGGGCCACACCAAAACCTATCCAAAACAGTCCCTTACCGAACAGTTTTTCGACGTGATTCCAATGAACGGAGTAGATTTCCTCACTGACGCTGATCATGGGCCCCACCAGCAGCTCAGCGCAGGTCTTGCACAGGCGGAGCGTCCAAGCAGAGCCCGGACGTTGCCGCCTTCTGTGGACCCTTATGTGATCCCAATCACGATCGGATCAATGATCAAGATCGTTCAAATGATGGAGTAGGGGATCTTGAACCCCACCAAGAAGTCAGATCCCGAGTCTGGACGATCAGTCATCCAAAATCTGCATCCAAACATAGCATGTTTCCTGCACAAGCGGCATTGGCTGCGAAAATTTGCCACCGGCTCTGGCTTTGATCAATCGATTTTCTGAGGTATGTAAACATCCATCCAAGTCTGACCGACCCACGCACACTATAAGAGGAAGGGAAAGAGAGGACGTGGGGGTGGGAGATTGAAGGAGAAGCTGTGCAGAAGTCAGGGAGAGAGACAGAGTATTGTTATATTTGTCTTAATGTTTTTTTTTTTTTTTCTTTTGAGGATAGCCTAATCATGGTTAGCTAAACCTCTTAGCTAGGGCTAAGAGCTGAAGCTTGTAGGAGATGGGAGACTCTATTTTACGCATTTAATTTAATTTATGAACTGAATTTGATATTAGTTTGATTATTAAGGGAATGTTTTTAGTTTTTAATGGTCTGTTGTGGCTAAAATTATAATGGGTCTATGATAGCTTGAGCATGTTCCTTTCCTTTTGATGTTTATGACGTCAGGAAGCCTTGTTGTTCACCATTGTCTCCTGGGCATGGTCGGATGACGGTATCCTTCCTAACCTTCATTCATTCTTGAGCGGTTGGTAATTAGTTTAATTCTATTGTTTGCTTTGTCTCGTGGGCATGGTTTTGTGATGGAATCCATTCTAATTCATATACCTTTCATCTCTTAAAAACTATATCAAAGGAAGTTCAGTTTGATGGTTACACCCTTTAACTGGATGAAGATGAGACTCTAAGTCCAGTTGAATACTTGAAACAGGCATAAGATCTCCCTAATTTATACAAGTGGATCCTCTGAATCCCTAGTGTCCTTTCTCTGAATTCTTTAAGTTTTAGATAATTATTTCATTATTATTCCTCAAATTACACTTGATTTAGATTTCATCTCATTTTAGTTCTAGTTCTAATTAGTTTCAGATTACGTACAGGTTTCAGTCCCTTGGGATTCAACCTCGGTCTCACCAAGTTTATTACTGCATCACAACCCTATACTTGGGGAGTGAACAAGTTTTTGGCGCCTTTCCGGGGATTGACGGTTACGTTTTCTGAGATTAATTAGTTTTAGAATTAGGTTAAGATTAGGATTTTACTAACTTTAGGTTAAAGGTTTTTTTTACTTCATTTTTAGAAACTAACCTGTTTTTCTGTTTTGTAGGATTCTGAAATAACTTCTAAATTGGTAATCCCTTTCTAATTCCTCTGCTTTTTCTATTTTTAGAATTAGGGTTTGAGTTTTAGAAATTTTCTTATTCTAGGCTTTCTTTTAATTTTAGAAATTTTCTATTTTCTAATTTTAGAAAATTTTCCCTTTTTAGAAACTAACATTACTTTCTATTTTAGGATTATGTTTTTTTTTTTAGAATTTTCTAACTTTAGGTTTAGAACTTTCCTACTTATTTTTAGAAACTCTCTAATTTTAGGTTTTATTTTCTCCTTTTAGAAATTTTCTAATTCTAGTATTTTTCTACTTTTAGGAACTATTTTATTTTTAGAAACTTTCCTCTTTTGTTTTCAGAAACTAGGTTAGTTATTTCCTTTTTAGAAATTCTTTCTAATTTTAGAAACTAACTCATTTTTCCTTTATTTTATTTTTAGAAACTTTCCTTTTTAAGAATTAGTTTATTTTTAGAAACTTTTTAATTTTAGGTTTAGATTTTCTATTTTAGAAACTTTCTAATTCTAGGCATTCTTTTTAGAAACTAACTTAGCTTCTAGGTTTAGGGAACTTTCCTTTTTAGAAACTAACTTTCTATTTTAATTGTAGGAACTTTTTAACTTTAGACTTTCTATTTTAGAAACTAATCTATTTTGTTTTCTTTTGTAGGATCTTAACATAGGAACTTCTCATTTGGTACCTTCTTTCTAACTTCTCCTCTTACCTTCTGTACTTTTCTAATTTTAGATCTAGATTTTTCTTTTAAGTAACTTTTTATTTTCTAGTTTTAGAAAATTTTCTCTTTTTTAGAAATTAACTTTCTATTTTTATTTTTATTAACTTTCTAATTCTAACTCTTTTAGAATCTAACTTTATTTCCTAATTTATTTTTAGAAATTTTCTACTTGTAGACTCTTTGTTTAGAACCTAACTTTCCTATTTTGTAGGCTGTTAAGATAGAAATTTCTAATTCGGTAAGCTCTTTCTCTACTTTCTATTTTTCAGATCTCTTTTAGTAACTTACTTTCTAGTTTAGGACTTTCCTAATTTATTTTAGAAATTTTCACTTTCCTTTAAGAATTTCTTCTTTTAGAAACTAGTTTACTTCTATCTTTCTTTTTAAGGATTTTCTAATTTTAGACCTTCTCTTTAGAAACTGACTTGTTTTGTCTTTTTTTTTTTTTTGCAGGTTTTTAAATTAGGGACTCCAATTTGGCAACTTCTTTCCAACCCTCTCTTTCTTTCTAAATTTTCTTTTCCTTTCTTAGGATTAGGTTTCGAATTTGATTGAGGGTTGCGAGTGTTTCATGCCCAAGTGGGCCCATGACAACACTCGACGTCTCTTGATTGAAGGAGGATTGGTTGAGGGGTTAACTATCCATCGCAGGACTAAACATCACTCGAAATCCCCTGAGTTAATTGAAGTGATGGCTGAAAACCAACCTCTTCTACCCCAACCTAGGGTGGAGGACATTCAGGATGAGAATGAGATACATCAAGCACTCCCGCCTCGTACTTTACGAGATTATTTACAACCAGCGGGGGTGAGTACGCCATCATGTATGATTTTTTCTGAAAATACAAGACACATGGACATCAAGCCAGGGGTTATCCAACTCCTTCCTAAATTCCATGGGCTTGAATCTGAAGAACCATATCTATATTTGAAAGAGTTTGATGAGATCATAGCCACTTTATATTTTCAAAATGTGTTTGAGGACACAGTCAGGCTGAAACTCTTTCCTTTTTCCTTGAAGGATAAGGTTAAGACATGGTTACATTCACTGCGTCCTAGATCCATTGGCACATGGAATGATATGCAGAGGGAATTTATAAAGAAATTTTTTCCACATCATAAAATGATTACCCTTAGACAAGCAATCATGAACTTCACCCAAAAGGAGGATAAAACATTTTACCAATGTTGGGAAAGGTTCAAGGATTTGGTCAGTTCATGCTTACAATACGGCTTTGAAACATGGCACGTTTCAAATTTTTTCTATAATGGACTGACATCTTCCATGCACCAAATGGTCGAGAAAATGTGTAATGGAGAATTCATTAATAAAAATGTCGATGAGGTACGGGATTACCTCGATAGTCTTGTTGAAAAAACACAATCATGGGACTATTACCCAAAATCGAACACCACGACTAGGCCAATTCAATCTAAGGAGAAAGGTGGATTGTATCCCTTGAAAGAAAAGGATGATTTCAAGTATAAAGTGACTACGCTCATAAGAAAATTTGAGGCCATGAATGGAAAGGAGGATAAGGTTAATGAAAGTGTTTGGGGCATCTGTGATTACAACATTCATACGACTGAAAATTGTCCTACAATACCCGCCTTTTGAGAAGTGTTGAATGAACAATCCAATGCCGTAAATACTTATCAAAGACCTTTTAATGGACCGACCTCTAATACGTACAATCCTGGTTGGAAAAATCATCCAAACTTTAGTTGGAGAAATGGACAAACTGCTACACTTCAAAGTTTCTTCAATCAAAATCTAAACCAGGGGAAACCTCAAGAAGAACCGATTCAAAATTCCATGCAAGAGCTGACCCAGGCAATGTGAGATTTTATGCAAAAGATGGATTCATGTATGACGGTTATAGAAAATAGGATGCTTCCTGCACAACCGCTCCCCAATCCTAAACCGCAATACGAGATAAGTAATCCCAGCTCTTCAAATCAAATGGAGCACGCTAAATCCATCATCACTCTTAGGAGTGAGAAGATCATTGATAAAACCCTTCTGGTTAGGCCCGAAAAGCCTCGAGAACTAGAAGAGGACAACAATGATGGATCTAGTGATGCCCCACAAAAATTAGAACCGGAACTTCTAGAAAAGCCAGTTGCTCCATTTTTCCAACGGTTGGTCGCACCAAAATCTCTCTCTAACTCTCAGGATATCCTAGAGGTGTTGAAATAAGTGAAAGTCAACATTCCTCTACTTGATGTCGTAAAACAGATACCTTCATATGCCAAATTCCTGAAAGACTTATGTACGACTAAACGATGACAGAGTATTCAAAAGAAGATCTTCTTGACTGAGAAAGTGAGTGCCATCTCGAAGCAAGACGTGCCACAGAAATTCAAAGATCCCGGTAGCCCAACCATATCATGTATAATCGGGGACTATCGAATTGATCACGCACTTCTTGACTTAGGAGCGAGCGTCAATCTGATTCCCTACTCAGTATACAAACAGTTAGGTTTGGGTGAATTAAAACCTACCCTAACCACACTATAACTTGCTGATCGCTCTGTTCGTGTACCAAGAGGGATAATTGAGGATGTGTTGGTCCAAGTTGATAGATTTTACTACCCTATAGATTTTATCATCCTGGACACTGAACCCATCAATAACATGAACACTTAGATTCCTGTCATTCTTGGTCGCCCATTCCTTGCTACTTCAAATGCAATTATCAATTGCAGGAATGGTGTCATGACTATGTCTTTTAGGAATATGACATTAGAGTCAAACATCTTTTTCAATAATGGTAAAAACTTAGAGGATGATGATGATTTTCATGACATTAACATGATTGACTCTTTCGTGGAAGATATGACTCCTCTGATCTTATCTTCTGACCCTCCAGAGACGTGCCTGGCCCACTCCCATGATTTTGATGATGGCATGATTAGGGAGACGTGTGCCTTGATACTGCACCGGTACTTGAAGTTAACCGGTGGAGGCCACAATTTGAAGAGTTGCCCCAAACTGATGTAGTGCCTCTATCGTCTAACCTCAAGCCGCCGAAGCTTGACCTAAAACTTTTGCCCTCTGATTTGAAATATGTCTATTTAGGTCAAGATGAGACATACCCGGTGGTGATCTCTGCCCACCTGGAGAAAGAACATGAGAGTATGCTCATATCTACTCTCATTGAGTATAAGGGAGCCCTTGGATGGATGATAGCGGACCTCAAGGGAATCGACCCCTCAATTTGTACTCACCTCATATATCTTGAGGATAATGCGAAAATCGCTCGGCAATCACAATGTAGACTAAATCCAAACATGAGGGAAGTGGTTAAGGCCAAGGTTCTTAAAATATTGGATGTGAGTATCATATACCCCATATCCGATAGTCAATGGGTGAGTCCAACTCAGGTGGTTCTTAAGAAGTTCGGGATCACCATCGTAGCCAATGCCAATAATGAACTCGTGCCAACTAGAGTTACTACTAGTTGGAGAATGTGTATTGACTATAGGAAGCTGAATACTATCACGAGGAAGGACCACTTTCCTTTGTCTTTATTGATCAAATTTTGAAAAGGCTAGCTGGTCATTCCTATTACTGTTTCCTTGACAGGTATTCGGGTTACAATCAGATTGAAATCGCCCCTAAGGACCAGGAAAAGACCACATTTACATGTCCCTACGACACCTTTGCCTACAGAAGGATACCATTCGGATTATGTAATGCCCCTGCCACCTTTCAGCGATGTATGATGAGTATCTTTTCTGACATGGTGGGAAAATATCTAGAGGTCTTCATGGACGATTTCTCTATTTTCAGTTCATCTTTCAACAAGTGTTTAGAGAGTCTTAAATGTGTGCTGAAAAGATGTGAAGAAAAGAACTTGGTACTTAATTGGGAGAAGTACCATTTCATGGTTCATAAGGGAATTGTTCTTGGACATATTATCTCATCCAAAGAAATAGAGGTGGATAAGGGAAAAAATTGATCTTATCTCTAACCTACCTCCACCTAAGAACATATGGGACGTGCGATCCTTCTTAGGACATGCTGGGTTTTACAGAAGATTTATAGAGGACTTTAGTCTCACCTCTCGTCTTTTATGTAATCTACTTCAAAAGGATGCACCATACGAGTGGATTGAGCCATGTCAGGAAGCTTTCACTAAGCTTAAGGGCATGTTGACTAGTGAACCCATCATACAACCACCCGACTGGGGCATTCCTTTTGAACTTATGTGCGACGCGTCTGATTATGCTCTTGGGCGGTTCTAGGCCAGTAAAAAGATAAGAAACCCTACGTTATTCATTATGCAAGTAAGACTCTAAATCCTGCCCATGTGAACTACTCGACTACGGAAAAGGAACTCTTGGCCGTAGTGTTTGCTTTGGATAAATTTTGGTCCTACTTGATTGGATCCAAGATCATTATTTACACTGACCACGCGACACTGAAGTATCTTCTGTCTAAGAATGATGCTAAGCCCCACCTGATACGATAGATCCTCCTACTCTAGGAATTTGACCTAGAAATAAAAGATAAAAAGGGAGTAGAGAACGTAGTGGCTGACCATCTTTCTCGCCTTAATCCCTCTGATTCCCTTGAAACTCCACATATCAATGACATGTTCCCTGATGAACAATTGTTTAGAGTCTCCCATGCACCTTGGTTTGCTGATATTGCTAATTATCTTTCCACAGGTTCCATACTGACACATTAGACTGCGCAAGATTAGAAGAAAATTTTCACCGAGGTGCGCAACTTTTTCTGGGATGATCCATATTTATTTAAATATTGCCCAGACCAAATCTTAAGGAGATGTGTACCAGACATTGAGCATCAGAGTGTCATCTCTTTCTGTCATTCACAGGCCTGTGGTGGTCACTTTTCTGTCAAAAAGACCACAGCCAAGATTTTTTAGTGTGGCTTTTACTGGCCCACTATGTTCAGGGACACTCATGAGTTTTGCAAAGCTTGTGAGCATTGTCAGAAATTGGGAGCGTTGTCCCGTCGAAATATGATGCCCTTGAATCCCATTCTTATTATTGAGGCATTTGATTGATGGGGCATTGATTTCATGTGACCATTCCCCCAATCTTTTGGAAATCTATATATTTTGCTTGCTGTAGACTATGTCACTAAATGGGTTGAAGCGATTCTGTGTCGGAATAATGACCATCGCACGGTCATTAAATTCCTAAAAGAGAACATCCTTTCCCGATTCGGAACGCCTCGTGCTATCATTAGTGATGGGGGCTCACACTTTTGTAATAGGCCATTCGAGAGTTTCATGAAGAAATACGATATCTCTCATAAGGTGAGCACCCCATATCACCCACAGACAAGTGGGCAAGTTGAGATTTCCAATAGGGAGATCAAACACATTTTGGACAAATTGGTTAACCTTGACTGTAAGGATTGGTTAATCCGATTGACTGATGCCTTATGGGCTTACCGTACTGCATTTAAAACCCTTATTAGAATGTCTCCCTTTAGACTTATCTATGCGAAGGCTTGCCACTTGCCTGTGGAGTTGGAACATAGAGCCTACTGGGCAATCAAAAAATTGAATTTCAATCTGGACAACGCTGGCTCGTTACGCAAACTTCAGTTGAATGAACTCGAAGAAATCCGAAATGACGCATACGAGAACTCGAGAATTTATGAGGACAGAATCAAGGCGTTTCATGACCAACGTATTCTACGAAAGTCATTCACACCTGTTCAGAAAGTCCATTTGTATAATTCTCGATTACATCTCTTTCCAGGTAAGCTTCGATCTCGTTGGACTGGTCCTTACATTGTGGTCACTGCGTATCCTTATGGGGCTATTGAGATAAGAGATCCTGACAATGGCAAGGAGTTAAAAGTAAATGGACATCGCTTAAAGCCATTTGTCAAGAAATTTGATTCAGAGGACATGTCCATACCTCTGACTGATCCTGTTTACTAAGATTGATCTCCTAGTCTGATGGAGGTATAGGTAGGTTTCCTGTTTTCATAGGACTAGGGTAGTTTGCTTTATGTTGTTCTAGGTTAATTTGCTTTCCATATTGTTTTAGGATAGTTTTCTTTTGTTGGTTTCTCTCTTGTGCTGACTTACTTTCATGCTGAGATCTTTGCGTAAAAACTTCTTGAATCCCTCGTCTTCTTGAATCCCTCGTCCAGGTATAATCTTCCCATCACTTCTCATTTACTTTCATTGTCTCATGTACATTGCGAGCATATCTTTTACATTGAGGACAATGTAGAAGTTTAGTTGGGGGTGGGAGATTAGGTTACCTAATCAGTGTTTTCTTGGTCTTGAGCAGAAATTGTGAAATTTATTAAATTTTTCTGAAACTTCGTATGAATTTGAAGTGATTTTGATGGCCATCTTGGATTTAGACTTACAAGATACATAATGTTGGTGATTTATGTCTCTTGGATTTAGTTGTCTGATAGATTTCACAATTGAGAGCGACTTATCAATCTATGATTAGAATTTTTAAACATTGATTGAATCATAATTTTACATGTCACATCTCGCTTATACATTAAGGTTTCAGTTCAATATTGAAGGACTAACTTGGTAATCACTAAACATAAAAGGAACCAACCTGAGAAAATTAAATGGATTGGGTGTACGATCTTCACCATAGGTTTGCTCCCTATAAGTGAGGATTCGATTCCCCATGGATGATATGTAAAAAAGGGTTGGGTGTACAGTCTTCACCATAGGTTTGCTCCTTATAGGTGAAGATCTGATTCCCCTCGACGTTATTAAAAAAAAAAAGACTCAAAAGACGAAAGAATGATCTGTGTGGTACGTTTAGTTTTTAGGTGTTCTGAATGCTCTTGTTACTTACCAATGGTTTCATAAAATAGCGAAATGAATTTTAATGATGATAAGCCGAGATTACATTATACACTCATGGAACTCAATGTTTAGAATTTTTCCGATTGACGGATTAATACTTTGAACTTGATTATGAAGTTTACCGTGAGCTTGAGTCTAGGAGAAAGAAATACCTAACATTCATGAATCTTAGAATTCTCGTATCTGGATTATTTTGCAAAAATCACTCGAGTTTATAGAAATTGTTATGTAATTCTCAACTTACTTTTCGCATACTTTGCTCGAGACTAGCAAGATGCTAGTTGGGGGTTATGTTGAGGGTCAAATATTGCATATTAGACCCCATTTATTACATGGATTTACGAACATGGTACTGTTTAACGGCTCAATTTAATCGTGTTTGTGATGCAAGGTGTATTTACGAGCTTGGACTAAAAAAGGGTACTAAATGCATGGATTTGACGCTCTAGAATCACCAAGGCAAGGGATGGACCCCAGGGGAGCAAGATCAATAGATTTACATGACAGAGATCCGAGAAAATTGAGAAACTGAAGCTCAAGTGGCCCGAAATTGATCCAGAATGCAAGATCACAGGGTTCCCACAATCCGTTTGGCTTAAAACTTTATATCTAGCTTGAGGAACCCAAATTAACCGTACACGTCGAATTTTAGTCATTGACTCCTTGTGGAAGTGGCCCAATGGACAGATCAACGCATAAATATCTGATCTGGGGTCCACCTGATATCTGGATATGCTTCAATTTTGGTCTCAACCCCTTAAATCAGATGAGTAAGGAGATGGACGGTGCAGATATCTCACACTACATCACGATGGACCCCACATCGGGTAGTGTGTACACGAGCACATATATACCAGATGTGCACAGGACCGCTCAAGCCGGTCAAACTCGGTTTAACCGAGTCTCCTTCACAAAAACGGAAACATCAGTTTCCTTTTCCAGCGTCCGTGTAATGGATGGACTCTGTCCGTCTTGCGGAACTTAGTGGGCCCCACACATCAGTCATTTGAAGGATCCAGACCATCCATCCTATTCAGGGCACACCCCTATCTAATCCTGAGATAAAATCACATGAGATTAGGCATGTGTGGATGCACAATTTATAGCAACAAAAGAACCTCGGCACTGCTATGTTAACGGATGGCGTCCAATTGGGTGACGTCGTGGCCTGCCAGGACTGACCGATTGGAAAATCCAAGCCATCCACCTTGTTTCCCATCCAAAACCGACTGTCCCTATCCCGCGTCTTGATTTCCTCAGAGGTTACATGTACATGAAGGTTTAAACGCAGGACGAATGACAGCAAGAAAGATTCTGTGGGCCACACCAAAACCTATTGATAAGGGTTGAATATTGCATATCAGACCCTAATTAGTGCATGATTTTACGTACATGATAATGCTTAATGGAATATTTTAATTATATTTTTGTTACAGGATGAAATCAGGAGCGTTGATGGAAAAAGAGTACTACAAGCATGGATTTGATGTTCCAAAGCCACCAGAGCAAGGGATGCACTCCAGAGAACTAAGGCTGAAGAATTCACATGCCAGGGACCCGAGGAAATCAAGCCGTTCACGTTAAAAAGGCCCAAAAATGGTCCAAAAATGGCCCAAAAATGGTCCAAAATGCAAGATCATATGGTTCTCACCATCCAATTGGCTCAAAACTCCATATATGGCCTGGAGGCCATAAATAAACCGTACATATTAAATTTCAACCATTGGATATCTCGAGAAGTGGGCCAACGGACTGATCAGCCCATTAATCTTCAATTTTAGGCCCACCTACAATCTACATATACTTCAAAATTGACCCAGACGGTTTAAATAAGGTGAGAAACAGGATGGATGGATTGGATTTCTCTAAAGAATCACAGTGGACCCCATATGTATAATGTGTGTACATAGTGCACATGTGTACTACCTGAGCACCGAACGCACTTAAGTCGGTCAGCGCTGCTGACCCGACTTCCTTTTTCAAAAACGGCAGTTGCCGTTTTTGGTGCGTGTAACGGACGAAAAATCTATTTTTATGGACCGCTGTGGGCCCCACCGGTAGCACGTTCATCTGATCCAAGCCGTTCATCGTGTAGACGGGTTCAATAGCTACAAAACTATGTTTACAGTTTGTGCCCATACGTGCACACGTGTGAGATACAGAGGCCACAAGTGGACTGTCTTGTGACGTTCAAAATTGATTTTATTGTAATTTCTTCTATGGGTTGCGTCAATGGAAGTTCAAAACCATCCATATCTGACCGAAATTTCGTCGTGCATCCAATGGACGGGGTAGATTTCCCCGAAAATGCTTATGTGGGGCCCACCGAGCATCACAGCGCCGGACGTGCGAAGGCTTAGGCACGTCCGCGAAAAGCCGACTTCCGGGCGGTTGTGGCCCACCATCTTCGATCAGATGGAAGATCTGATCCGTCCATCATGTAGAACAGCCAAAAACGTCCTAGGAGACGTTGATTTTACAAAAAAAATGCAAAGAATGAGGGACTTATGCAGGTACAGAAGTTTACTGCGAAAAGGGCTTTCGCTGCGCATACAACAGCTTTCCAAACCCGATTTTCTCCATTCCAGCCACTCCAGCAGCTATAAGAAAGGATGCAAAATGTAGAGAAGAGAGGAGGAGAGCCAGGGAACAGATCCAGAGAAGAGAAATTGAAGAAAAGAGAAGAAAAGAGAAGAAGAGAGAGAGATGTTTTCCTTGTATCAATTTTATTTTTCTTTCTTTTTATTTGAATTCATGGATTGCTAATCTTCTAGCTAGGGCTGAGATGAAGCCCCTAATTTGAATAACCCTTGTTATGTGTTGATTTCATGTTGATTTAATTGATTTGTTTCTTTCTCTGGTGTACTTGACTGAAATTTTCGTACTTCTCCATGCTATGAGTTTAACCAAAATCTAGTTATGGATATTGTTTGGAATATTATTCTAGGTGCTTGTGTCTGACCATGAACAGGTTCCTATAGAGGAAGAAACAGGAATCTACATCTCTCCATGCCTGACCATGGATGGAAAGATGTGATCCATATGCTTTATGGAATTATACATTCTATGTACCCGACCAAGGACATAGAGTGTGCTTTATTTATTTTGATATCAATCTGAATTAGGGTAAATCAACAGATAAAACAAGGTTTATGATAATTAGGGGTGGATTCGAAAGTCCTAGTCTTCTCCTTGATTGAATTTTCCTTATTGCTCTTGGTTATTTTTCCATTGATTTTTATTTAGTTTATTCAATTACTATCTCAAATATTTGTTGGATTAGTTAAGAAGAGTCTTTAATTTTGAATTGTGACAACCAGTCCTCGTGGGAACGATCTCGTAATACGTACCATATTTACATCTGATTCGTATACTTGTGAGTTTAAAATCATTTAAATCAGGTTGGTTTAAATAAAACATCACCTATCCAAAACAGTCCCTTATCGACCAGTTTTTCGACGTGATTCCAATGGATGGAGTAGATTTCCTCACTGACATTGATTATGGGCCCCACCAGCAGCTCATCGCAGGTCTTGTGCAGGCAGAGCATCCAAGCAGAGCCCGGACGCTGCCGCCTTCTGTGGACCCTTATGTGATTTCAATCACAATCGGATCAATGATCCAGATTGTTCAAATGATGGAGTAGGGGATCTTGAACCCCACTAAGAAGTCAGATCCCGAGTCTGGACGATCAGTCGTCCAAAATCTGCATCCAAACGTAGCATGTTTCCTGCACAAGCGGCATTGGTTATGAAAATTCGCCACTGCCTCTGGCTTTGATTAATTGATTTTCTGAGGTATGTAAACATCCATTCAGGCCTGACCGACCCATGCACACTATAAGAGGAAGGGAAAGAGAGGACGTGGGGGTGGGAGATTGAAGGAGAAGCTGTGCAGACGTCAGGGAGAGAGACAGAGTATTGTTTTATTTGTTTTAATGTTTTTTTTCTTTTGAGGATAGCCTAATCATGGTTGGCTAAACCTCTTAGCTAGGGCTAAGAGGTGAAGCTTGTAGAAGATAGGAGACTTTATTTTACGCCTTTAATTTAATTTATGAACTGAATTTGATATTAGTTTGATTATTAAGGGAATGTTTATAGTTTTTAATAGTCTGTTGTGACTAAAATTATAATGGGTCTGCGATAGCTTGAGCATGTTCCTTTCCTTTTGATGTTTATGACGTCAAGAAGCCCGTCAGGAAGCCCTGTTGTTCACCATTATCTCCTGGGCATGGTCGGATGATGGTACCCTTTCTCTGAATTCCTTAAGTTTTAGATAATTATTTCATCATTATTTCTCAAATTACGC
The DNA here is from genome assembly GCF_029962835.1 of Magnolia sinica. Lineage (NCBI taxonomy): Eukaryota > Viridiplantae > Streptophyta > Magnoliopsida > Magnoliales > Magnoliaceae > Magnolia > Magnolia sinica. The sequence goes on along the minus strand of NC_080589.1, from coordinate 60,350,005 downwards.
TCGATTTAGATTTCATCTCATTCTAGTTCTAGTTCTAGTTAGTTTCAGATTACATACAAGTTTCAGTCCCTTGGGATTCGACCTTGGTCTCACCGAGTTTATTACTACATCATAACCCTATACTTGGGGAGTGAACACTGACTCAACACTAATTAAAAACGTAGGAGTAATCCCAAAAGCCAGTTGCTCTCAGAAGCATATTGAAACTCCGTATCGAACTTGGACCGCAGGTCGAAAGTCCAATGACCGCGAAACTATAGGGTTATGATCGTCTTATTTGGCTTGACAACAAATGCGGGAATCGAACCTAAATAGTATTCAGAGCCACACAACTTGAGCCTTGAGCGAAGTATGTGAGAAACGCGAATATCTTTAGAAGATGTAACGAAACTTAAGTAAATTGGGCCTTTCACTTGCGGGTGAAATTTAAGATTTTGGACCATCTGTTTCTGACCAAACTTCACCCATGGATCAGGAAAATTTCTCTACACATATCTGTATACTTGTGGCCCTGATCGAGGGACAATGACCGTTGATCTGATACTGGTCCTCCACGGTCGATCTGCTAATCCGATTGTACTGAAATCACAAACTCGCTTAGATCCATGGTCAGGGAACTTGCTCTATGACATAGGTGAGTAATGAACCTTCCTAAGGGCCCTGTTTGTCAAAAACAGACTCCCTTTGGTTATAACTTAAGTATACCATGGCCCTGGCGCCATTGACACCAGTTCTGAGCCTATTTAAAGGCCTTAAACCACTTCACCCCTCTCATACGAATTTTGCTCCAAACCCTAGGAGAGAGAGAGAGAGAGAGAGAGAGAGAGAGAGAGAGAGAGAAGGAGAGATAAGAGGAAGGAAGAGAGATTCCTGGAGATCTTTGCTGGGATTCTTTCCCACATTTCCACGTACTGATTCACCTCTCTATTACGCTACACGACTCATTTCAACTACGATTTGGGTAAGAAATTCAAACCCTAACACCGTAATTAAGGTTTAGAATAGTCGTTTGTCGACCTAGTTAATGGATTTCATGGTTTAGGTACCCGTTGTTCCAATGTAACATTCGAACCGCATCCAAATCGAGTATTCCGATGAAAGGTGCGGACTATAAACATTTAGGTTATGGTTTTTAAGGCTTTCAATGTCAGCAATGATTTATGTCTAACTTGATTGCTGTCATATGATCTTGTTATGATGTTTTTGATAAATTATACATATGTGAACTATGTTGAATATAAAATGCATTCCATGTCTTTGTTGAAATGTTTGAATGGGTATGAAATTCTGATTTATGCTTGACATGGCTGTAAATCTAGGATTCATGTTTGTTGTATGTATCACGGTCTCCTTGTGTAATGAATTGCTATAGTTCATGTCGTAACTAATCTAGTCTATATACTTAGTAATGTGTAGTCAAAGTGTTTGATAAAATATCTAAATGAGAATTTGTTGATGGATTGTATTTATCAAGGGTATTGAGATAGGATTCTCGATCACCTTATCCATATGTATGGTTCCTTCATGAAATCTGAATTTTGTCTACACGATTTATGGATGAAATCCAATGTTTGGTAACATGTTTAATATGTTTGATGAAATGCTCAAATGAGATATTGCTTTGAATTGTTTGTCAAATACTGATATGATTTTCACATGTATTTACATGCTACATCTAAGTAAGATTGGGACTACAACGTAGTCCAGGCAGTCGGTAACAATTCCTGTTTAAGTGGCCGAACTAGTCTTGCCACATTTGATATGTTCGGTGAATTCGGGTCATACGATGATTGTCGACAGTGCTTAGGCCACGAGGAGTGCTTACGTGCTCCATGTTGATTAATTCGGTGTATGCTCGTACCAATCGAACTTGTCTAATAAATTGATTGGCCTATTGTGTGTTTACCATGTATGGACATCACTGCTTGAATCTAAGGTACCACTTACCAATATACAGACCCGCTTCAACCATGGTATTACGATCCACTAAGACTCATGAGTCAGGCATGGTGGTATGGGATACTGTGGTTGAGCTGTCGGCCTACGCTGGGGTGACGAGCCTCCTCGTAGTGATCAGTGAGCAACCCAAACTCGTGAGCCAAATACGGTAGTATGGGACGCTATATTCGAGCTGTCGGCCTACGCTAAGGTGATGAGCCTCCCCGTAGTGACCTTGAGTATAAACTCTTGAATTTGCCTATCCATTATTTTTCATTAGGGGTGATGCCCTACAACTTGCCTATCGTATATGGTTAACTAGGATTAACGACCCTAGATGGATCCTCTGGTTTGGGTAAATGATAAAAAGGGAGGTATCTTAGCTTCCCAAATCTACTGTATAAATAGCCTAATTAAGTACTTGGCTAACACGACTATGCACCGCACTGCATATGCTTTGGCGAAGAAGTGCACATTTAGGGAGTTTGCCATGCGCGAATGGTTGATGAAGTCCCTTGAGGGAGCTTCGTGCGAGGGCATACATCATTATTGCATATTACCCCTTTATTAATAAGAGTAGTTAGGAAATGCTTGTTGTATTGCTTTATCATCACTGCTTAATTGAATTGATAACATCTTAACCTTTGTCTTATAGTACCACTGAGTTGATCACTCACTCCCACTTTGGGACAGTGTTTTAAAACACCAATCAGACTCTATTATAGATGTAGGTGATAAGGATGTATATGCAGCGGAGTTGGACTTCGTAGATGAGGAGGAAGAGTGCTCCTATGTTCAGCTCTCTGGTAGGTCTATGTAGATCTCGTGCTGCTTCGATGGGATTATAGGGTTATATGGATTAGTCGGACATTTAAATTTTGACATTTTATATATTTTGAGACAAGACATATATATATATATATATATATATATATATATATATATATTCAGCCCAGTAACATACTCATACTCTAGAGGTTGTGACACACGTATATACTTTATATATCTATCTCAGTCTTCCACTTGCTTAATTACATTAACTCTAGGGTATGGTATGTTGATGTAGTATAATCCCTCTCATATTTAATGCACTAATATGGACAACATTTAAATATCATTATCTATATTGCATAAGTGATGCGTTGGATCTCGGGAGTTGAGCTTTGCTCGACCCTCGAAATTGGGGACGTTACATGCCCCCTCATGAAAACCACAACAAGAAGGGGATCATTATCTCTTACAAATATTCCCAAGGCCCACTTGTCTAGGAATATGGCCACTCATAGTCAACGGGAAGGTCCACCACCTCGCAAAAGAACTTAACAGCCTGGGACCCACTGCCTAACCTAGCTAACCCGTCAGCTACCCCATTAGCCTCCCGCAGAGTATGCTTAACTATAACTTCAGCATTGCATTTGAGACTTTCTATACGAGCACTCCAGTACCACGTCCTCCATGTATTAGTGATGCCCTTGTTCACCATGTCAACCACAAATATTAAGTGACTTTCCACTATGATTTTGGTGAATCCAAGCTCCACAGAAAAGGCTAGACCTCGAGCCAAGTCCTGAACCTCAGCCTGATTATTACTCCCCACACAATAACCAAATGAAAAACTGAAAACTAGGTTCCCTAGACTGTCTCTAATTATCCCACCCCCACATGATCGCCTAGGGTTACTGCGCGCTAAACCGTCAACATTAACTTTAACCTAACCCCTGTCCTATTTCTTCTACCTCACAACCGAAAATTTGATGACCTTGGGAAGGGGACAACTGATTTTCAAAATCTAAAAAGACATCTCTAGTGGGATAGATGCATGTTTCTAGGAGGTGAAGAGATTGGGAGATTAGATGCATCCACTTCTAAATATGAGAGATCACCTTACTATGGTCCACGGGGCTCATACCTACTTTCATTTCTTTCCTTCTAAATTCCCAAAAGACTAGAGAAGGCGGCATGCCGACTAATGATGTAAGATAGTTCATCACAGAAGCCACTACCCAACATTCGATAGTGCTCTCACTAGCTAGCTGGTTGTCAAAGAAAGAAATGTAAAAAATGAGAGATACAAAAGACCACACCTTGGAAGCGAGCTCACCTTTGGAGAAGAGGTGATCCAATGATTCTTCATAGGGATCCGAAAGAGGGTTTCTACCGTAGCCACAATATTCACACTTCGATGCCAAGAGAATTTCCTTAATTAGCTCGAATTATAACATCCACCTAGATCGCAGCCTTGATCATCTTTTAGGTAAATAGAGAGATTTTGGGTAGTAATTTAGCATGCAAGGCCCACCTTTCATAGGCTTTCCTTGTCCCTAGTTTTCTACAAGCTTCCCATGCTGATTTGATACTAAACTCCCCTAAAGAATTTAACAACCATACCATCCTATCATTCCTAATAGAAGTACAAAAACCCTCTTTTTTAAAAAATTTGAGCATTTGCTTTAAAAGAGCAAAGAGATCTTTCGGCAGCTATTGGCACAACTCACTGAGGGGCCAAAGGCCTGTCTAGTCCTCCGACCAAAAATTATAGCCACTAATACCCACCAGCTTTTAAGCATGATATTGAATAAATGGGAGAGATTGCTGATAGATTTGAAGAAGAGGGAGAAAGAATTCTTGGGTGCACCAGCAAGCTTGCTGGGAGGGAGCTAACCATACTTGGACCTCAAGAATTCAGCCCACAGGTTATGCAGATTTTTGAATTTGAATGTCCATGCAAGCTTCATCTGAAGGCTCTTCATGATGTCCTTGAGGAGCTTAATGCCTAGACCACCTTTGTTTTTCGATCTCGTAATGCGGTTTCAACTTACCCGGTACAATGTCTATTTCCCATATCCCAAACCCGAAAGAAATTCAGGAAACATCTCTCTAAGGCTTTCAACACTTGTGCTGGAACATTTAAGTGCATCTAGAGTATGGATTAGAATGTTGGGCAACACATGATTTATGATGACCAGCCTTCCAGCTTGAGAAAGCAATCATAACCAAAAAAATAGGGCAACACCAATGGATAAAAATCGTTGGTAATGACCTTCCTCGATGACTAAAAGCCATCGGATGGTCTGTTTGGAAAGGGGGCGTCGGCATTGCTCGCTGACGGATTTAAACCGTCAGAGTTTTCGACGATTAAGTGTTGAGGGTCAAATATTTCATATTATCCCCCATTTATTACATGGTTTTATGAACATGATAATGATTAATGTTCTATTTTAATCATATTTGTGTTGCAAGGTGAATTTAAGAGCTTGGATTGAAAATGATGAAAAAAGCATGGATTTAATGTTCAAGAATCATCAAAGCAAGGATGGATCTTATGAGACCAAAAATGAAGAATTCACATGCCAAAGATACAAGAAAACCATATGAGGAATGAAGAAAATTGAAGACTTGAAGTGAAGAAAATGAACCCTAAAAATCTGCCTACTTCGACTAGTCTAAGCTCTCCTTCGACCAGTCTAAGGCTCCTACTCGACTAGTCGAAGAATCCTCGACTCGAACTCCAACAACAAAATCCTTTAATTTCCTGTCATCCTTAACCAATCAAAGTAAAATCTCGACCATTCGAAGGTGCCCTTGACTAGTCGAAGGTTTTCCTCAACTCGTCTAAGGTTACGTAGACAGCACACAGACTGCGTAAATTTGAGGCAGTTTCCAAATTTTTCCAAGTTGGCACGAAAGTTGGAGTTGCAAAACTATAAATAGGAGACTGTATGATGTTCCCAGGAATCTTCTAGGGTTTGAGGAGTGGAGCAAAAGCGTAGAGAAGCCGTCGCCAAGAGTTTTTCTTTCTCTTCCTTAGTCATTTTTCATGCTTTCTTCTAGGGTTTTACTTCTAATCATGTATATGGTTAGCTAAACCTCTTAGCTAGGGCTAAGAGGTAAAGCTTGTAGTGTGATGGGATATTTTCTATTTCTTTAATTCATGTTTAAGTTGAACTATCTTTTATTCTCAGTTGATATTTAAGAAATACTTTTAGTTTTTATTGGTTTGTTGTGACTCAAATTACAATAGATCTGCAATAGCTTTGAGTATGTTCCTTTCATGTATTGAGATTATGAAATTAGGAAATCCTATTGTTCACCATCGTCCCTTGGGCATGGTTGGGTGACGGAATCCCTTATAATCTTTATGATTCTCTTATGTTTGGTTATGAGATTGGTATATCTTATTGTGAGTCATTGTCTCCTGGGCATGGTTTTATGATGGAATTACTTCCAGTTCTCACAACTCTCATCCATTTAGAAATAGATCAAAGGAAGTTCATATTTGGTTTTATTGAGATATCTTTCAATTAGATAAGATGGGACTCTGATTCCAGTTGTGTCCTTGAAACAAGTATAGATCTCCCTGATCTCTATAAGTAGATCCTTAGAAACCCTAGTTATCACTTTTGAATTTGTTAGTTTTAATCACTTTAATCATAATTATTCTCTCAATTAATTCATATTTAGATTCACATTTTCTTCTAGTTCTACTTCTAGTTAAATTTATAATACACATGAGATTAGTCCCTGTGGATTCGACCTCGGTCTCACCGAGTTATTACTACATCGCGACCCTATACTTGGGGTTGTGAATAAGTTTTTAGTGCCGTTGCTGGGGACTAACGGTTACATTTTTCTAAGATTAACTAGTTTCCGAATTAGTTTAAGATTAGGATTTTTCTATTTTTTATTTTTAGGATTAAGATTTTCTAAATTATTTTAGAAACTAACGTAGCTTTCTATACATTTATAGGTTTAGAAACTTTCCTAATTTTTTTTAGAAACTTTCCTTTTTTGTTTTTCTTAGATTTAGTTTCTAATTTTAGTTTAGAAACTTTTTTTTTTGTTTTTAGAAACTAGGTTACTTTCTTATTTCTTTGTTTTAGAAACTAATTCACTTTCTTGTTTCTTTTGCAGGATCCTAACATAGAGCCTTATAATTTAGTAACTTCTTTCTAATCCTCTCTCTCTCTCTTTCTCTCTCTCTCTCTCTCTCTCTCTCTCTTTCTAGTTCTAGATTTCTATTTCCCTTCTTTCTTTTAGGTTTAGGTTAGAGTCTAAAATTGAGGGCTGAGAGTGTTTCATGCCTAAGTGGGTCCGTGATAACACTCGATGTCTCTTGAGTGAAGGAGGATTGGTTGAGGGGTTATCTATCCATCATAGGATTAGACACCACTTGAGATACACTGAGTTGATTGAAGTTATGGTTGCCAATCAATTGACCAATCTACATCAACCTATGGTTGAAGAAGTCTAAGACAAGAATGAGGTGCATTAAGCACCCCCGCCTCATACTTTACAAGATTATCTACAACCAGCGGGGGTGAACACATTCTCATGCATGGTTTTCCCAGAAAATTTGGGACATATGGATATCAAGCTAGGGGTGATCCAACTCCTTTCAAAATTCCATGAGCTTGAATCTAAAAATCCATATTTACATGAGTTTGATGAGATCATAGCCACTTTATATTTTCCTAATGTGTCCGATGACATGGTTAGGCTGAAACTCTTTCCCTTTTCTATAAAAGAGAAAGCTAAGATGTGGTTGCATTCGCTACGTCCTTGATCTATTAGTAGATGGAATGATATGATAAGGGAGTTCATAAAGAAAATTTTCCCACACCATAAAACGAAGACCCTCAGAAAATCAATCATAAACTTCGCCCAAAAGGAAGATGAAACATTCTTCTAATGTTGGGAGCGGTTTAAGGATTTTGTCAGTTTATGTCTACAACACAGTTTTGAAACGTGGTGTATTATACACTTTTTCTATGATGGACTAACATCTTCCATGTGCTAATTGGTCGAGACAGTGTGCAATAGAGAATTCATGAATAAAAATGTCAATGATGTGTAGGATTGTTTGGACAAGCTTGTTGAAAATGCACAATCATGGGACACCTCCCCAAAAATGAGCACTACTTTTAGGCCCACTCAATTAAAGGAGAGGGGAAGAATATATCTTCTAAAAGAGGATGATGATATCAATACTAAAGTGGTTAATCTCATAGGGAAATTTGAGGCCATGGAACTAAAGAAGGATAAGGCTAAGGAAACTGTTTTTGGTATTTGTGCTTGCAACGTTCACATAACTAAAAATTGCCCAACAATACATGCTTTTCAAGAGGTACTAAATGAGCAATCTAATGTCGTAAATAATCACCAAAGACCTTTCAATGGGCCCATCTCTAATACATACAATTCTAGTTAGAAAAATCATCCAAGTTTTAGTTAGAGGAATGGACAAACTACTCACTACAAGAAAAACGGGCAAAGGCTATAGACAAAAACTATAGCAAAAGCCCTTTTACTACGGATATGATCGGTAGCACGTCCGTCGCTATTGGTGGGGTAGCTAAAGATCCAGCTACGGACTAAATCCATAGCAATAGATACCAATTGTTACGGACTATATCCGTAGCAATAGATACCAATAGCTACGGATATAGTCTGTAACAATAGGTACCAATAGCTACGGATTATATCCGTGGCAATAGCTTTAGCTACCCCATCAATAGCAACGGACCTACTACGGAGCATATCCGTAGCAAAAGGGATTTTATCCGTAGCAGTAGATACCAATAGCACCAACTATATCGTAGCAATAGATACCAACAGCTACGGACAAAAGCCATAGTTATAGCTTCGGATTATATTTTTAGCTATTTTTTAAAAAATTGTAATAATACGATCTGTTTTCATTGCAAGAACCTGCTGTGATTAATAACTCATCTAAGATTAATGTTAATAGAAATAGTACATAAAATGTAATCAGAAAAAAAATGAAATGATGCGTTTATTACAAATAGCAATCAAATCATACAATGCATCCTACATTCACATTTCTAAATAAACAATACTTCACTTTGCTCAACCTATCATAAGAATTACAACTAAGGCGTGCCCTCATGTATAAGAAACAAATACACTCCAACATAGTAAACATCCTCAATATGTATTCAATAATGCTCACATTTTTACAGAATTTTCCTCCTTCAGACGGTCAATTTCAGCAAATGCAGAAGATAGAGCTTCTTCTTTCCTTGAAACTGCAGATGTAACTTCTGTGGACTTCGACACAAGATCACTTTCAAGTTCTGAAACCCTTCCCTTGAGAAAATGAATTTCATCCTCCACTGACTTCTTTAGTTTGTCAATCTATATAAAACAACATTTGTAGACACAATCAAACAAGTATGCCTTTGTACACATCTCAAAAGGAAGAAAGACAAAAAAAAAAAAACACTTATATATGAAGAAATAAAAAATGTACCTATAAATCTTCTAAACTATAGCAAAATCCAACATGAATAATGTGTTCAAACCTATAATGGACTTTTAAACTCAAAACCTAGGTTTAGGTTAAGGTTATAGGTTTAGGTTTAGGTTTAGGTTAAGGTTAAGGTTATAGGTTTAGGTTAGGTGTAGGTTTAGGTTTAGGTTTAGGTTTAGGTTAAGGTTATAGGTTTAGGTTAGGTTTAGGTTATAGGTTATAAGTTATAGCTTTAGGGAATTGAGAATAGGTTAAGGTTTAGGTTTAAGAAATCGGGTTCAGGTCCGGGATCGGGTTTAGGTTTGGGTTTTCAAGTTTAGGTTTAGGTTTAGGTTAGGGAGTTGAGATTAGGATTAGGTGTAGGTTTAGGTTTAGGTTAGGGAGTTGAGATTAGGATTAAGTGTAGGTTTAGGTTTACGGATTTGAGAATACATTTAGGTTTTAGGTTTAAGTTTTAGGTTATAGGTTTAGGTTTAGGTTTAGGTTTTAGGACTACCATTGCTTATGATTATATTAAAAAACTTTCTATTGACGGTACATCACGTACGGAATATATTGTATCGCTGTGGATGTAATTCCTTATGTGGGGTGTATAGTAATTGTCTCACGACTAGAGATTTTTCACAATCCTCGCCCGTCCATTCTTCACCATCTGCTCCTTCCTTAGTGGCTTGTTCATCTTCTTTAAAGCCAAGACCTTCTTCAGCGACCTCACCTTCTGCCCCCTTCATTAATGGTTAAGTGGGTTGTGAGGCATTAAGGGCAAGTGTTTGATAAGTGGACTAGTTGGATACAATGGTAACAATTGTTTGGCCACAACCAACCATAAGGGTTTGGAATCTTGCAGCTGTGGGTGCTACATGTTGAGGCCTAGAAGGGCCGCTCCCCGTGTCACAATTCATGGTCGTAGAAGGTTGAGGATGTCATCCTATAGGATCTTTTCCTTGTGTCAGCACTAATTCTTGAGTGAGAACCGCTATGAGGGGCCTAGTTGAAGGATAAGGCTGAGTGGGGATTCTTGCAAGCTGTTTTTCCCCCCTACCTACCAACTAAACCACTTCATCTACAGTTCTAACAGGGTGCATTTAAACTCGATCCTGAATCGTCGATCATAACCCACCTATAAATCTTGCTACTTTTTGCGATTTGGTTTCTGACAAATCGTTTTGCTTTGCCAATTGCTGGAATTCTTCGGTGTAATCTGTCACATTTTAATTCCCCTGTTGACAGTTTTGGTATTGTTCGAACAATACCTTTTTTAAAAAAGAAAGGTGGCCATTGCCATCATCAATATAATAAGATATATGAACAGATTATACAGCCATTCGGGCGGGTCCCGGATTAGCAAAAAGAAAATGGACCCCGCCTATCGTATACCCAAAGACCAAAACAAGGTTGAAGGGAAGGCAAACTGAGAGGAGGGACCATGGGGATCAGCAGTAGTGCAGGGACCTTAAAGGAGGGGTGAGAGAATCTCCCGCACGAAAGCACTAGGCGCAGGGGCACGCGGACAAGGGAAATGAGTCGAGAAAGGGCAAAGAAAGGATGAGTTAACCGATACCGTTCTTAGTTTTTCAATGCCAAATCTGATCCACCCCTGTTTTGTTTAGAATCATGGATCCTTTAACATACCTGGGAAGGTCATCGGATCTGTTGGAACAATACCTTCTCGTAATCATTAGGGAGGAATCGTGATCAAAGAAGGCGTCTCATCCGTGGCCATGATGAGATGGGTGCCTTGCTCTGTCGGGCATGTGAGAGTTGTAATTGCTCTTACCATGTAGAAGCATCGGATTTTAATTTAAACACTACTAATTTCACCTTTTTATGCTCTGACACATCTATGTAATCAATATATCATTATACTTCGGCTAACTAGTCGAGAAAATCTTTTATGCTTAATAAACTGTTAAAACTAAGAAGTTTGGCTTTATCTCGATAGTCTCTTTTAGCATGATCTAGACGATCGCCTTCATGGATTGGTCATCGGGCAAAGCCTTTATCAAGGTCCTCGTCACCAGAGTTTAATTCATCTGATGTACCCCTACGATTCACTATTAGTAGTGCTCTATGAAAATCAGGGTCGTGCAAGATAACAACCACAGGTGGTTGAGCATCGTCTTCGGCTCGGGGTGGAAGTAGTGCATCAGTAAGACAGTCGAGAGTTGCCTGCAGCCCTTTCATGGTTAACTAACTCTCCCGGTGGAAAGCTTTCATTCTTTCCGAAAGATAATGATATCCCTGAATCACCGTTCACAAGATTTTGGTTCATACCTTCATTATTTAACATCAGCCTGAGAGGAGTCCTCGCTTTGATACCAATTGATGTAGGGATGAATATGATAAGGTCGATCATCATCGTCCTCAAGCATAACTACTACGAATCTACGGAGCTTGTTTGGACTCCTCACAAAGACTTCTCAAATCCACAAGGAAAAGAACAAGAAAAATAGAAATAAATTCTAGAAAATTCATAAAATGATTGATAATTGAAATAAATGAGTTTATAACCCTTTAAATAGGGATACTAAGCCATGGAAAATGTTTGGGAATTAAACTACAACTAAAACTCTTAGAAATCATGACTTACTATAAATAGTAAACTAATTATTCGTAGACGGTCATGATTTACACTAGACCTCATGGTTTTCGGTCAAAATTAGTAAGTGTCCTATTTGGCTTCACCATACTATTCTCCCAATTATTCTAAGCACTTTTCATGTTGGGCGCAACTCCTAAGCCCAACGAATGAAGAATTATACTCAAATTAAAACTTTCTAAAAATAGTACAATGGAAATTAAAGTAGGAATTTGACCGTCGATCTGATGGTATTTCACAAATTTGGCATGTGCAACCCAATATATCTAGGTGGGGGTGGCTAAAGTAGCTCGTCCTACCCTAAAATCATACATGACACATTGGATAACTCATTCCGGTTTGCGAGATACGTCCATTTTAAGGATTGGACGGTCCAGATCACTTCCACTTTTGATCGGGCCTTTTCGGATCCATTTTGGCTATGAAACTATCCGTGACTCGCTCCACATCAGAACTGTGGTGTTGCTACAGTCGTGACAGTAAAAATGGTGTGTCAATTCGATACCCGATTGCGAATTTATGGCCTCTTTGATCAAGCACCTTTAAATTGTGCAAATTTGTGTGTGGCCGGCCCACTTGTTGTGGGACCCACCTGAGTGGGCCACACCTGGTTCGTGCTCCCAGGCAGCCTTCCCTCATAAATGAATTTACCTTCTCCTATGTGCAATAATTTCCCTTTTAGAAACCCCATGCATGCACTTATTATTATTATTATTTATTTTTATTTTTGTTTTTCGAAAAATCCATTAGTGCATTCCTTGTTTTTATATATATATATATATATATATATATATATATATATATATATATATATATATATATATATATATATTTATAAACTCTAAACAATCACTTATTGCTCTTGATTTTGTCGCATGCCATGATGGCCATCTCATGCATTTCATCTCCCCACGCCCCCCTCTTCTCCCCCTTTCATTGCTTGTAAAAAAAACAAAAGGAAAATGGAGAGAGGAGGGAGAGAAACGTCCCTCCATGGACGCCCACCATGGACGCCCTCTCCCCTTTCTTCCTCCCTTCGCCCATCCGCCCCACCTCCATGAGAGACTAGAGAGGGCTGAGATATCTCATAGAAGAGAGAGATGAGGGACGGTGAGAGAGAAGAAATCGAGTGGAGGCGGCCCCCTTTGCACGTCGTCCGCACCATTCATCTGTTTGGAGGATAGGTGAGTCTCGCCCTCCTTCCCTTCTCCTGTTCCTTTCTTCTCTTCCTTTTCCTTTCTTTGCTGATGTGAGTGGGGCCTGGGGCCTGCTGTGTAGGGTCCCCATGCATGTGTGTTGTTGTTCGTGGAAGGCAATAAGGTGGGTCACCAACGGTGGGGCCCACTGTTGTTTGAGATAGGTCCAACCGAACCCCTTGCGCTAACGTGTAAACCCACGCCATTGTGGGTAGCCGTGGGTGGCAGTTGTAGTGTAGATTATGTGGCCCAACGACCATGGTCCCCACCCTTAATGCATGTGTTGGGCTTCTTGTGTAGGGCAGCATGGTGGGCTGCATGGATGCCAACACCTTGATGTTTATTTGCTCCAACGTATTTGTATGTCACGGAGGTGGGGCTCACTGATCGTGAGCCCTCGCCATGATGTTTGCATGCCATTCGAACCATATTTATGGCTCACAGATCGTGTAGGGCCCGCTGCTTTGAGCGGAGATCCTCGCACGCCCTTCACCTCTCTCTAGATCTCTCTCTCTCTCTCTCTCTCTCTCTCTCTCTCTCTCTCTCTCCTTTCTCTTTTATTTGGGTTAGTGGGGCCCACTGATATGGGACACACTAACCCACGCTGAACAGGGAGGTCAGCAGCTTTTCTCACGAGTTGTGGGGCCCACCCTTGATGCATGTATTGATCCATCTCTCTTTCCCGTCACCTTTCCTCTTTCCCTTTTGTTTTTATTTGTCTGGACCGAGTGGGGCTTACTGTTGTAGCACCATCCACACGTAGCATGCTGGCCGAGCGTGGAAGGCCAGCAAGGCGGCCCAAACATAGTGGGCCCTATCATGATGCATGTATGTCCATGCCAACCTTCCATCCAGAGTGGAGTATTCTATTTAATGTATATGTTTTACCATCTACGCCATCCATCCTCTTGGCGTGGGCCCACCTGGAAGTGGGACCCACACTTGATGTATGTGGATGATCAGGCCGTCCATCTGGACAGCCATGGAGCCTGTGATGTGTTCATTTTTTATGCCAAATAGGATAGTTTGCATGTGTGCTTGATATATTCCCTTTTCTTTTATAATTGTTCATGATCATTGAGGTGGTAGTTCTTTTTTATAGTGTGGTCCATCTGGATTGGCCCACTCTGATGTATGCATGAGGTATAACTCTCCTTTTTCTGTTCATATATGCTATATACTATAAATTTTTAAGTTAGGATGCATATGGCTTTTGATCGCATACCTGAATTTTGGAAATTCGGGCCATCTTTCAGCATCCGTGGTGGGCCCAACGTTCAAGATATGTGCGGGCCACCACCTGGAATTTATGGCCCATCCTAATATCTGGAAGACTGATGTTTAAAGTGGGGCCGGGGATGGTTGTTTAGAAATTTCTGTGCAGGAATTTCAAGAGCTCATGTTCAGCCTTATGCCAAAAATTGTGTATGCGAATCCAGCGACGCCCACCATGGGGATGTTTGTTTCACATGTCAGAGTATTAGTATGTCCAAGTGTTTGAAAACTGGCCGCAAAGTTGGGACAAATCCACTCCTGAACTGCACGTCTGATTTTCTAAGTTTTAGACCAACTTGCTTGGGGCCTCTGTAGTGGACCCCACGTACAAGATATGAGTTCAACACCACTTGAAACTTTCAAAATATACCAATGAATAGAGAGATAATACTTTACTTGGGCCAAAGAAAACACCACACGATTGGAGAGTAGATCTCAAAATGGTGCTAGACATAGTTGTGCAGGAAATTTTGCACAGAAAATTCTAAGCAGAAAATTGAAATGCGCATGTTTGGCATCGTGCCAAATATCGTATGTGTACATCCAGAAGACTGAACCTTTTGAGTTTTGAAGTACAAACATAGGGTTACGTAGGGCACCTGATGGCATTCCGAAAGGCTGCCCCACCTAATCGTGGGACACGCCCAAAAATAGCCAAAAGTCATTTCTGCACAGATTTTCTGCACCTCTCCCAAGCACCCATGTTTGGGCCTTCACAGAAACTTATGCATACATGATCAAGGAGGGCTGCCTTATGGGTTTTGGCACCTATACATAAAACTATAATATGAATATTTTCCTTCATCATAAGTGGGCTTCATGTGGTCTTAAACATGTTTGATAGAAATTTTATATGGGACCACATTAATGGGGTCCACCACCTTCTCAAAGAATTTAATAGAGTATCTAAACCCTGTACATGAACCCTCAGGTTGTTGGGTGCTCAAAATCTTAAGTGGGCCTTTTTGCTTGTGGGTTGTATCTTTGTCTAGTAATGCTCACCTTGTGTATGTCTTAAAATAATTGTTGCTAAACCTTGCGATTTGAGTGGTAGACATCCCTTGCTGCCCATCCATCTCTCTTATGTGCTATATGGCCTTAGGCCATCCAAATGAAGTAAACTTAAGGCCCGAGCAGGCCCAATACTGAGAGAAATGATTGGGAGTGACGATACCAACTTTGGGACCCTTCTTAGGCCCGTTAGGCAGGCTCATTGCCTAGTGGGCAGTGGGCCTTGTACACCACTACTAGTCAATTGAGCCACACTTAATGGGGCCCCATTTGGATTATATTAGTTGTAATAGATAAGCTTTCTTATTTTTACTTGTGCATGAGGTTTGTGGGCGCAACATGATATGAATTTTATACAATGTTGGCATGTGGGTCTTATCTTTGGGATTGTAATTTATCTCCTAGTTGATGTTGGAATTGTGGGGCCCAATTGTGTTATGGGATCCACCTTATAGGTATATCCATGTATGCTTTTCTTAGTATGGGACCGTTATTTACTACTAAACCAAACTTAAACTCAAGTGAGTCATACCACAAGAATGTTAAATTAATGAAAAGCCCATAAACCACACTTGTTGTAAAATGTGGAGCACAATCGTGTGTTAAATGTGCAACCTTCAACCAATGGGTCTTACTTAGTTGTGGAATTTGATCCACATCATTGAAAAGCTCGGTGGTTGGATGTTTATCCTACATAGAATTTTTTTAGTGGTCCACCACATGGGACCTACACTTGACCTACATGACTGCGTACCTTATGCGTAGTTCGAGGTCAATGTGGGAGTCACACTTAGGTTTGACGCTCCTATAATGGTTTTTTTTTTTTTTTTTTTTAAATTTAATTTTAATTTTTTTAATAAAAAAAAGCACTTGATTTATATATCAGAAAGGATTTGGATGTACATCTGACAACTCCAAGAGACTCATTCGAGTCGACCCCGCTATAAAAAGGTCGGGGTGACCTATCGTAAGATGCCACTATATAGGAAAAACTATCTATGAGTTATATGCAGCGGTCCATATTGATCCAAGACCGACCTTATCTAGAAAAATCATGCCTTTAACCTGGATCGGAAGGAAAGCTAATTGAACATGCAAGGCTATCAACTGTGTCCTGCTCCTTACCTATGCCATTCCATTTGCTGGGTCATTGCCTTTGCGGAATATGTGATTGAAGGAAAAGTGTTCACTCCCCAAGTATAGGGTTGTGATGTAGTAATAAACTCGGTAAGACCGAGGTCGAATCCACAGGGACTGAAACTTGTACGTTTCCTGAAACTAGGTAGAAATAGAACTAGACTAAGATATGATCTAACCAAATAGAATTTTAAGGAATAATTATGAAGTAATTATTTAAAACTTTAAGGAATTCAGAGAAAGGAAACTAGGGATTCAGAGGATCCACTTGTAGAGATCAGGAAGATCTTATGCTTGCATCAATATTTATGGAATTCAAATTGAACTTACTTGATCTGGTTTTCAAGAGATGAAAGGTATATGAATTAGAATGGATTCCATCATCTAACCATGCCCAGGAGACAAAGCAAACAACAGGATTAAACTAATTACCAACCAATCAACAATGTATGAGGATCAGGAAGGGTACTGTCATCCTACCATGCCCATGGAGCAATGATGAACAACAGGGCTTCCTGACTTCATAAACATAAAAAAAAGGAAAGAAATATTCAAAGCCCTTGCAATCCTATTGTAATTTCAGTCACAACAGACCATTAAAGGCTAGGAAAAATATTCCTTTAATAATTAAATATATCAAATTCAGTTTATGAATTAAAGGCATGAAACAATATCTCCCATCTCGCTACAGGCTTCACCTCTTAGCCCTAGCTAAGAGGTTTAGCCGACCATGATTAGGCTCAACATCCTCAAAGAAATTAAAAAAAAAAAAAAAAAAAAATAGTAGTAGAAATAAACAATTAAGAAAAATACTACTCCCTCTCTCCCAGTCTCTGCTCCACAGCTGCTTCTCCTTTAATCCCCCGAACCAAGCCAAGCTCTCCTCCTTCAATCCTTTCTTCCTCTCCCGTTCCACGTTCATTCTCTCTTTATTTCACAGGTACGAAGAGAGTCCATTCGTTGCTGGGATCCGCGGAAAATTTACGCAGCCAGCTATTCAAACCGCCTGCGTAGGAACGCAGCCTGACTCGCGTTTGGAATGTGTTTGCAAGACAACGATCTTCCTTGGAGTAAAAACTTCTGCATGGCTAGGGTAAAGACCCACTTATAAGGACTTTGAACGGTCTGGATCAGCAGTCTGGCAGTGATAAAGATCACGGAATGCCCCACAAATCTCGGATTTCACAGTCGTGCGCGGGCTGCGTAAACAGAGCCCGAATTGTCGACGCTGGACTCTCGGTGGGGCCCGCTTTGGCTATCTTTCAAGAAATCCACACCGTCCACCGGATTACTTAAGAAAAACTATTCAGACTTGATCGATTTTGGGTTAAAACCATGGTGGCCCACAGTTTATTTTATTACACCGTCTATTCTGCGTTTTAGAATATCAACAGCCACCTGCACTTCATTCCGTGATTCCGACACCTAGGCCATGTTTATAGGGCCCTTTTACCCTTGATGGACGATCCCGATTATCTGGAACATGGACCATGGTGGCCCACAAATTCCGTCCGCAAGCTCTGTTGTGAAACAGAGCTTTCACGTCAACGCTGTGAAAGTCGGTGGGGCCCATAATCAGTGTCAACTTGGAAATCCACCCCGTCCATTGCAATCTCCTCAAAATACCAATTGGAAAGGGCTGGTTTTAATCCGCCGTTGATGAAGCCCACGAGATATTCACTCCATCGTCCGTCCTGCGTTGGTCGGTTGAAGACGTGTTTGTGTGCACATGAGACGAAAAGGCAACCTTGGCATGGGTTAAAGCTCACATTCGGACACCATGGACGGTCCAGATCTAATATATAAGTGATGGGTGGGGCCCACAACTAAGAACCGGCGATCGACGTTAAGACGCTGTTGCATTTTAATTTTTGGAAGAAGAAGTCGGTCAAGGGTTGGTTTGACCGACTCTTTGTTTCGGTGCACGGCTAGTGCACTTGTGCACTATGCACACTCATACTCCAGTGGGGTCCATTATGATGTTTTCGAGAAATCCGCTCCGTCTATCCGTTTTGTCAGCTCATTTAAACGGTTGAGACCAAAACTGGAGAATATCCAGATATCAGGTGGGCCCCACTTAAGGATTTAAGGAGCCGATCTATCCGTTGGGCCGCTTCCACAGTGATCCAATGGCTGATTTTTGATGTGTACGGTTAATTTATGGTCCCAATCCCATGTATGAAGTTTCGAGCCAATCGGATGGTGGGAACGCTGTGATCTTGCATTCTACTTAACTTTCAGGCCATTTGAGCTTCAGTTTCTCGATTTTCGCGGACCCCTGGTGTATAATTCCGTCGCTCTTAGTCTTCTAGAGTCCGTTCCTTGCCTTGGTGCTTCTGGAGCGTCAAATCCATGCATTTACCACCCTTTTTTCAGTCCAGGCTCTTAAACACACCCTGCATTACAAACACGATTAAATCAGCCATTAAACGGTATTATGTTTGTAAATTCATGCAATAACTAGGTCTGATATGCAATATTTGACCCTCAACACAACCCCCAACCAGCATTTTGCTAGTCCCGAGCAAAGTATGCGAAAAATAAGTTAAGAATTACAGAACAATGTCTATAAAATCGAATGATTTTTGAAAAACAATCCAGATCCTAGAATTCTATGATTCATGAATGTTGGGCATTACTGTCTCCTGAACTCGAGCACACGATAATTTCATAGTTGAGTTCAAATATTAGTCCATCAATTAGAACAATTCTAAATATTGAATTCCATGGATGCATAGTCTAATCTTGAATTATCAACATTAAAATTCACTTCTCTATTTAAGGATATCCTTGGTAACCAATAAGAGAATTCACGATAACTAGAACTTGCCTCACACATTATCTTTTTATTCTTTTAATTAATTAATTAATTAATTTATTTATTTTATTTTTTTTATTAGAAGTAACGCCAAGAAGAGGGATCAGATCCTCACCTATAGGGAGCAAACCTAAGGTAAAGACTGTACACCCAACTTTTTCACATATCATTCATGGGGAATTAAATCTACACCTATAGGGAGCAAACCTAAGGTAAAGACCATTCAATTTTCCAAGTTGGTTCCTTTCATGTTTAGTGATTACCAAGTTAATCTTTTAATATCGAACTGAAACCTTAATATGCAAGCGAGATGTGTCCTGCGAATTCATGACTCAACCAATGTTTACAAATTCTAATAATGGATTAATAATTCAAACTTAGCTGTGAAATTTAATAGATAACTGAATCCAAGAGTCATAAAGTACCAACATCACGCATCTTGTAGTTCTAAATCTAAGATGGCCGTCAAAATCGCTTCGAATTCATATGAAATTCTGAAAAATTAAAAATTTTCACAACTTTTGCTTAAGACCAAGAAAACACTGATTATGAGACCTAATCTCCCACCCCCAACCAAAAATCTACATTGTCCTCAATGTAAAAGAAATAGGCATGCAATGCACATGGGACAAAATGAGTAAATGAGAAGTAATGGGAAGATAGTACCTGGATGATGCATAGAGAGACACTTTCCGAGAGATCACAGCATGGGCGTCGGTCAGCATGAGAGAAAGGGTAACAAAAATAACACAAAATAAAATCCTACCTATACCACTTTCGTAGGTGCTCTCGATTGCATTTAGCGTATGCAACAAGCCTTTAAACCCCTAGGTTACCCCTAGTGGACGAGTTGTAGTCTCGTGAGGGTTTGCAGTAATGTTACCTACAAACATTGGACTAATGAATGAGAAAAGTGAAATGGAATGAAAATTTGGGTTGCGTCCTAGGAGCGCTAAGTTTAACGTCTTCAACTAGACAAGAATGGACCATGAATTAATCAATCTTGATAACCTGGGTCCGCCAAATAACTAGGAGATCAATCCTGGTAAACAGGATCAGTCAAAGGCATGGACATGTCCTCTGAATCAAATTTCTCGACAAATGGTTTCAATCGATGTCCATTGACTTTAAACTCCTTGCCATTGTCGGGATCTCTTATCTCAACGGCCCCATGCGGAAAAACAGTGACAACAATATAAGGACCGGTCCAACGAGATCGAAGCTTACCCGGAAAGAGATGTAATCGAGAATTGTACAAAAGGACCTTCTAACCAGGCGTGAATGATTTTCGCGAAATGTGTTGGTCATGAAATGCTTTCATCTTGTCCTTGTAAATTCTCGAATTATCATACGCATCATTCCGGATTTCTTCAAGTTCATTCAATTGAAGTTTGCGTAGCGAGCCAGCGTTGTCCAGATTGAAATTAAGATTTTTGATCGCCCAGTACGCTTTATGTTCCAACTCCACAGGCAAGTGACAAGCCTTCCCATAGACAAGTCTAAAGGGAGACATTCCAATAGGGGTTTTAAATGCAGTACGGTATGCCCATAAGGCATCGGTCAATCGAATTGACCAATCCTTACGATCAGGGTTGACCGTCTTCTCCAAGATGTGTTTAATTTCCCTATTAGAAATCTCGGCTTGCCCACTTGTCTGTGGATGGTATGGGGTGCTCACCTTATGAGAGATACCGTATTTCTTCATTAAGCTCTCAAATGGTTTATTATAAAAGTGTGAGCCCCCATCACTAATGATGGCTCGAGGCGTTCCGAATCGAGAAAGGATGTTCTCTTTTAGGAATTTAATGACCGTGCGATGGTCATTCTTTCGACACGGAATCGCTTCGACCCATTTAGTGACATAATCCACGGCGAGCAAAATATACAGATTCCCAAACGATTGGGGGAATGGTCCCATGAAATCGATACCCCAGCAATCAAATGCTTCAATGATAAGGATGAGATGCAAAGGCATCATATTTCGACGGGACAATGCTCCCAATTTCTGACAACGCTCACAAGCTTTGCAAAACTCATGAGTGTCCCTAAACATAGTGGGCCAGTAAAAGCCACACTGCAGAATCTTGGCCGTGGTCTTTTTAGCAGAAAAGTGACCACCACAGGCCTCTGAGTGACAGAAGGAGATGACGCTCTGATGCTCATCGTCTGGTACACATCTCCTTAGAATTTGGTCTGGGCAATATTTAAATAAATAAGGATCATCCCAGAAAAAGTTGCACACCTCGGTAAAGAATTTCTTCTTATCTTGTGCAGTCCACTGTGTCGATATGGCACCTGTAGCAAGATAGTTAGCAATATCAGCGAACCAAGGTGAATGGGAGACTCTGAACAGTTGTTCATCAGGGAACATATCATTGATATGGGTCGCCTCAAGGGAATCAGAGGTATTAAGGCGAGAAAGGCGATCGGCCACAACGTTTTCTACTCCCTTTTTATCTTTAATTTCCAAATCGAATTCTTGGAGTAGAAGGATCCATCGTATCAGGCGGGGCTTAGAATCATTCTTCGAAAGAAGATACTTAAGTGCCGCATGATCTGTATAGATAATGATCTTGGATCCGATTAAGTAGGACCTAAATTTGTCCAAGGCGAACACTACGGCTAAGAGTTCCTTTTCCGTAGTCGAGTAGTTCACTTGGGCAGGATTTAGAGTCCTACTCGCGTAATGAATGACGTAGGGCATCTTATCTTTTCTCTAACCTAGGACCGCCCCAAGAGCATAATCAGAAGCGTCGCACATAAGCTCAAAAGGAAGGTTCCAGTCGGGTGGTTGCATGATAGGTGCAGTGGTTAACGTGCCCTTAAGCTTGGTGAAAGCTTCCTGGCACTGTTCAGTCCACTCATACGGAGCATCCTTTTGAAGAAGATTACATAAAGGACGAGAGAGAAGACTAAAGTCCTTTATGAATTGCCCGTAAAATCCTGCGTGTCCTAAGAAGGATCGCACGTCTCTGATGTTCTTGGGTGGAGGTAGGTTAGAGATAAGATCGATTTTTGCCTTATCTACCTCGATTCCTTTGGACGAGATGATACGCCCAAGGACAATTCCCTTCTGAACCATGAAATGACACTTCTCCCAATTAAGTACCAAGTTCTTTTCTTCACATCTTTTCAGCACACATTTAAGACTTTCCAGGCACTTGCTGAAAGATGGACTATAAATAGAGAAGTCGTCCATGAAGACCTCTAGATATTGCCCTACCATATCAGAAAAGATACTAAGCATACATCGCTGAAAAGTGGCAGGGGCATTACATAGTCCGAATGGCATCCTTCGATAAGCAAAGGTGCCGTAGGGACATGTAAATGTGGTCTTTTCCTGGTCTTCAGGGGCTATCTCTATCTGGTTGTAGCCCGAATACCCGTCAAGGAAACTGTAATAGGAATGACCAGCTAACCTTTCAAGGATCTGATCAATGAATGGTAAAGGAAAGTGGTCTTTCCTTATGACGGTATTCAACTTCCTGTAGTCAATGCACATTCTCCAACCAGTAGTGACTCTAGTTGGCACGAGTTCATTATTAGCATTGGCTACGATGGTGATTCCGGACTTCTTAGGGACCACTTGAGTTGGACTCACCCACTGACTATCAGATATAGGGTATATAATACCTACGTCCAATAGTTTAAGAACCTCGGCTTTAACCACTTCCTTCATATTTGGATTTAGTCTACGTTGTGGTTGCCGAGCGATTTTTGCATTATCCTCAAGATATATGCGGTGAGTACAAATCGAGGGATCGATTCCTTTGAGGTCCGTTATCGTCCATCCTAGGGCTCCTTTATGCTCAATGAGAGTAGATATAAGTATACTCTCCTGTTCTTTCTCCAGGTGGGCAGAGATCACCACCGGGTATGTCTCATCTTGACCTAAATAGGCATATTTCTAATCAGAGGGCAAAGGTTTTAGGTTAAGCTTCGGCGGCTTAAGGTTAGACGGTAGAGGCACTACATCGGTTTGTGGCAATTCTTCAAATTGTGGCCTCCACCGGTTAACTTCAAGTACCGGTGCAGTATCAAGCAAGGCACACGTCTCCCTAATCATGTCATCATCAAAATCATGGGAGTGGGCCAGGCACATCTCCAGATGGTCAGAGGATAAGGTTAGAGGTGTCGTATCTTCCACGAAAGAGTCAATCATGTTAATGTCGTGGAAATCGTCATCATCCTCTGTGTTGCTGCCATTATTGAAAAAAATATTTGACTCCAATGTCAAATTTTCAAAAGACATAGTCATGATACCATTCCTGCAATTGATAATTGCATTTGATGTGGCAAGGAATGGGCGACCAAGAATGACGGGAATCTGAGTGCTCATGTTATTGATGGGTTCGATGTCCAGGATGATAAAATCTACAGGGTAGTAAAATCTATCGACCTGGACTAACACATCCTCAATTATCCCTTTTGGTACACGAACAGAGCGATCAGCAAGTTGTAGTGTGGTTAGGGTGGGTTTTAATTCACCCAAACCTAACTGTTTGTATACCGAGTAGGGAATCAGATTGACGCTCGCTCCTAAGTCAAGAAGTGCGTGATCAATTCGATGGTTCCCGATTACACATGATATGGTTGGGATACCGAGATCCTTGAATTTCTGTGGCACTTCTTGATTCAGAATGACACTCACTTTCTCAGTCAAGAAGATTTTCTTTTGAATAATTTTTCATCTTTTGGTCGTGCATAAGTCTTTCAGGAATTTGGCATATGAAGGTATCTGTTTAACGACATCAAGTAGAGGAATGTTGACTTTCACCTGTTTCAACACCTCTAGAATATCCTGAGAGTTAGAGAGAGGTTTTGGTGAAACCAACCGTTGGGGGAATGGAGCAACTGGCTTCTCTAGAAGTTTCGGTTCTACTTTTTGTGGGGCATCACTGGATCCATCATTGTTGTCCTCTTCTGGTTCTTGAGGCATTTCGGGCCTAACCGGAAGAGTTTTATCAATGATCTTCCCACTCCTAAGAGTGGTGATGGATTTAGCATGCCCCATCTGATTTGAAGAGCTGGGATCATTATTCTCGTACTGCGGTTTAGGATTGGGGAGCGGTTGTGCAGGAAGCATCCCCTTTTCTATAACCGTCATACGAGAATCTATCTTTTGCATAAAATCTGTAATTCCCCGCATTGCTTGAGCCAGCTCTTGTATGGGATTTTGAACCGGTTACTCTTGAGGTTTCACTTGATTTGGATTTTGATTAAAGAAACCTGGAGGAGTAGCCGTTTGTCCATTCCTCCAACTAAAGTTTGGATGATTTTTCTAGCCAGGATTGTATGTATTGGAGTTAGGTCCAATAAAAGGTCTTTGATAATTATTTACGGCATTGGCTTGTTCATTCAACACTCCTCGAAAGGCAGGTATTGTAGGACAGTTTTCAGTTGTGTGAATGTTGCAATCACAGATGCCGCAAACAATTTCATTGACCTTATCCTTCTTTCCTTCCATGGCCTCAACTTTCCTTATGAGCGTAGTCACTTTACACTTGAGATCATCCTCTTCTTTCAAGAGATATAATCCACCTTTCTCCTTTGATTGAGTCGGCCTAGACGTGGTGTTCGACTTTGGGTAATAGTCCCAAGATTGTATTTTTTCAGCCAAACTGTCGAGGTAGTCCCATACCTCGTCGACATCTTTATTAATGAATTCTCCATTACACATTGTCTCGACCATTTGGCGCATGGAAGATGTCAGTCCATCGTAGAAAAAATTTGTAATGCGCCACGTTTCAAATCCGTGTTGTGGGCATGAACTGACCAAATCTTTGAACCTTTCCCAACATTGGAAGAATGTTTCATCTTCCTTTTGGGCAAAGTTCATGATTGCTTTTCTGAGGGTAATCGTTTTATGATGTGGAAAGAATTTTTTTATGAATTCCCTCTGCATGTTGTTCCATGTGCCAATGGATCTAGGACACAGTGAATGTAACCACGTCTTAGCTTTCTCTTTTAAGGAAAAAGGAAAGAGTTTCAGCCTAATTGTATCTTCAGATACATTAGGAAAACATAATGTAGCTATTATCTCATCGAACTCTTTCAAATGTAAATATGGACTTTCAGATTCAAGTCCATGGAATTTGGGAAGGAGTTGGATAACTCCTGGCTTGATGTCCATTTGTCCTGTGTTTTCAGGAAAAATCATGCATGAGGGCGTACTCACTCCCGCCGGTTGTAGATAATCTCGTAGAGTACGAGGCGGGGGTGCCTGTTGCACCTCATTCTCATCTTGGGTATCCTCCACCCTGGGTGGAAGTAGAGGAGGTTGGTCTTCAGCCATAACTTCAGTTAACTCAGGGGATTTCGAGCGGTGTCTAGTCCTGCGATGGATAGTCAACCCCTCAACCAATCCTCCTTCAGTCAAGAGACGTCGAGTGTTGTCACGGGCCCACTTGGGCATGAAAACAATCGCAGCCCTCAATTAAAAACCTAATCCTAAGAAAGGAAAAGAAAAGCTAGAAAGAAAAAAAGAGTTGGAAAGAAATTACCAAATTGAAGCCCCTAAGTTAAGGACCTGCAAAATAAAACAAAAACAAGTTAGATTCTAAAAAGGAGAAAAACAATCTTTTAAAAGAAAGATAACAGTAAACTGATTTCTAAAAGAAAGTGGAATAAATTAAGAAAGTCCTATATTA
The DNA here is from genome assembly GCF_029962835.1 of Magnolia sinica. Lineage (NCBI taxonomy): Eukaryota > Viridiplantae > Streptophyta > Magnoliopsida > Magnoliales > Magnoliaceae > Magnolia > Magnolia sinica. The sequence continues at coordinate 60,324,111 of NC_080589.1, read as the reverse complement.
GAAAGTAAATTACTAAAAGAGAACTGAAAAATAAAAAGTAGGGAAGGAGCTTACCGAATTAGGAATTTCTATCTTAAAGGCCTACAAAATAGGAAGGTTAGTTTCTAAACAAAAATTCTAAAAATAAATTAGGAAACAAATTAGATTCTAAGATTAGAAAGTTACTAAAAATAAAAGTAGAAAATTAATTAAGAAATAACCTAGTTCTAAGAATAAACTATTTCCTACAGATGGGAGGATACTAGAATTAGAAAATTTATAAAATTCAAACCCTAATTCTAAAAGGTAGAAAAAGTAAAGAGATTATGAAGGAATTACCAATTTATGGACTTATGTCAGGATCCTACAAAATCTGGAAACAAGTTAGTTTCTAAGAATAAAATAAAATAAAAACTTTTAGCCTAAAGTTAGTAAAATCCTAATCCTAACCTAATTCTAAAACTAATTAATTTCAGAGAATCGTAACCGTCAGTCCCCGGCAACGGCGCCAAAAACTTGTTCACTCCCCAAGTAGAGGGTTGTGATGTAGTAATAAACTCGGTAAGACTGAGGTCGAATCTACAGGGACTGAAACTTGTACGCTTCCTGAAACTAGGTAGAAATAGAACTAGACTAAGATATGATCTAACCAAATAGAATTTTAAGGAATAATTATGAAGTAATTATTTAAAACTTTAAGGAATTCAGAGAAAGGAAACTAGGGATTCAGAGGATCCACTTGTAGAGATCAGGAAGATCTTATGCTTGCATCAATGTTTATGGAATTCAAACTGAACTTACTTGATCTGGTTTTCAAGAGATGAAAGGTATATGAATTAGAATGGATTCCATCATCTAACCATGCCCAGGAGACAAAGCAAACAACAGGATTAAACTAATTACCAACTAATCAACAATGTATGAAGATCAAGAAGGATACTGTCATCGTACCATGCCCATGGAGCAATGATGAACAACAGGGCTTCCTGACTTCATAAACATAAAAAAAAGGAAAGAAATATTCAAAGCCCTTGCAATCCTATTGTAATTTCAGTCACAACAGACCATTAAAGGCTAGGAAAAATATTCCTTTAATAATTAAATATATCAAATTCAGTTTATGAATTAAAGGCATGAAACAATATCTCCCATCTCGCTACAGGCTTCACCTCTTAGCCCTAGCTAAGAGGTTTAGCCGACCATGATTAGGCTCAACATCCTCAAAGAAATAATTAAAAAAAAAAACAGTAGTAGAAATAAACAATTAAGAAAAATACTACTCCCTCTCTCCCTGTCTCTGCTCCACAGCTGCTTCTCCTTTAATCCCCCGAACCAAGCCAAGCTCTCCTCCTTCAATCCTTTCTTCCTCTCCCGTTCCACGTTCATTCTCTCTTTATTTCACAGGTACGAAGAGAGTCCATTCGTTGCTGGGATCCGCGAAAAATTTACGCAGCCAGCTATTCAAACCGCCTGCGTAGGAACGCAGCCTGACTCGCGTTTGAAATGTGTTTGCAAGACAACGATCTTCCTTGGAGTAAAAACTTCTGCATGGCTAGGGTAAAGACCCACTTATAAGGACTTTGAACGGTCTGGATCAGCAGTCTGGCAGTGATAAAGATCACGGAATGCCCCACAAATCTCGAATTTCACGGTCGTGCGCGGGCTACGTAAACAGAGCCCGAATTGTCGACGCTGGACTCTCGGTGGGGCCCACTTTGGCTATCTTTCAAGAAATCCACACCGTCCACCGGATTACTTAAGAAAAACTATTCAGACTTGATCGATTTTGGGTTAAAACCATGGTGGCCCACAGTTTATTTTTTTACACCGTCTATTCTGCGTTTTGGAATATCAATAGCCACCTGCACTTCATTCTGCGATTCCGACACCTAGGCCATGTTTATAGGGCCCTTTTACCCTTGATGGACGATCCCGATTATCTGGAACATGGACCATGGTGGCCCACAAATTCCGTCCGCAAGCTCTGTTGTGAAACAGAGCTTTCACGTCAATGCTGTGAAAGTCGGTGGGGCCCATAATCAGTGTCAACTTGGAAATCCACCCCGTCCATTGTAATCTCCTCAAAATACCAATTGGAAAGGGCTGGTTTTAATCCGCCGTTGATGAAGCCCACGAGATATTCACTCCACCATCCGTCCTACGTTGGTCGGTTGAAGACGTGTTTGTGTGCACATGGGACGAAAAGGCAACCTTGGCATGGGTTAAAGCTCACATTCGGACACCATGGACGGTCCAGATCTAATATATAAGTGATGGGTGGGGCCCACAACTAAGAACCGGCGATCGACGTCAAGACGCTGTTGCGTTTTGATTTTTGGAAGAAGAAGTCGGTCAAGGGTTGGTTTGACCGACTCTTCGTTTCGGTGCACGGCTAGTGCACTTGTGCACTATGCACACTCATACTCCAGTGGGGTCCATTATGATGTTTTCAAGAAATTCGCTCCGTCTATCCGTTTTGTCAGCTCATTTAAACGGTTGAGACCAAAACTGGAGAATATCCAGATATCAGGTGGGCCTCACTTAAGGATTTAAGGAGCTGATCTATCCGTTGGGCGGCTTCCACAGTGATCCAATGGCTAATTTTTGATGTGTACGGTTAATTTATGGTCCCAATCCCATGTATGAAGTTTCGAGCCAATCGGATGGTGGGAACGCTGTGATCTTGCATTCTACTTAACTTTCAGGCCATTTGAGCTTCAGTTTCTCGATTTTCGCGGACCCCTGGTGTATAATTCCGTCGCTCTTAGTCTTCTAGAGTCCGTTCCTTGCCTTGGTGCTTCTGGAGCGTCAAATCCATGCATTTACCACCCTTTTTTCAGTCCAGGCTCTTAAACACACCCTACATTACAAACACGATTAAATCAGCCATTAAACGGTATTATGTTTGTAAATTCATGCAATAACTGGGTCTGATATGCAATATTTGACCCTCAAGAAAAAGGTTCACGACTGCTTCAAGATTTTGATCCTTACTACCCATGGTTTCCATCTCCATGGGCACACAACTTTGCCAACAAGAATGCCAGTTACCATCTTCGAATCCGATTCTACCATGACCTTGTTCATCCCTTTCTGTAAGCATAACACCATTCCATCATGTATTGTGCGCAATTCAACAAGGTTATTCGAACCAACACCATAACCTACGAAGAAGGCGAAAATAAATGTGCCATTATCCTTTCTACATATGCTACCTCCACCCGAGATACCGGGGTTGCCCCTTGCGGACCCATCGACATTTAGTTTAACCTAACCCGGAGTAGGTTGCTTCCACTTGATCATAATTGGGCAAAACCGGTGCTGGCAGCTAACAGGGGATCTAGAATTGTTTCTATGCCAAACAGAGGGGTGGATTGGTTCTTGAAAATTATGAATTACCTGGGAGGCCCACCATTTAATTCGAGCAATGGATTTTCTGGCGTTCATCGCCGTATCCCCGAACGTTGCTTTGTTTCTAGCCCTCCACAGTTCCCATATAATTAACAGGGGAAGAGAAAATCTAACATGGGGGGATGCGGTACCCAGTGCCTCCACTCTTCTCCACTGTAAGAGCCTATCGGCAATAGAAATTTGAGAAGAAGAGGAGACACCACATTGAGCCTCAAAATGAGTCTAGATGAGGACCACCTGCTGACCTTCAAGGAATAGGTGATTAATCGTCTCCATGACAGGACGGGGAGAACTACCTTGCTCGCAGCAACGACATTTGATGCCAGCGTGATGCCCTTGGCTTGGATTCTGCTATCAACAGGGATAACATATTGTAACAATCTCCACATGAGCACCCAAGGATTTTGCTATCAATAGGGATAACATATTGTAACAATCTCAACATGAACACCAACACCTTTGGGGGTAATGAACTCTGCCAGATCTAGTCCCCCCACGTCATTGTATTTGAAGTACCTCTGATTAGTTTCCAAGCTTAATTAAGCATGATGGAACCCGACGAGTCATATGGCCAGACACATTCGGGCGCATCATTTGTGATAGAGAAATCCCCTTTGAAAATCTCATCAATGATCTGTTGAAGAAGGAACTTGAACACCCTAGATGGAGGTAACGGACCTGATCTTCTAAGAAGATCCTTCACCTGCAGTTTCCTTGGTTCCTGGGGGATTGGTTTGACTATGAACTGCTGTAATGGGCTTTTCCCGCTCTTATAATGGTTGAGACGATGATACATGTATGGTAACATGATGATGATTGATATGATTTAACTGATGAGCATGATGTTATTTATGCTTAACGTAATGTGATTGTGGATGGATTAGTTGTGGTAGCATGCATACTAACAATGATATGATAACGAATGCATGTGGTGATAGTCATGGTAGTGTCATACATATGACCACCATGCATTTCTTGATATTGGTTACCTAGTAAATTATGTGATATCCAAGTGATAATAATGCATGTATTGATGGTCATGATGATAACATGGATAAGATAATCATGCTTTACTTGATGCTTGGATGATGATAAGTAAATGATATTAATGACGCATGTGAATCCTTGTATGCTACACACTTCATGAACATGCATGTGATGGCATAGTTGATGATATTAAAGTAGACGTTGAATGATGGCTATAATAACGATGATATATGTGAAAACATGTGTACCACCATAACCTACGTACCTTGTGTATGTGCATGTTATGTGAGCCTTGGCAGCCCATTTGTTAAGTAATCACAAGAGGTATGGGGACTTAGTATGTTACCAAGGACACTTTAATGTATGGACCTTTGCATCACATTGGCTATTCTTGAGTTGGGTCTAGTGCCTTATATTACCATTGTTTTTTACTGTAGTGTGTGGGCGTGCTAGACACTACGTGAAAATGAAGAAAGAAAGATACATTTTGAGATAGTTGTGGACATCTCTAAAATTCTTTTGTTTAAAGACGGGTCATAAACTGTCTATAAATTTTCCAATGGATGTTAACCATATTTAATACCAAGGAAAAATCTTCTTAAAATGTTGGATGTACATTGACCATTTCATTTAGTCAGAATTCATCATTAATTGCAGATAAAAGAAGGATTTAGACTGTGTGGGATAATAGACGATCATTAGTCATCTTATAAATAGTCATAATAGACGGTTTTAAACAGTCTGTATTATAGACGGTTCTTCATCGACTTAAATTTTCACCAATACTTTTACGACTCCCTCTCTTCCATGCCTAACTCATTTTCCCTCTTGGAAGCTTTAGGGGCTTTCAATGTAATCCTCATGCCTCTTCCTACATAAATAGGGTTTCTCTCTCTTACATCACTTCTCCTAAAACTCTAATGTTAATTTCTCTTTAAATCTAACCTCTTATGGTGCGATCCACTAGTTCTTGGCTCAACTACTAGTTCTCTTATACATCTCTCTCATCCAAGCTTTTAGAAGATTCTGCAATCATCATAAGCCTCCCTATATTTCTGTCATCTTTTCGAATATCCTTCGATAACATAACTATAATTTCATGGCAGTAAATGAGAGCCATCTGTTCGGTTGGTGACAATTGTTACTTCTAACTGGCCGAGGGGCCACGTATGACCTCCCCATTTTGGCTTGGGAGGGTCCCTCCATCTAGAAACAATCCTTCGAGCACACTGGTCGCATAGCTGAGAACCCTGATTGGCCCATTCTAACATCATTCGACTATTATCATTCGAATGAGAAGGCTTGTAATGCCCTCGTTCTGGTCAATGTGATACTTCTCCTTGATTGCTCGGTCTGAAATCGACCTTTAACGGCGGCTGATTCCTCAGATTATCCATGACTTTGAGGTTGGATGGGAATGGGTATGTATCAATCAGCATGACTTCCTCACATTTCTCAAAAAACTTTAGTAATTTGTGATCGATGTGATTCTAGATAATGTTCCTGAGCACGACATATTCTTAGTTGAATGAGATTAAGTTCCATGCCATTTGCAATATTCGGTCTTTTGGAACTCATTGGCCGAGGGTATCTTATGATTCATAGGTATTTTGACAAATTTTCTGGCCTTCCAAATCATTTATTTCTTTAGCTCAAGTGATGTCAAATGTGTAAACCTTTTGAGCCTTCTGTGTAGTCAAAGTGGTCGATTTTACTTTGACTAGTGCAAAACATACCAGTGGCCTTTAGCCACCACTTATGTGATTGTCATTTCATAATTTGGGTCGTTGTAATACGTCACTAAAGATGAGTTCTTTCACTTAGTTCCTTCTTGTAAGACTTCTTCATACTAAGAGACCTTCTTGCTCATGCCGTAGAAACTATGAACTGCATGTTTATGAACTTCTTATAAAGTTTGTATTCAAGCTCATCTTGTGCAAGTTGCACAAATTCGGCTTCAGTCATGACAACCTTACAATAGATTTTTATCTGCTTAAAGTGTGTGATATAGCTCTCACATGTCTTTCTAAGCAACTGCTGAAAACAAGCAAGATCGGCCATAATGATTTCTCTGTACTTTGAGAAGAATTGGGTGTTGAACTTTTCTTCTATCTCTTGTCATGTGTGTACTAAATCTAACAATAGGATCGAGTATCATGTGAAGGCTGGCTGCCAATAGTGAATGACCAAATAACTACACTTTATGATAGTCATCGTTGGCCAATTCCCCACATCGCATTGTAAATCGGCTAACATGTTCTATGGTCTATTGACTGGGCTAGCCTAAAAGTAAGGCAAAAGATTGATAGTTCCTTCGCAATGGGTGTTGCTGATCTATCCATTCAGGGTATGATTTATAATACATTGGGATAGTGTTGTGGCCAAGTACCTGACCAACAACTTCTTGGACGCGCGATCTGTATAATTTGGTTAGGATCCATCTCTTCAGGTTCTAAGACTGGTAGGTGGTTTAGGCTATATCAGTTCACATTATCTTGTAATCTAAGGAACTGTTGGCGATTGAATCCTCTTGACAGTCCTTGATTCATGTTCTTAGGTATAAAGTTTCTAGCCTCTCACTCTGATTGCCTAACTTCCATAGGAGGTGGAACATTCCTTATCTCCTGGACAGGGACAAGTGGTAAATTCTATTGTGGAGGTGACATGGATGGCAGCGAAGTTGCATTACCGATAGAACTTCCCTCGACATAATATTGTGTTACCGACGGTGTTCATTTGGCCATCATATTTATCAGTTGATGCATGGCTTTAGACTGGCTAGCCATATATCGATTGGTATTCTCAGCTTGAATACAAAGTTGCTCTCCTTGGACCCTTTCATATTCTTGCATAAGCTAAATGCTCATTTGTACATCTTAAATCATGACAATTACCTCGTTTGGAAGAACAGTTTGAGGAGTCAATGATCCTCCCTGATCCCCACTAGCAGGCATTGGACTATTGTTTAAATTAAATGCCTCAAGGTTGTTGGAACTAGTATGTCCTCTATTAAAGGTGGTGCATTTGGCGTAGAAGGATTGACCCCAATGATACGAGCACTTCTCTATTCATAATTAGCAAGACTACATCGGTAAGTTAGAGGGTCCCACAGGGCATGCAAAAAACATGTTGCTGTCATTTTCGGTCATATGTGTGCGGGTGTGTTAGAATTGAAATTGCAACTTCAATTCAAACCGAAGATCAACGACCCCAAGTGCCAAGATAGGCAAAAACATAGTGTATGACTGAGATATGAGGAAATCGGTAGCTTATTTAACGACTCCTTCAAAGTGTAAAATTTAATCAAGCGATATTTAGATGTTGGGGTTTGTCTTCTAATGATGGGTTTCACGTTTGACTTCCATATGAAAGGACTTTTTGATATAGATAAAATGAGGTGAGAAAAGGATTGTTACGGTCAGTCACGGAGATCACCTGCAAAACACCTTTTCGGGTGAAGAACTGATTATAGCGCACGAGCGTAGACTCAAACTATAGCGAAAAGTTACCAGCTACTTGGTTAATGATATTGATTACATTGTGGAATGTAAATAGCATGCTGAAAGTAAAATATTACAATAAAAAATGTAACTTTCTTGGCAAGAAAAGTAAAGGATTACACTATGAAATGTAAATTCATTAGTTCTTGAAAGGATAATTTAAAAGATAGATTTGGTTTGTTTGAGTTGATATGAGAGGCCTTTTCTTACTGAATTCCTCTTCTATTTATAGCTTTACTCTAACCTTCTAGATCCTGCCCATGTCTTGATGGTTATAATAATCGTTCACCATTACTTGGTTTTCTTTGTTTCTCCTTTTGCCATATGTCTTGTAACTACTTTTGCAAGATTTCATATTCATCGGTCGCTCAAACAGTGACATGACACGGTTTAATACGTTCCAGGATTATTATTAAGAAATCATCTTCGTACATAGCTGTAGATCTTTGATTACAATATGTGAATTTGTATGGATCATGTGCAACTCTCCCTGATTGGTTCTCGAAGGGAATGGCGATAATGGGGATGAGCACCTTGGTCTTGTGAAATCCTACTTGCCCATGGAACTTACGATGTAAGCTACTTACAAATAGTCATTGGATGAGAAGCCAAGTGAGCCCACTATAATCACGGGAAGGGTGTTTCATTATTATTAGTTTGCTGGTCTACTTGACCAATAGACACTATTGTTAAGTAAAGCCCATGAGGGCATGCGGTGATTATGGCATGTGATTTGACGTATGGTAAAGGCACGTGATGTGTTGTGATATGTGGTGAAGAATAATGGTGTGTGATGTGTATCTTACACACGATGATTGTGGCATGTGTTATGTTGCCAATATGTAATGGATATGGCATGAAATATGCAGCTTATACATGATGATGGGTCTCCTAAGACCAGATTATAGATAGACAATTAAATCTTAGATGGGTCCAAGTTAAGCCCCATTTCTTATGGGTATTAGGGCCATGATCTGGCCCATATCAAGCCAAGATTAAGGGTATAGATGGACATCCCCATGGATAATGGGCTATTACCTAAGGATTTACCATTTAACATCCATGTGCCATAACTTGGCAATTCGATTTATTTTCCCTTTGATAGTTTGATATACGTAGTTGGTTCAAGAGCATCCATTTTATACATGTATGACACATCATGAAATTGAGGCCCTCGTGTTGGTCCAAATACTTGGATGAGATCCACAGATGTACTAGTGTGGGCTTCAACATCTCTTCCCTCTACCATTTTGAAGTTGAACAACTGCAGCTTCAAGTATCGATGATTTTCATGGGACTTCTTCGTATAGATGCCCTTTAACTTCACTTATAAATTTGCTGAGGTTTTCTCCCTTAAGACGTTATAGAGAATGTCATCCATTAAGCACAATTGGATTGGGGATTTCACTTTCTTATTCATTTTCTTCCATTGATCATCATCCATAGATTTTGATCGCTTCTTAACGGCCTCATCCAATTCTTGTTAAATCAATAAGCTAATTATCTTAACCTTCCGTAACTCAAAATTATTTCTCTCTTGTATATTCAATCCTGCCCCCCAATAATAACTCTGATATCACTTACTGGGGGACCACAAATGCACACAAAAATGAATCAAGTGGTGTAATCCAATAGCACCAAGTAAGTATAATGCAAACACTCAGAATTTAAGGTGAAAAAACCCTTACGGGAAAAAAACCATGGCACGAAGCAAAGAAAACACTATAAAACCCTAGAATGAATCAGATCCAAAACTCGAGTGGACCCCACCATAGAAAACAGTGGAGAGAGTCACGCCCACCATCAAAAACTTCTAAGGGTCAAAAGTTTTCCATCAAGCTGATATTTGTGTTTTCCCTTCTTTAATGTCCGTGTTAACTTAAGGTCCACCATGATTTTTATTTAAGTTTTTATTTGGGGATTTAGCACACAGGTTGAGTAGCGAGACTCGCTGCTAAAGTGATGTCACGTAGTTATGTTGGTCCCACCATGATGTATGTTTTGTATCCACATCATCCATCCATTTGGAGAGATCATTTTAGGGCATGAGCCAAAGAATGAATCAGATCTAAAACTCGAGTGGACCCCACCATAAAAAATAGTGAAAAGAGTATGCTCACCATTAAAAACTTCCAAGGGCCACAACAGTTTTCGATCAAGCTGATATTTGTGTTTCCACTTCTTTAATATCTGTGTTAACTTATGAACAAGTTGGATGTCAAATAAAAACCACGGTGGACCTTAGGAAAAGCTCTATTGGCTCCACCATGATGTATGTATTTTATTCATGCTGTCCATCCATTTTTACAAATTATTGTAGTTCTTGAGCACAAAATTGAGGAAGATCCAAATGTCAGGAGGACCACACCACAAGAAACATGGATGATTAGAATATTAAAAACTTATTTGGGGCTACAAAAGTTTTAGATCAAGCTGATATTTGTATTTCTCTTCATCCATATCTTTGTGACGTTATCAGTTGGTTGGATGGAAAATAAACATTACATTGGGCTTTACGAAGTTTAAAATGGTATGTGTTCAATCACCACTTTTCTATGGTGTGGTCAACTTGAGATATCGATCTATCTATTTTTAGACTCATGCCCTGATATAAGTAGGCAAAATGGATAAATAGTGTGGATAAGAAAAACAACCATCATGGTTAGAGGCAGGCATTGAGTTGATTCAAAATGAGTTAGGGCTGACCCGACTCGATTTGGTTTTGAAATAGGCTTGACCCGAACTTGACCTGACTCAGTACCGAGTCTAGCATGCCTAACCCGATCCAAGTCCGAGTCTGTCCTAGACTAATTCGGTCTGAATCTGACCTAATCATAAGTACCGATTCGGGTCGAGTCTTAAAATAATATGAGAAAACAGATTGATGGAGTAGATATACAATGCATAGATCAAGGTGGGCCCACGATGAGGATCCTAGAGACATCACTCATCGTGGGTCTTAGCTAATATTTCTTGCTAATCAAGAAGATTTTGTATATATATATATATATATATATATATATATATATTATCTTATAAAATTGCCGTGAGATGACATGACCTAATTAAATTTTAGAATAAAGAAATTAGAGGCGGATTAGCTACCAACACGTTGAGTAGATAGACTCGCTACTGAAGTGACACCACCAAGTTTTATAAGGCCCACTATGATGTATGTGTTGTATCCACACTATCCATCCATTTGGAGAGATCATTTTAGGGCATGATCAAAAGAATGAGGTAGATCCAAAGCCGGAGTGAACCCTACCATAGAAAATAGTGAGGAGAGGGATGTCCACCATTGAAGCCTTCTTAATGTCCACCGTGATTTTTATTTGAGATCTAATCTATTCATAAGTTAACATAGATATTAAAGAAGTAGAAACACAAACATCAGCTTGATCTTAAACTTTTGTGGCCCTTAGAAGTTTTTAATGGTGAGCATACTCTTTTCACTGTTTTCTATGGTGGGGTCCACTCAAGTTTTGGATCTGATTCATTCTTTGGCTAATGCCCTAAAATGATCTCTCCAAATGGATGAAAGATGTGGATACAAAACATACATCATGATGAGACCGACATCACTACCTGAGGTCACTTTAGTAGCGAGTCTACTCAACCTGTGGGCTGAATCCTCAAATGAAAACTTAAATAAAAATCACAGTTGATCTTAAGTTAGCATAGACATTGAAGAACGCAAAACATAAATATCAACTTGATCAAAAACTTTTGTGTCCCTTAAAAGTTTTTAACAATGGGCGTGACTCTCTCCACTGTTTTCTATGGTGAGGTTCACTCGAGTTTTGGATCTAATTCATTTTGTGGCTCGTGCCCTAAAATGATCTCTCCAAATGGATGGACGGTGTGGATACAAAACATACATCATGGTGGGACCCACATAACTAGGTGACGTCACTTTAGTAGCCAGTCTCGCTACTCAACCCGTGCGCTGAATCCCCAAATGGAAGGAAGCTAATTGCGTAGTGAGTAACTACGTTAGTGTATTGATGAGTAAACTCTGTGGGGTCCACCATGATTTATGTATTTTATCCGCTCCATCCATCAATTTTACCAGATAATTTTAGGGCTTGAGACCAAAAATGAAGCATGTACGATGTTCAAATGGACCACACCATAGGAAATAGTTGAATTGAACATTTATCGTTGAAAATTTCTCGGGGCTACAAAAGTTTTGGATCAAGCTTATATTTGTGTTTTCTCTCCATCCATGCCAGTATGATCTTATGACCAGGTTGGATGACAAATAAACATCATTGTGGGGCCTAATTAACAAGGTTTCAACTGTGGAAATCATTATCCCCACTATTTACAGTGGTAGGATCCACTTAATATTTAGATATAATTCAATTTTGGGCTCAACCCCTTAAATTAGATGGAAAAATGGATGGATGGCCTAGATAGACCACATACATATAAGGAGGGCCCAACTGAGTTTACTCGGTACAGTAAGAGCAAGAGCGTACCGTAATCGGTATGCAATCTAATTTCCAAACGAAATCGTGTTAGACTTTTCTTGAAATCTATTTTTTAAAAATATATTAGAAAAAACCAGTGATGTGGCACTTACAGTGACGTGGACCAATAATAATATTGGATTCAGGGGCTGGCTATATCCACGAAACAAGAGGATCTGCACTTTAGATTGAAACACTTCTTTCACTTGGAATTAGGGGTGTACATCAAGTCGAACTGAGTCGAGCTAGCCTCAGCTCGACTCGGCTCGGCCACTGGTTAACCTCAGCTTGAACTCGGCTCGGCTCGGTCCTTGAGCATGACTGGCTAACTCAGCTCAGTTCGATCAGCAGCTTGGGCCAGCTCGGACCGAGTTCGAGCCAAGATCGAGCCGAGTTCGCCATTGAGGCATTTCCACAAACACCTAGACTGCACCTTTAAAATCCCTTTGTATGTGAAATAGAAGCAATGGTTTTACAAGTATTTTATCAAACACCTTCTAAGCAACATAAAAACCAAGAAAAAAAAGGGTATTTGTTTCATGTACATACCTTCCTTACCACCAGCCATACTTTGTTGAGTCATTTTATCAAACATTTGGTGAGCAACATCAATGACAAAGTAACCGAGTCACCGAACTGGTTTCATCCTAGTTCGATTCGAGCTGGATTCGATCTGAATCGAGTTGAGTTGGGGCCAGTTCGAACTCAAAGAATCAGCTCGAACTCGGCTTTGAACCGAGTTGACTCAAGCTTTTTCGAGTCGAGTCGAGCGAGCTATCCGAGCTAGCTTGGTTTGTGTACACCCCTACTCGGAATACATGTGGCAAATATTTCATATTCTTAACATGTAGCCCACATGAAGAGTAGGACACGTAAGGTTTTATAAGGTTCACATGTTGTACATGTAAAATACTATCCATCCATCAATCATTATTTGAACAGTTAAAAGGAAAAGCCATGTTAAGAACTCAAATAGGCAATAGTAGCAATGGGAACAATATAAAATTGCTCCCAAAATTACGATGTTTGCCAACCTTAGTTTTTTATTAGTTTAACTTTTGTATCTTCTTTTGATATGAGTTAGACGTGACTAATGGATTTGACGAAAGATACACCACATCTAACACATATACAAACTTTTTATTTTATTTATAAAGGAAAGATGCCTCCATTTTAATATAACAAAAGGAGTACAAAGGGGAAACAAGCTGCCCCCAAGATTCGGGGGCGGGGGGGGGGGGCTATCGTAAAGAAAACATCAAAAGAAAGAAAAAAGAAAACATCAAAAGAAAGAAAATATAGCCGAGGGAGGCCACAAAAGAGGGCTAAGACCACTAGTGCTCCCTCCTGACCGAACCTAAACCTAACCTGTCCAGAAAAAGTAGACCCCTGACTTCATAAGGGAGATCTGGACGGGTATAAAATAGAGCCGATCCTTGATTTACGTTACCTAATTTGGCCAAAAAGTCCACCAGCTCAATACCCTCTCTACAAATATGAACAAAATTTACATTTAAGGAGGCGGTGAGGCTCTTAATTCTTGTGACCCAATAACTCCATTTTCATCCCGGGCAAGAAAGCCCCGAGAGAAACCACACCACCAAAAGGGAGTCAGATTTCACAATAATGTTGGAGAAGCCGTGATGGATGCAATGCAAGCTTATGATTACCTTTTCTTTCTCATTCTTTTATGTATTGTGGCTTATGGAAGTTGTGGATTTAGATGATTTTTCAATATCATTGGATATAAATCATAATAGACTAAACCAATTTAAATTTAAAACATGGTGTCCCCACAAACTTGGTTTCTTAGGCATGGTGTGAAATAGGTGTTGTAGAGATCTGCAACACCCCTCCTCTCTCCTGTTTGTTGTCCCGCGCTCCCAATTTGTCCCTTCGCTCTCTTGTCCCTTTCATGCTGTAGGTTTATTAATCAAATATTGCAATGGGTAGAATGACTTCAAGTGAGGATTAATCTCAAAAGAGTTAACATAATTAGGTGTGACCGTGACCTCACCTCAGAGTATGTCGAATGATGTGCGTATGCATAGGTTCATGCTGTTAGAAATTAATGTTTGGATATACCAAAAATATAAAAATAAATCAAAAAATTATTTCACTAGGCTGAATCACGTGTAAAATACACAGTCCTTAAAGCGTAATTTGTCCCCTTGTCAACTGCTGATGGGTTACAAGCGAATTGCTTCCAGGATAAGACATGCCTTATTTGCATTCAGCGTGCAGCAATCACTATAGGTCCACTATGGAACAGTTGTAACGTAGCAGATCTCTTTTGACAGACTCAGATGATAGAGCTTTTTAGAATATTCTATAAGGGAGATTTGGATTGGATTGTATTTGATTTGTTGGGAGAGATGGTGTGTTGAGGTGATGAAATCAGACTGGAATGGTCTAGTTTATATAGGCCTTAGGTAGTGGCCCATTGCTAGACGACCATCAATGGTTTAGAACGTTTGGATTAAGTTTCTGAGCACTGATCATTAACTCTAGCCGTTTTTGGTTGTCGGATCAAAGGATCTGACCATTGGATCATCATGGTCCGTCTGTTTTCGGACTATTTGGCATTCAAGACAGAGAGCCGTTTTTGGAACCTGCTGAACGTTTCAGATTTATGATCTGACCGCTCTCAGTCTTCTATAAAACTCAGACCTTTTGAGACGCCACTGAACACAGGCACTGACCAGACCTATCGCACCGAGGTTGCGCCAGTTCGCGTAAGGTCTCGAGGGAGTGCTTACTCTGCAACACAATGCGCACATGCAAAGTGCGCCATCTAGCGCCACTACAGCCACATTGCCTCACTGCCCATGCCCATGCCCACGCCCACGCCCGTGCCCGAACCCTAGCCCGAGCGCGAGCGCTCACGCGTGTGTGCGTGCGTGTGTTCCAATGCTACGCACCGGAACTAGCAACCCAAGTATCACCTCCTCCAAAAACTCCAAGTAAGAATACTCTTCACAACATCTCATATAAACCACACAACCCTTCTTTGCATTTTTGATGTGGGACAAAGTACACACACCATACTTTTTAATTCAAAAAATTCATAAAGTGTTTTGGCAGAAAAATCTTAAAATTTTGAAAAATTCGAATTTTCGTTTTATTATTTTTAAAAACCAATGATTTTCAACACATGCGCACCCAGGTCCATAGCTCAACTGGCAGACTGAGTGGAGATACCTCGTTTCAACACTTGAGGTCTTCGGATCGATCCCTAGCATGGGTGGCTAACATGGAGTGTGTGTAGTGACATGGGTGTGTACTAACAAGCTAACTCAAAAATTAAATAAAAAATAAAAAAATAAAAATGCATATGACTTCATCTGACGAGCCCTAGCGTGGGTGGCTAACATGGGTGTGTAGGGTTCATGCATCGTACCGCCTCAGAGTATGTTAGATAATGCGCGTATGCATAGATTCATGCATCGTATCGTTCGCTTTGGCAGTGACCTCACCGCTGTGTATGTCAGATGATGTGCGTATGCATAGATTCATGCATCTTACCGTGAACTGTTAAAAATGCATATGACTTCATCCGACGTAAGCGTATCAGCTTAAAAGAGGCTCGATAAGCCCACGACGCATGTGGAGCCCTGCTCATCTACATGTAGACCCACTTTTAGGCAAGATCTGAGCTTTTCGTTTGGTCTGAAATAATGCTTACATCTTCTAACTGAAAAATCTGTTCGTTTCACTCTTCAGGTGGGCCACATAGTACAAACTAAAGCGACCATTAATAGTCTTTTTATAGTTGTCCATTTGTTTTGTATAATGTTGCTCATCTGAGGTGTGAAATACCCCTCATTTTTAGGCCATAAGATCTAATAATTGTTTCCAAACAGATGTAAAGATCAGATTTCCAATAAGTGTACGTGCCTCCCTGTGGATATGGATTTCTCTACACGCATGTGGGATGAGCAAAGCTCGCGCGGTTTCTTTCACCATTTTTAATTGACAGTCGGTTTGCCTCAGCTTGATTTGGTATGAATATATTAAAGACTATTTTATTTCGTTGAGAGAAAATCTATAGCTTTGTGACGAGGACGGCATAAATTTGCCAGGGCACCCATTTCGGCGGCAAAACTAACTAAAGCACTATAGCTTTGAACAAATATAACTTTAACTTCACTATGGTTTATCTTTTTCTAGTGTATAACATACTATCAATAAGTGCGGCCCTTTTTTTTTTTTTTTTTTTTTTTTTTTTTTTAATTTCCCGAAATCCTACCTGAATAAACATGTTTGTACATTTATTTATTTATTTATTTATTTTATATCAATAGAGTTATTGGTGGTCTGCTCCCACCTTTTTTAAGAAGAGAAAAAGGCTTGAGGTTACTATTTTTGATAAGTTTCATTTTTATTGTTTTTATTGTTTTAGGAATTCAGTTGTAGTCCAAAGTCTTTGTTTTAGTCATCTAAGGATTGTTTATAAATTTTAATTAGATTAGACTTTTTTATAATATTATTTTTAATAATTTTTATTAATTTCAACCACTTATTTTGAGTCAAATTAGGAATATAGGGCTTTCTTTACTTAGATAAGCAAATCAAATATGCCATAATCAACAATTTCATCGATAATATCAATTTTCCTTTTCCGTCTTAGATATTTTTATCCTTGTGAATTAAATGGCTAATCTTATCCTTGCACCCGGTACATTATTTGGTATTAGAATTAGATCTTTCCTTGGTGTCATGAAGATCAAGTGGTGACAATCCTTTGTATAGTGTTTTATGAATCAGGCATTATGTGATACAAATATTAAAGCATTCTAATAATAATAAAAAAAAAAATTAAAAATAAAAAAAAATTCTAAGTAGCACATACAGAAGATGCATGGAATGAGTACCCTCAGAGCAAATGCAACCAAAATGCAACAAATGGTTCACTACTGTCATAGGGGTTCATGGTCAGCCAATTCATTACCCCCTCCCTAATTGTCCCAACATGCATGATAGTCATGAGTTTACCGAGGAAGGCTGAGGAATCTGGACATGAACGGAACTGCCGGCTTGTGATAGATCTTTCTTCTTTCAGTGTCAAACTTCACATTTAGACTTCGTTGAATTGCTCACTGATGTAGAGCGTGTTGTGGACACTTTCATGGCCAAGATGGATCAGAAAAGGCACGATCAGAAGCAGATGTGATCCGGACCGTCGGAACTTAAAATGGACATATTTCGAAAACTGGAAATGGCTATCAGATGTACGATATATGATTTTGGTGTATGACAAGCTAGTTTAACCACCCAACTCCGCTATGCCTGGATGCCCATGCTGAATTTGTGAAATACCATGAGATCTACAGTAAAATTCCTATTTTAATTTCGTTTTTACTATTTATAGTAAGTTTTGGTTTGAGTATAACTTTTCATTTGTTGGGCGCCCAACATGAAAACTGCTTAGAATATAATTAGGAGAATAGCATGGTGAAGCCAAATAGGAAACTTACTATTTTTGGCCGAAAACCATGCGCACTAGTAGGAATCATGACTGTAACTCGTGAATTCTATGAGTTTTAGTTGTAGTTTAATTCTGAAACTTCTTGCATGCTTTAATACCCCTATTTAAAGCGGTGTAAACTCATTTATTTAGAGATCAATCAAATTATGAATTTTTTAGAATTTATTTCTATTTTATTTAATTTTTTTTTCTTCGATTTGAGAAATTTCTGTCAAGAGTCCAAATAAACTTCATGGATACGGAGTAGTTATCCTAGAGGAATATGGTGCTCGATCTCTACACGTCCTTCCTTGTGTCACTAATGGAGCCAATGATTCTTCGACCCTATAGAGATCCTCGAGGGAAACAAAAATTATAGCGTATAAGCTCAAGCACCGAGTATCAGTGGGGTGGGGAAACTCTAAACCTTACGGCACAATAATGGAGCCAACATTACGAAAATAGCCATAAATGAAGAATTTAATGCGGGCACAAGTAGTAATTTATTACAGACAAGTAGCAAGATGTAGCAAGTTTTGTTCCAATAGTAATTTATTGCCATCAACGAAGTCTTACGGTGAATGGGTATGTAAAAGAACTCTACCACTTATTCTTGCTTACTAATTTATTAGAGGCCAAGTAGCAACAAGTAGCAAGTTTCACAAGTGCACTGAATAGGCCAATACAAGATTGGTGGGTGATGATTCAACCAATATGGACCCTCGAGGAGACTAAAAATTACTAACCAGAGCAAAGACACAACTAGCTAGAAAGGCCAATTGCAAGAACCAAAGTGGGTGGTAAATCTTCACCATCAAACCATCACGAGCTATGATGAATTCACAAGGAAAATGTCCTACCAGGTGACTTTCTCAACCTTTGCCCACTCTGAAGTGAGATTTGGGGAATAGACAAGCCAAGTAATTGGGAAAAGCACAGCTAATACTAGAAATACGTCTTAGAACTCCTATGCTCCAACCCAGCCAACTGTCAACTTGGGAACCACTACAACCAATGCCCTTTGGAGAGAATGGAGGTAGAAATCCATGTGACGGAGAGAAAGATGAGTGAACTTATGAGATCAAAGAGTGCCTCTCTTCATGATGTATACTTCAAAGCAGAATGAGGATCCACACCGACATGATATCTTGAAGACCACATGCTTGATCAACTAGAATATGATGCAATCAAGATGAAGATAATAATAAGAACATAGTGTCCAAGGCAATGATAGGTAAGTTATAGTTGGAGAAGGAAAAAAGATATGATACTTAGATGTGACTGTAAACAGCCCACACCAAGTAGATAAGCTAATTGAATTTGAACTAATGAATGAACAACCAAACCACATTCATAAACCCTAACCATATAAGCCAAAACCCTAGGAACTCTAGTCCTAAACCCTAAAAACTCAGCCTAACCTTTTGTAACATCCCGGATTTTTGCCAACTTGGAATTAGGTGTCCTTAGGCAATGGATCGATCTTGACACCTTATTAACTTCTCAGAACTCAATCTCAAAGTCTAAAAATTCCTTTTTAATCAATTTCCTTCAAAATCTCACCTTTCACCACCTTATTCTTCAAAATTTTCTAAGTACTTTCATATTAGATATAAATCTTACTGTTTAAGTGATGAAGAATAATACTTAAAATAAAATTTACTATAAATAGTAAATAAATAAATAAAATGGGTTTTTGACCATTAACCTTTCGGAATCTCATGAAATAAATATGTTATTTGGATAGAGCAGCTTCTCCTATCCCAAAATCATACATTGCACGTCATATAACTCATTCCAGATTGAAAGATACACCTATTTCAAATATCGGATGGTGAAACTACCCCCAGACAGGATAGTGAGTTGGTGATGGCCTCACCGGATCGGCGAGGGCTCACTGTCTAGAGGGCTGGGCGGGCCGCAGCGGGTCGGACGGCCCGTTTTCTGCCCATTTTTTACAGTTTTTTTATCCAAATTCAAAAAGTCATATCTCCCTCGTTATAACTCCGACTTAGGTGATTTAAAAGACATATTGAATCTTGATAAGTTTCGTTTCATATAAAAATAAGTAAAAAATATAATAAAAATTTTAATATAGTTAAATATAGGTCGTTGTGACAACTATCTGAAAATTATTAGTTTGGATAGCTGCTGCTTCTAGAATTTTTTAGAATTTTTCTACAACACGAAATTTAATGAAATTTGGTGGAGACAAAGTGAACTCGATGACGAATAAGTATAAAAATAATTAAAATAATATACTAACTAAAGGTGCCAGAAAGGGGCGTAGAACTGCCCCAAGACCATATTCTGTAGTAATTAGGGCATAATTTAGTTAAGTACTAAACTAAATAATCAGTAAAATTAGCTTGCCCCACTTTCTATACAAACTACAAGACCTAAAACCTTTACAATCACTAACTCAATATTACTCAAAAACTTAAGAGCAATCTCAAAATCCAATTGCTCTCGGGAGCATATTGAAACTCCGTATCGGACCTGGACCACCCGTCGAAAGTCCGATGACCGCGAAACTATACGGTTATGACCGCATGATTGGGCTTGATGACCATCTCGAAAATCAAGTCCTAATAGTATCTCAAAACACACAACTTGAGCCCGGAGTGAAGTGTGTGAGAAACGTGAATACCTTTAGCAAGCGAATTGAAACTTAAGTGAATTGAGTCGTTCCCTTGCAGGCCAAATCTAAGGTTTCAGACCGTCAAATTCTAACCCAACTAAATCCTCAGATCAGGAAAAATTTCCAACACAGGTCGATGTACTTGTGGCCTTGATCGAGTGTCGATGACCGTTGAATTGAAACTGATCCTTCGCGGTCAATTTGTAAATCCGATCGGACCGAAAACTTAACCTGGTGTAGATCCATCATCAGAGAACTTTTTCCAGATCGTACGCAGAAAACGGGCCTCCGGATGTGCTCCGTTGGACCAAAACAACCGACTTTTAGCTATAACCTAAGTATACCATAGCCCTGGGGCCAATCTCATCAGTTTTGTGCCTATATAAGCACCTAAACCCACCCCTCTCTTACTCCATACGAATTTGTAAACCCTAGGAGAGAGGAGAGCAAAGAGAGAAGGAAAGAGAGAGAAAGTGTGTGAGAAAGTGGGAGATCGTTCCTGGGATTCTTCCCTGCCACTCCACGTGCTTCACCACCGTTACCGTATCGCTGTTCCGGTGATTCTGATTCTATTCTTGGGTAAGAAATCCTAACCATAGTCTATTTTAGGGATTCAAGTAAAGAAAAACGTGAAATAGTTAACCTTTTTCATACTTTAGGTTGTCGTTGTGTCGTAGACAACAAGTCAGTGTTCGAACTGAGTTCGTTACGAGTCTACCGGTGTAAGGTGCGAACTATAAATATTTAGGTTATGGTTTTCAAGGTTTACAATGTCAGCAATGATTTATGTCTGACTTAATTACTATCACATATGCCTAGATACAATGTTTTTCATATATTTCACATATATGTAAACTATGTTTATTTTAAATGCATTTTATGTGTTTGGTGAAATGTCTGAATGGATATGGAATTATGATTTGTACTTGTTGTGATGGACGTTTAGGAACACATGATGGCTGTACGTGTGGCAACTCCTATGTGGAAGGATTTGCTATAATATATGTTTTAACTAACTTATTACAAGTATGTATTATGTGTAGTCTAAGTGTTTGATAAAATGCCTGAATGAGAAAATGCTTTATGTGATGTATTTAAAGAGGGTGTGGAGATAGGATTCTCAACTCCCTCATCTATAGTTACAGCTTCCTTTATATAATCTATCTTGCTACTACGTGATTTATGTATGGAATGCCTATATATAATAACATGTACTCTATGTGTTCGTTAAAATGCTTATATGAGATTTATATCTGAATTGGTTGTCACGTGCTGTCTTTAACGATCACATGTGAATGCTATTGCTTGAAGTGTGATTGGGGCTACGATGTAATCCAGGCAATCGGTAATGGTTCACTGTTGGTGGCCAAGCTATTTTAGCCACGATGAATACATCCGATGAATCTGAGTCGTACAGTGATTAACGACAGTGGTTATGCCACGAGGGGTGCATATGAGCTCCATGTCGACTAATTCAACGTACGCTCGTACTATTCGAGCTTGTCAAGTAACCCGATTTGTCCAATGTATGTTCACTATGTATGGACGTTACTGCTTGAATCTAAGGTATCAACTTATTAGTGAAAAAGCCTAATTAACCTTGGTACCTTGACCTGCTAAGACTCATGAGGCGGGCATGGTGGTATGGGACACCGTGTTTGAGCTGTCGGCCTACGCTAGGGCGACGAGCCCCCCCGTAGTGACCAGTGAGTAACCCAAACTTGTGAGCCGAATCCGGTGGTATGGGACACTATATTCGAGCTGTCGTCCTACAATCAGGTGACGAGCTCGTAGTGACCTCGAGTATACACTAGGACTACGTTAAGGTGATAAGCCTTTCCGTAGTAACCTTGATTATAAACTAGCCCTACGCTGATGGTGACGAGCCTCTCTGTAGCGACTTAGAACTGCTATCGTATGTGATTTAACTAGGATTGACGACCCTAGATGGATCATTGTTTGGGTAAATAATATAAAGGGAGGTGCCTTAGCTTCTTAATCCTGTTGTATGAATATGCTTATTTAAGTATTGGCTAATACGATCATGCACCGCATTGCATGTACTTTGGCGAGGAAGCGCACGTTTCGGGAGGATGTCATGCGCGAACATGAGATGAAGTCACTAAGGGAGTGTAGGCGAGGCCATGCATCATTATCATATACCATGTTTGCATTAATAAGAGTAATATAGGACCTAGTTGTTGTACTGCGTTATCATTACTGAATTGATAACATGTTAACCTTTGCCTTATAGTTCCATTTAGGTGATCACTCACTCCCACATTCTGGGATGGTGTTTTAAAACACTAACCAGACTCTATCTTAGTTGCAGATGACGGCGTGACTTATGAAGCGGAGCCTGATTTTGATGTCGATGAGGAAGAGTTCTTGTATATGTAGTATTCAGGCAGGTTCATGTAGGCCGCATGCTGATCTTCGGGGCCATAGGGATTTCATGATGGAGATGGACCTACACCTTTTGATATTTTTGTAATTTGAAATGATACATGTAATTGTTTAACCTAGAACATGATTATACTCCAGAGACGCACTACCACTTATATGTTTTATATATATCTATCACAGTCTTCCGCTTGTGAAATTTAACTGTCTCTAGAGTATGATATGCTATTTTAGTACAATCCTACTCATATTTAATGCACTAATACAGAAAATATTTAATCATCATTATTTATGTTGCATAAGTGATGTGTTGGAACTCGGAAGTTGGGCTCCTACTCAACCCCCGATTTTCAGGGCGTTACAAGATGGTATCAGAGCATGATTTGGATTAAACTGGTCTTGGGTTATGGTAACACGACGCACACTGACGCACTCTGATTTAGGAAGGGGGTGATGGAATTTAGAGACGACATTAGGATCCCAAGGTTTCGCCAACAGGCGAGATCGAATGCTATAATTTAGTCTGCAATATATCTTCAATCACGTGAATCGACCTAGGTCGCCTCTAGGCCATCAGTCGACGGGTTTGAGTCGTTAGTTGACAAATTTCAAACCTGAAACGGATCCAAATGACGCGAATATGGGCACGTTGGACCACAAAAATAGACCTTACGGGCCTAAGGACCCAAATCAATAAATTTAGAGCGGAGTAATGAGAGCCAGGACCTTGGGAATGAGGATTATATAAACCACAATGACCATCAAATGTTAGGCCATTTAGAGTTTCGGAATTAGAGTTGGTACTCCTAGATTTCGAAAGATTTAACAGTGTAGGGAATCCAATAAATTAATAACGTGAACCCTAGGACCTGCTTAGCTGGTATGGGCATATGTGAAGTTCTTAGGCATAGTTAAATTCAAGTCCGGACAACTCAATTCCAATCAGACAACTTTTGACCCTAAGCGATAAAACAATTTTCTATGTTAGAAATGGTACGAAATCATCTAGCGTAGACTTTGGATTACAACTATTGGATTACCACTACTCCTAAATTAAGACTAGGCTACTAGTTATACTAAGGAATGTAAAAGACTGATTATGCTAGGATAAATGAATGATAGACTTAGTTAGTCAGCTTGATTTGGTTGGAGTGAGACCTCATTTTTTCGTTGAATCCCCTTGATACTTATATGCTTCTTTACTAACTCTTAGGAAGCTTGTCTGACTTAGAAACTATTTACGCTTAGAGAAAACTTATATATCCCTCGGATTGAACATTAGGTCAAATCAACACAACCCCTAAAATTGTCTTCTTAAGGACTTATTATAATCGGGAACACGGAGTAGAGAAACTATATATAAGGGAAGAATTCGCGGTTTGAATCGAATTTTCAATCCTGGTAGTTACAAATGAACTTAATGCTCTGATTAATTAGAAGATCGGGATCAACTAGGATTAAGAACTGATACGACAAATTTTCTGTCATAGACTAGGCAGAAGGTCTATGTATCAGGCTCAGAACCACTACACAACTTTCCTACCATGTTGGCTCGACTACTTACAACTAAAAGTTTATTACTTCGTCCTTGAGAAGTGTTAAGAATATATAGTCAATAGAGATTTTTCTTTTTAGGCCCAAAAAATTTCTCGAATGGGCAACAGACAGTTAGGAATTAGGTCCCGAACCACAGACCATTCTGGCATCCATATTGTGCATATGAACTTAGAGAGATAGTCTGCCCGTTAACCTATTTTTTCCAAATTCCTTATGTACTAATAATGTCTAGGCTATTTTTCAGTATTAAACTGGACATGATTAAAGAGGGTAAGTCGGGACCGTAGTAAAAGTCCTTCTTTGGTAGAATTAAGCATCTTGCCACAAACTCACACCTATCCCTAGAAGCAACCACATCACCCATCATTTTTAACTCATTTCTATAACCATAGGTACCAATACCATAGTACACATCATCAATGAAAGGAAAACTAATGTATTGAGTGATCGTTTCCCATTTCATGTCAAGGATAAGTCCTAAATTATACCTTGTTCCGACATACGGATCAGGGCATAGATTCTTGAGCCTTGAGAGAGAAAACAAATTAAGGAGGGTAGAACATTATGAGCCCAATTTAGTTAAGTCAGTCTGTACATCCATTAGATCAAAGTGGCGTAGAGGAAGCGTGATGAGCCCCTACCCCACTGGCCCAGGATCGAAGGAAATTGATCCAGGCTGTGCGTAGGGATGGGTCACTAAATAAGATCTGAATCTTCCTTAGAATGTTAATAATGAAGTCATTAAAGGAAAGCGATTAGGGTTAAAGTATTAAACTAATTCATATTAAAGAGTAGGACTAACAATGGGTACGAGTTGAATTATAAAAATCGAGGATAGTGTATCTACAAATGTGCTCGTTGGATATGAACTCAATAGAAACCTTAGCCAATTTTAGGGCGAAAAAGTTTTAAGGGAGGTAGATTAAAATGAGCCAGACTAGCATATATAGTGTACACTCTTCCATGCCTATAAACTTGAAATCAATAAAATTTAGGCAAATGAAATAATGAAATCCTTACTTATTACCCTTAACCAATTTCGAGGATGAAATTATTTTTAAGGGTGGGTAGATTGTAACATCCCGGATTTTTGCCAACTTAGAATTAGGCGTTCTTAGGCAATAGGTCAATCCTGACACCATATTAACTTCTCAGAACTCAATCCCAAAGTCTAAAAATCTCTTTTTTAATCCATTTTCTTCAAAATCTCACCTTTCACCACCTTATTCTTCAAAATTTTCTAAGTATTTTCATATTATATACAAATCCTAAAGTTTAAGCGATGAAGAACAATACTTAAAATAAAATTTACTATAAATAGTAAATAAATAAATAAATGGGTTTTTGACCATTAACCTTTTAGAATCTCATAAAATAAATAGGTTATTTGGATAGAGCAGCTTTTCCTACCCCAAAATTATACATTGCACGTCATGTAACTCATTCCAGATTGAGAGATATACCCATTTCAAATATTAGATGGCGAAACCACCCTTAGACAGGATAGTGAGTTGGCGAAGGCCTCACCGGATCGGTGAGGGCTCACCGTCCAACACGCTGGGCGGGCCGCAGCGGGTCGGGCGGCCCGTTTTCTGCCCTTTTTCTATAGTTTTTCATCCAACTTCGAAAAGTCATATCTCCCTCGTTATAAATTTGATTTAGGTGATTCAAAAGTCATATTGAAGATTGATAAGTCTAGTTTCATATAAAAATAACTAAAAAAATATAATAAAAACATTAATATAGTTAAATATAGGTCATTGTGACAACTATCTGAAAATCATTAGTTTGGACAGCTGCTGCTTCTAGAATTTTTTAGAATTTTTTTACAACACGAAATCTAATGAAATTTGGTGGAGATGAAGTGAAATCGATGATGAACAACTAAAAAAATAATTAAAATAATATACTAAATAAAGGTGCCAGAAAGGGGCGTAAAACTGCCCTAGGACAATATTCTGTCGTAATTAGGGCATAATTTAGTTAAGTACTAAACTGAATAATCAGTAGAATTAGCATGGACCACTTTTTATACAAATTAAAAGATCCAAAACCTTTAAAATCACTAACTCAACATTACTTAAATATGTAGGAGCAATCTCAAAACCCAATTGCTCTCGGGAGCACATTGAAACTCCGTATCGGACCTGGACCGCACGTTGAAAGTTCGATGACCGCGAAACTATATGGTTATGACCGCCTGATTGGGCTTGATAACCATCTCAAAAATCAAGTCCTAATAGTATACCAAAACGCACAACTTTAGCTCGAAGTGAAGTGTGTGAGAAACGCGAAGACCTTTAGAAAGTGAACTGAAACTTAAGTGAATTTAGTCGTTCTCTTGTAGGCCAAATCTAAGGTTTAAGACCATCAGATTCCGACCCAACTATACCCTCGGATCAGGAAAAATTTCCAACACAGGTCGATGTACTTGTGGCCCTGATTGAATGTCGATGACCATTGAATTGAAATTGATCCTCCGTGGTCGATCTGTAAATCCGATCGGACCGAAAACTTAACCTGGCATAGATCCATTGTCAGGATACTTTTTCCAGATGGTACACAAAAAATGGGCCTCCAGATGTGCTCCGTTGGACCGAAACAGCCGACTTTTGGCTTAACCTAAGTATACCTTGGCCCTGGGGCCAATCTCATCAGTTTTGGGCCTATATAAGTACCTAAACCCACCCCTCTCTCACTCCATACGAATTTGTAAACCCTAGGAGAGAGGAGAGCAAAGAGAGAAGGAAAGAGAAAGAAAGTGTGTGAGAAAGTTGGAGATCGTTCCTGGGATTCTTCCCTGTCACTCCACGTGCTTAACCACCATTACCGTATCGCTATTCCGGCGATTCTGATTCCATTCTTGGGTAAGAAATCCTAACCCTAATCTATTTTAGGGATTCAAATAGAGAAAAAGGTGAAACAGCTAACCTATTTTATACTATAGGTTGTCGTTGTGCCATAGACGACGAGTTAGTGTTCGAACTGAGTTCGTTACGAGTCTACCGACGTAAGGTGCGGACTATAAATGTTTAGGTTATGGTTTTCAAGGCTTTCAATGTCAGCAATGATTTATGTCTGACTTGATTGCTATCACATATGCCTAGATACAATGTTTCCGTATATTTCACATATATGTAAACTATGTTTATTTTAAATGCATTCTATGTGTTTGGTGAAATGTCTGAATGGGTATGGAATTATGATTTGTGCTTGTTGTGATGGACGTTTGGGAACACATGATGGCTGTACGTGTGGCAACTCCTATGTGGAAGGATTTGCTATAATATATGTTTTAACTAACTTATTACATATATGTAATATGTGTAATCTAAGTGTTTGATAAAATGCCTGAATGAGAAAATGTTTTATGTGATGTATTTAATGAGGGTGTGGAGATAGGATTCTCAACTCCCTCATCTATAGTTACAGTTTCCTTTATGTAATCTATCTTGCTACTACGTGATTTATGTATGGAATGCTTATGTATGATAACATGTACTCTATGTGTTCGTTAAAATGCTTATATGAGATTTATATCTGAATTGGTTGTCACGTGCTGTCTTTGACAATCACATGTGAATGCCATTGCTTGAAGTGTGATTGGGGCTACGATGTAGTCCAGGCAATCGGTAATGGTTCATTGTCGGTGGTCAAGCTGTTTTAGCCATGATGGATACATCCGATGAATCCGAGTCGTACGATGATTACCGATAGTGGTTAGGCCACGAGGGTGCATATGCGCTCCATGTCGACTAATTCAATATATGTTTGTACTATTCGAGCTTGTCAAGTTACCTAATTTGTCCAATGTATGTTCACCATGTATGGACGCTACTGCTTGAATCTAAGGTACCAACTTACCAGTGAAAAAGCCCGTTTAACCTTGGTACCTCGATCTGCTAAGATTCATGAGCCGGGCATGGTGGTATGGGATACCATGGTCGAGTTGTCGGTCTACACTGGGGTGATGAGTCTCTCCGTAGTGACCAGTGAGTAACCCAAACTCATGAGCTGAATAGGGTGGCATGGGACACTGTATTCGAGCTATCGGCCTACGATCAGGTGACGAGCCCATAGTGACCTCGAGTATACACTAGGACTACGTTAAGACGACGAGCCTTTCTGTAGTAACCTTGAGTATAAACTAGGCCTGCACTGATGGTGACGAGCCTCTCCGTAGCGACCTAGAACTGCTATCGTACGTGATTTAACTAGGATTGACAACCCTAGATGGATCATTATTTGGGTAAATGATATGAAGGGAGGTGCCTTAGCTTCTCAATCCTGCTATATGAATATGCTTAATTAAATATTGGCTAACACGATCATGCACCACATTGCATGTGCTTTGGCGAGGAAGCGCACGTTTCGGGAGGATGCCATGCGCGAACGTGAGATGAAGTCACTGAGGAAGTGTAGGCAAGGGCATACATCATTATCATATACCATGCTTGCATTAATAAGATTAATATAGGACCAGGTTGCTGTACTGCATTATCATTACTGCTTGACTGAATTGATAATATGTTAACCTTTGCCTTATAGTTTCACTTAGTTGATCACTCACTCCCACGTTCTGGGACGGTGTTTTAAAATACCAACCAGACTCTTTCTTAGTTGCAGATGACGGCACGCGGCTTATGAAGATGAGCCTGATTTTGATGTCGATGAGGAAGAGTTCTCGTATATGCAGTATTCAGGCAGGTTCAAATAGGTCACGTTCTGATCGTCGGGGCTACAGGGATTTCATGATGTAGACGGACCTACATCTTTTGATATTTTTTAATTTGGAATGATACATGTAATTGTTTAACCTAGAACATGATTATACTCCGGAGAGTCACTACCACTTATATGTTTTATATATATCTATCACAGTCTTCCACTTGCGAAATTTAACTGTCTTTAGGGTATGATATGTTGTTTTGGTATAATCGTACTCATGTTTAATGCACTAATACAGACAACATTTAATCATCATTATCTATGTTGCATAAGTGATGTGTTGGAACTCGGGAGTTGGGCTCCTACTCGACCTCCGATTTTCAGAGTGTTACACCTTTCCTTTAGAACCCAAAACCTTGAAGCCTTAAGCCGGCTCGCCGAATTAACTCACCTAGTCAACTCATATGCTTAGCCTACCCAACCTCACAACCCAGTCAACTCACCTAATTAAGACCAAAACTAATTCCAAACACAAGCACAAAAGTAAGCCTAATCGGAGAAGTGGTCGAAACCTCAAACCAACAACCTTCCCAGTAGAACCTCCCCCTCTATGTATTAGTTATTAATATGCATCGTCTATCCATTTTTCGAACTTATTTTATGGCATGAGAAAAAATGAAGTTGATAAAAATCTCAGGTGGACCACACTACTGGAAACAATATGGTTATTAAACGCTCACCATTAAAAACTTCCTAAGGCCCACTGTAATGTTTATTTTCCATCCAACTTATTATAAGATCACACAAACCTAGATAAAGGGAAAACACAAACACCAGCTTGATCCAAAACTTATGTGGCCCACGAGAAGTTTTTAATAGTCATTCACCATAGTTTAATATGGTGTTGTCCATTGGATATTTGTATCTACTTCATTTTTTGGCTCATACCATACAATGAGTGGTAAAAACAGATGGACAATGTAGATATATAATGCATACATGGAGGTGTACCCACTGTCAGGATACCAACCACATCTCTAGTTCTGGGCCCGAGCCAAGTCGGTGCCCATCGGGTAGACTGCTCTGTACAGTCTGGGTAGACTGCTAATGTGTTAGAAATTTGGGCTATGAATAGGTAGGGTACATTGTGAACACGCGATGGGCCAGAAATTACGTTGGTCCATTGATCAAGCTTATCAAACTTATGCAAGAAAAATTAGAGGTCAGAAATAAAAAGGTCCAAATATCCAAATCTAACGTTTTTGTGGCTCACTTGATTTTATATGGCATGTTCCCAATGCACACTCCGTGGGAAATGTCTCAAATTTTTAACATGTATGTCGTTCACCTGGATCTTTGGATAAGTGTTCAGATGAGCAATCTC
The DNA here is from genome assembly GCF_029962835.1 of Magnolia sinica. Lineage (NCBI taxonomy): Eukaryota > Viridiplantae > Streptophyta > Magnoliopsida > Magnoliales > Magnoliaceae > Magnolia > Magnolia sinica. Next base: position 60,293,639 of record NC_080589.1, on the reverse strand, counting down.
TAACTGAATCACGACCCTTTGGAAATGAAGTTAATTGATATTAGCATCATATGATGGTTGATACACATGCATTGACAATTTGTAGGTGAGTTATGATTAACTCAAATCAAATTGAAGGAATTGTACATTAATCAAATCAAAGTGAAACAAGCTAGTCAGTTCAGATGAATGACATTTCAGATGATTCCAGGGAAATAGGAATAATCAGTAAGGGCGGAAGAATGGCAAGATGCAATGCATAGAGTTGATAAATGGAACTATCGTTTGGCAGAATATCAACTACCTGGTGCCTAGTTAAATGGATGGAGGACGAGATTCCACTAGCAGCTAATTAAGTCCTAAGGAAAATTCAGGGGATGGTGGAGAGGAGTGAATTTAGCTGGACCGAACTCTTTTAGGCAAAAATGACTATATATATAGATATATATATATAGAAAAGGAAGTTTATATATGTGGAAAATGTACAAACGTTATAAAGAAATAGATGGTGTGATGACAATAAGAGGTTTAAGTGATATTAGAGGGAGGAGGAGAATGTACAAGGAAAGAATGGAAGAGAAGGCACAAATGGTCCTCAATTAAGAAATAAACCTTTGGTAGTTAACACATATATGCCTATGTACATGTGACCGAGTATAAAGGGCCAAAATCATTGTGTGTGAGTTACACATAACACACTGTTCACCACCCCAAGTACAAGGTCGTGATGTAGTAATAATCTCAGTAAGATCGAGGTTGAATCCACAGGGACTGAACCTTGTACGTATTCTGAAAATAACTAGAACTAGAACTAGAAGAAAATGTAATATAAATCAAGAGAATTTAAGAGAATAATTGTCAACTAATTAGTTAAAACTTGTAGAATTCAAAGGTGGGAAACTAGGGTGCTAAGGATCCACTTGTAGTAATCGGAAAGCTACCTTGCAATAATTCAAGGACACAATTGGAATCAGAGTCTTATCTTATCCAATTGATAAAAAGAGATTTGTCAGATCTCTAAACTTCTCATGGATCTAATCATCAAAGGATGAGAATGGTGAAGATTTAGAAGTGATTTTATGTAACGCCCTGAAAATCGAGGGTCGAGCATAAACTCAATCCACGAGTTCCAACGCATCACTTATGCAACATAAATAATGGTGATTAAATGTTGTCTGTGTTGGTGCATTAATCATAAGTGAGATTATACAAAAATAGTAATTCATACTCCAGATTAATTCATATAACGCAAGCGGAAGATTGAAAAATTTATATAAACGTGTATGAACCAAAAGATCACGATCAGACTCTAGAGTATGAATACATCACTCAGTCATCATATAGATGTAATAGTTTAAAATAGTTCAACTACAAAAATAAACCCTGTAGCCCCGTTGATCCGGATGGCCTAAGCGAAACCATCGGAGAACTGCATATATGAGAACTCATCCTGATCATCATAGTAATTAGGCTCCACCTCTTGAATCGCATCATCATCTGTAACTAAGACAGAGTCTGGTGGGTGTTTAGAACACCGTCCCAGAACGTGGGAGTGAGTGATCAACTCAGTGGAACAATAAAGTAAAGGTTAACAAGTTATCAATTCAGTCAAGTAGTAATGATAAAGCAATACAATCAAACATCCCTAAGTACTCTGATTAATGCAAGGATGAAATGTAAGTATAATGCATGCCCTCGCCTACACTCCCTCGTGCGACACCATCTTACAGTCGCGACATGCTTTTTTTCCTCTGTGCTCTTTAACCCGGGGCACATGCAGTGTGAGGACATGAGCATGATTATCGAGTTATTATTAGTCCTTTTCATACAATAGGATTGAGAAGCTAAGATACCTCCCTTATATCAATTCCCAAACAATGATCCATTCTAGGGTCGTCAGTCCTAGTAAATCTCAAACGATGATACGGTTCTAGGTCGCTGTAAAGGGCTCGTCACCTTATCAGTGCAGGCCTAGTGTACTCCTATTGCTACGTAAGGGCTCGTCGCCTCTACGCAGACTCAGTGTACGCTCGAGGTCACTATAAAGGGCTCGTCACCTTATCAATGTAGGCCGACAGCTCGAATACAGTGTCCCATACCACCTTATTCGGCTCACGAGTTTGGGTTGCTCACTGGTCACTACGGGGAGGCTTGTCACCCCAGCATAGGCCGACAGCTCGACCACGGTGTCCCATACCACCATGCCTGGCTCATGAGTCTTAGCGGATCGAGGTACTAAGGTTAACGGGGTTTTCACTGGTGAGTTTAGTACCTTAGATTTAAGCAGTAGTGTCCATACATGGTGAACATACATCGGGTCAATCGGGTTACTTGATGAGCTCGACTAGTATGAGCGCACGTTGAGTTAATTGACATGAAGTACGTGAGCACTCCGTGTGGTCTAACCATTGCCGACAACCCAAGTACGGCTTGGATTCATCGATCACGTCCTATATGGCGAGACAACCTTAGCCACCATATCAGGACCTGTTACCGATTGCTTGGACTATTCCGTAGTCCCGAACATGTTCAATTATAACAGATACTCATACAAGCAAATTAGAACAGTAATGGATTAACAATTCCAATCATACAAGCATGTGAGCATTTGATGGATTTCAACTTAAACATGAATTCACATATAAGCAGTGCTTAAGTTAAGCAGACAAAGAATGTAAGTTGCATGGAGGAAATCATACACATCATCAAGGTAGTTGAGAATCTCTTCTCAACACCCATATAAAGTATAATATATTACACACTTGATCATTCAGACATTTCTACAAACACTTAGACTACATATTCTAACATACATGACGTATGTTGGTGATAGTACATATTAGGATAAATCCTTTCGCTAAGGAGTTGTTACACATACAACTAGTACAAATACACGACAATTAATCATAGCAAACACATGTTCATATTTCATACGTATACGATACTTTCTACCTATACATGGAATACACAATTCTCAATATAGTTCATATATATCAGAAATGCAATACAAACATCGCATTTTGCATATGAAATTTCACTCACATCAATAATAAACCAATAACCAACATTGAAAGCTTTGAAAACCATAACCTATACATTTATAATCCACACCTTTCGCTGGTAGACTTGTAACGAACTCAGTTTTAAAACTAAGTCGTTGTCTACGGTAGATTGGCAACCTATAGCATAAATTATGTTAGCTATTTCATAACTTACACTATCTGAAACCCTAAAACGGATTAGGGTTAGGTTTTCTTACCCAAATATATTGTCAGAAATGCCGGATTAATGACGTAGATGCGGTAGTTAAGGCCGAGGAGCAATGGGATTGAATCCCGGGAGGAATCTCCAACTCTCACCCTTACTTTCTCTCTTTTCCCTTCTCTTTTCTCTTCTCTCTCTCCTAGGATTTTATCAAATTCGTATGGCATATGAGAGAGGGTGTTTAAGTTCCTTATATAGGCCCAGGTTTGATGGGAATGGCCCCAGGGCTAAGGTATACTTAGGTTATATCCAAGTATGGGCCGTTCCGGTCTAACGGAGTACTTCTGGTGGCCCCTTTTCCACGTGCGGTCGGACTTAAGCTCCCTGACCATGGATCTAGATCAGGCTGAGTTTCGTACTGATCGGATTTACAGATTAGCCGTGGTGGACCGGTTTCAGTTCAACGGTCACGGTCACTCGATCAGGGCCACAAGTACATCGACATGTGAGGGACATTTCTCCTGATCTGAGGGTGTATTTGGGTTAGATTCAGATTTTTATTTCTAAATATTTTCACATTTCTCACACTCTTCGCTCCGGGCTCAAGTTGTGCATTTTTAGACACAATTAGGACTTGATTTTCGAGGGGATCGTCAAGTCTAGTAATGCGGTCATATCCGTATAGTTTTGGGGTAATCGGACTTTCAACGTGTGGTACTCCCGAGAGCAACCGGGTTTAAAGATAGATTCTAGATTTCAGGATAATGTAGCGTCAATGATTCTGCACGTTTTGGGTCTTGCAGATCATATTTAAAGTGATTAGTGCTAATTTCATAAGCACTCTAGTTTAACACTTGCTAATATTAACTTAATTTCTAAAGGATTTGGTTCTGGGTGATTTCTGCCTGAGGTGGTACTCGGGTCCTTATACGGATTTTTTCGAGACGTTACATTTTATTACCTAACCATACCCAGGAGACAAATTTACCAAACCCACAACTAATCATAAGAGAATTGAGAAGAATAGAAGGATTCCATCACCCAACCAAGCCCATGAGATGATGGTGAATAACGGGATTGCCTAATTTCACAATCTCAATACATGAAAAGAAGATATCTCAAGCTATTGCAGATCTATTATAATTTGAGTCACAACGAACCATTAAAAACTAAAAATATTCCTTTATAATTAAAACGGAATCCAAGAGAGTTCAATAAACATGAATCAAAGTATAGAAACAACCCATCACACTACAAGCTTCACCTCTTAATGCCTAGCTAAGAGGTTTAGCCAACCATAGACATGATTAATTATAATTTCTTAAACAAAACAAAAAGAAAAATAACTAAGGAAAAGGAAGAAAAACTCTTGAGATGGCAGGGCCACGCTCCAAACTCTCTCCCTTTTTCACGTCCATGCCTCCACGGCTGCCTGGATCAGATGAATGCATCTCTCTCCACGTTTTCTCTCCCTTTTATAGACAGTAGAGGGTGAGTGATGCTGGGGTGAGAGAAGTTGGTGGATTGAGCTTTTACACAACAATCTTGCGTGCACAGCGAAAAGTGCAAACTACTTAAGTTTAACTCAGATTTTCGAGACGGTGAACGTCCCATCCTCGGTTTTGACTTCATAGCTATGGTCATGGCTACCTTTTGCAACGTGTGAATGGTCTGGATCATGGATCTGAACATGCCCATGATCGCAAAATGGCCCACTGTGGTCTGGTGCGTCTGGACATGCGGAATTGGAAGGTTCTTGCACTGAGATGCTCGATGGGCCCCACAGTGATGTTTTCAAAGAAATCCACCCCGTCCATTGGATTCCTGACAAGATTTCAGTCAAAAAAGGGTGGTTTTGGTCGAGTTTGGTGAAACCCACTGTATCAATTCTTCTCGTCGCTCATCCTGCGTTTGATGGTGATCTTCTTGTGATCGCTTGCATCGTGGCAAAAGGACTCCATGGTTGTGATCACACCCCCCATGGACATAATGAATGGTCCAGATCAACCATGTGGGCCTTGATAATGGCCCACAACGTCCCTCCAATGGACGTTCGTCCATTCCCTGTGCGAAATAGGCTAGGCGTCGGGTCAAAGTCAGTTTGAACTGACCCAGCGTCCAGTGTATGGCGAGTGCACATCCGTGGTGCACATGCATCACTCATTTTGGCCCCACAGGGATGTGCATGATAGATCCATTCTGTCCATCTGTTTTCCCTTATAATTTAAGGGGTTGAGACCAAAATTGAAGCATATCTAGCGATCAGGTGGGCTCTAGATCAGTGATTTATGGGCTGATCTGTCCGTTGGGTCACTTATTCAAGGATCTAAGGGCTGATTTTTGAATCGTACCATTAATTTAGGGTCCTCAGACCAAATATAAAGTTTCGAGCCAAAAGGATAGTGGGAACCCTGTGATCTTGCATTCAGGGTGATTTTTAGGCCTCTTTATCTTCAATCACTCGATTTTCTCAGATCTTTGGCATGTAAATTCTTTGATCTCGGTCCCCTAAGATCCGTCCCTTGCCTTGTTGATTTTGAGCATTAAATCTACGCTTTTAATATCCTTTTTAGTCCGAGCTCCTAAATTCACCTTACAACAAAAACCTGATTAAAATATAACTTTAAGCATTATCATGTTCATAAAATTAGGTAATAACTGAGGTCTAATATGCAATATTTGACCCTCAACACAAACCCCAACTAGCATTTTGATAGTCCCAAGCAAAGTATATGAAAAATATTTTAAGAATTACAGGACAAATTCTATAAACCCGAGTGATTTTTTGAAAAATAATCTAGACAATAGAACTATAAGATACATGAATGTTGAGCATTATCTTCTCCTAAACTTGAGCGCACGGTAAAATTTATGGTCAAGTTCAAAGTTTTAATCCATCAATTAGAACAATTTTAAACATTGAGTTTCATAAGTGTATAGTGTAACCTCGACTTATCACAATTAAATGTCCAATTCTCAATTTTCATGGTATCATTGGTAACTAAAAAGAGCATTCCGGATAACCAAGCCTAAATCGAAACTTGCTTTATAGTTCAGCATTTTTATTTTTCCATCGATGGCTTCACACTGTATCAACCTTTTTAAAGATCTTTAACAGGTAACTATTTTCAAACACAACTGTTTTTTTAACTAAGTATTCTCTCTCTCTCTCTCTCTCTCTCTCTCTCTCTCTTTTCAATTAACATGATGGACACATTCCCCAGGTTGGTTCCTTCTATGCTTAGTGATTACCAGGTTAATAATTCAATATCGAACTGAAACCTTAATGTGCAAGATATATGTGACATGTGAACTCATGATTTAATCAATGTTTAAAACTTTTAATCATATATTATTAATTCGATCTTAACTGTGAAATCTAATAGATAACTGAATCTAAGAGTCATAAATTACTAACATTAAGTATCTTTTACTTCTAAATCAAAGATGGCCTTCAAAATCACTTCGAATTCACAAGAATTTCCCGAAAAAAAAAATTTCACAATTTTTGCTCAAGACTGAGAAAACATTGATTAGGTAACCTAATCTCTCATCCCCAACCTAAAATCTACATTGTCCTCAATGTAAAAGATATAAGCATGTAATGCACATAAGGCAACAAAATTAAATGAGAAGTGTTAGAAGGATAGTACCTGATGAATGAGTTAAGAGGCTTTTTTCAAAGAGATCTTAGCGTGAAAGTGGGCCAGCATAAGAGTGAAACCAACAAAAAACAAACTATCCTAGAGCAACTAGAAAGTAAACTATCCTAATGGCATAAAGCCGACTATCCTAAAATAACAAAAAGCAAACTACCATAGTCCTAAGAAAGTAGGGGAAAAGTTACTCAGTCACACCACAAGGTTCCTCGTCTGACCAATATCGTGATAAATTTCTCAGTAGATTTCTCAACAAGATCATCCAAAAGCCCTTTTTGCAATAGGCTTGGATGCCTTGGAGCATGAATTTCCAGAGAAATTTATGTATCTCAGCATAAGGTTTCCTTTTAATATCCTGAGGTGTCCAAAGTATATATGATTCACCTGTGACAGAAAAAGTTTTAGATTTAGTACCCCATGGTGAATCAGAGACTACACAGATGAAATTTAGAAAAATTCTCAGAAAGTAATGTAGTCTCGATACATTCCGAAGTTTCAGACTTCGGCTCAATTTCCAGTTTCTCCTTCTTTAATGGTACACATTTAGGATCTGGGGAAGAAGGGGCTTCAGAATAAGGGTTCTTTTGGTCAGTAAAAACTACCAAGGTATTGTCTTGCGAGGCATCCACCATTTCTTTTATCATAAGATCATTCGAATCTACAAAGTGTGCCAAGCAATTGTCCAAAGAGTTGAAAAATTCAGCTGATAGTGACTCATTTTTCACATTGAAGTGTGTGATGATCTGTCCAAGGATTTCATCATCTTTGAAAATGGATGGACACATGCTCTCTTATTCTTGCCCTACATAGACAAATTGAAAATCAACATGCGAAGAATTGATGTGAACACTCTGTTCATTGGTATCACCCAATAAAGGCATTGTATTGTTAAGGGTTCACAACTCAGATGGTGGCCTTAACTGGATGGATTTAATTTCCAGGGTCATATCGAGCAACTCGTCTATCTCCCGAATCATATCATCATTTAATTCAGGGAGTGGACAGAACATGCCCCAAAAGAGTCATGTGATTCACCTGGAAGAGACTCTTCCTCCACATTTAAATCAAACAGGTCATATAAGTGGATTAAAACTTCCTGTGCTTCGTGATCACCTTCCTAGACCATAATTGAAGTTGATTCTAGTGAAATTTGGGTTGTGCTCTCATGAATCTCATCCCAATACTTATCATCATCCAATTCAGTGCAGTACACACTTGGAATAAGATTACTTTCCTTACATTCTATTCTTAAATTAGGTCGAGGTTCAATAAACTGACCACTTCCTTATTAGTAAAATCAAGCGTGTCATGTGAATGAAGTGTGTCAATGTCATTATATTTGAAAGATACCCACGTCTTTTGATCATTCCTTTGGACCGTCATCGAGATCGACTCATCGGAAAATTGAACCATATGCTCATTAACGAAATCCAACTCTTCATTCCAAATTTCAGAGTTCTCCACAATCGCATCACGTGAACTCCATTGTTGAATATCTTTTTTAAGTTCTTGCAGTCTTTGAAGTGTATTTTACTGGCTGAGCTCTAGAGTTTAAAAGAAATTTTGAATTGAATTCTCTTGAATTGTTTCTGGTTGAATTTCAAAGGTAGAGGACCCAAGAGATTTATCAATATGAGGCATTGGTGGTTCATCTTCCCAACATTGATGTGTCCACTGATCATAGTCACACGGATCATAGGTGAGAGAATATGATGGTTGTTTATACATATTATCAGGCATAATATAATCTCTCATTGTCTTCTTCTTGTTTGATGGTTGATTATAATTTTCACTCCCATAAGTCTGACAACCCCAACATTCACATATTATTTCCTTATTCCGTGGGGTGTAATTGTTCTTTCGCATATGATCACGTAAGGACTTCTTAATCGGTGGAGCACTATATTCCGATCGGTTCTCAATGATGGTTTCAGAAAATTTTTGAAACATAGGTTGATTTCTATCATAATCATTATACATTCCTTCCCAAGATCCCTTAGCTATCTCAGCATACTAACGTGCCCACTCATGCATGGTGAAACCCTAACTTTGAATTTAATCCTAAAAATAAAAGAAAAATCCTACAACAATATATAAGTAAGTAGATGAGAAGTTAGAAGGAAGTTATCAGATTAGAGGAGATCTATGTTAGGATCCTGTAAAAGAAAACAAAACAAGTCAGTTTATAAAAACAGAAAATCTAAAATTAGAAAGTTTCTAAAAATTAAAATAGAAAGAGGACTTAGTTTCTAAAAAGGAAAGAAATCTTGGAATTAGAAAGTTTCTAAAAATAGAAAATAAAACCTAATCTTAAAAATAGAAAAATCTCAATCTTAAACTAATTCCAAAACTAGCTAATCTCAGAAAAATGCAATCATCTGTCCTTGGCAACAATGCCAAAAACTTGTTCACCACTCCAAGTACAGGGTGGCGATGTAGTAATAATTTCAGTAAGACCGAGGTCGAATCTACAGGGATTGAACCTTGTACGTATTCTGAAAATAATTAGAACTAGAACTAGAAGAAGATGCAATGTAAATTAAGAGAATTTTAGAGAATAATTGTGAACTAATTAGTTAAAACTTGTAGAATTCGAAGGTGAGAAACTAGGGTGCCAAGGATCCACTTATAGCAATCGGAAAGCTACCTTGCAATGATTCAAGGACACAATTGGAATCAGAGTCCTATCTTATCCAATTCGTAAGAAGAGATTTGTCAGATCTCTAAACTTCTCATGGATCTAATCATCAAAGGATGAGAGTGGTGAAGATTTAGAAGTGATTTCGTCACCTAACCATGCCTAGGAGACAGGGAAAACAACAATAATTTACCAAACCCACAACCAATCATAAGAGAATTGAGAAGATTAGGAGGATTCCATCTCCCAACCATGCCCATGAGACGATGGTGAGCAACGAGATTGCCTAATTTCACAATCTCAATACATGAAAACAAGATATCTCAAGCTATCACAGATCTATTGTAATTTGAGTCACAACAAACCGTTAAAAATTAAAAAAATTCCTTCATAATCAAACTAGAATCCAAGAGAGTTCAATAAACATGAATCAAAGCATAAAAACAACCCATCATGCTACAAGCTTCACCTCTTAGCCCTAGCTAAGAGGTTTAGCCAACCATCGACATGATTAACTATAAGCTCTTAAACAAAACAAAAAGAAAAATAACTAAGGAAAAAAAGGAAGAAAAACTCTTGAAATGGCTGGCCCACGCTCCACGCACTCTCTCCCTTCTTCATGTCTATGCCTTCACGGCTACCTGGATTTAATGAATGCATCTCTCTCCACGTATTCTCTCCCTTTTATAGATAGCAGAGGGTGGTGCCAGGTTGAGAGAAGTTGGTGGATTGAGCTTTTACGAAGTAACCGTGCGTGTACAGCGAAAAGCGCAAACCTCTTATGTTTAGATCAGATTTTTAGGATAGTGAACATCCCATCCTGGGTTCTGACTTCATGACTATGGTCATAGCCACCTGTTGCAGCATGTGGATAGTCCGGATCATTAATCTGACTGTGTCCATGATCGCAGAATGGCCCATTGTGGTCAGGTGTGTCCGGACGTGCGGAATTGGAAGGTTCTTGCACTGAGATGTTTGATGGGCCCCATGGTGATGTTTTCAGAGAAATCCACCCTGTCCAGTGGATTCCTGACAAGATTTCGGTCGGAAAGGGGTGGTTTTGGTTGAGTTTGGCATAGCCCACTATATTAAATCTTCCTGCTATTCATCCTGCGTTTGACGATGATCTTCTTGCGATCGCTTGCATGGTGGCAAAAGGACTCCATGGTTGTGATCACAGCCCCTAGACATAATGAACAGTCCAGATCAACCATGTGGGCCTTGATGATGGCCCATAACGTCCCCCCAGGAGACGTTCGTCCGTTCCCTGTGCGAAATAGGCTGGGCTTCTGGTCAAAGTCGGTTTGACCTGACCTAGCGTCTAATGTATGGCGAGTGCACCTCCATGGTGCACATGCATCACTCATTTGGGCCCCACATGGATGTACATGATAGATCCATTCTGTTCAACTGTTTTCCTTCTAATTTAAGGGGTTGAGACCAAAATTAAAGCATATCGAGAGATCAAGTGGGCCCTAGATCAGTGATTTATGGGCTGATCTGTCCGTTGGGCCACTTCTATAAGGATCCAAGGACTGATTTTTGATGTGTACGGTTAATTTAGGGTCCTCAGGCTAAATATAAAGTTTCAAGCCAAACGGATGGTGGGACCCTGTGATCTTGCATTCAGGGTGATTTTCATGCCTCTTTAGCTTGAATCACTGAATTTTCTTAGATTTTTAGCGTGTAAATTCTTCGATCTCGGTCCCCTAAGATCTGTCCTTTTCCTTGGTATTTTTGAGCATTAAATCCATGCTTTTAATACCCTTTTTAGTCTGAGCTCCTAAATTTAACTTGCAACAAAAATATGATTAAAATATAACTTTAAGCATTATCATGTTCATAAAATTAGGTAATAACTGGGGTTTAATATGCAATATTTGACCCTTAACACAATCCCCAACCAGCATTTTGCTAGTCCCGAGCAGTATGCGAAAAATATTTTCAGAATTACGGGACAATTTTTATAAACCCGAGTGATTTTTGAAAAATAATCTGGACAATAAAACTATAAGATACATGAATGTTAAGCATTACCTTCTTTTAAACTCAAGTGCACGGTAAACTTCATGGTCAAGTTCAAAGTATTAATCCATCAGTTGGAGGTGATTTTAATGCGGTGGTGGAGTTAGAAGAGAGACTAGGAACCCATGGTCCAGACAGATCTAGTATGACAGATTTTGCTGAAGCGATTCACAACTCCGGTCTTATAGATGCAGGCTTTGTGGTCAATAGGTTTACTTGGTGTAACAACTGGGCAGGGAATGCGCGTCTATGGGCCAGGCTAAATAGGATCCTATTAAATGGCAGATGGGTTGCTGCCTTTCCACTGTTTAGAGTGGAACACCTTCCTCGTATCAGGTCCGATCATGCCCCTCTTCATCTTTTATTTCCTAGCCAAATCCAGCCCAAAGTCAGGCCGTTCAAATTCCTTAGGATGTGGACATTGCATGACTCCTTTTAGCAACTAATCAAGAAGGCTTGAGAAGGTGAATGTGCTACACAACCCATGCTTAACATCCACCTCAAGTTGAAAAAACTAAACAACTTCTGAAAGTGTGGAATAAAGAAATCTTCGACAACATTTTCCATCAGATTCATAGGACTGAGGAAGAGCTGGAAATTTTAGATAACAGAATGCAAAATTTGCCCAACGACGACCTTCTTCAAGATAGTTTAGTAGTCAGACAGAGATTGGAGCAGTTAGAGCTGATGGAAGAGCTTTTTTAGAAGCAGAAATTGAGGATCTCTTGGTTGGAAGAAGGAGACAGAAACACTAAGTTTTTCCACACGTTGGCTAGCAAGAAAATCAGAAGAGCAACTATTACCTCCATCAAATCAGAGACAGGAGACATCATTTCAGGCCAAGATGAGATAAAAGCTGCAGTAGTTACATATTTTGAGAAACTCTTCCAAGCATAGCCCGCCACATCCCACTCGGACTTCCTTCAAGCCGTCCCTCATTGGCTCATGCAACAGGATAACGACACCCTCCTGCTCCTGCCCTCCATCGAGGAAGTCCATTTCGTAGTCTGCTCCATTCCAAAAGATGGGGCCGCTGGCCTAGACGGTTTCTCAGCGGCTTTTTTTGCTGATTACTGGCACATTGTAGGCGGCGACATCCATAGAGCAGATATCAAGATGTTTGCAGGGGGTTCCTTGCCACGAGCATTCTCCTCGATGTTGATCTCTCTAATCCCCAAATCCCCCTCGATTACCACTTTTGCAGACTTCCGCCCCATTATTCTATGTAATGTTGTCTATAAAATCCTCGCAAAACTTCTGGCAAACAGATTAAGCAATCTCCTGCCTAAGTTGATTTCACAGGAACAAGGAGCATTCGTGCAAGGAAGATCAATCGCGGAGAATATTGCGCTAGCTCAAGAGGCAATGCGACTGATTGATAGAAAAGTTCAAGGGGCCAACATCATCCTCAAGCTCGACCTAGAGAAAGCATATGACAGGGTGAATTGGGATTTCCTTAAACAAATTCTTTTCAAATTTGGCTTCAATAGCAGATGGGTCGCGCTGATGGAAGCTTGCTGGGGGAACAATTGGTTCGCTATCCTGATCAACGGGGAAGCCACGGGGTTCTTCAAATCATTGAGAGGTTTGAGCCAGGGAGACTATCTCTCCCTTGCTCTATTCATTCTAACAATGGAAGCCTTCTCCTCCGATATAACCAGTTAGTAGCCTTAAGTGGATGTCAACCATTCAAGCTTCCACGTGGTAGTCCCCTCATGAAGCATCTACTATACGCAGATGATACTCTTGTCTTCTTAAATAGGAGCCTGGCTTCGCTTGGCGCAGTCATAAAGTTCTTGCATCATTTCCAGGCAGTGACAGGTTAGAAGATCAATAACAGAAAAATTAGTTTCATTTGTTCCAAAAACATGCAAACGGGTAGAATTAGATCTATAGAATGTCGATTGGGCTTTGGCAGAGTAAGGGATGAAATTCAGTATCTAGGTGCTCCTCTAGTTAAAGGTGGAGTGAAATCTGTTAATTTTCAGTTTTTGGTTGACAAGGTCAACAGAAAAATTAGTGGATGGACGGGCAAGCAAATTTTTCAAGCAAGCAGACTTATTCATATCTGGCATGTGCTGGGGAGCTTCCCTATTCACGTCATGGCAGCGATGCACATTCCTGGCCAGGTTCTAGCGAGGTTAGAAAGAAGTTTTACCAAATTTTTTTAGGGTTGGGCTAATGGAAAAAGTAAAATGCAATGGATAACGTGGAAGAAAATTGCTAGGCCATTAGAAGGAGGGTTGGGTATTAGAAGATTGAAGGAGGTTATGGCAGCCCTGTGCTTGAAGATGGCCTGGTGGGTAAAATTCAGGGTAAATGTGGGGCCCTAGCAGCCCTCATGCAGGCCAATCATCATAGGGATTTAGTCTCGAAAGTCCCATATTCGGCGTAGCTCAATTCCTCTCCCTTTTGGAAAAAAATCAGACAATTCGTCCCCTTTCTATCAGAAAATGTGTAGTGGTAGATTGGCAGGGGTGATATCAATCTTTGGCCATTCAACTGGATGGGCATGGGTCCCCTTCAGCAGCTCGTGGATAGGCCCATCCCCGAGGTCCTGAAAGATCTACAAGTGAGAGACTTCCTAGGTGTATCAAGACCTATCCCTCCATTAGGAATATTTGCCTTCCTTCCTCGAGAGATCATATACGTGATCTTCTAAGGAGGGTTTGCACTAACGGAAGACAGTTCAGAGTGCTTCTGGCCCCATAATTCTTTGGGAGTATTCACCCTCAAATCGGCTTGGAAGCTCCATAGAGGATTGTCCCCAACAGTGAGGTGGGCTAACGAGCTATGTCACTACAAATTTCCACCAAAGATCTCTGTTTTCACATGGAGACTGTTGCAGGGGGCAACTCCGGTAGATGAAATAATTTAATCTAGAGGCATTGCATTGGCGTCTAGATGCCGCTACTGCGAAGGAGACCTTCAGCCTAGCCTAGGCACAGAGTCCATCAATCACCTCTTCCTCTATGGGTTTCAGGCGATATTGATCTGGAACCACTTCAGCATTTTGTTTAGGGTGGCCACACTGCCACATCAATCGGGCGAAAGTAGACTGACCCAATGGAGGAGAGCATTGGCCCTTGGCTACGCGTATGCCTTCATTAGAAACCAGCTCCCAATTTTGATCCTCTGGGAACTCTGGCGAGCCAGGAATGAATTGCAGTACGAGAATAGGCCTATGCAAGCCACAACTTCCATTACTCGGATCACATGGTAGGCCAAGTTATTAATTGGAGAAGACATCACATTTAGCCCTGTCAATGACCTCCCCCGAATTGACCCTCCGCAATCTATGTTCCGTTGTCATCAGTTGGAAGAGGCCTCCCCCAGGATGGGTCAAGTTAAATGTAGATGGTTCGGCGAGAGGGAACTTGGGAAACTCAGGCGGAGGTGGCATTTGCAGAAAGGAAAATGAAGACTTCATATTCGCCTTCTCCACAGGCTATGGAGTGGGTTCCAATACCCTGGCAGAACCGTGTGCGATTTATCATGGTATGTTGATTTATTTGGACAAAGGGATATCAAAAGTTATAGTGGAATCTGACTCTAGAGTGGTAGTTGATCTTCTCATTAGAAAGTCCAGCACCCCGTGGAGATGAAAACCATGGGTTGTTAGGATTAACCACTTGAAACAGTTGGGCATCTTCACCTTCAATCACATTCACCGTGATGGTAACGGCCCAACAGATGGAATGGCTCGGGAAGGGAGTGGGAATCAGTCGAATTTTATCCATTTACATGGCTTCTCTTCTTAGACAGGTGAAAGGGCTATTTTTTCTAGATAGAGTTGGTCTAGGGTCAGTCAAGACCGTCCTAAGTAGCTCTTAATTAGGTGTTCTGTTTTTTGGTTTTCTAGTACATAGGCGGTCGGATTGTGACCCCTTTTACGATAGGCCCCCCATGTCATTTTGCAGCTAGGGCTACCCGAAAGGCCTGAAAATTGGTGTAGGATGTATAGTTTTCTTTTATCCATATTAATGATATAGCCTCTCTTTCAAAAAAAAAAGGGGCTCACATATCATGCAAATGCATAATGTGCATAGGTTATGGTGGTACACAAGTATTCGCATGTATCATCGTTATCATAGCCATCATTTAGCATCAAATTTATCATCATAAACTATATAATGCAAGCATGTGATTTTTAATGTGTACATGTATGGAGTGCATAACATACTAGGATTCACATGCATCATCAATATCATGGCCATCATCCAACACAATCATCATACATACCTTAGGGCCTGTTTGGATTCACGTATAGTATTGTACTGCAATGTAAAACTGTCCCGTCATGGTATTTATGACACTGTAGCTTGATAGCGTCTGTATTGTGATTATCACTCACATTGTTTGGGTTAGAGTACACTTGTAAATGTAAACATTGTGAATTTCCATAGTCAATGTTTGGGAGTGGAGTGTTGGTCGTGCTGCACTGGATGTAGCCATGAAGTATGACAATCACATGTGGCATAATTAATGTCCACCTGCCTCGAATTGGAAGTTCCTGAAAGAGATCTGGGCCATCAATGGACTAATTAATGTCCACACGCTATGTGGGTCCCACCATGATGTTCTTGTTACATCCATGCTGTTCAACTATTTTTATAGATCTTCTACAGTATCAGTTCGAAAATGAGGTATATATAAACAGTATGATTGATCACATTATAGGAAGTGGTGTTGATTGAGGGTCGACCATTAAAGAACGATTAGGGGCCACAACAGTTATGGATCATCATTAATCAGTGAGTTTTTTCTCTTCATCTGGGCCTATATAACACAATCAACAATTTGGATATGAAATAACAGCTTGATCGGGCCTTAGGTGGATTTTAACGGTGAATATCCAATCACTATTGTCGTCACTTGGCGTGGTTCACCGGAGACTTATATCCGTCACAAATGTAGGTATCCAGCCTTAAAATAACATGTTAAAATGGATGAGAAACATACATCATGGTGGGGTACATAGACCATGGCGGCATATAGATCTTCTGCAAGTACTGCAATTACATAAATACATGAATCTACCATTATTAAATAACAAACATATAAATATTGAAATTAATAAACAATACTACATCTACCAATATTCCTGTCAAAATGAGACATAATAAAAATTCACATGCACTTAAATTAAGAAAAGTACTTCGACTTCAAAATAATTCCAACCAAATGTGACAAATTATATGTTTGATTACTTTGGAAGACAACAACATAACCCAGCAACAGGGGAGAGAGATCTCCATGCAAGATTCCTGGTTCGGCAATGTATGTGTTGAGATGTGAATCCATCTCTCGGATACACTACAGATACGTAGTAATGTCTAAAAGATTCAGTTGCTAGCAAAATCCTATTGGGATGTCCTGCACTTGCTTGCCATCTCCATAGAATGTAGAGGAAATGTGGCTACTCCCCTATGATATGCATCCCCAAAGTATGGGTGTTTTGAGGAGTATACCGAGTGAAAGATAAATAAATGGAAGGGAAAACATCTATCCCCAACAAACGTGAATACTCTCTCCCTGAATCCACCATTAACGTTGTATATTACACCTTCTGTAAAGGAAACACAACATAATAGCTGTATTCTCCAAATCACTCGGAAGATTTGTGGACGGAAGGTGGACGGAGAAACGCAAGCTTTAGGGATTTCTGACGATTATTATTTCAACACGTGGACCACAAACGATGGTGGAGGCTGAACGTTTTGTACCGCAGGACGATGTTCAACATTTAAGGCTATGAGAAGGAGGAGAAAACCATAAAAGAGAGAATAGAGCAGAGAAATAGTTTGTTGAACCACATTCAGAAAAGGATTTTTTTCTTCTCTTTGCTATGGTGGTGCAGTGCAATGAAAGCACTGCACTGCTAGCTACATTGTACTCTGATGATCGAGACACGTGGAGTCCGCAAAATGGTCCAGCGACGTACTCGGTCAGGTCGTGGACCACGTGTTGCAACTCAAATTCAAACACTTTGAAATGTACTATTTATTAAAATATACAATAATGTACCATCTGGGCCGTTCATCCAAACACGCTTTTAGGCATGAGGTTATCGTTATGTATATCAATATTATTTATTTATCATCATCCAGGCATAAAGTAAAATATGGTTATCGTATCGATGCTATCATCACGACCATTAATACATGCATTATTATCACTTGGATATCAACATCATCTAATAGGTAACTATTATCAAACAGAGCATGGTGGTCATATGCATGTCATTGCCATGACCATCACCACTTGCATTCATTATCTTATCATCTTTAGTTTGTATGTTACCATAACTAGACCATCCACAACCACATTACGTTAAACATAAACAACATGTTTATCATCAATACTACTTAGCCACCATCAAGTTAACACTATTACAATCACCATTATTTAAATCATACCCATCAGCATTATCATGTTACCACACATGTACGTATCATTATCTCAACCATCGATAGATGTGTCCCACCTAGGTATGACCCCCACATCGACCTTGGACTATGTGTAAGGAACGCGATCCTACATGTCAAGCATGAGTCCCACCTAGTGAATTATTGAGTAAATTCTAAGTACAATAAACATACAAGCACCATGCTTTTTCAAAGGTGTGATTCCAATTTTATAACTAAGTTAGCCCCACTAGCTCACAATTGCACGTTTAACATGAGATTGTGCCAGTACATTTTATAACAAGAATCACTTTTCATCGATTTAAAGTTCCTGTGGTGCGGCCCACTTAGGTTTGAGTTTGGTTTGGTAATGGATAATGGTTCCACACTAAGGAAGGCATACGTGGGATACATACATCCAAGGTAGATCCCATAATACAATTGGGCCCCAAACATAAGACCGACATACCAATATCGTGCAAATTCCTCATCAGGTTGGGTGTTTAAGCCTCAAGCACAACTAAAACAAGAAAGCCCAATTGTTACTGCTTATACAATCTAAGTGGGCACCATTAAGTGTGGCCTAAGAAGGGTTGCCATAATGGGCTTCCTACTCCTAAGTGTTTCTCTTGGTATTGTGCCCAATTGAGCCTTAGTTTTGCTTCATTTGAATGGGCCCAACGTTGCATATAACTTAGAAGAAACAAATAGGCAACAAGGTTGTCCATCATATGTCCCACACTATTAGAAAATGATAGGCTTACATAATGTGTAAGGCAAGCCTCACTAGGCAATGTTAAGGCCCATACAAGACCACCGACACTAAATGGCCTGCTTAAGGTTTTTGGCCCACTAGAACCTGAGAGTTCATTTTCATCATTTAGATGTTGCAATAAATACCTTGGGGAGGTGGTGGACCCCGTTGATGTGTCCCCATGTGAATTTTATGTCAAACAGATTTTGGTGAGAAAGTAGTTCCGTTATATCTTTTAGCCAATTTCATGATTATGTGAGGCCCATATCTGGTGAAAGGAAAGTGCCATCTGATAGCTATATGTATGGGCTTTAAACATCATAAGGCAGGTCTCATTGGTTGAGTGTGTATAATTTACGGTGATGGCTCAAACATGGGTCCTTAGAGAAAATGTGCAGGAAATACGGTGCAGAGTTAGTTTTGTCCTGATTCTGTGTATGTCCCATGATCACATGCAACCACCTTTCATCATGCCATGTGGTTCCCTTAGTATTCCTATATATAGACTTAAAACAATATAAGGTGGGACTAAATAGTTATACACAAATAAATTTTGGCACAAGGCCAAACATCGGTATTTCAATTTTGCTGCATAGAATTTTCTGCACAACTATGCATGGCCCCATTTTGGGATCCACTCCCTGATCATGTGGGGTCTGCTTTGGCCCAAGTACAATATCATTTCTTTATTCACTAGTATATGTTAAAAGTTCTAAGTGATATATCACACATATCTTGTGCATGCAGTCCACCTCTAAGGCCCAAAGTTGGTCCAAAACTTGATGCGGTTTCAGAAATAGATTTATCCCAACTTTAGGCATACTTCTGAAACACTTGGGGTCCATTCTGAAATGGTGGGACATCCTAATACTCCGCACAGAAATTTCTGCATAGCCTTGTTTGGCCCCGCTTTGGGATCTAACTCCCGATCAAATGGGACCCACCTTGGCCCAAGTTAAATATCAATCTTTTAGACATTAGTATGTGTTGTAATCGGATGTCTTAAATCTGTAATTCCCACACTGCTCGACTAGTCGATCGGGTTGCTGGACCGGTCGAGAGGGTTGATCGACCAGTCGAGGACAGCTTGACTCGAAGTTCAGCATGTTATCCTTTTGGGTGTCCGTAACCAGTTGAGGCCCAGGCTTGACCAGTCGAGGGTGCCCTTCAACTAGTTGAGGGTTATGCAGATTTTGCACAGATTTTGCATGGACTGCGTAAATTTGAGGCGGTTTTGCAGGATGTGAAAAAGGGGAGTTTCATAAACTATAAATAGGGATCCCTAGGGCTATTCTGGGGTATGCTAAAGCTTTCTAAAAGTTTTCAAAGGATTCCTAAAAGGGTTTTAGGGTTTCTAAAGGGTGTAGCAAGGGTGAGATTCGAGGTTGTTCGAATCAAGTAAGTCCTTTCTCTTTGTAATTTATGCATTCATAGTGGAATTCTGCCGCTTTGTGCCGTGGTTTTTTCTTGAAAGGGTTTTCCATGTTAAATCTTTGTGTTTTCTTATTTTTGCTTGGTGTCATTGGATTGCTATCCTAGATCTAGATTTGTGTGATTTTGTAGCACAAATCCCTAACAAGTGGTATCAGCGTAATCGTTGAGGCACAGATCTTAATCTGAGGGATTAATAATAATCGGAAGCACTAGGTATGAGATTGAGAAGTACTCTGGGAAAAATAATTTTAAATTATGGAAGATCAAGATGATCAGTTCCTTAATCAAGCAAGGCGAAGATGGTGCTCTTGAGGAGCAAAAGTCTATTATGACCGATAATGAATGGAATACTCTTGATAAGAAGGCTTTATCATTGATCCGTTTATGTCTCACAGATGAAGTTCTCTACAACGTCATGAGAGAGAAAACTGCGACTAAGTTATGAGCGAAGTTAGAGGATATCTAGGCGAAACAATTCTCTAAAAATCGCTTATACTTGAAACGACATTAGTATAACTTTAAGATGATAGAGGGTGGAGATCTGAAGGCTCATATCAGCAACTTTAATAAATTAGTTTACAAATTGCTAGATATGGAGGAAGTGATGAAAGATGAAGAACAAGCATGTATGTTGCTGAATTCTCTTCTGGCTTCTTAAGAGGCATTCAAAGACCCAATGTGCACCATCAATAAAACCCTGAGTGTTGACACTGTTATCTCAGCCCTTCGAGGGAAGGCTATGAGAAAACTTAACGACAACATGGGGATATCTTCTGATGCACTGCTTATAAGGGGTAGAAATTCTAAACAACGTACAGGTTCTGCAGGTTCTAAATCTAAATCTAAGGGCAAGGCAAGGGCAAGGGAAAGGTAAAGTGCTAGAACTGTGGGATGGAAGGACATGTGAAGAAGGATTGTATAAATCCTAAATCCAAGAGAGAAGATTCTGAGGCTTCGTACAGGGAGAACAATGCTGCCACATTAGATGGATCAAGTGGATGTGATGGTGATGTTTTGTCTATGTCTACGATCAGACACTTTTACGACGATCGTAAGGACAAGTGGATGTTAGACATAGGGGCATCTTTTCACATCACTCCTCATCAGAGTTGGTTCACCAGTTATAGGGAGTGCAATGGAGGACAAGTGTTTATGGGCAATGACATTGCCTATAATGTTGTGGTTGTTAGTTCGGTGCGCATCAAGATAGTTGATGGGGTGGAGCGTACCTTGACTGATGTGAGGCACTTTCCTGATTTGAAGAATGATCTAATTTCTCTTAGTGTACTTGAGGCAATGGGCTGCAAGTTCACAGGTATTGATGATGCCCTTAAGGTATCTAAGGGGGCACGGGTAATCATGAAAATGCAACGACTCGGTAACATGTACAGGTTGATGGGGAGCACTTCAAAAGGTGGAGCCGCATTGGCTATAGAGGATTCCACCTCTGCACATGTGTGGCATGTTAGACATGGTCACATGAGCGAGCAGGGCAGGAAGGCTGAGATGCATAAACAAGGATACAGAGCAAGTGGAGCAGCCACCTATAAGAAGAATCACATAACATAGTTACAGGATATCGACGAGGTACATGAATGACTCCAATATCGCAGGGGATTCATCTTCTATTCAGATGGCTCTAGGTGAGTCTGATGCTGAGAAGTGGAAGGTAACTTTGGGCGATGTGATGGACTCGTTGTACCAAATCGACACATGGGAGCTGGTGGAGCTTCTAGTGGGCCGGGAAGCAGTTGGATGTAGATGGACCTTCTGGAGGATACAATATAGATACAGAGCGAGGTTATAGCGAAGGGTTATGCTCAAAGAGAAGGGATTAACTTTTCAGAGATATTCACACCGACGGTATAGCGGGTGTCAATTAGATCCATGATTGGTGCTGGTTGGCCAATGCGATCTTGAGCTGGAGATGGATGTGGAGTCTACACTTCTGTACACGAAATTGGAAGAGCAGATCTACATGAAGCAACCAGAGTGGTTCGAAGTTTAAAAGGGTTGAGAAAAAGACTTTGTAGGGGGTTGTGGTACGACCTGTCACCTAGGCAAGTGGTTTGATTTCTTCATGGTGGGTCAGGTGTTGTATGTTGATGACATGTAGATCGCTAATTATGACATGTCTAATATCAATATACTGAAGATTTGGTTAAGTGAGGCATTCAGGATGAAGGATCTGGGGGTTGCAAAGATGGTTCTTAGCATTGAGACTGGAAGAGAAGTAGGCTTTGGTTATCCTAGGCAGAATAGCTTGGATAGGTATTGATCAAGTATGTGATGGACTAGGCAAAGCCAGAGAGCGTTCCCTACGCATCTCTCCTCAAAGTTTTCCTCAGGACATATCCCAAAATAGATAAGGAAAAGTAGGATATAATTCATGAGCCTTATTCGAATGCGGTTGATAGTGCATGCCATGATTTGGATTAGACTACTTATTTCATAGGCTATCAATGTTGTGAGCAAATACCCTGGCAAGCAACATTGGATAGTGGTGAGATGGTAAGAAGACTACATCTTTTCTTTTGAGAAGATAGGAGCAAAAGTGGTTGGGCACATGGATTCTGATTTGGCAGACATGCTCTCCTAGAATGTTCCTACAGAGAAGTTCAAGTTCTGTACAACTTCTCTAAGCTTAGTGACGGTGGAAAAGAAGGACGGAGTGTGCATAAGAAGCTATGATGTGATGTAGAGTAAGAGAAGAGGTCAAGAAGCTACACGGTTGAAGATTAAAGACATGGTAGAGATTGTTGTAATCAGATGTCTTAAATCTTTAATTCCCACGCTGCTCGACCAGTTGAGGGGGTTGCTCGACCAATCGAGGACAGCTTAACTCGAAGTCCAGCATGTTATCCTTTTAAGTGTCCATGGTGCTCGATCAGTCGAGGCCCAGGCTTGACCGGTTGAGGGTGCCTTCGACTAGTTAAGGACCTGGCTCGACTAGTCGAGGGTTACGCAGATTGTGCACGGATTTTGCACGGACTGCGTAAATTTGAGGCGGTTTCGTAGGATGTGTGAAAGGGGAGTTTCCTAAACTATAAAAAAGAGTCCCTGGGGCTATTCTAAGGTATGATAAGGCTTTCTAAAAGTTTTTCATGGGTTCCTAAAAGGGTTTTAGGGTTTCAAAAGGGTGAAATTCAAGGTTGTTCGAATTGGGTTGTCCTTTCTCTTCGTAATTTATGTTTTCATAGTGGAATTTTGTCGCTTTGTGCCATGGTTTTTTTCCAAAAGGGTTTTCTACGTTAAATCTTTGTGTTATCTTATGTTTTCTTGGTGTCATTAGATTCCTATCCTAGATCTAGATCTGTGTGATTCCACAACACAAATCCCCAACAGTATGGGCCATAAATTCCAGGTGCTGGCCCTTACATATCTTTCGCATAAGAACAATATAAATTAAGAAAACCATTCATGCACGGGGCTACCCACTAGGCAATCATTATTGGATAGCAAAATGAAAACACACATATCATAAGTGGGCCACACAGTGAGGAGATGATTAGCGTGGATGATAAAACACATGCACCCAGGTGGCCCACCACATTGTGCCACCATGGCTATTGTGCCATCTGTGTGTGGTCCCATACAAGTGGGCCCCAATAACACAAACAAAAGAAAGGAAATAGGAAGAAAAGAAAAGGAGAAGAGAAGAGAATAGAGGATGGATGGCTAAGGGGGTGTGAATGGGTTGTCCACCCCGATGGCAAACCCCACATGGTTTGTGGGCCCCTTAAGGACTGGTGGGGTGGCACAGAGGGCCCCTCGATCAGTGGGCCCCACCTTCGAAGCCTCTTGAACGTGGCAAATAAACACCATGGTGGGAGCACATGCACACTCAATCTAAGTATAGAGTAGTGACGAAAGCCTTCAAGGAAGCAGTTTGGTAAAGGAGAATGATAAATTAGTTGGGACTTTATCAGGAGGCCATGCCAGTTAATTGTTATATCGAAAGTGTGACTAATTTGGCAAAGAGCTCGGTTTACCATTCAAGAACTAAACATATTAATGTACATCGTAATTTTATCCGACAGGTGTCAGAGGAGTGCAGTGTGACTCTCAAGAATATACATAAAAGCGTGAATCTGGTGGATATACTTCTTTTTTTTTTAAACCAAAAAGGAGAACTTTCCATTACTGAGAGCTGACTATACAGAGAAAGGGGGCACTCAGGCTAACAAAAAGCACCATGAGGCCCAGCTAGCTAACGCATACACATTCGGGTGGGCCCAAGAAACAAGCAGGGCCCACCTATCGTAAGGAAAGGAAAACAATCTGACAAAAATTACTAGGAAAGCTACACCGAACCTAATCTGATCTTATTTAGCACCAGCTCCCCATGGGTGAGGAAAGGGAGGCTTGAGACTTCATCAAAATTTCTGGATAGCTAGTTAGAGCTTGCCTAACGGGCCAGGTTGTCAGCAACCTTGTTTGCTTCTCTCGAGGAGTGCTTGATGGAACTAAAACCTGCTGATCGAAGCAAGACAAAATGACTTTTCCAGTGATAAGCGCTCTAGGGGGGCATCTTCCGGGCTGGTTAACATGTCAACAACTACGCGTGAGTCACTTTCCACCTCAAGCCTATGGATGATAGCTTTTGCTTCAGCGAGAAAGCTCGATCCCTGCTTATAAGCTTTGTAGAAAGTAAATACAAACCCGCCCTTATCCCCATGGTAGACCCCTCCACCACTAGATGGCCCTAGATTACCCCTAGAAGACCCGTCTATGTTCAGCTTCACTCTCCCCTGATCAAGCCTAGACCACCTCACGAAAGACACAGATTGCTAATGGGGAGTGTCCTTAGGGAGATGGAGATCCAACAGGGTCATCTCTATCAACCTAATTTTTACTCGCTAGAAGAGGAAATGCAGATGAGAGGAGAAATAACCAAGCTCAGACTTGGTGGATGGCTTGCTGGGCGGAGGACCTGACCTCATCAAAGCGATGGGTGTTCCTAGAGTTCCATACCTCCCAGAGAATCAGGGCTGGGACCAACCCTCTTAGGACGCGCAAGGGAGAAGAGACATTTGCCATGGCCCACCATTATGAAGGTCTCCCACTAGTGGATTGGTTAGGGAGGAAAGAAACTAAAAGAATGGAGGAGAAGTGGCTCCAAATGGCTGAAGCTAGCTCCCCTTCAGCAAAAAGATGATCAAGGGATTCCTCCCTGAGGCTGGGCAGCTTGCATCAATCGCAGGAGGAGGCCATGTGGACCCCCTTCTTCTTTACATTTAAGTCGACTGGGATGGCGTTATTCAGAACTTTCTAAACAAAAGTATTAATTTTTGGAGGAAGGTGGGGGTGCCACGTCCACTTGTCCGATGAACAATTCTGGCCCTGGCCATGGGAGAGTTGTCATGCTGATTTAATGGTAAACTTCCCTGACTTCTCTCTGGCCCAAACAACTTTATCTCTGCCCTAGTTAAGCTTCAGACCTTCCGCTATAACATGGAGACGCACGGAGTCAGGAAGAGCGGTCGGCAACGGAGCTATTAGGCCCTCTGGCCCTATAACGTCCTTTTTCTTCAGGTTGTGGGAAAGATGAGGGATGTTGCCCAGAATCCGCGTCTTCAGAGGGCCCAGCCCCGTCCAGTTATCCTCCCAAAAATTGTGGTTTCCATCCCCCAGAAGTAAGCGGGAGTTAGCGACTAAGAGGTCATGAAGCTTTGATACCTTCTTCCACGATGGGGAATCTAACTGCTGCTGAATGGAGGCGATTCAGACCTCATTTATTCCGTACTTAGAGCGCATGAAAGACCCCCACAGGCTGCTCTCTTGGCCAAAGAAGATGGACCAACCCCTTTTCAGTCTCAGGGCCACTGAAACGTCCTTCAAGGGTCTAATTTCCAGCCCTCCCTCAATGGTTGGGGATGAGATTTTCCTCCAACTGATCTAATGGAGGTTGTTTTTACCTTCATGCCACCCCCAAAAGAAGTCTACAAATGCATATTCAAGGGCTGCCAGAGTTTTCTTCGGGACTTCTATCACTACTAAAGTGTCAATTGGGATACTCAAAAGAACATGTTTAATGAGGGTAATTCTGGCGGCTTGCTTAAGGAAACGGGCCTTCCAACCTGAAATGCGGGACACTATCTTCTCAACCAGGGGCAAGTACAAGGATGCTATGATTTTTTCCTCTGGCCAGCGACACTCCAAGATAGGAGAGGATTGACGACGATCTTGCTATGCCAGAAAGCCTCTCAAATGCCCGGATCCTGCTCATGGGCATTTTAGAGGATGCCACGAAGCTACTCTTTGCAAAGTTGATCTTCAGGCCCGAGACACTGTTGAAATTCCGCAGAAATGCCATCAAATTTCTGATAGAAGACCTGTTTCCGTTGATGAAGATTGTTGTATCATCCGTGAAAAGCAGGTGGGAAATTATCTAGGCACCTCTTCTGGTCTGGAAAGGCTGACATAAATTGGTTTCAATCAAATTTTTAATGCCCTGACTGAGCACATCCATGACTAAAATGAAGAGGTTGAGAGAGAGGGAGTCTCCCTGGCGCATCCCTCTTCCCGATTTGAAGAAGCTCGCTGACTCGCTAATGAAAAGCACTGAGAACCAAGGGCCTGCCCAGCATTTCTCAACGAGCAAGATCCACAATTAATTGAACTCGAAACTTTGGAGAACTTCCTATAGGAAAGACCAACTCACTCGGTCGTAGGGCTTTTCGAGATCAAATTTGAATATCATGTTGCTGCCCCTGGTTTTCTTTTCTATGTCCCGAAGAAGCTCTTGAGCCAAAGCAATACTATTCGCTATCGATCTCCCTTGAACAAATGCCATTTTGTCACGCCCCAGACTCGGTAACCGGATTCACAAGGAACCCGATGGCCGGTTCTGGCCGCAACAGCCTCCGTAGTACCCCATTCTCGGCTCCTGAAGCAGGTTCCGATCCTGGGATCTTACAAGGAGGATTTCCATAACAATATAACCATTTCCAATACGAGCATACCCAAGATCATAACAAGTAAATCTGAGAATAAAAAAAGGCACATATCACAAAATCCACTATGAATTTGAACTTTTACAAGTTTACATAAGGTCCAAAAGGACATACATAAGATAATAAAAGAAAGGAAGGAAGTCTGCAACACTGGGTCCTTAAGCTCAGCTCTAATCCAAACTCTCCCACTGCGACACCTGCCTAGGATCTCCTGCACGCATCAATCGTGCATAAGCTTATAGAAGCTTAGAGGGTGGTGTAAGTGTGTGATAATAGTGCACAGAAGAATAATAGGAGATACAAGAAGGAGACATGCTCAATGAGAATATCACTAGCCTTACCAAGGCTTACCATGAATATGATGCAATGAGTATTGGACGCCATACCAAGGCAATGCATGAAGGGGCTTACATAACCAATACAAATGCGATGCAAGTAATGCCAGTGCTCATAACCAAACCGTATGTCAAGTATATTTCCAATCATAAGGAAGTCACCGGGGTCCGTTACACTGCTGGATGACTGCTGCTCTACAGACCCCGCACAGTCAAACGAGCGTAAAAGACCTCACTACCCGCCTGTGGATAACCAATCACCTGCAAGGCCTGACGGTAGCGAACCCATTCACGAGCTGGTCAGACTCAGCCTAGCAATGCCCTCTTACATCAGGCGAGTAAGGCCACACCCCTATCCAACCGACTACACGATAGTGGGAGTCACGGCCTAATGGTATAAGGCCCTCGTGCGCTCATATATTCCACCCGGTCACGGCGTTGGAGCAGATCCTTGGTACCATGGAAGTTTTGAGAATTTCACCCATGGGCATCCTATGCACCCAGTATGCTCAAGTAACATTTTCGGTGTCCAAACATGGCCATCCATGATGTATCTATGGAGGCTACAACCCTGATGAAGCAAGGGTGATAATGCTCATATTATGCAATGCCAGATGCATGAATCACACAATCAACTATGCATTAATTCCAAGCATCCAACATGCTCAAGAGGGAATATTACGTCCCTCGGGAAGACAGCATGCAATGCCCAATGGCACAATCATAACCACACACACAGTGTCATCCAAGCATACAATGATGCACATGGGCCATGAAGATGGGTCTAGGCGTATTATGCGGTGATATACAAAGTAAATTACATTCCTCCTATCCAAGAAGGAATCAAGACTAGGTACTTAGACAATATCCATAAGGAATCCCACCTCTAGTGGGGGCCCATTTACCTGGGGTAGCCCACAAGACTAAGCATACAACTACGGGTCTAAGTAATATAGAAATGAGCCTAACAACTGTCTAAGATAAGTATCCAATCACTTTTAAATACAATCAGACCTAGAGGGGTCCATAATGGGGACATTTAACCACCATTCCCCAAAAAGGCATATCTACCATGAACTATATGGATAAAAGGCCCAAGGTCTACATTTAAGATAAAAATAAAAGTAATCACATACATATATTCCTCATAATAGGCCATAAAAAGATATAATACCACTTTTAACAACATGGCTCTAAGAGGGGAATTAAGGCCCAAGGCCCAATTCCCAATGGCCATAGAATCCATGCATTAAGTTGGACTTGGTGGGCAACCCGCGTACACAATATACGGCCTAAAAATAGGTTTAAGTTTGGATGAAATGGGCCCCACTACATCAGCCCAATAATTAGCAATTTAAGTAGGCAATCGAGGGCCCAATACTATCCTTACCTCAGCCCACAAGTCCATCAAAATGGTGGAAGTCGGCCCAATATATGGTTGGGCCAAGCTGGGATATCCCTGCCCAATCTGGGCTCACTAGATGTCCCAAAATTCTGATCTTAAGATGGGGTCCTCATAAGATCACTAAAAGTGACCCAAAGAATGCACTGATTAAGCCCAAGGATTATAAGAAAGCATAAGCATGTAACACGTACACAAGTTCTCAATATGGTGAGCCCCACAGCCAAATAAAGTTGTAACCATAAAATTGTACATTGAAGGCCCTTTGATAAACTTTTGGCCCGTTTGACTTCCTGGGCCTGCTAAGGTCCAGAAATTAGTTGAGTATGTGGAAATAATCTCATGAAGGCCAACTATACTCACTGGGGGACCCCACCAGATGGAAAGTGTGTATATATCATGAAAAGATCAAGTGGGCCTGTTACTGGATTGTGAGTCCAGCAGCAACCCAAGGCAGAGAGTGCTTCCACAATCGGGCAATCCAAGGCTTGGATGGCCTGGACCAAACATGCATTAAGGTAGGTTCCACATACATGCACATTGAGCTTTAAATAAATGACCTAAGGTCTATGGTGGGCCTTTAACCACCCATAGAGAAACCTATGAGCTTACCTTAGGATCACCCAGGAGGACATCCAACCTCAACTGGTTTCTAAGAGATAGCTCACCGCTACCCATATAATGAAAGATCTAAGGCCTAAGCAATGTGTGGACTAGTAGGCCATACACCAAGCCCAACTCATAGGCCATATAGTGGGCCCTCAAGTAAGGTTTGGGCTCAACCACAAAGGTCATAATTCCACATATTGTGGTGGGTTTCATGGGCAGCCCAGTAATTCATTTACATGGGCAAGTTTCACATTTAACACAAGTGAGTTGGGCCTCACTTTTGGCCTAAGTACAGGGTCAGTTTAGTGGGCAGCCAAGGGCCCGACTTCTTGTGTATCATTGCCCCTAAGCCCATCACAATAGATAGGAGAGTATAGGCTCAAGATCAATGGGCCTAACCAAAAGAACTAAGTCCACAAGGCCTACTTGCTAACACAAACATGCATATACTATATCACATAATGGGCCCTAAAGAAATGGCCCAAAACAAAAGTCATCCAATTCATACATTATGGTGGGCTTGAGGGCAGCTCATAAACCCAAGAATACATATAGGCAAGGCCTATACTGACAGTGTGGGCCTAGCCACATCAGCCCAAAGACTTAGTAAGGCCCTCCACAATATAAATTTATGTGGGCCTCGCAAGTCAGTCCATAATTAAGCATTTCATGAGGGCATCACGGCTAATAAATACACACAGTTAGCCTATAGACGGATCGTTGGGCCCGTGAAACAATAAGGTCAGGCCCTACACGATCTTGGGCTCAAGAAATAGGTTTTCAGCCCATTGGGCCTATAAACTACCAAAAATCTGGTTAAGGCTAACCCCCAACATCACCACAAAGATGAGCCTTAAGAGCCACTAATTATGCCCAAAAATGTCTAAGGAAATAAGGCAAGGAGTATGTGCAATACTCCCTTAAATCTGGTGGACCGCAACAGCTCCAAAACAATCAACTATGGAGCAAATTTGGGCCCCTTACTGGAATTTCAGCCCACCCACTTCCTGGGCCTGCTGGAATCCAGAAATTTATGTAATTCAAATGGGTTACCAGCCCATGGTGACTCACACATATCATAGTGGGTCCCACCGGATGAGAGGGGAATGCACAACACATATTAGAAGTGGGCCATGCCGCTGGAATACAGGCCCAGCAACAGCCCAAGGTAGGGGCGTCCCGTGATGGGTAGTCCTACGGGCCTGAGTATCTGGCCCAAAACTGACCCAAGTTTGCAGGCCACACCACGGTCAGTACAGGGGCCTGATGGCCATGAAAATTTACAATAAGTTCCTCCCATAGGTGGACCACGAATCCTCAAAATTTTATGATTTTTGGACGATCAGAAGTATTTTAATTAATTTAAATAAATCAGACCATCAAGAAAATCTGGTGAATCGGGACACCTGGACGTGGTGAGCCATTCCAGCACTTGTCACGGTGTACAGAGGGCTCCATTGGCCCCAAAAATTTGTAGGTGATTCCCACCATGGGTGGACCACCTCTCTGTAAATTTTCATGATTTTAGGATACTCAGAAGTATTTAAATTAATTTAAAGAATACAATCTATCCAGGGTGAAATATTGCTGGAATATAACTGTCCTGAATTTGGGCCATCCAATGGGTGGGTTCTGGGCCTCCAAAATTCCTGAAATTTGGACCCAAGGTCCCTCATCAAGCTTAAAACAAGTTGGCATCCAGAAATATGGCCCACCTTCTTAGAAATTATTTTTTTTATATTATTTTTATGGGACTATGCTGCTGGACTGCACATCAGAAATTTCTGGCAGTCCAGTATGTTGGCCCACCCTTTTGGATGCCCAAATAGGATTCCTTGGCCCTGAAATTTGTGGATAGGTCCTACTATGGGTGGGACACCTCCCTACAAAAATTTAGGATTTTTGGGATAGTAAAAATATTTTATTTAACTCATGCAATTTATGGACAGCAAGGTCCAGATTTTTATTTTCCTGCTGCAGCAATGCTGCTGTCCCTGACTTTAGCACCCCATTTGAGTGGGCCCAGGTCTATGTAAATTTGGAAAAATACAAGGCCAACCTTCCTATACAAGTATACAGTAAGGTGGGGTCCACAAAGGTGGCCCAGCATTTCAAAATCAGGCTGATATTTATGAGTTTCCAGCAAACAGTGTAGCTAGACAGTCCAGAAAAATCTGGACCGTCCACCCTCCTTGGCCCACCCTTTTGGGTGATCAAATAGGGACATTTGAAGCTGAGGTTTAGCATACTTTTAGGTGGGGTCCATACCTCAAAGAGAAGTCTAAGAAATCAGGAAAAATGAGACCACAAACAAGGCCTACAACACATACATTACAGCATAAAAAAAATTCCAACAATCTGGACAGCAACATGTTGCTGTCTAGATCAGCCCAAAAATTTAATAAATGAGAAATAAATCATAGATTTCATAAGGTGGGGTCCACCCTGATGTGTCACACAACTCCCAAGCCCAGCACCTCCCCAAGAAAATCCATAAAATCAGGCCCAAAGGCTTTCCAAATCAAGCAGCAAAACTAGGCAGCACAGTGCCCAACAACTTGGGCCTAGGTGTCCAACAACTTGGGCCTGGATGTCCCAAAATTTAAAAATTCTGGTTGTATGGCACATCAGGTGGGCCACATAATCATTACATCCAAACCATAGAAAGTGGAGAAGAGAGGAATAAAGGAAATCTCATCAAGATGGGGTCCATGGAGAATGGCCCCATCAAGATCACATGCATGCAAGTGATGGCTAAAAAGACCTTATCCAAGGAGTGGTGGACCTTCACCATTGATGTGGTGAGTCCTACACTCTCCATATGAAGCAACAAAAGATCTATGACAATAAGAATCATGCAATCTATCCTACATGCTCACCCACTTGTTGGATCTTCAAGATTCTTCAACCACCATGCTCCTTAAGCTTCAAGGAAGGAGGTTCAATGGTGATGATGGATCTTTGATGGTTAGATCTAGGGGGAAAGAAGAGGAAAGAGGGCTGGAAAAATTCAGCAATGGAGGACATTTGCAAAGAGGAGAAGAGAGAAATGAAGAAAGAGAGAGGGAGATGAGAGAGTTTCTAAGGTTGAAATGATTGCTTTCTTAGAAAAAGATGAATTTTTGAAAAGAGAAATAATCATTGCTCATGGGATAAGGTGGCTCATCATTGCCTAGAGAAGCTAATCTCATCATGGTTTTCTTGAGAAAAGAAGCCATCATTGCTAGGCTAAAGGTGGCTTACATTGGGAATAGTGCACATGGGGAAATGTGCAATCAGGTGGGTCCCACCAAAAATGTAATCAATGGTCCAAATAATGTGCGGCCCATAACTTTTGATGGACATGCCGGATTTACGCATGAGACACGACGCTAGAACCACGACGATGATGCAGTCGCAATGGCATAGGTCTTGGGTCAATCCGAGTCGGGTCTACGTGACCAAACTCGAGGGTGACCGCAATCACTATCCGAAGGTCGCGGGTCGCCGAAATTTAACCGGTAGGACCGCGGGACCAAAATACATGAGATGCATACTCACACACACAAATGCCCACATGCGAACTCGGGTCAGGTCTCACACATTTGCTCAACGGAAATTAGCTTGGGCAAGATTGAATTTAGCCTAACTGTAATCACCTTAGAGAAAATCTTGTATACACAATTACACAGACTGATTGGATGAAAATTAGAAAAGGACTTTGGAGCCACACATTTGGGGATTAAACAAAGGAGAGTTGCAGAAAAGGCTCTAGGTAGCGTACCTCCCTGGAAGAGGAAGTTTACTGCTCCGAGGAGGTCTGTTGTGACAATGTTCTAGCACGATGCAAAGAAAGTGCCAGAGAACCCGTCAGGACCATGGGCTCCGTCAGCTGGCAGTGCAGAAACAGTTAATTTCACTTAATCAATTGAGGTAGGGGCCAAGAGGAAATTGTTGTCGGCTTGGGAGACTAACGCTGGGATGATGTTGGTGGAATCACCAACTTGCACCATTGATACAGCTGAGTAAAGGGTCTTGAATAAATCTGCAGCTGCGTCTCTCATCTAGGGTTGATCTGCAATGACGGATCCATTCTATAACACAACCTGACTGATATGGGTTCTTTTGAAATGGCCCATAGTAGAGGCATGGAAGAACTTGGAGTTCCTATCACCCTCTTTTATCAAAGTGGTTCTTATAGAGAAGTTTTTAAGTTTCGTACGACTTCTCTGTGTCTCGCAAAAATTGAGTAAAGATGGAGTGTGTGCGAGAATCGATGATTGTGGAGTTATGATGAAGATGACATAGAGATAGAGAATCCAACATGACATGTTGCAGAATAAAGATTAGAGTCATGGTGGGGATTGTTGAAAACCATATGCCTCAAATCTATGCTAAAATAGGGCCACCAACCGGCCGACAGTGTGGTCGGCTAGTTGAAGGATATCGAAAATATTCAAGTTTTTTTTTGCAAAACTCTCTAGACAGTTTTGGGAGTTTTCGACAGGTTGACCTGACCGATCGAAGCATATTGACCGATTGACTCGATAGATCAATGTGTTGCGCAGTTTTGCGCGTTTTAAAGCAATTTGTTTCTATTTTTAGTTTTACTTATTTATATGAGTGTAATCAAGATTATAGTTAAACATAAAACGTGCTTAAGGGTTTGAGAAGGCTTTTAGAGAGAGAAAAACCTATGAATTTTCTCATGGGGTTTTAAATCAATAAGATTTTATCTCTTAATGACTTTGATATTCATATAATACTATCGTTTTGTACACAAAGTGCAGCTCGATCGGTAGGGAGGGCCATCAAATTAATGATATGTTTTTGGGGCCATGTATCTGGATGCCTCAAAACGTATTATTGGTGGGGTCCATTGATTTGGATAGCAAATAAAGAAGAGATATAAAGGAAACGGCCACGTTCTCTGCACGAGTTTACTGATCCGGCAATTTAAAATCCTTGTCAACCACAGCGATATGTCCGAGGCAACAGGTCAGATTGTTGGGTGGTGGGGACCACCTGGGCCAAAAACCCTGGCCCATGGTAACTGGCTTATGCATTAACCCGCGTGTTTGCACGCATGGGCGTCATTGATCCAAGCCATTCATCAAGTGTGTAATACTGGGACCATGCCATGACCGTAACATGGCGCTCTCATGGTGCACCGGATGAGATGAGCGGCTTGACTTTTGGGAACTTCGAGTTAACTGTGGTTTCCATCTGATGGTTGTTCCGGATCTCTTACACCTGTGCCGGGTTGGCATGTGTATGGCGAGGCCCCTTCCATCTCTCATGCGATCCTCGGTAGTATTCTCACCATTGCCTCGACATTGTCACGTGATAAACACGCGGACAACACCTGCTTTACGGAAATGGATTGCGTCAGGCGGGCGCCGCTTCGGTGGATCCCCGAGTCCACCGAGGTGGGTGGGATCCCTGACCGTGGGACTCACCGTGATGTGCGTGCGTTATATCCCTACCGTCCATCCGTTTTGAAAACTCATTTTAGTCTATGATCCCAAAAATGAAGCATATCCAAATCTAAGGTGAACCATTATTAGAAACAGTTGTAATCGACCGTTAAAAACTTGTAATGGCCCACAAAAGTTGTGGATCAAGCTGATATTGATGTAGTCTCTGCATCGAGATATATTTGACCTTATCAACGTTTTGGATGGAAAATAATCATTCGGTGGCCCCATTATTTTTTAACAATACGAATTCAATCACCACGGTTTCCTATAGTGTGGTTCACTTGGGAATTGGATCTACTTAATTTTTTGAATTATGTTTTTAAATGAGCTATCAAAGGTTTTTCTATCTTCACTTTGTCATTTAAAAAAAAAAAGAAAAAGAAAAAAAAGAAGAAGAGTTATATCTATTTAAAGGATTTTCTTAAGGATACACACCATGGTAACCCCACATAGAAACCTATGGTTATCATTAGAGGTGTACGCGAACCAAGTTAGCTCGGTTAGCTCGCATGACTCGACTCGAAAAAGCTTGATTCGACTTGGTTCGAAGCTGACTTCAAGCTGAGTCGAGCTGATTTTTTGAGCTTGAAAATGAGTTCGAGCCGAGTTTGAGCTGGCCCCAGCTTGACCAGACTCGGATTGAACCTAGCTCGAACCGAACTCAGATCAAACCAATTTGGTGACTCGATTACTTTGATATTTGATGTTGCTCACAAGTGTTTGATGAAATGCCTCAAAGAAGTGTGGCTGGTGGCAAGGAAGGTGTGTATATGAAACCAACACCCTTTTTTTTTTTTTCCTGATTTTTATGTTGCTTAGAAGGTGTTTGATAAAATACCTGTAAAACCATTGCTGTTGTCTCAAATACAGTGAGATTTTGAAGGTGCAGTCCAGGTGTTTGTGAAAATACTGCAATGGTGAACTCGACTCGATCTTAGCTTGAACTCGGCTCGAACTGGCCCAAGCTGGTGACCGAACCGTGCCGAGCTGGCCAGTCGGGCTTGAGGACTGAGCCAAGCTGAGTTTGAGCTAAGGTCAGGTAGTGGCCAAGCCAAGTCGAGTTGAGGCTAGCTCGACTCGGTTCGACTTGATGTACACCCCTAGTTATTATTCCATGCCCATTGATCCATGTAATGTGGCTTAACTGAGTTGTATATTTGGTTAATAATTTTCCCAGAGATCTCGAATTGAACATATAAGCTGATGGATGGAGTTGATTTTTTACAACATTAGCTAAATGAACATATCCATGAGCACTTGAGAACTAAGAAGCTCTCACCAGGAGAGATGAGAGGGAGAGAACGAGCCCCATGGAGAAGGGGCGTTAGAGGTAGTAAGGTAAGTAAAGGTAGATCACCCAAATCCCTAGTAGACTGCAGATTTGAAAGAATCAGAGACGAGGGTTTCAGTCTCTTTGTGGGTAACCTGCGTTCGACTACTCAATTGAAGATCTTCTCAAGATTTTCCAGTGTTACGGGAAAGTTAATGGCGTATACATACCGTTTTTTCCAGGCACCAAATCTCCCAAGGGTTACGCGTTTGTGAGATTTTAATATGCAGATGACAGGAGAGCTATAATGGGGTGCTCAATGAAAAAAAAAATCGATGTAGAGAGGTGACAATGAAGGAAGTTAGGTCCATATCTAAAACCTCTACGAAGCCGCATTCTGTTAATGCAGTCTTTACTCATCGTCCCAAGCTGGGATCCTATGTTGACGTGGTCAAGAATGGGGGAACAGGTCTGCTGCCTTGGAAACAGGATACATCTTAGGACCTAGAGGCTAAAATAACCACGGTGGCTGACCTAGAAGTAGTCGCTAAAAGGCTGAATGAATTGAAACTGGGATTAGAGGGTCAAGTTGCAGATAAATCGATTTCAGTTCTGAAACTGGTCTCGGTTATAAGAAACTCTAAGTTTGCTTCCTCCTCCACTCATGTAATCAGGACCTCTCCCTCCCAATTCCTGATTATCCTGAAGTCAGATAAGGATCAAAAAGATTTTATAGTAGATTCCCAACTTCATTGTCTAATGGGGTCTCCAATCGATTTGCCCTTGGTCTGAACATGTAGACGAAGGAACGGAGGAAATCTGGATTCGGATCTTCGGCATCCTAGCTCAAGCATGGTTCAAAGCGGTTATCCTAGACTTGGGTAATTATTTTGGGAAGGTGACTCAAATGGACACTAATAGCATATTTGACTTATTCCAGATGTATGCCAAGGTAAAGATCCAACTTCGTCCAGGAGCCAATACGAGATAGGTGTTGAACCTTCGGGTTTTAGACAAGGTCTATCCAATCTTAGCTGAGATAGAACCAAGGCAAGAGGTGGGGGTGGAAAGCCTTCGAAGAACTCTCGGAGCCCATCAAATAGAAGTGTAAAGCACCAAAGATTAGGTCGAAAAGAGGTTTTCAAACTCTGATTTGGGAACAGATACACCCGGCAACTGTTTGTCTAAATGCCCGAGAGAACGATAGAGTTAGAGACAATGTTACCTCAGATTCCTAAGAGGATTCTAAGGTCAGAAACAATCCTAGATTGGCGCTGATGAATGAAGATATGCTAGAAATTCGAAACCCATCCAATGTGGGAAGTTCTCTAGCGGCCCCAGAAGTAGCTCTTGTCCCCCTCAGGAACAACAGCGAGGTAGAGACCATCCTTATGCTTGAAGATCAGGTGCTGTTAGAGCCTCTGAAATTGCTTAACCCTGCTGCTACATTCCCTGCCATTAGAGAGGAGGTCAGCAAGCATAGAACTCTCTAGTTAGTTGGCATGTAGAGTCGACTGCTCGCCCAGAAGGCAACGAAGAATCAGACCTCCCTGAGTCTCAAAGAGTTAAGAAAGGTCATGTGGAGTTACCATAGGAAGGAGATGAGAACAATTTTCCTCTGGAAGCCATACAATGTAGTTGCATGGAACAAAACAAGGGTTGGTTTGATACTAGTAGGTTGAGATCAACAGGAAATTCCCCTTGGAAATAACAAGGTGTGATTGAGGAAAGCCAAGATATGCATGTAGTCGTTAGCTTAGTTCCTGCTAAGGAGAAGACAGACCCCATCCAACTATCCCCTATCTAGGATTTTGACAACGAACTAGCGTTAGCGGTGGATCTCTCCCCATATTTCGACAGAGAACTTCAACTGCAAAGCTAGACAGATCCTATGATAATTTCGGAGGTGGAAACCTCTGGCGACAACAATGCTCCTTCAAGCGCCCTTGGGCAGCCAGAGTTCCATGAAGATGAACACCCCCATCAGGACCCCCCACCTCCATTTCTATTAGAGGAGGCCAATATTACGAATTTTCCTACAAACACAACTCCCCCATTAGTTCTAAAAACTATAAGAATATCTCGGATAAAAACGGGGAAGGAGAATGGTATTGCAGGTTAAGAAAGCTGAAGAGGAGGGCCACGAACATGGGTTGTATCACAGATGGATAATTTCCTTTTGTGGAATGTAGAGGGTCAAATATTACATATTAGACCCTAGTTATTGCCTGATTTTATGAACATGATACTGTTTGACATCCTATTTTAATTGTGTTTGTATTGCAAGGTGAATTTAGGAGCTTGGACTGAAAAAGGGTACTAAAAGCATGGATTTGATGCTCACAAGTCACCAAGGCAAGGGATGGATTTTAGGGGACCGAGATCAAAGAATTTACACACCAGAGATCCAAAAAAAATCAAGTGATCAATGATAAAGAGGCCTGAAAGTCATTCTGAATGCAAGATTACAAGGTTCCTACCATCCGTTTGGCTCGAAACTTTATATCTAAACTGAGGACCCTAAATTAATTGTACACATCAAATTTCACTCATTGGATCCTTGTGGAAGTGGCCCAATAGACATATCATCCCATAAAATACTTATCTAGGGCCCACTTGATATTTGGATATGCTTCAATTTTGGTCTCAACCCATTAAATGAGGTGGCAAAACGGATGGACGGAGTAGATTTCTCGTAAACGTCACAGTGGACCCCACCTGGGGACGTACGTGTGCACAGTAGGTGGACGCACGCAGTGCACCATATGCACGGTTAGGTCAAACGCAGTTTAACACGATAATTTCAAGTTGAAAGGGAGCCTTCTCTCCAGCATCCGCACGTACCGACGCTGGAATGATGTAGTGGGTCACCACCATCATCCAGATAGATAATCTGGACTATCCATTTGCTCCTTAGGGTGGCCACGACCTTCACCAAGGTTTCCCTTTGGTCCCATACACGTGTACACACATAGATTGACAGAAAACGTAAGATGAACGAAGAGGTGAGTTGATATAGTGGGTCGCACCAAACTTGGGTAAAAGTACCCATTCTCGACTGGTGTTTTGTCAAGAATCTAATGGATGGGGTGGATTCTTCCGAAAACATCACTATGGGGCCCACCGATCATCGCAGTGTGATCTATTTTCCACAGGCACTGCATCCGTGAAAATCGACCACAGTGGGCCATTCTGTGATCAAGGGTACAGTTGGATCAATGATCCAAACTATCCACAAGTTGAAAAAGGGGGTCTTTACAGCAACCATGGAGCCAAATCAGATCGTGGGACGATCTTCTAGCCGAGAACTCCACCCAAATGCAACTCGTTTTGCATTTTCTTGCGCAAGGTGCTGTGTAAAAAGCTTTCTAGGAGCTTCTGCACCAACTCCAGTAGCCTCTCCACCGGCCCTTGCTGCCTATAAAAGGAAAGAAGAGAGTGAGAGCTTGAAAATCAATCCTTGGAGCCATGGATGTGAGAAGAAAAGGAGCGAGAAAGAGAGCGGGAAGACGCGTAGGACGACCAGCCTTAGAGTTTTTCTTTCTCCCTTCTCCTTCATTATTCTCTTTGATGTTTTTAAGAGTTTTTAGCCTCATCATGTCTGTAATGAGCTAAACCTCTTAGTTAGGGCTAAGAGGTGATGCTCGTAGCGTGATGGGAGACTTTTTTCTTTATGCCTTTTGATTATGTTAAAGTTGAACTGATTTTCATTCTAGTTTGATTATAAGGAATGCCTTTAGTTTTTAATGGTTCGTTGT
The DNA here is from genome assembly GCF_029962835.1 of Magnolia sinica. NCBI lineage: Eukaryota > Viridiplantae > Streptophyta > Magnoliopsida > Magnoliales > Magnoliaceae > Magnolia > Magnolia sinica. The sequence goes on along the minus strand of NC_080589.1, from coordinate 60,253,750 downwards.
GAGTTAAAGTACAATAGATCTATGATAACTTTGAGCATATTCTTTTCATTATTATGATTATGAAGTTTGGAGGCCCTATTGTTCACTATCGTCTCCTAGACATGGTTGGATGATGTAATCCTTCCTAACGTTCATAACTCTCTTAGATTGGCTGTGGATTGGTTAAATTCTATTGTTTGCTTTGTCTCATAGGCATGGTTTTGTGATGAAATCAAGTCTAATTCACATCCTTCTCATCTCTTGAAAACTGGATCAAAGGAAGTTTAGATTTGGTTTTTAATGATATATCTTCCAACTGGATGATGATGGGACTTTAAATCCAGTTATGTTTATGAATCAAGCATAGATCTCCTTGATCTCTACAAGTGGATCCTTGGAAACCCTAGTTTTTCACCTTTGAATTTTACAAGTTTTAGTTTAATAAATCACCCTAGTTTAGATTACGTATAAGGTTTAATCCCTGTGGATTCGACCTCGGTCTTACCGAGATTATTACTACATCGCAACCCTATACTTGGGGTGTGAACGAGTTTTTGGCGTCGTTGCCAGGGATTGACAGTTACGTTTTTCTGAGATTAACTCGTTTTAGAATTAGGTAAGATTAGGGTTTTTCTAGTTCTTAATTCTGGGTTTAGGTTTTTCTATTTGATCTCTAGAAACTAACATAACTTTCCTGTTTTGTAGGGCCCTGACATAGATGTTCTAAATTGGTAATCTCTTTCTAATCTTCTAGTATTTCTATCTTCTATTTTTAGATTAGGTTTTATTTTCTATTTTTAGAAACTTTCTAATACTATGATTTCTTTTAATTTTAGAAACTAACTCACTTTCTAATTTAGGTTTAGAACTTTCTTAATTTGTTTTTAGAAGCTTTCTATTTCCTTTTTTTTTTAGGAATTTTCTTTTTAGTTTACTTTATATTTCTTTAGGAACTTTCTATTTTTAGAACTTGACTTGTTTTGTTTTGTTTTGTAGGTTTTTAACTTAGGAACTTCTAATTTGGTAACTTCTTTCCTACTCTTTTCTCTTTATTTCTAGATTTCTATTTCTTTTCTTCCTTTTTAGATTTAGGTTTATAATCTAAATTGAGGGCTGCAAGTGTTTCATGCCCAAGTGGGTCCATGACAACACTCAACGTCTCTTGACTGAAGGAGGATTGGTTGAGGGGTTAACTATCCATCACATGACTAGACACTACTTGAGATCCCTAAAGTTAATGAAGTGATGGCTGCAAACCAACCTCTTTTACCCCAACCTAGGGTGGAGGACATTCAGGATGAGAATGAGGTGCATTAAGCACCCTCGCCTCGTACTGTACGAGATTATTTACAACCGGTGGGGGTGAGTACACCCTCATGCATGATTTTTCCTGAAAATAAGAGATACATAGATATCAAGCCAGGGGTGATCCAACTCCATAAATTTCATGAGCTTAAGTCCGAAAATCCATATTTACACCTGAAAGAGTTTGATGAGATCATAGCCACTTTATATTTTTCAAACATATCTGAGGACATAGTCAGGTTGAAACTCTTTCCCTTTTCTTTGAAAGAGAAAGCTAAGACGTGGTTGCATTCACTACGTCTTAGATCTATTGGCACATGGAATGATATGACAAGGGAATTTATAAAGAAAATTTTCCTATACCATAAGGCGAACACCCTTAGAAAGTCAATCATGAACTTCGCCTAAAGGGAAGATGAAACATTCTTCTAATGTTGGGAGCGGTTTAAGGATCTTGTCAGTTCATGCCCACAACATGGTTTTAAAATGTGGTGCATCATGAATTTTTTCTATGATGGACTGATATCTCCCATATGCCAATTAGTCGAGACAATATGTAATGGGGAATTCATGAATAAAAATGTCGATGATGTGTGGGACTACTTGGATAGACTTACTGAAAATGCACAATCATGGGACACATTCCCAAAATCAAACACCATGTCTAGGCCGACTCAATCTAAGGAGAGGGGTGGAATGTATCTCAGAGGACGATAATATCAATTCTAAAGTAACTAATGTCATAAGAATATTCGAGCCATGGAATTAAAGAAGGATAAGGTTAATGAAACTGTTTGCGGTATTTGTGAAGGCAACATTTATACAACTGAAAATTGTCCAACAATACTTGCCTTTTGAGGGTTGCTGAATGAGGAATCCAATGCCTTGAACAATTACCAAAGACCTTTTAATGGACCTACCTCCAATACATACAGTCCTAGTTGGAGAAATCATCCAAACCTCAGTTGGAGGAATGGACAAACTGCTAATCCTCAAGGTTACTTTAATCAAATTCCAAATCAAGTGAAACCTCAAGAGGATCCGGTTCTAAAACATATTCAAAATTAAGAGCTTATCACTTAAGGAATATCGCAGACCCTTCAAGATATTTCAAAGGCCATACAAGGGCGTGAGATAAAAATTTCAATTAGAGAAAAAAGGATTCTTCCAGCCTAACCTTTCCCCAATCTTATACCGCAATATGAGATAAGTAATCTAAGCTCTTCAAATCAGATGGAGCAAGCTAAGTCTATCACCACTCTTAGGAGTGAGAAGATAATTGACAAATCTATTCCAGTAAGGGCTGAAAGGCCTAAAGATCCAGAAGAGGACAATGATGATAGACTTATCACTACTCCATAAGAATTGGAACTGGAACTTCAAGGCAAGCTGATTGCTTCATTCCCCCAACGGTTGGTTACACCAAAACCTCTCTCTAACTCTCAGGATATTATAAAGGTGTTGAAACAAGTGAATGTCAATATTCTTCTACTTGATGCCGTAAAACAAATACCTTAGTATGCCAAATTTTTGAAAAACTTGTTTACGACCAAAAGACGGTAAAATATTCAAAAGAAAATCTTCTTAACTGAGAAAGTGAGTGCCATCCTAAAGCAAGATGTACCACAGAAATTTAAAGATCCCGGTAGCCCAATCGTCTCTGTGTAATTGGGAATTACCGCATTAAGCACACACTTCTTTACTTAGGAGCGAGCGTAAGTTTGATTCCCTACTCGGTGTACAAACAGTTAGGTTTGGGTGAATTAAAACCCACCTTAACCACATTACAACTTGCTGACCACTTTGTTCATGTACTACCCTGTAGATTTTATCGTCCTAGATACTGAACCCATCAGTAACATGAGCACTCAGATTCCCTTCATTCTTGGTCACCCACTTCTTGTCACTTCAAACGCAATCATCAATTGCAAGAATGATGTCATGAGCATGTCCTTCGAGAATATGACATTGGAGTTAAACATCTTTTTTAACACGGGCAAATGGTTAGGAGATGATGACGATTTTCACGACATTAACATGATTGACTCTTTCATGGAAGATAGAGTGCCTCTGACCTTATCCTCCGACTCTCTAGAGACGTGCCTGCCCCACTCCCATGATTTTGATGATGACATGATCAGGGAGATGGTTGCCATGCTTGATACTATGTCGGTACTTGAAGTTAACCGGTGGAGGCTACAATTTGAAGAATTGCCCCAAACCAAAGAAGTACCTCTGCCGTCTAACCTCTAGGCACCGAAGCTTGACTTAAAACCTTCGCCTTTTGACTTAAAATATGTTTATTTAGGTTAAGATGAGACATACCTGGTGGTGATATCTTCCCACCTGGAGAAAGAAGAGTAGAGTATGCTTATATATATTCTCATTGAGTATAAGGGAGCCCTTGGATGGATGATTGCGGAACTCAAGGGAATTGACCCTTCGATTTGTATTCACTGCATTTATCTCGAGGATAATGCGAAGACTTCTCGGCAATCACAACGTAGTCTAAATCCAAACTTGAAAAAAGTGGTTAAGGCCGAGTTCTTAAACTATTGGATGTGGTATCATATACCCTATATCCGATAGTCAATGGGTGAGTCCAACTTAGGTTGTTCCTAAGAAGTCCAGAATCACCATCATTGCCAATGCCAATAATGAACTCGCGCCAACTAGAGTTACTACTGGTTGGAGAATGTGCATTGACTATAGGAAGTTGAATATCGTCACGAGGAAGGACCACTTTCCTTTGCCCTTCATTGATAAGATCTTGGAAATGCTACCTTGTAAGACCCATATCCTAGACCGTACCATTCCTTAGACTCCCGCTGTCCTTCTGGTCGAATTTTGGTGACATGCGACGCGTAAATAGCATTTGCACGTGAACCTAAGTCACATTCTGTCGATTCGAGTCAACTCGACCGGAGACTTGTACCCTAGTGACCCCGTCATCGCTGCGGTTCCAAGGTCACGTCTCACGCGCTAATGCGATACCCAGGTCAGGAGTTATAAGCCTGCGTTTATTTCAAAAAAAACACCACACATTGTAAATCCCAAGAAGAGAATCTCTATAACCTATCAAATCAATCCCATCAATCAAGTCAAGTATACATCCCATCACACCCATCCCTCTCTCACCCTAAAGTCAACAACACCTATACCTATCCCATCCCTTCTTACCAAAAATTTAAGGCAACCCATCCTTCCCATGACATATCTCTTACACACCTCTTCTATCTCTCTCTCTCTCTCTCTCATTCCTCACTCCATTCCAAGGAGAGGGCATCCAAGCTTCTCATGGAGAAGCTATGGTGTGGCCCACTTCATACCCCTCTAATCTCCCATCCTAGCCATCCAACCTTCATCAACTTCCATCAAAAGGAGAGCCAAGGAGTTTATGAGTCCAAGGAGCCAAGAAGGAACAAAATTGGTGGGTAAGCCATCGTTGATTTTCATTTGAGGGCCCACTTATGATGAGACCCATTTTGATGTATATGTTGTGAACCAAGGGGGACCCATAGTGGCGGGGTCCCTCCACTACCCCGTCTCTCTCTCTCTCTCTCTCTCTCTCTCTCTCTTCTATATTTTGCTGCCCACCATGATGAATTTATTTTATCCATGTCATCCACTGAGTGGGCCCACCTGGCAGTCCGTTTGGATAGGCCTGATTAGAGGGAAACTCAAATATCAGCTTGATGCTAACCTAGTGGGCCTTACACGTGGGACAACCACCTTGATGATGTGTTGGATCCACACCGTCTAAGCATGGATGGTGGGTCCCACGCAGCATGCAGCTACTGCTACATTATCGCCAGCAAGTCTGTGGGACTAATCACGAGGTATGTGTATATCCATCATCCACACAGTAGGACGGTGCGAGCCACCTCTATGTAAATCTCCTATCAACACCGTCCATCTGTTGAACCCTAGCTGTATAGCTAAGCCGATGTATTGACATCAGCAAGTTCTGAGGAATGAGGTATGTGTTATATCCAAACCATCCATCCCTACCCAGGATTTTGGTGGCCACCTTGAGGATGTGTTGATTGTCCACCGTCCACACGTGGGATTTAATGTATTGCATCCATACCATCCAATCCATGGACAGTGGATGCAGATTGGCTGAAGTACCTCACACCAGCTAGATTGTCGAGGTATTGACGTCAGCAAGTGTTGTGGGTCCCATGACATCAGCAAATTCTATGGGGCCCACACACTATGTATGTATCTTATATCCACACTTTCTGGTATTTTCTGGACGGTGGAGCTAGGCCACACATGTGGCATCCACACTGTCTAGCAAGGATGGTGGGATCCACCGTGATGTAAGTGTTTTATCCATGCTGCCGAGCAGTGTGGGCCCCACACGTGGAAGCCATGTGATGTATGTGTTTTTATCAACACCGTCCATCTATTTGGTTGATGGGTGTCAGCAAGTTTCGTGGGGCCCACTTGATTTTGTTGTGTATTCCATGTCGTCCACCTGTTTTACATCCAGCCGCTCATCTGTTTTATATCCACACTGTCAATCTTATGATGAGGCCCAAAGTAATGTATTTATAGCCCATTGGATGAGGCCCGATGTGATGTTTATATGGCCCATGTGGTGAGGCCCAACATGATGTTTATGTGGCCATGAATGCAGCCCATTGTGATGTATATTGGGCCCAAGTGATGAGGCCCATTGTGATACATTTGAGGGCCAGGTGATGGGGCCCATTGTGATGTATATTAGGCTCGTGTGAGTGGCCATTGTGATGTATATTAGGCCCATGTGAGAGGCCCATTGGTTGTATAGGAGGCCCATTATGTATGTGTGAGGCCCACCTGTTGTATATGAGGCCCGTGTTTGAGGTTTGATGAGATGTACACATGGCCCAAGTGATGAGGCTCATTGTGATGTATATGAGGCCCATGAGTGAGGCCCAATATTATGCATATGTAGCCCATGAGCGAGGCCCATTGTAATGTGTAGTAGGCCCTTGAGTGAGGCCCATGGTGATGTATATTAGGCCCTTATGTGAGGTCATGGGCCCACTATATGTTATGTTAGGCTCTATGTGGGCCACTCCTTGGGAGAAATGTTGGTTAAATGTCCACATTGATGGGTAATGATGGTTAAATGTCTACATTATGACCTTCCCTTAGGCCTTTTTCAACCCATTCTAATCCTTCTTTAAGTGGGTTAACCTAAATCTTTGGGCCCCATTGATGTTACATGGTCCATCAGCACCGTAAACGAATGGCTTCATGCTATCGGATTTGGCATATCTACAGCCGAGGGCCGATCCTTATATTATGGTTTATATCGGCTGTTCATCTATAGACCTAGCCTTGCATATAGGCCGATTATCGGTGCTGGTTATCAATACCGATTATGAGTATGTGACAACATAACATCATGATACATGCTCATACGCATCATCTACATGTTTATTATAAGGTGTGGTTGACCATTGCATATACCATAGGGCATGTTGTTTATGGGACTCCCTGATAGGCGAAGTCGTCCTACATGAGCACACGGTATGCGTAGGATTGATGTATAATTAGACTGTGTGACTCATACATCTCCTATTTTGTGATATGACCACCATACGCCCTAGCGACATCAGGGTTGTAGCCTCCACATGCATGTCGTGGATGGCCAGATGGGACACAAGAAATATTTGGTTCTACCATAGGGGCGCCATAGATATCCTTAGGTAAAAATTCCCAAACCCCCAAGGCCAGGGGATGCTCTAACGTTTAGACTAAGTGGATATACATGAGCGCATGAAGACCATATACCAGTAGGCCGCGTCTCCCACTGTGTTGTGGTCAGTTAGAAGGGAGTGTAACCTTACCTGCCTGAGTGAGGGGACAACATCTAGGTTGAGTTTGACCATCTTGAGGAATGGGTCTACTATCGACGAGCCGGACCCGATATTGGTAGGCGGATAGTGAGGTCTCTTCTACTTACCTAGTTGTGTGCTCGGATAGGGGCGACAAGCTGACATAGAGTGTACTAGACCCCGGTGATAATCCTAGAGATATACGGTACTGATATGTGGATTTATTGAGCAGGAGTTACATACTCAACATTTTACTCATTTATTCATTCATTCACTATCCACTTGGGCTGGTGATGCGTAACTAATTGTTTTGTATACCTTCGCAATGGCCAGGATTTCGGTTGGAGTGCATGACCAACCTGAGATCAGGAGTTTATCACATTGAGTCTATCTATCCAAATTTAGGTATGAGACTAGTTTGGATTGAAGTCCCTTATGATGGACCCCATAGCTTGCGACACTACGTACTATTATCCCGACTCCACACTCCAGCTTGTTCATTTCATTCGCACCGTATATTACATTGTATCTATGATATTTGACTTATCATGTCTCCACATTACATGGTTGATCTACATTGCTTCCTCAGTATATGATATTAGCTTATTATATTTTTACATCGCATAGCCTGGAAGGCTAATAGTATTTATGGACTTACCAACATGTTTTCACATTACTCTGATAGTGCATACTTGACACTTTCCTTGTGCACACACTTACACCACTATCTAAGCTTTCTATAAGTTTATACACGATAGATGTGTGCAGGTGGTGTTAGCCGTCTTATGGAGCTTTGATTTATATATATATATATATATATATATATATATATATCCCTTTTAGCACTGTATTCAACTTTTTATATTAGTGGATATGTGATTATGATGTTACCTTTGTGATTTGGGTAAACTTGTGGTTATGCTTCTTACGAGATAAATGTACGATGAAAAATCCTCCTTGTAGGATCCCAGGATTGGAATCTGGCGTATGGGTGTTAGGAGATGAGAATGGGGTACTAAGGAGGCTGTTGGCACTGTATTGGGTGATCGAAAACTTTATAAGCCCAGTTTTCAAGTTTGGGGTGTGACATAACTGGTCATTCCTATTACTGTTTCCTTGACAGATATTCAGGCTATAATTAAATAGAGATAGCCACTGAAGATTAGGAAAAGATTACATTTGCATGTCCTTATGACACCTTTGCGTACCGAAGGATGTCATTCAGACTATGTAATGCCCCCGCTACCTTTCAGCAATGTATGATAAGTATCTTTTCTGATATGGTGGGGCAATATCTAGAGGTCATCATGGACGATTTCTGTCTTCGGTCCATCTTTCAGCGAGTGCTTAAAGAGTCTTAAATGTGTGTTGAAACGATGTGAAGAAAAGAATTTAGTACTCAATTAGGAGAAGTGTCATTTCATGGTTCGTAAGGGAATTGTCCTTGGACATATCATCTCGTCCAAAGGAATCGAGGTTGATAAGGCAAAAATTGATCTTATCTCTAACTTACCTCTACCCAAGAACATACAGGACGTGCGATCTTTCTTAAGACACATCGGTTTTTACAGACGATTCATAAAGGACTTTAGTCTTATCTCTCATCCTCTATATAATCTACTTTAAAATGATACACCATACGAGTGGACTGAGCCATGTCAGGAAGCTTTCACTAAGCTTAAGGGCATGTTAACTACTGCACCTATCATACAGCCACCCCAACTGGGGTCTTCCTTTTGAACTTATGTGCGATGCGTCTGATTATGCACTTGGGGCGGTTTTAAGCCAGAGAAAAGAAAAGGGGCCATACGTTATTCATTATGCAAGTAAGACTTTAAATCCTGCCCAAGTGAACTACTCGACTATGGAAAAGGAACTCTTAGTCATAGTGCTCGCTCTGGACAAATTTAGATCCTACTTGATCGGATCCAAGCTCATCATTTACACAGATCATGCAGCACTCAAGTATCTTCTTAGTAAGAATGATGCTAAGCCCCACCTGATAAGATTAATCCTTCTAATCCAAGAATTTGATTTAGAAATTAAAGATAAAAAGGGAGTGGAGAATGTAATGGCTAACCATCTTTCCTTCCTTAATCCATATGATTCCCTTGAGACGACACACATCAATGACATGTTCCCTGACAAACAATTGTTCAATGTCTCCCATTCACCTTGGTTCGTAAATATTGCTCATTATTTTGCCACAGGTTTCATACTGACATATTAGACTGTGTAAGATAAGAAGAAAATTTTCACCGAGGTGCGCAACTTCTTCTAGGACGATCCATATTTGTTTAAATATTGCCTAGACCTAATCTTAAGGATATGTGTGCCAGACTTGCTGGAGTTAGGTTAAAGTAAATGTTGACGGATCTGCTAAATTCAATCCGGGCGCTGCGGGGGGAGGGGGAATATGCCGAGGTGATAGAGGCCATTTCCTGTTTGCCTTTTCCTCGGGCTATGGCATAGCTTTAAACATGTATGCAGAGTTACGGGCCGTGTATGAAGGTCTTCAAATCTATCTATCTAGGGGCGACAAGCGGATCATCGTCGAATCTGACTTGCTTCAGATTGTAAATTTATTGAACGATCAAAGCCAAGCGGGCTGGAAGTGGATTTACTGGATTAGAAGGATCTCCTCCTTAAGGAGAGGTGGCTGAGTAGAATTTTCCCACATCTTTCGAGAAGGGAACGCCCCGGCTGATGCGCTGGCCCTCCTGGGCAGCGACTCGCAAGCCTCTATTTTCTTCGATCGTCTCACAGTCCTCCCTGCTCAGATACGGGGTATGCTTTTCCTGGATAAGACAGGTTTAAGTACGATTAGACAGAATTAGTAAGTCCCTTGTTTCGCCCATTGGTCTTTTCCTTTTTGAAGGTTCGTTTAGGTCATTGCTTTCCCCGATGTATAGAGATATGATAGGTTTCCACAGGTCTTTTTTTTCCTGGGGTCTCCCGAATTCAGGGCCTTGTAATTCTCCTTCGTTTATCAATGAATCTTCTCACGGTTTATTAAAAAAGAAAAGGATATGTGTGCCAGACGATGAGCATCAAAGTATCATCTCCTTCCGTCACTCACAGGCCTATGGTGGTCACTTTTCTGCTAAAAAGACCATGGCTAAAATTTTGCAGTGTGGCTTTTACTGGCCCACTATATTCAAGGACACTCATGAGTTTTACAAAGCTTATGACTGTTGTCAGAAATTGGGAGTATTGTCCCATTGAAATATGATGCCCTTGAACCTCATCCTTATCATAGAGGCATTTGACTATTGGGGCATCGATTTCATGGGATCATTCCTCCAATCATTTGGAAATATATACATTTTGCTCGCCATAGATTATATCACTAAATGGGTCGAAGCGATTCCATGTCGGAATAATGACCATCGCACGGTCATTAAATTCTTAAAAGAGAACATCCTTCCCGGTTAGAAATACCTCACATCATTATTAGTGATGGGGATTCACACTTTTGTAATAGACTATTTGAGAGTTTAATGAAGAAATATGGTATCTTTTATAAGGTGAGTAACCCATATCACCCACAGACAAGTGGGCAAGCTGAAATTTCCAATAGGGAGATCAAATACATTATGGAAAAAACGGTTAACCCTAATCATAAGGATTGGTTAATACGATTGACAAATGCTTTATGGGCTTACCGTACTGCGTTTAAGACCCCTATTGGAATGTCTCCCTTTAGACTTGTCTATGAGAAGGCTTGTCACTTTCCTATGGAGTTAGAACATAGAGCCTACTGGGTGATAAAAAATTTAAATTTTAATCTGGACAACGCTAGCTCGCTGCATAAACTGAAGTTGAATAAACTTGAAGAAATTCGAAACGATGTGTACAAGAACTTGAGAATTTACAAGGATAGGATGAAGGTGTTTCATGACCAACATATACATCGAAAATTATTCACGCCAGGTCAGAAAGTCTTTTTGTATGATTCTCGATTACATCTCTTTCTGGGTAAGCTCCGATCTCGTTGGACTGGCCCTTTCACTATTATCAATGTTTATCCTCATGGGGCTGTCGAGATTCAGAATCCAAACAATGGCAATGAGTTTAAAGTAAATGGACATCAATTAAAGCCATTAGTTGAGAAATTTGATTCAGAGGACATGTCCATGCCCCTGAATGATCCTATTTATCAGGATTGATCTCCTAGTCTGATGGAGGTATAGGTAGGTTTACTGCTTTCATATGACTAGGGTAGTTTACTTTTTATCGTTCTAGGTTAGTTGGCTTTATGCCATTAGGATAGGTTGCTTTCCAGTTGTTCTATGATATTTTATTTTTTGTTGGTTTCACTCTTGTGCTGACCCATTCTCTTGTTACAATCCTTTTAGGAAAGCCTCTTGATTTCTTCCTCAGGTAATATCTTTCCATCACTTCTCCTTTACTTCCGTTGTCTTATGTGCATTGCATGCTTATATCTTTACATTGAGGATAATATAGATTTTTAGGTTGGGGATGGGAGATTAGGTTACCTAATCAGTATTTTCTTGGTCTTGAGCAAAAATTGTAGAAATTTTTTCTAAAAATTCTTGTGAATTCGAAGTGATTTTGATGACCATCTTTGATTTAGAAATATAAGATATGTAATGTTAGTAATTTATGATTCCTGGATTCAACTATCTTTAGATCTCACAGTTAAATCAAATTGTTAATCCATAATTAGAAGTTTTAAACATTGATTGAGTCATGATTTCACATGTCACACGAAGCTTACACATTAAGGCTTCAGTTCAATATTGAATTATTAACTTGGTAATCATTAAAGCATGGAACGAACCAACCTAGGGAATTTGTCCATCATGTTTATTGAAGAGAGAGAGAGAGAGAGAGAGAAGAATATCTTGCTAAAAAATGGTTGTCTTTGAAAATGGCTACATATTAAAGATCTTTAAAAAGGTTGACACAGCGTGAAGCCATCGATGGAAAAATCAAAAGCTGAAAGAGTAAAAAGGCTGAACTATAAGGCAAGTTTCGGTTTAGGTTGGGATATCCAGGAATGCTCTGGTGCTTATCAATGTTATCATGAAAATTGACAATTGGACTCTTAATGTTAATAAGTCGAGATTACACTATACACCCATGGAACTTAATGTTTAGAATTATTCTAATTGATGTATTAATACTTTGAACTTGACTATGAAGTTTACCGTGTGCTTTGGTCTAAGAGAAAAGTAATACCCAACATTCATGAATCTTAGAATTCTATTGACTATATTGTTTTTCAAAAATTACTCGAGTTTATAAGAAATCATCTTGTAATTCTTAAATTATTTTTTGTATACTTTACTCGGGACTAGCAAAATGCTGGTTAGGGATTGTGTTGATGGTCAAATATTACATATTAGACCCCAGTTATTGCCTGATTTTACGAACATGATACTGTTTAATGTCCTATTTTAATCGTGTTTGTATTGCAAGGTAAATTTAGGAGCTTGGACTGAAAAAGAGTACTAAAAGCATGGATTTGATGCTCACAAGTCACCAAGGGGTGGATCTTAGGGGACCGAGATCGAATAATTTACATGCTAGAGATCCGAGAAAATCAAGCGATCAACGATAAAGAGGCCTGAAAGTCATTCTGAATGCAAGATCACAGGGTTCCTACTATCTGTTTGGCCCGAAACTTTATATCTGGCCGTAGGACCCTAAATTAACTATACATGTCAACATTTAGCCATTAGATTCTTGTGGAAGTGGCCCAACAAACAAATCATCCCATAAAACATTGCTATGGGGCCCACCTGATATCTGGATATGCTTTAATTTTGCTCTCAAACCATTAAATGAGGTGAAAAAACAGATGGATGGAGAGGATTTCTCGTAAACATCACAGTGGTCCCCACCTGGGGACGTGCATGTGCACAGCAGGTGCACGCATGTAGTGCACCATATGCACGGTCGGGTCAAACACAGTTTGACCCGACAATTTCAAGTTGAAAGGGAGTCTTCTCTCCAGCGTCCGCACATATCGACGCTGGAATGATGTAGTGGGTCACCACCATCGTCCAGATGGATGATCTGGACCTTTCATTTTCTCCTTAGGGTGATCACGACCTTCATCAAGTTTTCCCTTTGGTCCCATGCACGTGTACACATGTATATCGACAGAAAATGCAAGATGAATGGCGAGGTGAGTTGATACAGTGGGACACAAAAAACTCGAGAAAAAGTACTCAATCCCAACTGATTTTTCGGTAGGAATCTGATGGACGGGGTGGATTCTTCCGAAAACATCACTATGGGCCCCATCGATCATCACAGCGTGCTCTGCAGGCCCTGCGTCCGTGAAAACCGACCGTAGTGGGCCATTCTATGATCAAGGGTACGGTCGGATCAATGATCCAAACCGTCCACAAGTTGAAAAAAGGGGATCTTTACACCAAACATGGAGCCAAATCAGATCGTGGGACGATCTTCTGGCAGAGAACTCCACCCAAACGCAGCTCGTTTTGCTTTTTCCTGCGCAAGGTGCTGCGTAAGAAGCTTTCTAGGAGCTTCTGCACCGACTCCAGCAGCCTCTCCACCACCTCTTGCTGCCTATAAAAGGAAAGAAGAAAGAGAGCTTGAAAATCAATCCTTGGAGCCGTGGACATGAGAAGAAAAGGAGTGAGAAAGAGAGTCGGAAGACGGGTAGGACGGCCAACCCTAGAGTTTTTCTTTCTCCCTTCTCCTTCATTATTCTCTTTGATGTTTTTAAGAGTTTTTAGCCTCATCATCTCTGTGGTGAGCTAAACCTCTTAGCTAGAACTGAGAGGTGAAGCTTGTAGCGTGATGGGAGACCTTTTCTTTATGCCTTTTGATTCATGTAAAAGTTGAACTGATTTTCATTCTAGTTTGATTATAAGAAATGCCTTTAATTTTTAATTGTTCATTGTGACTTAAATTACAATAGATCTGCGATAGCTTTGAGCATATTCTTTTCATTATTATGAGTATGAAGTTTAGTTGCCCTGTTGTTCACCATCATCTCCTGGACATGGTTAGATGATGGAATCCTTCCTAACGTTCATAACTCTCTCAGATTGGCCGTAGATTGGTTAAATTCTGTTGTTTGCTTTGTCTCATAAGCTTGGTTTTGTGATGAAATCAAGTCTAATTCACATCCTTCTCATCTCTTGAAAACTGGATCAAAGGAAGTTCAGATTTGGTTTTTAATGATATGTCTTCTATCTGGATGAAAATGAGACTCTAAATCCAGTTGTGTTTATGAATCAAGCATAGATCTCACTGATCTCTTCAAGTGGATCCTTGAAAACCCTACTTTCTCACCTTTGAATTTTACAAGTTTTAGTTTAATAAATCATCGTTATTCTCTTAATTTTCCTAGTTTAGATTACATCCTCGTCTAGTTCTAATTCTGGTTACTTTCAGATTACGTACAAAGTTCAGTCCTTGTGGATTCGACCTCGGTCTTACCGAGATTATTACTACATCACAACCCTATACTTGGGGTGTGAACATGGAATGCTCGGGGAGTGGGAAATATCTCCACTCTAGCCTATTTTTCTAAGTTGATCAAGTGTTATAAACCTTTGTTGGTTGCTATCCTTGGGCCTATGTTAAAAGACGATAAAAGGGTGAGAATTGTTTTGAATCTCGGTTTCCACTCTTCACCCTCTAACGTAGACACAGGGGGTAAAATATGGGTGTCTTTCCATGATTACCTCAATGTATCAGTTGTGTCCAGCTCTAATCAGATGATATCTCTTAATGTGTGTTTACAGAACTATAGAGAGCTTGTCCTACACTCTGTGGTATATACCCGCTGTTGCAGGTTCCAAAGAAGATCACTGTGGGAAGAGATGTTAAACTTCAGCAGATTAGTCCAAGGCCCATGGGTGTTAGGTGACGATTTTAACGTAGTGGCCGCGTCAGATGAAAGACTGGGATCTCACAACCTAGACTTGGGTAGCTTTGCTAATTTCATTGAAGCTATTCACGAAGTCGGTCTTCTAGATGCAGGCTACACTGGAAACATGTTTACCTGGAGCAACAATAGGGTAGGTTTGGCTCGCGTGTGGGCAAGGTTAGACTGGGTGTTGCTTAACGACCAATGGGTAGTCGCTTTCCCTAGATTCAGAGTTGAGCACCTGGCCTGAATCTGCTCAGACCACGCGCCCCTTCTGCTTTCTTTCCTTGGGTTTTTTCCAATGATGGCAAGGCCTTTCAGATTGCTCAGATTTCGGACTCTTCATGAAAGTTTTCAGTAGGTAATCAAGAATGCATGGGATGGTTAGATCTCCCCCATCCTATGATTAATATACAACTGAAATTAAGAAGAGTTAAGATGACACTAAGGATTTGGAACAGGGATGTTTGTGGGAATGTTTTTCACCAGATCAAACAGGCAGAGCAGGACCTATCAGACATTGAAACCAGAATACATGCTTCTTTAGGTGAGGACTTTTAGTAGGAATGGGCGGTAGCCAGACACAATCTCTCTAAACTGCAACTAATGGAGGAGATGTTCTAGAAATAAAAGGCTAGAGTTCATTGACTGCAAGATGGAGATAAGAATACTAGGTTCTTTCATGCATCCACTACCAAAAAATTGAGCAAAGGCCATGGACTTTAAAAGTTTTTGGCCACAGATTAAATCTGTAGCAATTTTACTATAGATTTTATCCGTAGCTAAAACGTAATTGATCTGTAGCTAAAACCTACTTCCTCACCAAAGGCTTATTAGATATTGATGGTGCTTAAGGGGCTCCATGGGGCCCATTGGAATATATGTGTTTGATCTAAGCCGCCCATCAATTCTGATATATAATTTCAGCAGATGAGCCCAAAAATTATGTAAATTAAAGGTCTAAGTGGACCACACCATAAGAAGTAATAAAAATTAAATTTCTATTGTTAATACGTTGTGTGGTCTTCTTACAGCTTCGATCTAACTCATTTTTTGCATCAACACTTGAAACAATATTTTAAAATTAATGGACGGAGTGGATATATAAAATACATCACAGTGGGCCCCACGGTCCTAAAACCGAGGGTACTAGAGGCCGTCCGTCACACACCCCTCCCAAAATGAAAGCGCAACTCTCAAAACCAAATAATCCATCCGCCCTTTTCTCCCGCCCGCGCAGCAGACCTCCCAAAACCCTTCTCTCCATCTCTCTCTCTCTCTCTCTCTCTCTCTCTCTCACTCAGCCTCTCTCTTTCCCTCGACCTCTCTCAATCTCCTGCTCTCCCTATCTCTTGGCCGCATTCCTCTCTTTCTGTTTCCCAACCTCTCTCTCTCTCTCTCTCTCTCTATCCCTCTCGCTAGCGTTTTCAAAACCCCCTTTCGCTGCAAGAAGGAGAAGAAGAAGAACGGTTAGTCTCTCTCTCTCTCCCCCTCTCTCTCTCTCTCTTTCTCTCTCTCTCTCTGTTTCTGAAATCTATTGTGTTTGGATGCTCAATCCTTCAATCCCTATGAATGGAAACTGATCATGTTGCCTTTAATCCTTCAATCCCTATGCATTCTTTTCCATCTGTTGAGTTGCAGATCTTCTGATGTTTGAATTTCTTTCGGTTTTGATCTTTAAAGTTTTATGATTTCAGGTTTTAAGGTTTGTTTACTTGGAATGACGCTTGAAAATTTAGTTTTTGATCATGTCTCTAATGTCCTCATCCATTGATGAGAGTTGATTTCTTTCTTGATGGTTAGATTTCTTCAATTCAAGGATCTGTTTTGGTTTTGAGGGTTTTTTTTTTTTTCGGGAGATTCTTGTCATATTGTCGATTTCTGGAGATTTTTGTTTATGACAGAACCTTTTTAGGCTTTCAAGTGTTTCATTTCGAATTTTCTGGTTCATGGTTTTTTGTGCTCAGTTGGATTTTTTTTAATAATTTTGCTATTTTATTATATAAATGGTTTTGTTAGTATTTGAATTTTAATCTTATTGCTGAATATATATCAAGTGAAGTTGAGTTTAAAGTATGCTAGACTTCACAGGCCTATAACACTTAAATACCCAAAAGGCTTTGTTTTATTGGTTGGTTTTGGATATGGGGCAATTCCACTCTTGTATGTCAGGGTCTTGAGTTGAATTGGGACTCACCTGCATAAGAGGTGAATCGGTCCAATTAGGCTGAGTCAGCATTCATCAAAGATTGAGTCGTCGATTCATGTGTGATACGGAAAGGCTAGGAGGATGCATGAGGCCCACCCAAAACGTGCCTTGCTGTCCTGATAAGGTCAGATCCTACAGCTCTTTTTAGGTATGGATGACATGAAACCTGTCCATCATGTGCGCTTTCTCATGTTTTCCTTGGTGCATGAAACTCAGGCCAATCCAAAATTCGGGTGGGCCACACCACAGGTAATAGTTGGGATGGGGAGGGACGCGTACAACTAAAAACCTTCTAGGTTATGTGCAAGATTGTCTTGTTTTATGCATACCATCTGAATTATTCAGAAGATGAGTCATGGCAGGAATTGGCATCCCAAAAATCAGGCCATCCCAAAAGTCAACTGCGCTAAGGCCTCAATTTTGGGGCCAATGAGCGGACAAGAGGGTGCATCCTAGGGATGCCAATGGGCTGGGTGATGGCTAGGCCAAGCTCTATCAAAGGCCAGCCAAAATAGTCCAGCCCGAAATTTTTTGAAAATTTCTTTTCTTTTCTTAAAATTTTTATCTTGAGATTGATAAATCTTGTTTAGTTCTGTTTTAATTGAATTTTCTCTGTTTTGTAGATATATTTGAAACTTGTATGGGCGTCCACGTATTTGTTCCGTCTTTCATGGAATATATCTCGCCTAAAACTTGCAGTTTTATTATGTAGTTTCATGATGGAAAAAGGGACAAATCACCTACCTTGTTATGGTGCAAATTCAATCACCTACCTTGTTATGGTACAAATTCCTCCACCATAATGTATGCGATCATACTTTCGATAGGCAGTATGATGGAAAAAGGGACAAATCACCTACCCTTGTTAAATTTTTACCAGTGCAGCTACTAATATTTATGGATTCTACAGTTTGTATATGAATATTCATATTGGCCTTTGTGGAAAAATTTGTATGTAGGTCTTTATGCTTATAATCATTCCATTGAATGGCCCATTCAAAAATTTATGCCTATATCTTCTATTTTAACTGCCTGATGTAGCATGTATAACTATTAACATGACCATGTATAACTATTGACTGACAGATTGTGAAGCCATGTTAACCCTGATGAAGCAAAATTGAAGGTTGAGATTGTATTCAGTAGCCTATTTCACTTTGGAAGATAACATGGCTACTGAACAGGGAGAGACATGGTTGGGACAGTTTCTGCAGCAGTTATCCTCCTGTTCATTCTTGCTTCTGTCTGTTCTTTACAGCATGGTTCACATGGAGTTGCTGCCCTGTTTATGGTGCTGGCCTAGAGGTTTTATTGGGAAAAAAAAATGTTTCATTCATGGCCCATCCATGGTGGTACCCACCATATCAACTTTTTGGGTTGGATCCATGCAGCTTCTTTGGCTTTGTCCCTCTTCTTTCCCGGGGTGGCTCCGGTTTGTATCCAATGTTTCAGGTAATGGCCAGTGTCTTTGGCTAGTCTGGGCTGGGTCTCTTGTGCTGCCGTTTTGTTGTCAGGTGGCCTATGAGGAAGATGGAGCTTAGCTGTTGACGCTTCTGTTAGCAACCGAGGTTTTGCTGGACTATCTTTTGTTTGTTGGGGCTGTTGTGCTGTGTTTAAGAGTGTAGCAGTGGATTATTGTGCTGCCATCCTGCTGTCATTTATTTGGGTTTGTTAGTTGCTGCAATGGTGGAGGTCTTGCTGAGAGAAAGTCTCGGTGTTGTTGGCTGTCCAATGTTGTTGGATTTCCTCTTTTTCGTAGCCGCAGTAACGTCTCTTTGTGGTTGGAGATTATTGTATTTTCTGTTTTACTGGTTTTACTTTTTATTGCATAGGCTAATGTTGTGAGTTGTAGGTTTCATAGGTCAAGGGTGACCCTTTTTTTTTTGTTTTGGAGCCTACTAAAGTGCTTTTACACCTTTTTTTTTTTTCAACAAAGTTACAGGTGGTGTGCTCCCACCTTTCTGCAAAAAAGAAAAAATAAAAATAAAAGATTTAAGTTATGGAAAGAGTGGAAGAACTCAGGGAAATTGAAGTGTAAGGTAAGAAGTGAGGTTTGTAATGAAAACATGATCGCATTTACAGGTACATGTGCCAATATAGTTGGGAGATTTTCAGTAGGTGGGCGACATTACAATGTCCAACAAAAACAAAATAGATATTACAAGTCAGCATATTTGTCAAAATCCCATGATTTACAATTTACTATTTGAGTCAAGCTTCTGCAGTCTTAAACATTAACATAAGCTCATAAGCTTCTGTAGTCCATTGGGTGGCTCCCGCAGAGGATGGACTACTCTCCACAACCCTTTTTTTTTTTCCAAGCATATCGAATTCTACATTTAATGGATTTTGGATCAGAGATCATTCCAATGGCTGCTAAAGAATACAACATTCAGGTAATGAATTCTCAATGTTGTTTGCTAAGCACAACAATATTAGTACCTTTTCTGGAAAGAAAATCTGGATAGTGGGCAGTCCATATTCTGTTGGAAGATTTTAGCATTGAAAGTTTGGGGATTTTCTATAGGGGAGCAGTTTATGGAGATAGTGGCCAGTCCATATTTTAGCATCTCAATTCACCTTGTACTGTTTATTATTATTACTATTATTTTTTTTCCTTCAGTTCTAAATCTCTTTTCTTCGTGAGCTCTAGTAGTAAATAACTATTGCATTCTTTCTTTCGGGTTAATAAACCAAATCTTCAACTTGCATCGCGATTTTCAGGCTTTTTGGAAACAACAGCTTGTCTGATACATGACTGCCATCCCAAAAAAGCTATAAACTTCTTAATGTGTATGTTCATCTGATTCATTTGTACTGAACTTATAGCTTTAATATATATTTGGATGCAATATTGAGTTGAATTCCAATCTCTAACTTTGATACCAATTAATTTCTTTTTTCTATTTTGTTTCGCACCCTTTAGGAAGGGATGAATGGTAGTTAGATGGTTGGATTATTTATTTATTTATTTATTTGCCTTGTTTTGTAGGCTTTAGGAAGGGATGAATGGGAGTTTTGATGGCCCACTCTGCAAGGTACTCTACATGTATACTTGTAGCATATGTGCAACGTAGCAAAGACATTCTTGCATACCTTTTTTTTTAAAATTTTTTTTTTATAAAAGTGAACTGATTAATTTGAGGATTTACAGCAACTCCGACCATTGATTTGATGGGTTTCATCATGGATACACCACGAAGTAAGAATCTTACTTGGCACTACGCCAAAACTGTAAAAAAAGGACGGTTGAAAACCGTCTCAAATGACCAAAAAATATGATTATGGACCGTCGCAAGGGCTGTCAAATTTTGACGTGTTGTATTACTTAAAGGATGGTCGAAAACCATCATTCTTATTAATGAAAAAAGGATGGTCATGGATCGTCCTTAAAAAGGACAGTCATGGACAGTCTCTTATGAGCTTTTAAAGGACAGCCATCGACAGTCCTTTTTAAGGACAATCATGGACCATCCTTAAAAAGGACTGTTATAGACCATCTCTAATGAGCCTTCAAAGGACGGCTATGGACCGTCCTTTAAAAGGACGGTCATGGACTGTCCTTAAAAAAGACTGTCATGGACTGTCTCTTATCGCCATTCAAAGGATGGCTATGAACTGTCTTTTAAAAGAACGGTCATGGACCGTCCTTAAAAAGGACTTTCATGGACCGTCTCTTATGTGCCTTCAACGGACGGCCACAAACCGTCCTTAAAAAGAACTGTCATAGACCGTCCCTTATGAGCCTTCAAAGCACATTTTCAAATTTGAGAGGATCAATATACACCTGTTACAATATATTTCATCGTATTCTTCCTGATATACACCTGTTATATAATATATTTCATCATATTCACATTCATATCCATCTAAACCCAAACTACGTAAATCCAACATAAACTACATTCATCCAAACATAAACTACATCCATCCAAACACAAACAATCTTATCTACATTACATTCATCCACGCATAAATACATATAAGTTTAACATCATAAATACAAAAAGGAAAAAAATCAGCAACAATTTTCTGTGTCTTTCATCTGAAAAAAAATATTAAACCAACAAAACATTATAATTCAGAATCATGAAGAATTGCATAAACTTCTTCCAAAAAAGTGGGCACTTTTTTAAAATAAAACTGATCATTAAAATAAAACTAATGCAAGCAAATAATGCAAAAAAGTGTTTCAATTCAAGTTAATAGAAACAACAACAAAAATTAAAGCTTTGTAAAAAGGGGCATGTGTTAAAAGGGATAGGTTTAGGTTTTAGGTTTAGGTTTAGGTTAAGGTTTAGGTTTAGGTGTAGGATTAGGTTATAAGCTATAGGTTTAGGGAATTGAGAATAGGTTAAGGTTTAGGTATAGGAAATCGGGTTCAGGTTCGGGATCGGGTTTAGGTTTGGGTTTTCAAGTTTAGGTTTAGGTTTATGTTAGGAAGTTGAGATTAGGATTAGGTGTAGGTTTAGGTTTAGGGATATGAGAATACATTAGGTTTTAGGTTTAGGTTTAGGTTATATGTTATATAGGTTTAGGTTTAGGTTTAAGTTTAGGTTATAATCTATAGGTTTACGGAATTGAGAATAGGTTAAGGTTAAGGTTTAGGAAATCGGGTTCGGGTTCGAGATCGGGTTTAGGTTTAGGTTTAGGTTAGGGAGTTGAGATTAGGATTAGGCATAGGTTTAGGTTTAGGGATTCGAGAATACATTTAGGTTTTAGGTTTAGGTTTAGGTTTAGGCATAGGTTTAGGTTATAAGATATAGGTTTAGGGAATTGAGAATAGGTTAAAGTTTAGGTTTAGGAAATCGGGTTCGGATTTGAGATCGGGTTTATGTTTGGGTTTTCAAGTTTAGGTTTAGGTTTAGGTTAGGGAGTTGAGATTAGGATTAGGTGTAGGGATTTGAGAATACATTAAGGTTTAGGTTTAGGAAATCGGGTTCGGGTTCGGGATCGGGATCGGGTTTAGGTTTCAGTTTTCAAGTTTAGGTTTAGGTTTAGGTTAGGGATTTGAGATTAGGATTAGGTGTAGGTTTAGGTTTAGGGATTTGAGAATACATTTAGGTTTTAGGTTTATGTTTAGGTTATAGGTTATAGGTTTAGGTTAAGGTGTAGGTTTAGGTTTCGGTTTAGGTTATAAGCAATAGGTTTAGGGAATTGAGAATAGGTTAAGGTTTAGGCTTAGGAAATCGGGTTCGGGTTCGGGATCGTGTTTTGGTTTTGGTTTTCAAGTTTAGGTTTAGGTTTAGGTTAGGGAGTTGAGATTAGGATTAGGTGTAGGTTTAGGTTTAGGGATTTGAGAATACATTTAGGTTTTAGGTTTAGGTTTATGTTACTGGTTACAGGTTTAGGTTTAGGTTTGGGTTTAGGTTAAGGTTTAGGTTTAGGCTTAGGTTTAGGTTATAAGCTATAGGTTTAGGGAATTGAGAATAGGTTAAGGTTTAGGTTTAGGAAATCGGGTTCGGGTTCGGGATCGTGTTTAGGTTTTGGTTTTCAAGTTTTGGTTTCGATTTAGGTTAGGGAGTTGAGATTAGGATTAAGTGTAGGTTTAAGTTTAGGGATTTAAGAATACATTTAGGTTTTAGGTTTAGGTTTATGTTATAGATTATAGGTTTAGGTTTAGGTTTAGGTTTAGGTTAAGGTTTAGGTTTAGGCTTAGGTTTAGGTTATAAGCTATAGGCTTAGGGAATTGAGAATAGGTTAAGATTTAGGTTTAGGAAATCGGGTTCGGGTTCGGGATCGGGTTTAGGTTTTTGTTTTCAAGTTTAGGTTTTGATTTAGGTTAGGGAGTTGAGATTAGGATTAGGTGTAGGTTTAGGTTTAGGGATTTGAGAATACATTTAGGTTTTAGGTTTAGGTTTAGGTTATAGGTTATAGGTTATAGGTTATATGTTTAGGTTTAGGTTAAGGTATAGGTTTAGGTTTCGGTTTAGGTTATAAGCAATAGGTTTAGGAAATTGAGAATAGGTTAAGGTTTAGGTTTAGGAAATCGTGTTCGAGTTCGGGATTGGGTTTAGGTTTGAATTTTCAAGTTTAGGTTTAGGTTTTGGTTAGGGAGTTGAGATTAGGATTAGGTGTAGGTTTAGGTTTAGGGATTTGAGAATACATTTAGGTTTTAGGTTTAGGTTTATGTTACATGTTTCAGGTTTAGGTTTAGGTTTGGGTTTAGGTTAAGGTTTAGGTTTAGGCTTAGGTTTAGGTTATAAGTTATAGGCTTAGGGAATTAAGAATAGGTCAAGGTTTAGGTTTAGGAAATCGGGTTCGGGTTCGGGATCGGGTTTAGGTTTTTGTTTTCAAGTTTAGGTTTCGATTTAGGTTAGGGAGTTGAGATTAGGATTAGGTGTAGGTTTAGGTTTAGGGATTTGAGAATACATTTAGGTTTTAGGTTTAGGTTATAGGTTATAGGTTATAGGTTATAGGTTATAGGTTTAGGTTTAGGTTAAGGTATAGGTTTAGGTTTCGGTTTTGGTTATAAGCAATATGTTTAGAGAATTGAGAATAGGTTAAGGTTTAGGTTTAGGAAATCGTGTTCGAGTTTGGGATTGGGTTTAGGTTTGGATTTTCAAGTTTAGGTTTAGGTTTTGGTTAGGGAGTTGTGATTAGGATTAGGTGTAGGTTTAGGTTTAGGGATTTGAGAATACATTTAGGTTTTAGGTTTAGGTTTAGGTTATAGGTTATAGGTTATAGGTTTAGGTTTAGGTTAAGGTATAGGTTTAGGTTTCGGTTTAGGTTATGAGCAATAGGTTTAGGGAATTGAGAATAGGTTAAGTTTAGGTTTAGAAAATCGGGTTCGTGTTCGGGATTGAGTTTAGGTTTGGGTTATCAAGTTTAGGTTTAGGTTTAGGTTTAGGTTAGGGAGTTTAGATTAGGATTATGTGTAGGTTTAGGTTTAGGGATTTAAGAATACATTAAGGTTTAGGTTTAGGAAATCGGGTTCGGGTTTGGGATCGGGTTTAGGTTTGATTTTTCAAGTTTAGGTTTAGGTTTAGTTTAGGGAGTTGAGATTAGGAGTAGGTGTAGGTTTAGGTTTAGGGATTTGAGAATACATTAAGGTTTAGGTTTAGGTTTAGGGATTTGAGAATAGGTTTAGCTTATAGGTTTAGGTTTAGGTTTACGTTTAGGTTAATGTTATATGTTATGGTTAAGGTTATAGGTATAGGTTATAATTTAGGTTTAGGTTAGGTTATAGGTTTTTGGTTAAGGTTTTGGTTATAGTTATAGGTTTTGGGATTTGAGAATATGTTTAGGTTAGGTTATAGGTTAAGGTTTAGGGAATTGAGTTTAGGTTATAGGTTCAGGTTATAGGTTATAGGTGATAGGTTATAGGTTATAGGTTTAGGTTATAGGTTTTGGGATTTGAGAATAGGTTTAGGTTATAAGTATAGGTTTAGGTTAGGTTATAGGTTAAGGTTTAGGGAATTGAGTTTAGGTTATAGGTTCAGGTTATAGGTTATAGGTTTAGGGTATGGTTTAGGTTATAGGTTTTGGGATTTGAGAATAGGTTTAGGGAATAAGTATAGGTTTAGGTTAGGTTGTAGGTTAAAGTTTAGGGAATTGAGTTTAGGTTATAGGTTTAGGTTATAGTTTATAGGTTTAGGTTATGGGTTTAGGTTGTTGTTATACGCTTTGGGGATTTGAGAATAGGTTTAGGTTATATGTTAAGGGTGTGGTCCCTGCAAATACAGATATAAACACGGCCTGCTCCAATTAGCCAGGCCCTTCCAATGCTGTCCATAGGAAATGGACAGCTTCATCATAATCATAACAGCGGTTCCCATCTTTTAGGGACCCCGCTCAACATCCAGATAGCTTCGACGCACATTCGGATCTGCTCCATCAATTTCGAATAAATACATAAACGTGGCCTATCCAAATGGCCAGGCCCTTCGAATGCTGTCCATAGGAAATGGACAGTTTTATCATAGTCATAACAGCGGTTCCCACCTTCCAGGGACCCCCGCTCAACATCCGGATAGCTCCGACATACATCCGGGTCTGCTCCATAAATTTTGAGGAAATACATAAACATGGCATATCCAAATGGTCAGGCCACTCCAATGTTGTCCATAGGAAATGGATAGCTTCATCATGGTCATAACAGCGGTTCCCACCTTCCACGGACCCCCGCTCAACATCCGGATAGCTCCAACGCACATCCGGGTCTGCTCAATCAATTTCGATCTAATACATTTAAAAACAACATAATTATATCTAAAAGCATTTGGATACCTGGGGAAGGCCTCCCATATTCGTATTGTTGGTTACTCATCCCTTTGTCTATAAGGCACAATCGACCAACACTTTCTATTGCTACCTGTACTCTGAAACCAACACAAATATAACTGGGAAACAATATAAGGAATAAGAAAAAATGAATTTACCTGTGCACATCATTAAATGTTTCCCTATAAGGAGGTGATATTATATCTTTGATAGCCACAACCTGTATGATAGAGAAAAATGCAACCGATACAGTCTGCTACAATTCAAAGGAGAAAAAAGATTTGTGGCTGCACCGATATTCTAGTACATTACGAACGGCTGCCTACGTACCCAAAAAGTCAGATTGGGATTAAGCCACTACGCAGTTCTTTTTAATTAACCAAGTAACTAAAGGTCATAAATTTCATATCTAACAAAGTATCATTGAACATCGTCTCAAATCGTTTCTGGTTGGTGCATTTAAAAAAATTCAAATACACAATCAATGTATATTCTCTCATGAAGCTTGATGATTTGAAATTGTTTCTCTGATATTCCATGATTCATCTCACTACTAGGATTCCCTATTATTATATATCATGTGGAAATGCATCCCTAATATTGATTGCTGTAATACCATGGATGATATTACTAATATTACATTTGTTCTACATGATAAAAAAGAAAACCGATAAACAATCAGCACTAAAAATGAAAATATGAAGAAAAATTGTGTTTTCATTTATATAACATGTTAAATTCATTGGCATTTTGGTTTCCCTGGTGGTTCAAAAGAATTTATTTTGTACCATCCAACAAGTATTTTCTTGAATCAGTTCACCCTAATCATAACTAGCGGAAGGAATATACCTAATTCACATTCTACATTGGCAAGCTCAACAAAAAGAATTTGTTTTGTACAAACCAGCAGAGACCAGCAATTATCATTTTATCCAAAGCTCAGCTGGACCACACACAGGAAAGAGTGGGGATTATGACATCCACCTTTAAGACTTTCGTAGGGCCCACAGCGATGTTTATTTATCACCCAACTTGTTCATAAGCTGACACAAACAGGGAAAACACAAATATCAGCTTGATTCGAAACTTCTGCTGCCCTAAGAAGTTTTCAACAGTGGGTCTTCGATTCCCACTGTTTCCTGTGGTGGGCCCACTTGAGCACTGGATATGCTTCCATTTAGGCTTATGCCATAAAATGAGTTGAAAAATAGATGGCTTGCATGGATAAGACACACACATCGTAGTGGCCCCATAGAGTGTACTCGCATGCTTGAGTTACAAAGTATGCAATCCACCTTCTCCCGCAGGGACATTTCATCAAACGCATGTTGTGCACACCTTAAACATTCACAACAAATGATGAATGGCAAGACTATTCTATGTCTGCATCCATTGTATACATGGTATACATCTATAGCAACCCAGGCTATCTAGATCATTGGTCCCATTGTTTACCAGACATGGCCAACGAACCCCTACTGCGGATTTACAAATCTAAAAATTAAAAACCTAAATAGAGAAATGAGTACCTGGCCGGGGAAGAGATGAAGGGCAGGGGCTACTGGCCACACTAGATCTGGAGATGATGCAAGTGAGGAAGAGAGAGAGAGAAGAGAGAGAGAGAATCGAGGGTGGGAAGAAGCTGGGAGTCGCGTGGGTCTGGGATCAGGACGGAGAGAGAGAGAGAGAGAGAGTGGCCCAGGTTTGGGAGAGAGACCGGAATGGCGAGAGAGAGAGAGAGACTGGGAGAGACCGGGACAGCGAGAGAGAGAGAGAGAGAGAGAGAGAGAGAGAGAGAGAGAGGTTGGGCAGGTGGCCTGTTGAAATGGTGAGGGGGGGTCATTGGGCGCGCAGCTCTGTTTTGAGTGCACGCCCAAATTTGGGGTGGGGGGACTGTGGCTGGTGGTCGATGCTTTATGGGCCCCACCATGATGTAAATGTTTCATCCATTCGGTTCATCCATTTTTACATATCATTTTAGTGCTTGATGCAAAAAATGATAGGGATATAAATCCTAGGGGGGCCACACCACAGGACAAAATTAATGAATGGATGTTTATAATTAAAATCCTCCTAAGGCCCACTATACTATTTATTTGACATCCAATCTGTTTATTTGATCATAAAGACCCAGATGAAGGGAAAAAAATATCAGCTTGATCCAAAACTGTTATGGCCCCCAAAACATTTTTAATGGTCAAAATTCATTCAACACTATTTCCTGTAATGTGGTCCACTTGAGATTGAGATATAACTCATTTTTTTATCATATCATAAAATCATATATATATAAATAGATGGACGGCATGGATGATACACATACATCATGGTGGGCCCCACAGAGCACCAACCACCAGCCATTGGCCGGTGTCAGGGGGAGTAGCCAATCTGTTCCCCACCATAGCAAATACATGTTATTTAATCTCCATGTTTCCTACCATATGGTCCACTTTAGCCTTCAATCTAGATGATTTTTGGTTTCATGCCCTATAATAATATTTTAAAATATATAGACGGCTTAGATAAGACATTTTTAGGCCCTATAGGGCCCCTTATACCCTAAGCATCCTATGGGGCCCACTATGATTTATTCAATTTATCCACTCCATCCATCCATTTTAACATATAATTTTATTACGTAAGGTCAAAATTGAAGCCTATAAAAATCTGAAGTGGACCACATCATAGGAAACAGTATAAATTGAACGTCTACCATTGAAAATTTTTGGGAGGCCACTGAAGTTTTAGATCAAGTTGATATTTTAGTTTTCCCTTCATCCATGTATTTGTGATCTATTGAACAGGTTGGATGACAAATCAAAATCACTGTAGGCCATAGGAAGATTTCAACGGTGGAAATCATTATTCCCACTGTTTCTGTGGTATGGTCCACTTGAGCTTTAGATATACTTTAATTGTGGACTCAACCACTGAGGGCCTGTTTGGATGGGTGGATTGGAAGGGATTGAATGGTTTTAGGGTGGATGGCATGGATTTCAAGGTAATGATGGTGTTGTCAATGGATTGTCTTAAGATCCATGGAATTGCTATATTCCCTCGGATTGCTATATCAAGTCTGTTTGGCACATTCGGCCAATCCCAGGATTAAACCTTCCCATCCCTTCCAATCCCTCGAACCAAACATGTCCCAGGCAAATTTGACTGGATTAGGGTGGATTGGATGGGATTTAAAGGTAATGATGGTGTTGTCAGTAGATTGTCTTAAGATCCATGGGATTGCTATATATCCCAAGATCAGATCACCCAGTTTGTTTGGCACGCCCGGCCAATCTATAGGGATTTAACTTCCAATCCCTTCCAATCTACTTGTCCAAACGGGCCCTAAAATGATCTGGAAAAATGGATTGATGATGTGGATATCATAAACCGTGACTTTGGGCCACGAGCTTAAAAATAAAGTCAATCCATGACTTGGGTGGGCCACACCACATACTATAGTTGAGAGGGTTACCCTCCCATTAAAACATTCATAATCATTTATTGGGCCCACCTAGATGTGGTTCATAGATCCAGCCCATTCATTATATACGTGTGTCCCACTTGGATGAGGAGTCAGCCCAAGTTTCACACACATCCAAAACTCATGTGGGCCCCACAAATTGAATGCTTTTATATATTTTAGGGATGTCTTCACATAGTTTTAGATGCTATGGCTCACTTGAGTTTTGTATATGACTGATTTTTGGACTTAAATGGGACACATCAAATGCATGGTGTTGATGTTCTACATACATCATGGTGGGGCCCACACAGATTAACCTCATGGGAAGTTCCCAAGAGGTGACCTTATAGTACCATTTCACTATTTAGATAACTCCTTCATGGGTGTTACTCTAACCGTGTATGGCCCACCTTGATATATTTTATGTATATGGACATCGTCCATATATTTTTCCATCATATATTTAGGATGTGATTTCGAATCATAAGAACTCAATAATCTCAGGTGGGTCATGAAATCGCTCTTATAATGATTTTTTCGCCTTTGAATTTTGCTGTTTTGATGAGGCTGTATGTTGAATTCCAGGAGTTGTAGAGTTTGATTTTGTTTTCTTGTTAAAGATTGTTCGATTCTACTAGTGGTGTTTGGAAACTAACCTCTGATATTAATTTGATTCCATTTGGAAAAAATTCTGTCGTGTCAATGTCTTGTGTTTCTGCAAGTTCCAGGGTTTCTAGTGAGACTTATGTGTTGTGTTTTACTATTTTGGAATACTTGAAGCTAATATGTGGGGGCCGACTGTGGATGGGTGGAGAGCTGGGAATGCCTTTCATGGAACAATCTCTACCACCTGATTGGTGGACTTGGTACGATTGGATGGATGTTGGTTGTCTTTTTTTCTCTTTTTTTGAGATTCCATTTAGTTTAATTAACTATATTCCAGTTCCTTTTTAATTAACAAGCAGCTTAAACTATATCTAAGCTGTGCAAGTTTACATCTCATTGCTTTGGAGACGAGTTAATAGCCGAAAAATGATAACATGAGAATGGCCTATACTAATGTATGCATTTGGTACCAATTCTTAATGTTGGCAACACCTGGCATACCTGTACCCTCTCCAAAGGTCACACTGATTGGATGATCTTAACTGTCTGAAATTGCCGTTGGATTAATTTGGACCATTTTCTTTTTGACTATCCTGAGAAACATTGACTTGTACTATTCTTTTTAAACATCTATATGCTTTAATCTACTTTGGTCTGCACTTGTGTTGAAGGGCACATCTATTCTGTTGGGTAGAACACTTATTTTAATATCACAATGATTGGATAATCTCGACCATCTGATATTACCGTTGAATTTAGACCATTTTCTTTTTTACCAAGGTATTGAGGAACTTTGATTTGCACTCCTCTTTCTTAAACGTGTATATTTTTTTTAACCTCGAGTTAACACTCTTCTTCTTCTTTTTCTTTTTTCTTTTCACGTTTACATGTTTTTAATCCCACCTTGTGTATTGTAGGCCACATCCATTCAATATATATTTTTTTACATTTTTTCAATTTTTTCACAATTTTGTTTAATATCTCTTTTTTTTTTTCAAAATATCATTTTTTAATCTCACTTTTGTTATATAACTTTTTAATTTTTGTTGTCAAAATAAAAAATCTAGTTTTCTTTTTTAAAAAGAAATATATTTTTTTTTACAATTTGTCAATTTTTTCACAATTTCTTTTAATTTTTTAAATTTTCTTTTTCAAAATATCATTTTTTTATCGAAATCTTGTTATATAACTTTTTAATTTTTCTTTTCAAAATAAAAAATATATTTTTATTTTTTTAAATATATATATATATATATATATATATATATATATATATATATTTACAATTTGTCAATTTTTTCACAATTTTGTTTAATTTTTTAAATTTTCTTTTTCAAAATATCATTTTTTTAAATATCACTTTTGTTATATAACTTTTTAATTTTTCTTGTCAAAATACAAAATCTAGTTTTCTTTTTTAAAATATATATTTTTTACAATTTGTCAATTTTTTCACAATTTTGTTTAATTTTTTATATTTTCTTTTTCAAAATATCATTTTTTTATATCATTTTTGTTATATAACTTTTTAATTTTTCTTTTAAAAATACAAAATAAAGTTTTCTTTTTTTAAAAATATATATATTTTTTTACAATTTGTCAATTTTTTCACAATTTTGTTTAATTTTTTAAATTTTATTTTTCAAAATATCATTTTTTAAATATCACTTTTGTTATACAACTTTTTAATTTTTCTTTTCAAAATACAAAATCTAGTTTTCTTTTTTAAAATATATATATATATATTTCTTTGTAATTTGACAATTTTTTTACAATTTTGTTTAATTTTTAAAATTTTCTTTTTCAAAATATCATTTTCTTATCGAATTTCTTTTTTTTCAAAATTATCAACATTATTAAAAGTTCTTAATTTTTATTTTAAAATCTAGATTTTTATAAAATTACATTTTTTTTCAAAATCTAATTTTTTTTTCTTAAACATTGTTAATTATTTTTCTAAGTTTTTTAACTTTTATTTTTTCAAAATTCATAATTTTTTTTATTCTTAATGTTTAACTTGAGCATTAGAGACGGTTTAGGACCGTCTCTAATGCAGACGGTCTTTGACAGTCTCAAATAACCATAATAAGACGGCTAAGGACCGTCTCTAATAGAGACGATCATTGATAGTCTTAAATACGGACTGTTAAGGACCGTCCCTAATACAGGCTATTTTTGACAGTCCCAAAGTACAGGAAAAGACGGCCAACGACCATCTTTAATTGAGACGGTCAATGACAGTCTCAGATCACCAATACGAGACGGTCAATGACCGTCTCTAATGGAGACGGTCCTTGACAGTCTCAAACAGAGACAGCTAAGAACCATCCCTAATACAGACTATCTTTGACAGTCCCAAATTACAGGAAAAGATGGCCAACGACTGTATCTAATTGAGACGGTCCTTGACAGTCTCAAATTACCAGTAAGAGACGGCCAATGACCTTCTCTAATAGGGACGACCTTTAACCGTCTTAAATTCCGCCATATAAGACGGTCAGGGACCGTCTCTTATTCCCGACGGTCAATGGCCATCTTTTATCTGCATTTAACGATGGTTTTTGACCGTCTTAAATGATTTGTCAACGTTCAAAATTTTAAGACAATAATAAGGACGGTCAAGGGCCGTCTAAAAATTTAGAGACGGTTTACGGCTGTCTCTAAAGCGTCTTTAAACCAAGCAATTTCAGGGATGGTCCAGAACCGTCTCTAAATCCGTCATTTTTCTCATTTTTCACGTAGTGTGGGTACAATCCCAACCTCGGTTCCATCATGGATACACCATGAAGTAAGGCATTTGTTGACTGTTACCCAGATCATTGCTGTAGGTGGCTCAACATCTTGATTGTGTTGCAGGATTTGATGTTCCCCTTACTCATCTGAGCTAGTCCCTTCCCCTTTTTAATGTTTGTTTTTTTTTTCTTTTTTTCTTTTTTAATGTTATTGATTTGGATCCCCATTTCTTGAGTAGTTTTTAATGAAGGATCTAAAATTAAACTAAGGAAGAAAGAAGATGAAGAAGCTGATGAAAAATAGCAGGTACTTATGACAAGTTGCCTTTACTAGATTCGGCCAAATAGTTATTCTTAACAATGCAATTTCAAAGTTATTTTTTTTGAAATCTTCTTGACTTGGCATATGATTAGATCATCTGAATATTAGCAAATCCATCCTGAAACTAAGTTGCCACTCTCACTTGGGAATTTTACATTTTTTGCTCTTAGAAACTTAGAAAAAAAATCCAAAAGATAACAAAAGTGAGTCTATCCAAAGACTAGTGCAGCCACAACGAAGTATGAAAATTTTATTTCAAAGTGTTATGGTAGAAAGGGTTGGGGCTTAACTTGAGCCTGGGAATTAGAATCTGGAAGCAAGCAACAAGTCGTATTGATTTTCATAACACTTACTGATCTTAAAAGGCAGGTGCTAGCATTTATTTCACATAGGGCATCTCTCATTGCTGACTTCTATCGGCATTTCTATAGAATCTATACTTGATATGGGATTATATGTATCAAGTTCTTGGAAGGATGTCAGATAATGCTAAGTCCATGGAAATTTTACAAAGTAATTTTTAGAGCTTAATTTAATTTCTTGAATAGTTGTTTACAAGTGATTTTCATGCCATGCAAAAATTGGTTTCATTTTTCTTGTTGCAGTACCTATGGTAGTTATTGCTTCTTAGAGGAAAATGAAAAAGCTTGTCCAAGACATTTCATTGGTTGAGGCTGCACTTAGGACCTCATCTCAGCTTGTAAGTTTAGCATGAAGCCTCTAAGCTTTTTCAAATCCATTATCCAGTAGCTCTCTCTCTCTCTCTCTCTCTCTCTCTCTCTCTCTCTCTCTCTCTCACAAACACACACACACACACACACACACACAATACACGAACACACATCTTATTTCCATTGTCCCTTCACATGCAGGTTGTAAGTTCCGATGGAAAGAAAGTGAAGCGATTGCATGCATTGGCAGATATTGACATCGAAGATGCAAAAGTATTTCTATGATGGCTTCTTGATCATTTGCACAGCAATCTGTTATGGTCAAGGTTGGTCCCACCTTTTGCACTTGAGCTGTTGATGCGAGCTACTTTCCCTGAACCGTCTTCTCGGGTCAAGGTTGGTTTTAAGACCATGTGTATTTGTCTTGGAAGGTGCCATTTAGATTGGTGTATACATAATATTTAGGAATGTAGGTACTTTTTCAGAATGCAGCTTTTGTGTGTAGGCAACTGAAAGATAAAGTTCATCCTTCATTTGTCAAAGATTGCAGAGCTATGAAGGTAGAGGATTGCATATTTTCAATCAAAGTTGAGGTTGTCTGTTTCTCTCTATCAACTTGATTTTTTCCTTCTTCAATCTGTAAAGTCCAACTAATATTTTCTAACAAGTAATGCCTCGTTCTTGAGTTAGGAATTAGGTACCAATTCTGATTTCCTGTTGATGTTTGTGGAGATGTTTCTGGTTGATTGAACTACCAGACCGAGCAGGGACTAAAGTCCAATGTGCTACCCATGCCACTGTTTACTGCTGCATTGACCAATTATCTCTTTGGAGGAAATTTGTAGAACCATAAAAGGAAAAAAAAAAAAAAAAAAAGCAACCATTTTCTCTTGTTATTTCTCATTAACTAACATTAACCTGCCCATTCTGTTAATTGTACAAGGATTGTAGCCAATGGCCTAGTTTTACCAAATATTTGATAAATCAGGCTGTCAGGATGATAAAATTTCCTAGAAAATTTTGAATAAAACATGATGCTGTTTTGATTTGTTAGGGACTTCTCTCAAAGCAAGAAAAGTTTCCAAAAATAGCATGTAGCGCACTCATGGTGTTCTTTTGTGAAAGGCGAAAGAATAGTTCACTCTGTGCTCACCTCATGGTTGCATACATTGTTGCTGATTATTTGAATAAAAAATATGATCACAAATAGTTGCATCATGTCTTAAAGACGTGGAGTTTTCGAATAATCTTATTCTTGACTGCAACTTTGCTTCTGCAGTGGGGTGGAAAACCTTGGCCTTTTCTTAAGGTTCACGAGGTTATGCCTGATTCAAGTTTGCTACTTCAAGCTTCGAAAGAGCATATTTGGAACAAAAGGCTGAAAATATTATAGCAGCTGTTTCTGTTCTCCATGTTTTGGTCCCTGTGGAAGTAATATAACTCTAGGATCTTCAACGGCATGCTGCTAAAGGGTTAGCAGGAGGGTAATTTTTTGGGCATTGGGATCTACCCAATGTAAGGGTTGTTATGCGGATGACATTGTAGGTCTTTGTGGAAGTCTCTCTAGAAGAAGAAACTTTTGTTCATTTGTACTGTTGCATGTACTGCATTTGTTGTTTCTTCAGGCAAGTCAAAAAGTTCAATATTTAATCAAAATTCCTGGCAGGATGCTGTTGGAGCAGAGCTTTGGTGTGCCCATAAGTTCCTAGAATTGGCGAGAAGCTGGGCAAGATGGTGACAAATTTGAAAAGAAGGCAGTGTAGGATGCATTGTGTACAGGTATTATGACATTCCTTTATGCTAAGGGCAGCAATGGGCCTGGCTTGGGCTGGGTCAGGTTTGGCACTAGCTCAACCCTGGCCCTAGCCCAGCCTTGCCTCTAATAGGACTGGAAAGGCCATGAACCTAACGTGCAGGACGAGGGCCTCTAATCGGCATGTCTTAAACTACTTCTGTGCTGCAGGCTGAAAGGTTGTCTGAGTTTTATGAAATATGTAAAAGCCTTGATCTTGGGCGTGGAGAAAAGTTCATCAAGATTGAGCAGGTTTCAATTTTATAGTGATGTCTCTTAGAATAGTGCTATTTCTTTCTTCTTCTTATTCTTTTTTTTTTAAAATAAAAATAAAAATAAATTGTGAAACACTTCTTACCAAGACTTTGACGACACTTGTCATCGGCTTATCTTTGATCAATTCAAGGCATTGGGCCATTTACTTGTTAATAATGCAGCCTCTAGCATCATTTCTCACAGCCATGGAGTATGTGAAGGATCTCCAAGAGCTTCATCAGTTCGCTAGGATCAGGTATGAAAGTACTCTTGGTTTAACCATTAGACATATCTATTCATGATGTGGCCAGGCATCTACACTGCTGGTATTAGTAAATAACCTGTAAATTGGTATTGATTCTTGCATTTGGTAGTGACCTAGGTAATTGAATGAATGAATGATTGTAATTGAATGAATGATTATGTTGGTGGTAATTGAATGAATGATTATATAGGTGGTAATTGAATGAATGAATGATTATAATTTTTTTTTAAATCTAGGAAATAGCTACGGATATTAACCATAGCTGGTAATCTGACAATCGTAGCTTTTATTAAATTCGGCATATTGCTACGGATATAGCACTACTTTTAGCTGCAAATATTATCCGTAGCTGTATATACTTTTCACTACAGAAATAGTTACAACGGATTATATCTGTAGCTATTGGAATCTATGGCTACGGATTAAATCCGTAGCCATAGGTTATAGACATATTGTTATGGCACCTACGACTACAGTCGTGCTACGGACTAAAACCATAGCCATATCTCTATGGCTACGGTTTTTATCCATAGCCTTTACCCGATTTTCTAGTAGTGATCTGTCACCAAAAGAATTAGAAGATCAGAAATTGTATCCATTACAGATGATTTGGGGCAGGTGCATACAGGCCAGGAGGCCATTAAGTCAGATGCGGTGAACTTTTTTCCAAAGCTCATCAGGGCGGAAGTGATAGCGCCCTTCTCAGATTTATTACAAGCCATCCCTCCTCTGGTTTCTGCATAAGATAATGAGGAGCTTGTAAGACCCGTATCCTAGACCATACCGTTCCGTGGACTTCCGCAGTCTTATTGGTTGAATTCCGGCAACCTTCGACCCTTAACTGGCATTTGCGTGTGACCCTGCGTCACATGCCGTCAACCTGAATCGACTCAAACAGAGACTTGTACCCTTGCAACCGTACCGTCGCCGCGGTTCTGATGCCCCGTCTCGAGCACCGATCTGATACTCTAGCCAGGAGATGTAGGCCAGCGTTCGGTGCGAGAAAAATGTTGCGTGTGCGAATTTTGAGAGAATCTCTACAATATGTCACATCAATCAATTAACTAATCAATCTCATCATGTCAAGTACATGGCAAGTATACATCACCTCTCACACTATATGGCAGACCATGCAGATCACTGAGTTGTTGGACCAAAGTTGGAGAGCGTCGTCTCTTAGGTTCCGAGCTTGTGCAGGAGACATCAGAGGCTATCAATATCATTAGGCAGAGGATGCACACAGCTCAGAGCTGGCAGAAGAGTTTTGCTGATCGTCAATGTTGTCCCTTAGAGTTTGATGTAGGGGACCATGTGTATCTTAAGGTCTCGCCCATGAAGGGCGTAGTTCGATTTAGAGCGAAGGACAAGCTTGCCTCGAGATTCATGGGACCTTTTGAGATCACTGGGCGGTTGGCGTTGTGGCCTATCGGCTTGCCTTGCTATCTAAGTTGTCTGGCGTCCACAACATTTTTCATGTCTCCATGTTGAGGAAGTATGGGTCAGACACCATTCCTATTATTAATTGGCAGCTGCTAGAGGTTCGGGAGGACGCTTCCTATATTGAGTAGCCAATTCGCATCCTTGGTTGGAAGGAGCGGGTCCTCCGGACCAAGGTCATTTCGTTGGTGAAGGTTCAGTGGGGTCACTATTCTGTACGGGACGCTTCTTGAGAGCGTGAGGCCGAGATTCGAGAGTGTTATCCCCATCTCTTTGATGATTGATTATGTGTTGTATTTTGTATATTATCTCTAATGTTATATGATGATGATTATGTTTCTTATTCCTTATGAGTTATGCCTAGTTGCGATGATTGTGTAAATTTTGGAGACGAAATTTTTATTAGGAGGGGAGAGCTGTAAGACCCGTATCCTAAACCGTACTGTTTCGTGGACTTCCGCGGTCTTCCCGGTTGAATTTTGGCAACCTTCGACCTTTAATCAGAATTTGCACGTGACCCTGTGTCACACGCCGTCAACCTGAATCGACTCAAATCGAGACTTGTACCCTTGCGACAGTGCCGTCACCGCGGTTCCGATGCCGCGTCTCGCGCGCCAATCTGATACTCTGGCCAGGAGATGTGGGCCAGTGTTCGGTGCAAGAAAAGCGCCGTGCGTGTGAATTTCGAGAGAATCTTTACAATATGTCACATCAATCAATCAACCAATCAATCCCATCATGTCAAGTACATGTCAAGTACACATCACCTCTCACCCTTCCCCAAGCAACCCTTAAAGTCAAAAGTTTCTTACAAACTCATACCTTTCTTACACTATTTACCACAAAAGTTAAAAAGTCACTTACACATCTATCACCACCACATCTATCACCCATCCCTCTCTCTTTACAACCCTCTCTCTCTTTTCTCAACTCATTTTCCGAAGCAAGAGAAAGCCTCACATGTCCAAGCCATTTCTACATTCCAAGGGATTTGTGTGTGGTCCACTTCCTACCCCCTCATCTCCCATCTCAACCATCCAAACTCCATCTCCTCCGTTCGGATCGAAGCTAGGGAGTAAAGGAAGCCAAGGGAGCAAGAAAAAGACGGTGGGTGATCTTGGATCTCCACTCCTTTTTTTTCTTTGTGATGTAAGGGCCCACTTATGGTGGGACCCACCTTGATGTAGGCTTTGTATCAAAGAGGGGCCCATGGTGGCGGGGCCCCTCCATCTTTGCCGATTCTCCCTCTCTCTCCCTCTCTCTTTCTATGATCTTGGCCACCTATGATGTATGTATATCATCCATGCTATCTACCGGTAGACCCCATCCATGTGGGACGCACCATGATGTTTATATGTCATCCCAACCACCCATTGGGGGGCCCACCTTGATGTAGCTAGAGTGGGGTGTGGCTGCCAGTGGAGTGTGATCTGACATGGGCCCCAGCTCCACAGTTAACGTAGTAGGCTGAGTGAAAGATACCCTCTTTCAACGCTGGGACCCACCCAGCTCCACAGCTCACGTGGTAGGTTGATTGAAAGATACCCCATTTCAACGCTGGGACCCACCCAGTCCAAAGCTCAAGTGGTAGACCAAGTGAAAGATGCCTCGTTTCAACACTCAAGGTCTTGGTATTGATCCTTGTGGAGGTGGCTAACATGGAGTGTGTACTGACATGGGTGTGGACTGACGGTGGGGTCCATGTGACCCACCCATGTCATCCATCCATTTTGGTGAGCCACACCATACTATATGTGTTTTATCCTAACCGTCCATCATTCAGGGATGATGGGACCCACGTCTGTGTGGGGCCCTCCTTAGTGTGTGTGCACGCCACATCTATAGCTCCAGTGGTAAGCAGAGTGAAAGATACCTCCTTTCAACGTAGAGGTCTTGGCATTGATTGCTTTGCAGGTGGTGGGAGGGAGGTGTGTGTGACGGTGGGGTCCATGGGACCCACCCACGACATCTATCCAGTTTGGTGGGCCACACCACTGTGTATATCCAAGCCGTCCACTGTCCATGGACGGTGGGACCCACCCAACGTGTGGGAACACCATGAGATATGTGTATGTCCAGGCCGTATAGGGCCTGGACGTTGTGTATATGATATATAATATTAATATATTATATTGTATTATATTATATTAATATATAATATAATATATTACATATTATATTATGTATATATATTTCAGATATTTATGAGGTTGGGCCCTACGTGGGACCCACCTCTGCCCTCTCCTTAATGTGTAAAGCTGCATTAGCAGCAGAGATATATGAATATATTAAAATATATTATATTATATATACTATGTATATATTTAAGGGTGGGCCAGCAGCAGCTGCATGGTTATACACAGTAGTTGTATTGCTGCTATGCACGACAACAAGTGTACCCCACCTCTAGCTGCTGTACATGGCGGCAAGTGCCATGGGTCCCACCTATTCCATCCATGCCGTTCATCTATGGGACCCACCATAATACATGTGTTGTATCCAAACAGTTCAACTATTTGTGAGATCATTTTATGGCATGGAGAAAATGAGTGAGATTTAAAGATCAAGTGAACCCCACCATTTGCAATAATAATGGGGTACAGTAGCATCCGCCGTTTAAAGCTTCTTGGGAGCCACAGTGGTTCCCACCCGAATTGATATTTGGTTTTCACTTCATCCATCTCTATGCTAACTTATGAATAGGTTGGATCTCCAAAATGCATTTGATTCAGCCCATTTGAGTTGACACATTCAATCAACCCATTCGATTCGGCCCATTTGAATTGGCCCAATTCGACTCGGCCCATTGATTCCGCTGATTTGACTTGGCCATTTGAATCAGCTCATTCGATTTGGCCCATTGATTCGGCCCAATTCGAATCGCCCATCGATTAAGATTCCACCATGATGTATGTGATGATGTTTTTGGCGGTCATTCCTTGGGAACAATGATGGTTTGACGTCCACATTGTAAAGCAATGATGGTTAAATGTCCACATTGTAACTCTCCTGAGGGCCCATTGTTAGGCCTATACTTGTAACGTTTCGAAAAAATTCGTACAAGGACCCGAGTACCACCTCAGGCAGAAATCACTCAGGACCAAAACCTTTAGAAATTAGGTTAATATTAACAAGTGTTAAACTAAAGTACTTGTGAAATTGGCACTAATCACTTTAAATATGATCTTCTTGATCCAAAACGTGCAGAATCATTGACGCTACATTACCTTGAAATCTGGAATCCATCCCTAAACCCAGTTGCTCTCGGGAGCATCTTGAAACTTCGTATCGGACCTGGACCGTATGTTGAAAGTCCGATAACCGCGAAACTATATAGTTATGACCGCATTACTGGACTTGACAACTCCCTCGAAAATCAAGTCTTAATTGTGTCTAGAAATGCGCAACTTGAGCCCAGAACAAAGTGTGTGAGAAACGTGAAAATATTTAGAAATAAAATTCAAATTTAAGTAATCTGAGTCGTGTCACTTACGGGCCAAATATAAGGATTCAGACCATCAGAATCTGACCCAAATACACCCTCGGATCAGGAGAAATGTCCCACACATGTCGGTGTACTTGTGACCCTGATCGAGTGACCGTGATCGTTGAACTGAAACAGGTCTGCCACGGTCGATCTGTAAACTCAATCGAAACAAAAACTCAGCCTGACCTAGATCCAATGTCAGGGAGCTTAAGTCTGACTGCACGTGAAAAAGGGGCTACCAGAAGTGCTCCGTTGGGCTGAAACAGACGCCCTTTGGATATAACCTAATTATACCTTGGCCCTAGGGCCATTTCCATCAGTCCTGGGCCTATATAAGGACCTTAAACCCTCTCTCTCTCACCTCATACGAATTTGAGAAACCCTATGAGAGAGAGAGAAGAGAAAAGAGAAGGGAAAAGAGAGAAAGTGAGAGTGAGAGTTGAAAATTCTTCCTAGGATCCGATCCCGCTATTCCACGCACTCAACCACCATTCCTGTATCGCTAAACAGGCGATTTTGATTCCGTACTTGGGTAATAAAACCTAACCCTAACTTGTCTTAGGGTTTCCGACTAGCATATTAGATGAATTAGCTAACCTATTCCCTGTTCTAGGTTATTGTGGTGCCATAGACAAAACTTAGCTTTTAAAACTGAGTTCGCTACGAGTTTACCGGTGAAAGGTGCGGAATATAAATGTTTAGGTTATGGTTTTCAAGGCTTTCAATGTCAGTTAATGATTTATGCCTGACTTAAATTGTTATCACGTGCTTAAACACGTTGTTCCCACACTTTACACATATATGAACTATGTTGAATATAGTGTATTCTTGTGTTTGTTGAAATGTTTGTATGAGTATAGATTCTAGATATGGATTTGCCATGATTAACTGTTGTAGACATATGGTTGAGGTATACATGATAATTCCTTAGTGAAAGGATTTGCCCTAATACGTGCTATCACCAACATACGTCGTGTATGTTGGAATATGTAGTCTAAGTGTTTGTAGAAATATCTGAATGAACAAGTATGTAATAAATTGTACTTTATGTGCATTGAGAAGAGATTCTCAACTACCTTAACGATGTGTATGATTTCCTTCATGTAACTTATATTCTTTGTTTGTTTGACTTAGGGACTGCATATGTGTGAATTCATGTTTAAGTTGAAATCACTACCAAAAAAATCGAGCAATGGCTATGGAGGTTGAAAGCTTTTAGCTACGGATTTAATCCGTAGCTATAGCCTAAGTGCTCTGTAGTTAAAGCGTAACTCTCTACCTAAATATAGATGGTGCTTAGGGGGATCCATGAGGTCCATTGGAATATATGTGTTTGATCTAAGCCGTCCAAAAATTCGGATATATAAGTTTAGTGCATGAGCCCAAAAATTATGTAGATTAAATGTCTAAGTGGACCACACCATAAGAAATAATATAAATTAAATTTTGACTATTAATATGTTGTGTGGTCACCTTATAGATTTGATCTAACTCATTTTTTTATCACACTTAAAATAATAATTTAAAATTATTGGATGGAGTGGATATATGAAATACATCATAGTGGGCCCCACGGTCTTAAAACCATAATTTCTCTCAGGGAGCCGTCCATCACGTGCCCCTTCAAAACCCTAAATCCCTCCAAAACCGAAACCCCCACCCACCATTTTCTCCCGCCCATTGACGAACCCATCTCTCCATCTCTCTCTCTCTCTCTCTCTCTCTCTCTCGCACTCAGTCTCTTTCCCTTGCCCTCTCTTTATCTCCCGATCTCCCTCACCCTCTCTCCCTGTCTCAAGGCCGCATTCCCCACTATGTTTTCAAAAACCCATTTCGCTGCAAGAAGGAGAAGAAGAAGAAGCACGTACGGTTAGTTTCTTTCTTTCTCCCTCTTTATCTCTTTCTCAAATCTTTCAATCCTTCAATCCGCATTCCCCTCTCTCTGTTTCTGAAATCTAAGGGCCGTTTGGCTGGTCGGATTGGAAGGGATTGGATGTTATTTGAAGGGATTGGAAGTTAAATCTTGGGATTGGTCGGGCGTGCCAAACAGAGTCGGTGATCTGATCCCAATCCCTGAGACGTGTTTGGCTTAAGGGATTGGAAGGGATGGGAAGGTTTAATCCCAGTATTGGCCGGGTGTGCCAAACAGACTGGATATATTAATCCAGGGATATAGCAATCCCATGTATCTGAAGACCATCCACTGACAACACCATTAATACCTAGAAATCCAGGCCATCCACCATAATACCATTCAATCCCTTTCAATCCACCCAGCCAAACGGGCCCTAAAAATGCTTTGTGGGCTCCACCATAATATGTGTATGCAGGCCATTCATTTTTTCAACTTCATTTTAGGGCCAAATCTCAGGTGGACCACACCATAGGAAACTGTGGTGATTGAATGCCCACCATTAGGGCCTGTTTGGCCGGGCAAATTGGATGGATTTGGATGGTATTAGAGTAGATTGTACAGATTTCAAGGTAATGATAGTTGCATCAATGGATTGATGCAAGATCTATGGAATTGCTATATCCCGGGATTGCTATTTCTGGTCTGTTTGGGACACCTGGCCAATCCCGGGATTAAACCTTCCAATCCCTTTTAATCCCTTGAACCAAACACGTCCCAAGCAATTTTAAAGGGATTAGGGTGGATTGGATGGGATTTAAAGGTAATGATGGTGATGTCAGTGGATTGTCTTAAGATCCATGGGATTGCTAATCTCGGGATCAGGATCCCGTGTCTATTGTGACATCAATTTGAATTTCTATGTTTTTTTTTTGTACAATGTCTTTTATGTTACTGGCACAGGCATTCATATATATA
Organism: Magnolia sinica; assembly: GCF_029962835.1. Lineage (NCBI taxonomy): Eukaryota > Viridiplantae > Streptophyta > Magnoliopsida > Magnoliales > Magnoliaceae > Magnolia > Magnolia sinica. The sequence continues at coordinate 60,210,464 of NC_080589.1, read as the reverse complement.
TTGAGAAATATGATTGAAGTGCTAGACTAGCATGTGCATTTACACCATTTTTTTAAATGTTGGTGACTCATCCACCACACATGTCATAAAACATGTTAATCCACTGCATTGCATTCATCAAGAATCAAGCTTGGGGGTAAACATTTTTGGCTTTTATTCGAAAAATCAGGCTGTTTCAACTCCTAGTCTGGCCACTTATAAAATTATACCTAAAAATTCTAAATATACATCGTATGGTCCACTTCAGTGTCGGAATAATATAATTTTTGGGTAGTTTTTTTTATCATGATGAGCCAATACTATATGAATGGATTGGATGCACAGGAAACAGCAGTAATTCACCATTAAAACTTAATGTGGGTTGAAGAAATTTTGGATAGAGCTGATATTTGTGTGGTTTCTTCATCCTAGGTCTTTGTAAGCATTCCATTGCCCTTGTGTGGTGAAGTCTTTAACTGGTATGATCCATCATTTAGCTTGATATATTAGAATTGCATGCGAGACTTTTCATCTATGCAAGTGGTTTAAGATTTTACTTATAAATTACATTATTAATTTATTGTAAAAATACAATGATTGCAAACTCCTTAATACATTGTATTTGGTAGATAATATCTGTATGGGTCCAATCATCTGATAGTACTTCCTTCATTTCCAGCTTTTAAGGAGGATGGTGCATTAGGTTAATTTCCAACCTTAATTTTTGGTAAGGTGCAGGTTGAAAATGGACCCGTTGGTTAATCGAGATTTGGCTGTAATGAATAGGGAGTGGATGACACTAAGTTTTCCAGACCCACGTTTTCTTTCTGGAATCAGAAGTTTTTCAAAGTTTGCACAAGAAAACCTTCCTGGTAGAGAATTCGTTCCTTGTCCATGCACCACTTGCAGATGTGCATGTTTTTCAGTTTCTTATGATGATATGGAAATACATCTAATGAAAAATGGATTCGACCCAAGCTATAGGGTTTGGAACATGCATGAGGAGCATGTATCACCTAAGTGTACTATACGTGAATCAACTTCCCAATAATACCATAGTGTCTCGAACTTAAATGAGGTTCACAACGTGATCGCTCAAGAACTTGGTGGTAATAACCTAGATGAAGTTGTACAGGATGAGCCCAACGTGACCCCTATAGTTGAAGGCGTCTTTGGAGAAAATGAAACTAATGAGTTTGAAGTAAATCTACGAGACGCAATGGCTGAGCTATACCCTAGGGCCCGAGATTTCACCATGCTGACTTTCATTGTACAACTTTTCTAATTAAAGGTAAATCATGGATGGAGTGAAAAAAGCTTTACAGAGCTCCTTCAACTACTAAAGAAGGTGTTACCTTCCGGTAACAAGGCCCCAACTAATACCTACCAAGCGAAGAAGATCATTACAAAATTGGGTCTTGATTATGTAAAAATCCATGCTTGTCCAAATGACTGCATCTTATACTGGAGAGAGAACGAAATGAAAACCATTTGTCCAAATTGTAAAACTTCTAGGTACAAGACTGAAATGGATTCTGAGAAAAAATAATCTACAATACCTAAGAAGGTGTTAAGGTATTTTCCATTAACACCAAGGCTACAAAGAATGTTCAGTGTGCCATGGTTGGCGAAAGAAATGTCTTGGCACTCAACCAGGAAATTTCAACATGAAAAGATGGAGCATTCGGCTGATTCTATTGCATGGAAGAATCTTGATGACAAGTATACAGATTTTTCAGCTGAGCCTCTTAATGTTCAATTGGGTTTAGCTAAAAATGGGTTTAACCCATTCGACACTTATAGTATGTCGCATAGTTCATGGCCCGTTATGTGTGTAATGTATAATCTTCCACCAAAGCTTTGCATGAAACCTCAGTTTACTATGTTGACTTTGCTCATTGAGGGACCGCGACAACCGGGAAAGGATATTGATGTTTATTTACAACCATTGATTGATGAACTGCAAAAGTTATGACGAGAAGGGGTCACGATGTTCGATGCATACCATGAAAACAAATTCAACATGCGTACCGTTCTGCTTTGGACAATCCATGACTTTCCAGCATATGGTAACGTTTCTAGTTGTAAAACAAAGGGTAAGTATGGTTGTCCTGTATGTGGTCCTAACACAGATTCTTTGCGACCCTAATATGGAAAGAAACATGTTTATATGGGCCAAAGACGATGGTTGCCAATGTCAGAACAGGCTAGGAAGGACACAAGTCTGGCACGTTCAACAAGAAGGTGGAGATACAACGTCAATGGATCCGTTTGGATGGGATTGAGGTCAAAAGACAAACCGCGAACTTGAATATACAGTGGGGGAAGACTGGGAAGAGTAATATAAGGGCTATTGATGGAGGCCGACAAGAGGTAGCAGATGATGTTGAATCACCGTGGTTCTTCAAACTGTCTATATTATTTGATCTGGAGTATTGGAAAGATATTCCCATGCGTCACAACCTTGATGTCATGCATATTGAGAAAAATATATGTGAAATCCTTGTTGCCTTGGTGTTAAACATGCCTGGCAAAACCAAGGATGATGCTAATTCACACAAGGACCTGAAATAATTAGGAATTAAGAAGCGTCTATGGCTGAAAAAGAACAATGGCAAAGTGATTCAGAAACAAAGTCATTTCTGTCTAAGAAAAGAAGAGAAAAAACTTTTCATCCAGACTTTGCATGAGCTGCGTGTTCTGATCAGTTTTAGTGCGAATTGGAGGACCATTGTAAAGGAAGATTGCGTGGATTTAAAGGGAATGAAGTCGCATTCTTTCCATGTGTTGATGCAACATCTACTCCCAGTTCTCATCCAGCATGCATTTAGGGATAGAAAGGTCATTCGTCCTATAATTACAAGCTTTTGCACCTTTTTTAATGCCTTGTGCTAGACAACCATAGACCTTCAAACACTCCTTACTTTCGAGAGGGGCATGGCTAAGACGTTATGTCAGCTTAAGACTATATGCCCGCCATCGATATTTGTCATTATGATACATTTGTCGATCCATTTAGCTTACGAGGCTTGCATATGTGGTCATATATACTATCGATGGATGTATCCATTCGAAAGGTACGTTGTGAGCTTAATAAGAATAAATCGGCTTAACATCTACATTTGCATGTATATATAATATATCATTAACTTTGTCAGGTTCATGAAGACATTCAAGGCCTATGTCCGTAATAAGACACGACCTGAGGGTTGTATTGCAGAGCAGTACATCCAAGAGGAGACAGTTATATTCTGCAACCAATATAAAGGAAAACAGAAAACAAGCCTACTGGAAAAGCTAGAAAAACGGTTTAACAGAGTCATTCCAGGACTATGTAAGTTGGAAGATATCGTTGATGATGACCCTAATGATGACGATGTTGGTCTAGTAGGTTCGGGTCAAAGTGTTATCCTAGTGGGTATCGAATACGAACAAGCTCATAGATGGGTACTGAAGAGTCATCCCAGCTACGACGAGTGGGAATGGTATGTATAATAAGCTCATATATATGTATATATATATATATATCTTCCTTACTTTATGCAATTTCAATATAACAATGTTATCGAATATCGTGCAGGAAGCACAAAGATTTCTTGCAGCGATGCTATAAGAGGATCAATAGGGTGCCTAGTGAGGACGAATTCATATCTTGATTAAAGAGGCAACCAGAGTTCATTCAATCTAACGATAAAGAATTTAAAGATGTTGTGAGAGGACCTCTAGCTTTTTCTATGCAATACAATAAATATTGTATAAATGGTTTCCTCTTTGTCACTAAGGACTATGAGGAGAATAAAACGAACCAAAAGAGTAGGGTTAGGACAGAGGGTATGACAACCTTTCGATCAAGTGTTAAGGATATCAATACAGCGGATGAAAATCAACCTTACTACGAAGTCCTTCGTAGAATTATCCAATTGGAGTACTGAACAGGGTACAAGCCTGTCCTATGTAAGTGTGATTGGGTGAAAGTGACACATCATGGTGTTTCTTTTTATGCAGAAGCGAATTTGAGATTAGTAAATTTGGCTAATCTTTACAGTTCAGACAAAGTCGGTGACGAGCCCTTCATTCTTATAGAGCATGCCACACAAGTTTTCTACTCCAGAGATCCAAAAAATCCTGACTGGCATGTGGTCTTGGAGGTTCCCAAAAAAAAATTTGTCGAAGAAGAGACGTGCGTTCTATCGGAACGATTAAAGGCTGTAAGTAATGCCAATGCAGGACCTGAGCTCACCTCATTAGCAATGGTTGATGAGTTAATATTCAATGAATCTGCAGATGTCAGTGTTGTGGTCGAGAAAACAAAGAAAAGAAAACGATCGAAGAGAATCTACTGATTTGTTTGTATTTTCTAAGCATGTAACAGAATGATATTTATTGGAGGAAATCTAAACAAGGTTTGGATAACATAGTGAATTTTTTGTACTTTATCTTTTATTTTCATATTAGGGAAGAAATAGGTACATGGATTCACAACCAGAGGTATTGGGTGCGCAGGTGCTTGGGAGTACAGATTCAAGCAACACCAAAGGTAATAAGATACTTCTCCTTAATTATATATGTAAATTTTCTTTTCCTTATATATTGGTAGTAATCAATGATGTGTATATATAACTGTTATTCTTTTTATGTAATCGTGTTAGCTTCTTCTTCATCTAAAAAAAGAAGCATTACTAGGGGGGTCTCTTTACTTGTGCCACCTGATAGGAAAAAAGTCCTAAAGATGAATGAATTCGGACAACCAAATGAGGACTGTTCCGATCACAGAGACTTTGCATCGCATGTCGGTGTCCTCACCCGTTCTCATATCCTGATCATATACCTGGACTTTCGCCAAGTGCCTCATGAACAAATTCATATGGTCACAGAAAGATTGTCATAGTTTTATGAGTTTGAGGGTCAAAGTTGGGCTGCAAGTCTTGATTACATTACAAAACGCATCAATGAAGCGTGGAGGAATTACAAGAGAAGATTGACTACAAAATATATTACAAACAAGGATCCTATTGCTGTAAGAGATGGTCTTGCCTCCCCAGGTATCCTTATGGAGGATTGGAGGGCCTTCGTGGATCAACGTACCACCGAGTAATTCAAGAGGGTAAGTGTAAGGAATAAAGTCAATCGGGCCAAGCTAAAAGGACCTGTGTGTCTTGGGAGGCACAACATGGCTGTTACTCGCCATAAGATGGTATGTATTTAAAAATAGATATTATAGTTTAAAATTGAATTTAAATTTGAATTATCATTCATCTAAATTTATTAATGATGTGTATTTGAATGATATGTAATGTGTCAAAGGCGATGGAGAAGAATCTTACCTCTGATGTCGAGATAGGTAGATGTGAAGTCTTCTTAAGAGCCCATACAAGAAAGGATAAAGTTATCCAATATCCTGACCTTGCTGTAAGTGCATCCCTCATACCACTAACTAGTACTCTTATGAAAAGCCTATATATAAATTTGAATTATATTACATTCATTTGTATTTTTTCACAGGAAAAACTAGATGAGCTCTATAGTAGCAATCCTGCTTCTAGGATGACCAGCATGGATGATGCTCTTACAGAGGTACTAATAAAATTTAAAAATTTCTTAATTTTTATGGTAATTATGAATATCCTAATAACTTGATTTACAATGTTTTACAAGTGGTTGGTTTTGACAATAGAGGGCGAATACTGGATCTAGGTTGCTCAATAAGTAAGGTAGGACTGAAGAAGTCAGCCCCTGCTCGTTCAAAGGTAGAGAATGTGACAAAAGAAAAAGAGAGCGTAACTCAAGAGTTATCTCAGGTGAAGAAAAAATTGGATGATATGACTCAAGATCTAGTTGAGATGAAGAAAAAATTGGTAGATATGCAGAAAGATAGACAGTATACTCAAAATCTCTCATCACCAACAGTCGCTAAATCTACTCAGGCATCATCGGTATGCAAGTATAAATTTTTTACTATAATGAGCTTATAATTATATTATAAATGCTAACAATACCAATGCCATTTTATGTGTAAATGTAGCCGGATATTATATATATCGGTAAAAGATGCGACTTGCTTGGTTTTGGAAAATGTGGTGTAGTTGCTTGTAGTGAAGTACACGAAGTTAATCCAAATGCAATTATCCATTGCGAGCCGTTGGAGGATGGAGCTTTTGTTGTTGTCCTGATTGAGGTTATACAACCTCACGCTCCTTTGTGGAAAGAAGATGGGTTCGCATCTACACTTGGAGAGGCCGGTCCAGGATCATTTGTGCAATGGGGGAAAGAGGCTTTGAGAATTCAATAATTTGAACAAATTTGGTATTGTATAATTGAACATGTGTTGTGTGCATTTTAAACAAATTTTGAACTTGTTGTGTGCATTTTGAACTAATTTGGCACTTATTTTTTTTATTTTTTTTAATATTGAATGAATTTTGTACTTTATATTTGATTGTATTTATAGTCTTAGGCTCCATTTGGTCATCACATTAGTATTTATGAAAACATTTTTTTAAAAAAAAACCAAATGGAGCCTAAGCCCTTTTTTAATTCCGCCAATGCAACTCCTTTCATTGCCGGTCCCAAGTCCAGGTAAAGGAGGAGGGAGAAGGGCTTTAGAATGAATCGTCAACTATGGAGGAGATCCTGAAAATGTAGTGAGTATCTCTGGTTTTATGGTTTTACTTGTACATTCCTGTATTAATTACTCAAGTATGACGGTTATGCGCATTCTTTCAGGTGGATGTTGCATGTGGGAGGGTTGGAGCTACATATTTCAGATTCAAGCATCTGATACGTCTCTTGTCAAGAATGCACATGTGTAGTTCATTAAACAATACATTATGCTTAAAATCCATGTTTATGCATGATTCTCATGCATTGACATGGATTTGGGCCAAAAAAGATCGAAATGAAAAATTTGAGAAAGCATGGGAGATTTTCTTTTATAAAGTAAGTATTTGGGACCAAGTAGTTATGTATTTGCTCCATTAAATTTGCTCGAAATTAATGGAGCAGACCTGGATGTGCGTCGGAGCTATCCGGATGAGCGGGGGTCCCTAAAAGGTGGGAACCACTGTTATGACCATGATGAAGCTATCCATTTCTTATGGACAGTATTGAAGGGGTCTGGCCATTTGGACAGGCCCCGTGTTTATGTATTTGATCGAAATTAATGGAGCAGACCCAGATGTGCGTCGGAGCTATTCGAAATAGTGAGGTTCCCTAGAAAGAGGGAACCGCTATTATGACCATGAAGAAGCTGTCCATTTTTTATAGACAGCATTGGAAGGGCCTGGCGATTTGCGTTGGATGGCCGTATTTATATCTGTATTTGCAGGGACTATGCCCTTAACCTAAACCAAAACCTATGACCTAAAACCTTAACTTATAACCTAAACCTCAACCTTAACCTAAACTTAAACATTAACCTAAAACCTAAAACCTAAACCTACACCTAAAACCTAAATGTATTCTCAAATCCCTAAACCTAAACCTACACCTAATACTAATCTTAACTCCCTAACCTAAACCTATACCTAAACTTGAAAACCCAAACACAAACCCGATCCCGAACCCGAACCTGATTTCCTAAACCTAAACCTTAACCTATTCTCAATTCCCTAAACTTATATCTTATAACTTAAACCTAAACCTAAACCTAAACTTAACCTATACCTATAACTTTAATCTAAACCAAAACCTATGACCTAAAACCTTAACCTATAACCTAAACCTCAACCTTAACTTAAACCTAACCCTTAACCTAAACATATAACCTTAACCTAAACATATAACCTTAACCTAAAACCTAAAACCTAAACTTAAACCTAGAACCTAAATGTATTCTCAAATCCCTAATCCTAAACCTACCCCTAATCCTAATCTTAACTCCCTAACCTAAACCTATACCTAAACTAGAAAACCCAAACATAAACCCGATCCCGAACCCGAACCCGATTTCCTAAACCTAAACCTAAACCTAAACCTTAACCTATACCTATAACCTTAACCTAAACTAAAACCTATGACCTAAAACCTTAACCTATAACCTAAACCTCAACCTTAACTTAAACCTAAACCTTAACCAAAACATAAAACCTTAACCTAAAACCTAAAACCTAAACCTAAACCTAGAACCTAAATGTATTCTCAAATTCCAAAACCTAAACCTACCCCTAATCCTAATCTTAACTCCCTAACCTAAACTTATACCTAAACTTGAAAACCCAAACATAAACCCGATCCCGAACCCAAACCCGATTTCCTAAACCTAAACCTTAACCTATTCTCAATTCCCTAAACCTATATCTTATAACCTAAACCTAAACCTAAACCTTAACCTGAACTAAAACTATGACCTAAAACCTTAACCTATAACCTAAACCTCAACCTTAACTTAAACCTAAACCTTAACCTAAAATATAAACTTAACCTAAAACCTAAAACCAAAACCTAAACCTAGAACCTAAATGTATTCTCAAATCCCTAAACCAAAACTTATAACCTAAACCCGAACCCATTCTCAAATCCAAAATCTATAACCTAAACCTAAACCGTTAACCTATAACCTAAATCAAAACCAATAACCTAAACCAAAACCTATAACCTATAACCTAAACCCAAACCCAATCTCAAATCCAAAAACCTATAACCTAAACCAAAGCTTATAACCCAAACCAAAACCAAAGCCTATAACCTAAGCCCGAACCCATTCTCAAATCCCAAAACCTATAACCTAAACCTAAACCTATAACCAAAACCAAAACCTATAACCTAAACCAAAACCAAAACCAAAACCTATAACCTAAACATGAACTCATTCTCAAATCCCAAAACCTTTAACCTAAACATAAACCTTAACATAAACCTATAACCTATAACCTAAACTAAAACCAAAACCCATAACCTAAACCCGAACCCATTCTCAAATCCAAAAACCTATAACCTAAACCAAAACCAAAACCTATAACCTAAACCCGAACCCATTATTAAATCTCAAAACCTATAACCTAAACTAAAACCAAAACCTATAACCTAAACTCAAACCCATTCTCAAATCCCAAAACCCAAACCCAAACATAAACCTAATCCTAATCTCAACTCCCTAACCTAAACCTAAACCTAAACTTGAAAACCCAAACTTAAACCCAATCTCGAACCTGAACACGATTTTCTAAACCAAAACCATAACCCATTCTCAAATCCAAAAACCTACAATAAAAACCTAAACCAAAACCAAAACTTATAACCTAAACCCGAACCCATTCTCAAATCACAAAACCTATAACCAAAACCAAAACCAAAACCAATAACTTAAACCCGAACCCATTCTCAAATCTCAAAACCTATAACCTAAACCTAAACCTATAACCTAAACCTGAACCCATTCTCAAATCCAAAAACCTATAACCTAAACCAAAACCTATAACCTAAACCAAAACCAAAACCTATAACCTAAACCTGAACCAATTCTCAAATTCAAAAACCTATAACCTAAACCAAAACCAAAACCTATAACCTAAACCCGAACCCATTCTCAAATCCCAAAACCTATGACCTAAACCTAAACCATAACCTAATCATATAACCTAAACTCAAATCCCTAAACCTTAACCTATAACCTAACCTAAACCTATACCTATAGCCAAAAACTATTCCCAAATCCCAAAAGCTATAACCTAAACCTAAACCTATACTTATAACCTATAACCTAAACTCAATTCCCTAAACCTAAACCGACACCTAAACCTAAACCTATAGCCTAAAGTCAAATCCCTAAACCTTAACCTATAACCTAACCTTAACCTATACTTATAACCTAAAACTATTCCCAAATCCTAAAACCTATAACCTAAACCTAACCTTTCCCTAAACCTATAACCTAAACTCAATTCCCTAAACCTAAACCTAAACCTATAGCCTAAACTCAAGTCCCTAAACCTTAACCTATAACCTAACCTAAACCTATACTTATAACCTAAAACTAACCCAAATCCCAAAACCTATAACCTAAACCTAACCTTTCCCTAAACCTATAACCTAAACTCAATTCTCTAAACCTAAACCTAGACCTAAACCTAAACCTATAGCCTAAACTCAAATCCCTAAACCTTAACCTATAACCTAACCTAAACCTATACTTATAGCCTAAAATTATTCCCAAATCCCAAAACCTATAACCTAAACCTAACCTTTCCCTAAACCTATAACCTACACTCAGTTCCCTAAACCTAAACCTACACCTAATCCTAAACCTACAGCCTAAAGTCAAATCCCTAAACCTTAACCTATAACCTAACCTAAACCTATACTTATAACCTAAAACTATTCCCAAATTCCAAAACCTATAGCCTAAACCTAACCTTTCCCTAAACCTATAACCTAAACTCAATTCCCTAAACCTAAACCTACACCTAAACCTAAACCTATAGCCTAAACTCAAATCCCTAAACCTTAACCAATAACCTAACCTAAACGTATACTTATAACCTAAAACTATTCCCAAATCCCAAAACCTATAACCTCAACCTAACCTTTCCCTAAACCTATAACCTAAACTCAATTTCCTAAACCTAAACCTAGACCTAAACCTAAACCTATAGCCTAAACTCAAATCCCTAAACCTTAACCTATAACCTAACCTAAACCTATACTTGTAACCTAAAACTATTCCCAAATCACAAAACCTATAACCTAAACCTAACCTTTCCCTAAACCTATAACCTAAAATCAATTCCCTAAAGCTAAACCTAGACCTAATCCTAATCTCAACTCCCTAACCTAAACCTAAACCTAAACTTGAAAACCCAAACTTAAACCCAATCCCAAACCTGAATCCGATTTCCTAAACCTAAACCATAACCCATTCTTAAATCCAAAAACCTATAACATAAACCTAAACCAAAACCAAAACTTATAACCTAAACCCGAACCCATTCTCAAATCCCAAAACCTATAACCTAAACCAAAACCAAAACCTATAACCTAAACCGGAACCTATTCTCAAATCCCAAAACCTATAACCTAAACCTAAACCTTAACCTAAACCTATAACCTATAACCTAAACCAAAACATATAACCTAAACCAAAACCAAAACCTATAACCTAAGCCCGAACCCATTCTCAAATCCCAAAACCTATAACCTATAACCTAAACCAAAACCTATAACCTAAACCAAAACCTAAACCAAAACCAAAACCTATAACCTAAACCCGAACCCATTCTCAAATCCCAAAACCTAAAACCTAAAACCTAAACCTAAACCTATAACCAAAACCTAAAACCTAAACCCGAACCCATAATCAAATCCAAAAACTTATAACAAAAACCTAAACCAAAACCAAAACTTATAACCTAAACCCGAACCCATTCTCAAATCACAAAACCTATAACATAAACCAAAACCAAAACCAATAACCTAAACCCAAACCCATTCTCAAAACCCAAAACCTATAACCTAAACCTAAACCTATAAACTATAACCAAAATACCTAAACCCGAACCCATTCTCAAATCCAAAAACCTATAACCTAAACCAAAACCTATAACCTAAACCAAAACCAAAACCTATAACCTAAACCCAAACCCATTCTCAAATCCAAAAACCTATAACCTAAACCAAAACCAAAACCTATAACCTAAACCCGAACCCATTCTCAAATCCCAAAGCCTATAACCTAAACCTAAACCGTAACCTAATCCTATAACCTAAACTCAAATCCCTAAACCTTAACCTATAACCTAACCTAAACCTATACTTATAACCTAAAACTATTCCCAAATTCCAAAACCTATAACCTAAACCTAACCTTTCCCTAAACCTATAACCTAAACTCAATTCCCTAAACCTAAACCTAGACCTAAACCTAAACCTATAGCCAAAACTCAAATCCCTAAACCTTAACCTATAACCTAACCTAAACCTATACTTGTAACCTAAAACTATTCCCAAATCCCAAAACCTATAACCTTAATATAACCTTTCCTTAACCCTATAACCTAAACTCAATTTCCTAAAGCTAAACCTGCACCTAATCCTAATCTCAACTCCCTAACCTAAAACTAAACCTAAACTGGAAAACCCAAACATAAACCCAATCCCGAACCTGAACCCGATTTCCTAAACCTAAACCATAACCCATTCTCAAATCCAAAAACCTATAACATAAACCTAAACCAAAACCAGAACTTATAACCTATGCCAGAACCCATTCTCAAATCCCAAAACCTATAACCTGAACCAAAACCAAAACCTATAACCTAAACCCGAACCCATTCTCAAATCTCAAAACCTATAACCTAAACCTAAACCTTAACCTAAACCAATAACCTATAACCTAAACCAAAACCAAAACCTATAACCTAAGCCCGTACCCATTCGCAAATCCCAAAACATATAACCTAAACCAAAACCAAAACCTATAACCTAAACCCGAACCCATTCTCAAATCCCAAAACCTATAACCTAAACCTAAACCTATAACCTAAACCTATAAGCTATAACCAAAACCTATAACTTAAACCCGAACCCATTCTCAAATCCAAAAACCTATAACCTAAAGCAAAACCTATAACCTAAACCAAAACCAAAACCTATAACCTAAACCAAAATCAAAACCTATAACTTAAACCCGAACCCATTCTCAAATCCAAAAACCTATAACCTAAATCTAAACCAAAACCAAAACCTATAACCTAAACCTAAACTCATTCTCAAATCCAAAAACCTATAACCTAAACGAAAACCGTAACCTAATCCTATAACCTAAACTCAAATCCCTAAACCTTAACCTATAACCTAACCTAAACCTATACTTATAACCTAAAACTATTCCCAAATCCCAAAACCTATAACCTAAACCTAACCTTTCCCTAAACTTATAACCTAAACTCAGTTCACTAAACCTAAACCTACAACAAAACCTAAACCTATAGCCTAAATTCAAATCCCTAAACCTTAACCTATAACCTAACCTAAACCTATACTTATAACCTAAAACTATTCCCAAATCCCAAAACCTATAACTTAAACCTAACCTTTCCCTAAACCTATACCCTAAACTTAATTCTCTAAACCTAAACTTACACCTAAACTGAAACCTATATCCTAAACTCAAATCCCTAAACCTTAACCTATAATCTAACTTAAACCTATACTTATAACCTAAAACTATTCCCAAATCCCAAAACCTATAACCTAAACCTAACCTTTCCCTAAACCTATAACCTAAACTCAATTCCTTAAACCTAAACCTACACCTAAACCTAAACCTATAGCCTAAACTCAAATCCCTAAACCTTAACCTATAACCTAACCTAAACCTATACTTGTAACCTAAAACTATTCCCAAATCACAAAACCTATAACCTAAACCTAACTTGTCCCTAAACTTATAACCTAAACTCAATTCCCTAAAGCTAAACCTACACCTAATCCTAATCTCAACTCCCTAACCTAAACCTAAACCTAAACTTGAAAACCCAAACTTAAAACCAATCCCGAACCTAAACCCGATTTCTAAAACCTAAATCATAACCCATTCTTAAATTCAAAAACCTATAACATAAACCAAAACCAAAACCAAAACTTATAACTTAAACCCGAACCCATTCTCAAATCCCAAAACCTATAACCAAAACCTATAACCTAAACTCGAACCCATTCTCAAATCCAAAACCTATAACATAAATCAAAATCTAAACCTAAACCTAAAACCTAAACCTCTAACCAATAACCAAAATCAAAACCTATTATCTTTTCCTAAACCTTAACCTAAACCTATAACCTATAACCTAAATCAAAACCAAAACCAAAAACTATAACCTAAACCTATAACCTATAACATAAATCAAAACATATAATCAAAACCAAAACCAAAACCTATATCCTAAACCCAAACACATTCTCAAATCCCATAACCTATAACTTAAACCTAAAACCTATAACCTAAACCAAAACCTATAACCTAAACTAAAATCAAAACCTATAGCCTAAACCCAAACCCATTCTCAAATCCAAAAAACCTATAACCTCAACCGTTAACCTATAACCTAAACCGTTAACCTATAACCTAAACCAAAACCTATAACCTAAACCAAAACCATAACCTATAACCTATAACCTATAACCTAACCCGAACCCATTATCAAATCCCAAAACCTATAACCTAAACCGAAACCAAAACCTATAACCTAAACCCGAACCCATTCTCAAATCCCAAAACCCAAACCTAAACTTAAACCTAAACCTATAACCTAAACTTAAATCCCTAAACCTAAACCTAAACCTAATCCTATAACCTAAACTCAAATCCTTAAACCTTAACTTATAACCTAACCTAAACCTATACTTATAACCTAAAACTATTCCCAAATCCCAAAACCTATAACTTAAACCTAACCTTTCCCTAAACCTATAACCTAAACTCAAATCCCTAAACCTAAACCTACACCTAAACCTAAACCTATAGCCTAAACTCAAATCCCTAAACCTTAACCTATAACCTAACCTAAACCTATACTTGCAACCTAAAACTATTCCCAAATCCCAAAACCTATAACCTAAACCTAACCTTTCCCTAAACCTATAACCTAAACTCAATTCCCTAAACCTAAACCTACACCTAATCCTAATCTCAACTCCCTAACCTAAACCTAAACCTAAACTTGAAAACCCAAACTTAAACCCAATCCTGAACCTGAACCCGATTTCCTAAACCCAAACCTTAACCTATTCTTAAATTTAAAAACCTATAACATAAACCAAAACCAAAACCAAAACTTATAACCTAAACGCGAACCCATTCTCAAATCCCAAAACCTATAACCTAAACCAAAACCAAAACCTATAACCTAAACCCGAACCCATTCTCAAATCCCAAAACCTATAACCTAAACCTAAACCTTAACCTAAACCTGTAACCTATAACCTAAACCAAAACCAAAACCTATAACCTAAGCCCGAACCCATTCTCAAATCCCAAAACCTATAACCTAAACCTAAACCAAAACCTATAGCCTAAACTTGAACTCATTCTCAAATCCCAAAACATTTAACCTAAACCTAAACCTTAACATAAACCTATAACCTATAACCTAAACCAAAACCAAAACCTATAACCTAAACCTGAACCCATTCTCAAATCCAAAAACCTATAACCTAAACCAAAACCTATAACCTAAACCAAAACTAAAACCAAAATGTATAACCTAAACCTGAACCCATTCTCAAATCCCAAAACCTATAACCTAAACCTAAACCGTAACCTAATCCTATAACCTAAACTCAAATCTCTAAACCTTAACCTATAACCTAACCTAAACCTATACTTATAACCTAAAACTATTCTCAAATCCCAAAACCTATAACCTAAACCTAACCTCTCCTTAAACCTATAACCTAAACTCAATTTCCTAAACCTAAACCTACACCTAATCCTAATCTCAACTCCCTAACCTAAACCTAAACATAAACTTGAAAACCCAAACTTAAACCCAATCCCGAACCTGAACCCGATTTCCTAAACCTAAACCATAACCCATTCTCAATTCCCTAAAGCTATAACCTATAACCTAAACCTAAACCTAAACCTAACCTAAACTTATAACCTTTCCCTAAACCTTTAACTTAAACTTAAACTTAAAACCTAAATGTATTCTCAAATCCTTAAACCCAAACCTACACCTAATCCTAATCTCAACTACTTAACCTAAACCTAAACTTGAAAACCCAAACCTAAACCCGATCCCGAACCCGAACCCGATTTCCTAAACTTAAACCTTAACCTATAATCAAGTTCTCAAAAGTTATAACCTATAACCTAAACCTAAACCCTAACCTAAAACCTAAACCAAAACCTATAACCTAAACCTTAACCTATAACCTAAACTTAATTATAACCTATAGCCTAACTTTAACCTAAACCTATAACCTAAACGTAAACCAAAACTTATAATCATATGGTGAGATCATTTCTTTTGTATCAATTTCATTTCTCTTTGATTTTTTTTTAATTCATTAAGAAGAAAAAAAGTGGTTATACGTGATGCACTTCTTTCACTGTCTTTCTTTTCCCCTATGGGCATTCTAATTTATGAATGACATGACTATTTGTAGGATGATGTAATTTTAGTAGCTGTTGAAATTTCAGGGTGAAGTCGAGCACATTTCTCTAATGAAGCCAAAGATTTGTATTTTCAACATTATTGTAATTGTAACTGTAATTGATTGAATGAATGATTGTAATTGTAATTGATTGAATAAAGGATTGTAATTGAATGAATGAATGATGTAATTGAATGAATGAAGGATTGTAATTGAATAAATGAATGATTGTACAAGTAGTAATTGAATGAACAAATGATTTAATTTTTCAATGTACAAAATAGTTACGGATATTGACCGCAGCCACTAATTAGACAGGTGTCGCCTTTTCAATTTTGGTATATTGCTACGGACCTTCAGCTACAAATAAGATTCGTAGCTGTTTGAAGTTTTTGCTACAGATATACTTGTTATAGATTATATCTATAGCTATTTAACCTATAGTTACGGATTAAATCCGTAGCCGATAATCAGACAGGTGTAGCATTTTCAATTTTGGCCTATTGCTATGGACTTTCAGCTACAAATAATATCCATAGCTGTTTACAGTTTTTGCTACAGATATAATTGCTACAGATTATATCTGTAGCTATTTAACCTATGGCTATGGATTAAATCCGTAGCCATAGGTTCTGCACCTATTGTTATGGCACCTACGATGACAGTCGTGTTACGGACTAGCTATGGTTTTAGTCCGTAGCCATATGTCTATAGCTACGGATTTTATCCGTAACCTTTGCCTATTTTTTTGGTAGTGAATCCATCAAATGCTCACATGCTTATATGATTGGAATTGTTGATCCATTACTGTTCTGATTAGCTTGTATGATTATCTGTTATAACTGAATGTGTTTGGGACTAAGGAATAGTCCAGACAATCAGTAATAGGCATTGAATATGTGGCTGAGGTTGTCTCACCACATAGGACGTGATCGATGAATCCGAGCCGTACTTGGAATGTCAGCAGTGGTTAGGCCACACGAAGTGTTTACGCACTTCATGTTGGTCAACTTAATGTGTGCTCGTACTAGTCGTGCTCATCAAGTAACTCGATTGATCTTATGTATGTTCACCATGTATGGATGTTGCTGCTTGAATCTAAGGTACCAAACTCACCAGTGAAAACCCCTTTAAACCCTAGTACCTTAATCCGCTAAGACTCATGAGTCGGGCATAGTGGTATGGGATACCATGGTTGAGCTGTCGGCTTACGCTGGGGTGACAAGCCTCCTCGTAGTGTCCAGTGAGCAACACAGTCTCGTGAGTCAAATATGGTGATATGAGACACTGTATTCGAGTTGTCGGCCTACACTAATAAGGTGACAAGCCCTTTGTAGTGACCTTGAGCGTACGCTAAGACTGCATAGAGGTGACGAGTCCTTACGTAGCAACAAGAGTACATACTAGGCCTGCATTGATAAGGTGACGAGCCCTTTGTAGCAACCTAGAACCGTAACATTGTATGAGACTTACTAGGATTGACGACCCTAGAATGGATCACCATTTGAGAATTGATATAAGGGAGGTACCTTAGCTTCCCAATCCTGTTGTATGAAAAGGACTAATAAAAACTTGGTAATCACATTCATGCACTGCACTGCATGTGCCATTTGGCATTGGACAGAGCACTAAGGAAGTGACTAACATGCGCGACCATTAGATGAAGATCGTAGAGGGAGTGCAGGCGAGGACATGCATCATTTATTCATGCCATTCTTGCATTAATCAGAGTACTTAGGGATGTTTGATTTTATTCTTTATCATTACTGTTTGACTGAATTGATAACATGTTAACCTTTGCTTTATTGTACCACTGAGTTGATCACTCACTCCCACGTTTCGGGACGGTGTTGTACGCACCAACCAGACTCTATCTTAGATATAAACGGAGACCCGACTAATGAGGTGGAGGCGGACTTCGTAGACGATGAGGATGCCTTCTCATATATGCAGTATTCTGGCGGGTTTACCTAGACCGTTCTGATCAACGGGGCTTCAGGGTTATACTTGTAGTGGACTATTACATTTTGACATTTTGTAATTTGAAACAATACATGTAATTATTGACCTAGCAATGCATACATAATTTGGGGACCTATACTGAGTTATAACGCTATACATATTTGAGTAAGTCTTCCGCTTGCATATTACAACTGTCCCTGGATTATATATTGCTAATTTGGCTTAATCTGATTCATGTTTTATACACTAATACAGACAACATTTAATCATCATTAAATATGTTGCATAAGTGATGCGTTGGAACTCGGGAGTTGGACTTCTACTCGACCCCCGATTTTCAGAGCGTTACAATACTTGTAGTGTGTAGGCCGTCTAAGCCCATCTTCGTTACAAACAAGAATTTATCACCTTATAACATGTTTAAAATAGTTCCATGATTCATGATCATACGCATCATATGTATGCTTGATATGAGAAGTGACTGATCATTGCATATGTCTTTGGGTAGATTGTTTATGGGCTCCCGGATAGGCGGTGTTGCCCTACATGTGTGCACGATACGAACGGGATTTGTTGCATGACTGGATAGTTTGATTCATGCATTTCCTATTGTGTGACATGGATATTATACGCCCTAGCGACATCAGGGTCGTAGCCTCCACAGGCGTATCGTGGTTGGCAGAATTGGATACTAGAAATCTTGTTCTACATGGGGTGTTATAGATATCCCTGGGTGAAAGTCCCTAAACCCTTATGGTACTAGGAGGTTTCTCCAACGTTTAGACCGAGTGGGTGCACGAGCACCGAGTGCCGATTACCAGAAGGTCGCGCTTTCTATTGTGTCGTGGTTAGATGGAAGGGGGTGCGGCCTTATCCGCTCGTGAGGAGGGGACAAAGCTAGGCTGAGTTTGACCAGCTTGAGGAATGGGTCTGCTTTCGACGAGCCGAGCCTGATATTGGCAGGCGGATAGTAAGGTCTCTTCCACTCGCCTTATTGCGTGCGATGGGGCAGCAATCTGGTTTGGAGTGTACTAGACCCCGGTTATATTCCAGAGTTGAGCAGTATTGATATGTGGACTTAGATAAGGATTCGCATGCTTGAGTTATATTTCACAACGCATGGCCTTGGTATGGTCGACATCATTCATGCCTTACACCGCATGGCCTTAGTACGGCTAATAGCATTCATGGATTCATCAGCTTATTCCGCATTACTCTGATAGTGCATAATTGTATTACTACCTTGCGCATAAACTTTCACCACCCTCTAAGCTTTCTATAAGCTTATCCACGACCGTTGCGTGCAAGTGATGTTGGATCGCAGTAGCGCTGAGGCAGGAGTGCATATCAGATCAGCTTAGAGCTTTTGTCTATCTTCATTGTATTTTCCTTTATGCTCATTGTACTTATAAAGTTTTTTATCATAGTGAAAATATAATGGAATTTTTGGTTGTTGTTTGTGAGTTATGCCTTTGGTTATGCTTATTACGAATCAAACTAATGTTGAAAATCCTCCTCGTAGCATCCCAGGATCGGAACTTGGCGAATGGGCGCTGGGAGCTGAGAATGGGGTTCTACAGAGGCTGTCGGTGTCGGATTTGGCGATTGAGAATTTTGTAAGCCCAGTTTTCGAGTTTGGGGCGTGACAAAGCTCCTGCTGACCCCTTCAAAATCAGAGGTCCATCAGGCGATTATTGCGATCCCCTAAGACGAAGCTGCAGGACTGGACGGTTTCTTAGGTGCATTCTTCGTGCAATGTTGGCAGATTATTGGTGATGACCTACACAAGGCAGTTGTTTCCTTGTTTAATGGAGCAGAGTTTCCAAAAGCTTTCTCCTCTTCCCTAATCTGTCTAGTCCCAAAAGTGCCAGCAGCTTTGGCCTTTTCAGACTATCATCCAATCAGCTTGTGTAATGTTGACTACAAGAATTTTTTTTAAGCTCCTTACAACAAGATTGAGCAGGCTACTTTCGATACTAGTTTCTTTCGAGCAAGGTGTGTTTGTGCAAGGTCACCCAATCACAGAAAGCATAGCCTTTGCTCAAGAAGTGTTCAGAGAGATTAGCAGAAAGATAAGAGGAGGAAATATTGTACTGAAACTTGATTTAGAAAAGGCTTATGAAAGGGTGGATTTGGGATTCCTCAAGATGGTTTTAAGTAGATTTGGCTTCAGCTCCAGGTGGATCTCCTTGATGGAAAGCTATTGGGGAAACAATTGGTTCTCGGTCTTAATTAATGGCGAGGCAACGGGATATTTTAAATCCACAAGAGGTCTTCGTCAAGGGGACCCCCTCTCCCCTGGCCTATTCATCCTGGTTGCTGAAGTTTTCTCCAGGAACTTTAGATAGCTGATAGTCAGCAGAAGGAGCCAGCCTTTTAAGATATGCAAAGGATGTCCGCTACCATCTCACCTTCCTTATGCAGATGACACTTTTCCAAGCAGCTTCTGGTCAACATATCAACCGAGATAAGAGTTGTTTCCTCCACTCAGACAAGCTCCCTGTAAGTAGAATCAGGTTCATTGAACGCCTCTTGAGCATGAGAAGAGGTAGTGCGAGAGTCCGATACCTTGGAGTGTCGCTGGTTAGGGACAGAATCAGGGTTGTAGACTTTCAGTTTTTATTAGTTAAGATGGAAAAGAAAGCTAGCGGTTGGAAAGCAAGGCACCTATCGCAAGATGGTGGAGCTACTGTGATTATAGACATGTGGTAAGGAGTATTCCCCTTCACGTTATGGCTGCATTGGAGGTTCCAAAGTAAGTGTTAGTAAAATTAGAAAAATGTTTTGCTAGATTTTTTAGGGATGGGTGGACAAAAATTGCAAGCTTCACTAGATAGCATGGAATAAAATAGCTAGGCCTATAAAAGAGGGCGGCTTGGGTATCAAGAGCTCCAAGAGGTAGTGGATGCCATGAGAATGAAAATAGCTTGGGACATAAAATTCGGTGATTCCAAAGGCCCTTGGGTCGAGCTAATGAGAGCCAAACACCGTTCAGACCTTCAGCCATCGTAGCCAGTCTCTGTTTCTTCTGTTGCCTCTCCATTATGGATCAAAATCAAGGCTATGCTGCCCTAGCTAGACGAATGTGTTCAGTGGAACGTGGGCAATGGAGAGTGGAGTCTTTAGAGAGATAATTGGACTGGGCTAGGCCCTTTACTGCAGAAAGAAACTAGCCTGGTTCTTGAATAAATCTCTTCCCAGCCCATTAAGGATTTCCTAGGGCTAGCCGGCCCTCTGCCCCCTTCCTCAGCCTTCTCCTTTCTGCCGCAAGATGTTCTGGACTTTATCTTTCAAGGTGGTTTCACCATCTCTATGGACAGCGATGGTCGTTTTTGGCCGCTCGACCCATCAGGTAAGTTTTCTTTAAAGTCTATATGAAACAAGTGCAGGACTGTGTACCTTGCTAGGAGTTGGTCTGTTTGGGTTTGGCATGGGAAATTACCCCCGAAGATGGCGACATTTTTGTGGAGATTGCTACAAAATGCAGTGGTTGTGGACGTCCGGATCTAAGAGAAAGGTATCCCCATGGCGTCTAAGTGTGTTTGCTACTTGGAGGGTAATGTTCAATGCCCAAATGCAGAATCCATCAACCACCTATTCCTTTATGGCCAACTAGCTTAGCAAATCTGGTCTCATTTTGCTGTTTTGTTAGGAATCTCCTTCATGCAAGACCAGTTGGCAGGCAATAGACTAAGGCAATGGTGGATCGCGTCATCCATTGGTGGCTTCCCTATTGCTACTCATAGAATTCTCCCTGGTGTGATTTTTTGGGAAATCTAGCATGATAGAAATGCAACCAAATTTGATCAGAAGCCAACAAGGTTAGAAGACTGCTTATCCAATATAAAATGGAGGTTGAAGTCTCTGTTTGAAATTGAGGGCAGGGCCATGCCTAATCCCCATAGTTGACACCAACTACGAGCCAATCTAGGATTACCAGTTACTTCTAAGAAGTAGGATCACCTGGAAGTCATTAGATGGGTTAGACCTACCCCCAACTGGGTTAAGCTAAATACTAACAGCTCAACTCGAGGCAACCTAGGCAGGTCGGGTGGTGGAGGTATTGTGAGAGATGACATAGGGGATTTTCTGTTCTCCTTCGTGGCAGGTTATGGGCTTGGCTCCAACAAAAAAGCAAAATTGAGAGCAGTGTATGATGGCCTCTTGTTGTTGCTCAACAAAGGGATAACCCAGCTAGAGATTGAATCTGACTCTAAATTCGTCATCGACATTCTTTCGAGTAGATCTACCTCTTCTTGGCAATGGAGACCTTAGATTAACAGAATTGGAAATCTCATGGCTAGAGGAAATATCTCTCTCAAGCTCATTAAGAGAGAGGGGAACGGTCCAACAGACAGATTGGCCCGTATGGGGAGTGAGTCTATCTCCATTCCTTTTTGAAAATGTTAAAGATCTCCCGGCTCATATTCGGGGTCTAGTCTTCCTGGACAGAGTTGGGCTAGGCTCCATTAGGGTCTCCCTGATGGGCCCCTAGGTCGTTCTTATTTTTGTATAGGGGTAGTCGTCTCTTGTCTTTGTTTTCAATATGAACCCCCAGTTTTTTATGCTGTTGTGGGGATCCCGAATCTGCTCTTGAAGGCTGTATAACATATTTGCCATTGAAATGAATATATATATATATATATATATATATATACATATATATATATATGACATGATGAGCTCCCACAGACTGGGGGCAACATGTTCGGTGTTTAATTATTGGAGCCGTCCGTGCTGTGAAAGCTGTGGCCGGGTAAGAAACATATGCCAAAAGGATGATTTTAAAGATCATTATCTGTAGATGAACCCAGAACAATGGGAGGATTGTTGTTCACATTCATGTCTAGGAATCAAATATATTATCAACACTGAACTGACATTACTGGACAATAGCTTATTTATGATAGTAAAGAGTAAATGAGCTGTCAAATCCTCGGAACATCTCAACATGCCCAAGCAGACTGGGAGTGTACCACACCACCCAACACCCTCGTGAGTTGACATCATCAAGTTCGGTGGACCCACCATGAGTTGTGTGTTATATCTAAACCATCCGTATATTTAGCGATATCATTGTAAGGCTTGACCCCCAAAAAGGAAGACAGATCCAAAGACCAAAGGACCATACTACATATAGCAGTGGGGGATTGAACGTGTACCATTGAAACCTTCTTGGGGTCACAGAAGTTTTGGATCAATCTGATATTTGTTTTTAATCTTAGTCTAGATCAGTGTAACCTTATGAAAAGTCTGAATGGAAAATAAACATTATGGTGGGCGCTTAGTGTAGTTCACTGGAACTTTGGATATTACTCATTTTTGGACTCATGCTCTCAAATGATATGGCCAAATGGATGGGCAGTGTGGATACAGTAGATACATCATTGATCTAGATGATGTATCAACTGTATGACTTTGATCTCCTTTGAACCGTTTGTACCTTCCGGAGCTCTGGAAGCTGAGGCGCTCGTCTTCGCACACCACGTACACGTGCACCAGCCAATCTGCTTCCATGAGAACATACATAGCTTGGGACGCAAATTTCCTGGGAAAGCATTCCCCTCAAAAATGAAGTGAATCAAAACTCGAGTGTGTCACACCATACGAAAAATTGGGAAAAGAAATACTTACCATTGAAACGTTCCTAGGCTCTACCTTGATGTTTATGTGCCATCTAAACCATTTATAAGGTCATTACTACTGGGATGAAGTGAAAACAAAACAAAATTAGCCTGATACAAAAAATGGCCATAAGAATGTTTCAACAATGCTCACTGAATCCCGGCTTTTCCTCTCGTGTGGCCTAATTGAGTTTTGGATCCACCTCATTTTTTATGTCACATCCTGAAATGAGCTCGTAAAACGGATGTACGGGGTGGGTTTCTCACAAACATTGGGGTGGGCACCACCCAGCATCCCTGCACAGGAACTTATCGTCACCACCCAACATTTCGTGTTCCAAAGCTTGACAATGTCTGGCACACTTATCAAGTAGGCCAATCATGCAATAGTTAAAAATAAAGTATGACCAATAGTCTATGTTGGACAAACATTTACTGGCTAATTCATCCGTGGATCAGATTGCTTGTTGGACTAGGGAATTCTCAAAGTGGAATATCGTTTCTGGGTGTCTTGCTTCTCCATTTAAAATTGGGTCATATGTGATATGTGTGGGCATGCTATAATTAAATGTGCCAATTCTAGCTGAATAACTTTGATCCCAAGTGCCAATATATGCAGATACATCGAACGTGACCATATACGATATATATATATATATATATATATATATATATGAGAAGATCCTATTCAACCATAAGTTGTTTAAGATAATCAAGTGATTGTTGGCAGGTAGAGTTCATCCTCTGAAAATGGGTTGCACCTTGTCTTTCATACAAAAGGACTTTCAAATTTAAAGGTAAATAAAAAGAAACATTTACAGTCGACTATAGGGAGTGATTGCAAAGCACCTTTTTAAAAGAAGAATTGCTTGTATTGAAATAGGATTCGTTTAGAGTATAAAAGTAGACTTAGATTACCACTAAGGATTGCAACTACTAGGTTACTTCAACTCCTAATGTAGGACTAAGCTACTGGTTAGGCTAAGGAATGTAAAATACATATTATGCTAAGAAACATAAAGGATAATTGATAGGATTATGCTAAGATATATTTGATTTAGTTGATTTTTTTATTGTGTTGGTATGAGACACTTTACTTCATTGAGTTCTTTTGCTATTTTTAAAGTTTCTTGAAATAACTATCTAAATGCATCTTCCCATGTCCAATAGTGACAACAACTGCTTCAGTACCACTATGACCTTCCAAATTCTTCTTTCCCTTCTTGACACCCGTCCTAAAAACTGCTTGTAAGACTTCATCTCGTTCGACCATGTTCCTTCTTCCACTACTTGGCCACGTTCCATCTTTGGATGATGTGTATTACCCAACTAGTGCCAACTATCATTTCCATAAAACGTGCTCCAAATATCCCCTCAGATCTTATGCGTATTGTATACTTCCTGTGCGATGACACATGCCCCTTCCTAATTGGCTCTTCCAAGAACAGTACAAAATAGGGTACAACATTTCCCCACATATCACTTCACCTTTGGGTAAAAAGGTGAAAGCGACGTTGGTTCGTTGTTTAATGCAATAAATGAAACAAGCTTTTCCCTCCACATGTTGACTACCTATTGACTCTACTCAACCAAGATGAAAACCGAATGACAATCTTACTTTTCCCCATGTCTATCAAGATTATGATTATCCTTTCATTAATGCACACGTTCTTAATCAATATATATATATATATATATGCATTTCAAAATATTTATGATTTTCTACGCCTCTTGCTTTATTATCCCTTTATTCTTCTTCCAAAATTTTCCACCATAGTCATGCCTGCTTCCTTATCTTCTACTTTTCTAACCTTCCTCCAGAAAGATTTCATTAGAGGGCTAGATAATCTTTCTTCTAAGATAATAGATAATATCATCTTGGACACCCTTGTCAATCAGAACAAAACACTCTGCTCACTTGGACCAGCCTTCCATCCAAAAACTACTCAGTAAGAAATTTAAATGATAGATTAGTTCTTTGCAGGCTGTATAGGTGAAAAACTATTACTTCAATCTAATCTTCCAAATCCTATGAGTGCCTTCAAAGCTTCATGATCCTGGCCAAAACCAATGAGAGTATGGGCACAATGGTATAATCACATAGCCCAATAACATAGTGATACATGGAAACAAGCTAGAATCTATAAATGCATCAGGCTCTCTTTTCAAATTTCCAGCGTATACTTCCCTCCTTATTATAGCTTCGAAGTTCTGAAGCCAATCGACCAACAAGTTCCACTTCGGATGTGGTCCCATGACTCTGATAGTTATGAATGTTTGTGCTTTCATCCATCTTCTTCCTTTTAGTGATGAAGTCTACCTAAGTTTTGCCCTAGACAACAATCGTTACTTCAGCCTTCTAGATAAAAATGGAAGTGTTTACTCAAACTTCATGCCTGTTTAGGGAATCAAAGATGATTTTCCACTGCCGATAACATAATTATTAATCGACAGTACAACAAAATATGTGGTCATGTCCTTTATGAACGAATACGCTGGATATAATCAGATACGCATGGTGCCCAAAGATAGAGAAGCTACAACATTTAGGACATCTCTGGGGATTTACTGTTACAAGGTTATGTCATTCATACTCAAGAACGTCAAGGGATACGCATTAGAGACTAATACAGAACATCTTTCAGGACATGATGCACAAACACATTGAATGCTAAGTTAATGATTTAGTGGTCCGGTTTAACGATCATGAAGAACATCGCGAACATCTATCATCAGTCTTTCACCAGCTGAGAAAGAAACAATTGAAGATGAACCTGACAAAATGTTCCTTTGGTGTATCATTGGGAAAGTTTCATGGGTTTGTCATTAGGCAACGTAGAATAAAGTTTCTTGGGTTCGTCATTAGGCATCGCAGAGTCAAAATTGATCCAAGAAAGATCAAAGCTATTTAAAAAAATACCGCCCCAAAGACATTAAAAGATTTGAAAAATTTGCAAGGAAAGCTAGCCTATATCCATCGTTTTATATCGAATTGCTTGAAGATATCAGGCATTCGCTCACCTGATCATGAAAAAGGGAGCAGAATTTGTACAGTAACAAGCATGCTAGAATGCATTTGATTTCATGAAAGAGTTGTTGAAACAATCGCTAATACTTATTGCACTTGTAAAAGGCAAGCCCCTGATTTTATACATTCCCGCATGTGAGAATTCTTTAGGGGCTCTGCTACCTCAATAAAATAAATAGGGGAAAGAAAATGCCCTCTATTATTTGAGCAGAACTCTAATAGAAGCTAATGTAATTACTCGTCCATTGAGAAAATATGTTTAGCCCTGATATTTGTGGTACAAAAGCTACGACGTTATTCTCTCTCTCTCTCTCATGAGATAACTCTGAACTTACAAGCAAATCCTATAAAATACTTGATGACAAGGCCAATGCTGTAAGGAGCTTTAACCAAATAAATGTTCCTCCTCTTCGAATATGCAATCACTTATGAGACATCAAACGCAATAAAAGGTAGACTTCTTAGCAGCCCAACAGTCCCAAATAATGAGGAGATTTTCAATGAATTTCCAGATGATCAACAACTGTTGTTAGTCGAATCGCCCAGTTCTTGGCATATGTATTTCAACGGTGACTCTCGAATGTCAGGAGTAGGCGCTGGTGTAATATTTATCAATCCTTAGGGTGATCTATTGCTGTATTCTTTCACGTTGGGTACAACATGCACAAACAACGAAGTCAAATATAATGCCCTCATTATAGGGCTAAAAATAGCTCATGAAATGAAGATATGGGTCCTATAGATCTTTGGGGATTATAAGCTAGTAATAAATCAACTGATGACAGAATTCGAGATAAGAAAACCATAATTATTACCCTATTACCGATGAGCAGAACAATTGTTGCAAAGTTTTCATAATGTTAAAATTAAACATATACCCCAGTATGAGAACGTGAGAGCAGATGCATTAGCCAATCTGGCAGCGGCTCTTTCCTACTATGATAAGAGCCCTCTTCAAATAACAATTAAAGAATGAAGATTTCTTCCATCACCAGAACTTTTAAGCGAGAATGTTAAATCCCAGCTGGTATCCTGTTTTGAAGTTACTATTTATGATTGGTGGCAGCCCTTCGTTGATTATCTTAAGTATGGAATTTTGCTGGAAGATTAATCGTTGAAATTGAGATTAAGCAAAAATCAAAGAGATTCATCATGCATAATGAGGTATTATATAAAAAATCTTATAATGAAATGTTGTTGCGTTGTTTGGATGCAGAAGAAGTCGATTATGTGCTAAGAGAAGCCCATTCGGGGGAATGCGGGGCCCATCAAGCTGGTTAAAATCTATTTCATCATATGCATTGTATGGGGTATTGTTGGCCTTCTATGTTTAAAGATGTGATAGCTTATGCGAAGTGATGTCATGAATGTTAGGTGCATGGTGATATTAAACATGCGCCACCTGAAGACTTACATCAGTCAGTGACTTCGTGGCCTTTCATGACTTGGGGATTGGACGTTATCAGCTATTAATCCACCATCATCCAGGGGACGTTAGTATATTCTAGCAACAACAGATTATTTCTCCAAGTGGAAAGAGGCAATCGCCTTGCAAAGTGTGAAAGAAAAGGAAGTTGTCGATTTCATTCGTCATGTGATTATATACCGACATGGAATTCTAAAAAGAATTATTACTGATAATGACACTCCTTTCAAGAATAGAAACATGAAAAATTTGTGTTAGAAATTTGGTATCCAGCATTCCTTCTCAACACCCTATTATCCACTGGCTTTCAATAAGACAATAGTTAGAATTATGAAAACAAAATCGTCATGGGAAATTAAGGATGACTGGGATGAGAAGTTGTATGAAGCTTTATAGACCTACTAGATGATTCACCGAACAACGATGAAAGTAACACCTTATTCATTAGTTTATGCTATTGAAGCTGCCATCCCAATAGAAACACAGGTCGCATCCCTCAGGGTAGCAATACATGAGTCAATAACATATGACAAAAATGTCAAGATAAGGCTTATGGAATTAGATTCTCTATATGAAAAGCAGTTGGCGGCACATCAACGTTTAAAGTTTTATCAAGCACAAATATCTGCCGCTTTTGATAAAAGAGTCAAGCATCATTCTTTTAAGAAAGGTGACACGATGCTAATATTGAAAAGACCCATTGTGGTTACCTATAGAACAAGGAGCATGTTTGATCCTAAATGAGACAGACCGTATATCCCAATGAAATTTTATTTCAATGGAGCCTATCGGGTCATGAATCAGAATGGGAAGGGTATCAGAATAACTATCAACACCCATTTTATTAAAAAATATTATCCCTGAAGGATGAAAGGTTTTGATCGTGAAGATTATCAAGGAAAATCTCACCCAATTGAAAGGGGGTTAGAACAAGTATCTTCCAAGTACTATGTTGAATAGGAAATGCCTATATAGAAACTAGTTTTACGAGCCTATTATTATTTTTAAAAGAAATGATTGTCGGCCTTCTGGGACTATAATCGACAAGAAGATGATAATCAGATTATCAACAATTATGATAATATGGTAAGTTGATAATAGCAGCTAAAGCAAAATTAGAATACTATTATGGTAGAACATTAACAGTCAGTTGGTAATCGGCAAAATCATTATTACAATCCACTAAGGAATGATTATCACCAAATTGATATTATTACTGATTATCACTGAATTGATATTATCGTCGATTAACGCCAAATCGATATTACCGTCAATTATCGCCAAATTGATATTATCGTCGGTTGTCACCAAATTGATATTATCTTTAGTAATAGCTAAATTGATATTATTCCCAATCTTCATTGAGCTGCTTTATTATTGATTTATTATGCATAAGACCTATATATCATATCAGTGGTGATTTATTATGGAAGGTAGCGGTGAGAGCCATCAGTTAAAAGCCCACGAAGGCGAACCACGTATAAGACCTATAATATCATATCAATGACGATTTATTATAAAAGGCAGCAGTAAGATCTAGCGGCTAAAAGCCCACAAAGGCCAACCACACATAAGACTTGTATTATATTGCTGATTCGCCAAACATTATGTGGACAACAGTGAAGCCAGTGGCCTTAAAAAGCCCATGAAGGCAATTACATGATTAGACCCATGTAGACATTGGAGAGAGCCAGTGCTTAAAAAGCCCGCGAATGCCAACCATGCACGAGACCAATACTGCCTATATCGCTCTTTGATAGCGTCATGGGGATGGGTGTGAGAAAATACCACCTCATGAATGGATCCAGGTTATGTAGGCAACGAAAAAGAGGGTTGTAGTATGAGCTCTATGGTTCATCCATAGAGAGGCCAACCATGTATAAGATCCCCCAAGTTCCTGACTTGATTTTAATAGAAACTATGGGGAATAGTCGACCTCTAAGTGAGCTTCCCCCTCGTTGATGGACTGGCGGCCTTGGATTTGGTACCTAGAGAGGTAGCCTTGTGAGCCCCGTGAACTATAGAGAGTTATTCAGGCCAACCCTGCACGTAAATCACACCAAGTTCACCGCTCCGGTAGCTTTAATGGGCCCCTCTGATGGCTCGCGACTTGTGAACCCCCCAGGTTGCGGTGGTTCAACGAACTCATGAGAGTTACAGAGACCATTTCTATAAGACCTATTGGCTCCAAATACTAAGGAGCCTAAAAAATTGTGGTGGCTTCAAACACTCAAGAGCTTAAAAAACCGTGGTTGCTCTAAATAATCAAGACCTTAATCTATGTATAACATCTTAGGAATACTAATTGAACCCTAAGATAGTTCCACCCATTAAAAAGAATGTTGCGTAGTGCATGCTAACAAGTAAAGAATTATACTATTGCTATGCTATGCCTCTAAGCTATAAAATTATACTAATATAGAAAATCCATCATTCATGGATAAGCATTCATTATATTATATCTCTAAGTTATTAAAGCATGTAGTTAAGATATAAATATCTGCAATACCGAAAATGTTTGAAAATTATTACGAGAACAATGCCAAAATTTCATGTATATGAGAACAATTTTGATATAGGATGATTGGCGAACCATTACAATCATTTAGAGACACCCAAATCAGTCATAAACTTTTGCAGATCCTGCTTCAATTGAACAATTTTGAAATAGGATGATTGCAGTATTGAGCTCAAAATTAATGATAAGCTTGGCCTAGTTAGAAACATCAACCAACTCCTATTCAATGGAAGTGATAGATGCTTCAATTTTGGATAACTCTTAACTTTCCAAGATCGGCTATATTGGTGTTCTCTGTAATATTAGCTTTGATCTTACTTATCTTCAACTCTTCCTCCTCTCTCTAAGCTTTAAGATTAGCTATTTTCTTATCAATGGCACTACAATATGCTTAGAAGCTTTCAACTATTCTTGAAGGGAGCTACACTCCTTACCATAATTAGAAATGATGGTTGAAGTTATGGAAATCTTACCTTTAAGGAGTAGTAATTCATTTTTACAATTAAGAATGCCTGGTGCAATGGCTGTAGTACGAGCGAATTTAAGCTTTCGCAAAGAAGCACATAAATGAAGCAAAGAATTATGCAGTAACATAATATTTATCTTGGCCAGTTTTGCAGAGTAATCTAGAACTACCACAGAATCACTGAGTAAAGGCCACTGCTCTTGATCCTGAAACATTTAGGCCATAATCAATAGAGCATTCTTGACCATGGTTAGTTTATCTGGCAGAACCTTCTCCAATGAAAGTATATTCGATATTGTAGCCACTATATCAACTTGAAGAAGGGACAATAGTGAGAAAATGAGGAAAATAAGAATATAAAAAAAGTGGAGAGGCAGTGTTATTTTCAGAAAATAAAAAAATACTATATAAAATTTTTAAAGAGAAATATACATGCTACGGTTATAGGAACAAAGCTAAGCGGAGCTCTCGTCTCAAAAGGAGTGGAAGAAGTGGATGAAGGAGCAGTCGCCTGATTGCTCGAGATGGGAGGATTATCTTCCTCTGGAGAGTCATTACTGGCGGATGACTCTTCGCTATTATCTTCCCTAGAAGACTCTTCTTCAACAGACTCTTCAATTATTATTTGCTTGCCTTTCTGAAAAGCATTTTAGTCTCTTTCTTGTGCCTTCATTCTCAACACCACATTAAAAATGCCTTGAGGAGCCCGCAATGGTTGAAGAGACTGAGATTGTGTTTATGGGTAAGTTACGGGTGATGAGAAGATGTCATCTCTCCCTTGTGGGTTTGAAGTCTTAACTGCATCTGAAGTGTCTCTTGATTTCTGTAATTCCCCCAAGGGAGTACCAAATGTGATCCATCATTCAAGGGTGTTAGTGGGTTTAATCTTGCGAGTGGGCTCCTCTAAAGAAAACTTTAGGAAAGTTTGACCAAGAATAGGGGCATGATTTTCTTCCACAATGTAACATATTCCCTGATCTGGCTTGTAATTTTTTTTCTCATGGTGGAGGAACCCATATGGGGCAATCTACTAAATAACAACTGCATTTCAAAAAGTATTAATGGGTCTACTAGCGCGTCCAACGATACGAAGCATGAACTAGGTAATTATAGCCTAGAATTGTGAAACGTGATCACGTACGTATAGTTAGTAGTTGTTTCCATATCAGTGCCCAATTGCCCGGCCCAACGTCGTAGCTCATTATTCTTCTAACATCACCGCAGTCTTCTAGGACTGTTTGGTCGAAATCGAATTGATGGTCAAATCTACGTGGATAATATGGCTCGCGCCAGAATTCACTATTTTCTCTCAGTGAAAGAGTGTTGGATCTAATATAGATTAAAAAAATGTACGTTCGCTAGAGGAGATATAATCATCATCAATGACCTTTTTGTCTTTAAGAATGTCGGAGAGTGGAAATTGAAAGAAATCAATGAAATCGATACTTTCTATCTTCTTCATGACCCAAGCATATGGTTTATGGATCATTCTCAGTCTTTGATTATGCTAGAGAGGAAGGTGGTATAAGTTTACATAGGATTTTTATGGGTCATTAAACATCCATGGAAAATAGACTCCTAACCAGCCTATGAAAAGTGCTAAGGGGTATATACCAAAGAAGCTCCAATAATCAGATTTTTATGATAAATAACGATATCTCCTAAAGTGCGATAAATTGAATAGAGGATCGAAGGTGCCAATGAGTATTTTTTACCTTATGCCATTGCGCTTGCGACCACGAAGAGTGTTGGCCTAATGACATCCGCCCACTTCGAGCTTAGGAGCACTATCAAGCTCAACCAATAGGCCAGGAAAGTAGTTAATTCACATGAAACATTGTATTCAATAGGTCCTTTGATCTTTTGTCGGAGAACATTGAGTTCTTGAGAATTGTAGCCCATAAAGCTGATAAGGTAGTGAAAATGGAAATATAATTATTAAATAAATAACAAGATTATATGGTAAATAAAAGTTTCACTAAAGAGGAGAGGTAGGAAGTATACTACAAGTCACAAGAGAAATGAGCTAACTAGTCAAGAGGGGAGATCCTATCGATATTCAAAAACTTAACCATCTCCTTAAACAGATCTATAGGAGTCTCAGAGATCTTGGGTCGGTAGTTTATGGGGAAGAAGTCTGCACACTCCTCATTTATAGGTACATATTCATCAAAGAAATTGCTTGTAATGGGAAGGCCTGCCATCCGCTGAAGATCACATAGAGTGATACTGACTTAACCCAAAGGAAGATGGAATGAATTGGTTATCAGACACCAATGTTTGAGAAAATCCTTAAAGATGATGGTATCTTTGCAGAAGTACTCTGACGTGGCTTCGATCAGGTTCAAGAGATCGACCTATATTAAAATATCAGAATGCTTCTTGATAATGGCCTAGGCCCATACGGCGTAATAGTTGCATGAAGATAAGAGGCCTTTAGTTTTCACTACCAAAAAAATGAGCAAAGGCTACGGACTATGGGGATCTATTGCTACGGTTATAAACCGTAGCTATATATCTACGAATTAAATCCATAGCTAAAAGATATTGACCGTAGCAAGAGATTGACAGTCCATAAGGTGCATTATAGTGCCCACCACAATATATGGGTTTCATCTAAGCCGTCCATCCATTTTGAAAAATCAATTTAGGCATGAGACCAAAAAATGAGGCAAACAAAAGCTCAGATGGACCACACGATTGGAAACAATGGAGATTAAACCACATGTCCTTCCTATGGTGTGGTCCACTTGAGCCTTTAATCTGCCTCATTTTTG
Source organism: Magnolia sinica (assembly GCF_029962835.1). NCBI lineage: Eukaryota > Viridiplantae > Streptophyta > Magnoliopsida > Magnoliales > Magnoliaceae > Magnolia > Magnolia sinica. Next base: position 60,176,592 of record NC_080589.1, on the reverse strand, counting down.
GGATCGTGCACTAAAATGAGCTATAAAAATTAATGGACAGCATGGATAAACCACACACATCATGGTGGGCTCCATCAAGCCGCTTATAGGATCGTCCATCCGTTGCTAGGTCTCGTTGGGTACCTATTCCATGCCCAAAAAGGGCGCGCGCCAAAAATAGAGCCCGCGCCTAATAAGTCCTTTCATCTCTTCCCCCCTCTATCTATAGCTCAAATCTCTCTCCTTTTCCTCTCCAATCTCTTTGTACCTAGTTAGTACAGAATCCTCTTGAATCCCTCAACCAGAATCCCCTTTTCCTCTCCAAAACTAAAATTCACAAAACCCTAATCTTTCATTTATGAAAAATCTAGATCTCTTCAATCTCAAATCCTCGTTCTCCCTCTATCTCCCCTAGACTTCTTGATTTTACATTCTTTGAATATTGAAGGGATAACCTGCATCAAGTTGACGAGAGACTAGCAGTGGTAATCGAAAAACAAAAGCAGTCTTCAAATCTGGAGGTTAGTTTTTTCTATTTGAATCTTTAATGTAGAACTGTCATTTTTTAATGAGGTCTTAGTACTAGGTTGTTGTCCTGCAGATGAGTAGACTTGATGCAAGGATCATGCAGAAACTTGATGTCATGCAGCAATTGGAACATGAGCTTAAGGCCATGTCTACCTTTGATTACTGAGAAGTTATGTTACTCCTCGGGAAGAAGTTCTTGCCGGTCTGTATTGATTTGGTTTAATTATTTTCCTCTATACTTTCCCGATTGAGGTCGAGTTTAAATGTTGTTGGTGGTTATCTTCTTTTGGTAGGCACGTTTGGAGGATTTAGCAGGCAAAGATGCCAAAGAGAAATTTGATGCTGCTACAAAAGACCTTTTTGCGGAGCTTGCACTTAAGGCCAAAAGTAATGTCAACAAAGGAGGTGATGATTCAAAACAGATACAGGCAATGTCAAAGAAAAAGAAGAAGAAGGATTACAGAAGAGCTAAGAATCCAAAGGTTTTCAACTGTGTTGGGTCTGGTTCTATTTCTTTTATTAGGACTACTTTCATTTAATACCGCCTAATCTTTTTTTTCTCAGGGCGTTGGTCATGACAAAGAGGCTCTCACCCATCGAGAAACTGAAGAACAAGTGTACATCTTTCTCTCTCTGTATACAGAATGATCTTTTAGTTGTCTTTATATATATGCACAAACAAACACAAACATACCACCTTAGTATGTCTTGGACATCTGAACTGTGCATCTGGTTGGTCCCCTCCTGGATACGGGATCTCCCAAACATCAGACAAATATGAAATCGGGTAGGCTACACCATCTGGAATTGTGTGAAATCATGCCTAAGGCATCTAAAATCAGTTTGTCGGGCCCACTTGAGTCTTAAAAGCCTGTAATTTGTGTGGCCCCTCATGCAGGTGAGGCACACAATAGACAGATGGATGTCTGAACCACGCAGATAATGCAGCAAGGTTTTACAACACTTTGCATGTATTATATGGCCAAGCTTTTACTTTGCTCTTGCTAAGTTGTTAAGGCAGTGAGAAATCTACGAGGCTAATTTTACCTACACAGGGTATGGCTAACAATTTCAAGTTGTAGGAAGGTGTTAATTGACAATTTTCTTACACAAGGATGAGTTATCAGTTATGAGAATATTATAATAATTGGCATCAAATGTGGAGACTGAATATGTTTCTCCTATAACATGACCCAGTACAGTTCAGTTTGTATTGCTTTTAAAGATCAGATATTTTCTTTTTAGCTTTTATGGAATCATTAAGTTTCATAGTTGATCTAATTGCTTGTGATGTTTATTTAATAATTGTCTTAATTTCTTGATAAACGATTTTGGCAAACATTTTTAGAGGCCTCCAAAGAAAGCACTGGAAGGGTCCTTTACCTTGGATTCATTGTTATGGCTTGTTGAGATCAATTGAAACAAAAGAATTAGTAATTGCTGTAAGTTTCCTCTTGTGAAACCTTGGTTGAGATGCTTTTCCTTACCTAGATCCACATGTTATTCAGTATCTTTCTTTTATACTTCTAGATTTTGTTTTAATATGAATGAATGAACACTTTGTTCTTCCTATTTTCCAACTACTTAATTTTCTTTTAAATCTGTGATGGTTCATAACATTTTGAATTTGTTTCTCTTATTTTAGCAAAACAACAGGTTGGTGATGTTGGTGCTTTGTATATCCTAAGCAGCTGCTATCTTTGTTAGGACCAATACTACTTATGCTAGTTAGTATAGTCCACACCCTGTTTATCTGTAGATTATGATAAGTCTATCCACCAACAATTTCTAGAGATGGTAAGAGACTGGGTTGTTGGTTAAAACTTAAAACAAAACCATAATATGAAATAACCACAGGGTCTGTGGAAAGCCACAAAAGGATACTATTATGCATGGCCAAGCCTTGGTATCTTTATCAACAAAGACTGGCTCGCCAGTTGATTGAAGATTTTTCTGCATTGCTAGCCTCCCTATAAGTGTGAACTGTCTTATGGCTTGAAGGTTTTGTGCCAAAATCTGATGCAAAACCTTGGAATGCCATCCATATTCTAGCTTTTTTTAACATAAAGTATTAACAGGTTGTACTCTAGGAGGGAGAGAATAATGAATTACATATTCTAACTTAATGTGTCTACCCATTTTTGGCCAGCATGTTAGAGAAGTATCATTTCATCTTCATTTTAAATTATGCCAATCACCAAAAAACCTCCTCCCTCTGTAATTGTGCCCTTTTTCACTTGTTTAATGAAATCCATATTTAATCTTCCTTTGTTCCCTAATGTACTGCTTTTACATTCTTAATGAAAAGTGGAATGACCTCTGGTTCCCATGCTTCAATTGGCATGGGAGTTCGTTCTATTATCCCAACTTATTTACCTTTTCATGTTCTCACAAAAAAATATTTTTTTGAAACATTTTAGTTAAATTAAAAGCTTTTCCCTTTTTTTCTTTTTGCAGGAAGCTTAGGCTACTTTGAATGCTAAGGATATCCAATCACAAATACAAAATCACCTATGGCTATAGTACGAAAGTAGCTACAGTAAAGCTAGGGTCCTCAAAGAATCGTTGTTGATGTGATTATGATGTCTTCTCGGTTTCCATTTGCAGATGTGTGATTAGGACATCGATGTTTTGGGTGGTGGCAACAACCTGTGGAGTTGGACTGGCCATCAACTTCACCTCTATGTGGTTTTTAAACCAAACAAGTCCCACCATGTACAGGTAAGAGTCATATACCACTGAGAGACTACTAATGAATAGTCTTCCTACCGCCACATACAAGTAAGAGTCATATGCCTCCCATCCGCACAGGGTCCATTAGATCAATAGTCTTCCTACCAAAGACTGTACTTTTGTTGAAGATGAGGACCCCATGTAATCTCTTTGACCAATAGTCTTTGATTGATATCTTGACATGCCTCTTACCATTTGATATCATGAATATCTTTTGGAGTCAATGAGTTTTGGGTTTGAAGGTAATGTACTTGATCCTCTAGTTTGAAATTTTTTGCCATGTGGTCTACATGTGGTGTAAAACCAGCTTTCAACTTATAATTTTGGGTTATAGTTTTTCTATCCTTTTACTTTACATGAGTCAGCAAAAAGGCCGATAACTGGTATATGCTTGATGTGAAGGGACATTCAAAATTCTCCTTAATGCAGGTCTTCCCATAGATGGAAGTCTATTACTCTTTGTTATTTTGTTTGCTGTAACCATTTCTTTGAGTCCCCATTATTTTTTACTGATCTTCAGAGACCATTATTGTTCTTTCTTATGAAGTGTTGTATTCTCTTTCTTCTCGAGCTAGTTCCCTTTTATTTCATGTCTATCTTTTTTCATCTTGGCTATAAAGAATTAGAAGCTCACTTCACTGGCTTTTGCAAAATTTGGAATTTGCTAGCAACATAGTAATTTAGCCTTCTTTTTTTCTTATCACCTTTTATTTTGTTGCAAACTCCAAAATACATGTATGGTATTCTTATTTCTCTACTTCATAAATCATCTTTAGAGACATGAAATATTTATTTTTCATTGTTGGTAGTTGAGTGAACACAAGAGCCTATCGCATAAGAACAAATGGTAGAGATCAAGTCTCTTAAAGCACTGGTATGTTCATGATCTGGGACAAACCTCATTCTGCATTTAGCTCCTGCTTATCGTCTAATTTCACTGTCATCTATCTTAACATTTTCCTTGGAATTAGATTGAGCTACAGATCTTTCAAGAATACTTTTAGGGATTACTATCTCTGAATGAGAAGGTATTTACAACTGTAGGAAATGAAATATTGTAGATCTTTCAGAGTGATGCTTATCAAGCCACAGGCTGCTACAATCTCCTATTCTCAGGTTTCATTCAAGTAAATAGTGAAATAGCAATGGAAGTTTTCGGGTTGTGTTTTGCTTATATGCTTGTTTGCCTGTCTTTTGCTCTTTCATTGTCATGTATATTACTTCCATTATTAAGTCATTCTGTCTGGTTCTGGATGTTCTCATGGATACTAATCTTTACATTTCTGTTCAACAGGATGATGATTTAGATGAATTGATTTACACTCCAGATTTGTTGGTTTGAGCTAATTCCTTTTTTTCTGTTGCTTTTCTCCATAATCTTTCAAAAGGGGACAAAATCTTCATAATCCATTAATTCTTTTTTTCCATATAGATTGTTGATGTTTTGTTGAGAGCACGTCATCTCAAAATTACAAAAGATTACAGTTCTATTTTTTTTTTTCCTCCAATGAATCTGTTTTGGAGCAGTTCCATACTTTTGTTTGGAGCAGTTCCATACTCTGTTTTGGAGTAGTTCCATACATTGTTTTCCATGTAAATGTTAAGAGGTCAGTAACATCCAAACACACCCTAAATGTGCCAATCCCATTGATTTGGTTCAATTTTTTTTCAACTGGGTATATTTTTATTTCCTTAAAATTTTCTTATGATTACTAAAATAGATTCATTCAAATCCAATGAGCAATCAAAATAAATGTTACTTCAACTGCTAATGGTATAAATGTTTCTAAGCCCATGTATTGGATTGAAGTGAATGTATGAATGCAACCTATATTTTTATGTGCATTTGCAGAGTTTTTAAGAATGGGTCCCATACCAAACATTTTCAGTTACATAGAACTGAAGACTGCCACCGAAGACTTCAATCCTGCAAGTAAGCTAGGTCAAGGTGGATTTGGCACCATTTTTAAGGTCAGTTTGTTTTTATTCTATGTAAACTACAATGATCAGAAGATTTAAATGGTCCAGAGCCTCAGTATGGTGACTGCATGCATGTGGGGGCCAGCTATGGATGAGGAAAGCCCACTCCTTGATGGAACAATCGCAAACCTTTGATAGGTAATCTACGAAAAAAAGGCAACCTATGAAAAGATGGTAAAGAAATAAAAAATAAAAAACCTAACAATTGTTCACCTTCAATGGAAGAAAAGACAATGATCAAATGGTTAGGATCTTCGAATTTGAGAGATATTTAGGTCATCAGCCATCTTTAATATTGCACTTCAGATCCATGGTTTGCATCACATCCAAATCATTCAATTCCTTAAGTTGAGCATGTGTATGGAAATTGTCATACACTTTTCTACTACTAGAATTTCCAAATGAAAAAAGCTTGTAAGGAAAACCAATTGATCAGATTTGCACTATAGGGCACATTGCTAGATGGGCGGATAGTGGCTGTGATAACTGACTGGATACCACCAAATAAGGCCCCGTTTGGATACCACCAAATAAATTGCTTTTTCTACTTACTGCAGTAAATAACTGACTTTTTTGTTTAGTTAAACCACACTACGCCAAAACTGCGAAAAAAGGACGGTCCAAAACCGTCTCAAATGACCAAAAAGGACGGTTATGGACCGTCGCAAGGGCCATCAAATTTTGACGTATCATATTACTTAAAGGACGGTCAAAAACCGTCATTCTTATTGATGAAAAAAGGACGGTCATGGACCATCCTTAAAAAGGACGGTCATGGACCGTCTCTTATAACCCTTTAAAGGACAGCCATCGACAGTCCTTTTTAAGGACAGTCATGGACCGTCCTTAAAAAGGACTGTCATAAACCGTCTTTGATGAGCTTTTAAAGGATGGCTATGGACCGTCCTTAAAAAGGACTGTCATGGACCGTCTCTTATCGCCATTCAAAGGACGGCTATGGACAGTCCTTTAAAACGACGGTCATGGACCGTCCTTAAAAAGTACTGTCATGAACCGTCCCTTATGAGCCTTCAAAGCTTCAAATTTGAGAGGATCACCTGTTACAATATATTTCATTGTATTCTTCCTGATATACACCTGTTATATAATATATTTCATCATATTCACATTCATATCCATCTAAACCCAAACTACGTAAATCCAACATAAACTACATTCATCCAAACATAAACTACATCCATCCAAACACAAACAATCTTATCCACATTACATTCATCCATGCATAAATACATATACGTTTAACTTCATAAATAAAAAAAGAAAAAAAATCAGCAACAATTTTCTTTTTGTGTCTTTCATCTAAAAAAAAAATATTAAACCAACAAAACATTATAATTCATAATCATGAAGAATTGCATAAACTTCTTCCAAAAAAGTGGGCACTTTTTAAAATAAAACTGATCATTAAAATAAAACTAATGCAAGCAAATAATGCAAAAAAGTGTTTTAATTCAAGTTAATAGAAACAACAACAAAAATTAAAGCTTTGTAAAAAGGGGCATGTGTTAAAAGGAATACATTCTTGTTTCTTACCATGTGATTGGGCTACATTATTACAGCAATTGGGTTTGGGTTCGGGATCAGGTTTAGGTTTGGGTTTTCAAGTTTAGGTTTAGGTTAGGGAGTCAAGATTAGGATTAAGTATAGGTCTAGGTTTAATGATTTGATAATACATTTAAGTTAGAGGTTTAGGTTTACGTTTTAGGTTTTAGGTTTTAGGTTTAGGTTTAGGATTAGGTTGTAGGTTATAGGTTATAGGTTATAAGTTTAGGTTATAGGTTATAGGTTATAGGTTAAGGTTTAGGTTATAGGTTTTGGTTTAGGTTAAGTTTAGGTTTAGGTTATAGGTTTAGGTTAAGGTTTAGGTTTTAGTTATAGGTTATAGTATATAGGTTATAGCTTTAGGGAATTGAGAATAAGTTAAGGTTAAGGTTTAGGTTTAGGAAATCGGATCTGGGATCGGGTTTAGGTTTGGGTTTTCAAGTTTAGGTTTAAGTTAAGGTTAAGGAGTTGAGATTAGGATTAGGTGTAGGTTTAGTTTAAGGATTTGAGAATACATTTCAATTTTAGGTTTAGGTTTAAGTTTTAGGCTTAGGTTTAACTTATAGGTTTAGGTTATAAGTGTAGGTAATAGGTTTAGGTTTAAGTTAGGTTATAGGTTAAGGTTTAGGGAATTGAGAATAGGTTAAGGTTTAGGTTTAGGTAGGGAGTTGAGGTTAGGATTAGGTGTAAGTTTAGGTTTAGGGATTCGAGAATACATTTAGGTTTTCGGTTTAGGTTTAGGCTATAAGTTATTGGTTTAGGTTAAGGTTTAGGTTTAGGTTTAGGTTATAAGCTTTAGGTTTAGGGAATTGAGAATATGTTAAGGTTTAGGTTTAGGAAATCGGGTTTTGGTTCGGGATCGGGTTTAGGTTTGGGTTTTCAAGTTTAAGTTTAGGTTTAGGTTAGGGAGTTGAGATTAGGATTAGGTGTAGGTTTAGGTTTAGGGATTTGAAAATACATTAGGTTTTAGGTTTAGGTTTAGGTTATATTTTATATAGGTTTAGGTTTAGGTTATAAGCTATAGGTTTAGGGAATTGAGAATAGGTTAAGGTTTAGGTTTAGGAAATCGGGTTCGGGTTCGGGATCGGGGTTAGGTTTGGGTTTTCAAGTTTAAGTTTAGGTTTAGGTTAGGGATTTAAGATTAGGATTAGGTGTAGGTTTAGGTTTAGGGAATTGAGAATACATTAAGGTTTAGGTTTAGGAAATCGGGTTCGGGTTCAGGATTAGGTTTAGGTTTGAGTTTTCAAGTTTAGGTTTAGGTTTAGGTTAGGGAGTTGAGATTAGGATTAGGTGTAGGTTTCGGTTTAGGGATTTGAGAATACATTTAGGTTTTAGGTTTATGTTTAGGCTATAGGTTATATGTTTAGGTATCGGTTTAGGTTATAAACAATAGGTTTAGGGAATTGAGAATAGGTTAAGGTTTAGGTTTAGGAAATCAGGTTCGGGTTTAGGTTTTGATTTTTAAGTTTAAGTTTAGGTTTAGGTTAGGGAGTTGAGATTAGGATTAGGTGTAGGTTTAGGTTTAGGGATTTGAGAATACATTTAGGTTTTAAGTTTAGGTTTATGTTACAGGTTACAGGTTTAGGTTTAGGTTAAGGTTTAGGTTTAGGCTTAGGTTTAGGTTATAAGCTATGGGTTTAGGGAATTAAGAATAGGTTAAGGTTTAGGTTTAGGAAATCGGGTTCGGGTTCGGGATCGGGTTTAGGTTTTGGTTTTCAAGTTTAGGTTTAGGTTTAGGTTAGGGAGTTGAGATTAGGATTAGGTGTAGGTTTAGGTTTAGGGATTTAATAATACATTTAGGTTTTAGGTTTAGGTTTAGGTTATAGGTTATAGGTTTAGGTTTAGGTTTAGGTTAAGGTATAGTTTAGGTTTCGGTTTAGATTATATGTTATATAGGTTCAGGTTTAGGTTTAGGTTTAGGTCATATGTTATATAGGTTTAGGTTTAGGTTTAGGTTTAGGTTATAAGTTATAGGTTTAGGGAATTGAGAATAGGTTAAGGTTTAGGTTTAGGAAATCGGGTTCGGATTCGAGATCGGGTTTAGGTTTGGGTTTTCAAGTTTAAGTTTAGGTTTAGGTTAGGGAGTTGAGATTAGGATTAGGTGTGGGTTTAGGTTTAGGGAATTGAGAATACATTAAAGTTTAGGTTTAGGAAATCGGGTTTGGGTTTGAGATCGGGTTCAGGTTTGAGTTTTCAAGTTTAGGTTTAGGTTTAGGTTAGGGAGTTGAGATTAGGATTAGGTGTAGGTTTAGGTTTAGGGATTTGAGAATACATTTAGGTTTTAGGTTTATGTTTAAGTTATAGGTTAGAGGTTTAGGTTTCGGTTTAGGTTATAAGCACTAGGTTTAGGGAATTGAGAATAGGTTAAGGTTTAGGTTTAGGAAATCGGGTTCGGGTTCAGGATCGGGTTTAGGTTTTGGTTTTCAAGTTTAGGTTTAGGTTTAGGTTAGGGAGTTGAGATTAGGATTAGGTGTAGGTTTAGGATTAGGGATTTGAGAATACATTTAGGTTTTAGGTTAAGGTCTATGTTACAGGTTACAGGTTTAGGTTTAGGTTAAGGTTTAGGTTTAGGCTTAGGTTTCGGTTATAAGCTATAGGTTTAGGGAATTGAGAATAGGTTAAGGTTAGGTTTAAGAAATCGGGTTCGGGTTCAGGATCGGGTTTAGGTTTTGGTTTTCAAGTTTAGGTTTAGGTGTAGGTTAAGGAGTTGAGATTAGGATTAGGTGTAGGTTTAGGTTTAGGGATTTGAGAATACATTTAGGTTTTAGGTTTATGTTTAGGTTATAGGTTATAGGTTTAGGTTTAGGTTTAGGTTTAGGTTAAGGAATAGGTTTAGGTTTCGGTTTAAGTTATAAGCAATAGGTTTAGGGAATTGAGAATAGGTTAAGGTTTAGGTTTAGGAAATCGGGTTCAGGTTCGGGATCGGGTTTAGGTTTTGATTTATGTTAGGGAGTTGAGATTAGGATTAGGTGTAGGTTTAGGTTTAGGGATTTAAGAATACAATTAGGTTTTAGGTTTAGGTTTAGGTTATAGGTTACAAGTTTAGGTTTCGGTTTAGGTTAAGGTTTAGGTTTAGGTTATAAGCTATAGGTTTAGGAAATTGAGAATAGGTTAAGGTTAAGGTTTAGGAATTCGGGTTCAGGTTCGGGATCGCGTTTAGGTTTTGGTTTTCAAGTTTAGGTTTAGGTTTAGTTTAGGGAGTTGAGATTAGGATTAGGTGTAGGTTTACGTTTAGGGATTTGAGAATACATTAGGTTTTAGGTTTAGGTTTAGGTTATATGTTATAGGTTTAGGTTTAGGTTTAGGTTATAAGCTATAGGTTTAGGGAATTGAGAATAGGTTAAGGTTTAGGTTTAGGAAATCGGGTTCAGGTTCGGGATCGGGTTTAGGTATTGGTTTTCAAGTTTAGGTTTAGGTTTAGGTTAGGGAGTTGAGATTAGGATTAGGTATAGGTTTAGGTTTAGGCATTTGAGAATACATTTAGGTTTTAGGTTTAGGTTTAGGTTATAGGTTACAGGTTTACGTTTTGGTTTAGGCTTATGTTTAGTTTATAAGATATAGGTTTAGGTTTAGGAAATCGGGTTCGAGTTTGGGATCGGGTTTAGGTTTGAGTTTTTATGTTTAAGTTTAGGTTTAAGTTAGGGAGTTGAGATTAAGATTAGGTGTAGGTTTATGTTTAAGGATTTAAGAATACATTTAGGTTTTAGGTTTTAGGTTTAGGTTTATGTTTAGGTTATGGTTATAGGTTATAGGTGTAGGTTAAGGTTTAGGTTAAGGTTTAGGTTATAAGCTATAGGTTTAGGGAATTGAGAATAGGTTAAGGTTTAGGTTTAGGAAATCGGGTTCGGGTTCGAGATGGGGTTTGGGTTTGGGTTTTCAAGTTTAGGTTTAGGTTTAGGTTAGGGAGTTTAGATTAGGATTAGGTGTAGGTTTAGGTTTAAGGATTTGAGAATACATTAAGGTTTATGTTTAGGAAATCGGGTTCGGGTTCGGGATCGGGTTTAGATTTGAGTTTTCAAGTTTAGTTTTAGGTTTAGGTTAGGGAGTTGAGATTAGGATTAGGTGTAGGTTTAGGTTTAGGGATTTGAGAATACATTAAGGTTTAGGTTTAGGTAATCGGGTTCGGATTCGGGATCGGGTTTAGATTTGACTTTTCAAGTTTAGGTTTACGTTTAGGTTAGGGAGTTGAGATTAGGATTAGGTGTAGGTTTAGGTTTAGGGATTTGAGAATACATTTAGGTTTAAGGTTTAGGTTTAGGTTATAAGTTACAGGTTTAGGTTTAGGTTTAGGTTAAGGTTTAGGTTTAGGCTTAGGTTTAGGTTATAAGCTATAGGTTTGGGGAATTGAGAATAGGTTAAGGTTTAGGTTTAAGAAATCGGGTTTGGGTTCGGGATTTGGTTTAGGTTTTGGTTTTCAAGTTTAGGTTTAGGTTTAGGTTAGGGAGTTGAGCTTAGGATTAGGTGTAGGTTTAGGTTTAGGGATTTAAGAATACATTTAGGTTTTAGGTTTAGGTTTAGGTTATGAGTTACAGGTTTAGGTTTAGGTTTAGGTTATGGTTTAAGTTTAGCATAGGTTTAGGTTATAAGCTATAGGTTTAGGAAATTGAGAATAGGTTAAGGTTAAGGTTAAGGAAATCGGGTTCGGGTTCGGGATCGGGTTTAGGTTTTGGTTTTCAAGTTTAGGTTTAGGTTTAGGTTAGGGAGTTGAGATTAGGATTAGGTGTAGGTTTATGTTTAGGGATTTGAGAATACATTAGGTTTTAGGTTTAGGTTATAAGCTATAGGTTTAGGGAATTGAGAATAGGTTAAGGTTTAGGTTTAGGAAATCGGGTTCGGGTTTGGGATCGGGTTTAGGTTTTGGTTTTCAAGTTTAGGTTTAGGTTTAGGTTAGGGAGTTGAGATTAGGATTAGGTATAAGTTTAGGTTTAGAGATTTGAGAACACATTTAGGTTTTAGGTATAGGTTTAGGTTATAGGTTACAGGTTTACGTTTAGGTTTAGGCTTAGGTTTAGGTTATAAGATATAGGTATAGGTTTAGGAAATCGGGTTCAGGTTTGGGATCAGGTTTAGGTTTGGGTTTTCATGTTTAAGTTTAGGTTTAGGTTAGGGAGTTGAGATTAAGATTAGGTGTAGGTTTAGGTTTAAGGATTTGAGAATACATTTATGTTTTAGGTTACAAGTTTAGGTTTAGGTTTAGGTTTAGGTTATAGGTTTAGGTTAAGGTTTAAGTTAAGGTTTAGGTTAAGGTTTAGGTTTAAGTTATAAGCTATAGGTTTAGGGAATTGAAAATAGGTTAAGGTTTTGGTTTAGGAAATCAGGTTCGGGTTCGAGATCGGGTTTAGGTTTGGGTTTTCAAGTTTAGGTTTAGGTTTAGGTTAGGGAGTTGAGATTAAGATTAGGTGTAGGTTTAGGTTTAGGGAATTGAGAATACATTAAGGTTTAGGTTTAGGTAATCGGGTTCAGGTTCGGGATCTGGTTTAGGTTTGAGTTTTCAAGTTTAGTTTTAGGTTTAGGTTAGGGAGTTGAGATTAGGATTTAGTGTAAGTTTAGGTTTAGGGATTTAAGAATACATCAAGGTTTAGGTTTAGGTAATCGGGTTTGGGTTCGGGATCGGGTTTAGGTTTGAGTTTTCAAGTTTAGGTTTGGGTTTAGGTTAGGGAGTTGAGATTAGGATTATGTGTAGGCTTAGGTTTAGGGATTTGAGAATACATTTAGGTTTTATGTTTAGGTTTAGGTTATAAGTTACAGGTTTAGGTTTAGTTTTAGGTGAAGGTTTAGGTTTAGGCTTAGGTTTAGGTTATAAGCTATAGGTTTGGGGAATTGAGAATAGGTTAAGGTTTATGTTTAAGAAATCGGGTTAGGGTTCGAGATTGGGTTTAGGTTTTGGTTTTCATGTTTAGGTTTAGGTTTAGGTTAGGGAGTTGAGATTAGGATTAGGTGTAGGTTTAGGTTTAGGGATTTGAGAATACATTTAGGTTTTAGGTTTAGGTTTAGGTTATAAGTTACAGGTTTAGGTTTAGGTTTAGGTTAAGGTTTAGGTTTAGGCTTAGGTTTAGGTTATAAGCTATAGGTTTAGGGAATTGAGAATAGGCTAAGGTTTAGGTTTTGGAAATCGGGTTTAGGTTTTGGTTTCCAAGTTTAAGTTTAGCTTTCGGTTAGGGATTTGAGATTAGGATTAGGTGTAGGTTCAGGTTTAGACATTTGAGAATACATTTAGGTTTTAGGTTTTGGTTTATGTTATAGGTTATAGGTTATAGGTTTAGATTTAGGTTTAGGTTACTGTATAGGTTTAGGTTTCGGTTTAGGTTATATGTAATAGGTTTAGGGAATTGAGAATAGGTTAAGGTTTAGGTTTAGGAAATCGGGTTCGGGTTCGGGATCGGGTTTAGGTTTTGGTTTTCAAGTTTAGCTTTAGGTTTAGGTTAGGGAGTTGTGATTAGGATTAGGTGTAGGTTTAGGTTTAGGGATTTGAGAATACATTAAGGTTTTAGGTTTAGGTTATAGGTTTAGGTTTAGGGTTCGGTTTCATTTTAGGTTACAAGATATAGGTTTAGGGCATTGAGAATAGGTTAAGGAAATCGGGTTCGGTTTTGGGATCGGATTTAGGTTTGAGTTTTCAAGTTTAGGAGTAGGTTTAGTTTAGGGAGTTGAGATTAGGATTAGGTGTAGGTTTAGGTTTAGGAATTTAAGAATACATTTAGGTTTTAGGTTTAGGTTCTAGGTTATAGGTTATAGGTTTAGGTTTAGGTTTAGGTTTAGGTTTAGGTCATAAGCTATAGGTTTAGGGAATTGAGAATAGGTTAAGGTTTAGGTTTAGGAAATCAAATTTGGGTTCGGGATCGGGTTTTGGTTTGGGTTTTCAAGTTTAGGTTTAGGTCTAGGTTAGGGAGTTGAGATTAGGATTAGGTGTAGGTTTAGGTTTAGGGATTTGAGAATACATTAGGTTTTAGGTTTAGGTTTAGGTTATATGTTATAGGTTTAGGTTTAGGTTTAGATTTAGGTTTAGGTTAAGGTTATATGTTAAGGTTAAGATTATAAGTTTAGGTTTAGGTTAAGGTTATAGGTTCAGATTTAGGTTAGGTTATAGGTTTTTGGTTACGGTTTATGTTACAGTTATAGGTTTTGGGGTTTGAGAATAGGTTATAGGTTCAGGTTATAGGTTATAGGTTATAGGTTTAGGTTAAGGTTTAGGTTTTGGGATTTGAGAATTGGTTTAGGTTATAAGTATAGGTTTAGGTTAGGTTGTAGGTTAAAGTTTAAGGAATTCAGTTTAGGTTATAGGTTTAGGTTGTAGTTATAGGTTTTGGGATTTAAGAATAGGTTTGGTTATAGGTTAAGGGTGTGGTCCCTACAAATACAGATGTGAATACGGCCTGCTCCAATTGGCCAGGCCCTTCTAATGTTGTCCATAGGAAATGGATAGCTTCAACATGGTCATAACAGCGGTTCTCATCTTCCAGGGACCCCCGCTCAACATCCGGATAGCTCCGACGCACATCCAGGTATACTTCATCAATTTCTAGAAAATACATAAATATGGCCTGTCCAAATGGCCAGGCCACTCCAATGCTGTCTATAGGAAATAGACAGCTTCATCATGGTCATAACAGCGGTTCCCACCTTTCAGGGACCCCCGCTCAACATCCAGATAGCTCCGACGCACATCCGAGTCTGCTCCATCTATTTCGAGCTAATACATTTAAAAATAACATAATTATATCTAAAAGCATCTGGATACCTGAGGAAGGCCTCCCATATTCGTATTGTTGTTTACTCATTCCTTTATCTATAAGCCACAATTGACCAACACTTTTTATTGCTACCTGTACTCTGAAACCAACACAAATATAACTGGGAAACAATATAAGGTATAAGAAAAAATGAATTTACCTGTACACATTATTAAATATTTTCCTATAAGGAGGTGATATTATATCTTTGATAGCCACAACCTGTATGACAGAGAAAAATGCAACTGCTATAGTCTGTTACAATTCAAATGAGAAAAAAGATTTGTGGCTGCACCGATATTCTAGTATATTACGAACGGCTGCCTACGTACCCAAAAAGTCAGATTGGGATCAAGCCACTACGTAGTTCTTTTTAATTAACCAAGTTACTAAAGGTCATAAATTTCATATTTAACAAAGTATCACTGAACGTCGTCTTAAATCATTTCTAGTTGGGATTTGAAAATAGGTTTAGGTTAAGGTTATAAGTTTTGATAAAGGTTATAAGTTTAGGTTATAGGTTAAGGTTTAGGTTTAGGTTTAGGTTATAGGTTATAGGTTAAGGTTTAGGTTAAGGTTTAGGTTAGGTTAAGGTTATAAGTGTAGGTTATAGGTTTAGGTTTAGGTTATGTTATAGGTTAAGGTTTAGAGAATTGAGAATATGTGTAGGTTTAGGTTTAGGAAATCAGGTTCGGGTTCGGGTTAAGGTTTAGGTTATAGGTTTTGGGATTTGAGAATAGGTTTAGGTTATAAGTATAGGTTTAGGTTATAAGAATAGGTTTAGGTTTAGGTTTTATGTTTAGGTTAAGGTTATAGGTTTAAGTTATATGTTTAGGTTTAGGTTATAAGTGTAGGTTATAGGTTCAAGTTTAGGTTAGGTTATAGGTTAAGGTTTAGGGAATTGAGTTTAGATTTTTGGTTAGGGAGTTGAGATTTGGTGTAGGTTTATGTTTAAGGATTTGAGAATACGTTAAGGTTTTGGTTTAGGAAATCGGGTTCGGGTTCGAGATTGGGTTTACATTTGGGTTTTAGGTTTAGGTTTAGGTTATAGGTTATAACATTAGGTTATAGGTTCAGGTTTAGGTTAAGGTTTAGGTTTAGGTTATAGGTTTTGGGATTTGAGAATAGGTTATATATTATAAATTCAGAATAACATTTTCAGAGAAGTTCCCTACATTAAACACTTGTCTATGTAATTCAGTTGTCTTCAGTACAATCAAATTAAGGGCATAGATGTAATTGTACCACAGACGTCCAACCCTAGGTACTCTTTTCTTCTCTCTCAAATTCTTTTCTACTTTTAAGAAAACAAAAGACAAAAAGCCCTCATTCTCCAACCTTAGGTACTCTTTTCTTCTCTCTCAAATTCTTTTCTTCTTTAAGAAAGAAAAAGCCAGAAAACCCTCGTTCTCTTTTTTCTTTCCATCTCCTTTTGGTTCCATAAAAATTGCCCTAATTACCTTCTTTAAAAGAATAAGCGTGTCCCTATTCTCTGTAGTCATAATATCATGGGTTAAATCATGTAAAGAGGTGTGTCTGTGCATGAGTTTTATAGTCATATAGAGTACAACACTCATGACTACAGAAACTCATGGGTGCACACATAACGCATATACCTATGTACACTCCCATGCATGTTATAACAGAACTTGGAGCTTTTAAGTGCATTAGCCCTTGAGAGAGAATCTTATAAAAGCCTAATAGTCATCTCCATATTGAAAAGTTACTGGGCTGCAGATTGGGCTAGATCTCCATCTGAAATATGATATAAAATTCAATGCGGTACATTTGTGGGTGGAATTAGCCACATGGAAAAGTAAAAAAGATAAGTCTTGTGGAGTGGTCTTATGCAGAAGAAAAGTACAAGACGTCAAGGCCATGGCACTATTTGTGAGCTAGAGTGGTTGAGAATCATGTGGCATCAAATATTTCCAATATAAGTGTTTCAGGAAAGAAAAAACCATAACGAGGTTGACTTTCACTTCATCGATAAGGTCTCCAACAACAAAATTTCGACTCATATCTTAAATCTCAAGATCAAATTGTAGATATGTTCACCAAAGAACTTGGATGCAAATCAATTTAACCAAGTTTACTACAAGCAGGACATCAATGACATCTACACACCAGCTTTAGCGTGAGTGTTAAAGTTGATGTATTATGGGTCATACAGCTATATGACTAGTTTGGTGAGCAATGTGGAACATATGATCCACACTATGTATACCCGAGCATTTTGTATTATGGGGGAAGTTCTGCCATTATGTATTTTATTAATAAAGCATGGGAGTGGGAGCATGTGACCTAACTAATCACACTTTCCCTTCTTTTCGTCTCACTTTCTTCCTTTTGACCATTTCCATTGGATGGCTAGGATCATCTGATAAGGGAGGTATATAGTATGCTTCATTCGATCATGGGCCCAACCAAATCAGCAACTTATTCCCCCACAAGTTAAGTCCCACTTGTACCATTGCAAAAAAATAAAAAGAAAAAAAATTTGCTGTTTCCTTCAACCCAATCATATAAATTTGCTGTTTCCTTCAACCCAATCATATAGTAACTCATTATTAATACTACAAAGGAAACCTTAGGCAGAACAAGATAATACCTTCCTCTTGGGGACATGATGAGATGAGCGGGATTGTGTGAAAACCTAGATAACTTCTCAAGCTTCTCTTGACCATCCAAAAAGATAGTTCCCTGTGTATATGATTCTGATAATAAGCTGGGGGTTACATAGGCGTCTGATGAAATAGAAGTTTGTTGATATATGAAATCCACAATGACCGACAATGGTAAATCTGTTTCCATGTTCTCGATCAAGATATAATGGTAATTTCTGGTTTCCTTGAGACTCTTTGTAAAAAAATATTCACCACCTCCCAAGTCCATATCCTGTCCAATCTTTTTTCGAACATTCCCATACCCTGCATTGTGAAAATTTAAACAGAAAAGAAAGGGCGCGTTAGGACAGATCTCGCCTTCTTGTACTTGAGATAAATTTAACTGCAAATAGAAGATAACCTTTAAATGTTTGCGTTACATGGCCCTGCCTAGGATTCTTCTTTTCCTACAAAGACATAAGAGACCGCATGAGGCAATTATCAGTTGATTGCATGAAGAAACTCCAGAAACTGAATACTCAAGCTGCTAGACAAAGACAACCATATGATGTGCCATTTAATTCTAGAGGACTAGACAACTATGTGTTATCTCCCGCCATTTTCTAAATGGTGGTGACTCATCCAACATACATGCGGTGCATGTGCTAGTCAATACCAACCATCCAAATCATGTGCCCCACTGTGCATGGACCGTATCCAGTATCTTGACAATTTAGTCTCAGGCTTACAATTTGGACAGTGACCATTCTCTTGTAACTCTTCATTTGAGGCCACCAATTGGATAGCGAGGATCACTTGATGAGTAAGTCATCCCCAGTTAAGAAATGGTGCAAAACCAAGTATTCCCATCTTATTTCTAGATATATCTACGTTATTCTGGAAAAATGCAGAAGAATAAGTCCATGATTGTGTGGAAATTCTAGAGAAACCTACCTTAGAATTGAATGTTTGAGGTTTATAAGGCATGTTGGGCTCACATTTGACAGCAGATCCACAGGTTTCATTAAAACATGCAGCACATGCATTTGCTGAAATTTCATGTTCAGTGACGAAAGAAGCACGATGTGAACCCAATTCAAGTTTCTTTCCTGATATTTCCAAAAAGAAATCCATTGTCATCTGTCCCATTCACCACACCTACGCTATACATGTAAAGCAATGCAACCTATCCAAATCATGGGCCCAATGTGAATAAAGCATAGACTGACATTCATACCAAACAAATGATTTAACTATCTGATTGGATTGCTCTTGTAGAACTTCAAGCACTGAGCATCCACTACCAAACAAATGATTTAACCATGCAATTGCTCCATAACCTTGGGCGCCATCCTGCCGAGAACAAGTAGAAAGAAAGGCCTTACCGTAGATGAGTTTAGTTGGTGCATTAGGATATTAAAAAAACAAGATCCACATATTAATACCAGGCTGTAGAGGCCATCAGACAGATAAACACATGATTTCAAAGAATAACTTTAAAGAACTTTTTTCATTGACAGGTGTAAAGCTAATACTATGCCCACAAAAAGTAATACACCATTCTCAACAAGTGTGTGAGTGTGTGTGTGTGTGTGTGTGTGTGTGTGTGTGTGAGAGAGAGAGAGAGAGAGAGAGAGAGAGAGAGAGAGAGAGAGAGAGAGAGAGAGAGAGAGAGAGAGAGAGCAATGCAAGATTTGTTGCAAGAGAAACCATTGGAAATATTTCATTCCCACCAGAGATGTTAGTTCAAGGCTGCAAAGAAACACAAGGGCATTATCTGGATAACTAATGTGGAATTAATGTCTCTAAGATAAAAGCATCAAAAGACAAGACTAGGATTGTCTCAAGTTTTTTCATCTTTAAAAACTTTTTGACCTTTTTGCAGCATCAGCCTCTAGAGTGGGAATCATAAAGGAAACCTAAGGTCAAGCCATAAAGGATGATCCATTCATAGCCTTCTAGGGTGATCTAGAAAGGTAATGAAGGTCAGGCAAGCAAAAGTGCTTCTTGCAATGGAGAGATGCAACACATATGAAGGGCAAGTTCACTGATCAAAGAAATCACAGGGTCCAAAATTCTGATAGGACAGTTTGTGGGGTTCACTTAACTGATTATGTGGATGGTGGAGCCCACCACTGATTTGAAAAATGTGGTGGGCCCACTCTTAAGGTGTATCAAGCATTAATGAAAATTATCTCAGGTCATGTAAGAAATAATAATAAATGATGTGAGACTATTTAATCAGTAGCTAATATCAAAACAATCACGTAGAAACAAGAAACATGAACAAGCAACCAAATGCAGCTACACCAATTAAACACTATTGCCCCGATTAACCATATATTCCACATCAGTTTTTGTAACTGATCCAATCAAGGAGTATTCCAAAGTTGGTCACTCAGTTTTCGAGTTCTTTTTGCTTTTTCCTTTCTTTTCTTATTCTTTTTTAAAGTTTTTGAGTTTACTCGATGAACTAATTAACAAGTCACTTATATTCTAAAGCTTTACTCTGACAACAATTGACAAAGCCTTTTTAAATGGATTCGCAGTTAGTTTCATTACTTACAAACTACGAACTAAGTCCTCCTGGCTCAGTTCTGAGCTAATCAATGAGATTTTTCAAAACTGATTTCTTATTTAGCTCCAATCAAAATTCCAAACTTCTCTCCAAGTTGATTGATAAATCAAGCTCCAAAGTGATCTCTAAAGACTAACCTCTGACTTGAAGGAACAATAGCTCTTAGATTTATCCACAAAAACAGCCTAATTTTCTGAATTATCAACTTTCCCAATTGTTTGTGGGAAGTTTGGGAGAGACCCACTTCGGAAACAGGGAGAAAGGAGAAAAAAAAAACGGAGGAGAATCTGAGATTTGATAGGAACATCACTGTCGGACTTTCCATTTCTGGGTATCATCCACCAGATCTTGAATCTGAAAGACAGAACAATCTGTATCCCTTATTGTGACCACATAAAGACCAAAGAAAACCTTAAGATGAGAAGGTAATAAATCTTCCAAATGCAGACTATGTTTGTTGAAATGCACTACCAAAAGGACCTGTTTGAGTTGGAGTTGATCAAAAGCCTAGCCTCTAAAGCCAGGGTTCTGCCCAAATACAGAAGATGTTGTTTCAAGGAAGAAAAGACTTTTAGTCAGACACCAATAGAATTACTGCATGTCACAAAATAAACACTTGAAGTCAATTCATATGGAAAAAAAAAAAAAACCATTCGACTGAATACTTTCCCTCCACATCTCATAAATAGGATTTTTCTTAAGAGATTGTTTCTGTCAGGCATTTCATCAAACATGCAACAGGCATCTTCAAGCTAGACGATTGGATGTATCTAGAGATCATGCAATTCCATGCAACGAGATTAAACCCATCAATTTGCTTAAAGATGGAGACGTATGAATCTAGTATCAAACTTAAGAAAGAAAAAGATCTCCACTATCAAAATCGTAGGGATTGCAAATGAAAATCGTAGGAAGAGAAGTCACGAAAATTACATTTTAAAAAATAAAATTAATCTTCCAAACTGTAGGAATTGTACATGAAACAAAGAAAATCCATAAAGCTCAAAAGACCTTGGAGTATCCATCCATATGAAAAGCTTTTCATACTCATGGAGAGATGTAGTCCACTCGCCACCTGCACTTGCCGGAACAAGTCCACGAACCGGAAGACGCGCGATGGCTTCCAGCCCGTCATCCAGAGAGGCATTCTCCAGGGAGTTCAGCGATGTTGGAGAAGAGGGAATTGGAATTAAATCCCTCTTCCGAAATGAGATATTAGTTTCAAATCCGCAAGTTGTGAGTTTTCCATAATTTAACACATTAAGTACATTAATATCCCTAAATTTAAAGGACCATTTAATAGATGATTAAGATAGTTTTATATAATAAAAAGTTTAAATATTAACCATTAATAACTAGACCCATTATTTAAATGGTCTGGATAACTCTATATATCATTGCCACTATTATTAACAATCTGTCACCACTATTTTACATTAAACACAAAACTCACACATTGTTTCTATACACCAAAAAATGTCACTTGCGCTTCAGATCTGGTATGGCTCTGTGGGCCCCACCATGATGCGTGTCAAACATCTACTCCATCAATTAGATGAAACATTCCATGGTGGGCCTAGGGATTAAAAATCAAATCAATATGTGACTTGTGTAGGCCACACCACATACGAAAGTTGAGAAGGGTTACCCTCCATTAAAACATTCATAATTATTTTTTGGGCCTACAGAGATGTGGTTCACAAATCCAGCCCATCTATTATGTGTGTGCCACTTGGATGAGGGGTCATACCAAGTTTCAGATGCATCCAAATTTCAGGTGGGGCCCCACCAAGTACTTCTATATGTTTTAGGCATGTCTTCACATGATTTTAGATGGTATGGCCCACTTGATTTCCATATACTGCTGATTTTTGGGATATCCCATAATTTAAAGGGGACCCATCAAATGCACAGTGTTGATTTTTGACACACGTCATGGTGTGGCCTACACAGCTCGACCTCATGGGGGAGTTCCCATGAGCTCAATGTACATAACCTTTTCCATATATATATATATATATATATATATATATAATATTTAAAAAATATAAAAACCTATGATGTATTTGTTATATCCACACCATCCATCCATTTTAAGATATCATTTTAAGTCATGAGCTAAAGAATGAGACAGGTAAAAATCTGTAGTGCACTCCGCCACAAAAAAACAATGGGGAGGGTGATTCCCACCATTGAAACCATCTTAAGGCCCATCGTAATGTTTTAAAAGTTTTTTTTTTTTTTTTTTTTTAAATGGTTGTCCTAAAATGATTGTTTGTGCTGGGGTCCATCATCTGTGCTGGGGTCCACTAGAGCTTTGGATTTAATTCGTTCTTTGAACATTGCCCTAAAATGATCTCTCCAAATAGATGGACAACATGGATTAAACACATACATCATGGTGGGGCCCACAGAGCACCAACCACCAACCATTGGATGGTGTCAGGGGGAGTAGCCAATTTGTTCCCCCTATTTGTGGTGTAGTCCATTTAATTAATCTTTGGATATGAATCATTTTTTGGACAATTCCTTAAAATGATCTCAAAAAATGGATGAACGGTATGGGTTGATCCTGAATTTTCGGTAAATCCAAAACTCAATTGGACCATGCCACATGAAACAGTGTGGAATAATGATTTCCACCGTTGATACCTTCCTTGGGCCTATAGTAATGTTTATTTGACATCCAACATGTTCATAATATCAAAAAGATATAAATGAAGAGAAAACACAAAAAGATATGAATTATTGTTGTCCAACTTTGTGGTCCATTTAATCTCTTTACTTGCCTCATGTTTAGAAATTACAGGAGATCATGTCGAGAGAAGAATACTAGAAAATAGTAATAAAAGAAATCGTATAAAAAATGTTTGAGGCTATTTTCGTTTCAAAATTTTGAAAAAAAAAGAAGTATAAAAAATGCTTAAGGTCATTTTCGTCTCAAAAATTTGAAAAAATAGAAATCGTAGAAAAAATGTTGAAGGCCAGTTTTGTCTTAATTTTTTTAAAAAAAAAATCATATAAAAAATGTTCAAGGCCATTTTCGTCTCAAAAATTTGAAAAAAAAGAAATCATATAAAAAATGTTCAAGGCCATTTTTGTCTCAAATATTTGAAAAGGTGTTCCATTTATATGGAAGAAAAAACCAAATACTTAGAGCCTTTACTTGGCAGCAGATGAATGAACACAAAAAAGACGAAATCTAGTAATGGATTCTCTTAAGGAAGAAAAAGGCTCAATTAATAAACATCTAAGATAGTATAATCATATAAATTTTAGTTAAAGGTTAATCAATGGTCGATTCCACAAGATTAAATTTCTCACATCAGCTTGATCCAAAACTTCTGTGAATATTATTTTTAATGGCGGACGTTCAATCCCCACTTTGTAGTCCACTTAAGCCTTTGACCCACCCCATTTAAAGTCTTATTTTAAGTGTTGATACAAAAAAAAAAAAAAATGAGTCAGATCGAAGCAATAAGAAGACCACACAACAAATTAACAATAAAGATTTAATTTTTATTATTTTGTATGGTGTGGTCCACTTCAACCTTTAATCTACATAATTTTTGGGCTCATCCACTGAAATTATATATCAGAATTGATGAGCGGCTTAGATCAAACACATATATTCTAATGGGTCCCATGGAGCCCTTTAAGCACCATTAAGGTTATTGGGAGGAGGTACGTTTTAGCTACAGACATATCAGGTTTTAGCTACGGATTAAATCTGTAGCAATATTGTTACGGATTAAATCCGTAACCAAAAACTTTCAAAGTTTGTGGCCTTTGCTCGAATTTTTTGTAGTGGGAGAAAGTCAATCCATGACTTGGGTGGGCCAAAAGCTTAAAAATAAAGTCAATCATGACTTGGGTGGGCCAAAAGCTTAAAAATAAAGTCAATCATGACTTGGGTGGGCCACACCACACAATATAGTGGAGAGGGGTTTCATTCAAAAATTCATAATCATATATTGGGCTTGCCTAAATGTGATTCACATATCCAACCCACTCATTATGTGTGTCCCACTTGGATGAGGGGTCAGACCAATTTTCAGCCGCATCTAAAACTCATGTGGGCCCCACCAAGTGCTTTTATATTTTTTAGGATGTCTTCACATAGTTTTAGATGGTATGGCCCACTTAAGTTTCATATATAGATGATTTTTGAGATATCTCATAACCTAAAGGGGACACATCAAATCCACGATGTTGATGTTCGACACACATCATGATGGGGCCCACAAAACTTACTAACATCAATTCTTAGGTTCTCACCGTAATTTTGAATAGAATGTTTGGCCCATTTTACATGTCTGGTCCGTTCACTCTATTTTACTGATCAATACCCTCAATTTGAGTAGTTACTCGCCTCAATCAGTTTACATATGAGAAAGATATTAGGCATACAAGATTGATCACACAATTTCTGTGAAATTTGATTTAAACATCTGAAGTTATTTATTCTTCAATCTGAACTGATTAGATTGTCCAAAAATGATTAAAGGTTCAACTAGTGGATGTGCCTAATAATTTAGTAATTTTATTTTTCACAGATAAATTTCAATTTCTATTTAAAAATAACATTTTTTTTTCAAAATGTATATATTTTTACTCTTTTAACAAAATATCATTTTTATTATAAAATATTTCACTTTTGTTATCTAACTTTTCAATTTTTCTTATCAAAATACAAAATCTAATTTTCTTTTTTTTAAAATATGTATTTTTTACAATTTGTCAATTTTTTCACAATTTTGTTTAATTTCTTAAATTTTCTTTTTCAAAATATCATTTTTTTAATTTCACTTTTGTTATATAACTTTTCAATTTTTCTTGTCAAAATAAAAAAATCTAGTTTTCTTTTTTAAAAATATATTTTTTACACTTTGTCGATTTTTTCAGAATTTTGTTTAATTTTTTAAATTTTCTTTTCAAAATATCATTTTTTTTATCGAAATCTTGTTATATAACTTTTTAAATTTTTTTTGTCAAAATACAAAATCTAGTTTTCTTTTTTAAAAAATATATTTTTTTTTTTACAATTTGTCAATTTTTTCACAATTTTATTTAAGTTTTTATATTTTCTTTTTCAAAATATCATTTTTTTATCGAATTTTTTTTTTCAAAGTTCTTAATTTTTTTTTTTTCAAAATCTAGAATTTTTTTAAAATCACAGTTTTTTTTTTCAAAATCTAAATTTTTTGTAAACATTTGTTAATTATTTTTTCTAAGCTTCTTAACTATTTTTTGTTAGAAAATCAAATTTTAGCATTAGAGACGGTTTAGGACCGTCTCTAATAGAGACAGTCATTGACAGTCTCTAATCGAGATGGTCTTTGACAGTCTCTAGTAGAGATGGTCTTTAACAGGGCTATAAGACAGCTAAAGACCGTCTCTAATAGAGACGGTCTTTGACAGTCTCAGATTACAACTAAAAGACAGCCAAGGACTGTCTCTAATGCAGACGGCCAATGACCATCTCTGATGACCGCATATAAGACTGTCGATGACCGTCTCTATTAGAGACGGTCTTTGACCTTCTCAGATGGCCGCATATAGATGGTCAACGACCGTCTTAAATGATTTGTAGACGGTCAAATTTTTAAGACAATATTAGGGATGGTCAGGTGCCGTCTAAAATTTTAGAGATGGTTTACGGTCCTCTCTAAAGTGTCTTAAAACCAAGCAATTTTAGAGACGGTCCAGAACCGTCTCGAAATCCGTCCTTTTTTTCCATTTTTCACGTAGTGCCATTTTTTTAGATAACTGACTTAATTCAAATAAGTTTGGTTTATGATTAGTTATAAATAACTTTTTACTTAAAAGTACTTAGTCACTTCAGTTTTTTTTTTCTTCGCTTTTCTACTTTTCATTAGTTCCTGAAGAGAT
This sequence comes from Magnolia sinica, assembly GCF_029962835.1. Classification (NCBI taxonomy): domain Eukaryota; kingdom Viridiplantae; phylum Streptophyta; class Magnoliopsida; order Magnoliales; family Magnoliaceae; genus Magnolia; species Magnolia sinica. The sequence goes on along the minus strand of NC_080589.1, from coordinate 60,151,003 downwards.
GCAACAGGAGAGACGAAAGAGAGAAGCTGATAAGTATGTTGTTTACCAAACATAATTATCTTCTTAATAAGTAGAAACTAAGATAAGCTACTTGGGGCATAAGTAGCTTACTATCCAAATGCCCCCTAAATGAGATGAACTCATTTTTAAGTTGCAACCAAACAGGCCATTAGCATTTTTACAGGGGATTGGGAATTTGGTTATTTCCACTAGTTAAAGTGGCAACCAAACATGCCATCCAAATGTAGCCTCATACCATTCTGTTAATGATAAAATTTGAACAGTGTATTCAATTGATTTTGAAGAATATGAACTGACCTAGTAATAGGCCACTCTCACGGATCAATTGACTGTAATTTTCAGCTGTTTATAATCATATGATCTTATATAAATTTTTTGTTGGACTGTCGATCTTAAAATTTTCTTGATCTTTTAAAAGTGAGAAATAGATTAGAGTTTTATGAAGTTGTTTAATTTTTGAGATAGGGGATCAATGAAGAGTTTGTCAACTATATGGATGGTCTAGAAGGCTACATGGGATGTGCCAATGTGCTCCATGTTAGCAGGATCCATGTTGTTCATGTGGCATGGTCCCCACCATGTATGTACCATGGCCCAAATATCCCGTCATGAGGTGAACCATGACAGGATTGTGGACCACCTAATGATTACACTGGCTTGTTTTTTGGCCACTGCACATACATGATGGGCCCATTGAAGGAATGGCCTGGACCTCACACCCACATGCCATCAGTGGTGCATGGGACGCAAAGTACAATTCAAAATCCTACTGTAAGAGGTAGATGTAGGAGATCTTAATTGTACTATATTTCAATGCTAATGGCTGTCATTTCCTTGTAGGAGAGTAAATTGCATCTGGATTGGCATACCTGCTTTGAGATATGCTTGGGGACTGCAAGAGGTCTCGCTTACATTCACAAGGAATCTAGGCCTCACATTGTTCATAGGGATGTCTAATGGAATGAAGCTGTACTCAGGCTAGACATATGGCCAGATAGACAAATTTTGTGAGTTCTCTCTATTGCATCTTAATAGACTGCTCATCTCTTCCACATTGTAGTCAAAATGGAGTTTATTCATTTTATCATGGATATCTGATTAATTGTAATTTAAGGTGCATCTTAATAGATAAGTATAGAATTAGAGTTGGTTATAAAGCAGTTTATTCATTTTATCATGGATATCTGATTAATTGTAATTTAAGGTGCATCTTAATAGATAAGTATAGAATTAGAGTTGGTTGTAATAGCTTTATGAAGTTTGCCATTAATTGTTAAGGAACTATGATATTTGTACTATACTTGGTATGTTATGTAGAACATCTGAGCCATCCAGGTGGGCCTCACCATGAATCATTTGGCATGAAATAGAGCCATTTCACTCATGGTGTAGGTGACCCATCAAAATCCATATGCCAGTGATCTGAACATACGTGCATGTGCGGCCCCCATGATGCTATGAGGAACATTCAAGTGTCAAATGCATCTTATAATTCAAGCATGATGTTACATCTTCCCCTGAGAAGATGGAGCATGATCTCTACTGCGCAATTCTGAGAGGCGTTAATGAAATGATATGGAAATTAGATGCTATGAAGGATGATCAGAAATGTGCAGTTTCACATGCGGAAGAGGGTTTGATGAGAAAAGAATCATTTGTGCTTGGAGAATATGTCTCATCCCTATCAAGAGAGACACCAAGACATCTTCCAGCACCCCTAGCTCCTGAGGGTGACCTTTTACATGGCAGAAATGTGTTGTCAAAATCTGCTATTAAAACTGCAGTATTTGATGGATTTGGTCCGACAAGTTGTGATGGACACATTTCCATAAAGAATCTAGGTTCCTCATAAGGTAACAACTCATTACTTCTTGCTTTTTTTTTTTTTGAAAATGATGCTGTATCTCAGTTTTGTAGTAAATTTTCTGAGATTCATTGCTTTCTTTCCAAGCATCACTTGTCAGATTTGTCGAAACCCAAGTTTTCTTCTGATGATGGGGATGAAGGCAAGACTTCTTTGGGAGTTTCAGATGCCCTTCATCTCCCTAGTAGCTCAGCCGACATGCAGGAAAGATGTGATATCGAGAGTTCTGTGGGAGAATTCAACATTGACCCGTATAACAAGTGCTTGAAGCTAGCTAATAAGCCACCTAGGAATTTGCAATAATACTTCACCTTTATGTTGTTTGGATGGAATAATACCATGTTTGAATAGGCCCTTTAAATGTTTTTTTTTTTTTCAAATTTCTATTCCAAATAGAAACTAAAATTTCAATTTGAAAAGTGGGTGTGATTCTCATGTTTTTCTCCACCCATATAATTGACAACAAAAATGCAAGCCATTTGAATGAATGAATGATTATGCAGGTGGTAATTGAATGAATGATTATAATTTCTTTAAAATGTAAGAAATAGCTACGGATATTAACTGTCGCTGTTAATCTGACAACCGTAGCTGTTATTAAATTTGACATATTGCTACAGATCCAACACTACCTTTAGCTACAAATAATATCTGTAGCTATAGGTCAGTTACGCTACAGAAATAGTGGTTACGGATTATATCTATAGCTATTATAATCTATGGCTACGGATAAAATCCGTAGCCATATGTTTTAGACCTATTGACACGTCACCTATGACTACGGTCATGCTACCAACGAAAACTATAGCCATAGGTCTATAGCTACGGATTAAATCTGTAGCCTTTGCCTAGTTTTTTGGTAGTGTTTGAATTCTGTTATGCCCCGCAATAATTCTCTAGTATGGAATCACAAGTATTGAATAGGGTAAATGTGATGAAGATTGTGACATGGTAACAAAAATCACATCAGACAAATTTTGCTAATTTTCTGGCGAGACCCTTTCTCTATAAGATATCCTTCCGAGATTTGAAACTCCGTCATAGTCCAATGACCTGTGAAGAAAAGTCTGCTATGAATTATTTGGTTAGTTGGTTCACCGTGAGGAATTGACCATTGGTGATGTAAGTTTATAGGGATAATGATCATTTCATTCCTGAACTGGCTGTGGAATTTGATCATTTCTTGCTAAACCTTTACACAATCCCAAGTGTTTTGAAGTCTCCGCCTGATCTTCTCTTGGAGTTGTCGCCTCTTATTCTTCAGCGGCTTTTTCTCTGAGACGAAAGGAGGTGGAGTTGTTTTTCTATTAATAATGACAAGAGTTGGTTCCTTGAAAAATGAAGGGTTTCTAGTGGAGATCTTTGATCTTTTTGTAGGTCGGTCTTCAGATTGAATAGGCTAAGAGTGTTCAGAGGTAGACTCTCGAGGAGTTGGGTGCTCTTGAGAAGCACTAGATATTTTTTTACTTTTACTCTTAGCCATCTAGTTGCAAAAGTAAAATGCGATGTTACAGGAAAATTGGCAGAGATTGGGCACTTGAAGAAGCTTTCCACGAGGGAAAAACAATTTCGCAGTGCGCAGAGGCTGAGTGTTATGCGATCACGCAAATAAGCTATGTTGCGCAATAACTTGAATAAGAGGCAAACTCGAGAATGATTGAAGGTAGAATGGTTCAAATGAAGGGGAGTTTGGGTTTTTATAGACAACTAAGATCCGAAAAGTGTTGTGTAGACCTGATAGCACAACGCGTGGCCGCATAATGAAAGGAAAAAAGAAACAAAGAAAGAGAGAAGTTATTTTGATCCGAGGAGGGTTGATCCTCTATTTAATTCCACATGTAAAATCAAAGAAGGACCGAGCGAGCATTTGTTGAAGTATAAAAATACATTGATTTTCATAAAAAGAATTCATTGCATGACTGGGCAACAGAGAGGATTTGCATAGACCCACAATGAGTAGAGATGGCTTGGAGAACTGGTTTTGGGACAAACAGATTGGATTATGCAGGAGATTTGTTGTGCGGGCGTGTAATAGAAATGCATGGCGCATGTTCGCACATCAATGCTTGGCTATGCAGAATTAGCCCTTCACACATGTGGTGGCCTATAAATACTCCTCTCCACCTCTCATTTGATTCATTCATAAGTGAGGAGCTCTATAAATACCAGAGAGATTTTGAGAATTCTTCAAAGGCTTCTTCAGGTATTACGTGGCGTGATATAGGAGGAGAATTGTTGAGGGTTAAATATTGCATATTATCCTCCATTTATATCTTGATTTTATGAATATGATGCTGCTTAACGTCCTATTTTACTCATGTTTGTGCTGCAAGGTGAATTTAAGAGCTTGGATTGGAAAGGTGCTAAAAGCATGGATTTGACGCTCAAAGATCACCAAGGCACAAAATGGTCTTAGGAGACAAAGATTGAAGATTTCAAGGTCTTAAGATTCAAGAAAACCAAGTGGAGAAGGAAAGAAGTCGAAAGAACAAGTGCAAATTTCACATTGATTGTGTCATCGATCACCGTTCGATGACATCGAGACTACCATTTGATGACATCGAACACGGGTTGATGACATCGAATTTATGAAAGAAAATCAAGTTAGTCACTAGATAAACTGAAGACACTTTTCGATGACTTGAGGACTTGTTCGATGACTCAAAGCTTTGCTCGATGGCATCAAAGTCAGTTCAATGACATTGAATTTTCTGTGGATTTTTAACAGAACTCGCTGGACACATTGGGAGTCATGTTCAATTACTCGAAGGCCCCCTCGATGATATCGAAGACTTGCTCGATGACATGGAAGGCCTCTTCGATGACATCGAATTTATTGAAGAAATTAAATTAACTTGCTGGACTGTTTTGGACACATTATCGATTCCTTGAACAACACTCAATACATCGAAGGCCTCTTTGATGACATGGAAGGTTACAAAAGTGCGGAAAAAGCACGTAGAAAAGATACATTCGATGACATCGAAGCCAGTTCAATGTCGTCAAACGAATCATGCAAAGTTACGCGGAGTGCGTAAATTTGAGGTAGTGTCTGGATTTTTTCAAGGAGGTGCAAAAAGAGGTGTCGTGCGCAATAATAAATAGGAGTCTAAAGATCATCTCTGGGCATCTATCTAGGGTTTGGAGGAGTGAAACACAAGGGTAGAGAGCCGTTGCCAAGCGTTTTTCTTCTTTCTTCCTTAGTTTTTCATGTTTTCTTGTAGGATTTTAAATCCAATCGTGTCTATGGTTGGCTAAACCTCTTAGATGGGGCTAAGAGATGAAGCTTGTAGCATGATGAAATGTTTCTATTGTTTTGATTCATGTTTATGTTGAATTCTCTTTGATTCAGTTTGATATTTAAATAATACTTTCAGTTCTTAATGGTTTGGTGTGAGTCAAATTACAATTGATCTGCGATAGCTTTGAGTATGTTCTTTTCATGTATTAAAGTTGTGAAATTAGGAAATCCTGTTGTTCACCATCGTCCCTTGAGCATGGTTGGGTGATGAAATCCCTTCTAATCTTCACAATTCTCCTATGTTGGTTGTGGAATTAGTATATCCTGTTGTTTGCCATTATCTCCTGGGCTTGGCTAATGGAATCACTTCCAATCCTTACAACTCTCATCCATCGAGAATTAAGTCAAAGGAAATTCAAATTTGGTTTTATTGAGATATCTTCCAACTAGATAAGATAAGACTCCGATTCCAGTTATGTCCTTGAATGAAGTAATAGATCTCCTTGATCTCTACAAGTGGATCCTTGAAAACCCTTGTTCCCACCTTTAAATTCACTAGTTTTAGTTACTTTATTCACAATTATTCCCTCTACACTTTTAGATTAGATTCACATCTTCTTCTAGTTCTACTTCTAGTTGCTTTTAGAATGCACACGAGATTAGTCATTGTGAATTCAACCTTAGTCTCACTAACATTATTACTACATTGGGACCCTACACTTGGGGGTTGTGAACAAGTTCTTGGCGCCATTGCAGGGGTTAATGGTTGTGTGTTCTGAGATTAACTAGTTTTAGAATTAGTTTAAGATTATGATTTTTCTACTTTCTATTTTTAGGTTAGGGTTTTTTTTCTGATTTATTTTAGAAACTAACTTAGCTTTCTATTTCTAGGTTTAGAAACTTTGTTTTTCTTTTTCTTTTTTTTTTCTTTTTAAAGAAATCAGTTTACTTTCTAATTCTAGGATAGAAACTTTCCTAATATGTTTTTAAAAACTAATTTACTTTCTATTTTTAGAAACTTTCTTTTTTCATTTTTATAAACTAGGTTGCCTTCCTTATTTCCTTTTTAGAAACTAATTCACTTTCCTTTTTCTTTTACAGGATCCCAATATAGAACCTTCTAATTTGGTAACTTCTTTCTAATTCTCTCTCTTTCTATTTCTAGATTTTTATTTCCTTTTTCTTTTTGGGTTTAGGTTAGATTCTGAAATTAAGGGCTGAGAGTGTTTCATGCCCAAGTGGGTTCGTGATAACACTAGACGGATTTTGAGTGAAAGAGGTTTGGTTGAGGGGTTATCTATCCATCACAGGATTAGACACCACTCAAAATTCACAGATTTAAATAAAGTTATGACTGACAATCAATCGGCCAATCAACCTCCAAATCGACCTCAACCTAGGGTTGAGGAAATCCTGGATGAAAATGAGGTGCATCAAGCACCCCTGCCTCATACTTTATGAGATTACTAACAACCGGTGGGGGTGAACACGCCTTCATGCATGGTTTTTTAAGAAAATACAGGACATGTGGATATCAAGCCAGGGGTAATCCAACTCCTTTCAAAATTTCATGGACTTGAATCTGAAAATCCATACTTACACATGAAAGAGTTTGATGAGATTATAGGCGCTTTATATTTTCTGAATGTGTCTAAGGACATGGTCAAGATGAAACTCTTTCCCTTTTCTTTGAAAGAGAAAGCTAAGACGTGGTTGCATTCACTATGTCCTCGATCTATTGGTAAATGAAACGATTTGACAAGGGAGTAGATAAAGAAATTTTTTTCACACCATAAAACGAACACCCTTGGAAAGTCAATCATGAACTTTGCCCAAAAGGAAGACAAAACATTCTTCCAATGTTGGGAGTAGTTCAAGATCTTGTCAATTCATGCCCACAACATAGTTTTGAAATGTGACACATTACCCACTTTTTCTATGTTGGACTGACATCCTCTATGCACCAATTGGCCGAGACAATGTGCAATGGGGAATTCATGAACAAAAACGTCGATGATGTGTGGGATTATTTGGACAGACTTGCTGAAAACGCACAATCATGGGACGTCTCGCAAAAATCGAGCACTAGCTCTAGGCCCGATCAATCAAAGGAGAGGGGTGGAATATACCTTCTGAAAGAGGATGATGATATCAATGCTAAAGTGGCTAATCTCATAAGGAAATTCGAGGCTATGGAACTAAAGAAGGATAAAGCTAAGGAAATTGTTTATAGTATTTGTGCTTGCAACATTCACACAACTGAAAATTGCCCAACAATACCTGCTTTTCAAGAAGTACTGAATGAGCAATCTAATGTCATGAATGATTACCAAAGGCCTTTCAATGGACCCATCTCCAATACATACAATCCTAGTTGGAGAAATCATCCAAACTTTAGTTAGTGGAATGGACAAACTGCTACTCCTCAAGGATTCCCTAATCAAATTCCAAATTAAGGGAAACCTCAGGAGGACCCGGTTTAAAAACATATTCGAGACCAAGATCTACTCAATCAGAATTCAGCACAAGCATTCAAGGATATCAGATTAGCATTGAGAACACTTGCGTCATCGATTCAAAGGATAGCGTCACACTTAACAATTGGGGAGAAAGGGATTCTTCCAGCCTAACCTTTCCCCAATCCTAAACCACAAAAAAAAATGATTCAAGCGCTTCAAATAAAATGGAGTAAGCTAAGTCTATCACCACCCTTAAGAGTGGAAAAACAATTGACAAATCTATTCCGGTAAGGGCTGAAAATTCTAAGGACCCGAAAATAGATGAAACTAATAGACCTAGCACTGCTTCATAAGAATTAGAATCGAAACTTCAAGCCAAGCCGATTGCACCATTCCTCCAACGGTTGATTACACCAAAACCTCTCTCCCACTCTCAGGATATTGTAGAGGTGTTGAAACAAGTGAAGGTCAATATTCCTCTATTGGATGTTGTTATACGAATACCATCATATGCCAAATTTCTGAAAGACTTGTGTACGACCAAAAGATGGCAAAATATTGAAAAGAAAATCTTTTTAACATAGAAAGTGAGTGCCATCCTAAAGCAAGATGTACCACATAAGTACAAAGATCCCAGTAGCCCAACCATTGCTTGTGTGATTGGAAATTACTGCATTGAGCACGCACTTCTTGACTTAGGAGCGAGCGTAAATCTGATCCCATTCTCGGTCTACGAACAACTAGGTCTAGGTGAATTAAAACCCACCCGGACTACGTTACAACTTGTCAATCTCTCAGTTCGTGTACCATAAGGGATAATTAAGGATGTGTTGGTCCAGGTTGACAAATTCCACTACCCAATAGATTTTATCGTCCTAGATACTCAACTCATCATGGATATGAGCACTCAAATTCTCGTCATTCTTGGTCGCCTATTCTTTGCTACATCAAATGCAACATTAATTGCAGGAATGGAGTCATGAGTTTATCTTTTGGAAATATGACATTGGAGTGAAATACTTTTTTCAATACGACAAACAGTCAGAGGAAGATGACGATTCCCATGATATTAACTTGATTGTTTCTTTTATGGAAAATAGAACTTTTCTGACCTTATCTTTGACCCTCTAAAGACGTGCTTGGCCCACTCATATGATTTAGATGATGATGTGATTCGGGAGATGGGAACCATGCTCGATACTATGCCGTTACTCGAAGTTAACCGGTGGAGGCCACAATTTGAAGCATTGCCCGAGTGCCTCTATCGTCTAACCTCCACGCACCGAAGCTTGACCTGAAACATTTACCCACCGATTTGAAATATGTCTATTTAGGTTAAGATGAGACATACTCAGTGGTGATTTCTTCCCACCTGGAGCAAGAACAGAAGAGTATGCTTATCTCTACTATCATTGAGCACAAAAGAGCCCTTGGATGGTCGATTACTGTTGAGGGTCAAATATTGCATATTGGACCCCATTTATTACTTGGTTTTATGCACATGATAATGCTTAATGTTCTATTTAAATCATGTTTGTATTGCAAGATGAATTCAAGAGCTTGGATTGAAAAGGATGCTAAAAGCATGGATTTAATGCTCAAGAATAACCAAAGCCAGTGGACGGATCAACCATTGATAGTTTGGGGCCACCGGATCTTTGGATATGCCTCGATTTTGGACTCGACCCCTTAAATTAGATAAATGAATAAATGGACGTGTTAGATAGATCAGGAAGATGTCATAAGGGGGCCCCACACCTAGATTAAGTATACATGAAGGTGCACTATCGAGGTGCACCGAATCAAGAGAGTTGGCCAGCACATGCCGACCCGACGCAGACTGCAAGAAGCAGAAGGAGTCCGCCGACCGTCTGTGGAAATCATACTGGGCCTCCACCATCATCCGAATGAGTGATCCGAACCATCTGATAGGTCCGGGCGAGGATTTCCACCAAAACCTTATTGTCCGCATGCATCCATGCACGCACCCGAACTCATGGTAACAAGAGTCATGGAATCACATTGATTAGTGGAGTGGCCCACCCAAACCGCTGATTTGGTTTAAAATTCTACTCGTGACATGAATCGGCCCAACGAGGCCAACGAGCGACCCTGATCCACTACAAAGTGATTGCAAGTGGGCCCCACCGAATCCTACGTCAAGACGGAACCAACTTTTCTGCAATAAACAACGCTTGTTGGGGGAGTAGTGGGCCACCATGAATGGGCATTCGAATAATCCACGCCGTCCATTTTAAAGGCCATCCAAAACCGACCGTAGGGATGTCATCCCTTTACGAGAACGCACCTGTGTGCAATTACGCGAGTAGGCAGGATCTCCTATCTTCTCGATTCCATAGATGGTGCTGCATAAGTAGATTCCACCCATTTTGACAGCGTGGAACGCTCGACATAGACGCTACACACATAGGTTCTAAAGCTCCCCCACACACCTATAAATATCGTCCATCCATTGTCTAGGAGAGGAGGAAAAAAAGGAAGAAAAAGGAATAAAAGGAATCCGCCAGCAGCTCCATCAGCCCAGGCTTGCTAACGTCCAGCAAGGAGAGTAAGGGAGCCAAGGAGGATAGTGTCGAGAAGCCATCATCTCAAGTTTTTTCCTTCCTTTCCTTAGTTCTTTTTTATATATGCTTTTCCTAAAAGACTAGCCCAATCATGTCCATGGTTGGCTAAAACTCTTACTAAGGCTAAAGAGGTGAAGCTTGTAGCGTGATGGAATATTTTCTATTGCTTGATTCATGTTTATATTGAACTCTCTTTGATTTTAGTTTGATTATAGGAAATACTTTTAGTTTTTAATGATTTGTTGTGACTTAAATTATAATGGATCTGCGATAGATTTAAGTATGTTCTTTTTATTGAGATTGTGATTTTAGGAAATCCTATTGTTCACCATCATCCCTTGGGTATGGTTGGATGATGGAATCCTCCCTAACTCTCACAATTCTCACATAGTGATGTGGATTAATAAATTCTATTGTTTGCTTTATCTCATGGGCAGGGTTTTGTGATGGAATCAATTCTAGTTCTAATACCTCTCATCCATTGAGAACTAGATCAAAGGAAGTTCAAATTTGATTTTTAATGAGATATCTTCCAATTGGATGAAGATGGGACTCTGATTCCATTTGTGTTCGTGAATCAAGTAAAGATCTCCTTGATCTCTACAAGTGGATCCTTGGAAAACCTATTCTCTCACTTTTGAATTTCACAAGTTTTTCATTAAGTTTTTTACAATTATTATCTCACTTATTCCAGACTTAGGTTTTCATCTTCTTCCAGTTCTAATTCTAGTTGCGTTCAGAAAACACACAAGATTAGTCCCTGTGGATTCGACCTCGATCTTACCGACATTATTACTACATCGCGACCTTACACTTGGGGTTGTGAACAAATTTTTAGCGTCGTTGTCAGAGACTAACGGTTGGTTTTTCTAAGATTAGCTAGTTTTGGAATTAGTTTAAGATTAGAGTTTTTATTTTCTATTTTTAGGATTAGGGTTTTTTTTATTTTAGAAAATAACCTAACTTTTCTATTTTGTAGGATCCTAATATAGACTTTTTAAATTGGTAATCTCTTTCTAATTTTTCTATTTTCTATTTCTATTTCTAGATTAAGGTTTATTTTCTTTTTTTAGAAACTTTCTAATTCTAAGATTTCTTTTATTTTTAGAAACTAACTTACTTTCTAATTCTAGATTTAAAACTTTCCTAATCAGTTTTTAGAAACTATGTCACGCCCCAAACCCGAAAATTGGATTTACAGGAATCTCGATGGTCGAATCCGGTGCCGACAGCCTCCATAGTGCCCCATTCTCGGCTCCCAACGCCCATATGCTAGGTTCCGATCCTGGGATCGTAAAAGGAGGATTTTTCAATATACATTTATCTCGTAAGAGGCATAACCACAAGCTTACCCAAATCACAAAGGCAACATCACCATCACATATCCACTAATATAAACATTTGAATACAATGTTGAAATGGAAATACATATGTCGAAATTAAAACTCCAAAAGACAGTTGTACGCTCTAAGCTCAACGCCGCTGCGACCAACGTCACCTGCACGCATCTATCGTGCATAAGCTTATGGAAAGCTTAGAAGGTGGTGTAAGTGTGTGCATAAGGTAAGTGCCAAGTATTCAATACAATGCCATAATCATACAACATCGAAAATACTGGTAAGATCATGAATCATACGATATCAAAGTAAACGAAATTACTGACAAGTCCATGAGTCAATCAATTTTAGAATACGCAATACAGATCAACTATGTAAATGAGAAGTCATAAAGAGCCAAATACCAGACACTGATGATGCAATGCAATATACAATTCCTGATGAGTTCACATATAGCGTCAGCCGTACCTATACCATATAAATGCAGAAACACAGTAATCCAAAATGTCGTATGCTGTGGATGTAATGAAATATGCGGTGTGAATGGAATGACTATGCTAGAGCGTGAAGTTAGGACGATGGTACGTAGTATCGCCAACTATGGGGTCCATCACAAGGAACTTCTATCTAAACTAGTCCCATACCTAATTTGGATAGTCAGACTCAATGTGGTAAACTTCTGATCTCAGGTTAGTCGCATGCCCCAACCGAAATCCTGGCCATTGCGAAGGTACACGTAACAAATAGTTACGCACCACCAGCCTGAGTGGATAGTGAATGAATGAATGAATGAATGAGATGTAATGCCTGCTCCACAAATCCATACTATACATCTCTGGGATCATCACCGGGGTCTAGTACACTCTACATGCAAATCGCCTCCCACTGACGCGCGACCATGCAAGTGGAAGAGACCTCACTATCCACCTGACTAGTAGTCTGCCAATATCTACCCGGCACGTCAATAGCAGACCCATTCACGTGCTGGTTAAACTCAGCCTACCTATGCCCCCTACTCTCGGGCGGGTAAGGTCACACCCCCTCCCAATCGATCACAACATAGTGGGAGACGTAGCCTCTTGGTATTCGGCACTCGGGTGCTGATGTATCCATTCGATCTCGACGTTGGGGTGTCTCCTAGCGACGAAGGTTTAGGTACTTTCACCCATGGACATCTAAAGTGCCTAGATGCTCGAACCAAATATTTTTGGTGTCCCATCTAGCCATCCATGACATGCCTATGGAGGCTATAGCCCTGATGTCGCTAGAAAGTATAATAATCACAATACACAATTCCAGATGCATGAGTCATACAATCAAGTCATGCATCAACCCTGCGTATACCGTGTGCTTATGTGATATAACCTCCGCCTATCAGGGAGTCTCATAACAATCTGCCCAATGACATATGCAATGGTCAACCACATCTAATAACAAACATACAGATGATGGGTATGGGCATGTATCATGATGTTATGCTGTCATATACTGATAATCGGTATTAATAACTGGCACTGACAATGTGGACATTTAACCAACATTGCCCCAAAGAAATAGCCCACATAGCGCCTAACATATAGTGGACCCATGGCCTCACACAAAGGCCTAATATACAACACCATGAGCCTCACTCAAGAGCGTAATACACATTACGATGGGCCTAACATACATCACAATGGGCTCCATCGCCTAGCCCTCAAATGCATCACAATGGGCCACATCCCGTAGGCCTCATATACATCATATTGGGCCTCAAACATGGGCTGAATGTGCACCACAATGGGCCTCAAATACAGGCCACATATTCATCACATTGGGCCTTGACAATCAGCCTCGGTATCTGGCCCCAACAATCGGAATCGATCAATAATCGGCCTCGATGATCAAAATCAGCAATTGGCCACAATAATCAAAATCGATCGATAATCGGCCTTGATAATCAAAATTGGGAATCGGCCACAACGATCGGAATCGATCAATAATTGGCCTCGATGATCGGACTTGACAATCGGCCACAACAATCGAAATCGATCAATAATCGGCCTCGATAATTAGAATCGGCAATCGGCCACAATGATCGGAATCGATCGATAATTGGCCTCGATGATCGGAATCGGTAATCGACCACAACAATCAAAATCGATCAATAATCGGCCTCAACAATCGAAATCGGCAATCGGCCACAATGATCGGAATCGATTAAGAATCGGCCTTGATGATCGGAATCGGCAGTCGGCCAAAACAATCAAAATTGATCGATAATCGGTCTTGATGATCAGAATCGGCAAGCGGCCATAACAATCGGAATCGATCAATAATCGGCCTCAATGATCGAAATCGGCCTTGACAATCAGAATCGACCTCAACGATCGGAATCGGCCTAGGCAATCAGCCTTGACAATTGGCCAAACAAAGGGCCTAAGGGAAGTTTACAATGAGGACTTTCAGCCATCGTTGTCCATCAATGTGGACATTTAACTAACATTGCTCTCAAGGAGTGGCCCACACAAGGGATTCATACACAACGTAACGGGCCATAAATACATCAAGTCGGGCCTCATCACATGGGCCGGAAATATATCACAATGGGCCACGTTCCATGGGCCTCGAATACATTGCAATGAGCCATAACCCATGGGCCTCAATACATCATAATAGGCCACAAAAACGTCACATCGGGCCTTACGGATGGGCCACAAGTAAATCTCAATGGGCCTCATGCCTAGGCCCTAATTACATTACATTGGGTGTCATCAAATGGGCCACATACGCATCAAGTAGGCCCCATGATCTGGACAGTCTGGGTGACCCAGATGGCTAGATGGTTGGGGTACAACACGTACCTCAAGGTAGGCCACATGTCCAAAGGGGAGGACGACGGAGATATACAATACATGCATCAATGGTAGGCCCCACATGGCACCGTCCAGCGATGGACAGTGTAAACATAGAATACATATATCAACGTGGGTTGCATTGCATAAGATGGACGGCGTGGATAACAAATACATCACGGTAGGGCCCACGGTACCGTCTAAACATTGTCTATGTAAATTAGCACTGTCTAAACATTGGATAGCACCGTCCAAATATTATCCATGCAAATCTGCACCGTCCAGCACAATCTGGGCGGTGTGGATGAAATAAATACATCATGGTGGTGTCCACCATCCCATGGACGAGGCGGATATACAACACATCATTAATGTGGGACCCACAGAACTTGCTGACATCTAAGCAACAACTATAGTTGCTGAGGGGCCCACCGTTTGCACGATGTTGGTGAAATACATACAGCATGGTCGAGTCCACGTGTGTGGGTCCCACAGCTGCAATGCAGCAGGCATAAAACACACCTATCATTCTGGCCCACGGAATGCACATTGTGGATATAACACGTACCACATGATTAGACCCATTGATCATGTGGACGTCCATACAATAGCTATAAAAGATACACCAGCCACTCCATTTCCATAGCAGGTGGGTCCCACGTGGGGCCACCACATATACATATGTTATACACGTACATATCATATATATATATATATATATATATATATATATAATATTCATTTATTTATTTACTTTGATCCAGTGTCCATGTGAGCTGCACGGATGGTCTGGATGAATAATACATCAAGGTGCGCTCCTACCAATCACTGTCTAGAAATGGATGGTGTGATATACAATACATACATCAGTGGGTCCCACATGGGGCCCACCATAACATTTATCTGCCATCCAATCTTTTAATAAGGTCTCACAGACCTGGATAGAGAGGAAAAACAAAATCCATAATGATCTAAAACTTCTAGGAAAATCCTAAGGGGTTTCAATGGTAGACGATTCAATCCCTCACTGTTTGCTACGTGTGGGCCACCTGACTTCCACGGACGACTGATTTGGGGAAGGGGGCCACTACCTGAAAGGGCCCTATAAATGCACAGTGTTGATGTTCAACACACATCACGGTGGGGCTTACACATACGACCCACGTTCCCTGGCCCTTATGCCTACGCAACGTCTTACTGTTGCAGCAGCAGTAGCGTCAACTGCCTTTATTTTTTATTATTTTTAGGTTTTCTCGGGGTTTTTCCTAGGTGGGGCCCACATCCAAAAAATCCAACCCGGCCACTGGATTCTATGGCTCAAGAGAGTCTAAATGAGCCCAATATTCAACATGTTTTGGCGAATTGAAACGTCAATGTGGGTCCTAATAGCCTTGAATGGTAAAAATTATAGTTTTCTATGGTATGGCCCACTTGATTATCAGATTGGCCTCATTTTTTGGCTCAACGCCTAAAATGAGCTAGGAAATAGGATGGACAGCGTGGATTGAATCATATATCAAGGTGGGCCCTGCATGAGCAATCCACCCCAAGGCTTGTTGAATTAAGCTAATATTTTTGGTTTTATTTCGCGTGCAGCGTCCCTGGACGCTGGACGGTTTGGGCACAGCACCTATTTAAGGTGGGCCTTGATCAGGTGGGCCACCAAATAGCTTGATGGTGTGAGTAAGACATACATTAAGGCTGGGTCCATTTGGGTGGGCCACATGGCCATATCATCACACAAAAATTTAGAAAGAGGGGGAAAGAGAGAGAGATAGACACATGTGATGGACGGACCCCGACGACACTATGGGCCCTCCTTTCCATAGATCACAACATAGATTAACTGGGTCCCATTACATGTGGGCCCACTGATCAAAATCAATGGTAGAGATCCTTTCTCCACCAAAATGCAAGGTGTGGATGACCCTATTCATGCAAGAAAAATAAACATCATGATGGGGTCCATGGAAAATGGCCCCATCATGGAATGATCATGAGGATCAAGGTGGGCCATCCGCCACGCCTAGGGTCCAAAGTGAGATCCATACCATCAATCGGTAAGACTCACTTGACCCATCATCAAAGCATTAAATCTAAGCCTATAGAAACACCCACATTTGATCTCCTCTTCCTTCTTCTGCTTATAGCCTTTAGAGATCTAATGGAACGATTCCAACGGTCAAGATGAACTTTGGATGGTGGGGATGGGAGGTAGGAAGGTGGTAAGGAGTGGGCCACACTTGACTCTCTCATAGGAAGCTTGGACGTTGGCTCTCCTTTAGTGCTTGAGGATGGAGTGAGAAATGAAAGAGAGGATGGGTTATTGTAAGGGAGATGGGATGGAGGGTATGGTTTATTTTAACTTTTAGTAAGAAGGGAATGGTTAGGTATAGGTGTTGTTGACTTGGTGAAGAGGGAGGTATAGGTGAGTAATGGCTTATGATGGGTGTACTTGACTTATGATTGATGTGATTGATGGGACATGTTGTAGAGATTCTCTTAAAATTCGTAACGCACGGGGTTTTTCTCGAACTAAACATGGGCTCACATCTCCTGGCCAGGGTATCGCCTCGACACGCGAGACACAACGTCGGAACCGCGGTGACGGCGCGGTCGTACTGGTACAAGTCTTGGATCAAGCCGACCCCAATATGCAAGACTCAGCTTAGGATAGCACGTAAACGCTGATAATAGATCGCGGGTCATAGGAATTCGACCGGGAGGACTGCGGAGGTCTAAGGAATGATCTGGGCTAGGATACGAATCTTACAAACTAGGTTATTTATTTTCTTTTTTTTTAGAATCTTTTTTTTTCTAATTTTAAAATTTCTATTTTAGAAACTAACTTATTTTGTTTTGTTTTGCAGGATCTTAAATTAGGAACTTCTAATTTGGTAACTTCTTTCTAATTCCCTTTCTCTTTCTATTTTTGGATTTCTATTTTCTTTCTCTCTTTTAGGTTTAGGTTAGAATGGGAATTGAGAGCTGAGAGTGTTTCATGATCAAGTGGATCCATGATAACACTTGACGTCTTTTGAGTGAAGGAGGATTGGTTGAGGGGTTATCTATCCATCACAGGATTAGACACCACTTGAGATTCTCAGAGTTAATTGAAGTGATAGCTGCAAATCAACCAGCAAATCAACAACTTCAACCTAGAGTTGAGGAAGTCTAGGATGAGAATGAGATGCATTAAGCACCCCTGACTCATACTTTATGAGATTATTTACAACCGGCAAGGGTGAGTACACCATCATGCATGATTTTCCAAAAAATATAGGACATATAGATATCAAGCCAGGAGTAATTCAACTCCTTTTAAAATTCCATGGGCTTAAATCTGAAAGTACGTATCTACACCTGAAAGAGTTTGACAAGATAATAGCACTCTATACTTTCCAAATGTGTCTAATGACAAGGTCAGGTTGAAACTCTTTCCTTTTTCTTTGAAAGAGAAACTAAGATGTGGTTGCATTCACTACGTCCTCAATCTATTAGTAGATGGAATGACATGACAAGGGAGTTCATAAAGAAATTTTTCCCATACCATAAGACAAACACCCTTGGAAAGTCGATCATAAACTTCACCCAAAAAGAAGATGAAACATTCTTCCAATGTTGGGAGTAGTTCAAGGATCTTGTCAATTCATGCCTACAACACGGTTTTGAAATGTGGCGCATCATGAGCTTTTTCTATGATGGACTAATATCTCCCATGTGCTAATGAGTCGAGACAATGTGTAATAGGGAATTTATGAATAAAAGTGTCGATGATATATGGAATTACTTTAATAAGCTTGTTGAAAACACACAATTATGGAACGTCTCCCCAAACTCAAACATCATGTCTAGGCTAACTCAATCTAAAGAGAGGGGTGGAATGTATCTCCTGAAAGAGGACAATGATATCAATGCTAAA
The DNA here is from genome assembly GCF_029962835.1 of Magnolia sinica. NCBI lineage: Eukaryota > Viridiplantae > Streptophyta > Magnoliopsida > Magnoliales > Magnoliaceae > Magnolia > Magnolia sinica. The sequence continues at coordinate 60,132,740 of NC_080589.1, read as the reverse complement.
GTGGCTAATCTCACTAGAAAATTTGAAGCCATGGAATTAAAGAAGGATAATGTTAAGGAAACTGTTTGTGATATTTTTGCTTGCAATATTCACACAACTAAAAATAATCTAACAATACCTTCTGTTCAAGAGGTGTTGAATGAGCAATCTAATACCATGAATAATTACCAAAGACCTTTTAATGGACTTACCTCCAATACAGATAATCCTAGTTGGAGAAATAATCCAAACTTCAGTTGGAGGAATGGACAAATTACTACCCCTCAAGGTTTCTTCAACCAAATTCCAAATTAAGAGAAACCTCAAGAGGATCTAGTTCTAAAACATATTCAAAAGCAAGAGCTTTAAAATCAGAGGATGCTATAAGCCTTTTAAGACCTTATAAAAGTCATACATGGGCTTGACACAAGGAATACAATTGGGAATAAGGGAAGCCTTCCAGCTCAACCTCTTCCCAATCCAAAATCATAATATAAAGTTAGCGACCCGAGCTCTTTAAACCAAATGGAGCAAGTTAAATCTATCACCACTCTTAGGAGTGGGAAGAACATTGACAAAACCATTCCGGTTAGGGCCGAAAAGCCTAAGGACCCAGAAAAGGACAACAATGATAGACCTAGCATTGCTCCACAAGAATTAGAACTGAAAGTTTAAAGTAAGCCAATTGCCCCATTTCTCCAACGGTTGGTTACACCAAAACCTCTCTCTAACTCTTCGTACATTCTAAAGGTGTTGAAACAAGTGAAGGTCAATATTCCTCAACTAGATACAATTAAACAAATACCTTCATGTGCCAAATTTCTGTAAGACTTGTGTATGACCAAAAGATGGCAAAATATTTTTAAAAAAATCTTCTTAACTGAGAAAGTGAGTGTTATCCTAAAGCAAGATGTGCCACAGAAATTCAAAGATCCCGGTAGCCCAACCATACCTTGCGTAATTGGGAACTACCGAATTGAGCACACACTTTTTGACTAAGGAGCAAGTATAAATCTGATTCCCTACTCTGTCTACAAACAGTTAGGTTTGAGTGAATTGAAAGCCACCCTAACCACATTACAACTTGTTGATCGCTCAGTGTATGTACCGAGAGGGATAATTTTGAATGTGTTGGTTCAGGTTTACAGATTCTACTACCAGGTAGATTTTATCGTCTTGGACACCAAACCCATTAATAACATGAGCACTCAAATTCTCGTCATTCTTGGTTGCCCATTCCTTGCCACTTCAAACGCAATCATTAATTGCAGGAATGGAGTCATGAGCATGTCTTTTGGGAATATGATATTATAGTTGAATATCTTTTTCAACATAAGCAAACGGTTAGAGGATGATGACGATTTCCATGGCATTAACATGGTTGACTCTTTCGTGGAAGATGTAACACGTTTGACATATTCCTCTGACCCTCTAAAGACGTGCTTGGCCCACTCCCATGATTTAGATGATGATATGATTAGGGAGATGGGTGTCATGCTTAATACAGTGCCGGTACTTGAAGTTAACTGATGGAGGCCACAATTTGAAGAATTGCTCCAAACCAATGTAGTGACTTTACCGTTTAGCCTCAAAGTACCAAAGCTTAACATAAAACAGTTGCTCTCATATTTGAAATATGTCTATTTAGGTCAAGATGAGACATACTCGATGGTGATTTCATCCCACCTTGAGCAAGAACAGGAGAGTATGCTCCTCTCTACTCTCATTGAGCATAAGAGAGCCCTTGGATGGTCGATTGCGGACGTCAAGGGAATTAACCCTTTGGTTTGTACTCACCGCATTTATCTTGAGGATAATACGAAGACCTTTCAGTAACCACAATGTAGACTGAATCTAAACATGAAGGAAGTGGTTAAGGCCGAGGTTCTTAAGATGTTGGATAGCCAATGAGTGAGTCCAACTCAGGTGGCTCGAGTGGTTCCTAAAAAGTCTGAAATCACCATCATTGCCAATGCCAATAATGAACTCATGCCAACTAGAGTTACTACTGGTTGGAGAATGTGCATTGACTACAGGAAGTTGAATACCGTTATGAGGACGGACCACTTCCCTTTACCCTTCATTGATCAAATCTTGGAAAGGCTAGTTGATTACTCATGGTATTATTTCCTTGATGGATATTCAGGCTACAACCAGATAGAGATAGCTCCTGAAGAACAGAAAAAGCCTACATTCATATGTCCTTTTGGCACCTTTGCTTACCAAAGGAAGACATTTGGATTATGTAATGCCACCACCACCTTTCAGGGATGCATAATGAGTATTTTTTTTGACATGGTGGGGCAATATCTTAAGGTCTTCATGGATGACTTCTCTGTCTTTGGTCCATCCTTCAGCGGTTATTTGGAAAATCTTAAATGTGTGCTGAAGCAGTGTGAAGAAAAGAATTTGGTACTCAACTGGGAGAATAGATAAGGATAAAATTGATCTTCACCCAAGAACATATGAGATATGCGATCTTTCTTAGGACATGCCAGATTTTATAGGAGATTCATAAAAGACTTTAGTCATCTCTCCCGTCCTTTATGTAATCTACTTTAAAAGGATGCACCATATGAGTAGACTGAGTAATGCCAAGAAGCTTTCACTAAGCTTAAGGGCATGTTAACCACTGTAACTATCATACAACCACCGGATTGGAGCCTTCCTTTTGAACTTATGTGCGATGTGTATGACTATTCTTGGGGAAATTTTAGGCCAAAGAAAAGAAAAGACGCCCTACATTATTCATTACACAAGTAGAACTCTAAATCCTTCACAAGTGAACTACTCGACTACGGAAAATGAACTCTTAGCCATAGTATTCGCTTTAGACAAATTTAGGTCCAACCTGATCAGATCCAAGATCATCATTTACACAGATCATGTGGCGCTCAAGTATCTTCTTTATAAGAATGATGTTAAGCCCCGCCTGATTAGATGGATCCTCCTACTGCATGAATTTGATTTGGAAATAAAAGATAAAAAAGGAGTAAAGAACGTAGTGGCTGACCATCTTTCCCACCTTGTTCTCCCTAATTTCTTTGAGTCAACACATATCAGTGACATGTTTCCTTATGAAAAAACAGTTTAAAGTCTCTCATTCACCTTGGTTTGCTGATATTGCTAATCATCTTGCCAAAGGTTTCACACCAACACATTGGACTGTATAATATAAGAAAAAAATTCTTCACCAAGTTTCATAAGTTCTTCTGGGACGATCCATATTTGTTTAAATTTGCCCAGACCAAATATTAAAGAGATGTGTGTCAGACTATGAACACCAATGTATCATCTCCTTTTGTCACTCTTAGGCCTGTGGTGGTCACTTTTCTACTAAAAAGACCATGACCAAAATTTTACAATGTGGCTTTTACTGGCCCACTATGTTCTGGGACACTCATGAGTTTTGAAAAGCTTGTGAATGTTGTTAGAAGTTTGGAGCATTGTCCCATTGAAATGCCCTTGAACCCCATTCTTATCATAGAAGCATTTAATTGCTGGGGCATCAATTTTATGGGACCATTCCCCTAATCCTTTGGAAATCTATACATTTTGCTAGCAGTAGACCATGTCACTAAATGGGTTGAAGCGATTCCATCCCGGAACAATAACCATCAAACGGTCATTAAATTCTTAAAAGAAAACATCATTTTTCGATTTGGAATGCCTTGAGCCATCATTACTGATGGAGGCTCACATTTTTTAATAGGCCATTTATGAACTTAATGAAGAAATATGACATCTCCCATTAAGTGAGTACTCCATACCACCCACAAAAAAGTGGGCAAGCTGAGATTTTCAACAGGGAAATTAAACACATCTTGGAAAAAATTGTTAACCCTGACCGTAAGGATTGGTCAGTCCGATTGACCGATGCCTTATTGGCTTACCGTACCGCATTTATAACCCCAATTAGAATGTCTCCCTTTAGACTTGTCTATGGGAAAGATTGCCACTTTCCTATATAATTGGAGCATAGAGCCTGTTGGGCGATTAAAAATTTGAATTTCAATTTAGACAATGTCGACTCGCTACGCAAACTTTAGTTGAATGAACTTGAAGAAATCCGAAACGATGCGTTCGAGAACTCGAGAATTTACAAGAATAGGATGAAGGCATTTCATGATTAACACATTCTTCGAAAAGCATTCACACAAGGTCAGAAGGTCCTCTTGTGTAATTCTCAATTACATCTCTTTCAGGGTAAGCTCCGATCTCGTTGGACTAACCCTTTCGCTGTTACCAATGTTTATCCTCATGGGGCTATCGAGATTCAGAATCCAAACAATAATAATGAATTTAAAGTGAATGGACATCGATTAAAGCCATTTATTGAGAAATTTGATTCAGAGGACATATCCATACCTCTGAATGATCCTATTTATCAGGATTAATCTCCTAATCTGATGGAGGTGTAGTTAGGTTTATTACTTTCATGTTATGCTTAGGATAGTCGACTTTATGCTGTATAAGATAGTTTACTTTATGCCATTATAGGATAGTTTATTTTTGGTTAGATAACTCTTGTGCTAACCCACATTCACGCTGAGTTCCTTTGAAAACAACCGCAATATCTCTTCATCAGGTACTATCTCTCCATCACTTTTCTTTCAATTACATTATCTCTTTTTCAAATCATGCTTATATATTTTACATTAAGGACAATGTAGATTTTAGGTTGGGGATGGGAGAATAGGTTTACTAATCAGTGTTTTCTCAGTTTTTGGACAAATTTTGTGAATTTTTCAAAATTTTCAATGTTTATCTGTTGGGAAAGTAATAAGTTGTGTATTTAAGACTATTTTGAATATGTTGATAGGATAGAAATCAATTTTTGAATTGTTGGAGTTGGAGCAACTAAGTAATTTATCACTTATGGTTTTTACATTCACTTGGTTAAGAGGATGTTCGAATATTATTTTATTCAAATTATTCTCTGTGAATAGTACTAGATTTTCTAATTGTTAGTATAGTGATCATTGAAAAATATTGAGAACCGAGTCTAGAGAATTTTATCTACCTTAAAAAGAAAAAAAGATCCAGTTAAAAAATAGGAGATCGATAAAGAGGTCATAAAAAATGAAGAATAACATCTTTGAGGGGAATGAAAAATGTCTATAAAAAGGATATAATGTCTTAAAAAAAAAGGATGAAAAGATTGAATGAATACAAATGACCGTCGATATAAAATAAAAAACTAAAAAAAGATGAAAAATGGGAAAGTTCCAATCAGTACTTCGGTTCTCAACCAATCTTAAAGTGATAAGCATGGCTAATATTATGAAAAGATAGTATTTTCACTAAGCACGTTGAAAAACATGATATGCGAACTATGATCTGGTTTAATGGATAAAGGATTTATTTGATCGATTGCTTATGTGGTTTGGCTCCAGGTTTTCAAAAAAAACAAACTCACATTCTCATCTTGAGTCTACTCATGCATACTTAATACATGAAAGATTATTTTTTGAAAAAGGTTTGAACACTCCGCATTATACTTATTTTTCATATACTTTACTCAGGACTAGCAAAATGCTGGTTGGGGATTATGTTGAGGTCAAATATTGCATATTAAACCCCATTTATTACTTGGTTTTATGCACATGATAATGCTTAATCATGTTTGTATTGTAAGGTGAATTCAAGAGCTTGGATTGAAAAGGATGCTAAAAGCATGGATTTAACGCTCAAGAATAACTAAAGCCAATGGACGGATCGACCATTGATAGTTTGGGGCCACCTGATCTCTGGATATGCCTTAATTTTGGACTTGACCCCTTAAATTAGATAAATGAATGGATGGATGGGTTAAATAGATCAGGAAGATGTCACAAGGGGGCCCCACACCTAGATTTAGTGTACACGAAAGTGCACTACCGAGGTGCATCGAATCAGGAGAGTCAGTCAACGCATACTGACCCAACGTAGACCGCAAGAAGCGAAAGGAGTCCGCCGACCGTCCGTGGGAATCATACTGGGCCTCCATCATCATCTGGATGAGTGATCCGAACCATCCGATATAGGTCCGGGCGAGGATTTCCACCAAAACCTTGATGTCCAAATGCATCCATGCACGCACCCGAACTCACAATAACAAGAGTCACGGAATCACATTGATTAGTGGAGTGGCCCACCCAAACCTCTAATTTGGTTCAAAATTCTACCCATGGAATGAATCAGCCCAACGAGGCTAATGAGCGACCCTGATCCATTACAAAGTCGCTGCAAGTGGACCCCACTGAATCCTGTGTCAAGACGGAACCAACCTTTCCGCAACAAATAGCATCTGTTATGAGGAGTGGTGGGCCACCATGAATGGGCATCCGAATAATCCACACCATCCATTTTAAAGGCCATCCAAAACTGACCGTAGGGAAGTCGTCCCTTTACAAGAACACACCTGTGTGCAATTACACGAGTAGGCAAGATCTCCTGTCTTCTCGGTTCCATGGATGGTGCTGTGTAAGTAGATTCCGCTGGTTTTTCTGGCTTGCGTAAATTGACAACATGGCACACCTAGCGTATAGGCTATGCACGTAGGTTCTATAGCTCTCCCACACACCTATAAATATCGTCCATCCATCGTCTGAGAGGGGAGGAAAAAAAAAGAAGAAAAAGGAATAAGAGGAATCGCCAGCAGCTTCGTTAGCCGAGGCTTGCTACCATCCGGCAAGGAGAGGAAGAGAGCAGAGGAGGACAGTGTGGAGAAGCCATCACCTCAAGTTTTTTTCTTCCTTTCCTTAGTTCTTTTTTATATATGCTTTTCCTAAAAGACTCTAGCCCAATCATGTCCATGGTTGGCTAAACCTCTTACTAGGGCTAAGAGGTGAAGCTTGTAGTGTGATGGTATATTTTCAATTACTTGATTCATGTTTATATTGAACTCTCTTTGATTCTAGTTTGATTATAGGAAATACTTTAGTTTTTAATGATTTGTTGTAACTTAAATTATAATGGATCTGCGATAGATTTAAGCATGTTCTTTTTATTGAGATTGTGATTTTAGGAAATTTTGTTGTTCACCATCATCCCTTGGGCATGGTTAGATGATGAAATCCTCCCAAACTCTCACAATTCTCACATAGTGGTGTGGATTAGTAAGTTCTATTGTTTACTTTGTCTCATGGGTAGGGTTTTGTGATGGAATCAATTCTAGATCTAATACCTCTCATCCATTAAGAACTAGATCAAAGGAAGTTCAAATTTAATTTTTAATGAGATATCTTCCAATTGGATGAAGATGGGACTCTGATTCCAGTTGTGTTCGTGAATCAAGCATAGATCTCCTTGATCTCTACAAGTGGATCCTTGAAAACCCTAGTTTCTCACTTTTGAATTTCACAAGTTTTTCATTAAGTTTTTCACAATTATTATCTCACTTATTCCAGACTTAGGTTTTCATCTTCTTCTAGTTTTAGTTCTAGTTGCTTTCAGAGAACACACGAGATTAGTCCATGTGGATTAGACCTCGGTCATATCGAGATTATTACTACATCTTGACCCTACACTTGGGGTTGTGAACAATTGCGGATCTCAAGGGAATTGATCATTCGATTAGTACTCATCGCATTTATCTAGAGGATAATGCGAAGACCTCCCGACAACCACAACATAAATTAAATCCAAACATGAAGGAAGTGATTAAGGCTAAGGTTCTTAAACTCTTAGATGTGGGTATCATATACCCTATATCTGATAGTCAATGGGTGAGTCCAACTCAAGTGGTTCCTAAGAAGTCTGGAATCACCATCATATCCAATGCCAATAATGAACTCGTGCCAACTAGAGTTACTACTGGTTGGAGAATGTGCTTTAACTACAGGAAATTGAATACCATCACAAGGAAGGCCACTTTCCTTTGCCCTTCATTAATCAGATTTTAGAAAGGCTAGCTTGTCACTTATACTACTACTTCCTTGACGGGTATTTAGGCTACAACCAAATAGAGATAGCCCCTCAAGATCAGGAAAAGAGCACATTCACATGTCCCTGTGGCACCTTTGCTTACCAAAAGATGCCATTTGGACTATATAATGCCCCCACCACTTTTCAACGATGCATGATGAGTATTTTTTATGACATGGTGGGGCAATATTTAAAGGTCTTCATGGATGACTTCTTTCTTTGGTTGATCCTTCAGCGATTGTTTAAAAAATCTTAAATGTATGTTGAAGCGATGTGAGGAAAAGAATTTGGTATTAAATTGAAAAAAATGTCACTTCATGGTTCGTAAGGGGATTGTCCTTAAACATGTCACTCATCCAAGAGAATTAAGGTGGATGAGGTTAAGATTGATCTTATCTCTAAGTTACCTCCACCCAAGAACATACGAGACGTGCGATCCTTCCTAGGACACGCCGGATTTAACAGAAGATTCATAAAGGACTTTAGTCACCTCTCTCGTCCTTTATGCAATCTACTTCAAAAGGATGCACCAAACAAGTGGACTTAGCAATGCCAGGAAGCTTTTTCTAAGCTTAAGGGCATGTTAACCACCGCACCTATCATGCAGCCAGCCGACTGGAACCTTTCTTTTGAAATTATATGTGATGCGTCCAATTATGCTCTTAGGGCTGTTTTAGGCTAGAGAAAGAGAAAAGGCCCTATATTATACACTATATACAAGTAGAACTTTAAATTCTACCTAAGTGAATTATTCTTCTACGGAAAAGGAACTCTTATCATAGTATTCACTTTGGACAAATTTAGGTCCTACTTGATCGGATCCAAGATCATCATCTACACAGATCATGTAGCTCTTAAGTATCTTCTTTCTAAGAATGATGTTAAACCCTGCTTAACAAGATGGATCCTCCTACTCTAAGAATTTGATTTGAAAATAAAAGATAAAAAGGGAGTAGAGAACATAGTGGCTGACCAATTTTTCTTCCTTAATCCCTCTGATTCCCTTGAGACGACGCATATAAATTACATGTTCCCTGACGAACAACTGTTTAAAGTCTTACATTCACATTGGTTTGTGGATATTACTAATTATCTTACCACAAGTTTCACGCCAACAAATTGGACTGCGCACAATAAGAAAAAAATTCTTTACTGAGGAAGCAAATTCTTTTGGGATGATCCATATTTGTTTAAATATTACTCAGAATAAATTTTAAGGAGATGTGTGCCAAACATTGAACACCAAAGTGTCATCTCATTCTGTCATTCTCAGGCCTGTGGTGGTCACTTTTCTGCCAAAAAGACCATGGCTAAATTCTACAGTGCAGCTTTTACTGGCCCACTATGTTTAAGGACACTCATGAGTTTTACAAAGCTTGTGAGTGTTGTCTGAAATTGGGAGCATTGTCCCATTGAAGTATGATGCCCTTGAACCTCATTCTAATCATTGAAGCATTTGATTGCTGAGACATCGATTTCATGGGACTATTCCCCCAATCTTTTAGAAATTTGTATATTTTGCTAGCGGTAGACTATGTCACTAAATGGGTCGAACCGATCCCATGCCGAAACAATGATCATCAAACCGTCATTAAATTCTTAAAAGAGAACATCATTTCCCAGTTCAAAATGCCTCGAGCCATTATTAGTGATGGAGGTTCACCTTTTTGTAATAGGCCATTTGCGAACTTAATGAAAAAATATGGTATTTCCCACAAAGTGAGCACTTCATACCACCCACAAACAAGGAGGCAAGTTGAGATTTCCAGTAGAGAAATTGAACACATCTTGGAGAAAAGAGTTAACCCTGACCATAAGGATTGGTCAATCCGCTTGACCGATGCCTTATGGGCTTACCTTATTGCATTTAAGATCCCTATTGGAATATCTCCCTTTAGACTTGTCTATGGGAAGGCTTGTCACTTGCCTGTATAGTTGGAACATAGGGCCTACTGAGCTATTAAAAATTTGAACTTCAATTTTGACAATGCTGGTTTGCTACGAAACTTCAATTGAATGAATTTGAAGAGATCTGGAATTATACATACGAGAACTCAAGAATCTACACGGACAAGATGAAGGTATTTCATAACCAACACATTCTTCGGAAATCATTCACACTAAGTCAGAAGGTCCCTTTGTACAATTCTCGGTTACATCTTTTTCCGAGTAAACTCCGATCTCATTGGATCAGCCCTTTCATTATTACTAATGTTTATCCTCATGGGGCTGTAGAGATTCAGAATATGAACAATGGCAATGTTTGTAAAGTGAATGGATATCAGTTAAAGCCATTTGTTGAAAACTTTAATTCAGAGGACATGTCCATACCTCTAAGTGATCCTGTTTACCAAGATTGATCTCCTAGTTTGATGGAGGTATAATTAAATTTATTACTTTTATAAGACTAGGGTAGTTTGCTTCCACTATTTAGAATAGTTTGCTTATACTTTGTTGAGTTTTGTTTTGTACTAACCTATCTTCACACTGAGATCATTGGAAAAGCCTCAAAATTCCTTCTTCAGGTATTACCTTTCCATCACTTCTATTTTCTTTTCATTGTCTCTTTTACATTATATGCTTATCTATTTTACATTGAGGACAATGTAGATTTTTTGGTTAGGGATGGGGGATTAGGTAAACTAATTAATGTTTTCTCAATTTTGAGCAAAATTTTAGAAAGTTTTCAATGTTTTAAGTTAAAATCTATTTGAGAAGCGATGAATTGTATACTTAAGAGTACTTTGAGTATGAGAAGATAGAGATTGAATTTTGAATTGCTGGAGTTTAATCAACTAAGTAACCTATCACCTAAGTTCTTGCGCTCGATTAATTAAGAGGAAGTTTGAATATCATGTTAATCTAAATCACAAGATACATTTAATTTATTTTTTGTAAGATATACTAGAAGTTCTGATTTTTAGTATGTGAATCATTGATAGATGGCGAGAATCAGGTTTGGAGAATTTTATCCACCTTAAAAGAAGAAAAGAACCAGTTAAAAAATAGGAGATTGACAAAGAGGTCATGAAAAAGAATTAAAAGAATGAAAAGTCTAGAAAGAATGGAAAAATAAAGAACGAATAAAAGTGATCGTCGATATAAAATTAAAAATTAGAAAAAGAATGAGAAGGGGATAAGTTCAGAATTAGTACTTGACTTTCAAAACTGTTTTGAAGTGATAAGCTTGGCTAACATGATGAAATATTAGTATTCATACGAGAAGTAAGTTGATTTTCACTGAACACATTGAAAAATGTGATAGGTAAACTATGCTCTGATGGATAAATAACTTATTTGATTAGTTGCTTATGTGATTTGGTTCTAGGTTTTAAATATCTCACTTTTGTATCTTATTTCTACCCATTCATACTTGAGTGCATAAAAGATTATTTTCTGAAGAGATTTCTGACATTAAGATTGAAATTTATTTTACACATACTTTGCTTGGGATTAGCAAAATTTTGGTTGGCGATTATATTGAGGGTTAAATATTGCATATTAGCCCCCATTTATATCTTGGTTTTATGGATATAATGCTTCTTAATGTCCTATTTTACTAATGTTTGTGTTGCAAGGTGAATTTAAGAGCTTGGATTGCAAAATGTGTTAAAAGCGTGGATTTGATGCTCAAAGATCACCAAGGCAAAGAATGAATCTTAGGAGACAAAGATTGAAGATTTTAAGGTCTCAAGATTCAAGAAAACCAAGTGGAGAAAGAAAGAAGTTGAAAAAACAAGTGCAGAATTCACATTGACTGTGTCACCGATCACCACTCGATGACATCGAACATGGGTAGATGACATCGAATTTATGAAAGAAATCGAGTTAGTCTCTGGATAAATTGAAGACAATACCTCGAGGACTTGCTCGATGACTCAAAGCTTTATTTGATGACATTGAAGCTAGTTCGATGACATCAAATTTTCTGTGGATTTTTAGCAAAACTCGATGGACACATTGGGTACCATGTTTAATTAATCAAAGGCCCCCTTGATGATATCAAAGACTTGCTCGATGACAACGAAGGCCTCTTTGATGACATCGAATTTATTGAAGAAATTAAATTAACTCGTTGAACTATTTTGGAGACATTATCGATTCTTCAAACAATGCTCGATGACATCGAAGGTTACAGAGTCCGGATGAAGTTACAAAAGCACAGAAAAAGTACGTAGAAAAAATACCTTCGATGACATCAAAGCCAATTCAATGTCATCAAATGAATCATGCGAAGTTACGAAAAGTTACGTGGAGTGCGTAAATTTGAGGCAGTTTTATTTTTCAAGGAGGCGTGAAAGGAAGTATTGCACAATTATAAATAGGAGTCCTCAGGGCATCCCTGAGCATCTATTTAGGATTTGGAGGAGTGAAACATAAGGGTGGAGAGCCCTCACCAAATGTTTTTCTTCTTTATTCCTTAGTTTTTCATATTTTCATCTAGGGTTTTAGATCTAATCATGTCTATGGTTAGCTAAACCTCTTAGCTAGGGCTAAGAGGCAAAGCTTGTAGCGTGATGGAATGTTTCTATTGCTTTAATTCATGTTTATGTTGAATTCACTTTTATTGTAGTTTCATATTTAAAGAATACTTTTAGTTCTTAATAGTTTGTTGTGACTCAAATTATAATAGATCTGTGATAGTTTTGAGTATATTCTTTTCATGTATTAAGGTTGTAAAATTAGGAAATCCTGTATTTCACCATCGTCCCTTGGGCATGGCTGGGTGATGGAATCCCTTCTAATCTTCACAATTCTCCTATGTTGGTTGTGGAATTGGTATATCTTGTTGTTTGCCATTATCTCCTGGGCATGGCTTGGTGATGGAATCACTTCCAATCCTCACAACTCTCATCCATCAAGAATTAGGTTAAAGGAAATTCAGATTTGGTTTTATTGAGATATCTTCCAACTGGATAAGATAAGACTCTGATTCCAGTTGTGTCCTTTAATGAAGTAATAGTTCTCCCTAATCTCTACAAGTGGATCCTTGAAAACCCTAGTTCCCACCTTTAAATTCACTAGTTTTAATTACTTTATTCACAATTATTCCCTCTACACTTTCAGATTAGATTCATGTCGTCTTCTAATTCTACTTCTAGTCACTTTCAGAATACACACGAAATTAGTCCCTATGGATTTGACCTCGGTCTCACCGACATTATTTACTACATCGAGACCTTACACTTGGGGTTGTGAATAAGAATCGACTTCAAGATTGGACCAAAGGCTTGTTATGTGACCGCACAATAGGCAAGCGGCACCTATTGCACGTCCGCGTAATGCACACACTTTATATGTATTTTGGGACTCAGTAATATTCCTTTGCGAGATCTGTAATTTCCCACAAGTTAGTCTTCCATGATTGCATCTTAAACATATCAATGAAGAATTAGGGGTCTTCGAACCCACACAGTTCCTCAGTCATCACGACGGATGCTCTGCAAGCCGAAGAGCTGCTGGAATCACTATCTGAATTGTCTCCTTTCTTTCATTGCATTTACTAAGTATACTTTATTTGGAATCAAGGGAAACATGTGGATGTAATTGAAACTCAGAATTAATAAAATCAACTATGATGATTGTTCTTCTATCTTTCCTTTGTTATTATTGAATGTGGATATTCCAACCAATAAAGATACATTTGTTTCTCATCGAAATAGCAAAGATCCTTGATTTGAAGGCTATACGCAAGGTAAAGAGATAAGATCGTCGGAACCTAAGATGGGAACTAGAGTTGGACAAGGGACGAGTCAGCTCAGCAAACTTGACTCGTCCGACTAATTTAGACCCGACTTGACCCGAACTGAGTGAATGAGTCAATTCGAACTGAGTAGATTTCGTCCAATCTGAACTCAAATCGAGTGGAGTTCGGGTCACTTGACAACTTGACTCGACCTGAAATCCAATTCGGTACTAACTCGACTTAATCCGAAACTTGATTCGTACACAAAAATAAATAATAATAATAATAATAATAAATAAATAAATAAATAAATCTAATGGTTGGGATAATGTGGGCCAGGGTTCATGGAAGTGGCATTTGCTAGAGATGAATTTTGTAAGGGGATATGACAGATTTGGCAATGGATAGGTGGGAAGATGCAAATGTGAGAAGAACGGTAGTAAATGGGTTTTACAGTTGGGCCTTTTGAAGATGAGGTTGACGGTTGGCTCAAAGAAGATGATTGTGTCGTGATCAAAATGGGAGATGGGTCCTCCAAATATTGATGTTGAGGCAGCAGGTTGTAGCAAGGCATACACGAAGATTTGACGTGTCATATTTGAGATGTCGTGTAGCTGATGGAGAGGTTGTAATTCTAGCAGGTGCACCTAGGTTCTAAGTTGTGATTTCCACTTACAGATACCTGCCACACTTGACCTGACTCAGTACCTGTGACCAGGTCTGACTCGGTCCGAGTTAGTCCAAGATAGATCTTGACTCAGATTAGTTCAAGCATGTTGGAAACAATACCAAGTCGGGTCGAGTTCGGGTTAGGGATATTTCAAAATTGAGTCAAGTTGGGTCAGCCCTAACTCAATCTGACTCGACTCGATACCCGGCTCTACCAGGAATGAAAGCTCTTTGCCAGGTTTGGGTGACCCAAAGCATAAATAAATTATCAAAATTAGGGATTTTTTTCCTATTGTACATCTTAGCTTAAACAGACTCAATCTGACTCGGTAGTTATCTGGTTAGCATTATTTTATCCATAAAACTGTCCTAGTTAAATTTTATCTGAATCTTGTAGTGTTTATATTGGACAAGATCGTATTTTCAAAGATTTAGGTGTAACTATAATTCAAAGTATTATGTGTGCATTTCCCGAAGACAAACCAATTGGTGGTTTTCAGTTGTTCCTTATGTGTTTTGTATTGATAGGTTTACTTTGATGTTTGGGTACCTCATTTATCGGATACAAGTACGATAGATGGTAAAATAATAGGCAAAAATTAAAGTAGCTAGATGGTTAGAACATGATCAAGCAAACGAATCATTGTACGGTCACTTTTGTAAATGGACAACCATAAGGTGAGTTTTTGGGGTGATCCACATATATTGGTAGGTTCACTACTATTCGTGCGTACAGGTTAATCGGTTCGTTGTTTTAATGTAGGTCACATATTCATAGGTGACGGATAAGATTATCGGATCCAAATATCAATTCGATGTGTAAACAAATAGATATCTAGTAGTTAGTTTACTATGATGGTGTGCTTCAAAATTGACGCGAACCATTTACTATCTTCATCTAGTAGCAAGTCATCGATTTAACGGTCGGCCTTTGACATATGGAAAGGAATACCGGGGTACGGGCAGACACACTCCATGAGCCACCGCCATGTATGAGTTTTATCCGTGCAGGCCATCCATTTTGCCATATCATTTTATGGCATGAGGCCAAACATAAATAAGGCAGATTGAATCTCAAGTGGACTAAGATCAAGCTGATATTTGTGTTTTCTTTCATATACATATCTATGTGACCTTTTTTAATTTTTAAACACCCCCCTTCACACACAGATCTTTGTGACCCTATGAACAGGTTGGATGGCAAATAAACACACGTTAGGCACTAGCACGGTTCCAACAGTGGACATCATTATCATCGCTACTTACGTCGTCCACTTCTTAGGTTTTTATCTCTCTTTTCCGTAAAAAGGTAACGTTGCCTAATTCGCCATATGGACACAACGAAGGTTACATGCATTGACGTGAGAAAAAATTCTTATAAGTAATTTTCTTACAAATTCTCATACCAGTCAATAACAATTATTACAAATAAGAGGTTTGCTAATTACACATTCGTATCATGGCACACGTGTCAATGTGAAACACCTACGCGAGATCAGATCTCTTCATTAGTCAGGCTTAACTGTTTTGATCATCTGGTCCAAACTAGGGTAATTTCACAGCTTAGAGGGAGCTACGGCGGCATACATAACAAATGGGTGGCTAGGAAAAATAAAAATAAAAATTTAACCACCTTTTCTTTTCTGTTGTGGCCCACCTGACGAGTAAAGTAACTGGCAGATTATGTAATTATTGTGCCGGAGTAGATGAAAGACTTGATCCGTGGATGTGTGTGCCATATTGACACACGTGTCTCTCGATGTGAGTTGATTTTTGGAAAGATGTTTGGATGGGGCTGGGCCCAATCCAAGACTGGACGACTCAGCCTAACTCTCCAGCAGTCTAGCCCACCAAAGTGCAAGATATGATAGGGCCGGTGGGTTGGTCTTCTCTTCCCATAGCCAGGGCCATTCTTCCGCAGTCTGTCATTGATTTAATTTGTTTAAATGGAAGGTATTTGTACCTCCTCCGCTGAGGACAAATGTGTTTGGCTAAATTTAGCTGATGACGAGCTCTCTATGGGCCTAGCTTGGTGAAGCTTAAGGCAGCAGCCCCTCAGAAAATCTGGGTCAAGTGGTTGTGGCATCAGAAGATCCCTCAAAAGCTTTCGCTCCTCATCTAGAGAATCATCCATAAAGTTGTCCCTATAGACGTCAGACTCCAACGCAAAGGGGTCTCCATTGCCTCCAAATGCCATTGCTGCCAGCTTCCCTCTGAGCCAGACATTAAATCCATTGACCACTTTTTTTCTACATGTAGGATGGTTGCACGGGTCTTGAATTTTTTCGCCTATGCCTTCAATGTCCACTTCCCTCTTCCCGTCTCGGCAACCGATCGGGCCTTCAAGTGGTGGGCTGCTTCCCCTATCATGGGCAACACCCCACACCCACTAAGAGGTCTCATCCCTATATATCTTCATTTTCTGGGAACTTTGGAAGGCTAGAAATTTTGCCAGATTTAAAAAGAATGGCATGCACGTGTCAAGGATCATCAAAGGGATTCATGCCAAGATCACTCTCATCGCCCCCCATTGCCTTCTCCTAGGCTTACAAGAGCATGGGTCCAACCGTTCAACCTTTTGGGTGTCAGAAGGCCTCTCCCAAGCTGCCCCATGTTGAAGTCGTCAAATGGGCAAGACCCAAACAGGGGTGGATCAAGCTGAACGTGGACGGGTCTTCCAGTGGAAACCTGGGCCAATCTAGAGGGGTGGAATTGGAGAAACTGGAAAGGGGAAGCTCTATTTGCCTTCTCCAATGGCTACGGTCTTGGGTCCAATTCTAGAGCTGAAATAAGGGCTATTCTGGATGGGCTGGCCCTGTGTGCCCGGCTTGGTTATGGTAGAGTGGAGGTGGCTAGTGACTCTACCTTGGTGGTGAAGGTTCTCTCCAACAACACCACCCCTTCTTGGCCCATGTGGTACTGGAAGGCAAAAATCATGGCCTTCATATGTAACATGGAGGTCCAGATCTCCCACACCCATAGAGAGGCCAACTCTGTTGCAGATAGCCTTGCCCATATAGGAAGTGAAAGTCAGTTCCACTTTGTCTTCAACTTGTCCGCAAATCTCCCGCCAGTTGTGTGCAGCCTACTATTTTTGGATAGAGTAGGCCTATGCAACTTATAGAAGTCTAACTTCTTTATTTCTTTTTCATATGATAGGAGCGCCTGCCCCATTTTGTCTCGGGCCTTGGAGGAATATGCACCTGTTGTGAAGCTCCTGTGCTTCCCCATTGAATATATATATAAAATAATAATAATAATTTAAAAAATTAATTAATTAATTAATTAATTAATTTTAAAAATAAAAATAAAAAATTGAGGGACATGGTTCCACCGACATCGTGTTACATCAAAGAAACTAGAGCCACGGCAATATTCCAGTGATAGTTCATCAGCACTTGAAAATGGTGATGACTCATCCTCAATACATGCGGCACCAATGAACGTCTATCTGGACCAGGCAGGTTGTAGGGCCCATTTTGGATGGAACATATATCTGAAGTCACACAGATCAAGCAATCATAACCATTCAATTGATGGCCATCAAATGTAAGGTTAAAGATAGAGTTTTAAGTGACTCAATCTAGATAAGCAAGCTCATGTAATTTTTGTTAGAAGCTCCTATTCATAGCTGGGTCGACCATTTGGAGACTGTGCCGTGTTTGTCCTGAGACAAATTCTAAAATGGTGGTGAACAATCATGGGATTCATGTCCCCATGGGAGCTTCGCCTTTGAAAAGGGACCTTCGAATTTTGGAAGCTTCTGAAAGGGCACTTTCCAGGAAGAGATGTAGTTCGTTCAATGTCCTTTTTTCGCAGGACTTTCCAATCATTTCATCAAGTTCTAAAAGATTATCTGCATTTGGATAACTTGTGTCTCTTTTCATGCTTTCCCGTGTACCATTTTTCTAGCACTAGTGGACAGTCTATTACATCACCATATATTGAGATCTAGCCAGTCAAAATTGCGGGGCCCAGCATAGATGGATTGTAGCCAAAATTCACACTGATCAAAGTTCTTGATTGTTGACCATTTTAACTGAGACCATTGATTGGATGGCCATCAACTGAATGGTATTAATGTGATTTTTGGGTATTATGGATCTGCATGGTGGGATGGTATGATCCCAAAATCCTAAAATGCTGGTCAGTTAAGTTTGGGAGATTATACAGTGGAATTGGAAGAAACGGAATATGGTAGAGTCATCAGTCTGCATTAATCGTGTGTGGGTCATACATCAATCTGAACTGTCCAATGTCCTCATTATTGATGGAAAATGTTTGAAAAATTATTACTATGAAAAGATCATATGTATCATTTGTCTTCATTTTTACGTTGACCATTAACTATTTTGCTTTCACATCAATGATTCGGAAGCCTTAAGATGGCCAGGGTCATCCCATCTATGCCTATATTGAATCAAGTTGGAGCCCTAGTGGGTCCCACTAGATGGGCTATCCAGATTGAACATATGAGTGCCACATTCATTGTAACGATATGGGAGTACCATTTCATTTCTAAGGTGTGACGTATTTTATTTTATTTTTCTTATAATATTCATTTTGCAAGCGGTGGACGGAACAGTCAGCATGGCTAATCCTTGGCTTGTTTTCCTTTGCTTGAACACAAGCTATGCTATTAATTAGATGGCTAGAATCATCTTCTTAATGTGATTCTTGCATTTTTTATTTTTTGGCCCCTCCAAAAGAGTTAGCAGAAATGGAGGAACAGTTCAACTGATGACTGGACTTCCCAATATGCATCCACGACAAGTTGTGTATTGTAAACCTTTGCTACAACCGGCTGGATTAGAGAAAAATAAAGAGATGATAATGTCCCACATTTTGAGAGGACGCTAGCAATATTGTCCCATAACTTTCAAATCAACCATGGAATATTCAAACATTGATTTAGATTGTCCATTCATTCAATCCCCATTGATCTCAAAAACACTATCATAACATCCGTGTCCTGCCAATTTGCAAGTAGATTCGCTCTACCTATCTCAGGAAGGTCATCATCACTGGATAGATTTTAAGGGAGTAAAATTTATATAATGGAACGCCAATTGCATGTGCTCCTGAGATGTGAGGCCCACAGAGGTGCCCATGATAAATCCGCTGTCCAATTTCTCAAGTTCACAGTAGGACAGAGTTAAACAATGAGGCAGATCATACGAAATAGGGGGAATTGAACGGCCACCATTGTTTTATTTATTTATTTATTATTATTATTACTATTATTATTTTTTAATTAATTTATTTATTATTTTATTATTTTTATTATTATTTGTGCCAACTGTATATCTCAGTGGCAGTGGCAATAACCTTGTGAACGGTTTGGATGGCATATAAATATTATGGACGGCTCGACGAAGGTTTTGATGATGGACGTTTTCATTCTCACTATGTCCGGTTGTGTGGCCTACCTTACTTTTGGATCCACCTGGTTTTTAAATTCCTGCCCTCTTGTAAGCTTTTGAAACTAATGAGAAGTGGTCCCTGTAACTCTCGTGAGTTACCATTGTAAGCGTGCACAGGCAACATTACCTTTTACCCAGGCACGCTTTTGTATTCATGGTCCCAAGTCCAACATGTGGGATTATAAGTTACCATCGCCTTCCTAACCGATCCAAGCCCAATTTAAGGGTAAAGCCAAACCTATCAACTAGCAAAACCTTTTGTCAGAAAATTATTTCTAGCCCAAGTGAATTCATGGTGTATGGTTTTGGGTCCACATTGCCTGTATAGAGAAAGGGAAGAATTTAAAATTTAAGTATATCTTGGAAATGTGATTTTGAATATATAGCTTAGATACTTGTATTTTGCCTTAGAAAGACGTAACATAGATTAGGAACCCATGGTTATTATTAATGTATTTAATAGAAGTAGTTGTAATTGATCGATGTAGGGACCTATTTTGCAATGAGAAAGGAATTCATATTTTGAGTTATATATATATATATATATATATATATATATATATATATATATATATATATATATATATATATATATATTACAAGAAGGTTCAATTGGAGGTAGTTGTAATTGATCGTTGTAGGGACCTACTTTGCAATGAGAAAGGAATTCATATTTTGAGTATATATATATATATATATATATAATTTCCTGCAAAGCCTTAGGAGAATAAAAAAAAAAAAAAGAAGATTTGAGTGATTCCAACTTATATCGATCAACTGATTGCCGGTTCAATGGTAACTCATCTAATTCATTGGCAACTTGTACTCGTTGAAAATTTTAATTTTGATACACTCATTAAGCTTCTCTTTAGTTTTTTAAGTTGTCCGTTATAACTGCATTGGGCTTCATCAATAACTTGGATTAATCATGCGCCTACTACATGCAACCCTTTTAATAGACTAACTTATGCAAAACTGTACGTGCAAAAATGTGCCCTATCCACTCATTAGTTGAACCACACCATAGAAAACAATTCCTTAGCGATTGATAAATAGAAAAATACCATTGTGGTCCACCCAATGAGTGAATGTGGCTGGTATTTTCACAAGGTGGTCCTCATGATGGACCTAACTTATCTTAGATGTTGGATGTCACATGCGCATGCAGATCAAATGTTCACTTCCCTATAAATGTGTTGCACCCTATAACTTATCACAGTTCATTATCCATGGTCGAGCAAGATGAGATGATTAGCATCAAGTCACCCTCAAGATGAGATGAATAAACTCAAATTTATAGGTTCAAGGCTTGAGTAGAATAGTCAATATCTTAAAATAGATTTACTGCCATTTTTCTGATTATTCTAGCAAATGTAAAAAGGAAGGGAGATAACAAAGTGTCTTTAAGATACAATGGACTCATAGATCTAAAAGTTCAATACGAAGAGTTGCACTTCTAAGTGTTGAGTAAATTCTTAAATTTTGACACTAATATGCAGCGCAAGAATAATCTGTCAAGAGGATGAGAGTGAGTAAATGGAGAAGACAAAACAAGACTATGAATGGCTTTATTTCAAAATGTATAATTTATCCATTCTGGATGTCCAGGATTTATAGAAGCTATAGGGACATGGTGTCTTTCCAGGAAGAGACGCTTTTGTGCCACTCCAAGGCACCCATATACCAATTTATGGAAACAAACATTTTTTTCACGGAAGAACTTGATATTTTCCTTATGACAATTATTCTCTCTTTTGGACATATTCTGTTATTTAATAGTATAAAACTATTGCCACGTACATGTGACACAAATCCTAGTCAGCACAACTGATGCCACATCTATGACACGTGGCACCAATGTCACATATACAGTAATGTCTTAGTCACTCTTTTAAACAGTATTATGGTTAAATCTTAGGAGTTAGTGCATGGGGCCTCTAACTTGACCCTGGCTCACTCCTAATTGTAACTTAGCTAGCTGAAATGAGTCCGAGTGAAGTGCCAACAAAATTAGACTTTTGGCCAAGATGCGTGCATGCGAAGTATAAAGTACACCTAATAAAGTGCCTAAGTAGAATACACTGCGCGTGTGAGCATGGGTGGTGCGATTGTGGATTTCAAACTCTAATTCCAATAGCAAAAACCTGTCCGCATATTATCTAGCTATATGAAAACATTTTATGAAAAGTTTTCGTAATTAATATATTTATTTACTTAATGAAAATAAACTTTTTAATTTTGAAATTTAGTTTTATAGTCAAAACATAATATCTACACAACCACCTACTTGTCCGTACAGGAAAGTTCCACGCACGAGTACTAAATCCAAACCTTGCAAGGTGTGCCCATCCATTGAATGGATCGGGTCTACTTCTCTTTATTTTATAGTCGGCTCCTAATTCCTATTCATTTATGTTAAGATGGAAAATGATCGATTTTAACCATCCACCTAGTGGGCCTTGCCGCCGCCCCCTAGAATCACATGTGATGAAAAATACTAGTTTTGCTTTCCTTTAGTTTTTAATGGCCTCTCTCTCTCTCTCTCTCTCTCTCTCTCTCTCTCTCTCTCATTGTAAGATGAAGCCTAATCATATTAGGTTTTGTTATGTGTCCTCTTATTGGTCTATACAAGGAGATGCATTATGTAAAGAGAAGTGGTCCATTCTATTAATTTAACTTCTAGTGTATTATTTAGTGCTGGATTCATTGTACGAGTGAGAGAGAGATAAGCATTGTATTTCTATTTCTCTTATTTCTATTGAAAAAATATATATATTTGTGTTGCTACCCCGTAGAGTAGGTGTATTGCTGAACTAGCAAAATCCTTTTGTCTCGTCTCTTATTTTGGTTTGGTCATTTTAGTCATTTGTTTTGCCTTTTTTCTTGTGTTGGATTGGATATTTTAGCCATTTGTATGCCCTTTTTAATTTTGTGTTTTGGCCTTCCCTATATTGATCATGAGCATGTATTTTTTCCATAGCAATTAATGATTTAGTTGTTAACCGTCAATAGATTATAAAGCCCATTAGCTCACCAATTTGACATGTAAGCTCACTCACTTTGATCAAGGACCACCAGGTGAACTGTCATATTCTTAGTATCCCTTGCCATGTGCACAGTTGAAAGGGAATCATTATATCAATAGAGTTATCTCTTTTGGAAGCGGATTGCACGGTGTGCTGGCCACCTACCTCCATGGTGCATTAACATCACCAAGTTTTGTGGACCCTCCATGATTTATTTGTTATATCCACATGGTCCATCCATTTTATGAGATAATTAATCTAGGGCATGAGCTCAAAAATGAGGTGCATCCAAAGCTCAAGTGGACAGTGGGGATTGAACATCTTCCTTTAAAACTTATTGGGACCACAAAAGTTTTAGATCAATTCCATATTTTTTTTCTCCCTTCATCCAAGTCCTTTTTAGCTCATGAATAGGTTAGATGACAAAGAAACATCATGGTATAGTAGGAATATATTGCCCCCACTGCTTTCTATAGAGTGGTCCACTTGAGCTTCATATATGCCTTATTTTTGAGCTCATTACTTAGAATTATCTCATAGAATGGATGAACAGTGTGGATATAACACATACATCATGGTGGGGCTCACATAACTCGGTGACCTCAGTACACAAGGGAAGTCGGTGGTGTGTGGCACACCACACAGTCAATTTCCGACTCTTTGATAACGTTTGCCTTCCATTCAATCTAATAAGTAACATTTTGGTGGGAAACCTTCTGAAAAGATGGTTTTCAAAACTTTCAAAATTGGTGGGCGTATTCACCCGTTATTGAGTATTTGATGTGGGCCCTACGTTGAAAAAGAAAGCTAGTTGCTGGTTTGCACTTACTAAGTGCAGTGGCCTCAAACGTGGAAATAAAGGACGTGTACAAAATCGGAGCCGCTCACCACACAATCTAATTAGTGTAGATTGCATATCTAATAAATCAGTCTCACGTGATCATCAGGTAGGCTACACCTTTACAAAATAAGTGATCGCGTAAGATAAATTAACCAATGATTCAAATTATGCGTGCACCAGTTGCCGTCCTGCTGATCATATTTGCAAGATTTTAGATGCACGTAGTCTACACAGTGAGTATGGTAACTCAAGCTGTCCAGATCTTGCACGCGTGTGACTTGTTTCTAGGCGCTAGGCGACTGCGAACAAGCGAGTGTAACTGGCGTTTCTCTTTAGAACGGGTTCTTAGAAGTTTCCAACGCAACATTTTCTAACATCTCTGACCTCTTCATAACTAAACGTAGACTTTTGTAATATTTTATTTCATGACCATATTTTTTTTCAAGGCATCTGATTGGACGATTAAGATTGATCCATTGCAGTGACTTTCGGGGCATGTCTAAGTAGCTTAGGGAGTGACGTGATGAGGTTGATCACTGTCTCCCGCAATGGGTAATTACTCTGAATTCGCAAAGCTCTTTGCATTCCTCGACTTTTCTTGAATTCATGAGAGACAAAAGTAGAAACAATTTCTAATAAATTTGAAATAACTTGATTAATAAAAAAAATAAAATTACAGCCCTTTAAATAAGGAACTTAAACCTAGGACGAAGTTTTAGACCGACTCCAACTCAAACACCCTAAAAATGTGAATTACTATAAATAGTAAACTTACTATTTGTAAACGACCTCTATTCCTACTAGACTATGTGGTTTTTGGCCAAAGAGAGTAAGTGTCTAATTTGGCCCAATCATGTTATTCTCCTAACTTTTTTAAGACCTTTTCATGTTAGGCAGAACTTCTAAGACTGAAAGGATCAAAAGTTATACTCGAACTAAAACTTACTATCAAATTAAAACATAAGTAGGTCCTCCCACTTAGAGTTGGGCATTGAACTAAGTTGGATCAGATTGGGTCCAACTCGACTCGGTCCGAAATCTGGCTTAACCCGAACTCGATCCGATCTGGTACCAAGTTCGGGTCATCTAACTCGAACCGATCTGAACCATTACTGGCCTGAACCGATCCGAGTCCAACTCGGTCAAGAAAATCGAGTCAGATCGGATTGGGCGAGTTTCGGATCGGTACTTCTTTTTTTTTATATAATTTCAAAAGAATAAAGAGAAAGCTGGCAGTTTAACTAATAGTTGATACACAGACACTTTTAAATCACTTTTAGAAAATGAATACATCTAATTCAAACTAAACTGTCCAAATTAGGATTAACAACTTAGATTTGTCATGAATCTTATTTTAGTATCTGATCATCATATTTGCGTTTATTTATTGGACGGTTAAAGATGAAAAAAAATCCAACGGTCTTGTTTTCACAAATCAGTGTCCATGAGTCAGAGGTTAGGATTCGTTCAACCAATTTGACTTTTGGGTTGAGTGGAATACAAATTAATCGATTTTTCTAGAGTTAAAAAATAATCCATGTGTACAGTATGGAAGCGGCTGAGCATGAAGGTTGATAGGCAGACGGAGTAGCTGAAAGAAATGAAAGAAAATGAATGGAAATCTTTCAAATCCCGACCACAAAATCTTATAGTTAGTAAATCCCGACTTAAGAAAAAAAAAAACTCTCTCGTCAAACGTCATGCCCCTCAAATATCATGCCGTATCGTCAAAAAAAGCTAAAAAGAATGAGAAAACTCACCAACTGTTCGATCGTATTTAACAAAGCGAAGCTCAAATCCTTATCGTCAGACGTCCCGAGATCTCCGAATGCAACAATCATGAGGGTTAAAAGAGGGTTTAAACCACAATCAATGATACGACGGTGATGGGATCCAAAAACTAACACGCTAGTTAAATGAGGGAGGGGTCGTACCTGTAGCTGCAGGTACATTGGGAGCATCAAGAGTGGGAGTAGGGGCTGTTCAGAAAAAAAAAAAAAAAAAAAAAAAAAAAAAAAACAGAATCACCAGAAAAATTTCTCTAACTTAGTCCTTGTAGCACATTAGAACATAGGTCAATCCAGACCGTCTAAATCGTGGGCCCACTTTCTGCATAGTCTAAGACGTGGCCATTGAAGAAAGTGGCCAGCAGACAAAATCAATAGCCATATCAGACGACTAAAATCGGTAAATTCCTAGACTCTGCACCATCCACAATAGGGCACGAAATTGAACGGCATGGATCGACTTACATTTAGCAATGAGCAAGGATGATGCATCACCTACCCTTCAAGGAACAAGAAAATAGAAAACCGAAACAGTAAGGACGCTCATCCCTGTCTCACCGCGCAAGCATCTAAACCGTTCATCTAGAAGTTCCCACCTTAGATAGGCCAAATGGCAAACATCTCAGTGATCATAGATTCATAACGTTCCTACATAAGGTTATGATGAAAAGATCTATGATAAGCAAGATCATTGACATATGGCCCTTACGACGCTAGAACATGAAGATGAACGGTCAACATCATCAAATTATATATATATATATATATATATATATATATATATATATATATATATATATAAAAACAAAGAAACAGGGGATAAATAAAAGAAACCTTGGCAAAGTGTGTCATCAGCAGTGATGCCGCAGTGCTTGGGGAGTTGAAGGGCTTGCGTCAGGCTGATATTGTAAGTTTTGAAGAAATCGGGGTTGCGAAAGAGGTTGCAAAGGTAGTCAAGATTCAAGGCTTGATAACCCTTGCAGGTAGTAGGGGCAGTTGCGCAAAACGCCAGAGGGTAAAATAATAAATATATATACTTATTAATATATCCGGTCTGGATCGAATCGGATCTAATCGGATAGGATTGCGGATTGGATTGATCTAGATTAACATGGATCCGAACCTGATCTGATAAATGAACGGATCTACCTAATTCTACTCGAATCGAATTGATCCAGGCCTTCGGTTCTATTCGGATCGGGTCGAAAATGCCCGCCTCTACTCCCACCCCAAAATCATATATAATATGCCACAAGACTCATCCCGGTTTGCAAGATACAAATGATTTAAAGTTCTGACACTCTGGATCTTTTTTGCCTCCGATCGGGCCTTCTCTGGTCCATTTTTTCCATGAAAGTGTCTGCGACCTGCACTCATCAGTCCCCAGCACTTAAAAAGAGCTTGACCTCAAGTTATCATCCAACTTTAGTTCATGATATTTGTTCAAGTCTGCATTTTTGAAGGTATGCGAGATCTCCATGTCATTTGGAAGATCAACGATGTAAGAGTTGTCATTGATCTTTCAGAGGATTGGTACTGGTCCAATCTTCTTGTTCATCAACTTATTGTAAGTTTTGGTTGGAAATCTATCCTTACGTATATAAACCATAATATTATCGCCCACCTCAAACACCTTTTGACCTCAATGGTTGTTGGCTTCGTCCTTGTACCTATCATCTGAAGCTTGTAACTTAGTTTGCACATTCACATGAATGCCCACGATTCGGTCCACGATATGTTGTGTTATAATGCTCATGCCCAGGAGCGACCTAGTTAAGTGTGTGTACGAAGCAGTTAACTATAAATAATCTAGAATGGGGACTTCTATATCGAGCGGTTCATCATATTGTTGAATGCAAACTCTAATTGAGACAAAGCCAAATCCCACTGTTTCAACTTGGAACTTGAAGTATACCGAAAGAGGTTTCCTAATGTACGATTCACAACTTCAATCTGACAATTGGTCTATGGGTGGTAGACACTACTGATCTGAAGTCACGTATTGAACTGATTCCACAAAGTCTACAAGGAGTGGCTAATGAATTTCGTGTCATGGTCAAAAGTAATGGTCTTATGAACTCCATGTAGCTGCCCGACGTCTCTAAAGAATAGGTTCGCCACATGTATTGCATCTAGGCCTTCTTACATTAGATAAAGTGTGTCATCTTTGAGAAACAATCTACCACCACGAATACCAAATTCATGTCGCACTGTGTTCATGGGAGACCAAGCACGAAGTCCATGTACAAGTCCTCATAAGGGCCTTCAAGCATAGATAATGTGGTGTAGATGCCCGTATTCTCACACTGCCCCTTGGAGGTAAGAAAAACATGACAGCGCTGCATTGCTTAACCCATGTCATGTACCAATTACCACCAGTAATACCGTTCTAAAAAAGAGCCAATATATTGTCTCACCAAAGGTGTCCACCAATGCCACCTCCATGTATCTCTTGGATAATCTGCTCTCTCAAAGAACTTTGGGGGATGCAAAGTTGATTCCCTTTAAAGAGGAAACCGTTTTAAATATGTAGGACACTGGGATGACCCTCTTCAACTCATTCATGTATCCTCGAAGTCCTCATCTTCGGCATATAACTCCTTAAGACAGTCGAAGCCAACAGCTCATTATTCATCATAACCAGTGGTGATACGTGATGGATAAGTGCATCATATACCTTATTCTTTGTCCTGACTTGTGCTTCAAAACGAACATGAATTTATGTAAAATTGTGACCCATAAATCATGTATACGGCTCATGTTAGCCTGACTATTAATAAACTTTAAGGATTGATGGTCAGTGTAGATAAAAAAACTCTCTCTAAATCAGATAATGTCAGAAATACCGTAGTGCTTGAACCATTGCATACAACTCAAACTCATATGTCAACTATTTATTTTGGACTTCATTGTGCTTCTCGCTGTAGAAGGCTACCAGCCTGTCTTCTTATGATAAGACCCTAATTTCGAGATATGAGGTGTTACACTCAACCTCAATCAACTTGTTGAAACTGGGAAGAACCAAGATTGGTGTTGTGGACAATTGATGCTTGATTTTAGTAAAGTTCCTATTAGCCTCATCAATCCATTGAAACAACTTTTTTTTTATGAAATTTGTAATGAGTGCAACTATAGTGCTGAAATTATGCACGAATCTACGATAAAATATCACCAACCTATGGAAACCCTTCACTTCAAGAATGTTCATTGGAATCAGTCATTCATTGATGGATCACATTGTCATCGTCCACATTGATGCCCATGGACGTCATAAAAAATCTTTAAAATAATAAGTTGCCCATTAAAAAAACTACACCTTTTCAAGTTGAGCTATAACTTGTTAACTGTCATGATCTGTAGCACTTGTCAGAGATATTTCATTGCTCCATCTCACACTAGCTATATATCAGAATATCATCAAAATATATTACCACAAACCAACCAATGAACGACTTCAACACTTAATTCATCAAACGTATACAAGTTCTTGGTTCCTTCGACAGACCGAAGGGCATGACTAACCATTCATAAAATCCTTCCTTGGTCTTCAATGGTATTTTACACTCATCACCAAGTTGAATATGAATCTAAGGGTACCCGCTCCTCAGATCTATTTTAGAGAATACCTTGGAACCTTCTAACATATTAATCATGTCACCGAACCATGATATCGGGAACCATTTTTTAATGGTAATATTTTTAATTTCACGATTGTCGGCATACATTCACCAACTCCCATCTTTCTTCAATGTTAATAAAGCTGGCGCAACGTATGGGCTCATGTTCTCTCTCAGAAGACCCTGACGGATCAATTCCTTTACTTGCACCTGAAATATTTCACACTTTTTTGGTCTCATCCGATAGTGAGGGCGGTTGGGCATGTAACATCCTGAATTTTCATGGCCAGAGTTTATACTCGTATCCGAGAAAATCGGGTGTTAATAATGTATAAATAGGATGTTTTATAAATTGTACCTTATTTTTTATTTATTTATTTAGATCACATCCAGATACATTCATAAAGGTAACATCCACGAGAATAAAATTGATTGTATTGATTATTTCATAAGAGTAAAAATTTAGTAAATAATCAAATGCCCTCTCAGTGGAAGCTTATTACATTTATCGAGTTCGCAGCGGAAGTATAAAACTAATTCATAAAACTATCTTCTTATTCTTTCAGTATAATCTTCCATAGAGAGATGGTCCTCTAGGTTTACAATCTGTATATCACTTGCATCATCTGTGCGATTGGAGAGGATCAACGCCCTACTCATAGTGATTGTTATCTTTTAAGATTAACAATAATTCAAAAGATTCATAAAAGTAATGTAAGGGTTCTGATATGTTACGTACTCCACCACTACGAGAGATATCAGTATGCACAAACAATATACATGAATATATGCCTAGTAAAGTGTGTGCGACTCATTATACATAGTGATCATTGTCACAATGTGAAAATTAGTTCATAATATCTAACTTGACCTACATTCTCACACTACGGATGTTCGCCATCATGTCCAACGTTAACGTAGATTTATGCAAACATCTCAAGGCGGCACAACAACACGATCGGGGGATTTACGTAACATGATGTGTTCATGGAATGACTATTTACAACATTTAATCCCAAGAAGTGATGTAACATGGATAACGATTTACTTACATTGATTATGCACAACAACTAACCCATAAAATTACATGTCAACCAAGAGGGTCGCTACCTATAACGCATTATATTCACGATAAAATATTAGATTCACTAGTTGTGATACCTTTAACACATCACTTGCATTGATAGAGAATATAAAATGAATCATGGTTCCCAAAAGGGTAAATAAGTGTTGATGGTAAATTAAACAATCGAAGAGAGGAAATCTTATTAACATGAAAACATAGTATGTAAAAGGTATGATAAAGCATATCAACTTAAATTACCGTAAGCTTAAAGGAATAAAACCCTCACCTCGGTGGTGATGTCGTCTCTTACTTAAGTTAGATGTTCAGGTTCTTCTTATATTCACCTGGTTTAAATTAATTAAGTTAGACGTTAGACTGGAATAGGGAAAAGATATGATCTAAACTATTCTCTAAATAGGTTTTCAGGTTGCCTAAGTTGGTAGGCCTTCAACTTATGTGTTTTAGGCCCTTCTAATCATCGGCTCAACTAGGCCTTAAGTATAAATGAATTCCCATTGTTGAAGGATAGAATAATTCTGGAAAGGGAAGGGAAGGATAGAAAATAAGGGGAACTTAGGAATCGAACCCGACCTTAGTGGTTGCGAGGTGGACGAGTAGACACTTTCTTTCTCTCTCCCTCCTCCTTTCTAACGTGGAGTTGGCTTGTAGTGAGGTGCCTCCTCCCTTTCTTTCCTTATTCCTTCCTTTCTTTCTTTCTTTCTTACTTCCTTTCTTTCTCTTTTCCGCTGAGAGTCTCCTTGCTGCCGCTAGTTGGTTGGAGCTCTCTCTCTCTCTCTCTCTCTCTCTCTCTCTCTCTCTCTCTATCCCTTCCTGATGTGGTGGTAAGGGCTTTTTATAGCCTATCGGAACTCTATATCCTTTTCCATAACATAGAGTGCATCTTTAGACGCTTCTTGTGTAGTGTTGCGTAGACAGCTATATGGCTCGTTGGTTGCGGTGTGCGTACACTACTAGTTTGGAAGCTTTGAAATCTCGATCTTTTTGGATCATTTCTCTTCCGATCATCTAGCCTACTGGGATTCTGAAAGTAAGCTAATGGTGATTAAGATTTCTAATTGAACAATGTTGTTGTTGGGAGATAGGCATCGATTTTAATGGCGGGTCGATCCCGATCCATTCTCTTTCAATTTGGTAGCCACCAGGTTGGTCAAATCAACCATCCGATTCTTCTTGGCCCATCATATCCGTGGTGAAGGCGGGATTCGTGGGCCCACTGTGAGGACTCCTTCTGCACGTTGTGTAGAAAATGGACGAATTTCCATGGGAATCAATGAGGATTTTAGACAGTTTCTCTCTCTCTCTCTCATTCGGAGAGGATATATTAGTCTTTCTTGGGTAGGTGCACTACAAGAAAAGGGGGTTTTAGCCTCGGTTCAAAATTGAGGCTAAAAAGGTTAAAAACTGAGGCTAAAGCCTTGAGCCTCAGTTTTGCCTCAGTTATCCAAACCGAGGTTGAAACCCCTGTGGCTAAAGGCTTTAGCCTCAGTTTTAGCAACCGAGACTAAAATGACTTTTATAGCCTTAGTTCTTCAAGTGAGGCTAAAAACTTTTTTAGCTTCAATTTTTTGAAATTAGGCATCAAAATTTTAGCCTCCATTGTTTTCAACTGAGACTAAATCCAAATTTTAGCCTCAATTACCTCCAACCGAAGCTAAATCTATTTTTAACCTCGGTTCTCAACAATCGAGGCTAAAGTCTTTAGCCAAGGGAATTTCAACCTTGGTTATCAACAACCGAAGCTAAATTCAAGCCTCAATTACAAATTGAGGCTAAAAATGTTTTTTTTTTAAAAATATTTATTCAATCCACTCATGAAACAATCAATCATGAAAGCCACAATACCAACAAAACAGTTAACAACAGTCTATTTAAAGTTTAACTCAATCAAACTGTTGCACAACATTAGGTTCCACAAATAATATAAAGTCATGGTCGCGCCCATCATCATCGATGCCGTCGTGCTTGGCGGGCCCTGAGATAACACTGCATGTCCATCTTCTGCTGCTTCCAGGTCAACATCATCATTGCCTCTACCAGCATTCTCCATTCGAACTATGCGCAGCAGGCCCTGCAACCTCAACAGGTAACTCTGGCCTGTTGGCTGCAAGACATGCTTGGCGATATCCTAGTTCTAGCTATATAGCAAGGCCGGCACAACCTGCTCCAGGACCTAAAGATATCCTCCGATCTCCAACTACTGCAAGAGCAATAGTAGGCATAACAGTCTGTGAACTATTACAAGTGTCCTAAATAAACAAATCAACATCAAAACCACACAACCATGGGATTTAAATGATTATGGAGGATCTTTTGTTCACTTAGTAAAATACCTTGAAAAGCATATACGGCTCATTGCGAGAAGAGTATATCTGAAAGACAGATACCATAACAGTAAGAAAGCCTTTAGGTTTGCAGCACAAAACATATATTTTTTGTTTTACAATAAGCTTACCTGATTAACCTAGAACTTTGTGCGATCAAATCTAGATATAAAAATCTCACAGAATATCTTCATTTCTGGAACCTCAGTTGCTAAGTTGCACCTATAAATAATGCCGGGAGTAAGGAAGCTAGTGAAGCTAACAAAAAATATGGATGTTGCAACAGACTTGTTTCAATAGACCTATCTAGCGGTACCTATGTCTAGCGGTGAGGTTCCAGAAATGAAGATGTTCTACAGAAGGGGTCTATTGTTAGACATAGGATGGGATCCAGAAATCCTGTAAACGGTAACTATGTCTAGCGGTATGGGATGTTGAAATAGACCTGTTTCCAAGTCCCTTATCTGTAGAACATATTTGCAATCACTTAAATAGCTCACTAAAAGTGTATGGGACTGACCTCCTATGGTAAGCCTATTAACAATGTCTGATGCCGCATTTGAATATGTTCCTCTTCCATGCTGACTATTGTTGACTTCCATTACCATTGCCTCTGCTCTACCTTAACTGAGCTCTATTCGGTTGTCACAAGTGTGCAGAATCTAAATTTCTTCATTGCTAGCTGCAATTGTTCCTGCCAATCTTGGAGGGAGAATGTTGACTTTCTAGATCGAGGAACCCTCTCTGAATAGTTGTTGGACCCCAGGTAGCCATCTTTCCCATTCCTCCATCACGTTTCTCTCCAGAGTAATTCTTGGTGTGTTATCTATACTTAGCAGTAGAATGGCACACCATTCCAAGTGATTTGACCTTCAGTGTTGCAGAACTTCTTGTGGAAAGTGGATGTTGTGCTATAAAGGGAAGCCGAATGAGCCACAAGAATAGTTTGCAAAATAAGATGGATTGGACTCCACCAAAAACTCAGAATGCTTTTCCATAACTTAGATTCTTGACACTAGAAACAAGGTGAGTATTGTAAGAAGAAAATGAGATTTCCAATGAGCAGATGGTATGATTTTTGTCTTATGACATCCAAGAATAAAAAGTCTGAGGAACTTACTGGTTTATCCTCTATGTGATCACCATTGGGTTCAACCACCTTTTAGCAAGCACCTGACCTCTTGGAAGTGGAGCACCTGTTAAAACATTCTTGTCAGCAAAAGCTGGCAGAACAATATCATTAAAGAGTTAATAATCAAAAGACTGACAGAACCATGAATCACAAACAACTTCATGGTTTATAAGATCAGCAAAAAATAGGAAATTACTACAATTTTAATCTTTTTGTTGTTGCATAAGTGGACTAGTAGAAGTGGATGGACAACAAGTGAACTTGCTTCAAGTAGTACTGAGGACTGTCTCTGCCCACTAAATAACTAAAATCAGCATCACTAATCATGAAAATTCAAACAGTCAAACTTATATCTCCTAGATTTTTGTGTGCACAAACAGATAGACATGAATAAAGAATGAACAATTAATATTAATAATTGGGGGTTGTTTTTTCAATCCTTAAAATGTCAAATCAATGTGTTTTTTGGAAGTTAAAAGACCTCAACATGGCTGTGTTGGGTGTCAATAGAATCAATATCAAAGCAGAAATTATATGGAATTTCATGACATGATTGGGGTTTTCATCACACCAGAGGTTGGGCCAAAAGAAAAAAGAACAAAATTGAAGCCCAAAAGATGTTTTACTGGTGCATAGTTTAGGACAGGAATCATTTGAGTAGCCTTACCAATTCGGTGAATATAAGCTACTGCTGATTCAGGGAAATCGTTATGCAGTTGATGCCCCTAAAGTCCATACCCCGATTAATAACATATGTGGCGATTAAAACCCACGTCTTACCAAATTGAATACTCATCAACATGTGATTTATATGCCAGAGCCCTAGAATATGTATAGCTTAGCCTGCCAAACAAACAGACTACAAGATCTGCATCATGATCTTCAAGCCATAACTTCAATTGCCACAGTAAAAAAATAAAAATCAAACAAAAACTTTCTTTGCTTATAAACAAAAAGCAGGAGCAGGGAATCACCTGTTTTTAAAAAATAAGAAGTTGAAAAGAATCAGGAATTGTGCTTTATTTCCCATGTGTGTGGAATTGTACTGTGTGTGTGAGCATGCACACACTAGTAAATTGCATGTGTATCACACATGGGAATGCCTAAACATTTTTCCTACATAACTACAAAAAAACTAAGTGTACATGTGGCAGCTATGTGACATTGAGGTAGCTACCAACATGTAAAAACGATCATTGTAACAATGCTCCAATGTACGATGAGGATCCAGATTTCTTGTGCAAGACTCAATCAAGACAAATAATAATAAAAGTAAAATGAATCATGCATAGGCCTTTTTATTTTTTAATAACTGTGTGGACTTTTAGAGCCAATCTAGGTGCATGCAAAGTCATGTAGTGCACAAGCCATCCTGCATAGACAACATGTAAGTAGTTCCTCATGCACTATTACACTACCATAAAGAGAAAAATCAGTACAGAGTATACAGTTAATGCAACGGTTACCTAATGATAGCCTATCATGCTTAAAAGGCTAAATAGATCACCATAAATGTTAAAAAGGCTTATAATCTCCATTGCAAACATGTTTATAGAATGGAAGTTCCATGGAATGCCAC
Source organism: Magnolia sinica (assembly GCF_029962835.1). NCBI lineage: Eukaryota > Viridiplantae > Streptophyta > Magnoliopsida > Magnoliales > Magnoliaceae > Magnolia > Magnolia sinica. Next base: position 60,097,685 of record NC_080589.1, on the reverse strand, counting down.
TCAGGCTGCTCCCTTTCACATTTCTCATAAAACAAAGTAATAGATTTGCAAGTGCATAATAATCTGTCTTATTGTATGTATTCAACTTTAAGTCTTGCACAACTCAACTCTCAATGTACCTCTTGTAGCACAGATGACTCTTCAGAAAATATAGATGAAAGTTTGATTAGTCTATCGAGTCCACCTTGGTTGACCGGGTAAATTTAAAGACTTCTTCAATAACATGCTCATCTGGTAAAGGTTGATTAACATTTGCTGGCCGATTTTCTATTTCTTTATGCTTCGAATGTACTTATATCAAAAGAGAAAGTGAAAACTGCATTGATGATGCTATCGAGGAGGATGAACTGTCGTGATACTGAGTGACTGAGGTAAAACTGCGCCTTATGACATTTCGCATAATCGACCCTTTGGCAGGATGATACTCTTTTTAAGAGAAGATCAAATCCTTCATTTTTTTATGTCACGACCATCCATCCTTTATCGTCTTATTGCGCTACCGGTGAAGCAGAAACCATTCCGAACATTACCTGGTAATGTATGTCCTTGATCGCAACTAATTTAACCTTCTTTGATACTTTCTGGTGGAAATCCGTTAGGTGTGAAGTAGACAACCACGTGAGTCATGAGAAAATTCATTGTGGTATACCTGTTATTCGGAATAAAGTGTCAGTATTTTAATTAAATAACATTGTACTTCATTTTTAGAGATGAAGGGGAGGATGTTCCGGTTGAGAGTCGCCATTTTGGCATCTATACAACGCCAAAAAGTGATAAATGTTCTCTGATTATTTTCTAAGTTATCATTGAAAAAATCCGTGCAGAGTCTCCATTTTGTTTTGACAAGAAACAAATGCATTCAATTTGGGAGAATTTATTCAATGATCACAAAGAAAGAATGAGAGAACAATGATCACAAAAAGTATTCTTTTTATTCTGAGTTCATTAACATCCTCGCATTCCCTTGATTCTAAAACAGAGTACGATGAATAGATATAATGAATAAGAGAAAGAGCAATTTAATGGCAATCTTAGCAGCATTTCGACGCTTTTGATGTTCATCGCAAAGGCAGATGGATTGTGCGGATTTGAAGCCCTTGATTTGTTTGTGCGATAGGCATTGATCGTCCTTCCACTTCTTTGGAGCTCTCTCCCTCTCTATCTTCACATTTCCTTTATTTTCCCTTTATGAATTCAACAATTGGCGCACTTGATCAAGGAAGGGGCATTTTGGGTGATAACATTGGTGCACAATCTAGGAGGAACTAAGAACTTCATGAACTTAAGTTGTACAGGTGCACAACTGAGGAAATGGTGGAGGCTTCTCAAACTTGTGTTGTGCTATAATTACATTGTATCACTTTTCTCTCTCCTTTATGAGCTCCTTGAGATTCTCCAACTTCTATCTTCTCTCACTACTCTTTCTCGTTTCTCTCTCTCTCACTACCTTCTCCAAATGAAGATGGGAGAGAAGTCTTCATAGACATCCAACATTTGTAGAGGTCATTTGTCTAAAGATAGGAGCGCACAAGCTTTAACCAAGGTGGAGTGCATAAGGCTTACTTTATGACAAAAGTCCATGGAGAATGGCATACAATGGCTTGTATTAGGACAAAGGAGCATGGAAAATGGCGCAAGAGCTTCCCTTTAGGATAGAACCCCATCTAGAGTGACTCAGAAGGCTTGCATTAAGACAAGCTTCCTCTTGAAATGGCGCACAAACCAGCTTTCAGAACAAGCTTCCATAAGAAGTGGCACAACAAGCCAGCCTTCAAGACAAGCTTCCATAAGAAGTGGCGCAACAAGCCAGCCTTCAGGACAAGCTTCTATAAGAAATGGCACAACCCCCTTTCTCTCCAACTTCAATTGTGTGCAGTCACATAAAGCCTTGCTTCAAGACAAACTTCCACAAGAGGTGGCGCAACAAGCCTTGCATTAGCACAAGAAGTCCATGCGAAGTGACGCAAAAGCTATGCATTAGGACAATTATCCCACACAAAGTGGCGTAAAAGCCATTCCTCTCCTTCAGTAGCGTGCAATCACGCAAAACCTCTCCTTCTCTCATTCAGTTGCGCGCAAATGCGTAAGACTTTTCTCAAACGTGGAGCATGCAACCTCCTTCCATCCTCTCTTCTATTCTCACTTCCATCCTCCCAAAATGAGGAGTGAGGAGGGGAATTTATAGGGCTCCTAGGGTCCTCACTCCTTACATAGTAGTGATCACCACCACTTCTCCCTTAAGACAGTATCTAACCTTCTTCCTTAAATAGTGTTGTTCACTCACTTCTTCCTTAAATAGTGGTGTTCAACCACTTCTTCATTAATACAAAGCAACGTTCATCTCTCCTTCTTTCCTTAAGACAAGGCTTCCAACGCACCTCCTCTCCTTATTTTCTTAAGAAAAAGCACAACCGTCCTTCATACTAGGTGGCCCATAAGGCTTTCTTCAAGAGGAGGGGCGCATAACAGAGATGGAGACTGGCATGCTTATCCAAGCACTATAGAAGGGCTTCAACTCGTGCACTAGAAAGATAAAATATTTTTTGTGCCTTAACAATAGGTGCGTAGTTTGATACGCAATGAGGAGATATTGCTGTTGTAGCATCCGCACGGCCCGAAATATCAGCAAAACAGTGCATGCGGGCTTTGATTATCCCTCGCATGCGTTGCTCTCGAACGAAATTTTAAGAGGATGTTGATGGACGGTCTGGATCTCCAGTCTACGGTGATGGTGGCCCACACTAGATATGCTGTGGAGTTTCCTGTTTTGAAAATGCTTCAGTGGGAAGTTGTGAAGAAGAACGATTCTTCTTCGTGACTTATCGAGTCAGACTATGTTTGACCGATTTTTAGTGTATGGTGTTCTGTGGTTGTGCATGTGCTATGTGCGCAAACCACTCAAGGTGGGGTCCACAATGATGTTTTTGAGGGATCTACTTCATTTATATGAAGGAAAAGGTCCAACTACGACTATCTACGGGGTTTCTTCGCTTGATGGTCCCTAAATCAACGGTTACAGGCTGATTTGTCAATTGGGCAACTTTTATAATGATCTAAGGGCTGAAATTCGACATGTATGGCTAATTTATGATCCATAGGCATGGTGTAATATTTTATATTAAACGGATCATGGGAACCATGTGATCTAAAATTCAAGGGTTTACGTTAATGACATTTTCATAATTATTGCTAATTTAAGAATTTTATGAGATCTAATAGTTCTACCTGGCTGTATGCACCTTTGTAAACAATTCTTACAAACAAACTTTCATCTAAATCATTACGGATAATTAGTTATTTGCTAATTCACATAAGGGAAGGTATAGATGTCAAGACACATGATGGATGGTCTTGTCTTAAAATCAATGGTCAGATGGCTTGATCTATTGAATAGAGATTATTCCCAACGGTTAGATTCATGTCAGGGAATAGATGTAAGGTTAAGATAGTTAGATTGTATCGTACACATGTACATATTACGTTAAATTTCATAGTAAAACTCGAGAACTTTCAATACTTGGGTATTGAAAAGTTCGGGTGTTACAGGGTAAGTCAGCCCCAGGGACAAGGTATATATGATGTCGGATATTTTGCATGGAAAAAATTCATTGGGTTACTCTTTGGGCTAGATTTCTTTGAATTCGTTTAGCAACGACCTTAAACTTAGAGAAATGTTTAAGGGTTCTGATTCCTCACCCTATACCACTGTAGCGTGCACTTCGCTAGTTTCCTTAAATTCTTCCACGAAATCCCAAATGGTCAGGGGGGAGCTCCCATCCACTTTAGAAGTGTCAGGGTGGTTCTCTGGTGTCATAAGGGCAAGGATCATCTTGCAAACATCCTTGATGAAGACGTAGATATTTTCTTGTCCACGACGAGTCATATCACGTTCCGATTACCATGGTCGACCGAGTGACATATGACATGCTTACATGTTGACCACGTCACAAATTATTTGATCTTTATAATTCATGCCAATTGAAAATAAGATAGTGCATTGGTTAGTTACCTTGGCTTATTCACATTTCTTATCTAGCTAAACGAGTAAGGGGAATGATGATTTATCGTAGGTAGCCACAACTTGTTCACCATCACCTTTAAGATAATGTTCTCTCTATTGCCACTATCTATAATTACATCATAAACCTTGCCATTGATGCTACACCATGTGCAGAATATATTATGTGTTTGTGGGTGCACCTCCTTTCCTTAGAGTATACGATAACCATCTTGTGACTAAGGATTCACCATGATCCTCAGCCAACCATTCTTCGTTACCGGCTCCTCCTTTCATAGCTTATTCATTCTCATCAAATTCAAGGCCTTACTTTCGTTACCTTACCTTCAGCGCCCTCTTTATTAATGGCCAAGTGGGCTGCGAGGCTTTGAAGGAAGGTGTACGATAAGTTGCCTGATTAGCTATAATGGACACAATGATCTGGACTTGGTAGACCATAAGGATTTGAAATCCTGCTCGGACTCGTTGTTGTGGTCATGCACGTTGAGACCTAGATAGACCACTCTTCGTGTCTTAGTTTATGGTTATAGAGGTTGAGAACACGTTATTACTAGTTCCTTTCATTTGGCCAACGTCGAATCTTGTGTGGGACGCATGATGGGGCCCGAGTTGAAGGATAAGGCCGAGTAGGGATTCATGAACACAACCAACTTCACTTTATTTTCTTCTGATACAACCATGTAACTAAAATATTGCTCTACTTAGACTAATCAATTGAGGACATCTTCTATATGCAATAAGCCATTAAAACTGAGAAGTTCAACATTACTTCGATAGTCTTTTTCAGCATGATCTACTCGATCGTCTCCATAGATTGACCGTTGGGCAACGAAACCACTGATGTCCTCATCGCTAGAGCTCGAATCATTTGGGATAGCCATGCAATTTGTCTCCAAAAGTTAATGTATCTGCAATAAGATCAAATGACTCTCCCAGTGGGAAGCTTTCATTATTTTTTTAAATAATGAAACCTTAGATCATCGTCTATAGGATTTTGGTCCATTCCATTTTTTGTTGCAATCGACCCAAGGGGAGTCATCGCTCTAATACTTTTTTGCGTAAGAAGAGATATGATGAGGTCAATCACCATACGTCTTCCTTAGGGGATAACTACTCCTAATCCATATAGCTCTCTAGACTCTTCACAAAGCTTCCTTGAATGCACGAGGCATAAAAGTGGGAATAATTCCTAATAAATTCAAAATAACTTGATTGATAATTAAAACAAAATTACCATTCAAACCTACGACAGAGTTTTAGACTAAGACTCTGACTCAAACACCATAAAAATATGACTTACTATAAATAGTAAACTTACTATTTATAGATGACCTCTATTCTTATTAGACTTTGTGGTTTTCGGCTAAAAGTAGTAGGTGTCTAATATCCCCAACAATGTTTTTTGCCTAACTTTTCTAAGCCCTTTTCATAATTTCATATTGGGCACCACTTCTCAACTCAAAGGATTAAAAGTTATACACAAACTAAAACTAATTATTTATATTAAAAATGAAACTAAGCAGGACTTTTGAACGTCGATATGATGAAATCCGGCAAATATGGCACGTAGCAGGGTTGGTTGGCTTAAGCAGGTCCTCGTGTCCTAAAATCATAAATAATACGTGGAAAAACTCATCCCAATTTTCGAAACATGACTAACTTAAAGTTCTGACGGTTCATATCGTTTTTGCCTCAGATCAAGCCTTCTTTGGTCCATCTTTTATATGAAAGTGTCTGCAACTCGCTTTACATCACCCAGCCATGGATTAGTGCAGCAGATAAACGGTCTGGATTGATGGTTCATTGCTCCACCATCAAACAAACAGTCGAAATCCAGACGCATATTGGTGTGGACCATACCACTACGGGGTATGTTTCAATCACAATGCGCTCAGCAATTTGGACTGATGAAACTATGCATCCGTTGTTAAATGCTGATGCCCAGTGTAGGGGTGTGGCCCATTTCCTCTAATATGAAACTCCCATTCAATGGCTGAAATGGTTTGAATTGAACCGGTTCAAAGATGGACCGGATGAGGTCATATTGCTGATGTAGTACAACGCCAACTTGACCAGGCCGCCATGCCTCATTGACTATCCCCGTATGATTTCGTGCTCCACCTAGCCCCATGTACAGATGAAAACATCTCCTTTCCCCGTGTTGGTGTCTTCCCTACACTTAAATGAGAGCATTTCTCTTTTACATCTCTCCTTTTGTTATTATTATTATTATTATTTTTTAAAATCTTAATCTCTTCATTGATTTGGGTATTTTAGGGGTAGCCTTCAAACGTATCAAACGAACATAACGAGTGGCTAAGAGAGAACTTTGAGAAATGGATTCCAATTTCTTTCATTTCCAAGACTCTGAATTCTCGCCGGAATCTTCATCCGGGTCACCTAAACCTTTCTCTTGGGATGGGATTACCTTCAAGGAAGAAGCGCTCCCATTCAACGAGAACGACTCGGAGGAGATGCTCCTCTTCGACATGCTTGCAGAGGCCCCAAAAGAACCATCGAACACCCTCTTCTCAAGGCGGATTAAGGAAGAAGAGGTGAACTTGAAGGTTGCAGACAAGGAGAAGGCCAAGCAGAACAGCTACCGCGGGGTCCGCAGGCGACCTTGGGGCAAATTTGCCGCGGAGATAAGGGACTCGACTAGGAATGGGGTTCGGGTTTGGCTGGGGACGTTCGATAGCGCAGAGGCAGCTGCGCTTGCCTACGATCAGGCAGCATTTTCAACACGGGGTTCGTTGGCTGTCCTCAATTTTCCAGTGGAGAGAGTCCAGGAGTCGCTTCGCGGATTATCATACCATGATAATGAGGTGTCCCCTGTGGTAGCTCTCAAGAAAAGGCACTCCATGAGGAAGACCTTGAGTAGGAAAAGGAAAGAGAGAGATTTGAAGATAGAGGATGTGCTGGAATTAGAAGTTTTAGGGGTTGATTATCTGGAGGAGCTTCTTAGTTCATCTGATGTAGCTTGTCCTTGGTAAACTCTCTCTCTCTCTCTCTCTCTCTCTCTCTCTCTCTCTCTCTTCATTGTTTTCCCACCTTCACCTGGAAGGAGGTAAGAGTGAGAATGTTATTTTTAATTTTTTCATCAATTGTATCTTACTGCGTAAAGGTGAAATATGATTGTATTATTATGTAGGTCCCACTCAGCTTTACAATAAGGTTGTATGTGGAGAAGTCCTTTGATTTTGAAATTCCATCTTTTAAACTGATGGCACTATCCATTATTTAGTTCTGTTACTTTCTCCTCAAAGTTGTGGCAGTTTGCAGAAAAGTCCAATTCCATTAAAATTACATCTTTAGTTTGCAGATGGCACCAACGGTCGTTAATTACTACTCTGGTCGAAGCGTACTTCATACTCCTGACTTCAGAGAAAAATACGCTAGCTTGTGATGTTCAGTAATGCTATGACCTGCAATCTTTTTTACTTTCTATGAGTTCCAATTAACAATCATGTAACGGATTCTGTGATTAGAGAACTCCTTGGCGTTGACATTTGATGGTATTCTAATTGGACAACCGATAACTAAAAGAAATAGATTTAAGGGGAAGCGGACTGGCTAGTGTACCTCAGACCAGCTGTATAGCTCCTGTATTGACGTCAAACCCACGAGGTATGTGTTATATCCAAACCTCCCATTCATTTGGCAAGCTCCTATTAAGGATTGAGATGAAAAATAAGGCAGATCTGACTATCAAGTAAACCACACTGCAAAAAGCAGTGGGGGATTAAACGTCTACTATTGAAGTCCTTTTTGGGGTCACATAAGTTTTGGATAATATGAAATTTATTTTTTATCTTAATTAAGGCTTTTTTGACCTTATGAATAGATAGGATGAAAAATAAGCGTTATTGAGGGCCCTACAAATTGCTTAATAGTGAAAATCATTATACCCACCGCTATTTATGATGTGGTTCGGATGATTTTTGGATATGATTCATTTTTTAAATAATACTTTAAAATGATCTCTAAAAATAGATGAACAACATAGATATAATAAATATATCACTATGGGGGCCATGTAACTTTGATCTCCTTTGAACTATTAGTACAACTCGGAGCTCGAAGAGCGCCAATGCCCGTCTTGGCAAACACGTACTTACAGTAGCTATATAGCCACTATGTGGTACACCAGCCTATTCGCTTCCAATTTAAGGCCCATCTGTTTGGAAGCAGATTGGCTAGTGTACCACACACCAGCAATATAGCTATTGCAGGTACGTATTGTGCAAAGATGAGCCCAGACGTGCCTCGAGTTCCAATCTATACAAGAAAATTCAAATGAGATCAAAGTTACATGGGGCCCTCAATGATGTATTTATTATATTCATACCATTCATCAATTTTTCGAGATGATTTTAGAGCATTTGGAAATATTTTTTTTTGAATCATATCTAAAGCTCAAATGGTCCACACCAAAAATAGCAGTGAGGATAATGATTTTCACCATTAAAAAAATTCATAGGCCCACCATAATGTTTATTTTCCATCCAATTTATTAATACAGTTAAAAATACATGAATGAAAAGGAAAAACAAAATCTTCTACGATCCCCAAAAGGGTTTCAAGGGTCGACGTTCAATCCCCCACTGTTTTTGGTAGTGTGGTCCAATTGATCTTTAGATAATATGTCTTATTTTTCAGTTCAATTGTTAAGATGAGCTGGCCAAATTGATGGACGGTTTGGATTTAACACATTTCTCATGATTTGACCCACAGGGCTCGCTGACATTAATACAGGAGCTATAGCTGATGTAGGGTACACCAGCCAATCCACTTCCCATCTCCTAGCGGGTGAGGGTACACATCTCATGTCCGTCGAAGAAAGTACGCATTACGGGTCGTAGTGATGGCATGCACTGAAAATATGGAAACGGATTGGCTACTCCCCTGCCACTAGCCTGGTGGCTCGTGGTTGGTGCTCTGTGGGCCTACCATGATGTATATATTTCATCCATGCCGATCATCTATTTTACAGATCATTTAGGGACTTAGATACGAAAAATGAGAGGGATATAAACCGCAGGTGGACCACACCGCATTAAAACAATAGTGATTGGATATCCACCATTAAAATCCTCCTAAGGCCCACTTTACTGTTTATTTCACATCTAATCTGTTGATTAAGTCATACAGACCTCTATGAAAGGAAAAAAAATCACCTTGATCCGAAACTTTTACGGCCCAAAAAGTTTTTAATGGTCGACGTTCATTCAACACTGTTTCCTGTAATGCGGTCCACTTGAGATTGTGATATACCTCATTTTTGGTATCATACCCTAAAATGATCTTGGAAACTAGATGGGCGGCATGGACGAAACACATACATCATGTTGGGGCCCACATAGCACCGACCGCCAGCCCTGGACTGGTGGCAGGGGAGTAGCCAATCCCCTCTCTTAAAATATGGTGTAGTCATTACAAATGATGAGTCTCATGGAGACTCTCAATTCCCCGCCCACTGTTTTATTATTAAGGATCTACCCCTGAAATTGGCCATCCTTCAAAAGGCTGAAATGGGGGCTCACCTTCGTTGACTTCGGTGATCTACGCGGTTCATCAACTTTCCCTTCTCCCTTATATATCAAGGGCAATATCAAACGGATCACAAGAAAAGAAATTACGAACCTTTAATTGGACTCTGACCGGTGTGGTTCACTTGATTATTTGATCTCCTCGTACTTTTGGACACATCACAATATAATTTTTACATTTAAATGGACGGCATGGATCACAAGAAAAGAAACGATGGGCCCTTACTATAGCCCACCTTGACGTGCGGATAATCCGTATTGAGACTCGCGCAATAGCCAGTTAGGTATGACTCCCGCCTCACCGAAGACGGTGCAACCCTTTCCGTGGGGCCCATCCTGTATCTATTTTATATTGATGAGGTTCATTCCTAATTTTTTCATATCATTTTATGATATCATCCAAAAACAGTAGTTATTGAAATGCCCTGTCATTCAAAACTTCTTAGTGCACACTTAAATGTTTTCTATTGTTTATTTCCCATCCAATCTGTTAATAACTTCACATAAGCATGCATGAAGATAGAAAAACATAAAAAAATCAGCTTGATCTAAAACTTTTGCTGCCTATTAATGGTCAATCACCACTATTTCGTATGACATGGCCTGCCTTATAATAGGATCTGCTTCATTTTTAATTTTTTTGGATAGTACCTTAAAATGAGCAACAAAAATGGATGTACGGTATGGATACAGAATAAATACAGCATCACGTAAGGGCTGCACCCTCTTTGGTGAGTCCACGGTCTGGCGCTCCTCACCTAATACGCTGACGAGGAAGCGAATTGCTTAGAGAAACTCAGTACGGCGCCTATTGAGTAAACTTTGTCCATCCATTTACGCATATAATTGTAGGGCTTCATCTTAAAAATAAGCATATCCAGAGCTCAAGTGAACCACACAACAAGTAAGAATGCATTGAGCGTTTACTATTGAGAAATTAATACGGGCCACGTAAGTTTTAGATGAAGCTGATATTTGTTGTTTTCCTTCATCCATTTCTGATTTGTTGTTTCCCTTCATCCATGTTTGGGTGATCTTTTGAACAGGTTGGAAGACATAAAGACATAACTGTGGACGCTAATGAGGTTTTAATATCATTATTGCAACTGTTTCCTGTGGTGCGCGCGGTACACTTTAGCTTTGGATATATGCTTCAATTCTAGAAAAATGGATGGGCAAAATGGATATACTACATACATTTTATCACGATAAAGCGCATAAATCATGGTAGGCCCGCAGAATTGCTTTCCCATACTGGCAGCTTCAGTAGGCAATGCATGCCGGTCAATTTACATAGGTCTCTGTGTACCCATATATTTTCATGCGATTTTGGACGGTACTGGCATCTTCGAATTCGGTAAAAAGATTTGACCTTCCAAATATTAGAGGTAGCCTTATGACAGGTTTTGAGAAGTTTTTTTAAAGATCAAATTGCTCCTTGTCTTTGGTCCGCTAATTATAAGTTTTTTGAGTAAATAAGAAGTTATGTCATCTTTAATGTCGAGAAAGTAACATGGACGAAAGTCTCTTTTAGCATGTGCAAGGCCCAACTCATGGGGTCCACATTGATGTATGTGTATAATCCACGCCGCTCATCCTTTTTATCATGTCATTTTACGGCTAAGGCCTAAATATCAGCCTATTCTAGAGCTTGTGTGGGCCACATAATAAAAAATAATGGTGACAGTGGCATCCATTGTTGAAACTTTCTAGGCTTACTATAATGTTTGTTAGAAGTTGGATGCTGCCCAGATTAGAATTTTTTGAGCCCACAGCGAGCTGGCCGACAAGGTGAATGGAACGAATCACCCCATTGTGGGTGTTAACTCCTATTATTTAAAAATAATCAAGTTATTAATTACATCAACCTGACAACCACTACCCTTACCACATTACAACGACCCTTACCACATTACAACCACAGCCCTTACCACGTTACAACCAGTCCATCCTCATGGTAAGGAGTTTACGAACATTTGGGCCACTTTATAAACAGTTTGGATTACATATAAACATCACAGTGGAGCTAGGAAAAGTTTAAATGATAGGCAATTCCTTTCAATTTTCTAGTCGTGTGGTCCACCTGAGTTTCAAATCTATCTAATTTTTTGTCTCATGTCTGAAAATTATCTTCTAAAATAAATGGATGGAATGGATTTTCCATAAATATCACGGTTGGCCCAACATAGCTTATGGTGGTATAAACCACGTGGAAAAGGCTTTTCCCTCGAAATCAGCATCAATGTAATGTGATGTGACGCGGGTAGGGTAACCAGACCTACGTAGAGATGAATGGTCTTATTGGGCCCACTGTGATGTATATATTTTATCCACGCCATCCATTCATTTTAAAAGTTCATTTTAGGGAATAAGCTCAAAAATGAGGCATATCAAAGGCTCATGTGGACCACACCATAGTAAGCAGTGAAATTGAAAACCTTTTGGGGGCCATAAAATTTTTAGATGTAACTCATTTTTTGGTCCATAACATTAAATTAAATTCTAAATCCAATGGATGGATTGGATTCGACACATATATCATGATAGGACCCACAACCCTTATAATATGATAACCTCGACCCTTAATACGTTACAACCACGACCTCAAGAAATCACATGACAACGTCGACCCATATAACATGACAACCATGACCCATGTAACATGACAACTATGACTCATATAACATGACAACCTTGACCCATGACAACCACGACCCATATAACATGACGACCATGACCCATTTAACATGACAACCATGATCCATACCCATATAACATGAAAACCACAACCTATATAACATTACAACCACGACCTCGACCCTTACCACATTATAATCATGACCTCGACCCTTATAACATGACAACCTCGAACCTTACCACATTACAATCATGACCTCGACTCATATAACATGACAACATTGACCCATATAACATGACAACCTCGACCTTGAACTCAACCCTTATAACATGACAATCTCGACCCTTACCATATTACAACCATGGTACCAATGGCTACTGACTAAAACATTCTTTCACTACGGGTTTAATCCATAGCCTTTGATCCATTTTTAGTAGTGTTGGCAGTGAACACATGACAACCTCGACCATTAACACATGACAACCTCGACCTCATGTGTTATAAGTCGACGTTATCAGGGTCAAGGTTGTCATGGTTATCATATGTTAAGGGTCGAGGGTTTTTTTTTTTTTTAAGTGCAGCCCAAACTAGGGCTCACCAACTCCATAGATAAGCAAAGATTACATCTTAAGCTAATATTTCGGGCGGGCCAGCGACATTTTAGCTACCCCACCTATCATATCCTATACAACGGAGCTATTTGATCTTCCTAATAGTGCCAAGGGTAGTTTTGTCCAAAAGAAAGCTACCCCTAACCAAATGAGGGAGGAGCGGGGCTCCCGAGAAGAAACTGTCAGACTGCGTCTTACTCCCTTCTTTGGCGAAGCCATCGGCTGGCCCGTTCGCTTCCCTGGGGATCAGGGATATACAGAAAGTTCCCCTGTCCCATAATTCCTTGATTCTTGCCACCCAGTATGCTCATTTCCATGCTATTATAGATTTGTCGGATAAACACCCAATCACCCAGCTGGAATCTGTTTCAATAAAAACTTTGCCAAGGCCGGAAGAAACACACAACTTCACCCCGTCATATACAACCCGAAGCTCGGCCAAATTATTGGAACCAACCCTGTAACCACTAGAGAATGCAGATAAAAAATTCCCCTGATTGTCTCTACATATACCCCCTCCACTGGCCTTGGGTTAGATAGGGCAGAACCGTCTACGTTGAGTTTGAAGCAGCCGACCGGGGGCCTAGCCCATTTGACTATGCGGACTAACGAGAAGGGGAGGGAATGTGACATGGGCCTCTTGAAAACAGGGCATGTTGAGCCAAAGAGAGGGAGACGGAGGACACTCATGTCTTGGGGGAAAATAGTTTCCATCCAGGCTTTAATTTTCCCCAAAACTCCAGTAGCTACCCTCAACTTATCATCAAATCTAGCACCGTTCCGAGCTACCAAAATTTTCCAGAGGTCAAAAGCTGGGATTAACCGAAGAAGGGCTGTCATTCTTTTGAAAGGGAGAGGCCTAAACCACTACCAATGCAAACGGTCTTGGACCAGGAGGTGAGTAGCAAGGGAGATCTCGAATATATTAGCAAGGAGGGACCATACCTTAAACACCAAGACCCCTGATAGGAAAAGGTGCAACATGCTTTCAGCGCTAAGGGAAATGCCTATGCTTGAATCACAACATACACACATCAATGCCATGGAGATCCCTTTCTTCTAGATGCTGACATCGACCGGCAGGGCCCCATGTAACAGCTTCCACATGAAAACAGAAATTTTTGGGGGGATTTTAGGGTTACAGATTCTTCTGGCGCATTCTCTCTTCGATCCATGCACTCTTTCCACTTCCCAGGCAGTCTTTAAAGAGAATTTCCCAAATGAACCAAATGGGCAAATCGGCTGGTCATCAGAGGATGAGGTACAGAATCCACCCTGAGTTATGTGCGCTGAAACCTAGGCAAGGAGTTCCAACGGAACATTTGGGAGTAGCCCATCTCCCCAATGAAATCGGACGCCCGGAGAGGTCTTAGCTCAGCAGGAATATTGGAAGCAAATAGTGTCCCCAACTGCCCCAGACCCGACCAGTTCGAGTCCCACATGCTGATCTCCCCTCGCCCCACAACCCATTGGATGGCCCTATCCAACGCTGGGAAAAGAGCCACCATCCGCTTCCAGATTGGAGAGGATCCAGCGGCCAACCTGCTAGAGCTGTCAGCACTACCTCCTTGCGAGTACTTAGCCTTCATAAAACCAGCCCAAAGGCTGCTCTCTCTTTCATGCCTAATGGCCCGGGCCATCTTCATGTGTAGCGTATGCATCACCTCCTTCAGCTTTCTAATGCCCAAGCCCCCCTCATCCTTTGGAAGGGAGACATCACCCCACTTCCTCCAGTGCAACTTCTTTTTCCCCTCATGCCAACCCTAAAAGAAATTCGTACAACATGCTTATAAATTGTTAAGCACCTTTTTCGGTACCACTGTTGCTGCCAAGGAGTGAATAAGAATGCCCATTAGGACTGACGAGATGAGTGTTAACCTCCCCGCCTGCAATTGCACTTTCGCGTTCCAGCCATGAATCTTGGAGGTCACTTTTTCCAGCAGCAGGCCAAACACGCTGCATTTAATCCTCTCCTTAGCAATCGGGACCCCCAAATACGAGAGAGTGAGCTGAGACCAAGGCACCTCTCTATGCCTCTTATCCTCAAAACTAGAAGCTCTGGCGAGCAGTAGAAAGCATTCTTTCTCAGGTTAATTTTCTGCTCGGATACCGCCTGGGTCGAGGTTGTCATGTGTTAAGGGTCAGGGTTATCATATGTTCACTTCCTTTACTACCAAATGAAAGGCTAGCTACTGGTACTATAGCTTAAGGTCTACAATGGGGTGATCCGTTCCGTCCACCTTGTCGGTCAGCTCATCGTGGTCCCAGAAAGTCCTGACTTGGGCAGTGTTCACTTCTAACAAACATTACAATGAGCTTGGAAAGTTTCAACAATGGGTGACACTGTCACCATTATTTTTTATTATGTGGCCCACATGATCCTCTAGATCATGCTGATATTTAGGCCCTAGCCCTAAAATGACACGGCAAAAAGGATGGGCAGCGTGGATTATACACATTCAACAATGTGAGCACCACGATTTGGGCCTTGCCCACGCCCAAATAGGCTTCCATCCACGTCACTTTCTCAACATTAAATATGATGTAACTTTTTATTCACTAAAAAATGTACAACTATTAAACCAACCAAGGACAAGGAAATTTTGGTCTTAAAAACTTCTCAACACCTGTCAAAAGGCTACCCTCGGAATATTTGGACAGTTGAATCTCTTTTGAGAATTTGACCATACAACGATGCTAGTATGGTAAAAATCCCTATTTTCATAGATCATTTTTTAATATAAGCCCGAAATTGAGGTAGATCCAAATCTTAAGTGGTCCACACCAGAAGCAAACATTGGCCATTGAATGCCCACTAATAAAAACTTCAGAGGGCCCATCGTAGTGTTTATTTGCCATCTAATCTATTGATTAGGCCATACATCGTCCATCTAAGATGTGTTACATCAACACTATCCATCAAGTTCCATGGGTCCCACCATGTTGTATATATGTTACATCTACACTGTCCATCAAGTTTTGTGGGTCCGACCAGGTTTTTTTAACCAGAAGGGGGAAAGCACCACATAAAACTTTGTTGATTGAAAACTGGTTATACATACATTAGGGTGGGCACGATGATAATGGCCATGCCTCACCTATCTTATACCTTTCATACACATCATCGAAAACAAAATACATGAACATAAAAAAAACCAAAGCAGAAACCATTCAACTCATCTCACGAGGCCACTACGAACAAAAATTGCATTTGCTAAAAAAATTGTGGAAGCAAGCATTGAGCCACCATAGCTTATGGCTAAAGATTAGGGAGTGGAAAAAGCTGAATGGTGGAAGAAACTATAGTGGACCTCTCCAGCATGAGCTCCCCAGACACCCACTCCTCCACAGACCAACACCAATAGAACAGATCAGACCTAAAACTAAACCTTCCAAGTAGCCCATTACCCATCATCAACAGCCCATTCTCAACCATCTGCCGCCAAAAGCCTCCTCTATTGACCAATACCCTCCTCAACTCACCCCAAAGACCACCACTCACATAATGATGTCCATCCTACCCGAGTGCCTACTAACACCATCCTGCACATATACTACTCCAGGTCCAAACCAAAAGCCTCACTGTAGGCCCACCATCTTGGCCACTTGAAAGAGCTACCTCCCTCCCAACTGCCACCCTGCACCTCACAACACCAACCAACAGCTACCATCGAGACCCTTCCCTATGCAGCCTCACAACACTCATAACTGACAAAGCACAACACCCACTACTGCCCCAAGCTGCACCTATAGCTATCGGAAGACCAAAGCTGTCACGCCCCAAACTCGGAAACCGGGCTCACAAAATTCTTGATTGCCGAATCTGGTGCCGACAGCCTCCGTAGTGCCCCATTCTCAGTTCCTAGTGCCCATATGCTAGGTTCCGATCCTAGGATCCTACAAGGAGGATTTTTTTTTTCAATGTACATTTATCTTGTAAGAAGCCTAACCACAAGTTTACCTAAATCACAAAGGCAACATCATCATCACATATCCACTAATATAAACATTTGAATACAACGCTGAAAGGGAAATACATATGTCAAAATCAAAACTCCAGAAGTCAGCTACATGCTCTAAGCTCAATGCTGTTGCAATCTAACATCACTTGCATGCATCTATCATGCATAAGCTTATAGAAAGCTTAGAGGGTGGTGTAAGTGTGTGCACAAGGTAAGTGCTAAGTAAGCGATATCAGAGTAAGCAATGTAAATCATAATAAGGCAAATACTAAGAAAGTAATGTAGATCTGCTATGCAATGCGGAGACATAGTAAGCCAAATATTTAATACAATGCCATAAAGAGTCTCAGATGCCAAGGATGCAATGCAATATGCGGTGCAATTGAAATGACCAAATTGGAGTGAAGTCGGGATGATAGTACGTAGTATCGCAGGCTATGGGGTCCATCACAAGGGAATTCTATCCAAACCAGCCCCATACCTAAATTTGGATAGTCAGACTCAATGTGGTAAACTCCTGATCTCAGGTTAGTCGCGCGCCCTAACCGAAATCTTGGCCATTGGAAAGGTACACGTAGCAATTAGTTGCGCACCACCAACCCGAGTGTATAGTGAATGGATGGATGAATGAGTATGCAACTCCTGGTCAATAAGTCCACATATCAGTACGGTTCCTCTCTAGGATCATCACCAGGGTTTATTACACTCTACGCCAGCTTGCCGCCCCTATTCGAGCGCACAACTGGGTAAGTGGAAGAGACCTCACTGTCTGCCTACTAATATCAGGCCCGGCTCGTCGATAGCTGACCCATTCCTCAAGCTGGTCAAACTCAACCTAGATATTGTCCCCTCACTCAGGCGGGTAAGGTCACACCCCCTCCTAATCAACCATGACACAGTGGGAGACAGGGCCTACTGGTATATAGCCCTCATGCGCTCATATATATCCACTCGGTCCTCGATGTTGGGGCGTCCTCTGGTACCAAGAGGGTTTAGGAATTTTCACCCAAAGCCATCTATGACAGCCCGATGCTCAAACCAAATATTTTTGGTGTCCCATCTAACCATCCACGATATGCCTGTGGTGGTTGTGGCCCTGATGTCACTAGGGCGTACAGTAATCACAACACACAATGCAAGATGCATGAGTCATACAATCCAGTCATGCATCAATCCTGCACATACAGTGCGCTCATGTGAGATATCCTCCACCTATCAGGCAATTTTATAACAACCTGCCCAATGACATATGCAATGGTCAACCACATCTCATATGCATATGGGCATGTATCATGATGCTATGCTGTCACATACTCATAATCGGTGTCATTAATCGACATCAATAATCGGCCTCAACAATGTAGACATTTAACCAACATTGCTCCCAAGGAATGGCCCACATAGAGCCTAACATATAGTGGACCCATGGCTTCACACAAGGGTCAAATATACCATACCATGGGCCTCACTCAAGAGTTTAATACACATCACGATGGGTCTTTCACATGGGCCTAACATACATCACAATGGGCTCCATCGCCTGACCCTCGAATGCATCAAAATGGGCCTCATCACATAGGCCTCATATACATCATATTGGGCCTCAAATACAGCTGATTACACATCACAATGGGCCTCAAATATAGGCCTCAAATACATCACATTGGGCCTTAAATATGAGCCACATATACATCACATTAGGCCTCAACAATCGTCCTCGATATCCAGCCTTGACAATCGGAATCAGTAGTCATCCATGACAATTGGAATTAATAATTGGCCACGATAATCAGCCTTGATCAATAATCAGAATCGACAAATCGTCACGTCAATCAGAATCAGCAATCGACCACGACAATCGGAATCGATCGATAATCAGAATCGACAAATCAGTCACGTCAATTGAAATTGGCAATCGGTCACAACAATCGAGATTGATCGATAATCGGAATTGGTAAATTGGTTACGTCAATCAGAATGGCAATCGACCACGACAATCAAAATCGATCGATAATCAGAATCGGCAAATCGGTCACGTCAATTGGAATTAGCAATCAGTCATGACAATCGGAATCGATTGATAATCAGAATCGGTAAATCAATCACGTCAATCAAAATCGGCAATCAGCCATGATAATCGGGATCGATCGATAATCAAAATAGGTAAATCTGTCACGTCAATCAAAATTGGCTATCAGTCAGGATAATCGAAATCGATCGATAATCAGAATCGATAGATCAGTCACGTCAATCGAAATCGACAATTGATCATGACAATCAGAATCGACAAATTAGTCACGTGATGAGGGTCAAATATTGCATATTAAACCCTATATATTACCTGATTTTATGTAAATGATAACGCCTAATGTCGTAATTTAATTGTGTTTTTGTTGCAGGATGTATTAAGGAGCGTTGATTGAAAAAGAGTATCAAAAGTGTGGATTTGATGCTCCGAAGTCACCAGAGCAAGGGACGGACTCCAGAGGACTAATATTGAAGAATTTACATGCCAAGAATCCAAGGAAATCAAGCCGTTCACATTAAAGAGGCCCGAAACTGGTGAAGAATGCAAGATCACAAGGTTCTCGCCATCCGATTGGCTCGAAAACGTCATACATGGTTGGGGACCATAAATAAACCATAAATATTAAATTTCAACCATTGGATATCTCTAGAAGTGTAATGACCTTGGAAATTTTTGTGTTAATCTTTCCTTAAGTAGTTGTTTTTGGGGACTCAGGAGCTGAGTTATGCTCGACCCCTGAATTTCAGGGCGTTACAAGAAGTGGGCCAACAGACAGATCAACCCATTAGTCTCCAATTTTAGGCCCACCTACAATATGGATATGCTTCAAAATTGGACTTGACTATTTAAATAAGATGAGAAATATGATGGATGGATTGGATTTCTGAAGAACATCACAGTGGATTCCATATGTAAAGCGTGTGTACATAGTGTACACACGCCCGCCGAGCACTGGATCGAGTAAGGCGGGTCAGCAGGCGCTGACCTGCGTCTTCTTCTCAAGACGGCAGTTGCCGTTTTCGACGTCCTGCGTAACAAACGGACATTGTCCGTTTTGCGGAACACAGTGGGCCACCTTTGTCATCCATACGGCTAATCTAAACCGTCCATCTTGTAGATGGCCTCGAATATGACAAACCCATGTTGAAATTTCAGACCCATACGTACACACGTATGTGGTACAGAGGCCACAAATGGACTGCACTGCAATGTTCAAAAGTACTTTTATTGTGATTTCTCCAACTGGGCCGCGTCAATAGACGTTCAAAACCACCCATTCTTAACTGAAATTTCATCCTTAATATAATGGATGGGGTGGATTTGAATGAAAGCACCTTTGTGGGACCCACCGATCACGAAAGCGCTAGACGTACGAAAGGTTATGCACGTCCGCAAAATCCAGTTTTTCAGGTGGTTGTGACCCACCATCTTTGATCATATGGCAGATTTGAACCGTCCATCGTGTAGGCCAGCCAAAATACTTCCAAAAGATGTTAATTTAATAGAAATAATGCAAGGAATACGAGAGTTATGAAGCCCCGAACTTGGTTGCGAAAAGGCATTCGCTGCGCGTGCGATAGCTTTCCAAATTCGATTTTCACCACTCCAACAGCTATAAAAAGAGTTCCAAAACATGGAGAAGAGGGAGTTTGGGAGGCAGGGACGTGGAGCAAGAAGAAGAGAGAAATAAGAGCAGAGACGGGTTCTAGCTTTTCTTCTTCTTCTTTAGTTTCTTTTGTTCATGAATTTTTCCAGAGATCATGTCCATGAGTGGCTGAACCTCTTAGATAGGGTTAAGAGGTGAAGCTTGTAGCATGATGGGGGACCTTTCACTTGTGTTTTATATTCATATTGAACTGATACTGATTATAGTTTATTTAAGGGAGTGTTTTTAGTTTTTAATGGTCTGTTGTGACTAAAATTACAATGGGTCTGCAATTGCTTTGAGCATGTTCCTTCCTTTTATGTTTATGGCGTCAGGAAGCTCTATTGTTCACCATCGTCTCCTGGGCATGGTAGGATGACGGTACCCTTCCTAACCTTTATAGCATGTTGATTGGTTGGTAATTAGTTTAATCTGTTGTTTGCTTTGTCTCCTGGGCAACGTTTGGTAATGGAATCCATTCTAATTCATATACTTTTCATCTCTTTAAAATTTTATTAGAGGAAGTTCAATTTAATTTTCATGATTTTTGAAGCAGGCATAAGATCTCCCTGATCTCTACAAGTGGATCCTCTGAATCCCTAATTTCTTATCTCTGATTTCTCTTAAGTTTTATATTAATCTCTTATCATTATTCATCAATTTATATTTAATTTAGATTTCATCTTAGGCTAGTTCTATTTCTAGTTAGTTTCAGATTATGTACAGGTATCAGTCCCTTGGGATTCGACTTCGGTCTCATCGAGTTTATTACTACATCACAACCCTATACTTGGGGATTAAACAAGTTTTTGGCGCCGTTGCTGGGGATTGACGGTTACAATTCTTTGAAATTAATTAGTTTTAAAATTAGTTTGAGATCAGGATTTTACTAACTTTAGTTTTAGATTCTTATTTCTATTTGATTTCTAGAACTAACTTGTTCCTGTTTTGTAGGATCCTGACATAAACTTCTAAATTGGTAATCCCTTTCTAATTTCTCTACTTTTTCTATTTTTAGAATTAGGGTTTGAGTTTTAGAAATTTTCTAATTCTAGTATTTTTCTATTTTTAGGAAATAGTTTATTTTTAGAAACTTTCCTCTTTTATTTTTAGAAACTAGGTTAGTTATTTCCTCTTTTAGAAATTCTTCCCTTTTTAGAAACTAACCCAACTTTCCTGTTTTGTAGGATTTTGAGATAAGTTTCTAAATTAGTAATTTCTTTCTTAATTTCTTCCTTGCTATTTCTAAATTAGGATTTATTTTAGCAAGTTTCTAATTCTAACTCTTTTAGAATCTAACTTTGTTTCTTAATTTATTTTTAGAAATTTTCTACTTATAGATTTTTTTTTAGAAACTAACTTTCCTATTTTGTAGGCTTTTAAGATAGAAATTTCTAATTCTGTAAGCTCTTTCTCTACCTTCTATTTTTCAGATCTCTTTTAGTAACTTACTTACTAGTTTAGGACTTCCCTAATTTATTTTAAATTTTCACTTTCTTTTAGGAATTTCTTCCTTTAGAAACTAGTTTACTTCTATCTTTCTTTTTAAGAATTTTCTAATTTTAGACCTTCTCTTTAGAAACTGACTTGTTTTGTTTTCTTTTGCAAGTTTTTAACTTAAGGACTCCAATTTGGTAACTTCTTTCCAACCCTCTCTTTCTTTCTAGATTTTCTTTTCCTTTCTTAGGATTAGGTTTCGAATTTGATTGAGGGTTGTGAGTGTTTCATGCCCAAGTGGGCCCGTGACAACACTTGATGTCTCTTGACTGAAGGAAGATTGGTTGAGGGGTTAACTATCCATCGCAAGACTAGACACCACTCGAAATCCCCTGAGTTAATTGAAGTGATGGCTGAAAACCAACCTCTTCTACCCCAACCTAGGGTGGAAGATATTTAGGATGAGAATGAGGTGCATCAAGTACCCCCGCCTCGTACTTTACGAGATTATTTACAACCAGCGGGGGTGAGTACGCCCTCATGCATGATTTTTCCTGAAAATACAGGACATATGGACATCAAGCCAGGGGTTATCCAACTCCTTTCTAAGTTCCATGGGCTTAAATCTGAAAAACCATATCTACATTTGAAAGAGTTTGATGAGATCATAGCCAGTTTATATTTTCAAAATGTGTCTGAGGACACAGTCAGGCTGAAACTCTTTCCTTTTTCCTTAAAGGAGAAGGCTAAGATGTGGTTACATTCACTGCTTCCTAGATCCATTGGCACATGGAATGATATGCAAAGGGAATTTATAAAGAAATTTTTTCCACATCATAAAACGATTACCCTTAGAAAAGCAATCATGAACTTCACCCAAAAGGATGATGAAATATTTTACCAATATTGGGAAAGGTTCAAGGATTTGGTCAGTTCATGCCCACAACACGGCTTTGAAATGTGGCGCATTACAAATTTTTTCTATGATGGACTGACATCTTCCATGCACCAAATGGTCGAGACAATGTGTAATGGAGAATTCATTAATAAAAATGTCAACGAGGTATGGGATTACCTCGATAGTCTTGTTGAAAAAACACAATCATGGGATTATTACCCAAAATCGAACACCATGTCTAGGCCAACTCAATATAAGGAGAAAGGTGGATTGTATCTCTTAAAAGAAGAGGATGATCTCAAGTATAAAGTGACTATGCTCATAAGGAAAGTTGAGCCATGGAAGGAAAGAAGGATAAGGTTAATGAAAGTGTTTGCGATATATGTGATTGCAACATTCATATAACTGAAAATTGTCCTACGATACCCGCCTTTCAAGAAGTGTAGAATGAACAATCCAATGCCGTAAATAATTATCAAAGACCTTTCAATGGACCGACCTCTAATATGTACGATCCTGGTTGGAAAAATCATCCAAACTTTAGTTGGAGAAATGGACAAACTGCTACCCCTCAAAGTTTCTTCAATCAAAATCCAAATCAGGGGAAACCTCAAGAAGAACCGGTTCAAAATTCCATGCAAGAGCTGACCCAGGCAATGCAAGATTTTATGCAAAAGATGGATTCACGTATGACGGTTATAGAAAAGGGGATGCTTCCTGCACAACCGCTCCCTAATCCTAGACCGCATTACGAGATAAGTAATCCCAGCTCTTCAAATCAAATGGAGCACGCTAAATCCATCACCACTCTTAGGAGTGGGAAGATCATTGACAAAACCCTTCCGGTTAGGCCTGAAAAGTCTCAAGAACAAGAAGAGGACAACAATGATGGATCTAGTGAGGCCCCACAAAAATTAGAACCGGAATTTTTAGAAAAGCTAGTTGCT
Organism: Magnolia sinica; assembly: GCF_029962835.1. Lineage (NCBI taxonomy): Eukaryota > Viridiplantae > Streptophyta > Magnoliopsida > Magnoliales > Magnoliaceae > Magnolia > Magnolia sinica. The sequence goes on along the minus strand of NC_080589.1, from coordinate 60,073,951 downwards.
CCATTTTCCCAACGGTTGGTCGCACCAAAACCTCTCTCTAACTCTCAGGATATCTTAGAGGTGATGAAACAAGTGAAAGTCAACATTCCTCTACTTGATGTCATAAAACAGATACCTTCATATGCCAAATTCCTAAAAGAATTATGCATGACCAAACGACGGTAGAGTATTCAAAAGAAGATCTTCTTAACCGAGAAAGTGAGTGTCATCCTAAAGCAAGATGTTCCACAGAAATTCAGAGATCCCGGTAGCCCAACCATATCATGTGTAATCGGGGACCACCGAATTGATCATGAACTTCTTGACTTAGGAGCGAGCGTTAATCCGATTCCCTACTCGGTATACAGACAGGTTTGGGGGAATTAAAACCCACCCTAACCACACTACAACTTGCCGATCGCTCTGTTCGTGTACCAAGAGGGATAATTGAGGATGTGTTGGTCTAAGTTGATCGATTTTACTACCCTGTGGATTTTATCATCCTGGACATCGAACCCATCAATAATATGAACACTCAGATTCTTGTCATTCTTGGTCGCCCATTCCTTGCCACTTCAAATGCAATTATCAATTGCAGGAATGATGTCATGACTATGTCTTTTGGGAATATGACATTGGAGTCAAACATATTTTTCAATAACAGCAGAAACTTAGAGGATGATGACGATTTCCATGACATTAACATGATTGACTCTTTCGTGGAAGATACGGCACCTCTGACCTTATCCTCAAACCCTCTAGAGACGTGCCTGGCCTACTTCCATGATTTTGATGATAACATGATTAGGGAGAAGTGTGCCTTGCTTGATATTGCACCGATACTTGTTAACCGGTGGAGGCCATAATTTGAAGAGTTGCCCCAAACTGATGTAGTGCTTCTACCATCTAACCTCAAGCCGCCGAAGCTTGACCTAAAACCTTTGCTCTCTGATTTAAAATATGTCTATTTAGGTCAAGATGAGACATACCCGGTGGTGATCTCTGCCCACCTGGAGAAAGAATAGGAGAGTATGCTTATATCTACTCTCATTGAGCATAAGGGAGCCCTTGGATGGACGATAGCGGACCTCAAGGGAATCAACCCCTCGATTTGTACTCACCGCATTTATCTTGAGGATAATACGAAGACCACTCAACAATCACAATGTAGACTAAATCCAAACATGAGGGAAGTGGTTAAGGCCGAGGTTCTTAAACTATTAGATGTGGGTATCATATACCCCATATCCGATAGTCAATGGGTGAGTCCAACTCAGGTGGTTCCTAAGAAGTCTGGGATCACCATCATAGCTAATGCCAATAATGAACTCGTGCCAACTAGAGTTACTACTTGTTGGAGAATGTGCATTGACTACAGGAAGCTGAATACCGTCACGAGGAAGGACCACTTTCCTTTGCCCTTCATTGATTAAATTTTGGAAAGGCTAGCTGGTCATTCCTATTACTATTTCCTTAACGGGTATTCGGGCTACAATCAGATTGAAATCGCCCCTGAGGACCAGGAAAAGACCACATTTACATGTCCCTACGGCACCTTTGCCTACAGAAGGATGCCATTTGGATTATTTAATACCCCAGCTACCTTTCAGCGATGTATGATGAGTATCTTTTCTGACATGGTGGCAAAATATCTAGAGGTCTTCATGGACGATTTCTCTATTTTTGGTTCATCTTTTAGCAAGTGCTTAGAAAGTCTTAAATATGTGCTGAAAAGATGTGAAGAGAAGAACTTGGTACTTAATTGGGAGAAGTGTCATTTCATGGTTCATAAGGGAATTGTCCTTGGACATATTATCTCGTCCAAAGGAATCGAGGTGGATAAGGCAAAAATTGATCTTATTTCTAACCTACCCCCACCCAAGAACATACGGGACGTGCGATCCTTCTTAGGACACGCTGGGTTTTACAGAAGATTCATAAAGGACTTTAGCCTCATCTCTCGTCCTTTATGTAATCTACTTTAAAAGGATGCACCATACGAGTGGACTGAGCCATGTCAGGAAGCTTTCACTAAGCTTAAGGGCATGTTGACTAGTGCACCCATCATACAACCACCCGACTGGAGCCTTCCTTTTGAGCTTATGTGCGACGCTTCTGATTGTGCTCTTAGAGCGGTTCTAGGTTAGAGAAAAGATAAGAGGCCTTACGTCATTCATTATGCGAGTAGGACTCTAAATCCTGCCCAAGTGAACTACTCAACTACGGAAAAGGAACTCTTAGCCATAGTGTTCGCCTTGGACAAATTTAGGTCCTACCTGATCGGATCCAAGATCATTATCTACACAGATCATGCGACACTTAAGTATCTTCTTTCTAAGAATGATTCTAAGCCCCGCCTAATAAGATGGATCCTTCTACTCCAAGAATTTGATTTGAAAATTAAAGATAAAAATGGAGTAGAGAACGTAGTGGCCGATCACCTTTCTCGCCTTAATACCTCTGATTCCCTTGAGGTAACCCATATCAATGATATGCTCCCTGATAAACAACTGTTCAGAGTCTCCCATTCACCTTAGTTTGCTGATATCACTAATTATCTTGCCACAGGTTCCATACCGACACATTAGACTGCACAAGATAAGAAGAAATTCTTTACCGAGGTGCGTAACCTTTTCTGAGACGATCCATATTTATTTAAATATTACCCAGACCAGATCCTAAGGAGATGTGTGCCAGACGATGAGCATCAGAGTGTCATCTCCTTCTGTCACTCACAGGCCTGTGGTGGTCACTTTTCTGGAAAAAAGACCACGACTAAGATTTTACAGTGTGGCTTTATTGGCCCACTATGTTCAGGGACGCTCATAAGTTTTGTAAGACTTGTGAGCATTGTCAGAAATTGGGAGCATTGTCCCGTCGAAATATGATGCCTTTGAATCTCATCCCTATTATAGAAGCATTTAATTGCTGAGGCATTGATTTCATGGGACCATTCTCCCAATCTTTTGAAAATCTATATATTTTGCTCGCTGTAGACTATGTCACAAATGGGTTGAAGTGATTCCGTGTCGGAATAATGACCATCGCATGGTCATTAAATTCCTAAAAGGGAACATCCTTTCCCGATTCGGAACGCCTCGAGCTATCATTAGTGATGGGGGCTCACACTTTTGTAATAGGTCATTCGAGAGTTTAATGAAGAAATATGATATCTCTTATAAGGTGAGCACCCCATATCACCCACAGATAAGTGGGCAAGTTGAGATTTCCAATAGGGAGATCAAGCACATTTTGGAGAAAATGGTTAACCCTGACCATAAGGATTGGTCAATCCGATTGACTGATGCCTTATGGGCTTACCGTACTGCATTTAAAACCCCTATTGGAATGTCTCCCTTTAGACTTGTCTATGGGAAGGCTTGCTACTTGCCTGTGGAGTTGGAACATAGAGCCTACTGGGCAATAAAAAATTGAATTTCAATCTGGACAACGCTAGCTCGCTACGCAAACTTCAGTTGAATGAACTCGAAGAAATTCGGAACGATGCATACGAGAACTCGAGAATTTATAAGGACAATGAAGGCGTTTCTTGACCAACGTATTCTACGAAAATTATTCACACCTGGTCAGAAAGTCCTTTTATATAATTCTCGATTACATCTCTTTCCAGGTAAGCTTCGATCTCGTTGGACTGGCCCTTACATTGTGGTCACTGTGTATCCTCATAGGGCCGTTGAGATAAGAGATCCTGACAATGACAATGAGCTTAAAGTAAATGGACATCGCTTAAAGCTATTTGTCGAGAAAGTTGATTCAGAGGACATGTCCATACCTCTGACTGATCCTGTTAACTAGGATTGATCTTCTAGTCTGATGGAGGTATAGGTAGGTTTCCTATTTTCATAGGACTAGGGTAGTTTGTTTTATACTGCTTTAGGATAGATGTTAAACTTAGCGCTCCTGGGAGGCAACCCGGCTTTTCATTCTATTTCATTTTCCTAGTTAGTTAGTTTAATGTTTGTGGGTAACATTGCTGCAAACCCTCACGAGACAACAACTCGTCCACTAGGGGCAACCTAGGGGTTTAAAGGCTTGTTGCATACGCTAAATGCAATTGAGAGTACCTGTGAAAGTAGGTAGGATCTTCTTTTTGTGATTTTATTTTTGTTATTTTGTTTTTGTTGATTTTTCTCTTGTGCTAACTCGCTTTTACATTGATATTTTTGAGAAAGCCTCTTGATTCTCTGTTCAGGTACTATCTTTCCATCACTCCTTTTTTATTTTCGTTGTCCCATGTGCATTGCATGATTATTTCTTCTACATTGAGGACAATGTAGATTTTAAGTTGGGAGTGGGAGATTAGGCTACCTAATCAGTATTTTTATGGTCTTGAGCAAAAATTGTGAAAATTTTTAAATTTTTTTGGAATTTCGTATGAATTTGAAGTGATTTTGACGGCCATCTTGGATTTAGAATTACAAGATAAGTGATGTTGGAAATTCATGACTCTTGGATTCAGCTATTTGTTAGATTTCACAGTTAAGTTCGAACTATTAATGCATGGTTAGAGGTTTTAAATATTGATTGAGTCATGATTTCACAAAACACATCTCGCTTGCACATTAAGGGTTCAGTTCGATATTGAAGGATTAACTTGGTAATCACTAAACATGAAAGGAACCAACCTGAAAAAATTGAATGGATTGGGCAAACAGTCTTTACCATAGGTGTGCTCCCTATAAGTGGGGATTCAATTCTCCATGGATGATATTTGAAAAAGAGTTGGGTGTACAGTCTTTACCATAAGTTTGCTCCCTATAGGTGAGGATTTGATTCCCCTTCTTGGCGTTACTTTTAATGAAAAAAATCAAAAATTAAAACAAAGAAAAGATGATGTGTGAGGCAAATTTTGGTTATCATGAATTCTCTTGTTGGCTACCAATGATATCCTGAAATAGAGAAGTGAGTTTCATGTTGCTAAGTCGAGATTATACTATACACCCATGAAACTAAATGTTTAGAATTATTCTAATTGATGGATTAATACTTTGAACTTGATTATGACGTTTACCGTGTGCTTGAATCTAGGAGAAAGTTATGCCTAACATTCATGAACCTTGGAATTCTGAAATTTGGATAGTTTTTCAAAAATCACTCGAGAAATTCTCCAATGATTCTCAACTTAATTTTCGCATATTTTGCTCAGGACTAGCAAACTACTGGTTGGGGGTTATGATGAGGGTCAAATATTGCATATTAGACCCCATTTATTGCCTGATTTTATGTACATGATAACGCCTAATGTCGTAATTTAATCGTGTTTTTGTTGCAGGATGTAATAAGGAGCGTTGATTGAAAAAGAGTATCAAAAGCATGGATTTGATGCTCCGAAATCACCAGAGCAAGGGACGGACTCCAGAGGACCAATATTGAAGAATTTACATGCCAGGAATCCGAGGAAATCAAGCCCTTCACATTAAAGAGGCCCGAAACTGGTGAAGAATGTAAGATCACAGGGTTCCCGCCATCCGATTGGCTCGAAAATGTCATACATGGCTGGGGACCATAAATAAACCGTAAATATTAAATTTCAACCGTTGGATATCTCTAGAAGTGGGCCAATGGACAGATCAGCCCATTAGTCTCCAATTTTAGGCCCACCTACAATATGGATATGCTTCAAAATTGGACTTGATGGTTTAAATAAGATGAGAAATAGGATGGATAGATTGGATTTCTGACGAACATCACAGTGGATTCCATATGTACAGCGTGTGTACATAGTGTACACACGCCTGCCGAGCACCGGACCGAGTAAGGCGAGTCATCACGTCAATTGGAATCAGCAGTCGGCCACGACAATTGGGATCGATTGATAATCAAAATCCGCAAATCGGTCATGTCAATCGAAATGGCAATCGGCCACGACAATCGGAATCGGCAGAATTGGCCTTGATGATTGGCCAAATAAGGCTTAAGGGAAGGTCACAATGTGGACATTAAACCATCATTGCCCATCAATGTGGCCATTTAACCAACATTACACCTAAGAAGTGGCCCACGTAGAGCCAAACATGTAGTGGGTCCATGGCCTCACACATCAAGTGGGCCACATCACATGGGCGGGAAATACATCTCAATGGGCTGCCTCATATGGGGCATAAACACATCACATCAGGCCTTGCCCCTGGGCCTCGAATACATCACAATGAGTCTTACCAAATGAGTCAAAAATATATCACAATGGGTTTACCAAATGAGCCGGAAATATATCATAATGGGCCTTACCAAATGGGCTGCAAATAATCACAATGGGCCTCTCACATAGGCCCCATATACATGACAATGGGCCGCACCTCATGGGCCTCATAAACGTCAAGTAAGCCGCATCAATGAGACGCACCAATGGGCCTCGAATACAAAACAGGTGGGCCCCATCACATAGGCCCAACATACATGACAATGGGCCGCACCTCATGGGCCTCATAAACGTCAAGTGAGCCGCATCAATGAGCCACACCAATGGGCCTCGAATACAAAACAGGTGGGCCCCATCACATAGGCTGGGTATACTTCATATTAGGCCTCAAACACAGGCCACAATTACATCAAGGTGGGCCCACCGTTCTAGGTGAACTATCTACACCATACATCTATTTTTAGAGATCATTTTAGATCATTACCCAAAAATGAACCATATCAAAGATCATATGGACCACACTCCAAATAGTGGCGGGGATGATGATTGGAAGATCATCTGGACTATACCACAAATAATAGTGGAGATAATGACTTTTATCGTTTAAAATTTTACGGGCCCCCGTTCGTTATTTTCTGTCCAATCTGATCATAAGGTCACATAGACCTGAATTAGAGGAAAACAAATTTCATATTGATCTTGAACTTCTAAGAAACTAAAGAGGTTTCAATGGTAGACATTCAATCTTCCACTGTTTATGCAGTGTGGTCCACTTGATAGATGGACAGTGTGGATCACAATTGCATCACGGTTGGACTCACATGGCACCGTCCAGATGGATGGTGCTGACATGCAGCACATACTTTGAAGGTGGGTCCCACAAAATTTGTTGACGTCAATGGCAACAACAGTTGCTGTCTGGGACCCAAAACGATGGACGATATAGATATACAATACATATATCTAGTGGGCCCCACCATTCAACCCATCTAAACGGCAGGGACAAAACATATATATATTGTGAAGGGGACCCCACATATGCACGTTTGGGGTATAACACATGTCCCAGGTGGGACCCACACTAGTTGACATAAATACAGTAGCTATACATAGTTGGTGTGGGACGCACCAGCCAATCCGTTGTAAGAAGGTGGGTCTCACATGGGGCCCACCATATATACATCTGGTATAAATATATATATTCTAATATTATATTATTATTATTGTTATTATTATTTTAAACTCAACATCCAGCATCCAGATGAATAGACGGCTGGGTGAAATGCATACGTAAAGTGACCCACCATCCAAGCAATGGACGGTGTGGATCCCTAAGGTGGGTCCTATGTGGGTCCCATCACATACATATACATATCTCATATATATATATATATATATATATATATATATATATCAAATACATATCTCATATATATTATATTATTTATTTTTTATTTTTTGAAAATCTCCAGCGTCCAGGCCCTGGACGGCCTGGATGTAAAACACATAAATCATAGGTCCCCACCGTCCAGACCACTGGACGGTGTGGATATGCATGACATGTGGGCCCCACCCGGATGAACGGTGTGGAATATATAATACATACTTCATGCAGGGCACACAGCATTTGCTGACGTCATGACAGTAGGAATTAGCTACTGTAAGGTGGATGGACGGTTTAAATTATAACACATACCTCACGATCAACGCCCATAACTTGCGGACGTCTTTGGCAGCCAGGTGCTGCTGGCCGTCCAACAGATGGACGACCAGGATGCAACATGTACACGAGGTGGGTCCACACGTGTGGGTCTCAACAACAACAACAAGCTGATATTTATGCTTTCTTTCATCTGGGCTGGATGGTCTGGATCTTTGATCACATTGGGTGGGCCACACACACATATCACCATAAAAAAGAAAGAAAGAAAGAAAGAAAAAGATAGAGAGAGAGAGATCGGTAAGAAGGGGAGGGACCCCGCCACTATGGGCCCTCCCTAGCTTACAATCACACACATCAAGATGGGTCCCACCATATGTGGGCCCTCTAATCATCAAAATCACACAAAAATCACCCACAAACAATGAAGATTCACCCACCTATCTTTCTTCTTCCTCCCTAGCCTTCCGATGCTCCAAAAGTGCTTCTTCAATGATAAAGATGATGATTCAAGGGTGGAGATGGGAGATAGGGTGGTAGGGAGTGGGCCACACATGGCTCTTCTCATGGAGAGCTTGGACGTTTCCTCCCTTGGAAGTTGCTTGAGAGAGTGAGAAAATGAGAGAGGGAGGAGTGGTGATGTGATGAAAAGGGATGGGTTCTCTTGACTTTGGTAAGAAAAGAATGGGCTAAGCATGGGTTGCTTTGACTTTGGGTGAAAGAGGAATGGGTGTGGGATGGATGTATACTTGACTAGTACATTGATTGATTGATGTGAAATGTTGTAAAGATTCTCTCAGAATTTGCAACGCACGGCTTTTTCCTCCAACTAAACGTGGGCCCACATCTCCTGGCCTGGGTATCGCCTCGGAGCGCGAGACGCGGCGTTAGAACCGCGGCGATGGCACGGTTGCAAGGGTATAAGTTTCGGGTCGAACCGACTTTGGTATATGGAATATGACTCAAGATCACGTGTAAATATTAATAATATATCGCGGGCAACCGGAATTTGACCAGGAGGACCACGAAACTATACGGAACGGTACGGGCTAGGATACGAGTCTCACAACTCTCGCCACCTAAAAATATTTTGTCCTTGAAATTTATAGAACAGACAAGGGAAGAGGAAACATCATTAAGTATATATGTCAAGGCTCAATTAATTTACAAAAGGATGAATATAGCGATCTCTAATCTCAACAATATGGAGCCATATCAGAAAATCTCTAAGTTATTCGAACTCGGGGACCTAATTATTCTAAGTTCTTAACAATCATAGAGTGTAAGGTAGCTATCAGCAGATATGTGATATTATCTTCAGGTATTCCCAAGTTATGATACCACTACTGTCATGCCCCAAACTCGGAAACCGGGCTCACAAAATTCTCGATCGCCGAATCTGGTGCAGACAGCCTCCATAGTGCCCCATTCTCAGTTCCCAGCGCCGCTAGGTTCCGATCCTGAGATCCTACAAGGAGAATTTTTTTTTCAATGTACATTTATCTCGTAAGAAGCATAACCACAAGTTTACCTAAATCACAAAGGCAACATCATCATCACATATCCACCAATATAAACATTTGAAAATAACACTGAAGGGAAAATATATATGTCAAAATCAAAACTCCAGAAGTCAGCTACATGCTTTAAGCTCAATGCTGCTGCAACCTAACATCACCTGCATGCATCTATCGTATATAAGATTATAGAAAGCTTAGAGGGTGGTGTAAGTGTGTGCACAAGGTAAGTGCCAAGTAAGCGATATCAGAGTAAGCAATGTAAATCATAATAAGGCAAATACTAAGAAAGTAATGTACATCTGCTATGCAATGCGGAGACATAGTAAGCCAAGTATTTAATATAATGCCATAAAGAGTCTCGGATGCCAAGGATGCAATGCAATATGCGGTGCAAATGAAATTACCAAATTGGAGTGAAGTGGGGATGATAGTACGTAGTATCGCAGGCTATGGGGTCCATCACAAGGGAATTCTATCCAAACCAGTCTCATACCTAAATTTGGATAGTCAGACTTAATATGGTAAACTCCTGATCTCAGGTTAGTCGTGCGCCCTAACCGAAATCTTGGCCATTGCAAAGGTACACGTATCAATTAGTTGCACACCACTAACCCAAGTGTATAGTGAATGAATGAATGAATGAGTATGCAACTCCTGGTCAATAAGTCCACATATTAGTACGGTTCCTCTCTAGGATCATCACCGGGATTTATTACACTCTACGCTAGCTTGTCACTCCTATTCGAGCGCACAACTGGGTAAGTGGAAGAGACCTCACTATCTACCTGCCAATATCGAGCCCAGCTCATCGATAGCTAACCCATTCCTTAAGCTGGTCAAACTCAACCTAGATATTGACCCCTCACTCAGGCGGGTAAGGTCACACCGCCTCCCAACCAACAACAACACAGTGGGAGACGTGGCCTACTGGTATACAACCCTCATACGCTCATATATATCCACTCGGTCTCAATGTTGGGCGTCCTCTAGTACTAAGAGCGTTTAGTGATTTTCATCCAGGGCCATCTATGACTGCTCGATGCTCGAACCAAATATTTTCGGTGTCCCATCTGGTCATCCATGATATGCCTATGGAGGCTATGGCCCTGATGTCGCTAGGGCGTACAGTAACCACAATACACAATGCAAGATGCATGAGTTATACAATCCAGTCATGCATCAATCCTGCGCATACCGTGCACTCATGTGAGATATCCTTCGCCTATCGGGGAATCTCATAACAACCTGCCCAATGACATATGCCATGGTCAACCACATCTCATAACAAACATGCAGATAATGTGTATGGGCATGTATCATGATGCAATGCTATCACATACTCATAATCGGTGTCAATAATAAGCATTAACAAACGGCCTCAACAATGTGGACATTTAACTAACATTGCTCCCAAGGAATGGCCCACATAGAGCTAACATATAGTCGACCCATGGCTTCGCACAAGGGTCAAATATACCACACCATGGGCCTCACTCAAGAGCTTAATACACATCACGATGGGTCTTTCACATGGGCCTAACATACATCACAATGGGCTCCAGCGCCTGACCCTTGAATGCATCAAAATGGGCCTCATCACATAGGCCGCATATACATCACATTGGGCCTTAAACATGGCTAAATACACATCACAACGGGCCTAAAAAATAGGCCGCATAAACATCACATTGGGCTTCAAACACGGGCCAAATGCACATCATAATGGGCCTCTAATACCGGCCACATATACATCACATTGGGCCTCGACAATCGGCCTCGATATCCGGCCTCGACAATTGGATTTAGCAGTCGTCCATGACAATCGGAATCAACAATCGGCCACAATAATTGTCCTTGATCGATAATCAGAATCGGAAAATCGGTCACGTCAATCGGAATCGGCAATCGACCACGACAATTGGAATCGATCGATAATCAGAATCGACAAATCAGTCACGTCAATCGGAATTGGCAATCGACCACGACAATCAGGATCGATCAATAATCGGAATCGGTAAATTGGTAATGTCAATCGAAATGGCATTCGGCCACATATACATCACATTAGGCCTCGACAATCGGCCTCGATATTCGGCCTCACAATCGGAATCGGCAGTCATCCATGACAATCAGAATCGACAATCGGCCACGATAATCGGCCTTGATCGATAATCGGAATTAGCAAATCGGTCACGTCAATCGAAATCGGCAATCGACCACGACAATTGGAATTGATCGATAATCAGAATCGGTAAATCAGTCACGTCAATTGGAATCGGCAATTGACCATGACAATCAAGATCGATCGATAATCAGAATCGGTAAATTGGTAATGTCAATCGAAATGGCATTCGGCCACGACAATCGAAATCGATCGATAATCAGAATCGGCAAATCGGTTACATCAATCGGAATCGACAATTGACCACGACAATCGGGATCGATCGATAATCAGAATCGATAAATCGGTCATGTCAATTGGAATCTGCAATCAGTCACGATAATCGGAATCAATTGATAATTAGAATCGAGAAATCAGTCACGTTAATCAGAATCGGTAATCGGCCACGATAATCGGGATCCATCAATAATCAGAATCGGTAAATCGGTCACGTCAATTGGAGTCAGCAATCGGTCTGGATAATCAGAATCGATCGATAATCATAATTAACAAATCGATCACGTCAATCGAAATTGACAATCGATTACGACAATCGGAATTGATCGATAATCAAAATCAATAAATCAGTCACGTCAATTGGAATCGGTAATCGGCCACGACAATCGGGATCGATCGATAATCAAAATCGACAAATCGATCACGTCAATCGGAATGGCAATAGGCCACGACAATCAAAATCGGTGGAATTAGCCTTGATGATCGGCTAAACAAGGCCTAAGGGAAGGTCACAATATGGACATTAAACTATCATTTCCCATCAATGTGGCCATTTAACTAACATTGCTCCGAAGGAGTGGCCCACGTAGAGCCAAACATATAGTAGGCCCATAGCCTCACACATCAAGTGGGCCACATCACATGGGCCGGAAATACATCTCAATGGGCCTCCTCATATGGGCCATAAACATATCACATCAGGCCTTGCCCGTGGGCCTCGAATACATCACAATGAGTCTTACCAAATAAGGCAGAAATACATCATAATGGGCTTACCAAATGGGCCAAAAATATATCATAATGGGCCTTACCAAATGGGCTGCAAAAACATCATAATGGGCCTCTCACATAGGCCCAATATACATGACAATGGGCCACACCTCATGGGCCTCATGAACGTCAAGTGAGCCGCATCAATGAGCCGCACCAATGGGCCTCGAATACAAAACAGGTGGGCCCCATCACATGGGCTGGGTATACATCATATTAGGCCTCAAACACGGGTCACAATTACATCAAGGTGGGCCCACCGTTCTAGGTGAACTATCTACACCATACATCTATTTTTAGAGATCATTTTAGAACATTACCCAAAAATGAACCATATCAAAGATCATATGGACCACACTCCAAATAGTGGCCGGGATGATGATTGGAAGATCATCTGGACTATACCACAAATAACAGTGGAGATAATGATTTTCATCGTTTTAAATTTTACGGGCCCACCGTTTCGTTATTTTCTGTCCAATCTGATCATAAGGTCACATAGACCTGAATTAGAGGAAAACAAATTTCATATTGATCCCGAACTTCTGAGAAACTAAAGAGGTTTCAATGGTAGACATTCAATCTTCCACTGTTTATGCAGTGTGGTCCACTTGATAGATGGACAGTGTGGATCACAATTGCATCACGGTTGGACTCACATGGCACCGTCTAGATGGATGGTGCTGACATGCAGCAGATACATTGAAGGTGGGTCCCACAGAATTTGCTGACGTCAATGGCCACAACAGTTGCTATGTGGACAGATGGTTAATATAGATATACAATACATATGTCTGGTGGGCCCCACCGTTCAACCCATCTGAACGGCAGGGATAAAACATATATATATCGTGAAGGGGACGCCACATATGCACGTTTGGGGTATAACACATGTCCCAGGAGGGACCCACACTAGCTGACGTAAATATAGCAGCTATAAATAGCTGGCATGGGATGCACCAGCCAATCCATTGCAAGAAGGTGGGTCTCACATGGGGCCCACCATATATACATATGGTATAAATATATATATTCTAATATTATTATTATTATTATTATTATTATTATTATTATTATTATTATTATTATTTTAAACTTAACATCTAGCATCCAGATGAATAGACAGCTAGATGAAATGCATACGTAAAGTGACCCACCATCCAAACAATGGACGGTGTGGATCATACAATACATGCCCCAAGGTGGGTCCCATGTGGGTCCCATCACATACATATACATATCTCATATATATATATATATATATATATATATATATATATATATATATATATATCTCATATACATATCTCATATATACTATATTATTTATTATTTATTTTTTGAAAATCTCTAGCATCCAGGCCCTGGACAGCCTGGATGTAAAACACGTAAATCATAGGTCCCCACTGTCCAGACCACTAGACAGTGTGGATATGCATGACATGTGGGCCCCACCCGGATGAACGAATATATAATACATACTTCATGTAGGGCACACAACATTTTCTTATGTCATGACAACAGCAATTAGCTGCTGTAAGGTGGATGGATGATTTAAATTATAACACATACCTCACGATCAATGCCCACAACTTGTTGACATCTTTGGTAGCTAGGCGCTACTAGCCATCCAACAGATGGACAGCCCGGATGCAACATGTACACGAGGTGGGTCCACACGTGTGGGACCCACCAACAGCAACAAGCTGATATTTATGCTTTCTTTCATCTGGGCTAGTCCAAAAATGGGCAGCAAGGTAGGCTCCATAAAATGGATGGTCTGGATCTTTGATCACATTAGGTGGGCCACACACACATATATCACCATAAAAAAGAAAGAAAGAAGGAAAGAAAGAAAAAGATAGAGAGATAGAGATCGGTAAGAAGGGGAGGGACCCCGCCACTATGGGCCCTCCCTAGCTTACAATCACACACATCAAGATGGGTCCCACCATATGTGGGCCCTCTAATCATCAAAATTATACAAAAATCACCCACAAACAATGAAGATTCACCCACCTATCCTTCTTCTTCATCCCCAAAAGTGCTTCTTCAATGGTAGAGATGATGATCCAAGGGTGGAGATGGGAGATAGGGTGGTAGGGAGTGGGCCACACATGGCTCTTCTCATGGAGAGCTTGGACGTTTCCTCCCTTGGAAGTTGCTTGAGAGAGTGAGAAAATGAGAGAGGGAGGAGTGGTGATGGGATGAAAAGGGATGGGTTCTCTTGACTTTGGTAAGAAAAGAATGGGCTAAGCATGGGTTGCTTTGACTTTGGGTGAGAGAGGAATGGGTCTGGGATGGATGTGTACTTGATTAGTACATTGATTGATTGATGTGAAATGTTGTAAATATTCTCTCGGAATTTGCAACGCGCGATATTTTCTTCGAACTGAACGTGGGCCCACATCTCCTAGCCCGGGTATCGCCTCGGTGCGTGAGACGCGGCGTTAGAACCGCGGTGATGGCGTGATCGTAAGGGTATAAGTTTCGGGTCGAGGCGACTTTAGTATATAGAACACGACTCAGGATTACGTGCAGATGCTAATAACAGATCGCGGGTCGCCAGAATTTAACTGGGAGGACTGCGGAACTATAAGGAATGGTACGGGCTAGGATACGAGTCTCATAGCTCTCACCACCTAAAAATATTTTGTCCTCAAAATTTATAGAATAGACAAGGGAAGAGGAAACATGATTAAGTATATATGTCAAGGCTCAATTAATTTATAGAAGGATGAATATAGCGCTCTCTAATCTCAATGGTATGGAGCCGTATCAGAAAATCTTTAAGTTATTCGAACTCGGGCACCTAATCATTCTAAGTTCTTATCAACCATAGAATGTAAGGTAGATATCAACAAATATGTGATGTTATCTTCAGGTATTCCCAAGTTATGCTCTGATACCAACTACTGTCACGCCCCAAACTCGGAAACTGGGTTCACAAAATATCCGCTCGTCGAACACTACAAGAAAAGACACTTTTACCTACGAAAATTTTCATAGGTAAAAGCCTTTTTTTCGTAGGCAAAAACTTTTGCCAATGAAAATTTTCGTCGACAAGTTCGTTGCTAAAAGATCGTGGGGAAACACTTTTACTAACAAAAAAAAATTTCGTTGGTAAAGGTAAGACTTTTGCTGATGATTTTGTTAGTGAAACCTTTTACCAATGCTAATTTTCGTAGGTAAAAATATTGACAAAACTTTTTACCTACGAATATTTTCGTAAGTAAAAATATTTATAAGACTTCTACCTACGAATATTTTCATTGCTAAAAATATTTACAACACTTCTACCTACGAATTTTTCGTACTAAAAAGAATTACAAGACTTTTACCCACGAATATATTCGTAACTAAAAATATTTAGAAAACGTTTACCTACGAACATTTTCGTAGCTAAAAGTATTTACAAAACTTTTACCTACCAAGATTAGCTAAGTAAAATTTTTGAAAATTTTTACCTACGAATATTATCGTAGGTAAAAATATTTATAAAACTTTTAACTACAAATAATATCGTAGGTAAAAATACTTACAAATCTTATACCTATGAATATTTTTGTAGCTAAAAATACTTACAGAACTTTTACTTATAAAAAGTTTCGTAGGTAAAAACATGGATGAGGCTTTTACCCATAAAAAGTTTCATAGGTAAGAACGTGGATGAGACTTTTACCTATGAAAATATTCGTAGGTAAAAGTTCTTTTTTTTTTTTTTTTTTTTTTTGTCAATGTTCCAGCGCAAAATTCTTGATATACACCTGTTACAATATATTTGATCATATTCTTCCTGATATACACCTGTTATGTAATATATTTCATCATATTCTGACTAAGGCATCAGTCTAATGAAGGCCATAGAAAATAAGGCAAAAATGTGATGCTGGCTTGAGAATTTGTTCAGGGACAACCTTATGTGTTTAAGGCGTGTTTATGATTTATCAATCTCCTTATTAATGGGAACCAATACAACAATTAGTAACTGTACCTTCACTTATACCCATGATCAAGTTTTGACTCATCGGTCAACCAAGTTGAATATGCATTCCTAGTTTTCAAACAATTTTTCAAAAGCATATTCTAGCCACATGTTTAAAGTAAATGCTTAAAGTAGTGCTGGGTATGGAGGTTTTGATATCATTACCTCAACCAAGGGCTTTTTACCATGGAGCAACATATCAACACTCCTGTCAATCTACATAGAATAAAAGAATAATATAAGATGCATAGATTAAAAGAATCATATAAGATGCAAGGATTATCACCCATGATCATGTCTCGAAATATTTTGAACAAATGTGTGTAATGAGCCAATGACAAACATATAACATGAGTTCTTTTACTTTTAGATAGGAAAAGACCTATTTCTGGAGCTAATAATTCATAAATAGAGTGCAAATGAATGAAATGTAAATAGAGTACATAGATGCTGAGAATATCAAAGTTTGAAGGCATGTTTTCTTTATGGGCTACACAACTGTATTGTCCACCATTTGCTTCAAATGGTGGCGAAGACTGATCCACTGTACATGCAGCATGAATGGATGTCACTCCAGGCCATCCAAATTGTGGTCCCAATTGTTGACATACCCGATGCGTGACCCAATATTTCCTTTCCCTCATTTCAATCAGAAAATGGAAGGTTAGAGGAGCTTTTCTATCAAGAATGCTTTTTTGACAACCTCTAGCATGGGCTTCATCATCTCCAAGAGTAATAGTCTCAACTCCCCCAATCTGGATATAAATTGACTAAAGTCAAACTGAATAAATTGTAGAAATCGTTGTCTCAAGCTTGCAGCCCAAAAGCAATATTCATTGTACAAATCCAATATCCGACTTGATACAAGTGTGTGCATAATCAGAATGGCTCATCAGTCGATCCCCAAACGAGGTTTCTCACCTGTCGGATGTTCAGATTCCATTGCTGACTCAGGTCCAGCCCCAGATTTGCTCTCTGTTTTTGTGCCGCCATAAACAAAACTCCCAACTATTAAATGCACAAGATCAATAACCATCTGGTCTTGTTAAAAAATATAAGCACTTCTCTAATCAATGCTAAAGATGCACATTTTTCAGTAACAGAGTTACTATTCATATAAAAAAATGCTCCAGATAACCAAACTGCATCAACATGTGATTAACCATTGCCTTGATAACCAAGTTGCATTAAAATGTGATGTGTCGATCTGTGCATGTGTTATATAATTACAACATGTGTTTTTCCTGACTTCATTATGTTCAACATGCATGATCCTTGTTAGCATCACCCACCTGTAACCAAAAATAAAAACTCGCATTGCTCTATTTTCTCTGCTTCTCTTTCTTTCAAGCGCTCTAAAAATCCCAAAAACCATTTTCATTGCTTAAAATCGTCAACAATATAAAAAAAATGTTATAAGAACCGAAAACCAACATTCCAATAATGGCTAGAAAAACCCAGCAAAGAAATCCAAAAAAAAATAAAATCCCAAACAAATGGAAAATACAAATTAAACAGCTTTTTGAAGAAAAGAAACAGAGATCCTACACGAGAAAAAAGAAAAAGAAAGAAAATCCAACCCCAAAAAGAATTAGAGAAAAAGAAAAAGTAACATGCACATATATGGTGTTTTGATGAGCAGTAGCTTTGAGAAGATAATCAGTACCCCAACGAATAGCTTCCTACAACAAATATCATCATACAGAAAAGTTATGCAGTAAAATCGAAGAACTGAAAATATAGAAAAAGATAAGGATGAGATGTCAAAGAGAGAGAGAGAGAGAGAGAGAGAGAGAGAGAGAGAGAGAGAATACTTCAAGAGCACATGCTCATCCTCTCAATTATAAACTCTGAAAAACTAAGCAAAATTTGCATTATCTAAAAGCCAAATAAACATCCAACAATTCATGGGCTGAAGTGAATGCTTCCCCATACTTTTGTTCAAATATTAATCTTTCCCACTCTTTCTTTAGATCCATAGGTGCTCAAACCTGTTGGACAGTCATGGCCTGAATAAAATTAGCAATACATAGCCACCAAAATAGATAGTATTCAATTATCAACTTTCTTTCAGAATGTTTTAAATCTCAAGTTTGTAACACTGGACTAAAACTCGCTGTCCAACTATTTTTGGGCACTCAGAAACATCCAACCAGTAAGATATTACAGTGTGTGACCCATAGATTGGTAGATTTGGAAAAGCCAAACAAATGCACCAAATGGACAGAAAAGATAGCTTATGTGTTCAATGTCTTGTGCATCTATTTTTATTTCATGTTGGGAAAACACTACTTTTGCAATTGGTGCAATATTTGAATGGAAAGTTCTGTTTTCTCACCTTATGTTATATTGGTACATATGGCTGTATGTTGTTGTAGAAGGCTCTACCCATGTGTGGGCTTAGCAAACTTCACCTAGAAAATATGCCCAGGTCTAAGAATCAGGTTGGTGTCAAACTAGGTGAGCTAAATGTATGCTAAAGAAATGGACAGTCAACATTTAATCTATATATATGGCTTATCAAATGATAAGAGTTAGACTGACTAGAATTTTGGGTAGGGAAGGCAAGATTGTGACCTGCACCTGCACCTGTTGGGTAGCTTTGATCATGGACCTATGTAAACTCCCTGGTGAAGCGTTGTGGACCTCCTCCCAAGCCTACACTCTAAATAACTGTTTCACTTTGAATGAGCATATTACATCCAAACATAGATAAAGTATTAATACATCTCAAGCATTACAGAAACAACTTATTGTATTGAAGTACTGAACATTAGTAGTCAAACCAAACCACAAAAAAAAAAAAAAAAAAAAACACTCACACACACACACACACACAAATGCCTATCCTTAAAGCATTATTCCACTTTTCAGGCTAAAAATTCAAATAAGGGTGCCTAAATGCCCATCCTTGTAGTGTTTTGCCTACTTTTCAAGATAAAAATCATGGTAAAGCCACAGGCTATTCTTGAGTCATTTTGCTCTCTATTCAAGTTAAAAATTCTGGCAAGGGCATGTAAATGCCTATCCTTGAGGTATTTAACCCACTGTTCAGGATAAATCATGTAATAGAAGCTAAATGCATTTCCTTGATGCATTTTCATCACTTTTCAGGCTAAAAATCAATATGCCGGCATGTAAATTTGTATCCTTGCACTACCAAAAAAAGGGGCAAAGGATTTAGATTGCGGTACTTTTTTGCGACGGATATAAGCCTTAGCTAAGATTGATACAGTTTTAATCCATAGCTAAAAGTCAATACACCATTAATATTTAATAGTGATGTAAGGGGCTCTATGAGGCTTAAAAGAAACTATATGTTCTGTCTAAGCCATCAATATATTTTTAAATATTAATTTAGAGGATTAGAAAAAAAAATTAGCTAGATCGAAGGCTCAGGTGGACCACACAGTAGGAAACATTGATATTAAATTACAGTTGCTTCTTATGGTGTGGTCCACTCGGATCTTCAATATATCTGGAATTTGTTGTGGTAAGCTAAAATAATTTATTTAAATTATAGATCGGAATGGATTGAGTAAATACATCATGATGGGCCTCACGGAGCCCCTAATCGGACTGTTTATGTCCGTCCGTCAAAAACGTCTAAATTTGGGCACGCGCTCGCATGCCCAAACATAGTATTTCACTCTCTCTCTTTGTAAGACCCGTATTCTCGCCCGTACTGTTCCGTAAATTTTCACGGTCCTCCCAGTCGAATTTTAATGACCCGCAGGTAGCATTTGCGCACGCTCTTGAGTCACATCCTATAAACCCGAACTGACTCAAGCTGAGACCTATGTCATTGCGACCGCGCCGTTGCTGCGGTTCCGACGACGTGTCTCGTGCATCAATGCGACGCTCAGATTATGAGATCCGGCCCGTGCATTATCTCAGCCTTTGATCGCTTGATCGCGGGACCTACCTATCCCTTTGGTTGTACTTTCCTTGAAACATAATTATTATGATGTCACCCTAGGGGTGACATCACCCTACCCTACCTTAGCCATTACTCATAAATAACCACCCATTCCCTTTTCCCCATAAGTCAACTCATTAATTACCTATAAACCATCACCTCTCTCTCTCTCTCTCCTATCTCTCTCCCTCCCTCTTTCTTCCTCACTCTCCATTGCAAAAGCCATAGACGTCCAACCATCTCAAAAATCCAACCACCATCTACCTTAGATCCCCACCAATCCAACCTCTAGATTGTCATCTTCACCGTTGAAAGAGCTTCATAGAAGCATTGGAGTATATGGGAAGAAGAAAAAGAGTAAAGTGGGTGATTCTCCTTCCCTCTCTCTCTCTCTCTCTCTCTCTCTCTCTTCTTCCTTTATTTTGTGGCCCACTCAATAAGATGTGATGTATATTTGTCCATCAGATGGACCCCATGGTCGTCCAAGCTATGTGGGCCCTATCTTGTGGGTGATGGAAAAACCACAAATATCAAGTTGATCCTGTAAGGTGGGCCACGTCAACGTGGGACCCACCTTAAAGAACTTTCATATTCACTTCGTCCGTCCAGCGCCATCCACGGACGCTGGACGTGCTTCACACAGCGTAAAAAAAAAAAAGGGAGATTTTAAGGCTTTTGGGAAGGGTTGCCTATGCAGGCCCCACCTTGATGTATCGGTCTAATCCACACCATCAACCCCACTTCCCAGATCATTTTAAGCGTTGAACCAGAAAATGGAGTCAATCCGATAATCGAGCGGACCATACCATAGGGAATAGTGAGGTTAACCGTTAAAACTCGCCTTGGTGCTTTTACCCATCACAACACGCTATATATTAGACTCGATGAGTCTGTCTCGAGCTATGAAATTCAATGGCTAGATTGGATTTATCTTAGGTGGGCCCCACCTACTAAAAACAGTAGAAAAACAAAAAAATAATAAAAATAAAAATTGCATGCGGCAGCAGCGCTGCTGCTGTCAGAACGCAGCAGACGCTGCCTGCGGCTGGCGGACGGCCAGCGAGCTGGGCCTCACGGCTCCAGCTGTGGGCCCCACCGTGATGCGTGTCGACCATCAACTCCGTGCATTTGATGGGTCCCTACAAAATATATGTCCATTCCAAGAATCAGCCTTATAAGAGACTCAGGCGGGACACACCATCTAAAATCATATGAAAATATGCCTAAACATATAAAATCATTTGGTGGGGCCTACCTGAGTTTTGGATGTGATTGAAACTTGGTTTGGACCTCTAACTTTATGGGACACATATAATGGACGGAGTAGATCTGGTTAATGTGGGTCCCACCTAGGATTTAAAAAAAAAAGAAAAAAAATATGCATGCATGTACATTGACGTCCAGACTCTCTGGACGTCCAACGTTAAGTAGGGAGGGTCCCATTAGCCCCAATGGTGGACCCTACCATGATGTATGTTCTACATCTACGCCATTCATTTAATAGGTCTCCTTTTTTGATACGCTGGTTCTAAAAATCAGTTATAAAACGTTCTCGTATGGCCCACACCATCATCTTTCATGCGGTGGTATGTCAAGCCACATGGAATCAACTACTGGGGTCCACATGCAGCTTGGATCCACCTGAAACTCTGTTTGGACCCTTAAATTAGTGGGACACACACAATGAATGGGTTGGATTTGTGAACTACATCATGGTGGACCCCAAGATCACATAATCGTACCAAAAGTTTGGTGGACAAATAAATATTACAGTGGCTTAGTCCACGTGACTTTATAAAGAGGTTGTATGGCAAGTAAACATTGCGGTGGGCCCCTGGCCCATGTGACTTTATCAACAGATTGGATGCAAGTAAATGTTGTAGTGGGTCCAATGTCGTGTGACCCTATCGATTGGTTATAATAATAATAATAATAATAATAATAATAATAATAAATAAATAAATAAATATTGTAGTGGGCCCCAGGTCTATATGACCTTATTAACAGGTTGGATGCAAATAAATATTACAGTGGCCTAGGTTGGATGCAAATAAATATTATAGCGGGCCCTAGGCCCATGTGACCCTATCACCAGATTAGTTTGGATGGAAAATAAACATCATGTTGGCCCCGGTTTGGATGGACGGTATGTTGGGCCCTAGGATGGGTGGAAAATAAACATTTTGGTGGGTCTTACTTAAGACCCATTTATGCATGTGTTGTGTCCACAATTGTGGACCTCCATAGCGGGATATGTGACTTATCTATGCCTTCCATCCCAATGGGACGCACCACGATGCATGTGTTTCATCCAACCGCCCAACCATTTTTGGAAAAATGATTTTAAGGTTTAGGATGAAAATAATACAGATTTATTTATCAAGTGGACCATCGTGCACGGTGAGGATTGAACGGCTATCTTTGAAATCTTGAGACCTTATGATTAGATTAGATGGGAAATAAATGTTATGGCGGGCCTTGAAAATTTTAGTAGTGAAAATCATTATCACCACTTATATTTGAGTGTGGCCCATTTGATATATATGGGGCCCATTGGTGTGGCCCATTTGATGTATGTATGACCATGTTATGAGGCCTACTTTGATGTATGTTGTGGCCCATTTGTCAGGCCCACTTTGATGTATTTTTATCCACGCCATCCAGGGTAGGCACCCCATTATGATATATATCAGGGCTCATGGGTCGAGGCCCATTAGTGCTGCCTATTTGATACAACCCACTTGATGTGTACGGGGCCCATTAGTGCGGCCCATTGATGCAAGGCCTATTGTGACATGTATTGGGCCCATGACGCGTGACCCATTTGAAGCGTATAAGACCCATGGGTAGGGCCCACATATTATGTATTTGAAGCCCATGAGCAGGGCCCACCTGAGGTTTATATATGGGCCCCATTAATGTAGCCCACTTGTATTTGAGGCCCACGGGTAGCGGCCCATGGGTCGTGGCCCATTGTGATATATACTCGGCCCATACGTTGTGGCCCATTGAGATGTGTTTCCGACCCATTTAGTGAGGCCATTGTGAAATATTCCTACTCATGTGATGAAGCCCATCGAGATGTATTTCTGGCTCATTGATGCGGCCCAATGATGCCACCCACCGTGATGTGCATATTAGGCTAATGGAGAGGCCCAATGTATCGACCCACGGTGATGCGTAGGCCCACGTGCTGCGCGTGCAAGGCCCACCTGTGATGACTATTTGAGGTCACCTGTCGGATATTTGGGCCCACCTTATGTTTGACTCTACATGGGCCACTACTTGGGAGCAATGTTGGTTAAATGTCCACTTTGACGGGCGATGATGGTTGAATGTTCATATTCTGACCTTCCCATAGGCCATGTTCGACCAATCAATGAGGCTGATTATTGACCGATTCTGATTGACGTGACTGATTTGCCGATTCTGTTTATCGACTACCGATTATGATTGTTGTGGTCGATTGGCTGATTATCGACCAAGGCCAATCATCGTGGCCGATTGTGGATTTCGATTGTGATGTATATTCTGCCCGTAGGTTGAGGTCCACTATGATGTATAAAGGCCCATGGACGTGGCCCATTTTGATGTATATGTAGCCCATGTGATGCGTATTAGCCCCATGTGACGCAGCCCATTATGATTGTACAAAGCCCATTGTGGTGTGTTTGAGGGCTAGGCTATGGAGCCATTGTGATGTATGTTAGGCCCATGTGAAAGGCCCATCGTGATATGTATTAAGCTCTTGAGTAAGGCCCATGGTGTTCTATATTTGGCCCTTGTGTGAGGTCATAGGTCCACTATATATTAGGATCCATGAGGGCCATTCCTTGGGGGGGGGGGGGGACAATGTTGGTTAAATGTCCACATTGTCGGGGTCGATTGTCGATGCCGGTTGCTGATACCGATTATGAGTATGTGACAGCATAGCATCATGATACATGCCCATACGCATCATCTGCATGTTTGTTATGAGATGTGGTTGATCATTGCATATGTCATTGAGCATGTTGTTATGAGACTCCCTGATAGGCGGAGGTTATCTCACTTGAGCACGCAGTATGCACAGGATTGATGCATGACTGGATTGTATGACTCATGCATCTTGCATTATGATTACTGTATGCCCTAGTGACACCAGGGTCGTAGCCTCCACAGGCATATCGTGGATGGCCAAATGGGACACCGAAAATATTTTATTCTAGCATACGGGCGCCATAGATGTCCCTGGGTGAAAATCCCTAAACCTCCGTGGCCAGGAGACGCCCCAACGTCGAGACCGAGTGGATACATGAGCGCCCGAGTGCCGAATACCAGGAGGCCGCGTCTCCCACTGTGTCGTGGTCTGTTGGGAGGGGGTGTGGCCTTACCTGCCCGAGAGTAGGGGGCAATACTAGGCTGAGTTTGACCAGCTCGTGAATGGGTCCGCTATCAACATGCCGGATAGGTATTGGCAGACTATTGGCCAGGCGGATAGTGAGGTTTCTTACGCTCACTTGGACTGTGCGGCTGGGAGAGCGGCAGTGCCATTTGGAGTGTACTAAACCCCGGTGATGATCCCAGAGATGAACCGTACTGATATGTGGATTTAGTGAGCAGGAGTTGTATACTCATTCATGCATTCATTCATTCACTATCTACTCGGGTTGGTGGTATGCAACTAGTTGTTACGTGTGCCTTCGCAATGGCCAGGATTTCGGTTGGGGCGCGCGACTAACCTGAGATCAGGAGTTTACCACATTGAATCTGACTATCCAAATTTAGGTATGGGACTGGTTTGGATAGAAGTCCCTTGTGATAGACCCCATAGCCTGTGATACTACGCACTACCATCCCGACTTCACACTCCAGCATGGTCATTCCATTCGCACCGCATATTGCATTACATCCGCGGCATACGACATCTTGGGTTACTGTGCTTCTGCATTTATATGGTCTAGATATGGCTGACGTATTTGTGAACAAATAAGGAATTATATAACCCATTGCATTCTCGGCATTTGATATTTGGCTCTTTATGACTCCTCGTTTGCGTAGCTGTTATATATTACGTATTCTGATATTGATTGGCTCATGGACTTGCTCGTATTTCCGCTTACTCTGTTATCGTATGATCTATGATCTTGTGAGTATTTCTGTTTACTCTGATAATTCCTGCTCTTGTCAGTATTTCTGCTTACTCAGATAATTCATGATCTTGCTAGTATCTTTGCTTATTCCGATATTGTACGATTTATGGATTACCAGTACTTCCAGTTTTTATGATAATGACATTGTATTGAATACTTGGCACTTACCTTGTGCACACACTTACACCACCTCCTAAGCTTTCTATAAGCTTATGCATGATAGATGCGTGCAGGTGTTATTAGGTTGCAGCAGCGTTGAGCTTGGAGCGTGCAGTTGTATTCTGGAGCTTTGATTTCGATATATGTATTTTCCCTTTCAGCATTGTACTCAAATGATTATATTAGTGGATATGTGATGATGATGTTGCCTTTGTCAATTGGGTAATCTTGTGGTTATGCTTATTACGAGTTAAATGTATATACAAAAAAAAAATCCTCCTTGTAGGATCCCAGGATCGGAATCTGGCATATGGACGCTAGGACTCGAGAATGGGGTACTACGGAGGCTGTCGGCACCGGATTCAGTAATCGGGATTCCTACGAATCCGATTTCTGGGTTTGGGGCGTGACACACTCTCTCTCTCTCTCTCTCTCTCTCTCTCTCTCTCTCTCTCTCCCTCCGTTCCCTTATCAGAGCATTCCCTACGCTCTTCTTTCCCTGATCCTCTCTCTCCCTCCCTATCTCTGCTCCATATCTCTCATTCTCCTCCCTCTCTCTCCAATGCATCAGCTGTGAACACCCTCTTCTCTCTCTCTCTCTCTCTCTCTCTCTCTCTCTCTCTCTCTCTCTCTCCATTGCAGTAGCCGTGAATCTCCTGCCCGAAGATACACATGCCATGAAGCTCCTCTCCACAGGTTTGATATCTTCTTCTATTTGTATCTCTTTTCCTGTCTTTCAGATTTGATATACGCCATCTGTTTGTTGAAATGGCATGCTATCTGTTTGTTGAAATGGCATTGTATCTATTTGATGAAATGGCTTGCTATCTGTTTGTTGAAATGACATTCATGCTAGGAGATATTGACCAGGTTTTTTTTTTTTTTTAAATTTTTAATGCAACGTCCCCATCCCATTTAATTCATGAGCCTTAATTTTCAGCTTAGAGTCCAACCCTCATAGAGTTGTTACCAAATTATCACCAAGCAGGCTGTCCCTGGAAGTTCATCAGTACAGGATAGCCCACTCACCCTTGGTCCACCAATTCAACAGTTTAGATAACTGGCTTCTTTTCTCACTCTTTTTTTTTTCCTGCTATCTCAGCAGTCCCCCCTATTTCCCTATTTTTCGTTCTTAATAAATTCCAATTGCTTTAAAATGCAGACATGAAAAACCCCTATGAAATCCTTAGGAAACGAAAACTGTGGAATTTTGGATTTGATGTACGGTCAAGTAGCAACTTGCCTTGCCACTCAGAACCATGGAAATCTAGATTTAACATGTTTTTTAGGGAATCATTTTACTCATTTTTTGAGGAAACTTTGGAAATGGAAATCAATTTTCACCTACAACTGGGTATTCGCAATCTAGGGAAAACATCACATTTGTGGAAATAGATTTCATTTCCATGATTTTCCATTGTTTGCCACCAAGCCAAATACCCTTAGTTAATTCTTGTGTATGTATCTTTAGAGATGAATCAATGGAGAGATGGGTTGCTTTATAAACATGTAGACTTGTTATCTGCATCCCATCTCGTGCCTACCCTGCCCAATGGTCCATAAAATCTGTAATGGCCACATGGACCCTCAAATCATTTCTTGGAGGTAGTCCTAACTCAACCTACTATAGGGGAGTTTGATAAGAAAGATCAAACCCACTGAAACTCTCAAGATGACAGCAAGATGACCATTTAAAGTTATTCCATTTCGTTGTGGAAGAAAACTGAAAGGTGGGAACTTCATATGGACAATCATCATGGATGTGCTACTTTTCATCTTCCGAATAAGAATCCGCACTCCAACCTAACATTGTCAAGTTGTCTCTTTTTTAAATTTTAACAAACCAAGTGAAATTTCCTCTTGCTTGGTATTTTTTTTCAAGAACTGCATTCAGCACCCTGAATGACCTCCAAACCATTTGGACAGGAAAAGAAGATGTCCCAAAACAATTGTTTGGTTGTTATGATGCTAGTTTTTCACAATCCCAAACAGAAAGTCTGAAACATTCAACACCACATTTATTTATTTTTTAGCATTTCTTCATGTTAGTAGTTCCATAAAAGAGTGCCTAAAAACCACTTTAAACATCCAAGCTGACTAAGATCACACTCAGAAGTAAACAATCACAAAAATCACAACTTATTTGTTTTTGTATTGCGAATTAAACCCATTTAATTAAAAAATATGTGATGCATTATTAACCATCAAGACCTAAATGACAAATCCCAAATTGAAATGCACACCCAAAATAGCCAAAACTTGTTGATAGCCATGAAGAACTCAAGTCTCGAACACAGCTCAGGCCCTGTTTGATTGCCACTTAAAAATGATTTCATCTCATTTAACAGTAATGATGTATTAGAGAAAATATTTTATGTAAATTATGGGTTATCAAAATATGTAAATCATTTTACTCTTTCTGCCAACGCAACTTGTAACTTTGGTTCCATTGTATTGTTTTTTTCTTCTAGAATGTAGAATCTCTAATGTTCTTTATGATAGAAAACAAACTATTTCCCACTCACCTGACAAAGGATGCATCTAGCTCCTTGGACAAAGTTATCTTGATCATTGACACGTGCCTTGTGGTTTCAAGGCTAAAAGGTGTACAAAAGGCACTTATCAGATACCAATACCTATATAATAACCACAACAAAGGAAACAATAATAATAATATTAGTAGTAATGGTTGTAACAAACCATAATCATAAATAAGGTATGCACACAATTATATAAAATACAATGCAACCATCCATTTCAAGTATATATCTTTAAATTCTCTAATCATTCATTGCCTGTATATATTTTCTGGAGATATGATTTTAGATAGTCCCCCATCACTCCCATACTGAATCTTCTTTACCCCATGACATCAGGAAGCTCATTCTGCAAAATCATCTACAAACATTGAGAGAAAGCAATCACTTGGCTTGGTCAGGTTTGTCAAACTACATATAAACAAAAGAAATTAGGTGAAAAATGGAAAAGACAAATGAATTTGTAAGATTCAAGTTTTAAAGCACTCCTTTATCAAGGACAAACTTCCACTAATGTTGCAATAAAGTGCACTATCACCATCCATTTTTGTTGTTGTTGTTGTTCTTCTTCTTCTTCTTTTTTTTCTAATTAATGCAAAACAAGTCTATGATTGACAAATGGTCATATTAGTGAAATAGTTTGTTTTCTTTGTTGTGCTTGTAATCGCATGCTTATGCACCAGACCCTCATCAAGGGGGCTGTTATGTATTTGAGCTATTATATCACGATGGTGCTTTTCTCTATAATGCACACATGTCATGATGTTCCACATATTACATTGAGGAATCTGTTTACCGTACATGTGCTGCACGAGTGTGTGACCATAGCAACTGTTGGGCTATCACGTGGGTGGGCTGCAACTCAAAGTTTGGATTTTGATAGCCATTTGATTAGTAGTCTGTGAATGGATGGTTTAAAAAAGGTGGAGCAGACTTCCTTATTCAACAGGGAAAGTTTACAATGAGAAAATGATTAAAATCATCCAACTGCTATTGTTCTCTTGGTCATTGCTCCACAAACATGATTACCTGTGTACCACATGTACTAGGACATCCGTCTTGATCACCATAAATGTGAATCAATCACTTTTATATATATATATATATATATATATATAGAGAGAGAGAGAGAGCAATTTTTTTCACCAAAGGTGACAAAGAATACACATTTGAAATGGGATGAATGATGAATATGGGTATGTACACTTTTCTTGAGCTATATCCCATTTTTGAGATGAAGATTTTGCTTCGCTTTAGGAAAATGGGTCAAATGTGAAGACAACTAACACAGGAAAGACCTTATAAAAATCTGATCATGGCGATGGTTAGCTTAGAACCGTTAGCTTATGTTAAATTTATGCAGAAGTCTTGGTGCCTTTTTTTTCCCCCATTGAATATGGTTTCTGACCATTGTCTATTTGTTGGTCATCATCTAATATGGAATATTTGGTGGGGTGGAATATAAGATCACCATTTTGGATTATCAATCAATGGGCCCCACATTTTTTATCAGCAAACTGCACACTCAGTTATTGCAGTAGCTGCATCATGACATTTCCATGTTAGTTTACCCGATCTAGTCCCTTGTGATATGCCCATGAAAAGTTAAAGTTATTCAAAGACTAAACTCCAAAGATAGTCATAGATGCATGTGTTTAGAATTAGATCCATGAATGGGTGAAAAATAATAATACTTATTATTTGTTTTTGTAAGGTGCAGGTTCAAAATGAACCCCAGGGTTAATTAGGATCCGGCTATAACAGATAGGGAGAGGATGACACTAAGTTTTCCGAACCCTCGTTTTATTTATGGAATCAAAAGCTTTGTGAAGTTTGCACGAGAACACCTTCCTGGTAGAGAAACCATTCTTTATCCATGTGCCACTTGCAGATGTTTACGATTACCGGTTTCTTATGATGATTTGGAAATACATCTAATGAAAAATGGATTCGACTCAAGCTATAGGGTTTGGGACATGCATGGAGAGCATGTATCACCTAAGCGTACTGAATATGCATCAAGTTCCCAATAGTACCACAATGTCCTGAACTTAAATGAGGTTCACAACGCGATTGTTCAAGAACTCGGTGGTAATAACCTAAATGAAGTTGTACAGGATGAGCTGAATGTGACCCCTGTAGTCGAAGGCGTCTTTGGGGAAAATGAAACTGATGATTTTGAAGAAAATCTACGAGATGCAATGACTGAGCTATACCCAGGGGCCTAAGATTTCACCGTGCTAACTTTTATTGTACAACTTTTCAAATTAAAGGTGAACCATGGATGGAACAAAAAAAGCTTTACAGAGCTCCTTCAACTACTAAAGGTGTTACCTTCCGGTAATAAGGCCCCTACTAATACTGCCAAGCGAAGAAGATCATTACAAAGTTGGGTCTTGATTATGTGAGGATCCATGCTTATCCAAATGACTGTATCATGTACTGGAAAGAGAACGAGATGAAAACTAGTTGTCCAACTTGTAAAGCTCCTAGGTTCAAGATAGAAATGAATGTTGAGAAAAAACAATCTAAAGTACCTGTCAAGGTGTTAAGGTATTTTCCATTAACACCAAGGCTATAAAGAATGTTTAGTGTGCCATGGTTAGCGAAAGAAATGTCCTAGCACTCAACCAGAAAATTGCAACCTGAAAAGATGGAGCATCCGGCTGATTCTATTGAATGGAAGAATCTCGATGAGAAGTATATGGATTTTTCAGCTGAGCCTCGCAATGTTCGATTGGGCCTGGATACAGATGGGTTTAATGCATTCGGTGCTTTCACTACAGCTCATAGTTCATGGCCCGTTATATGTGTGACGTACAATCTTCCACCAAAGCTTTGCATGAAACCTCAGTTTACTATGTTGACTTTGCTCATTGAGGGACCACAACAACCAGAAAAGGAAATTGATGTTTATTTACGACTATTGATTGATGAATTGCAAGACTTATGGCATAAAGGGGACATGACGCTTGACGTATATCATAAAAATAAATTCAAGATGCGTGTCGTTTTGCTCTGGACAATCCATGACTTTCCAGCATATGGTAATGTTTCTGGTTGTAGGACCAAAGGTGAGTATGGTTGTCCTATACGTGGTCCCAACACAGATTCCTTGCGACTCCAATATGGAAAGAAACATGTTTATATGGTCACAAACGATGGTTGTCAATGTCAGACCAGGTAAGGAAGGACACAAGTGCTGGCACATTCAATAAGAAGGTGGAGATACGATGTCAACCCATTCGTCTGGACGGGATTAAGGTTGAAAGACAGATTGCGAACCTGCATATGCAATGGGGGAAGACTGAGAAGAGGAATATGAGGGGTATTGATGGAGACTGACAAGAGCTAACGGGTGATGTTGAATCACCATGGTTCTTCAAACGGTCTATATTATTTGATCTGGAGTATTGGAAAGATATTCCAGTGCGTCACAACCTTGATGTTATGCATGTCGAGAAAAATATATGTGAAATCCTTATTGCCTTGTTGTTGAACACACCTGGCAAGACAAAGGATGATGTTAATGTGCATAGGGACCTGAAACAGTTGGGAATTAAGAAGCGTCCATGGCTGAAAAAGTGCAATGGCAAGATGATTCAGAAACAAGGTCCTTTTTGTTTAAGAAAAGAAGAGAAAAAGCTTTTCATCCAGACTTTGCATGACTTGTGTGTTCTAATCAGTTTTAGTGCGAATTGGAAGACCATCATAAAGGGAGATTACATGAATTTAAAGGGAATGAAGTCTCATTCTTACCATGTGTTGATGCAACATTTGTTCCCAGTTCTCATTCAGCATACATTCAGGGATAGGAAGGTCATTCGTCCTATAATTACAAGCTTTTACACCTTCTTTAATGCCTTATGCTCGACAACAGTAGACATTCAAACGCTCCTCACTCTTGAGAGGGGTATGGCTAGGACGTTATGTCAGCTTGAGATTATATGCCCTCCATCTATATTTGTCGTGATGATGCATCTGTCGATCCACTTGGCTTACGAGGCTCGCATATGTGGTCATGTATACTATCGATGGATGTATCCATTCAAAAGGTACGCTATAAGTTTAGTAAGAATAATCTGGCTTAACATCTACGGTTGTATGTATCTGTAATGTATCATTGTCTTTGTCAGGTTCATGAAGACATTCAAGGCCTATGTCCGTAACAAGACGCGACCTGAGGGTTGCATTGCATAACAATATATCCAAGAGGAGACAATTATATATTGCAACCAATACAGAGGAAAATAAAAAACAAGCCTCTTGGAAAAATTGGAAAAAGGGTTTGATAGAGTCATTTCAGGACTACAAAAGTTGCAAGATGTTGTTGATGACGATGTTAGTCTAATAGGTTCAGGTCAAAGTGTTACCCTAGCGTGTATCGAATACGAACAGGCTCGTACATGGGTACTGAAGAGTCATCCTAGCTATGATGTGTGGGAAGGGTATGCACAATTAGCTCATTTGTATATATCTTCTTTACCTTATGCAATTTCAATATAACAATGGTATCAAATAATGCGCAGGAAGCACAAAGATTTCTTACAGCGATGTTATAGGACCAACAGGGTGCCTAGCGAGGATGAATTCATACCTTGGTTGAAGAGGCAACCAGAGTTTAGCGAATCTGACGATAAAGAATTTAAAGATATAGTGAGAGGACCTCTAGCTTTTTGTACTCAATACAATAAGTATTGTATTAATGGTTTTCTCTTTGTCACTAAGGACTATGAGGAGAATAAAACGAACCAAAACAGTGGTGTTATGATAGAGGGTATGACCACTTTCCGATCTAGTGCTAAGGATATGAATACAGTGGATGAAAATCAACCTTACTATGAAGTCCTTCATGGAATTATCCAATTGGACTACAAAACAGGGTACAAGTCCATCTTATTTAAGTGTGATTGGGTGAAGGTGACGCATCATGGTGTTTCTTTTGATGTCGAAGCGAATCTAAGATTAGTAAATTTGTCCAGTCTTTACAGTTCAGACAAATTGGGTGACGAGCCGTTCATTCTTGCGGAGCATGCCACATAAGTTTTCTACTCCAGAGATCCAAAAAATCCTAAATGACATGTGGTATTGGAGGTTTCAAAAAAGATTTTTATCGAAGAAGAGACATGCCATCTATCTGAACGATTTAAGGATGTAATTGATGCCGATGAAGGACCTAATCTCACCTCATCAGCAATTGTTGATAAGTTGATATTCAATGAACCTGAAGACATCAGTGTTGTAGTCAAGAAAATAAAGAAAAGAAAGCGACAAGGAGAATCTCTTAAATTGTTTATATTTACTAAGCATGTAACAATATGATATTTATTGGAGGAAATCTAATCAAGGTATGGATAATGTAGTGAATTGTTTGTACTTTATCTGTTATCCAAATTATTGTATTAATCATTAGTGTTTTTATTTTATTTTATTTTATTTTATTTTAAACAGGCACATGGATTCACAACTAGAGGCATTGGGTGTGCACTTGACCGAGACTACAGATGCGAGCAAGACTAAAGGTAATATGATATTTCTCCTTAATTAGATATGTAAATTTCAATTTTCTTATATATTGGTGGTAATCAACGATGTATATATATAACTGTTATTCTTTTTATGTTGTTGTGCCAGCTTCTTCTTCTTCGTCTAGAAAGAGAGGTCCTACTAGGGGTGCTTTTTTACATGAGCAACCTGATAAGAAAAAAGTCCTAAAGAAGAATGAATTCGGGCAACCGAATGAAGATTGTCTTGAACAAAAGCAATTTGCATCGCATATCGGTATCCTCACCCGTACTCATATCCCGATCATATACCAAGACTTTCGCCAGGTGCCTCATGCACACATTCAAATGATCATAGAGTCATTGTCATGGGCTTATGAGTTTGAGGGTCAACGTTGGGATGCGAGTCTTATATATGTAACAAAACACATCAAGGAAACATGGCGAAATTACAAAAAAAGGTTGATTGCAAAATATATTAAAGACAAGGATCTTGCAGTTGTGAGAGACAGTCCTGCCCCTCCAGGCATCCCTATGGAGGATTGGTTAGTCTTTGTGAATCAACATGGCACTGAGGAATTCAAGAGAGTAAGCGAAAGGAATAAAATCCATCAGTCCAAGCTAAAAGGACTTGTGTGTTTTAGGAGGAACAGCATGGCTGTTATTTGCCATCAGATGGTATGTATTATTTATTTATAAATATAGGTATTATAGTTTAATATTGAATTTACTTTTGAATTATCACTCATCTAACTCCATTAATATGTAATGTGCCAAAGGCGAAGGAGCGGAATCTTACCTCTGATGTCGAGATAGGTAGACATGATGTTTACTTAAGAGCACATACAAGCAAGGACAAAGTTGTCCAGTATCCTGACCTTGTTGTAAGTACATCCCCTTCTACCACTAACCAGTACCTTTATGAGATGCCAATGTATAGCTTTGAATTATTTTACATACAGTTGTATTTTGTTGCAGGAAAAATTAGATGACCTTTATTCTAACAATCCTTCTTCTAAGATTACCGGCGTTGACGATGCCCTTACACAGGTAATGATAAAATTTAAAAATTACAGTGAGATTCATGGTAATTATGAATTTTCTAATAACTTGATTTGTAATGTTTTACAGTTGGTTAGTTCTGACAGTAAAGGGCGAATGCGGGGTCTAGGTTGCTCAATAACTAAGACAGGACTGAAGATGTCAGCCCCTGCCCGTTCAAAGGTAGAGAATTTAATAAAAGAAAGAGATGGCCTAGTGCAGGAGATATTTGATATAAAGAAATCATTGCCCAAGATGGAGTCCTGGATGGAGTTGCAGCAACACGCACAATCTACTCAAAACCTCTCATCACCAACAATTGCTAAATCCGCTCAGGCATCATCGGTATGCAAGTGTAAATTTGCTACAGTATTGAACTTACAATTATTTTCGATATCAATACTAATGCCATTTTATATGTGTACATGTAGCCAAATGTTATATATATCAGTAGGAGATGCGACTTGCTTGGTTGGGGAAATCGTGATGTAGTTGCTCGTGGTCAAGTACGCGAAGTTAATCCAAATGCAGTTGTCCATTACGAACCATTAGAGGAGGGAGCTTTTGTTGTTACCCTGACTGAGATTATACATCCTGACACTCGTTTGTGGAAAGAAGATGGGTTCGCAACTACACATGGAGAGGCCGGTCCGGGATCACTTGTGCAATGGGGGAAGGAATCTTTGAGATTTCGATAATTTGAACAAATTTGGTACTTTATAATTGAACTTGGTGTGGATGCTTTGTTTAGTTTATATGATGTTTCGCTTGTTTTTTTTTTTGGTTAATTTTGAACTAATTTGGCACTTTAGTTACTTTATATTGATGAACTTAAAACTTGGTTTGATTTTTAATTACTTTATATTGATGTTTTGCTTGTTTTTTTGGTTACTCTATATATTGTTTGGTTTGGTTTTTGTAATTTTGAATGAATTTTATAATCTATATTTAAACATATTAGACTCCATTTGGTTGTCACAAACCAAATGGAGCCTAAGCCCCTTTTTAACTCCGCCAATTCAACTCCTTGCATTGCCGGTCCCAAGCCCGGGTAAAGGAGGAGGGAGAATGGGCATCAAGGTGAGTTGTGAACTTTTCCTTCATTTTCTGATTATCTATTTATTCTATGTCAATCTTCATGGTTCATTATTCATTGAAACCTGATTATCTATTTATTTGTTATTGTTTTACAGGATGATGAGAATGATATCAATGACTTGACTGGTTGTCACGCCCCGAACTCGGAAACCGGGCTCACAAAATTCCCGCTCGCCGAACCCGGCGCCGACAGCCTCCGTAGAACCCCGTTCTCGGATCCTGATACCCATTCACCAGGTTCCGATCCTGGGATACTACAAGGAGGGTTTCAAATCATCAGTCTGATTCATAATAAGCATAACAAAAACATAACCCACAAACAATAACCACAAGAACACCACCACAAAATCCACTATGATCAAAAACTTTTTAGTACAATGCGACAGAAAGGGAAAATACAATGTAGTGCAAAAGATAGAAACTCCAAAGCTCGTCTGCACGGTCCAACTACGGCGAGACTATGGCTGCGACTGCGTCCTGGCGTCACCTGCACGCATCAATCGTGCATAAGCTTATAGAAAGCTTAGAGGGTGGTGTAAGTATGTGCGCAATATAAGCGTGCTCAAAATGTAAGGTCAGAGTAATGCGAAATCATGGCGATGAGTACATGAATGCAATCAGCCGTACCAAGGCTATGCGGTGCAATATATGAATGTCATTGGCCATAATACGGCCATGCGATGTGAGATGCAACTCAAGCATGCCAATCCTCATCATGTATCAGTACAGTTCTCATTCTGGATAATCACCGGGGTTCAATACACTCCAAATGGCACTGTCGCTCTCCTAGCCGCACAGTCCAAGCGAGCGTAAGAAACCTCACTATCCGCCTGGCCAATAGTCTGCCAATACCTATCCGGCACATCGATAGCGGACCCATTCGCGAGCTGGTCAAACTCAGCCTAGTATTGCCCCCTACCCTCGGGTGAGTAAGGCCACACTCCTTTCCAACCGACCACGACACAGTGGGAGACGCGGCCTCCTGGTATTCGGCCCTCATGCGCTCATATATCCACTCGGTCTCGACGTTGGAGTCATCCTCTGGTACCATCGGGTTTAGGGATTTTCACCCAGGGACGTCTATGGTGCCCGTATGCCAGAACCAAATATTTCTGGTTTCCAATCCTGCCATCCACGATGTGTCTGTGGAGGCTATGGCCCTGATGTGGCTAGGGCATACAGTAACTACAATCACACAAATGCAAGTGCATGAATCACACGATCAATCATGCAACAGCCCTGTATATACCATGCACTTATATGAGGCAACTCCGCCTATCAGGGAGCCCATAAACAGTCTATCCAAAGGTATATGCTATGATCGGTCACTCCTCACATCAGGCATACATATGGTGCGAATGATCATGAATCATGGATCTATACAAAACATGTATAAAGAGATGGGCTCTAGGTATAATGGAGACGGCCCTAGACGGCCTACTTACCATAATTATGGGCCTATCAGTGGGCCTTAGGGAGAGTTATAATGTGGGCATTTAACCAACATTATCCATTCAATGTGGACGTCAAACCAGCATTGAACCCAAGGCGTGGCCCGTTACAAAATCAATACATATAACGCGGTGGAATTACACTACATTGGGCCTTATGTACATCCTATTGGGCCTTGACCCGTGGGCCTCCAGTACATCAAATGGGCCTAATAAGACGGGCCTAATACAAATCAAGGTGGGCCTCAACAAGGACCACTTAATACATGAAGATGGGCCTCCACAATGGGCCTTAATTATCTCCAACACAGTTGGACAGTTGGATGAAACACATACATCATGATGGAGCCCACTCTAATGGAGGGTATGGTGTATAATACATACATAAGTGGGTCCCATGCGGGGCCTACCATAATGTTTATTCCCCATCCAACCCATTGATAAGGTCATTCAGACCGGGGCCCACAGTAGTGTTTATTTTCCAAGCCACCTAGGGCCCAACATAATGTTTATTTTCCAACCAACTGTTCATATGGTCATGTGGACCAGGGTAGGGCCCACTGTAGTGTTTATTTATCATCCAATCTATCCATAAGGTCACATGGGCCTGGATAGGGCCCACTAATATTTATTTTTCATACAAAATGGGCCACTGTAATGTTTGTTTTCCCATACAACCTGTTGATAGGTTGTGTGGACCAGGGGCCCACTGAAATGTTTATTTGTGCCCAACCTGTTCACAGGGCCATGCAGCCAGGGAGGGGCCCACCCAAATGTTTATTTTTCATCTGACCTGTTGATCGGGTCGCGCGGGCAGGGAGCCCACCAAAATGTGCATTTGACGTCTAACCTGTTTATAGGGCCACCCGAATGGGGGTGGACGTGGGGCCCATCAAAATGTGGTTCACAAATCCAGCCCATCCATTATGTGGGTCCCATCTAAATGATGGTACCGACCAAGTTTCAGCAACATCCAAAACTCAGGTAGGCCCCACCAAGTAATTTTATATGTTTTGGCATGTCTTCACATGATTTTAAATGGTATGGCCCACATGAGTTCCGTATAAGGCCGATTTTTGGGATGGACGGTCAGTCCATGGGGACCCATCAAATGCACGGTTTGGATGGTCGAAAGGCATCAAGGTGGGGCCCACAATTGGGCCGTGAGGGCCTGCTCGGTCCGTCCGCCCGTCCTCTGACAGCGGCAGCAGCAGACGCTGCTGCCTCTGATTCAAAATTTTTTAAAAAAAAAAAAAAACCAATGTTTCGATGGTTTTTGATAGATGGGGCCCACTACAGACGAATCCATCCCGGCCATTGGTCCCTGTGGCTCGATATAATCCCATCGAGTCCAATATTGGATGGTTTTTGATATATAGGAGCATCAGGGAGGTATTTTAATGGCAATGCCGCTACTTCCTTTGGTATGGCCTGCTTGATTTTCAGATTAGTCTAAAGTTTTGGTTCAACGGCTGAAATGAATTGAGTAACGGAATAGACGGCGTGGATCAGTCTCATACATCAAGGTGGGGCCTGCAGGGGCAGCCTACTCCAAAAGGCTCCCTTTTTTTTTTTAACGTTTGCTAGCTTGTGAGTACACCCCACCGTCAGTATACATACTCCATGTTGGCCACGCCCGTCCAGCATCCACTGACGCTGGACGGTGTGGATAAACGCATGCATTATGGTGGGTCCCACATGGACGTGGCCCACCAAATATATACATATAATACATATATTATATTATATATATAATACATATTATATTATATATATTATACATATTATATAAAATATAACATATATATATATAAAGCATTTGGCCCACCTAAACAGTGGATGGTGTGGATCATCACCTACAATAGGATGGGCTACACCGTCTGATGTAGATGGACGGGTAGATATAACACATATTGGTGGGATCCACACCATTATAAAGGAAAAGAGGGAGAGATAGAGAGAGAGATGTACGGTGAGATAGAGGAACCCCGCCACTATGGGCCCTCTTGATTAATTCACATACATCCAAATGGGTCCCACCCACAAGTGGGCCCTAAAATTTAAAATAATGACAAATCACCCACCTTATCTTCCTTCTCCTTGCTCCCTTGGACTCCTTAGCTCCTTACCTTCACTTTTAACGGAGGTTGATGAAAGATGAATGGTTGAGATTGGAGATGAGAGGGTGGGCCACACTTGAAGTTGAGAGAGTGTGTTGGATGTGTGAAATTTCTCATGGAATTTGGATATTTGCTAGAGAATGAGAGAGAGAGAGATAGAAATAATGGGTGTAAGGACGGATGGAGTGGTGTTGTAAGGATGGGAGATAGATGGGAATGGATGAGTGTTGAAATTTTGTAAAAGAAGTATGGCCTTAGTTGAAAATGAGGTAAAAGAGGAATGGTGAGGTGGAAAGATGGTGGACTTTTGGAAAAAGAGGGAATGGGTGTAGTACTTGATGTATGGGATGCATTAATGGTTGATTGATGGGACTAATTGTGTAGAGATTCCCTCGAAATCCGCAACGCGTGGTGTTTCTTCAGAATAAACGCAGATCGGCATCTTCTTGCCTGGGTATCGGTTCGGTGCACAAGTCACGGCATTGAAACCGTGACGACGACGTGGTCGCTATGATACAACTTTCGGATCAAGCCGACGTCGATGCACGGGACCTGGCTTAGGATCGTGCGCAAGCACCGAATACGGTGCGAAGGTTGCCAGAATTTGACCGGAAGGACCGCGGAAGCTAACGGAACAGTACGGATTAGGACACGGGTCTTACACTGGTAAGGCATCTGGGGTTTGCAAATTTTGGGTTTGTTAGAATGCTTATACATGGTATTTTTCTTTGATTTTACTATGCTCCTGTCAGGTAAGTGGCTCGGAAATAGACAAATAAGATGCAATTGGGTTGCTAAAGGAGCTGGCTTTGCTGAGGAAAAACCCCAAAGTGAAAACGAAAATCAAAACATGGTGGTCCTGACAAATGGTAGTTCAGGTAGTATGTGTACGGTATCCTCCATTTTCTCCTTTCTATTGAAAGTTAGGACCATTATTTCAATGCCAATGACAAATGACAAACCAGACTCCCATCTCCTTTTTGTGTTTGTCAATGGAATAGACCATTTGGTGGACTTACCAAACTGTCAATTCCACTGGTATCGATTTGAGTCTGTACTAAATGATGTTTAAAATCATGGAATTCTTGTTCATCATTCATGTACGGGGTTTTTGTTCTAGAGATCATAGCTTTTATGCATTTGATGATTAAATAGAATTTCCTTGTTTTATTTCAATGTCACTAAGGAAAGACTTTGCAGGTACACTCACAATTGGTGGCATGTTGTTGTTTGTTATTTGGAAGGTCATTTTCCAATTAACAAAGTGCTAGAACTTCTCTTATTTTCCTTCTTCCTTTCATAAAGGTTCCAGCCATGTTTGGAGGCCATGCTGCGAGCTGAAACTGACCTCCAACTGGGCCGTGAAGAGAGTTGCAGCAGGCCTTTAAATGGGCTTCAATCCAAGCTATAAACAAGCCTCAACCTTAGGCTGAAACTAGGCCTTCTTCAGGCCACACAAGGGAGTTGAAAAACATCCTTCAGCTAGCCCCAAATCTAAGTCGAAATACCTCCCAGATAGGCCGTAAAGATGCTGAAAATCGGCCCTCAGTCGGACCTTCTGCTGGCCATGAAACGCATAAAGATATGGGCTGAGTGTAGCCTAGTTGCGAAAGTGTTTTGAGCCAGAAATAAGGCCTTCAATCAGACCGCGCAGAGGGCTGAGAAACGCATTTCAGATGCCTCACAGTCGAGCTAGACATGGCTCACGATCAGGCCATGAAACTTGGATCCAAACGGTCTCCATCTGGGCCGTGCTGCGTGCTGAAAACAAGCTCCAGATGGGTCCGATTTGAGTTGAAATCAGGGCCCAACTGGGCCTTAATCTGCACTAGAAACTGGCCTTAAACAGGCCCTTAGTACCAACCTTACAGCTAGGCTTTTTATGGGCAGCAAATCAGTCCAGGCCAGACCTCAATTGGGCCTTCCATCTAGGCTGAAACCAGCAAAAAAAAATCAGGCAGTGGACTTGTGTCCAACCCCTGCACTATACATTACAGATTGCATGTTTGATATTTCCTTATATTTCATGGTAAGCAATTTTGAGCAGTTCTGCATTAATTTCACAAATGAGAAGCTGCAACAGCATTTTAACCAGGTTAGCTTACTCTATGACAAGTTGTTGCCTCTATCTTGGAAACCTCTAATATCTTGATTTTTTCTTGGGTTGTGTATTGACAACATGTCTTCAAAATGGAATAGGACGAGTACACAAAAGAGGAAATCAATTGGAGCTACATAGAGTTTGTTGATTCATAGATAAATCGGCTAGTATGTACATTGCTCACTTGTGCGATACTACCCAAATTGCACTTTTGTTTTGCTGTTGATTTATAGGTTTGATCTGGAACTGCAGATATTTCCTTGGGATGTGTCTCGCATTTGAGCATCAACGTAGGCAAAAGCAATCCTAACAAAAACAAGACTAATTCAATTCCATCTTCAATAGACAACAACGTGCATTCTTGCACACACTTCTTATTGTAATTGGTGCATTCTTGCACGTGCTTATTTTTAAATTTCGATGCATTCAATTGTGAAAGGATTTATGACTTTGAAAACGAAAGGGAGAGGCTCATTATGGAGAAGGACGCAATCATTCAAGAGCATGCTTCCCTGGAAAATCAATGAAATAGTATGATTCAACACCTAATTGATGTTTGGTTTTGCATTCAAGAGCACACACTTCTTTGTTTTCTTTTCCATGACATTGAAATAGTATGATTCAACACCTAATTGATGTTTGGTTTTACATTTTTTTTAAGAGGAAGGTTAATGGACATGCATCTCAGTTAATCTGATTGATTGCTTTCAGCCTTGAGAAGAGGGTCAACAAAAACGTTATGGCAATGTTCGAGCAAGCTGAAGATGAATACAATGACTTATTATCCAAGAAAAACATCATTGAGGTATATTGTTGTATTTCTCAGCCTGTAAAGGATCTCATCTTTTTTTTTTTTTTTATTAATTGAATTTGTTTATATTTGAAGTTGTTTGTTTACTGTATTCTTCTCTTCTTAGAATGATAAGTCAAAAATCAAGAAGGTGATTGAAGATATTGATGAAAATAAGAAGAAAACACTAAAACTTACTTAGGTTAAAGTGGATAAGTGAGTCAACACTTCTCTGCTCTCATGTTCCAGTTCATATTTTGTGCTTTCTAGTTGAAAATCAAGAATGCCATTTACTTTTGTTGGTATATTTTAGCGAAAGAAATTTCCTTTTTGGATTATGTTAGTGTGCATGATTTTAGCGTTTCAGATGGCTGAAACTATGGTCCAAATTATAGTATTTGGCTTCCTTGGATCCCTGGATCAGACGAATTCAGTGGATCCCGAGGACAGGCCGTGTTTATGTATTTGCTCGAAATTAATGGAGCAGACTAGGATGTGCATCGGAGCTATCCAGATAAGCGGGGATCCCTGGAAGGTGGGAACTGCTGTTATGACCATGATGAAGTTGTCCATTTCCTATGGATAACATTGGAGGGGCCTGACAATTTGGACAGGCCATGTTTATGTATTTACTTAAAATTGATGGAGCAGACACAGATGTGCGTCGGAGCTATCCGGATGTTGAGCGGAGGTCCCTGGAAGATGTGAACCGCTGTTATTACCATGATGAAGCTGTCCATTTCCTATGGACAACATTGGAAGGGCCTGGCCAATTGGAGCAGGCCGTGTCTATATCTGTATTTGCAGGGACTATACCCTTAATCTATAACCTAAACCTATTCTCAAATCCCAAAACCTATAACTACAACCTAAACCTATAAACTATAACATAAACCTACAACCTAAACTCAATTCCCTAAACTTTAACCTACAACCTAACCTAAACCTATACTTATAACCTAAACCTATTCTCAAATCCCAAAACCTATAACCTAAACTTTAACCTAAACCTATAACCTATAACCTATAACCTGATCCTATAACCTAAACTCAATTCCTTAAACCTTAACCTATAACCTAACCTAAACCTATACTTATAACCTAAACCTATTCTCAAATCCTAAACCTTAACCTAAACCTATAACAAAACCTATAACCTACACTTATAACATAAACCTAAACCTAAAACCTAAAACCTAAATGTATTCTCAAATCCTTAAACCTAAACCTACACCTAATCTTAATCTCAACTCCTTAACCTAAAACTAAACTTAAAAACTCAAACTAAACCCGATCTCAAACCCGAACCTGATTTCCTAAACCTAAACCTTAACCGATTCTCAATTCCCTAAAGCTTTAACCTATAACCAATAACCTATAACCCATAACCTAAACCTAAACCTTAACCGAAACCTAAACCTATAATCTTAACCTAAACTAAAACCTATAACCTAAACCTTAACCTATAACCTATAACCTAACCTTAACCTAAACCTAAAACCTAAACCTAAACCTATAACCTAAAACCAGAACCTAAACCCAAACCCTAAATGTATTCTCAAATCCCAAAACCTAAACCTACACCTAATCCTAATCTTAACTCCCTAACCTAAACCTAAACCTAAACTTGAAAACCCAAACTAAACCCGATCTCAAACCCGAACCCGATTTCCTAAACCGAAACCTTAACCTATTCTCAATTCCCTAAAGCTATAACCTATAACCTACACCTAAACCTAACCTTAACCTAAAACTAAAACCTAAATGTATTCTCAAATCCTTAAACCTAAACCTACACCTAATCCTAAGCTCAACTCCTTAACCTAAACCTAAACTTGAAAACCCAAACTAAACCCGAACTCAAACCCGAACCCGATTTCATAAACCTAAACCTTAACATATTCTCAATTCCCTAAAGCTTTAACCTAAAACCTAAACCTTAACCTTAACCTAAACCTAAACCTATAACCTTAACCTAAACTAAAACCTATAACCTAAACCTTAACCTATAACCTATAACCAATAACTTAACCTTAACCGAAACCTAAAACCTAAACCTAAACCTATAACCTAAAACCTAAACCTAAACCTATAACCTAAATGTATTCTCAAATCCCAAAACCTAAACCTACACCTAATCCTAATCTCAACTCCCCAACCTAAACCTAAGCCTAAACTTGAAAACCCAAACCTAAACCCGATCCCAAACCCAAACCCAATTTCCTAAACCTAAACCTTAACCTATTCTCAATTCCTTAAAGCTATAACATATAACCTAAACCTAAACCTTAACCTAAACCTATAACCTAAACCTAAAC
This sequence comes from Magnolia sinica, assembly GCF_029962835.1. Lineage (NCBI taxonomy): Eukaryota > Viridiplantae > Streptophyta > Magnoliopsida > Magnoliales > Magnoliaceae > Magnolia > Magnolia sinica. Next base: position 60,029,308 of record NC_080589.1, on the reverse strand, counting down.
CTAAACCTAAAAACCTAAATGTATTCTCAAATCCTTAAACCTAAACCAACACCTAATCCTAATCTCAACTCCTTAACCTAAACCTAAACTTGAAAACCCAAACTAAACCCGATCTCAAACCCGATTTCCTAAACCTAAACCTTAACCTAATCTTAATTCCCTAAAGCTTTATCCGATAACCTAAACCTAAACCTTAACCTGAACCTATAACCTTAACCTAAACTAAAACCTATATCCTAAACCTTAACCTATAACCTATAACCTATAACCTAACCTTAACCTAAACTTAAAACCTAAACCTAAGCCTAAAACGTAAAACCTAAAGCTAAACCTAAAACCTAAATGTATTCTCAAATCCCAAAACCTAAACCTACACCTAATCCAAATCTCAACTCACTAACCTAAACCTAAACCTAAGCTTGAAAACCCAAACCTAAACCCGATCCCGAACCCGAACTCGATTTCTTAAACCTTAACCTTAACCTATTCTCAATTCCTTAAAGCTATAACATATAACCTGTAACATATAACCTAAACCTAAACCTTAACCTAAACTTATAACCTAAACCTAAACCTAAAACCTAAATGTATTCTCAAATCCTTAAACCTAAACCTACACCTAATCCTAATCTCAACTCCTTAACCTAAACCTAAACTTGAAAACCCAAACTAAACCCGATCTCAAACCCGAACCCGATTTCCTAAACTTAAACCTTAACCTATTCTCAATTCCCCAAAGCTTTAACATATAACCTATAACCTATAACCTAAACCTAAACCTTAACCTAAACCTAAACCTATAACCTTAACCTAAACTAAAACCTATAACCTAAAGCTTAACCTACAACCTATAACCTATAACCTAACCTTAACCTAAACCTATAACCTAAAACCTAAACCTAAACCTAAAACCTAAATGTATCCTCAAATCCCTAAACCTAAACCTACACCTAATCCTAATCTCAACTCCCTAACCTAAACCTAAACCTAAACTTGAAAACCCAAACTAAACCTGATCTCAAACCCGAACCCGATTTCTTAAACCTAAACCTTAACCTATTCTCAATTCCCTAAAGCTATAACCTATAACCTACACCTAAACCTAACCTAAACTTATAACCTTAACCTAAACCTAAAACCTAAACCTAAACCTAAAACCTAAATGTATTCTCAAATCCTTAAACCTAAACCTACACCTAATCCTAATCTCAACTCCTAACCTAAACCTAAACTTGAAAACCCAAACTAAACCCGACCTCAAACCCAAACCCGATTTCCTAAACCTAAACCTTAACCTATTCTCAATTCCCTAAAGCTTTAACCTATAACCTATAACCTATAATGGATAACCTAAACCTAAACCTTAACCTAAACCTAAACCTATAACCTAAAACTAAACTAAAACCTATAACCTAAACCTTAACCTACAACCTATAACCTATATCTTAACCTTAACCTAAACCTAAAACCTAAAACTAAACCTAAAACCTAAAACCTAAACCTAAACCTAAAATCTAAATATATTCTCAAATCCCTAAACCTAAACCTACACCTAATCCTAATCTCAACTCCCTAACCTAAACCTAAACCTAAACTTAAAAACCCAAACTAAACCCGATCTCAAACCCGAACCCGATTTCCTAAACCTAAACCTTAACCTATTCTCAATTCCCTAAAGCTATAAACTATAACCTACACCTAAACCTAACATAAACCTATAACCTTAACCTAAACCTAAAACCTAAATGTATTCCTTAAACCTAAACCTACACCTAATCCTAAGCTTAACTGTATTCTCAAATCCTTAAACCTAAACCTACACCTAATCCTAAGCTCAACTCCTTAACCTAAACCTAAACTTGAAAACCCAAACTAAACCCAATCTCAAACCCGAACCTGATTTCCTAAACCTAAACCTTAACCTATTCTCAATTCCCTAAAGCTTTAACTTATAACCTAAACCTAAACCTATAACCTTAACCTAAACTAAAACCTATAACCTAAACCTTAACATATAACCTATAACCTATAACCTAACCTTAACCTAAACCTAAAACCTAAACCTAAGCCTATAACCTAAAACCTAAACCTAAACCTATAACCTAAATGTATTCTCAAATCCCAAAACCTAAACCTACACCTAATCCTAATCTCAACTCCCTAACCCAAACCTAAACCTAAACTTGAAAACTCAAACCTAAACCCGATCCCAAACCAGAACCCAATTTCCTAAACCTAAACCTTAACCTATTCTCAATTCCTTAAAGCTATAACATATAACCTATAACATATAACCTAAAGTTAAACCTTAACCTAAACCTATAACCTAAACCTAAAACCTAAATGTATTCTCAAATCCTTCAACCTAAACCTACACTTAATCCTAATCTCAACTCCTTAACGTAAACCTAAACTTAAAAACCCAAACTAAACCCGATCTCAAACCCGAACCCAATTTCCTAAACCTAAACCTTAACCTATTCTCAATTCCCTAAAGCTTTAACCTATAACCTATAACCTATAACCTAAACCTAAACCTTAACCTAAACCTAAACCTATAACCTTAACCTAAACCTTAACATATAACCTAAACCTTAACCTATAACCTATAACCTAACCTTAACCTTAACCTAAATCTAAAACCTAAACCTTAACCTATAACCTAAAACCTAGACCTAAACCTAAAACCTAAATGTATTCTCAAATCCCTAAACCTAAACCTACACCTAATCCTAATATCAACTCCCTAACCTAAACCTAACCCTAAACTTAAAAATCCAAACTAAACCCAATCTCAAACCTGAACCCGATTTCCTAAACCTAAACCTTAACCTATTCTCAATTCCCTAAAGCTATAACATATAACCTACACCTAAACCTAACCTAAATCTATAACATTAACCTAAACATAAACCTAAAATCTAAATGTATTCTCAAATCCTTAAACCTAAACCTACACTTAATCCTAATCTCAACTCCTTAACCTAAACCTAAACTTGAAAACCCAAACTAAACCCAATCTCAAACGCGAACCCGATTTCCTAAACCTAAACCTTAACCTATTCTCAATTCCCTAAAGCTTTAACCTAAACCTAAACCTATAACCTAAACCTAAACCTTAACTTAAACCTAAACCAAAACCTATAACCTAAACGTTAACCTATAACCTATAACTTAAACCTAAAACCTAAATGTATTCTCAAATCCCTAAACCTAAACCTACACCTAATCCTAATCTCAACTCCCTAACCTAAACCTAAACTTGAAAACCCAAACCTAAACCCGATCTCAAACCTGAACCCGATTTCCTAAACCTAAACCTTAATCTATTCTCAATTCCCTAAAGCTATAACTTATAACCTATAACCTAAACCTAACCTAAACTTATAACCTTAACCTAAACCTAAAACCTAAACCTAAACCTATAACCTTAACCTAAACCTAACCTAAACCTATAACCTTAACCTTAACCTAAACCTATAACCTTAACCTAAACCTAGGTTTTGAGTTTAAAAGTCCATCCTAGGTTTGAACACATTACTCATGTTGGATTTTGCCATAGTTTAGAAGATTTGTAGGTACATTTTTTATTTCTTCATATATAAGTGTTTTTTTTTTTTTTTTATCTTTCTTCCTTTCGAGATGTGTACAAAGGTATACTTGTTTGATTATGTCTACAAATGCTGTTTTATGCAGGCTGACAAAATAAAGAAGTCAGTGGAGGATGAAATTCATTTTCTCAAGGGAAGGGTTTCAGAACTTGAAAGTGATCTTGTGTCGAAGTCCACAGAAGTTACATCTACAGTTTCAAGGAAAGAAGAAGCTCTATCTTCTGCATTTGCTGAAATTGACCGTCTGAAGGAAGAAAATTCTGTAAAAATGAGAGCATTATTGAATGCATATTGAGGGTGTTTATTGTGTTGGAGTGTATTTGTTTCTTGTACATGAGGGCACGCCTTAGTTGTAATTCTTATGATAAGTTGAGCAAAGTGAAGTATTGTTTATTTAGAAATGTGAATGTAGGATGCATTGTATGATTTGATTGCTATTTGTAATAAATGCATCGTTTCATTTTTTCTGATTGCATTTTATGTACCATTTCTATCAGCATTAAGCTTAGATGAGTTATCAATCACAGCTGGTTCTTGCAATGGAAACAGGTCGTATTATTACAATTTTTTTAAAAAATACCTAGAAATATAATCCGCAGCTATTGCTACGGCTTGTATCCGTAGCTATTGGTATCTATTGCTACGGATATAATTGGTGCTATAGGTATCTATTGCTACGGATAAAATCCATTTTGCTCTGTAGTAGGTCCATCGCTATTGATGGGGTAGTTAAATCTATTGCTACGGATAAAATCCCTTTTGCTCTGTAGTAGGTCCATCGCTATTGATGGGGTAGTTAAATCTATTGTTATGGATATAATCCGTAGCTATTGGTATTTATTGCTACATACTACATCCGTAGCTATTGGCATCTATTGCTTCGGACTACATCTGTAGCTATTGATATAAATTGCTATGGACAATATCCGTAGCTATTGGTATCTATTGCTACAAATATCGTCCATAGAAATTTGTATACATTGCTACAGATTTAGTCCGTGGCTAGATCTTTAGCTACCTCACCAATAGCGGCGGACGTGCTACGGATCATATCCATAGCAAAAAGGCTTTTGTTACGGTTTTTGTCCATAGCCAATGTCCGTTTTTCTTGTAGTGTTGTGGCATATTCCCACTTGTCAAGGTAAAAATTGGAGTAAACACACCTAAATGCCTATCCAAGAGGCATTTTCCTGCTCTTAAACCTAAAAATAAATGTAATGGCACCCAAATGCCCATCCTTGAGGCATTTTGCCCTCAGTTTCAAATTTAAAAAATCCATGTAAGGTCACCTAAGTACTGTGCAGTATCGCCAGGCACATGGATCTTAAAAATTACAAACTCAGCCACTGAAATTGAGCTACAATTAAGAGAGGGGGAATATTGCCTCAGAAGCAACAATAATAAAACAGGTCATGAAGATCGTCAGCATTATGCATTTGGCTAATGCGAATGGACACAAATCAAGTCACAGAATGAGATATGGCTTTAAAAAAGGCACACATAATCGCATGGATGAACTGGAATATACCCGGGGGGACCATACTTGTAAATTCGCCATGGGCACCAATTCACAGCCCAGAGTATGGAAACAGATAGATTGTCATGCTCTACTAGACAGAATTTTGTGCAAGCATTACACTTGCAAAGAAGATTTCTCCATATCTTAGAAAGAAACATGGGTTTTTTCTTCTCTGAAACAAATGAGGTTTGACGTGGATCCACTCCAAATATACAGTTGGGATTTGAAATGATACCATGGGCTGCATCCTACTTTAAAGCCACATTTTTCTCCAAATTCACTCCAAGCAGAGGATCCTTCTCACTCGGCACAGTATTTGCAAATAACCTGATTTACCAAAGGGAAACAATCATAGTTAAAAGCTTAGCATAGGTATTATAAGAAGCAAAACTTGCTCAAATGAAATAAAAAAGAAAATGTATGCATTTTCCTTCAAAAATTTTGATCTGACAATGAAGACTGACCTCAATGATGTTGCCGACTAAGGGAGTTGTTTGTTGAGTTTAATCTTTTCCTGATTTGTTGAGTTCAACAGAGAACAATGTGCATCATATGCTCCAACGAAAGGGACTTTGCGAGGGAAGGTGCAAAATCCTAACTGTGGCCGCACCACCACACTAGAGCAACAATGTTGAGTAGAAAAACTACAACAACTGGCATAACGTAAACAGTCCCTCCTAAGATTATAAAAAGTAAAGCACTCCTTAGGCAAGATAGTAGCCATAATACAAATCATTGAAAAAAAAAAAACCAATCTACTTCAATGTGAGATTTATGGCCTTTTTCATATCGATTTTACAACACATGCAAAGGGATATTACTAACTTTGTAGATATCTCATACAGCATGATATTACTCACTGACCTATGACCAATAGTTCCCGCTTACTATCAGTTCTAAAGTCAAACAAGTAGAAGGGAAAATATCAGCCTGCAACTTATCTATAGTATATAGTTAGTCATGTCATAACACTGTCAATATCAGCATGTTGCATTGCAGAATCTATAAAATGCACCTAATGAAATGGGATATAGTTAAAAATTGGGGCACATATATTGGTGATCCTGGAAGAACTGGACTTTGAAGAGGCTTCAAATCTATGCCGAGTGAATATGTTGCCACAAGCAGAAGCATTAACAGCATACTCTTTCTTATCATGAATTGTAACACAAGCCAGCAACCAAATGATCAGTGCCATCACATTCATAAGTAGCTTGGGAGTTAATGTGGCCCGTTAGCACTTAAATGAAAGACAAAAATGCTAAGTAGGATACATTATTCAGCCGAATCATATCACCACTGTCATAAACTGGTATTTTGACCACCATATTGAAATGAGGTTGCCAGATGTGGGAAATTAGGGAAAATTGACATCCAAGGAGTTGCCTTTCCTCAGACCTTAACTGTTAAACAATCTGTATTAAGAAATTGAGAAGGTCAACGATTTCTGCAAAGGCATCAAGTACCTTCCAAGGGATGACAATCCTCTTGCTAGCCCCAAAAGAACACCATTGAGGGTGTATCCCTTGATGATTGAACCATAACCCTGTGAGACAGAAAGGTGCATCTCAAACACATCTAAAGTGACTTGGACTAAGCCACTATAATCATTTCCTCAAGGGTGCCTATGTGGAGAAGTAAAACTAGCCCACAAGAATGGCATTAAACACTCTCATAACTGATGGATCCTGGGTTGTTTTTGCTGGAAAACAGTAAACCTTATAAGTAGGAAACAACATTTTAAAAAAAAAAAAAAAAAAAAAAACAAACAAACAAACGAAAAAACAAAACAAGAAAAAAGCCCATGCAATAGCAATGTGTCTCCACAAAAGCGTAACTAATATTTCCCCAACTTTTTGTAGCCAAAGTAGATATCTTAGGGAAGTAAGGAAGGTAGCAGGCTAGTAGTTCTATTGTTCACCTCCCATCTTTGTATAGCTAACAAGGTAAAGTTCACAAGCATATGCCACATCAAAGAAATGATCAGGTTTCTATTTAGCCATAACCACCAAGAATGGTGAATGAACATAGATCATAGTAGATATTTATCATATTGTTTGATGTTTGATTTAGACATTTTAAAATCCAAAAATATAATCTGAACCTGCCACTCTAGCTCACAGACTACCACAATTGATTCTTTCTGCAACTAGAAAGCAGGAATTACTTCAATGCAAAATTCAAATTACCCAAACAAATATGCTGAAGGATCCAAAACAATAAAAATCTGGGAAGATAAATTAGCAAAAGAGTAACTGCAAGTCTTTACTAGTGCTGGAATTGGCAGTCCCTAACAATTGATGAATAAATGCCCTTTCAGTTTTCTCAGCTGAACAAAAGAGTAACTGCAAGTCTTTAATAGTATTTGTATTTTCAGAAATCTAGTTTGCCAACTGCCAAAGGGTTACATGCCAAAACAAGGTACCGCCTTAGCATCAGTTGCACGAAACAAGGTACTGCAGCAAGGAACAAATAGAAATTGGGTTACATGCCAAATTCCTGAAGTAGTGTTAAGTGGACACAAAGAAAGACTTCGATGCATACATCATATCTACCCATCCACTAGGTAAATTTATTGACATCTGCCCTTGGGACCAAAAATCAGCCCAAACCAAACCTTAGGCAGTGAAAACCAATGGATGGAGAATGATATCATATACACATGCAGGACCAAAAATCCATGCCAAATGTCACAAAACCAAAACCCATCAAGGCAATTGAGTCATAATGAGGTGGAATTAATCAAATACAATATGCAGGACCAACGACACGAAAACTTTGAAAACCAATACCTTTATCCAGAATCAACCAAAAAAAAAAATCAAGTGAATTGAATTGCAACAAATATTTAGTTTAATCAAGAAGAAATGAGAAAAACTAATGATGTTTTCTAGTATTCACAAGGGGAAAGAAGCCCTCAACTTGCAGTCATGTTTCATTTGAGTCCGACTTGAGAGGAACAGGACTGCAATTTCGAGCTCAACCCTCGATAAGAAGGCTAACTACAATCTATTTATCTCCACTTTATTACACAATAGAATTGCAATCCAATTTAAAATTGCATCCAAACACACCCTGAAGAACCAGAAACAACGTGTAATGCATAATCTTCACCAAATGCTCAAAATCAAAACCTACTACCCTCAGAATCTACAGGCAACACTGCAACCATTTAAAAATAATCTCATGCAAAATCTTGCCTAATGCTCTGAAAATCATACGAACCCCTGCAAGAGCCAATGAACTCACATCCACAATCTTCAGAAAATGCTAACAATCAAAATCCATATGCAGAATCAACATAAAAACACTCCAATTACAATACAGAATCAACACAAAAATAGTCCACACTTACAGCCCCTGCTCATGGGCTCGTGCAAGCCCTTCTTTACCTACAACCCAAATATAAAATCAGCAATTTCACTTGCAAACGTAAACAAAGAAAAAGAAGCGTAAAGTTTGAATTATTTTCTTTGATAATCAAGATCTTCGGTCGAGAATCGGAGAAGATTCGCAAAATATAAGGAAATCAATAAAAAGAAAATGAGAAATCGCTCACCTTTTTAAGTCCGTTGAGATGGCGAGAGAGAGAAAATGCTAGGGCTTTGAAAATGGGATGGTTGAGAGAGAGGGAGGGAGGGAGGGAAGGAGGCAGAGGGTTTTGGGCGTAAAGGGGGAGAGTCGGTTTTGGACGGAGGTGGCCGTATGTATTTTTGGGCGTGCGGCTCTGTTTTGAGCGCGTGATCAATTATTTTGGGCGCAGATTGGGTACCTACGTGGGGCACACAATGATGTATATAGTTTATCCATTCCGTCCATTTATTTTTATAAATACATTCAGGGAATGATCCAAAAAATGAAGAATATTGAAGGCCCAAGTGGACCACACCATAGGTATCATGTGTGATTTAATATCTATCTACTGTTTCTAACCGTGTGGTCCACCTGAGATTTTGATCTACCTCGTTTATGTGATATAGTATTAAAATGATGTGCAAAAATTAAAAGATGGTGCAAGTAAAATGCATAGATCTTGGTGGGGCCCACAAAGCACCAACCACTGGACACCTGGCTACTCGCATCACTAGCCAAACCACGTCCAAATTGGCACGTTTACCACACACCACCGATGATGTTGGTGTGTTCTGTGGGTCCCATATGAGGTATGTGTTATATCCAAACCGTCTCTCCACTTGGAGGGCCAAAAAATAAGACAGATCCAAATATCAAGTGGACCACACTACAAAAGGCAGTGGGAGAATGAATGTCTACCATTGAAACCCTTCCGAGGGTCACAAAAGTATTGGATCAAAATAATTTTTTGTTTTTCCGCTTCATCCAGGTATGTGTGATATTATTAACAGATTGGATGGAAAGTAAACGTTATGGTGGGCCCTACGGATGTTTTAATGGTGAGAATCATTGTCCATTGCTATTGCTTGTGTGGTCCAATTGAGCTTAGGAAATGAATCACTTTTGGGCTCATATTACAAAATGATCTCTAAAATCATTTTTAGTTATTCCATGTCTGTATTAACTTATGACAAGTTGGATCTCAAATAAACATGTAGTGGGCCCTAAAAAGGTTTCATCTGTTGGTGTCACTATCCTACTCTTTTCTATGGTGTAGTTCACTTGAAATTTAGATCTGCCCCATCAATCAGATGCAACATTCATGGCGGGCGACTCTGAAATTTAGAAGGGTTTAGGGAATGCTCTGAATAGGAACAGAGAGAGAGAGAGAGAGAGAGACCGTATGAAATCCCTAATTTTGGGCATGACTCTGTTTTGAGCGCGCGCCTAAATTTGGGAGGCTGATTGGCTATTGGTGGTGGGTGCTCTGTGGGCCCCACCATTATGTATGTGTTTCATCCATTCCATTCATCTATTTTTGAGATCATTTTAGGGCTTAGTACAAAAAATGATAGGTATATAAATCTCAGGTGCACTACACCATAGGAAATCAATAATGGTTGGATATCAACTATTAAAATCCTCCTAAGACCCACTGTACTATTTATTTAAAATCTAATATGTTGATTAGGTCATAAAGACTCGGATGAAGGGAAATAATAAATATCAGCGTGATCCAAAACTTTTATGGCCCCCAAAATGTTTTCCATGGTCAACTTTCATCCAACACTTTTTTCTGTAATGTGGTCCACTTGAGATTTAGATATACCTCATTTTTTTCTCTCATATCATAAAATGATCTATAAAAATAGATGGACGGCATGGATTAAACACATACGTCAGGGAAGGGCCCACAGAGCACCAACCATAAGCCATTGGATGGTGTCAGGGGGAGCAGCCAATTTGTTCTTCCTTATTTGTGGTGTGGTTTATTTAATTAATCTATGGATATGAATAATTTTTTTGGATAGTTCTCTAAAATGATATTGAAAAATGGATGAAGAAGCCAATGATCTCGAATTTTCGGTAAATCCAAAACTCAAGTGGACCATGCCACACGAAACAGTGTGGAATAATGATTTCCACCATTGATACCTTCCTTGGACGCATTGTAATGTTTATTTTTAATATCCTTTCATGCAAAGGTCAGTAAGTCAAGCAACGAACGCGTCCTTTCGACCAACCATACTACAAGAAAATCATCGGCAACTTCCTTAAATAAAAAGATGCACAAAGAATGAACATGGATTAGGTGGGTCCCTGACTGTGGGGCCCACCACGCCCCATAGTCAAGGATCCACCAAAGCCCCATTCATATAGAATGAGATTTTGTAAAGATCATCAAGTCAAGTCAGTCCTTGAGAAAATCACCAGTAGCTTCTTTAAGTAAAAAGATTACACATATCAGGCAATTAGGGCACCTATGTCCCACTAGACAAAAAATTCTAATCACTGTATATGTGCTACATTTAAGACAATTAGCCGTTCATGCTGAAGAGAGTTGGGCCATGGCCCAGCACCTGAGATGAACCATACATGTCTATGGTGGTACCTCAAATTGTGTCCCTCACCAAATTCATGGCAAGAAAGCCTAACTAGATGGCCCCATCAACTAATTAGTTGCGATTAAGATCGCACACATGTCTATGGTGGAGATTGGATTGAACAGAATTTGTGAAAGAGCTTCCTAGAAATGTAACCTGATTAATGGAGTTGATTAAATATATACCACATGGTGGCTCATGCACAAACAAACCTATATATGGTTGACATCCCATTTACATCATTTCATGTGGTGTGGCCCATTTAATTTGTGGATCTAGTTGATTTTTTTTAACCTTAAGACCTAACATCGAGTATAAAATTTGATTTGTACAATGAATTTTGTAATTAAAACATGGTGGGGCTCCTAGACTTGGTAACTGGTGTCGAACATCTACCCCATCAGTCAGATGTACCATTCCATGATGGGCCTGAGGCTTAAAAATCAAGACAATCCGTGACTTTTTTAGGCCACACCACATACAAAAGTTGAGAGGAGTTACCCACCATTAAAATATTCATAATCATTTGTTAGGCCCACCAAGATGTGGTTCACAAATCCAGACCATCCATTATGTGTGTCCCACTTAGATGAGGAGTCAGACCAAGTTTCATATGCATCAAAACTTCAGGTGGGCCCCACCAAGTTCTTTTATATGTTTGAGCCATTTCTTCACATGATTTTAGATGGTATGGCCCACCTAAGTTCCATATATGGCTGATTTTTGGCATATCTCATAATTTAAAGAGGGCCCATCAAATGCACAGCTTTGATGGTCGACACACATCACAGTGGGGCCCATTTAACTTTGACATCCTTTAAACTGTTCATACAACTCGGAGCACGAGGAGCGTCAGCGCATAAACGCTCTCCTGACCCTCTCTATCCTCCCTTCTCTCACTCTCGTGCCTTAATCCTCTCCATCCTCCCTCTCTCTCTCGGGTGCCCTCATCAGGTCCAATCATCTCTCTCTCTCTCTCTCTCTCTCTCTCTCTCTCTCTTTGATCCAAAAAAGGGAGGGAGCCGAACCGATCTGCACATCGGCAGCCATTTCAGCAGCGAGGGGCCATTGCAGTAAGTATTTCTCTCCTCTCGTTGATTTCATGCTTGGTCGTTTTTCTTTTGTTGAAACTTGAAGAGAATTGTCAAAAATTAGAATTGGATGTGGTCCCATTCTCAAACTGCCTGTATTATTATGATTGCCTCCATTAAATTAAGATCCTCAAAAGGCATTACCATCAGAAAATTTGGACTTTCATAATTCTGGGCTATGCAAGATACTACAGTCATATTTTTTGTCTCAATGAATATGTTATTACGTTTGGAGCACCATTACCCTATGCTGATGATGGACTTGAGCCAGCCTATAACTATGTGCATCTTTGAGTAGTATCTAAAGGTAATTCAACGTTACTCAATTTCTCTTATTGCCAAATCGAGAAAACCATTTGGGGTGGCAATCCTTGGAAATTTATAAGAACTATCTCCTGGACTAGTTTTGAGGTATGAGATTCAAGAGTGGTAAGATGGTGAGCCTCAAGACTTCCATGTGTGACGATAATGGGTCTTGTATAGACAATTTGTACAAACTAGACTTGTTAAATGAAGCAAATCCTTTTGGGTATGTTTCTGTTTTGAATGTGAATTCAGTTGGTTTTAATCTATGGCATAAACATTTAGGACACAAACTATTGCAAACTCAAGGATATCTTGAGTTGGGTATTTTAAGCATACTAACGGATGCATCTTCCAATTCCATGTGAAATTTGTGTCCAGTCAATTCTCATTAGAAAGCCATTTACAAAAGGTACAAGAGCAGGAAAATTACTTTAAATAGCACACACTGATAATTTGTGGTAGCATCAATCCAAGGATTAGTGAGTGTGCAGACCGTCAAATATTTCATCATGTTCATTATTATAAGATTACCCTTTGGCGGCTGGCTTTGGATGCACAAACAACTCAAGAATGTCTATTTATGTGTTTGGGCGCATGTATGGCGTTGTCCGTGGATTTTGCTATTTTGCATTTGGGTGACCCCTCCTAGACAACCTTTTGCTGAAACATGATTGTAGGAGAACATATTGAAGACGCAAGCTGTGGCACATGTGCCAATATATATGGAACACATGCGCAAGACCCGTAATAATAAGTTGGTTAAAAAAGTGTATTTACATCATGTTTGAAGCACACCCTAGGCGCAGTTGACAATGTAACTCCTGAAATGCCTAGGTGCACACCTAGAAATTGAAGTGAATTTTTTATGTACTTTATATTATATATGTTCTATGTATTTACATATCGATTTTGTAATAGTTTTAGCTCTAATATAAATTTTAAACAGAGAGAGAGAGAGAGAGAGAGAGAGAGAGAGAGAGAGTTAGATACCACTTCCAAAGACTTACACCTACTCAAACATTCCAATGAATCCACATAAACAAGAATTTCTAATTACCCCAATTTTCCAAGGCTAAGAATCCTAATTTCATAAAATTCCCAATTCTGCTTAGATCAAAACCCTCGTATCCCAAATTCCACCAATTTTAAATCATAATTTCAAACTTCCCTAATTTCTTGATTTTCACAAATTCCCCAACCTGAAGTCGCATTTTGCTAAAATCGCTAAATATTTCAAATACTAAAATCCAAATTCTGAATATACCTAAATCATCTCCTAAATTTTCCTATTCCCCCAAAAATCCCCAATTCCTCTTCTATCTCTTGTATGGTACATATGGAAACTCAAAGTGCTTTTAAGAAGTCCAATGCAGTGCTTAAAACATTAGAGAAGAAAGAAATCAAGATCTCATGAGTTGATGAAAAACCTAAGGAATTACAGAGGAGGTACTTTTCATAAATCAAAGCTTTGATCTAAAAGAAATGGGGAAATGTGCTCAAAGTGGTTTATCAGATGTCTTCCAACCCTTAATTGGTGTCAAAATACCCAAAGTAACTTTCTCTAAGGTCCTTAACAATACCTTACAACATTATGTTGATGGCACCCAAGCCGTTGTGTGCATCTAGGCACCTTGCTCCAGGCCACCTGGGGACAAAGCCTCATTTGCGGCTAGGGTGAGGTACGAGTTGCCCAAAATGCCTTGGCATGTGCACCAAATGCCTTTGACTACACTTTTAAAATGTGAACATGCTCTCTAAAAATCCAACCCATTTAGTGTAGGGTTGCATATCATAGACTATGCTTGCAATTATGGATGTCTATTGGAGAACATTTTTTTGGACACTTGTCTTATATAGCTGGATTCCAGCGTACCCTCATTGGCAACATATTCATTTTTTTGAACTACCTTGTCCAAATGTATAAGCTTAAGTGAATACTACATGCTAATGGTGCAAATTGAAGAAAATTTCAAAACTATGCCGTCATGTTATTCTTTTTAGCTAATCTGTTAATGTCAGCAGGCTAATGGTGTAAATTGAAGAAGTTTGAATATCAAATAAAATAGGTTTGTAGATTTTTTTCAAGATATTAGTCATTGCATTGAGATTTTTTATTCTGTTACACGGTATTTTGTGACAGCTTTCGGGGAATAAGGTGGATGTGCCCCTCACTCAATAGGTGTATCCTTTTCTTTTTCATTTCTACATACTTCTCACTGGTGCCATCCACCACTACCATTAAAAAAGAAAACAAAAGAAAAAAAAAACTAACAAAGCAAGAAACAAATAGTTCATAACTTTGTAAAGAAGAGAATCATGTGGCAAGGGATTCCAAAATATTTGTGAAACAGGATCCACAGTTCCTGGTCAACAACAAACACGACCTTAATAAGAGTTACAAGCTTTAAACAAACATTCCACTAGGAAAAGAATTAAAAAGGAACAAAAAGTACTTCTAATAAGGAGCTATAGTTAAGGCAATCTGAACCATTTGTCCTGTGGGTCCTGTTGCAAATGTCGTGTTCTTGAAAAATATAATGTCTTTTGTGACAAGTATGCATTGAGTGTGGATTGCTGATCACTTTTGGCCAATCATTCATTTTCTTTATTCTCATGTGGCACACGTTGAACAGACCAAGCTGATTTGAGTGTCATGACATAGAGATGAAGTAGCTCACAAAACGAACAACCAAGATTGCTGTGTATCCACTTGTATAGGCACTTTGGAGAGTGTGTCTTTAATGGCTTCAAAGAATCAGATGGGCATGATCTATCAATGCTAATAGATTCTCAACTTTTGAAATTTGTTCCTTTACTACTATTATTGTGATCATTATGTAGAAGATTCTTGCTTATTTGTCAGTTTATTTTATGACATCTACATTTCTTTCCAGGCCTACTGAGATAGCCTAAGTGGGGGCATATAAAGGTATCGTCTCTTTTTAAATTGCCCTGTTACAATGCAATGTAATTTTTCATTTGCCTTCTTTCTATTGGTTGTGTGGTTACTTCTGCTTATGTGTTGGGGGAGAGTTCGGAAATGGGGCTATTTTTTCATCATTTTTTTAATAGGATTAAGATTAGATTTTTATGCTTCTAGATTTCTTAAAGGTGAGAACCATTGGCTGTCCATTTTCTATGGACAGCATTGGAGGGACCTAACCATTTGGACATACCATTTTTATGTATTTGCTCGAAATTAATGTAGCAGACTCGGATGTGCGTCGGAGCTATCTTGATGTTGAATTGGGGTCCCTGGAAGGTGGGAACCACTGTTATGACCATGATGAAGCTATCCATGTCATATGGACAGCATTGGAGTGGCCTGACCATTTGGACAGGCCGTGTTTATGTATTTGCTCGAAATTAATGGAGCAGACCCGGATGTGCGTCGGAGCTATGCGGATGAGCAGGGGTCCCTGGAAGGTGGGAAGCGCTATTATGACCATGATGAAGCTGTCCATTTCCTATGGACAACATTGGAGTGACCTGGCCATTTAGACAGGCCGTGTTTATGTATTTGCTCGAAATTAATGGAGCAGACCCGGATGTGCGTTGGAGCTATTCGGATGAGCAGGGGTCCCTAGAAGGTGGGAACCACTGTTATGAGCATGATGAAGTTATCCATTTCCTAAACCTAAAACTAAACTTGAAAACCAAAGCCTAAAGCCGATCTCGAACCCGAACTCGATTTCATAAACCTAAACCTTAACCTATTCTCAAATCCCTAAAGTTATAACTTATAACCTAAACCTAAACCTTAACCTAAACGTAAACCAATAACTTTAACTTAAACCAAAACCTATGAGCTAAACCTTAACCTATAACCTATAACCTAAACTTATATCCTATAACCTAACCTTAACCTTAACCTAAATCTAAAACCTAAACCTTAACCTATAACCTAAAACCTAAACCTAAACCTAAACCTAAAACCTAAATGTATTCTCAAATCCCTAAACCTAAACCAACACCTAATCCTAATCTCAACTCCCTAACCTAAACCTAAACCTAAACTTGAAAACCCAAACCTAAGCCCGATCCTGAAGCTGAACCCGATTTCCTAAACCTAAACCTTAACCTATTCTCAATTCCCTAAAGCTATAAGCTAAAACCTAAACCTAAACCTAAAACCTATATGTATTCTCAAATCCCTAAACCTAAACCTACACCTAATTCTAATCGCAACTCCCTAACCTAAACCTAAACCTAAACTTGAAAACCCAGACCTAAACCCGATCCCGAACCCGAACCCGATTTCCTAAACCTAAACCTTAACCTATTCTCAATGCCCTAAATCTATAACTTATAACCTAAACCTAAACCTATAACCTTAACCTAAACCAAAACCTATGAGCTAAACCTTAACCTATGAGCTAAACCTTAACGTATAACCTATAACCTAAACTTATATCCTATAACCTAACCTTAACCTTAACCTAAACCTAAAACCTAAACCTTAACCTAAAACCTAAAACCTAAACCTAAAACCTAAATGTATTCTCAAATTCCTAAACCTAAACGTACACCTAATCCTAATATCAACTCCTAAACCTAAACCTAAACCTAAACTTGAAAACCCAAACCTAAACCCGATCCCGAACCCGAACCTGAACCCGATTTCTTAAACCTAAACCTTAACTTATTTTCAATTCCCTAAAGCTATAACCTAAAACCTAAACCTAAACCTAAAACCTAAATGTATTCTCAAATCCCTAAACCAAAACCTACACCTAATCCTAATCTCAACTCCCTAACCTAAACCTAAACGTAAACTTGAAAACCCAAACCTAAACCCAATCCTGAACCCAAACCTGATCCCAATTTCCTAAACCTAAACCTTAACCTATTCTCAATTCCCTAAAGCTATAACTTATAACCTAAATATATAACCTAAACCTAAACCTTAACCTAAACCTAAACCTATAACCTTACCCTAAACCAAAACCTATGAGCTAAACCTTAACGTATAACCTATGTCACGCCCCAAACTCGGAAACCGGGCTCACAAAATTTTCGATCGCCGAATCTGGCGCTGACAACCTCCGTAGAACCCCATTCTCGGCTCCCAGTGCCCATTCGCCAGGTTCCGATCCTGGGATGCTACGAGGAGGATTTTCCACATCAATTTGATTCGTAATAAGCATAACCAACGACATAACCCACAAACAACAATTAAAAACTCCATCACATTTCCACTATGATAAAAAACTTTACAAGTATAATGAGCATAAAGGGAAATACAATGATGATGAACAAAAAAACTCCAAAATAATCAGCCACGTGCCCAAGCCTCAGCGTTGCTGCAATCCAACGTCACCTACACGCAACGGTCGTGCATAAGCTTATAGAAAGCTTAGAGGGTGGTGAAAGTGTGTGTGCAAGGTGGTAATGCAGTTATGTAGCAGAATAATGTAGAATATGCTGATGAAAGCCAAGAATACCATAGCCATACCAAGGTCATGCAGTGTAAAGCATGAATGATGTCGGCCATACCAAGGCCATGCAATGCGAAATGTAACTCAAGCATACAAATCCTCAACTAAGTCCATATATCAATACAGCTAAAAATTTAGAATATCACCGGGGTCTACTACACTCCAACCAGATTGCCGCCCCATCGCGGGCAATAAGGTGAGTGGAAGAGACCTCACTATCCACCTGCCAATATCGGGCTCGGCTCGTCAATAGCGGACCCATTCCTCGAGCTGGGCAAACTCAGCCTAGCATTGCCCCCTACTCTCGAGCAGGTAAGGCCGCACCTCCTTCCAACCGATCACGACACAGTGGAAAGCGCAACCGTCTGGTAATCGGCACTCGGCGCTCATGCACCCACTCGGTCTAGACGTTCGAGTAACCTCTTGGTACCATAAGGGTTTAGGGACTTTTACCTAGGGATATCTATAGCACCCCATGTAGAACAAAATTTTTAGTATCCAATCCTCCCAACCACGATACGCCTGTGGAGGCTACGACCCTAATGTTGCTAGGGCGTACAGTACCATATCACATAATGCGAATGCATGAATCACACTATCCAATCATGCAGCAGTTCTGCACATATCGTGTGCTCATGTAGGGCAACACCCCCTATCTGGGGGCCCCTAAACAATCTGCCCGAAGGCATATGCTATGATCAGTCACTTCTCATATCAAGCATACATATGATGCGTATGATCATGAGTTATGGAGCTATACTACACATGTTATAAAGTAATGCATTATCCTTACAACGCAGATGGCCTAGATGGCCTACACACAATGAGTACAGGCCTATTAATAGGCCCTAGGGAGAGTCGTAATGTGGATGTTTAACCATCATTTAAACGTGCAATGTGGATGTCAAACCAATATTGCTTCCAAGGCACGACTGTCATAAATATCATTACATAAACCATGTTAAGATCACACATTGCAATGGACCTTAGGTACATCTCATTGGGCTTAAATACATCAAATGGGCCAAATCACATGGGCCTTATATTCATCAAGTGGGCCACATCAATGGGCCGCACCAATGGGCCTTATGTACATTGCAATGGGCCATAACCCGTGGGCCTTAGAATGCATCAAAATGGGCCACGTAATATGGGCCTCGTATATACATATCAAGGTGGGCCTTAATGGACGGCCCATAAACACACTAAGATGGGCCTCAACACATGGCCTTAAATTAATTTCCAAATAATTAGACGGTTTAGATGAAGCACATGCATCATGGTGGGTCCCGTAAAAGTCCACCATCATAAATATGTATATATATATTTAATATAATATATAATATATATAATATAATATATACTACATATATAATATAATATAAACCACATCCAGGCCCTGGACGGCCTAGACAGTGATATATAACATATATAATATATATAATATAATAATGCTATATATAATATATACCATATATATATATATATATATAATATAATAAAATTAACATCGTCCAGTTCCTGGATGGCCTGGACAGCACATATATCAGGTGTAGCTCCATGTGAGGCCCACCGAAATGTTAAATTTTCATCCAATCCGCTGAGAGGGAGGACCTAGAAGAGTTTCAATGGCAGCCACTCAATCCCACTATTTCTTATCATGTGGGCCACCTGAGATTCGGATGGATCTGAAATTTAGAGGGGGCCCACTGCTGAGAGCGGCCCACCTCATGAACGGGTTGGATGACAAATAAACATCAAGGTGGGGCCCACGGCTAGAGCCGTGGGTTGCTGTCCGTCCGCAGTCCGCCCGGGCATGCGCAGGCAAGCCTGCTGCCTTCTGACACAGCAGCCGACGCTGTTGTGTATGTATTTTTTTTCAGTCTTCTGTAGTTTTTCACAGGTGGGGTCCACATTTTGAGAATCCACTCCGTCCAATGGCCCTCCATGGCTCAAAACAAGCAAAACAAGCCCAATATTGGGCATATTTCGGCGTATAATAATATCAGGGAAGGTTTCAATGGTGAAAACCATCATTTGATATGGTATGGCTCGCCAGAACCTTGGATTGACTCTATTTTTCGGTTCAACCCCTAAAATGGGGTTGAGAAGGGAATGGACGGCGTGGATTGAATACATGCATCAAGGTGGGGCCTACATGAGTGGGCCACCCCTAAGCTTGGAAACAAGCTGATATTTGCATTTTTCCTTGTCTGTCCAGCATCCAGGGACGCTGGACTGCTTGCGTTACACATGCATTGAGGTGGGCCCTGCTTAGGTGGGCCACCAAATGATGGATGGTATGGGTACTACACATATAAGGTGGGCTCCATTGAAGATGATTTGGACAAAATACATGTTTCAGGGTGGGGCCCATCCAAGTGGGCCATACAACCCTGTTATGATCACATAAAGAAAAAAAGAAAAAGAGAGGGAGAAAGAGCAACAGCAGGAGGTCAGGGCGCAGCTGGAGGGAGCCTGGCACTATGGGCCCTCCCTTCAATGATTTACAACATAAATTAAGTGGCCATTACATGTGGGCCCATTAAATCGAAATCCAACAGTGGAGATCCCTTCTTCACTAAAATAGACGGTCTAAATGACCCTAAGTATGCAAGGAAAATAAATATCATGATGGGGTCCATGGAGAATGGCCCCATCATGGAATGATCATGATGATCCAAGTCGGCCATCGGCCACATCTTAGGGTCCAAAGTGAGATCCAAACCATTGATCGGTTGGCCTCACTTGGCCCATCTTAATAAAAACATTAAAACTATCCTATCAAAGCACCCACCACTTGATCTTCTTGCTCCCTTGGCTTCCTTAGCTCTTTAGCTTCGATTCCAACGGAGGGGATGAGGTTTGGATGGTTGAGATGGGAGATGAAAGGGTAGGAAATGGGCCACACTTGAAGCTTGGGAGATATGGGGAGAGGCTTGGACGTGAGGATTCTCTCTTGCTTGTGAAGGTTTGAAAATGAGAGAGAGACTTGTAAAGGGAGAGAGAGAGAGAGAGAGAGTGATGGGTGATGGATGTGAGTGATGGGTGTGTAAGAGCTTTTGACTTTAGGGGTAAATGTTGTAAGAGAAGCATGGGTTTGTAAGAAACTTTTTGACTTTGGGGATTGCTTGGGGATGGGTGAAAGGTGATGTGTACTTGACATGTACTTGACCCATGATGGGATTGATTGATGAATTGATGTGACATCTCGAAGAGATTCTCTCGGGTTTTGCAATGCGCGGCGTTTTTCTCGCACTGAATGCTGGCCCACATCTCCTGACCAGGGTATCGCCTCGGCGTGCAAGTCACAGCATCGGAATAGTGGCGACGGCGCGGTCGCTATGGTAAATGTGTTGTGTTGAGTTGACTCGGGTTGACGGCATGTGAATCAGGGTCGCGCGCAGATACTGGTTAAGGGTCGAAGTTGCCAGAATTCGACCGAGAAGACCGCGAAAGTCTAAGGAACAGTACGGTCTAGGATACGGGGCTTACAGCTCTCCCCTCCTAATAGAAATTTCATCCTCGAAATTTACATAATCATCGTAACTAGCCATAACTCAAGAGGGAGAAGAAACATAACATCACTATATAAAATCAGAGATAACATTCAACATACAACACAATCAACCATCAAAAAGATGGGGATAACGCTCTCGAATCTCGGCCTCACGCTCCTAAGAAGCCTCCTCAACAGAATGGTGACCCCACTGAACCTTCACTAACGGAATGACCTTGGTCCAGAGGACGTGCTCCTTCCGATCAAGGATACGGACTGGCTGCTCGATGTAAGAAGAGTCCTCACGAACCCCTAACGGCTACCAATCTATAACAGGAACGATGTCTGACCCACACTTCCTCAACATAGAGACATGAAAAACATTGTGGATGCCAGACAACTGAGATGGCAAGGTAAGCCGATAGGCCACGGCGCCAACGCGCCCAGTGATCTTAAAAGATCCGATGAATCTTGAGGCAACCTTGCCCTTCGCTCCAAATCGCACTACGCCCTTCATGGGCGAGGCCTTGAGATATATATGGTCCCCTACATCAAACTCCAAGGGACGACGCCGACGATCAGTAAAACTCTTCTGCCGGCTCTGAGCTATGCGCATCCTCTGCCTAATGATATCAATAGCCTCTGACGTCTCCTGCACAAGTTCGGGACCTAGGAGACGACGCTCCCCAACCTCGGTCCAACAACTCGGTGATCTGCATGGTCTGCTATATAGTGCCTCAAAAGGAGCCATGCCGATGGTCGCCTAATAACTGTTATTGTATGAGAACTCAGCCAATCGCAGATGCTCATCCCAGCTACTCCCGAAATCAATCGTGCAGGCCCGAAGCATATCTTCAAGGATCTGGTTGACCCTCTCGGTCTGGCCATCGGTCTGCGGGTGGTACGCGGTGCTGAGCTGCAAATCTGTCCCCATCGCTCTCTGGAAGCTCCCCTAAAACTGAGACGTGAACCTCGGGTCTTGGTCAGAAACGATCGAGACTAGAACGCCATGCAGTCTCACAATATCCTCGATGAATAATCTCGCAAGCCGGTCCAAAGGCCAAGTCGCACGTATTGCAATAAAATGTGCCAACTTCGTCAGATGATCAACGACAACCCAGATGGCGTCATGACTGCGCTGAGTCCTCGGCAAGCCCATAATGAAATCTGTCGACTTATGCTCCCACTTCCACATCGGGACACTCAACGGCTGCAATAAACCAGGTGGCTCTGATGATTGGCCTTGACATGCTGGCATGTGTCACACTCGGCCACAAAACTGGCGATCTGGCTCTTCATTCCCGCCCAAAAATACTGTCGCCTCATATCATGGTACATCTTCGTCGAGCCAGGATGGATAGAAAACCACGATCGATGTGCCTCGGTCATAAGATCTCTACATAACTCAGGAATATCCGGGACACATAATCGGCCTCTAAAGCGAAGTCCACCGTCAGAACCAATCTGTCAATCTGCCTGACTCTCAGATGCTGCCTCTACTCGGTAATCCTGTAACGACTCGTCTGCCTACTGAGCCTCGATCACCCTTGCGACAAGAGAGGGTAGAATCGACAGGCTCGATAACTGCACAATAGAAGACTGCAAACCAAACTCAAAGTCGTACTTTGCTACATCCTCGAGCATCCACCACTCCTGAATCATCATATGCGCCAATAGGCCGCGTGGCTGGTGGTTGAGGGCATCTGCCACACATTCTCCTTACCCGGGTGGTACTGGAGATTGAAATCATAGTACTTCAGGAGCTCCATCTAGCGTCTCTGCCTCATGTTCAGCTCAGACTGCGAGAAGAGCTACTTCAAGTTCTTGTGGTCGGAGAAGAGCTCGAACCTAACCCCATAAAGATAGTGTCTCCACACCTTCAGTGCAAAGACAACTGCAGCCAACTCTAAATCATGTGTGGGGTAGTTCAGCTCATGGATCTTGAGCTAGCGAGACGCGAAGGCCACTAGTCTCCCATGCTGCATCAGGACAGCACCCAAACCAATATGCGAGGCATCAGTAAATACAATAAATCCATCACTCCCAGAGGGAAGAGTGAGGACAAGAGCGAACGTCAGACGATCCCTTAACTTCGTAAATGCTTGTTCGCAGGCGTCACTCCAAATAAACTCTACACCCTTCCGGGTCAACCTAGTCAACGGGGCTGCAATATAAGAGAAGCCTTCAATGAAACACCGGTAATAGCCCGCTAAACTAAGGAAACTGCGGATCTCGGATGCAGTCGTGGGGTAACCCCACTGACGCACTACCTCAACCTTCGAGGGGTTCACTGCAACACCCTCCCTTGTCACCACGTGACCGAGGAACTTCACCTCCTCCTTCTAAAACTCGCACTTTCCCAGCTTCGCATACAACTGGTGTGTGCGGAGGGTCTGCAACGTAACCTCCAAATGCTACTCGTGCTCCTTACGGGTCCTCGAATAGATCAGAATGTCGTCAATGAAGACTACAACAAACTGATCGAGATAAGGGCGGAAGACCTTGTTCATCAACTGCATGAACACTGCGGGCGCATTGGTCAGTCCAAAGGACATGACCTGAAACTCGAAATGACCATAACGAGTCCTGAATGCTGTCTTCGGAATATCCTCCTCTCGGACCCGAATCTGATGATAACCGGAACGTAAGTCAATCTTCGAAAAGAACTGTGCACCCTGCAGCTGATCGAACAATTCATCAATCCTTGGGAGTGGGTACTTGTTCTTGATTGTGACCTTGTTGAGCTCGCGGTAATCTACGTAGAGCCTCAACAAGCCATCCTTCTTCTTCACGAAGAGTACCGGCGCTTCCCACAGTGACAGCTTGACACGGTGTCCCATACCACCATGTCCGGCTCATGAGTCTTAGCGGATCAAGGTACCATGGTTAATAGAATTTCATTGGTAAGTTTGGTACCCTAGATTCAAACAGTAGCGTCCATACATGGTGAACATACATCGGACAATTGGGTTACTTGACGAACTCGACTAGCAAGAGTGCACGTTGAGTTGAACGACATAGAGTGCGCAAACACTCCGCGTGGCCAAACCACTGCCGTCAACTCTAATACGACTCGAATTCGTCTAATCACGTCATTCGTGGCGAAAGCAAACTCAGCCACGATCTTATGGCCGATTACCGATTTCCTGGACTAATGCATACTCCCACACACATTCTACTACAACATGAATTTACCTCTACAATTTAGAATAGTAATGGAACAACAACTCAAATCATGTAGTACGCGAGCATTTGAAGAATATCAACTTAACATGGATTTAAGCATAAGCAAGACTTGAAATTAAATAGCAAGGAATGTAACTTTCATGAAGGAAATCATACACACTAGTGGGAAAGTTGAGAATCGCTTCTCAACGCCCATACTAGGTTGATATATCACACTTTAATTCATTCAGACATTTCTACAAACACTTATAATACATAGTTCAACATACATGACGTATGTTGAAATACACACATTTGGACAATTCCTTTTACTAAGGAGTTGCCGCACATACAGTTAGCATAAGCACACGACAAATAATCATGGCAATCACATGTTCATATTTTATACGCATACGGTACTTTATACATACACATAGAATACACAAATCTCAAAATAACACATGCATATCAGGAACGCAAAATAAATATAATATTTGGCATGCGAAATCTCATCCATAGCAAGAATAAACCATTCACTGGCATTGAAAGCTTTGAAAACCATAACCTATACACTTAAAGTTCGCACCTTAAGCCAGAAAAGAACACCGAACTGATTTCAGACGATATGTCTTCATCAACGGTGACAAGATAACCTAAAGCAAGAATAGAAATGAGTTACAACACATAAAGACTATTCTAAGCTCTAACACAGATTAGGGTTAGGTTAACTTACCCAAAGATGAACTCAGAATCGCCGGAATAACGATTCAAAAGTGAAAGTTTAAGGATGAAGAAGAACAGGAAAGAATCTAAGATGATTCACCAACTTCTCTCTCACTTTCTCTCTCTTTTCCTTCTCTTTCTTAGCTAGGGTTAGGAAATTCGTATGGAAAAGAGAGCTAGGGTTTTAAGGTCTATAAATAGGCCTAACATTGATGAAAATAACCCCAGGGCCAAGGTATACTTAGGGTATAACCAAAACTGGCCTCTCACGATCCAACGAAGCACTTTCGGTGGGCCTATTACCACGAAAGGTCGGACTTAAGCTCACTGATCATGGATCTAAGTCAAGCTGAGTTTTCGTACCGATCGGATCTTCAGATCAGCCATGGCGGACCACACTCAATTCAATGGTCACCGAATCTCGATCAGGTCTACACGCACAAGGACATGCCTGGGCCACCTTCCCTGATCAGAGGCTGAAATTGGGTCAGAATCCAACGGTCAGATTGCTTAAAATTGTCGCGCAAGCGACACGACTCAGATTTCATAAAATCTTAATTAATTTCTAACTGTTCTCACACTCTTCACTCCGAACTCAATCACATCGACCCAGAACATCACATGGACTTGATTTTTGAGGTGATGGTCAAGCCCAAAATGGTGACCTCAACAGCCTAAGATCATCGCTATCGGACTTTCGACGCGCGGTCCAGGTCCGATCCAGAACTCTAAAAAAATCCTAAGAGCAACTGGCTTTATCGATGAATCCCAGATTTCAAAGTAACATAGCGCTAACTAATCTACAGGTTTTGAGTCATACAGATTAAATTTAAAGTGATTGATTCAAATTTCACAAGCAATCAAGTATAGCGATAATTACCCCAAAAAGCTACTAAGGAAAGATTAGCACAAAATTTTTAGGGCCATTACAATCTACCCCCCTTAAAGAAAATTTCGTCCTCGAAATTCATACCTTCTCATATTCTTCAAGGATCTGAGGGTAGCTCTTCCTGACCTCGGCTTCAGATTCCCAAGTAGTCTCTTCTTCACTATGATGCGTCCAAAGCACCTTCACAAGAGGGATAACCTTGCTACGCAATACCTACTCCTTCCTGTCGAGAATACGAGTCGGTCGCAGTACATAAGTGGCATCCTCACTCAACTGCACCTGCTCTCAACTGATAATATGCAAAGGATCAGGAACGTACTTCTTCTGCATAGAAACATGAAATACGTTATGTACGCCCGCAAGAGGTGTGGGCAAAGCAAGGCGGTAAGCTACCACTCCCACTCGATCCAGAACTTGAAATTGACCAATAAATCTCGGCGTCAGCTTCCCCTTCTTACCGAACCGTAGAACTCCCTTCATAGGAGAGACCTTCAGAAATACATGGTATCCAACCTCAAACTCAAGCGGTCGATGCCTCGTATCAACATAACTCTTCTGCCTACTCTGGGCTGTCTGGAGTCGATGTCGAATGATGTCAACTTTCTCTGAAGTTACCTGCACCAATTCCGGTCCAAGCAAATTAAGCTCGCCAACTTCTGCCCAGCAATGCGGTGCTCTGCACGGGCGACCATACAACGCCTCATAGGGAGCTATGTCGATACTCGCCTGGAAACTGTTATTATATGCGAACTCTGCATACTGAAGACAATCATCCCAACTGTCCTTGAAATCTAAAACATAAGCTCGCAACATGTCTTCCAGGACCTGATTCACACGTTCCGTCTGCCCATCTGTTTGTGGATGAAACATGGTGCTGAACTGCAGTTTCACACCCATCACTTCCTGAATACGAGTTCAGAAGATAGATGTGAAACGCATGTCTCTATCAGACATAATCTCCAGGGGAACTCCATGCAGACGTACTATCTCCTTGATATACAACCTAGCCAACTTGTCTGCAGAGTTTGTGACTCTGATCGGTAAGAATGAGCCGACTTCGTCAATCGGTCGACGATCACCTAAATAGAGTCATATCCCTTCCTCGTTCTCGGTAACCCAGAGATAAAGTCCATAGAGATGAAGTCCCACTTCCATTCTGCTATGGGCATGGGCTGCAGTAACCCAGGAGGTCGGCGATGCTCTGCCTTGACTTGCTGGCAAGTGAGATAACGAGAAACAAATTCAGCAATATGGACCTTCATATTGTCCCACCAATATGATCTCCTCATATCCTGATACATCTTCGTACTACCTGGATGCATTGCAAGCTTAGAACTATAAGCTAACTCAAGAACCTCCCGTCTCAAGTCAGGGATGTTAGGAACACATAACCGGCCACGAAATCGTAAGCCTCCATCAGAACTAACACTCCAGTCGGAGTTCTCATCTGTACCAACTCACTTCCTCATCTTCACCAAAAGCTCATCACCTGCCTGAGCTGCAACGATCTTCTCGTCGATAAGGGTCTGTACACGAACGTGTGTGATAACCTCATACGGCTCAACCACCGTAAGCTTCTGCTCAAAAGATCCTGGCATAGAACAACCTGCCCTTCTTCAAGCCAAGCAATACGGGCATCCCTGGCAGTCTGATCTACGCTCTTCTCTGGTGCCACAAGAGGAGAGCTCTCACTCGTATCCTGTGCCTCAATCTCTTCCTCTTCCTGCTCTGTTTCTTCCTCAATCTCAGCACCACCTTCAGCATAACTCTCTTCATCATCGCTCTCTGACTTATCCTCACTCTCTGAGGCTTGTCGACCAGAACCAATCTCCATTTGCTTAAGGGTCGTCAGATTAATATGACGAACAGGAACCGGCTTCTCTGCTCCAAGCCTATAGCCAAACTCATGTGCAAGCTTACAAATGAGGTGGCCAAAAGGAAGCGATTCGGTCCTCCTAGTCGAACGAGCGATAAGGATAATCTGACGCAAGATGTATGTTGGCACACACAACTTCGCTTCTTGTCCCACCTGATATAGAAAATCTACCATCAGGCGCGTACACTCGCTGCAATTGCTCCACCTAAGATATATATTGAACATACATATGTGGTGAAGCAAACGGAAGTCGTCTGTCATGTTAGTAGCCAGAAGACTCCTATTAGGCTGTCACTCGACCAGACGACCACACAAGGACCGGGTGCGATAGTCCCTCTCGCGCATATTGTTCAAATTCTTCTCGCTGGCATGCACCTCACCAAGTGGCACATTCAGGAGTCGGGATATCAAGGCCACGTTGACCGTAGCTTCCCGACCACTACCACAAGGAATCTTGAACTGCAGAGGCTCCAGCGAAGGATCACGAATATTAGCATAAAAAGCTCGAACAGTACTTGCATTCGCGTGATACTCGCCCTCAAACAAGGGATACCAACCAGCTCCTTCCAGGCGCTCCAACAACAGAAGCTCGCCATACATCCGCGGATCAATATGAGCCTTAAAAAGGACTCTACGGCCTTCATAGACTCCATGCGACAACTCCGCCAATAAGGTCCTACCAATGGGAGCTCGAGGATCAAGGTCCCGCTTGGTCTGGAATTCACGAGCGGTGGTCGTGCTCGCGGCGATACCTCTCGGCCTCCGTGCACGGGTTGGGCGGCTAGGCCCGGCTTCATCCACGGGCGCTCTCTTCTTCCCCATTAAAGAAAGAAGGGAGGAAATGGAAAAGATGGTCATGATAAACTCAAAGAGGGCCATGAGAAATGAGAGAAAGAGAGAAATAGGAAGAAATGGGGAGCTTCCACACACTTGAGATCCTAAAGATGGATTTAGGAGCCCAAATGAGAAGAAAAGGAAGGATAAACAGCAATGGGGTGAGGGTTTTGAGATGGGTAGGTAGGGTTTGCATGAAAATGGAGGAAGAAGAGGATTTGGAAGGGATTTGAAGGAGTTTGGAGAAGAACTTGAAGAAAAAGAGAGCTAGGGAGGGAAGATTGTGAAGGAAGTGAGGTTTAGAAGGTGTTTTAACCAACGAACCATGGAAGGATGGGCCACACTAGGCCATACAAACGTCGGCCCGAGCCGGCCCGCCCGGCCTGGCCCTCTGATCGGCGAGGCCTCGCAGAGCCGGCGATGGCATAGCCGGTCTCTGGACCATCCGCCGATGCCTCGCTGTTTGGGCGAGGTCCTACTGGTCCCCCATGCTCAAAATGATGTGGGTCCCCCCTAGGGCCCACTGGAAATGCCCCGATCGGCCCCTTTGCATGATTTGACGCCTATCAGGCCATTCGAGCAGAAATCTGATACAAATAGAGATTTCTTGAAGATTTAAGGGTTGAAATGGGATGATAGACCATCTAGACTCATTAATAGATGGTCTAGGAAAGGTTTCGGATCGCTGTGTGTGTTCAGGAGAGAGCATAGACTCGATCTCGGCGATCATTTGCAGTAAACTTTCACTGATAGAAGCTACGGAACACAAACACACAATCTACGATAGACTCGCACCCAAATACACTAAAGTGGTGACAGCGTACGGTGTGTGAGCATAACCCAGGTCCGGTTTAATCCAAAACATGCTCTGATACCAACTTCACTACGTGAAAAATGGAAAAAAATGACGGATTTAGAGATGGTTCTGGACCGTCTCTAAAATTGCTTGGTTTAAAGACACTTTAGAGACGGCTGTAAACCGTCTCTAAATTTTTAGACGGCCCTTGACCATCCTTATTATTGTCCTAAAAATTTGATCGTTGAAAAATCATTTAAAATGGTCAAAAACCGTCGTTAACTACAGATAAAAGACGGCCATTGACAGTCGGGAATAAGAGACGGTTCCTGACCATCTTATATGGTGGAATTTGAGACGGTCAAAGACCGTCCCTATTAGAGACGGTCATTGACCATCTCTTACTAGTAATTTGAGACTGTCAAGGACCGTCTCTAATAGAGACGGTCGTTGGCCGTCTTTTCCTGTAATTTGGGACTGTCAAAGAGCGTCTGTATTAGGGACGGTTCTTAGCTGTGTCTATTTGAGACTGTCAAGGACCGTCTCTATTAGAGACGGTCATTAGCCGTCTCGTACTGATAATCTGAGACCGTCATTAACCGTCTCAATTATAGACGGTCATCAGCCATCTTTTATTAGTGTTGGAAGTGAGTAAAAGATAGGCTGGATTAGGGACGGTCCTTAGCAGTCTCTATTGGAGACTGTCAATGACCGTCTCTGTTAGAGACGGTCCTTAGCCGTCTTATTATGGTTATTCAAGACTGTTAAGGACCGTCTGCATTAGAGACGGTCCTAAACCGTCTCTAATGCTCAAGTCAAACATTAAGAATAATATAAATTATGAATTTCGAAAATAAAAAAGGTTTAAAAACTTTTAAAAATAACTAACAATGTTGAAGAAAAAAATTTAGATTTTGAAAAAAAATGTAATTTTATAAAAATCTAGATTTTGAAATAAAAATTAAGAACTTTTAATAATAATGTTGATAATTTTGAAAAAAAAATCGATAAGAAAATGATATTTTGACAAAGAAAATTTAAAAAATTAAACAAAATTGTAAAAAAATTGTCAAATTGCAAAAAAATATATATTTTAAAAAAGAAAACTAGATTTTGTATTTTGAAAAGAAAAATTAAAAAATTGCATAACAAAAGTGATATTTAAAAAATGATATTTTGAAAAAGAAAATTTAAAAAATTAAACAAAATTGTAAAAAATCCTCCAAATTACAACATATATATATATATATATATATATATATATATATATATATATATATATATATATATATATATATATATATATATATATATAAACTAGATTTTGTATTTTGAAAAGAAAAATTAAAAAGTTGTATAACAAAAGTGATATTTTGAAAAAGAAAATTTAAAAAATTAAACAAAATTGTGAAAAAATTGACAAATTGTAAAAAAAATATATATTTTAAAAAAGAAAACTAGATTTTGTATTTTGAAAAGAAAAATTAAAAAGTTCTATAACAAAAATGATATTTAAAAAATGATATTTTGAAAAAGAAAATTTAATAAATTAAACAAAATTGTGAAAAATTTTCAAATTGTCAAAATAATATATTTTTTAAAAAAGAAAACTAGATTTTGTATTTTGACAAGAAAAATTAAAAAGTTATATAACAAAAGTGATATTTTGAAAAAGAAAATTTAAAAAATTAAACAAAATTGTGAAAAAATTGACAAATTGTAATTTGTAAATTATATATATATATTAAAAAAATATATATATAATATATATTTTTAAAAAAAAAAGAAAACTAGATTTTGTATTTTGAAAAGAAAAATTAAAAAGTTATATAACAAAAATGAAATTTGAAAAAGAAAATTTAATAAATTAAATAAAATTGTGAAAAAATTGACAAATTGTAAAAAATATATATATTTTTTAAAAAAGAAAACTAGATTTTGTATTTTGACAAGAAAAATTAAAAAGTTATATAACAAAAGTGATATTTAAAAAATGATATTTTGAAAAACAAAATTTAAAAAATTAAACAAAATTGTGAAAAAATTGACAAATTGTAAATTGTAAAATATATATATATATATATATATATATATATATGTATTAAAAAAGAAAACTAGATTTTGTATTTTGAAAAGAAAAATTAAAAAGTTATATAACAAGATTTCAATAAAAAAATGATATTTTGTGAAAGAAAATTTTAAAAATTAAATGAAATTGTGAAAAAATTGACAAATTGTAAAAAAAAATATTTTTTTAAAAAAAAAAAGAAAACTAGATTTTGTATTTTGACAACAAAAATTAAAAAGTTATATAACAAAAGTGAGATTAAAAAATGATATTTTGAAAAAAAAATAAGAAATTGAACAAAATTGTGAAAAAATTGAAAAAATGTAAAAAAATATATATTTTAAAAAAGAAAACTAGATTTTGTATTTTGACAAGAAAAATCGAAAAAAAAAAAAGGGATCTATACCAAATTCAGTGGATGTGGCCTACAATACACAAGGTGGGATTAAAAACATATAAACATGAAAGAAAAAAGAAAAAGAAAAAGAAGAAGAAGAGTGTTAACTCGAGGTTAAAAAAAAAATATACACGTTTAAGAAAGAAGAGTGCAAATCAAAGTTCCTCAATACCTTGGTAAAAAAGAAAATGGTTTAAATTCAACAGTAATATCAGATGGTTGAGATTATCCAATCATTGTGTATTAAAATAAGTGTTCTACCCAACAGAATAGATGTGCCCTTCAACACAAGTGCAGACCAAAGGAGAGAGTTAAGATCTAGTGACACAAGTGAAGCATATAGATGTTTAAAAAGAATAGTACAAGTCAATGTTCCTCAGGATAGTCAAAAAGAAAATGGTCCAAATTAATCCAGCGGCAATTTCAGACAGTTAAGATCATCAAATCAGTGTGACCTTTGGAGAGGGTACAGGTATGCCAGGTGTTGCCAACATTAAGAATTGGTACCAAATGCATACATTAGTATAGGCCATTCTCATGTTATCATTTTTTGGCTATTAACTCGTCTCCAAAGCAATGAGATGTAAACTTGCATAGCTTAGATATAATTTAAGCTGCTTGTTAATTAAAAAGGAACTGGAATATAGTTAATATAGCCAAATGGAATCTCAAAAAAAGAAAAAAAAAAGACGACCAACATCCATCCAATCGTACCAAGTCAATCAGGTGACAGAGATTGTTCCATGAAAGGCATTCCCAGCTCTACACCCATCCACAGTTGGCTCCCACATATTAGCTCTAAGGACTCCAAAATAGTAAAACACAACACATAAGTCTCACTAGAAACCCTAGAACTTGCAGAAACACAAGACATTAACACAGACAGAATTTTTCCCAAATGGAATCAAATTAATATCAGAGGTTAGCTTCCAAACACCACTAGTAGAATCGAACAATCTTTAATAAGAAAACAAAATCAAGCCCTACAACTCCTAGAATTCAACATACAACCTCATCAAAATAGCAAAATCCAAAGGTAAAAAAATCATCATAATAGTAATTTCATGACCCACCTGAGATTATTGAGTTCTTATATTCGAAATCACATCCTAAATATATGATGGAAAAATATATGGATAATATCGATATACATAAAATATATCAAGGTGGGCCATACACGGTTAAAGTAACACCCATGAAGGAGTTATTTAAATAGTGAAATGGTACTATAAGATCACCTGTTGGGAACTTCCCATGTGAGGTTAATCTGTGTGCGCCCCACCATGATGTATGTAGAACATCAACACCATGCATTTGATGTGTCCCATTTAAGTCCAAAAATTAGTCATATACAAAACTCAGGTGAGCCATAGCATCTAAAACTATGTGAAGACATCCCTAAAACATATAAAAGCATTCAATTGGTAGGGCCCACATGAGTTTTGGATGTGTGTGAAACTCGGGCTGACTCCTCATCCAAGTAGGACACACGTATATAATGAATGGGCTGGATCTATGAACCACATCTAGGTGGGCCCAATAAATGATTATGAATGGTTTAATGGGAGGGTAACCCTCTCAACTATAGTATGTGGTGTGGCCCACCGAAGTCATGGATTGACTTTATTTTTAAGCTCGTGGCCCAAAGTCACGGTTTATGATATCCACATCGTCAATCCATTTTTCCATATCATTTTAGGGCCCATTTGGACAAGTAGATTGGAAGGGATTGGAAGTTAAATCCCTATAGAT
The DNA here is from genome assembly GCF_029962835.1 of Magnolia sinica. Taxonomy (NCBI): domain Eukaryota; kingdom Viridiplantae; phylum Streptophyta; class Magnoliopsida; order Magnoliales; family Magnoliaceae; genus Magnolia; species Magnolia sinica. The sequence continues at coordinate 59,995,387 of NC_080589.1, read as the reverse complement.
TGGCCGGGCATGCCAAACAAACTAGGTGATCTGATCCTGGGATATATAGCAATCCCATGGATCTTAAGACAATCCACTGACAACACCATCATTACCTTTAAATCCCATCCAATCCACCCTAATCCGTTCAAATTTGCCCGGGACGTGTTTGGTTCGAGGGATTGGAAGGGATGGGAAGGTTTAATCCTGGGATTGGCCGAGTGTGCCAAACAGACTTGATATAGCAATCCGAGGGAATATAACAATTCCATGGATCTTAAGACAATCCATTGACAACACCATCATTACCTTGAAATCCATGCCATCCACCCTAAAACCATTCAATCCCTTCCAATCCACCCATCCAAATAGGCCCTTAGTGATTGAGTCCACAATTAAAGTATATCTAAAGCTCAAGTGGACCATACCACGGAAACAGTGGGAATAATGATTTCCATCGTTGAAATCTTCCTATGGCCTACAGTGATTTTGATTTGTCATCCAACCTGTTCAATAGATCACAAATACATGGATGAAGGGAAAACTAAAATATCAACTTGATCCAAAACTTTAGTGGCCTCCCAAAAATTTTCAATGGTAGACGTTCAATTTATACTGTTTCCTATGATGTGGTCCACTTCAGATTTTTATAGGCTTCAATTTTGACCTTACATAATAAAATTATATGTTAAAATGGATGGATGGAGTGGATAAAATGAATAAATCATATTGGGCCCCACAGGATGCTTAGGGTATAAGGGGCCCTATAGGGCCTAAAAATGTCTTATCTAAGCTGTCTATATATTTTAAAATATTATTATAGGGCATGAAACCAAAAATCATCTAGTCGAAGGCTAAAGTGGACCATACGGTAGGAAACATGGAGATTAAATCACATGTATTTGCTATGGTGGGGAACAAATTGGCTACTCCCCCTGACACCGGCCAATGGCTGGTGGTCGGTGCTCTGTGGGGCTCACCATGATGTATGTGTATCATCCATGCCGTCCATCTATTTTTATATATATCATTTTATGAGATGATAAAAAAGATGAGTTATATCTCAATCTCAAGTGGACCACATTACAGGAAATAGTGTTGAATAAATTTTGACCATTAAAAATGTTTTGGGGACCATAACAGTTTTTGATCAAGCTGATATTTTTTTTCCCTTCATCTGGGTCTTTATGACCAAATAAACAGATTGGATGTCAAATAAACAGTACAGTGGGCCTTAGGAGGATTTTAATTGTAAATATCCATTCATTAATTTTGTCCTGTGGTGTGGCCCTCCTAGGATTTATATCCCTATCATTTTTTGCATCAAGCACTAAAATGATCTGTAAAAATGGATGAACTGAATGGATGAAACATTTACATCATGGTGGGGCCCACAAAGCATCGACCACCAGCCACGCTCCCCCCAACCCAAATTTGGGCGCGCGCTCAAAACAGAGCCGCGCGCCCAATGACCCTCCCCTCCCCATTTCAACCTTCCGCCCGCCCAACCTCTCTCTCTCTCTCTCTCTCTCTCTCTCGCCGTCCTGGTCTCTCCCGATTTCTCTCTCTCTCTCTCTCGCCGTCCCGGTCTCTCTCCCAGACCCGCGCCACTCTCTCTCTCTCCGTCCCGGTCCCAGACCCGCGCGAGTCCCAGCTTCTTCCCACCCCCGACTCTCTCTCTCTCTCTCTCTCTCTCTCTCTCTCTCTCTCTCTCTCTCTCTCTCTTCCTCACTTGCATCATCTCCAGATCTGGTGTGGCCAGCAGCCCCTGCCCTTCATCTCTTCCCCGGCCAGGTACTCATTTCTCTATTTAGGTTTTTAATTTTCAGATTTGTAAATCCGCAGTGGGGGTTCGTTGGCCATGTCTGGTAAACAATGGGACCAATGATCTAGATGGCCTGGGTTGCTATAGATGTATACCATGTATACAATGGATGCAGACATAGAATAGTCTTGCCATTCATCGTTTGTTGTGAATGTTTAAGGTGTGCACAACATGTGTTTGATGAAATGTCTCTGCGGGAGAAGGTGGATTGCATACTTTGCAACTCAAGCATGCGAGTAAACTCTATGGGGCCATTGCGATGTGTGTGTCTTATCCGTGCAGGCCATCTATTTTTCAACTCATTTTATGGCATGAGCCTAAATGGGAAGCATATCCAGTGCTCAAGTGGGCCCACCACAGGAAACAGTGGGAATCGAAGACCCACTGTTGAAAACTTCTTAGGGCAGCAGAAGTTTCGAATCAAGCTGATATTTGTGTTTTCCCTGTCTGTGTCATGTTATGAACAAGTTGGGTGATAAATAAACATCGCTGTGGGCCCTACGAAAGTCTCAACGGTGGATGTCATAATCCCCACTCTTTCCTGTGTGTGGTCCAGCTGAGCTTTGGATAAAATGAGGGTTGCTAGTTTCTGCTGGTCTGTACAAAATAAATTCTTTTTGTTGAGCTTGCCAATGTAGAATGTGAATTAGGTATATGCCCTGGGTTGAACTGGTTTGGAGTGAACTGCCAGCAAAAGTGGGTTTGGGTTTAGCTGTGGTTTTAACCAAGGTTCTAAATATCATCTGAAACTGAGCTGACTCGGCCTAGTTGTTTTAGTTTCAGTGGGCAGCAAAATGTGCCACCAGACCAAGACAGGATGAAACCAGATGGAAACGAAATGAGCTGGGGCGAGTTGTGCCCACTTCATTCTCCAGGCGAGTCTGCACTCTGAAACTGCCAGGAAAACCATGGTTTTGAAACATCTATTTATTATCTCAATTCAAAGTGTTGGTTGGAGCGGAAAAGTCTCATTCTACTGTGTTAAGAAATGTTTCAAATATGTGGTGCTTCATTATCAAATCATGGTATTTGAAGCCAAATGCATTGTCATCATGTTTTCTTCTACATGTATTTGTGTGAGCATGTGATTTGGGCGATTTGTACTTTCAGTTATGGAGCCAATGGTTCAGCAATCCTAACTGTTGTTATCATGGGCCCGACATGGATCACTGACTCATGAAAATCTCCCAGATTGGAAGGTTTTCGCTGGATCATTGAGTGTGAACGAAGAGGTTATTGATGTTTTCATTGAGCCTATCATATTGTCATGAGCTGAGCGTCAGATGTTTGAACATTTTCGGTTGAATGAGCCTATCATATTGTTAAGAACCTCTGGGGTATCATTGTGCAGGGTGTTGAAAGGGAGAAGAAAGGAAAGGGAGAAAAAGAGGAAAGATGGAAGGAAGCTTAGTTGCACAAACTGTCTAACCAGGTGCTGCTCCCACTTCTAATCATGCGCTGCTTCCACTTCTAATCATGCTTTGTGCTTGTGCTCCTGCTTCTTAGCTGTTTATGCTTGCTAACATTTTTGAAACTCGAATTTGTTGATTCTTTGCTGCGTGATTAATGCAGTTATTAAAATAAAATTTTAGGGGCCGGGGGGTTTCCTAAAGTGAAACTTGGCATTCCTCTTGCTTTAGACAACCCTTATTCTCATGTGTTGAAGTTGGAAACTGCCGTGGCAACAATGCCCAGGTTCTCATGTCACACCATCCAACAATGGCTGATATGTGTGAAACCGAAGATAAACCTTGTCATCAACTTGGATTTCATGTTCAGTGTGCTTTTTGTTGTCTTTTGGCCTCCCACATACCTAGGAGTTAGGACCACTAAAGATTTTCTTTGTGAAGGGATTCAACCTGAACATGGACTTGCCACTCTTAGCCTGCTAATGTATTGGAGTCATTCTGGTGGTGTCAGTTAATGTGTAGGTTGTCTTTGTTAATGTACTACCTTGCATGCCATTTGCTTATTGGGCTCATGATTGACGGTGTTGTACCCATAGTTCAAAAAACACCATATGAAAAAAAAGAAGTTAATGGCAGGTGTTTACATTCAGCTGGGTTTCAATTGTTAAAAAGATTATAAAAAATTTAGTCAAAGAAATGAAAACACCAAAAAAATCAGAGAATGGGAAGTTTAGGTTTATTATGATTTCAACTCCAAAAAATGGAATGCAAAAGAAAACGGTTATATATCCACTTGTGTTGACATACTAACCTTCAACTAAAATGGATAAATTTTGACATGCCTAAGGAACATTGTACATAGGTAATCAAATGGTGTGTTAATATTATTCTTTGCCTCTCTCAAATCCTTTGTTTTCAAGTAATCCTTATATAAACAATTTGTCTCCATAAAAATTTCACCTTCTACTAAATTCCATCAATGGATGGTGAATACCAATCTTAAGTTTTTTTTTTTTAATAACAATTATTCTCTTTTAAGGTTTCTCATCTACCCGATTGGTGCTCCAATGTTTCCATCGATAGCATTAGCTACCCATTTTGATCAATAGCCGAATCCGACATTCTTGATTTGCTTGCTTCATGCTGGGAACATTCTATGAACATTGAGAAGTGATGTTCCATATCATAGACCAGATTCCCTTCATTCAGCAACCAATCCAACTTTTCCTTGTTGACGGACATGAGTTGCCATTGTTGCAAGCTATTCCATTGTGACTTGCTCATGTTCTCCATAGCTTCCTGCAACAGCCTCATCTCCATCTCTAATTTCTGAAGCGCATCTCATCAACCATGGCTCTGATACCCATTTAAATTCCAAACCAGCGGGTCCCACATGACTTTTAGATAACCTGTATAGATAAATCATCTTTTCTCAAATGATGTGGCCCAGCAAATTGGATATTGGATATAGCATGATCACGTAATGATACATATTACCTATTTTGGTTCTAAACATGTTGTGCCTATTTTAAGATAAGTTTTAAGATAAGTTGTGTATGTATGATGTCTTTTCTCACCTATTCGTGAATCACACTGGCCTCCCTATTTGGATTTAAGCTGTTAGATTGCATAGCATTAAAAAAGAAAGAGAACTTATCACTTACAGGCACATGTACCATTAATAGCGATACATTACGTTCTCAGCCACCACCACCACAACAACTTACCCCACTCTTTCCTGTGTGTGGTCCAGCTGAGCTTTGGATAAAATGAGGATTGCTGGTTTCTGCTGGTCTATACAAAATAAATTCTTTTTGTTGAGCTTGCCAATGTAGAATGTGAATTAGGTATATTCCTTCCACTAGTTATGATCAGGGTGAACTGATTCAAGAAAATACTTGTTGGATGGTACAAAATAAATTCTTTTGAACCACCAGGGAAACCAAAATGCCAATGAATTTAACATGTTATATAAATCAAAACACAATTTTTCTTCATATTTTCATTTTTAGTGCTGATTGTTTATTGGTTTTCTTTTCTATCATGTAGAACAAATGTAATATTAGTAATATCATCCATGGTAAATTCATTTTTTTTATTCCTTATATTGTTTCCTAGTTATATTTGTGTTGGTTTCAGAGTACATGTAGCAATAGAAAGTGTTGGTCAATTGTGGCTTATAGATAAAGGGATGAGTAACCAACAATACGAATATGGGAGGCCTTCCCCAGGTATCCAAATGCTTTTAGATATAATTATGTTGTTTTTAAATGTATTAGATCGAAATTGATGGAGCAGACCCGGATGTGCGTCGGAGCTATCCGGATGTTGAACGGGGGTCCTTGGAAGGTGGGAACCACTGTTATGACCATGATAAAGCTGTCCATTTCCTATGGACAGCATTGGAGTGGCGTGACCATTTGGACAGGCCATGTTTATGTATTAACTCGAAATTGATGGAGCAGACCCGGATTTGTGTCGGAGCTATCCAGATGTTGAGCGGGGGTCCCTGGAAGGTGGGAACTGCTGTTATGACCATGATGAAGCTGTCCATTTCCTATGGACAGCATTGGAGGGGCCTGGCCATTTGGACATGCCCTGTTTATGTATTTGATCGAAATTAATGGAGCAGACCCAGATGTGCGTCGGAGCTATTCGGAAGAGCGGGGTTCCCTAGAAAAAGGGAACCGCTATTATGACCATGATGAAGCTGTCCATTTTTTATGGACAGCATTGGAAGGGCTTGGCTATTTGAGTCGGATGGCCGTGTTTATATCTGTATTTGTAGGGACCATACCCTTAACCTAAACCAAAACCTATGACCTAAAACCTTAACCTATACCTATAACATTAACCTAAACCTAAACCTTAACCTAAACCTATAACCTTAACTTAAAACCTAAACCTATAACCTAAACCTAAATCAAAACATATAACCAAAACCAAAACCAAAACCTATATGCTAAACCCGAACGCATTCTCAAATCCTATAACCCATAATCTAAACCTAAACCTATAACCTATAACCTAAACCAAAACCTATAACCTAAACCAAAGCCAAAACCTATAGCCTAAACTCGAACCCATTCTCAAATCCAAAAACCTATAACCTAAACCGTTAACCTATAACCTAAATCAAAACCTATAACCTAAACCAAACCTAAACCTAAAACCAAAACCTAAAACCTAAACCTATAATCTATAACCTAAATCAAAACATATAATCAAAACCAAATCCCAAAACCCAAACCTAAACCTAAACCTCAACCTAAAACCTAAACCTAAACCTATAACCTAAAATCAAATCCCTAAACCTAAACCTAAACCTAATCCTATAACCTAAACTCAAATCCCTAAACCTTAACTTATAAACCTAACCTAAACCTATACTTATAACCTAAAACTATTCTCAAATCCCAAAACCTATAACCTAAACCTAACCTTTCCCTAAACCTATAACCTAAACTCAATTCCCTAAACCTAAACTTAGACCTAAACCTAAACCTATAGGCTAAACTCAAATCCCTAAACCTTAACCTATAACCTAACCTAAACCTATACTTATAACCTAAAACTATTCCCAAATCCCAAAACCTATAACCTAAACCTAAGCTTTCCCTAAACCTATAAGTTAAACTCAATTCCCTAAAGCTAAACCTACACCTAATCCTAATCTCAACTCCCTAACCTAAACCTAAACATAAACTTGAAAACTCAAAACTTAAACCCAATCCCGAACCTAACCCGATTTCCTAAACCTAAACTATAACCCATTCTCAAATCCAAAAACCTATAACCTAAACCTAAACCAAAACCAAAACTTAGAACCTAAACCCGAACCCATTCTCAAATCCCAAAACCTATAATCTAAACCAAAACCAAAACCTGAAACCATTTTCAAATCCCAAAACCTATAACCTAAACATAAACCTTAACCTAAACCTATAACCTATAACCAAAACCTATAACCTAAACCCGAACCCATTCTCAAATCCCAAAACCTATAACCTATAACCTAAACCTAAACCTTAACCTAAACCTATAACTTATAACATAAATCAAAACCTTTCCCTAAACCTAAAACCTAAGCCTATAACCTATAACCTAAATCAAAACCTATTACCTTTCCCTAAACCTGAACCTAAACCTATAACCTATAAACTAAATCAAAACCAAAACCAAACCTAAACCTAAACCTAAACCTAAACCTATAACCTAAACCTAAACCTAAAACCTAATGTATTCTCAAATCCCTAAACCTAAACCTACACCTAATCCTAATCTCAACTCCCTAACCTAAACTTAAACCTAAACTTGAAAACCCAAACCTAAACCCGATCCTGAACCAGAACCCGATTTCCTAAACCTAAACCTTAACCTATAACTTAACCGAAACCTATACTTATAACCTAAACCTATTCTCAAATCCCAAAACCTATAACTATAACCTAAACCTTAACCAAAAACCTATAACCTAACCTAAACCTAAACCTAAACATATAACCTTAACCTAAACCTAAACCTATAACCTTAACCTTAACATATAACTTTAACCAAAACCTATAACCTAAACTTATTCTCAAATCCCGAACCCGATTTCCTAAACCTAAACCTTAACCTATTCTCAATTTGCTAAACCTATAGCTTATAACCTAAACCTATACCTTAACCTAAACCTATAACCTATAACCTAAACATAAACCTAAAACCTAAATCTATTCTCAAATCCCTAAACCTAAACCTACACCTAATCCTAATCTCAACTCCCTAACCTAAACTTGAACCTAAACTTGAAAACCCAAACCTAAACCTGATCCTGAACCTGAACCCGAACCCGATTTCCTAAACCTAAACCTCAACCTATTCTCAATTCCCTAAACCTTAACCTATAACCTAACCTAAACCTAAATCTATAACCTAAACCTAAACCTATAACCTAAGTGTATTCTCAAATCCTTAAACCTAAACCTACACCTAAACCCAATCTCAACTCCTTAACCTAAACCTAAACCCGATCCCGATCCCGAACCCGATCCCGATTTCCTAAACCTAAACATTAACCTATTCTCAATTCCCTAAACCTATATCTTATAACCTAAACCTAAACCTAAACCATAACCTAAACCTAAACCTAAACCTATAACCTTAACCTAAACCTAAACTTAAACCTGTAACCTATAACCTAAGCCTAAACCTAAAACCTAAATGTATTCTCAAATCCCTAAACCTAAACCTACACCTAATCCTAATCTCAACTCCCTAACCTAAACCTAAACCTAAACTTGAAAACCCAAACCTAAACCCGATCCCGAACCCGAACCCGATTTCCTAAACCTAAACCTATAGCTTATAACCTAAACCGAAACCTAAACCTAAACCTATAACTTATAACCTAAATATAAACCTAAAACCTAAATGTATTCTCAAATCCCTAAACCTAAACCTACACCTAATCCTAATCTCAACTCCCTAACCTAAACCTAAACCTAAACTTGAAAACCCAAACCTAAACCTGATCCTGAACCCGAACCCGATTTCCTAAACCTAAACCTCAACCTATTCTCAATTCCCTAAACCTTAATCTATAACCTAACCTAAACCTAAATCTATAACCTAAACCTAAACCTATAACCTAAGTGTATTCTCAAATCCTTAAACCTAAACCTACACCTAATCCTAATCTCAACTCCTTAAACTAAACCTAAACCCGATCCCGAAACCGATCCCAATTTCCTAAACCTAAACATTAACCTATTCTCAATTCCCTAAACTTATATCTTATAACCTAAACCTAAACCTAAACCTAAACCATAACCTAAACCTAAACCTAAACCTGTAACCTATAACCTTAACCTAAACCTAAACTTAAACCTGTAACCTATAACCTAAACCTAAAACCTAAAAACTAAATGTATTCTCAAATCCCTAAACCTAAACCTACACCTAATCCTAATCTCAACTCCCTAACCTAAACATAAACCTAAACTTGAAAACACAAACCTAAACCCGATCCCGAACCTGAACCCGATTTCCTAAACCTAATCATTAACCTATTCTCAATTCCCTATACCTATATCTTATAACCTATACCTAAACCTAAACCTTAACCTAAACCTATAACCTATAACCTTGACCTAAACCTAAACCTAAACCTGTAACCTATAACCTAAACCTAAACCTAAAACCTAAATGTATTCTCAAATCCCTAAACCTAAACCTACACCTAATCCTAATCTCAACTCTCTAACCTAAACCTAAACCTAAACTTGAAAACCAAAACCTAAACCCGATCCCAAACCCGAACCCGATTTCCTAAACCTAAACATTAACCTATTCTCAATTCCCTAAACCTATATCTTATAACCTAAACCTACACCTAAACCATCACCTAAACCTAAAGCTATAACCTATAACCTTGACCTAAACCTAAACCTGTAACCTATAACCTAAACCTAAACCTAAAACCTAAATATATTCTCAAATCCCTAAACCTAAACCTACACCTAATCCTAATCTCAACTCCCTAACCTAAACCTAAACCTAAACTTGAAAACCAAAACCTAAACCCGATCCCGAACCCGAACCCGATTTCCTAAACCTAAACCTTAACCTGTTTTCAATTCTCTAAACCTATAGCTTATAACCTAAACCAAAACCTAAACCTAAACCTAAACCTAAACCTAAATCTATAACTTATAACCTAAACATAAACCTTAAACCTAAATGTATTCTCAAATCCCTAAATCTAAACCTACACATAATCCTAATCTTAACTTCCTAACCTAAACCTAAACCTAAACTTAATAACCCAAACCTAAACCCGATCCTGAACCCGAACCCGATTTCCTAAACCTAAACCTTAACCTATAACCTAACCTATACCTAAATCTATAACCTAAACCTAAACCTAAAACCTAAGTGTATTCTCAAATCCTTAAACCTAAACTTACACCTAATCCTAATCTCAACTCTCTAACCTAAACCTAAACCTAAACTTGAAAACCCAAACATCAACCCAATCCCGAACCCGAACCTAAACCTTAACGTTAACCTATTCTCAATTTCCTAAACCTATATCTTATAACCTCAACCTAAACCTAAACCTAAACCTTGACCTTAATCTTAACCTAAACCTAAACCTAAACCTAAACCTAAACCTATAACTTATAACTTTAACCTAAACCTAAACCTAAACCTAAACCTGTAACCTATAACCTAAACCTAAAACCTAAATCTATTCTCAAATCTTTAAACCTAAACCTACACCTAATCCTAATCTCAACTCCCTAACCTAAACCTAAACTTAATCTTGAAAACCCAAACCTAAACCCGATCCCGAATCCGAACCCGATTTCCTAAACTTAAACCTTAACCTTTTCTTAATTCCCTAACCTATATCTTATAACCTAAACCTAAGCCTAAACCTAAACCTTAACCTAAACCTAAACCTAAACCTAAACCTGTAACCTAAAACCTAAATGTATTCTAAAATCCCTAAACCTAAACCTACACCTAATCCTAATCTTAACTCCCTAACCTAAACCTAAACCTAAACTTGAAAACCAAAACCTAAACCCGATCCCGAACCCCAACCCGATTTCCTAAACCTAAACCTCAACCTATTCTCAATTCCCTAAACCTATAGCTTATAACCTAAACCTAAACCTTAACCTAAACCTAAACCTTAACCTAAACCTAAACCTAAACCTAAACTTGTAACCTAAACCTAAAACCTAAATGTATTCTCAAATCCCTAAACCTAAACCTACACCTAATCCCAATCTCAACTCCCTAACCTAAACCTAAACCCGATCCCGAACCCGAACCCGATTTCCTAAACCTAAACCTTAACCTATTCTCAATTCCCTAAACCTATTGCTTATAACCTAAACCGAAACCTAAACCTAAACTTAAACCTATAGCATATAACTTAAACATAAAACTAAAACTTAAATGTATTCTCAAATCCCTAAACCTAAACCAACACCTAATCCTAATCTCAACTCCCTAACCTAAACCCAAACTTAAACTTGAAAACCCAAACCAAAACCCGATCCCAAACCCGAACTCGATTTCCTAATCCTAAACCTTAACATATTCTCAATTCCCTAAACTTATAGCTTATAACCTAAACCTAAACCTAAACCTGTAACCTATAACCTAAACCTAAACCTAAACCTGTAACCTATAACCTAAACCTAAACCTAAAACCTAAATGTATTCTCAAATCCCTAAACCTAAACCTACACCTAATCCTAATCTCAACTCCCTAACCTAAACCTAAACTTGAAAACCCAAACCTAAACCCGATCTCGAACCCGAACCCGATTTCCTAAACCTAAACTTTAACCTATTCTCAATTCCCTAAACCTATAGCTTATAAACTATACCTAAACCTGAACCTAAACCTATAACATATAACCTAAACCTAAACTTAAAACCTAATATATTCTCAAATCCCTAAACCTAAACCTACACTTAATCCTAATCTCAACTCCCTAACCTAAACCTAAACCTAAACTTGAAAATCCAAACCTAAACCTGATCCCGAACCCGAACCCGATTTCCTAAGCCTAAACCTTAACCTATTCTCAATTCCCTAAACCTAAACCTAAACCTATTCTCAATTCTCTAAACCTATAGCTTATAACCTAAACTTAAACCTAAACCTAAACTTAAACTTTAACCTAAACCAATAACCTATAACCTAAACCTAAACCTAAACCTAAAACCTAAATGTATTCTCAAATCCCTAAACCTAAACCTACACTTAATCCTAATCTCAACTCCTTAACCTAAACCTAAACTTGAAAACCCAAACCTAAACCCAATTCCGAACCCGTACCCAATTTCCTCAACCTAAACATTAACATATTCTTAATTCCCTAAACCTATAACTTATGACCTAAACCTAAATCTAAACCTAAAGCTTAACCTAAACCTAAACCTAAACCTATAACCTATAACCTATAACCTAAACCTAAACCTAAAACCTAAATGTATTCTCAAATCCCTAAACCTAAACCTACACCTAATCCTAATCTCAACTCCCTAACCTAAACCTAAACTTGAAAACCCAAACATAAACCCGATCCCGAACCTGAACCTGATTTCCTAAACCTAAACCTCAACCTATAACCTAACCTAAACCTAAACCTATAACCTAAACATAAGCCTAGAACCTAAACCTAAACCTAAAATCGAAATGTATTCTCAAATCCCTAAACCTAAACCTACACCTATTCCTAATCTCAACTCCCCAACCTAAACTTAAACCTAAACTTGAAAACCCAAACCAAAACCCGATCTCGAACCCGAACCCGATTTCCTAAACCTAAACCTTAACCTATAACCTAACATAAACCTAAACCTATTACCTGCACTTATAACCTAAACCTATAACCTAAACATAAGCCTAAAACCTAAACCTAAACCTAAAATCGAAATGTATTCTCAAATCCTTGAACCTAAACCTACACCTAATCCTAATCTCAACTCCCTAACCTAAACTTAAACTTAAACTTGATAACTCAAACCTAAACCTGATCCCGAACTCGGACCCGATTTCCTAAACCTAAACCTTAACCTTAACTTATTCTCAATTCCCTAAAGCTATAACCTATATACTATAACTTATAACTAAAACCTAAACCTTAACTTAAACCTATAACCTAAGCCTAAACCTTAACCTAAACCAAAACCTATAACCTAAACCTTAACTTATAACCTATAACCTATAACCTAAACTTATAACCTATAACCTAAATCCTAATCCTAAACCTAAACCTAAAACCTAAAACCTAAACCTAAACCTATTTTAATGATCAGTTTTATTTTTAAAAAGTGCCCACTTTTTTAGAAGAAGTTTATGCAATTCTTCATGATTCTGAATTATAATGTTTTGTTGGTTTAATATTTTTTTTTCAGGTGAAAGACACGAAAAGAAAATTGTTGCTGATTTTTTTTTTATATATTTATTTATGATGTTAAACTTATATGTATTTATGTGTGGATGAATGTAATGTGGATAAGATTGCTTGTGTTTGGATGGATGTAATTTATGTTTGGATGAATGTAGTTTATGTTGGATTTACGTAGTTTGGGTTGTTTAGATGAATGTGAATGTGAATATGATGAAATATATTATATAACAGGTGTATATCAGGAAGAATACGATGAAATATATTGTAACAGGTGTATATTGACCCTCTTATAAAGATGGTCCATGACAGTCCTTTCTAAGGACGGTCTATGGCCGTCCTTTTAAAGGACGGTTCATGGTCGTCCTTTGAAGGCCCATAAGAGATGGTCCATGACAGTCCTTTTTAAGGACGGTCCATGACCGTCCTTTTAAAGGACGGTTTATGGCCGTCCTTTGAAGGCTTATCAGAGACGGTCCATGACAGTCCTTTTTAAGGACGGTCATGGACCGTCCTTTGAAGGCTTGTCAGAGACGGTCTACGACAGTCTTTTTTAAGGATAGTCGATGGCAGTCCTTTAAAGGCTTATATGAGACTGTCTGAGACCATCCTTTTTTAGGACGGTCCATGACCGTCTTTTTTTTTGTCAATAAAAATGACGGTTTTCAACCGTCCTTTAAGTAATACGACACGTCAAAATTTGACGGCCCTTGCAATGGTCCATGACCGTCCTTTTTGGTCATTTGAGACGGTTTTGGACCGTCCTTTTTTTGCAGTTTTGGCGTAGTGCTTGTAACGCCCTGAAATTCGGGAGTCGAGCATAACTCATCTCCCGAGTTTCAAAACATCACTTATGCAACATATTTGATGATGGGTGTATGTTGTCTGTATTAGTGCATAAAACATGAAATAGATTAAGCCAAATAGCATATATAATTCAAGGATAAGTGAAGAAAGCAAGCGGAAGACTTATAGAATCATATGTGTACATGTGCGAATCCCTGAAGTGCATATACATACCAGGTCGTAATGTAAGTGTTGCTATCAAAATTACAAGTATTAAAATTACATCATTTAATTCCCAAAAGAAATCCCAGCATCCCTCGCATCAGAACAAGGCTCACTAGAACCTGTCTGAAAACTGCATAAAAGAGAAAGCAGCCTCATCATCATCAATCTCCCGCTCTGCCTCAGAAGTCGCCTCAACATCTGCAACATCAGCAACTAAGACAGAGTTTGGTGGGTGTTTAACATCGCCCCAGAACGTGGGAGTGAGTGATCAACTCAGTGGAACAATAAAGCACAAGTTAACATGTTATCAATTCAATCAAGCAGTAATAATAAAGCAGAACAATTAAACATGTCCTAAGTACTCTTGTTAATGCAAGGATGTATGCAGAATGATGCGTGCCCTCACGCGTACACTCTCAGCGTCTTCATCTTACGTTACGTATGACATCGTCTCAAAGTGCGCCACGTCTACAAAGCACACGCAAATGCAGTGCATGAATATGATTATCAAGTGGTTATTAGTCCTTTTCATACAGCAGGATTGGGAAGCTTTGATGCCTTCCTCATATCACCATCCAAACAGTAATCCATTCTAGGGTCGTCAATCCTAGACATCTCATACGATCATATGGTTTGAGGTCGTTGCAAAGGGCTTGTCACCAATCAATGCACGCTTATCATACATTCGTTGCCACCGTAAGGCTCGTCACCTCAATGCGGTATCCAGGTATACTCGAGGTCACTACAAAGGGCTCGTCACCAATCAATGTAGGCCGACAGCACGAATATAGTGTCCCATACCACCATAATCGGCTCACGAGTTTGGTTGCTCACTGGTCACTACGGGGAGGCTCGTCACCCCAGCGTAAGCCGACAGCTCGACCACGGTGTCCCATACCACCATGTTCGGCTCATGAGTCTTAGCGGATCAAGATACCATGGTTAATAGAATTTCATTGGTAAGTTCGGTACCCTAGATTTAAATAGTAGCGTCCATACATGGTGAACATACATCGGACAATCGGGTTACTTGACGAGCTCGACTAGCACGAGCGCACGTTGGGTTGAACGACATAGAGTGCGCAAACACTCCGCGTGGCCAAACCACTGCCGTCAACTCTAATACGACTCGGGTTCATCTAATCACGTCCTTCGTGGCGAAAACAAACTCAGCCATGATCTTAAGGCCGATTACCGATTTCCTGGACTAATGCATAGTCCCACACACATTCTACTACAACAGGAATTTACCTCTACAATTTAGAATAGTAATGGAACAACAGCTCAAATTATGTAGTACATAAGCATTTGAAGAATATCAACTTAACATGGATTTAAGTATAAGCAAGACTTGAAATTAAATAACAAGGAATGTAACTTTCATGAAGGAAATCATACACACTAGTGGGAAAGTTGAGAATCGCTTCTCAACGCCCATACTAGGTTGATATATCACACTTTAACTCATTCAGACATTTCTACAAACACTTAGAATACATAGTTTAACATACATGACGTATGTTAAAATACACACATTTGGACAATTCCTTTTACCAAGGAGTTGCCGCACATACAGTTAGCATAAGCACACGACAAATAATCATGGCAATCACATGTTTATATTTTATATGCATACGGTACTTTATACATACACATAGAATACACAAATCTCAAAATAACACATGCATATCAGGAACGCAAAATAAACATAACATTTGGTATGCGAAATCTCATCCATAGCAAGAATAAACCATTCACTGGCATTGAAAGCCTTGAAAACCCTAACCTATACACTTAAAGTCCGCACCTTAAGCCAGAAAAGAACACCGAACTGATTTCAGACGATATGTCTTCGTCAACGGCGACAAGATAACCTAAAGCAAGAATAGAAATGAGCTACAACACACAAAGACTATTCTAAGCTCTAACACAGATTAGGGTTAGGTTAACTTACCCAAAGATGAACTCAGAATCGCCGAAAAAATGATTCAAAAGTGAAGGTTTAAGGATGAAGAAGAACATGAAAGAATCTACGATGATTCACCAACTTCTCTCTCACTTTCTCTCTTTTCCTTCTCTTTCTTAGCTAGGGTTAGGAAATTCGTATGGAAAAGAGAGCTAGGGTTTTAAGGTCTATAAATAGGCCTAACATTGATGAAAATAACCCCAGGGCCAAGGTATACTTAGGGTATAACCAAAACTGGCCTCTCACGATCCAACGAAGTACTTCCGGTGGGCCTATTACCACGAAAGGATGGACTTAAGCTCACTGACCATGGATCTAGGTCAAGTTGAGTTTTCGTACCGATCAGATCTTCAGATCAGCCGTGGTGGACCACACTCAATTCAACGGTCACCGAATCTCGATCAGGTCCACAAGCACAAGGACATGCCTGGGCCACCTTCCCTGATTAGAGGGTGAAATTGGGGCAGAATCCAATGTTCAGATTGCTTAAAATTGTCGCGCAAGCGACACGACTCAGATTTCATAAAATCTTAATTAATTTCCAACCGTTCTCACACTCTTCACTCCGAACTCAATCACATTGACCCAGAACATCACATGGACTTGATTTTTGAGGTGATGGTCAAGCCCAACATGGTGACAGCAACAGCCTAAGATCATCGCTATCGGACTTTCGACGCGTGGTCCAGGTCCAATCCAGAACTCCAAAAAAATCTCAAGAGCAACTGGCTTTAGCGATGAATCCCAGATTTCAGAGTAACATAGCGCTAACTAATCTACAGGTTCTGAGTCATGCAAATCAAATTTAAAGTGATTGATGCAAATTTCACAAGCAATCGAGTATAGCACTAATTACCCCAAAAAGCTACTAAGGAAAGATTAGTACAAAATTTTTAGGGTCATTACAATCTATCCCCCTTAAAGAAAATTTCGTCCTCGAAATTCATACCTTCTCATATTCTTAAAGGATCTGAGGGTAGCTCTTCCTGACCTCAGCTTCAGATTCCCAAGTAGCCTCTTCTTCACTATGATGCGTCCAAAGCACCTTCACAAGAGGGATAACCTTGCTACGCAATACCTGCTCCTTCCTGTCGAGAATACGCGTCGGTCGCAGTACATAAGTGGCATCCTCACTCAACTGCACCTACTCCCAACTGATAATATGCGAAGGATCAGGAACGTACTTCTTCAGCATAGAAACATGAAATACGTTATACACGCCTGCAAGAGGTGTGGGCAAAGCAAGGCAGTATGCTACCGCTCCCACTCGATCCAGAACTTGAAATAGACCAATAAATCTCGGCGTTAGCTTCCCCTTCTTACCGAACCGCAGAACTCCCTTCATAGGAGAGACCTTCAGAAATACATGGTCTCCAACCTCAAACTCAAGCGGTCGACGACTCGTATCAACATAACTCTTCTGCCTACTCTGGGTTGTCAGGAGTCGACGTCGAATGATGTCAACATTCTCTGAAGTCACCTACACCAATTCCGGGCCAAGCAAACTACGCTCGCCAACTTCTAGCCAGCAATGCGGTGCTCTGCAGGGGCGACCATACAACGCCTCATAGGGAGCCATGCCAATACTCGCCTGGAAACTGTTATTATACGCGAACTCTGCATTCAGAAGACAATCATCCCAACTTTCCTTGAAATCCAAAACACAAGCTCGCAACGTCTTCCAGGACCTGATTCACGCGTTCCATCTGCCCATCTATTTGCGGATGAAACGCGGTGCTGAACTTCAGTTTCACACCCATCGTTTCCTGAATACGAGTCCAGAAGATAGATGTGAAACGCGTGTCTCTATCAGACACAATCTCTAGGGGAACTCCATGCAGGCGTACTATCTCCTTGATATACAACCTAGCCAACTCGTCTATAGAGTTTGTGACACTGATCGGTAAGAAATGAGCCGACTTCATCAATCGGTCGACGATCACCCAAATAGAGTCATATCCCTTTCTCGTTCTCGGCAACCCAGAGATAAACTCCATGGAGATGAAGTCCCACTTCCATTCTGCTATGGGCATGGGCTGCAGCAACCCAGGAGGTAGGCGATGATCTGCCTTGACCTGCTGGCTTGTGAGACAATGAGAAATAAATTCAGTAATATGGACCTTCATATTGTCCCACCAATATGATCTCCTCATATCATGATACATCTTCATGCTACCTGGATGCATCGCAAGCTTAGAACTATGGGCTAACTCGAGAACCTCCCATCTCAAGTCAAGGATGTCAGGAACACATAACCGGCCATGAAATCGTAAGCCCCCATCAGAACTAACACTCCAGTCGGAGTTCTCATCTGTACCAACCCACTTCCTCATCTTCACCAAAAGCTCATCACCTGCCTGTGCTGCAACGATCTTCTCGTCGATAAGGGGCTGTACACGAACGTGTGCGATAACCTCATACGGCTCAACCACCGTAAGCTTCTGCTCAAAATCTCGCACAAACTCCAACATATCCCACTCTGCTATCATCAGCGGAGCCGCAAACTCAATAGCCTTCTTGCGACTCAACGCATCTGCCATAAGGTTCGCCTTGCCCGGATGGTAAGAAACATCGAACTTAAAGTCCTTCAATATTTTCATCCATCGGCGCTGCCTCATATTCAAATCACGCTACGTGAAAATATACTTAAGGCTCTTGTGGTCGCAAAAGAGCTCGAACTCCTCACCATAGAGGTAATGTCTCCAAAGCTTTAATGCGAAAATCACAGCTGCTAACTCTAGGTCGTGCGTAGGGTAATTCTCTTCGTGTTTCCTCAACTGACGCGAAGCATAAGCAATCACCCTGTCCTTCTGCATAAGGACACAACCCAGGCCAACGCGAGAGGCGTCGGTATATATAATATACTTAACCCTTTGCTCTGGCAATACTAGCACAGGGGCAGACGTCAACTTGTCCTTCAGCTCCTGAAAAGCTAACTCCGCCTTCTCATTCCAAGCAAACTTCAAATCCTTCCGTGTCAGTTGCGACAATGGTCTGGCAATCTTCGAGAAGTCCTGAATAAAGCATCGAAAATAGCCTGTAAGACCCAGAAAACTCCTTACCTCAGTAACTGAACCAAGCTGCTTCCAGTCTTGCACTGCAGCTACCTTGGCAAGATCGACAGCTATCCCTTCCTTGGACACCACATGTCCCAGGAACTAGACTTCCTCTTTCCAGAAATCACACTTCTTGAACTGCACAAAATGCTGATTCTTCCTAAGAGTATCCAAAACCGCTCTTAAGTGCTCCTCGTGCTCTTCCCGGCTCGCAGAATAAATCAAGATGTCATCGATAAAAATAATGAGAATTGGAACAAGAATGACCGAAACACCCTATTCATCAGATCCATGAACACGGCTAGTGCGTTCGTAAGACCGAACGACATCACAAGGAACTCATAGTGACCGAAGCTAGTCCTGAAAGCGGTCTTCTATACGTCCCCATCCTTGACGCGCAACTGATGATACCCTGACTGCAGATCAACCTTCGAAAAGTACCATACCCCCTTCAATTGATCAAACAGATCATCAATCCTAGGCAAAGGGTACTTATTCTTCACAGTTACCAAATTCAGCCTGTGATAATCAATACACAATCGCAAGGAACCATCCATCTTCTTCACAAATAGGACAGGTGCTCCCCAAGGAGACACACTAGGCCGAATAAAACCCAAATTCAGCAAACCATCTATCTACTTCCTCAACTCCTCCATTTCACTCGAAGGCATACGATAGGTGGGCAATGAAATGGGCACCGCACCAAGCATGAGATCGATAGCAAAATCAATCTCACGCTGAGGAGGTAATCCAGGAATCGACTCAAACACATCTTCAAACTCCCGAACTACCGGCGTGATAACTAACGGCGATTCAGTCATACTCTCCAACTGAGAAGTATAATAATCAAGACGAAAAGGGCAACTGACTTGAACTGGGAAAGTAACTATCTCGCCCTCGGGTCCATGGATGGTCACCGACCTTGCTTCACAATCAATCTCAGCTCACATCCTCGTGAGCCAATCCATACCCATAATAACATCGTAATGATAAAGAGGTGCGACAAAGAAAGGCCAACGACATGCATTCCATTAAACAAAATTGTCGCAATACAAGTAGTGCAGCATTACATGAATCACAACTAGGAAAGCATGTGAACTACAACATCTAACACTTCAAACAACCACAAACAACTACAAACAACTCCAACTACAAAGCCAACAACGGCTACACAAAGAAAGGAACAACAAACAAAGCAAAGGACGACTACAACGACAACTACTCGTAGGAATCAGGAGATGGAGGCAGGGCACCCTTATCCTACAAGCAACACAGGATAGACTTCAGAATCCGAGTCACCTTCTTAAACTTATGCTTCACAAGGCATTGACGATCCATAATATCCTGGCATAAAACAGCCTGCCCTTCCTCAAGCCGAGCAATACGGGTATCCCTGGCAGTCTGATCTGCGCTCTGCTCTGGTGCCACAGGAGGAGAGCTCTCACTCGTATCCTGTGCCTCAATCTCTTCCTCGTCCTGCTCTGTTTCTTCCTCAATCTCAGCACCACCTTCAACATAACTCTCTTCATCATCGCTTTCTGAGTCATCCTCACTCTCTGAGGCTTGTCGACTAGAACCAATCTCCATCTGTTTAAGGGTCGTCAGATTAATATGACGAACAGGAACCGGCTTCTCTGCTCCAAGCCTATAGCCAAACTCATGTGCAAGCTTACAAATGAGGTGGCTAAAAGGAAGCGATTCGGTCCTCCTAGTCGAATGAGCGATAAGGATAATCTGACGCAAGATGTACGTCGACACACACAACTTCGCTTCTTCCCCCACCTGATACAGAAAATCTACCATTAGGCGCGTACACTCACTGCGATTGCTCTACCTAGGATATACATTGAACGTATACATATGGTGAAGCAAACGGAAGTCGTCCGTCATGTTGGTAGCCAGAAGACTCCTATTAGGCTGCCACTCGACCAGACGACCACACAAGGACCGGGTGCGACGGTCCGTCTCGTGCATACTGTTCAAATTCTTCTCGCTGGTATGCACCTCACCAAGTGACACATTCAGGAGTCGGGATATCAAGGCGATGTTGACCGTAGCTTCCTGACCACTACCACAAGGAATCTTGAACTGCAGAGGCTCCAGCGAAGGATAATGAATATTAGCATAAAAAGCTCGAACAGTACTTGCATTCACGCGATACTCGCCCTCAAATAAGGGACACCAACCAGCCCCTTCCAGGCACTTCAACAACAGAAACTCGCCATACAGCCGCGAATCAGTATGAGCCTCAAAAAGGACTTTACGGCCTTTATAGACTTCATGCGACAACTCCGCCAACAAGGTCCTACCAATGGGAGCTCGAGGATCAAGGTCCCGCTTGGTTTGGAATTCACGAGCGGCAGTAGTGCTCGCGGCGGCACCTCTCGGCCTCCGTGCACGGGTTGGGCAGTTAAGCCCGACTTTATCCACGGGCACTCTCTTCTTCCCCATCAAAGAAAGAAGGGAGGAAATAGAAAAGATGGCCGTGATAAACTCAAAGAGGGCCATAAGAAATGAGAGAAAGAGAGAAATAGGAAGAAATGGGGAGCTTCCACACACTTGAGATCCTAAAGATGGATTTGGGAGCCCAAATGAGAAGAAAAGGAAGGATAAACAGCAATAGGGTGAGGGTTTTGAGATGTGTAGGTAGGGTTTGCACGAAAATGGAGGAAGAAGAGGATTTGGAAGGGATTTGAAAGAGTTTGGAGAAGAACTTGAAGAAAAAGAGAGCTAGGGAGGGAAGATTGTGAAGGAAGTGAGGTTTAAAAGGTGTTTTAACCAACAAACTATGGAAGGGTGGGGCACACTAGGCCATACAAACGTCTGCACGCCGGCCGGCCCGGTGATCGGCGAGGCCTCACCGAGCCGGCGATGGCATCGTATGTCTCTGGACCATCCGGCGATACCTCGCCATTTGGGCGAAGTCCTCCTAGTCCCCCATGCTCAAAATGATGTGGGTCCCCCCTGGGCCCCAGTGGAAATGCCCCGATCGGCCCCTTTGCATGATTCGACGCCTATCGGGCCATTCGAGAAGAAATCTGATACAAATAGAGATTTTTTGAAGATTTAAGGATTGAAATGGGATGATAGACCATCTAGACTCATTAATAGATGGTCTAGGAAAGGTTTCGGGTCGCTGTGTGTGATCAGGAGAGAGCACAAACTTGATCTCGGTGATCATTTGCAGTAAACTTTCGCCGATAGAAGCTATGGAACACAAACACACAATCTACGACAGACTCGCACCCAAATACACTAAAGTGGCGAAAGCATGCGGTGTGTGACCATAACCCAGGTCCGGTTTAATCCAAAACATGCTTTGATACCAACTTGTAATGCCCTGAAATTCGGGGGTCGAGCATAACTCAGCTCACGAGTTCCAAAACATCACTTATGCAACATATTTGATGATAGATGTATGTTGTCTGTATTAGTGCATAAAACATGGAATAGATTAAGCCAAATAGTAATTATAATTCAAGGATAAGTGAAGAAAGCAAGCGAAAGACTTATAGAATTATATGTGTACATGTGCGAATCCCTGAAGTACATATACATACCAGGTCATAATGTAAGTGTTGCTATCAAAATTACATCATTTAATTTCCAAAAGAAATTTCAGCATCCCTCGCATCAGAACAAGGCTCACTAGAACCCGTCTGAAAAATGCATAAAAGGGAAAGCAGCCTCATCATCATCAATCTCCCGCTCTTCCTCAGAAGTCGCCTCAACATCTGCAACATCAGCAACTAAGACAGAGTCCGGTAGGTGTTTAACACCGCCCCAGAACGTGGGAGTGAGTGATCAACTCAGTGGAACAATAAAGCACAAGTTAACATGTTATCAGTTCAATCAAGCAGTAACGATAAAGCAGATTAATTAAACATGTCCTAAGTACTCTTGTTAATGCAAGGATGTATGCAGAATGATGCGTGCCCTCACGTGTACACCCTCAGCGTCTTCATCTTACGTTACGTATGACATTGCCTCAAAGTGCGCCACGTCTACAAAGTACATGCAAATGCGGTGCATGAATATGATTACCAAGTGGTTATTAGTCCTTTTCATACAGCAGGATTGGGAAGCTAAGATACCTTCCTCATATCACCATCTAAACAGTAATCCATTCTAGGGTCGTCAGTCCTAGACATCTCATACAATCATATGGTTTGAGGTCGTTGCAAAGGGCTCGTCACCAATCAATGCACGCTTATCATACCTTCATTACCACTGTAAGGCTCGTCACCTCAATGCGGTATCCAAGTATGCTCGAGGTCACTACAAAGGGCTCGTCACTAATCAGTGTAGGTTGACAGCACGAATATAGTGTCCCATACCACCATAATCGGCTCACGAGTTTGGTTGCTCACTGGTCACTATAGGGAGGCTCGTCACCCCAACGTAGGCCGACAGCTCGACCACGATGTCCCATACCACCATGTCCGGCTCATGAGTCTTAGTGGATCAAGGTACCATGGTTAATAGGATTTCATTGGTAAGTTCGGTACCCTAGATTCAAACAGTAGTGTCCATACATGGTGAACATACATCGGATAATCGGGTTACTTGACGAACTCGACTAGCATGAGTGCACGTTGGGTTGAACGACATAGAGTGCGCAAACACTCCGCGTGGCCAAACCACTGCCGTCAACTCTAATACGACTCGGGTTCGTCTAATCATGTCCTTCGTGGCGAAAGCAAACTCAGCCATGATCTTAAGGCCGATTACCGATGTCCTGGACTAATGCATAGTCCCACACACATTCTACTGCAACAGGAATTTACCTCTACAATTTAGAATAGTAATGGAACAGCAACTCTAATCATGTAGTACGCAAGCATTTGAAGAATATCAACTTAACATGGATTTAAGCATAAGCAAGACTTGAAATTAAATAACAAGGAATGTAACTTTCATGAAGGAAATCATACACACTAGTGGGAAAGTTGAGAATCGCTTCTCAACGCCCATACTAGGTTGACATATCACACTTTAACTCATTCAGACATTTCTACAAACACTTAGAATACATAGTTCAACATACATGACGTATGTTGAAATACACACATTTGGACAATTCCTTTTACCAAGGAGTTGCCGCACATACAGTTAGCATAAGCACACGACAAATAATCATGGCAATCACATGTTTATATTTTATACGCATACGGTACTTTATACATACACATAGAATACACAAATCTCAAAATAACACATGCATATCAGGAACGTAAAATAAACATAACATTTGGCATGCGAAATCTCATCCATAGCAAGAATAAACCATTCACTAGCATTGAAAGCCTTAAAAACCCTAAACTATACACTTAAAGTCCGCACCTTAAGCCAGAAAAGAACACCGAACTGATTTCAGACGATATGTCTTCGTCAACGGCGACAAGATAACCTAAAGCAAGAATAGAAATGAGCTACAACACACAAAGGCTATTCTAAGGTCTAACACAGATTAGGGTTAGGTTAACTTACCCAAAGATGAACTCAGAATCGTCGGAATAATGATTCAAAAGTGAAGGTTTAAGGATGAAGAAGAACAGGAAAGAATTTAAGATGATTCACCAACTTCTCTCTCACTTTCTCTCTCTTTTCCTTCTCTTTCTTAGCTAGGGTTAGGAAATTCATATGGAAAAGAGAGCTAGGGTTTTAAGGTCTATAAATAGGCCTAACATTGATGAAAATAACCCTAGGGCTAAGGTATACTTAGGGTATAACCAAAACTGGCCTCTCACGATCCAACGAAGCACTTCCGATGGGTCTATTACCATGAAAGGTCGGATTTAAGCTCACTGACCATGGATCTAGGTCAAGCTGAGTTTTTATACCGATCAGATTTTCAGATCAGCCGTGGCGGACCACACTCAATTCAACGGTCATCGAATGTCGATCAGGTCCATAAGCACAAGGACATGCCTGGGCCACCTTCCCTGATCAGAGGGTGAAATTGGGTCAGAATCCAATGGTCAGATTGCTTAAAATCGTCGCGCAAGCGACACGACTCAGATTTCATAAAATCTTAATTAATTTCCAACCGTTCTCACACTCTTCACTCCGAACTCAATCACATCGACCCAGAACATCACATGGACTTGATTTTGAGGTGATGGTCAAGCCCAACATGGTGACCGAAACAGCCTAAGATCATCGCTATTGGACTTTCGACGAGCGGTCCAGGTCCGATCCAGAACTTCCAAAAAATCCCAAGAGCAACTGGCTTTAGTGATGAATCCCAGATTTCAGAGTAACATAGCGCTAACTAATCTACAGGTTTTGAGTCATGCAGATCAAATTTAAAGTGATTGATGCAAATTTCACAAGCAATCAAGTATAGCGCTAATTACCCCAAAAAGCTACTAAGGAAAGATTAACACAAAATTTTCAGGGTCATTACACAGACAATGGCTCTCCTCTGGGCTCAGCAATGAATTGGAACTGTGGCAAGCCAGGTATACAAATGTGACTGTCCTCGCAGAGCAATCAAATATAGTGTGGTACTCGGCAAGCCAATCCATGCCCAGGATGACGTCGAATTTGGACATCGGCAATGCAAACAGATCGGCAGGTAAAAAGATATCCCCAACCAAAACGGGGCAAGATGAATAAAATCGGCCCAACACTGCAGTCTTTTCCAAGGGAGTTGATACTGACAAACCCTCACGAGCAGACTCCAATGGCAAACTAGTCGATCGGTAAAAACTCTCGGCCATAAAAAAATGCGATGCACCAGAATCAAACAACACCCGTGCAATGCATGCGGATATTGGAATTATACCCTCAACGACTCCTCCAAATGACTGAGGATCCTGCTGAGCTGCATAAAACCTAGCTTGAGCCGGCTGGGGAGGTGCCTATCTCCTCTGAGCGTGCTGCTGCTACTGCTGGGGTCGCTGAGGTGGTCGAAACTGCTGCCTCTGCTGCTGCGGCTTCGGAGGCTGGTACTGATGCTGCTGCTGAGGTGGTATCGGTGGTGGAGGCTACTGTCGCTGCTGCTATGGCGGCCTCTACTGCTGCTACAGTGGAAGCTGCTGTGGACCTCTCAGCTGTTGCTGCTGCTGGGGGCAAAGACACTCCTAGATATGGTGCCCTCCCGCACCACACCTAAAACAAGTGCCGGTAAACTGCCTCGGAGGTGGTGTTGGAGGTGCTGCTGGTGCTCGGAAGGCTGAGTGACCTGTGCGCCTCTGCTGTGGTCGACCCTTATGGGAATCACTAGAAGGAGCCTGCCTCTTCGGTCCCTCCTCTGACCGCGATCAGACTGAGAACCGTCCCACTCAGCCTCAAAAATCTGGGCCTTCCGTACCACTCCCTCGAAAGTCAGGAGTTCATGCCCAATAACACGGCCTCGAAGACCGTAACGTAAACTGCCCTCAAATCGACGGGTTCTCCGCTCCTCATCATCTACCAAGTATGGTGCAAATTTGGACAGTGCTACAAAATGAGTGGCATACTGAGCCACTGTCATATCGCCCTGCACCAAGGCCTCAAACTCCAACCCTCGCTGTCATCGGATGTGATCAGAAAAATACTTTCGGTCAAACTGATCTACAAAATCCTCCCAAGTCCATACAAAATCAGCACTCGCTGCTCGGGAGACTGACGTCCACCAGTGCTAAGCCTCACCATGGAGGAGAAATATGACTAATCGGACTCGCCACTCGGTCGTGCATCCCACCATCTCAAATATCTTCTCCACATCGGCGCGTCATCTCTCAGCTACCGTCGGATCTAGCTCACCCTGGAAACGTGGGGGATCGAGTCGTCAAAACTCATGAAGGAGAGTACTCCCATGCTCTTGCTTTGCTTGGGCTGGGCAAACGACGGGGTGTCTGCTCTGCCCTTGAAGTGTGTCAGTCATAGCCTACAACATCTGTTGTAACTGGGAGGCACTCACGGATACAGTCGGATCCGCACCGGTCTCTAGTAGAGGAGCAGCATCCTCAGGATGGGCGGAATGAATCTCTAGTAGAGGAGAGGCATCTTTAGGCTGGGCAGTAGGAATCTCTGGTGGTGGAACGGGGATCGTAGGTGGTAGTATGGGAGCGGCAGGTGATGGAGCCGGAGTCTCAGGTGGTGGTGCGGGAGTCGATCGGGTCACTCTCCTGCGCGGCATGTCCTACAGGAAAGAGCGAAGGTTCCTATCAACTTAAAGGCTCGCGAAGGCACGCACGTTAAGGGTCTGTAATAAAAGATTGCTAGGCTATACGAACTTAGGACTTAACATTTATAGCAGACATATAATGTTGTTCTTAGTTTTTCCCGAGTTATGCTCTGATACCAACTTCTGCCACGCCCCAAACTCGGAAACCAGGCTCACAAAATTTTCGATCGCCGAATCCGGCACTGACAGCCTTCGTAGAACCCCATTATCGGCTCTCAGCGCCCATTCGCCAGGTTCCGATCCTGGGATGCTACGAGGAGGATTTTCTACATCAGTTTGATTCGTAACAAGCATAACCAAAGACATAACCCACAAACAACAACCAAAAACTCCATCACATTTCCACTATGATCAAAAAATTTACAAGTACAATGAGCATAAAGAAAAATACAATGATGATGAACAAAAAAACTCCAAAATAATCAGCCACGTGCCCAAGCCTCAGCGCTGCTACGATCCAACGTCACTTGCACGCAACGGTCGTGCATAAGCTTATAGAAAGCTTAAAGGGTGGTGAAAGTGTGTATGCAAGGTAGTAATGCAGTTATGCAGTATCAGAGTAATGCAGAACATGCTGATGAAAGCCAAGAATACCATAGCCGTACCAAGGCCATGCGGTGCATGAATGATGTCGGCCATACCAAGGCCATGCAATGCGAAATGCAACTCAAGCATACAAATCCTCAACTAAGTCCACATATCAATACAGCTAAAAATTTGAAATATCACGGGAGTCTACTACACTCTAACCAGATTGCCGCCCCATGCACGCAATAAGGTGAGTGGAAGAGACCTCACTATCCGCCTGCCAATATCGGGCTTGGCTCGTCAATAGAGGACCCATTCCCCGAGCTGGTCAAACTCAGCCTAGCATTGCCCCCAACTCTTGGGCGGGTAAGGCCGCACCCCCTTCCAACTGACCACGACACAGTGGAAAGCTCAACCGTCTGGTAATTGGCACTCAGCGCTCATGGACCCACTCGGTCTAGACGTTGAAACAACCTCTTGGTACCATAAGGGTTTAAGGACTTTCATCCAAGGATATCTATAGCACCCCATGTAGAATAATATTTTTGGTATCCAATCCTGCCAACCATGATACGCCTGTGGACGCCACGGCCCTGATGTTGCTAGGGCGTACAGTACCATATCACACAATGCGAATGCATGAATCACACTATCCAGTCATGCAGCAGTCCTGTGCGTATCGTGCGCTCATGTACGGCAACACCCCCTATCTGGGGGCCCCCAAACAATCCGCCCGAAGGCATATGCTATGATCAGTCACTTCTCATATCAGGCATACATATGATGCATATGATCATGAGTTATGGAGCTATACTACACATGTTATAAAGTAATGCATTATCCTTACAACGCAGATGGCCTAGATGGCCTACACACAACGAGTACAGGCCTATTAATGGGCCCTAGGGAGAGTCATAATGTGGATGTTTAACCATCATTTAAACGTGCAATGTGGACGTCAAACCAACATTGCTCCCAAGGCACGACTGTCATAAACATCATTACATAAACCATGTTGGGATCACACATTGCAATGGACCTTAGGTACATCCAATTAGGCCTTAAATACATCAAATGGGCCAAATCACATGGGCCTTATATTCATCAAGTGGGCCACATCAATGGGCCGCACCAATGGGCCTTATGTACATTGCAATGGGCCATAACCCGTGGGCCTTGGAATGCATCAAAATGGGTCATGTAATATAGGCCTCGTATATACATATCAAGGTGGGCCTCAATGGATGACCCACAAACACACTAAGATGGGCCTCAACACATGGCCTTAAATTAATTTCCAAATAATTGGACGGTTTAGATGAAGCACATGCATCATGGTGGGTCCCATAAAAGCCCACCATCATAAATATGTATATATATATATATATTTAATATAATATATAATATATATAATATAATAATGCTATATATAATATATACCATATATATATATATATAATATAATAACATTAACATCGTCCAGGCCCTGAATGGCCTGGACAGGACATATATCAGGTGTAGCTCCACGTGGGGCCCACCAAAATGTTAAATTTTCATCCAATCCGTTGAGATGGACGACCTAGAAGAGTTTCAATGGCACCCACTTAATCCCACTATTTCTTATCATGTGGGCCACCTGAGATTCGGATGGATCTGAAATTTGGAGGGGGCCCACTGCTAAGAGCGGCCCACCTCGTGAACGGGTTGGATGACAAATAAACATCAAGGTGGGGCCTACGGCTAGAGCCGTGGGTTGCTGTCTGTCCGTCGTCTACCCAGGCGTGCGCAGGCAACGCCTGCTGCCTTCTGACACAGCAGCCGACGCTGCTGTGTATGTATTTTTTTTTTATTTTCAGTCTTCCGTACTTTTTCACAGGTGGGGTCCACATTTTGAGAATCCACTCCGTCCAATGGCCCTCCATGGCTCAAAACAAGCAAAATAAGCCTAATATTGGGCATATTTCGGCGTATAATAATATCAGGGAAGGTTTCAATGGTGAAAACCACCATTTGATATGGTATGGCCCGCCAGAACCTCGGATTGACTCTGTTTTTTGGTTCAACACCTGAAATGGGGTTGAGAAGGGAATGGACGGCGTGGATTGAATACATGCATCAAGGTGGGGCCTACATGAGTGGGCCACCCCTAAGCTTGGAAACAAGCTGATATTTGCATTTTTCCTTGTCTATCTAGCGTCCAGGGACGCTGGACTGCTTGCGTTACACATGCATTGAGGTGGGCCTTGCTTAGGTGGGCCACCAAATGATGGATGGTATGGGTATTACACATATCAGGTGGGCTCCACTTGAAGATGATTTGGACAAAATACATGTTTTAGTGTGGGGCCCATCCAAGTGGGCCATACAACCCTGTTATGATCACATAAAGAAAAAAAGAAAAAGAGAGGGAGAGAGAGATAGAGAAGGAGTGGGACACGCATCATGGAGGGACCCCGGCATTATGGGCCCTCCCTTCAATGATCTACAACATAAATTAAGTGGCCATTACATGTGGGCCCATTAAATCGAAATCCAACAGTGGAGATCCTATCTTCACTAAAATAGAAGGTCTAAATGACCCTAAGTATGTAAGGAAAATAAACATCATGATGGGGTCCATAGAGAATGGCCACATCATGGAATGATCATGATGATCCAAGTCGGCCATCGGCCACATCTTAGGGTCCAAAGTGAGATCCAAACCATTGATCGGTTGGCCTCACTTGGGTCATCTTAAAAAAAAATATTAAAACTACCCTATCAAAGCACCCACCACTTGATCTTCTTGCTCCCTTGGCTTCCTTATCTCCTTAGCTTCGATTCCAACGGAGGGGATGAGGTTTGGATAGTTGAGATGGGAGATGAAAGGGTAGGACATGGTCCACACTTGAAGCTTGGGAGATATGGGGAGAGGCTTGGACATGAGGATTCTCTCTTGCTTGGGAAGGTTTAAAAATGAGAGAGAGACTTGTAAAGGGAGAAAGAGAGAGTGATGGGTGATGGATGTGAGTGATGAGTGTGCAAGAGCTTTTGACTTTAGGGGTAAATGTTGTAAGAGAAGCATGGGTTTGTAAGAAACTTTTTGACTTTGGGGATTGCTTGGGGATGGGTGAAAGGTGATGTGTACTTGACATGTACTTGACCCATGATGGAATTGATTGATGGATTGATGTGACATCTCGTAGAGATTCTCTCGAGTTTTGCAACGCGCAGGGTTTTCCTCGCACCGAACGCTGGCCCACATCTCCTGACCAGGGTATCGCCTCGGCGCGCGAGTCGCGGCATCGGAATCATGGCGACGGCGCAGTCGCTATGGTAAAGGTCTTGCATTGAGTCGACTCGGGTTGACGGCATGTGAATCAGGGTCGTACACAAATACCGATTAAGGGTTGAAGGTTGCCGAAATTCGACCGGGAAGACCGCGGAAGTCTAAGGAACGGTACGGTCTAGGATACAGGGCTTACAACCTATAACCTACACTTATATCCTATAACCTAACCTTAACCTTTACCTAAACCTAAAACCTAAACCTTAACCTAAAACCTAAAACCTAAACCTAAAACCTAAATGTATTCTCAAATTCCTAAACCTAGACCTACATCTAATCCTAATATCAACTCCCTAACCTAAACCTAAACCTAAACCTAAACTTGAAAACCTAAACCTAAACCCGATCCCGAACCCGAACCCGAACCCGATTTCCTAAACCTAAACCTTAACCTATTCTCAATTCCCTAAAGCTATAACTTAAAACCTAAACCTAAACTTAAAACCTAAATGTATTCTCAAATCCCTAAACCTAAACCTACACCTATTCCTAATCTCAACTCCCTAACCTAAACCTAAACGTAAACTTGAAAACCCAAACCTAAACCCGATCCTGAACCCAAACCTGATCCTGATTTCCTAAACCTAAACCTTAACCTATTCTCAATTCCCTAAAGCTATAACTTATAACCTAAATATATAATCTAAACCTAAACCATAACCTAAACCTAAACCTATAACCTTAACCTAAACCAAAACCTATGAGCTAAACCTTAACATATAACCTATAACCTAAACTTATATTCTATAACCTAACCTTAACCTTAACCTTAAACTAAACCTAAAACCTAAACCTTAACCTATAACCTAAAACCTAAACCTAAACCTAAAACCTAAATGTATTCTCAAATCCCTAGACCTAAACCTACACATAATCCTAATCTCAAGTCCCTAACCTAAACCTAAACCTAAACTTGAAAACCCAAACCTAAACCCGATCCTGAACCCAAACCTGATTTCCTAAACCTAAACATTAACCTATTCTCAATTCCTTAAAGCTATAACTTATAACCTAAACCTATAACCTAAACCTAAACCTTAACCTTAACCTAAACCTATAACCTTAACCTAAACCAAAACCTCTGAGCTAAACCTTAACCTATAACCTATAACCTAAACTTATATCCTATAACCTAACCTTAACCTTAACCTAAACCTAAAACCTAAACCTTAACTTATAACCTAAAACCTAAACCTAAACCTAAAACCTAAAACCTAAATGTATATTCAAATCCCTAAACCTAAACCTACATCTAATCCTAATCTCAACTCCCTAACCTAAACCTAAACTTAGACTTAAAAACCCGATCCCCAACCCGAACCCGATTTCCTAAACCTAAACCTTAACCTATTCTCAATTCCCTAACGCTATGAATAATTTTTTGTATTTTATTTATGATGTTAAACTTATATGTATTTATGCGTGGATGAATGTCATGTGGATAAGATTGTTTGTGTTTGGATGGATGTAGTTTATGTTTGGATGAATGTAGTTTATGTTTGGATGGATTTACGTAGTTTGGGTTTAGATGGATGCGAATGTGAATATGATGAAATATATTATATAACAGGTGTATATTAGGAAGAATATGATGAACTATATTGTAACAGGTGTAGATTAGGAATTTTGAGCTAGAAAATGTGTAGTTAAAAAAAAAAAGACTTTTACCTATGAAATGGTTCGTAGGTTTCTCAGAAAAGTTTTTACCTATGACAATTTTCGTAGGCAAAAGTCTCAACGTTTGAAATTTAAGTTAAATATTATATTTTTACCTATGAACCATTTCGTAGGTAAAAGTCTGATAACTGTTTTTTTAACTACGAACGATTTCATAGGTAAAGAACTCAACTATGTTTGAATTTTAAGTTAGAGATTATATTTTTACCTACGAACCATTGTGTAGGTAAAAGTCCCATACACGTTTTTTAGCTACGAAATCTTTCGTGGGTAAAAGTCTCATCTACGTTTGAAATTTAAGTTAAATATTATATTTTTACCTATGAAATATTTTGTAGGCAAATGTCTCATAAATGTTTTTACCTATGCAAATAGTCGTAGGTAAAAGTCTCACAGATGTTTTTTTACCTACGAAACCGTTGGTAGGTAAAAGTAAACTTTTCCATTTTTGGTTTTTTCAAAAATTCAAAACACTTTTACCTACGACAACTTTCATAGGTAAAGATGGGTTTTACCTACCAAATTACATTTCATAGGTAAAAGTAATCTTTTCGTTTTTTTGTATTTTGAAAAATTGAAAACACCCTTTACCTATGAAAATTGTCGTAGGGAAAGATGACTTTTACAAATTCAAAACAACTTTTACCTATAAAAATATTCGTAGGTAAAGATGTTTACCTATGAAATTATACTTTTCGTTTGTTTGTATGTTGAAAATTTGAAAACACCCTTTACCTACGAAAATTGGCGCAGGGAAAGATGACTTTTACATATGAAAGTTAAATTTGTCGGTAAAAGTAAACTTAAATAAACTTTTCAAAGATGAAAAATTTAAAACACCTTTTACCTACGAAAATATTCATAGGTAAAGATGGCTAGGTAAAAATATTTTTTTGTATTTAAAAAAAGTGAAAACACCCTTTACCTACGACAATTTTCGTAGGTAAATATGACATTTACCTACGAAATTACCTTTCGTTGGTAAAAGAAACATTTTCGTTTTTTGGTAGATGGAAAAATTGAAAACACGTAAAGATGACTTTTACCTACGAAAACTTTTACCAATGAAAATAAATGTCGTAGGTAAAAGTCATATTTACCTACGAAAATTAATTTTGTCGATAAAAGTTTCGTCGGTAAAAACCATATTTCTTGTAGTGGAATCTGGTGTCGACAGCCTCCGTAGTGCCCCATTTTCGGTTCCTAGCTCTCATATGCCAAGTTCCGATCTTAGGATCCTACAAGGAGGATTTTTTTTTGCAACGTACATTTATCTTGTAAGAAGCATAACCACAAGTTTACTTAAATCACAAAGGCAACATCATCATCACATATCCACTAATATAAATATTTGAATATAATGCTGAAAGGGAAATACATATGTCAAAATCAAAACTCCAGAAGTCAGCTACATGCTCCAAGCTTCATGCTGCTGCAACCTAACATCACCGGCACGCATATATCGTGCATAAGCTTATAGAAAGCTTAGAGGGTGGTGTAAGTGTGTACATAAGATAAGTGCCAAGTAAGCGATATCAAAGCAAGCAATGCAAAGCATAATAAGGCAAATACTGAGAAAGTAATGTAGATCTGCTATGCAATGCGGAGACATAGTAAGCCAAGTATT
Source organism: Magnolia sinica (assembly GCF_029962835.1). Lineage (NCBI taxonomy): Eukaryota > Viridiplantae > Streptophyta > Magnoliopsida > Magnoliales > Magnoliaceae > Magnolia > Magnolia sinica. The sequence continues at coordinate 59,960,885 of NC_080589.1, read as the reverse complement.
CAATACAATGCCATAAAGAGTCAAGTATCAGAGGCCAAGGGTGCAATGAAATATGCAGTGCAAATGAAATGACCAAATAGAGTGAAGTCGGGATGATAGTACATAGTATCGCAGGCTATGGGGTCCATCATAAGGGAATTCTATCCAAACCAGTCTCATACCTAAATTTGAATAGTCAGACTCAATGTAGTAAACTCCTCATCTCAGGTTAGTCGCACGCCCCAGCTGAAATCCTGGCCATTGCGAAGGTACACTTAGCAATTAGTTGCGCACCACTAACCCGAGTGTATAGTGAATGAATGAATGAATGAGTATGCAACTCCTGCTCAATAAGTCCACATATCAGTATGGTTCCTCTCTGAGATCATCATTAGGGTCTATTACACCCTACGCCAGCTTATTGCACCTATCCGAGCGTACAACTGGGTAAGTGGAAGAGACCTCAATATCTGCCTGCCAATATCAGGCTTGACTCGTCGATAGCGGACCCATTCCTTAAGCTGGTCAAACTCAACTTAGATATTGCCCCATCACTCAGGCGGGTAAGGTCACACCTGTCACCCCCCAAACTCAAAAATTGGATTCATAGGAGTCGCTATCACCGAATCTGGTACCGATAGCCTCCATAATAACTCATTTTTGGCGCCTAACGTCCATACGTTAGATTCCGATCCTGGGATCCTACAAGGAGGATTTTTTTTTTATATATTTAACTCATAATAAGCATGACCACAAGATTACCCAATTAACAAAGATAACATTATCATCACATATCCACTAATATAATCATTTGAGTACAATACTGAAAGGGAAATACATAAATAAAAAATCAAGCTCTAGAAGACGGCTGAACGCTCCAAGCTCAACACTGCTGCAACCTAACATCACCTACATGCATTTAACGTGCATAAGCTTATAAAAAGCTTAGAAGGTGGTGTAAGTGTGTGCACAAGGTAAGTACCAAGTATTCAATACAATGCCTTAGTCATATAATACCGAAAATACTGGTAATCCATAAATCGTACAATGTCAGAATAAGCAGAAATACTGACAAGTCCATAAGTCATACAATATTAGAATATGCAATCCGAATTAACTATGCAAATGAGGAGTCATAGAGCACCAAATATCAGATGCAGAGGATGCAATGTAATATACATTCCTAATGAGTAACACAAATAGTGTCAGCTGTACCTAGACCATATAAATGCAGAAACACAATAACCCAAATTGCCATATGCCGCAGATATAATGCCATATGCGGTGCGAATAGAGTGACCATGCTAGAGCGTGAAGTCGAGATGATAGTACGTAGTATCGCAGGCTATGAGGCCCATTATAGGGGACTTCTATCCAAACTAGTCTCATACCTAATTTGGATAGTCAGTCTCAATGTGGTAAACTCCTGATCTCAGGTTAGTCGCGTTCCCCAACTGAAATCCTAGCCATCGCGAATGTACATGTAACAAATAGTCGCGCACCACCAATCCGAGTGGATAGTGAATAAATGAATGAATGAGTATGCAACTCCTGCTCAATAAGTCCACGTATCAGTACAGTTCATCTCTAGGATCATCACCGGGGTTTAGTACACTCTAAATGGCACTACCGCTCTTCTAGCCGCACAGTCCATGTGAGTGTAAGAAACCTCACTATCCGCCTGGCCAATAGTCTGCCAATACCTATCCGGCATGTCGATAGCACACCCATTCACAAGCTGGTCAAACTCAGCCTAGCAACGCCCCCTGCTGTCGAGTAGATAAGGCCACAACCCCTCCCAACTGACCATGACACAGTGAGAGATGTGACCTCCTGGTATTCAACACTTGGGAGCTCATGTATCCACTCCGTCTCGATGTTAGGGCGTCTTCTAGTACCAAGAGGGTTTAAGAATTTTCACCTAGGGCCATCTATGGTAGCCCGATGCAAGAACAAATTTTCAGTGTCCTGTCTGGCCATCCACGATATGCCTATGGAGGCTACGGCCCTGATGTTGCTAGGGTGTATAGTAAGTATAATGCAAGATGCATGAGTCATACAATCCATTCATGCATCAATCCTGCGCATATCGTGCGCTCATGTGAGATAACATCCGCCTATCAGGGAGTCTCATAACAACATGCTCAATGACATATGCAATGATCAACCACATCTCATAACAAACATGCAGATGATTCGTATGAGCATGTATCATGATGCTATGTTATCACATACTCATAATCGGTGTCGACAACTGGTATCGACAATCAACCTCGACAATGTGGACATTTAACCAACATTACCCCCAAGGAATGGCCCTCATGGATCCTAACATATAGTGGACCCATGACCTCACACAAGGGCCAAATATACAACACCATGGGCCTCACTCAAGAGTTTAATATACGTCACGATGGGCCTCTCACATAGGCCTAACATACATCACAATAGGCTCCATTGCTTGGCCCTCAAATGCATCACAATGGGCCTCATCACATAGGCCTCATATACATCACATTAGCCCTTAAACACGGGCAGAATATACATCACAATCAGAATCCATAATCGGTCACGATGATTGGCCTCGATCGATAATCGGCCAATCGGCCATGACAATCATAATCGGCAATCGGCCACGATAATCGGCCTCGATCGATAATCGGTCAATCGGCCATGACAACCATAATTGGTAAGAATGAGCCTAACAAGGCCTAATAGAAGGTCACAATATGGATATCCAACCATCATTGCCCATCAATGTGGACATTAAACCATCATTGCTCCCAAGGCATGACCCGTCATAATCATCATTACATACATTATGGAGTAATCATACATCGCAATGGACCTCAAATATATCACATTCAGCCCTATACAATGTCTCATTGGGCCTCACTCATGGCCCTTATATACATTACATTAGGCCTCAACCCATGGGCCATCAAATCATTAAGTGGATCGCATCCACGACCGCACCAATGGGCCTCATATATATCAAGTCGGCCATATCACATGGGCCACACCAGTGGGCCTCATATACATCAAGTGGACCGTGTCCATGGGCCGTACCAATGGGCTTCATATACATCGATTGGGCTATATCCATGGGCCGCACTAATGGGCCTAATACATATCACAATGTGCCTTGCCCATAGACCTCATATTCAAGCAAGTGAGCTTTACACATGGGCCTAATCATATCAAGTTGGGCCATGCTAATAGGCCCCACCAATGGGTCTCATGTACAACAAGTGGGCCGCATCATTGGGCCGTACTAATGAGCCCCATAAATATATCAAGGTAGGTCTCACAGATGGATCACAAGTATATCAAGGTGAGCACCTCGAATGGACCACAAAATACATCAAAGTGGGCCTATTCACATGGGCCATATGTACATCAAATGGGCTATAACAATGAGTTAAATCAACTGGGCCTAGTTGAATGGGCCAAATCAAGTGGGTCGACTCGAATGGGCCGAATCAATTGGCCGATCGAATGGGCTGCGCCAATCATCCATCAATAGAGATCATTATAGAGCATTAAATAAATGAATAAATAAAATAAATCATATCCAAAGATCATCTGGACCATACTACAACTAACAGTGGTGATATTAATTTCCCACTTTCAAATCCCAATGGCCCCACCACAACATTTTATTTCCATCTAAACTATTCTCATGGTCACAAGGGACTAGGGAGAAACAAATATCATATTGACCCAAAGCTTTTGTAACCCAAAGGGGGTTTCAATGGTAGGCATTCACTCCACTATTTTCTGTAGTGTGGTTCACCTGACAACTGGATCTGTCTCATTTTTAGTCTCAAGCTTGTAAGACAAGCTTGCCAAATGGTGGATGGTTTGGATGCAACACATGCATCATGGTGGGGGTCCACATGAAATATGAATCTGACTCATTATTTAGCTCATGTCATAAAATGAGCTTTCAAAATGGGTGGACAGAGTGGATGCAACACAAGCATCATGGTGGGCCCATAGATGGACAGTGAGGGTGAACAGGTGGGGCCCACATAGCCATCCAGCAGCCCAGCCAAATGGCTAGACGACATTGATAAAACACATACATTTTGGTGGGTTCCATCGTCCCCTGAATAAAACACATACATCACTATGGGTCCCACGTGGGGCCCACCATAATGTTTAAACGCCATCCAATCCATTGATAAGGTCACGTAGACCCAGATGAAGAGGGAAAACAATTTTCATGTTGATTCAAAACTTCTGGACACCCAAAAAGAGGGTTTCAAAGGTAGACGTTCAATCACACTGTTGCCTGTGACGTGGGCCACCTGAGCTCCAAATACAACTGATTTTTTTGGGTGGGGCCCACAGCCCTAAGGGGCCTACCACATGCACGGTGTAGGTTTCTACACACATCACAGTGGGGCCCATGGTTGGGACCACTGTCCGTTCATACACAATGCAAGACGTCCTACACGTCCTCAGGAGTGTCAACAGCAGCAGGCGCTACTGCTGCTCTCTCTTCTTTTTTTTTTTGAAAACCTGTATTTTCGAGGTTTTTCATATGTGGGGGCCACATCATGCAGATCCACACCACCCATTGTATTCCATGACCCGAGACAGACCAAACAAGCCCAGTATTCAATGTATTTCGGTGTATAAAACCATCAGGGTGGGTTTCAATGGTAGAAAATGCTATTTTCTATGCTATGGCCCGCAAGAACATCGGATTGACTCCATTTTTTTAGCTCAACGCCTAAAATGAGGTAGGAAAGGGGATGGATGGCTTGGATCAAAAATATATATCAAGGTGGGGCCTGCATGAGCAGCCCACCTAAACCCCCCCTTTTTTTTACGTTAGTACACCCACTGTCAGCTAACACTTCACTGAGTTGCAACGTCCAGCGTCTAGGGACGCTAAACGGTTGCATATAACACATTTAATGTGGGCCCCACCAATAGACATGCTACTAGAGTGGGCCACCAAATGGTTGGATGGTGTGCATAAGGCACCCATCAAGGTGAGGTCCATTTGATGAACAGTTTGGACATCTCATAGCTCATTAAGTGGGCCACACAAGCACATCTTCACACACCAAAACAAATGAAAAAGAGAGGGAGAGAGAGAGAGAGAGAGAAAGAGAGTGGGGCACGTGTAATGGAGGGCTCCGCAACTATGAGCCCTCCCTTGCAAGCAATCATACATCAAGTGGGTCTAATTACACGTGGGCCCATCAAACCGAAAATCAACGGTGGAGATCCTTTTCTCTATTAAATATAAGGTCTAGATAACCCTATCCATACATGGACAATAAACATCATGATGGGGTCCATGGAGAATGGGCCCATCATGGAATGATCATGAGGATTAAGGTGGGCCATCGGCCACATCTTAGAGTCTAAAGTGAGATCCGTACCATTGATTGGTAGGCCTCATTTAACCATCATAAAAATATGAAAACTAGCCTATAGAAGCACCCACCTTTGATCTTCTCTTCCTTCACTCGCCTATAGTCTCTAGAGCTCCAAGGAAACGATTCTAACGGTTGAGATGGACTTTGAATGGTGGAGATAGAAGGTAGGAAGGTGGGCTACACTAGCTCTCTCATGGGGAGCTTGGACGTGGGTTGCTTGGAAGGAAAAATGAGAGAGAATGAAAGAGAGAGAGAGAGAGAGATGATGGGAGAGGAGTGATGGGGTGTGTAAGAGATGGGATGGAAAGGTTGACTTTGGGGATGGTGTAGTATACTTGGGGGATAGGATAGGGCACTTAACTTGATGGGTGTACTTTGATAAGTGAAGTGATTAACGTGATGGATTCTTTACGGAATTGCAATGCACAGTGTTTTTCCTCGAATGAACTCGGGCCTACATCTCCTGGCTCGGGTATCGTCTTAGCGCATGAGACGCGGCATCAGAACCGTGGCGATGGCGCAGTCGCAATGACACAAGTCTTAAGCCGAGTCGACTCAGATCGACCGGACGTAATTAAGGGTCACGCACAAATGCCGATTATAGGTCGCGGGTTGCCAGAATTTGACTGAGAGGACTGCTGAAGCCTATGGAATGGTACGGGATAGGATACGGATCTTACACCCCCTCCCAACCGACTACGACACAGTGGGAGATGCGGCCTACTGGTATACGGCCCTCATGCGCTCATATATATTCACTCGGTCTCAACGTTGGGACGTCCTTTGGTACCAAGATTTAAAAATTTTCACCCAGGGCCATCTATGGCAGCCCGATGCTCGAACCAAACATTTCAGGTGTCCCATCTGGCCATTCACGATATGCCTGTGGAGGCTATGGCCCTAATGTCGCTATAGCATACAGTAATCACAATACACAATGCAAGATGCATGAGTCAGACAATCCAGTCATGCATCAATCCTGCGCATACCATGCGCTCATGTGAGATATCTTCCGCCTATTAGGGAATCTCATAACAACCTGCCCAATGACATATGCAATGGTCAACCACATCTCATAACAAACATGCAGATGATGCGTATGGGCACGTATCATGATGCTATGCTATCACATACTCATAATCTGTGTCAATAATTAATATTAACAATCAGCCTCAATAATGTGAACATTTAACCAACATTGCTCCCAAAGAATGACCCACATAGAGCCTAACATATAGTGGACCCATGACTTCACACAAGAGCCAAATATACAATACCATGGGCCTCACTCAAGAGCTTAATACACATCATGATGGGTCTTTCACATAGGCCTAACATACATCACAATGAGCTCCATCTCCTGACCCTCGAATGCATCAAAATGGGCCTCATAACATAGGCCTCATATACATCACATTAGGCCTCAAACACGGCTGAATACACATCACAGCGAGCCTCAAATATAGACCGCATATACATCACATTGGGCCTCAAACACAGGCCGAATGCACATCACAATGGGCCTCAAATACGGGCCACATATACATCACATTAGGCCTCGACAATCGGCCTCAATATCCGGCCTCGACAATCGGAATCAGCAGTCCTCCATGACAATCGAAATCGACAATCAGCCATGATAATCGGGCTTGATCGATAATCGAAATTGGCAAATCAGTCACGTCAATCAGAATCGGCAATCGACCACCACAAATCGAAATCGATCCATAATCAGAATCAACAAATCAGTCACGTCAATCGGAATCGGCAATCGGCCACGACAATCGGGATCAATCGATAATCGAAATCGGCAAGTTAGTAACGTTAATTGGAATGACAATCGGCCACGATAATCGAAATTGATCAATAATCAGAATTGGTAAATCGGTCACGTTAATCGGAATCGGCAATCGGCCATGACAATTGGGATCGATCGATAATCAGAATCGGTAAATCGGTCACGTCAATCAGAATCGACAATCGGTTATGACAAATGGAATCAATCGATAATCAGAATCGGCAAATCAGTCATGTTAATCAGAATCGATAATTGGACAGGACAATTGGAATCCATCGATAATCAGAATCGATAAATCGGTCACGTCAATCGAAATTAACAATTGACCACGATAATTCGAATTGATTAATAATCACAATCGGCAAATCAGTCACATCAATTAGAATCGGCAATCAACCACGACAATCAGGATTGATCGATAATCAAAATCGGCAAATCGGTCACGTCAATTGGAATGGCAATCAGCCACGATAATTGAAATCAGCGGAATTGGCCTTGATGTTTAGCCAAACAAGGCCTAAGAAAAGGTCACAATGTGGACATTAAACCATTATTGCCCATCATGTGGCCATTTAACCAACATTGCTCATAAGGAGTGGCCCACGTAGAGCCAAACATATAGTGGGCCCATGGCCTCACACATCAAGTGGGCCACATCACATGGGCCAAAAATACATCTCAATGGGCCTCCTCATATGAGCCATAAACACATCACATCAGGCCTTGCCCGTGGGTCTCAAATGCATCATAATGAGTCTTACCAAATGAGTTGGAAATACATCACAATGGGCTTACCAAATTGGCCGAAAATATATCATAATGGGCCTTACCAAATGGGCTGCAAATACATCACAATGGGCCTCTCACATAGGCCCAATATACATGACAATGGGCCGCACCTCATGGGCCTCGTAAACGTCAAGCGGGCCGCATCAATGAGCCGCACCAATGGGCCTCGAATACAAAATAGGTGGGCCCTATCACATGGGCCGGGTATACATCCTATTGGGCCTCAAACACGGACCACAATTACATCAAGGTGGGCCCACCGTTCTAGGTGAACTATCTACACCATACATCTATTTTTAGAGATCATTTTAGAACATTACCCAAAATGAACAATATCAAAGATCATATGAACCACACTCCAAATAGCGGTGGGGATGATCATTGAAAGATCATCTGGACTATACCACAAATAACAGTGGAGACAATGATTTTCACCGTTTAAAATTTTACGAGCCCACCATTATGTTATTTTCCGTCCAATCTAATCATAAGGTCACATATACCTGAATTAGAGGAAAAAAAATTTCATATTGATCCTGAACTTCTAAGACACCAAATGGGTTTCAATGGTAGACATTCAATCTTCCACTGTTTATGCAGTGTGGTCCACTTGATAGATGGATAGTGTGGATCACAATTGCATCACGGTTGGACTTACATGGCACCGTCCAGATGGATGGTGCTGACATGCAGCACATACATTGAAGGTGGGTCCCACAGAATTTGCTAACGTCAATGGCAACAACAATTGCTGTGTGGGACCCAAAATGGATGGATGGTATAGATATACAATACATATATCTGGTGGGCCCCACTGTTCAATCCATCTGAACGGCAGGGACAAAACATATATATATATCGTGAAGGGGACCCCACATATGCACGTTTGGGGTATAACACATGTCCCAGGCAGGACCCACATAGCTGACATAAATACAGCAGCTATACATAGCTGGTGTGGGACGCACCAGCCAATCCGTTGCAAGGAGGGTCTCACATGGGGCCCACCATATATACATATGGTATAAATATATATATTCTAATATATTATTATTATTATTATTATTATTATTATTATTATTATTATTATTTTAAACTCAACATCCAGTGTCCAAATGAATAGACGGCTGTATGAAATGCATACGTAAAGTGACTCACCGTCCAAGCAATGGACGGTGTGGATCATACAATACATGCCCCAAGGTGGGTCCCATGTGGGTCCCATCACATACATATACATATCTCATATATATATATATATATAGATCTCATATATATTATATTATTTATTTTTTATTTTTTGAAAATCTCCAGCGTCCAGGCCCTGGACGGCCTGGATGTAAAACACATAAATCATAGGTCCCCACCGTCCAGACCACTGGACAGTGGGGATATGCATGACATGTGGGCCCCACCCGAATGAATGGTGTGGAATATATAATACATACTTCATGCAGGGCACACAACATTGCTGACATCATGACAGCAGCAATTAGCTGCTGGAAGGTGGATGGACGGTTTAAATTATAACACATACCTCACGATCAATGCCCACAACTTGCTGACATCTTTGGTAGCCAGGTGCTGCTGGCCGTCCAACAGATGGACGGCCCGGATGCAACATGTACACGAGGTGGGTCCACATGTGTGGGACCCACCAACAGCAATAAGCTGATATTTATGCTTTCTTTCATCTGGGCTGGCCCAAAAATGGGCAGCAAGGTAGGCTCCATAAACTGGATGGTTTGGATGTTTGATCACATTGGGTGGGCCACACACACATATATCACCATAAAAAAGAAAGAAAGAAAGAAAGAAAAAGATAGAGAGAGAGAGATTGGTAAGAAGGGGAGGGACCCCACCACTATGGGCCCTCCCTAGCTTACAATCACACACATCAAGATGGGTCCCACCATATGTGGGCCCTCTAATCATCAAAATCACACAAAAATCACCCACAAACAATGAAGATTCACCCACCTATCATTCTTCTTCCTCCTCAGCCTTCCGATGCTCCAAAAGTGCTTCTTCAATGGTAGAGATGATGATCCAAGGGTGGAGATGGGAGATAAGGTGGTAGGGAGTGGGCCACACATGGCTCTTCTCATGAAGAGCTTGGACGTTTCCTCCCTTGGAAGTTGCTTGAGAGAGTGAGAAAATGAGAGAGGGAGGAGTGGTGATGGGATGAAAAGGGATGGGTTCTCTTAACTTTGGTAAGAAAAGAATGGGCTAAGCATGGGTTGCTTTGACTTTGGGTGAGAGAGGAATGGGTGTGGGATGGATGTATACTTGACTAGTACATTGATTGATTAATGTGAAATGTTGTAGAGATTCTCTTAGAATTTGTAACGTGGGACATTTTTCTCGAATCGAACGCGGGCCCACATCTCCTGGCCTGGGTATCGCCTCAGCGCGCGAGACGCGGCGTTGGAACCGTGGCAATGGCACGGTCACAAGGGTATAAGTTTTGGGTCGAGCCGACTTTGGTATACAGAACATGACTCAGGATCGCGCGCAAACACTAATAACAAATCTCGGGTCACCGAAATTTGACCGGGAGGACCGCGGAACTATACGGAACAGTATGGCCTAGGATACGAATCTCACAAAAGCTGCCCTATGAAACTGACCACCTTGTTGTATGTATTACATCCACACCATCCATTAAGTTCCATGGGTCCCAGTACATCCACATAAGTTAATAATGGACACAGATTCCTTGTTAGCGCTGCAAGCGACACTAGCTACGGGAATTTTCGTTGTGGGCCTTATTATGGGTAAAAATGGACTGACCAGATGTACAAACTAGAAGACTAGGATTGCTTGAGGGCCAAAAAATCACCTTGGCCTTAGATACCGACCTTGACATCAGGTATTAACCTCGGCCTTGGAGGTCGGTCTCTAATATTGACCACCACCTCAAAATACAAATACACTTACAATATATTAAAAGATAGGATTATCCTCTGAGATATTCGATTTTGGAAAATCAATCATGAAATGTCCGGAGGAAGATCTCTTCCATAATATGCAATCACCATATACGTATTTGATACCAAAGGCTATAAATAAAGACCTCCTCTATAGTAAAAGGTGCAACACCACTATCCCGATTCTTCTACTCCTCCTGTGAAACTACTTGAGGGTCCCCAGCCTTAATTGACGCCCCTAATGTCTTCCCTTATTTTCCAATAAATCACAAGTACTCTGGCTAACAGGATGCGAGGCAGGATCGACCATATTTTTACATCAACGATTTGACACCGTTTGTGAGAACGACATCAAAGTCGTTCCCATCTTCTACACCGAGGTTCTACGATGGAGAAAGGAAGGAAAAGGGCACTGACGACCATAGTAACAACTGCCCCTGCACCAACGGAGAAACCCACAGACCAAGGTAGTCCGCCCTCCCAACTTCAGGCTGATTCTGCACCTGCAGGCCCAACACAATGGTCCTGAAATCAAGAAGGTCAGCTCGTCTCTTTAGAACATCAAGTCGAAGCATTGACCAATAACATTAACCAGATAATGTAGATCTTAGAGAGATAAAACCCACGTCCCAACTAGGGGGCAGATGCATGAGTAGCCATAGAGGTTTCTACACTATCTCAAGCATCGGTCAACTCGTAGAGAACCAAACAACATCCTAGGTAGCCAAGCCATGCACCCTCTCACACCTCGGGAACTGCGCCATGCTTGACAACTCTGAATTGCGCCGCACATTAGAGAAAAAGAGGCATGAAAAGGCTCCTGAGGCAGTAGCTGATAATGAGAGCCCCTAAAAGGACGAGCTCAAGAGATTCGAGGATAAATTGGTGACATCCAACAAGTTTATCATGCCTAAGTCTCGACCTCAGTCAAGGCTATGTTAGAAGATACTAAGACCATCGTACCTACCAAATTTCGGAGAGTCGCTTCCATCGATACACTCGCTTGAACACCAAGCCGAAGCAAATACTCGAGAAAGCTAGGCTGGTAAAGGAAATCTAATGATCGAGCTAAACCAATCAACTGAGCTCGGTAATTAGGCTCATCGGCTAACCCCTACCTCGACATCAGATACTAAGGAGCGCATCAACTAACCGACCTACTCGACAAGGGCGACTTCCATTTTCAAAGGGAAAAATGTGCTAAAAAAACTACTGTTTATGTCTACATTTATGCATTCTACAATAAAAGAGCTTCCCCCCGATTCGGGAAAGAGAATCTCTTACTGATTTCTCAACCACTCGAACTACGCAACCAATTACAAGGACTTCCCTTAGTGTAATGAAAGAACTCTCTACCATGAATTATACTATAGAAGACCTTCCCCAGATCAGGATGAAAATCTCTTTCTCCACAATTCGAGCTATGTGATCGACTACGGGGACTTACCTCAGTTGAAGGGAAGAAAAGTCTCTCATATTAGTTCTACATCGCCCTTCGACGACTGAGACTTCCCTTAGTTGAAGGGAAGAAAAGTCCCTCCTATTAATTCTACCGTGCGCGATCTACCATTGAACAATCGACTTATCGATCTACAATTGCTCGGCCCACTATCTCTACTCCATACAACCTCTCGACTTCCTGACCTCTTTGGCGCAATGCTTCACACATTGCTTAAGGGCTGAAAAATCACCTCGGCCTCAGATACCGACATCGGCCTTGGGTATCAACCTTGGTCTCGAAGGTCGGCCTCGAACAAAGACTTTAACCTTGGAGGTTGGCCTTGGATACTGACCTCGGCCTCGAGTACCAACCTCGGCCTTAGATACTGACATCGGTCACGGGTACCAACCTTGGCCTCATAGGTTGGCCTTTGATATTGACCACCACCTTGGAATACTAAATATACTTACAATATATTAAAAGATAAAATTATCTTGCAAGATATTCGCCGAGAATCTTATTAAATCAATCATGACACATCCGGAGGAAGATCACTTTCATAATACGCAATCACCATCCAAGAGACATTGCCATATATGTATTTGAGACCAATGGCTAGAAATAAAGGCCTCCTTTATAGTAAAATGTACGATACAACTATCCCGATTCTTTTACTCCTCATACAAAACTATCTAATTTAAGCATCGGAGGGTCCCCAGCCTTAACCGGCATCCCAATGTCTTCTCTTATTTTACAATAAATCGCAGGTACTCCGGCTAACAGGAGGTGAGGCAGGATCGACCGCATTTTTAAATCAATAGGTCCCATCATGACATATTTGTGTTTTATACGAGCCTTTCATCAATTTTTTATATCATTATAAGGCATGATCCCAAAAATGATGAGGATCCAAATCTTAGGTGGACCACACCATGGGAAATTGTGGTAATTAAATGCCCAGTGTTAAAAACATCTTAAGGGCTGTAAAAGTTTTGTACAAAGATAATATTTATGTTTTCCCCTTCATCCAAGTTCGTTTGACTTAATCAGGTTGGATGGAAAATATTGCAGTGGACCCTTGGAAGTTTTAAATGGTAGGCATTCAATCACCATGTTATCATCTGATGTGGTCCACTTAAAATTTGGATATGGTTCATTTTTGGTTTCATGCCTTACAAGGATATATTCTAAGAAACAATGGATGAACGACTTGGATATACATCACATACATTGATGTGGACCCCACTTTCAATGGATGCAGTGTAGGTTGATGTGGTTTTATTTGATTTTAGTTTTTCTTAAAGGTAATAGATTTTTATAAGCTGCCTTATAATCGAAGGCGAAAAACAATTGAAAAACATTATTACCCAAAAGAGCAATAAGAACAGAAGCATCCAATTCCTTAAAACACCTAACACCCACTTAACAACACGAAACAATCTTACGAACTATGAAACAGGTAGACAGTGATCTATTCTCAAAACAATGACTATCCTCTCAACATTTCTAAGTAGAATTAAGATACTTGGAGCTTCAAAATGTTTCAACTTCTGGTATTGGCCACAATAGGGGCGATTGACTGGTGGTTTGAGCATGAGTTTGTAGCAATGGTTGAGGCCGATGATGGGGAAGATGAAAGATAGGGTTGCGATTTGGGCAAAGGGTTCGGATTGGTGGTCGAGAGTTGCAGTGGGCAGGAAATGGGCTACGATTTGGGCGATATGCAGGGGCTGTGACAGGGCTTTCCACTGCTGGTGTGAATTTCCTTTCGGATGAGAGAGATCAGGATTGAGAGAGGGAGAGGGAGAGATAAGGTTAGGGCGTCTGGTGGGCTAGGAGAGAGAGAGAGAGAGAGAGAGAGAGAGAGAGAGAGAGAGAGAGAGAGAGAGAGAGAGGATGGTTAAATGCTCAGACGCGGTTTGGCTATTAACATTGCCACTAGCCAGGTGGCTAGTGGTCAGTGCTCTGTGGGCCCACCATGATGTATGTGTTTTATCCACGCTGTCCATCCATTTCTTAAGGTCATTTTAAGGGTTGATCCCAAAAATGAGGCAGATCAAAATATTAGGTGGACCACACACACAGGAAATAGATTGACTGAATGTCTGCCATTAAAAATCTTCTTGCTTTCATTGACGGTTATTGTGATTCGCTGACGGTGAAAAGCCGTCAAGGAAACCACCCCACGACAGTCGGCTTTGCTAATTTTTTTGATAGTATAGGAATGAGTTTGTATTCACTTGAGAAGATGTTATATCAGTGTGAAGACTCCAAATACACTTGAACCTCACATTGATGGACACCAACCCACACCGAACCCATCCCATAACACCGATATACTCCGACTTGCATTGTAGGCCTTTTTAATGGACGTCAAACCCTTTTAATGAACTAGGAATTAGTGCATATCCACTTGAGAATACATTACATCAGGGTGCAAACACTCTAGACACAATCAAACTCCACAACGACACACGCCTATCAACACCATCCTATACTATAGCTCCTTCGAACGCACGTTGTACTCCTTCACCAACCCACAATGAATGTATATGGTTTATCCATGCCATCCATCCATTTTTATTTTTATTTTTTATTTTTTTTGTAACTTGTTTTATGGGTGTAGCCAATATTTTAAGAATATCCAAAGCTCAAATGGAACACACCAAAAGAAATAGTTTGAATAATGATTTCAGTTTACACGTTTAATGTGCACTTTCTCGTGCTATGATCCACTTGAGATTTGGATATGGTCCATTTTTTAGCTGAAGCCCTAAAACTATCTTTTAAAATGGACGGAGTGAGTGGATAAAATAAATAAATCATAGTTGGCCCCACATAGTTTAATTGGTATGTTGTGTTACTCATATGTAATATATATCCTCCATAGACTCACCAGACGATGCAACCCTAGACTCAACAACGGTGGTGCAAACCTTACCATGAGGCCCACCTTGATGTATTCATTATGTATTCGCAGTGTCCATTCTATTTTCCAGCTCATTTTAAGGCATTATTCATAAATTGATGTAGATCCAATTATAAGGCGGGCCATGTTGTAGGAAACTGTGGTGATTGACCATTAATGTGCCACAAAATTTTGGATCAAGTTTATTCATAAATTGATGTAGATCCACTTGATCAAGTTTCTATATATATATTCCTTCATCCGTGCATATGTGATCTTATCGATATGCTTATGTGACCTTATCAATAGATTGAATGGGACATTAACAATAAGAAAATATTTAGGCGCACACTAAGAAGTTTTTAATGGTAGTATCACTACAAGAAATTGGCCTTTTACTGACGAACTTATTTTCAACGAAATCAATTTCGTCGTGAACATGACTTTCCCAGATGAAATATGATTTCGTCGGCAAAAGATTCCCGCCACGACCGAATATGTTCCCGCCACCATTTAGAACGACGGCCTAGAAACTTTTCCTGACAAAATTATTTATCGTCGGTGAAAACTATTTTCCCGACGATTATTTTGTCGGTAAATGTAATTTTTCTCGACGAACCAAATAGTTCATCGGCAAAAGATTGGAGAGGCTATTTTTTCCAAAGTTATACAATATTGTTGGTAAAGGAACTTTTTACTAACGAAAATAATCATCGTTAAAGGAGTTTTTTATCGACAAAATACATACATTGTCAGCAAAAATCAGCGTTTTGAATTTTTTAATAAAAATAAAATAAAATTTGATAAAAATTTTAGGGAACTTTTTACCGATGAAAACAATCATCGATGAAGGAGTTTTTTACTGATGAAATACATAAATCATCGGCAAAAATCGGCATTTTGAATTTTTTAATAAAAATAAAATAAAATTTGATAAAAATTTTAAGATTTTGACAATAAAATTTAGAATTTGTATTTTATTTTATTTATTTATTTGAAATATTTGATAACAAATATGATATTTTGTTAAAAGTTTTGAAAGAAAAATTAAGAGTAAAAAAATATACATTTTGAAAAAAAAAAACGTGATTTTTAAATGGAAATTGAGATTTATCTGTGAAAAAAATAACATTTTTTACTAAATTATTAGGCACATATACTAATTGAATATTTAACCATTTTTTGACAATTTTAATCAGTTCAAATTGAAGAGTAAATAACTTCAAATGTTTAAATCAATTTTCACTCAAATTGTTGATCAATCTTGTATGCCCAATATCTTTCTCATATGTAGCCTGATCGGGGAGAGTAGCTAGTCCAATTGAGGGTATTGATCAATAAAATAGAGTGAATGGACCATACATGTAAAATGGGCCAAATATTTTGGTCAAAATTGTGACCCAACTTATTGACCTCGTGAGAACCTAAGAATTGATGTTAGTAAGTTTTGTGGGCCCCATCATGATGTGTGTTGAACATCAACACCGTGCATTTTATGTGTCCCCTTTAAGTTATGAGATATGTCAAAACTCATCTGTGTACAAAACTCAGGTGAGCCATACCATCTAAAAATATGTGATGACATCCTAAAAAATATAAAAGCACTTGGTGGGGCCCACATGAGTTTTGGATGCGGCTGAAACTTGGTCTAACCCCTCATCTAAGTGGGACACACATAATGAGTGGGTTGGATATGTGAATCACATCTAGGCAAGCACAATATATTATTATGAATGTTTTAAGAAAACCCATCTCCACTACATTTAGGTGAGTTACTCATTACCCTTAGCATGCTTAGTAAATTCTGTGGGGTCCACCGTTATTTATTTATTTTATCCACTCCATTCATCCATGTTAACAGATAATTTGAGGTCTAAAGAACAAAAAAGGAAGCATATCCAAAGCTCGAGTGGACCACACCACAGGATATAGTGTGATTGAACCTTTACCATTGAAAATTTCTTAGAGGCCATAGAAGTTTTGGATCAAGTTGATGTTTGTGTTTTCTCTTCATTCATATCTTTTTGATATTATGAACAACCTTTAACCATTTTTGGACAATCTGATCAGTCCAGATTGAAGAGTAAATAACTTCAGATGTTTAAATCAAAATTCATTCAAATTGTTGATCAATTTGTATGCCCAATATCTTTCTCATATGTAGCATGACCGGGGCGAGTAACTAGTCAAATTGAGGGTAATGATTAGTAAAATAGACTGAATGGACCATACATGTAAAATGGGTCAAATATTCTGGTCAAAATTGTGACCCAACTTATTGACCCCCTGAGAACCTAAGAATTAATGTTAGTAAGTTTTGTGGGGCCCATCATGATGTTTGTCGAACATCAACACCGTGCATTTGATGTGTCCCCTTTAGGTTATGAGATATCTCAAAAATCATCTGTATACGAAACTCAGGTGGGCCATACCATCTAAAACTATATGAAGACATACTAAAATATATAAAAAAACACTTGGTGGGGCCCACATGAGTTTTGGATGCGGCTGAAACTTGGTCTGACCCCTCATCCAAGTGGGACACACATAATGAATGGGCTGGATATGTGAATCACATCTAGGTGGGCCCAATATATTATTATGAATGAGACAGGTCCAAGGCTTAAGTACTGGAGCACAAAGTGGAGATTGAACGTCCACCATAAAAAACTTCTTGGGAGTTGGAGAAGTTTCAGATCAAGCTGATATTTGTGTTTTCACTTCATCCACATCTACATGACATTATGAATAGGTTGGATGGTAAAAAAAACATCACGGTGTCCCTTGGAAAGGTTTTAATGGTGGGTGTCATTATCACTACAGCTTACTTTGGTGTGGTCCACAGGAGCTTTGAACCTACTTCATTTTTAGGAGCATACCTTAAAATGAACTGAGAAAAGTGATGAATGGAGTGGATAAAACATTTACATCACGGTGGGCCCCACGGAGCCCTGCCCGAACGAATTGATTTCCGATGAACTTATTTCCGACAAAATTGATTTTATTGGTAAATATTACGTCGGAAAAAGATTCCCGCCACGACCAAACATGTTCCCACCGAGAGGTTATTTTTACTGACGTTATACAATATCGTCAGTAAAGGAGATTTTTGCCGACGAAAAAAATCGTCGGTAAAGGCGAACAAAATGAACGGTGGACATATTATTTCACTTTGTGTGGTTGATCATAAATGTTGATTTGTAATTTTAGTTTTTAGTGTAGCTA
Source organism: Magnolia sinica (assembly GCF_029962835.1). Classification (NCBI taxonomy): domain Eukaryota; kingdom Viridiplantae; phylum Streptophyta; class Magnoliopsida; order Magnoliales; family Magnoliaceae; genus Magnolia; species Magnolia sinica. The sequence continues at coordinate 59,942,416 of NC_080589.1, read as the reverse complement.
ATAAGTATATTTAAAAACATATGTATGAAGTGGATAAGGCTAATAGAGCACGGGTGGGCTCAAATATTTTTACAACCTTTTACCAAAGAATGGTGACAAGTATTATCGACAAAAATTTTCGTTGGCAATAAGGTTATGTTTTAAGCCAAAACAACTCCAACACCCATCCATCTCTCTCTCTCTCTCTCTCACTCACTCTCTCTCTCTCATTGTCGCTCTCTCTCTCTCTCTCCACCCACGCTCTTATTGCCGAAGCCCTACCCATGCACGCCTTCTTTCTCTCTCTGAAGCTCGGTTGAGGTATTTCTCTCTCTCTCTCTCTCTCAATATCTCTCAATCTCAATGACGATTTAGAGATTTAGGGATTTTAGGGGGGATTGTCCAAAATAGGAATTTGGAAATTTTTTGGTGGATTTGTCAATGCACATGGTAGGGCTCGCCATTACGTATCTGTTTCATCCACGCCATCCATCCATTTTTTCAAATCATTTGTGTTGCAAGACTGAAAAAAGAGATAGATCTAAATCTAAAGTGGAGCCATCATAGAAAACTATGTTGCTTGAATGACCCACATTGTCTTATAGTAAACATCCATTGTTACCTGAAACATTCTGTAAATTTTGTGGTCATATCTGTTATAACTGGATGGAAATCGTCAGACATGTTTAAGTTGATGAATTTTGTAAATTACTACTGTCTGCAATGATGATCATCTAAAAAGTGTTCTTACATCAATGTAGATTGCTCTTTGATTCAATCTAACCATCCATTTCCATGGTATACTTGTAGCCCACTTGGTAAGCAGTCTGGCCTAATTTTTGGGCCAAGGCAAGTTTAGGGGCTGTCTGATTTTTAAGCTGCCCAATAAATACATGTAAAAAAAGTAATTATTACTGAGTTCACCTGTTTGAAATTGGCAAAGGAATTATATCTCGAAAATCAGTCTAAAACTCATATTTTTGCTGATTTAAACTTGTAGGACCCATCGTGATGTATGTTACTTATCCACACCATCCATCCTTTGTAATGGCACATTTTATGGTATAAGTCCAAAAATGAGGAAAATCTGAAGTTTGAATGGGCCACACCTTAATAAATATTGATTGTAAAGATGTGAACCGTTGAAAGCTATTTTCTCCCTAGGGTCCACATTGATGTTTATTTGTCATCCAACCTATTCATAAGGTCACATAGTCATAGATAAAGGGGAAATAAAAATATCAGTTTGATCCAAAACTTCTAAGGCCTTGTTGAGGGTCGAATATTGCAAATCAGACCCCGATTACTGCCTGATTTTACGTACACGATAATGCCTAATATTATAATTTAATCGTGTTTTTGTTGCAGGATGTAATAAGGAGCTTTGACTGAAAAAGAGTATTAAAAGCATGGATTTAATGCTCCGAAGTCACCAGAGCAAGGAATGGACTCCAAGGGACCGAGATCGATGGATATACACGCTAGAGATTCGAGAAAATTGAGAAACTGAAGCTTAAGTGGCCTGAAAGTTAGTCAGAATGCAAGATCACAGGGTTTCCACCATCCACTCGGCTCGAAACTTCATACATGGCCTGAGGACCATAAATTAACCATACACGTCAAATTTCAGCCATTAGATCCTTACAGAAGTGGCCCAACAGAGAGATCAGAGGATAATAACCATTAAGAAAGCATCTTAGACATCCTTGGGAGATCTGGACCCAAACTGAACTGATGGAAAGAGCACGAAAAACGGTGGATATTTGTCAAATTTCACTTCTTTTGGATGGTGCAATCAGGAGATACTGACGGCAGAAGATATAACAAAACAGAATGGCAAATCTGTAAATAGATGTGTCATGCATGGCTTACGTGAAGCCCATTGTTTTTTAACGGTGAATGTTGTCCATACATTGGTTAAGTGTGTGGCCCACCCTGAAGTCAGATCTACTTTAAACTGGAAGCCATGGGCTAACACTATGTACAGGAGCTGATGGAGGGAGTGGATCTCCAAGAATGTCATCATAAGTGGGCCGTACAAAACATGCAAATAGTGAAAAAACGTCCAGTGACGTAGGTGCTTGTGATTGGGTTTTGACAGTGAGCCTCATCCATCATCTTTTTTTCATGATCTGGACCGTCCAATATGTCCTAGAGGGGTGGCTTGACCCTCTCCTAGGTGGAGGAATTATAGAAGAAAGCGTGGATCGGATTTTAACTGTCCAAACGCAGGACGGACGGTAGGGAGAAAATACAGTGGGCCGCACTAAAACCTGACCAAAACCACTCCTTCCAGCCTGTTTTTTCGCCAGGAACCCAATGAACGGGGTGGATTTCTCTAAAAACCATACTGTGGGGCCCACCGATCGTCACAGCGTACCCTGTTTATGCAGGGACGCGCGTCCGTGAAAACCGGCCATGGTGGTCCGTTCTGTGATCATTATCAGGGTCGGATCAGTGATCCAGACCGTCCAAAATTCCAAGCAAGGAGTTCTTTTCCTCACCAAGAAGCAGATTTCGAAGACGGGAGGTTCTTTTCTCCCAAATTTAATTGAAACGCCAGGTGTATTCTCCAAGTCGGACACAAAAAAACGGAGTGCGGCTGTTTTCTTCAGCGAAAAAGAGAGTCAGTCTGGGACTCTGGATTGATTTTTGCTCCTCTATAAAAGGAAGGAAAACGAGAGGGAGAGGGAACGAAGGATGGCAGGGATCTAAGGCTTGAACGCCAGCAGGGAGAAAGAGACGCAGTGTGAAGGTTGGCTGCTGGCAGCGTGGGGACGCCAGCAGGGAGAAAGGGAGGTAAGTTGTTGCTGCACGTCAGGAAGAAACGGGAAGAAAGGGGGGAATGTGAGGCTCAGTTTTGAGGAGATTGGAAGGTAGAGGCCGTGGGATGTAGCAGGAAAGACTGAACGTGGAGCTGGTTTTCTCCCTTTCCTTCTTGTTCTTCTCTCTTTCCTTTTTATTTTTTATTTTGTTGTTTTATTTAGCCCATTCATGAGTGGCTAAACCCCTTAGCTAGGGCTAAGAGGTGAAGCCTGTAGCGAGATGGGAGACCCTACTTTATGCCTTTAATTTAAATTTCTAAACTGAAGTTGATATAGTTGATTATTAAAGGAATATTTTTCTTAGTCTTTTATGGTCTGTTGTGACTGAAATTACAATGGGTTTGCAATGGCTTTGAGTATTTCTTTCCCCTTTTTGTGTTTATGAAGTCAGGAAGCCCTGTTGTTCATCATTGTTCCATGGGCATGGTAGGATGACAGTACCCTTCCTGAACTTCATACATTGTTGATTGGTTGGTAATTAGTTTAATCCTGTTGTTTGCTTTGTCTCCTGGGCATGGTTTGATGATGGAATCGATTCTAATTCATATACCTTTCATCTCTTGAAAACCAGATCAAGAAAATTCAGTTTGAATTCCATAATCCTTGATGCAGGCATAAGATCTCCCTGATCTCTACAAGTGGATCCTCTGAATCCCTAGTTTTCCTTCCTCTGAATTACTTAAGTTTTAGATAATTATTCCACAAATTATTCCCTAAATTCTATTTGATTTAGATTGCATCTTAGGCTAGTTTTATTTCTATCTAGTTTCAGGAAACGTACAGGTTTCAGTCCCTGTGGATTCGACCTCGGTCTTACCGAGTTTATTACTACATCACAACCCTATACTTGGGGAGTGAACAGGCCTCAAAAAGCTTTCAATGGAAGGAGCTCAATTCCCATTATTTCCTATGGTGTGGTCCACTTTTGGCTCATGCCTTAAAATGAGCTTACTAAAGGGATGAATGGTGTGGATAATAAACTTATATCATGGCCGGCCCCACAAAAGTAACGTGTGTTAGTATTGGGTAACAGGAGGTAGTATAAATGAAGCGGCTCTCAACATCACCTCGAAAATGCAGCGGTAAATACAAGGGTCAATAATTATTACTCATTTACAATGAATTACCATTGTCATTGGAAAATCAAACAGCCCCTTAGGGTAGGCCGACTGACAAACGGCCCAGATTCTGCATGCATCTGCAACTACAAGCATGTGTAGGCTTAGCAAACCTTAGCCATAGCTTATTCTCGGGCTTAAAATTTCCACAGAAGGGTTCTTCATGTCTAAGCAATATGAATTTATTTATTTATTTTACAATACTCTGTAGTTCTGTTGTGTTTTTATATAGTTGCTAGCCTACTACTAAAACTTTAGTAGGCTTCTTTCACACACACACACACACACACACACACACACAAAACTTTAGTAGGTTTCTAATCATATCAATTATCTTTTCTTCTGAAATTATTGTATATGAGCCACACTCTTGATTAGTAATCATACTTGGGTAACCAGATTGCTAGTCTAGTCTTTGTTATTGATTAGTTTAATTGAGCTAGTATTGTGTTAGAGTATAGGATAAATAAGTAGAGCTATTTATTCCTATCATTCTCAATGAAATACACATTGGATCCCTATAGCAGTACAGCTTAGTGATGCTTTCACTTTGTTTTGAGATTTCATGAAACTATTATACTTTGCAGAATGTGTGAGTTGTATTTGATCTTTCTTCATTATTTTAAGAAACTATTATACTTTCACTTAGTGATGCTTAATATGTATTACATTTTAAAAAAAATTATTATTGTGACTTATTAGTTTATAGTTGTGACTTGTGATTGTGATTTGTAAGTTAGATAATTAATTACCCGTTTTAGGATTTCTATGTGGCCATACATAAATATGGTGGGTTTTTGGTGACATAGAAATCACTCAAATTGTCCCATTTTGGACAGTTCAATGTTAGATGGATAGTATGCTTTCATATAATGTATTTAAATGTTCATGCCTGATCCGTGGTCCATCTCCTCGTTTCTCTCTGAATATGTTTCTTCCGTTCCTTATCCAATGTCAAATATCTTTACATTGCTTTAGATATTTGGCATCGGAATATAATGTAAGATCAACTTATTTGGAGAGGCATGGGGAGATGCTGCCAGATTTTCGGTGTGGACGTTTAAATGGGAATATGAAAGTATTACAATCTATCCAACCTTAGATGGATAACTAATTTAGGATTTAATTGAGCAGTGGTCCCTAGAAGGTGGGAACCACTGTTTTGACCATGACGAAGCTGTCCATTTTTTATGGACAACAATATGAGTGGTCAGGCCATTTGGACAGGCTCGTGTTTATGTATTAGCTCAAAATTGTTGGAGCAAACCTGGTTGTGCGTCAGAGCTATCTGGATATTGAGTGGGGATCCCTGGAAGGTGGGAACCATTGTTATGACCATGAGGAAGCTATCCATTTCCTATGGACAACAATATGGGTGGCCTAGCCATTTGGACAGGCTCGTGCTTATGTATTAGCTTGAAATTGATGGAGCAGACCCAGATGTGTGTCGGAGAAATACATACATCATAGTGGGCTTACAAAGAACCCACAATGCAATACATGAAGAGACCGGACGAGGATTGCCTACTGGCTAAGTTGCTACTTGTTAGTGCTTTATGGGCCCCAACATGTTGTAGGTGTTTAATCCACACCGTTCATCCATTTTTTCCAGATCATCTTGGGACATGAGCCCAAAGATGAAGCATATCCAATTCTCAGGTGGACCATACTAGATGAAATAAGTGGTGATTGAACACTTACCATTAAAAACTTCTTATGGGTTGCAAAAATATGGGTTCAAACAGCCTGGATATACAGTGCATACATCAAGGTATGCCCCATGGTTAGGGCCGCACCTAATCCAGAAATCCATTAACATGGTAAAGACACCAACTGAAGGTAGATTTCATGCAATGGTACATGGGCCCCACCATGATGAAGGCACTTCATCCTTTTTGTTCATCCATTTTCACAAATCATCTTGGGGCATGAACTCAAGAATGAAGCAGATCGAAATATCAAGGACCACACAGTAAGAAAAAGTGGTAATTGATCACCCACCACTAAAAACTTCTTAGGGCAACAAAAGTTATGAATGAAGTGATTTGTGTTCCCTTTCATCTAGGTCTTTGTGAACCAATCAATAGGTTGGATGGAAAACAAACATTATGGGGTGAGCCCTAGGAAGTTTTTAATGGTGGGCATTCAATCACTCTTGTTTCTTATGTGTGGTCCACCTCAGATTTGGATTTGCTAGTGGGGGTCTCTTCATGTATTCCTTGTCCGGTCTCTTCATGTATTCCTAAACCTATAACCTATAACCTATAACCTAAACCTAAACCGATAACATATAACCTTATCCTAAACCTAAACCTATAACATAGAACCTAAACCTAAACCTAAACATATACCTATAACCTTAACCTAAGCCTAAACCTAGACTTAATTCACTTAACTTAAAACTACACCTAAACCCAAACCTATAACCATAACCCAAACCCGAATTCCGAAACCTAAACCTAAACCTATTCTCAAATCCCTAAACCTATAACCTAAACCTAAACCTAAACATATAACCTAAACGTAAACCTATTACCTATAACCTTAACCTAAACCTAAACCTAAACCTATAACCTAAACCTAAACCTATAACCTATAACCTATAACCTAAAACTACAACCTAGAAGCTATAACCTAAACCTAAACCTATAACCTAAACCTATAACCTATAACCTATAACCTAAACCTATAACTTATAACCTACACCTAAACTTAAACCTATAACTTATAACCTATAGCCTATAACCGAAACCTATAACCTATAACCTATAACCTATAACCTAAAGCCATAACCTATAACCTAAACCTATAACCTATAACCTAAACCTAAACCTAAACCTAAACCTATAACCTATAACCTATAACTTAAACCTAAACCTATAATTTATAACCTTAACCTAAACCTAAACCTATAACCTAAACCTAAACCTAAACCTATAAACTAAACCTAAACCTATAACCTAAACCTAAACCTAAACCTATAACCTATAACCTGTAACCTACACCTAAACCTAAACCTATAACTTAAACCTCTAACCTATAACCTATAACCTATAACCTATAACCTATACCTAAACCTAAACCTAAACCTATAACCTATAACCTATAACCTTAACCTAAACCTAAACGTACAACCTATAACCTATAACCTAAACCTAAACCAATAACCTAAACCTAAACCATAACCTATAACCTAAACCTAAACCTATAACTTATAACCTAAACCTAAATCTCTAACCTATAACCTAAACCTAAACCTAAACCCATAACCTATAACCTACACCTAAACCTAAACCTATAACCTAAACCTAAACCTAAAGCTAAAACCTATTCTCAAATCTCTAAACCTAAATCTACACCTAATCCTAAACCTTATCTTAAACCTATTTCTATAAACTGACTCTAATCTTTTTATTGTAGAGATGGATAAAAGTTGGATGCGAGCTAAGAATAGGTTTGGCCCAGAGTATCAACAAGGGGTTCAAGAGTAAATGAAATTTGTGCGAAATCAGGTAGATTCAGATAATAGGATTAGGTGTCCATGTCGAAAATGTAAAAATATGGTTCATAAGACTTTAGACAAAGTAGAAGAAAATTTGTTCATAGTTAGGATTGACCAGGGTTATACTTAGTGGATCCATCATGGTGAAGAGTTTCACCAAAGAGTTGAGGACAATGAAGTCCTCGCCAACACAATTGTGTCGAATGACAATGATGAAGACGTTGACGAAATGCAAGATATTATAAAGAATGTGTTCAAGGGAACAATTGTGGATACTGATTTTGCAGCGACAAGTAGTAGCTAATATATTCCTCCTATGCGTGATGTCGAATCAGAAAAGTTTAGTAGGTTGTTAAGGGATGCGCAATGTCCACTTTATCCGGGGTGTGAGAACTTTTCCAAGTTGAATTTTCTTATAAGGTTACTTCATGTGAAGATAATAAATCGTTGGAATAACAAATCATTCGACATGTTACTTGACTTGTTGAAAGAAGAATTACCGAATGGTGAGACATTACCTAAGTCTCATTACAAGGCAAAATCCTTGATGCGAGACTTGGGCCTTGATTACATCCTCATACATGCATGTATAAATGATTGTGTATTGTATTGGAAAGAGCATGAAAATATTAAAGAGTGTCCAGAATGTGGAGAGTCTAGGTGGAAGTATGATGAAGCCATGCATAAGAAAATCCCGCAAAAGGTGTTAAGGTACTTCCCATTGAACCCAGATTGCAAAGATTGTTTACGTCTCGTAAGATGGCTGAAGATATGAGGTGGTATAGGGAGAAGCGCATTCATGATGATACGACACTGAGGCACCCTACGGACTCTAAAACATGGAAAAATTTTGACAAGCAATGTGATTGGTTTGTAGAGGATTCTCACAATGTTCAATTAGGTCTTACAAGTGATGGTTTTAATTCATTTGGTAATATGAGTACCTCGTATAATATGTGGCTAGTGATACTTATGCCTTACAATTTACCTCCTTGGTTGTGTATGAAGGAGTTATTTTTCATGATGTCATTATTATTCTTGGACTCAGGTCACCTGGGAATGACATTAATATGTATTTGCGACCGTTAGTAGATTAAGTGAGTTATGGAGTTAAGGTATTCAGGTATATGACACATTTCCAGGACAGACATTTCGATTGTATGTAATGTTCTTGTAGACAAAATATGACTTCCCTGCATACGAAAATTTGTCTGGGTGGAGCACGAAGGGAAAGTTGGTTTGTCCTACATGCAGTATTGAGATTTGTTCATTGTCATTGAAGCATGTTAAAAAAAATATATGTTATCTAGGCCATCGTCCCTTCCTTATGAGCAATCATAATTGGCGCAGGAAGACGATGATCTTTGATGACAAATAATATCATAGGCTACCACCAAAAGAGGTATCTGGAGAAGATGTGATACAATAACTAAGTAACATTGGAGAAGTTAGATTTGGCAAGGCACCGCACTTGAAGAAGAGGCAACGAACAATATTGGAATATAATTGGAGGAAGAAGAGCTTTTTTTTTAGTTGCCCTATTGAAGTGATATAAAATTACGACACAACGTCGATGTCATACATATTGAGAAGAATATATGTGACATTGTCTTCGGAACATTAATGAACATAGAGAAGAAAACAAAAGACAGTTTCAAGGCTTAATTGGATCTACAAGCAATGGGTTTAAGGAAAGATTTGCACTTGCAACCACATGAAAATTCATATATTATACCAGCAGCTTGCTACACATTAATAAAACTAGAGAAAAAGAGTTTATGTGAATAGTTGAGATCGGTGAAGTTTCCCGATGGATAGACATCAAATATTTCTCGGTGCGTAAACATTATGGACGGTAAGATAACATGAATGAAAAGTCATGATTGTCATGTCCTTCTACAACGTCTACTACTGGTTGCAATTCATGGATTCCTGAGCAAGGATATTAGTGTAATGCTGATTGAGTTGGGGATATTCTTTAAGGATTTATGTTCAAAATCATTGAATGTAGAGGTTATTAAATGACTATAGAGGGACATTGTCGTAATCCTTTACAAACTTGAAAGAATATACTACCAGAAAATTGGAAAAAGGCTACAGATAAAAGCCGTATCTAAAGGCCTATAGCTACGATTAAAGTCCATAGCACGACCGTAGCCATTGGTGTCATAGCCATAGGTCTTAAAGCTATGGCTACGGATTTAATCCTTAGCCATAGAAACAATAGGTACGGCTTAAATCTGTAGCAATACTTTCCCTAGCTCTAAAGTATATACAGCTATGGATTATATCTGTAACTAAAAGTAGAGAGAGAACCGTAGTAATAGGCTGAAATTAGCCACAGTTACAGTTTCCAGATAAAGGGCTACGGTTAATAGCCGTAACTAATGCCTTTTTAAAAAAAAATAAAAAATAAATAAAATGTAATAATGGCATCTCTTGCCATTGTAATACATCCCTTGATAGATCAACTCATATAAGCTAATATAAATAAATACTTCATAGCTGAATCATTCATTCATTCAATTAAACACAATCATTCATTCATTCATTCAATCAAATACAATCATTCATTTTAATCCATTCACAAAAGTACAATGCCAACATAATAGTTATATGTCTATTTAAAGTTCTCATTGATAACAAGATCCAATGCCTTCTCGTAGCCAAATAGCTTCTCAACAATCGCAAGCGAGAACTCCATGGATGTGCCTCTACTGGTTATCAATTCGCCATCAACTAACACCCTATTCTTAGCTTCGCTTTAATCCGAAAGCTCACTGCACATGGCTGAAAATCAATTTCATTATACAAACAACGTACTCATATGAAAAAACTATGCCCCGAAACTGAAGAACTAAATTATAGAGAAAGACAATGAGATGACATAAAAAAGAAAGACAATACTCGAGAGCATATACTGATCTTCTCATTTCTGAACAAGCATAATCTGCAATAACCAAAGACAAAATAAACATTCAGCTATTCAAAATACCAACTAAATCTATAAAAACAAAATAGATCAACCATTTCAGCTAAACTCAGCCATTGAATTGGGTAGAGTCATTCATATGGTCAAGGTTGTTCGAGTCGAGACACATTGATGATTTGATTCACTTTCTTCTCAATGCTCAGATTGATCAAAGCAACTTCTCCAAACACACTCTTCGCATACAGATTAGTAGCCAGAAACCTGCAGTCTCCATCCATGGCAGACCTGAGACAGAGTGTAGGGTGAAGCATCAACCAGCTAATATCAAGAAGCATGCCAAAAACATCTCTGTGGTAACATATGCATTATGGCACACTGATGAGGAACCATTAATATGGTGAGAACAACCACATGGACAACTTAATCCAAAAAGCAAGCTATTCACAATCAGATCAGTGGCCTGAAAAAACTGAGGATTAAGTTAAAATGTGAATGAGGATCAACATTCAATGGGTAAACCTCCTAATAATCACACATTAAGAAATGTCCAGCCAACATGATTTTCAGTCAGGTATGCTAGGTCCAAGCCCCTCATCATGCAGGGTGCACTTAGTGCTAGTCCACTCATCTGGTGGATCACAAATGTATGCTGGAAGGGGACTGCAAAAAGGCATGCCTCCTCCAGGGCCTGTTTGGATGCAACTTCGGCAAAAGGGAGTTTCAGTAAAAGAAGGTCCGTAATGTCGACTCACTGAAAACCAATCCAATTGGTTTTTGGCGAGTGGGATTTTTAACACCTATTTGTCCAGCAGGGGATAAATGGTGGGTTACTGTTCACTCCCCAAGTATAGGGTTGTGATGTAGTAATAAACTCGGTAAGACCGAGGTCGAATCCACAGGGACTGATACCTGTACGTTATCTGAAACCAAGTAGAACTAGAACTAGACTAAGATGTGATCTAACCAAATATAATTTTAAGGAATAATTGTGGAATAATTATCTAAAACTTTAAGGAATTCAGAGGAAGGAAACTAGGGGTTCAGAGGATCTACTTGTAGAGATCAGGGAGATCTTATGCCTGCTTCAAAAAATCATGAAAATTAAACTGAACTTCTTCTGATATAATTTTAAAGAGATGACAGGTATATGAATTAGAATGGATTCCATCACCACACCATGCCCAGGAGACAAAGTTAACAAAAGAATTATACTAATTACCAACCAATCAACATGCCATGAAGGTCAGGAAGGGTACCGTCATCCAACCATGCCCAGGAGACGATGGTGAACAACAGGGCTTCTTGGTGTCATAAAAGAAAAGGAGAAAAGGAAATATTCAAAGCCATTGCAGACCCATTGTAATTTCAGTCACAACAGACCATTAAAGACTAAAAACATTCCTTCCATAATCAACTAAAAACAAATCCAGTCCATGAATTTACATTGAAAACATAGAATAGAATCTCCCATCTCGCTACAGGCTTCACCTCTTAGCCCTAGATAAGAGGTTTAGCCGACCATGATTAGGCTAAAATCCTTAGGATTCATAAGGAAAGACAGGAATAACAGCCAAGAAAAAAATAAGAAAAAGAAAATAAGGAAAAACTTCCCTTTCCTCTTCCTGTCTTCTCGTTTACACCAAGCTAAGCTCCAATCCCATCCTTTCCAGCTGCCTCTGCTCCTCTCCAAACAATTTCCAGCAGTCCAGCAGCGTCCCTGCCTCCTGTCTTCTTCCTCACGTCCTACTGCTGCGTGCTCCACGGCTCCTTCTTTCCTATTCAAAAGAATCTCCCCGGCCTACTCTCCCGTCTCTTCTCTCTCCTTCATAGAGGCTGATATAGCCGGCTGACTGTTCTCACGCCCAAGAGGACATGCCGTGTTGGAGTCGGATCCAACTTCTTTACGCAGCCACGAGATTTGTATAGATCTTCTTACCAACCAAGAAGGCGTGTAGAAAATCGCCCACTTTCCTTGCTGATCAGCAAGCAATCCTCCCTATCTTGGTCAGATTTTCTGTCCCTACAAGATGGATGGTCTGGATTACCCATCCGATCACCGTTCAGATCATGTAACGGCCTGCGAAAACCGGGCAACGTCCGGTGCTAAAACAGGGCCTGCGAAAGGCTCTCGCTGTGACGTTGGTGGGGCTCAATACTGACAGCGATGGAGAAATCCACGCCGTCCATCGGTTTTCTCCCGAAATTTCAGTCGGGAAAGAATGTTTTCTGCCGTCCGTTGGTGCGACCCACTTGATCAATCTTACCACCATTCAACCTATGTTAAAATGTTTGAGATGCCATTGTTGCTGGTATTTTGAAACTCTTCCACCTAGGCCCTCGTAATATGGACCTATCTGGTCTAATGGACGGTCTAGATTGGTCCTTAGAGTCGTGATGGCGGCCCACTACAGAGAACCACGATCCCTGTTTCTTCCGCTAGAAAAATTCGAATTGGAGAGGGAGAGCTTGGTCAAACGCGTTGCCGTGCACGGCTAGTGCACCCATGTCGTACATGTGCAATGCACACGTGGGTCCCACGCTGATGTATATGAGAGATCAGCTCCGACCAACCTGGTTGCCATATAATTTAAACGGTTGACACCAAACTTGAAGTATTTCAAGATATCAGGCGGGCCTCAGATTGATAATTTGTGGGCTGATCTGTCCGTTGGGACATTTTCACAAAGATCCAATGGCTAATTTTTGACGTGTACGATTAATTTATGGTCCTCAGGCCGTATATGAAGTTTTGAACTAAGCAGATGGCAGAAACCCAGTGATCTTGCATTTTGGCTGACTTTTAGGCCGCTTGAGCTTCAGTTTCTCAATTTTCGCGGACCCCAGGAGTGTAATTCCATTGATCCTGGTCCCTTGGAGTCCGTCCCTTGCTCTGATGACTTCGGAGTGTCAAATTCATGCTTTTGATACTATTTTTCAGTCCACGCTCCTGATTCCACCTTGCAACAGAAACATGATTAAAATGAGATATTAAATGGTACCATGTTCATAAATCTAGGCAACAACTGGGTCTGATATGCAATATTTGACCCTCAACACAACCCCCAACCAGCATTTTGCTAGTCCCGAGCAAAATATGCGAAAAGTAAGTTGAGAATTACAGAACAATTTCTATAAACTCGAGAGATTTATGAAAAACAATTCAGATACTCGAATTCTAAGATTCATGAATGTTGGCATTACTTTCTCCTAGAATCAAGCTCACGGTACTTCATAATCAAGCTCAAATATTAATCCATTAATTAGAACGATTCTAAATATTGAGTTTCATGAGTGTATAGTGTAATCTCGGCTTAACATTATTAAAATTCACTTTTCTATTTCAGGATATCATTGGTAACCACAAGAGAATTCATGATAACCAACACCTAAACCAAAGCTTGATTCATTCTTCCAGCTTTTGATGATTTTCACACTATGTCAACTTTTTTTTAAAAAAAGTACAGCCAAGGAGGAGATCGAATCTACACCTATAGGGAGCAAACCTATGGTAAAGACCGGTCGCTAAAAAGTTTATGAATGTCAATCTTGAGGAATCAAACCTTCACCTGTAGGGAGCAAACCTATGGTGAAAACCATTCGCCCAATCTTTTCAATTTCTCAAGTTGGTTCCTTTCAAGCTTAGTGATCACCAAATTAATCCTTCAATATCGAATGAAACCTTAATGTGTAAGCGAGATGTGACATGTAAAATTATGATTCACTCAATGTTTAAAACTTCTAATCATGGATTAATAGTTCTAACTTAACTGTGAGATCTAACAAATAGTTGAATCCAAGAGTCATCAATTCCAACATTACTTATCTTGTAATTCTAAATCCAAGATGGCCGTCAAAATCGCTTCGAATTCATACGAAATTCTAGAAAAATTTAAAAATTTTCACAATTTTTGCTCAAGACCAAGAAAACGCTGATTAGGAAACCTAATCTCCCACCCCAACCTAAAATCTACATTGTCCTCAATGTAAAAGATATGAGCGTGCAATGCACTTGGGACAACGAAAAGTGAATATGAAGTGATGGGAAGATAGTACCTGGATGATGAGTCGAGAGACACTTTCCAAGAGATCGCAGCATGGGCGTCAGTCAGCACGAGAGAGAAGGCAACACAAAAATAACAAAAATAAAATCCTATCTATACCACTTTCGTAGGTGCTCTCGATTGCATTTAGCATATGCAACAAGCCTTTAAACCCCTAGGTTGCCCCTAGTGGACGAGTTGTAGTCTCGTGAGGGTTTGCAGTAATGTTACCCACAAACATTAAACTAACTAATAATAAAACGATATGAAATGAGGAACTGGGTTGCCTCCAGGAGCGCTAAGTTTACCGTTTTCAGCCAAACAAATAAAGCAACTATCCTAGTCCTAAGAAAATAGGAAACCTACCTATACCTCCATCAGACTAGGATATCAATCCTAGTAAATAGGATTAGTCAGAGGTATGGACATGTCCTCTGAATCAAATTTCTCGACAAATGGTTTCAATCGATATCCATTGACTTTAAACTCCTTGCAATTATCGAGATCTCTTATCTCAACGGCCCCATGCGGAAAAACAGTGACAACAATGTAAGGGCCGGTCCAACGAGATCGAAGCTTACCCGGAAAGAGATGTAATCGAGAATTGTACAAAAGGACCTTCTGACCAGGCGTGAATGATTTTTGCAAAATGTGTTGGTCATGAAATGCTTTCATCTTGTCCTTGTAAATTCTCGAATTATCGTACGTATCATTCCGGATTTCCTCAAGTTCATTCAATTGAAGTTTGCGTAGCGAGCCAACGTTGTCCAGATTGAAATTAAGATTTTTGATCACCCAGTACGCTTTATGTTCCAGCTCCACAAGCAAGTGACAAGCTTTCCCATAGATCAGTCTAAAGGGAAACATTCCAATAGGAGTTTTAAAGGCAGTACGGTATGCCCATAAGGCATCGGTCAATCGGATTGACCAATCCTTACGATCAAGGTTAACCATTTTTTCCAAAATGTGTTTAATTTCCCTATTAGAAATCTCAGCTTGCCCACTTGTCTGTGGGTGGTACGGGGTGCTCACCTTATGAGAGATACCGTATTTCTTTATTAAGCTCTCAAATGGTTTATTACAAAAGTGTGAGCCCCCATCACTAATGATGGCTCGAGGCGTTCCGAATCGAGAAAGGATGTTTTCTTTTAGGAATTTAATGACCGTGCGATGGTCATTCTTTCGACACGGAATCGCTTTGACCCATTTAGTGACATAACCCACGGCGAGCAAAATATACAGATTCTCAAACGATTGGGGGAATGGTCCCATGAAATCGATGCCCCAGCAATCAAATGCTTCAATGATAAGGATGGGATTCAAAGGCACATATTTCAATGGGACAATGCTCCCAATTTCTGACAACGCTCACAAGCTTTGCAAAACTCATGAGTGTCCTAAACATAGTGGGCCAGTAAAAGCCACACTGCAGAATCTTGGTCGTGGTCTTTTTAGCAGAAAAGTGACCACCACAGGCCTGTGAGTGACAGAAGGAGATGACGCTCTGATGCTCATCGTCTGGTACACATCTCCTTAGAATTTGGTCTGGGCAATATTTAAATAAATAAGGATCATCCCAGAAAAAGTTGCGTACCTCGGTGAAAATTTTCTTCTTATCTTGCGCAGTCCACTGTGTCGGTATGGCACCTGTAGCAAGATAATTAGCAATATCAGCGAACCAAGGTGAATGGGAGACTCGGAACAGTTGTTCATCAGGGAACATGTCGTTGATATGGGTCGTCTCAAGGGGATCAGAGGTATTAAGGCGAAAAAGGTGATCGGCCACAACGTTTTCTACTCCCTTTTTATCTTTAATTTCCAAATCAAATTCTTGGAGTAGAAGAATCCATTGTATCAAGCGGGGCTTAGAATCATTCTTAGAAAGAAGATACTTCAGTGCCGCATGATCTGTATAGATAATGATTTTGGATCCGATCAGGTAGGACCTAAAATTATCCAAGGCGAACACTACGGCTAAGAGTTCCTTTTTCGTAGTCGAGTAGTTCACTTGGGCAGGATTTAGAGTCCTACTCGCGTAATGAATGACGTAGGGCCTCTTATCTTTTCTCTGGCCTAGGACCGCCCCAAGAGCATAATCAGAAGCGTCACACATAAGCTCAAAAGGAAGGCTCCAGTCAGGTGGCTGCATGATAGGTGTAGTGGTTAACGTGCCCTTAAGCTTGGTGAAAGCTTCCTGGCATTGCTCAGTCCACTCGTACGGAGCATCCTTTTGAAGGAGAGTACATAAAGGACGAGAGAGAAGACTAAAGTCCTTTATGAATCGCCTGTAAAATCCTGCGTGTCCTAAGAAGGATCGCACGTCTCTGATGTTCTTAGGTGGAGGTAGGTTAGAGATAAGATCAATTTTTGCCTTATCTACCTCGATTCCCTTGGACGAGATGATATGCCCAAGGACAATTCCCTTCTGAACCATGAAATGGCACTTCTCCCAATTAAGTACCAAGTTCTTTTCTTCACATCTTTTCAGCACACATTTAAGACTTTCTAAGCACTTGCTGAAAGATGGACCGTAAACAGAGAAATCGTCCATGAAGACCTCTAGATATTGCCCCACCATATCAGAAAAGATACTAAGCATACATCGCTGAAAGGTGGCAGGGGCATTACATAGTCCGAATGACATCTTTCGATAGGCAAAGGTGCCGTAGGGACATGTAAATGTGGTTTTTTCCTGGTCTTCAGGGGCTATCTCTATCTGGTTGTAGCCCGAATACCCGTCAAGGAAACTGTAATAGGAATGACCAGCTAACCTTTCCAAGATCTGATCAATGAATGGTAAAGGAAAGTGGTCTTTCCTTGTTACGGTATTCAACTTCCTGTAGTCAATGCACATTCTCCAACCAGTGGTGACTCTAGTTGGCATGAGTTCATTATTAGCATTGGCTACGATGGTGATTCCGGACTTCTTAGGGACCACTTGAGTTGGACTCACCCATTGACTATCAGATATAGAGTATATGATACCCACGTCCAATAATTTAAGAACCTCGGCCTTAACCACTTCCTTCATGTTTGGATTTAGTCTACGTTGTGGTTGCCGAATGGTTTTTGCATTATCCTCAAGATATATGTGGTGAGTACAAATCGAGGGATCGATTCCCTTGAGGTCCGCTATCGTCCATCCCAGGGCTCCTTTATGCTCAATGAGAGTAGAGATGAGCATACTCTCCTGTTCTTTCTCTAGGTGGGCAGAGATCACCACCGGGTATGTCTCATCTTGACCTAAATAAGCATATTTCAAATCAGAGGGCAAAGGTTTTAGGTCAAGCTTCGGCGGCTTGAGGTTAGACGGTAGAGGCACTACATCGGTTTGTGGCAATTCTTCAAATTGTGGCCTCCACTGGTTAACTTCAAGTACCGGTGCAGTATCAAGCAAGGTGCACGTCTCCCTAATCATGTCATCATTAAAATCATGGGAGTGGACCAGGCACATCTCTAGAGAGTCAGAGGATAAGGTTAGAGGTGTCGTATCTTCTACGAAAGAGTCAATCATGTTAATGTCGTGGAAATTGTCATCCTCCTCTAAGTTTTTGCCGTTATTGAAAAAGATGTTTGACTCCAATGTCATATTCCCAAAAGACATGGTCATGACACCATTCCTGCAATTGATGATTGCATTTGAAGTGGCAAGGAATGGGCGGCCAAGAATGATGGGGATCTGAGTGCTTATGTTATTGATAGGTTCGGTGTCCACGATGATAAAATCTACAGGGTAGTAAAATCTATCAACTTGGACCAACACATCCTCGATTATCCCTCTTGGTACACGAACAGAGCGATCAGTAAGTTGTAGTGTGGTTAGGGTGGGTTTTAATTCACCCAAACCTAACTATTTGAATACTGAGTAGGGAATCAGATTGACGCTCGCTCCTAAGTCAAGAAGTGCGTGATCAATTCGATGGTTCCCGATTACACATGATATGGTTGGGCTACCGGGATCTTTGAATTTCTGTGGCATGTCTTGCTTTAGGATAGCACTCACTTTCTCAGTCAAGAAAATTTTCTTTTGAATACTTTGCCGTCTTTTGGTCGTGCATAAGTCTTTTAGGAATTTGGCATATGAAGGTATCTGTTTAACGACATCGAGTAGAGGAATATTGACTTTCACTTGTTTCAACACCTCTAGGATATCCTGAGAGTTAGAGAGAGGTTTTGGTAAAACCAACTGTTGGGAGAACGGAGCAACTGGCTTCTCTAGAAGTTCCGATTCTAATTTTTGTGGGGCATCACTGGATCCATCGTTGTTGTCCTCTTCTGGTTCTTGAGGCTTTTCGGGCCTAACCGGAACAGTTTTATCAATGATCTTTCCACTCCTAAGAGTGGTGATGGATTTAGCATGCCCCATCTGATTTGAAGAGCTGGGATTATTAATCTCGTACTGGGGTTTAGGATTGGGGAGAGGTTGTGCAGGAAGCATCCCCTTTTCTATAACCGTCATACGAGAATCTATCTTTTGTATAAAATCTGTAATTCCCCGCATTACCTGAGCCAGCTCTTGTATGGAATTTTGAACCGGTTCCTCTTGATGTTTCACTTGATTTGGTTTTTGATTGAAGAAACCTTGAGGAGTAGTCGTTTGTCCATTCCTCCAACTAAAGTTTGGATGATTTTTCCAACCAGGATTGTACGTATTGGAGTTAGGTCCAGTAAAAGGTCTTTGATAGTTGTTTACGGCATTGGCTTGTTCATTCAACACTCCTTGAAAGGCGGGTATTGTAGGACAATTTTTAGTTGTATGAATGTTGCAATCACAGATGCCGCAAACAATTTCATTAACCTTATCCTTCTTTCCTTCCATGGCCTCAACTTTCCTTATGAGAGTAGTCACTTTACACTTGAGATCATCCTCTTCTTTCAAGAGATATAATCAACCTTTCTCCTTTAATTGAGTCGGCCTAAACGTGGTGTTCGACTTTGGGTAATAGTCCTAGGATTGTCTTTTTTCAGCAAGACTATCGAGGTAATCCCATACCTCGTCAATATCTTTATTAATGAACTCTCCATTACACATTGTCTCGACCATTTGGCGCATGGAAGATGTCAGTCCATCATAAAAAAATTTGTAATGCGCCACGTTTCAAATCCGTGTTGTGGGCATGAACTGACCAAATCTTTGAACCCTTCCCAACATTGGAAGAATGTTTCATCTTCCTTTTGGGCAAAGTTCATGATTGCTTTTCTGAGGGTAATCGTTTTATGATGTGGGAAGAATTTTTTTATGAATTCCCTCAGCATGTCGTTCCATGTGCCAATGGATCTAGGATGCAGTGAATGTAACCACGTCTTAGCTTTCTCTTTTAAGGAAAAAGGAAAGAGTTTCAGCCTAATTGTATCCTCAGATACATTAGGAAAACATAATGTAGCTATAATCTCATCAAACTCTTTCAAATGTAAATATGGACTTTCTGATTCAAGTCCATGAAATTTGGGAAGGAGTTGGATAACTCCTGGCTTGATGTTCATTTGTCCTGTGTTTTCAGGAAAAATCATACATGAGGGCATACTCACTCCCGCGGTTGTAGATAATCTCGTAAAGTACAAGGCGGGGGTGCCTGATGCACCTCATTCTCATCTTGGGTATCCTCCACCCTGGGTGGAAGTAGAGGAGGTTGGTCTTCAGCCATAACTTCAGTTAACTCAGGGGATTTCGAGTGGTGTCTAGTCCTGCGATGGATAGTCAACCCCTCAACCAATCCTCCTTCAGTCAAGAGACGTCGAGTGTTGTCACGGGTCCACTTGGGCATGAAACACTCGCAGCCCTTACTCAAATTTGAAACCTAATCCTAAGAAAGAAAATCTAAAAAGAAAGAGAGGGTTGGAAAGAAGTTACCAAACTGGAGTCCCTAAGTTAAAAACCTGCAAAAGAAAAAAAAACAAGTCAGATCCTTAAAAAGAAAGATAAAAGTAAACTAGTTTCTAAAAGAAGAAATTCCTAAAGGAAAGTGGAAATTTCTAAAACAAATTAGGAAAGTCCTAAACTTAGAAAGTACGTTACTAAAAGAGATCTGAAAAATAGAAAGGAGAGAAAGAGCTTACCGAATTAGAAATTTCTATCTTAAAAGCTTAAACAATAGGAAAGTTAGTTTCTAAACAAAAATTTTATAAGTAGACCAATTCCTAGCTTTTTAGTTCAAAGGCGATCCACAAATGGGCGGAATTACCCAACATTTTGGGCCAGAACATCTAAATGATGGTGTGACACCTAACAAGGCAGTTTGGGTGTCGCATGCATGCTGCATTGGCACGTAAGAACTGCTCATGTAAGTCCCGTTAGCAGCACTCATAGGCAAGCCTTATTTACCAATTTTGAAGGGAAGCCATCATCATCCTCATCATCTTCGTCGCCATCTTCATTCCCAAAATTTTTCATGTTCAACAAATCATCTTTTGAATACATCTTCATGCCTGGTGCTCCCGGCATGCCCTGAGATAGTAAATCATATAAACTAAACTGTCAAATCAAGTGAACAAAATGCTAATGGCAATCAATTTCTAAATTTCTATCTATTAGAGAGAAATTACCTCCATTGACCTCATAATCTTTTGCATTTCAGCCTCTTTCGATGACTTTGGTAAAAAAGGTTCTCTAGGGATCCTATCTTGTGAGGTAGGAAGAGTGCACATATTGACATAATAGGTTCATGAATCTCACAGTTTAAAAGACCTTGTTGTGGGAAATAAATATATTCACCTTGCTAGAGGTGGGCATTTCTGACCCGATCTGGCCGATCCAACCCGATCCAGCCCATTCTGAACAGAACCGACGGCCAGGATCGGGCCTGATCGAGTGGGGATTTCCAGATCCGATCTTTTTTGGGTCAGGTTCGGATAGAGGTCTATCTGGATTGATCCAACCCAGTTACCCAAACCAAGTGGACCTGCACTAAATCGAACAGACCCGGACTGGGCGGAGCGGGTAGTATAAAATGTATTTTTTTTATTTTTTTACCCTAAGTTCCTAACACTATTCGTTTACACCGCCTCTCCCTCTCCCCTCTTTTCTTACCCTAACCCAACCCGAACGACGGAATGAGCGCTGCCCGATGCCCGATCTTCTTCCTCTCCAGTCTCCTCCTCTTCTTCAACACTTGTTCTGCTGCCTGCCCATCGCCCGATGCCAGTCTCCTCTTCTGAATCTCTGTCAACACCTGTTCTGTCAATGTAATGAGAACCTTGCTTCTCTGATACCACCAGAGCTTCCAATTTTCTCCTTTGATGGATGCATTTACAACAAATCTTTCTGGAGTTCACCGAGCTTCCATCTAAGCTCTGATTTTACATGATGGAGAAGAGGATTGGGCATGTCCTAACCCCATTGGGGTTTCTAGAATGCATCCTGTCGTATTATGGTAGGATATGTTATGGGTCTAGAGCCGTTGGATCTGGTGTCATACTCAGAGATCCAAACGGTCAATCTGATGACTTACAATGATAAAAGAGGCTTTTTTGAAAATACCCACTATTAGAAAATTCTATACATTCAAATCAATGGCCCACAAAGTCACAATGAAGGGAACGGTCTCTATTCAACAAAAAATGTTAAACAAACTAACCATAGAGTATTCCAATAGGAGAGTTGTCAAATATCATCCATCAAAGGTTAGATGCATCTTATAAACAGTTTGGATTGACGAATTTGAACTCACAGACAACTGCTACAGCCCCAACATATCCTATTACGGTACGTCGGGATGTATTGTAGCAAACGTCTGCTTCACTCGAAGTCTCCAACCCAAGGCACTTACCCTAACCCCAAACCAATAAGCATAGTTAATAAACTCACTTACCTATGGAAATGCTTACACACTCGCATGATATAAACAAGTAGCATCGCGACACACGTGCTAAAATAGAGTATTTTTTTGAGATCCAGGCGATCCATTCATCTTTTTCCATGCACTTTGAATATGGGATTCTGTGAAATTGGACTCTTACACGTGTGCACCAAATATGGATGTTTTCCCATTCTATAGTGGATTTATCTCATAAAAGGTGGATCATCTGGTACATAGACCAATTTTAGTATTTTTTTTGTGGGAACCAAGGTCTAAGGTATACTACATCTGATGAATGGTCTAGATCTCTCAACATGTGCAACTCAATACCTGGAAGACTCACTTACCCATCTAACTCAAGCGAGTGAGTACGCTTACAGTTTCTTCAACCTCGGCTCGAGATTGCACCACGTGTCCAACTTCAACGGATGAAATGCTCAGAACTTAGATAATACCAACCCCCACCATTCTATATAAACCTACCACTGCCAAAACTAGAAGTGGAAAACTTTGATACTCTAGCAGAGTGTGATGGATGATATGCAGGGACTGATCCGAATCGTGCCAAATCCGATCCGACTCAATTTTTCTGACTGAGTTGGACTCAGATCAGGTCGGGTAATGTAAATTTTGGATCAAGCTGAGTCAGTTTTGTCAGACTCGGTACTGGATCGGGTCGAGTTCGGGTCAGGACAGTGAGCTTTTGGATCGGATCGGGTCGAGCCCAATCCGATTCGACTCGGACCAATGCCCACCTCTACACCTTGCTATGATTGACCAGCATACACACCTACCTTCCATTTTGGGAATTGAAATAGTATAAATGGAAAATGGAAGCATTCAAATTGATAGGAGTGGGTGCCAACAGTTGTCCCTAAACGTTTCTGCAAAATTTCCCCCTTTTTTTGAAAGATATTTATGCCAATTAGTTGTCCCTAAACATTTCCTCAAAATTTAATCACTGAATTGAGAGGGGAGGCAGTTGTTTCAAACTTCAGCAACCTTAGAATAAGAACAGAAGTTCACAAGTAATGGCTGCTCAAATTACAAAGGAAGATGTTTTCATGTGAAGAATGTTCAGCTTGAACATTAGTTGAAGGCATTGCTTGGGACTATCTTTGTGAGATATTAACTGGGGATGATGTTTCGAGAGAGAAAACTGATCTACAACAAGCAAGAATTTGTACCCCACTTGGGTTTTTCAGCGGGGAAAAAAAAAACTGATTGAATAGAAGTGAGAACAAGAATAAAAACATAAACAGAGAAACTCTACATGGGTGGTTTTACAAAACAAATATGTTTCCTAGTTTTAGAACATTTAAACTAATTGCTGAATAAGCAGCACCTGAAGAGTCAATTAATCTATAGAATTGTCCTTTTTAACATCATAAAACCAAATGCTTAAGAATGGCGCCCATTCAAAGTGAAATTGGTCATTTCAATTCAAACAGAAAAAACAAAAAAGGCAACTTGAAAAGTGATCATGCCTGGGTTTACATATAGCTATTTTGTTCAAGCTCATTATGAATTGAGAGGAGAGGTGAAGTGCTAGCTGATGATCTGTAAAGAAAAGGCTCTTAGAAAGAAAATCCACAAGAAAAGCTTCTAAAAAGCTTAAAATGAAAATAATATCAAGTTGAAGCCTGTAAATAAAGGTAGAAAAACTTCAATATCCAATTTTTAACAGCTGCATTTGAATGCTAGTCCTGAAAGCATCATCATCGTCATCTTAGCCTTTCTCCCAACAATTTGGGGTTGGTTTTTAAATGGTAGAGTGAGGAAATGTTCTATGATCATCTGCCCACTAGACATCAACCTTTCTGGGCTCTTGGAAGTTTGTAACCAGCAATGGCAGAGGCTCCCAATGCGATTCCACATACTATTGATTCCCATCCTTTTAAAATATACACCTGAAAGGGTGAGCAACATGGATGAAGTTTCTAGCCACTAAGCATGAAGCACACCTTCCAAAACAAGAATAAATGAAGTACAACATGGTCTCCCATGCCTCAAACATTCCAAAATCAAAATTTTCATGATGGTCATTATCAGAAAGGAAAAGTAAATAACCTCAGAATGCCATAACAAAATAACAGCCAGCTACAATGAATTCCACTAAGAAAGCTAATATCATAATTAAGCCTGAATTCCTATTTAATCACAAGATTAGAAGTTCCAATCCTCCAAGCAATTTGAAAACCCAACAACAACCAGAAATTGAGCAGTCTGGTCAATTGTATGTTTGTTTAGTCCCTTTCACATAAAGAAAAGAACATTAGAATCCAATTCTAGGTGATGAGCCTAATGACAAGACTCATCTTTCTATCAACATGATAACCCCAACTTTCTTAATAGAAAAAGACTAACAAAAACTAAAAGATTTCATGCCCATAAGGTTACTTGCTGAAATCACTTAACAAAAGAGAGTGTGGCTAACCTTCCTACTCTCTCTTCCTGCGGAGAGAGTGTCTCATCTGCAAGCATAGCTGGCCTCCTAGATGAGACAACAATTGAATTAGCCTGCAGGGCCTGTTTTAAAGAATCAATAACATCTCCTTCTTCAGTAACCCTGTAGAATGGGAGTTCCCTAAGGCATTGTTTGATCGTCGTAATCCCGCTCTCAACTTCAGAGAGTGAGAGGTAGTACTCTCCTATAATCCAAAGAGCATATGAACAAACCCACATTGCCTGGATCTGGTAGAACATGTCCAAAAGCCTGGTAATTATTGAGACATGAAGGTTCAAGTTCATCTCTAAGATCTATGAGACACGAACTTAGTAAAGAGCATGCATAACTTAGAAAAGAAGAAGAAGAAGAACTTACCCAACAATTGTTGAGATATGATTGCTGAATATTTGTCCCTACTAGACTGTTGATCTTGCACAATTTTCTTAAGTTCTCCAGTTCTTGCTTTTACAGCAGAAAGAGATTCACTACTAGCAATACTCCTGACCTCCTTACGGGTCTTCAAAACAGAAAGCAATAGATGCAGTATAACATATTTTGATGATGTAAGTGATGTAACATGCTCCAAAATTAACATATTCATACCTGCTAGGGACTTAACAAATTCATCCTCCAGTTGTCTGAGATGATCTTTAAGCTTTCCAAGTTTTGCTGCAAAGCCCACAACATGAACAAAAGTAAATATTGAATGAAATTATTAACATTTAGGGAAAACAATAAAAAAGGGCTTAAGCTCACCTTGAAGCCTTTTTCCCTCCTCCTGTACTCAGGCTTGGGACCGGCAATGCAAGGAGTTGCATTGGCGGAGTTAAAAAAGGGCTTAAGCTCCATTTGGTTTGAGATAATTTACATTCATAAACACCAATGTGATGACCAAAGAGAGCCTAAGACTATAAATATGTTCAAATATATAGTACAAAATTCATGCAGACTAAAAATATCTATGAACTACAGAGTACCAAAAAAAAAAAAAAAAAAAAGGCCAAACATCATATAGAGTAACTAGAAAAAACATGTACACTAGAAATATGTTGAACTATAGAGTACCAAATTAGTTCAAAATTAGAAAAGGAATAAGCCAAACATCATATAGAGTAACTAGAAAAATAGAGATATAATTTTTCCTTTTTTCTTGGAACAAGCCAAAAATATATAAAGATATGATTTTTCTTTTTTTTCTTTTTTTATTGTATTTGTTAATGAAGCCTATTTCCAAAATCTAGTTATAAATCACATGTATTTAGTGTACTATCTTGAATTTTTATTTACTTGGATGTAGACATTTAATTTTATTATGATTAATATACCTAAGATTGATCAGGTGTGGGAAGTGGGCTCCAATTGGGTCCAATACACTTTTCATCATTCTCCACCCTTGGTTAGCCAGTGATAGGATTCACACATAGCCAACTTTTAGTATGGAAAATTGTATACTAGACTCGTCCTCTTTGCAAATTTACAACCCTTATTTAAGATAAGATAGTAATTTCTCAAAATTTTAAACTATATAAGTAATCATTGGATCAAAGAAACTTAGTGGAATTTTCAGCTAAAATTTATAAGAATTAATAAAAATAAAAATGTGCAGTACAGACCTAGCACACTACCGATCCGGATGACCATTGTCCATATCTTAATTGTTACTAGATTTCTCTCCACATGAGACACTTCTCTCTCTCTCTCTCTCTCTCTCTCTCTCTCTCTCTCTCTCTCTCTCTCTCTCTCTCTCTAATTCCAGACATGCTTTGAATCTACTTTATATTGGAATTTGGATTTCGAGTGATATTACCAACAATGCTTGAAAAGAAAATGCAATAGTTAATAAAATACAAGGTTGAAATTCATATTTGAGCATGCAAAACACACAAAATCATGGTATTCTAATTTCAAGTAATTTATAGTAAGAAACGAAAAAAAGATAAATCCCTCACCATTTGACAATCAAGCCTACCCACTACCTAATTTTGATTTTTGTATGAAATCTCCTTGTTTCTCTAAAAATTAGAAAAGTTTTGGGACAATTCAAGTTAAGATTAGATTATAAGAAAAAGATTTAGAAAACAGTTTAATTTTCTAGGATTTTAAATTATTATTTTTTAAACAAGGGAAATATCTCGGCTGGAATGGTATCAACTATCTCATTGATACCAAGTTTTTTAATTGCGGGATCACCAAACTATCAGATTGCATCGATATCTCACCAATACAATGCAATATTTCATGATATCGGTTATCAGGCCCACACGATTCCAATACTCTCAGCCAAAATCAGCTGAAAGGATCGGCACTGCAAACACTGAATCCAACCTCATCTAAAACCAGCATGATTTTATTTTATTTTTTAGAATGCTTAAACTCTCATGTTAAAAGTCTAAGGTGTGTTGTGAGAGCACATGATATTATACCAACTTAATAAGGGAAGCGGAAAATAGAAATAAATATACAGGTAATTCTAATATGGATATATAGTAAAACTCTGGGAGCTTCATTCTTTCCCATTTTGAAAGGCAACCACTTATATCCTAAGGTAAGATCATACACATTTCAGAATCAACGGTCTACGTTGATTATACTCCCCCAAGCCACATAGGCCATCATCTTCAATCATCATCTTCATCATCATCATCTTCCCCCTACTCACTTTCCTCATCATCATCATGAACTTCAGATTTCGACCTATCGGACTCCTCATCACCATCATCAGCCATACTTTCCTGTTTCTTATTGTAGGTTGAAATAAGCTTTTCATACTCACCCTTCTTCTTTGCAGCCTTAGTTTCAAATGGAGCTTTCTCAGCATCAAACATTGACTTCCACTTCTCTCCACTAGCTTTCCCAACAACTAAGACAGCCTTCACATTAGGATGCTTTTGCATCACTACTAAAACAGGGTTGTATTGTCCCTAAAACCAGCATGATCTGCAAATCGGTTTTTGCGTCACTACTAAAACAGGGCTGTATCGTCCTTAAATTGGACGCGCTCAGCTTCAGGCCAATACAAGTGGAGATGGGCACATCATTCACAAACGATAACGGTGCATATCCCTTCACAAATGTGAAGTGCCAGACCATCAACAATCGGAACTCCACATTTCGGCTTCTCTCATAAATCTTAAAAATATAAGCATTCTAAGTTTGCAGGGGAAGTAAAAGGATGCATTCTATATACATAAATATATTATCCGGTAATCAGAAAGATCCACATACACAAAACTGAAAGGAAAAAAGCTCATATTTGAAGCTTACCAAGTTCTGAAATTGCTGCTGAGATGTCTTCTGGATCGAGAGAGAAAAGGGGCGTGGGAGATCGAGAGAGAGAGAGAGAGAGAGAGATGGACGGACGTAAGAGGGAATGGGGTTTTTTTTCCAAGGATTGGAGGGAAATGAAACGTTTGGTGAGAGGGAGAAAAGAAAAAGGCAACACGGTTTTTGCATATTTCCCTGCTACGGTTTTATACCGTAGCTAAAAGCCCTTTGGACCGTAGCCATTGCACCATCCTTCATAGCCCCTCCACGCTCACACGTCTAACGGGTTCTGGACGGACGGTCTTGTCAAGGGCTTTGTGGGATCCATCGTGATGCATTTAATATATCCACTCTGTCTATTAATTTTATATTTTTTTATAGGGAATGACCCCAACATATAGGCAAATCGAAGGTCCAATTGAACCACACCATCAATCAATGGTAAGTATTAATCTCCACTGTTTCTTACCATGTGGTCCACTTGAGTGTTCAATTTACTTCCATTTTTGGGCTCTTTCCATAACATTATCTTTCAAAATGAATAGACATATTAAATGGAGCACACATATTTAATGGGCCTCGTAGAGTCCCTTAAGGGGTTATCCCAGGTTGCATAAACATGTGGAGGTGTTAGCTTTTAGCTATGGTTTGGGCACTTTTTAGCTACGGTTTTAAGCCATAGCAATCTAGCTACAGTCTAAGTCCCTAACTAAAAACTAGCATAGTCCGTAGCCTTTAATCTATATTTTGGTAGTGATATTTTTACCTGCACTTTTCGATATCATGGTACACCTAGTGATTCACTTATCGCACGATGCAAAGCTTGTACGCCCAGTATAATATCGTTGGATGTATCCGATCGAAAGGTGGTAGAGCCTATTAAAATTTTTATTCATTCCATAAACTACATGTATCCATGTTTTCATACGTATAATATAGTGGTTTTGTGTACAGATACCTTCACACTAAAATGATTTCTGAGGAATAAGGCACATCCAGAGGGATCTATTGCTGAGGCGTACATTGATAATAAATGCTTGACATTTTGCTCCATCTATCTGCGTGGCATAAAGACTAGATTCAACTAAGAAGATCGGAATACTGATGATGGGAAGGAGTATAAACAAGGACTCATATCTGTATTCACACATAACGTTCATCCTTTAGGATCCCCGATGTTTCAGGATATGGACTTAGGGATCAAGCAAAGGCGTGGTGGTATGTGTTGTATAATTGTGAAGAAATAGAGTCGTACTTAGAGTAAGTCTTCCCTCGATAATTGTATCTCTACATACGATGATTTTAATATTTCTTGCTGATGACATGCCAATTATGTGTACCAAACACATCGAGGAGATGAAGTCTTAATACCCGACAAATTATGATCAAATGTATCAAGATCAGTTTGCAGAATGGTTCACAAAATGTATAAGATTTCACCTTGTATCTCACCACACTTAGAATTTTATTGTATTACACAATATTTAAACCTAAGAAAATCTCTAAACAATTACATTCTGTATGTGATAATAGATGAAGACGTTGCACGCTAGCAACTGAGCGGATGTGTCTGATGCACTCTACTCACTGTCATGTAGCCCTGATAGACGTATATCTAGATATACATGTTGTATTGTAAACGGGAATCGGTTCCACGCTGAAGAGCATGAGAAGTATAAGACCGCATAAAATAGTGGGGTGGTTGTAAATGGAACGCATGAGGAAGTAGAAATTGACTTTTATGGCGTTTTGACAGATATTATTGAGCTGAGTTATTGTATGAGAAAGCAGGTGTACTTATTTAAATGTGATTGGTGGGACATTGGAAATAAAAAGTTGGGAATACAAACTGATGACTACTTTATGAGTATAAATTTATCTCAGAAGTGGTTTAAGGATGACCCATTTGTCCTCGCCGGCCAAGCTGAACAAGTATTTTACCTCGCTGACACCAAGTTAGGCGGCTCTTGGCACGTGGTGCAGAAAATAAAGCCTACAAACATATTTGATGCTCCCGAACCAGACGTTGAAGATAGCGAGGATGAGAGAAATGAAACATCTAGGGTTGAATAAGCATAACAAGAAGACATACCATCTAGGGATAGAGGGACTGATCCAAATGTTGATATAGATGTGGTGCAATTAGACAGAGATGATGTGCCACCTGATCATGTTAATGCCTCAATAATACATGACATTATTAGAAATGATAGCGATTTCATTAATGACGACGTTGTAGATGATGAAGAGGAAATACTGATTAGTGATAGTGATGGTGAAGAAGAAATAGTCCTAAGTGATAGCGATACAAACGACGATTATTAAATGTACACATGATTTACATGTCATTTTTTAATTCGAATAATTTAATTATTACATGCATACATGTTTTACAAGTCATGATTTATTCCTTTAATTGACTTGTTTATAATTCACATTTGTATTTGAGTCAATTTCTGATCATGTCCTCCTCAAATCGGAGCGTAGCAGTAGCATGCAGCACACTTCATTAGCTGTTGCGGATGAACTTTTCGGCCCTATCTTCTTCTGGTAGGGCCAAAGAGATACCCGGTCTAGTCGATGAGTGTAAGGAGGAATATATCGACGATGACTCAGATGAAAGATTATAAAATCTCAAAGAAATTTCGGACCTGATGGAGGAATATAATCGCGGAAAACTTCGTATGGAAGATGCAGTTTTGTCACTTGCACATCTGAATGGAGTCCCAAGAGACCAGATTTCTCCTATTGTGACTGACATGTTGGTTGTAAGAATGTCGAGTGTTTCACACAGCTTGATATATACTTTTACAACGTATGATAACTTACGCAGGGAGTTCTTCGGATAGTTGATCCAAAGTTGTTTTGTATTACAATGAAATACATGTATTTAACATAGAATGACAATGTGTAATGGAATTTTCAAATTTTACTAGAATATTAACGATTTTATTATATTCTGATTGCATTATAGTGTAATGGTCTAATCATATTTTAATCATCTCTCTAAGCATAAGCACAAATTTATTCTACCATCAACACTACTTGTATAATGTTTTAGTATATTTCACTTGCACTGTAAAGTTTAATGTGTTTATTATATTGATGTTCATACACTTGTACTAACATTGTTTAAATTTATAAATTCGTAGTTTACACATATTTAGTCATGGCACCAGGTGGGAGATCACATCGTTCGCACACTGGATCTACCCCTTCCACCCATGATGTGACGGAGATAACATCGATGTCGCATGCTGCATCACAGGCGTCTGAGCCCCGGTTGAGCATACAGCAGGCAATACATGTAAGTGTATACATATATTTCTTTTAGTGATTTCTGTTTATGTTTAGACTTACATATTTCTTTTGTGACAGCATCGTCGACCAGCCAACGAGAACGTGGACCTACGCGTGGATTAGTTTTAGAGCGACTTATACATAAGGGTAGGGTAATAGTAGAGTTCGCACAGGATTGCCTTAGACTTGTTGGGGATAATGCCAGATTGTTTACGTCGGAGGTCAGTGTCCTATGTCGTTCTCTGATCCACGCCACCACCCCCCGTTGGGCAGACGTGACAGATGATGTGCGGCAGCTCATCCATTAGCGCCTTAAGATAAATTTTAGTAAATTAAATTTTCTTTTGTGAAAGTTCATTTATAGTTAAGTTATTTTCTTAATAAGTTTATTGCCTTAATCTATTATATATGAAATTGAAGGATAAATTTGTTTTAAATCTAAGTGTTCCCTACATTTCCCATGTCATCGACGATATGGTCAGGGAGTGGTTCAAGGAGTACCACGGAGAGTTACACCAGCAATACAAGTGGTGAAGGACCCAAGAGAAGGCCATACTGTCCACACCGCCGCACATGAGTACAGACGATTGGCGGATACTCTGCGAGAGATTTTCGTCTAAGGCTTTTCAGGTAATATTTACATATTTATAATATCTTAAAGTAATAATTAAATTTGTAATTAATAATAATGTATTATGAATAATGTGTTCAGAAGAGGAGTAGAATAAATTCTGTAAACAGGAAAAAGTTAGAAGTGAACCACGTAGCTGGTTAAAAGTCAATTGTACAACATTGTCACGACATTGTAAGAAATTTCTAGTGATTAATAAGTTGATATATTCTTCCCATGCATTTATATTAACTTTATTGTCCCTTTAATTACGCAGCGAGATTTCGTCACCGGCCAGGAGCCTAGACTAGTAGACCTCTACAGAGGGACTCACTGTTGGCAAGCGACGGGATCTTGGGTTCATCCTAGAGCCAGTGGGAATTAGGTAAAAATTCTTACATTGTAAATTTTAATTACATTGATTTATAATAATGTCATTCGTTATGAAAATTTATATATTTTCAATACAGGTGGCGATGGATACCGTACACAGTCAGTCCACTCCCGATGGTAGTCAGCGAAGTGAGCCAGATATCCTGAGCAAGTTGCGTGGCACCTGTTCTGGATATGTGCGTAGGCTTGACCATGGTGCCAAGATAATGTCACCCGTTAGAGCTGCCTCTAGCCAATCCGTCACTGGGGAAAGCGCCCTACATCGAGCTGTTATAGCAGAGAGAGAGAGGTTCAGTAGCTATAGCTCGTTGTCAATGACATAGAGAGTAGTTAGAGAGGCAGAGGGACGAGGATCAAAGGCGTAGGGAGGAGGAGGAGCAGAGGCGGAGAGAGTGTTCACACACCAAGTATGGGGTTGTGATGTAGTAATAAACTCGGTAAGACCAAGATCAAATCCACAGGGACTGAACCTTGTACGTAATATGAAAGTACTCGAACTAGAACTAGACAAAGATGTAATATAAATCAGGTAAAATGAAGAGAATAATGGTGAATTTATTAAACTAGAACTTGTAAAATTTAAAGGTGGTAAACTATGGTGCCAAGGATGCACTTGTAAAGATCAAGGAGATCTACACTTTATTCATGAATACAACTGGACTTAGAGTCCCATCTTCATCTAGCTGGAAGATATAACCACGAAAATCAAATCTGAAATTCCTTTGATCCAGTTTCAAGAGATGAGAGGTATGAGAATTAGAATTGTTTCCATCACAAAACCATGCCCATGAGACAAAGCAAACAATAGAATTTTAATCAATCCACATCCAATCTAAGGAAGTTATAAACGTTAAGAAGGATTCCATCATCCAACCATGCCTACGAGACGATGGTGAACAACATGGCTCCTACACTCACAATCCTAAAATGAAAATACTCAAAGTTATGGCAGATCTATTGTAAATTAAGTCACAACAAACCATTAAAAACTATGAATCTTCCTTAAAATCAAACCATAATCAGAGTTAGCTCAACGTAACATAAATCAAAGCAATAAAGCCAAACCCATCACACTACAAGCTTCACCTCTTAGCCCTAGCTAATCAAAGACATGATTAGACAAAAATTTCTTAGGAAAAATTCATAACCAGAAAGGAATTAAGGAGAAAGGAAGAAAACTCTTTATCTTTGGCCAACCACTTCTCTCTCTCTCTCTCTCTCTCTCTCTCTGTCTTTATGCTTCACACATCTAGATCTGATCCCACGTCTAAGATTTCAAGATGGCCTCCACAGCTGCACTGGGGATCTCCAGGATAAGGCCCCACATCTCTACTTATCTCTCTTTTATATAGCCTACGTGAGGCAGTCGGCTAGGAGAAATCGGTGGCTGTGGAGAGCATTCGCAGCAATAGCTGCGTGCACAAGAAAGTTACGCAACAACTTGCGCTCGGCTCGCGTTTGGTGCGAATAGATGATTCGTTGTCGGGATCTAATCCATTCAGCGTTCATGGCCCTGGTCAGATGTCCCATGGAAGAGTTTTAGATGACCAAGATTGTCGGTCCGATCCTAGCTGTGGATATGGAACAACCTGGATCGTTCGGGTTTCTCCGAACGCACGTCCATGTAATGCATGCAAGAGAACTGATTTTACGTTAAATGTGGGGCCCATGATTGACGTCAAAAGAGAAATCTAACCCGTTCATTGGATTCCTGGCGAAAAACCAGTTGGGAAGGAGTGATTTTTATCAGGTTTTGGTGCAGTCCACTGTATCAAACCATCGCCATCCATCCTACATTTTCTGACGATCCACGTGCGTACATGTGCGTGAGACCTAAAGGAAAGCATGGTTGCATGGCTAGGGTCATCTCCACCCCCTGAGTCAACTGAAGGGGTCATATCATCCAATGGAATGATGGGTGGGGCCCACTATCAAAACCCTATCGACTCGGGTGTGTCCACTAAACGTTTTGCATGAGAAGGGCACTGTTTAAATGTTTCGTTCAAAAAATAGGTGGAGACTACTTCTGATAACATTCTCAGAGATCTAATCCGTTCATTATCTTTGTAGTAACGTGTAAGCCCATGGGTCAAAGTATGAGGTAGATCTGAACTCTAGGTGGCCACTCCATCCACCTGTGATAAGGCAATACCCACCGTTTAAGTAAACCTCTGTTTTCACTTACATGCATGCATATAGAGTTCCTTAAATATAGATTTACCATCATTCTAGCCACCGTCTTCCGAAGTACTTTATATTTGAATGCACCATCCGATTTCCTTGAAATTGAGTAGGTATTCCTCATTTTTCGTGCTCTTTTCATTGGTCAAGTTTAGGCCCTAATCTCTCAAGGATAACGAAAATGATCTCTTAATGGTTATTGTCTGATTTTGCCCATTGAGTCACCTATACACTGATTCAAGGGCTGAATTTTGACATATTTGGTTAATTTACGGTCCTCAGGCCAGATATGAAGTTTCAAGCCGAACGGATAATGAGAACCCTGTGATCTTGCATTCTGGACGTCTTTTAAGCCCGTTTAAACCCAATCACTTGATTTTCTCAGATCTTTGGCATGTAAGTTCTTCGATCTCGGTCCCCTGGGGTCTGTTCCTTACCTTAGTGATTTATGAGCATTAAATCCATGCTTTTAGTAACCTTTTTCAGTACAGGTTCCTAAATACACCTTGCAACACAAACATGATTAAAATAGGCTGTTAAACAGTATTATATTTATAAATTTAAGTAATAACTAGGGTCAAATATGCAATATTTGACCCTCAACACAATCCCCAACTAGCATTTTGCTAGTTCCGAGCAAAGTATGCGAAAAATAATTTAAGAAGTACGAGACAATTTCTATAAACCCAAGTGAATTTTGAAAAATAATCTAGATACTAAAATTCTAAGATTCATGAATGTTAGGCATTACTTTCTCATAGACTCAAGTGCACGGTAAACTTTATGTCAAGTTCAAACTATTAATTCATCGATTAGAAAAATTCTAAACATTGAGTTCCATGGGTGTATAGTGAAACCTAAACTTATCATAATTAAAGGCTCAATTCTTAATTTTCATGATAATATTAATAATTGAAAGAGCATTCAGGATAACCAAAACTTGCCTTACAGTTCAACTTTTCATTCTTCCAGCTTTTGATTTTTCCATCGATGGCTTTCACGCTATGTCAACCTTTTAAAGGTAAAGGCAAGGAGGGGGAATCGAACCCTCACCTTTAGGGAGCAAACCCATGGTGAAGACCATTCGCCCAACCCTTTCCGAAGACAACTATTTTTTAGCTGGATCTTCTCTTTTTTTTCACTCTCTTTTCTTTTTTTTTAATGAACATGATGGACAAATTTCCCGGGCCAGTTCCTTCCATGCTTAGTGATTACCAGGTTAATAATTCAATCTCGAATTGAAGCTTTAACGTGTAAGCCAGGTGTGACATGTGAAATCATGACTTAATCAAGGTTTAAAACTTTTAATCATGAATTAACAATTCGAACTTAACTATGAAATCTAACAGACGGCTAAATCCAAGAGTCATAAATTACCAACATTATGTATCTTATAATTCTAAATCAAAGATAACCGTCAAAATCACTTCAAATTCACAAGAATTTTTAGAAAAAATTTTTAAAAAATTCTACAATTTTTGCTCAAGACCAAGAAAATACTGATTAGGTAACCTAATCTCCCATCCTTAACCTAAAATCTACATTGTCTTCAATGTAAGAGATATAAGCATGTAATGCACATGAGACAGCAAAAATAAAAGAGAAGTGATGGAAAGATAGTACCTGACAAGGAAATTGAATGACCTTTCCAAAGAAATATCATCGTGAGAGCAGGTCAGCACAAGAGTGAAACCAACGAAAGTAACCTATCCTAAAACAACTTAGAAAGCAAACTAACCTAACGGCATAAAACCGATAATCCTAGAACGGCATAAAGTAAACTACCCTAGTCCTATGAAAGCAGGGAAAAAGCTACTCAGTTATGCCATAAGATTCCTCTTCCGGCCAATAGCTAGATAAATTTCTCAGCAGGTTTCTCAACGGAAAGCCCTTCTTGTAATAGGCTTGGATACCCTGGAGCATGAATGTCTAGAGAAATTTATGGGCCTCATCAAAAATTTGTCGTTGATTCGCCTGAGGTATCCAAAGTATATATGATTCTTATCTATGACAGAAAAAGTTTCAAAGTTAGTATCCCATGGTGAATCAGAGACTACAAGTAAATAAAACTCCAAAAACTTCTCAGAAAGTGATGTAGTCTCAACACATTCTGAAGTTTCAAACTTCGGTTCAATTTCAGCTCTTCCTTCTTTAATGATAAATGTTCAAGATCTAGGGAAGGAGAGGCTTTAGAATAAGGGTTCTCTCAGTTAGTAACAACTACCGAAATATTCTCTTGTGAGACATCCACTATTTCTTTAATCATAGGATCATTTGAATCTGAAAAGTGTGCCAAGCAATCATCCAAAGAGTTGGGAAATTCAGCTGAGAGTGACTTATTTTCCACTTTGAAATCTGTAATGAGATGCTTAGAGATTTTATCATCTTTAAAAGGAGATGAAGGTATGCTCTCTTGCTCCAGCCCTGCACAGACTGATTGAGGGTCAGTAGATGAAGTATTGATGTAAGGACTCTATTCATTGAAGCTGCGTAGTAGAGGCCTTAAATCGTTAAAAGTGTACATCTCAGATGGTGGCCTCAATTAAGTGGTTTCAAATTCAAGAGTCATATTAAGCGACTTGTCCATCTCCCGAATCATATCATTATTCAATTCAGGGGAGTGGTCTAAACATATCTCACAAGAGTTAGAAGGGTCGGTCGTAAAGGACTCATCCTCCACATTCAAAGTGGCCATGTCGGATAGGTGGAGTAGATCACTTTGGTTGACAACCTCCTGAACCTCTTGATCATTGATGCAGGCCAAACTTGATATTGAATCTCAATACTCATCATCGAGTACACACTTGGAATGGGATCACTTCCTCACATTCGACTCCTAAATTGGGTTGAGGTTCGAATAAATTAACCTCTCTCTCATCATTGAAACCAAGTGTGCCATGTGAGTAAAGTGTGTCATCATCATTATATTTGAAAGACACCCATGTCTCTTGATCCTTCCCTTAGACCGTCATCGAAATCGACTCATCGAGAAATTGAACTATATGCTCATTAATATAATCCAACTCCTCATTCCTAATTCCAGAATTTTTCACAAACGAGTTGGGATCATTTTCCTCGCATTGTGATTCTGGATCGGGTTGAAGTTGGTATGAATCGGCCTCTTCCTACTCATTAAGATGCGACTGACGCTCTTGAATGGTGGTTTCAATCACCTCTAATGATTTCGTAATACTTGCGATTGCTTGTGCGACATATTCGTTGAATTGTTCTTGAGCACCTATGTATTTCTGATATAACTCCTCTTAGATTATTTCCGGTTGAATCTCATAAGTAGGGAACCCAAGGGAGTAGTCGTTAAAATCAATTGGCGATTCATCTCTCCAATGTTGATGTTTCCACTGATCAGTGTCATACGGTTCATAGGTCGGGAGTTGATACGGGTCATTATTCCAATAATCACGTACTATTTTCTTAACTTGTGGAATGTAATTATTTTCCCACTGATAATCACCGAAGGACTTCTTAATCGGTGGAGCATCATATTTCAATTGGTAGAAGAAAATTTCTAAAAATATTTGAGGCATAGGTTGTTTCCCATCATAATCATCAGACATAAAAAACAAAAAAACTTTCCCAAGATTTATTGGCTATCTCAGTATACTCACGTTCCAACTCTTGCATGGTAAAACCCTAACTTTGAATCTAATTCTAAAAATAAAAGAAAAACATTCCTACAACAATATGGAAGGTAAGAGGAGAAGTTAGAAAGAAGTTACTAAATTAGAGATTCCTAAGTTAAAACCTGAAAAATAAAACAAAATAGGTCAGTTTCTAAAAATAGAGATTTTCTAAAGGAAGGTTCTAAACCTAGAATTAGAAAGTAAAGTTAGTTTCTAAAAAATAAAAGAAATCCTAGAATTAGAAAAAATTTAGAAAAACAAAACCTAATCCAAAAAATAGAAAAATAGAGAATTAGAAAGATATTACCAATTTAGAAAGTCTATCTCAGAGTCCTACAAAATTAGAAAGTTAGGTTAGTTTCTAAAAAAAAAAAAAAAGTTAAACAGAAAAACATAAACCTAAGTTAGAAAACCCTAATTTTAACCTAATTCTAAAACTAATTAATTTTCAAAAAATGCAACCATCAGTCCCCGGCAATGGCACCAAAAACTTGTTCACACCACAAGTATAGGGTTATGATGTAGTAATAAACTCGGTAAGACCGAGGTCGAATTGACAGGGATTGAACCTTGTACATAATCTGAAAGTAAATCAAACTAGAACTAGACAAAGATATAATCTAAATTAGGTAAAATTAAGAGAATAATGGTGAATTTATTAAACTAGAACTTATAAAATTTAAAGGTGGTAAACTAGGGTGCCAAGGATCCACTTATAAAGATCAGGGAGATCTACGCTTTATTCATGAACACAACTGGACTTAGAGTCCCATCTTCATCCAGCCGGAAGATATAACCGTGAAAATCAAATTTGAACTTCTTTTGATCTAGTTTTCAAGAGATGAGAGGTATGAGAATTAGAATTAATTCCATCACAAAACCATGCCCATGAGACAAAGTAAACAACAGAATTTTAACTAATCCACATCCAATCTAGGGAAGTTATGAATGGTAGGAAGGATTCCATCATCCAACCATGCCTACGAGATGATGGTGAACAACATGGCTTCTACGCTCACAATCCTGAAAAGAACATACTTAAAGTTATCGCAGATCTATTGTAATTTAAATCACAGTAAACCATTAAAAACTATAAATATTCCTTAAAATAAAACCATAATTAGAGTTAGTTCAACATAACAAAAATCAAAGCAATAGAACCAACCCATCACACTACAAGCTTCACCTCTTAGCCCTAGCTAAGAGGTCTAGCTAATCAAGGACATGATTAGACAAAAATCTCTTAGGAAAAATTCTTAACCAGAAAGGAATTAAGGAGAAAGGAGGTTTAGCTAATCAAGGACATGATTAAACAAAAATCTCTTAGAAAAATTCATAACCAGAAAGGAAGAAAACTTGATCTTTGGCCAACCACATCTCTCTCTCTCTCTCTCTCTCTCTCTCTCTCTCTCTATGCTTCACACCTCCAGATTTGATCCCATGTCTAAGATTTCAAGATGGCCTCCACAGCTGCACTGGGGATCTCCAGGATGAGAACCCACATCTCTGCTACTTTTTCTTTTATATAGCCTGCGTGAGGCAGTCAGCTGGGGGAAGTCGGTGGTTGTGGAGAGCTTTCGCAGCAACAGCCGCGTGCGCAAGAAAGTTACGGAGCAACTTGCGCTCGGCTCGCGTTAGGCGGGGATAGACTATCTGTTGCCAAGATCTAATCCATTCAACATTCTTGGCCTTGGTTGGATGTCCCATGGAAGAGTTTTGGATGGCCAAGATTATAGGTCCGATCCTAGCTATGGATACGGAACAGCCTGGATCGTCCGGGTTTCTCCGAACGCACGTCCTTGTTATACATGCAAAAGAACCAATTTTACATTGACTGTGGGGCCCATGATTGACGTCAAAATAGAAATCTAACCCGTTCATTAGATTCCTGGTGAAAAACCAGTTGGGAGGGAGTGGTTTTTATCAAGTTTTGGTGTGGTTCACTATATCAAACCAACTCGCCATCCATTCTGCGTTTTTTGACGATCCATGTGCGTACACATGCGTGAGACCAAAAGGAAAGCATGGCTGCGGTTATCTCCACCCCCTGAGTCGACTAAACGGGTTAGATCATCCAATGTAATGATGGGTGGGGCCCACTATCAAAACCCAATCGGCTCGGGTGCATCCGCTCGGTATTTTGCGCGAGAAGGGCACTGTTTAGATGTTTGGTTCAAAAAATAGGTGGGGCCCACTTCTGATGACATTCTCGTAGATCTACTCAATTTATCATCTTCTTAGTAACATGTAAGCCCATGGGTCAAAGTATGAAGTAGATCCGAACTCTAGGTGGGCCACACCATCCACCTGTGATGATGTAATACCCACCGTTGAAGCAAACCTCTGTTTTCACTTATGTGCATGCATACAGAGTTCCTTAAATTACAAATTTGCCATCATTCTAGCCACCGTCTTCCGTAGTGCGTTATGTTTGAATGCACTGTCAAATTTTCTTAAAATTGAGCAGGTATTTCTCATTTTTCATGCTCTTTTCATCGGTCAAGTTTGGGTACTAATCTTTCAAGGATGACTAAGATACTCTTTTAATAGTTATTGCATGATCTTACCCATTGGGTCACTTATACATTGATCTAAGGGCTAAATTTTGATGTGTACGGTTAATTTATGGTCCTCAGGTTAGATATAAAGTTTCGAGCCGAACGGATAGTGGGAACCCTGTGATCTTGTATTCTGAATGTCTTTCAGGCTCGTTTAAACCCAATCACTTGATTTTCTTGGATCTTTAGCATGTAAATTCTTCGATTTCAGTCCCCCTGGGTCTGTCCCTTGCCTTGGTGATTTATGAGCATTAAATCCATGCTTTTAGTACCCTTTTCATTCCAGGCTCCTAAATACACCTTGCAACACAAACACGATTAAAATAGGCCGTTAAACAGTATCATATTCATCAATTCAGGTAATAATTGGGGTCTAATATGCAATATTTGACCCTCAAAAGAGAGGATGAGTAGAGGTGTAGGGAGGAGGAGCAGAGGCGAAGAGAGGAGGAGAGGCGACGGGAGGAGTAAGAGAGGAGGTTCGAGGAAATGCGGGTGGATCATGAGCGACGGATGAAGGAGATGTTTCAGATTCTCACTGCACGCTTTGCCACAGATGCCCCACCACCTCCGTCTTCATCTTCATGATTTTTTTAAAATTTTATATATGAATGTTAAACTTATATGTATTTATGTGTGGATGAATGTGGGTTATATATATGTGGATGTAGATAAGATTTTTTGTGTATGGATGGATGTGGTTTGTGTTTAGATAGATATGGTTTGTGTTTGGATGGAAGTGGATGTGAGTATGATGAAAATGTATTGTAATAGGTGTATTTACAGGTGTATAGCAGGAATTTTTTCCTGAATTTTGAAAAAAAAAAGAGAGACTACTACCAATGAAATATTTCGTTGGTATCAAAAATTTATACTGACGAAATATTTCGTTGGTAATAGTAGGTTAAAAATTTATACCGATGAATATATCATTGGTAATAGTAGGTTAAAAACTTATACTGACGAAACATTTCGTAGGTAGAAATTAATACAAATATTTATACCAACGATCTATATATGAGATATACCGACGAAATAATTCATCAATAACAGCGGTCTTATGCCAAAGAACATATTTCGTAGGTAATAGTTTATACTGATGAAATATTTTGTAGGTAAAAGTTTATATCGACGAATATATTTCGTAGGTAATAATTTATACTGATGAAATATTTCATAGGTAATAGTTTATGCCGATGAAATTTTTCATCGGTAAAAATTGATTTATATATGAGATATACCGACGAAAGAATTCGTTGGTAATAGCTGGCTTATGCCAACGAATATACTCGTTGGTATTATTAATCCACAGTTTTACCGACGAAATATTTCGTCGGTATAAGCTGTGCTTACTAACGAAATATATTGTTTTTTCTTGCCAAAAGTAACATGTTTTGCCGACGATTTTTTCGTCGGTATTTGTTTTACCATTGTCGACGAAGTAATATTTCATCGGGAAAAGCCTTTATCCACGGTCTTATCGCGATGATCTTTCTGACAACATATTTCGTCAGTAATAATCATTACTGATGAAAAAAGATAAAATAACAACGAATTATATCGTCGGTAAAAGAGCAATTTCCTGTAGTGTATGTTCAATAACCACTGGTCTTGGGTGACGCCGGTTCTCACCTAATTTTTAAGTCGCAACAAGGATTACTCACACGTCAAGGTGGACCCACACTCTGGGCCGACCATTTCTTTTATTGATGATCCATACCATTCATTTAAATGTAAAGATTATTTTGTAACAAACCTAAAAATTGAGGTAGATGAAACAATCAAGAGGACCACACTCTCTAGATTCCATTTAATGGTCCATAGTTGTAATGCCCTAGTTTCCGTAACCCGAGTTTAGTACTCGTTTTCTGAAAATTCGAGTGTTAACCTTTAAAGATCGCCCAATTTCGAGTGCATGCGCGCGCGCGCATGTGTGTGTATATATATATATGCATTTTAGCAGAAGAGAAACAATCAAGCATAAAGGAAAGTTTGCATACACATTTCAAATATATGAGTGGCTAGCCATAAGGCTTATACAAACTAATGTCTCAGTACTAACAAATATAGGAACTAAACAATTTATCATATAAAAGAGAATAAAATACAGTCAGGCTGGAGCTATAAGATTACACAACTTCTCATAGAGCAGATATAGCCATACGTCCTTGATATCTGTACCATGCTCTTCATCAGTCAGAACATGAATGTTATTTATATTACCTACATCATCTATACGATTGTATATTCAAAGAATGGGTGACCAGCTCAATGTGAATTCCCCTTAAGATTTTATACCACCACATTAGTTAAGTATAGTTTAAATAAGAAAACATACAAAACAATCCACAATACAATCTTATTTAAATGCATGGATGTGTGAATACACATTAGCCTGGGGATGATCATCCAGCTGGCTTTTGGGAAAAACCCACGAGTGGTGCGAAATTTGTATGCAACCTCAAAGTGGCTAGTCACCAGTAAAAGTACAAGCACGTGCTCAAGTGACAACCTCACACAAATTTAGACATTCGAACAGTACACTAGTCTTTCCAAACAGTTGACCAAGCACTCGATAATGCTCACGTGCTATGGAATGCATGATTAGCCCAGCCGTTATTAGTCTAATTGCAAGTAGCCATTTTTCGAAAGCTCAAAGGCCACTATGAGGGGTTCATCACATAGCATAGTCCAACAGCTCAAGCACAGTGCCCGTACCACCATTCCTGGCTCATGAGACTTCAATATTAGGATGTTTAATGGTAAATTCCTCAACTAGTGGCCAATCATAGTTCAATTAGTGGAACTTACCATCATAGGGTTATATGAAAATAATTCATCAAAGCCACATAGGGCTATATTTCATCAAGTCACAACTGGTAAATATTCAATGAAAGCTACAAAGGGCAAATATTCAATCAAGCCAAATAGGGTAAACAGTCCATTCAAGGATGCAATAAAAAGGATTATCCCCAAAAGCCATATAGGCACAAACAATCCACAAGATGGTAAGTCTAAAAAAAATTTTCATTTAATCCAACACACAAAATGACCACTAGTTCGATGGTCCATTGTAATCACAGCTAATCAAGTTACATCGCAAATCTATATATATATATATATATATATATAAGTGGAGTTTTCCACAAATTGTTGTAACAATTCAAATTTCAAAGATAATCCACAAGTATGAGAAGAAATTCAAGTGCAAGATGTAAGGGTTTATACAAGATAAACGTTGAGCATATAATTTGATGGTCTATCCAATAACAATACATGTAATCATGAAATAATGATATCAATTATCAGTCAAGAATTAAAAGAAAAATTATCACTTAAGTAACATGAAAGCAGAAAGCTCAAGGGGAAAAGTCATCACGCTACGAATCAAATCACCTACCAATGTTGCTAAGAAGTGTGTGCACCCTTAGAGTCGAATTCTACCATGAATTATGAAATTGTATAGTTATATCAAAATTCTACAAACTATCTACAATTAGGATCAATGTTTAAGCCTTAATTATGTAATCTAGTGAACTTTGACCTACAATCTAACCTAAGGCTACAGCTATGAGAAATACAAGTTTCATAGTTATACATCTAATTAAATAATCAAATCTAAATTTCCACACAAGAGAGTAGATAGATAGTTGAGCACAAGTTGGTTTGGCTCCCAATTCAACTAAACTCAAGGTCCAAGTGTAGTGAATCTAAACCTAAAGGTTAAGAATTGCCAATCCCCCCATTATAATAATTTAAACACAAAAAATCAATAAGAGTGAAAATCCCAAACAGAGTAATGTACCACAATCAATCGAGTCGATTTAACCCGTGACTTAACCCAATCTCGACTCAGTTGAACTCCACTAAACTCAGTTGAACTTAGTTGAACTCTATTGAACTTAGCTTGATCAAGTTAAACTAGGCTGAACTTGTCTACAATCTATTTTGAATACAACCCTTTAGGCCAATACAGTAACAACTGAGGATGAAAAAATTAAAAAAAAAAAAAGAAAAAAAAAACCCAAAGAAAATGGATGTGAGAGTTTTTACCTCAGAAGAAGTTGGATGCAACCCAACTCAATGTCCAGCAAGTTAACTCGAGAGGACGAGCCGAGTCAA
Organism: Magnolia sinica; assembly: GCF_029962835.1. NCBI lineage: Eukaryota > Viridiplantae > Streptophyta > Magnoliopsida > Magnoliales > Magnoliaceae > Magnolia > Magnolia sinica. The sequence continues at coordinate 59,897,706 of NC_080589.1, read as the reverse complement.
TGACCTGATTCAACTAAGTCGACTCAATGACCCCCTCCCTTCCTCTACTTCTTCTTCTTCTTCTTCTTCCCTTCTTTCTTTTTCTTCTATTCCTTCTCCTATTGCCAAGCAGGGCCGAGTTTAGCCCAGACTTGACCCGAATTTAGCGAGTCGACTTGACTGGGTCAACACTCCCGAGTTTCCCATTTTTCTTCCTCTCTCTTCTTCTCTTTCTCCTTCTTTCATTCTGTCCTCTGCTCTTCTTCTTCTCAGCAACAAAGCCAAAGCTAGCAAACGTTGGACTCCACTTGACTACGTTCAAATGAGTAAGCGACTATACTCAGTTTTGACCAAGTTGACTTGACGACTCACTTCTCTTCTTCTTCTTCTTCCTTCAGCTATCTTTCTCCTTCTTCTCTCTCTTTCTTTTCTCTTCTTTCTTGCTGATCCTATGGTCTCTCTCTCTCTCTCTCTCTCTCTCTCTCTCTCTCTCTCTCTCTCTCTCTCTCTTTGCTTGACTAGATAGGGTTAGAACTCAGCCTGACTCAACCCAATGACTTAGTCGAGTCGACCCAATGCAACACGGACACACAGGAGCCCCAATTCTCTCTCTCTCTCTCTCTCTCTCTCTCTCTCTCTCTCTCTCTCTCTCTCTCTCTCTCTCTCTTCTTCTTCTTCTTCTTCTTCTTCTTCTTCTTCTTCTTCTTCTTGTTATTCTTTTCCTCTCTTGCTTCTTTTACAGAATCACGTCTAGGAGAGAGATGAACTCTACCCCACAGTTACATTCGAAGTGAGTTGATTCCAAAACAGCGTGCAACACTGATCTTGCACCACTCCTTGTTGGATTTTTGAACATAGCAACCAAGGAGTTTGTTCATCTTCGATCTACATGATAGAGTGCTGCAATGATGACCCACCTGATAAGCGAAACAGATCCGAGATCTGCGGTTCACCAGATCATTTTTTGACGAGGAAGAAGACCCGCCATTAATGGAGGATCTCGCCACATAGATCTTTTCTTTGAAATGAATGCATTGGATGGTCCGAACTTGTGTGAGAGAGCTAGAGGATGCTCGGTTTTGAAGCTCCGAAGAGATTTTTCTAGTGAAAACGGAGAAGAAAATGAGGTCTTGTTCGATCATCTCTCCTGTATGGCTTACCCTAACTCTTTAGAATCGTTGGATGCAGAATGGATGGTCTGGATTTGATCTACTTGCAACCACTTCCAAATACAACTGGTAAAGCAAAATCAGCCATTGTTTCTGCTTTGCTATGAAAGAAAACCCTAGGTTGAAGGGTTAGGATTTCTCTACATCCTATGATTGAGATGGAGGAGGAGAGATGCACGCGGACTGCCAGCCTAGCAGGGAGAAATGGAGAATTACATTTTCAGAAATTTCCAACCACACACAACTCCATTTGCACTTGTTATGATATACATGCACACGTGCATGAAGTCGCGTGGACAACGTTGTCTTGATCAGTTTTTTTCCCTATCGAACACGATGGACAGTTCAGATGATCCAAACCGATCATAATGTGGGCCACAATCAGAAACAATGGATGGTTGTACATTCACTGCAGAAAACATGAAAGGAGAGAGCGGGTTTCCTCTTCGAGCGTCGTCGGGTCAAACCTGGTTTGATCCACCCTAGCATCGAGTGCACCGCAGGTGCACTCTCTATAGTGTACGCATGCAATGAGCATGGGGTCCACAGTAATTTTTGTGAGAAATCTACTCCAACCATGGGATTCCTCAGGTCTTATTGGGGCATTATACCAGAGATAGGATAGTTTCTTAGCTCAAGTGTCCCACACCAACTGATTTTGTACCCCGAGCTAGGTGTTTATCGATGATTCAACTGTCAGACTGTACTAAAATCAGTTTTCAATGTTCTCAAAGATTCCTAACAACATTTTAGCAGAATTTAATTGTTGATTAAGGGTTAATTAGATGGATTGCATAGTTTAGGTGTGGATTGATAAACAGGTTGTTAAGGATGTGATGAACAGTGGTGGATTTGGTGAATTGGGTCCCAATTTTAAAATGATTTAAGGTAAGGGCCTACCATAATTCACATTGGATGATTTTGATGGTCGATTTAAGTGTCAAATGCTCTAGACTTCCATTTAATGACCAAATCTCCCCTGTTCAATGACCGTCCTACCAATCTAATAACTAGATTGCATCTAAAAGTGTACTTCAGATGTCCTACAAGGCTTAGATTGCATCTAGGGTTGATCTTCTTGATAACGTAGCAGATGATCTTAAAAATCAATAGTTGGATTTAAGTTAGAATAAAGGTGAACAATCAAATAAGTTAGACCTATGTTTAAATTAAATTAGGGCCTCATGGTAATAACTGAATACTGAAAAGTAGTAGGCGTTACAATAGTTTACCTACTATTGAGACTTTCTAGGACCCACTTACCATTGTGAAGATTGAAACAATTATGGGCAATATCGACCAATAAAGTTAAAGCGGGTAGGCCCATTTCAACCTTATAAAGGCACGACCGATTTCAGAGCTGATGTTGTAAAAATAAAATAAAATAATAATAATAATTTTTAAAAAAAAAAAAAAAAAAAAGAAGAAAAAAGAAGAAGAAAGGGTTATGCATGATCAATTTAGATATTAAGAGTCCCAGACGGTGGGTCGGTTTTTTCTTTTTGTCTCTTTGTGACCCCTTGGTGAAAAGATGAAACTACTCCCTAGGTGCGTTTAGCTTATGGATCCAGCCTTACTTTCTAGTTCTTTTAACTTCTTCCGTCAAAGTCACAGCAGTTGGGAATGCAGAAAAGTCCAAATCCCTTAAAATTACATTTTTAATCTGCAGATGACACTTGCTGTTGTTAATTACTACTCTGGTAGGACTTTATACTCATGACTGCAAAGAGGTATCTGCTTGTGATGTTGTGTAAGACTACGACCTTGTATCTTTTAGCTTGTTAATAATTCCGATGAACAATTATGTAACGGATTCTACAGTGACCTTCAGAGCGTTGACCTTTAATTGATCTCTCCGATTGGACGACCAGTTCTTAAAACAACTAGAGTTAGGGCCCATCTCCTGGTAGGTGATCACTATTCCTCATGTGATAATTAACCATCCAAGAAAGTAGACATTACAGCTTCTAGTGATCGCATGCACTGAAATCTGGTGTAAGTGATTTCGAAGGATAATTGAGAAACATCACGAGCATGCTAATCCTATACCAAAATTCATCCAAAAAGACACGTATCACTGTGTCCCATTTGTTAGATCCAAGCCGTTCATCAGGCCAGTTTCCCAAAATAAGCTACTCTACTCATTTGGATCATAAATTTATGTTGAATGTTGACCACTTTCCTTTGCTTAACTGTTCAATAAATTCTTACATCGGTACATATGCATGCATAATATTGGTGTATGAATACTGAGAATGTTACTGTCGCAATGCGTAGAGAGAATTGAAGGACCTGGTGAATCTGTTCCGTACAAATGGGACCATAGTTCAATGATCCAAACCGTTGATTGGATGCAGCCCATTTTGGGTAGGCGATATATGAAAGTCACCCAGATTGGAAGACCAAACCTATTATTACGGGCCTAAAAATAGACTGTTAAGAGAAAAGAAATAGACCACATATTGGACACATCCGGAATCTTCTAATCTTGATGATATCTTGGCGTTCCTATCCAAGTGAATGCCAACTGTCCAGATCATCAGATCATCGGCTTCCAATTCTACAAATGGGTTCATGATGGTATGGGACCCACTTGTGTCTATTAGGTTCATGGAAGCCAATCCAGGTGAGCCCCATCAGTTGGACGTTTGAAATGAAAATAAAATTTGATATGTTATACGAGAAATAATCAGGTACTGCCGTCAGTACCATCGACTTACCTACACAAACGTTTTTCCACCTGCATGTTTCACGTGTAGGACATCTAAGCCATTAAAAAGGTCGACCTCATCATGTTGAATACAGATGATCAACTCTATCAATTAGGCTATACAACCGAAATCAATGGAAAAGGGGTCCATCTGACAAACATGCCCTTTTGGCTAGCCTAGTTGATCTGCACCGTTTGTACTGCAAGTAATCATCATGAGTGGGCCTTCCATTTGCATGGCTCTGATGTCCAGCATATGTGACTACTTTTTAGAAGGAAAAGAGGAATATGCGGTGAATCAATGGTACCACCGGGACTACGTTATCTTTTTCATATTTAATATATAATACTTTTACAAATTTATTTTATTTATTTATTTTTGTCGGTATGTGCGCCCTACAAATATTGGAGAAGATCCTGCCAAGGGGCCTATGCGAAGCCATGTATGTAGGCGCGCATTGGACTTGGATTTCTACACCTGTTGTCGAAAGCTGTGTGGGGCCCACCAAGTTGTCCGGGGAAAATCCATTCGGTCCATTGGTTTTGTAGATCTGAAATAGGACAATAATCTAAAAATCAGCATATAAAACACTCAGTTGGGCGACACCAAACGAGACAGTGGGAACGAAATCTTTCACCGTTGAAACTTTCGTGGAGCTGAACATGATGTTTATTTGGAATCCAAACCGTTCATAGTGTTAATGACACTCAGATAAACGATAGAAGAAAATATCATCCTGATCCAGTTCTTCTGTGGCACCCACGAAGTTTCCAATGATGGGAATTCAATCCCGGCTGTTCCATGTGGTATGGCCCACATTAGTTTTCGATCTGCCTAAATTTTAGAAAACGGTCCCATTTTTGTCTTCTGAATATGGTCGATCAGTGCAGCTTTTGTAAGATCAAAGGGTAAAAATATTCAATCCAGAAGTGTTTTCAGATATCCCTTCACATGAATGGTTTGGGTCAAAAGCAGACAGGCTAGGGTACCGGCACTTTTCTTTTTTACACACGCACCTACAGACAACCACGCACTCGCACCACAGTAGTTTTCTTTTTATAATAATATTGTAGCCTATTGTGACAGTACTGAACCCACGACATGGGTTGAAAATCATGTGAGTCTACCACTAAGGCATGAGTAATGACCCTACCCTTGTATCTTATAGCCAGAGTAAGGCATACCTTACTGCAGTACATCCTCCCTCAAGTGAGTGTAACTAATCTTAAGTTTGCTACTTCCACGCTCCATATCTTCTAGCAGGCACACGTGTAAACATAGAATAGGTGTGTGAGATCAAAGTATTCCATAAGAGGGGTACACATTTCAGCTCCTGACCTAAGACATATATAGGATATTTTACTTCTCCAATAGGCTACAATATTATTATAAAAAGAAATTTTTTAAAAAATATGTCTATCTTGAAATAATTGATTGAACCGTTAGTTCGTCGTGTAGCTTATAAAATTAAAGGGCATAGATTCTAAGGAGGTCTAAAGTTTCCGATTAAAAATGAGTAGACCTCATTGTAATTAATTAACATTCATTACTTATTTTATTGATTATATATTTACAGAGAAAGTTTCAAGTCTGATTGGTAGGACTATAAGTTATGGTTCACCCAGCAGATAATATCCGACCTTTCATTTTTGTGCCACACTGTGGTCTAACGGGTTGAAATCATCGCTAAGGATATTATGTAAAAATTAACCACATCCGTTCATCCTATGAATCAACATCATATATTTCTATTTATCAGTTGCTATAGAAAAATTTATATGGTGTAGTCCATGTAATGAGTATATGGGGATGATTTTTGCATGAGGAGATAATCATGGTGGGGCCCATTTATTGGATGATTTGGATGCCCTGTAAACCTAACAAGTTGGAAATTATGCACTCAGTGGACCATAATTTGTGGTCCAACTAATTGGGATCGAAACCTCATGTTTATATAAGTTGGTTATATTTTTTATTCCCCTAAAAATCTAATACATAATGAGCAATGTTTTAGTGGGCACTACAACTAATAGTACTCTAGTTTTACTGGGTCCTTTGGATGGTCTGGTCGATCAATCGAACCTATGTTTAGAACACCCTCATGGGCAACTATGCTACAATGGCACTAATTAGATGATCCAATCTAGTTGCATAGTATAATCAAATGTGAGGCTACATGTATGATTGAGGGCATGTATTCAAATGTGAGATAAGTACTTTATTCGTTTGTATGAACAAATGATTGAGGCAAATAGTCAGTGGGATGTAACCAGAGAGTTTGATCTTCTAAGTAAGAACTTAGTTTATAAGAATCCAACAACGTAGTATTGCAGACATTTAATCTACTCCAACGATATTATAACGATGATGGTAAACAATAAGAATCTATGCTAAAATTAAACTAGGCTATGCTAAGATAAAAGTAAGATAGATAAATTGTGTTTCGTATGAGCCTCGAGCTGTTCATCGCATGCTTTTCTTTATAGGTTGTCGAGTGACAAAACTCTCACTAAGTTTCCTTATTAGTCGATGATTCTTCATTGAGTTCCGTAAATGTAAAACGGTTTGTTAAATTTTCACTTTTATGTAGACGATTCCCATAGATCAAATCTCTCAGGATACTGTTGCCTCTAATAATAGATCGACCAGAGTCATCTCCACCCTTCCTCCTATCATGCCCTTTTGATCGTAGAATTGGTGGGACATCCACTAGATCAAAAATTCATATTCTGATTTTAATCCACTCTAATATGGGCCGTATTACTTGCAACCTGCTTAGATATTTGTCCACTCTTTGAATATTTAGAAATTTCATATTTTCTACAAGAGCTTTGAACATCTTTGAGAAAATCTCCCATTTTGAAAGAATTATGAGAGACGGCCTTACTGAGTATATAATATTCGGATCTGTGATAGGATCCTTGCTTCGGTAAGTCTTTGATGAACATACTATGTATGTTGTCTCATTTGAATGCCACATGAATCACTAGCATGCATCATTCAACATTTCGATCCTCTAAAAAAATACGTAGACAGCTTTGTGCCAACGTATTAATAATGAAAAACGCATCGCTGAAGAAAAGCATGGTAAAAGATATTTTCAGATGCAAGAGTGATTTTGTCAGCATCGAACCTGCAATGCCGACACGTGATGACTTCTTATTGGTCCACATTGGTGAGCCGAAAATGGGTGTAAACATAATCCATCCTTAATTTTGGCCTTTGTTTTTGTAGCTATTCCTTTTCCATGATGGATATGAGATGGTTGGGATTACTTGACAAACTGATTATTCAAATAGATGAATCAAAATTCTGATTGAACCTACCTTGCATAAACAATCTTAAACCTCCACGGTAACGTTTATTGATTAGATGCGTTTATGATTATCTGGTTGCTGTGATATTTCTACGGCACGTTGAATCTAATGAACGATCTAAATCAATCTTGCCAAAGTGTCCCATAACTTATGGTGTCAAAAAGCACCAAAACAATTCCCATTCACAATATATTATGATTGAATAAAATGTTATGAGCTTATTTTAAGTGGCACCCATAAAGGTTATAAGAATTATTTTTCCGGAAGATGGAAAGCTTAGATGATCATGTCTTCTTACCAGCACGTGAGACAGGACCGTGCCGAATTACAGACCTCTTTCGATGGACACGTGAATTTTCTATTAATACCCACCGCTTCGGGGAGCCCATGTGACAAAATAATCTATGAGACCTACCTCAATATGAGCGTAACATCCACTCTGTCCTTCAATTGCCCACAGCTTATCTTAGGACATGAGTCCATGAATTAGCCCGACCTGAAACTTAAAGTGGGCCACACTACATGAAACACTAGAGATGAGACGCGAACCATTGAAACCTTCGTGGGTCCACTATGATGTTTATATGCCATCCAATTTCTACAATGATGAAGTGAAAATACAAATATTGGGATGAACCATAATTTCAGCAGGCCACCATGACGGTTCTAATGGTGGGGCTCTTGTTGTGGCCACACTTGAGCTTTTGATCTGCCCAACTTTGGGGCTCGACCCTAATGCGAGCTGGCGCATGTAGATGGAGAGGATGTGAAAAAGAATCTATAGTGAGCCAATAGAGTTTTCTTTACCTAGCCTAATAAGTCCACGCCCTTCCTCTAATGGGTTATGTCTGGATTTTTTAGGATCCAGACCCATTCCATTTATCACACGGGATGGCTATTGGTTTGGACCTCAATCAAATGAATTTCAAGGTATCCATCATTGGTTTTCAATTTTATTGGCAAATAACAAAATGAATAGCAGTTCAAATTCAACCAGTGAAAAAGATGGTTACAGTGGCCTAATTACCATGATTTTGCCATCTTCTCCATGAATAAGAACTTCCTAGGCCCACCGCAATGTTTACTTCTCATCCAACCTGTTGATAAGGTTAAAAAGATCTAGATGAAGTGGAAAAATAAACATCAGCTTGATCCAAAACTTTTGTGGCCTATAAGAAAATTTCACCATAGTTTCCTGTCGTGTGATCCACCTGATTTTTGGATCTGCTTCATTTTTGGGCTCATGATCACCTAAAATTAGCTGGAAAAATGGATGCACGGCATGGACATACACTACATGCATCAAGATAGGCCCCACGGTCGGGGCCGCACCGTGTTGGGTGAGGCCAGTGCGGCACCTAATCCACTCCCGTATAGGGCATTCGCTGCAACGATGGGGCCGGGTCTTTGACAGCGTTTGCCTTCTGCTGGATCTGTTTAGTAAGGGAAACCTTTTGAATCCAGGTTTACCAAACTTCCGAAACAGGTGGGCCCTACTCACTTTAATGATACAAAACTGGTTGCTGATGTGGGCCCTTAGAAAGATAGTTCCTGGATTGCACTTAGTACGTGCAGTGGCCTTAAACGTGGAAATAGAACACGTGTACAAGATCAAAGCCACTCATCGCACGATCTGAACAATATAGATTGTACATCTATGAAACCAGTTCATATATATGATCATCAGGTAGGCCACACCTTCACAAAATAAATGAACGGTTAAGATAAAATGACTAATGATTCAAATTGTGTGTGCAAGCTGATCTGATGGTCATATTTGCATGATTTTAAATAGTACAACGAGCTGTCCAGATCTTACACACGTGTGACTTATTTTCACGTGCTAGGCAAGTGTGACTGGAAGTTTCACATCTTCGACCTCTTTATAACTTGAGCCTACACTTCTGTAATATTTTGTTTCTTGACCATCTTACAGGCAGCTGATTGGAGGGTTAAAATCGAACCATTGCAGTGACTTTCGGGGCATGTCGCAGCCATGGAGTCCATCAGATGAACGGTCTGGATCGATGGTTCATTGCCCTACAATCAGGTAAACAAGTAGAAAATAAACTATCTGGATCGATAGTTGATTGCTTACCATCAGGCAAAATAGTAGAAGTCCACGCGTGTATTCATGTGGACTAGACACAACTGGTTCACCAATCTGGACTGGTAAAACCATGCATCCGTTTTTAAGGGGGTGAATCACAGGAGTGTGGTCCATTTACTCTAATATAAAACTCCAATTCAAAGGCCAAAATGATTTGAATTGAACCGGCTTGAAGATGGACCGGATTAGGTCGTATTGCTGATCTAACGTCGACTTGACCAGCCCGCCATGCGTCATTCACCATTCACGTATGATTTCGTGGCCCACCTGGGCCCACCCACAAATGAAAACATCTCCTTTTCCCATGTTGTGTCTTTTCTACCCTTAAATGATAGCATTTCCCTTTCTAGATGATCTATCCTTTTACTCTTTTTTTTTTTTTTTCCTTTTAACTACTAATATCTTCATTCGTTTGGGTATATATATAAGGGTGACTTCAAATGTATCAAACGAACATAACGAGTGGTTAAGAAAGGACTTTGAGAATTTCTCTCAATCTCAGTCGAAATGGATCGCAATTTATTTCAATTCCAAAACTCTAAATTCTCACTGACATCTCCGTACGGGTCGGCTGAATCTTTCTCCTGGGATGGGATCATCTTCAAGGAAGAGGAGCTCCCCTTCAACAAGACTGACACGGAGGAGATGCTCCTCTTTGACATGCTTGCGGAGGCCCCAAGAGAACGATCGAACACCCTCTTCTCGAGGCGCACTAAGGAAGAGGAGGTGAACTCGAAGATTGATGACAAGGCCAAGCAGAAGTGCTACCGCGGGGTTCGCAAGCGACCCTGGGGCAAATTCGCAGCTGAGATAAGGGACTCGACTAGGAACGGGATTCGGGTTTGGCTGGGGACGTTTGATAGCGCGGAGGCAGCTGCGCTGGCCTATGATCAGGCTGCGTTTTCAACGCGGGGTTCATTGGCAGTCCTCAATTTTCCAGTGGAGCAAGTCCAAGAGTCGCTCCGTGGATTATCGTACGGTGATGATGAGGCATCCCCTGTGGTAGCCCTAAAGAAAAGGCACTCCATGAGGAGGAAGCCCATGAGTAGGAAAAAAATAGAGAGAGATGCGAGGATAGAGAATGTTGTTGAATTGGAGGTTTTAGGGGTAGAGTATCTGGAGGAGCTTCTAGGTTCATCTGATGTGGTTAGTCCTTGGTGAACTTGGTGAACTCTCTCTCTCTCTCTCTCTCTCTCTCTCTCTCTCTCTCTCTCTCTCTCTCTCTCTCTCTCGGTTTATTGGTTTCCAACCTTCACCTCTTTTTTCTTTTTCACTGTAAGATCCCTACTGCTCCAGGAAGGGGTGTGTAACAATGAGAATGTTATTTCTATTTGTTTCATCAATTGTATCTTACTATGTAAAGTTCAAAGGTTATTGTATTATTATGTAGCTCCACTCAGCTTCGATTTTGAAATTCAGTCATCAGTTGATTGACGACATTATCCATTATTCTAGTTGTCTTCTCCCGTAAAAGTTGCAGAAGTTTGGGAACCCAGAGATGTTTAATTCCCTTGAGTGCTAGGATGGCACCTTGTAATTGAATTGCATTGGAATCTCATTCAAGCTTACATTGGAATCCATCCGAATTGGAATCTGCAATTGTGATTGGCGGTTTGTAATTGGAATGCACTAGAATTCAAAAAATTATGTTTGGATCTGTGCAATTGAAATGCATTGTAATTCTTTTGTATAGTAATATAACCTGAATTTGATTAACTATATTAACTTCAATATCTCAAATTAGTGTACATATGCGATATGTGATATAAAGATTGTACAGGGCCAATCAAATGTATATTTCCACTATAAATGAGGAAATTTCGAGCCTCAATTGGGCCACAAGCTAAAGGAACATACACGAGCAACTCACCAATATTGTTTAGCTGTCCATTTATATGACCAATGTTTGGAGATTTCAAATCTATTGGTATGATTTTAGGGATGCAGCCAATAATTAGATTGTTAAAAGGTATCATCATCATGTGAAGTATATGATAGGCCAGTGTGCTCCTACCTTTCTTGAAAAAACAAATAAAAATGTGAAATACATAATAGATTAGTAGCCTTTGTTATTAGTGCGACTCTCTTCCCATTGGACCGGGAGATAAAAAGGCCATTTCACATCAATTACCTTTGAAACTGCAAAACAAAAAATTTTTAAAATACACCAAAAAGTGAACTTTCATGTACCTCCTAATCCACTAATTACCTTTGATTCCATGGTGCCAAACGAGCATTTGGGTGCATTTACCTCCAATTATTTCTAATTATACACCCAATTCCATTATGCCAAACAGGTGTAAAATTACATCTTTTGTTCGTAGATGACAATAAATATTGTTAATTACTACTCTCATCTAAGCACTTCGTACTTATAACTGGTATATGCTTACTTGTGATATCGTATCAAACTACGACATTGCATCTTTTTCGTTTTTAAGAATTCCAATGAACAATTATATTGTAAATAAATTCTGTGAATAGAGGCTTTGGGAGCGTTGACCTTTGTTGATCTCTTCAATTGGATGATCAGCAACTAAAACAATTATACTTAGGGCCCATCTCCTCATAGGTGATGGTCCACATGTGATAACCATCCAAGAAAGAACGCATTACAAGTCCTAGTGATAGCATGCGTTCAAAATATGGCGTGAGTGATTACAAAGGATAATTCCTTGAGAAACATACCGAGATGTTGAATTCCTTGATAATTCCTTACGACCGGTTGGAATGGGAATTCATTTCTCTAGTCCCGCAGAATTTCGGCTTCAATCAACAATGGATTTTTCAGGTAGAATGCTGCTAGAAAGATGTTTGGTTCTCCATTCTTATCAACAGTAGAAGTTTAGGTTTCTTCAAAGCCAATAGAGGGATCAGACAGGGCGACCATATATCTCCGTTAATCTTCATCCTAGCAGCTGAGGTCCTGAGTAGGCGCATCTCCAATCTCTTTTCTTCTAGGATTTGCTAGCAATACAACCTTCCCCAGCACTGTCCCTCTATTACTCACTTTTTTTTTTGTTGATGATGCAATCCTCTTTCTTAATGGCAGGCTATCCAATGTGCGCAAAATGCTTAATTTGCTAGTATGAATCCTCTTCGGGTAAAAGCATGAACACGTCGAAGACGACCTTCATTATCCCTAAGAAATCAGCCAGACGTAAAGCCCAATGTCTGACCAATCTCACAAGTTTCACCCAGGCTTCCTTTCCAATTACTTACCTGGGTGTCCCGCTATCTAAAGGTAAGATCAAGAGTCCTTCGTTGTAGTCGATCGTCCAGAAGATCACCAACAAAATTGAGGGCTAGCAAGCAAAATTCCTTAACCAGGAAACAAAATGGACGTTCATCAAGCATGTTCTATCAAGTATCCTCATACATCTACTTTCAGCTATTAACATTCCAAAATCTGTCTGTAAATCCCTGTTAGAGCTTTTGCAAATTTTTCCTGGGGCAATTCTGAAGAAGGGCACAAAAGGCATTGGATTAAATGGTCGAAGATTTGCTCCCTAACCCAAGAAGGAGGCCTGGGAATCAGGCTAATTGAAGATGTTATACTTGCTTTCAGAGTTAAGATGTGCTAGAATCTCCTGGAGAGCAATTCTCTTTGGGTTACCGTCTTTTCTGCCAAATATTAATGAAAGTTTATCTTTAAAAAGGGAGTACCATCCTCGATATCTTCTCTAACCTGGAATGAGCTCCTCAAAGCTCTCCCTTTTACTCTCCATCACTCTAAATGGCTCATTGGTGAAGGAAAAATCAGCTTCTGGATCCACAACTGGTCTGCTTGCGGTCTTCTCACGGGTGCAATTGTGAGACCTATTCCTCTTCATCTTGTATTTACTGCTGTCAGCGATTTCAACCCCCTCACTGGCTAATGGAGCCTTTCAGATATCCAAGGCTGCATCTCTCGTTCAGCTATGCAGTCCATTTCGGCTACCCAGGTGGCCCTGTCCAACTGAACAGACTAGCTCATCTGGGAGTTAGCCTTGACAGGTAGGTTCTCTCTAAAATCAGGCTGGAACACAATGAGGGCGCATTAGTTGGAAGTTCCCTGGATTAAGTGGCTTGGTACAAACTTCTCCCTCCGAAAATTTCTATTTTTATATGGAAATCATTCCGCAAAGCAGTCCCAGTTGACTTAGTAGTGCAAAGGTTTGACGTCAACATGGTTTCTAGATGCGAATGTTGTAGAGCTTCTCCCCCCATCCTCCCGCCTATCCCCTATTCCGTGGCAGCTCCTCAGTCTTTTCAGCCAGACGGTTAGCAATAGGGAGACACTACTGCCCAAATAGGGGGAGCGGTGGAATCCTCTGATCATCTCTTCAATCAGGGGACAATTGCAGACAGAGTTTGGAAGCATTTCCATCACCTATTCGGCATCCCTTATATCCCCCATCAGTCCGTTCTTCCTCGCATTAGGCAATGGTATTCAGCGGCCACCTTTAAATCCCGAACTTCCACCCTAACTGGCCTCCTCCCCAGCTTCGTCTTGTGGGAGATATGGCTAAGTAGGAATTCCTCCCGGTTTGAAGGCCACACAATGTCAGCAACGTTAATCATTTTCAAGATTTCCAGCTGGTTGAAAGAGGTAGGGGCTTCAATTCATGAGGAAGACAGGCCATCCATGGCTGCCAACATAATCAATCTGTCCCTGAACATCAAATGCCCTGCACCCTCCCAGAGATACCCCCCTTTTTGTCAGATGGTTAAAGCCTCCTGTTGGTTAGCTCAAATTAACGATAGATGGTTGGTCTAAAAACAACCCAGGTGAAGGCAGTGGAGGAGGAGTTTGTAGACACTATTCTGGCAGAATGGTATTTGCCGTTTGCAGACAATATGCGATGGTCTCAAACACGGTGGCGGAAGCTCAAGCCATGATCGATGGCCTCAATATATGCTCCAATCTGGGCTTGGTAAATGTCATAGTTGAATCGGACTCTAAAGTTATTGCTCAGGCGGCAGAGGACCCCCTATCGTCCTGCCCTTAGAGTATCTGGTATAGGATGGGCAAAATTCACTCCAAAAGGCATTCTCTTAATCTTATCTTTGCGCACATCTTTCGAGAAGGTAAGGCTGTGGCGGATGCTCTAGCTCGATTGGCCAGTGAGGGCTGCGTAGATCGAACCTTCTGGCATCCATTTGACCTTCTCTTGCTTATCAGAGGTGCTCTTGTTTTGGACAACTCTGGCCTTGGATCCTTGAGAAGGCCTTAGTTCGGTTTGTATATGGTTGTTTCTATCAGATTGAGCAAGCTAGGAATCTCTTTTTGTTCATTTTTTATTTCTAGAGGGGTGACACGACAGGAGTGGTCTGTAGCTTTTTGTTTGGTCCCTCCCGAAAGCTTGTAGATGTCTCCGATCAATGAAATTTCAGTGGCAAGAGCCAACTTTCCTTTTTTTTATTATTTTTATTATTTTTATTATTTTTATTTTTTATTTATTTACAAAAAGGCCTGCTAATCACTACATGAAATGTATCCATAAAGGCCTGTGCCAATGTGCTCCATTTGTTAGAACCAAGCCGTTCATCGGGCCAGTTTCTCCACTAACTAGGATTATAAATTTAAGCATCAACCTATATATATTATAAAAAAAAAAAAAAGAAAAAGAAGAAGAAGAAGAAGAAAAGAGAAACAAACAAACAAACAAAGCAGAGACAGAAATGATTTCCAGACAAATTGATGCACCTCAGCTGTCACGACTTGCCTTTTGCTTAACTGTTCAACAAATTCATACAATATGGACCACACTTGATGAGTGGACCAGCCCAACATTTGTGGTCAGAGCATCTCCAAGTGCATAACACACCTGATGAACAGCTTACACCTCGCACATGATGTCACACATTGGCACATGTGGCTGCATATATAGTGTGCGGTAGGGAGAATTGTGAGTATGAATACTGAAGCCCCGTATTCAGTTGATGTCCCCATCAAACATGAAAGATTCTGCAGAGAGGCTGCATCGATTACCAATGCATCAAGAGTACAGATGGACCTGGTAAATCTGTTCCGTACTAGTGGGATCCTAGTTTAATGATCTAAACAGTTGATAAGACGCAGCCCATTTTATTTAATCCATTTCTGGCACACGAACGTGGGCCAATGAAACGTTACGACGTGTCATCATTATAGGTTTGGTACTGGCAGAATCGTATTCACCTATGGAGATACTTGCCACTTTGTCTTCAGCAATACTTCCCATCATTAATGTAATGGCACATAAATGTACGCATACCCTTTAAGGAGCCAAGTAACATATGACACGTAGTCAAGGCATAACCAAGGTAACATATGACGTATCTATAAAATACCCACCAAGGCAATGATCCGGTTACATATTGGTATATGTACGGTAAGATAGTCTCTCATAATTTTTCCAAAATGAGAGATCCTTTTAGAAATGTTTGGAGTTCTTGAGGTAATTACCAAGATTCTAAATATCCAAATATTTGAGCGGATTGTTATCAACAGAAAGGATTAATATCGAAGTGGGCCAGAATTAAAAGATTGGAAGATCATGATCTAGTGATCCGATCCCCATCAAATCGTCAAATATTCAAGGGCACGGTAGACAGAAGGGTGAATTTTTTTATGCAATAATGTTCAAAGGTGTCTAATAGTGAAGACATGGGATGTAACTACGAAGGATCTTGGACCATCAATAAAGCCCAACGAGGATTTTACCGCCGTTAAAAGCTTATAAAAACAGCATCCAAGTCCAAGTCCACGCCAAACAAAGTCTATGTTTACCTTTACCTTTAATTTTATCTTAGCATAGCTTAGTATAAGCTTACCATATATCACTATTGTTTAGAGCCAGTACCATTATAGCATTGTAGAATTAAATTAAATGTCCACAACCTTATGTTACTAAATCCTGATCAACTAAGTTCTTTCTTGGAATATCAAATCTTCTAGTCATATCTATTGACCATTTGCCTAAATCATCTATTATTACATATGTATCAAGTATTTATCTTTCATTTTATTTTATTCTTTGGTTGTTTACTTCAACTTTTTTATAATTTGTCTCCACTTTTGAGAATGGCTAGTCCCGCAACCTTTTACATAATGAAAGGGTAAAAATATTCAATGTGAGAGTGTTTTTGGACTTCCCATCCAAACGGTGCTCTATCACATAAATAGATTAGATCATTAAAAGAAACACTCAAATCCAACCGCTAGAGTCTTGCAATATTTAACTGCAATACATTCCCCCTTAAATGAACATTACTAATTCGATGATTGTTACTTCCACATCCGTGTGGAACACTCCATATGTAGTAGCATGCACATGCAGAAATATTGAATAGGTGTGCCAGATCATAGCATTCTATCAGGAGAATACACATTTCAGTTCTGACCTATGGTATATACTATGGGATCTTTTACTTCTCAGATGGGCTACACTATTATCATTGAGAACGAGAAGTTGGTGGCATGAAATAATTGTTTGAACCATCAATTTGTCTTGTACTTTATAAAATTAAAGGGCACAGTATCTAAGGACATCTGGTTTCCACCTAAAAATTGAGTGGATCCTGTTTTAATTAACATCAATTACTTTAGAGATTATATATCTACAGCTAGCGAAAGTTTCAAGTCGAATTGGTTGGACTATAAGTTATGGTCCATCAGCAGATGATGCCCAACCTTTCATGCTTGTGCAACATCCAACTGGTCCAATAGGTTGAAATCATCCTGAGGATCAACTATGTAAAATTGAACAACATCTGCCAACGGCTCCATATTGTATGCTGTAAATTGTTTTCTACGGTGTGGTACACATGATGATTACTTGGGGATGATTTTTGCTTTAGGAAATCCTCATGGTGGTGACAATTTATTGCAAGGTTTGGATGTCATATGAACTTTACAGGTTATAGGAAAAAAAAAAAAAAACCACACCTTGGATGTCACATGTAGAGCTAGGCAGAATCCGACCCGATCCAATCCGAACCGAAGGCCAGGATCGGGTCGAATTGAGTAGGCCCACTCAGATTCGGCCGTACATCGGATCGAGTTTGGATCAGTGGCCAATGTAGACCGATCCGATTTGATTGGATCTGATCCTATTCAGTCAAGTCGTAATGAAGTTAAAATAGAGCCGTTGGATGTTTGCATCTTTAACCGTTGAGAAATAAAGGGTTGGGGTTAAACCATTTCCCAGGAAAGGTGATGTGAGGGCGCTGCCAGTGGGTGGCGCATTGATGAGGCCTGCATTGGGCTGGTGTAGTCTTATATGGGAGCGGATTAGCTGTTTCTTGGATAACACTTTAGTGGTGTTACCCTTACTATGTGGGGCCTACCATGATATATTTTTCTATATCCACACCGTCCATTTGTTTTTCATCTCATTTTAGGACATGTTACCAAATTTTAAGAAGATCCAAATCTCAGGTGGACCACAATACTAATAACAGTAATGAATGACCATTAAAAAGTTTTTGTGGGCCACCAAAGATTTGGACCAATCTGATCTTTGGATTTCCCCTTCATCCAAGTCATATTGACACCATCAACAGATTGGATGGAAAATAAAAATCATGAAAACCTTACGATGGGGCCTTTGGAATTTTAATGGTAAGGCACTCAAACAAAATTGTTTCCTGTGGTGTGGTCCACCTGAGATTTAGATCTACTTTTTTTTTTCGGTTCTGGGTCCTTAAAATGGGCTAGAGAAACAAATTGATGGCGTGGATATACAACACATCATCAAGGTGGGCCCCACGGTAAGAGTAACACCTAATCCGCTTTGTCTTCTTATATAAGGAATCTGTATAGATAGCGCGTGCACATGCGCGCATCCTCTTTTTAGAAAAGGCAAACCTTGAAACCTGGTTCAAAAATTGATTGGCTGGTGTACCACAGAAGCGGGCGTACTGAGTAAACTCTGTGGGCCCAATTGTCATTCATGAAATTTATCCACTTCGTCCATCTCTTTTAACAAATAATTTTAGGGCTTTATCCCAAAAATGGAGTGTATCCAATCCTCAAGTGGAGCACACCACCAGAAATAGTGTGAATTGAACATCTATCATTAAAAATTTATTGGGGGCTAAAAAAGTTTTAGATCAAGCTGATATTTGTTTTTCCCCTTCATCTATGTCTTTCTGATCTTATGAACAGGTTGGATGACAAATAAACATCACTGGGGCCTTATAAAGTTTTCAATGGTGGAAATCAATACTTCTACTTTTTCCTATGGTATGGTCCACTTGAGCTTTGGATATGCATCAATTTTGGGTTCAACCCCTAAAATCATCTGGAAAAACGAATGGACAGTGCGGATAAACCACATGCACTCACGGTGGGCCCAATAGAGTTTACTCAGTACGATAAGAGCGTTCCAAGTAACTCAGTACGCAATTCAATTTTGTGTACAACACACCAGCTATACAGCTGGTGTAGATATGTGTCGTACGAAGATGAGCATAGACACGCCTCGAGCTTTGAGTTATACGAATGGCTCAAATGAGATCAAAGTTACATGGGCCCCATAATGATGTATTTATTATATCCAAACTGTTTATCCATTTTTTGAGATCATTTTAGAGCATTAGAAGAAAAAATGAATCATATCGAAAGCTCAAATGGATCACACCAAAAATAGCAATGAGAATAATGATTTTCACCGTTAAAAAATTTGTAGGGCCCACCATAACGTTTATTTTCCATCTAACCTATTAATAAGGCTTAAAATACATGGATGAAGAGGAAAAACAAATTTCATATTGATCCAAAACTTCCCCTGATCTTCAAAATGGTTTCAATGGTAAACGTTCAATCCCTCATTGTTTTTTGCAGTGTGGTCCAATTGATCTTTAGATCTATCTTATTTTTTGATCAAGCCTTAAGACGAGCCCTCCAAATGGATGGACAGTTGGATATAACACATACCTCATAGTTTGACCCATAGACCCAACCTGATCTAAACCGTACCCAACCCGATCTGACTTGGTTTCCCTGACCAAGTTGGACTCGGTTCAGGTCAGGCCAACAGTGCATCGGATTAGATTAAGTTATTTACCCGAACTTGGTCCTGGATTGGATCGAATTCGGGTCTTACTTGAAAAATTCGAGTCAAGTCGAGTTGGACTTAATCCGATCTGACTCAACTCGGTGCCCACCTCTAGTCACATGGTGGGGGGTGTTTTTTTTTTTTCTTGGCCTGAGGTGTGGTGCCACCCCTCAAGGGTGAGCTTTTCTTTTCCTTGATTTAAGGTGTGGGCTAGTCTTTATTTGAAGGTGTGAGTTTCTTTTTCTTTTCTTCTTCTCATTCCCGACCTAGGGTGTGGGACTCCTTGTAAGAACCATATCTTAGCCCGTACCGTTTCGTAAATTTTCGCGGTCACCCCCGTGTTTTTCTAACGACTCGCGACTCATAGATAACTTTTGTGCACGCTCTTGAGTCACATCCTATAAACCCGAACCGACTCAAGTTGAGACCTATGTCATTGCGACCGTGCCGTTGCTGCGGTTCCGACGACGCGTCTCGTGCGTCAATGCGACGCTCAGATTATGAGATCCGGCCTGTGCATTATCTCAGCCTTTGATCGCTTGATCGCGGGACCTACCTATCCCTTTGGTTGTACTTTCCTAGAAACATAATTACTATGATGTCACCCTAGGGGTGACATCACCCTACCCTACCTTAGCCATAATTCATAAATAACCACCCATTCCCTTTTCCCCATAAGTCAACTCATTAATTACCTATAAACCATCACCTCTCTCTCTCTCTCTCTCCTATCTCTCTCTCCCTCTCTCTTTCTTCCTCACTCTCCATTGCAAAAGCCATGGACGTCCAACC
Organism: Magnolia sinica; assembly: GCF_029962835.1. Classification (NCBI taxonomy): domain Eukaryota; kingdom Viridiplantae; phylum Streptophyta; class Magnoliopsida; order Magnoliales; family Magnoliaceae; genus Magnolia; species Magnolia sinica. The sequence goes on along the minus strand of NC_080589.1, from coordinate 59,877,603 downwards.
ATCCCAAAAATCCAACCACCATCTACCTTAGATCCCCACCAATCCAACCTCTAGATTGTCATTGTCACGCCCCAAACTCGGAGACCGGGCTCACAAAATTCCCGATCGCCGAATCCGGCACCGACAGCCTCCGTAGAACCCCATTCTCGGCTCCCAGTGCCCATTCACCAGGTTCCGATCCTGGGATGCTACGAAGATGATTTTCAACATCAGTTTGATTTGTAATAAGCATAACCAAAGGCGTAACCCACAAACAACAACCAAAAACTCCATCACATTTCCACTATAATAAAAAACTTTCCAAGTACAATGGGCATAAGGGAAATACAATGAAGATAGACCAAAACTCCAAAAGAAGATCAGCCACGCGTCCAAGCCTCAGCGCTGCTGCGATCCAACGTCACCTGCACGCAACGGTCGTGCATAAGCTTATAGAAAGCTTAGAGGGTGGTGAAAGTGTATGCTCAAGGTGATAATGTAGTCATGCAGTATCAGAGTAATGCGGAACATGCTGATGAATGCTAAGAATCCCATTAGCCGTACCAAGGCCATGCGGTGCAAAGAATGTGTCGGCCATACCAAGGCCATGCAATGCAAAATGCAAGTCAAGCATACAAATCCTCATCTAAGTCCACATGTCAATACGGCTCAAATCTGGAATATCACCGGGGTCTAGTACACTCCAAGCCAGATTGCCGCCCCATCGCGCGCAATAAGGTGAGTGGAAAAGACCTCACTATCCGCCTGCCAATATCGGGCTCGGCTCGTCAATAGCGGACCCATTCCTCGAGCTGGTCAGACTCAGCCTAGCATTGCCCCCTACTCTCGGGCGGGTAAGGCCGCACCCCCTTCCAACCGACCACGACACAGTGGAAAGCGCAACCGTCTGGTAATCGGCACTCAGCGCTCATGCATCCACTCGGTCTAGACGTTGGAGCAACCTCCTGGTACCATAAGGGTTTAGGGACTTTCACCAGGGATATCTATCGCACCCCATGTAGAACAGATTTCGGTATCCCATCTGGCCACCCACGATGTGTCGTGGAGGCTATGGCCCTGATGTCGCTAGGGCGTACGGTCACAATATCACACAATGTAAATGCATGAATCACACTATCCATCATGGGAATCCTGCGCGTATCGTGCGCTCATGTAGGCAACACCCCCTGTACGGAGCCCATAAACAGTTCGCCCAAAGGCATATGCTATGATCAGTCATTTCTCATATCAAGCATACGTATGATGCATATGATCATGAATCATGAAATTAAACATGCTATATAGGATGGATGATGTACATAACGAAGGTGGGCCTAGACGGCCTACACATAACACGCACGAGCCTAATAATGGGCCCTAGGGAAAGTCATAATGCGGACATTTAACCACATTATACTTGCAATGTGGACGTCAAACCACCATTGCTCCCAAGGCATAGCCCGACGTAAACATCATTACATAAATTATGTTGGGATCGTACATTGCAATGGACCTTAGGCACGTCCCATTAGGCCTTAAATACGTCAAATGGGCCATATCATATGGGCCTTGTATTCATCAAGTGGGCCACATCACTGGGCTGCACCAATGGGCCTTATGTGCATTGCAATGGACTATAAACTGTGGGCTTTAGAACGTATCAAATGGGCCTAATCTTATGGGCCTTATGTGTACCAAATGGGCCACACCAATGGGCCCCAAATGTACATCAAATGGGCCTCAACCCATAGGCCCCAATATGTCTTAATGGGCCTTAAACCATGGGCCCTTAATACCTCAAATGGGCCTCGACCCATGGGCCCATAATACATCAAAGTGGGCCTCAATCATGGGCCATAAGTACTGAGGTGGGCCTTACCTATATATCAAGGTGGGCCTCAACCACGGGCCTAAAAAAAATATACATATAATATAGTATATAATATATATATATAGTATATAATATATATATACATAATACATATAATATTATATGAAATATAATATTATATATATATATATATATATATATACACACACACACACGCACACATCACAGTGGGCCCACACACTCATCACAGTGGGCCCACACACGTCACAGTGGGTCCACGTCCACCGTCCAGGCGGACGGTGGGAATGAAGCACATACATCAATGTGGGCTCCATGTGGGGCCCACCATAGTGTTTATATCCCATCCGGACCGTTGATAAGGTCCAGCAGGCCTAGATGAAGGGTGAAAAGAATTTTCACCCTGATCCGAAACTTCTGTGGGCCCAAAAAGGGTTTCAAAGGTAAATATTCAATTCCACTGTTTCACACGATGTGGGCCACCTGAGTCTTGGAACAGGCTGATTTTTGGGGTGGGCCCATGCCAGGGGGTGGCCCACCCTATGAACGGTTTAGATAGTATATAAACATCAAAGTGGGGCCCATAGCTACAGCCGTGGGAGGCTGTACGTCCGCCCAGCCCGGGCGCTGGGGCGCTGGCAGCGCTGCTGCGCTTCTGACACAGCAGCAGCGGCTGCTGTTATTTTTATTTTATTTTTTTGATTTCCCTTTTTCTGAGGATTTTACCGGCGGGGTCCACATCCAAGCAATCCACCCCATCCAATGGCCCTCCATGGCTCTAAACAAACAAAACAAGCCCAATATTGGGCCTGTTTTGGCGTATAAACGCAATAGGGGAGGTTTTAACGATGAAGACCACCATTTGCTACGGTATGGCCCGCCCGAAGGTCTGATTGGTCCCATATTTCGGCTCAACGCCTAAAAGATGGTTGGGAAGGGAATGGATGGCATGGATTGAAAACATGCATCAAGGTGGGGCCTACATGAGTGGACCATTCCAAGCTTAAGGGAAAAACTTGTATTTGTGTTTCTCCCAACAGACGTCCAGCGTCCCTGGACGCTGGACTTGGCATATAGGTTGGAGGTGGGCCCTGCTTAGGTGGGCCACCAAGTGATGGGTGGCATGGAACCACACATATAAGGTGGGCCCCGCTTATAAATGGTTTGGAATAAATACCTACCTCATGGTGGGGTCCATTCAAGTGGGCCACACAACCTCATCATCATAACAACATAATAAAATGAAATAAAATAAATAAAAGAAATAAAATAAAAAGGGAGAGAGATAGAGACTGAGACCGCGTGATGGAGGGACCCCGGCACTATGGGCCCTCCCTTGCACCAAATCATACATCAAGTGGGTCTCATTTTATGTGGCCCATTAAAAATTAAATCCAACGGTGGAGATCCCTTCTCCACCAAATTAAACGGTCTAGATGACCCTAAACATACAAGAAAATAAACATCATGATGGGGTCCATGGAGAATGGCCCCATCATGGAATGATCATGATGATCCAAGTGGGCCATCGGCCACATCTTAGGGTCCAATGTGAGATCCAAACCATTGATCGGTTGGCCTCACTTGGCCCATCTTATAAATATGAAAATCTACCCTATCAAGGCACCCACCACTTGATCTTCTTGCTCCCTTGGCTTCCTTAGTTTCTTGAGCTCCTCTTTGATGGTGGAAGATGAGAAATGGATGGTTGAGATGAGAGATCAAGGGGTAGGAGATGGGCCACACTTGAAACTTGGGAGAGAATGGGAGAGGGTCTCATACGTATGGTGCTCTCTCGTGGCTTGGATTTTTAATAAAATGAGTAGGAGAGATAGTTGTAAAGGGAGAGAGAGAGAGAGAGAGAGAGAGAGAGAGAAGGAGATGGGTGATGGAGTGATGGGGGATGGTTTGGGTTGAAATTTGTGAAAAGGTGTATGGTTGTTGTTGAAATTTGGAAAAGAGGAGTGGTGAGGTGGAAAGAATGGTGGACTTTTGTAAAAGGTGGAGATGGGTTGATGTACTTGAGGTATGGGATGCTTTAATGGTTGATTGATGGGACTAATAGTAGAGATTCCCTCGAAATCCGCAACGCGCGGTGTTTCTTCGGAATAAACGCTGATCGGCATCTTCTTACCTGGGTATCGTTTCGGTGCGCAAGTCACGGCGTTGGAACCGCGGCGACGACGCGATCACCAAGACATAAGTTTCGAATCGAGCCGACGTCGGTGCGCGGGACCTGGCTTAGGATCGTGCGCAAATACCGAATACGGTGCGAAGGTTGCCAGAATTTGACCGGAAGGATCGCGGAAGCTAACGGAACAGTATGGATTAGGACACGGGTCTTACAGCTCTCCCCTCCTAATAGAAATTTCGTCCTCGAAATTTACACAATCACCGCATCTAGGCAGAACTCAAGAGGGAGAAGAAACATAACATCAATATATAAAATCAGGGATAACATACAACATGCAACACAATCAATCATCAAAAAGATGGGGATAACGCTCTCGAATCTCAGCCTCGTGCTCCCAAGAAGCCTCCTTAACAGAATGGTGACCCCACTGAACCTTCACCAACGGAATGATCTTAGTCCGGAGGACCTGCTCCTTCCGATCAAGGATACGGTCTGGCTGCTCAATATAGGAAGCGTCCTCACGAACCTCTAACAGCTGTCAATCGATAACAGGAATGATGTTTGACCCACACCTCCTCAACATGGAGACATGAAAAATGTTGTGGACGCCAGACAACTGAGATGGCAAGGCAAGTCGATAGGCCACGGCGCCAACGCACCCAGTGATCTCAAAAGGTCCTATAAATCTCGGGGCAAGCTTGCCCTTCATGGGCGAAACCTTGAGATACACATGGTCCCCTACATCAAACTCCAAGGGACGACGCCGACAATCAGCAAAATTCTTCTGCCGGCTCTGAGCTGTGCGCATTCTCTCCCTGATGATATCAATAGCCTCTGACGTCTCCTGCACAAGTTCGGGACTTAAGAGACGGCGCTCTCCAATCTCAGTCCAACAACTCGGTGATCTGTATGGTCTGCCGTATAATGCCTCAAATGGAGCCATGCCGATGGTCGCTTGATAGCTGTTATTGTATGTGAACTCAGCCAATCGCAGATGCTCATCCCAGCTACCCCCGAAATCAATCGCGCAGGCCCGAAGCATATCCTCAAGGATCTGGTTGACCCTCTCGGTTTGGCCATCGGTCTGCGGATGGTATGCGATGCTGAGCTACAACTCAGTCCCCATCACTCTCTGGAAGCTCCCCCAAAACTGAGACGTGAACCTCGGGTCTCGGTCAGAAACGATCGAGACTGGAACACCATGCAGTCTCACAATATCCTCGACGAATAATCTCGAAGATGGTCCCAAGGCCAAGTCGCACGAATCGAAAGAAAGTATGTCGACTTCGTCAGACGATCCACAACAACCCATATGGCGTCATGACCACGCTGAGTCCTCGGCAAGCCCATAATAAAATCTGTCGACACGTGCTCCCACTTCCACATCAGGACACTCAACGGCTACAATAGACCAGGGGGTCTCTGATGATCGACCTTGACACGCTGGCACGTGTCATACTCGGCTACAAAATTGGCGATCTGGTGCTTCATCCCCGCCCAAAAATACTGTCGTCTCGTGTCACGGTACATCTTCGTCGAGCCAGGATGGATAGCAAACCACGATCGATGTGCCTCGGTCATAAGATCTTTGCGTAACTCAGGAATATCCAGGACACATAATCGGCCTCTGAAGCGAAGTCCACCGTCTGTACCAATCTGCCAATCTACCTGACTCTCGGATGCTGCCTCAGCCATATAACTCTACAACGACTCATCAGCCTGCTGAGCCTCGATCACCCTTGCGACAAGAGAGGGTTGAATCAACAGGCTCGACAACTGCACGATAGAAGACTGCAGGCCGAACTCAAAATCATATTCTGCGATATCCTTGAGCATCCTTCACTCCCGGACCATCATATGCGCCACCAGGCCTCGTGGTGATTGCTAAGGGCATCCGCCACCACGTTCGCCTTACCGGGTGGTGCGGAGATCGAAATCATAGTCCTTCAGAGCTCCATCCAACACCTCTGCCTCATATTCAACTCAGATTGAGAGAAGAGGTACTTCAAGCTCTTATGATCGAAAAGAGCTCGAACCTAACCCCATAGAGATAGTGTCTCCACACCTTCGGTGCGAAGACAAGCTGCAGCCAACTCTAAATCATGCGTGGGGTAGTTCGGCTCATGGACCTTGGTGGCGAGACGCGAAGGCTACGAGCTGCCGTCTTTGCATCGAGACAAAGACCCAAACCAATATGCGAGGCATCGGTGAATACAATAAATCCGTCACTCCCGGAGGAAGAGTGAGGACAGGAGCGGACGTCGACGGTCCTTTAACTCCATAAATGCTCGCTCACGGCGTCGCTCCAAATAAACTCTGCGCCCTTCCGAGTCAACTTGGTCAACGGGGCCGCAATACGAGAGAAGCCCTCAATAAAACGCCGATAGTAGCTGCTAAACCAAGGAAACTACGGATCTCGGACGCGTTTCGTGGGCTGACCCCACCGACGCATGCCTCAACCTTCGAGGGGTCCACTGCGACACCCTCCCTCGTCACCACGTGACCGAGGAACTTCACCTCCTCTGCCAAAACTCGCACTTCTCCGCTTCAACAACCGGTGTGCGCGGAGGGTCTGCAATGTAACCTCCAAATCTGCTCATGCTCCTCACGAGTCCTCGAATAAATCGGAATGTCGTCGATGAAGACTACAACAAATCGATCGAGATACGGACGGAAGACCTCGTTCATCAATGCATGAACACTGCTGGCGCATTGGTCAGTCAGAAGGACATGACCCGAAACTCGAAATGACCATAACGCGTCATGAATCTGTGGAATGTCCTCCTCTCGGACCCGAATCTGATGATATCCGGAACGCAAGTCAATCTTCGAAAAGAACTGTGCACCCTGCAGCTGATCGAACAAATCATCAATCCTCGGGAGCGGGTACTTGTTCTTGATCGTGACCTTATTGAGCTCGCGGTAATCTATGCAGAGCCTCAACGAGCCATCCTTCTTCTTCACGAAGAGTACCGGCGCTCCCCACGGCGAACTGCTCGGACGAATAAAGCCTAACTCACGCAACTCGTCCAACTGCTTCTGCAGTTCTTGCAACTCCAATGGTGCCATACGATATGGGGTCTTTGAAATAGGCGCAGTACCGGGCACGAGATCAATCTGGAACTCAGTGAGTCGACGAGGCGGTAATCCCGGAATCTCCTGAAACACATCAGGAAAATCGCAAACCACAGGCAACTGGTCGACGCTCACCACTAAGGGATCCTCTAAGGCACACGACATCAAACAAGACAACGGCTCTCCTCTGGGCTCAGCAATGAACTGGAACTGCGGCAAGCCAGGTATACAAAACGTGACTGTCCTCGCGGAGCAATCCAATATGGCGTGATACTCGGCAAGCCAATCCATGCCCAGGATGACATCGAACTCGGACATAGGCAAGGCAAACAGGTCGGCAGGCAAAAACATATCCCCAACCAGAACGGGGCAAGACAAGCAAAATCGGCCCAACACTGCAGTCTTCCCCAAGGGAGTCGATACTGTCAACCCCTATTACGATCCAACGGTAAACCAGTCAATCGGCAAAAACTCTCGGCCACGAAAGAATGCGATGCACCAGAATCAAACAACACACGTGCAATGCATGCAGATACTGGAAGTATACCCTCAACGACTCCTCCAGATGACTGAGGATCCTGCTGGGCCGCATAGAATCGAGCCTGAGCCGGCTGGGGAGGTGCCTGTCCCCTCTGAGCGTGCTGCTGCTGCTGTCGCTGAGGCGGTCGAAACTGCTGCCTCTGCTGCGGCCTCGGAGGCTGGTGCTGATGCTGCTGCTGAGGTGGCCTCGGTGGTGGGGGCTGCTGTCGCTGCTGCTGTGGGGGCCTCTGCTGCTGCTGTGGGGGTCTCTGCTGCTGCTGCGGTGGTGGAGGCTGCTGTGGACCTCTCTGCTGCTGCTGGGGGTGAGGACACTCCCACATACGGTGTCCTGTCGCACCGCACCTAAAACAAGTGCCAGAGAACTGTCTCGGAGGTGGTGCTGGAGGTGCTTTGGAGGTGCTGTTGGTGCTCGAAAGGCTGGGCGACTGTGCGCCTCTGCGGTGGTCGACCCTGCTGGGTAGTATTCAAAAGGAGCTGCCTCTTCCGGTCCCTCCTCGGACCGCAGACTGAGAACTGTCCCACTCAGCCTCAAAAATCTGGGCCTTCCGCACCACTTCCTCGAAGGTAGGAAGCTCATGCCCAATAACACGGCCTCGAAGACCGTAACGTAAGCCAGCCTCAAATCGGCGGGCTCTCCGCTCCTCATCATCCACTAAATATGGTGCAAATCTGGACAGTGCTACAAAACGAGCGGCATACTGAGCCACTGTCATATCGCCCTGCACCAAGGCCTCAAACTCCAATGCTCGCTGACGTCGGATGTGATCGGGAAAATACTGTCGGTCAAACCGATCCACAAAATCCTCCCAAGTCCATACAAAGTCAGCACCGGCTAGAGACTGACATCCACCAGTGCTCGGCCTCACCATGGAGAAGAAATACGGCTAATCGGACTCGCCGCTCGGTCGCGCATCCCATCGTCTCAAATATCTTCTCTACGTCGCGCGCCACCTCTCGGCCTACGGTGGTCTGGCTCACCCGGAAATGCGGGGATCGGCGTCGAAACTCTCAAAGGAGGGCACTCGAGCGCTCTTGCTCTGCCTGTGCTGGTGAAACGACTGGGGTCTGCTCTGCCCCTGAAGTGCGGCCGTCACGGCCTGCAGCTGCTGTAGCTGGGAAGCACTCACAGATACAGTCGGCTCCGCACTAGTCTCTGGTGGAGGAACTGCACCCATAGACTGGGCAGCATGAATCCCTGGCAGATGGGTGGCATCCTCAGGCGGGGCAATAGGGATCTCGGGTGGTGGGGCAGGAATCGTAGGTGGTAGTGCGGGAGCCGCAGGTGGTGGAGTCGGAGTCTCAGATGGTGGTGCGGGAGTCGATCGGGTCACTCTCCTGCGCGCCATATCCTACAGGAAAGAGCGAAGGTGCCTATCAACTTTGAAAACTCTCGAAGGCACGCTCGTTAAAGGTCGGTAATAAAGGATCGCTAGGCTACTCGAACTTATGACTTAAATCATTCATAGCAGACATGTAATGTTGTTTTTGGTTATTCTCGAGTTATGCTCTGATACCAACTTCTGTCACGCCCCAAACTCGGAGACCGGGCTCACAAAATTCCCGATCGCCGAATCCGGCGCCGACAGCCTCCGTAGAACCCCATTCTCGGCTCCCAGCGCCCATTCGCCAGGTTCCGATCCTGGGATGCTACAAGGAGGATTTTGTACATCAGTTTGATTCGTAATAAGCATAACCAAAGGCGTAACCCACAAACAACAACCAAAAACTCCATCACATTTCCACTATAATAAAAAACTTTCCAAGTACAATGGGCATAAGGGAAATACAATGAAGATAGACCAAAACTCCAAAAGAAGATCAGCCACGCGTCCAAGCCTCAGCGCTGCCAACGTCACCTGCACGCCACGGTCGTGCATAAGCTTATAGAAAGCTTAGAGGGTGGTGAAAGTGTATGCTCAAGGTGATAATGTAGTCATGCAGTATCAGAGTAATGCGGAACATGCTGATGAATGCTAAGAATCCCATTAGCCGTACCAAGGCCATGCGGTGCAAAGAATGTGTCGGCCATACCAAGGCCATGCAATGCAAAATGCAAGTCAAGCATACAAATCCTCATCTAAGTCCACATGTCAATACGGCTCAAATCTGGAATATCACCGGGGTCTAGTACACTCCAAGCCAGATTGCCGCCCCATCGCGCGCAATAAGGTGAGTGGAAAAGACCTCACTATCCGCCTGCCAATATCGGGCTCGGCTCGTCAATAGCGGACCCATTCCTCGAGCTGGTCAGACTCAGCCTAGCATTGCCCCCTACTCTCGGGCGGGTAAGGCCGCACCCCCTTCCAACCGACCACGACACAGTGGAAAGCGCAACCGGTAATCGGCAATCAGCGCTCATGCATCCACTCGGTCTAGACGTTGGAGCAACCTCCTGGTACCATAAGGGTTTAGGGACTTTCACCCAGGGATATCTATCGCACCCCATGTAGAACAGTATTTCCGGTATCCAATCCTGCCAACCACGATGCGTCTGTGGAGGCTATGGCCCTGATGTCGCTAGGGCGTACAGTCACAATATCACACAATGTAAATGCATGAATCACACTATCCAGTCATACAGCAATCCTGCGCGTATCGTGCGCTCATGTAGGGCAACACCCCCTGTACGGGAGCCCCTAAACAATCTGCCCAAAGGCATATGCTATGATCAGTCATTTCTCATATCAAGCATACGTATGATGCATATGATCATGAATCATGAAATTAAACATGCTATATAGGATGGATGATGTACATAACGAAGGTGGGCCTAGACGGCCTACACATAACACGCACGAGCCTAACAATGGGCCTTAGGGAATGTCATAATGCGGACATTTAACCACACTATACTTGCAATGTGGACGTCAAACCACCATTGCTCCCAAGGCATAGCCCTGACGTAAACATCATTACATAAATCATGCTGGGATCGTACATTGCAATGGACCTTAGGCACGTCCCATTAGGCCTTAAATACGTCAAATGGGCCATATCATATGGGCCTTGTATTCATCAAGTGGGCCACATCATTGGGCCGCACCAATGGGCCTTATGTGCATTGCAATGGACTATAAACTGTGGGCTTTAGAACGTATCAAATGGGCCTAATCTTATGGGCCTTATGTGTACCAAATGGGCCACACCAATGGGCCCCAAATGTACATCAAATGGGCCTCAACCCATAGGCCCCAATATGTCTTAATGGGCCTTAAACCATGGGCCCTTAATACCTCAAATGGGCCTCGACCCATGGGCCCATAATACATCAAAGTGGGCCTCAATCATGGGCCATAAGTACTGAGGTGGGCCTTACCTATATATCAAGGTGGGCCTCAACCACGGGCCTAAAAAAAATATACATATAATATAGTATATAATATATATATATAGTATATAATATATATATACATAATACATATAATATTATATGAAATATAATATTATATATATATATATATATATATATATATATATATACACACACACACACGCACACATCACAGTGGGCCCACACACTCATCACAGTGGGCCCACACACGTCACAGTGGGTCCACGTCCACCGTCCAGGCGGACGGTGGGAATGAAGCACATACATCAATGTGGGCTCCATGTGGGGCCCACCATAGTGTTTATATCCCATCCAGGACCGTTGATAAGGTCCAGCAGAGGCCTAGATGAAGGGTGAAAAGAATTTTCACCCTGATCCGAACTTCTGTGGGCCCAAAAAGGGTTTGAAGGTAAATATTCAATTCCACTCTGTTTCACACGATGTGGGCCACCCGAGTCTTGGATCAGTATCATATAATGTTACAATCAATGGCCCACCCATGAACGGTTTAGATAGTATATAAACATCAAAGTGGGGCCCATAGCTACGTAGTGGGAGGTGTCGTCACTGGCGGCGGCGGCATTGGCTCGGCAGCTTATTTTTATTTTATTTTTGATTTCTATAGTTGAGATTTTACCGGCGGGGTCCACATCCAAGCAATCCACCCCATCCAATGGCCCTCCATGGCTCTAAACAAACAAAACAAGCCCAATATTGGGCCTGTTTTGGCGTATAAACGCAATAGGGGAGGTTTTAACGATGAAGACCACCATTTGCTACGGTATGGCCCGCCCGAAGGTCTGATTGGTCCCATATTTCGGCTCAACGCCTAAAAGATGGTTGGGAAGGGAATGGATGGCATGGATTGAAAACATGCATCAAGGTGGGGCCTACATGAGTGGACCATTCCAAGCTTAAGGGAAAAACTTGTATTTGTGTTTCTCCCAACAGACGTCCAGCGTCCCTGGACGCTGGACTTGGCATATAGGTTGGAGGTGGGCCCTGCTTAGGTGGGCCACCAAGTGATGGGTGGCATGGAACCACACATATAAGGTGGGCCCCGCTTATAAATGGTTTGGAATAAATACCTACCTCATGGTGGGGTCCATTCAAGTGGGCCACACAACCTCATCATCATAACAACATAATAAAATGAAATAAAATAAATAAAAGAAATAAAATAAAAAGGGAGAGAGATAGAGAGTGAGACCGCGTGATGGAGGGACCCCGGCACTATGGGCCCTCCCTTGCACCAAATCATACATCAAGTGGGTCCCATTTTATGTGGCCCATTAAAAATTAAATCCAACGGTGGAGATCCCTTCTCCACCAAATTAAACGGTCTAGATGACCCTAAACATACAAGAAAATAAACATCATGATGGGGTCCATGGAGAATGGCCCCATCATGGAATGATCATGATGATCCAAGTGGGCCATCGGCCACATCTTAGGGTCCAATGTGAGATCCAAACCATTGATCGGTTGGCCTCACTTGGCCCATCTTATAAATATGAAAATCTACCCTATCAAGGCACCCACCACTTGATCTTCTTGCTCCCTTGGCTTCCTTAGTTTCTTGAGCTCCTCTTTGATGGTGGAAGATGAGAAATGGATGGTTGAGATGAGAGATCAAGGGGTAGGAGATGGGCCACACTTGAAACTTGGGAGAGAATGGGAGAGGGTCTCATACGTATGGTGCTCTCTCTTGGATTGGATTTTTAAAAAAATGAATAAGAGAGATAGTTGTAAAGGGAGAGAGAGAGAGAGAGAGAGAGAGAGAGAAGGAGATGGGTGATGGAGTGATGGGGGATGGTTTGGGTTGAAATTTGTGAAAAGGTGTATGGTTGTTGTTGAAATTTGGAAAAGAGGAGTGGTGAGGTAGAAAGAATGGTGGACTTTTGTAAAAGGTGGAGATGGGTTGATGTACTTGAGGTATGGGATGCTTTAATGGTTGATTGATGGGACTAATAGTAGAGATTCCCTCGAAATCCGCAATGCGCGGTGTTTCTTCGGAATAAACGCTGATCGGCATCTTCTTACCTGGGTATCGTTTCGGTGCGCAAGTCACGGCGTTGGAACCGCGGCGACGACGCGATCACCAAGACATAAGTTTCGGATCGAGCCGACGTCGGTGCGCGGGACCTGGCTTAGGATCGTGCGCAAATACCGAATATGGTGCGAAGGTTGCCGGAATTTGACCGGAAGGATCGCGGAAGCTAACGGAACAGTATGGATTAGGACACGGGTCTTACAGTCATCTTCACCGTTGAAAGAGCTTCATAGAAGCATTGGAGTATATGGGAAGAAGAAAAAGAGTAAAGTGGGTGCTTCTCTCTCCCTCTCCCTCTCTTTTTCATTTGTTTGGTGTGAAGATGTGATTGTGTGGCCCATCTGATGGGTTGTGTGATGTTCAAACCGTTCATCAAATGGACCTCACTTTGATGTGTGTATTACCCACATCATCTAACCATTTGGGTGGCCCACCTGGACAGCATGTCTGTGGGTGAGGCCCACCTTAATGAATGCTTGAGCAATGTCCAGCGTCTAGGGAGGCTGGACGCTGTAACTGTGAAGTGTTTGCTGACGGTGGATGTATTGACGTCCGAGAGCAAAAAGAAAAAGAAAAAGGATTTTGGGTGGGCCACTCATGCAGGCCCTACCTTGATATATGTTTCTAATCCAAGCCGTCGATTATGTTCCCCAGCTCATTTCAGGCGTTGAACCGAAAAATGAGGTTGATCTGGTTTCCTGGCGGGCCATGGTTTAGGAAACGGTGCTCTTACCTTTGATTTACTTCCTGATGCTCCCGAATATCAAAAACAGCCCAATCTTAGACTCGTTGGGATTGTATCAAGCCATGGTGACCAATGGATGGATTGGATTCGTCTGACGTGGGCCCCATCTACAAAATAGCACCGAAATTTAGTTTTTTAAAAAAAAAAACAGGCAGTAAAGCAGCAGCAGCTACTACTGTCAGAGCACGCAGTAGGCGGCTGACGGACGGGCGGACGGACTGGGGCTCACGGCCCCAGCTGTGGGCCCACCGTGATGCGTTTCGACCATCAACACCATGAATTTGATGGGTCCCCACAAACCAGGTGTCCATCCCAAAAATCAGCCTTATACGGGACTCAGGAGGGCCACACCATCTAAAATCATGTGAAAACATGTCTAAACATATAAAATCATTTGGTGGGGCCTACTTGAGTTTTGAATTTGATTGAAACTTGGTTTGGACCTCTAAGTTTATGGGACACATATAATGGACGGAGTAGATCTGGTTAATGTGGGTCCCACCTAGGATAAAAGAAAAAAAATAATAAATATGCATGTATATACGTTGACGTCCAGACTCCCTGGACGTCCAACGTTAAACAGGGCCCCCCCTTGCCCCAATTATGGACCCTACCATGATGTATGTTATACATCCATGCCGTTCATTTAATATGTTTCCTTTTATGATGCGTTGGTTCCAAAAATCAGTCATAAAAAGTTCTCAGATAGCCCACACCATCACCTTTCATGCGGTGGTATGCCAAGCCATGTGGAATCAACTGCTGGGGTCCACATGCAGCTTGAATCCACCTGAAACTCGGTTTGGACCCTTAAATTGGTGGGACACACACGGTGAATGGGTTGGATTTGTGAACTACATCACGGTGGACCCTAGGACCACATAACCATACCAAAAGTTTGGTGGACAAATAAATATTACGGTGGCTCAGTCCACGTGACCTTATAAACAGGTTGCATGGCAAGTAAAGATTGTAGTGGGCCCCTGACCCATGTAACTTTATCAACAGATTGGATGCAAGTAAATATTGCAGTGGGTTTCATGATCGTGTGACCCCATCAACAGGTTGGAAGAAAAATAAATATTGTAGTGGGCCCCAAGTCTATAAGACCTTATCAACAGGTTGGATGATAAATAAATATTACGGTGGGCCCAAGGTCCACGTGACCTTATGAATAGATTGGATTGCAAATAAATAATACAGTGGGCCTTAGGCCCATATGACCCTATGACTAGTCTGGATGGAAGATAAACATCATGTTGGCCCCAGTTTGGATGGACAGTATGTTGGGCCCTAAGTTGGGTGGAAAATAAACATTTTGGTGGGTCTTACTTAAGACCTATTTATGTATGTGTTGTGTCCACAATTGTGGACGTCCATCATGGAACATGTGACTTATCTATACCTTCCATCCTTATGGGACCCACCATGATGCATGTGTTACATCCAACCGTCCAACCATTTTTGGAAAATGATCTTTTTTTTTTTGGTTTGGGACGAAAATAAGACAGATTTATTTATCAAGTAGACCATAGTGCACGGTGAGGATTGAACGGCTATCTTTGAAATCCTTGAGATCTTATGATTAGATTGGGTGAGAAATAAATGTTATGGCGGACCTTGGAAATTTTAGTAGTGGAAATCATTATCACCGCTTATATTTGAGTGTGGCTCATTTGATATACACGTGGCCATGTGGTGTGGCCCACTTACCATATTTATGGCCCATTGTTAAGGCCCACCTTATTATATATGAGGTCCCTGTGATACGGCCCATTAGATGTATTTGGGGCTCATGGGTCGAGGCCCAATATGATGTATATAAGGCCCCTTTCAATGTGTGATTCCACCACGATAAATGTATTGTATATCCGCACCATCTACCCGTCTTGATGGCGCAGGGCCTGCTTGCTGCATGTGCTGGGCCCGCCTACACTGTACAGGCCCACCATGCTATGTATACTTCACCCACACCGTCCACTTGTGCGGCCCGCCTAGATGTTCGTATTTTGTATCCACCCCTTCCATAATGTTGGGATAGTGCTGGACAATGTTTGGTTGGTGCCGATTTACATGGATATGTTTGTACAAGTGCTGATCATCATATGTGGGCCATAGGTGTAGTGATACACATGTTATACCTACAACTATTGAAATGATTTTTTTTGGTGCGGCCCATATAAAGAGGCCCACCTTGATGTATTAGTGCGGCCCATTGAGACGTATTTCTGACCCGTATGTCGTGGCCTATTGTGATACGTTTCCGACCCATTTATTGAGGCCCGACTTGAATTGCATGAGGCCCATTGGTGCGGCCCAATGATGCGACCCACCATGATGTGTATATTAGGCCCAATGGTGCGGCCCAATGTATCGACCCACCGTGAAGTGTAGGCCCACCTGTGATGACTGTTTGAGGCCCACTTGTTGGATATTTGGGACCACCTTATGTTTGACTCTATGTGGACCACTCCTTGGGAGCAATGTTAGTTAAATGTCCACATTGCTGGGCAGTGATGGTTAGATGTCCACATTGTGACCCTTCCTTAGACCTTATCAGGCCTATTCTCATCATTCTCTTAGTGGGTTAACCCAAATAAGTGGGCCCCATTTACCACGGACGGATGGCTCCATGCTACCAGATTTGATATAACCACGGCCGAGGGCTGATCTTTATATTATGGTTGATCAGATGTTCATCTATGGACCCAGTCTTGTCTATGTGACCGGTCGTCGGTGTTGATTATCGATGCTGATTGTCGGTGCTAATTATCAATGTAGATTATCGATTTCGATTGTCGAGGCCGATTCTGAGTATCGAATTCGATTGCCAAGGCCGATTGTCGAGACCTACATGATGTATATGTGACCCGTAATTGAGGGTCATTGTGATATGTATTAAGCCTATGATGCATGGTCCATTTGATGTATTCAAGACCCATGTGTAGGGCCCACATGTCCTGTATTTGAGGCCCATGGGCAAGGCCCATTGTGATGTATTCATGGCCCATGGGCAAGGCCCATTGTGATATGTATTAGGCCCATGAGCAGGGTCCACCTGTTGTGTAAATGTGGCCCTTGAGTAAGACCATTGTATTGTATATTAGGCCCTTGTGTGAGGCCGTGGGCCCATTATATGTTTGACTCTATGTAGGCCATTCCTTGGGGGCAATGTTGATTAAATGTCCACATGGTCGAGGTCGATTATCGATGCTGGTTGTGGACACCGGTTATGAGTATGTGACAGCATAGCATCATGATACATGCCCATACGCATCATCTGCATGTTTGTTATGAGAGGTGGTTGATCATTGCATATGTCATTGAGCATGTTGTTATGAGACTCCCTGATGGGTGGAGGTTATCTCACATGAGTACGCGGTATGTGCAGGACTGATGCATGACTGGATTGTATGACTCATGCATCTCGCATTATGATTACTGTATGCCCTAGCGACATCAGGGCCGTAGCCTCCACAGGCATATCGTGGATGGCCAATTAGGACACCGGAAATGTTTGGTTCTAGTATACGGGCGCCATAAATGTCCCTGGGTGAAAATTCCTAAACCTCCGTGGCCAGGAGACGCCCCAACGTCGAGACCGAGTGGATACATGAGCGCCCGAGTGCCGAATACCAGGAGGCCGCGTCTCCCACTATGTCGTGGTCGGTTGGGAGGGGGTGTGGCCTTACTCGCCCGAGGGTAGGGCAATACTAGGCTGAGTTTGACCAGCTCGTGAATGGGTCCGCTATCGACGTGCCGGATAGGTATTGGCGGACTATTGGCAAGGCGGATAGTGAGGTTTCTCATGCTCACTTGGACTGTGCGGCTGGGAGAGCGGCAGTGCCATTTGGAGTGTACTAAACCCCGGTGATGATCCTAGAGATGAACTGTACTGATATGTGGACTTAGTGAGTAAGAGTTGCATATTCATTCATTCATCATCCACTATCCACTCGGGCTGGTGGTGCGCAACTATTTGTTACGTGTACCTTCGCAATGGTCAGGATTTCGGTTGGGGCGCGCGACTAACCTGAGATCAGGAGTTTACCACATTGGGTCTGACCATCCAAATTAGGTATGGGACTAGTTTGGATAGAAGTCCATTGTGATGGACCCCATAGCCTGTGATACTACTTACTACCATACCGACTTCACACTCCAGCATGGTCATTCCATTTGCACTGCATGTTGCATTACATCCGCAGCATATGGTATGGTTGATGCTATTCATTTTACTTATCAGGAATGTATATTATATTGCATCATCTGTATCTGATATTTGGCTCTCTACGACTCTTCATTTGCATACTGATTTGTATTGTGTATTTTAATATTGTATGATTTATGCACTTATCAATATTTCTGCTTACTCTGTTATCGTGTGATTTATGACTTTGTCAGTATTTTTGCTTACTCTGATAATTCATGATCTTGTTCGTATATCTGTTTATTCTGTTATTGTACGATTTATGGATCACCAGTATTTCCGGTCTTGTATGATGATGACATTGTATTGAATACTTGGTACTTATCTTGTGCACACACTTACACCACCCTCTAAGCTTTCTATAAGCTTATGCATGATAGATGCGTGCAGGAGATGTTAGGTTGCAGCATTGTTGAGCTTGGAGCGTGCAGCGGTCTTCTGGAGCTTGATTTTCGATTTATGTAATTTTTTCAGCATTGTACTCAAATGATTATATTAGTGGATATGTGATGATGATGATGTTGTCTTTGTGATTTGGGTATACTTGTGGTTATGCTTATTATGAGTTGAATGTAAAAAAAAAAATAAAAAAAATCCTTCTTGTAGCATCCTAGGATCGGAATTTGGCGTATGAACGCAAAAAGCCGAGAATAGGGTACTACGGAGGCTGTCAGCACCAAATTCGGTGATCGGAAATTTTGTGAATTTGGTTTCCGAGTTTGGGGCGTGACACTCCTCATATATTTTTGAGTAATATGCCTTTTGGAAGAAATAAAGAGCTCATCATAAAAGGAAAAAAAAAACTTAATAGGTTAGATGTTATCCACTAGGTGAACTATAACTTGTGGTCC
This sequence comes from Magnolia sinica, assembly GCF_029962835.1. Taxonomy (NCBI): domain Eukaryota; kingdom Viridiplantae; phylum Streptophyta; class Magnoliopsida; order Magnoliales; family Magnoliaceae; genus Magnolia; species Magnolia sinica. Next base: position 59,858,836 of record NC_080589.1, on the reverse strand, counting down.
AATCAATTGAACTTAAGACTAGAGTTGGACACGAATCGAGTTAGCTCGGTTAATTACCTCAACTTGACTCAGCTCGAAACTGGGTTCGAGTTGAGTTGAACTATTTTATTCAGCTCGAAAAAATTTTAAGCTGAGTCCGAGTTGGCCTAAGCTTAACTCGACTCGGCTCGGTCCACGACTCGAACTCGGAATGATTCGACTTGGATCAACTCAACCAAGTTATATAATATAAATACTCGATTGAGACTGTTAGTGCACTTATTTGTACACATATTCATCAATCACATGCATTTATATGTTGGTGAGCCAGTTGAGCCCTTTTAAGCTGAAGACTGAAGACATAAGAAGACTTGAGTAGCAAAGAAGTGAAGAACATGTAAATTAATGTGCATTGGTGACCCTAACCTTAGACCCAAAACAACATATCATTTAGATAATCCTAACCTTAATGGGTAAACCCTTGACTGATCATCAAGTTTCCTTAGGAGCCCAATTGGAACATGATAAGATAAGCTAAAAGAGGGAGACAAAATTGTTGTGCATCAAACAACCCAAAACAATAGTTTTCAAGTGGTCATCGATACATCGATAGGTTGTCGATTAGACTCGATGGAATCAAAGGACCGCTCGATGCAATCGAAGAAATAGTCTAACAACTAAATGAATTTTTCCTGGATTTTCTCGCTTCGATCTCATCAAAGGGCCTTTCGATCCTGTTGATAGAGTCGTTAGCTAGCCATTTTATAGCCATTGAAAGCGTTTTATCTTTAAGATAAATGTTTAGTTCTTGGACAATTTGATTGTTTTTTTTTTTTTTAATGTAATAGAAGCATATGTGATTCCCCGCACATATCCCTTATCATAAGCCTCTAAACTAATGATATTTAAGTAATCTACTTAAGATTTATTACTCTAATGAGAATTCCAATTCCGATTATGAAGATGAACTTGATCTGCACCTTGTTCTAAAGATTAGACATGAACCTACAGTCAAATCCTTGTCCAAATCACCTACAACACCCATCTAGGTGAATCCTCTTCGAAAACAACTATCCATTTAGTTGTAGGAGATTCCACCATCATCCCACCACCTTGGTCAGCTTATCGACACTTCATATTCAAGGAGCTTGATTGTAAAAGCTGGAACATCGGTATCAACAATCGTGGGAGCAATTGAAAAGCTAATTGAAGCACGGGAGAGCATTGATTAAGCATCTCAAATAATGCGCTACAAAGAGGTTCAATCTGACAAGTAAGTTATTAATTTTATAATCCATATACTCTTTCCTTGTGTATGATTAAGTGTAGAGTTTTTAACTCAGACTCAAATAAGTTTTTGTGTAGGACCTCTGATCTTGTGTAGGGGCGAATTCATTAGACACGAGTGTGTACGTGTTAGTATCCTTGACGAGCCTCCAAAAGGAGTGTACGTAAGGCGTTAGATTAGGAATGTGATCACTATACATGGCGTGTTAGTCTTTGTGGGAGCCTTCTGCAGGAGTGAAACATTGGGCATTCGATTAGGACTGCTAGTGGTTATTAGTTAGCTGATAGAAATTCAACTAAAGTCTCTTATAGAAGAGATTGATATGGGTGAATAGGTGTTCCTTCAAGATGAGAGTGTACGTGTGTTAAGTGCTTGTGTAGACTGTAAAAAGTTAGGGGTGAACCTATTGAAAAATCTTAATAGTGAATCTTGGTACACTCGAGGAGAGTGCGTCTGCGAAGAGTGAAGTATGAAAACCAAACCACTATATATGCTTATGTTTGTAATTGTCAGTTGATCATAATTTTATTGATGCTTATGTGGCTGATTAGTTAGATTGTATGAATTATTGAATTGGATTGTATGCTAGGTACTTAACTCATAAAGCACACACAAGCTCACTATCTCTTATAGACTAGTTGCTTAATTATTATATCTATTATATGTAGATGATTGGTCCCACTTTGGCTTAGAAGTGTGAGTGTTAATTTACGTTATTAGTTTTAATTAGTAAATTGTATTAATTAGGTAAAGAATTTTTAAGTGGTCATATTCACCCCCTCTAGGTCTTAGCCATAATTCTAAGCTTTGCCAAGCTTCCACATGCATCATGGTAGACAATTCACACAATTTCACTTGCCTACATGCTTGTCCCCAACTCTCTTTGTATTTTGGCACCCAGCTGGCTACTATCCATGACAACCTGGCTGGCCGTTGTCTATCGCAGTGGCAATGGAAGCTCTCTCTCTCTCTCTCTCTCTCTCTCTCTCTCTCTCTCTCCACTATCCATGACAACATGGCTGGCCGTTGTCTATCGCAGTGGCAATGGAAGCTCTCTCTCTCTCTCTCTCCCTCTCTCTCTCTCTCTATTTGAGTATTTGTATTTGGGCACCTGGTTAGCCGTTGTCCATAGCAGCTTAACTTGATGCCAATCAATTCTAAAATTTTATATATATATATATATATATATATAAGTTTTATGTATACATACATTAGTAGTTTATTTCATTATTATATATTTTATATATCATATATGTTTATCTTGAAATAAACATGTATCTTGAATTTATTATTATATATATGCTAATAATAATAAACATATTATGAATTGATGTGAGTCACGTTTAATGTTTATTATTAAATTATTAGAATTAATGTGAATCATGTTAATTAAAATTAATATGAATTATGTTTGATGTTTATTGTTAAATTGTTAGAATTAATGTAAATAATGTTGTTTGTTAAAATATTAGAATTTTAAATTATTAGTTTTAATCCATTGTTTAATTAGTCAAATTGATTTCTTTTTTAATTTTATTATTGTAGTACAAGATAATAGTTGCCCATTTAAGGATTTCAAGATTGTCGGGCATAAATATAGTGCAATTTTTTAGGCATATAAATCTTCAAATTATCCTATTTTTAAACAGTTTAAGGTTTAATAGATTTGAAGGTTTTTATTTATTATAATTTAAACACATATGCCTATTTTGGTTCATCATTCCTTTTCTGTCTTGATATATTTCTTGCATTTATTTCCATTATCAAATATCCATACTTTATGTGAGTACTTGACGTGGGAATCACTTGCTCTGGTGGTAGACTCTCAGGACTTTAACACCCAGTCAAGGTTCGAGTATCCATAGGTGGTGAAATCCCACTACGGCGTGAGTGTGTGTGCGTGTGTAAAAAAAATGTACGTAAAATTAATATTTCTAAAGAGGAAAAGGGAGATGCTGGTGAAATTTTGGCATGATAATTAAATTAGAAAATGAAATCATTAATTACAATCTATTCAACCTTGAATGAGTGACTAATTTAGACAGTTAGACAACTCTAGAAAATTTTAAGGGGTATTTAAGTAGAAACCACTTTGTGTTGATAAATGTTGAAAAGTTATTTTCTTATCTTTATATTTATAAATGGCTAGTGAGGAAGTTGGAACTCAAACTCGAACTCGACTCTTAAGTCGATGCTTGAACTTGGCCCGAGCTGGCCTGAGTTACTGACCAAATCAAGCCGAGCTGGGCAATCAAGCACAAGGACCAAGCTAAGCCAAATTTAAGCTGGGGTTGGCTGCTGGCTGCACCGAGCCAAGTTGTATTAAGCTTGACTCAATGTCCAGCTTTACTTAAGACCTCACTTTTGTATAAATTTTTGGTTATATTATTAATTTCTTCAAAAAAAAAAAAACATAATAAGAAATGTTAAAGTGAGCACTAAAATTAATAGTGCTCCTAGTATTATTGGGTTGCTTGGATAGTTTAATTGATCAATCTAATTTGTCTAAAGTTTAGAATACTCATGAGTTACCATGTCACCATTGCACTAATCAGATGATACAACATATCATTAATTTTGGCCTTCTCTTTTGTAGCCATCCTTTTTCCATGCCATTGATGGGATTGTTGGGATTAGCTAGCAAAGTGATTATTTAGGAATATAAGCAATCATTGATTGCCCAATAAATAAATGTATCAAATTTTGATTGTACCTTTTTTTAGAAGAGAAAAATTCATTAAAGAAGAGTGGACTATAGAGGGACATCTAGCTTTTGGGCTGATCCAAGACACCAAAAACCCCATACACCGACCTATCATATACCCAAACATGAACTACAAATAGAAAACCAACTTATATATGCGTTATCTTTTCTCGGATATTACCTATGCCCACTCGATCAAGGAAAATGAGGCCTAGATGTCCTATGGAAGGTGTAATGCCTACTGAAAAATCTTTTTGCCTTATGTCTTGCTCTTCAAGCATGCCAAACCATCCAACGCATCATTCCCTTCATGCCAGATGTGGGCAATTCACACCTGGCCCCGTTGTAACAACATGTTAATCCTGGCTTTCCAATACCACGATTTTCACTTAACAACACCTTTCTTGTTCAATGGCTCCACCACAAAGTGAGTCTCTTTCAACCTCTATCCTGGTGAAACCTTGCTACAAGTACAAAGAGAGGCCTTCAAACAATGATCTCATTTCTGTTCTATTATTGGATCTTATTCCATAGTGATAGAGAATGCAAAAATGAGGCCGTCTAGACAATCTCTACAAACTCCTCCTAAGTTCTTGAGGTTCCCTCTTGCTGACTTGTCAACGTTCAGTTTTACCCAGCCTTCTTATGGCTTCATCCACTTCACCAGCATTAGCTCCTTCCTCAGGGGTTGTTGTATGATGATCTTAATGTCTCCAAAGGCCAGCTGGCCGGGTGTCGTGACCCATCAACATCACTCAATTGGAAGATCCAAACCAGCCATCTCTTGATACACATAGTCATGGCGTTCACATTTACGTATGTCCCTAAAAACTGCTGGAATTCCTACTCCTCCAGATCTCCTAAAGCACCAGACTAGGAACTAAACCCCAAACTCTAGCTAGATAGTCCCCAGGGGAGATTGTTACCCACCAATGAGAAATACACCCCATAACATTTTGATCAGGCAAGAGGGCTACTTAAAAAATGGAGCTAAAGTAAGCACATACCTTAGCAACGAGATCTCCCACAATGAACAGATGATTCATGGACTTCATACTCGGCCGATGGGCCATTTCGATCTGACATAAGGAACATATAGACACCAACGAGATACATTTAGTTTAAATTCACTCATCCACAAGAATGGCCTCATGTAGAAGTCTTCAAACAAAATTTGAAACCTTAGGGGCCATCTTAGAATACTAGACCCACTTAGACCAGCCCCTACGAACTCCCCTAGCTCTACAAAAACTCACAAGTAAATTTTATTGAGAATGTACATGGGGGCTTTAGGGGCCAAACACAAATGTCTTCCCTCTGTGAAGTACAGAAATCATCCTCTCGAATGTGTTCCAACACCACACGAGGAATGAGTCTTGCCAAGGAGGAAGGTGAGCACATGCCCTCTGGCCACAAAAGGGCCTTAACTTTCATCTCCTAAGAGACTCAGGAATATCGGATATGAGCCAAGGCCCATCCACTCCACTTCTCACAAATTGCACTCTCCACGACCCACCAACCATTGAACCTTGTCATCAATCATGGGAAAAAACTTAGAAATGCTAGACCAGGGGGAGAGAGGTTAGAGGAAGACACGCCTTCACCTGCAGCAGTCCCCCTCACACCCATACTTTGCTCATATGAAATAGGCGCATTAACTATCCTCGCTACCTATGCCAATTTTTATCCTGAAGTTGTTCATTGTTTTTTTCATATTTTTTTATCCCCAACTATAACACCCCGCACCTCTGGTATGCAGGTGTTACCATTTAAAACTTACATCAATGGGGTCCAGAATCAATTAACAACAACTTGAACCCAACGTATGCAGGATGGGGTTCTTAATCATCATTGAAGCCATCCATCAGAGGCCCTGGGAGCTGGGTCGAAGCCTACAACAAATGCGAGGTAAGCCTAACCAAACTTTCCCAAGTTAAGACAACTTTTAATTAAATGAGACATAGAAAAATGCACTAATGATAGGCCTTCGAGGACTAGTAAATAGCCAACCAAAAACCCATTGCGTCTGAAGTTTCCATTTGGAAGTTAAAATGAAACGTTCGACTAATCCAACCATGGGTTGGAGTATATTGGCCATAAATAGGGTCTAAAGCATGTGATACAGCCCACTTGGGCCTCAGTCCCACCCCAAACTAGGCCAGGACCCCTAAGTGGGGATCCCAAGACCATTGGACAGGGTGAATTTGTCACAAACATCATAGTGGACCCCACACAAGGTGCGTGTGCACCCCGTGCACCTGTGTACGACGTGCACTGGACGAGCCAAGTCGGTCAAACTGACTTTGACCTAGCTCATCCACAAAAAGGCGAATTTCTCCCGTTAACACGCCGTTTGAAAACAGACAAATGATGACCCTCAAAGTGGCCTACCCTAGCCACTTTTGGAATGATCCGAGCCATCCATCGGACTCGTGCGGCCTGTCTTGCCAAAACCTTATAGGTTTTTGAACCCATGCAAAGGGATGGTGGTTTTGGGATGAAACGATCAGAATCTCATGTGAGGCTGGGATCCAGAATGGTGGGCCAACCTGTGGCCACATGGGTGGCCCACGATCGGTCTAATTATGCCATCCCAGCCATCAATCGTCTAGCTAAAGCCACGCTCTTCCATTTTAAAAAATGGTCGAACAATAGCCTACACCAAGAAAAGTAAATAGGGGGATTTCCCTTCTAAGAAGTAATTGCTGGCATAGTTCCAACCGTTCCCTGGGCCACGTGGAGAAATCCTAGCCCTTCCCTGTAAGGTGGTATGAGTCAATGGAGAGAAATGCTTCATGTCTTGAGAAAATGACAAAAATCAGAATATCTCATGAGATATTCTAAAACTCACGTTTGAGGTTCAAAAAGTGGGCCCTGCTGTGATCAGTAGTCCCATCTAGTCCTCTTAAATGGACTGAATCATAACTAAATATATTAGATAGTGATCTGCCATTAATGGCCACTCATCTTCCCCATTAAACCACCAAACTCATGATCACGAGATGGGCCCCACCGGGACTAAAATTTTACTTTCCTGGTGGGCCATTGTAGTGGGAATCCATCCCCAGGATCAAATGGACCCCATGCATTGCCATTTTTCAAAGATGGCCCATGAAAGTGTAGTTTCTTTCGTAGTCATCGGAGTCTCTCTCCCACGCCTATAAAAGGGCACTATTGCCCTTGGGACCTACACTACAAAGGAGAGAGAAGAGAGAACGAGTGAAAGAGGGAGGAGGGTTATCGGCTGTGCGACTCGGTACCGCACTGCATCGAGTCGACCCACCTGTGTTGGGTTGAGTCAGGTTAGTGAGGACCCTCTCACAGATCCTCCGAGCCGACGAAACCAGCCCTGGTCAGGACTGTTGGACGTGCCAACCATCTTCCCTACTACCAAGTGGGATAAGTATGTGGGCATCTCTCTCGACCTGGAAACATAGCAACTGAGTTTGAACTCAATGGGCCACACCTTGCACAACAAGACCACGAGAGTAAAGAGCTCGATGAGCCATGCCTACACCAGCATTAAGGATCACAATCAGGGCCTAAAGCCATGCATAGGGCTGAAGCTAAGCTTCTATCAGGCCATGTGCAAGGCTAGAGTCAGGCCTTCATCAGGACAGGTTAGGGGCTGAAAATGTCCTTTCACTAGGCCTTTAACTGGGCTAAAATGAGGCTTTATTAGGCCGTGTAAACAACTAGAAATCAAACATCCAGCTGGGACTTGTACTAAGCTGAAAATAGACCATAGGCTGAGCTGAAAACTGACCTCCTTATGGGCTTTGGAATGGACTAAAAGTAGACCCTTAGCTGGGCTTGGTGGTGGGCCAAAAACGGCTTCTAGATTGGGCTGAGATCAAGCCTTCATCCAGTTGCGCATCGAACTGAAACCCAACCTTCATCAGTCCGTACAAAGTGGCTGAAAATCAGCTTTCATCGGGCCGTGCTAAGGTTAGGCCCTCATCAGGTCATGTATGGGACTGAAAATGTCCACATATAGGGCCATACAAAGAGCTGGTAGTGGGCTTTTAATTGGGCTCAAAAGCACCCTCTGATGGGCCACGAAAATGGTGAAATCTGGCCCTCAGCTGGGCCTATAAGTGGGCAAAAAATGCAGGCCTTAGGTGGGCCATGGAAACACATTGCACAAAGGCTGATATCAACCTTGAATCTAGGTCAAAATCAGACCTAAAAACGGGCCGAGATCGGCCTAAGCATACGCCAGCCTAGTGGGCTGCACTTTATTCCAGAAATCCTGTGGGCTACACCACACATCGCAGCGGGCTACGTCCCATTTCAGTGGGCCGCATGTTGCAAACAATTAGGCTCCACACTGCAAACAGGTGGGCCAGACCATCAACCCACCTTACCATACATTGTAGTGGGCCACGTCCCAGTAGGCCTCACTACAACTATAGTGGGCCGCACCAAGGGTAAACCCCAGTGGGACTTACCATACTGTGCAATGGACCACTCTCAAATAGAAATAGGGCTGTCGAGTTGGGTTGAACAGGGCCCAATACGGACCAGTTTCTGGGCCTTCCATTTCTTAGGCCAAGGATGACCTAGGCCAGCCCCATTTGGGCTTATATTTGGACCCAATAACTGGGCCAAAACAGGCCCAGTTTGGCCCTTAGAAAAGGGAAATTTTGGGCCCCAATTTGGGCACTTGTTGGGCAAAAGTCTCTTGAGCCTGATCACCCTAGTGCAGGCCCAAATAGCCCTATTTATGAGAACCTTCAAACCCACACAACTTCAATACATTAACCTTGAGAATATTTGGCTATAAACTTAGGAGGTCGTTTGCGTGAATTAGGCCACAAAGTGTACACGGGGACATGAATCAAGAACGGTTAGACAACTCTTTAAGGTGATGATTTTCTTTCCCTTGAGCTTTCCATATCTATACTGGATTAGGGATTGCCTTTTATAGTAGTTGTAAATGATATCCTAGAAGTGGATGATCATTCGATTTGGCTGCTTAATGCATGCTTATGATTGGTTAATTATCATATATATCTTAGAAGTGATTAAATCATTAGTACACTTGAATGTATGTCGTAAGATTAATTATTGGATTAGTTTACTTTGTTACATGTCTTAGAAATTGTTAAACCACTTGATTAGTTATTTAAATACATGTCTGAGAATTAATTTAACTATTTAAACATATGCCTTAGAATAGACCAAAGTACTCGGTTAGTTCACTTAAACTTATGTTTTAGAACTAATTTGAATACTTAGATGGTCTAACTCATGCTTTAGAATTTATTAAAATACTTGATCAATTAACTTGACACATGCCTTAGATGGATTAGAACACTTGACTCATTTGCCTAAGTGTAGGTGTTAGAATTGCCCAAGCTACTTGACTAGTTACTCAAATACGTGAATCACATGCCTAGTTCATGCCTTGGGGACTAATAAGTTATGATTTTATGACTCTTGCATTTATATGAGATTTACTTTGATTGTTGATTCATGTCTGAACCTCCATGCAATACCCTCATATTATTGTATTGGTTGCAAGACACATGACATTTGAAATCTCTCTATGGAAACCTCTACTTAAAAAGAGTCCGTACTTAGGGTGTAACAGAACTGTTGTGAGAAGACTAGACCCTCAACACGGAGGTTATGATTAGTGGCATTGATTTATGGGGTCTTACCATCTATGGAGTGATTCCACCTATCTGACTAGGGAATGAACCCTTCCACATTTTTGTCGCCAATGCTTAATCGTGTTTGTATCATACATACCGACTCACTTTAATCGCTGTATTTTATATCTTCAATATTTCCTTCCTAGTTGGCATATGATGGTAGTTCCCATATAGGGAGAGTTGATTGGCCACGTGTTGACGAGTTCTATACACACCCTAAGGCGGTAAAACTCATGGGCCGAGGATGGTGGTCATGGGACACTATACCCGAGCCATCGGCCTACGCTAGTGATGATCCCCCATAGTGACCTTCAGTTCTATTAAACCAGTTGATAATAATTGGACTAATAATCGCTTGGCTAATCATGTATACATGAAAAATTCAGACCATCATCTATCAATTTACGTACGTGATGTATGATGGCAGTCATTTTGCGGTACGTGATGTATGCATGCAATGTGCTTCGCTAATGGCTAGCCTTTGCATAGGTGACTATTGAGGGTCAAATATTGCATATCAGACCCCAGTTTTTACCTGAATTTTCAAACATGATACTGTTTAACGGCCCGATTTAATCGTGTTTGTGATGCAGGGCGTATTCACGAGCATGGACTGAAAAGGGAGCTCAAAACATGGATTTAACGCTCTGATGACACTAAAGGCAAGGGACACACTCCAGAGAACCAAGACTGAAGAATTTACATGCCAGGGATCCGAGAAAATCAAGTCATTCACGTTAAAGAGGCCCGAAATTGGTGAAGAATGCAAGATCACATAGTTCCCGCCATCTGATTGGCTCAAAACTGCATACATGGCCTAAGGGCCATAAATTAACCATACATATCAAATTTTAACCTTCAGATCATTGTAGAAGTGGCCCAACAGACATATCAGCCCACACATCAACAATTTAAGGCCCACCTGATATTTGGATCTGCTTCAAGTTTGGGGTCAACGTTTAAAATGAGATGGGTAAGCAGATGGTCGGTGTGGATTTTGTAGAAACATCAAGGGACGTACTTTATGCAGCGGGCGTGCACACATAGCATTCTCACCTACATCACACCAGACCATACCACGGTAAAAAACGGCCGCTGACCGAGCTCTCCCTCTCTAACTCCACTTCTTTCTTGCGAAAGAAACAGAGGTTGCGGCTCTTTCTTATGGGCCACCACCATGATTCGACGAACCAATCCGAACCGTCCATAAGACTTGCACGGCCCCTCTCACTCAGACCTAGGAGAGATAATTTAAAGAGGACAGCTTGATCGGTTTTCAACCGTCCAAACGCAGGACGGATGGTAGGAAGAAAAGTCGGTGGGCCACACTGAAATCAGTGTAAAAACTGGCCATTCCCGACTATTTTCTTGAGGGAAAATGGGTGGACGGCTTGGATCTCTCATTAGAAGCCGATCATGGACCTCACCATCGTCACAGCGTCACCGGTGTACGCAGGCCCTGTTTTCGCGGCTGCTGCTGACCTGTTTTGGGACTCTTATATGCCCATGGTGATGATCGGATGGCCGATCTGGTCCGTCCATCGTGTAGGCCACTCGAAAACGTCCCAAGGGATGTTATTTGTTCGAACAGAATCATAGGAGCATGGGCGTTGGGAGGATCCGTTTTTGCTGCAAAAACAGACTTCTGCGCCGACTCATCTGCGGAGGTTCCTGATCGCCTATGGCAGTAAGGAGGCTCCCGTTCGCACACAGATACGGACGGATGCTTGGGCTGCCTATAAGAAAGGAAGAGAAAAGGGAAACGGGGGGCATCCACAGCTGGGACGTCAGGAGCAAGGCAAGAGAGAAAGAGAGGAAAACGGAGATTGAAGGAGGGATTGAAAGAGAAGAGACGAGAGGCAGGGACGCTGCTGGGTGGCTGGAACGAGAGAGAGAGGCTTGGTTGGGACAGAAAACGGGGAGCAAAAGGAGTTGCTTTTGGCTGGACGTGAAAGGGAGCGCTGAAGAACGGCTGTTGGAACATGAGAGAGGGAGAAAGCCAATAAGTTGTCTTCTTCTCTTCTTCTCTTTTTCGTTTTCTTTTTCTTTCTATTTGCTTTGGGTTTAGGCCAATCATGTGTGGCTAAACCTCTTAGCTAGGGCTAAGAGGTGAAGCCTGTAGCGAGATGGGAGATACTGTTTCATGCGTTTAAGTTAAAATTTCTGAACTGAACTTGGTTTTAAGTTGATTATTAAAGGAATATTCTTTTCAGTCTTTAATGGTCTGTTGTGACTGAAATTACAATGGGTTTGCAATGGCTTTGAATATTTCTTTTTCCTCTTTTTTTTGTGTTCATGAAGTCAGGAAGCCCTGTTGTTCATCATTGTTCCATGGGCATGGTAGGATGACAGTACCCTTCCTGATCTTCATACATTGTTGGTTGGTTGGTAATTAGTTTAATTCTGTTGTTTACTTTGTCTCCTGGGCATGGTTTGGTGATGGAATCCATTCTAATTCATATACCTTTCATCTCTTGAAAACCAGATCAAGTAAGTTCAGTTTGAATTCCATAATCCTTGATGCAGGCATAAGATCTCCCTGATCTCTACAAGTGGATCCTTTGAAACCCTAGTTTCCTTCCTCTGAATTCCTTAAAGTTTTAGATAATTGTTCCACAATTATTTCTTAAATTCTACTTGGTTTAGATCACATCTTAGTCTAGTTCTAGTTCTACTTGGTTTCAGATAACGTACAGGTATCAGTCCCTGTGGATTCGACCTCGGTCTTACCGAGTTTATTACTACATCACAACCCTGCACTTGGGGTGTGAACAAGTTTTTGGCGCCGTTGCCGGGGACTGATGGTTACGATTTTTCTAAAATTAATTAGTTTTAGAATTAGGTTAGGATTAAGATTTTACTTACTTTAGGATAAAAGTTTTTATTTTATTCTATTGTTTTTAGAACTTAACCTGTTTTCCTATTTTGTAGGATCCTGACATAAGTTCTTAAATTGGTAATTCCTTCCTAATTTCTCTACTTTTTCTATTTTTAGAATTAAGGTTTAAATCTTAGAAATTTTCTAACTCTAGTATTTCTCTGTTTGTAGGAAATAATTTATTTTTAGAAACTTTCCTCTTTTGTTTTTAGAAACTAGGTTAGTTATTTCCCTTTTTAGAGATTAACCTTCTATTCTTGTTCTCTAGTAACTTTCTAATTCTAACTCTCTTAGAATCTAATTTGTTTCCTAAATTATTTTTAGAATTTTTGTTTAGAAACTAACCTTCTTATTTTGTAGGCCTTTAAGATAGAAATTTCTAATTCGGTAAGCTCCTTCTCTACTTTCTATTTTTCAGTTCTCTTTCTAATTTACTTTCTAGTTTAGGGCTCCCTTCTTGTAGAAATTAGTTTACTGCTATTTTTCTTTTAAAGGATTGCTCTTCTCTTTTTTAGAATCTAACTTATTTTATTTTGCAGGTTTTTAACTTAGGACTCCAATTTGGTAATTTCTTTCCAACTCTCTCTTTCTTCCTAGATTTTCTTTTCCCTTCTTAGGATTAGGCTTTGAATTTAGTTGAGGGCTGCGAGTGTTTCATGCCCAAGTGGGCCCGTGACGACACTCGACGTCTCTTGACTGAAGGAGGATTAGTTGAGGGGTTGACTATCCATCGCAGGACTAGATACCGCTCGAAATCCCCTGAGTTAACTGAAGTTATAGCTGAAGACCAATCTCCTCTACTTCCACCCAGGGTGGAGGATACCCAAGATGAGAATGAGGTGCAACAGGCACCCCCGCCTCGTACTTTATGAGATTATCTACAACCGGCGGGAGTGAGTATGCCCTCATGCATGATTTTTCCTGAAAACACAGGACAAATGGACATCAAGCCAGGAGTTATCCAACTCCTTCCCAAATTCCATGGACTTGAATCAGAGAGTCCATATTTACATTTGAAAGAGTTCGATGAGATTATAGCTACATTATGTTTTCCTAATGTATCTGAGGATACAATTAGGCTGAAACTCTTTCCTTTTTCCTTAAAAGAGAAAGCTAAGACGTGGTTACATTCACTGCGTCCTAGATCCATTGGCACATGGAACGACATGCAGAGGGAATTCATAAAAAAATTCTTCCCACATCATAAAACGATTAGCCTCAGAAAAGTAATCATGAACTTTGCCCAAAAGGAAGATGAAACATTCTTCCAATGTTGGGAAAGGTTCAAAGATTTGGTCAGTTCATGCCCACAACACGGATTTGAAATGTGGCGCATTATAAATTTTTTCTATGATGGACTGACATCTTCCATGCGCCAAATGGTCGAGACAATGTGTAATGGAGAGTTCATTAATAAAGATGTCGACGAGGTATGGGACTACCTCGACAGTTTGGCTGAAAAAACACAATCTTGGGACTATTACCCAAAATCAAACACCACGGCTAGGCTGACTCAATTAAAGGAGAAAGGTGGATTATATCTCTTGAAAGAAAAGGATGATCTCAAGTGTAAAGTGACTACGCTCATAAGGAAAGTTGAGGCCATGGAAGGAAAGAAGGATAAGGTTAATGAAATTGTTTGCGGCATTTGTGATTGCAACATTCATACAACTGAAAATTGTCCTACAATACCCGCCTTTCGAGGAGTATTGAATGAACAAGCTAATGCCGTAAATAACTATCAAAGACCTTTTACTGGACCTAACTCCAATACATACAATCCTGGTTGGAAAAATCATCCAAACTTTAGTTGGAGGAATGGACAAACGGCTACTCCTCCAGGTTTCTTCAATCAAAATCCAAATCAAGTGAAACCTCAAGAGGAACCGGTTCAAAATTCCATACAAGAGCTGGCTCAGGCTATGTGGGGAATTACAGATTTTATGCAAAAGATAGATTCTCGTATGACGGTTATAGAAAAGGGGATGCTTCCTGCACAACCTCTCCCCAATCCTAAACCGCAGTACGAGATTAATGATCCCAGCTCTTCAAATCAGATGGGGCACGCTAAATCCATCACCACTCTTAGGAGTGGAAAGATCATTGATAAAACTCTTCCGGTTAGGCCCGAAAAGCCTCAAGAACCAGAAGAGGAAAACAATGATGGATCCAGTGATGCCCCACAAAAATTAGAACCGGAACTTCTAGAGAAGCCAGTTGCTCTGTTCCCCCAACGGTTGGTTTCACCAAAACCTTTCTCTAACTCTCAGGATATTCTAGAGGTGTTGAAACAAGTGAAAGTCAACATTCCTCTACTTGATGTCGTGAAACAGATTCCTTCATATGCCAAATTCCTAAAAGACTTATGCACGACCAAAAGATGGCAAAGTATTTAAAAGAAAATCTTCTTGACCGAGAAAGTGAGTGCCATCCTAAAGCAAGACGTGCCACAGAAATTCAAGGATCTCGGTAGCCCAACCATATCATGTGTAATCGGGGACCATCGAATTGATCATGCACTTCTTGACTTAGGAGCGAGCGTCAATCTGATTCCCTACGCGGTATACAAACAGTTAGGTTTAGGTGAATTAAAATCGACCCTAACCACACTACAACTTGCTGATCACTCTGTTCGTGTACCAAGAGGGATAATTGAAAATGTGTTGGTCCAAGTTGACAGATTTTACTACCCTGTAGATTTTATCATCCTGGACACCGAACCCATCAATAACATAAGCACTCAGATCCCCGTCATTCTTGGTCGCCCATTCCTTGCCACTTCAAATGCAATTATCAATTGCAGGAATGGTGTCATGACTATGTCTTTTGGAAGTATGACATTGGAGTCAAATATCTTTTTCAATAACGGCAGAAACTTAGACGAGGATGACGATTTCCACAACATTAACATGATTGACTCTTTCGTGGAAGATACGACACCTCTAACCTTATCCTCTGACTCTCTAGAGACGTGCCTGGCCCACTCCCATGATTTTGATGATGACATGATTAGGGAGACGTGCGCCTTGCTTGATACTGCACCGGTACTTGAAGTTAACCGGTGGAGGCCACAATTTGAAGAATTGCCACAAACCGATGTAGTGCCTCTACCGTCTAACCTCAAGCCGCCGAAACTTAACCTAAAACCTTTGCCCTCTGATTTGAAATATGCCAATTTAGGTCAAGATGAGACATACCCGGTGGTGATCTCTGCCCACCTAGAGAAAGAACAGGAGAGTATGCTCATATCTACTCTCATTGAGCAAAAAGGAGCCCTGGGATGGATGATAGCGGACCTCAAGGGAATCGATCCCTTGATTTGTACTCACCGCATATATCTTGAGGATAATGCAAAAACCGCTCGGCAACCACAACGTAGACTAAATCCAAACATGAAGGAAGTGGTTAAGGCCGAGGTTCTTAAACTATTGGACGTGGGTATTATATACCCTATATCTGATAGTCAATGGGTGAGTCTAACTCAAGTGGTCCCTAAGAAGTCCGAAATCACCATCGTAGCCAATGCTAATAATGAACTCGTGCCAACTAGAGTCACTATTGGTTGGAGAATGTGCATTGACTACAGAAAGTTGAATACCGTCACGAGGAAAGACCACTTTTCTTTACCATTCATTGATCAGATCCTGGAAAGGTTAGCTGGTCATTCCTATTACAGTTTCCTTGACGGATATTCGGGCTACAACCAGATAGAGATAGCCCCTGAAGACCAGGAAAAGACCACATTTACATGTCCCTATGGCACCTTTGCTTATCGAAGGATGCCATTCGGACTATGTAATGCCCCTGCCACCTTTCAGCGATATATGCTTAGTATCTTTTCTGATATGGTGGGGCAATATCTAGAGGTCTTCATGGACGATTTCTCTGTTTACGGTCCATCGTTCAGCCAATGCTTGGAAAGTCTTAAATGTGTGCTGAAAAGATGTGAAGAAAAGAACTTGGTACTTAATTGGGAGAAGTGTCATTTCATGGTTCAGAAGGGAATTGTCCTTGGGCATATCATCTCGTCCAAGGGAATCGAGGTAGATAAGGCAAAAATCGATCTTATCTCTAACCTAACTCCACCCAAGAACATCAGAGACGTGCGATCCTTCTTAGGACACGTAGGATTTTACAGGCGATTCATAAAGGACTTTAGTCTCCTCTCTCGTCCTTTATGTACTCTTCTTCAAAAGGATGCTCCGTACGAGTGGACTGAGCAATGCCAGGAAGCTTTCACCAAGCTTAAGGGCACATTAACCAGTACACCTATCATGCAACCACCCGACTGGAGCCTTCCTTTTGAGCTTATGTGCGACGCTTCTGATTATGCTCTTGGGGCGGTCCTAAGCCAGAGAAAAGATAAGAGGCCCTACGTCATTCATTACGCAAGTAGAACTTTAAATTCTGCCCAGGTGAACTACTCGACTATGGAAAAGGAACTCTTAGCTATAGTGTTCACCTTGGACAAATTTAGGTCCTACTTGATCGAATCCAAGATCATTATCTACACAGATCATGCGGCACTTAAGTATCTTCTTTCTAAGAATGATTCTAAGCCCCGTTTGATACGATGGATCCTTCTACACCAAGAATTTGATTTGAAAATTAAAGATAAAAAGAGAGTAGAGAACGTAGTGGCCGATCACCTTTCTCGCCTTAATACCTCTGAGTCCCTTGAGACGACTCATATCAATGACATGTTCCCTGATGAACAACTGTTCAGAGTCTCCCATTCACCTTAGTTTGCTGATATTGCTAATTATCTTGCTACAGGTGCCATACCGACACAGTGGACTGCGCAAGATAAGAAGAAATTCTTCACCGAGGTGCGCAACTTTTTCTGGAATGATCCTTATTTATTTAAATATTGCCCAGACCAAATCCTAAGGAGATGTGTACCAGACGATGAGCATCAGAGCGTCATCTCCTTCTGTCACTCACAGGCCTGTGGTGGTCACTTTTCTGCTAAAAAGACCACGGCCAAGATTCTGCAGTGTGGCTTTTACTGGCCCACTATGTTTAGGGACACTCATGAGTTTTGCAAAGCTTGTGAGCGTTGTCAGAAATTGGGAGCATTATCCCGTCGAAATATGATGCCTTTGAATCCCATCCTTATCATTGAAGCATTTGATTGCTGGGGCATCGATTTCATGGGACCATTCCCCCAATCGTTTGGAAATCTGTATATTTTGCTCGCCGTGGATTATGTCACTAAATGGGTCGAAGCGATTCCGTGTCGAACTAATGACCATCGCACGGTCATTAAATTCCTAAAAGAAAACATCCTTTCTCGATTCGGAACACCTCGAGCCATCATTAGTGATGGGGGCTCACACTTTTGTAATAGACCATTCGAGAGCTTAATGAAGAAATACGGTATCTCTCATAGGGTGAGCACCCCATATCACCCACAGACAAGTGGGCAAGTTGAGATTTCTAATAGGGAAATTAAACACATTTTGGAGAAAACGGTTAACCCTGACCATAAGGATTGGTCAATCCGATTGACTGATGCCTTATGGGCATACCGTACTGCCTTTAAAACCCCTATTGGAATGTCTCCCTTTAGACTTGTCTATGGGAAAGCTTGTCACTTGCCTGTGGAGCTGGAACACAAAGCGTACTAGGCGATCAAAAATCTTAATTTCAATCTGGACAACGCTGACTCGCTACGCAAACTTCAATTGAATGAACTGGAGGAAATCCAGAATGATGCGTACGATAATTCGAGAATTTACAAGGACAAGATGAAAGCATTTCATGACCAACACATTTCGCGAAAATCATTCACGCCTGGTCAGAAGGTCCTTTTGTACAATTCTCGATTACATCTCTTTCCGGGTAAGCTTCGATCCCGTTGGACTGGCCCTTACATTGTTGTTATTGTTTTTCCTCATGGGGCCATTGAAATTAGAAATCCCGCCAATGGCAAGGAGTTTAAAGTCAATGAACATCGATTGAAACCATTTGTCGAGAAATTTGATTCAGAGGACATGTCCATGACCTTGACTGATCCTGTTTACCAGGATTGATCTCCTAGTCTAATGGAGGTATAGGTAGGTTTATCGCTTTCATAGGACTAGGGTAGTTGCCTTATTTGTCTGGCTGAAGACGGTAAACTTAGCGCTCCTGGGAGGCAACCCAGCTCTTCATTTCATTTCGTTTTTATCATTAGTTAGTTCAATGTTTGTGGGTAACATTGCTGCAAACCCTCACGAGACTACAACTCGTCCACTAGGGGCAACCTAGGGGTTTAAAAGCTTGTTGCATACACTAAATGCAATCGAGAGCACTTACGAAAGTGGTATAGGTAGGGTTTTATTTTTGTTATTTTGTATTTTACTTCTGATTGGTTTCTTTCTTGTGCTGACCCGCTCTTATGTAAATATCTTTGGAAAGCCTCTTGATTCTTTCATCCAGGTACTATCTTTCCATCACTCCTCTTATATTTTCGTTGTCCCATGTGCATTGCATGCCTATTTCTTTTACATTGAGGACAATGTAGATTTTAGGTTGGGGGTGGGAGATTAGGTTTCCTAATCTGTATTTTCTTGGTCTTAAGTGAAAATTGTGAAAATTTTTAATTTTTCTGAAATTTCGTATGAATTCAAAGTGATTTTGATGGCCATCTGGGACACTTGGAATTACAAAATACATGATGTTGGTAATTTATGACTCTTGGATTCAGAGTTTGAACTATTAATCCATGATTAGAAGTTTTAAACATTGATTGAATCATAATTTTACATGTCACATCTCGCTTACACATTAAGGTTCCATTCGATATTGAAGGATTAATTTGGTGATCACTAAGCTTGAAAGGAACCAACTTGAGAAATTGAAAAGATTGGGCAAATGGTTTTCACCATAGGTTTGCTTCCTACAGGTGAAGGTTTGATTCCCCAAGGTTGACATTCATAAACTTTTTGGCAACCGGTCTTTACCATAGGTTTGCTCCCTATAGGTGTTGATTCGATTCTCCTCCTTGGCTGTACTTTTAAAAAGTGGACATAGTGTGAAAATCATCAAAAGCTGGAAGAATGAATCAAGCTTTGGTTTAGGTGTTGGTTATCATGAATTCTCTTGTGGTTACCAATGATATCCTGAAATGGAGAAGTGAATTTTAATAAAGTTAAGCCGAGATTACACTATACACTCATGGAACTCATTATTTAGAATCGTTCTAATTAATGGATTAATATTTGAGCTTGATTATGAAGTTTACCGTGAGCTTGATCTCAGGAGAAAGTAATGCCAACATTTATGAATCATAGAATTCGAGTATCTAAATTGTTTTTCACAAAATCTCTTGAGTTTGTAGAAATTGTCCTGTAATTCTTAATTTATTTTTTGCATACCTTGCTCGGGACTAGCAAGATGCTGGTTGGGGGTTGTGTTGAGGGTCAAAGATTGCATATCAGACCCCAGTTTTTACCTGAATTTTCAAACATGATACTGTTTAACGACCCGATTTAATCGTGTTTGTGATGCAGGGCGTATTCACGAGCATGGACTGAAAAGGGAGCTCAAAATATGGATTTAACGCTCTGATGACACTAAAGGCAAGGGACACACTCCAGAGAACCAAGACTGAAGAATTTACATGCCAGGGATCCGAGAAAATCAAGTCATTCACGTTAAAGAGGCCCGAAATTGGTGAAGAATGCAAGATCACATAGTTCCCGCCATCTGATTGGCTCAAAACTGCATACATGGCCTAAGGGCCATAAATTAACCGTACATATCAAATTTTAGCCATCAGATCACTGTAGAAGTGGCCCAACGGACATATCAGCCCACACATCAACAATTTAAGGCCCACCTGATGTTTGGATCTGCTTCAAGTTTGGGGTCAACGCTTAAAATGAGATGGGTAAGCAGATGGTCGGTGTGGATTTTGTAGAAACATCAAGGGACGTACTTTATGCAGCAGGTGTGCACATAGCATTCTCACCTACGTCACACCAGACCATACCATGGTAAAAAACGGCAGCTGACCGAGCTCTCCCTCTCCAACTCCACTTCTTTCTTGCGAAAGAAACAGAGGTTGCGGCTCTTTCTTATGGGCCACCACCATGATTCGACGGACCAATCCGGACCGTCCATAAGACTTGCACGGCCCCTCTCACTCAGACCTAGGAGAGATAATTTAAAGAGGATAGCTTGATCTATTTTCAACCGTCCAAACGCAGGACAGATGGTAGGAAGAAAAGTTGGTGGGCCACACCGAAATCAGTGTAAAAACTGGCCATTCCCGACTGTTTTCTCGAGGGAAAACGAGTGGACGGCTTGGATCTCTCATTAGAAGCCGATCATGGACCCCACCATCGTCACAGCGTCACCGGCGTACGCAGGCCCTATTTTCGCGGCCGCTGCTAACCTGTTTTGGGACTCTTATATGCCCATGGTGATGATCAGACGGCCGATCTGGTCCGTCCATCATGTAGGCCACTCGAAAACGTCCCAAGGGATGTTATTTGTTCGAACAGAATCATAGGAGCATGGGCGTTGGGAGGATCCGTTTTTGCTGCGAAAACAGACTTCTGCGCCGACTCATCTGCGGAGGTTCCTGATCGCCTATGGCAGTAAGGAGGCTCCCGTTCGCACACAGATACGGACGGATGCTTGGGCTGCCTATAAGAAAGGAAGAGAAAAGGGAAACAGGGGGCATCCACGGCTGGGACGTCAGGAGCAAGGCAAGAGAGAAAGAGAGGAAAACGGAGATTGAAGGAGGGATTGAAAGAGAAGAGATGAGAGGCAGGGACACTGCTGGGTGGCTGGAACGAGAGAGAGAGAGGCTTGGTTGGGACGGAAAACGGGGAGCAAAAGGAGTTGCTTTTGGCTGGACGTGAAAGGGAGCTCTGAAGAACGGCTGTTGGAACATGAGAGAGGGAGAAAGCCAATAAGTTGTCTTCTTCTCTTCTTCTCTTTTCCATTTTCTTTTTCTTTATATTTGCTTTGGGTTTAGGCCAATCATGTGTGGCTAAACCTCTTAGCTAGGGCTAAGAGGTGAAGCCTGTAGCAAGATGGGAGATACTGTTTCATGCGTTTAAGTTAAAATTTCTGAACTGAACTTGGTTTTAAGTTGATTATTAAAGGAATATTCTTTTCAGTCTTTAATGGTCTGTTGTGACTGAAATTACAATGGGTTTGCAATGGCTTTGAATATTTCTTTTTCCTCTTTTTTTTTGTGTTTATGAAGTCAGGAAGCCTTGTTGTTCATCATTGTTCCATGGGCATGGTAGGATGACAATACCCTTCCTGATCTTCATACATTGTTGGTTGGTTGGTAATTAGTTTAATTCTGTTGTTCACTTTGTCTCCTGGGCATGGTTTGGTGATGGAATCCATTCTAATTCATATACCTTTCATCTCTTGAAAACCAGATCAAGTAAGTACAGTTTGAATTCCATAATCCTTGATGCAGGCATAAGATCTCCCTGATCTCTACAAGTGGATCCTCTGAAACCCTAGTTTCCTTCCTCTGAATTCCTTAAAGTTTTAGATAATTGTTCCACAATTATTTCTTAAATTCTACTTGGTTTAGATCATATCTTAGTCTAGTTCTAGTTCTACTTGGTTTCAGATAACATACCGGTATCAGTCCCTGTGGATTCGACCTTGGTCTTACCGAGTTTATTACTACATCACAACCCTGCACTTGGGGTGTGAACAGTGACGGCCCAACTTCCAAACAGATGAGCATCCCCGGGTCGATGATGCATTCATGCATCCATGCATATAATAAGACTGCATTTGCTATGTTTTGTTTGTCTGTTTGTTTTATGTTATTTCTTGTCTAGGGCGACGTGTGTAATTTTGAGGGGAAATCACACTGAGCTGGTCACTCATTCATCAATGTTCAACCGTATAAAGGATGTAGGCACAGGGACAGATAAATGCGCAGCAGACCCTAAGACAGCTGTAATCGAGGAAGAGTTATACACGATGAGGAGCCACACCAGGAAGCGATTGCATACTATGGCTTAAACTAGTAGATCCAGTTGAGATAGTTTGTTTTGAACATTTTACATTTGAGGTTTTTGTATTTGGCCCCCAGCTGAGTGGGCTAGGATATTATTCTCATCTTAGTTATATTTATGCTATGCTTGATTCTCGCTATTTGTACTTTGATCTCATTTGATTACCATTAATCTTTTATTAACTCCTGGATTTTTAGGATGCAAGTCATATACTCGGATCCTGAAAATTGGGGCGTTACACCAACTTACCCTCTTCCTTCGACATAGACAATTTCTTCTAACTAAGCCAATGCAGATTTTTCTTATTATCAGCCCAACCCTAAAGAAGTTTTCAAAACACCTCTCCATTTCAGTTAACACCTACACAGGGACTGATGAAGCTGCCATTGCATGGATGGGTATACCACTGAGGATGTGGTTGATAAGAGTTACTCTGCTAGCCGATGACAAACATCTACTGTCACGCCCCAAACTCGAAAATCGGGCTCACAAAATTCCCTATCGCCAAATCCGGCGCCGACAGCCTCCGTAGAACCCCATTCTCGGCTTACTTCTGGCCCATGGTTGAGGCCCACTTTGATTTATATGTAAGGCCCATGGGTCGAGGCCCATTTGATGTATTAGGGGCCCATGGGTTAAGGCCCATTAAGATGTATTAGGACTTATGGGTTGAGGCCCATTTGATGTACATATGGGGCCCAATTGGCGAGGCCCATTTGATACACACAAGGCCCATAAATTAGGCCCATTTAATGTATTGAAGGCCCAATGGGATATACCTAAGGTCCATTGTAATGTGCAGTCCCATCATGATTTATGTAATGATGTTTACGACGGGCTATACCATGGGAGCAATGGCGGTTTGACGTCTCCATTGCAAGTATAGTGTTGGTTAAATGTCCGCATTATGACTTTCCCTAGGGCCCATGCGTGTAATGTGTAGGCCGTCTAGGCCCATCTTTGTTATGAACATCATCCATCCCATATAACATGTTTAGTTCCATGATTCATGATCATATGCATCATATGTATGCTTGATATGAGAAATGACCGATCATAGCATATGCCTTCGGGCAGATTGTTTAGGGGCTCCTGTACAGGGGGTGTTGCCCTACATGAGCGCACGATACGCGCAGGATTGCTGCATGACTGGATAGTGTGATTCATGCATTCGCATTGTGTAATATAGTTACTGTACGCCCTAGCAACATCAGGGTCGTAGCCTCTACATACGTATCGTGGTTGGCAGGATTGGATACCGGAAATACTGTTCTACATGGGGTGCGATAGATATCCCTAGGTAAAAGTCCCTAAACCCTTATGGTACTAAGAGGTTGCTCCAATGTCTAGACTGAGTGGGTGTATGAGCGCTGAGTGCCGATTACCAGACGGTTGCGCTTTCCACTGTGTCATGGTCGGTTGGAAGGGAGTGCAGCCTTACCCGCCTGAGAGTAGGGGCAATGCTAGGTTGAGTTTGACCAGCTCGAGGAATGGGCCCGCTATTGACGAGGTCTTTTCCACTCACCTTATTGCGCGCGATGGGGCGGCAATCTAGCTTGGAGTGTACTAGACCCCGGTGATATTTCAGATTTTGAGCTATATCGATATGTGGACTTAGATGAGGATTTGTATGCTTGAGTTGCATTTTGCATTGCATGGCCTTGGTATGGTCGACATCATTCTTTGCACCGCATGGCCTTGGTACGGCTAATGGTATTCTTGGCAGTCATCAGCATGTTCCGCATTACTTTGATACTGTATAGCTGCATTACCACCTTGAGCATACACTTTCACCACCCTCTAAGCTTTCTATAAGCTTATGCACGACCGTTGCGTGCAGGTAACGTTGGATCGCAGCAGCGCTGAGGCTTGGATGCGTGGCAGATCATTTTGGAGCTTTTGGTCTATCATCATTGTATTTCCCTTTATGCTCATTGTTCTTATAAAGTTTTTGATCATAGTGGAAATGTGATGGAGTTTTTGGTTGTTGTTTGTGGGTTGTGCCTTTGGTTATGCTTCTTACAAATCAAACTGATGTTGAAAATCCTCCTTATAGTATCCCAGGATCGGAACCTGGCGAATGGGCGCTGGGAGCCGAGAATGGGGTTCTACGGAGGCTGGCGGCACCGGATTCAGCGATTGGGAATTTTGTGAGCCCGATTTCCTAGTTTGGGGAGTGACAGAAGTTGGTATCAGAGTATAACTCGAGAATAACCAAGAACAACATTACATGTCTTCTATGAATGATTTAAGTCCTAAGTTCGGATAGGCTAGCGATCTTTTATTACCGAACTTTAACGAGCGTGCCTTCGAGAGTTTTCAAAGTTGATTGGCACCTTCGCTTTTTCTGTAGGACATGTCGCCGCGTAGGAGAGTGACCCGATCGACTCCCGCACCACCACCCGAGACTCCAGCTCCACCACCTGCGACTCCCGCACTACCACCTACAATCCCTACTCCACCACCAGAGATTCCTATTACCCAGCCTATGGATGCAGCTCCTCCACCAGACACCGGTGCGGAGCTGACCATATCCATGAGTGCTTCCCAGTTATAGCAGATGCTGCAGGCTGCGATGGCCGCACTTCAGGGGCAGGGCAGACACCCTGTCGTTTCACCAGCGCAGGCAGAGCAGGAGCGTGCTAGTGCCCTCCTTCATGAGTTTCGTCGGCTCGATCCCCCACATTTCCAGGGTGAGCCAGACCTGACCGTGGCTGAGAGATGGCGCGCCGATGTAGAGAAGTTATTTGAGACGATAGGATGCACGACTGAGCGGCGAGTTCGATTAACCGTATTTCTCCTCCATGGTGAGGCTGAGCACTGGTGGGCGTTAGTCTCCCGAGTAGCAGGCACTGATTTTATTTGGACTTGGGAGGATTTTATGGATCAGTTTGACCGACAGTATTTTCCTGATCA
The DNA here is from genome assembly GCF_029962835.1 of Magnolia sinica. NCBI lineage: Eukaryota > Viridiplantae > Streptophyta > Magnoliopsida > Magnoliales > Magnoliaceae > Magnolia > Magnolia sinica. The sequence continues at coordinate 59,833,425 of NC_080589.1, read as the reverse complement.
CATCCGACAACAGCGAGCATTGGAGTTTGAGGCTTTGGTGCAGGGCGATATGACAGTGGCTCAGTATGCTGCTCGTTTTGTAGCACTGTCTAGATTTACACCATACTTGGTAGATGATGAGGAGCGGAGAGCCCACCGATTTGAGGGCGACTTGCGTTACGGTCTTCGAGGCCGTGTTATTGGGCATGAGCTCCCGACCTTCGAGGAAGTGGTGTGGAAGGCCCAGATTTTTGAGGCTGAGTAGGATGGTTCTCAGTTTGATCGCGGTCAGAGGAGAGACCGGAAGAGGCAGGCTCCTTCCAGTGATACCCAGCAAGGTCGACCACAGCAGAGGCGCACAGGTCGCCCAACCTTCCGAGCGCTAGTAGCACCTCCAGCACCACCTCTGAGACAGTTCACCGGCACTTGTTTTAGGTGCGGTGCGGCAGGACACCGTATGTGGGAGTGTCCTTGCCCCCAGCAGCAGCAGAGGGGTCCACAACAGCCTCCACCACCGCAGCAGCAGCAGAGACCTCCACAGCAACAGCGACAGCAGCCCCCACCACCGAGGCCACCTCAGCAGCAGCATCAGCACCAGCCTCCAAGGCCGTAGTAGCAGAGGCAGCAGTTTCGACCACCTCAGTGACCCCAGCAGCAGCAGCATGCTCAGAGGGGACAGGCACCTCTCCAGCCGGCTCAGGCTCAATTCTATGCAGCCCAGCAGGATCCTCAGTCATCTGGAGGAGTCGTTGAGGGTATACTTCCAGTATCTGCATGCATTGCATGTGTGTTGTTTGATTCTGGTGCATCTCATTCTTTTGTGGCTGAGAGTTTTTGTTGATTGACTGGTTTGCCATTGGAGTCTGCTCGTGAGGGGTTAACAGTATCGACTCCCTTGGGGAAGACTGCAGTGTTGGGCCGATTTTGCTTGTCTTGCCCCGTTTTGGTTGGGGATATCTTTTTGCTTGCCGACCTGTTTGCTTTACCTATGTCCGAGTTCGACGTCATCCTGGGCATGGATTAGCTTGCCGAGTACCACGCCATATTGGATTGCTCCCGGAGGACACTCACGTTTTGTATACCTGGCTTGCCGCAGTTCCAATTCATTGCTGAGCCCAGAGGAGAGCCGTTATCTTGTTTGATGTTATGTGCCATAGAGGAGCCCATAGCGGTGAGCATCGACTAGTTGCCTATGGTTTGCGATTTTCCCAATGTGTTTCAGGAGATTCCGGGATTACCGCCTCGTCGACTCACCGAGTTTCAGATTGATCTCGTGTCCGGTATCACGCCTATTTCGAAGGCCCCGTATCGTATGACACCATTGGAGTTGCGGGAACTGCAGAAGCAATTGGACGAGTTGCTCGAGTTGGGCTTTATCCGTCCGAGTAGTTCCCCGTGGGGAGAGCCGGTACTCTTCGTGAAGAAGAAGGATGGCACATTGAGGCTCTGCGTAGATTACCGCGAGCTCAACAAGGTCACGATCAAGTACAAGTACCCGCTCCCGAGGATTGATGATTTGTTTGATCAACTGCAGGGTGCACATTTCTTTTCGAAGATTGACTTACGTTCCGGTTATCATTAGATTCGGGTCCGAGAGGAGGACATTCCGAAGACAGCATTCAGGACGCGTTATGGTCATTTCGAGTTTCAAGTCATGTCCTTCGGACTGACCAATGCGCCGGCAGTGTTCATGCAGTTGATGAACGAGGTCTTCCGTCCGTATCTCGATCAGTTTGTTGTAGTCTTCATCGACGACATTCTGATCTATTCGAGGACTCGTGAGGAGCACAAACAGCATTTGGAGGTTACGTTGCAGACCCTCCGTGTACACCAGTTATATGCGAAGCTGGAGAAGTGCGAGTTTTGGTAGGAGGAGGTGAAGTTCCTCGGTCACGTAGTGATGAGGGAGGGTGTCATGGTGGACCCCTCGAAGGTTGAGGCAGTGCGTCAGTGGGGCCAACCCACGACTGCGTCTGAGATCTGCAGTTTCCTTGGTTTAGCGGGCTACTACCGGCGTTTCATTGAGGGCTTTTCTCGTATTGCAGCCCCATTGACCAGGTTGACCTGGAAGGGCGCAGATTTTATTTGGAGTGATGCCTGCGAGTGAGAATTTACGGAGTTAAAGGACCGTCTGACGTCTGCTCTTGTCCTCACTCTTCCCTCTGGGAGTGACGGATCTATTGTATTTACTGATGCCTCGCATATTGGTTTGGGTGCTGTCCTGATGCAGCACGGGAAACTAGTGACCTTCGCGTCTCGCCAGCTCAAGGTCCATGAGCTGAACTACCCCAGCATGATTTAGAGTTGGCTGCAGTTGTCTTCGCATTGAAGGTGTGGAGACATTATCTCTATGGGGTTAGGTTCGAGCTCTTTTCTGACCACAAGAGCTTGAAGTACCTATTCTCGCAATCTGAGTTGAACATGAGGCAGAGGCGCTGGATGGAGCTCCTGAAGGACTATGATTTCGATCTCCAGTACCACCCGGGTAAGGCGAACGTGGTGGCGGATGCCCTCAGCCGTCAGCCACGAGGCCTGGTGGCGCATATGATGATTCAGGAGTGGAGGATGTTTGAGGATATAGCAGAGTATGACTTCGAGTTCGGTTTGCAGTCTACTATCGTGCAGTTATCTAGCCAGTCGATTCAACCCTCTCTTGTTGCAAGGGTGATCGAGGCTCAGCAGACAGACGAGTCGTTACAGGATTACCGAGCAGAAGCCGCATCAAAGGAGCAGGCAGATTGGCAGATTGATTCTGATGGTGGACTTTACTTCAGAGGCCGATTGTGTGTCCCAGATGTTCCATAGTTGCGCAGAGATCTTATGACCGAGGCACATCGATCGCGGTTTTCTATCCATCCTGGCTTGACGAAGATGTATCGCGATATGAGGCGACAATATTTTTGGGCGGGGATGAAGCGCCAGATCGCCAGTTTTGTGGCCGAGTGTGACACGTGCCAGCGTGTCAAGGCCGATCATTAGAGTCCCCCTGGTCTATTACAGCCGTTGAGTGTCCTGATGTGGAAGTGGGAGCATGTGTCAACAGATTTTATTATGGGCTTGCCGAGGACTTAGCGCGGTCATGACGCCATCTGGGTTGTTGTGGATCGTCTGACGAAGTCGGCACATTTTATTGCGATACGTGCGACTTGGCCTTTAGACCGGCTTGCGAGATTATTCATCGAGGATATTTTGATACTGCATGGCGTTCCAGTCTCGATCGTTTCTGACCGAGATCCGAGGTTCACGTCTCAGTTTTGGGGGAGCTTCCAGAGAGCGATGGGGACTGATTTGCAGCTCAACACCGCGTACCATCCACAAACCGATGGCCAGACCGAGAGGGTCAACCGGATCCTTGAGGATATGCTTCGGGCCTGGGCGATTGATTTCGAAGTAGCTGGGATGAGCATCTGCGATTAGCTGAGTTCGCATATAATAACAGCTATCAGGTGACCATTGACATGACTCCTTTTGAGGCACTATATGGCAGACCATGCAGATCACCGAGTTATTAGACCGAGGTTGGAAAGCATCGTCTTCTAGGTCCCGAGCTTGTGCAGGAGACGTCAGAGGCTATTGATATCATCAGGCAGAGGATGCGCATAAATCAAAGCCGGCAGAAGAGTTTTGCTGATCGTCGGCATCATCCCTTAGAGTTTGATGTAGGAGACCATGTGTATCTCAAAGTCTCACCCATGAAGGGCGTAGTTCGATTTGGAGTGTAGGACAAGCTTGTCCCGAGATTCATAGGACCTTTTGAGATCACTGGGCGCATTGGCGCCGTGGCCTATCGGCTTGCCTTGCCATCTCAGTTGTCTGGCGTCCACAACGTTTTTCATGTCTCCATGTTAAGGAAATGTGGGTCAGACATTGTTCCTGTCATCGATTGGCAGCCATTAGAGGTTCGTGGGGACGCTTCCTATATTGAGCAGCCAGTCCGTATCCTTGATCGGAAGGAGCAGGTCCTCCGGACCAAGGTCATTCCGTTGGTGAAGGTTCAGTGGGGTCACCATTCTATTGAGGAGGCTTCTTGGGAGCGCGAGGCTGAGATTCGAGAGTGTTATCCCCATCTTTTTGATGATTGATCATGTGTTGTATTTTGTATGTTATCTCTGATATTATATGATGATGAGTATGTTCCTTCTTCCTTGTGAGTTCTGCTTAGTTGCGATGATTATGTAAATTTCGAGGACGAAATTTCTATTAGGAGGGGAGAGCTGTAAGCCCCATATCCTAGACCGTACCATTCCATAGGCTTTCGTGGTCTTCCCGGTCGAATTCCGGCAACCTTTAACCCTTAACCGGTGTTTGCGCGCAACCCTGATTCTCATGCCATCAACTCGAGTCGACTCAACTCAGGACTCGTACCTTAGCGACCGCGTCATCGCCACGGTTCCAATGCCGCGACTCGCGCACCGAAGCGATACCCTGGTCGGGAGATGTGGGCCAGCATTCAGTGCGAGGAAAACGCCGTGCGTGCGAATTTCGAGGGAATCTCTACAAGATGTCACATCAATTAATCAACCCATCAATCCCATCATGTAAAGGACACATCACCTTTCACCTTTTCCCAAGCAAGCCCCAAAGTCAAAAAGTTCTTACACAAGCCTTACCTTTCTTACAACTTTTGCCACAAAAGTCAAAAAGAAGCTCTTACACCCATCCCTCTCTCCCATCCATCACTCCATCACCCATCACTCCCTCTCTCTCTCTCCCCCTTTACAACTCTCTCTCTCCTTCATTTTTTTCAAAAATCCAATCCAAGCAATAGAGCCTCATGTCCAAACCCTCCCATGGTGAGAAAATGCAAGCGTGGCCCACCTTTCCATCCCTAGATCTCCCATCCTAGCCATCCATTTCTCATCTTCCTCCATCAAAGAGAAGCAAAAGGAGCTAAGGAAGCCAAGGGACCAAGAAGATCAGGCGGTGGGTGCTTTGATAGGGTAGTTTTTAATGTTTTTAAGATGGGCCAAGTGAGGCCAACCGATCAATGGTTTGGATCTCACTTTGGACCCTAAGTTGTGGCCGATGGCCCACTTGGATCATCATGATCATTCCATGATGGGGCCATTCTCCATGGACCCCATCATGATATTTATTTTCCTTGCATACTTAGGTTCATCTAGACCGTCTAATCTAGTGGAGAATGGATCTCCACCGTTGGATTTCAATTTTATGGGCCCACATGTAATGGCCCACTTGATTTACGTTGTAGATCATCGAAGGGAGGGCCCATAGTGCCGGGGTCCCTCCATCAAGTGTGTCCCACTCTCTATCTCTCTCTCTCCCTCTCTTTTTTTCTTTATGTGTGATGATAAGGAAGTAATGTGGCCCACTTGAATGGACCCCACCACAAGGTATGTATTCCATCCAAAACACTTGCAAGTGGGGCCCACTTTGCGTGTATTGTACCCACACCATCCATCAGTGGTGGCTCACATGAGCAGGCCTACCTTGCATGGCCAGACAGTCCAGGGACGCTGGACGTTTTGGTTGGGAAACACAAATATTGGCTTAGTTCCAAAGACAATGGGGGAGGCCCACTTATTTTGGCCCCACCTTGATGTATGTCTTTAATCCACACTATTCATTCCTTTCCCAAGCCCCTTTTAGGCGTTGAGCTGAAAGATGGGATCAATCAGACCTTCGGGCGGGCCATACCATACCAAATGGTGGTTTTCACCATTGAAACCTTCCCTGATTGTCTATACGCCGAAATATGCCCAATATTGGGCTTGTTTTGCTTGTCTGGAGCCATGGAGGGCCATTGGATGGAGTGGATTGTCTAGATGTGGACCCCACCTATAAAATCCTCAAGAAAACTAAAAAAAATATCACAGCAGGCAGCTGCTATGTCAGATGGCAGCAGGCGCTGCCTGCGTACAATGCCTGGACGGGCGGACGTACAGCTACCCACGGCTGTAGCCGTGGGCCCCACCTTGATGTTTATTTATCATCCAACCCGTTCATGAGGTGGGCCACTCTCAGTAGTGGGCCCCCTCCAGATTTCGAGTCCATCCAAGACTCAGGTGGCCCACATTATAGGAAATAGTGTGAAGTGAACTCTACCATTGAAACCCTTTTTGGGTCCATAGAAGTTTTGGATCAGGGTGAAATTTGTTTTCACCCTTCATCTAGGTATATGTGGCCTTATCAACGGGTTGGATGGAGTCTAAACATTATGGTGGGCCCCACATGGAGCCCACAGTGCTATATGTGTCTTGCTGCCACCGTCCAGGCGGATGGTGGAGCCCACTGTGATGTTTGTGTTGAGCCCACAGTGAGTGTGCTCGTGTGCGTGCATGTGTGGGTGTGTACATGTGAATGTGTGTATATATATATATATATATATATATATATATATATATATATATATATATACACACACACACATAATATTATATTATATATAATATTGAATGTACTATGTATATATATATTTTATATATTTTATTATATATAATTTGCTTGTGATGGGAGGCCCATCTCAGTTTATTGGTAGCCCGTGGTCGAGGCCCACTTTGATATGATTTAAGGCCCATCTCAGCTTACTTTTGGCCCATGGTTGAGGCCCACTTTGATTTATATGTAAGGCCCATGGGTCGAGGCCTATTTGATGTATTAGGGGCCCATGGGTTAAGGCCCATTAAGATGTATTAGGACCTATGGGTTGAGGCCCATTTGATGTACATATGGGGCCCAATTGGTGAGGCCCATTTGATACACATAAGGCCCATAAATTAGGCCCATTTGATATATTGAAGGCCTAATGGGATATACCTAAGGTCCATTGCAATGTGCAATCCCATCATGATTTATGTAATGATGTTTACGACGGGCTATACCTTAGGAGCAATGGCGGTTTGACGTCCCCATTGCAAGTATAGTGTTGGTTAAATGTCCGCATTATGACTTTCCCTAGGGCCCATGCGTGTAATGTGTAGGCCGTCTAGGCCCATCTTCGTTATGAACATCATCCATCCCATATAACATATTTAGTTACATGATTCATGATCATATGCATCATATGTATGCTTGATATGAGAAATGACCGATCATAGCATATGCCTTCGGGCAGATTGTTTAGGGGCTCCCGTACAGGGGGTGTTGCCCTACATGAGCGCACGATACGCGCAGGATTGCTGCATGACTGGATAGTGTGATTCATGCATTCGCATTGTGTGATATGGTTACTGTACGCCCTAGCAACATCAGGGTCATAGCCTCCATAGATGTATCATGGTTGGCAAGATTGGATACCGGAAATACTGTTCTACATGGGGTGCGAAAGATATCCCTTGGTGAAAGTCCCTAAACCCTTATGGTACCAAGAGGTTGCTCCAACATCTAGACCAAGTGGGTGCATGAGCGCTGAGTGCCGATTACCAGACGGTTGCGCTTTCCACTGTGTCGTGGTCGGTTAGAAGGGGGTGCGGCCTTACCTGCCCGAGAGTAGGGGGCAATGCTAGGTTGAGTCTGACCAGCTCGAGGAATGGGTCCGCTATTGACGAGCCGAGCCCGGTATTAACAGGCGAATAGTGAGGTCTTTTCCACTCACCTTATTGCACGCGATGGGGCGGCAATCTGGCTTGGAGTGTACTAGACCCCGATGATATTCCAGATTTTGAGTTGTATCGATATGTGGACTTAGATGAGGATTTGTATGCTTGAGTTGCATTTTGCATTGCATGTCCTTGGTATGGCCGACATTGTTCACTCCCCAAGTATAGGGTTGTGATGTAGTAATAAACTCGGTAAGACCGAGGTCGAATCCACAGGGACTGATACCTGTACGTTATCTGAAACTAAGTAGAACTAGAACTAGACTAAGATGTTATCTAAACCAAATAGAGTTTAAGGAATAATTGTGGAATAATTATCTAAAACTTTAAGGAATTCAGAAGAAGAAAACTAGGGATTCAGAGGATCCACTTGTAGAGATCAGGGAGAACTTATGCCTGCTTCAGAAATCATGGAAATTAACTAGACTTCCTTTGATATAGTTTTCAAGAGGTGAAAGGTATATGAATTAGAATGGATTCCATCACCAAGCCATGCCCAGGAGACAAAGTAAACAACAGAATTAAACTAATTTCCAACCAACCAACAATGTATGAGGATCAGGAAGGGTACTATCATCCTACCATGCCCATGGGACAATGATGAACAACAGGGGTTCCTGACTTCATAAACATAAAAAGGGAAAAGAAATACTCAAAGCCATTGCAAACCCATTGTAATTTCAGTCACAACAGACCATAAAAGACTAAAAAATATTCCTTTAATAATCAACTAAATCAAGTTCAGTTTATGAATTAAAGGCACAAAGTAAAATCTCCCATCTCGCTACAGGCTTCACCTCTTAGCCCTAGCTAAGAGGTTTAGCCACACATGAATGGGCTAAATTCAAAATCAACAACAGAAGAAAGAGAAAGGAATTAGGAAAAAACCAGGTCCAGGTCCAGCCCAAGCCTTGCTCCACGTCCGTCTTCCTTCTCAACCTTTCTCATCTCCAAAATCGATCCCTTTGGATCTTCCCTGACGTCCAGCAAAAAGCCCCCTGTTCCACCCAAGTCTCTCTCTCTCTCTCTCTCTCTCTCTCGTTCCAGCCAAAACCCCCACGCAAACTGAGCTTCCATCTAAGCTCACGTATAGTCCCAGTCCTCCCCTCCTCTCTTCTTTCTTATAGGCAGGCATAAGAGAGTCGGTGCTGCCCCCTGTGGAGGTGTTCGTAAGGGGCTGAAGTAGGTGGAGAACCTCCTTCACGCAGCTGGGGTCGGTGGGAGCTGCGTAAGGTCGTGCCAATGTAACTCAACTTACGTTGATGTATTGGTGGGGCCCACTTCAGCTAACATTTGGAAAATCCACGCCGTCCACCTTGTTCCCCTTGGAATTTCGGTCAGAAGGTGTATTTTTGGCCTTCTGTTGATGAGGCACACAGAACTTTTTAGTTCACCGTCGGTTGTCTTGTTTGGACGGTTTAAAACCAATATTCATTAACTTCTGCCATTCTGTCATCTAAGATAGGATTACAGGGAGCGTGGGCTTCTGATGGACGGTCCAGATCTAACCGATGAAGTACAGTGGCGGCCCACAAGATTCGTCCGCAGGCTCTGTTGCGAAACAGAGCCTACGCGTTTTATCGCTGTGATGGTCGGTGGACCCACAACTGATGTCAGTTAAAAAATCCACACCGATCATTGAACTCTACTCGAAAAACCAATTGGAAATGGCTAGTTTTTTATTAGAATCGGTGTGGCCCACGTCATTTTCTATTCCGCCATCCATTCTGTGATTGACAGTTGGGAACATGCATACGCTTGCATGGTGGAAGAAGGAAACCTAGGCGTTGGTCTTAGCTGTCTCCTGCAATAATTTAACGGTTCAAATCATCTAAACGGATGATGAGTGGGGTCCACAAGGATCAACCGACGGTCGGCGTGGAAGACGCTGGTTGATTTTTGAACTTCCTTTTAAAGAAGTATCGGTCAGCATCTTGCCATGCACGTCTTAGTGCAAAAAGTGTACTATGTACACTATATGATGATTATGAGAAATCCACACCATCCATCTTGTTCCCCATTTCATTTGAGCCGTGGGGGCCAAAGTTAGAGAGTATTTGGACAGCGGGTGGGCCCCAAATCAGGGTTTTATGGACTGATCTGTTAGTTCAGCCACTTTCACGAGGATCCAATGGATGAAATTTGACGTGTACGGTTAGTTTTTGGTCCTCGAGCCATGTATAAAGTTTCGAGCCAAACAGATGATGGAAACCCAGTGATCTTGCATTCTGGCTGACTTTCAGGCCGCTTGAGCTTCAGTTTTTTAATTTTCTTAAATCCCTGGCATGCACATCCGTCGATCTTAGTCTCCTGGGGTCTATCCCTTGCCTTGGTGCATTCCGAACGTTAATTCCATGTTTTTAGCATCCCGATCCAGTCCCAGCTCGCAATTCCACCTTACAACAGAAACATGATTAAAATGAGCTATTAAACGGTACCATGTTCATAAATCTAGGCAACAACTGGGTTTGATATGCAATATTTGACCCTCAACAGACATCATTCTTTGCACCGCATGGCCTTGGTACGGCTAATGGTATTCTTGGCATTCATCAGCATGTTCCGCATTACTCTAATACTGCATAGCTGCATTACCACCTTGAGCATACACTTTCACCACCCTCTAAGCTTTCTATAAGCTTATGCACGACCGTTACGTGCAGGTGACGTTGGATCGCAGCAGCGCTGAGGCTTGGACGCGTGGCAGATCATTTTGGAGCTTTTGGTCTATCATCATTGTATTTCCCTTTATGCTCATTGTTCTTGTAAAGTTTTTTATTATAGTGAAAATGTGATGGAGTTTTTGGTTGTTGTTTGTGGGTTATGCCTTTGGTTATGCTTACTACGAATCAAACTGATGTTGAAAATCCTCCTTGTAGTATCCCAGGATCGGAACCTGGCGAATGGGCGCTGGGAGCCGAGAATGGGGTTCTACGAAGGTTGTCGGCGCCGGATTCGGCGATCGGGAATTTTGTGAGCCTGATTTCCGAGTTTGGGGCGTGACATCTACTACTCCAACCTGTCACATGAGCCACCACCTTTTTAATCAGATGTTTAAACACTGTCATCCTAGCCCTTCCCTTAGAGATTGGGACTCCGAGATAAACCAGCATGCTAGTTGATTTCTGGATTCCATGTTTCTGGCCTGACCTAGATATAGGTTGGTTGAGCAGAAGAAAGCACTTTTACCATTATTTACTCTTTGGCCTAAGATTGATTGGTAGGAGGCTATGAATTTATTCACTACTCTCAGCTACCATTAAGGAACAAGATCATATTATCTGCGTAAAATAAATGAGATATGATATTTTATTTAGTAAAAGTTATGATTGTCTTCAGTAAAAGTTATTGATTAGAGAGTTATGATTGTCTAGTCATGTGATATTTCATGGTAGCCTGCAAGGTCAACCTAAACCTAATGAATAATGTAGATCAACCGATTGAACTCTAAAAAATGTTATCATTGTGTTTAGTAAAAGTTATTGATGTAGAACGTGTCACAGATAAGTTCCTAACATGGTTGGGCCAAAAGAAGGTGGACCATAAATTAACCGTAATTTTTTATCCGGGTATCGTTACGGGGCGTGCAACTTATCATTCTTTACTAAAATGGGCCATCCGAGGAGAACTGACCCACAAAGTGGGTCAAATCTATCCGTATCATTAGAAAATGCACGCTTTCAACTTAAAAATGAATTTTTAGGAAAAAATTACTATTTTTAGTAAATCTAAATTTTTATTATTTTTCTATTTTTAGAGTTTTAGATTTTTTTATCCTTTTTAGAAATAACTTGTAATTTTGCTAGGACTCTTCTAGCAAAAAGTTTATTTAGAATTTTTATGTTTGGAAATTAGGCTTTAAAAGAGTTTAAGTAGAATTAAGATTTTTATTAGAGTCAGAAATTTACTATTTTTGGTAACTATGAATTTTGGATTTTTTTTCTATATTAATGGTGTAATAGGTACATAGATATTAGACATTCATCAATCAATTTTGAAATTTATAGAATTTATATATATATATATATTATTCTTTTCCTCATGGATTTGAAAAGTTTTTGTGAGGAATCCAGAGAAGTTCCATTAATTCAAAAGATTTATCTCCTTGAGGAAGACAGTGCTCGACCTCATGTCCTTCCCTACGTCAGTTTGGTATCAAAGCAAGGCTTTTTCTCTGATCTATGTCTTCTAACGATGGGTCAGGCAACAATCCTCTAGACGGTGCTCCATGGAATCATCTTTTAACCGTGACAACTTTTGAAGTGGCGCAGCGAGAGAATCGGCAAGCCATGCATGGTCTGCAAGCTTCCATCGATTGCTTGGCGAATTGCACAAGGGAGGTCCTAGGGCAGCTCCATGTTCATGGTGGTAATCTGCCCTTGGTAGGCACTGAAACTCGTAATCGCCTTAGTCACGGGATGGTGCCAGCAGTGAACCACAAGATTAGTCCTGAGAAGGTGGGATCCAGCGACATGATTCCACGACATCCTAGACAAGGCTTTGATCAGATAGATCGAACAGATTAAGAATTCAAGATGAAAATCGATCTTCCTAGTTTCAATGGTCAACTCTACTTCAAGGACTTACTCGATTGGTTGCTTAAAGTCGAACATTTCTTCGACTACATGGACATCGTGGAAGAGAAGAAAGCTAAACTTGTGGCCTACAAGTTAACAAATAGAGCTTCATCTTAGTGGGAACAACTTCAACTTGAGAGGACGATGTTGAGATGTGAAGCAACATCTGGGGGCCACACGACCGGTCGTGGCCCCTCCTCGACCGGTCGTGCAGCCCACACTACCAGTCGTGGACTGTCTCGACTCAAAGTCCAGCCAGCATTAATTTTTAATTTCGAGGTGTTCGACCGGTCGTGGCCCATGCTCGATCGATCAAGGGTTCCTCTCGACCGGTCATGCAGCCTGCTCGACCAGTTGAGGTTATGTAGTTTCGTTTTCGAATTTGACGTGGACTGCAGATTTTTGAGTCGGCTTTCGCAAGAGTGCAAAAGGAAAGTTGCCTAAACTATATATAGGTGTCCCTAGGGCTTTTTTAAGGTATGAAAAATAATTCTAAAGTGTTGGAAAAGGGTTTTCCATATACTTCCAAAGGTGAGGTTAGTATATTGCCTTGTAATCTTCATTTTTCTTCATAGTGGAAGTTTGCATCCATGATTTTTTACCCTTGTTGGGGTTTTTCCACGTATATCTTATCTTGTGGTTTATTTAAAATGCTTTGATTCTTTTTCTAGTTTATATTTCTTCTTATTTATCGTTTGTGGATAAGACTTAGATTGAATCTCGGTTCACTATGTTGTTAGTATGCTGCACAACAACTGGTATCAAAGCTATTGGTTTAGTTCTATTGGGAGCGATGACGGAAGAAGGCAAGACTAGAATTTAGAAGTTTGATAGTTCAAACTTTGCCTTCTGGAAGATGCAAATGGAAGATTATTTGTATTAGAAGGACCTCTATATTCCTCTAGGAGGAAAAGAAAAGAAACCAGAGAAGATAGATGCTGAATGGTTTTTATTGAATCGGAAGGCTTTAAGAACGATCTGACTCTCTTTATCTAAGAGTGTCGCCTTCAATATATCCAAGATGAAAACCACAAAAGAATTAATGGAAGCCCTAACTACCATGTATGAAAAACCCTCAGCGTCCAACAAGGTTCATCTTATGAAACAGCTATTCAACATGAAGATGTCAGATGGTGGGAGCATGGCTGAACATCTAAATGAGTTCAATACAGTCACGAGCCAGTTGGAATCCATTGGCATTATTTTTTAGGATGAGATTAGGGCCTTATTAATCTGGTCCAGTCTGCTCGACAGTTGGGATGGTTTGGTGATTGCTGTGAGCAATTCCTTAGGGTCGACAAAGCTGAAATTTAATGATGTGGCAGGTCTAATTATCGGCGAAGAATCTAGAAGAAAGGCATAAGGAGTTTCAGGAGATTCAGGGAATGATCTAAACGTTGAAGGAAGAGGAAGATCACTGAACAAAGGAGGCAATAAACACGGGCGTTCTAAGTCGAGGAAGAAGTCCAAGGGACCGAAAGACAAAGACGGGTGTTGGCATTATGGCAAGAAGGGGTACATGAAACATGATTGCAGGGCGCTTAAGAATAAGAAGGAATCTCTCAAGGAGGGAAGGATTCAGTGAATCTATTTAAGGAGAGTAACATAGAGGCGTTGATCTGTTCTCTTGATTCGAGAAATGAGTCTTGGGTTATAGACTTGGGTGCTTCGTTTCATGCCACTTCATGTAAGAAAGTTTTACATAATTATGTATCAAGTGACTTCGAGAGAGTCTACTTGGGTGATGATGAGCCATGCAGTATTGTTAGAAAGGGGGACATTTATGTAAATTAGACGGACGAAACAGTTTTGAAATTGAAGGATGTTAGACATGTACCGAGTTTGAAACGTAACTTGATCTCAGTGGGGCAGTTTGCCGATACTGGTTAGGTGACGACATTCACCAGTGATTCCTGAAAGATCACAAAAGGTGCTTTGGTGATATATTGAGGCAAGAAAGAAGGTACTTTGTACGTGACTTCAGGATCGTATAATTCACTCGCAGTCGCATCAACTGGAGTGAATGGGCAATTATGGCATCAGAGGTTGGGACATATGAGTGAGAAAGGGATGAAAGTACTATTGTCAAAAGGGAAGCTACCAGGGCAGAAGTCTATTGACTTGGAATTCTATAAGGACTGCATGTATGACAAGCAGAAGAGGGTAAGTTTCAAGAAAACGGGATGCGCTTAAAAGACGCATCTATTGGAGCTTGTACACACTGATGTGTGGGGACCGACATAGGTATTATCTCTTGGTGGCTCACGTTATTTTGTTTCTTTTATTGATGATGCTAGTAGAAAACTGTGGGTCTATTTTTTAAAACATAAATCTAATGTACTTGATGTATTTAAGAAGTGGGAAGTTATGTGGAAAATGAGACAGGTAAAACAGTAAAATGTCTCAGATCTGATAATGGGGGGAGTACTGTGATAAGAGATTTGAGGACTATTGTGCAGTAAATGGAATCAAATATCAAAAAATAATTCCAGGGACACCATAGCAAAATGGTGTGGCTGAGCGCATTAATAAGACTATCCTTGAGCGCGACAGGAGCATGTAGTTACATGCAGGGTTGCCTAAGACCTTTTGGGTAGATGCTATGAATACTACCGCATATCTCATCAATAGAAGTCCCTTAGGACCATTGGATGGTGGGTTACTAGAAGAAACATGGACTAGGAAAGAAGTGAACCTTGCACATCTCAGAGTGTTCGGTTGCACTTCATTTATTCACATTGATGCAGAGCATAGAAACAAGCTGGATGCGAGTCCAGAAGGTGCACGTTTATAGGCTATGGGTAGCATGATTTTGGCTATAGGTTTTAAGATATAGAAAACAGGAAAATTATCAGAAGCAAGGACGTAGTCTTCAATGAAAAAGTGATACATAAGGACAGTGTATAAGAAAATAAGGCCGAAAAAAAGGAATTCATAGGGTTGGAAGAGTTACGAGACACGGGTGTTACATCGTCACAGGATGATCATACACAGGAACATTATGAGGCAGAGCCGTAT
Source organism: Magnolia sinica (assembly GCF_029962835.1). Lineage (NCBI taxonomy): Eukaryota > Viridiplantae > Streptophyta > Magnoliopsida > Magnoliales > Magnoliaceae > Magnolia > Magnolia sinica. The sequence continues at coordinate 59,818,292 of NC_080589.1, read as the reverse complement.
ACACCAGTTGTGAGGAGGTCTACTCGGGAGAGGAGACCCACAATCCGATATTCACCCTCCTTACATTATCTACTGCTGACAGATAATGGTGAACTAGAGTGTTTTGAAGAGGCATTACAGTCGGATACACGGGTTAAGTGGGAGCAGGCCATGGATGATGAGATAGACGCTCTTGAGTCTAATCTTACATTAGAGCTAGTCACTTTACTCAAGGGTAAGAAAGCTCTTCATAACAAGTGGGTTTACAGACTGAAGGAGGAGCACGATGGTTCGAAACGATACAAGGCTAGATTGGTTGTGAAAGGGTTTCAACAAAAGGCAGGTATCGATTTTAGTGAAATATTTTCACCTGTGGTGAAAATGTCAGGTGAAAATGTCTACGATTCGTATGGTCTTGAGTATAGTGGCCACAGAGGACTTACATCTAGAGCAGCTAGATGTTAAGACAACCTTTCTTTATGGGGACCTTGAAGAAGAAATATATATGCATCAGCCGACAGGATACATGACACAAGGAAAGGTGAACAAGGTGTGTAGACTGAAAAAGAGTCTATATGGCCTGAAGCAGGCCCCGAGTTAGTGGTACAAGAAGTTCAACAGTTTCATGTCAGAAAATGGTTTTAGGAGATGTCATGTAGACCACTGTTGTTATTTGAAGAAGTTTGATACGTTGTACATCATCCTTCTTCTGTACGTTAATGATATGTTTGTGGCCGGTTTAAGCATGAAGGCCATCTCAGATCTCAAAAGACAACTGTCTAGAGAATTTGCCATGAAGGATTTAGGAGCAGCAAAATAAATCTTGGGCATGAGGATAAAGCATAACAGGGAAAACAAGAAATTGGTTTTGTCGCAGGCAGAGTATATAGCCAAGGTACTTGATCGATTCAATATGGGAGGTGCTAAGCTGGTTAGCACTCCATTAGCCAACCACTTCAAACTATCTAAGGAGCAAGGTGCAAAGACATAGGAGGAATGAGACTACATGACTAAAGTATCATACGTGTCAGCTATAGGGAGTCTCATGTATGCTATGGTGAGCACGAGACCAGACATTGCTCAAGCAGTGGGAGTTGTTAGCAGGTTCATGAACATTCATGGGAAGGAACATTGGGAAGTTGTGAAGTGGATCCTTAGATACCTGGTAGGTACTAAGGATGTAGGGCTGTGTTATGGTGGATCAGAAATCAAGTTACAAGGCTGCGTGGATTCAGATTTGGCAGGAGATATCGACAGTAGAAGAAACACTACATGTTATGTTTTTTCTCTGGGTAGTGCTGTAGTCAGTTGGGTCTCTTAGTTACAGAAGATAGTACCTATTAGTACGACAGAGGCAGAATATGTTGCAGCTACAGAAGCGTGCAAGGAGATGGTTTGAATGCAAGGTTTCATGGAAGAGTTGGGTAAGAAGCAAGTGGATTGCAAGCTGTACAGTGACAGTCAGAGTGTAATACACTTAGCTAAGAATTCAACCTTTCATTCAAGGACCAAGCATATTGCCATCAGATATCACTTCATACGTTCGTTACTGGAAGATGGATCGATTGCTCTGAAGAAGATTCATACAAGTGAGAATCCTACAGATATGCTGACCAAGGCGGTCACACGGGAGAAGCTGAAGATCTGTTCAGCTTTGATCAGTCTTCAGGCTTAAAGATGGAGAGGTGGTGCACTCCGGATGTAGAAGACAAAGATTGATGGTGATATGTATCCAAGTGGAAGATTGTTGAGATGTGGAGCCACATCTGGGGGCCACACGACCGGTCGTGGCCCTTGCTCAACCAGTCGTGCAGCCCACACAACCAGTTGTTGACTATCTCGACGCAAAGTCCAGTGAGCATTAATTTTGGGTTTCGAGGTGCTCGATCGATCGTGGCCCATGCTCGACTAATCGAGGGGTCCTCTCGACCGGTCGTGCAGCCTGCTCGACCAGTTGAGGTTACGCAGTTTCATTTCCAGATTTGATGCGGACTGCAAATTTTTGAGTCGGTTTTCGCAAGGGTGCAAAATGGAAGTTGCTTAAACTATATATAGGTGTCCCTAGGGTTTTTCTATGGTATGTGAAATAATTTTAAGGCGTGGGCAAAGGGTTTTCTATGTACTTCCAAAGGAGAGGTTAGTATATTGCCTTGTAATCTTTGTTTTTTCTTCATAGTAGAAGTTTGCATCCATGGTTTTTTACCCTTGTTGGGAGTTTTCCAAGTATATCTTGTCTTGTGGTTTGTTTGAAATGCTTTGATTCTTTTTCTAATTTATATTTCTTTTTGTTTATCGTTTGTGAGTGAGACTTGAGATTGGATTTCAGTTCACTGCGTTGTTGGCGTGCTACGCAACAGACGAGACAGACAAATGCTCCAATCTGTATGTGGTCATGGATGAGGAAGTTATTGCGCATGCGATTCCTCCTTAACAACTACAATCAGGTATATATTATTCTAACAAAACTAAAATTATTGGCAAGATAACTGATCAGTAAGGGTATATGGAGAGAAATCTCATTATTTATTGGTAAGGGATGACCACGTTGAAACAGAGTTGCAACAGGCCACATGATTCATCAATGACAAACATATAGCCCCTATGGGAATATAGAACCAACCCAAGACTTTTAAATTGGAGGGACAGTCTCTCATAATTGAACAGACCTTTGTTAAACAATCTGAGGAAATATGTATTAGTTGAAAATAAAAAAATATATGGAGCCTGTAAACATCCCAGAGGATTTGAAACCAATATTGCAGGAGTTCAAGGTGGTTGTGCTCGATAAACTTCCTAATAAATTGCCTCCCATATGAGATATACAAAGCCATATTAATCCCGTCTTAGGGACAAGTCTACCTAATTGCCCACATTATCATAAAGAATGTGAGATCTTGAAGGCAGAAGTAAAGGAACTTATCAATACTAGTCAAGTCAAAGAAAGTATGAGTACATGTATTATGTCTGCTCAAGAGCCTAATGCCAAGTACAATAAAAGGGCTAATAAACATCGACGTCAAAAGTTATCTCAAAATCATGAGCCAAGTCCCTTGATTAACTCAAGGATGAGTTTTCTTTAAGTGGAGGGGTCTAATGTAGAACCTGTCACCGATATGTTCCTAGTATAGTTGGGCCAAAAGAAGGTGGACCGTAAATTGACCGTAACTTTTGATCCAAGTATTGTTACAAAGAGCACAGCCTATCAATCTTTTCTAAAATGGGCCATCCAAGGTGAACCGACCCACAAGTGGGTCACTTCTCTCTATTTCATCCGAAAATGCATGCTTTCCGCTAAAAACGATTTTTTTTATGAAAAAAAAAAACTATTTTTAGTAATTCCAATTTTATTTTTTTAATATTTTTCTATTTTTTTAGAGTTTTAGATTTTTCTTCCTTTTTAGAAATAACTTGTAATTATGATAAGACTATTCTAGTAAAATTTTATTTGAAATTTTTATTTTTAGAAATTAGGCTTTAGAAGAGTTTTAGTAGAATTATGACTTTTATTAGAGTTAGAAATTTGCTATTTTTGGTAATTACGAATTTTTGATTTTTTTTTCTATATTAATGGTGTAACAGGTACATAGATATTAGATATTCATCAATTAATTTTGAATTTTATAGAATTTATTTTCTATTTTCCTTGTTCTTTTCCTCATGGTTTCGAGAAGTCTCTATGAGGAGTCCAGAGAAGTTCCATAGATTAGGAAGAGTTATCCCCTTTAGGAAGATGGTGCTCGACCTCATGTCCTTCCCTATGTCAGTTATGGATTAGATAGTTATGATTGTCTGGTTGTGTGATATTTTCATGGTAGCTTACAAAGTTAAGCTACCTGTTCGAGAGCATGGATTTGGAACCCCTTAGATGTGGGATCCTCCTATTGTGATTGGCACCCTAGATTGGGAATAAACTTCAATCCAAAAGTAGCTATGCATGGTATATTGACATGGGCTTGAATTAATTATTAAATTGACTTTAATATCTCTAATTAGTGAACGTATGTAATGTTTGAAACAATTGTTGTAATAAGCCCGCTGAAATATATGCCCTACCTAAAAATGATGAAATTCTAAGTCTCATATGGGCCACAAGCACAATCATGTTCGAGTGACTAACCAACGATTTTTAAATGTTAATTTACATGGACAATGTTTGGATGGTGTTGATCATCATATTAAAGTAATTATAGTGATGCAATTGATAATCAATTTGTTTTGGGACATCATTGGTGGGACATGTGCCCAATAGAATAATAGTCCGGTGACATAAATGTTACACATGCAAATCTTGGAAAGATTTTAGATATAATCCAGGCTCTCATGTGGATTTCAAACCCCCTCTTTGAGGGGATTTGAAACCCCTGGTTACTTTATGGTGCCAAACAACCAGGGGATTTGAAATCCCCCCAAATCCATGGTGCCAAACGACCCCTAAACCTAATGAACAATCTAGATCAATCCATCGGACTCTAAAAGTATCTGATGCAACTAGAAGCACTGTAACTCATGATATCTGAAAGCACCATAGCATTTCTCATTCACAATTAAGATTAAATAAAATGAGATTACCCATTTTTAAGTGGCACCCCGAAAGGCCTTTATAAGAATTATGTTTCCATTATATGCCATCCAAATATTGGCATGATCCATAACATCATTGGGCCATAGAGAAGCTTCCAAATGGTGGTTGTCTCCATTCCCCCTTGTCTCCTGTGGTGGGCACACTTGAGCTTTTGATATGCCGGACTTTGGGGCTCACCTCCTAATGTGAGCTGGCGCAACTTGTAGACCGAGTGGATGCCGAGAAGAATCTACAGTGGTTCGGGAGAGTTTTATTTTATTTTATTTCATTTTTATTTTTATTTTATTTTTGTTTTTGTTTTTTCCCGCTTCTTCGAAGTCTTAGAAATCCACACCTGATTTTATTTCTGTAAGGTTGTGGATATCAGATTAACGTTGCAAATGGACCGGGTTGAGGGGAGGCAGGCATAATTGAGCTAACCTATTAAATTTCTAATCGAATATGAATCAAGACCAAGTAAAAATAAAAAATAAAAATCAACCCATTTATTTAATGGGTTACGTTAGATATTGGGGGATGTAGACCTATACCATTTACCACATGGGATGAGTGTGAGTTTGGTCCAGGTCATGGAGAAATTACTATTGAGTTTTCAAACAAATAACATTCCAAACCATCGATTTTGAAGACCTATACCATTTACCACATGGGTGTTTATCAATTTTGATGACAAAGAATAAAATGATCAGCTGGTTCAATTAGTAAAATAAGCTGGTTACAGTGGTATAATTAGCATGATTTTGGCATCTTCTCCATTGCAAGCATACTCCAAATTGTCAAAATATTTGGTGCATAACCATATTCTAGGTCGAGCTGCTGCTGCTACATCTTCTTCTTCTTCTTCTTCTTCTTTTATTTTTTATTTTTTTATTTTTTTAATTCAAAGGGTAGTAGATATATGATTCAAATTGGGTACATTTAAAGAAGTGGGACCAGGTCAAGTCAGGTTGGGTTAATTTATATGGAACCCAAACGTGGCCGACTAAGACAACTGAGTTAAACTTTTGTGCCCAAGACTCAATATTTGTCTGATCTGGTATGGTGACCTGTCGACCTAGCCATTCGCACCCTATCTCAGATCGTGTCCTCCAGGGCCTTTTTCTTTTTTCAAAATATTCATATAGTCATTCCATAGAAAGCCAAGGATACAAAAGATGCCGTTCGGAGAGGGCCTGAGATAACCCTGTCTATCCTTTCCTATACAGAGAATTACTACAAAATTTTCTAATGGAGCCCAGCCTAACTTTATCGAGTAACATCGGACCCCTAACTAGATGAGGGATGTTTGAGGCGTCCTCCAGGGCCCATGTTTGCGTTTTGCCTTCCCATTGATAGATTCATAATCCTATATTCAATTCCATGTAAATCAACATTTGATTAATGTTATGGTTAGCCATACCTAACATAACTTAGGCACTATCGAAGATAAAATATGCAAATAATGGACATAAACAAAAGTGCTTACATACCGATGGTATGAATGAAAAATGGAAAAATGCTCTTTTTAAAATATAGAGTTGAGGAATGATCACATGCACCTCAATGGACCAGAGGTTGCCTTACAACCTAGACCACGTGGCAATGTTTCAAGTGTGCATGTCATCAGACCCATGAAAAAAATGAGGGCCACCGTGAATATGGACATACGTGAAAATCAGGTTCTAGGCAGGCCACAGTTGTACATGGAATACCACCGTCGGTAGGTTTGTTTCTATTCGGGTCAGCAACAGCTTACTAAGCAAATGGACGGTATTTAGAAAGGTTATAGTTCCCTAGCATCTTCTCCTTTCTTTCTTTTTTCTTTTTTTAATTGAATGAGCACTGAATTTGATGTTTTCGCAGACCACCAAAAACGAAAGTAAAATGGATTTTTTATAAACTCTGCTTTTGCCCGAAACATACGGATTTTGCCTACAAATATTAAAAATCTCTGTACTAGGGATGTTGCGGCAATATATTACGGGCTACTGGTCTATTAATGCAAACTGACACCAAGGTGGATTAGCTACTGACGGGATGAGGACTCGCGACTGAAGTGACGTCACCAAGTTACGTGGGCCCCACCATGATGTATGTGTAGTATCCGCACTGTCCATACATTTGGAGAGATCATATTAGGGCATGCTTTAAAGAATGATGTATTTATTATATCAACACCGTTCATTCATTTTTCAATATCATTTTAGATCATGAATGAAAAAATGATTCATGTCCAAAACTTAAGTGGACTACACTACAAATAGCAGTGTGACAATGGTTCTCACCCGGGCCACCATAACATTATTTTCCATCCAATTAGTTCATAATGTCACACATATCTTGATGATGAGGAAAAAGAAATATCATATTAATCCAAAACTTCTGTGACCCCGAAAGGGTTCCATTGATAGACGTTCAATTCCCCCCTGCCTTCTGGCAGTGTGGTCCACTTGATCCTTCGATATATCTTTATTTTTTGGTTCAAACTTTACCAAGAGCTCGCCAAATGGAAAGACGGTTGGGATGTAACACATACCGCGTGATGAGACCCACAAAACTTGGGTGACGTAAACACCCCCAGCCAATCCGCTTCCCAATTTGAAAGCCTTGACAAGGACAGTGCTTTTTTTCCCTTTTCCTTCGTTTACACCATCCCATTGTTTGATGTAAACAGAAAAGACAAAGTTGTTAGGCCAGACAGACTTACCTATCCCATCTTGTATAAGAAACCGGATCCTCTGCTTCACGCATGCAGGAAAATTCTGGTTGCCTTACATCGTAATTGGTCCACGTCATTGCTAACATGATGTTACCAGCACTGCTGCATTTAAATGTAATTTTTGATGATGATGTGGCTAAATTAAATTAGAATAAGTAGAATTATCACTTAATTAAATTGCAATAAGCAAGATTTCCACTTGCAGCAAGCAGAGGATCCCAATTCCTTGTATAAACTTTCGGACATTACCAGTCTGGTATTCAAGCTATCAGGCCAAACAGACTTATCCATTTCACTTGCATGCTACAGTACACGCTAAAATATGTATAATTAAATGGATGGTTGAAAGTTAATTAGCAGGATTTTAACCAAAAAAGCATCGTGGTATTTCCAAATGCCCCGAATATAAGAAGGATTAAACAAATGTCATACATCTTCGGCACCTTAAAAAAATAAAATAAATAAATAAATAATAATAATAAAAAGGGGATGAAATTACCCCGGGTACCTTTTTTGTTGAGCCAGCGTACCATATAGGCAGGAGGAATTCCAATAGGATAAATGTTGTGGGGCCCACTATGGTATTTGTGATAAATCCACACTGCTCACATATTTTTTCAAATCATTTTATGACATGAACCCAAAAATTAGGTGCATCCAAATCTCAAGTAGGTCACACAACAGAAAACAACGGAGATCATACGCACACGGTTGAAATATTCATGGGGCTGCATAAGCTTTGGATCAAGGTAATATTTTTATTCTTTCAGTCAATCCCCATGGTAAGGAGTTTATAAGCATTTGGGCGACTTTAGGAACAATTTGGTTTGCATATAAACATCATAGCGGAGCTTAGAAAAGTTTGAATGGTAGACAATTCCTTTCCACTATTTTCAGTCATGTGGTCCACCCGAGTTTCAAATCTGACCAATTTTTTGTTTCATGTCTTGACATAACTTCTTAAATGAATGGATGGAGTTGATTTCCCCAAAACATGCTAATTTTACCGATTACTGACTAAACTCTAAGACAGAAATACGAGATAAAGTACACTGACAAATACCGAAAATAGTATGACTAAATCATTGATATGATATATATAATTTGAGTTAAAAAGAGACACTCATTTGAAGTATATATATTGAATTGAGGTCATTTCAAAATTGTCAATCTATTATGATCATTTTAGAATTGTCAATTCATTTACTTGAAGATTATTTTTTTGAAGATTATTAATGCATTATGAAGTTATCAATACATAATGAAATTGGTTCAAAGAATTACATAACTTTGGAGTACTAATCATGGCCAAATTGGCAGGTAAAATCATTACTCAAAGCTTTTGAATAACCTGATTAAAGGACATCCAACAATGCAAGAATAACTAGAGCTGTCGCTAGAGTGACGGGAGAAAAGAAGTCTTTGGATGCTTATGACCGGGGGCATTCAATTCTTCGTTCAACCACGGTTTTCTGTCCGAGCACTTCCTTCGGGTGAGATCCCATGATTACGATTCTTCTGAGCACTTCCTTCGAGCGTGATCCCTCGACTAAGATTCCTTAGAGTGCTTCCTTCGAGAGTGATCCTTCGAGCATAATTCTCCATTTCTAGCACTTTTCTTCATTCGAGTGTCACTCCTCAGTTCTTACTTGGAGCGATTCTTCTTCGTCATGTGACCAACTCTATTTTCATAAGGAGTACTTTGTCAAGAGAGGATTTTTGTGTAGAAGAAGGTCGATCTTCCATTTGATTTTCAAATGCAAATAAAAAAATGATCGACGGGGCACTATTGGGGTACAAAAATACACCATCATGAAGACGTCCTACTTATTGCACACCCAGCTCCCCAGTCTGGAAGCCAAGTTGCATGCCCAACTCCCCAGTCTAGAATCACTATTATGCACCTAGCTCCACAGTTTGGAAACCCTGTTGCGTAGGTCTAGTTCCCAGATAGCCCAAATTGTTACGTCGGTCCAGTACCCAGAATGGCCTATCTGTTGCGCGCCTAGCTTCCTAAGTTCCACAGGTCATTGCGCAGCCACCATGTTGAGCACCCCTGTCCATTGCGTGCTCTTAGTTAGGTTGCAGTCTATCCTGTTGCGCAAGAATGGGCTTCACACGTGTGTGGGGTCTATAAATACTCCTCTCTTCTCCTCAATTGGGAGGATAAAAAAGATAGAAAAGTTTGGGGAGCTCTCGGAGTGGAGGGAAGGCAGGGACCGGGTTCACCTGCACAATAGACCACCCGCGTAATGGATTCACCTGTGCAATATTGGTTCCCCTTTCCTATAGGTCATATACACAATGTGCTGGTAGTCTCCCATGTTCACACCAATGAAACTCTCAGTAGTCTATTTATTGCATGGCTTGGTAGGTTTGTTCACGACTTGTCCTCATGTGTACACATTATACACATATTGATGTAGAATAAGAGATCTTGAGCCTGCGCAAACCCTTTGTCGTTATGAAGGACGTTTTCTAAGCCGAACTACTACCAAATTTTCCATTAAATTGCTTCTCTTTTCTGTCATCACGCTGATTCATTGTACTTTGTTTCAGAATCAAGGGAAACAAGAGGATATATTTGAAACTCAAAATCAATAAAATATGATGATGAATGTTCTTTCACCTTTTCTTTTGTTATTATTAAAAAAAATATCTCAACTAAAATGCATTTATTTCTTGTCAAAACATCGATCGATCAGCTAATTGAAGCGTGGTCCTGGTGGGTTTTAATTCAATAAGGCCAAGCTGTTCGTAGAACTTGTAAGGAATCATATTTACACTCTCTCTTAAATCAAGAAGTGTGTGCTCATTCCGGTGTTCCCCAATTATACAAGAGACAGTTGGGCTACCTAGATCTTTGTGTTTTTGTGGCATATCTTACTTTAGGATGTCACTCACTTTTTCAGTTAATAGAATTTTCTTTTGTATGTTTTGTCATATTTTGGCCATGTAAATGTCTTTCAAGAACTTGGCATATGATGGTATTTGTTTAATGGCATCCAAGAGAGTAAGTTTAATCTTCACTTGTTTTAAAACCTCCAAAATATCCTGAGAGTTAGATAGAGGTTTTGGTGCAATTAACCATTAGGGGAATAGTGCAACCGACTTGTATGCTCTTTCCAACTCTTTCTCCTATGGAGCAATGCTAGGTCCATCATCTCTCTCAACTTCTTCTGAGACCTCAAGCTTATCAGCTCTCGTCGGAATAATCTTACAATTGTTTCTCCACTTCTAAGAGTGGTGATGGATTTAGCTCTCTCTATGTGATGAGAAGAGCTCGGGTCACCTATTTCACATTGCAGTTTTAGATTGGGTAGAGGTTGGGCTGGAAAAGTCCCCTTTTCCCCAATCACTAAGTGTTACTCAATCCTTTATATGGCCTTAGTAAGGTCTTGAAATGCTTGTAGTGTACCTTGATTAAAGAGTTCTTGGTTTTGAATGTGCTTTAGGACCGAATCCTCTTGAGGTTTTTTTTAATTGATAAGTTGAGTAAGGGCCTCTTAAGAATTAACCATTTATCCGTTCCCCTAACTGAAGTTTGGATGTTTCCTCTGGCTGGGACTATGGGTACTTGAGGTGGGTCCATTGAATGGTCATTAGTAGTTGTTCAAGGTGATTGATTGCTCATGCAACAACTCTTGAAACACCAGAATTATAGGACAATCATGTGTTAAGTATATATTGCTAGCACAAATACCGCAAGCAACTTTAACAGTTTCATCGAGCTTGACCGTCTCTACCTTCTTGAGTTTCATGGCCTCTACTTTCCTTGTGAGATTGGCCACCCTAGCATTCATGTCATCGTCTTCTTTCAAGACATAAATCCATCCCTTCTCTCTTGATTGAGTTGTCTTAGAAGTGGTGGGTTTTGAGAAGGTGTCCCATGATTACGCATCTTTAGCAAGTGAGTCAAAGTAATCCCACATATCATTGTCCTCTTTGTTCATGAATTCATTATTACACATCATCTTTACAAATTGGCGCCTGGGTGAAGTCAATCCATAATAAAAGAAGCTTATTACCCACTATATTTTGTATCCATGATGTGGACATGAATTCAAGAGAACCTTGAATCTTTCCTAACAGTGGAAGAAGGTCTCTTCCTCTTTTTGGGAAAAATTCATAATCTCCCTCAAGGTGTTTGTTTTGTTGACTGGGAAGAACTTTTTGAGGAACTCCCTGGTCATCTCGGCCCATGTGCTAATGGATCTTGGCCTTAAGGCATGTAACCATGACTTATCCATCTCTTTCAATGAGAAGGGAAACAATTATAGTCATAAAACATCTTCAGTAACACTATTAAACTATAGAGTGATGACTATCCCATCAAATTCTTGTAAGTGCAAGTATGGGCTTTCAGAATCTAAACAGTGAAATTTATGGAGGAGTTGGATCATTCCCTACTAAAAATCCACGTTTCCTGCACTTGAGTGGAAAAATCATTTAGGAAGGTACACTCACCATCGCCGGTTTTAAGTAATCTCGCAATGTTCTAGGCGGGGGAGCATTGTTCATTCTCATCTTGAACTCCTTAGCCAGATGTTGAGGTTGATTTGCAGCCATAACTTCTACTAACTCAGAGGATCTCAAGTAGTGTCTAATTCAATGCTGAATAGACAAGCCTTCGACCACTCCCTATTCGCTCAATAGACGTAGAGTGTTGTGACGAACCCACTTGGGCATGAAACACTCACAACCTCAAAGTTCTAAAACTACTCCTACCAACAAAAATTTAGGAACTAAAGATTCTAAAAGGAGAAAATTTTAGAAGAATATTATTAGAGAAGAACCGCTAAGTTAAATGCTAACAAATAGAAAATAAAGTTAGTACTTAAAACAAATTTAGAAAATCTAAGAAAAACAGGCAAAAAGTTAGTCTTAATCTTAACTAATTCTAAAACTTAAATAATTCATAAAAATACAGCACGTTGCAATCCTCGACAATGATGCCAAAAACTTGTTCGTATATAGCCTAAGTGCAGGGTTCCGATGTAGTAATAATCTCAGTGAGACCGAGGTCATACCCATAGGGGCTGAATAGGTGTAACTTTTATGAATTAATTAAGAATTAGAACTAAAAACTAAACTTAAAACTGTTATTGAAGAAATATTGTTGTGAAGTGAACTATCAATAAAAGAAACACTAGAGCGCCAAGGATCCACTAATAGTCATCTCAATTCATCCCTACTTGATTCACTCAATACTTCGACTGGAATCAAAGTCCTAATCTATTTAGTTAGATGATAGAGCAATTAAAACACCATAAACAATTTCAAATGGATTCTGAACATTCATAACAATGACTTCATATAAACTATCTTGTTGTTTTGATTGTAGAGAGTTGAAAGAACCTACCATGCCCATAATCAATGGTAGATCAAGGAATTCTATAAATCAAACACATAAAAAGAGAAAGAAAACATTCACGGAAGTTCTTAAGCATCCATCGTGCCCGGAGTCGACGATAGATCAAAGTAATAATCAAAATGCTTCTTTATCCAAACCATAACTATGAAATATCCAACATAAAGATCATGAGAGTGAATCAAAGTAAGAAAAGCATTAAAATAAACTACAAGATTCACCTCTTAGCTTTAGCTAAGAGATTAGCCAACCAACAACATTATTAAGATAAAACTCTTAAAGAATAACATGAAAAACTAACTAGAGAAGAAGAAAAAACTCCTTAGAAGTAGCTACCCCCTTGGTCCACTCCTTTACCATAATTTGTGCTTAAAATCCCTTAGAGAATCCAAATATACAGGCTTTGTCTGAATGACTTTAAAAATTGCCTTAATTTTACGTACTACGTAACCTTTAATGACACTTCAATGTCATCGAAGGTTTAAAACCCAGTTCGATTCGAATTCAGAAACTCCTATTTTTTCACACTACGTAATGTTGATTTCATCAGCCGACCTTCGATGTCATCGAACAACTCCTCAATGACATCAAAAATCATCCAGAGCAGTCCAGCGAGCTAAGCATAAAATTCCTAAATTATTGATGTCATTGAACTGGCTTCGATGGCATCGATCACTTGTGTATGATGGAATTAAATGGTCTTCGTTAGAATAAAAAATTTCATCTAATAGTCCAGCAACCAAACTTGATTTTTTCCAAACTTCTGATGTGATTAATCCTCCTTCGATGGCATATATCAAACACTTATCTTCGATGACATCAAAGCATGTTCGATGTCATCGACATTGAAGTTCAACAACCTCTGAATTATGCACTTTGCAAACTCGATTTTCTTCCTTCTTCACTTGGTTTTCTTGGATCTTGGACTTGTAAAATCTTCAATCTTGGTCTCCAAAGATCCATCCTTCACTTGGTAATTTGTGATCATCAATTTCCATGCTTTTAGCATCAGTTTCATATTAAGCTCTCGAAATCACCTTGCAAGATAAACATGCATAAATATATCAATTAAGTGTTATCATGTTCATAGAATTAAGGTAAAAATGAGGAAAATATGCAATATTTGACACTCAACATCGACCCACACTACAAAAAAGAGGGTTTTTACTAACGAAACTTTTAGCAACGACATTTTTTTCATCACTAAAAGTGACTTTTAGCGATGAAATTTTTTTCGTCGGTAAAAGTTTACTTTTCGTGATGAAATTTTTTTTCATCGCTAAAAGTCACTTTTAGCGATGAAAATTTTCATCACAAATTTTCATCACTACAGGGTGTTTTGAATTATAGAAAAAATAAAAAGTCGAGAAGTTTCCTTTTAGCGACGAAATAAATTTCGTAGCTAAAGGTGGGTTTTAGATCCAAAAATATTTGTTGCTAAAGGGTCTTTTAAATTTTTTAGCGATGTTTTGAATTTTCAAAACCCAAAAAAGTCATGAAGTTTCCTTTTAGTGATGAAATCAATTTCGTAGCTAAAGGTGGCTTTTAGCAATGAAACTATTCGTCGCTAAAGGGTGTTTTGAATTTTTGAAAAGATAAAAAAAGTTAAGAAATTTCCTTTTAGCGACAAAATTAATTTTGTAGTTAAAGGTGGCTTTTAGCGATGATAATATCATCGCTAAAGGGTTTTTTAATTTTTAAAAAGATAAAAAAGTTGAGAAGTTTCCTTTTAGCGATGAAATTAATTTCGTAGCTAAAAGCCAGTTTTAGCGACGAAATTTGTCGTCGTAAAAGGGTGTTTTTTTATTTTTTTGAAAAAAAACAAAAAAGTCGAAAAGTTTACTTTTAGCAATGAAATAAATTTCATAGCTAAAATCCACCTTTAGCAACGAAAATATTCGTCGTTAAAGGGTGTTTTGAATTTTGGAAAACACAAAAAAGTCAATAAGTTTCCTTTTAGCGGTGAAATTAATTTCGTAGCTAAAAGCTAGTTTTACCGACGAAAATTGTCTTCGTAAAAGGGTGTTTATGATTTTTTTGAAAAAAACAAAAAAGTCGAAAAGTTTACTTTTAGCGATGAAATAAATTTCATAGCTAAAATCCACCTTTAGCGACGAAAATATTCGTCGTTAACGGGTGTTTTGAATTTTTGAAAACACAAAAAAGTCAAGAAGTTTCCTTTTAGCGATGAAATTAATTTTGTAGCTAAATGTGGCTTTTAGTGTTGAAAATATTCGTCGCTAAAGGGTATTTTGAATTTTTGAAAAGACAAAAAAGTCCAGAAGTTTCCTTTTAGCGACGAAATTAATTTCGTAGCTAAAAGCCACTTTTAGGGACGAAAATTTTCGTTGCTACAAGGTGTTTTGAATTTTTGAAAAAATAAAAAAGTAAAAAAGTTTCCTTTTAGCGACGAAATAAATTTCGTAGCTAAAAGCCACCTTTAGCGACGAAAATTTTCGTCGCTAAAGGGTGTTTTGAATTTTTGAAAAGACAAAACAATCGAGAAGTTTCCTTTTAGTGACGAAATTAATTTCATAGCTAAAAACCACCTGTAGCGACGAAAATGTTCCTCGCTAAAGGGTGTTTTGAATTTTATCAAAAAAAATTTCGCGCTGTCTTGAAAATGTTCACGGTAAGACTTTTACCGATGAAAATGTTCGTCGATAAAAGTGTTTTCCCTAAATCTTTTTCCCAACAGCTGAAAACTGTCGATAATAATGTAAAAATGTTTTAATTTTTTTTAAAAAAATTGTTGGTAAAAATGTGTGTGTGTGTATATATATATATATATATATATATATATACATATATATATATATATATAGTTTTTATATCATATGAGTGGAAATATTTTTTCATATATAATTAAAAGGTAATATTTAAATGATTTGTAACATCACATGAAAAAGAATATTGAGAAGTTTAGAAATTTTAACAATGTTTGAGAAAAAATTTGAGAACAAAATGATGCTTTCGAAGAAAAAAAATTGGCAATTTGAAATTTTTGAAAAAAAATTAAAATATGAGAAATTTTTTGAGATTTTGAAAATAAAAATTCAGAATTTGTATTTTAAATATTTTTTAAAATAATAAAAATGATATTTTGTTAAAAGAGAAAAAATATACATTTTGAAAAAAAAATGTTATTTTTAAAAGGAAATTGAAATTTATCTGGGAAAAATAAAATTACTAAATTATTATGCACATCTACTAATTGAACCTTTAACTATTTTTGGACAATCTGATCAGTCTAGATTGAAGAGTAAATAACTTCAGATGTTTAAATCAAAATTCACTCAAGTTGTTGATCAATTTTGTTTGCCCAATATCTTTCTCATATGTAGCATGATCGGGGCAAGTAACTAGTCAAATTGAGGGTAATGATCAGTAAAATAGAGTGAATGGGCCAGACATGTAAAATGGGTCAAATATTATGGTCAAAATTGTGACCCAACTTATTGACTTCGTGAGAACCTAAGAATTGATGTTAGTAAGTTTTGTGGGCCTCATCATGATGTGTGTCAAACATTAACACTGTGGATTTGATGTGTCCCCTTTAGGTTATGAGATATCTCAAAAATCATCAGTAAACGAAACTCAAGTGGGCCATATCATCTAAAACTATGTGAAGACATCTAAAAAAATATAAAAGCACTTGGTGGGGCCCACATGAGTTTTGGATGCGGTTGAAACTTGGTCTAACCCCTCATCCAAGTGGGACACACATAATGAGTGGGTTGGATATGTGAATCAAATTTAGGCAAGCCCAATATATAATTATGAATGTTTTAAGTAAATCCTTCTTCACTACATTTAGGTGAGTTACTCATTACCCTTACCAGAGTAAACTCTGTGGGGTCCACTTTATTTATTTATTTTATCCACTCCATTCATTCATGTTAACAGATAATTTGAGGTCTAGAGAACAAAAACAAAGCATATCCAAAGCTCAAGTGGACCACACCACAGGAAATAGTGTAATTGAATCTCTACCATTTAAAATTTCTTGGAGGCCATAGAAGTTTTGGATCAAGCTGATGTTTGTGTTTTCTATTCATTCATATATTTATGATATTATGAAGAACCTTTAACCATTTTTAGACAATCTAATTAGTCCAGATTGAAGAGTAAATAACTTCAGATGTTTAAATCAAAATTCACTTATCCACCATGATGCATGTCGCTTATCCACATTGTTCATCCATTATGCCAGATGAATTTATGGCATGAGCCAAAAAATGAGGCATATCCAAAGCTCTAGTGGACCATGTGTCATGCCCCAGACTCAGAAACCGGACTCACAAGGAACCGGATGGCCGGTTCTGGCCGCAACAGCCTCCGTAGTATCCCATTCTCGGCTCCTAAGGTAGGTTCCGATCCAGAGATCCTACAAGGAGGATTTTCATAACAGTATAATCATTTCCAATACGAGCATACCCAAGATCACAACAAGTACATCTGAGAATAACGAAGGCACACATCGCAAAATCCACTATAAATTTGAACTTTTACATCATCCATAAGGTCCAAAAGGACATACATGAGAATAAAAGGAAAAGAGAGAAATTAGTAACACTGGAGTCCTCACTGCTCAACTCTACTCCCCGCTCTGCTGCTATGGTGCCTCCCTAGAATCTCCTGCACGCATCAATCGTGCATAAGCTTATAGAAGCTTAGAGGGTGGTGTAAGTGTGTGACAATGGTGCACAGAAGAATAGTAGGAGGTATAAGGAGAGAAGCATGATCAATGTGCATATTACTAGCCTTACCAAGGCTTACCATGAACGGGATGCAATGAGTAATGGGTGCCATACCAAGGCAATGCATGAAAGGGCTTGTACAACCAATGCTAATGCGGTACAAGTAATGTCAGTGCTCATATCCAAACCATAAGTCAAGTACATTTCCAATCATAGGGAGATCACCGAGGTCCATTACACTACTGAATGACTATCGCTCTACAGACCCCGCACAGTCAAACGAGCATAAGAGACCTCACTACCCGCCCGTGGACAACCAATCACTAACAAGGCCTGACGGTAGTGGACCCATTTACGAGCTGATCAGACTCAGCCTAACAATGCCTCCTCACACCAGGCAGGTAAGGCCACACCCCTATCCAACCGACTATACGACAGTGGGAGCCGTGGCCTAATGGTATAAGGCCCTCGTGCACTCATATATTCCATCCGGTCATGGCGTTGGAGCAGATCCTTGGTACCATGAAAGTTTTGGAAATTTCACTCATGGGCATCCTATGCACCCGGTATGTTCAACTAACATTTTCGGTATCCACACATACGGCCATCCACGAATATCCCTGTGGAGGCAAGGCCCTGATGAAGGAAGGGCAGATATTCACAAGCTATGCAATGTCAGATGCATGAATCACACAATCACCCATGCATCAGTTCCAAGCATCCATCTCTCGGGGAGATACCAACATGTCCGACACAATGACACAGCCATGACCAATCATACCTCAACCAAGCATGCATATGATGCATATGGGAGTGGGTCATGAAGATGAATAGGGGTGCCAATGAGGTGAAGATGAACTCTCTACCTAACCATGAAGGGTCTAGGTACTTAACCAATTCCTCATAAGGAATACAACCTCTAGTAGGGGCCCATATACCTGGGGTAACCCACGAGACTAAGGAGAATAATGGTATAGGCCTAAATAGATGAAACGAGCATAACAAGGGTCTATGGTGGGCCTTTAACCACCTATAGAAGCCCATGGGCCTACCTTAGGGCCACCAATGTGGACATCTAACCACAATTGGTCCCCTAGAGGTAGCCCATCTCTAATTGATCAAGGATCAAGGCCCAAGGCACACACAACATCAGAAATAAGAAACGGGCAGCTATAATCATACCACAAATACTCATGTTGGGCTTAAGAAAGGCGGCCTAAAGCCTATCTAAAACATGGGTCCAAGGGAAACACACATAGCCCAACCCATATATACCACTATGGGCCCATAGGGGAAAGGTTAGGGCTCAACATAAAGGTCACTAATCGCATATATTGTGGTGGCCTAGTGGGCAGCCCATTGCTCAAACCACATGGGCAAATGTCATGCTCTTAGTCAAGTAAGTTGGGCCTACAACCAGGCCTAAGTATTAAAGTTGATTTGGTGGGCAACCAAGGGCCCATCTACTTGTGTAATCCGGCCCACTAACCCAACACAATAGTATGGTAAAAATGACCCAAGAGTTTAATGGGCCTATATAGAAAGTTCCAGCCCAATTAGGCCTAAAGAGTTCAACAACCAGCTACATTCATGGACTCGATTAAATTCAACTGTGGTGGGCCTCAAAAGTGCATTTATCAAGCCCAACATTTAAGGAACCAAAGGTATAAATTATTCTCTCTAAGATCTTCACAATGTAATGGGCCTCACTCCTCAAAATTTCAGCCCAAGGGCCAATCATAATTATAACAAGTTGCTGGATTTTTAACCCAACAGGTTTATGGGCTTATTGGAGTCCAGTAATTGTTTCATTTGATTAGGACATCAGCCCAAGTGGTCCACCTATCAAGTCAGAGGGCCCCACCACATAGGGTTACATCATACGACACAAGGGAGTAGGTGGGCCACACTGCTAGACCAAAGTCCAGCAAGTAGCCCACATGGGGCATCCCATATGGGCCTAGGTATTTGGCCCAAACTGACCCAAATTTTCAGGCCGCACCACAGTCAGCTCGAATGTTCGTTGGGCCTAAAATTTTGTAGAGTGACACTTCTATAGGTAGGTCACACTCTCACAAAATTTCAGAATTTTTGAACACTTAAAAATATTTTAATTTATTTAAATGAAACAGACTGTCCAGAAATCGGACTGATCTGGACACCATATTGTAATGGGCCGGTCCAGCCACCACCATGGTGTGTACAGGTGTCCATTGGCCCCAAAATGTTTTAGGTGGGTCCTACCATGAGTGACACACCTCTTTAAAAAATTTTATGATTTTTGGATACTCATAAATATTTTAATTAAATTAGAAATTTCAATCTATCCAGGAAGAGATGTTGCTATCCATGCATTGTTTACCCAATAAGGTGAGCCCAACCTTCATCCAAGAGGGGAAAAATGGAGGTTTAGTATTTTTTTTCATAAAATAAAGTAAGGTGGGGTCCACAAAAGTGGCCCATCCCTCAGAGAAACCAAGCTGAAGTGTATGTTTTCCCTCCATACATGTGGGCTGGACAACCCAACAAGGTGGACCGCCCACCCCTATGGGCCTCCTTTTTGGGTACCATTTCATGGGCCATTTGAGGTATGACCTATCACACCTCACGGTGGAGTCCACACCTTCTCATTATACCCCATAATTATAAAGAAAATAATGACAATCATGATCCAAAAATCCATGCCAAAGATTGAACATGACAATCCATGCAAAAGTCCAGGTTTTTGGACAACAATACATGGCTGGACACATCAGCCTATATCTCAATAATCTCAGCCATAAAAAGGGTGTGTGGCCTTCCTCAGTAGGCCCCACATAATTCTAGATCACATACTAGGACTAGGACACTTGCATGCATTGATTAAGGTGTCCAATGATCATGGAGTTGGGTGGTAAGGGCATCCCATCTTGCTGGATTTTTATTTTTATTTATTTTGGGACATCCAAGGCTCACTAAATGGGCCACACACACATTATCATCCATACATCAGAGAAAAGAGAAGAAGAAAAGAGAGTAATCCGGCCATGGGGGTAGGGCCCCGCCACTAATGGGCCCTCCCAAGAGTGAATCATGCCCATACAACTACATTAATTGTATATGCAACATAAAATCATTACATGCATGATATATAATTGCTATGGATGGTTGGGATGCCATCCTAACATGATCCTTAGGGTCTAGATGACCTTAAGATGGAGTGGATCATTAAATACATCATGATGGGGTCCATGGAGAATGGCCCCATCATGGATCATGACATGCATGTAGGATGGGCCAAAGGGCCACATCCGTGGGATCAAATGGGATCCCCACCATGGATTGGTGGGTCCCATATGATCCATTTAAGAAGAAAAATAAGATCAAAGGGTAAAAAAGAAGATCAGAAATTATAATCACCCACCTTAATGGATCCCACTCCAAGCTTACATCAATCTTTTCTTCATGCTCCAAGGGACATGTTTCAATGGGTGAGATGGATTGGTGAAGGTTAGATGGGAGGGGATTTGAGGGAGAAGGGGCTGGAGAAGAGAGGAAGATGGAAGGGAAGTTGCTAGGGAAGAAGAGAAGAGAGAGAGAAAAAAAAACTTTTAAGACTTGTAATGATGAGCTCTCTCTCTCTCTTAGGCAATGATGGTGGCCTATGGTGATATTAACAAGGCTTAGGGTCATAGCCTTTCTAGAAATCTCAGCCTAGGGTGAAATGATGGCATGGAAAAATGTGCAACCCATGGTGGGGTCCACCAATCATGCAACCAATGGCCCATATCGATCAATGATCATAACTTGAGATGTACATATCGGATTAACACATGGGACGCGGCGTCGGAATCGTGGCGGCGAGACGGAAGCAATGGACTAGGTCTCGGGTCAACCTGAGTCGAGTTTACATGACCGAACTTAAGGGTAACCACAAACACTATCCGAAGGTCGCGGGTCACCGAAATTTGACCGGTAGGACCGCCAGACCAAAATGAACGAAATGCATACTCACACACACACATGCACACAAGCGAACTCGGGTCGGGTCTCACACCATGCCACAAAAGAAAAAAGTGCATCAAGTACTTATCATTAAAAACTTCTTAGGGCTATTGTTTCTTTTGGTGTGGGCCACTTGAGTGTTGGATCTACATAATTTTTCATCTCATGTCTCAAAATGTTATGGTAAAACAGATGGATAGAACAGATATGTCATACATGTCATAATGAGGTCCAAAAATTTCAACTAGTACTTTTGAACGGTTTCTAAGGCAGGAATTTCCAAATGGGTGAAAGGGTCATAATTACCCATTCACTCGGTATTTACACTTGCAATGAGAAATCAAACAGGCCCTTAGGTGAGTTGCTCATTACCCTAACTAGAGTAAACTTTGTGGGATCTATTATTTTTTTTAACTAGAGTAAATAGATAATTTGAGGTATAAAGAAGAAATAGAAAGCATATCAAAAGGCCAAGTGGACCACACCATAGGAAATAGTGTGATCGAACATCTACCATTGAAAAATTCTTAGAGGCCATAGAAGTTTTAAATCAAGCTGATGTGTTTGTGTTTTCTCTTCATTCATATCTTTTTGATATTTGAACATGTTGGATGTTAAATAAAATTACTGTGGACCCATGGAAGGTATCAACAATTGAAATCATTATTCCACACTGTTTCAAGTGGCATGGTCCACTTGACTTTCGGATTTACCAAAAATTCGAGATCAACCCATGCCGTTCATCCATTTTTGAGATCATTTTAGAGAATTTTCCAAAAAATGAATCATATCCAAAGATTAAATGGACCACACCACAAATAAGGGAAACAGATTGGCTACTCCCCTTACAAAATATTCAACTGTGTAAATTAGATCCGATCTGTCCAATGACTCCACAAAGGTTATAATACATTATTTAATACCTAAGATTTCATCCGATCATGTAATCCATTCGGATCAGATTCCACACATCAAGGTATCTCACACAGATCTCTATGCCAATAAGATACGCATAAAATGGTGTCTTTTTTTTTTTTTTTTTTGCATAACACAATTTTGAGTGGGTTGGATATGTGAATCACATTTAGGCAGGCCCAATATATAATTATGATCAATGTTTTAAGGAAACCCTTCTCCACTACATTTAGGTGAATTACTCATTACCCTTACCAGAGTAAACTCTGTGGGGTCCACCGTTATTTATTTATTTTTCCACTCCATTCATCCATGTTAACAGATAATTTAAGGTCTAAAGAACAAAAAGGAAGCATATCCAAAGCTCAAGTGGACCACACCATAGGAAATAATGTGATTGAACCTCTACCTTTTAAAATTTCTTGGAGGCCATAGAAGTTTTGGATCAAGCTGATGTTTGTGTTTAATATTCATTCATATGTAGTATGATCGAGGCGAGTAACTAGTCAAATTGAGGGTAATGATCAGTAAAATAGAGTGAATGGACCAGACATGTAAAATGGGCCCATCATGATGTTTGTGTTTAATATTCATTCATATGTAGTATGATTGAGGCGAGTAACTAGTCAAATTGAGGGCAATGATCAGTAAAATAAAGTGAATGGACCAAACATGTAAAATGGACCAATCATGATGTGTGTTGAATATCAACATCGTGCATTTGATGTCTCCCCTTTAGCTTATGAGATATCTCAAAAATCAACCGTATACGAAACTCAGGTGAGCCATATCATCTAAAACTATGTGAAGACATATAAAAAAATATAAACAGTACAATATTGGATGCCATACCATTTTGTGGCCACAAAGTTTTGGATCAAGCTGATTTTTGGTTTTTCCCTTCATCTGGCCTTGTATGACCTAATCAACATATTGGATGTCAAATAAATAGTACAGTAAGCCTTAGGAGGAATTTAATGATGGATATCCAATTACTATTGATTTCATGTGGTGTGATGCATGTGAGATTTCTATGGCGGGGTCCACTACAGATTTTTCTCTGCCTCATTCTTTGGCTCATGACGTAAAATGATATCTCAAAATGGATGGATGGTGTGGATATAACAAATACATCATAGTGGGGCCCACAAAACTTGGTGGATGTTGGTTGGTGCTCTATGGGTCCCACCATGATGTATGTGTTTCATCCATGCCATCCATTCATTTTTACAAATCATATTAGAGCTTGATACCAAAAATGAGAGGGATATGAATCTTAGGTGGACTACACCACATGAAAATAATAGTGATTGGATATCCACCATTAAAACCCTCTTAAGGCCCACTGTACTTTTTATTTGACATCCAATCTATTGATTAGGTCATACAGGCCCAGATGAAGGGAAAAAAATATCAGATTGATCCAAAACTTTATATGGCCCCCAAAAGGTTTTTAATGGTCGACGCACATTCAACACTATTTCCTATAATGTGGTCCAGTTGAGATTGGGATATACCTCATTTTTTGTCTCATACCATAAAATGAAATGGAAAAATAGATGGATGGCAAGGATGAAACACATACATCATGGTGGGGCCCACAGAGCACCGACCACGTGACCCATGACTGCTCGTGAGAGAGACTTGAACTCTCTTGCTCTTTGTACTCTCTCACTCTCACTCTCGCACCCTCTTGCACCCTCTCTCACTCTCTCTCTCTCTCTCTCTCGGTCCTCTCTCCACCGCGCCCTCTCTCTCTGTCTCTCTGTCTCTCTCGGTGCTCTCTCTCTCTCTCTCTCTCTCTCTCTCTCTCTGTCTCTCTCGGTCCTCTCTTTCTCTCACGCATCCTCTAAAGTTCGGTTGACCGTGATTAGGGCTCCAACTCAAACAGGTATCTCTCTCTCTCTCTCTCAATCTCTCTCAATCTCAATACCGATTGAAACGATTTGGGGATTCAGGGATTTGGGGATTTAGGGATTTGGGGATTTGGGGATTTAGGGATTTGGAGATTTGGGGATTTAGGGATTTAAGGTTTAAGTTGGGCCCTACTGAGTTTACTCAGTACAATAAGGGCCTGTTTGGCTAGGCAAATTGGATTGGATTGGATGATATTAGAGTGGATTGCATGGATTTCAAAGTAATGCTAGCTGCGTCAGTGGATTGGTGCAAGATCTATGGGATTGCTATATCCCGGAATTATTATATCCGGTCTGTTTGGTACGCCTGGCCAATCCCGGGATTAAGCCTTCCAATCCCTTTCAATCCCTCGAACCAAACACGTCCCATGCAATTTTGATGGGATTAGGGTGGATTGGATGGGATTTAAAGGTAATGATGGTGATGTCAGTGGATTGTCTTAAGATCCATGGGATTGCTATATCCCGGGATCAAGATCCGGTGTCTGTTTGGCACGCCTGACCAATCCCAAGATCTATCTTCCAATCTCATCCAATCTGCCCGGCCAAAAAGGCCCTAAGGTAATGATGGTGTTGTCAGTGGATTGCCTTAAGATCCATGGGATTGTTATATCCTAGGTTTAGTTCACCCCGTCTATTTAGCTCGCCTGGCCAATCCCTGGATTTAACTTCCAATCCCTTCCAATACCATCCAATCCACCCATCCAAATGAGCCCAACTGTCTATTTTTATTGAACATTGGCTGAGGAACAACTGTCATTCTGTCTGATAAATTACAACAGATTGGTAAGCTAAAAAGGTTTGTAAGTCATTTTTAATGTAATAACTATATCAGGCTGTAGGTGTAGGCTCTTTCTCGGGGTCCACAGTCGCTTCTTCTGCTATTGTTGTTAGGTAATTATCTGAATATGATGATTAGTAGTGTCTTTCCTTGCAAAATATTCATTTTAGTCTAATCAACTCTTTTCGTGAAGTGTTGCTTTTATCGTATTTGATTGTATGTTAGTAGTGGGGTACTGTCAATTTGATATGGATGTTAAGATAAATTTACACAAAAGCAGGTTCAATCAATTTGATCCATCTATTTGTTAGGGCCTGTCATGGATTGCTTATGATTCTTTAGAATCTCATTTGTTAGGCAAGTGTAACCATCCTATAACCTAAACCTAAACCTATAACCTAAACCTAAAAAATTCAAGGTGCCAAATCACCTCTTATTGGAGTGTGGCATTATTGGAATGTGGATGTTGATGTTAATTTTGTTATGTCTTGTAGATGTTGATGTTAATTTTGCTGGCTTGGGATGCAATATGAACAAATAATGACATGCCTTAAGGCATCCATCCCAACAGTGAAATGATATCAACTTTTATCATTTAAGTAACAATTCAAAATCAACCTAGTACATAGAACCCGATTTCCTAAACCTAAACCTTAACTATTCTCAATTCCCTAAACCTTAACCTATAACCTAACCTAAACCTAAACCTATAACCTACACTTATAACCTAAACTTGTAACCTTAACCTAAACGTTAAACTTAAATGTATTCTCAAATCCGTAAACTTAAACCTAAACTTAAACCTATAACCTAAACCTAAACGTTAACCTATAACCTATAACCTATACCTATAACCTATAACCTATAACCTAAACTCAATTCCCTAAACCTTAATCTATAACCTAAACTAAACCTAAACTCATTTCCTTAAACCTTAACCTATAACCTAACCTAAAACACATTAATCATGGTGGGCTCCACAGAGCTCCTAACAGGACCTTCATTTTAGGGCATGAGCTTAAAATTGAATCATAATCCAAACTCAATTACACCATACCACTGGAAATAGTAGGAATTGAAGGCATACTATCGAAAACCTATTGAGGCCAGTAGTCTTGGATCAACCTGATATTCGCTCCATCCATGTCCCTCTATTACTAATGCAGCTTATATTGTTCCATTGCCTTCTGTTGCCTATAATTGTCCCTGCAAACCTTAATGAGCTTGTATATTACATTTTTTTTGTCTTAAATTATTATTTTGATTAGTTAGTTTATAGTTGTGACTTGTAATTTATAAATTTGTAAGTTAGATAATTAGTTACTTGTTTGAGGATTTCTACAGGGCCATACATAGATATGGTGTGTTTTTGGTGGCATAGAAATCACTCAAATTGTCTCATTTTGGACAGTTGAAGGTTAGATGGATAGTATGCTTTCATATAATCTATTTAAATGTTCATGCCTGATCCGCGGTCCATCTGCTGTTTCTCTCTTAATATGTTTCTTCCGTTCAGTATCCAATGCCAAATATTTTTACATTGCTTTAGATATTTGGCACCAGAATGTAACATAAGATCAACTTATTTGGAGAGGCATGGGGAGATGCTGTCAAATATTCGGCGTGGACGTTTAAATGAGAATATGAAAGTATTACAATCTATCCAACCTTAGATAAGTAACTAATTTAGGATTTAATTATATTAGCTTAAAATTAAGGGAGCAGACCCAGATGTGTGTTGGAGCTATTCGGATGTTGAGCGGGGGTCCCTAGAAAGTGGGAACCACTGTTATAACCATGATGAAGCTGTCCTTTTTCTATGGATAACATTTGAGTGGCCTGGCCATTTGGACAGGCCGTGTTTATGTATTTACTCAAAATTAATGGAGCAGACCCGGATGTACGTCGGACCTATCCAGATGTTGAGTGGGGATCCCTAGAAGGTGTGAACCGTTATTTATGTTCAGGTAAGGTAAGATGCATGTTTTTCCTTTTCAACTGTTAGTCATAGAGTGACAGTACTTGTTTCAATTTTCCTAGATGGATGATGAATCTATTTGTGAATATAAATGAAAATAAAGAACTTATAATATATATATATATATATATATATATATATATGTTATTAATGGAGGATACCTTGTTTAGGGGGATATGAAATTCTTGTAGCTTATGGTATGGTGCCTCAATATTGGTTGTACGTTACTAGTATGTAGTAGATAATACTAGAGAACACTTAAACCCGATCCGAACCTGAAACCGAACCTGATTCCCTAAACCTAGACTTAAACCTATAACCTAAACCTAAACCTATTACCTAATCCTAAAACCTAAACCTATAACCTATAATGTCACCCCGCAAACCCAGAAATCGGATTCACAGGAATTTTGATCGCTAAATCCGGTGCCGACAGCCTCCGTAGTACCCCATTCTCAGCTCCTAGCGTTCATACGCCAGATTTCGATCTTGAGATCCTAAAAGGAGGATTTTTTCCAATGTACATTTAACTCTTAATAGGCATAACCACAAGTATACCTAAATCACAAAGGTAACATTATTATTACATATCTACTAATATAAACATTTGAATACAATGCTGAAAGGGAAATACATATGTAAAAATTACAGAAGCCACCACGCTGCTGCAACCTAACATTAACTACACGCATCTATCGTGCATAAGCTTTTAGAAAGCTTAGTACACTCTGGGATCATCACCGAGGTTTAGTACACTCCAAATGACACTGCCCCTCTCCCAGCAGCACAGTCCAAGTGAGCTTAAGAAACCTCACTATCTGCCTGGCCAATAGTTTGCCAATATCTATCTGGCACATTGATAGCAGACCCATTTAAGAGCTGGTTAAACTCAGCCTAGCTATGTCCCCTACCCTCGAGCGAGTAAGGCCACACCCCCTCTCAACCGACTACGACACAGTGGGAGACTCGGCCTCGTGGTATTCGGCACTCGGGTGCTCATGTATCCACTCAGTCTCGACGTTGGGGCGTCCTTTGGTACCAAGAGGGTTTAGAGATTTTTACTCAAGGTCATCTATGGCAGCCCGATGCTAGAACAAATTTTCGGTGTCCCGTCTGGCCATCCACGATATGCCTATGGAGGCTATGGCCCTGATGTTGCTAGGGCATACAGTAATCATAATGCATGATGCATGAGTCATACAATCTAGTCATGTATCAATCATGCCCATACCGTATGCTCATGTAAGATAACCTCCACCTATCAGGGATTCTCATAACAACATGATCAATGACATATGCAATGATCAACCACATCTTATAACAAACATGTAGATAATGTGTATGGGCATGTATCATAACGCTATGCTGTCACATACTCATATTCGGTATCAATAACCGGCATCGACAATCAACCTCGACAATGTGGACATTTAAGCAATATTGCCTTCAAGGAATGGCCCACATAGATCCTAACATATAGTGGACCCATGACCTCTCACAAGGGCCAAATATACAACACCATGGGCCTCACTCAAGAGCTTAATACACATCATGATGGGCCTCACCCATGGACCTAATATACATCACAATGGACTCCATCACCTGTCCCTCAAATGTATCACAATGGGTCTCATCAAATAGACCTCATATTCATTACATTAGGCCTTAAACACGGGTTACATATACATCACACAGGCCGAATACATATCACAATGGGCCTTAACTATGGGTAGCATATAGATCATATAGGTCTCGATAATCAAAATCGGCCTCAACAATCAAAATTGACCTCAACAATTAAAATCGGCCTCAACAATCGGAATCAGCCTATACAATCGGCCAGAATTGACAATTGGTCACGATAATCGGCCTCGATCGCTAATCGGCAATCGGCCACGATAATCAGAATCAATCGATAATCGGCCTCAATAATTGAAATCACCAAATTGGCCACATCAATCGGAATCGGCAATCGGTCACGATAATCAGCCTTGATTGCTAATCGGCAATCAGCCACGATAATCAGAATCAATCGTAATTAGCCTCGATAATCAGAATCACTAAATCGGTCACATCAATCAGAATCAGCAATCAGTTACGATAATTGGCCCCGATCGCTAATCGACAATCAGTCACAACAATTAGAATCGATCGATAATCGGAATCATCAAATCGGCCACGTCAATTGGAATCGGCAATCAGTCACGATAATCGGTAGAGTAAGGCCTAAGGGAAGGTCACAATGTGGACATTTAACCATCATTGCCCATCAACGTGGACATTCAACCAACATTGCTCCTAAGCAGTGGCCCACATAGAGCCAAACATAGAGTGGGCCCATGGCCCCACACAAAGGCCTAATATACATTGCAATGAGCCTTACCAAATGGGCTGAAAATACATCACAATAAGCCACGACATATGGGCCGTAAATACATAGTAGGTGGGGTTAAAATAGCCAACAGGTGGGCCTCAAATATATCGAGGTGGGCCATAAAAACATCATATTGGGCCTTAACAAAGGCTATAAATACATAATAGGTAGGCCCTCATATACACCACATGGGCCATATAAACATCAAGTGGGCTGCACTAATGGGTCGCACATATACAACACGGCGGGCCTCATGGACGGGCTACAAATTCATCGAGGTGGGCCTCATGGATGGGCCATAAATACATCAAGGTGGGCCTCATAGACGACCACAAATATATCAAGGTGGGCCTCATCACATGGGCCGCACCAATACCATTTCAATAGTTGTAGTGTAACATGTGTATTACTGCACACTATCATTCTATGGGGCACGTGGCCCACTAATGATATTCAACACTGTCCAAACATTGTCTATGCAAATCAACACTGTCTAAATATTGTCCAGCACCGTCCAACACTATCTGGACGGTGTGGATGAAATGAATAAAGGTGGTGTCCACAGTTCAGATGGGACCCACAGATCTTGCTGACAGCAATACATCTGCTATATAGCTGATGTAAGGTACACCAGCCAGTCAGCTTCCATCCTAAGGTGGGTCCACAAGTGTGGTCCACCAGTCTAGGTGAATGGATGGACAAAGTGGATTACATATATATCATGGTATGCTGTACTTACCACCATCCAAATATGGACAGTGTGGATATAAGATACTTACATCAAGGTGGGTCCCACGTGGAGCCCACCAGACATATATATATATATATATATATATATATATATATATATATATATATATATATATATATATTATTACTTTATTATAGTATCTTCTTTCTTTCTTCTTTTCTTTTCTTTTTTTTTTGAAAAAGGGCTTCAGCGTCTAGACCTAGACGCTGGACAGATGGACAACTTTGATAATCACATGCATGTCGTGTCCACACGTATGCGGGTCCCACAGCATGAATAAAACACATATATTACAAGTGGGTCCCACCCATCCAGCGTGCTAGACGTTGTGGATGAGACCCTTGCATTACGGTGGGGTCCAAAAACATCTTGCTGACGTCATCTACACCAGCCAATCCGCTCCAGATGGGTGGGTCCCACGTCCATGAAGTGGACGGACGGTGGGGATAATGCCCATAGTTCTGGTGTGCACACGTCCAGCCACTGGACTTTTGATGTGGAATACATACATCAAGGTGGACCACTGCACGAACAGTGAAGCTACAGCACTGCACCATGGTGAGGCCCTACATGGCACCGTCCAGATGGACGGTGCAGACGAAACATATACATTTAAAGTGGATCCCACCAAGGAGACGAACAGTGTGGATTTCTCCAGCCCACAGTGGATAGATGGTGTGGATAACACATGTCAAAGGGGTCTCACCGTCCTGGCATATGGACGGTGAAGATGCAGAATAAATACATCAGGGTGGGTCCCACGTGGGGCCCACTAGAGATATATATCATATCATTATATATATATATTTTTACATATATTATATTATATTATAATAAACAAGAACATCCAGGCCCTGGACGGCCTGGATGAAACATCATGTTGGGGTCCACAGGCACGTCCAGGGACTGACGTCCTGGATCAAACATCAATATGGGTGGGTCCCACGTCCCATACACGGATGGTGCACTCAATGGGTGGGTGTCCACGTGGTGGCCCACCAATAAAGATAGATGTACGGTTTAGATATAACGCAGGCCTCGTGATCAGCCCACCGTCCAGAGGTCTGGAGGGTGTGGATTTGAGGCACATACATCACGTTGGAGCCTAGTGCACCGTCCTGGACTGTGGGGATACATAGCACGTGTATCAAGGTGGGCCCCCCCATCAGGACAGATGGATGGCTTAGATAAGGCACATACCTCATGTGGGATCCACACGTGTGGACCCACAAGCCTTGGAGAAAGCTGATATTTATATTTTTCCTTCAATTTGGTTTGTCCAAACGGACCGTCGGGTGGGCCCACTCGGTGGATGGTATGGATCAAGTGGGACACACTTGATAGAGAGAGAGAGAGAGAGAGAGAGAGAGAGAGAGATCGGAAGAGCAGAGGGACCCTGCCACTATGGGTCCCTCTTACAAATCATACATCAAGATGAGTCCCACCATGTGTGGGCCCTCAATCATTAAATCTAAGTAAAATGATACAAATCTAATCCTAGAAAAGCACCCACCTTTGATCTCCTCTTCTTTCTTCTGCCAACGCAATCTAGAGCTCCAAAGGACGAACTTCAATGGTTAAGATTATTTTTGGAGGGTGGTGATGGGAGATAGGAAGGTAGACCACGCCAAGCTTTCTCGTATGGAGGTGGACGTTGGATTGCTCTCATGGAGCTTGGGATAGAAAAAATGAGAGAGAGAGAGATAAGAGAGAGAGGTGATGTGAGAGAAGTGATGGAAGAGAGGGATGGTGCAGTGACATGAGAGGTAATGTGCTCGTTGACTTTTTAGGGTTGCATTTGTACTTGGGCATGGGGAGAGTAATGGGTTGAGTGATGGGTGTACTTTTGACAAGTGAAGTAATTGATGTGATGGATTTGATAGATTCTCTTGAGATTTGCAACGCGCAGTGTTTTCCTCGAACTGAACGCTGACCCACATCTCCTGGCCCGGGTGTGGCCTCAGCGTGTGAGACGCAGCGTGGGAACCGCGACGAGGGCACGGTCGCAATGATATAAGTTTCGAATCGAGCTGACTCTGATGTGCAGGACTCGACTTAGGGTCATGAGCAAAGGTCGGATAGAGGTCAAGGGTCTCCGGAATTCAATCGGGAGGACCACGGAAGCCAATGGAATAGTACGGTATACGATATGGGCCTTACATATAACCTAAACCTAAACTTACACCTATAACCTAAACTTAAAACCTAAACCCATAACCTATAACCTAAATGTATTACCAAATCCCTAAACCTATAACCTATAACCTAAACCTATAACTTAAACCTAAACCTAAACCTAAACCTATGACCTATAACCTAAACCTAAACCTATAACCTATAAACTAAACCTATAATCTTAACCTTAACCTAAAACCTAAACCTAAACCTAAAACCTAAATGTATTCTCAAATTCCTAAACCTATAACCTATAGCCTAAACCGAAACCTAAAGTTATAACTTAAACCTAAACCTAAACCTAAACCTATGACCTATAACCTAAGCCTAAACCTATAACCTATAACCTTAACCTAAACTTAAAACCTAAACCCAAACCTAAAACCTAAATGTATTCTCAAATCTCTAAACCTATAACCTAAACCTAAACCCAATCCTGAACCCGAACCCGATTTCCTAAACCTAAATATTAACGTATTCTCAATTCCCTAAAGCTATAACCTATAACCTTAACCCAAACTTGAAACATAACCTATACCTTAACCTAAACCTCTATAACCTAAACCTAGACCTTAACCCTAACCTATAACCTAAACTTATACTTATAACCTTGACCTAAACCTATTCTCAAATCCCAAAACCTACACTTATAACCTAAACCTAAACCTTAACCTATAGCCTAAACTTATACTTATAACCTTAACCTAAACTTATAACCTTAACCTAAATCTATTCTCAAATCCCAAAATCTATACTTATAACCTAAACATAAACCTTAACCTATAACCTAAACTTATACTTATAACCTTAACCTAAACCTAAACCTTTACTTATAACCTAAACCTATACTCAAATCCCAAAACTTATAACCTAAAGCTAAACCTTAATCTATAACCTAAACTTATACCCAAATCTCAAAACCTATACTTATAACCTAAACCTAAACCTTAACTTAAACCTATTCTCAAATCCCAAAACTTGTACTTATAACCTAAACCTAAACCTTAACCTATAACCAATAGCTATACTTATAACCCTAACCTAAACTCAATTCCTAAACCTTAACCTATAACATATAACCTATAACCTATAACCTATAACCTAAACTTACAACCTTAACCGAAACCTATTCTCAAATCCCAAAACATATACTTATAACATAAACCTAAACCTTAACCTATAACCTAAACTTATACTTATAACCTTAACTTAAATTTATACCCTTAACCAAAACCTATTCTCAAATCTCAAAACCTATACTTATAACATAAACCTAAACCTAAACCATAACCTATAACCTAAACTTATACTTATAACCTTAACCTAAATCTAAACCTTAACCTATAACCTAAACCTATACTCAAATCCCAAAACCTATACTTATAACCTAAACCTAAACCTTAACCTATAGCCTAAACCTATTCTCAAATCTCAAAACCTATACTTATAACCTAAACCTAAACCTTAACCTATAACCTAAACTTATACTTATAACCTTAACCTAAACTTAAACCTTAACCTATAACCTAAACCGATACTCAAATTCCAAAACCTATACTTATAACCTAAAGCTAAACCTTAACCTATAACCTAAACCTATACTCAAATCCCAAAACTTATAACCTAAACATAAACCTTTACCTATAACCTTAAACTAAACATATTCTCAAATCCTAAAACCTATACTTATAACCTAAATCTAAACCTTAACATATAACCTATAGCTATACTTATAACCTTAACCTAAACTCAATTCCCTAAACCTTAACCTATAACATATAACCTATAACCTATAATCTATAACCTAAACTTATAACCTTAACCTAAACCTATTCTCAAATCCCAAAACCTATACTTATAACCTAAACCTAAACCTTAACCTATAACCTAAACATATACTTATAACCTTAACCTAAACTTATAGCCTTAACATAAACCTATTCTCAAATCCCAAAACCTATACTTATAGCCTAAACCTATAACCTAAACTTATACTTATAACCTTAACCTAAACCTAAACCTTAACCTATAACCTAAACCTGTACTCAAATCTCAAAACCTATACTTATAACGTAAACTTAAACCTACACTTAACCTATACTTATAACCTACACCTAAACCTTAACCTCTAACCTAAACTTATACTTATAACCTTAACCTAAACCTAAACCTTAACCTATAACCTAAACCTATACTCAAATCCCAAAACCTATACTTATAGCCTAAACCTAAACCTTAACCTATAACCTAAACCTATACTCAAATCCTAAAACTTATACTTATGACCTAAACCTAAACCTTAACCTATAACCTTAACCTAAACCTATTCTCAAATCCCAAAACCTATACTTATAACCTAAACCTAAACTTTAACCTATAACCTAAACTTATACTTATAACCTTAACCTAATCCTAAACCTTAATCTATGACCTAAACCTATACTCAAATCCTAAAACCTATACTTATAACATAAACCTAAACTTTAACCTATAACCTAAACCTATTCTCAAATTCCAAAACTTATACTTATAACCTAAAACCTAAACCCAAACTAAAACCCAATCTCGAACCCGAACCCAATTTCCTAAACTTAAAAGCTTAACCTATTCTTAATTCCCTAAAGTTATAACCTATAACCTTAACCTAAACTTAAAACCTAACCTAAACCTTAACCTACTAAAAACCTAAACCTAAACCTCTATAACCCAAACATAGACCTTAACATTAACCTATTTTAAATTCTCTAAAGCTATAACCTATAACCTTAACCTAAACTTAAAACCTAACTTAAACCTTAACCTAAAACCTAAAACCTAAACCTAAACCTCTATAGCCTAAACCTAGACCTTAACCTTAACCCATTCTCAATTCCCTAAAGCTATAACCTATAACCTTAACCTAAACTTAAAACCTAACCTAAACCTTAACCTATACATCTAACCTTAAACCTAAACCTCTATAACCTAAACCTAGACCTAAACCTTAACCTATAACCTAAACTTATACTTATAACCTTAACCTAAACTTATAACCTTAACCTAAACTTAAACTTATACTTATAACCTTAACCTAAACTTATACTTATAACCTAAGCCTAAACTTATACCTATTCTCAATTCCCTAAACCTAAACCTATAACCTAGCCTAATCTTAAAGCCATTTTTGTAAACTGACTCTAGTCTTTTCATTGTAGAAATGGATAAGAGTTGGATGCGAGCTAAGAACAGGTTTGGCCCAGAGTATAAACAATGGGTTCAAGAGTTCATGGAATTTGCGCAAAATCGGGCAGATTCAAGGAATAAGATTAGGTGTCCATGTCGAAAATGCGAAAACATGATATATAAGACTTTAGACAAAGTAGAAGATGATTTGTTCATAGTTAGGATTGACCAGGGTTACACTTGGTAGATCCATCATAGTGAAGATATGACCCATAGAGTTGAGGCCACTGAAGTCTTTACTAACCGAATTGTGCCGGATGACGAGGATGAAGACATTGACGAAATGCAAGATATCATATGGGATGTGTTCAATAGAATAGTTGCGGATACTGATTTTGCAGTGACAAGCAGTAGCCAAGATATTCTTCCAATGGGTGATGTCGAATGAGAAAAGTTTAGTAGGTTGTTGAGGGATGCGCAACGTCCACTTTATCTGGGGTGTAAGAACTTCTCCAAGTTGAATTTTCTTATAAAGTTACCTCATTTGAAGACAATAAATCGTTGGAGTAACAAATTATTTGACATGTTACTTGAGTTATTGAAAGAAGCATTATCGGATAGTGAGACATTGCCTAAGTCTCATTACGAGGCAAAATCCTTGATGCGAGACTTGGGCCTTGGTTACAAACTCATACATGCATGTATAAATGATTGTTTATTGTATTGGAAAGGGCATGACAAGGTTGAAGAGTGCCAAGAATGTGGAGAGTCTAGGTGGAAGTATGATAAAGCCAGGCGTAAGAAAATCCCGCAAAAGGTGGTAAGGTACTTTCCATTGAAACCCAAATTACAAAGATTGTTTATGTCTCGTAAGACGGCTGAAGATATGAGGTGGCATAAGGAGAAACGTGTTTATGATGATAGTACACTGAGGCACCCTGCGAACTCTGAAGCCTGGTAAAATTTTGACAAGCAACATGACTGATTTGCAGAGAATTCTCGCAATGTTTGACTAGGTCTTGCAAGTGATGGTTTTAATCCATTTGGTAATATGAGTAGCTTGTATAGTATGTGGTCAGTAGTACTTATACCCTGCAATTTACCTCCTTGGTTATGTATGAAGGAGTTATTTTTCATGATGTCATTGCTTATTCCTGGACCCAGG
This sequence comes from Magnolia sinica, assembly GCF_029962835.1. Taxonomy (NCBI): domain Eukaryota; kingdom Viridiplantae; phylum Streptophyta; class Magnoliopsida; order Magnoliales; family Magnoliaceae; genus Magnolia; species Magnolia sinica. Next base: position 59,781,761 of record NC_080589.1, on the reverse strand, counting down.
TCACCTGAGAATGACATTGATGTGTATTTGCAACCGTTAGTAGATGAGTTAAATGAGTTATAGAGTCAAGGTATATGAACGTATGACACATTTGTAAGACAGACATTTTGATTGTATGTAATGGTCTTGTGGACAATAAATGACTTTCCCGTGTATGAAAATTTGTCTAGGTGGAGCACGAAGGGCAAGTTGGCTTATCCTACATATGGTATTGAGATTTGTTCATTGTCATTAAAGCATGGTAGAAAAATGTGTTATATGGGCCATCATCGCTTCCTTCCGAGCGATCATAGTTGGTGCAGAAAGACGATGATCTTTAATGATAAATAAGATTATAGGCCACCATCGAAAGAGCTATCTGGAGAAGATGTAATACAACAACTGAGTAACATTAGAGAAGTTAGATTTGGTAAGGTATCGCACTTGAAGAAGAGAAAATATATAGTATTGGACTATAACTGGAGGAAGAAGAGCATTTTTTTGAGTTGCCCTATTAGAGTGATCTGAAATTGTGACACAATTTGGATGTCATGCATATTGAGAAAAATATATGTGACAATGTCTTTGGTACATTGATGAACATAGAGAAGAAAATAAAAGACAGTTTCAAGGCTCGATTGGATCTACAAGTAATGGGTTTAAGGAAAGAGTTGCACTTGCAACTACATGAAAATTCGTATACTATACCAGTAGCCTGCTACACGTTGATAAAACTAGAGAGAAAGCGTTTATGTGAATGGTTGAGATCGGTGAAGTTTCCCGATGGGTATACGTCAAACATATCTCGATGTGTAAACGTTACAGACTGTAAGGTAACAGGAATGAAAATTTATAATTCTCACGTCCTTCTGCAACGCCTACTACCGGTTGCGATTCATGGATTCTCGAGCAAGGATATCAGTGTGGCGCTGATTAAGTTGGGGATATTCTTTAAGGATTTGTATTTGAAATCGTTAAATGTAGATGTTATTAAACGACTGGAGAGAGACATTGCCATAATCTTTTGTAAACTTGAAAGAATATTTCCACCTGCATTTTTCGATATCATGGTACACCTAGCGATTCACTTACCGCACGAGGCAAAGCTTACAGGCCCAGTATAATATCGTTAGATGTATCCGATAGAAAGGTGGTAGAACCTATAAAAAATTTTATTCATTCCATAAACTACATATATCCATGTTTTCATACGTATAACATAATGGTTTTGTGTACAGATACCTTCACACCCTCAAATGATTTGTGAGGAATAAGGCACGACCGGAGGAGTCGATAGCTGAAGCGTACATTGATAATGAGTGTCTTACATTTTACTCCATGTATCTTCATAGCATAGAGACTAGATTCAACCGAGAAGATCAGAATGCCGATGAAGGACAGGAGCATGAACAAGGACTCATATCTGTATTTACACATAACGTTCATCCTTTAGGATCCCCAACATTACAGGATATGGACCTTGGGGATCTAGCAAAGGCGCGGTGGTATGTGTTGTATAATTGTGAAGAAATAGAGTCGTACTTGCAGTAAGTCTTCCCTCGATTATTATTTTCTCTACATATGATAATCTTAATGTTTCTTGCTGATGACATACCATTTATGTGTAGCGAGCACATAGATAAGATGAAGTCCAAATTCTTCATAAATTAAGATCAAATGCATCAGGATCAATTTTCAGAATGATTCACAAAACATGTCAGATTTCGCATTATATCTCACTACACTTAGAATTTTCGTTGTATTGCACATTATTTCAACATAAGAAAATCCCTAAACAATTACATTCTGTACATGATAATAGATGAAGACGTTGCGCACGAGCAACTCTGCGGATGCGTCTGATGCACTATACTCACTGACGTGTGGCCCTGATAGACGTGTATCTAGATATACAGGTTGTATTGTAAAAGGGATGCGGTTCCACACCGAAGAACGTGAGAAGTACAGGACCACACAAAATAGTGGGGTAGTTGTGAAGGGAACAAATGAGGAGGATGAATTGACTTTTATGGCATTTTAACGGATATTATTGAGCTGAGTTATTGTATAAGAAAGCAGGTGTACTTATTTAAATGTGATTTGTGGGACATTGAAAATAAGAAGTTGGGAATACAGATTGACAACTACTTTATGAGCATAAATTTATCTCGGAAGTGGTTTAAGGACGACCCATTTTTCCTCACCAGCCAAGCCAAACAAATATTTTACCTCACTGACACCAAGTTAGGCGGCTCTTAGCACGTGCTGTAGAAAATAGAGCCGAGGAACATATTTGACGTTCGCATACCAGAAGTTGAAGATAGCGAGGACGGGGGAAATGACACATCAAGGGTTGAATAAGCATATCAAGAAGACATGCCATCTAAGGATACAGGGACTGATTCAAGTATTGATATTGATGTGGTACAATTAGACAGAGATGATGTGTCACCTGATCATGTTGATGCCTCAATAATACATGACATTGTTAGAGATGATAGCAGTTTCATTGATGACGACGTTGCAGATGATGAGGAGGAAATACTAATCAGCGATAGCGATGGTGAAGAAGAAATAGCCCTAAGCGATAGTGATATAGATGACGATTATTAAATGTACACATGATTTACATCTCATTTTTCAATTTGAATAATTTATATATTCCATATATATGTGAAAATTACAAGTCATGATTAATTCCTTTTATTGACTTATTATAATCCACATTTGCAATTGAGTAAATTTATGATCATGTCCTCCTCAAACCGGAGCGTAGCAGAAGCACGCAACATACTTCATCAGCCATTGTAGATGGATGTTTCGGTCCTATCTTCTTTTGGTAGGGCCATAGAGATACCCGGTCTAGTTGATGAGTGTGGAGCAGAATATATCGACAATGACTCAGAGGAAAGATTATACTATCTCAAAGAAATTCTGGGGTTGATGGAGATATATAACCGCGAGAAATGAGATATGAAAGATGCGACTTTGTTACTTGCACATCTGAATGGAGTCCCGAGAGACCAGATTTTTCCTATTGTAACTGGTATGCTAGCTATAAATATGTCGAGTGCTTCACACAACATGACATATTTTCTTAAGCATACGATAACTTACGCAGGGAGTACTTCGGATAGTTTACCTCAAAGTTATTTCATATTACAATGAAATATGTATATTTAATATATAATGATAATGTGTAATGGAATTTTCAAGGGTTATAGATTAAATTTTACAGTTTTATTATATTCTGCTTGCATTATAGTGTAATGGTCTAATCATATTTTAATCATCTCTCTAAGCATAAGCACAAATGCATTACACCGTCAACACTACTTCTATAATATTTTAGTATATTCCACTTGTATTGACATTGTTTAAATTTATAAGTTCGTATATCGCATATATTCAGTAATGGCACCAGGGGGGAAAGCACGTCATTCGTGCACTGGATCTACCCCTTCTACCCGTGATGCGACGGAGACAGCCTCCCCATCACATATTGCATCGCAAGCGTTTGATCCCTCAGTTGCGCATACACCAAGCACTGCATGTAAGTCTAGACATATATTTCTTTTAATGATTTTTGTTTATGTTTAGACTTACATATTTCTTTTACAATAGCGTCGTTAACCAGCCGACGAGGATGTGGACCCACACGTGGGTTACTTTTAGAGCGACTTACGCATAAGGGTAGGATGATGGTAGAGTTCCCATAAGACTGCATTAGACCTCTTGGGAATAATGTCAGGTTGTTTACGTCGGAGGTCAGTGTCTTATGTCGATCTCTGATCCCCCACCACCCCTCGCTAGGCAGACGTGACAGATGATGTGCGGTAGCTCATCCGTCAACGCCTTCAGGTAAATTTTAGTAAATTAAAATTTATTTTATAAAAGTTCATTTACGGTTGAGTTATTTTCTTAATAAGTTTATTGCCTTAATCTATCATTTATGAAACTGAAGGATAAACTTGACTTAAATTTGAGTGTTCCGCATATCTCTCATGTCGACGACATGATCAAGGAGTGGTTCAAGGATTACAATGGTAAGTTACACCAGCGGTACAAGCGGTGCATGAGCCACGAGGAGGCCGAACTATCTGCACCGCCGCACTTGACCGATGAGGACTGATGGATACTCTGCAATAGGTTTTCGTCTGATTCTTTTCAAGTAACATTTACATATTTATGATATCTTAATGTAATAATTAAATTCACAATTAATAACAATGTATTATGAATAATATATTCAGAAGAGGAGCAAAATAAATTCTAACAACAGGAAAAAGTTAGAAGTGAACCACATAGCTGGTTTAAAATCATTTGTACGACTTTGCCATAACATGGTAAGAAATTACTGGTAATTATTATGTTTATATATTCTTTCCATGCATTTATATCAATTCCATCGTCCTTTCAATTGCGCAGCAAGATTCTGTCACCGGTCAGGAGCCCAGACCAGTAGACTTCTACAGAGGGACTCACTATCGGCAGGCGACGGGATCTTGGGTACATCCTAGAGCTAGTGAGATTTAGGTAAAAATCCTTACATTGAAATTTTAATTGCATTAAATTATAATAATGTCATTTATTATAAAAATTCATATGTTTTCATTACAAGAGGAGATGGAAACCTTACGCAATCAACCCACTCTCAATGGTACTTAGCGAAGTGAGCCAGAGATCTTAAGTGAGGTGCTTGGCACCCATTCTGGATATGTTCATGGGCTTGACCATGGTGCCAAGCTCACGACACCCGCTAGAGCTACCTCCACCCAATCCATCGTTGTTGGCGATAGCGCCGTACACTGAGCTGATATCGCAGAGAGAGAGGTTCAACAACTACGGGTCGTCATCCATGACATCAGAGAGCAGCTGGAGAAGCAGAGGGAGGAGCAGGAGAAGAGGATGGAGGAGCTGGAGAGGCAGAGGGAGGAGTAGGAGAGGAGTATGGAGGAGCTGATGAGGGAGAGGGAGGAGAAGGAGAGGATGAGGATGAAAGAGCAGGCGAGGCAAAGGGGGAACATGAGAGGAGGATGGCGGAGATGCGGGTGGAGCATGAGCGATTGATGATGGAGATGTTTCAGGCTCTCGCTACACGCTTACCCACTGATGCCCCACCACCTCTGCCTTTATCTTTGTGATTTTTTATTTTTTATTTATGATGTTTAAACTTATATGTATTTATGTGTGAATGAATGTGATGTGGATAAGATTGTTTGTGTTTGGATGAATGTAGTTTATGTTTGGATGGATTTACTAGTTTAGGTTTAGATGGATGTGAATGTAAATAAAATGAAATATATTATAAAACAAGTGTATATCAGGATGAATATGATGAAATATATATTATAACAAGTGTATATTTGGAATTTTGTGCTGGAATATTTTAAAAAAATCAGTGACTTTTACCTACGAAAATTATCGTAGGTAAAAGTTTTATTGTTTTACGTATTTTTCGGTGACGAAAATGTTCGCCGCTAAAAGTTTTGTAATTATTTTTAGCGACGAAAACTATCGTCACTAAAAGTTTAACATTTATTTTTTAGCGACAACAATGTTTGTCACTAAAATTTTTGTAATTATTTTTAGCGATGAAAATTATCATTGCTACAAGTTTAAAATTTATTTTTTAGCAATGAAAATGTTCATCACTAAAAGTTTTGTAATTATTTTTAGCGACGAAAACTATTGTCGCTAAAAGTTTAAAATTTATTTCTTAGCGACGAAAATGTTCGTCGCTAAAAGTTTTGTAAATATTTTTAGCGACGAAAACTATCGTCGCTACAAGTTTAGCATTTATTTTTTAGCAAAGAAAATGTTCGCCGCTAAAAGTTTTGTAATTATTTTTAGCGACGAAAACTATCGTCGCTAAAAGTTTAACATTTATTTTTTAACGACGAGAATGTTCGTCGCTAAAAGTTTTGTAATTATTTTTAGCGATGAAGACTATCATTGTTACAAGTTTAACATTTATTTTTTAGCAACGAAAATGTTCACCGCTAAAAGTTTTGTAATTATTTTTAACAATGAAAACTGTCGTCGTTAAAAGTTTAACATTTATTTTTTAGCGACGAACATTTTCGTCGCTAAAAGTTTTTTAGCGAAGAAACAATTTTTTGGTAAAAAACTTGCCTTTGCCGATGATTAAAATTTTTCGTCGATAAAAACCTCTTGCGTTGGTCTTTTATTGACGAAAATTTTCGTCAGTAAAGGTGGGATTTCTTGTAGTGCCATATAGATGTTGCAGGTAAAACACAGACTGAAAATGTAGGTGATGATCACTCTATGGAAGATTATTATAAATAAATGAGAAGGATAACATTTCATTTGGCTTTATTTATTTTCCACTGTAAGACTTGATAATGTAATAAGCTCCCATTTAAAAGGGCATTAGATAGTTAACTGAATTTTATGTCTTGATGAAATAAGAAGTATAGATGATTTTATTATTATGAATGAGTACCTTCGTGAATGTAACTAGATATAATCTATAAAATAAAAGAGAGAGAGAGAGAGAGAGAGAGAGAGAGAGAGAGAGAGAGAGAGGGAAAAAGTAGGGTGCGATGTTGAAGCATCTGATTATTACTTTATTAACACCCAAAATCCTTAGGCACGAGTATATACTCATGCCGTGAAAATTTAGGGCGTTACAACTAAGTTGCCCAAACTAGGGCAAGGCATGTCTTGTCATGTGTTGAATATCTAGTCTTATAATCGGTGAACTTGTGACTTAGATAATATATTGTTTGTTCCTTCCTTCTTATTTTGTCATGTTGGCTAAGGACACAACCAATGGCATTCGGTGTTACCGAGATGTATAATAGTCAAGGTTGTTTGGGAGTTAGTGACACTAGAACTGGAGAATTTATGAAATATTTTCTTATGTGATTGAAGGAGGCTTGAAAATCGCCATTCATTTCGTAGGAAAATTCTGTTACGCCCCAAACCCAGAAATCGGATTCATAGGAATCTCAATCGTCGAACCTAGTGCCGATAGCCTCCGTAGTACCTCATTCTCGGCTCCCAGCGTCTATACGCCAGGTTTCGATCCTGGGATCCTACAAGGAGGATTTTCTAATGTACATTTGTCTCATAAGAAGCATAACCACAAGTATACCCAAATCATAAAGGCAACATCATCATCACATATCCACTAATATAAACATTTGAATACAATGCTGAAAGGGAAATACATATGTAAAAATTATAGAAGTCAGCTACATACTCCAAGCTCTACGTTACTACAACCTAACATCACCTGCACGCATCTATTGTGCATAAGCTTATAGAAAGCTTAGAGGGTGGTGTAAGTGTGTGCACAAGGTAAGTGCCAAGTATTCAACGCAATGCCATGATCATACAATATCGAAATAAGTGCAAGATCATGAATCATACGTTATCAGAGTAAGCGAAAATACTGATAAGTCCATGAGTCAAACAAGATTAGAATATGTAATATAGATCAATTATACAAATGAGGAATCATAAAGAGTTAAATATCAGATGCCATATCTAAACCATATAAATACAGAAACACATGTAACCCAAAATTTCATATGCCACGGACATAATGTAATATGCGATGCAAATGGAATAGCCATGTTAGAGTGTAAGTCGGGATGATAGTACATAGTATCGAAGCTATGGGGTCCATCACAAGGGACTTCTATGCAAACTAGTTTCAAACCTAAATTTGAATATTTAGACTCAATGTGATAAACTCCTGATCTCAGGTTAGTCGCGCGCCCCAACCGAAATCCTGGCCATTGCAAAGGTACACGTAACAGATAGTTGTAGACCACCAGCCCGAGTGGATAGTGAATGAATGAATGAATGAGTATGCAACTCCTGCTCAATAAGTCTGCATATTAGTACTGTTCATCTCTGGGATCATCACCGGGGTTTAGTACACTCCAAATGGCACTGTCCCTCTCCCACCGACACGGTCCAAGTGAGCGTAACAAACCTCACTATTTGCTTGGCCAATAGTCTACCAATACCTATTCGACATGTCGATAGCGAACCCATTCAGGGGTTGGTTAAACTCAGCCTAGCTATGCCCCCTACCCTCAGGAGGATAAGACCACACCCCCTCCCAACCGACTACGACACAGTGGAAGATGCGGCCTCCTGGTATTCGGCACTCAGGCGCTCATGTATCCACTCGGTCTCGATATTGGGGTGTTCTTAGTAATTTTCACTTAGGGCCATCTATGACAACCAGATGCTAGAACAAATTTTTGATGTCCCGTCTGGCCATCCACGATATGCCTGTGGAGGCTACAGCCCTGATGTCGCTAGGGCATATAATGCAAGATGCGCGAGTCATACAATCAGTCATGCATCCATCCTGCCCATACCGTGTGCTCATATGAGATAACCTCCACCTATAAGGGAGCCTCATAACAATCTGCTCAATGATGTATGCAATGGTCAACCACATCTCATAACAAACATGCAGATGATGTGTATGGGCATGTATCATGATGCTATACAGTTGCATACTCATAATCGGTATCAATAACCGGCATCGACAATTGACCTCGATAATATGGACATTTAACCAACATTGCCAACATGGCATGACCCTCATAAAGCCTAACATACAGTGGACCAATGACACCACACAAAGGCCAAATATACAACACCATGGGCCTCACTCAAGAGCTTAATACACATCACGATGGGCCTTTCACATGGGCCTAACATACATCACAATAGGCTCCATCGCCTGGCCCTCAAATGCATCACAATGGGCCTCATCACCTAGGCCTCATATACATAACATTGGGCCTCAAACATGGGCCGAATGCACATCACAATGGGCCTCAAATACAAGTCGCATATCCATCACAATGGGCCTCGACAATTGGAATTGAAATCGGCCTTAATCATCGGCCTCGACAATCGGAATTGGAATCGGCCTCAACCCTCGGCGTTGACAATCGGAATCGACCTCGACAAATCGGAATCGACCTTGACAATCAGAATCGACCTATACAATTGGCCTCGACAAATCGGAATCGGCCTATACGATTGGCCTTAACAAATCAAAATCGGCCTATATAATTGGCCTCGACAAATTGGAATTGGCTTATACGATTGGCCTTGACAAATTAGAATCGGCCTATACAATCGGCCTCGACAAATCGGAATCAGCCTATACGATTGGCCTCGACAAATCGGAATCGGCCTATACAATCGGCCTCGACAAATTGAAATTGGCCTATACAATTAGCCTTAATAAATCAGAATCGGCCTATACGATCAGCCTCGATAAATAGTAATTGACCTATACAATCAGCATCGACAATCGGAAGCGGCCTATACGATCGGCCTCGACAAATCAGAATCGCCCTATACAATCGGCCTCGACAATCCGAAGCGGCCTATACAATTGGCCTCAACAATCAGAATTGGCCCATACAATCGGCCTCAACAAATAGGAATCGGCCTATACGATCGACCTCGACAAATCATAATCGACCTATACGATCGGCCTCGACAAATCGGAGTCGGCCTATATAATCGGCCTCGATGATCGACCGAACAAGGCCTAAGGGAAGGTCACAATGTGGACATCTAACCATCATTGCCCATCAATGTGGACATTCAACCATCATTGCACCCAAGTAGTGGCCTATATAGAGATAAACATATAATGGGCGCATAACCTCACGCAAGGGCTTGATACACATCACTATGGGCTGCATCACATGGACCTCGAATACATTAGATGGGCCACGTCCCATGGGCCCCGAATACATTACAATAGGCCACAACCCATGGGCTTCAAACACACAATAGGTGGGCCCTACACATGGGCCTAATACAATCAAGTGGGCCTCACACCTGGGCCTTTAATATATCTAAATGGGTCTCAACCCATGGGCCCCAAATACATCATGTTGGGCCTCGACCCATGGGCCCCAAATACATCATATTGGGCCTTGCTCGTGGTCTCAAATATACAATAAGTGGGCCCTACACATGGGCCTAATATATATCACAGGTGGGCCCTACACATGGGTCTCATATGCATCAAATGGGCCATGTATCTGAGCCTCGAACACATCAAATGGGCCACGCGTCATGGGCCCAATATATATCACAATGGGCCTTACATCAATGGGCTGTGCTAATAAGCCTCATATATATCAAAGTGGGCCTCAACAACGGGCCACAAACAAATCAAGATGGGCCTAATCACATGGGCCTCATATATATCAAATTGGGCCTCAACAACGGGTCACAAACATATCAAAATGGGCCTAATCACATGGGCCTCATATATATCAAAGTGGGCCTTATACACATCAAGGTGGGCCTCAAATGCATCAAATGGGTCGTATCAAATGGGGTGATTCAAATGGGCTGAATCAAATGAGTTATATATATATATATATATATATATATATATATATATATATAGCAGGGTGGCCATGAACAGCTAGTAAGTAGGCCGACACAACTGGTGGGCCCTGCGTACACGACAGGTGGGCCTTATGAATCACAAAATGGGCCCCATGAGCTAGATATACAATGTATACATTATGGTGGTCTCATGGATGGATTCTATGTACATAACACATACATCACTATGGTCCCCACCGTCCAGATGGACGGCGGGAATAAAATACATAAATCACAGTGGGTTTCCACCGTCCAGATAGCTGGACGGTGTGGATATAAAACATGTACATCACGACAGGGTCCACTTATACAATAGGTACATCAAGGTGGGTCTCATTGACCTGAACAGATGGACGACTTGGAGAAATATATGCATTTTGGGGACTCTTAAGATGGACATTATGAAATGAAGCACATGCATTAAGGTGAGGTCCACATCCCCTTACTGGACTGACGGAGTGGATATAAAACACTTACATCAAGGTGGGTCCCACCAAACTTGCTGACATCAACACATCAACCGGAAGGCTGGTGTGGGACCCACAAAACTTGCTGTTGATAATACAGCAGCTATATAGCTGTGAGGAGTACACTAGCCAATCCATCCATAAAGGTGGGTTCCACGTGGGGCCCACCATAATGTTTATCAGCCATCCAATCTGTTGTTAAGGTCACACGGGCCTGGATAGAGAGGAAAAACAAATTTCATAATGATCCAACACTTCTGTGAACCCAAAATGGGTTTTAATGGCAGCCGTTCAATCCCATTGTTCCCTGCCGTGTGGACCACCTGAGCTTTGTATAAGGCTGATATTTGGGGGCACCCCATATGTAAAGGGGACCCATCAAATGCACGATGTTATGTGCAGAACACATCACGGCGGGGCCCATGGCTAGGACCCAATGGTCCTTGCCCGCATCCATCCTCAGCGCAGCAGTGTAGGATGCTGCTGACAATAGCAGCAGCGCCTGCAGCTGCATATTATTATTTTTTTTAAATGGTATTTTTAGGGTTTTTCTCATGTGGGGCCTGTATCAGTAAAATCCAACCCAACCGTTGGTGTCTATGGCCAAAGACAGACCCATCAAGCCCAATATTTGATATATTTTGGGATACAGAAACCTCATCGTGAATTTCAATGGTAGAAAATACTATTTTCTGTGCTATGGCCCGCCAAAAAGTCGGATTGGCTTCATTTTTTGGCTCAACACCTAAAATGGGCTGGGGAAAGGGATGGACGATGTGGATTTAATTTATACATCAAGGTGGAGCTTGCATGAGCAGCCCACCAAAAAGTTTAAATGTATATATTATATTATTATTATTATTTTTGATGTGAGTACATCTCACTGTTTGCTCACAATTACAACGCCCACATCCAGCGTCCCTGGACGCTGGACGGACGACGTGGATATGTCATCAAGGTGGGTCCCACATAGTCATGGATATGTCATCAAGGTGGGTCCCACATAGACGTGACCCACTTGATCTAGATCACTCTAAAATTTGTGTTTTTCCAACATCCATAAAGTAGGGCCCACATGGCTTGGATGGCCATGGGGTCCATTTGATGGACGGTTGGGCATCACATAACTCATTGGGTGGGCCACAAAGTAAAGGAAGGAGAGAGAGAGAGAGAGAGAGAGAGAGAGAGAAGCACCCACAGTTAGATCTTCCCTTCCTTCTTCCGCCAACGCGATCTAGAGCTCCAAAGGATGAACCTCAACGGTTGAGATTATTTTTGGAGGGTGGGGATGGGAGTGGGCCACACAAAGCCTCTCATAGAGCAAGGAAATTCCTTGGACGTTGGCTTCTCTTGGGAGTTGCTTGAGTGAAGAGAGAATGAGAGAGAGAGATGATGAGAGAGGAGTGATGGGAGAGTGGGATGGTGGAGTGACATGAGTGGTAAGGTGCTTGTTGACTTTTTGGGGTTGTTTTTGTACTTGGGAATGGGGAGAGTAATGGGTTGATTGATGGGTATACTTTTGACAAGTGAAGTGATTGATGTGATGGATTTGATAGATTCTCTTGGGATTTACAACGCACGATGTTTTCCTCGAACTGAATGGTGGCCCACATCTCCTGGCCCGGGTGTCGCCTTAGCGCGTGAGACGCGGCATCGGAACTGCGACGATGGCGCGGTCGCAATGATACAAGTTTCGAATCAAACTAACTCTGATGTGCATGACTCGGCTTAAGGTCACACACAAATGTCGGATACAAGTCGAGGGTCACCGGAATTCGATCGGGAGGATCGTGGAAGCCTATGGAACGGTATGGTTTAGGATACGTGCCTTACAAATTCTTTCAAAGGAGCTTGAATATTTGCTCATAGATAGGAGTGAGTTATGCTATGAAGTGATTGATGTACCAGAATGTGCCTAGGAAGCAACATATTTCTTTTTCTTTCTTTGGAGGTAGCATCTTGGTGATGGCTCTTGTCTTTGTTTCGTCGACCTTGATGCCATCCCCATTAACTATGAAGCCAAGAAGTTTTCCTCCGGTTTCATCGTAAACACATTTATGAGGGTTAAATGAAGAGCTTTTTCAGGTCTTCAAAGTGTTGTTCAAACATGCGAGATTTGATGATCATGTCGTCGACATATAATTCCATTTCCTTGTTCATCATATTGTGGAGCGAGGTTGTTATCGCTCGCTGGTATGTAACTCACACATTTTTTAAATCAAATGGCATAACCTTGTAACATAAAGCTCCCCGCGGCATGATAAATGAAGTCTTCACGTGATATTTGATGGGCATCTTGATCTGATTGTATCTTAAGAAATCATCCATGAACGAGAAGATATTGTGCAACATCCCGAGTTTTCGTGGCTCGAGTACATGCTCATGCCCGAGAATTTCGGGTGTTAATAATGTAAAGATTTGGATGCTTCAAAATCTTACCTTGATTTTCTTTCCATTTAGATCAGATCTGGTTACATTTACGAAGGTAACCATTCATGAGAGTAAAATCAACCGTATTTATTATTCCATAAGATTAAAAGAATTTAACAAATTATCAAATGCCTTCTCAATGGGAGTGTATTACATTATTAAAGTTTGCAGTGAAAATAAATAAAAGTAAACATAAATCTATCTCTTTATTTATTCATAATAATCTTTCATAGTGGGATTGTTATTCGTATCTTCAATCTACACATCACCTGCATCATCTATACAATTGGAGAGGGTCAATGTCTTACTCATAGTGATGGTTATCTTTTAAGATTAACAATAATTTAAGAGATTCATAAAAGTAATGTCAGGGTTCCGATATGTCCGTACTCCACCACTACGAGTGGTATTGGTATGCGCAACTAATATATATGAATATATGCCTAACAAAGTGTATGTGGCTCATCATATGTAGTGAACATCATAATGTTGAATATAATTCATAGAAAACTTGGCTCTTCCCGCATCTCATAATTATGGAGATTCACCGGCGTGTCTAACACTGCTGTGGATTTATGTGAACACCTTGAATCGGCACAACACATGAATTGAATGAATTACATGACACGATTTGTTCATGGAGAGACTACTTGCAACATCCAATCCTGAAAGTGATGTAAGACGCATTGCGGATTACTTACATCGATTTGTGCACCAATACCCAATATCTATGGAATTAAGTGTTGACCAAGAGGATCACTACCTAGAGTGCATTACGTCCACGATAAAAATATATGAATCACTAGATGTGAGACCTCTAACACATCACTTGTACCAAAGAAAAAATAAATTGAACCATGGGAAGTTTGAAATTCCAAGACACATGCCCAAGCCATAAGGGGAGGTAGCATAAGTCTAACCTAATAAAGAAGAAAAGTATCATTATGTTATCTTAATAAAAAAGAAGAGTAACAAATAGACTAACTCAACAAAAATAAGGGGAGATGAGCAAAATGCCAACTTAATATAAAGTGGAAGCATGCGTCACTCTCAAAATTGGCAAAGGGCAAAGCTTCTATCCATCACTCCATAAAAATTCATAAAAATCATATATAATTAAAATCATACCTTAACTATAATTTTCAAAAGGATAAATAATTGATAATGGCAAATCAATCAATTGCATGGAAAATCATAGTAATATAAAAGTATGCAAAAATAAGATAAATCATATCAACTCAAATTAGTGTAAGTTTAAAGGAATTCCTCACCTTATCCTTATATTTAAACCCTAAATTTTAATATAGGAAAACTTTCACATGAACTATGACATCGCTTGAACAAGAGGGAGACACCACACGTGTGGGGAAGGAAGAGGATGATGAGCGTCTAAACTTCTCCATCTCTTTCTCTTTCTTTCTCTTTCCTCCTTGGACGTTAGAAGTGTTGGCGTGAGTGGAGACGGGCATGCACTCCTTTTATAAAGGAGTGGGAGTGTGAGAGGGGGTATGTTTTACATCCCACTTGGATTAGGTTTCTCTAATTTGACATTTTTAGTGATCTTTCTTTAAATCCAATTCATCCAGTGTGTTGGGGTCGTCGAATAGGATCGGCATATATGATTTTCTCGGTGATCCGAAATTTAGATTGGCCTATCTTGAAAATTCTCTTAACGGGTGCCAAAATGAACTTGATCTCAATTAAAGGTCCACACTTAATGATCATGGTCCAATTTTAAAAGAAATGTGTAATCAGGATAGACAAACGGTTAGAAAAAATTTGGTAGTTGATCAAAGGTGGAAAAAGCCTAAATCTAAAATTTTACCTTTTGTATTAAAAGGAAGGAGCTGGCTTCAACATTCAACGGTGTGGGATCATAGATCAGTGTCTAAATTTTGTATAATCTTATAGTCATATGAGACTAAAGTATGGTCCAAATTTGAGTTGTGATGGATGGTAGGAAGTGGTTAAATCGGAAGATCTAGATTTATAAGGAGTCAGTAAGTCTCGAAAGGATAACTTCGCGCCTAAGGAAAAGCCTACCAAAGTGGGGTCTTCATATTTCATACTTTGTTTATATTATGAGCAATCCAAGTCATTCATATGAAGGAAAATATCGTACTATGATTACCCACGAGGTTTCTTTACTCGATGGACACCAAAATCAACGGTTAAGGGGCTAATTTATCAATTGGGTCACTTTTACATTGATCTAAGGGCTGAAATTTAACTTGTATAATTTAGGACACATAGGCATGGTATAAAATTTCACATCAAACGAATCATGAGAACCATATGATCTAGAATTCAAGAGTCTAGGTTAATGACATTTTCGTAATTATTATTGATATGAGAGTCTTGAGAAATCAAATGGTTCTACGTGGTTATAAGCATAGTTCTAAGTAATTCTTACAAAAGAACTTACATGTAAATCATTATGAATAAGGAATTATTCACCAAATCAATTAAGGAAATATACAACTATCAACCAGCATAATAGATGGTCAGATGACATGTTAAAAATAGAAAAACTTGATGGTTAGTACTCTGATCATATATGTAAGTGGCTGTACAGTCAGTTTTGTAAACGGATAATCATAAGTGAGTTTTTGAAATGATCAAGAGGCAGAACATGTATAATGTTAGATTCAAGTGACTTGTTCACATGTGTAAGTTTCTCATATTGTAATTTTCATGGTAGGTTAAATATATTCATAGGTGGTGAACAAGATGAACGGATCAGAATCTTAATTTGATATGTGTATAAGAGGATGCAAATATAAGGTAGTTAGTTTACTATGATTGGGTGGTCCAAACTCAAAGTGGACGGTCAGATGTCTTTATTTAGCTGCGAATATTTAACTGAGCGGTTGGCTATGATGGACAAGTGAGGATACTTAAATATATGATGGTCCTGTCTTAAAATTAATGGTCGGATGGCTTGATCTATGGATATGGATCATTCTCAACGGTCAGATTCATGTTGGAGAATAGATGTAACGTTAAGATACCTACATTGGTATCATACATATGTACATACTAAGTTAAACTTCACGATAACACTTGAGAACTTTCAATACTCGGGTATTAAAAAGTTCATGAAATGCCCAAGCTATGTCCTTTAGGACTATGCTAAGTTTAAAATAAATATAGCGAAAATAAAGAAAGAGAGATAGCCAAATAAATAAATCAATACACAAATGCGGAATGCAATCTCAAAATATTGATTGTTCTAAGGACAATCATGCACCATAAAAATGGCAGGGCAACCTTAATAGAACAAACAGAGAAACTGAAGCTCAAACTGATAAAGAGATAGCAAGGAATAGATTGCAGAAATATAAATCTAAACTTATTACAACATTCCACACTGAGCTTGAAATAAAATGATTATAACATTCACATCCACATATACATTCCACAAATGAATAATTAAATATATGAAATATAAATCACACAACCACAAAACACAAGGGATTATAGTGGTTCGCCTGTGTGTACACCAACTATTAATAAACAGCCACACAACTACTCCATTCCTAATATCCTCACATAGGGGATATCAGCGTTCACTATCAAAGATAGGTTTTCCAGGTTCACTTAAAACCTTCACAATTGTGTCTTTCTCTGTGGGCTTACACAATTAAAAAAAACCCCTCTTTTGAGTTTTCCTGGCTCTCCTCAGATAACCAATACAATGAGATTTTTTTAGCAAATCTCAAAAGAAAACCAAATGACAGTAAATTACTTAAACGTAAAATACCTGAATTTCTCTTTTGTTATAGCAGCCCAGAAGAACCAAGTCGGAGTAGAGATTTGAATGTCAAAGTTCAATGTCCAATACTCACTTTATAATGGTTCTAGGTTCTAATTGATTTTAAATTAAACTAAATGGGGCTAGCTCTAATTGATTTTGTTTCCAGAAAAAAGAAAATTGAAACTTCCTTTTTTTCAGATCAGATTGGAATATAAGAAACAAAATCAATTTGAAAAGCTAAAGAAAGAGAATATTAAACATGCACACTTAGCTTAAATGGAGCACAGACTTATCTCTCAGAAGGCCGAATTAAATTAGCTTGAATTTCCTATTTTATTCTGAGATTCGTGATCTATTTATAGGTGAGCAAATCACGTCTTCGACTAGTCTAAAGATCTCTATGACTGGTTGTACAACCAACAGATATTTGAAATTTCAGGCATGATAAGATCTGGCAGTTTCACGACTGGTCGTAGGTGGTCTACGACTAGTCGTAGGTCTCCTTCGACTGGTTGTAGGTTTCTCACGACTAGTCAAAGCTATCTAAGATTCAACATTGTACTTTGAGTCATAGGTCTACGACTGGTCGAAGCAACAGTCGACACTGTTCATACGATTAGTTGAACAGTCCCTAAGACTAATCGAAGCCTAACAGAAAATTTTTAAATTTTGAAACAAACTTACGACTGATCCAGGAAATTCTTAGACAGGTCGATGCAGTGTTAGGACTAGTCGAACAAAGTTCAGGACTAGTCTTAGAACTGACTAAATTCACTTATATAAAACATATGAATTATGTATCCTAAATGGCCTACTCTAAAGGTCAACCTAAGGTCAGTCATACCTCAATAGTGAAGTAGGGACATTGAAACTTAGATACGAGTGACCTTTGAATGTAATGAAGCTTGAAGTCTTGATGCAACTCAAACTTGAAAGCTTCTTGAGATCTTGAGGTTGAACTTGAAAGCTTCTTGAGATCTTGACTTGTGAACAATGCTTGTCAATCAAAGCTGATCTTAAGTAGAGCTTTGCTCTTCACATATGCAAGCTTCATAACAGTGTTTTTGGCACCACAAATTTGACAACAAAAAGGGGCTATTACCTATAGCACTTACAATCTCCCCCTTTATCAAATTAGTGACAAAACTGTAACGCCCTGAAATTCGGGGGTCGAGCATAACTCAGCTCCCGAGTTCCAAAACATCACTTATGCAACATATTTAATGATGGATGTATGTTGTCTGTATGAGTACATAAAATATGGAATAGATTAAGCCAAACTGCAAACATAATTCAGGGATAAGTGAAGAACGCAAGCAGAAGACTTAAAGAAATATATGTGTACATGTGCAAATCCCTGAAATACATATATATACTAGGTCGTATTACAAGTGTCGCTACCAAAATTACAAGTATCAAATGACAATATCTGTTCCCAAAAAGAAATCCCAGAATCCCACGCATCAGAACAAGGCTCACTAGAACCCCCCTGAAAACTGCATGAAAGAAAATGCAGCCTCATCATCCTCGAACTCCTGCTCTGCCTCAGAGGTCGCATCAACATCTGCAACTAAGACAGAGTCTGGTAGGTGTAGAAGGAACTTAGAATCGCCGAAAAAATGATTCAAAGGTGCAGGTTTAAGGATATAGAAGAACAGGAAAGAATCCAAGATGATTCACCAACTTCTCTCTCACTTTCTCTCTTTTCCTCTCTCTTTCTTAGCTAGGGTTAGGAAATTCGTATGCAAAAGAGAGTTAGGGTTTTAAGGTCTATTTATAGGCCTAACATTGATGAAAATAGCCCCAGGGCCAAGGTATACTTAAGTTATAGCCAAAACAGGCCTCTCTTGATCCAACGGAGCACTTCCGGTGGGCCTTTTTCCACGTGCGGTCGGACTTAAGCTCACTGAACATGGATCTAGGTCAGGCTGAGTTTTCGTACCGATCGGATCTTCAGATCAGCCGTGGCGGACCACACTCAATTCAATTGTCATCGAAACTCGATCAGGTCACAAGCATAATGACATGCCTGGGCCACCTTCCCTGATCCGAGGGTAAAATTGGGTCAGAATCCAACGGTCAGATTGCTTAAAATCGTCATGCAAGCGACACGACTCAGATTTCATAAAAGCATATTTAATTTCTCACCGTTCTCACACTCTTCACTCCGGGCTCAATCAAATCGACCCAGAACATCATCTGGACTTGATTTTTGAGGTGATGGTCAAGTCCAACATGGTGACCACAATTGCCAATGATCATCGCTATCGGACTTTCGACGCCTGGTCCAGGTCCGATCCAGAACTTCTAAAAATTCCCAAAAGCAACTAGATTTAGCGATGAATCCCAGATTTCAGAGTAACATAGCGCTAACGATTCTACAGGTTTTGAGTCATGCAGATCAAATTTAAAGTGATTGATGCAAATTTCACAAGTAATCGAGTTTAGCGCTAATAACCCACAAAAAGCTTCTAAGGAAAATAGAGGTAGTACTCGGGTCTTGGCACAAAATTTTTCGGGTTATTACAATCTACCCCCCTTAAAGAAAATTTCGTCCTTGAAATTCATACCTTCTCATATTCCTCAAGGATCTGACGGTAGCTCTTTCTGACCTCAGCTTCGATTTCCCAAGTAGCCTCTTCTTCACCATAATGCGTCTATAGAACTTTCACAAGAGGGATGACCTTGCTACGCAATACCTGCTCCTTCCTATTTAGAATACGCGTCGGTCGTAGCACATATGAGGCATCCTCGCTCAACTACACCTACTTCCAACTGATAATATGCGAAGGATCAGGAATGTACTTCTTCAGCATGGAGACATGAAATACGTTATGCACGCCCACAAGAGGTGTGGGAAAAGCAAGGCGGTATGCTACCGCTCCCACTCGATCCAGAATTTGAAATGGACCAATAAATCTCGGTGTAAGCTTTCCTTTCTTACCGAACCACAGAACTCCCTTCATAGGGGAAACCTTAAGAAATACATGGTCTCCAACATTAAACTCAAGTGGTCGCCACCTCGTATCAGCGTAACTCTTTTGCCTACTCTAGGCTATCAGAAGTCGACGTCGAATAATGTCAACTTTCTTTGAAGTCGCCTGCACCAACTCCGGGCCAATCAAACTACGCTCGCCAACTTCTACCTAGCAATGCGGTGCTCTGTACGGGCGACCATACAACGCCTCATAGGGAGCCATGCCAATACTCGCCTGGAAACTGTTATTATACGCGAACTCTGCATACTGGAGACAATCATCCCAACTGTCCTTAAAATCTAAAACACAAGCTCGCAACATGTCTTCCAGAACCTGATTCACACATTCTGTCTGCCCATCTGTCTGCGGATGAAACGCGGTGCTGAAGTTCAATTTCACACCCATCGCTTCCTAAATACGAGTCCAGAAGATAGATGTGAAACGCGTGTCTCTGTCAGACACAATCTCCAAGAGAACTCCATGCAGACGCATAATCTCCTTGATATATAACCTAGCCAACTCGTTTGCAGAGTTTGTGACTCTGATTGGTAAGAAGTGAGCCGACTTTGTCAATTGGTCGACGATCACCCAAATAGAGTCATGTCCCTTCTTCGTTCTCGGCAACCCAGAAATAAAATCCATAGAGATGAAGTCCCACTTCCATTCTGCGATGCTCTACCTTGACCTGCTGGCACCTGAGACAACGAGATACAAATTCAGCAATGTGAACCTTTATGTTGTCCCATCAATAAGATCTTCTCATATCCTGATACATCTTCGTGCTACCTGGATGCATCGCAAGCTTAGAACTATGGGCTAACTCTAGAACCTCTCGTCTTAAGTCAGGAATGTCAGGGACACATAACCGGCCTCGAAATCGTAGGCCCCCATCAGAACTAACACTCCACTCGGAGTTCTCATCTGTACCAACCCACTTTCTCATCTTCGCCAAAAGCTCATCATCTGCCTGAGTTGCAACGATCTTCTCATCAATGAGGGGCTGTACACGAATGTGTGCGATAATCACATACGACTCTTCCACCGTAAGCTTCTGTTCAAAGTCTCACACAAACTCCAACATGTCCCATTCTGCTATCATTAGTGGAGCTGCAACCTCTATAGCCTTCTTGCGACTCAACGCGTCTGCCACAAGGTTCGCCTTGCCCGGATGGTAAGAAACATCGAACTTAAAGTCTTTTAATGTTTCCATCCATCGGCACTGCCTCATATTCAAATCACGCTGCGTGAAAATATACTTAAGGCTCTTGTGGTCGCAAAAGAGCTCGAACTCCTCTCCGTAGAGGTAATGTCTCCAGAGCTTTAATGCAAAAATGATAGCTGCCAACTCCAGGTCGTGTGTAGGGTAATTCTCTTCGTGTTTCCTCAACTGTCTCGAAGCATAAGCAATCACCCTGTCCTTCTGCATAAGGACCCAACCCAGTCCAACGCGAGAGGCGTCAGTATATAT
The DNA here is from genome assembly GCF_029962835.1 of Magnolia sinica. NCBI lineage: Eukaryota > Viridiplantae > Streptophyta > Magnoliopsida > Magnoliales > Magnoliaceae > Magnolia > Magnolia sinica. The sequence continues at coordinate 59,760,266 of NC_080589.1, read as the reverse complement.
AATATACTTAACCCCTTGCTTTGGCAATACTAGCACAGGGGCAGACGTCAACTTATCCTTCAGCTCTTGAAAAGCTACCTCTGCCCTCTGATTCCAAGCAAACTTCAAATCTTTCCGTGTCAACTGCGACAACGGTCTGGCTATCTTCGCGAATCTCGTATGAAGTATCGATAATAGCCTGCTAAACTCAGAAAGCTTCTTACCTCAGTAAGTGAACCAGGCTGCTTCTAGTCCTGCACTGCAGCTACCTTAGCAAGATCGACAGCTATCCCTTCCTTGGACACCATATGTCCAAGGAACTTGACTTCCTCTTTCTAGAAATCACACTTCTTGAACTGCACAAAGAGCTGATTCTTCCTGAGAGTATCCAAAATAGCTCTTAAGTGCTCCTTGTGCTCTTCCCGACTCGCAGAATAAATCAAAATGTCATCGATAAAGACAATGACGAATCGAAACAAGAATGGCCGAAACACTCTGTTCATCAGATCCATGAACACGGCCAGTGTGTTTGTAAGACCAAACGACATCACAAGGAACTCATAGTCACCGAAGCTAGTCGTGAAAGCGGTCTTCTACACGTCCTCATTCTTGACGTGTAACTGGTGATACCCTGACTGCAGATTAACCTTCGAAAAGTACCGTGCCCCCTTCAATTGATCAAACAGATCATCAATCCTGGGCAAAGGATACTTATTCTTCACAATCACCAGATTCAACCTGTGATAATCAATACATAATCGCAAGGAACCATCTTTCTTCTTCACAAACAAGACAGGTGCTCCCCAAGGAGACACACTAGGCCGAATAAAGCCCAAATTCAACAAACCATCTATCTGCTTCCTCAATTCCTCCATTTCACTAGGAGGCATATGATAGGTGGGCAAAGAAATGGGCTCCGCACCAGGCATGAGATCGATAGTAAAGTCAATCTCACGCTGAGGAGGTAATCTAGGAATCGACTCAAACACATCTTCCAACTCTCAAACTACAGGCGTGCTTTCAAACACCGATTCAGCCATACTCTCCAACAGAGAAGTATAATAATCAGGACGAAAAAGATAACTGACCTTAACTGGAAAAGTAACTGTCTCGCCCTCAGGCTCATAAATTGTCACCGACCTTGCTTCACAATCAATCTCTGCTCGCATCCTCATGGGCCAATCCATACCCATAATAACATCGTAATAAAAAAGAGGTGCGACAAAAAAATCAACACGAATCGATCCACTTCCTAGATCAACCCAACAATCCATACAACACTTGTTCATAGTAGAGGAGATCCTCGTAGCGGTAGTGAGTGTCACTCTTTTCATAGAAACAGTGCTCAAACTTAGACGCCTAACTGCCGCGTATGATATAAGAGAGGTAGTGGACCCTGTATCCACTAACATAGAAACGGGACTACCTTGAAGGATCTCGACACCAAGTCAGACATAGGCGCTTCAGCTGAGAGCGCATGAACTCGAGCCTGCTACTGACGATTTGGTGGAGGAACCATGGGCCGCTGAGGTGGCCTGGAGCTAGGTACAAAAGGATGGATGAGCTGGCGCTGAACGAAGAGGTGGTGGTGAAATAACTTGAGGCATCGGACGTCTGATCCTCTACAGTGGAGTAAAACCACTGGCCAGCATACGCAAAAAGCAAAAACGATCCAAATGCCCCATCTTTCCATAGTATGAACAGCGAAGATCAACTCACATCTGTTGAGAGGGCGGCGCTGAACGCCTCGGAGGAGAATCTACCCGCGGCCTCTTACTGAGAAAAGGTGCACTCTGAAAGTCAGGTCGCGGCCTAGGAACCATAGGTGCTCCCATACGAGACGACCTTTCCCCGTCCTGCTCTGCTCGCAAGGACATGCTCACCAACTCCGCATAGGAAGATATGCTAGCACAGCACATCTTCGATTGGATCTCAGGCCTCAATTCCTCAGAAAAATGCTGCATCCTCATCAGCTGATCGCTTAGAATCAAGGGAGCATAGCGACCTAGCTCAGTGAACCGGTTCTCATATTCCGTTACCGACATTTCTCCCTGGCGGAGGTGAAAGAACTCACTCTCCTTCTCATGTTGGTACTTAACCGGGAAAAACTTCTTGTGGAAGCGTGCCTCAAACGCCTACCATGACCACTCATATCCTTCCTTGATAGTGCGAAGAACACTGTCCCAACATAAACTAGCCTCCTTCTCAAACATGAAGGAGGCAAGCTCGACCTGCTCAACCTCTGAACAGTGCAGCGGTCTCAGCATCTTAGAGATGCTATCAATCCAGTACTCGGCCTCCTCGAGTCTATGAGAACCAGCAAATGTGGGAGGTCGTAAGCGCTGGAATCGCTCAAATGTGCCGCTCGCACTGGCGCTCCCAGATGGGGGCATAGGTGAAGCAGGTGGAGTCGCCCCCACTGACTGAGCAAAGATGCCAGCCATGGAAGACAGAAACTATTGTTGCTACTGCTGGTGCTGGTGCTGGTGCTGCTACTGCTGAATCTACTACTGCTGCATCAACAACATCATCAGCTCAAACCTATCAGAAGGCGGAGCAGACGAAGATACACGGTTCGGCTCAGGAACCGAAGGCGTGACTGGAGGAGCCATAGGTGTCAGCCCAACACAAGCAAGAGACAGGCCCGACTGTGGATCCGTCTGGCTATCGCTCAGGGGAGGAACCCCGACAAGCGACTCAACCAAGGAGAGACGGGCCAAAGTCTACGAACCCTTAGGAGGCATACCCTACATTCAACAGAGGATGCAACTTGTAAGATTCTACGTCCATATAATCCATCCACACAGTATTCACAACACAACTATAACAATAAACAACATGCATTCCATTTAACAAAATTTGTCACAATACAAGTAGTGCAGCATTACATGAATCACGACAGGGAAAACATGTGAACTAAACATCTAAAACTTCAAACAACAACAAACAACTTCCAACTACTAAAGCCAACAACGGCAACACACAGAAAGAAACAACAAACAAAGCAAAGGATGACTACAATGACAACTACTCGTCGGAATCAGGAGATGGAGGCGGGGCACCCTTATCCTGCAAGCAACACAGGATAGACTTCAGAGTTCGAGTCACCTTCTTGAACTTATGCTTTACAAGGCCTCGAAGATCCATGATATCCTGGCGTAAAATAGCCTGCCTTTCCTCAAGCCAAGCGATACGGGCACCCCTGGCAGCCTGATCTGCGCTCTGCTCTGGTGCCACAGGAGGAGAGCTCTCACTTGTATCTTGTGCCTCAACCTCTTCCTCGTCCTGCTCTGTTTCTTTTTCAATCTCAGCTCCACCTTTAGCATAACTCTCATCCTCATCACTCTCTGACTCATCCTCACTCTCTGAGGCTTGTCAATGAGGACCAATCTCCATCTGCTTAAGGGTTGTCAGATTAATGTGACAAACAGGAACCGACTTTTTTGCCCCAAGCCGATAGCCAAACTCATGTGCAAGCTTACAAATGAGGTGGTCAAATGGAAGTGATTCGGTCCTCCTAGTCGAACGAGCAATAAGGATAATCTGACGCAAGATGTACGTCGGCACACATCACTTCGCTCCTTGCCCCAACTGATACAGAAAATCTACCATCAGGAGCGTACACTCGCTGCGATTGCTCCACCTTGGATATACATTGAATGTACACTTGTGGTGAAGCAAGCGGAAGTCGTCTGTCATGTTGGTAGCTAGAAGACTTCTATTAGGCTGCCATTCGACAGACAACCACACAAGAACTGGGTGCGACGATCCCTCTCGTGCATACTGTTCGAATTCTTCCCACTGGCATGCACCTCACCAAGTGGCACATTCAGGAGTCGGGATATCAAAGCGACGTTGACTATGGCCTCCCGACCACTACCATAAGGAATCTTGAACTGCAGAGGCTCCAGCGAAGGATCACGAATGTTGACATAAAAAGCTCGAACAATGCTTGCATTGGCACGATACTCGCCCTCAAATAAGGGACACCAACCAGCCCCTTCCAGGCGCTCCAACAACAGAAACTCGCCAAACAGCCGCGGATCTACATGAGCCTCAAAAAGGGCCCTATGGCCTTCATAGACTCCATGAGATAACTCCGCCAACAAGGTTCTACCAATGGGAGCTTGAGGATCAAAGTCCTGCTTGGTCTGGAATTCATGGGTGGCAGTCGTGCTCGCGGCGGCACCTCTCGACCTCCGTGCACGAGTTGGGTGGCTAGGCCCGGCTTCATCCACGGGCACTCTCTTCTTCCCCATCAAGGAAAGAAGGGTGGAGATGGAAAAGATAGCTGTGATAAACTCAAAGAGGGCTATGAAAATGAGAGAAATGTGAGAAATAGTAAGGATAGTGAACTTCCACACACTTGAGATCCCAAAGAAGGATTTGGGAGCCCAAATGAGAAGAAAAGAAAGTGTAAACAGCAATGGGGGTGAGGTTTTGAACTGCACGAAAATGGAAGAAGAAGGAGATTTGGGGAGAGATTTGGTGGAGTTTTGAGAGAAAATTGAAGGAAAGGAGAGCTTGGGAGGGTGGATTGTGAAGGAGATAGGGTTTAGGGAAGGTTTTAATCAACAAACCATGGAGGGGTGGGCCACACTAGGCCACATGAGCGTCGGCCCAAGCCGGCCCGCCCTGCCTAGCCCACTGATCGGCAAGGGCTCGCCGAACCGGCGAGGACATCGCCGGTCTCTGGACTGTCTGGCGATGGCTCGCCATTTGGGCGAGGTCCTCATGGTCCCTAATATGGAAAATGATGTGGGTCCCCCCTGGGTCCCCCTGAAAATGCCCCGATCGGCCCCTTTGTCCGATTCGACGCCTATTGGGCCATTAGAGTTAAAATCTGATACAAACTGATGTTTCTTGACAATTAAAGGGTTGAGATGGGAAGATAAACCATATAGACTCATCAAGGGATGGTCTAGAAGAGATTTTGGGTCACTGTGTGTGATCAGAAGTGCGCACAGACTCGATCTCGACGATCGTTTTTAGTAAACTTTCACCGATAGAAGCAACGGGACACAAACACAAATTCTACGATAAACTCGCACCTGAATACACTAAGGTGGCAACAACGTGTGGTGTGTGACCATAACCTATGTCCGATTTAATCCAATTCATGCTCTAATACCAACTTGTAATGCCCTGAAATTCGGGGGTCGATTATAACTCAGCTCCCGAGTTCCAAAACATCACTTATTCAACATATTTAATGATGGATGTATGTTGTCTGTATGAGTACATAAAATATGGAATAGATTAAGCTAAACTGCAAACATAATTCATGAATAAGTGAAGAACGCAAGCGGAAGACTTAAGGAAATATATGTGTACATGTGCAAATCCCTGAAATACATATACATACCAGGTTGTATTACAAGTGTCGCTATCAAAATTATAAGTATCAAATGACAATATCTATTCCCAAAAAGAAATCCCAGAATCCCATGCATTAGAACAAGGCTCACTAGAACCCTCCTGAAAACTGCATGAAAGAAAATGCAGCCTCATCATCCTCGAACTCCTGATCTGCCTCAGAGGTCACATCAACATCTGCAACTAAGACAGAGTCTGGTAGGTGTTTAACACCACCCCAGAACGTAGGAGTGAGTGATCAACTCAGTGGAACAATAAAGCAAAGGTTAACATGTTATCAATTCAATCAAACAGTAATGATAAAGCAGAACAATCAAACATGTCCTAATTACTCTTGTTAGTGCAAGGATAAATGTAGAATGATGCGTGCCCTCACGCGTACACCCTTAGCATCTTCATCTTACGTTACGCATGACATTACCTTAAAGTGCTCCTCCTCTTCCAGGCACATGCAATGCGGTGCATGAACATGATTACCAAGTTGTTATTAGTCCTTTTCATATAGTAGGATTGGGAAGCTAAGGTACCTTCCTCATATCAATTTCCAAACAGTGATCCATTCTAAGGTCGTCAGTCCTACACAATCTCATACGATCATAAGGTTGTAGGTCATTGCAAAGGGCTCGTCACCAATCAATGCACACCTATTATACCTTTGTTACTATAATAAGGCTCATCACCTCAATGTGGTATCCAGGTATGCTCGAGGTCACTACAAAGGGCTCGTCACCAATCAATGTAGGCCAACAGCATGAATATAGTGTTCCAAACCACCATAATCGGCTCACGAGTTTGGTTGCTCACTGGTCACTACGAGGAGGCTCGTCACCCCAGCATAGGCCGACAGCTCGACCACGGTGTCCCATACCACTATGTTCGGCTCATGAGTCTTAGTGGATCAAGGTACCATGGTTAACAGGATTTCATCGGTAAGTTCGGTACCCTAGATTCAAGCAATAGCGTCCATACATGGTGAACATACATCGGACAATCGGGTTACTTGACAAACTTGACTAGTACGAGCACACGTTGGGTTAAACGACATAGAGTGCGCAAACACTCCGTGTGGCTAAACCATTGCCGACAACTCTAATACGACTCGGGTTCGTCTAATCACGTCCTACGTGGCGAAAGCAACCTCAGCCATGAACTCAAGAGCGATTATCAATTTTCTGGACTATTTCATAGCCCCAAACACATTCCACTACAATAGATATTCATATCAACAATTTAGAATAGTAATGGAACAACAACTCAAATCATGAAGTATGAGAGTATTTGAAGAATATCAACTTAACATGGATTTACACATAAGTAATGCTTGAAGTTAAACAACAAAGAATGTCACTTGCATGAGGGAAATCATACACACTAATAGGAGTGTTGAGAATCGCTTCTCAACGCCCATACTAGGTTGATATATTACACATCAAATCATTCAGACATTTCTACAAACACTTAGAATACATAGGTCAACATACATGAGGTATGTTGGAATACACACATTTGGACAATTCCTTTTGCCAAGGAGTTGTCACACATCTTGCATAAATACACGACAAATAATCATGGCAAACACATGCTCATATTTTATACGTATACGGTACTTCCTACATATACATAGAATACACAAATCTCAATATAACACATGCATATCAAGAATGCAAAATAAACATAACATTTGGCATGTGAAAACTCATCTATAATAAGAATAAACCATTAGCTGGAATTGAAAGCCTTGAAAACCATAACCTATACAATTAAAGTCCGCACCTTAAACTAGAAATAGAACACCGAACTGATTCAGACGATATGTCTTCGTCAACGGCGAGAGGATAACCTAAGACAAGGATAATAATGAGCTACTACAACACATAAACTATTCTAAGCTCGAAAACAGATTAGGGTTAGGTTAACCTACCCAAGAAGGAACTTAGAATCGCCGGAAAAACGATTCAAAGGTGCAGGTTTAAGGATGTAGAAGAACAGGAAAGAATCTAAGATGATTCACCAACTTCTCTCTCACTTTCTCTCTCTTTTCCTCTCTCTTTCTTAGCCAGGGTTAGGAAATTCGTATGGAAAAGAGAGTTAGGGTTTTAAGGTCTATTTATAGGCCTAACATTGATGAAAATAGCCCCAGGGCCAAGGTATACTTAGGTTATAACCAAAACAGGCCTCTCTCGATCCAACGGAGCACTTCCGGTGGGCCTTTTTCCACGTGCGGTCGGACTTAAGCTCACTAATCATGGATCTAGGTCAGGCTGAGTTTTCGTACTGATCGGATCTTCAGATTAGCTGTGGCGGACCACACTCAATTCAACGGTCACCGAAACTCGATCAGGTTCACAAGCATAATGACATGCCTGGGCCACCTTCTCTTATCCGAGGGTGAAATTGGGTTAGAATCCAATGGTCAAATTGCTTAAAATCGTCGCGCAAGCAACACGACTCAGATTTCATAAAAGCATATTTAATTTCTCACCGTTCTCACACTCTTCACTCCGGACTCAATCAAATCGACCCAAAACATCATCTGGACTTGATTTTTGAGGTGATGGTCAAGTCCAACATGGTGACTACAACTACCTATGATCATTGCTATTGGACTTTCGATGTGCGGTCCAGGTCCGATCCAGAACTTCTAAAAATTTCCAAGAGCAACTGGATTTAGCGATGAATCCCAGATTTCAGAGTAATATAGCACTAACGATTCTACAGGTTTTGAGTCATGCTGATCAAATTTAAAGTGATTGATGCAAATTTCACGAGCAATCGAGTTTAGCACTAAATAACCTACAAAAAGTTTCTAAGGAAAAAAGAGGTAGTACTCGGGTCTTGGCACAAAATTTTTTGGGTCATTACAAAAACACAATTCCAAAATATGTTACATAATGCAGAAATATCTGATTAAAGAATCATGCACCAGTTGTTATCAATCGGCATACTACAATGGTCCTGCAAACCTGTAACATGATCCTGCAAACCTGTAAATCAATATTCAACATAACATACAATCTACCTCTCTGCTCATACTCCCCCTGAGTTGCACATACTCCCCCTGAGTAACATACATCAAACTCCCCTAAACTCAATGCAATGCTACTCCCTCCTTATAACATAACCATTAGACATATACATCCATATCCATTCTCCCCCTTTTTGTCACAAGAGGACAAAGGAAGCATAGAACAAATGACTGAGGAGACAAAAGTAAAGAGATATATGAGAGGTAACAAGACAAGATATGAGTAACTAGCATAAACAACTCACATAATTCATAAACTGAGCTAAGTCAAAGATAGCTGCAATCTCAAAACCAGTTAAGCTAGTGCAAGAGTAATAAAGTTATAACATACTAGCAAACTTAAAAGTACTAATCTGAACTAGATGAAGGAGCAGGGATGGAAGGATCAAGTTGATGCATGCCCTTGTTCAAGCGCCTAAGATATTTACGCATATACTTGAATTGTAGATCATGGGCAACAGACATGTTTTCCATTTTAACATTCATATTCTCAACCTTATCTTCCAATGCGCGCAGACGTGCATCATACTCAAAAGGCTCATAATCTGGATCAGTTGCAAAATCAGATTCAAGTTCGTCAAAAATATCATCCATGTTAATATCAACAAGAGGATGATCACTAGCTTCTTCTTCATGTTCAACTTCAGCATTGCTAACACCAGTACCTTGACCAGGAAGGAAATCAAGTTTCATCTTATTGATATTGGAATTGTTAAATATCAGATGATGGATAGGGGCCTCTCCAACCGGCATATTGACTAGCATATGCGTAGCCAACATAATCATCAACTAACCAAAAGGAATGTCACTGTGAACTGGATGGAGTCGAAATTGAATAATGGAGTGACAAATCAAGGATGGTAGACAAACATGAGCACCACTGACAACAGCATGAAGAACACGAACCATGAAGGAAGTCAATTCAAATTTATTACCTGATCGAGGATACAAGTTAGACACAAAGATTTTGTGAAGAACTCTGTATTTGAGTAACAGATACTTTGAGGGGAAGCGCATTCCCTTTATGTATCCATTGAACATCCAAATTACATAAATCTTTAGTGAGCATACGTTTTTCAGATACTAAGGGTTTTTTAGATAAGGTATGGATAGGAATGCCCTCATCATTTACAGGAATTTCCATAAGAGCTGAAATCAAATGACGATTAACGTTAAATGGTCCTTCTCTTGTGGCTATTTGAAAAGATAAATTTTCCAATGAAAAATCACATATGCATGCGAACATGGAATGGGTAATGGACCGGTATACTGGCCCACCCCAATGCAATAAGTTATCCCAACCTATAGCTTGGAGCATAGGAAAGATATCAAAAGAAGCAACATGATTAATATCAACAAGATGTTCAACAATAACGTTACGCAATCTGATGTCCCGAACATAAGATGGATCGTCATCGGGAGCCCGAAGATGATGCTTAGTGATAGGGGCTAATCTAGAGGAAGAAGATGGACCACGGGATGTTGTCTTTCTCCCTCTAGATGTCATTTGCAACAAGGATTTCAAAAAAATAAAGAGTTGTAAAAGATTGAGAAGATGGTTTTCTCAAATCAGATTTTATAAAAGAAAAACTCCAAATCTCAACAAACTTTGAAATAGATAACTTCAAGAGTAAAATAGAAGTAATCTAGACACAAATCTACAAGAAAAATGCAAACGGAGCACTAACCTTGAAGATTTTGAAGGAAAGGTTTGACTAGTCATGTGTCGGCTCGTTAGAGAGTGAAGAGGAAATGAAGAAGATGAAGCATTTTTCCTAATTTTAAGTGATTCACGCGATTCATGACTAGTCATGGATGTACACAATCGGTCGTAACACGACTGGTCATGTATACTCACGACTGGTTGAGTACCGGTCAAAAAATCTGATTTCCAACAGTATATACAAAAATTGAAATCTAATTAAGCAATTATATACAATATGATACAAATAGGCATAAATACTCATTTTAAAATGCACATGCCAAGATCAAATTTTATTTTTTTAAACCTGTTTTTGTCGAGCGGTTTAGTGAAAATGTCAGCACATTGATTCTCGATAGGGATATATTCTAAAGATATAACTTTTTCTTCTACTAATTCTCAAATATACTGAAATCTAATGTCAATGTGCTTAGTACGAGAATGCTGAATTGGATTTTTCAAAGTATTTATGGCACTAGAGTTATCACAATATGATAACATAGAATCCTGTTTAATTCCATAATCACTTAGCATACGTTTCATCCAAACAAGTTGTGTATACGCATTACCAGCTGCAATATATTCAGCTTCAGCTATTGAAAGTGATATACAACTTTGTTTCTTGCTAAACTAAGAAACTAAACAGTTTCTAATATAAAAGCAACCACCACTGGTTAATTTTCTATCATCAAGATTACCAGCCCAGTCAGCATCCGAGTACCCAGCTAATTGAACACTAGTCTCATGTGGATACCAGAGACCGAGATTAACAGTACTTGCGACATATCGCATAATCCACTTGACAGTAGTCAAGTGCGACTTTTTAGGATCAGACTGATCTCTAGCATAAATACCAACACTTAGAGCGATATCGGGTCTACTAACAGTTAAATACAGTAAACTACCAATCATACTTTGATATAATTTCGGATCCACATTTTTACCAGTAGAATCTTTTGAGAGTTTCAAAGTTGTACTCATAGGAGTATCAAAATTCTTACCATTCTCAAATCCAAATTTCTTAATCAAATTCATAGCATATTTAGATTGAGAAATGAACATTCCATCAGGTTTTTATTTTACTTGCAACCGAAGGAAATAATTCAATTCCCCAACCATGCTCATTTCAAACTGAGATTTCATCAAATCTGCAAACTCAATAGTCATGTCAGTACAGGTAAATCCATAAATGATATCATTAACATAAATCTGTACTATTAAAATGTGATCATTATGTTTTTTAATAAACAGAGTCTTATCAACACATCCCATTTGAAAATCATGGCTTAATAGAAACTTTCTTAGTTTCTCGTACCATGCCCTAGGAGCTTATTTTAAACCGTAAAGTGCCTTTTTAAGGCGATACACATGATCGGCATTTTTGGGGTCTTCAAAACCCATCAGTTGTTTAACATAAACTTCCTCATGCAGATCGCCATTTAAAAATGCACTTTTCACATCCATTTGGTAAATCTTAAACTTTCTAAAATATGCAATGGATATGAAAAGTCTAATTAATTGAAGACGTGCTACTGGTGCGAAGGTTTCATCATAATCAATACCTTCAATTTGAGTGTAACCTTGTACCACTAGCCTAGCCTTGTTTCTAATTATATTGCCAAGCTTGTCAGACTTATTTTTGAAAATCCATTTGGTTCCAATGATGTGTTTATCTTTAGGTTTAGGTACGAGATACCAAACATCATTTATCACAAATTGGTTAAGTTCTTCTTGCATCGTAACAATCCAGTTTTCATCAGCAAGAGCTTCTTTTACATTAGATGGTTCTATCTGGGATGCAAAACATACGTAATTACATATATCCTCAAGTTGTCTACGAGTATGAACACCAGTGAGAGGGTTTCCAAGAATCTGTGTGGTTAGATGATCTTTAACAGTCCTCAGTTTAGAATCAGTCTGATTAGATGAGGTATCAGATTTATCAATTACTAGAACTTCATCATTATCTCAACTTGAGACTGGTGTGTTTAAGTGATCATCAATGACTATATTGATAGACTCTTGAATCACACAGGTCCTTTTGTTCAGAAGCCTATAAGCTCGACTATTTAAAGAGTATCCTAAAAAGATCCCTTCATCACTCTTCGTATCAAACTTTCCTAGATTTTCACGATATCGTAAAATATAGCACTTGCTGCCAAAAACTCGAAAGTATTTGACAATAGGCTTTTTGTCGAACCACATTCCGTAAGCCGTTTTATTATTACCTTTACTAGTGTATACCCGGTTAATGATATAACAAGTTGTATTGACTACTTCAACCCAAAGATTCTTAGAGAGCTTCATACTATTCAACATGACATTAGCCATTTCTTGAAGCACTCTATTTTTCCTTTCAACTATACCATTTTGTTGTGAATTTTTAAGCGCTGAGAATTCATGTAATATTCCATGGTTGCTACAGAACTTCTCAAAACTGCTATTCTCGAATTTAGATCCATGATTACTATGAATCTTACTGACTTGAGAACCTTTTTCAGTTTGAATCCTTTTGAGAACCTTTTTCACTTCTTCAAGGGTTTCTGATTTGTCCCTTAAGAAGACAACCCATGTATATCTGGTAAAGTCATCTACTATTACCAAGATATATCTTTTGCCACCTCGACTTTCCGTCCTGGTAGGTCCTACAAGATCCATATGGAGAAGCTCGAGTGGTCTTGATGTGGTATCAGAATTCACCTTTTTGTTTGAGTTCCTCGTTTATTTGCCAATTTGGCATTCACCACATATTTTATCTAATTTTTGTAGTTTGAGTAGACCCCTTATAAGTTCCCGTTTGCTCAATCTATATAGATTTTGGTAGTGTACATGTCCAAGACGTTTGTGCCAAAAATCAGTCTCGTTTGTATGGACCATGTAACACGATTGATTAGATGAGCTGGATTCGCTAACAATATAGCAGTTTTCAGACGTTCTACGTCCAATTAGTATTACTGAACCCTTATTATTTAGAATCTCACAGCTTTGATTAGAAAACCGTTCACTATGGTTATTATCACAAATTTGAGATATGCTTAGAAGATTATGTTTCAGTTCTTCAACATATAAAACATTTTTAAACAAAGGAAGGTTATAGAGTTGAACCGTACCTTAACCAATTATCTTGCAACTGCTTCTATTACCAAAAGTAACTGACTCATCAGTCATATCTTTAAGATCGGTGAATAAAGCCATGTTGCCTGTCATATGCCTGGAGCATCCACTATCTAGGTACCACTTTGAATGGCTTGTAGCTTTGAAAGCAGTGTGGGTAACTAAGCAGGCAACCTTAGGAACCCATTTTAGAACTGTTTTGGGTTTGGGAATATAGTTGGTCTTCTTCTGTCTGATGTTATAAGGATGACCTACTGAGTTAGATTTTAAGAGCTCCTTAGTAAATCAATTATCTTTTCAACTAATGGGTTTCTGTTATAAATTTTGAAGTCGACATAGCTGCTTTTAGGTTTTTGAAAAGCTTTTGTATTTTTAGAAAAACCTTGATTAGTATTTTTCCCTTTTGAGTTAGAGGACTCTCCTTTCACAAACTTAGGAAGAGTATACTTTTGTTTAGGAGGAACATTTTTATCGTAGCCCAACCCAGTTCTGTCGCTACATTTTCTAGATCTGGATAAAAGTTTTTTTAACTTTGGATCTCCTTGGGCATAACTCCATGTATCCTTTAAACTCAGAAGAGAAGATACTTCATTTTTAAGTTTCTCATTTTTAGATTTCAGATTTTCAATCAGGGAGGTTTTGAATTCTAAATCGCATTTTGATTTTTCAAAACAATCTGAAATTTGGAATTTTTCTAAAATAAGAGATTCATAAATTTCTTTAGGTTTAGAAAATTTCTCTTTTCGAAGTTTAAGTTTGACAACAATTTTACAACTTTCCTTGTATAGGGCATTGTAAGCGTCTTAAAGATCATCTTCATTTTCATTATCACTATTCAGATTTTCTTCACTAGTTGAATCATCATGATTTGAAATAGTGAATTTAGCTAGAGTCATAAGGGCTTTAACTTCACTGCCCGACTTGGTTTCAGAATCTTCTGATTCAGAAGAAGCTTCGAAATTAGACGATTCATCCTTAGTAGCCAACATACCCTTCCTTTTTGGTTTATCCTTTTTAGGACATTTGTTTGCTAAATGCCCATATTCTTGGCAGTTGTAACATTGACTACCTTTCAAAGACTTCCAAGTTTTAGATTTAGATTTTGATCTTTTCTTATCATTTGATTTTTCAAAATCAACCCTCTTTTTATTCTTAAAAATCTTGTAAAACTTTTTCGCTAAAAGAGTCATATCATCTTCAGAATCAGAGTTTTCTTGAGAAATGCATTTAGAGGATTTAAGAGTGATAGATTTACTTTTAGGAGCTTTAAAGTTTAACTCATAGGTTTGTAAAGAACCAACTAGTTCTTCTACTCTCATATTGTCCATATCACAAAGTTCTTGGATCGCGGTTACTTAGAGTTGAACCGTTCAGGAAGTGAGCATAGTATCTTTGCATACACTTTACTTTCTGGGATTTTATCACCAAGACCCCACATTGAATTTACAATGTCATTTAGTCTTATGTAAAAGTCCATAAACATTTCATTTTCCTCCATGTGAATTTCTTCAAATTTGGTTGTGAGGAGTTGGACTTTATATTTTTTGACAATTGTAGTACCCTCGTGTGTCATTTCTAATATATCCTAAGCTTGCTTTACAGTATCACAGAATATGATTTTTTAGAACTCATCCGGCGATAGTGCGCAAGTGATTACATTTAGTGCTTTTGCATTGGCACTACTCTCATTTTTCTGAAGGGTGGTCCAAGAGAAATAAGGAGTTACTCTCATTAATTTTGAACCATCGATACCAGTCACTTCAGTGATAGGTGGGTTCCATTCAGTCACTGTGGCTTGCCACACACTCTCATCCATCGATTTGAGGAAGATCCTCATCCTAGCTTTCCAATAGGCATAGTTGAAGCCATAAAGGGTGGAGGCGTAGTGACTGAAAGGCTATCAAAATTTGACATCTTATATAAAGCTTAGATCGTTAGCTCATGAATTAAATTAAAATAAAAAAGAGAGCTATTAGGCTTTGATACCACTTGAAATGGCCAAGCTATATGTCCTAGAAGGGGGGGGGGGAGGGGAATAAGACTATGCCAAATTTAAAATCAATACAACCAAAATAAAGAAAGAGAGATAGCCAAATAAATAAATCAATACACAAATGCAGAATGCAATCTCAAAATATCGATTGTTCCAAGGACAACCATGCACCATAAAGGCAACCTTACTAGAACAAATAGAGAAACTGAAGCTCAAACTGATAAAGAGATAGCAAGGAATAAATTGTAGAAATATAAATCTAAACTTATTACAACATTCCCCACTGAGCTTGAAATAAAATGATTACGACATTCACATCCACATATACATTCCATAAATGAATAATTAAATATATGAAATATAAATCACACAACCACAAAACACAAGGGATTATAGTGGTTCACCTGTCTGTACACCAACTGTTAATAAACAGCCACATAGCTACTCCACTCCTAATATCCTCACACAAGGGATATCAGCGTTCACTATCAAAGATAGGTTTTCCAGGTTCACCCAAAACCTTCACAATTGTGTCTTTCTCTGTGGGCTTACACAATTAAAAAAACCCCTCTTCTGAGTTTTCCTGGCTCTCCTCAGATAACCAATACATTGAGATTTTTCTGAAAAATCTTAAAAGAAAACCAAATGACAGTAAATTACTTAAATGTAAAATGCCTGAATTTCTCTTTCGTTGTAGCAATCCAGAAGAACCAAGTCGGAGTAGAGATTTGAATGTTAAAGTTCAATGTCTAATACTCACTTTATAATGGTTCTAGGTTCTAATAGATTTTAAATTAAACCAAATGGGGCTAGTTCTATTTGATTTTGATTCCAGAAAAAGGAAAAATGAAACTTCCTCTTTTTCAGATCAGATTAGAATAAAAGAAACAAAATCAATTTGAAAAGCTAAAGAAAGAAAATATTAAACATGCACACTTAGCTTAAATGGAGCACAGACTTATCTCTCAGAAGGCCAAATTAAATTAGCTTGAATTTCCTATTTTATTCTGAGATTCGTGCTCTATTTATAGGTGAGCAAATCACATCTTCGACTGGTCTAAAGATCTCTACGATTAGTCGTAAAACCAATAGATATTTGAAAATTCAGGCACGATAAGATCTGGCGGTTTCACGACTGGTCGTAGGTAGTTTACGACTGGTGGTAGGTGGTCTACGACTGGTCATAGGTTTCTCATGACTAGTCAAAGCTAGCTGAAATTCAACACTATACTTTGAGTCGTAGGTCTACGACTAGTCAAAGCAACAGTCGACACTGTTCATACGACTAGTCGAACAGTCCCTAAGACTAGTCGAAGCCTAACAGAAAATTTTCAAAATTTGTAACAAACTTACGATTGATCCAGAAAATTCTTAGACAGGTCAAAGCAGTGCTAGGACTAGTCGAACAAAGTCCAAGACTAGTCTTAAAACTGACTAAACTCACTTATATAAAACATATGAATTATGTATCCTAAATGGCCTACTCTAAAGGTCAACCTAAGGTCAATCATACCTCAATAGTGAAGTAGGGACATTGAAACTTAGAGACGAGTGACCTTTAAAAGTAATGGAGCTTGAAGTCTTGATGCAGCTCAAACTTGAAAGCTTCTTGAGATCTTGAGTTTGAACTTGAAAGCTTCTTGAGATCTTGACTTGTGAACAGTGCTTGTCAATCAAAGCTGAGTAGAGCTTTGTTCTTCACATATGCAAGCTTCATAACAGTGTCTTTGGCACCACAAATTTGACAACAAAAAGAGGCTATTAACTATAACACTTACAGTTTGGGGTGTTACATATTGTGTCCTATAGTGCTGTCGACCAGAGTGTCGATGTGTGGCAGGGTGAAGTCATCTTTAAGAGTGGCTTTATTGAGATCTTTGAAGTTGATGCACATCTGAAACTTACCAACCTTCTTTAGTATTGGTATGATGTTAAAAATCCATATAATGTACTTAGAGACCACCAAGAATCCTACATTATTTTGTTTGATGACTTCGTCGTGAACTTTTAGGGCCCATTCTGGCTTCATTCTCCTAAGCTTCTACTCTACTAGCATAATCTCAGGATTTGTTGGCAGATGTTGTATAACGAGTTTTTCATCTAGCCCTAGCATGTCTTCATATGGGAATGCAAAGTTAAATAGTCTAAGAGTTAGGAATTCTACCATTCTCTGTTTGAATTCTGGCAACAAGGATTTCCCAATGCGTACTTCGCTAGGGACTTTGGGGGTTCCCAAATTTACTACCTCGAAGTCATCAGTTATAGCATTAGCTTCGGTTTTGAATTTTTTAAGGAGATCCTTAAGTTTGAGAGTTAAGTCATCAGCTTCCCCTCCCCGAATTTCATCCAGACCCATGAGTTTGAAGTCTAACTCGATGTCGAAATCATATGTATCAACTTTGAACTCATGCAACATTTTAAATGAATTGGACAAAGTATTAAATGCGGTAATTGAAATGTTAGATGGCTTTTTTTTTCTTTAAAAAAAAAAATTATTTTTAAGTTTAAGTTCTAAGGGACACTAAGTAAGTCAACATTCCAAACCATTATTGATCCTGACTGGACTAAAGGTGCCAAAGGCCATTTAAATTGGCATTTTCTTTGGAGACCAGTGCCCTTGGATGGCTCACTGGCTGACTTGATGGTTAGGGGAGTAGTCGTCGAGTTGAGACCCTGAATTCCCTCCAATGAAGAAGCGGGGGTCGATGCATTAAATGGTAAATCACAGTCTGGCCTAATGACCATTATTTCCCCTTGGTCAAGTTCATGATCTGAGTTGTACTCAGTTCCTCTTGAATCACTTGTCGTGCATTGGAGCTCTTCTAGTTCTACTGTTAAGTATTGCTTTGGAATTTACACATCGGATGAATCCAGGGCTAGACATTTCCCTTTCTTGATCCAATGGAATTGTACTACCTTGGTTTTTGAAACCCTAGTATAGTGCTCATTTTTTGAAAACCTAAGAGTTAACCTTTAAAATTCAAGTCTAAATTTAAATAGTCTGGGCATCAACCAGAG
This sequence comes from Magnolia sinica, assembly GCF_029962835.1. Taxonomy (NCBI): domain Eukaryota; kingdom Viridiplantae; phylum Streptophyta; class Magnoliopsida; order Magnoliales; family Magnoliaceae; genus Magnolia; species Magnolia sinica. The sequence continues at coordinate 59,742,059 of NC_080589.1, read as the reverse complement.
TTAGCAACGATTATATAACGGAGTAAACAATGCATTGAGTTAAAATTTTCCATTCATAACCAAATCCAAATGTAATGCACATATAAGACTTATACAACCTAAATATCAAAAGTACACAAATCTGAAATGGAAATCTATCAACTAATGATGCAGGTCAGTATGTCTCACTAGGACCTTGTTTAGCTCCTCAATTGACCGATCTATTCTAGGAACCAAATGAACCGCATTAGCTCACTCTACGCCTCCAACAACTGATATGTTTTGATAACATCAATGGCTATCACAGTGAGGAATACCCTCTAAGATTACACACTTAGCATTCATAATCCAGTATAGTTTGCAAGACATAGAAATAAAAATATTAAATAACGTACTTCAAAAACATAATCATATACTCAGAAATATAACTAATCAATATAATTTTCCAATGAGGAAAATGTAGTAGCCATCGCAATACGAGTGTATATATCCAAATAGCCAGATAATCAACATACGACCTTTTATTGCACCCAAAAAATCACATTGTACGTGAACTCCATAAGATGACTAAAAAATCAACAAGTAAATTTCTGCTTCAAATAGAAATCATATAGAATTCCGCAAGATGACTAGAAAATCAATAAATAAACTTCCTCTTTACCAAAAATCATATGAACACCACAAGGTGACTAGAAAATTAACACGTGAACTTTAGCTTCACCCATAAATCACAATACAAGTTAATTCTGTAAGATGAGTTGAAAATCACCATTCAAACCCCTGCTTCACCTAGAAATCACATTGTACGTGAACTTCAGAAGGTGACTAGAAAATCAATAAATGAACCTTAGCTTCACCCAAAAATCACAATATAAGTGAACTGCTCAAGATGAAGAGAGAATCAATAAGTGAACTCCAGCGTCACTAAAAAATCATACGAACTCCACAAGATGTATAGAAAATCAATATATGAACTTCATTTTTGCCCGAAAATCATATGGAACTTCGCATAATGACCTGAAAATTAACAAGTTTATACAAAGTAAACCATCAAGCCTCAAAAGGGAAAATATCTCATCAAAGCCACATAGGGCAAATATCTAATGATAAAAGCCACATAGGGTAAATATCTAATTAAAGACATATTGGGAAAATGTCTAATCAAAGCCACATAGGAAAATGTCCAATCGAAGCCACATAAGAAAATGTCGAATCAAAGTGGCATAAACGCAAATGATCCGTGAGGAGGTAAGTTCAGGACAAATTCCATTTAACCTATTAGAAATATACACTAGTTCAAAGAACCTTAAAACTATAATCAAGTGCAATTGGCAAGAATTTAATTGATTATTAAAATTTGTGACTTGAGATAACGTGTGTCAATCAAATCATTCAAGCTTTCCACAATTAAAGAGACATGTCAATTATCTGATTTAAGATTCAATTACACAACAAATTAACATATTCTTGAAGGGAGACAACTCACCTTGATCAAACAACATAGATGTGTGGCCTACTAGATGACACGTGATTGCAACCTAATAGAGTCAAATCTGATTGATACGCATGCGGCCACGACCCAATCAAAATAGCAAGGAAAACTGCTATAATTAGATTTCTACGGATAATAGACTCAGTGAAAATTCACTGAGTTAACTCAGTAGCGAACAAATGAAATGGATTTCGATTTACCTCAATTGGTAGCTCAACTCAGTGACTCGATACAAACCCACTTAAGGCGTAGCTGCAACTGCTACAAAGCGAACTCCGAGAAGCACTGACTGCTACAGGAATCCAACGAAGAATCGAGCGACTTTGCTGGCTTGCCTGAACTCAACTGAACTTGGATAAACTCAGTTAATTAAAAAATAAATTAGTTGACTCGATCGTGGCTCGGACGCACTTCTCCACTCTCTATTTCCTTCTACTTCCTCGTTTCACTCTTCTGAACACAGTAACTCATTAGTGAGTTAGTGCCTTAATTCAATTTTGAATCGAGTCGACTCAGTAACTCTCTTTCCTCCATCTCTTTTTCTTTCACTGCTCTCTCTCTCTCTCTCTCTCTCTTCGATCTTCTTCCTCTTTTCCTTTCTTCCTTTCTCCATTAGCTTCTCTTACTTTCAAAAGTCTAGTGGTACCTAGACTAGACCAGAGCTTGACTTAACACAACTCAGTTGGCAAACCCCTGACTCGGTAGTGAGTCCATCTTGAAAACTCGACTCGATAAAGGCTGAGTCCCTTTCCTCCTCTCTTCTTCTCTCTATTCTCTTTCTTCCTTATCCTTCCTCTTCTTCTCTACTCAACCATTCACCCAGCTGACGACCCAACTCGGATGGAACTCATCGGGTCAAGTTGGTGCAGCTCAATGAAAAATAGCTTACTCTCTCTATATATTTATTCCCTCTTTTTCTAACCCAATAACCCGGCACAAAACGACTAACAACTCATCGAAATTATAGCAACTAAATCATCTAGCAAGTGACTTGACATCAAGCTTCACATGCAACTAAGTTTCGTTTACTAACTTGGATCCGAAAATAGGATTGTTTCAAGCCTGCCATTGACGATTGACATACATGGCCTACCTGGTGGAAAAAAAGGATATTGAATTAGCAGATATAATAGATCGTGTGGTGACTAATTTCCAACGAGGAAGATGACCTCCTCAAATGATGAATCTCTATCCGACGGATCTTTCTTCGATCTTAGGCATATGGACGTCAAAGATCTGTCCAAGGAAGCTAGTAGGATGGAGGTTTCAAAGCTCCAAGTCTATTTGGGTGGTGGGTTCGAGCTTTGAAAGAAACAACCCGTTTTCTCAAGTGAAGCTGCAAAGAATGGAGCAATGACCCTCTTACTATATATTCTCTTTCTTATAATAACCCTAGATCTCCTAGAACCATCAGATGAAGAATGTATGATCTAGATTGAGTTAAGGTGATTAGTTTCTACAAGCAACAGAAAGATTCCCTCCGCTCACACTTTTCTTTCATTGAAGAAGTCCAAGATTGTAGGGCAGAGATTTGAGAGGTTATAGGGTTGAGATTGCAGGGGCCAAATGCACGTAGAATGCCAGCATGGAAGGGAAAACAAAAATTTCCCATTTCCAGAATGCACCGCATGCGCGCACTGATTTCACTCACATTCATGCATGCACACATGTGCATCATCGTGTGTGTATTATGAGATTTTGGTCAACTTCGGTTGCTCTACAAGATGGACGGTTTGGATCAGTGTAGCAGGCCATGATGGTGGGCAAAAGATCACGCCAGTGAACGACGTCCGTTTGAATCCTGATCGAGCAGGAAAAGTAGGAGAAAGAGAGAGGAATCCTCTCTTTTAAGGAAATTTGACTGTACTAGCCTCGATGTATGGTCAAATTCCCTGAAGGGATTCAACCTTTCAAATATTCCGAGGGTGGCCTTTTGACAAGCTTTGGAAAAAATTTCGAACCAAAATGCCCTTGTCCTTAGATAAGTAGTTGTATGGTTTAGAGTCGGAAGAAGCTACGTGTTATTTCAACATAAGTCTTTTTTAGCATGGACAAGGTCCAACTCGTGGGGCCCACATTGATGTATGTGTATAATCCATGCTGCCCATCCTTTTTTCTTTGTCAGTTTAGTGTTAGGGCCTAAATATCAGCCTAAATAAGAGCTCATATGGGCCACATAATGGAAAATAATTGTGATAATGGCACCCACTATTGAAACTTTCCATGCTCACTGTGATGTTTGTTATAAGTGGACACTACCCAAGTCAGGACTTTTTTGGGCCCTTAGTAAGCTAGCTAACATGGTAGATGAAACAAATCACCCCATTGTGGGCCTTATGCAATGGTACTAATGGCTATCCTTTCATTTGGTAGTAAAGGAAGTGAACATGTAACAACTGTGACCCATATAACATGACAACCACAACCCATATAACATTACAACCACGACCCATGTAACATGATAACTACAACCCATGACAACCACCACCCATATACCATGACAACCTCAACCCTTGCCACATTACAACCACCACCCATATAACATGACAACCATGACGGATATAACATGACAACTATGACCTCGACCCTTACTCCATTACAACCACGACCTTAATCTGTAGCATTTGATCCATTTTTGGTAGTGTAGGTAGTGAACAAGTAACAATCTGTCCATTGGATTTAGAGTTTAATTTAACTTCATGGGCCGAAAAAGAGTTATATCAAAAAACTTTATGGCCCCCAAAATGTTTTCAATGGTAGGTTTTCAATTTATATAGGTTGAGGTTGTCGTGGTTGTGATAAGGGTCGGGGTTATATTGTGTTAAGGGTCGAGATTGTTACTTGTTCACTGCCTACACTACCAAAAATGGATCAAAGGTTACGGATTAAGGTCATAGTTGTAAGGTAGTAAGGATCAAGGTCGTGGTTGTGTAACGCCCCGAACCTTTCTATACTCGGGTATTGAAAGTTCTCAAGCGTTACCATAAGATTCAACCTATTATGTAAATAGTTACGGTACCAATCCATCTAACATAACCTTACATCGAATCCCAAATGCAAATTAAACCATTTAAAATGATCTCCATCCATAGTCCAAGCCATTTGACCGTTGAATTTGAGACAAGACCATCTATCAAGTGATTTGACATATACGCATACCTCTAAATGAATTGGGCGAATAACCCTTTGTCTGTAATGATTTAAATATAAGTTTGCATGTAAGAGTTGATTAGGAAGATGCATACGACCCCGTAAAACCATTGGATTTCCCAAAACTCTTAGATCAACAAAAATTATGAAAATGCCATCAACCTAGACCCCTGAATTCTAGAATTCATAGTTTCCGTAACCCATTTCATGTAAAAGTTTATATTGTGCTTATCTATCATAAATTAACCATAAAAATTAAGCCATTAGATCATCATAAAAGTGGCCCAACTGGCAAATTAGCTGATAAATGTTGATTTTATCGTCCATTGAGTGAAGAAACCTCGTAAATAGTCGTAGCTGGACATTTTCCTTCATATGAATAGAGTGGATTCACTCACAAACATCACAAGTGGACCCCACCTGCAGTGCAGGTGCATAGTACAAGTGCATCGGCGGCGCATTGTACTAGAGGTCGAGTCAAACTGGACCCGACAAAACTCTAAACGCAAGCGAATTCCTCTCCTTTTCATGTCATTTGTAGTTTAAACGGACATCGTCTGTTTGTGAGCTTGTGGCCCACCATCATCATCTGCATGGATTATTCAAATCGTTCATAATGATCGGGGGCCACCTCTATCCCAACCCTTGGTGTTCATGTGTGGGACTTTACATGTGAGTGCACGCAATTCCCAACAGAAGGACCTCTACGCTGCAATGTCGATGGACAAAGTCCGTTTGCAACTGATGAGACCCACTGACGATTCATGATAGATGAATTGGAACCGTCCATGAAGATCAAGGTCAAATTTTGACTGTAATCATGGATTCTGATCGTGATCTCTGGCCAAATCATTAAGTCACACAACACTACTCGACCATCCATATTCAAATAATCTCACGTATTATTGTGTGGAAATGGGAGTTTCCTTGGATGATGAGATTTTTGGAGTTCTTGGATTCTCTCAACCAAGAAAGGAAGGGAGAACACGAGCACTACCAGAAAATTGGGGAAATACTACGGATAAAAGCCATAGCTAAAGGCCCATGGTTATGGTTTTAGTCCGTAACAGGACCGTAGTCGTAGGTGCCATAGTCATAAGTCAAAAACCTATGGCTATGGATTTAATCCGTAGCCATAGCTTACATTAACTACAAATACAATTCATAGCAACTATTTCCGTAGCGAAAAATTCCTATAGCTACGAATAGTATTTGTAGCTAAAAGTAGTGCTGGATCCGTAGTAATATGCTGAATTTAATAACACCTATGGTTGTCAAATTACCAGCTACGGTCAATATCCGTAGCTATTTCTTACATAAAAAAATAATTATAATCATTAGCTACAAATACAATTCGTAGCAAATACAATTTATAGCCATAGCTTACATTAGCTACAAATACAATTCGTAGCAACTATTTCTATAGCGAAAAATTCCTACATCTACGGATAGTATTTGTAGCTAAAAGTAGTACTAGATCCGTAGCAATATGCCAAATTTAATAACAGCTACGGTTGTTAGATTACCAGCTACAGTCAATATTCGTAGCTATTTCCTACATTTAAAAATAATAATAATTTATAATCATTCATTCAATTACCACCTGCATAATCATTCATTCATTCATTCAATTACCACCTTACCACCTGCATAATCATTCATTCAATAATGAATTAAATACAATCATTCATTCATTCATTTAATAATGAATCAAGTACAATCATTTATTCATTTATTCAATTACAATTACAATTACAAAAATGCTGAAAATACAAAGAAAAGGTCATCATCCATTTCTTGGTGAGTCTGTGAGCACTCGCATATGGCCAGGTGCATCCTTCATCCAGCATAGATAGAAAATGGATGTGAGTATCAGTAGTCTACCTACACATCCGACAACTATACCGATAATTTCTCCTGTGCGTCTTCTGTAATTATTCGAGGGTGAACCACCACTAGAGGACTCTGCAACATAAAAACAAAGAATCAGTCAATTGAAGAATGATGAAAACTAAATGCAAGGAAAACATAGAAATAGGATGGTTGAGAACTTAGAGAAACATGTATGGCTAACACTGCGGCCCGAAAGTTGCTTGAAATGGAATGCAGCAGGTCCCTTTTCCAGCCCAAAAGAAGTGGATCTCCATGGCTGTGTCTGTCACATTTGCCATGAACATTTTTTAGAGCATGGAAAACAAGAAAACACTTATGTGCGATGGAGCCATACTATCAAGGGTATAGGAACATATGACTGGCAAAATTAATGACTATTGAATGGTATGATCAGTGAATCAGCAGGCTCACCAAAACAACCTGATGGGGTGTACATCCAAATGGACCTTATGCAATGACTAAAGGCAGAAAAAGAAACCGTCATCCTAGATGGGACAAGCCTACCTGCCTGAATTTCCAATCTCTAACCTGCTCATGTTGATGATATTTTCTTTTTTAAGGCCTGTTTGAACTATGAACACCCTGCCAATTAGATGAATAGGTTTGTCCTACCAATATGATGTAAGCATAATCCTTGATCTGCTACAGGCCTAATCAGATGGATTGTCTTGACCATCCTTTTGCATGTGAAACATGAATGGCTCAAGTAACAGACCTCAAATTCAATCACGAGATATGTTTTCTATACATAATACAAGAAGTTTGCTAATTCCACAATGTGTGGGAGCCATACACATCCACACTCGGGAACATGTGCTACATTGTAATGCGTTTGTGATTTGAGCTTTCCATCAAGTGAGATACATTGTTTAGATCTTCCGAATTAAATCAGGCAATCCTACACCTTAGGTTGGCCACGACATATCAAAACAAATGACTGGCTAGAGGAAAAACAAGTTCAATCATCAATTTACTTTGTATGTTGCAACCCACCTAGAGTGAAATTGTCTATTTTTTTTAGGCATAAGGTATAAGCATTATTTCCCATCTTACGGAAAGCTATCTCGCACCTATGTTTCATATTTCCATATGTGCCCTTGTGTAGAATTAGCAAACCTCCATAATATATATTGTGAGTATTAATGTTCTGTATTTGATTTCAGGAATGCCCAACATGCCTTTCCTCTATGCTGGCTACAAGGAGATGGTGAGCATGCTTCTTTCCTTAGTAGTTGTTTCTTGGGATGGGTTTATCGTAACTACATGAAAATGCACTAGTAACATTTCCCATAGGCAACACACATCATCTTATTGAAGTAAAAAATCAGTAAGCAACCAAAGATTTCAAGATATATTAACATTACAGCAATTTACCTTTTAGATCCTGCCTTAAAAGGGACAAAAGGGTATTTTGCACTGCATCACGCTCCACATTTTCCTCTAACAACATGAAGAAAACAAAACTGATGTGGTAACAAATAAAGGCAGGAAAAAGAAGTTTCAGAAGAAAAAATGAATAATCAGATTACCAGCTATTCAAGATTACTAGCTATGAGGAGTTGTCCATGAACATCCACAATTTTAGAAACATACTCTAGCGAGTCCTTGCAAAGAAGAGGAAGTCCTTGAATTGCTTGTACTCTGATCATCACGAAAAAGTTCAGCCTCAATCTCATGTTTAATTTTCAAGTTATCTTCAGGAATATCCCCAACCTATAGAGACAATATTAGAAGAAAAGAAAGCTATAAATGAGTATTTGTGGAAAAGTTATAGAGATTCTGAGCAAATATCCCAAAATAGCATATAAGATGAACCTCTAATGAGTATGCTAACTAAAAATAAATAACTATAGCAGTATAAATAGAAAATAAAGAACAAAGGGAAAAACTCATGAGTTGTCCATAAATGCAAACAAAATAAAATAAAAACATGTGATTTCTTATGTTTGAGTAAAAAATAGAAGCTTTCAAACATTTTCACTAAAAAAATTATCGTGGATTTTACAAACGAATTTAGCGCTCACAGCCTCACACAGATTTCGAATGAATGGTAAATGAATTTACATCAATTCTTGAACATGTGATTGTGAGAGAAATTCAAAGGTAGAGAAAGCAAACACGGGAAACACATCTCCTGCAAATATGAACTTGAAACAAGTTCCTTCATTTCCACGTAACTTTCCATGAGGTTCTCCCATGTCTTGCTTATTGTTTCTCCTCCCACCAAACTAGATGTCTCAGTTTCTACTTCACACATTCGTCTCTCACCACAATAAACAACACCGGTGAATCGTATCTTAGCAAAGCCTCATAAGAAATACAATCTCCGAAGGATGCAAGCAAAGAAATCATTTTTTTGCAACAAACAAAAACATAACTCAGAAGCATACAAGCTTCATAAAAAAACTCAATGTCAGAAGCATGCAAGCAAAGAAATCATTTTCACAACAAACAATAACATACCTCCTTAAGTTGTAAGAGCCGGTCTCATGTGTGATGAATGCGCTCACGACCCTCAAACCACAAATCTCCAGTCTATTAAAATCAGAACAATTAAAATTAGAGTCAAACACATCCAACGTTTGTGTACTCAGCCACAATTTAACTATAAAAACATGGCTCAGTTAAGATCCATCTAAAGAGATCTTCTCACATGTTAACTGCTCATCACAGCACAAATATCAGCCATAGATGCCCATGTGAGGGGGAATTTTAAAAAAAAAATAGAACAAGGTTTTTTAGAATCCTTTACCTGGTTAAGAACAGCCTTTGCTATTTGTCGAAATTCCTTCTTCATGATTGACCTATGGTACAGATTTGCAGGATGGTTTTGGCTCTTTGTCTTCGTCGTTGCAAGCACAACAGAAAGATCTTTCCCTGCTGGCTGAATCAACACAGTCTTCTTGTTTGCTAGACCTGCAATACCACAAAGACAAATAATGCTGGCAATGTTGATGTTCTGCAAATAACACAATCCCTCTGTTACAAACATCGAGAAGTAGCAACGCTGAACACCTAAACCAATTTATTGAATTGAAACAGAACAATTTTATTTGGGACCTGTTGGTATTAAAGAAATATATAGACCAAAACAAGAGAAGCAAATGAGATACTCATTAACATACCTTGGAACTTTCTTTCGTAGTACCATTAGTCCCCTTCAATTTTGCATTCTAAACATTCAATAAATGCTCAGTCAGACATAGTGGATAACAAATACAGAATGCACACAAAAACCCACCCACGCATGCAATTAGACATGTGCGTGTGCACACACACAAAGAACAGAGAAAAGAACGAACAGTCTTAATGCCATGAGCAAATACTAGGGAAAACATTAGCAAAACCATTGGCCTTCTCTATCAGCTCATCAATTGGCAAAGCAACAATTGACTCGTCCTTGTTCTATCCTAGCAAAGCTGATGAAGGGTACATGTTGGTGCCCATTCCCAGACAGCAACCGGTTTCCTTTCCTATAGCTAGTTGATCACCTGATAGAAATCCACAAAAGAAGAATCTTTACATTTTCAACCAGTTGTATGCCTCAACCCATTTTTTCATGCCTAATGAATTTTGTTTTCAATTGGACCTTGGCAGAAAATGCTTGTAAAAGTAGATTATATGTTAGGTAAACTACAACCAGTTATAGGTCATTAGTTCCCTTTTCAATGTCCAGCCAAATAAAAGCAATCAATCATTGTGAAATAAAAAATAAAAAAACATAAATGGAATGATTGTATTGGATTATGCAATTGGACTTAAAAACTCAAAAATCCAAAACAAACCCATATCAATTCCCTAGTAATTTTGGAAGATTCTTCTTGGATAAAGTTTTAGTAGTGGCGATAATCCATTTGCAACCTAAAAATCAAAAGATGAGTATGGACTCAAATTTACAGTATGAATCGATTCATCTTACACTGAATATCATCATACAAAAAAGTTATGCCCCAAACACTTTCTTAGTTAAATGGGGACTGTTATTTTATTTACCCTCTAGCCAGCGCATATGGCCACGAATGGAAGGTTATACTAGTCTTATCAAGAAGAATTTTGTGTATCAATCTAACCATGTTGAGATGAAACACAAATCAAAGGTTTGCCAAACCATGGGCCACACTTGTATACAGGTGTTTCCAATTATGACAAGTGGGACCACTGGTTTGGTAATATAGACCATTGATGTTTTATATCCTGGAGTCAAAATTATCTTGGGGTTGTCTCCATCTATAATGGGGTGCAACAGATTAATGGCCTGGATTATGGACTATCCCACTTACTAGAATTGAAAACCCAAGTATACTCAGTTATCACTAGCATTCCTATCGTAATTATGTAGAGTTTAAAAAGTAACTCATACTCCTCATTTGTGGCACTGATGTACAGGTTTCTGCATCAAATGGTGAATCCATTGGAAATGTGCATATTTAAATTCACACTGATAGTGCAATCCCAATCAATGAGAACAAAAGGCTCAAAACAAACAATAGGGGCCTAAAGTACAATTCCACATGCAATAGGGAATAACCCAAGGAAATAAGCAAAAATAGTATTTAAGTAGCACCAGAACATGAGGCATAGAATGGAAATGCACAAAGATATTAGACTAAACTCAAAATTCAATGGGCCTTTGAATAAACCAAAGAGCATTAAAAACAAATCTCATGAAATGCACAGAGATATTAGATGAAAATGCACAGATATTAGATACAAATGCACCAAATATCATGATTAATCAGTGTAATTTCAGTACAAAATATCATGAAACTTTATGATATTTGAATTAACCAATTGGGCATCAAAAAGAAAAAAAAATGGAGAGATGAAAGAAAATAAATAGAAGAAACGGACTAGGGTTTGGACATTCAATATTTGAGAGAGAGATACCACAGAGGACAAGGGGCTGACGGGAAGAAACCCTTTGCTTTTACCTGACGTGAAGAAACGTTCTTTCCACAAGGAGAGTGGCAGCGAGATGGGAAGAAACCCTCTGCTTTTACTTGCCGGGAAGAAGCCATCCGTCCATAAGGAGAGTGGCAGCAAGATTGAGAGAGGGAGAACGAGAGAGCGAGAGTGAAAGAGAGAGGGAGAGAGAGGGTTTTTTTTTTTGATAGCCAAATCGTTTAGGGCCGGCACAGACCTATAAGCGGCGGTCCTATTAGGGGCTATGTGGGGCCACCGTGATGTATGTGGTTCATCCTCTGCATCCATTCATTTATAAATTCTATTCAACTGCATGTACTAGAAAATGAGATAGATAAAAATCCCAAGTCGACCACACCAGATGTAAACGGTAGTGGTTAATCTCCATTGTTTCAAACGGTTCAAAGGAGAACAAAGCTAAATGGGCCCCACAATGATATATTATCATATCTACACCGTTCATCAATATGGAGAGATCATTTTAGATCTTGATATAGAAAATGAGTAATTTCCAAGCCTCAAGTGGACCACACCACAATTAGCGGTGGAGACTTTGATTCTCACCATTAAAACATTCGTAGGGCCCATCGTAACGCTTACTTTCCATCCAATCTTTTCATAAGGTCACAAGGACCTGGATGAAGAGAAAAAATAGATATCATATTAATCCAAAATTTCTGACCGCTAAAAGGGTTTCAATGGCATGCGTTTAATCATCCAATGCTCTATACAGTGTGGTCCACTTGATTTTTTGAACTATCTTATTTTTTTGTCTCAAGCTAGCCTTACAACGAGCTTACTGAGTGGAAAGATGGTTTGGATATAACTCATACCTCATGATGGGTCGACCTACAGAACTTGGTGACGTCAAAACATCTATGCTATAGTAGCCAATCCGCTTCCAGGCCAATGACTTCGCCATTATTTTGGACGGTGATCATAGAGGCTTCATGGGGGCCACCATGATGGATGTGTCTTATCGACACCGTCCATTCATTTAGGCAACTATGGATATGACATGAAACAATAAATGAGTCAGATTAAAGGCTCACGTCAACCACACTACTCTGAAATAACTTTCAACAATATGCTCATAATTTTCACTGTTTACTACTGTGTGGTTGTCACCCCCGAACTTGGAAACCGGGCTCACAAACTTTCCGATCGCCGAATCCAGTGTCGACAGCCTCCGTAGTACCCAATTCTCGGCTTCCAGTGCCCATATGCCAAATTTCGATCTTGGGATCCTACAAGGAGGATTTTCAACATACATTTGTTTCATAACAAGTATAATTACAAGTTTACCCAAATCACGAAGGCAACATCATCATCACATATCCACTAATATAAACAGTTAAATACAGTGCTGAAAGGGAAATACATTTATCAAAAATTAAAACTCTAGAAAGCGGTTGCACGCTCCAAGCTCAACGCTGCTGTGACCTAACGCTGCCTGCACGCATCTATCGTGCATAAGCTTATAGAAAGCTTAAAGGGTGGTGTAAGTGTGTGCAATGCACGTGCCAAGATATAGATATCAGATTAAACGGAAATACTAGCAATCCATAAATCGTACAATATCAGAGTAATGCGAAGACATAGTAAACCAAATATCATATACTGAGGATGCAATACAATATGCAAATCCTGATGAGTCCACAAATACCGTGAGGATAATCTAGGCTATATAAGTGCAGAAATATAGCAACCCAAAATGTCATATGCCACAGATGTAATATGCAATATGTGGTGCGAATGAAATGACCAAGTTGGAGTGTGAAGTCGGGATGATAGTACGTAGTATCGCAGGCTATGGAGTCCATCACAAGGGACTTCTATCCAAACTAGTCTCATACCTAAATTTGGATAGCCAGACTCAATGTGGATACTCCTAATTTTAGGTTAGTCGTACGCCTAACCGAAATTTTAGCCATTGTGAAGGTACACATATCAAATTAGTTGTACACCACCAGCCCGAGTGGATAGTGAATGAATGAATGAATGAGTAAGATGTTGAGTATACAACTCCTACTCAATAAGTCCACATATCAACACTGTATATCTCTGGGATCATCACTGGGGTCTAGCACACTCTACATGTGATCGTCGCCCACTAGACGTGCAACCATGCTAGTGGAAGAGACCTCATTATCCGCCTGGCCAGTAGTCAGCCAATATCTACCCGGCATGTCAATAGCGGACCCATTTATGAGCTGGTCAAACTTAGCCTAGTTATGCCCCTACCCTTGGGCGGGTAAGGCCACACCCTCTTACAACCGACCACGACATAGTGGGAGATGCGGCCTACTGGTATTCAGCACTCAGGTGCTCATGTATCCACTCAGTCTAGATATTAGAGTGTCACCTAGCCACGGAGGTTTAAGGACTTTCACGTAGGGACATCTTTGGCGCTTCATGTAGAAAAAGATTTTCAGTGTTCCATCTAGCCATCCACGATATGCCTGTGGAGGCTACAACCCTAATATCGCTAGGGCGTATAATAGTCATATCACAAAATGTGAGATGCATGAGTCACACGGTCCAATCAGGCATCAATCCTGCGCATACCGTGCGCTCATATGGGATGACTCCGCCTATCAGGGAGTCCCATAAACAACCTGCCTTATGGCATATGCAATGGTCAACCACATCTCATAACAAACATGCAGATGATGCTTATAGGCATATATCATGATATTATGCTGTCACATACCTATAATCGGTATTGATAACTGGCACTGATCATCGATAATTGGCGTCGATGATCAGCATCGGCCTCGATAATCGACATAACAAAAGGCACAAGGGAAAGTCATAATATTGACATTTAATTATCATTACCCTATCAATGTGGACATTTAACCAACATTGCCCCTAAGGAGTGACCCACATAGAGCCTAAACATATAGTGGGTTCATGGCCTCCCATAAGGGCCTCATACACATCCCATTGGGCTGCACATATGGGCCACACATACATTAGCTCGGGCCTCATACACATCGTAATGGGTCTCATCAAATGGGCCGCATATATATCACATTGGGGCCTGATATCTGGGCCTTAAATACATCACAATGGGCCTCTCACCTGGGCCTTAAATACATCTCATTGGGCCTCATGCCTAGGCCCCAATTACATCACATCGGACCTCATTAAATGGGCTACTATACATCACAATGAGCCACATCTCATGGGCCTCAAATACATCACAATGGGCCACATCATATGGGTTAATATACATCACATCGGGCCTCATCATATGGGCCTCATATACATCATATCGGGTCTCATCTAAGGCCACAAACACATCAGAATGGGCCTCATATACATTAGTGGGCCATATCAATGGGCTGCACTAGTGGGCCTCATATACATCAATGGGCTGCACCAATGGGCTAATATACATCAAGTGGACCGCATTACATGGGCCGCACCAATGGGCCAATATACATCAAGTGGGCTGCACCAATGGGCCTCATATATACTCAAGTGGGCCTTACACCTACATAGTGGGCCTCCTATACAACAGTGGGCCTCTTACTTGGGCCTCAAATACATCTTAATGAGGTGGGCCTTGGAATGAGGTGGCCCCTGCTCATTCCAAATGGGCCCATCAAATAGACAACTTGGATAAAACATGTACATCACGTGGGGGCCACGTGAATAGACGGTGTGAATACAAAACACATACATCTAGGTGGGCCTATGCATCATAAGGTGGGCCTAATGGAGCAGCCCATGACCTAAGAAAAATGGATGGGTAGCCTAAATCATACATCATGGCGGGCCGCACAAATGGACGACATAGATATACAATACATACATCATGGTTCGTACCATGGCACGTCCAAATGGACGGTGCTGATGTACAACACATACATTAAGGTGGGCTTCACCCCAGAAAAATAAATGGACAACACATACACTTCAGGGGGTCGACAGGCAGAAACGGATGGACGGCGTGGAAAAACTCATACATCATGCTGGCCCACAGAGCTTACTAACGTCAGCCAGCAGCGGGACGCACGTCCCACGTGCTGTAAGATGGATGGACGACATGGTATAAAAACACATACACTATGGTGCGCCCCACACCACTCGTCCAGATGGACGGCGTGGATAAAAACATACATCATGATAGCCCACACATCACACCGTCCAAATGGACAGTGTGAATACATAATATATACATCAAGGTGGGCCCACCCCACACGTGGCATGTGTGGGTGGGTCCCACATCCCAGCAAGGGACGGACGGTGTGGATTTTAAACCACATATATATGAAGGTGGGTTCCCAAGTGGGGCCCACCATAGCATATAGTATATATGTATATCATATAATATATATATATATATATATATTTATTTTATTATTATATTTTTTATATACCAGCCATCATCAATATAACAGCCAGCACTGCTGGCCATCTAGCAAATGGATGGCCTACATTTAACAGATACAAAGGTGGGTCCACACGTGTGGAACCCACTAGCACGAGTGGATAAAGCTGATACTTATGTTTTCCTCTTCATCCAGGTTCGCTGGATGGTACCAGCAGCGCTGGACCGTCCAACCACCTGCTGGACGCCGACAAGGCAGGCCCACTTGGACAGCGGTGTGGTCCACGTGGTGAACGACATGGATAAAAAAATACATCATGGTGGGCCACAAGATGGGGAAAGAGAGATAGAGAGAGAGAGAGAGGGAGGGAGGGAGAGGGACGTGTGAAGGGGAGGGACCCCACCACTATGGGCCTCTCATATTATTACAACACATACATCAAATTAAGTCCCATCACAAGTGGGCCATCAAATTGAAAATCAACAGTAGATCACCCATTAATTCTGCTTCTTCTAGGCTCCATGGACTCCATAGCTCATTGTCTTTAACTTTAATGGAAGTTGATGGAGGTTGGAAAGCTAGGATGGGAGATCTTGGGGTAGGAAGTTGGTCACACTAGGCTCCTCTCTTTTTCTCCTTAGCTTGGACGTTTCTCTCCTTAGGGATTGCATGGAATGGAGTGAGAAATGAGAGAGAGAGAGAAGTGATATAAGGGAGAGGGATGGGTGTGATGGGTGAGTGATGCGTGTACTTGACTAGGTATGGGTTGCTTTGACTTTGGGTGAGAGAGATATGGGTGTTGTACTTGATTGATTGATAGGATTGATTTAACATTGTAGAGATTCTTTTGTACAATGTTTTCCTCAAAATAAATGCAGGCCCATCTCTTGGCCTGGGTATCTTATCGGCGCGCGAGACGCGGCGTTGGAACTGTAGGAACAATGCGGTCGTAAGGGTACAAGTCTCAGGTCAAGTCGACTTATATTTACAAAATACGACTTAGAGCCAAGCGCAAACGCTGATTACAGGTCGCGGGTTGCCAGAATTCGACTGGGAGGACCGTAGAAGCCTAGGAAATGGTTCGGTTTAGGATATGGGTCTCACGGTGGTCCATTCAAGGCTTCAATCTGCCTCCTTTTTTGGTCTCATATACTAAAATGAGAGATCAAATAGATGGACGGCTTAGATAAAACTCATACATTCCGAGGGGCCCATAGAGACCCTTATGAGACCGTCAATTTATAAAGTAGTGATGGTGAGTCGTATCCTATAGCTATGGATTAAAGCCATAGCGATATAACTACAGATTAAAGCCATAGCCATAGATAT
The DNA here is from genome assembly GCF_029962835.1 of Magnolia sinica. Classification (NCBI taxonomy): domain Eukaryota; kingdom Viridiplantae; phylum Streptophyta; class Magnoliopsida; order Magnoliales; family Magnoliaceae; genus Magnolia; species Magnolia sinica. Next base: position 59,724,950 of record NC_080589.1, on the reverse strand, counting down.
CTATAGTCCGTAGCCTTTGCTCATTATTTTGGTAGTGGAGAGGATTTCACGAACAGATTCCACGCCGCAAAACCCGTTGCAAAAAGCAGAGTCTGCGAAAAATCACTGAGAGACTTCATCCGGACCATTGATCCCATGACCGAGAAGCATAAAGCGAACAATCCGTGCTAGTGGAAGGCTCTGGCCAAGCAGAAAATGGTGGAGATAAGATCTTCCATTGAAATGGAACTTATCTCCATGACCGAGTAGGGAACAGTGATCGCTGGTTCAAAGACGTTTCACAATCCGGTCGTTGATCTGATGAGCCCAAAACAGACTATCAATCTATAGAAAACTAACATCTAGTAAGATTGAACAAATTTGATGATGAAAAACCATGAACCCACCTTGCATAAGATGCATCACACCAGCCGGTCGAGCGAAACTGTTTTCCTGTCCGTAAGATGCTAACGCACAAGGCCGACCAAACAACTCAGACACGCAAGGTTTTACGCAGGAGAATTCTAAAAACCCATAAAAGGAATCTATAAATTCCCGACTGAAAATAACGTAAGAAGAAAAAGAAGGAGAAAAAGAAAGAAAGGAAAAGAAAGAAAAGAAAGGAAAGGGAAGGCCTTGCTGGACATGGTAGCAAGGAAGAAAGAAGAAAAAGAAAGAGAAAAAGAAAGAAAAGGAAGGAAAGGGAAGAAAAAGAAAGAAAGAAAGAAAGAAAAAGAAAGAAAGGAAAGAAGAAGAAAGAGAAAGGAAAGGAAGGAAAGAGAGAGAGAGAGAGAGAGAGAGAGAGAGAGAGAGAGAGATTGTGTGTTGAGTCGACTCACCGAGTCCTCAGACTGAGTCGGGGCCAGGTTCGAGTTAATACTAAGAACCTTGGTGTGGATCATTCATCAGATGGAGTTATAGGATACATGAGTAATGTTAAATGAGGTAAATTTTGTAATTACCTAATGTCTCGATTCAAGTTTTACTGAAATAATAATTATTTAAGCCTTGTACCTAGGCCATAAATATAACCCTAGATGTAATCCTGACCATGTAAACCTTATAGATCTTATGATATAGGATAAGATTGAATGTGAAGGAGTGTGCAGGAACACCTAGAATCATATGAGGACAATTCGATTGTAAAAGTGAGTGTTTATATCCTTTACGCTTACTTGATTTAATTGATGATTATTATCCTGCCTTTTTCATGTTCACGAATTTCTAAGAGTTATCCTTTTAATTGATTTATTACCATCATTTATTTACCCTTTTTGGGAATCATGATTTAGTTTATATTCTCTATCACTGCAAGTGTTGTGTTAAATGTATCACGAATAGTGACTCAATATTTATCATGGATGTAATGTGTTACGGGTAGTGGCCCTCTTGGTCGGCACGTAGTTCCGTAGGTTGGTTGGCGTGGTACACAATCGAAGTATGTAAATCATAATTGTAGTGTTACATAACTTTTTAAGATTGAATTTCGCAAATAGTCGCTCCATGAACGCATCGTGTTACGTAAATCCCCCAATTACGTTGTGGTATCGCCTTGAGATGTTCGCATAAACTCACTTTAACGTGGGACATGCCAGTGAATATCCGTATAGTGAGAGTACGGGTCGAGCTGGATATCATGAATTGTGTTTCACATTGTGATAGTGATCACTACGTATGATGAGCCGTACACATTTTGCTAGGCATACATTCATATAGATTGTTTACGCATAGTGATATCTCTCATAGTAGTGGAGTGTGTGACGTATCAGAATCCTTACATTTGCTTTTATGAATCTCTTGAATCATTGGTAATCTTAAAGGATAATCATAACTATGAGTAGGGCATTGACCCTCTCCTAACCATATAGATGATGCAGGTGATGTACAACTTGACGATCTAGAGGACCATTTCCCTATAGAAGACTATATGGAAAGAATACGAAGATAATTTTATTATTTAATTTTATACTTCCACTAGGAACTCGATAAATGTAATAAGCTTCCCTTAAGAAGACATTTGATTAGTTATTGAATTCTGTTATTCTAATGAAATAATCAATACAGTTAATTTTATTCTTGTGAATGTAACCTTCACAAATGTATCTGAATGTGATCTAAATTTAAAAAAAAGGTACAATTTTAAAACATCCAATTTATATATTATTAACACCCGATTTTATCAGGCACAAGTAGTAAGGATCGAGATTGTGGTTGTGCATGTTATATGGGTCGTGGTTGTAATGTGACAAGGGTCGAGGTTGTCATGTGGCAAGGGTCGTGGTTGTTATGGGTCGTGGTTGTCATGTTATATCAGTCGTGGTTGTCATGTTATATGGGTTGTGGTTGTCATGAGTTGTAGTTGTCATGTTATATTTGTCGTGGTTGTCATGTTATATGGGTCGCGGTTGTTACATGTTCAATTCCTTTACTACCAAACGAAAGGATAACCATCGGTACCATATCCTAAGGCCCACGATGGGGTGATACGTTCCATCCACCTTGTCGGTCAACTCGCCGTGTGCCCAAAAAGTCCTGACTTGGATAGTGTCCACTTCTAACAAACATCATAGTGAGCCTGAAAAGTTTCAACAATGGGTGTCACTGTCACTATTATTTTTTTTCTTATATGGCCCACACGACCTCTAATTCAGGATGATATTTGGGCCCTAGCTTTAAAATGATAAGGCAAAAAGGATGGGTCGCGTGAATTATACACATACATCAATGTGGGCCCCACAAGCTGGGCCTTGGTTTTGTGGGCCCCACGTTGATGCATATGTATAATTCACGTTGCCCATCTTTTTTGCCATGTCATTTTAGGGCTAGGGCCCAAATATTAGCCTGAATCAAAGCTCATGTGGGCCACATTATAGAAAATAATTTGGACATTAGCAACCACTGTTGAAACTTTCCAGGCTCACTGTGATATTTGTTATAAGTGGACACTGCCAAGTCAAGACTTTTTGGGCCCACGGTGAGGTGGCTGATAAGGTGGATGAAACGGATCACCTCATTGTGGGCCTTAGTTTATGGGAACAATAGCTATCCTTTCATTTGGTAGTAAATGAAGTAAACATGTAACAACCGCGACCTATATAACATGATAATCACGACCTATATAACATGACAACCACGACCCATGGCAACTACGAACCATGACAACCACGGCCTATATAACATAACAACTATGACCCATGATAACCACGACACATATAACATGACTATCTCGACCCTTGCTGTTAAGTGTCAAATATTAAATATTTTTCCCTATTTATATATTGGTTTTATGAACATGATAATGGTTAATGCGTATATTTTATACATGTTTATATTACGAGGTGAGTCTAAGAGCTTGGATTGAAAAGAATGTTAGAAGAATGGATTTGATGCTCAAGAATCACTAAGGTGAGGGATGGATTTTAGAAGACTAAGATTGAAAATTTCAAGATCACAAGATTTAAGAAAACCAAGTGGAGAAAGAAGAAAGTCGGAAGTACAAAGTGCAAAAATTCACAGAATGTGAACTTCTATGTCATCAAAGGCTGGTAGATGACATCGAAGCTAGTCTTCGATGACATCGACCACCGGTAGATGACATCGAAGAATTACATAGAAATCAAGTTTTGTTGCTAGACAAATTGGATGCATTTCTCGATGACATCGAAGGCCGGTTGATGACATCAAAGCCACTAGTGTTCAATGACATCGAACACTGGTAGATGACATCGAAGAATTACATGAAAATTGAGTTTAGTTGTTGGACAAATTGGATATATTCCTCGATGACATCGAATGTTGTTCGATGACATCGAAGAATTACGTAGATTTTATGCGGACTGCATAAATTTGAGGTGGTTTTGTGAAATTAGACGGACAAGGCTATAAATATGGGTTTCTCAAGGACTTCTAGAGATATATAGGGTTACAAGGAGTAGAGCCAAATGGTGGAATAGTCTCTTAAGAGTTTTTCTTCCTCTTTATTTATTTTTAATGCTTTCTTTTAGTGTTTTAGATCCAATCATGTCTATGGTTGGTTAAACCTCTTAGCTACGGCTAAGAGGTGAAGCTTGTAGCGTGTTGGGATGATTATCTTACTTTGATTCATGTTCTTGTTGAACTCCATTGATTTGTAGTTTGATATTAAAAAAAAATATTTTCAATTTTCTATGATTTTTTGTGACTCAAATTACAATAGATGTTGTAATAGCTTTGGATATCTTCTTTTCCGGTTTTGAGATTGTGAGATTGGTAAATTCTGTTGTTCATCATCGTCTTTTGGGCATGGTAAGGTGATGGAATCCCTTTCAATCTTCACAATTCTCCTCCATTGAGAATTAGGTCAATGAATTTTCAGATTTAATTTAATTGGTTTATCTTCCAATTGGATAGGATAAGACTCAAATTTAAATTGTATCTCTTGAATCAAAGTAAGGTAACATCCTGATAGTTACAAGTGGATCCTTGGCACCCTAGTTCTCACCTTTCAATTGATAGTTTTAATCAAAATTATTACTCTCTTTTATTCTAGATTTAGATTTATATCTTCTTCTAGTTCTAGTTCTAGTTATTTTAGAATATGTACAAGTTTAGTCCCTTTGGATTCGACCTCGGTCTCACCAAGTTATTACTACATCACGACCCTACACTTGGGGTTGTGAACACTTGCTACATTACAACCATGATCCATATAACATGACAATCATGACCTTAATCTGTAGCCTTTGATCAATTTTTGGTAGTGTATGCAATGAACAAGTAATAATCCGTCCATTGGATTTAGAATTTAATTTAACTTAATGGGCTAAAAAAGAGCTATATCCAAAAAATTTATGGCACGCAAAAGGATTTTAATGGTAGGTTTTCAATTATATGGGTCGGGGTTGTTGTGGTTGTTATGTGTTAAGGGTAGGAGTTGTGATGTGTTAAGTGTAACGTCTCGAAAAAATCCGTACGAAGACCCGAGTACCACCTCAGATAGAAATCATTAAAGACCAAATCCTTTACAAATTAAACGAAGATTAATTAAGTGTTAAACTAAATCACCTGTCGAATTAGCTTGGACAACTTTTAATATGAACTGCAAGACCTAAAATGAGTAGAACCGCTAATGCTACATTACCCAAAAACTTGCTCTAAACCCAATTACTCACGGGAGCACCTTGAAACTTCCTATCGGACCCGGACCACGCGTCGAAAGTCCGATTACAACGGAACTATACGGTTGTGACCGCCTTACCGGACTTGACAACCATCTCAAAAATCAAGTCCAGATAGTATCCAGAAATGCAAAACTTTAGCCTGGAGTGAAGTGTGTGAGAAACGCGAATATCTTTAGGGAATGAACTGAAACTTAAGTGAATTGAGTCGTTCGCTTGTAGGCTAAATATAAGGATTCTGACCGTTAGATTCTGACCCAACTACACGCTCAGATCAGGAAGATTTCCCAACACATGTCGATGTACTTGTGGCCCTGATAGAGTGTCGATGACTGTTGAACTGAAACTGATCCTCTCCGGTCGATCTGTAAATCCGATCGGACCAAAAACTTAACTGGACCTAGATCCAATGTTAGGGGACTTACTTCAGACCATATGTAGAAAAGGGGCCTCCAGATGTGCTCCATTAGACCGATACAACCAACTTTTGGCTATAACCTAAGTATATCATGGCCCTGGGGCCATTCCTATCAGTTCTGGGCCTATATAAGTGCCTTAACCTACCCCTCTCTCATCCCATACGAATTTGGAAACCTAGGAGAGAGAAGAGAGTAAAGAGAGAAGGAAAGAGAGAGAAAGTGAGAGAGAAAGTGGGAGAGAGTTCCTGGGATTCGATCTCATCGCTCCACGTGCTGAATTGGTCTGTCTATGTCGCTATTCCAGTGATTCTAACTCCGTTCTTGAGTAAGCAATCCTAACCCTAATCTATTTTAGGAATTGAAATAGAGTAGACGATGAAATAGCTAACCTATTTCATGATATAAGTTGTCATTGTGTCATAGACAAAGATAAAGAGTTCAAACTGAGCTTGTTACGAGTCTACCGGCGAAAGGTGCGGACTATAAATGTTTAGGTTATGGTTTTCAAGGCTTTCAATGTCAGTAATGATTTATGACTGGCTTGATTGCTATCACATGTCCTTAGATATGTGGTTTTCCATATAGTATGCCTATATATAAACTATGTTGATTTATAATGCACTCCATGTGTTTGTTGAAATGTTTGAATAATATGGAATTTGAACTTGTGCTCGCCAGGATTATTAATTGTAAATACATGATTTTTGTGCTTGTGGGAACTCCTATGTGAAAGGATTTGCTGTAATATGTGCTTTACTAATTCATTACATATGTGTGATATGTATTGCCGAAGTGTTTAATAAAATGCTTGAATGAGGAAATGCTTGTTGAAAATGCATGTAATGAGGGCATTGAGATGGGATTCTCAATGACCTTATATATAATCACAATTTCCTTTATGTCTTACTACTACATGCTTTATGGATGAATGCCTATGTATGTTAACATGATCTCTATGTGATCGTTAAAATGCTTATATGAGATTTATATTTGAATTGGTTGCTACATGCTATTTTGACTATCAAACATGAATACTTATTGTGTTAAGAATGATTGAGGTTCGATATAGTCCAGGCAATCGGTAATGGTTTACGATCGATGGCCGAACTATTTAGCCACAATGGATACGCCCGATGAATCCGAGTCGTATGCTGTTTATCGACAGTGGTTAGGCCACGCGGAGTGCTTACGTGCTCCATGTCAACCAGCTCAATGTATGCTCGTACTAGTCGAGCTTGTCAAGCAACCTGATTGGCCTAATGTATATTCATCATGTATGGATGCTACTCTTGAATCTAAGGTACCAACTTACTAGTGAAAAAATCTGCTTAACCTTGGTACCTCGATCCGCTAAGACTCATGCGTCGGGCATGGTAGTATGAGATACCATGGTCGAGCTGTCGGCTTACGCTAGGGCAATGAGCCTCCCCGTAGTGACCAGTGAGCAACCCAAACTCGTAATCTGAATACGGTGGTATAGAACACTGTATTCGAGCTGTCAGCTTACAATCAGGTGACGAGCCCGTAGTGACCTCGAGTATACACTAGGACTACGCTTGGTAACTAGCCTTTCCGTAGTAACCTCAAGTATAAACTAGGCCTGCGTTGATGGTGACGAGCCTCTCCGTAGTAACCTAGAACTGCCTATCACATGTGATTAACTAGGATTTACGACCCTAGATGGATCATTGTTTAGGTCAATGATATAAAGGGAGGTGCCTTAGCTTCCCAATCTTGCTGTATGAATCCACTTATCTAAGAACTTGACTAATCACGCACATGCACTGCATTGCATGTGCCTTTGGCATTTGAGTTGAGCACATCGGGAGTGTTGCATACCGCGATCATGAGATGATGTCGCAGAGTGATGTAAGTGAGGGCATCCATCATTATCACATATCATCCTTGCATTAACAAGAGTACTTAAGACATGAGTGTTGTGTTGCTTTATCGTTACTGCTTGACTGAATTGATAACATGTTAACCTTTACTTTATAACTGCACTGAGTTGGTCACTCACTCCCAAGTTCTAAGATGGTGCTTTAAACACCAACCAGACCCTGTTGTAGCTGCAGATGATGGCGATGCTTACGTAGTGGAGCCGGACTTTTATGATGATGAAGAGTTCTCCTACATGCAGTTATCAGGCGGGTCTATGTAGGCCATGTTCTGATCGACAGGGATTATTGGGATGCTGACTAGATGACATTACACATTTTGTATATTTTGAGAATTTTTCATGTAATTAATTGACCTGGTAACATGATCATACTTAGGAGTCTTACAATCACTTATCTACTTTATATACTTACCATAGTCTTCTGCTTACGTAATTCAATTGTCTTTGGAGTATGATATGTGGTTATGGTATAATCCCATTCATGTTTAATGCACTAATTTGGTCAACATTTAATCATCATTATTTATGTTCCATAAGTAATCCGCTGGAACTCGGGAGTGAGGCATCTGCACGACCCTCGATTTTCAGGGTGTTACATTAAGGGTCGGGTTTGTGATGTGTTATGGGACGGATTGTTACTTGTTCATTACCTACACTATAAAAAATGGATCAATGGCTACATATTAAGGTCATGGTTGTAATGGAGTAAGGGTCGAGGTCATCATGTTATATGTGTCGTGGTTGTCATGGTTCATAGTTGTCATGTTATATGGGTCTTGGTTCTCATGTTATATGGGTTGTGGTTGTCATGTGACTTAGGTCGTGGCTCTCATGCTATATGGGTTATGGTTGTGATGGGTCGTAATTGTCATGGGTCGTAGTTGTCATGTTATATGGATCGTGATTGTCATATTACATGGTTTGCGGTTGTTACATGTTCACTTCCTTTACTACTAAATGAAATGATAATCATTGGTATCATAGTTTAAGGCCCACAATTGGGTGATCCATTCCATCCACCTTGTCGTCCAGCTCACCGGGGGCCCAAAAAGTCTTGACTTGGGTAGGGTCCACTTCTAACAAACATCATAGTGAGCCTGAAAAGTTTCAACAGTGGGTGTCACTGTCGCCATTATTTTTTATTATGTGGCCCACACAAGCTCTGATTCAAGCTGATATTTAGGTCCTAACCCTAAAATGACCAGGCAAAAAGGATGGGCAATGTGGATTATACACATACATCAATGTGGCCCCCACAAGTTGGGCCTTGCTCATGTGGGGCTCACATTTATGCATGTGTCTAATCCACGTTGCCCATCTTTTTTTTTTTTGTCATTTTGGGGCTAGGGCCCAAATATCAGCCTGAATCAGAGCTCATTATAGAAAATAATGGGGACAATGGCAACCACTGTTGAAACTTTCCAGGCTCACTGTGATGTTTGTTATAAGTAAACACTACCTAAGTCAAGACTTTTTAGAACCACGATAAGGTGGTCGATAAGGTGGATGGAACGTATCATCCCATTGTGGGCCTTAGGATATCTTACCAATGACTATCCTTTCATTTGGTAGTAAATGAAGTAAACATGTAAAAATCGTGACCCATATAACATGACAACCACGACCCATATAACATGACAACTACGACCCATGACAACCACGATCCATATAACATGACAACTACGACCCATGTAACATGACAACCACGACCCTTGCCACCTGACAACCTCGCATTACATCCACGACCCATATAACATGATAACCACGACCTCGACCCTTTCCACATTATAACGACGACCTTAATCTTTAACTTTTGATCTATTTTTGCTAGTGTAGGCAGTGAACAGGTAACAATCTTGACCATTAACACATTGCAACCTCGACCCTTAACACATCATAGCCACGGCAACCCCAACCCACATAAATTGAAAGCCTACCATTGAAAACCTTTTTGGGGCCATGATCATACTCAGGAGTTTTACAATCACTTATCTACTTGATATACTTATCACAGTCTTCCGCTTGCATAATTCAATTATCTTTGGAGTATGATATGTTGTTTTAGTATAATCCCATTCATGTTTAATGCACTAATTCAATCAACATTTAATCATCACTATTTATGTTGCGTAAGTGATGTGCTGGAACTCGGGAGTGGGGCATCTGCACGACCCCTGATTTTTAGGGGGTTACAAGTTGGTATCAGAGCATGATTTGGATTAAACTGGACCTAGGTTATGGTAACACAATGCACACTGACGTACTTTGATATAGGAGGGAGCGATAAAATGTAAAAATAGTCAAAGGATTCCCAGTTTCGCAACGAGTGAAACTAACCATTGAAATCGGACCCGTATGCACCTGTGATCATGTGAGATGATCCCAATCCTTCCCCAGGCAGACAATTGACGGGTTTAGACCATGATTAAGCCCATTCTACACTCAAATAAAACTGAAAAGCACAAATACATGCGAAAGGGGACCCGAAACGACTCAAACAAACTCGGGTACCCAAATGGTGCAAATCGAGGGGATTCAAAGTGGACTCCGCACACATACGGCACCTCGGGAGGGGAGTGGCCACTGCCCAACTACGGCGGCATCGCAACGGGTCTAGCGGACTGTGGCGGCGCTGTGCCAACTTTGGTGCACTGCGCCCAGGTTTGCCCGGGCTTGTCGAGCCGGCACGGGCCAGTCAGGCCGACGCGTCTGGAAGGCTGTGGGGCCCACCGAATCATGTGGGACCCCTTTATTCTCTCCATTTGCTTCTTTTCTTCCATTCCTCTCCCTCCAAGCTTTCCAAATCTCCTAAAATCCCATCTTTCTCTCTAAAATCTCTCTCATACTCTCACTTCTTCTTCATTTTCTTCACCATCTACACTCTTTCCCTCATCCTCCTTAAAACCTTATTTCCTACTATTCCCATCTTCCATATTTCTTACTCATTTGGGCACAAAGTCCATAGTTTTGTGTCTCACTTTTTAAAGGCCTCCAAATCCACCTTCATTATAAGGCTATTTGGTTTCCATGGCTCTTTTGGGGCTTGTAGCCACCATTTTCTCCATTTCCACACTTCTTTCCCTCATGGGAAAGAAGAGAGCTCCTACGGATGAACTCGAGCCTAGTCACCCTACCCGTCCAAGAAAGAAGGTGGGCACCGAAGCTAGCACGAGTGTCACCCAAGAGCGAAGGTCGAAGTGAGATCTTGATCCCCAACTCCCGCTCAAGAGAGTTCTACTGCCGGGCTTCGAACATGGTCGGTTTGGTGGCCATAGGCTTGTGCTTGAAGCTCATGTAGACGAAAGGCTATTTGGGCTGTATTCAATGATGGACCACCTGGTAGACACCGGTTGGGGTTGCATTTTTTAGGGCAAGTCTTATGCATATGAGAACACTGTTCAAGCCTTCTACACCCATATACGGGACCCAACGCTGGAGCCTCTGTAGTTCAAGATCCCCGTGGGAAGGCGGGAAGTAATAGTTGATGTAAATTTGGTGGCCCAAATCATGGGAATCCCGCGTGGAGAGGTGCACGCTAGCGATAAGGATCTCAAGAATGTGTGAGAAAGAGATCGCCACACGCGTTACCTTTGCTACTGATTAGCTCACTGGAAGGAAGGCCAAAGCCTCCCTTCGACGGAGTTGATAGATGATTTTCACCTGCTTCACCACATCTTCACATATAATGTGTACCCTAGGTGGGGCAACCATACCGAATGCACTCGCTTGATGGTGGATTTCCTGTATAGAGCTGGACAGGGAGACAAGCTGTGTCTGCCTACGTTCACCCTGCTACAGATAGTACAGACTGGGCACTCTGTTAGGAATGATGTCTCACTTCCATTTGACTGACTTGTGTGCAAAATTGCTTGAGAGTTCGCCTACATGCTTAACATGGATGACCTTGTGCTAATCCACTTCATTAATGAGACTATACTCAACAACATGAGGATTGGCCCTTGAAAATGTCAAGCCCGACTTGACGAGTATGGGGATGAGACAGAAAGTGAAGAGGAAGAAAGAAATGAGATTGACGAAGGAGATGAGTCAGAGGAGGGAGGTGAAGAAGGAGAGAGTGAGGAAGAAGAAGAGGAGGCCCGAGGCACTGATGAGGGCTCTCCTCCCGCTGCGCAGGGGCGCGATAGTGATCGGGGTGCTATAGAAGCCCACTAGGCTCGACTTGACGAGGGTCAGGCTGCCTTGCGACAGGAGATCACAGAGAACCGAGCTAAGCTCGAAGAGAACCGAGCCTTAATGAAGCGGAAATTCAGTAAAGTATCTCACACCCTGAGAGCTATCCTGTGCTGTCTGTAGGATAAGGGTGCACTTCCACCATCACCATATTTAGACGACTAGTCATGCATGTAGTTGTCTTTTGGTTTGTTTGTTGCTTGTTTTTTTTTCTTGCTTCTATCTATAGCCTTGATAGACTTAGTAATGTGGTAGAACGGTTTGTAGGTTTTAGTGTGTGGAACCATGCTTAGATTAGCTTGCATGCATTTCTGTCATGATTCATGTAATGCTGCATCTCATGTACTGTGACAATTTTGTTAAATGAAATGCATGAAGTTTCTTAGAGCTGTAATGCGAATGATGTGTAGTTGAGTTTGTGAACATGCTGAATCTGACCTGGGTTGCACCCTATGTTGTATAGAGGGAATGCCACCTAAGGCTACACGGAGTATGACACGTCTCACACTTGGCGACTGGTTTGACGAGGCACCTCCCCTAAGTGATAGCCAGACGGACCCTAATTTGGGCCCGGCTCATGACACTATGCCAGATTCTCAGCCGGCCCCTGGCCCCACTAATGGGCCGACACTTGTTGCACCATCGGTTCCTAAGCAAAATCGTGCATCTGCTTCGACGCCACATACACCTCAGTTGGCTCCTCCTCCAGATAGGTTGGAGCAGATGATGCCCTTGATGCAGTAGCAGCAGTTCTTAGCCACCATCGCAGGGGCCCTCGCCCAGAGCATGAGTGTGGTTCCACCTGCACCTCTTGTGCAGCCTGCTGGCAATATGAGTGCTAGTGGCCTATTTGAGCGATTCTAGCACTTTCGACCTCTTACGTTTGTGGGTACTCACAAACTCGAGGAGGCCGAGTACTGGCTTGACCACATCTCTAAGATGCTGAAGCCGCTGCACTACACTAAGGCAGAGCAGGTGGAGTTGGTCACCTACATATTTGAGAAGGAGTCCAGCTTATGGTAGGATAGCATCTTATAAACGGTTCCCATAGGATATGTGTGGATGTGGAGGCATTCTAGACGCGCTTCCACGAGAAGTATTTCCCTCTTACCTACCATAATGAGAAGGAGAGTGACTTTCGTCACCTTTGTCAAGGAGGGATGTTAGTGGCAGAGTATAAGAACAGGTTTACGGAGCTAGCCAGATATGCTCCCCTGATCTTAGCCGACCAACCGATGTGAATGCGGTGGTTTTCTGGGGGTCAGCGACCCGATATATGCTCGGAGATGTGTTGCGCTAGCATATCCAACTATGCTGAGCTAGTGGGCATGTCTCTGTGAGAGGAGCAGGATGGGGACAGGCTGTCCCGTACACATGTGCCTATGGTTCCTAGGCCGCGACTAGATTTGTCGAGCAGGCCGTTCCTCGGCAAGAGGCCCCATATAAACTCACCTCCCAGGCTTATGGCTCCATCGACACAGCTGAGGCGACGTGACATATGGTGTTCCTACTGCCAGAGGTTGGCCATGCTGACACGTACTATTTCACCAGGATGAGGGACAATGACTTACGCCTCCTCAGAGGATTAATCGTCAGATGCCACGACCTCTCTTGACTCCACCTCTACGGTTAACACCAACACATCCATCTTTCTGGCTACCTGTCATGCCTCAAACTCAGAGATCGGACTCACAGGAATCCCAATCGCCGAATCTAGTGCCGACAGCCTCCATAGTACCCCATTCTCGGCTCCCAGCACTCATACGCCAGATTCCGATCCTGCGATCCTACAAGGAGGATTTTCTAATATACATTTATCTCGTAAGAAGCATAACCACAAGTTTACTCAAATCACAAAGGCAACATCATCATTACATATCCACTAATATAAAAATTTAAATACAATGCTGAAATGGAAATATATATCTTAAAAATCAAAGCTCCAGAAGACCGCTGCATGCTCTATGGTCAATGCTGCTGCAACTTAACGCCACTTGTAGGCATCTATCGTGCATAAGCTTATAAAAAGCTTTGTGGGTGGTAAAAGTGTGTGCATAAGGTAAGTGCTAAGTAAGCAATATCAGAGAAATCAGAGAAAGTAGAAATACTGACAAGCTCATAAATCATACAATATCAGAAATACAGGCAAGTTCATAAATCATACGATATCAGAGTAATGCAAAAACATACTTATAAGCCCTTAAATACCATCAGCCTTATCCAGGCTATGCAATGCAGAAATATAATAAAAACAATATCATATACTGATGAAGTAATGTAGATCAACTATGCAATGCGGAGACATCAAGCCAAATATCAGATGCCGATGATGCAATGCAATATGCAAATCCTGATGAGTCCATGAATACCGTCAGTCATATCTAGGCTGTATAAATGCAGAAACATAGTAACCCAAAATGCCATATGTTGCGGATGTAATGCGATGTGCGGTGTGAATGGAATGACCATACTGGGGTGTGAAGTCGGGATGATAGTACGAAGTATCGAAGGCTATTGGGCCCATTACAAGGGGCTTCTATCCAAACTAGTCTCATACCTATATTTGGATAGTCAGACTCAATGTGGTAAACTCCTGACTCAGGTTAGTCGGGTGCCCGAATCGAAATTCTGGCCATTGCGAAGGCACACATAACAAATAGTTGTGCACCACCAGACCGAGTGGATAGTGAATGAATGACTAAATGAGTATGCAACTCCTGCTCAATCAGTACTGTATATCTCTGGGATTATCACCGGGGTCTAGTACACTCCAAATTGTCTACCGCCCCTACAGGCCACGTAGCCCAGCGAGTGGAAAAGACCTCACCACCCGCCTGCTATCAGTATACCAATGCCTACCACTGCTCATCGATAGCGAACCCATTTAGGATCTGGTCAAACTCAGCCTAGCTATGCCTACTCCATCAGGCGGGTAAGGCCACACCCCCTCCCAACCGACCATGACACAGTGGAAGACGCGGCTTCCTAGTATTCGGCACACGGGCGCTCATGTATCCATTCAGTCTCGACGTTGGGGCGTCCTCTGGTAGCAAGAGGGTTTAAGGATTTTCACACAGGGCCATCTATGGCAGCCCAATGCTCAATCCAAACATTTTCAGTGTCCCATCTATCCATCCACGATATGCCTGTGGAGGTTACGACCCTGATGTCACTAGGGTGTACAGCAATCACAACACACAATGCAAGATGAATGAGTTATATAATCCAGTCATGCATCAATCTTGCGCATACCATGCTTTCATGTGAGATAACCTCTACTTATCAGGGAGTCTCATAATAACCTGCCCAATGACATATGCAATGGTCATCCACATCTCATAACAAACATACAGATGATGCATATGTGCATGTATCATGATGCTATGCTGTCACATACTCATAATCAGTATCAATAATTGGCATCAATGATCGGCCTCAAAAATGTGGACATTTAACTAACATTGTCCCCAAGGAATGGCCCACATAGAGCCAAACATATAATGGGCCCATAGCCTCACACAAAGGCCTAATATACAACACAATGGGCCTTACTCAAGGGCCATATATACACAATATATGGGCCTTGCTCATAGGCCTCAAATACATGACATGTGGGCCCTACACATGGGTCTCCAATACATCAAATGAGCCATGCATCATGGGCCTAATACATATCACAATGGGCCTTACCCATAGGCCATGAATACATCACAATGGGCCCTGCCCATGGGCCTCAAATACTTCACAATGGGCCCTATCACATAGACCTCCTATTCATTACATTAGACCTTAAACACGGGCTGCATATACATCACACAGGCCAAATACACATCACAATAGGTCTCAATTACGGGTCGCATATACATCATATAGGTTTCAACAATCGGCCTTGGTAATTAAAATTAGCCTCAACAATCGAAATCGGCCTCAACAATCGGAATCGACACTCGGAATCGGCCTCGATACTCGGCCTCGACAATCGGAATCGGCCTATACAATCGACCTCGACAAATCAGAATCGGCCTCGACAATCATAATCGACCTATATAATAGGCCTCGACAAATTAGAATCGGCTATGACAATCAGGATCGATAGATAATCAGAATTGACAAATCGGTCATGTCAATCAGAATCAATAATCGGTCACGACAATCGGAATTGATCGATAATCAGAATCGGCAAATCGGTCACGTCAATCAATAATTAGAATCAACAAATTGATCACGTCAATCAGAATCGGTAATCAGTCACGATAATCAGAACGATCGATAATCAGAATTGACAAATCGGTCATGTCAATCAGAATTAACAATCGGTCACGACAATCAGAATCGATCGATAATCAAAATCAGTAAATCGGTCACGTCAATTAGAATCAGCAATCGGTCATGATGATCGACCTTGATCACTAATCGGCAATTGGTCATGATAATCGGCCTCGATCGTAAATCAGCAATCGGTCATGATAATCGAAATCGGCAAATCAGTTACGTCAATCAAAATCAGCAAATCGGTCACGTCAATCGGAATCGACAATCGAAATCAGAATTAGCCTCAACAATCGGCCTTGACATAAGGAATCGATCTCGTCAATCGAACTCAGCCTTGACAATCGGAATCGGCCTTGACAATTGGCCTCGACAATCTGCCTTGGCCTTGATAATTGGAATCGGTAATCGATAAATGGCATAAGGGAAGGTCACAATGTGGACATTAAACCATCATTGCCCATCAATGTGGACATTTAACCAACATTGCTCCCAATAAGTGGTCCACATAGGGCCGAACATATAGTGGGCCCTACACATGGGTTTATATACATCACAGTGGGTCCTGCACATAGGCCTCAAATATACATCAAGTGGCCTGCATCAATGGGCCGCACTAATGGGTTGTATATGCATCACAATGGGCCGCATGGCATGGGCCTAATACACATCTCAATGGGACGCATGACATGGGCCGCACTTACATCACATCGGGCCTCACATATGGGCCTCACATACATCACATCGAGGTGGGCCCTTCACATATCAAATGGGCCCCAATAGATGGACAATGTGCCTGCTATACACACATCAAGGTGGGCGGCATAAGTGGATGGCATAGATGAAATACGTATAACATGGCGGGCCCCATCTACTGCCAAAATAGATGGACTGTGCGGATATAAACCATATGCATCATGGTGGTGGGGTCCACGTCCCACATGGCATGCTTCACCTGAGATTTAAATCTGCATCATTCTCCACGCCTGGGTGGCCTAGATGGACGGTGAAGATACAACACACACGTCATGGTAGGCCCCACATTATCTGGACGATCTGGATCAGACACGCTAGCAGTGGGTTTCCACTGCCCAAATAGTGGACGGCGTGGATATAAAGTACATGAATCATGTGTGGGCCCCACATCCATGTGTGGACGATATGGATGAAGCACTTACATCAAGTGTGGGGCTCCACAAAGGGACGAAGTGTATAAAACACATTCATCATGGCTGGCCCCACTATCCACATGGACGGTGGGGATGTAAACATTCATCAAGGTGGACCCGTTGACCCGCTGACGCTACTGGAGGTGCACGCGCCACTAGATGGACGGCTTGGATTAAACCAAGCATCAAAGTGGCTATTCAAAGCTCCTGCCCGTCCCAGCTAAGTGTAGGGAGGTGTGGTTATAACATATATAGAAGGTGGGTCCCACCCGCCCACACGAGTCATATGTGTGAGGTGGGCCACACCGTACAACAGATGGGTGGCGTGTATACAATACATGCGTGAGGTGGGTCCTATGTGGTGTCACCATATATATAATATTATATTATATTAATATATTATATGTATCAAACGTCCAGCCTTTGGACATCCAATGACGGACGGTTCAGATACACTACATACCTCATGATGACCCACAGACCTTGCTGACGCTAAACAACAGTAGCAGGAGGTGGGGTCCACATAGATGGACAATCTGGATGATCAGACCCCACCCGCTGATGTCAATACATCAGCTAAATAGTAGCTGAGACCTGCTATCCAGGAATAGTGTGGATGAATCACATGGATCACGGTGGTCCCACGTGGGTGTGGGCGACACGTGTCATCAAGGTGGCCCCACGTACATAGCACGGATGGCATGGATATAAAACATATAAATAAGGGGACCCACAGAACCTGCTGACGTCAAATGGTAGATATGCTACTGGGGTCCCACATCCTCAAACAGACGGACGGTCTGGATCATCAGACCCTAGCCAATCTGACAGCATTGGGTCCCACATGGGGCCCACCATATACATATCATATATATATAATATAAATTATATTATTTAGATTATTATTATTATTCTTATTCTTATTATTATTATTATTATTATTATAAACAAATAAAGCCAACTTCCAGGGACCCAGCGCGCAGCCCTAGATGCTGGACGGTGTGGATATTAATGTATACATTAAGGTGTGCCCCACTGTCCCACCTACTGGACGGTGGTGGGGACATAACAAGTACACCAATGTGGGTCCCACGGTGCATCCAGCACATGCCGGACTTATCCAAATGGACAGTAGAGTGGGCTGTCTGGACGGTCTGGATGAAACACAAAGTTAAGGTGGGTGCACATCCCACATCCATCAGCATCCAAACATTGGCCATGAAAATTAGCACCGTCCATCAAGGTGGACCATCATGCAAGGAAGAGAGAGAGAGAGAGAGAGAGAGAGAGAGAGAGATGGAGAGATCGGAGAGATAGAGAGAGGGACCCCGCCACTATGGGCCCTCCCAATATGATGCATACATTAAGTGGGTCTCAAAACATGTGGACCCAACATCAAAATCAACTGAAATGAACACCCACCTTTGATCTCCCCTTTCCTTCTTCCGCCAATGCATGTTGGAGCTCAAAAGGTAAAATTTCAACAGTTGGGATCAATTTTGGAGGGTGGGATAGGGTAGTAGGGAGTGGGCCACACCTAGTTTCTCTCATAAAAGCCACGCACGTCCACCTCTCATGGGGGTTACGTGGTATGGAGTGAGAAAAAAAATGAGAGAGAGGAGTGGTGATGGGATGAGGGAGCATGGTGCTTGTTGACTTTTGGGTGAAAAAGGAATGGGTGTCATACCTTGTTGGTGAAAAAAGGATGGTTAAGTAAGGTTGTGTACTTAGACTTTGATTGATGGATTGATATGACGTTTAGGGTAAAGATTCTCTTGAAAAATACATGGTGTTTTCCTCGAACTAAATGCTGGCCCACATCTCCTGGCTTGGGCATCGCCTAGGCGCATAATACACGATGTCGGAACCGCGGCGATGGCGCGGTCTCTAGGGTATAAGTCTCGAGTCGAGCCGACTTTGATATATGGGACATGACTCAGGATCACGTGCAAACACCGATAATAGATTACGAGTCACCGAAATTCGACCGGAAGGATCGCGGAGGCCTATGGAACGGTACGGGCTAGGATACGGGTCTTACATCGCCTGTACCTCGATTTAGGCCACCTCAATGGCCTATGGCACCACAGTCGAATAGTTCACAGCAGGCTCATGTGCATTAACTTACAGCTGATGCACCCGAGGCAGCGGTTACAACACCGATGGCTTTTAAAGTCACGGCCCATATGCAAGGTATACCGGTCTTCTTATTGGTGGACACAGGGTCCACTATCTCTATAGTATCATGTACAACAGTCAAGTGAATAGGGTTAGAAACTAGTCCTATGGCTGGGTTGAGGCTCCTTACCACCACAGGGACTTTCTCAGACTCTACCAAGATGTGTAAGAATTATTCGATAGACCTAGGGAGCAGAATAATGCTTGTTGACTTGATGGTCGCCCCATTATGTCACTATGAAGTCATTCCCGGTATAGATTGGCTCACGGAGATGAGGGTAGAGATTGATTGTGATGCTAGAGTGGTGATAGCCCGTGAACCTGAGGGCACGACCTTTACATTCCCCGTGCTAGTCAATTTGTACCATCGCATTAGTTGCTACGCTACCTTGTTAGAGTATGTTGATGGTCCGACTTTGGGAGACACGCTAGTAGTTCAGGAATTCACGGACGTGTTCAGGAAGATACCTGGATTGCCTCCTCAGCGTGAGATCGATTTTACCATCGATCTAGTGCCTGGTGCGACACCCATTTCACTACCGACTTACCACATGCCTCCATGTGTGATGGAGGAGCTGAGGAAATAGATCGATGATCTGTTAGATGCAGGTTTCATACAGCCTAGTGTGTCTCCTTAGAGAACACCTGTGTTATTTGTGAAGAAGAAGGATGGGTCACTGCGATTGGTATCGATTATCGCAGATTGAACCAAGTCACCGTGAAGAACAAGTATCCTTTGCCTAGGATAGATGATCTCTTCGATCAGTTGAAGGGGGCCAATATTTTTTGAAGATCGACTTACAATCAGGGTATCACCAGTTGCATGTCAGGGATGAAGATGTGTAGAAGATAACTTTCATGACCAGTTTTGGGCACTACGAGTTCCTTGTGATGTCGTTTGGGCTCACAAATGCACCGGTCGTGTTCATGGACTTGATGAACCAGGTGTTTCGGCTGTATCTATTCCGATTTGTCATTGTATTTATAGATGACATCCTGATATACTCCAAGAGTCAGGAAGATCACGAGGAGCACTTGCAAGCAGTCTTTGATACTCTTAGAAAGAACCAGTTGTTTTCATAGTATAAGAAGTGCGACTTCTTAAAGGAAGAAATCAAGTTCCTGGGACATGTGGTGTTCAAGGAAGGGATAGCTGTGGACCTTGTTAAGGTAGCCGCAGTTCAGAACTGGGAGTAGCCTGGTTCGGTTACTGAAGTGAGGAGTTTTCTTGGCCTGGTAGGTTACTACCATCGATTCATTAGAGACTTTTCCAAGATAGCTAGACCGTTGTCTCAGTTGACTCGAAAAGATCTCAAGTTCACCTAGAACGAGAAGGCCGAAATAGCTTTTTAGGAGCTGAAGGACAAGTTGACATCCGCCCCTGTGCTAGTATTAGCAGAGCAAGGGGTCAAGTATTCCATCTACACTAATGCTTCTCATGTTGGCTTGGGTTGTATCCTTATGCAGAAGGACAGGGTTATTGCCTATGCATCGCGACAGTTGAGGAAACACAAGGAAAGCTACCCTACACATGACCTAGAGTTAGCGGCCGTCATCTTTGCATTGAAGCTTTGGAGACATTACCTCTATGGAGAGGAGTTCGAGCTCTTTTGCGACCACAAGAGCCTCAGGTACATATTCACGCAGAGGGACCTGAATATGAAGCAGCGACGATGGATGGAAACCTTGAAGGACTTCAAGTTCGAGGTCTCATACCATCCTGACAAGGCTAACCTTATGGCAGATGCGTTCAGCCACAAGAAGACGATAGCATTTGCGGCTCCACTGATGATAGCAAAGTGAGACATGGTAGAGTTTATACGGAATTTTAAGCAGAAACTTACGGTAGAGGACCCGTTCAAGAGCATCGCGCATATTCGGGTTCAACCACTTATAGATGACCGAATCATTGTGGCTCAGAAGGAAGATGAAAGGTTGACAGAGTTGAGAAAGTGGGTTAGTGACGATGAAGACTTATAATAGAGAGTTGGTACGGATGGGGGTTTACGTTATCGTGGCCGCCTATGCGTCCCAAATCTTCATAACTTGAGGAAGGAAGTTCTTGAGGCTGCTCACAATTTGAGGATGGAAATGCATCCTGGCAGTACGAAGATGTACCAAGACATGAAGCGCTCATACTGGTGGGACAATATGAAGGCCCACATAGCAGATTATGTGTCTCGTTGTCTCACGTGTCGGCAGGTCAAGGCAGAGCATAGCCGACCTCTTGGACTGCTTCAGCCCATGCCTATCGCAGAATGGAAATGAGATTTCATTTCTATAGATTTCATCTCAGGGCTACCGAAGATGAGGAAGGGACATGACTCCGTATGGGTGATTGTGGACCGATTGACGAAATCGGCTCATTTCCTTCCGATCAGAGTCTCAAACTCCACAGACAAGTTGGCTAGGTTATACATGAAGGAGATAGTGCGTCCACATGGAGTCCCTATGGAGATTGTATCAGACCGAGACACGCGATTCACATTTATTTTCTGGACTCGTATCCAGGAAGCAATGGGTGTGAAACTGAAGTTTAATACCGCGTTCCACCCACAGACTTACGGGCAGACGGAACAAGTAAATCAGGTGTTGGAAGATATGCTGCGAGCTTCTGTGATTGATTTTGAGGATAGTTGGGATGACTATCTTCCTTATGCAGAGTTTGCTTATAACAACAACTTTTATGTGAGTATTGGCATGGCTCCCTATGAGGCCTTGTATGGGCGCCCCTATCGAGCACCACATTGCTGGGCAGAGGTTGATGAGAAGAGCTTGATTGGCCCAAAGTTAGTTCAGGTGACTTCAGAGAAGATTGACATTATCAGGCGTTGACTTCTAGCAGCATAGAGTAGGCAGAAGAGCTATGCCGATATGAGGCGGTGGCAGCTAGAGTTTGAGGTTGGGGACCACGTATTCCTGAAAGTTTCTCCGATGAAGGGAGTCCTACGGTTTGGCAAGAAGGAGAAGCTCATGCTGAGATTTATTGGCCCATTCCAGATACTGGATCGAGTAGGTGTGGTAGCGTACCGCCTGGCTTTCCCCACACCACTCGTAGGCATACACAACGTATTTCATGTGTTAATGTTGAAGAAATATGTTCTTAACCCTTCCCACATTATCAGATGGGAGCAAGTACAGTTGAGTGAAGATGCTACTTATGTACTGCAACCGATGCGTATTCTAGATAGGAAGGAGCAGGTGCTGCGCAGTAAGGCGATTCCACTTGTGAAGGTTCTGTGGACACATCACACTGAGGAAGAGGCTACTTAGGAAATGGAAGCCGAGGTCCGCAAGAACTACCCTCAGATTCTTGAGGAGTACGAAAATGTACTAATTTCGAGGATGAACTTTTTCTTTAAGGGGGGTAGATAGTAACATCTCGGAAAAATCTGTACGAAGACCTAAGTACCACCTCAGACAGATATCACTAAGGACCAAATCCTTTAGAAATAAAATAAAGATTAATTAAGTGCTAAACTAAATCACCTGTTAAATTAGCTTGGACAACCTTAAATATGAATCGCAAGGCCCAAAATGAGTAGAACCTCTAATGCTACATTACCCAAAAACTTTGGATCAATCTCTAAACCCAATTGCTCATGGGAGCACCTTGAAACTTTCTATCAGACCTGTACTGCGCGTCGAAAGTCCAATTATCGCAGAAATATATAGTTGTGACCGCCTTACTGGACTTAACAACCATCTCGGAAATCAAGTCCAGATAGTATCCAGAAACGCATAACTTGAGCCCGGAGTAAAGTGTGTGAGAAACGCGAATATCTTTAGGGAATGAACTGAAACTTAAGTGAATTAAGTCGTTCGCTTGTAGGACAAATCTAAGGATTCAGACCGTCAGATTCTGACCCAACTACACCCTCGGATTAGGAAAATTTCCCAACACATGTCGATGTACTTGTGGCCTTGATCGAGTGCCGATGAATGTTGAACTAAAACTGGTCCTCCGCGGTTGATCTGTAAATCCGATTGGACCGAAAACTTAACTGGACCTAGATCCAATGTTAGGGGACTTACTCCGGACTGTTCGTAGAAAAGGGGCCTCCAGATATGCTCCGTTGGACCAAAACAGCCAACTTTTGGCTATAGCCTAAGTATACCATGTCCCTTGGGCCATTCTTATCAGTTCTGGGCCCATATAAGTGCCTTAACCTACCACTCTCTCATCCCATACGAATTTGGAAACCTAGGAGAGAGAAGAGAGCAAAGAGAGAAGGAAAGAGAGAAAGTGAGAGAGAAAGTGGGAGAGAGTTCCTGGGATTCGATCCCATCGCTCCACGTGCTGAATCGGTCTGTCTGTGTCACTATTCCGGTGATTCTGACTCCGTTCTTAGGTAAACAATCATAACCCCAATATGTTCTATGAATTAAAATAAAGTAGACGATGAAATAGCAAACCTATTTCATGATATAGGTTGTCATTGTGCCGTAGATAAAGACAAAGAGTTCAAACTGAGCTCGTTACGAGTCTACCGACGAAAGGTGCAAACTATAAATGTTTAGGTTATGGTTTTTAAGGCTTTCAATTACAGTATTATAGTAATGATTTATGACTGGCTTGATTGCTATCACATGTGTTTAGATACATGTTTTCCATATAGTATGTCTATATATAAACTATGTTGATTTATAATGCACTCCATGTGTTTGTTGAAATGTTTGAATGAATATGAAATTTGGACTTATGCTCGCCAGGATTATTGATTGTAAATACATGATTTTTGTGCATGTGGCAACTCCTATGTGAAAGGATTTGCCGTAATATGTGTTTTACTAATTCATTACATATGTGTGATATGTGTAGCCTAAGTGTTTGATAAAATGCTTGAATGAGTAAATGCTTGTTGAAAATGCATGTAATGAGGGCATTGAGATGAGATTCTCAATGACCTTATCTATAGTTATAATTTCCTTTATGGAATCTATCTTACTACTACGTGCTTTATAGATGAATGCCTATGTATGTTAACATGATCTCGATGTCATCGTTAAAATGCTTATATGAGATTTACATTTGAATTGGTTGCTACATGTTATGTTGACTATCAAACATGAATGCTTATTGTGTTGAGAATGATTGGGGCTACGATGTAGTCCAGGCAATCGGTAATGGTTTACGATCAATGGTCGAACTGTTTAGCCACAACGGATGCGCCCGATGGATCTGAGTCGTATGCTGTTTGTCGACAGTGGTTAGGCTACATGGAGTGCTTACGCGCTCCATGTCGACCAGCTCAACGTACGATCGTACTAGTCGAGCTTGTCAAACAACTTGATTAGCCTAATGTATGTTCTTCATGTATGGATGCTACTGCTTGAATCTAAGGTACCAACTTACCAGTGAAAAATCCTTTTAACCTTGGTACCTCGATCCTCTAAGATTCATGAGCCAGGCATGGTGGTATGGGACACCGTGGTCAAGCTGTCGGCCTACACTGGGGTGTCGAGCCACCTCGTAGTAATCAGTGAGTAACCCAAACTCGTGAGCTGAATACGGTGCTATGAGATGTTGTATTCGAGCTGTCGGCTTACGATCAGGTGACGATCCCGTAGTGACCTCGAGTATACACTAGGACTACGCTAAGGTGACTAGCCTTTCTGTAGTTACCTCGAGTATAAACTAGGCCTACGTTGATGGTGACGAGGCTCTCCATAGTGACCTAGAACCGCCTATCGTATGTGATTAACTAGGATTGATGACCCTAGATGGATCATTGTTTGAGTCAATGATATAAAGGGAGGTGCCTTAGCTTCCCAATCCTACTATATGAATAGGCTTATTTAAAAACTTAGCTAATCACACACATGCACCACATTGCATGTGCCTTTAGCATTAGAGTTGAGCATAACGGGAGTGTTGCATGCTGCGATCGTGAGTTGATGTCATAGAGGGAGTGTAGGCGAGGGCATACATCATTATCACATATCATCCTTGCATTAACAAGAATACTTAGGACATGAGTGTTGTATTGCTTTATCGTTACTTCTTGACTGAATTGATAACATGTTAACCTTTTCTTTATAGCTCCACTAAGTTGATCACTCACTCCCACATTCTGGGATGGTGTTTTAAACACCAACCAGACCATGTTGTAGATGCAGGTGATGGCGATGCTTATGTAGTAGAGCCGGACTTTTATGAAGATGAGGAGGAGTTCTCCTACATGCAGTTATTAGGCGGGTCTATGTAGGCCATATTCTGATCGACGGGGAGTACTGGGATGTTGACTAGATGACATTACACATTTTGTATATTTTAAGAATTTTTCATGTAATTAATTGACCTGGTAACATGATCATACTCAAGAGTCTTACAATCACTTATCTACTTTATATACTTATTACAGTCTTACGCTTGCATAATTCAATTGTCTCTGGAGTATGATATGTTGTTTTGGTATAATCTCATTCATGTTTAATGCACTAAGTCGGTCAACATTTAATCATCATTATCTATATTGCATAAGTGATGCACTAGAACTCGGGAGTAGGGCATCTGCATGACCCTCGATTTTCAGGGCATTACATTAAAAGTTGGGGTTGTGATGTGTTATGGGACGGATTGTTACTTGTTCATTACCTACACTATAAAAAATGGATCAAAGGCTGCATATTAAGGTCATGGTTGTAACGGAGTAAGGGTCGAGATTGTGGTTGTCATGTTATATGGGTCGTGGTTCTAATGTGCCAAGGGTCGAGGTCGTCATGTTATATGGGTCATGGTTGTAAGGGTTCGTAGTTCTCATGTTATATGGGTCATGGTTCTCATGTTATATGGGTCGTGGTTGTCATGTTACTTGGGTCGTGGTTCTCATGCTATATGGGTTGTGGTTGTGATGGGTTGTAATTGTCATGGGTCATAATTATCATGGGTCGTAGTTGTCGTGTTATATGGGTCGTGATTGTCATATTACATGGTTCGTGATTGTTACATGTTCACTTCCTTTACTACCAAATGAAATTATAATCATTGGTATCATAATTTAAGGCCCACAATTGGGTGATCCATTCCATCCACCTTGTCGGCCAGCTTGCCGGGGGCCCAAAAAGTCCTGACTTGGGTAGGGTCCACTTCTAACAAACATCATAGTGAGCCTGAAAAGTTTCAACAGTGGGTGCCACTGTCACCATTATTTTTTATTATGTGGCCCACACAAGCTCTGATTCAAGCTGATATTTAGGTCCTAACCCTAAAATGACCAGGCAAAAAGGATGGGCAATGTGGATTATACACATGCATCAATGTGGCCCCCATGAGTTAGGCTTGCTCATGTGGGGCCCACATTTATGCATGTGTATAATCCATGTTGCCCATCTTTTTTTGTGTCATTTAGGGCTAGGGCCTAAATATCAGCCTAAATCAGAGCTCATTATAGAAAATAATGGGGACAGTGGCAACCACTGTTGAAACTTTCTAGGCTCATTGTGATGTTTGTTATAAGTGAACACTGCCCAAGTCAAGACTTTTTGGGCCCACGATGAGGTGGCCGACAAGGTGGATGGAACGTATCACCCCATTGTGGGCCTTAGGATATCGTACCAATGACTATCCTTTCATTTTGTAGTAAAGGAAGTAAACATGTAAAAATCGCGACCCATATAACATGACAACCACGACCCATATAATATGACAACCATGATCCATATAACATGACAACTACGACCCATGTAACGTGACAACCATGACCCTTGCCACCTGACAACCTCGCATTACATCCACGACCCATATAACATGATAACCACGATCTTGACCCTTTCTACATTACAACCACGACCTTAATTTGTAACCTTTGATCTATTTTTGGTAGTGTAGGCAGTGAGCAAGTAACAATCTTGACCATTAACATATTACAACCTCGACCCTTCATAGCCACAACAACCCCTACCCATATAAATTGAAAACCTACCATTGAAAACCTTTTTGGGGCCATAAAATTTTTGGATATAACTTTTTTTTTTTTAACCCATGAAGTTAAATTAAATTCTAAATCCAAAGGACGGATTGTTACTTGCTTACTACCTACACTACCAAAAATGGATCAAAAGCTACAGATTAAGGTCATGGTTATAATGGAGTAAGGGTCAAGATCATGGTTGTCATGTTATATCGGTCGTGGTTGTCATGTTATATGGATCATGGTTGTAATGTGGCAAGGGTCAAGGTTGTCATGTTATATCACTATAAGAAATTGCTCTTTTAAAAGATGATTTTTCATCGGTAAAGAGTATAATTAACGAAATATGTCGTCGGCAAAATCTTCGGTAGACGACCGTGGGTAAAGGCTTTTATTGATGAAAAATCAGTTCATCAACAATGGTAAGACTTTTTACTGACGAATTTTTTTGTAGGTAAAAAATGTGGATAAAACTTTAAAAATGTAAAGCTTGTTCGTCGGTAATGGTAAGACTTTTACAGATGAATTTTTTTGTGGGTAAAAAATGTGGACGAAACTTTTACCTACGATATTTTCGTAGGTAAAAAATGTGGAGGTTGTTCATCGGCAATGGTAAGACTTTTACCTACGAAAATTTTCATATGTAAAAAATGTGGATGAAACTTTTACCTACGAAAGTTTTCATAGGTAAAAATGTGGATGAATCTTTTACCTACGAATTTTTCATAGGTCAAAAATGTGGATGAAACTTTTACCTACGAAATTTTTCTTAAGTAAAAATGTGGATGAATCTTTTACCTACGAAATTGTTCGTAGGTAAAAAATGTGGATGAAACTTGTACCTATGAAAGTTTTCATAAGTAAAAAATGTGGATGAAACTTTTACCTATGAAATATTTTGTAGGTAAAAATGTGGATGAGCTTTTTACCTACGAAATATTTTGTAGGTAAAAAATGTGGATGAAACTTTTACCTACGAAATATTTTGTCGATAAAAGTCTCTCTTCTTTTTTTTTTTTTCAAAATTCAGGCAAAAATTCCTGAAATACACCTATTACAATATATTCCATCATATTCACATTCACATCCATCCAAACACAAACTACATCCATCCAAACACAAACCACATCCATACATACACAAACAATCTTATCCACATCACATTCATCCACACACAAATACATATAAGTTTAATATTCGTATATAAAATAAATCATAAATAAAATACAAAAAATCACAAAGATGAAGGTGGAGGTGGTGGGGCATCAGATGAAGGCGGAGGTGGTGGGGCATCGATGGGTAAGCGTGCAGCGATAGCCTGAAACATCTCCTCCACTTGTCGCTCATGCTCTACCCGCATCTCCTCGATCCTCCTCTCCTGCTCCTCCCTCTACCTCTCAAACTGGTCTTTGATCTCATTGACGATGACACGTAGTTGATGAACCTCTCTCTCTATAATATCAACTCGGTATAGGGTACTCTCGCCAACGATGGATCAGCTGGAGGCAGCTCTAGCGGGTGCTATGAGCTTGGCACCATGGCCAAGCCCATGCACATATCTAGAATGGGTGTCAAGCACCTCGCTCAGGATCTCTAGCTCACTCCACTGAGTACCATCAGGAGTGGGCTGACTGCGTATAGTATCCATCACCGCCTGTAATGAAAACATATGAATTTTCATAATGAATGATATTATTATAAGTCAAAGCAATTAAATTTTACAATATAAGGATTTTTACCCAATTTTCGCTGGCTCTAGGATGTATCCAAGATCCCGTCGCCTGTGGATAGTGAGTCCCTCTATAAAGGTCTACTGGTCTAGGCTCCTGGCTAGTGACGGAATCTTACTACGTAATCGAAAGGACAATATAGTTAATATAAATGCGTAGAAAGAATATATTAACTTGATAATCACCAGTAATTTCTTGCCATGTCGTGACAAAGTTGTACAAATGAATTTGAACCAGGTACATGGTTCACTTCTAACTTTCCCCTGTTCGCAAAATTTATCCTGCTCCACTACTGAACACATTATTCATAATATATTGTTATTAATTGTGAATTTAATTATTACCTTAAAATATCGTAAATATGTAAATATTACCTGAAAATACTCAGATGAAAATCTCTTACAGAGTATCCGCCAATCATCAAGGGTCACGCGCGGCGATGCAAACAGTATGACCTCCTCGTGGGTCCTACACTGCTTGTACCATGGTACTCCTCGAACCACTCCTTAACCATGTCATCGATGACATGGAAAATGTACAAAACACTCAAATCTAAGACAAATTTATCTTGAAGTTTCGTAAATAATAGATTAAAGCAATAAACTAATTAAGAAAATAACATAACCATAAATGACCGTTTACAAAATAAAATTTAATTTACTAAAATTTACCGTAAGGCACTAACGAATGATCTGCTGCACATCATCTGTCACATTTGCCTAATGGGGGGTGGTGGCGAAGATTAGAGATCAGCATAAGACACCTACCTCCGATGTAAACAACCTAACCTTGTCCCCAACAGGTCTAAGGCAGTCCTGTGGGAACTCTACCGTCACCCTACCCTCACGTGTAAGTCGCTTTAAAACTAACCCACGCGTGGGTCCACGTCCTCGTCGGCTGGTCGACGATGTTGTCACAAAAGAAATATATAAGTCTAAACATAAACAGAAGTCATCAAGAGAAATATATGTCTAGACTTACATGCAGTGACCGGTGTATGTGCGACTGAGGGATCAGACGCCTGTGATGCAACATGTGACGGCGATGCTGTCTCTATCGCATCACGGGTGGAAGGGGTAGATCCAGTGCGCGAACGACGTGATCTCCCACCTAGTGCCATCACTGAATTTGTGCAAGCTACGAACTTATAAATTTAAACAATGTCAGTACAAGTGGAATATACTAAAACATTACACAAGTAGTGTTGATGGTAGAATGCATTTGTGGTTATGCTTAGAGAGATGATTAAAATATGATTAGACCATTACACTATAATGCAAGCAGAATATAATAAAACTATAAACATTCTAGTAAATTTTAAAAATTCCATTATATATTGTCATTCTATATTAAATACACATATTTCATTGTAATATGAAACAACTTTAAGGTGAACTATCCAAAGTACACCCTGTGTAAGTTATCGTACGCTGCAGAAGTATATGTCAAGTTGTGTGAAGCACTCAACATTGTTACAGCTAACATGCCAGTCACAATAGGAGAAATCTGGTCTCTCAAGACTCCATTCAGATGTGCAAGTGACAAAAATGCATCTTCCATACAAAGTTTGTCGCGATTATATTCCTCCATCGGCTCCAGAATTTCTTTAAGATTGTATAATCTTTCATCTGAGTCATCGTTAATATATTCCTCTCTACACTCATCGACCTGACTAGGTATCTCTTTGACCCTACCAGAAGAAGATAGGGTCGGAAAGTCCATCTGTAATAGCTAATAAAAGTATGCTACGTGCTTCCGCTACACTCCGGTTTGAGGAGGACATGATCAGAAATTGACTCAATTACAAATGTGAATTATAAATAAGTCGATTAAAGGAATAAGTCATGACCCGTAATTTTCACGTATACATGTAATACATAAATTATTCGAATTGGAAAATGACATATAAATCATGTGTACATTTAATAGTCATCATCTATATCACTATTGCTTAGGACTATTTTTTCTTCACCATCACTATCGCTGATTAGTATTTCCTCTTCATCATCTGCAACGTCATCATCAATGAAACCGCTATCATCTTTAACAATGTCATGTATTATTGAGGCATTAACATGATCAGGTGGCACATCATCTCTGTCCAATTGCATAACATCAATATTAACATTTGGATTAGTCCCTCATCTTCTTGATATGCTTGTTCAACCCTAGATGTTTCATTTCCCCCGCCCTCGCTATCTTTAACTTCTAGTACGGGAACGTCAAATATGTTTCGAGGCTTTATTTTCTACACCATGTGCTAAGAGCCGCCTAACTTGGTGTCAGGAAGGTAAAATACTTATTCGGCTTGGCTGGCGAGGATAAATGGGTCATTCTTAAACTACTTCCAAGATAAATTTACACACGTAAAGTAGTCGTTAGTCTGTATTCCTAACTTATTTCCAATGTGCCACCAATCACATTTAAATAAGTACACCCACTTTCTCATACAATAACTCAACTCAATAATATCTGTCAAAACGCTATAAAAGTCAATTTCTACCTCCTCATGCATTCCCTTCACAACCACCCCATAATTTTGTGTGGTCCTATACTTCTCACGCTCTTCAGTGTGGAACCGAATCTAGTTTACAATACAACTTGTATATCTAGATACACGTCTATCAGGGCCACATACCAGTGAGTAGAGTGCATCAGACGCATCCGCAGAGTTGCTAACACGCAACGTCTTCATCTATTATCACGTGTAGAATGTAATTATTTAGGGATTTTCTTAGGTTTAAATATTATGCAGTATAACAAAATTCTAAGTGTGGGTGAGATATAAGGTGAAATCTTATATGTTTTGCGAACCATTCTAGAAACTGATCCTGATGTATTCGATTATAATTTG
The DNA here is from genome assembly GCF_029962835.1 of Magnolia sinica. NCBI lineage: Eukaryota > Viridiplantae > Streptophyta > Magnoliopsida > Magnoliales > Magnoliaceae > Magnolia > Magnolia sinica. The sequence goes on along the minus strand of NC_080589.1, from coordinate 59,693,192 downwards.
TTGGTATTGGGACTTCATCTCCTCGATGTGTTCGCTATATATAATTGGCATGTCATCAGTAAGAAACAATAAGATCATCATATGTAAAGATACAATTATCAAGGAAAGACTTACTCTAAATACGTGTGAGATACGTATCCTAGCCCGTACCGTTCCATATGTTTTCGCGATCCTCCCGGTCAAATTTTGACGACTCACGATCTATTATCAGCGTTTACACACGATCTTGAGTCGTGTCTCATATATCAGAGTCGGTTCAACCCAAGACCTGTATCCATGTGATCGCGCCGTCGCCGCGGTTCCGATGTCGCATCTCACGCGCTGAGGCGATACCTAGACCAGGAGATGTGGGCTCGCGTTCAGTTCGAGGAAAACGCCACTAATCCTAAGAGAATCCATCACATCAATCCCATCAATCATTCAATTAAGTACACATCACTCCCATCACTCATACCCATCCCTAAGTACAACTACCCATCCCCAAAGTCAATTCTCTCTCTCTCTCTCTCCACCCATCTCTCCCCATCACTCACTTATCACTCACCCATCACTCTCTCTCTTACAACCCTCTCTCTCATCTCTCTCTCCCTCATTCTCCAAGCAACCCACGTCCAACATTTTCATGGGAGAGAGAAGCTAGTGTGGTCCACCTCCCTACTACTCAATCCCACCATGCAAAGACCATCTCCACCATTGAAATGCATCCCTTAGAGCTCTAGGATGTATGGATGGAAGAAGAAGTCCATGATCAAAGGTGGGTGATCTACCACTTTTTTTTTAAGGGCCCACTTATTGTGGGACCCACTTGATGTATGCCTTGTATAAGGGAGGGCCCAATAGTGGCGGGGTCCCTCCCCTTCACGTCTTTCTCTCTCTTTCTTTATCTTTTTATTGATGGCCCACCTTGGTGATGGATACATTTTATCTACACCATCCACTACATGTGGACCCACCTGGCAGTCCATTCGGATGGGTTTGATTGAAGGAAAACTCATACATCAGCTTGATAAGTGGAGTGGCCCATTGGTGTGGACCCCACCATAAATATATGTGCTGCTTTGGCAAAACACAAATGTCAGTTGGCCTAGATCTCTGGTGGGCCACACCATGTGGACCACCCTACAGCATGTGATACCCAAAATGTCCATCCAGTGTCCAGACTCTCTGGACGCTGGGTGAGTTAAGGTTATAATATAATATTATATATATATATATCAGTAATTTATAGTATAATATAATATACTATTATATTATATTATATATATCAGATCAATTCAAGACTAGGTGGGCCACACTGACGTGGACCCCACCTGATGTATGTGTTTCATCCATGCTGTCCACCATCTAGTAAAGGACGGTGGATCCCACTTGGTATGTGCTGCATATTCACTGCCAGCAGCAGGCGCTGCTGGAGGGAAAAACAACAGCTTAATCCATAAATTTTGGTGGCCCACTCAAGAGGACCTTACCTTGATGTATGTATCCAATCCACACCGTCCACCCTTTTTCCCAGTTTATTTTAAGCGTTGAGCCAAAAAACAAAGCCAATCCGAATATCTGGTGGGCCATAATGTAGAAAATAATGGTTTTGGGTGATTTGAACTGTTAAGGCCCACTGTGATGTTTCTATACACCAAAAAATATTGTATATTGGGCTTGTTAGATCTATTATGAGCCAGGGAGACCAATAGTTGGCATGGATCCCCCTGATGTGGGCCCCACCTATGAAAAACCTCATAAAAACAAAAATAATAATGAAATGGGATGTTGTTGCTGCCAGCGTCCTTGCTGCTCGTTTAAGGGTGGGACGGTGGGCCCCACCATTATGTATGTTGTGTATCTACACCGTGAATTTGATGGGTCCCCTTTGGGAACTGGGATTCCCCAAAAATCAATCGTACATGGGGCTCAGGCGATCCACACCACTAAAAGTAGTAGTGGATTGAACGTTTACCATTGAAACCTTTTTTTTTGTCACAGAAGTTTTAGATTTTTATGAAATTTGTTTTTCCTCTTATTCCAGGACCTTATGGTCTGATTGGATGGAAAATAACATTATGGTGGGCCCCACATGAGACCCACCTATGTGGAAACGGACTGAATAGTGTACCTTACACTAGATATATAACTGTTGTATTGACATAGCAAGTTCTGTGGGTTTGACCCAGATCGTCCGTCTATCCCTCTGGTGGGCCACATGTGTGGGACCCACCTATGTGGAAATGGACTGGATAATGTACATTACACTAGATATATAGCTGTTGTACTGACACAACAAGTTCTATGGGTTTGACCCAGACCGTCCGTTTATCCCTCTAATGGGCCACATGTATGGGACCCACCCTGATACATGTATTGTATCATCCATGTTGTCCACGTGGGACCACCTTGATATTGTGGTCCATCCACACCTACGTCCATGGCCCCCACAACAATGTATGTATTTCAGCCACGCCATCCATCTATATGGGACCCACCAGATGTACATGATTTATCCACACCGTCTGACTATCTAGATGGTGGATACCCACTATGATGTATGATCTTATTTACACCGTCCATCCATTTAACTGGGATGGGTAGGAGCTTTGAGTAGCCACCTTGATGTATCTATTCTATATTCACTTTGTCCATATGCCGAACGGGTGAGGCCCACCTGAAGATATGTGTATATCCATACCGTTCACATGGAAATCCCACCTATGATGTATATTTGTTGCCCACTTGCGATGTATTGAGGCCCATGTGTAGGGCCCACCTGTTGTGTATTTAAAGCCGGTAGGTCATGGCCCGATGTGATGTGTGTGTGGCCCATGTAATGCGGCCCACTTAATGTATATGCGGCCCAGGCATAAGGCCTAGTGTGACATATATGAGGCCCATTGGTGCGGCCCATGTGAGCGGCCCATAGTGATGTGTATTAGGCCCATGTGATGTGGCCCAACATGTTGTATATGAGACCCATATGATAGGGCTCGATGTGATATATTTACAGCCCATTATGATGTATTTTTGGCCCATTTAGTAAGGCCCAATAAGATGTATTTTCGGCCCATATGTCGTGGCCCATTGTGGTGTGTATTGGCCCATTGTTGTGGCCCATCATGATATAATTCCGGCCCATATGGCAAGGCCCAATGTATTATATATGTAGCCCATGAGTGAGGCCCATCATGAGGTGTATTAGGCACTTGAGAGAGAGACTATGGTGATGTATATTAGGCCATTGTTGAGGCCTTGGGCCCATTATATGTTTGGCTCTATGTGGGCCACTCCTTAGGAGCAATGCTGGTTAAATGTCCACATTAATGGGCAATGATAGTTTAATGTCCCCATTGTAACCTTCCCTTAGGCCCTTTGTTAGGTCGATTCACATTGTCGAGGCTGATCGTCGAGGCCGATTTCGATTATTAGGCCGATTCTGACTATCGAGTCCGATTCCGATTATTGAGGCCGATTCTGATTGACGAAGCTGATTCCGACTATCGAGGCCGATTCCGATTGTTAAGGCTAATCCTGATTGTCAAGGCCGATTTTGATTATCGAGGCTAATTCTGATTGTCGAGGCTGATTTTGACTATCGAGGCCGATTCTGATTATCGAGGCTGATTCCAATTGTCGAGGCCAATTCTGATTATCGAGGCCAACTATCGGTGCCTGCTGTCAATACTGATTATGAGTATATGACAGCATATCATCATGTACATGCCCATATGCATCATCTGCATGTTTATTATTAGATGTGGTTGACCATTACATATGTCATTGGGCAGGTTGTTATGAGACTCCCTGATGGGTGGAGATTGTTTCACATGAGCACACAGTATGCGTAGGATTAATGCATGACTGGATTGTATGACTTATGCATCTTGCATTGTGTGTTGTAATTACTGTACATCCTAGTGACATCAGGGCTATAGCCTCCACAGGCATGTCGTGGATGACTAGATGGGACACCGAAAATATTTAGTTTGAGCATCTGAGCACTTTGAATGTCTGTGAGTGAAAGTCTCTAAACCTCTGTGGCCAGGAGACACCCCAATGTCTATACCGAGTATATACATGAGCACCTGAGTGCCGAAACCAGTAGGCCCCATCTCCCACTATGTTGTGGTTGGTTGGGAGGGAGTGTGGCCTTATCCGCCCAAGTGAGGGGGCTGTAAGCTAGGCTGAGTTTGACTAGCTCCCAAATGGGTTCGTTATCAACAAGTTGAGTAAGCATGGTATACTACTGGCGGACGGGTAATGAGGTCTTTTTCACTCACTGGGCTCCATGACCGGTAGGGGCAGTAGCAAGCTTAGAGTGTACTAGACCCCAGTGATGATCCAAGAGATGTACAGTACTGATACGTGGAGTTATTGAGCAAGAGTTGCATACTCATTCATTTATTCATTCACTATCCACTTGGGCTAGTGGTGCGCAACTAATTGTTGTGTACCTTCGTAATGATAAGAATTTCGGTTGGGGTGTGTGACTAAACTAAGGTTAGGGGTTTATCACATTGAGTCTGGCTATCTAAATTTAGGTATGAGACTAGTTTGGATAGAAATCCCTTATGATGGACCCCATAGCCTGCGATACTACGTACTATCATCCTGACTTCACTCCAGCTTAGTCATTTCATTCGCATCGCATATTGCATTGCATTAACAACATTTAATATTTTGGGATACTATGAATCTGCATTTATATGACTTAGATGAGGTTGAGGGTATTCGTGGCTTGTCAGGATTTACATATTGTATTACATACTCGGCATCTGATATTTGACTCATTTTGATCTGCATTCCATACTCCGATATTGTATGACTCACGGACTTACCAGTATGTTTCCGCTTACTCTAATATCGTATGATTCATGATCTTACAAGTATTCCCGCCATTGTATGATTATGGCGTTGTATTGGTGTGCTTGGCACTTATCTTGCGCACACACTTTCACCACCCTCTAAGCTTTCTATAAGTTTATGCACAATAGATGTGTGCAGGTGGCGTTAGGTTGCAGCAGCGTTGAGCTTGGAGCATGTAGCTGTCTTCTAGAGCTTTGATTTCGATATATGTATTTCCCTTTCAGCATTGTATATAAATGTTTATATTAATGGATATGTGATGATAATGTTACTTTTGTGATTTGGGTAAACTTGTAGTTATGCTCATTACGAGTTAAATGTACATTGAAAAATCCTCCTTATAGGATCTCAGGATCAAAATCTGGCATATACACGCTGGGAGCTGAGAATGGGGTACTACGGAGGTTGTCGGCACTAGATTCGATGATCGGGAATTTGGTGAGCCTGGTTTTGAGGTTTGAGGCGTAACAGTATGACTCTATTTCTTTACAATTATGCAACACATACCACTGCACCTTTACTTGATCCCCAAGGTCCATATCCTGAAACGTCGGGAATCCTAAAGGACGAACATTATGTGTGAATATAGATATGATTCCTTGTTCATGCTCATGCCCTTCATTAGCATTCTGATCTTCTTGGTTGAATCTAATCTTCGTGCCATGAAGATACATGGAGCAAAATGTCAGGAACTCATTATCAATGTACGCCTCAGTAATGGATCCCTCTGGACGTGCCTTATTCCTCACAAATCGTTTTAGTGTGTGAAGGTATCTGTATACAAAACCATTATGTTATACGTATGAAAACATGGATTATGTAGTTTATGAAATTAATAAAAATTTTAATAGGTTCTACCACCTTTCAATCGAATATATCCAACGATATTGTACTAGGCTTACAACCTTCGCCTCGTGCGGTAAGTGAATTGATAGGTGTATCATGACATCGAAAAATGCAGGAGGAGATATTCTTTCAAGTTTACAAAGGATTACGACAATGTCCCTCTCCAGTCGTTTAATAACCTCTACATTCAATGATTTCAAACACAAATCCTTAAAGAATATCTCTAACTTAATCAGCACCGCACTGATATCCTTGCTCAGGAATCCATAAATTGCAACCGCTAATAGACATTGCAGAAGGACGTGACAATCATGACTTTCATTCCTGTTACCTTATAGTTCGTAATGTTTATGCGCCAAGATATATTTGACGCATACCCATTGGGAAACTTCACCGATCTCAACCATTCATATAAATGCTTTTTCTTTAGTTTTGTCAATGTGTAGCAGGCTGCTGGTATAGTATATGAATTTTCATGTGGTTGCAAGTGCAACTCTTTTCTTAAACCCATTACTCGTAGATCTAATCGAGCCTTGAAACTGTGTTTTGTTTTCTTCTCTATGTTCATCAATGGTCCGAAGACATTGTCACATATATTCTTCTCAGTATGCATGACATCCAAGTTATGTCACAATTTCAGATCACTCTAATAAGGCAACTCAAAAAAATGCTCTTCTTCCTCCGGTTATAGTTTAATACTATACGTTTCCTATTCTTCAAGTGTGATGCCTTACCAAATCTAACTTCTTTAATGTTACTTAGTTATTGTATCACATCTTCTCTAGATAGCTCTTTCGGGGGTGGCCTATGATCTTGTTTGTCATCAAAGATCATTGTCTTCCTGCGCCAACTATGATCGCTTGGAAGGAAGCGATGATAGCCCATATAAAACATTTTTTTACCATGTTTCAATGACAATGAATAAGTCTCAATACTACATGTAGGATAAGCCCTTCGTGCTCCACCCAAACAAATTCCCATACGTGGGGAAGTCATTTATTGTCTACAAGATCGCTGTATGTAATCGAAATGTCTGTCCTGAAAATGTGTCATACGTCTGTACACCTTGACTCCACAACTCGTCTAACTCATCTACTAATTGTGGTAAATACACATCAATGTCATTCTCGGGTGACCTGGGTTAAAGAATAAGCAATGATATCATAAAAAATGACTCCTTCATACACAACTAAGGAGGTAAATTGTAGGGCATAAGTATCACTGGCTATATACTGTACGAGCTACTTATATTACCAAATGGATTAAAACTATCACTTGCAAGACGTAGTCGAACATTGTGAGAATCCTCTACAAACCAGTCATATTGCTTGTTAAAATTTTGTCAGGCTTCAGAATCCGCAGGGTGCCTCAGTGTACTATCATCATGAACGCGTTTCTCCTTATGCCACCTCATATCTTTAACCGTCTTGTGAGACGTAAACAATCTTTGCAATATGGGTTTCAATGGAAAGTACCTTAACACCATTTGTGAAATTTTCTTATGCTTGGCTTCATTATACTTCCACCCAGACTTTCCACATTTTGGACACTCTACAACATTTTTATGATCTTTCCAATACAATACAGAATCATTTATACATGCATGTATGGGGATGTAACTAAGGCCCAAGTCTCACATTAAGTATTTTGCCTCGTAATGAGACTTAAGCAATGTCTCACCATTCGGTAATGCTTCTTTCAACAAGTCAAGCAACATGTCGAACGATTTGTTACTCCAACGATTTATTATCTTCAAATGAAGTAACCTTATAAGAAAATTGAACTTGGAGAAGTTCTTATACCCTAGATAAAGTGGATGTTGCACATCCCTTAACAACCTACTAAAATTTTCTGATTTAACATCACCCATAGGAGGAATAACTTGACTACTAATTGTCGCTGCAAAATCAGTATCTGCAATTGTTCCCCTAAACACATCCCTTATGATATCTTGCATTTCGTTAACGTCTTCATCCTCGTCATCTGGCACAATTGGGTTAGCAAGGACTTCAGTGGCCTCAACTCATAGGTGGATATCTTCACCATGATGGATCTACCAAGTGTAACCTTGGTCAATCCCAACTATGAAGAAATCATCTTCGACTTTGTCTAAAGTCTTATGAACCATGTTCTTGCATTTTCAACATGGACACCTAATCCTATTGCTTGAATTTATCCGATTTCGGGCAAATTTCATGAACTCTTAAACTCCTTGTTTATACTTTGGGCCAAACCTGTTCTTAGCTCGCATCTAACTCTTATCCATCTCTACAATGAAAAGACTAGAGTCAGTTTACAGAAATAGGTTTAAGATTAGGTTAGGGTTATAGGTTTAGGATTGGGTGTAGGTTTTGGTTTAGGGATTTGAGAACACGTTTAGGTTTTGGGTTTAGGTTTAGGTTATAGGTTATAGGTTATATGTTTAAGTTATAGGTTTAAGTTTAGGTTTAGGTTACATTATAGGTTACAGGTTTAGGTTATAGGTTATAGGTTATAGGTTTAGGTTATAGGTTTAGGTTAAGGTTATAGGTTTAGGTTATAGGTTTAGGTTTAGGTTAATGTTATAGGTTTGGCTTAATGTTATAGGTTATAGGTTTAGGTTTAGGTTAAGGTTATAGGTTATAGGTTTAGGTTAAGGTTATAGGTTTAGGTTAAGGTTAATGTTATAGGTTATAGGTTTAGGTTTAGGATATAGGTTTAGGTTTAGGTTAAGGTTTAGTTTTAGGTTTAGGTTAAGGTTATAGGTTATAGGTTTATGTTTTCAAGTTTAGGTTTAGGTTTAGGTTAGGGAGTTGAGATTAGGATTAGGTGTAGGCTTAGCTTTAAAGATTTGAGAATACGTTTAGGTTTTAGGTTTATGTTTAGGTTATAGGTTATAGGTTTAGGTTTAGGTTTAGGTTAGGATAAAAGTTATAGGTTTAGGTTATAGGTTATAAGTTTAGGTTAAGGTTATAGTTATAGGTTATAGGTTAAGGTTAAGGTTATAGGTTATAGGTTATCTGTTTAGGTTTAGGTTAAGGTTATAGGTTTAGGTTAATGTTATAGGTTATAGGTTTAGGTTTAGGTTAAGGTTATACGTTGTAGGTTTAGGTTTAGGTTAATGTTATAGGTTATAGGTTATAGGCATAGGTTTAGGTTTAGGTTTAGGTTTAGGTTATAGGTTATAGGTTTAGGTTAAGGTTATAGGTTTAGGTTTAGGATAAGGTTTAGGTTTAAGTTTTAGTTATTGTCATAGGTTATAGGTTTAGGTTTTTAAGTTTAGGTTTAGGTTTAGGTTAAGGGGTTGAGATTAGGTTTAGGGATTTGAGAATACATTTAGGTTTTAGGTTTAGGTTTTGGTTATAGGTTATAGGTTATAGGTTTAGGTTATACGTTTAGGTTAAGGTTATAGGTTATAAGTTTAGGTTAAAGGTTATAGGTTATAGGTTTAGGTTTGGGTTAAGGTTTAGAGATTTGAGAATAGGTTTAGGTTTAGGTTTAGGAATTTGGGTTCGGGTTCGGGTTCGGGTTATATGTTTGGGTTTAGGTGTAGCTTTAAGTTAAGTGATTAAGTTTAGGTTATAGGTTTAGGTTTAGGTTTATGTTATAGGTTTAGGTTTAGGCTTAGGGTTTAGGGAGTCAAATTTGGGTTCGGGTTCGGGATCGGGTTTAGGTTTGAGTTTAGGTGTAGGTTTAAGTTAAGTGAATTAAGTTTAGGTTATAGGTTTAGGTTTATGTTATAGGTTTTGGTTTAGGTTTAGGTTTAGGTTTAGGCTTAGGGTTTAGGGATTCATATTTAGGTTTGGGTTTAGGTTTGGATTTTTAAGTTTAGGTTTAGGTTTAGGTTAGGGAGTTAAGATTAGGAATAGGTGTAGGTTTAGGTTTAGAGATTTGTGAATATGTTTAGGTTTTAGGTTTAGGTTTAGGTTTTAGGGCCTGTTTGGCCGGCTGGATGAGATGGGCTTAGGTGGGATGGAATTGCATCTGGTCCTATGCTAATTCCACTCCATGTTTGGGAAGAGTGGAAAAGATTGAAAGTAGGTTAGATGGAATCATATTGGGTCCCGTGCCAATTTCAGTCAATGTTGGCAAGTTGTGTAGGTCCCACCATGTTGTGTGGTCTATATTGTAAGTGTCATAGTTTATAGCCCTGTGTGTTATCAAATTTGGGGTGCCAAATACATTACTATGAAGCTTGCATATATGAAGAACAATGCTCTATCAAGATCAATTTCGATTAACAATCATTGTTCACAAGTCAAGACTCGAGAAAGTGAGATTGTTATCAAGATCTCAAGATGCATTCAAGTTCTACCTCAAGATCTCAAGAAGCTTTCAAGTTTGAGCTCCATCAAGACTTCAAAGGTCACATGTCTCCTATGTTCAATGTCCTTACTTCACACCTGAGGTATGACTGACCTTAGGTTGACCTTTAGAGTAGGTCATTTTGGATACATAATTCATATGTTTTCTATAAGTGAGTTTGGTCTATTCTAAGACTAGTCTTGGACTTTGTTTAACTAGTCTTAGTACTACTTCGACCTGTCTAAGAAATTCCTGAATCAGTCGTAAGTTTGTTACAAAAATCAAAAATTTTCTGTTAGGCTTCGACTAGTCATGGGGACTGTTCGACCAGTCGTAGAAACAGTTTCGAGTGCATCTTCGACCAGTCGTAGACCTACGACTCAAAGAACAGTGTTGAAATTTGGCCACCTACGACTAGTCGTAGGAGACCCACGACCAGTCGTAGACCACCTACGACCAGTCATAAAACTGTCAAATCTTATCGTGCCCAAAATTTTCAAATATCTGTTGGTTCTATGATCATTCGTAGAGATCCTTAGACCAGTCGAAGGTGTGATTTGCTCACCTATAAATAGAGCATGAATCTCAAAATAAAGTATGAACTTTAAGCTAAATTAATTCGGTCTTCTGAGAGATAAGTCGATGCTCCATATAAGCTAAGTGTGCATATTTAATATTCTCTTTCTTTAGCTTTCTTAATTGATTTTATTTCTTGCATTCCAATCTAATCTGAAAAGAAGAATTGTTGTTTTTCTTTTTCTGGAATTAAAATCAATTTGAGCTAGCCCTTTTGTTTTAATTTAAAATCTATTAGAACCTAGAACCATTATAAAGTGAGTATTGGACATTGAACTTTGACATTCAAATCTCTACTTCGACTTGGTTCTTCTGGGCTGCTATAATGAAGGAGAAAATCAGGTATTTTACAATTTGTGTAATTTACATTGTTTGGTTTTGTTTGAGGTTGAGCTAGAAAAATCTCAAAGTTGTTGGTTATCTGAAGAGATCCAGAAAACTCAAAAGTGAGGGTTTTTGAATTGTGTAAGCCCTTTGAAAAAGACACAATTGTGAAGGTTTTGGGTGAACCTATGAAAACCTATTTGATAGTGAACGCTAATATCCCCTGTGTGAGGATATTAGGAGTGGAGTAGCATTCTGTGTGGCTGTTGTTTAACAGTTGGTGAACACATAGGCGAACCACTATAATTCTTTGTGTTGTGGATGTATGATTTATATTTCCTATCTTTTATCATTCAAAATTGTTGAATGTATGTGTGAATGTGAATGTTGTAATCATTTCATTTCAAGCACAGTGGGGAATATTGTAATAATTTAGATTTACATTTCAGCATTATATTTTTGCTATCTCTTTATTATTACGTTGAGCTTTAGTTTCTCTATTTGTTCTAGAAATAAGGTTGTCCTACCATAAATGTTGGTTTTTGGTGTAAGGTTGTCCTTAGAACAATTTGTGTTTTTATTTCTCTATTTTAGGTTGCTTTCCATTCCTATTCTGTGATTACTATCTATTTTATTATTTCATATTCTGCTGTATTTATTTTTAATTTGGCATAGTCCTATTCACCCCCCCTCTAGGACATATAGCTTGGCCATTTCAAGTGGTATCAGAGCCTAATAGCTCGCTCTTATTGCTTTTTATTTGGATTTAATTCCTGAGCTAACGATCTAAGCTATATATAAGATGTCAAATTTTGATAGCCTATCAGTCACTAGGCCTCCACCCTTTGATGGCTCCAATTATGCCTATTAGAAAGCCAGGATGAGGATCTTCCTCAAATCAATGGATAAGAGTGTGTGGCAAGCCATAGTTACTGAATGGAACCCACTTACCACTGGAGTGACTGGGATTGATGGTTCAAAATCAATGAAAGTAACACCATATTCCTTATGGACCACCCTTTAGAAAAAATGAAAGTAGTGCTAATGCAAAAGTACTAAATGCAATCACTTACGCACTATCACCGGATGAGTTCAAAAGAATCATATCTTGTGATACTGCAAAGCAAGCCTGAGATATATTAGAGATGACATATGAGGGTACTACAATTGTCAAAAAATCTAAAGTCCAACTCCTCACAACTAAATTTGAAGAAATTCATATGGAGGAAAATGAAATGTTTATGGACTTTTACACAAGATTAAATGACATTGTAAACTCAATGTGGGGTCTTGGTGATAAAATCTCAGAAAGTAAAGTGTATACAAAGATACTACGCTCACTTCCTGAATGGTTCAACTCTAAGGTAACCGCAATCCAGGAACTTCGTGATACGGATAATATGAGCGTAGAAGAACTAGTTGGTTCTTTACAAACCTATGAGTTAAACTTTAAAGCTCCTAAAAGTAAATCCATTGCTCTCAAATCTTCTAAAGTTATTTCTCAAGAAAACTCGTATTTAGAAAATTTTGAAGATGATATGGCTCTTTTGGCAAAGAAATTTTACAAGATTTTCAAAAGCAAGAAAAGGGTAGATTTTCAAAAATCATATGATAAGAAAAGATCTAAACCTAGATCTAAAAGTTGGAAGTCTTTGAAAGATAGTCAATGTTACAACTACCAAGAGCATGGGCACTTAGCAAACAAATGTCCTAAAAAGGACAAAACAAAAAAAAGGGTATGTTGGCTACTTGGGATGAATCATCTGATTCTGAAGCTTCTTCTGAATCAGAAGATTCTGAGACCGAGTCAGGCAGTGAAATTAAAGCCCTTATGACTCTAGCCAAATTCACTTTTTCAGATCATGATGATTCGACTAGCGAAGAAAATCTGAACAGTGATTATGAAAATGAAGATATCTTCAAGATGCTTACAATGCCCTATACAAAGAAAGTTGTAAAATTGTTATCAAACTTAAACTTTAAAAAGAAAAGTTTTTTAAACTCAAAGAATGTTTTGAATCACTAGTTTTAGAAAAATCCCAAATTTCAGATTGTTTTGAAAAATCAAAATGCGATTTAGAATTCAAAACCTCGCTGATTGAAAATCTAAAATCTGAAAATGAGATACTTAAAAATGAAGTATCTTCTCTTCTGAGTTTAAAGGATACATGGAGGTATGCCCAAGGAGATCCAAAGTTAGAAAAACTATTATCCGGATCAAGAAAAAGTGACGATCGATCCGAATTGGGCTATGATAAGACTACAACTCTTAATCAAAAGTATACTCTTCCTAAGTTTGTGAAAGGAGAGCCCTTAAACTCAAAAAGGAAAAGTACTTATCAAAGTTTTTCTAAAAATACAAAAACTTTTCAAAAACCCAAAACCAGCCATGTCAACTTTAAAAATCAGAACCGAAACCCTTTTGCTGAAAAGATAGTAGATTTACTCAAGGAGCTCTTAAAATCTAACTCAGTAGGTCTTTCTTACAACATCAGTCAGAAGAAGACCAACTATATCCTAAACCCAAAACAGTTCTGAAATGGGTTCCTAAAGTTGCCTGCTTGGTTGCTCATACCACTTTCAAAGCAACAAGCCATTCAAAGTAGTACCTAGACAGTCGATGCTCAAGGCATATGACTGGTGATAAAAGTTTATTCACCGATCTCAAAGACATGACTGATGGTTCAGTCACATTTGGTGATGGCAGTAACTACAAGATTATAGGCTAAGGTACTGTTTAACTCTATAACCTTCCTTTGTTTAAAAATGTTTTATATGTTGAAGGTCTAAAACATAACTTACTTAGCATATCTCAAATATATGACAATAACCAAAGTGTACGATTTTCTAATCAAAACTGTGAGATTCTAAATAACAAGGGTTCAGTAATACTAACTGGACGTAGAACGTCTTAAAGCTGCTATATTGTTAGTGAATCCAGCTCATCTAATCAATCGTGTTACATGGTCCATACAGACGAGACTGCCTTATGGCACAAGCGTCTTGGACATGTACACTACTGAAATCTATATAGATTGAGCAAATAAGAACTTATAAGAGGTTTACCCAAACTTCAAAAATTAGATAAAATATGTGGTGAATGTTAGATTGGTAAAAAAATAAGTAACTCACACAAAAAGGTGAATTCCAATACCACATCAAGACCACTCGAGCTTCTCCATATGGATCTTGTAAGACCTAGCAGGATGGAAAGTCGAGGTGGCAAAAGATATATTTTGGTAATAATAGATGACTTTACTAGATATACATGGGTTGTCTTCTTAAGGGACAAATCAGAAACCCTTGAAGAAGTAAAAAAGGTTCTCAAAAGGATTCAAACTGAAAAAGGTTCTCAAGTCAGTAAGATTCGTAGTGATTATGGATCTGAATTTGAGAATAGCAGTTTTGAGAAGTTCTGTAGCGACCATAGAATATTACATGAATTCTCAACGCCCAAAACTCCACAACAAAATGGTATAGTTGAAAGGAAAAATAGAGTGCTTTAAGAAATGGCTAATGTCATATTGAATAGTATGAAGCTCTCTAAGAATCTTTGGGCTGAAGCAGTCAATACAGCTTGCTATATTATTAACCGGGTTTACACTAGTAAAGGTAATAATAAAACGGCTTACGAAATGTGGTTTGATAAAAAGCCTACTGTCAAATACTTTCGAGTTTTTGGCAGCAAGTGCTATATTTTACGAGATCTGAAAATCTGGAAAAGTTTGATACGAAGAGTGATGAAGGGATCTTTTTAGGATACTCTTTAAACGGTCGAGCTTATAGGGTTCTGAACAAAAGGACTGGTGTGATTCAAGATTCCATCAATGTGGTCATTGATGATCACTTAAACACACCAGTCTCAAATTCAGATAATGATGAAGTACTTGTAATTGATAAACCTGATACTTCATCTAATCAGACTGATTCTGAACTAAGGACTGTTAAAGATCATCCAACCACACAAATTCTTGGAAACCCTCTCACTGGTGTTCGTACCCGTAGACAACTTGAGGATATATGCAATTACGTATGTTTTACATCCTAGATAGAACCATCTAACGTAAAAGAAGCTCTTGCTGATGAAAATTGAATTGTTGCGATGCAAGAAGAACTTAACCAATTTATGAGAAATGATGTTTGGTATCTCGTACCTAGACCTAAAGATAAACACATCATTGGAACCAAATGGATTTTTAAAAATAAGTCTGATGAACTTGGCAATAATTAGAAACAAGGCTAAGCTAGTGGTACAAGGTTACACTCAAATTGAAGGTATTGACTATGATGAAACCTTTGCACCAGTAGCTCGTCTTGAATCAATCAGACTCTTT
Organism: Magnolia sinica; assembly: GCF_029962835.1. Lineage (NCBI taxonomy): Eukaryota > Viridiplantae > Streptophyta > Magnoliopsida > Magnoliales > Magnoliaceae > Magnolia > Magnolia sinica. The sequence goes on along the minus strand of NC_080589.1, from coordinate 59,677,977 downwards.
ATATCTATTGCGTGTTTTAGAAAGTTTAAGATTTACCAAATGGATGTGAAAAGTGCATTTTCAAATGGTGATCTACATGAGGAAGTTTATGTTGAATAACCAATGGGTTTTGAAGACTCAAAAAATGCTAATCATGTGTATCATCTTAAATAGGCACTTTATAGTGTAAAACAAGCTCCTAGGGCATGGTACGAGAAACTAACAAAGTTTTTATTAAGCCATAATTTTCAAATGGGATGTGTTGATAAAAGTTGTTTATTAAAAAACATAAGGATCATATTTTATTAGTATAAATCTATGTTGATGTTATCATTTATGGATCTACCCGTACTGACATGACTATTGAGTTTGCAGATTTGATGAAGTTTGAAATGAGCATGGTTGGGGAATTGAATTATTTCCTCGGTTTGCAAGTAAAACAAAAACCTGATGGAATGTTCATTTCTCAATCTAAATATGCTATGAACTTGATTAAGAGATTTGGATTTGAGAATGGTAAGAACTTTGATACTCCTATGAGTACAACCTTGAAACTCTCAAAAGATTCTGCAAGAAAAAATGTGGATCCGAAATTACATCAGAGTATGATTGGTAGTCTATTGTATTTAACTACTAGTAGACCAGATATCACTCTAAGTGTTAGTATTTGTGCTAGATATCAATCTGAACCTAAAGAATCGCACTTGACTGCTGTCAAGCGAATTATACGATATGTCACAAGTACTGTTAATTCGGTCTCTGGTATCCTCATGAAACTAGTGTTCAACTAGCTAGGTACTCGGATGCTGACTGGGTTGGTAATCTTGATGATCAAAAATCAACCAGTGGTGGTTGTTTTTATATCAGAAACTGTTTAGTTTCTTAGTTTGGTAAGAAACAAAGTTCTATATCACTTTCAACAGCTGAAGCTGAATATATCGCAGCTGGTAATGCGTGCATACAGCTTGTTTGGATGAAACGTATGCTAAGTGATTATGGAATTAAACAAGATTCTATATTATTATATTGTTAAAATTCCAGTGCCATAAATATTTTGAAAAATTCAATTCGGCATTCTCGTACTAAGCACATTGACATTAGATTTCATTATATTCGGGAATTAATAGAAGAAAAAGTTATATCTTTGGATTATATCCCTATCGAGAATCAACGTGCTGATATTTTCACTAAACCGCTTGATAAAAGCAGGTTTAACAAAATGAAATTTGATCTCGGCATGTGCATTTTAAAATGATTAATTATGCCTATTTGTATCATAGTGTATATATTTACTAGTTTAGTTTTCAAATCTTGAAAAATAGTGCATTGGAAGATAAAGTTGAGGGTCTAAATGCTAAAATGGAAAACATGTCTGTTGCCCATGATTCTCAGTTCAAATATATGCACAAATATCTTAGGCACTTGAACAAAGGCATGTATCAACTTGATCCTTCCATTCCTGCTTCTTCATCTGGGTCAGATTAGTATTTTTATGATTACTAGTTTGTAATAACTTTATTACTCCTAACTTGTTCTGAGTTGGTTGCTCTCTTTAACTTAACTCAGTCTATGAATTATGTGTGTTGCTTATGCTATGTTCTCATATCTTGACTAGTTACCTCTCATATTTCTCATTGATTATTTCTCCTCAACCATCTATTTTGTGATTACTTTGTCCTATTGTGACAAAAAGGGGGAGTATGGATATGTTATAGACATGTATATATGAATGTTGTCATGAGGAGGGAGTAGCATTGTTTTGTATGATGTTTTATGATTATGTTACTCAGGGGGAGTATGTGCAGTGGTGTGCAGAGGTGGACTGAATATTGATTTATAAGTCTGCAGGATGCTGATTGATAATAACTGGTGCATGATTCTTTCATCAGATATTCTGTGTTATGAAACATATCTTGAAAGTGTGTTTTGTCACTAATTTGACAAAGGGGGAGATTGTAAGTGCCATAGTTTATAGCCCTATGTGTTGACAAATTTATGGTGCCAAGACACTACTATGAAGCTTGCATATATGAAGAGATCAATTTCGATTAACAATCACTGTTCATAAGTCAAGACTTGAGAAAGTGAGATTGTTATTAAGATCTCAAGATGCATTCAAGTTTTACCTCAAGATCTCAAGAAGCTTTCAAGTTTGAGCTCCATCAAGACTTCAAAGGTCACATGTCTCATATGTTCAATGTCCTTACTTCACTACTGAGGTATGACTGACCTTAAGTTGACCTTTAGAGTAGGTCATTTTGGATACATAATTCATATGTTTTCTATAAGTGAGTTTGGTCTATTCTAAGACTGGTCACTTTGTTCGACTAGTCCTAGCACTGCTTCGACCTGTCTAAAAAATTCCTGGATCAGTCGTAAGTTTGTTACAGTAATCAGAAATTTTCTGTTAGGCTTCGACTAGTCATGGGGACTGTTCTACCAGTCGTAGAAACAATGTCGGGTGCATTTTCGACCAGTCGTAGACCTATGCTCAAAGAATAGCGTTAAAATTCGGCCACCAATAACCAGTCGAAGGGAGCCTACGACCAGTCGTAGGAGACCCACGACCAGTCGTAGACCACCTACAACCAGTCGTAAAACTGTCAAATCTTATCCTGCCCACATTTTTCAAATATTTGTTGGTTCTACGATCAGTCGTAGAGGTCCTTATGTCAAGCCCAAGACTCGGTAACCAGATTCACAAGGAACCAGATGGCCGGTTCTGGCCGCAACAGCCTCCGTAGTACCCCATTCTCGGCTCCTGAAGCAGGTTCCGATCCTGGGATCCTACAAGGAGGATTTCCATAACAATATAACCATTTCCAATACGAGCATACCCAAGATCACAACAAGTAAATCTGAGAATAAAAAAGGCACATATCACAAAATCCACTAAGAATTTGAACTTTTACAAGTTTACATGAGGTCCAAAAGGACATACATAAGATAATAGAAGAAAGAAAGGAATGATGCAACACTGGGTCCTCAAGCTCAGCTCTAATCCAAACTCTGCCACTGCGACACCTGCCTAGGATCTCCTGCACGCATCAATCGTGCATAAGCTTATAGAAGCTTAGAGGGTGGTGTAAGTGTGTGATAATAGTGCACAGAAGAATAATAGGAGATACAGGAAGGAGACATGTTCAATGAGAATATCACTAGCCTTACCAAGGCTTATCATGAATATGATGCAATGAGTACTGGACGCCATACCAAGGCAATGCATGAAGGGGCTTACATAACCAATACTAATGCGATGCAAGTAATGCCAGTGCTCATAACCAAACCATATGTCAAGTATATTTCCAATCATAAGGAAATCACCGGGGTCCATTACACTGCTGGATGACTGCCGCTCTACAGACCCCGCACAGTCAAACGAGCGTAAGAGACCTCACTACCCGCCTGTGGACAACCAATCACCAGCAAGGCCTGACGGTAGCGGACCCATTCACGAGCTGGTCAGACTCAGCCTAGCAATGCCCTCCTACATCAGGCGAGTAAGGCCACACCCCTATCCAACCGACTACACGACAGTGGGAGTCGCGGCCTAATAGTATAAGGCCCTCGTGCGCTCATATATTCCACTCGGTCACGGCGTTGGAGCAGATCCTTGGTACCATGGAAGTTTTGGGAATTTCACCCATGGGCATCCTATGCACCCAGTATGCTCAAGTAACATTTCCGGTGTCCAAAGATGGCCATCCACGATGTATCTGTGGAGGCTACAACCCTGATGAAGTAAGGGTGATAATGCTCATATATTATGCAATGCCAGATGCATGAATCACACAATCAACTATGCATCAATTCCAAGCATCCAACATGCTCAAGAGGGAATATTACGTCCCTCGGGAAAACAGCATGCAATGCCCAATGGCACAATCATAACCACACACACAGTGTCATCCAAGCATACAATGATGTACATGGGCCATGAAGATGGGTCTAGGCGCATCATGCGGCGATATACAAAGTAAATTACATTCCTACTATCCAAGAAGGAACCAAGACTAGGTACTTAGACAATATCCATAAGGAATCCCACCTCTAGTGGGGGCCCATTTACCTGGGGTAGCCCATAAGACTAAGCATACAACTACGGGTCTAAGTAATATAGAAATGAGCCTAGCAACTGTCTAAGATAAATATCCAATCACTTTTAAATACAATCAGACCTAGAGGGGTCCATAATGGGGACATTTAACCACCATTCCCCAAAAAGGCATATCTACCATGAACTATATGGATAAAAGGCCCAAGGCCTACATTTAAGATAAAAATAAAAGTAATCACATACATATATTCCTCATAATAGGCCATAAAAAGATATAATACCACTTTTAACAACATGGCTCTAAGAGGGGAATTAAGGCCCAAGGCCCAATTCCCAATGGCCATAGAATCCATGCATTAAGTTGGACTTGGTGGGCAGCCCGCGTACACAATATACGGCCCAAAAATAGGTTTAAGTTTAGATGAAATGGGCCCCACTACATCAGCCCAATAACTAGCAATTTAAGTGGGCAACCAAGGGCCCAATACTATCCTTACCTCATCCCACAAGTCCATCAAAATGGTGGAAGTCGGCCCAATGTATGGTTGGGCCAAGCTGGGATGTCCCTGCCCAATCTGGGCTCACTGGATGTCCCAAAATTCTGATATTAAGATGGGGTCTTCATAAGATCACTAAAAGTGACCCAAAAGAATGCACTGATTAAGCCCAAGGATTATAAGAAAGCATAAGCATGTAACACGTACACAAGTTCTCAATATGGTGAGCCCCACAGCCAAATAAAGTTGTAACCATAAAATTGTACATCGAAGGCCCTTTGATAAACTTTTGGTCCGTTTGACTTCCTGGGCCTGCTAAGGTCCAGAAATTAGTTGAGTATGTGGAAATAATCTCATGAAGGCCAACTATACTCACTGGGGGACGCCACCAGATGGAGAGTGTGTGTATATCATGAAAAGATCAAGTGGGCTTGCTACTAGATTGTGAGTCCAGCAGCAACCCAAGGCAGAGAGTGCTTCCACAATCGGGCGATCCAAGGCTTGGACGGCCTGGACCAAACATGCATTAAGGTAGGTTCCACATACATGCACATTGAGCCTTAAATAAATAGCCTATGGTCTATGGTGGGCCTTTAACCACCCATAGAGAAACCTATGAGCTTACCTTAGGATCACCCAGGAGGACATCCAACCTCAACTGGTTTCCAAGAGGTAGCTCACCACTACCCATATAATGAAATATCTAAGGCCTAAGCAATGTGTGGACTAGTAGGCCATACACCAAGCCCAAATCATAAGCCATATAGTGGGCCCTTAAGTAAGGTTTGGGCCCAACCACAAAGGTCATAATTCCACATATTGTGGTGGGCTTCATGGGCAGCCTAGTAATTCATTTACATTGGCAAGTTTCACATTTAACACAAGTGAGTTGGGCCTCACTTTTGGCCTAAGTACAGGGTCAGTTTAATGGGCAGCCAAGGGCCCGACTTCTTGTGTATCATTGCCCCTAAGCCCATCACAATAGATAGGAGAGTATAGGCTCAAGATCAATGGGCCTATCCAAAAGAACTGAGTCCACAAGGCCTACTTGCTAACACAAACATGCATATACTATATCACATAATGGGCCCTAAAGTAATGGCCCAAAACAAAAGTCATCCAATTCATACATTATGGTGGGCTTGAGGGCAGCCCATAAACCCAAGAATACACATAGGCAAGGCCTATACTGACAGTGTGGGCCTTGCCACATCGGCCCAAAGACTTAACAAGGCCCTCCACAATATACATTTACATGGGCCCCACAAGTCAGCCCATAATTAAGCATTTCATGAGGGCATCACGGCTAATAAATACACACGGTCAGCCTGTAGACGGCTCATTTGGCCCATGAAACAATAAGGTCAGGCCCTACACGATCTTGGGCTCAAGAAATAGGTTTCCAGCCCATTGGGCCTACAAACTACCAAAAATCTGGTTAAGGCTAACCCCCAACATCACCACAAAGGTGAGCCTTAAGAGCCACTAATTATGCCCAAAAATATCTAAGGAAATAAGGCAAGGAGTGTGTGCAATACTCCCTTAAATCTGGTGGGCCACAACAGCTCCAAAACAATCAACTATGGAGTAAATTTGGGCCCCTTACTGGAATTTCAGCCCACCCACTTCCTAGGCCTGCTGGAATCCAGAAATTTATGTAATTCAGATGGGTTACTAGCCCATGGTGACCCACACATATCACAGTGGGTCCCACCAGATGAGAGGGGAATGCACAACACACATTAGAAGTGGGTCATGCCGCTGGAATACAGGCCCAGCAACAGCCCAAGGTAGGGGCGTCCCGTGATGGGTAGTCCTACGGGCCTGAGTATCTGGCCCAAAACTGACCCAAGTTTGCAGGCCACACCACGGTTAGTACAGGGGCCTGATGGCCATGAAAATTTACAATATGTTCCTCCCATAGGTGGACCACGAATCCTCAAAATTTTATGATTTTTGGACGGTCAGAAGTATTTTAATTAATTTAAATAAAACAGACTACCAAGAAAATCTGGTGAGTCAGGACACCTGAACGTGGTGAGCCATTCCAGCACTTGTCACGGTGTACACAGGGATCCATTGGCCCCAAAAATTTGTAGGTGAGTCCCACCATGGGTGGACCACATCCTTGTAAATTTTCATAATTTTAGGATACTCAAAAGTATTTAAATTAATCTAAATAATACAATCTATCCAGGGTGAAATATTGCTGGAATATAACTGTCATGAATTTGGGCCATCCAATGGGTGGGTTCTGGGCCTGCAAAATTCCTGAAATTTGGACCCAAGGTCCCTCATCAAGCCTAAAACAATTTTGCATCCAGAAATATGGCCCACCTTCTTAGAAATTATTTTTTTAATATTATTTTTATGGGACTATGCCGCTGGACTGTACAGCAGAAATTTCTGGCAGCCCAGTATGTTGGCCCCCCCTTTTGGATGCCCAAATAGGATTCCTTGGCCCTGAAATTATGTGGATAGGTCCTACCATAGGTGGGACACATCCCTACAAAAATTTAGGATTTTTGGGATAATAGAAATATTTTATTTAACTCATGAAATTCATGGACAGCAAGGTCCAGATTTTTATTTTCCTGCTGCAGCAATGCTGCTGTCCCTGACTTTAGCACTCCATTTAAGTGGGCCCAGGTCTATGTAAATTTGGAAAAATACAAGGCCAACCTTCCTATACAAGTATACAGTAAGGTGGGGTCCACAAAGGTGGCCCACCATTTCAAAATCAGGCTGATATTTATGATTTTCCAGCAAACAGTGTAGCTGGACAGTCCAGAAAAATCTGGACCGTCCACCCTCCTTGGCCCACCCTTTTGGGTGATCAAATAGGGACATTAGAAGGTGAGGTTTAGCATACTTTTAGGTGGGGTCCACACCTCAAAGAGAAGTCTAATAAATCAGGAAAAAGGAGACCACAAACAAGGCCTACAACACATACATTACAACATAAAAAAATTTCAGCAATCTGGACAGCAACATGTTGCTGTCTAGATCAACCCAAAAAATTTAATAAATGGGAAATAAATCATAGATTCCACAAGGTGGGGTCCACCCTGATGTGTCACACAACTCCCAAGCCCAGCACCTCCCCAAGAAAATCTATAAAATCAGGCCCAAAGGCTTTCCAAATCAAGCAGCAAAACTAGGCAGCACAGTTGGGCCTGGGTGTCCAACAACTTGGGCCTAGATGTCCCAAAATTTTAAAAATTCTGGTTGCATGGCACATCAGGTGGGCCACATAATCATTACATCCAAACCATAGAAAGGGGAAGAGAAGAAGAAATGAAATCTCATCAAGATGGGGTCCATGGAGAATGGCCCCATCAAGATCACATGCATGCAAGTGATGGCTAAAAAAAACCTTATCCAAGGAGTGGTGGACCTTCACCATTGATGTGGTGAGTCCTACACTCTCCATATGAAGCAACAAAAGATCTATGACAATAAGAATCATGCAATCTATCCTACATGCTCACCCACTTGTTGGATCTTCAAGATTCTTCAACCACCATGCTCCTTAAGCTTCAAGGAAGGAGGTTCAATGGTGATGATGGATCTTTGATGGTTAGATCTAGGGGAGAAGAAGAGGATAGAGGGCTGGAAAATTTCAGCAATGGAGGACATTTGCAAAGAGGAGAAAAGAGAAATGAAGAAAGAGAGAGGGAGATGAGAGAGTTTCTCAAGTTGAAATGATTGCTTTCTTAGAAAAAGATGAATTTTTGAAAAGAGAAATAATCATTGCTCATGGGATAGGGTGGCTCATCATTGCCTAGAGAAGCTAATCTCATCATGGTTTTCTTGAGAAAAGAAGCCATCATTGCTAGCCTAAAGGTGGCTTACATGGGGAATAGTGCACATGGGGAAATGTGCAATCAGGTGGGTCCCACAAAAAATGCAATCAACGGTCCAAATAATGCGCGGCCCATAACTTTTGATGGACACGCCGGATTTACGCATGAGACACGACGCTGGAACCGCGACGATGATGCGGTCGCAATAGCATAGGTCTTGGGTCAATCCGAGTCGGGTCTACGTGACCAAACTCGAGGGTGACCGCAATCACTATCCGAAGGTCGCGGGTCGCCGAAATTTGACCGGTAGGACCGCGGGACCAAAATACACGAGATGCATACTCACACACACACATGCAAACATGTGAACTCGGGTCAGGTCTCACACCTTAGACCAGTCAAAGGTGTGATTTGCTCACTTATAAATCGAGTACGAATCTCAGAATAAAATATGAACTTTAAGCTAAATTAATTTGGTCTTCTGAGAGATAAGTCGGTGCTCCATATAAGTTAAGTGTGCATATTTAATATTCTCTTTCTTTAGCTTTCTTAATTGATTTTGTTTCTTCCATTCCAATCTAATCTGAAAAGAGGAATTGTTGTTTTCCCTTTTTTGGAATCAAAATCAATTAGAGCTAGCCCTTTTGTTTTAATTTAAAATCTATTAGAACCTAGAACCATTATAAAGTGAGTTTTGGACATTGAACTTTGACATTCAAATCTCTATTCCGACTTGGTTCTTCTGGGCTGCTACAACGAAGGAGAAAATCAGGTATTTTACAATTTGTGTAATTTACATTGTTTGGTTTTATTTGAGGTTGAGCTAGAAAAATCTCAAAGTTGTTGGTTATCTGAGGAGAGCTAGAAAACTCAGAAGTGAGGATTTTTGAATTGTGTAAGCCCTTTAAAAAAGGCACAATTGTGAAGGTTTTGGGTGAACCTATGAAAACCTATTTGATAGTGAACGCTAATATCCCCTGTGTGAGGATATTAGGAGTGGAGTAGCATTCTATGTGGCTGTTGTTTAACAGTTGGTGAACACACAGGCGAACCACTATAATTCTTTGTATTGTGGATGTGTGATTTATATTTCCTATCTTTTATCATTCAGAACTGTGGAATGTATGTGTGAATGTGAATGTTGTAATCATTTCATTTCAAGCACAGTGGGGAATGTTGTAATAATTTAGATTTACATTTCAGCATTACATTTTTGCTATCTCTTTATTATTACGTCGAGCTTTAGTTTCTCTATTTGTTCTAGAAATAAGGTTGTCCTACCATAAACTTTGGTTTTTGGTGTAAGGTTGTCCTTAGAACAATTTGCGTTTCTATTTCTCTATTTTAGGTTGCTTTACATTCCTATTCTGTGATTGCTATCTATTTTTTATTTCATATTCCGCTGTATTTATTTTTAATTTGGCATAGTCTTATTCACCCCCCCTCTAGGACATATAGCTTGGCCATTTCATATATCCACACCGTCCACCCATTTTTCGTGATCATTTTACAGCATGGGCTAAAAAATCAGGTAGGTCTAAAGCTCAGGTGGACCCCACCATAGAAAGCAACGGGGATTGAATACTTACCGTTGAAAACTTCTTTGGGACCACATAAGATTTGGATCTACCTCATTTTTAGGCCCATGCCATAAAATGAGGTTACAAAACAAATGAACGGTTTAGATATAACACATGTGTGTTATTCTCAATAGTTTCAAATGATGGTGAGTATATCCATTCAATGTACCACCGTATTACAAACAAAGCATGGAATTAAGCTTATCCCATGGTAACCGGGAACAATCCCTGCCATGGGTAATAATTATGTTTTTTGAATCCCATCTGACCTAATCCTTTCCAATGCAACTGGCCAAACAGGCCCTTAGGTTATAGGTTATAGGTTTAGGTTTAGGTTTAGATTAGGTATATGTTATAGGTTTAGGTTATAGGTTATAGGTTATAGGTTTAGGTTTTAGGTTTGGGTTAAGGTTATAGGTTTAGGTTATAGGTTATAGGTTATAGGTTTAGGTTTTAGGTTTGGGTTAAGGTTATAAGTTTGGGTTATAGGTTATAGGTTATAGGTTTAGGTTTTAGGTTTGGGTTAAGGTTATAGGTTTAGGTTATAGGTTATAGGTTAAGGTTATATGTTATAGATTTAGGTTAAGGTTTAGGTTAATGTTATAGGTTTAGGTTTAGGTTATAGGTTTAGGTTTAAGTTAAGGTTATAGGTTATAGGTTTAGGTTTAGGTTTAGGTTATAGGTTATAGGTTTAGGGATTTGAGAATAGGTTTAGGAATTCGGGTTTAGGTTATATGTTTAGGTTTAGGTGCAGGTTTAAGTTAAGTGAATTAAGTTTATGTTATAGGTTTAGGTTTAGGTTTAGGTTATAGGTTTAGGTTTAGGTTTAGGCTTAGGATTTTGGGATTCAGATTTGGGTTTGGGTTCGGGATTAGGTTTAGGTTTGGGTTATATGTTTAGGTTTAGGTGTAGGTTTAAGTTAAGTGAATTAAGTTTAGGTTATAGGTTTAGGTTTAGGTTTAGGTTTAGGATATAGGTTTAGGTTTTGGCTTAGGGTTTAGGAATTCAGATTCGGGTTCGGGTTTGAGATCGAGTTTAGGTTTGGGTTTTCAAGTTTAGGTTTAGGTTTAGGTTAGGGAGTTGAGATTAGGATTAAGTGTAGGTTTAGGTTTAGGGATTTGTGAATACGTTAGGTTATAGGTTTAGGTTTAGGTTAGGTTATAGGTTATAGGTTTAGGTTATAGGTTATTGGTTATTGGTTTAGGTTATAGGTTTAGGTTTAGGTTAGGTTATAGGTTATAGGTTTAGGTTATAGGTTATAGGTTATTGGTTTAGGTTAAGGTTATAGGTTTAGGTTATAGGTTATAGGTTATTGGTTTAGGTTAAGGTTATAGGTTTAGGTTATAGGTTTAGGTTTAGGTTAATGTTATAGGTTATATGTTTAAGTTATAGGTTATAGGTTAAGGTTATAGGTTGTAGGTTTAGCTTAAGGTTATATGTTTAGGTTATAGGTTTAGGTTTAGGTTTAGGTTATAGGTTTAGGTTATAGGTTATAGGTTATATGTTTAGGTTTAGGTTGTAGGTTTAGGGATTTGAGAATAGGTTTAAATTTAGGTTTAGGAATTTGGGTTAGGGTTCGAGTTATATGTTTGGGTTTAAGTGTAAGTTTAAGTTAAGTGAATTAAGTTTAGGTTATAGGTTTAGGTTAAAACATAAGATTTTAGAAGTTTTAGTCATGATTTTATGTCATATGGCTCACCTTGCCTGATTTTTGGGCATCAACGTGAACATTGGGCCCACATATGAACAGACTATATTTCATTAAAAAAAATCATAGCAAGATGAGCCTATCCTGGAAAGATTACCCTATCTTGGAAACATTTGTATTAGATCAGCCCTGTTGAGAGTAGGTCACACCATTTAAGGGTCCATTTAAGATTTATATATATGTATACTTCATTTATTGTCTCTAGACATAAAATTATCTGTTAAAATGGATGAACGGTGTGGATGAAATACATAAATAGCGATTGTTTACTATATTATGGTCCACGTGAGATTTAGATCCCACCATGATATATATGTTGTATCCAACCATCCATCCATTTGGAGAGATCATTTTAGGGCATGAGCTAAAGAATGAGGTAGATCTAAAGCTCAACTGGACCTCGAAACTAATTGGGGCCACAAAAGTTTTCGATCGAGTTGATATTTGTGTTGTCCCTTCTTTTGGTCTAGGTTTGTGTGAACTTACCAACAGATTAGATCTCAAATAACCATCATGGTGGGTTCCAAGAAGGAATCAACAGTCGGGGGCACTGTCCCCACCATGATGTTTAGTTTTTGGTGTAGGTATAGGTTTAGGGTTATACTAGGGTCTGCTCCATCAATTTTAAGCTAATACATAAACATGAGGCTGTCCACATGGCCAGGCCAATCCAATGTTGTCCATAGAAAATGGACAGCTTCGTCATGGTCATAACAACGGTTTCCACCTTCCAGGGACCCATACTCAACATTTGGATAGCTCCGATGCATATCTGGGTCTGCTCCATCAATTTTGAGCTAATACATAAACACGAGCCTGTCCAAATGGTCAGGCCACTCCAATACTATCCATAGGAAATAGATAGCTTCAATATGGTCATAACAGCAGTTCCCACCTTCCAGGGACCCCCTCTTAACATTCGGATATCTCTGACGCACATTCAAGTCTGCTCCATCAATTTCGAGCTAATACAATTAAATCCTAAATTAGTTACCCATCCAAGGTTGGATAGATTGTAATACTTTCATATTCTCATTTAAACGTCCACACTGAAAATCTAGTAGCATCTCCCCATACCTCTCCAGATAAGTTGATCTTACGTTACATTCCGATACCAAATATCTAAAGCAATGTAAAGATATTTGGCATTGGATACGGAACGGAAGAAACATATCCAGAGAGAAACGAAGAAATGGACCGCGGATCAGGCATGGACATTTAAATAGATTATATGAAAGCATACTATCTATCTAACCTTGAACTGTCCACAATGGGACAATTTGAGAGATTTTCATGCCACCAAAAACATACCATATCTATGTATGCCCACATAGAAATCCTCAAACGGGTAACTAATTATATACCTTACAAATCACAATTACAAGTCAAAGCTATAAACTAACTAATCACAATAATAATTTAAGACAAAAAAATGTAATACATATTAAGCATCACTAAATGAAAGTATAATAGTTTCTTGAAAAGATCAAATTACAAGCTCATTAAGGTTTGTAAGGACAATTTTAGGCAACAGAAGGCAATGGAACAATATACACATTTTATCTTCATACTAAGAATAAAAATACGATGCTAAGTAAACAAACATTTCTAACAAACTTTTACGTGAAAGAAAAGCTCTATAATGTAATATCTTAAAGTCAAATAAAAGACTTTAATGGATATTTTTATATCCCAGTACTTTGATGGGCGCAGGACAACTTTTGCTGAAGCAAGCCTTACACAGGCCTTGTTCATGGTACTGGAAGATGAGAAAGTCCTCATGTATAATGCTTCTGTCAACTACTTAAAACAAGAGATTTAATTCATATGCAAATGATAAATGTAAAATGAAGACAGGGATGCTCATCACCAAGAGATGAAAAAGTTCGTCATGTTAGTAGGCCTACAAATACCATGAAAGTTAGAGAAAGTATGTTTTTTAGGATTTCCTAAAGGTTGTCTATCCCTGGCTGTAGATGAGCATTTTAAGAGGTAAAAAGCTTTTCACTAATGGGTTTTATGCCAAATATCTACTATACGAAACCAGAGGGAGAAACAATGAAGAGTAACAAATCGAGGATATTAGCAGTGAAAGTAAAAATTACATGGTAACCGGATTGTAGGAAATCATATAAAAAATTTAGTGAATTATTTCTTACATGTATTAATATTCCATAACAAGAAATAACCAGAGTACAATAAACTAGTAGAACTCTGAATAACTTTCAATAAACAAAGTTCACTTTGTTTTTCCCAAGAGGTTCTAGTGTAATCTTCTACTTCCTGGAACAGAGATAAATATATCCAAAGGAGAAGATCTTATCAAAATGGGAGAAACATATAATGGCATGCATAAGATGCCTCAATTTTATAAAGGCTAAAAAAGGCATACGCTGCTACACTCTAATATTTTGCTCGTTATAATACCTCTAATTTCACCCTCTCTGGTTTCAAAAATAGGCATTGTAGTAAAGTAAGCAGATGTGTTTTTGTCTCCAGTATATCAACAAGCTTCTCTAATCAGTACAAAAACTCTATTGTAAATAACTATATTGTCATTAAAAGCCGCATGATGTTAGGTTTTAGTAAAAACAATGGTGATGCATTAAAGAGTTAAAAAATTTAAAAAAAAAAAAAAAAAACTTGTATAGAACAGAAAGTGATTTAAGACTATCATCTTTCATATATAATTGATGCTAGGGCCTGCACAGTATACTTGTCTTGCTTCCTGACTACCCTCTAAAGATAGCCTTTCTAATAGAATGTCTACTAATTAAACTGAAATTAAACCACTAAAAGATATCAAAAGAATACTCAGTATGAGAAGCTTGAACTTCTATTGAGTTAAAGATCTCTTTGGCTTGCACTTAAAGATCTTTGCCAGTTGTTCATGGATGGTTCCACCAACCCTTAATAAAACATGCACAATGGAAACTAAAGGTGATTCAGAAACATCTGCTTACATTTGCTATCAAAAGACTCAAGATAGATGACTAACATCGGCTTACATATGTCATGGAAAGACTTTGGACAGATGATTAACATATTACAGAGTGGAGAAGTCATTCATGATATCAAAGAGGATTAAGAGAATAATAACAATACAAGGATTTCACAATGGTTGACAAAAGCTAATCAGTAAGGCTCATGTTAAGATAATAATAATAATAATATTCGTGTTATGATGCAGCAAGCTACAATATGTTAAGATGTGAGCTTTTCTATCACTTCCTAGTAAATCAACCATTTTAAAAGAAAACCAAATAGATGGAATGGATGCTGGAATGAATAGGATGATACCTGAAATGTGTTGAAGTCCAACTACAGTAATGATGCACGCACATAGTAAGGCCCAAGGCCTAAATCAATATACACATATATAGACCTTAACTTTCTACAAATATTGAGTTACTGAACTATAATGTATATGACCTGCCCTAAAAATCATGCTCTTCCACTCCTAATGTAACACATACGTATACAATTAATGGATGGCTAGAAACACTTACACAGTTTTATAATTTTAATATAAAAATAAATAATTTTAGAATTTTTAGAAAAATTATTAAAATTTCTAGAATTAAAAAATTTATTGTAAAAATCATTTTATTGAAAAATAAATTTATCATTAAATATTTAAAATATGGTGCCAGTATGGGATCCAAAAATGAGAGGAATATAAATCTCGGGTGGACCATACCTATAACGCCCCATATTTTGAGGATCAAATAAAGCTCTACTCTCGAAATCCAGCACATCACTTTATTTAACATGCATAATGATATTCAGATCTCGTCCATATTAATGAGTTAAACATGAGTGAGATAGTAAAACAACATATCATACTCCGGATATAATTTAAATTAAGCAAGCGGAAGTCTAAAGTATATGTATTTAAGTATGTAAGTGTTTCACAAACTCCAGAGCATGAGTATGTAACCGGGCTGAATATATACATGTATCGTTCCAAAATATACAATATGTGGAAATGTAAGATGTCCATCTAAGTGAAAAGTTTTAGTTTCCTTGCGTATCAGCACGAAGTCTATATAGATCCGTCCGAGAGCTGAAAGTAGGAGGACTCCTCCTCATCCATAAAGTTCAGCTCCGCTGTATAGACTTCATCAACACCTACATCTAAATCAAAGTCCAATTAGTATTTTAAAACACTGTCCCAGGGTGAGAGTGAGTGATCAACTCAGTGGTACTATAAGGCAAAGGTTAATATGTTATCAAGTCAATCAAGTAGTAATGATAAAACAACATAACAATCACTTCCTAATAACTCTTGTTAATGTAGGAATGGAGTGCAAGTAATGATATATGCCCTCACATCAAAGCTCTCTCAAAAGTGACTCTGACAACCTATTTCGCATATGACAGCACTGCCTCCCGTGCAACTTCGTCGCCTTTAAAGTACATCCTAACTAATGTAATGTGATGCATGGTCATGTTAGCCGAGTACTTAATTAAGCTTATTCATACAACAGATTTGGGAAGCTAGGGTACCTCTCTTTATATCATTGACCCGAACCGAAGGATCCATCTAGGTTCGTCACTCCTAGTTAAACACATAGAATAGGCAAGTTGTAGGGCATCACTCCTAATGAAAAACAATCGATAGGAAAATTTAAAAGTTTATACTCGCGATCACTACGGGAGGCTCGTCACCTCAGCGTAGGCTGACAACACGAACATGGTGTCCCATACCACCATGCCTGACTCACTAGTTTGAGTTGCTTATTAGTCACTTTGGGGAGGCTCGTCATCCCAACGTGGGCCAACAACTCGAACACGGTGTCCCATACCAGCATGCCCGGCTCATGAGTCTTAGCGAATCGTGGTACCATGGTTAAAGTGGGCCTTTATACTAGAAAGGGGTACTTTAGATTCAAGCAGTGGTGTCCATACATGGTAAACACACAATAGGCCAATCGATTTATTAAACAAGTTTGATTGGTACGAGCACACGCTAACTTAATCAACATGGAGCGCATAAGCACCCCTCGTGGCCTAACCACTGTAGACAATCATCGTGCAACCCGGATTCATCGAATATATTCAATGTGGCGAGACTAATTCGGCCACTCGAATGAGGACTGTTACCGATTTCCTGGGCTACGCTGTAGCCCCAATCTTAGTTAGATGCAATAGGTAAACACATGTGATAATTATTTAAGCATTTAATAAACAATCCAAGTAAATTCCTTATTTAAGCATTTCATCAAACACATTGAACATATTACCTAACACTTGCATTTTATCCGTAAATTGCCTAGAGGCAAATAAGATTACATGAAAGAAACTATACATATGAATAATGTAATTAAGAATCCTATCTTAATACTCTTAATAAATACAAATCATCAACAATTTCTCATTCAGACAATTTATCAAACACTTTGGCCCACGACTCACCTACTTCATAGGGTAAGTTCCCTGACATTGGATTTATGCCAGGATGTGATTTCGGTGCGATTGGATAGGTTGATCGACCGTGGAGGACCCGTGTCAAATCAACAGTCATACTTACTCGATCAAGGCCACAGTTATACGAATGTGTGTAGGGTAATTTTCTTTTCCCATAGATGAAGTTTGGTCAGAAACTAACGGTCCTAAATCCTCGATTTCACGTGAGAGTGAATGACCCAATTCACTTAAGTTACATTTCATTTTCTAAAGATATTCGCGTTTCTCACACACTTCACTTAGGGTTCAAGTTGTGCATTTCTGGACACCATATGGGCTCGATTCCCGTAATGGTTGTCAAGCCTAGTAAGATAGATATAATCCTATAGTTTCGTGGTCATCGGACTCTTGACCTACGGTTTAGGTCTGATAAGGTGGTCATCGGACTCTCGACTTGTGGTTTAGGTCCGATAGGAGGTTTCAATGTACTCCCAAGAGCGATAGGCTCTTAGGATTTCTCTTAGGTCTTTAAGTGACATTGAGTCAGTAGTATTAATGGTTTTAGACCTTCTCCTTTATGGGTATGGTGGACTGAGCTAAATCCACTGATTATTTAGTTTTGTACTTGATTAATTTCCATCTAAGTTACGGCTGGACATGGTCCTTAGGTGGTTCTGCTTGGGGTGGTACTTGGGTCCTTGTACGGATTTTTCCAAGATGTTACAATCTACCCCCCTTAAAGAAAAATTTCATCCCCGAAATTAGTAACTTTTCATACTCCTCGAGGATCTGAGGGTAGTTCTTATGGACTTCGGCTTTTATTTCCCAATTAGCCTCCTCCTTAGTGTGGTGTGTCCATAACACTTTCAAGAGCGGGATGACTTTACTATCTAGCACTGGTTCCTTCCTATCTAGAACACGTGTTGGTCGCAGTACATAGGTAGCATCGTCACTGAGCTACACTTGCTCCCATTTGATAATATGGGTAGGGTTAAGAACATATTTCTTTAACATCGATACATGAAATACGTTGTGCACGCCTGCGAGTGGTGTGGGCAAGACGAGGTGGTATGCTACCACACCCACTCGGTCTAAAATTTGGAACGGGCCCATGAATCTCGACATGAGTTTCCATTTTCTACCAAAATGGAGTACTCCTTTCATTGGGGAAACCTTAAGGAATATATGGTCCCCAACTTCAAATTCCAACTGCCTCCATCTCGTATCAGCGTAACTCTTCTGTTTACTTTGGTCTATAAGGAGTCGATGTCTGATAATATCGATCTTCTCTCAGGTTGCCTGAACTAGATCTGGGCCAACCAAACTCTTCTCGCCAACTTCCCAACAATGTGGACCTCGACATAAGCGTCCATACAGGGCTTTGTAAAGAGACATGCCAATGCCTGTTGTTATAAACAAACTTGGTATAAGGGAGACAGTCATCCCACCTATCCTTGAAGTCAAGTATGCACGCTCGCAACATGTCTTCGAGTATCTGATTCACCCATTCCGTCTGCTCATCGGTTTGTGGGTGGAACACGGTACAGAACTTCAGTTTTACTCCCATTGCTTCTCGAATTCAAGTCCAAAAAATAAACATGAATTATATGTCTTGGTCCGACATAATCTCTATAGGAACCCCATGCAGTCGTACTATCTCCTTGATGTACAGCTTAGCTAGAACATCTACTGAATTAGAAACTCTAATTGAGAGGAAATGAGCCAATTTCGTCAACCGGTCTACAATCACCCAAATGGAGTCATGCCCCTTTCTCATATTTGGTAACCTGGAAATGAAATCCATAGATATGAAATCCCACTTCCACTCGGCTATGAGCATGAGCTGAAGTTACCAAGAGGTTGGCGATGTTCGGCCTTGACTTGCTGGCACGTGAGGCATCGGGACACAAAGTTTACTATTTGTGCCTTCATATTGTCCCACCAGTACGAACGCTTCATTTCTCGATACATCTTTGTACTACCCGGATGCATCGCTAACTTTGAATTGTGTGTGGCCTCTAAAACCTGTCTCCTCAAGTTGTTACAGTTCGGGACGCATAGGCGGCCACGATACCGCAAACCTCCATCCAAGCCAATCCTCCATTCTTATTCTTCACTATCATTTGCATGTTCTCTCATCTTTATTAAAGCTCATCTTCCCTCTGAGCCACAATGATCCGGTCATTAATAAGTGGCTGCACGTGGAAGTGTGCGACACTCTCGAATGGCTCCTCTATTGTCAGCTTTTGTTCAAAATCTCACTCGAATTCCACCATATTCCACTCTCCTATCATCAGTGGGGCCGCAAATTCTATAGTTTTCTTATGGCTCAACGCATCGGCTACAAGGTTGGCCTTACCAGGATGGTAGGAGACCTCAAACTTGAAGTCTTTCAGGGTCTCTATCCAACGTCGTTGCCTCATATTTAGGTCCCTCTGTGTAAAGATGTACTTGAGGCTCTTGTGGTCGTAAAAGAGCTAGAACTCCTCTCCATAGAGGTAATGTCTCTAAAGCTTAAGTGAAAAAATGATTGTTGCCAATTTCAAGTCATGAGTGGGGTAGTTTTCTTCATGTTTCCTCAACTGTCGTGAGGCATAGGTGATCATTCTATCCTCCTGCATAAGTACACCCCCCAAACCAACTCGAGAGGCGTCGATGTAAATAGTGTATTTGACCCCTTGCTTTGGCAGTACTAGCATGAGTGCAGACGTCAGATTGTCCTTTAATTCCTGAAAGGCTGCCTCGTTCTAAGAAAACTTAAGATCTTTCTGAGTGAGTTGAGACAACAGTTGGGCTATCTTGGAGAAATCCTTAATGAATCGGCGATAATAGCCGGCCAGCCCGAGGAAACTCCTCACTTCTGTAATTGAGCCGGGCTGCTCCTAGTCTTGTACTGCAGTCACCTTAGCAAGGTCCATGGCGATTCCTTCCTTGGAAACCACGTGCCATAAGAACTTAACTTCTTCCTTCCAGAGGTTGCATTTTCGGTACTGTGCAAATAACTGATTCTTCCTGAGAGTATTAAAGACTGCTCATAGGTGTTCTTCTTGATCTTTCCAACTCTTTGAGAATATCAAAATGTCATCTATGAATACGATGACGAATCGGTATAGATACGGCTGAAATACCTGGTTCATGAGATCCATGAATATGGCCGGTGCATTTATAAGTCCAAACGACATCATGAGGAATTCGTAGTGCCCGAAGTTGGTCCTGAAAGCTATTTTCTACACATCTTCATTCCTAACATACAACTGATGATACCCTGACTGTAAGTCTAACAGATCATCGATCTTGGGCAGAGGATACTTGTTTTTCATCGTGACATGATTTAGCCTGCGATAATCTATATACAACTGCAGCGATCCATCCTTCTTTTTCACAAATCATACAGGTGCTCCCTAAGGAGATACGCTCGGCCATATAAAACCCGAGTTTAATAAATCATCAATCTACTTCCTCAATTCCTCCATTTCACACGGAGGCATGCGGTACATCGGTAAGGAGATCAGTGTCGTGCCTGGTACAAGGTCGATGGTAAAGTCAATCTTGCACTGAGGAGGTAGTCTAAGGATCATTCTGAACATGTCCATGAAATCTTGGACTACTGGCATGTCCCCAAGTGAAAGACCATCGCAATTTTCCAATAGGGAAGCATAACAATGAATGCGGTAAGGACAACTGACCTGAACTGGGAAGGTTAAGGTCATGCCCTTGGGCCCATTGACATGCATGTTCGAGACACTCTTTCACTATTCTGCTCAGTTCGCATGGACATGTTCACTACCTCAGCATAGTTGGGAATGCTAGAATAACACAGCTTGGTGCGGATATCAGCCCGCAACCCTTCTAAAAATCAACACATTATCATCGGCTCGTCTGCCAAAATCAAAGGAGCATATCTAGCCAGCTCTGTGAAACGGTTCTCATATTCTGACACTGACATTCCCCCCTGCCAGAGGTGGAGGAATTTGCCTTCCTTTTCATTACGGTAATTGAGGGGGAAATACTTCTTGTGGAAGTGTACTTCGAATTCGTCACACGTCCATGTAAATCCTATAGGAATGGTTCAAAGAACACTGTCTCACCACAGGCTAGCTTCCTTCTCAAACATATATGTGACTAGCTTAACCTATTCTGCCTCGGTGCAGTGCAACGGCCTCAACATCTTGGAAATGTGATCCAACCAATACTCGGCCTCGTCGGGTCTATGAGTACCCGTAAAAGTGGGTGGATGGAGGCGTTGAAAGTGCTCGAACGGGCCACTTGTAGTCATAGCCCTAGTAGGCTATACGGGTGGCATCGGTGGGGCCACGTTCATGTTTTGTGCGATGGCCCCCGCTATAGTTGCCAAAACCTGTCATTGTTGTTACATTAAGAGCATTATTTGCTCCAACCTATCAGGAGGAGAGGCCACCTGAGGCATGTGGGGCATTGACAAAGACGTACGGTTCTGACCCAGACCCGATGGTGCACTCAGTGTTGGCCCATTTGTGGGGCCAGAGGCCGGTTGGGAATCCAGCAAGGTCTCGCTACTTGGACCTAAATTGGGGTCCGTTTGGCTATCACTTGGGTGAGGGGCCCCATCATTCATTCTACCAAGTGGGAGACGTGCCATGTTCCGAGTAGTTTTGGGAGGCATTCCCTATATACATTATAGGGTGCAACATTTACAGGATTAGGATAACATCATCCACTTTTTTTCTAAACATTTTGTACATTTCTAAACCAAGAAGCTTCATGCATTTCATTTAACAAAATTTGTCACAGTTGCATATGATGTGGTATTACATGCACTATGATAGAGGATGCATGTAAGCTAATTAATAAAAGCTTTAACACTTACTAACCTAACATCCAAACTAAGCCTATCCAAGGCTATTACAAAAAGCAAGAAAAACAAGCACAAACATACGACTAGTCCTTCAATTCTGGCAAAGGCGGAGGTGCTCCCTTATCCTACATACAGCACAGGAGGGCCTTTAGGGTGTGAGACATTCTCTTAAACTTTTGTTTCAGGTAGGCCCAGTTTTCCTCGAACTTCTGCTTTAACTAGGCTTGATTTTCTTCAATCTTGGCCATGCGGGCTTTTAAGGCGGCTCGGTCATGGCAGTCCTCACGAGTAGTAGGAGGTCCCCCGTCTGAATCATGGGCCTCCTCTTCTTCTTCCTGTCCCTCTTCTTCACTACCTTCCTCTTCTTCACTATCTTCCCCTTCTTCACTGCCTTCCTCTTTTTCTATCTCTTCTTCTATCTCATCCCTGTACTCATCAATTCTGGCCTGGCGTTGCCTGGGGCCTATCTTCATATTGTTAAGTGTAGTCTCATTGATGAAGTGGATAGGTGCAAGGTTGTCCATGTGAAGCCTGAATCCGAAGTTACAGGCAATTTTGCAGATGAGTCAACCGAATGGGAGGGATGCGTCCCCCCGAGTAGATCGTGCAATACTAATTATCTTAGTCAAGGTGAAAGTAGGTAGGCACACTTTTTCTCCCTGCCCAACTCTGTACAGGAAGTTCACCATAAATCTAGTTCATTCTGTGTAGTTGCTCCATCTAGGATACACGTTGTACATGCATATGTGGAGCAAGCAGAAATCCTCTGTCATACTTATCGATGTAAGGCTATTTCCTCGCCTCCAATCAATAAGTTGGCCATAAAGGAAACATTTATGGCGATTTCTCTCCTGTTCACCAGCGAGATTAGTATCCCTAGCATGTACCACACCACGCTCTATTCCCATGATAAGGGCCATGACATCCACATCGACTCTAGTTTCAGTTCTCCCCAATGGAATGGTAAACTAGAGAGGCTCAAGAGTTGGGTCCCTTATGTGTGCATAGAAGCTCGTATGATCCCTTCACTACCATGTGTTTTTCCTTCAAATATGGGACCTCACCCATTCTCCAGGAGGATGTTGATCACTGGATATAACCCAAATAACTTCTCATCAACGTGAGCTTCAAACACAACCTTGCGTTCATGGAACTTATCGAGTTCCGCGCCCGCCGATAGAGACCTTTCTATCGAGATTCGAGGGTCGAGGTCCCGTTTTGACCTTTGCTTGGTGCTTGCCCTTGTCTCAGCACTTGTCTTCTTCTTAGAATGACTTGGACTACTAGGTCTGACTTCATCTGGGGCCACTTTCTTCTTTCCCATAAGGGAAAGGAGTGTTGAAATGAGAAAATGGTGGTTACAATTCAAAGAAAGCCATTGAGATGAAAAAAAAAACTTGAGTATGAAGTGGATTTGAAAGTTTAAAGGTTATGAGACACAAAAAGGAGGGTTTTATGTTCAAATGGGTGAGAATAAGGAGATGGGAAGATGTAAAGGATAGTTTTAAAGGAATAGTGGTGGAGGGGTGTAGGATGTAGAAGAAAAGAGGGATTTGAGTGTATGAAAATGAGGATTTGAGAGAGAAAGAGAGTTTTTGGGAAGTTTGGAGGTGTTTGTGGGGTAGGAAAAGGGTGGAATGAAGAAAGAGGGAGGTTTTGAGGGTTAACTGGGGCCCCCCACACGTGGGAGGGACCCACCAAGGACAGCCAGGGGCAGCGCGCCCTCGATCCTGGGGTGCCGCCGCGCCCCTCTAGACAGGGCTGATAGTGAGCTGTTGATCAGGCAGTGCCACCGCACTCATCTGGAGGGTCTGGCAGTGGCACCACCCTGGGGCAGTGGCCACCCCCTCCCAGGGTGGCATTTTGATGTGTGGGACCCCCTGGGCCTTACCAAATCTCATGCTTTGGGGTCTTAAGCCCGCACGGTCCATTTTCATAGCTCAACGCACCCGTATTCATGCCTTTTGGGTCTGTTTCAGGTTTGGAAATCGTCAACTAACGACTTAAACCCGTCAATTGATGGCCCGTAGGTGACCTGGGTCAATGCCCGTGATCCAAGTCCCTCAGGTATGCGTTGTGGACTAAACTACAACATTTGGTCTCGCCCGTCAGTGAAACCTTGGGATCTTAATGCGGTCTCTAAATTTCATTGCTCCCTTCCTAAGTCAGAGTGCGTTAGAGTGCGTCATGTTATCTATAACCCAGGTCTAGTTTAATCCAAATCATGCTCTAATACCAACTTGTAACGCCTTGAATTTCAAGAGTCGAGCAAAGCTCTACTCCCGAAATCTAGCACATCACTTTATGTAACATGGATAATGATGTTTACTCCTCATCCATATAAATGAGTTAAACATGAGTGGGATTATATTAAAACAATATATGAAACTTCGGATATAATTTAAATTAAGCAAGCAGAAGTCTGAAGTATTTGTATTTAAGTAT
Organism: Magnolia sinica; assembly: GCF_029962835.1. NCBI lineage: Eukaryota > Viridiplantae > Streptophyta > Magnoliopsida > Magnoliales > Magnoliaceae > Magnolia > Magnolia sinica. The sequence continues at coordinate 59,653,662 of NC_080589.1, read as the reverse complement.
GTAAGTGTTTCACAACCTCTAGAGTATGAGTATGTAATTGGGCTGAATATATACATGTATTGTTTTAAAATGAACAAAATATGCAAATGTAAGACGTCCATCTAAGCCAAAAGTCCCAGTGTTCCCTGTGTATCAGCACGAAGTCTACATAGACCCGCCCGAGAGTTGAAAGTAGGAGAACTCCTCCTCATCCATAAAGTTTGGCTCCGCTTCTTAGACTTCATCAACACCAGCATCTAAATCAGAGTCTGGTTGGTGTTTTAAAACACCATCCTAGGGTGGGAGTGAGTGATCAAATTAGTGGTTCTATAAGATAAAGGTTAACATGTTATCAAGTCAATTAAGCAGTAATGATAAAACAATATAACAATCACTTCCTAACTACTCTTGTTAAAGCAGGAATGGAGTGTAAGTAATGATGTGTGCCCTCACATAAAAGCTCCCTCAAAAGTGACTCCGACAACCTATTTTGCATATGACAGCACTACCTCCCATGCAACTTCATCGCCTTCAAAGCACATCCTAACTAATGCAATGCGATGTATGGTCGTGTTAGCTGAGTACTTAATGAAGCTTATTCATACAATAGATTCAGGAAGCTAGGGTACCTCCCTTTATATCATTGACCCAAATCGAAGGATCCATCTAGGTTTGTCACTCCTAGTTAAAAACATATGATAAGCAAGTTGTAGGGCATCACTCCTAATGAAAAACAGTTGATACACTAAAAGAAAACTCACTTTTAATGACAAAAAATTTCATCGCTAAATCCACTTTTTTCGTAGGTAAAATGTTTTACCAATGAAAATTTTCGTCGGTAAAAGACCGATAGTAAAGGCTTTTACCGACGAAAAAAAATTTCATTGGCAAAGGTAAGACTTTTACTGACGAATTTTTTCGTCGGCAAAAAATAAGTAAAAAACTTTTACCGACGATTTTTTTCGTAGGTAAAAATATTTACAGAACTATTATCAACGAAATTTTTCGTCAGTAAAAAATAAGTAAAAAAATTTTACCGATGAAATTTTTCATAGGTAAAAATATTTACAAAACTTTTACCGACGAAATTGTTCGTAGGTAAAAATATTTACAAAACTTTTACCGACGAATTTTTTCGTCGGTAAAAAATTAGTAAAAAACTTTTACTGACAATTTATTTTGTAGGTAAAAATATTTCACGGTACTTTTACCTTTGAAAATTATTGTAGGTAAAAATATTTACAGAACTTTTACCGACGATTCTTTTCGTTGGTAAAAATATTTCACGATACTTTTACCTATGAAACTTGTCTAGGTAAAAATATTTACAAAACTTTTACCAACAAATTGTTTCGTCGGTAAAAATTAAGTAAAAAACTTTTACCGATGAGTTTTTTCATAGGTAAAAATATTTACAAAAATTTTCCCTACGAAAAGTTTCGTAGGTAAAAACGTGGATGAGACTTTTACCTACGAAAAGTTTCTTAGGTAAAAAACGTGGATGAGACTTTTACCTATGACAAATTTCGTAGGTGAAAGTCTCTTTTTTTTTTTCAATATTCCTGATATACACCTGTCATAATATATTTCATCATAATCTTCCTGGTATACACCTGTTATATAATATATTTCATCATATTCACATTCACATCCATCTAAACCCAAATTACGTAAATCCATCCAAACATAAACTACATTCATCCAAATATAAACTACATCTATCCAAACACAAACAATCTTATCCACATCACATTCATCCACGCATAAATACATATAAGTTTAACATCATAAATAAAATAGAAAAAATTATTCATAGCCTATTTCCTGGTGGGTCTCACAAAATTCAGTGTGGTGAACACATCACTGACTGTGCACACACACCTAGGTCCTTACTCATGCCTTCATGGTAGATTCAAAATAGTTTCAATACAAGGTCATGAGTTCAAGTACCCATTATGGTCCTAAGCAACTCTGGTGTGTGAGTGTGTGTTAAAAGAAAAAGAAAGAAAGAAAATGCTAATTTATCTTTTTGGGTTGAGCCTAATGGTACTTGGTGATTTCTCATCAGGTGGAAATTATTATTAGTTGTTTTTAGAAAGGTGAGATTAGGCCACTTATAATTATATTAACATGATAAAATGTTGTACGTGAGCAGAGACCACAAAATAAATAATCCTATGGAAAAAACAAATGAAAAGAGAGAACATATGAGAGATGATCCTTATCACCTTTGATGGATTCAAGCTGCATATGCCCTACCCAACTTCCCATAAGGAGAAATGGGTCTTGGAATAATGTTGGTGACAAATCCACCTTGTCTATTAATATTATCATATTGTGTTAGGACATGACTCTAAGAGATAAATCCAAATCTCAAATAATCTATGCTATAAGAGATAGTGGAGATGGAAATAGATGCATTGTGATGCTTGAGTTCGAGTATGCGTGCCAACAAAGCAAGATTTTCTTGTTTGTTGCCATGTGATTGGGCTACATTATTACATCAGTTGGGTTCGGGTTCGAGATCGGGTTTAGGTTTGGGTTCTCAAGTTTAGGTTTAGGTTTAGGTTAAGGAGTTGAGATTAGGATTAGGTGTAGGTTTAGATTTAGTGATTTGAGAATACATTTAAGTTATAAGTTTAGGTTTAGGTTTTAGGTTAGAGGTTTAGGTTTAGGTTTTAGGTTTAGGTTAAGGTTAGGTTATAGGTTATAAGTTTAGGTTATAGGTTATAGGTTAAGGTTAAGGTTATAGGTTTTGGTTTAGGTTAAGGTTATAGGTTTAGGTTAAGATTAAGGTTTAGGTTTAGGTTATAGGTTTATGTTAAGGTTTAGGTTTAGGTTATAGGTTTATGTTAAGGTTTAGGTTTAGGTTATAGGTTATAGCTTTAGGGAATTGAGAATAGGTTAAGGTTTAAGTTTAGGAAATTGGGTTCGGGTTCGGGATCGGGTTTAGGTTTGGGTTTTCAAGTTTAGGTTTAAGTTTAGGTTAGGGAGTTGAGATTAGGATTAGGTGTAGGTTTAGGTTTAGGGAATACATTTAGGTTTTAGGTTTAGGTTTAGGTTATAGGTTTAGGTTTAGGTTTAGGTTTAGGTTAGGTTATAGGTTAAGGTTTAGGGAATTGAGTTTAAGTTATAGGTTATAGGTTTAGTTTATAGGTTATATGTTATATGTTATATGTTAAGGTTTAGGTTATAGGTTAAGGTTTAGGTTATAGGTTTAGATTTAGGTTGTAGGTTTTGGGATTTGAGAATAGGTTTAGGTTATAAGTATAGGTTTAGGTTGATGTTGTAGGTTATAAGTTTATGTTAATGTTGTAGGTTATAGGTTTAGGGATTTGAGAATATGTTTATGTTTTAGGTTTAGGTTTATTTTTTATGTTAAGGTTAAGGTTATAGATTTAGGTTTCGGTTTAGTTTTAGGTTATAAGTGTAGGTTATAGGTTTAGGTTTAGGTTAGGTTATAGGTTATGGTTTAGGGAATTGAGTTTAGGTTATAGGTTATAGGTTTAGGTTATAGGTTATAGGTTATAGGTTAAAGTTTACATTATAGGTTTAGGTTTAGGTTATAGGTTTTGGGATTTGAGAATAGGTTTAGGTTATAAGTATAGGTTTAGGTTAATGTTGTAGGTTATAAGTTTAGGTTATAAGTTTATGTTAATGTTGTAGGTTATAGGTTTAGGTATAGGTTTAGGTTTAGAGATTTGAGAATACATTTTGGTTTTAGGTTTAGGTTTAGATTATAGGTTTAGGTTTAGGTTATAGGTTATAGCTTTAGGGAATTGAGAATAGGTTAAGGTTTAGGTTTAGGAAATCGGGTTTGGGTTTAGGTTTGGGTTTAGGTTTTAGGTTATAGGTTAATGGTTTGGGTTATAGGTTTAGGTTTAGGTTATAGGTTTAGGTTAAGGTTATAGGTTTGGGTTTGGGTTTGGGTTTTCAAGTTTAGGTTTAGGTTTAGGTTAGGGAGTTGATATTAGGATTAGGTGTAGGTTTAGGGAATTGAGAATAGGTTAAGGTTTAGGTTTAGGTTATAAGTGTAGGTTATAGGTTTAGGTTTAGGTTAGGTTATAGGTTATGGTTTAGGGAATTGAGTTTAGGTTATAGGTTAAAGGTAATAGGTTAAGGTTTAGGTTATAGGTTTAGGTTTAGGTTATGGTTTAGGTTTAGGTTACGGGTTTTGGGATTTAAGAATAGGTTTAGGTTATAAGTATAGATTTAGGTTAATGTTGTAGGTTATAGGTTTAGGTTATAAGTTTATATTAATGTTGTAAGTTATAGGTTTAGGTTATAGGTTTATGTTTAGGTTTAGGTTTAGGGATTTGAGAATACATTTAGGTTTTAGGTTTAAGTTTAGGTTATAGGTTTAGGTTATAGGTTTAGGTTTAGGTTTAGGTTTAGGTTATAGGTTATAGCTTTAGGGAATTGAGAATAGGTTAAGGTTTAGGTTTAGGAAATCGGGTTCGGGATCGGGTTTAGGTTTGGTTTTAAGTTTAGGTTATAGGTTATAGGTTTAGGTTAAGGTTATAGGTTTTAGTTTGGGTTTGGGTTTTCAAGTTTAGGTTTAGGTTTAGGTTAGGGAGTTGATATTAGGATTAGGTGTAGGTTTAGGTTATAGGTTAAAGTGTGGAGAATTGAGAATACGTTAAGGTTTAGGTTTAGGAAATCGGGTTTGGGTTTGGGTTATGGTTTAGGTTCGGGTTTTCAAGATTAGGTATAGGTTAAGGAGTTGAGATTAGGATTAGGTTTAGGTTTAGGTTTAGGGATTTGAGAATACATTTAGGTGATAGGTTTAGGGTTTAGGTTTAGGTTATAGGTTTAGGTTAAGGTTATAGGTTTAGGTTATAGGTTTAGGTTTAGGTTTAGGAAATCGTGTTCGGGTTCGGGATCAGGTTTAGGTTTGGGTTTTACGTTTAGGTTAAGGTTACAGGCTTAGGTTATAGGTTTAGGTTTAGGTTATCAGTGTAGGTTATCAGTTTAGGTTTATGTTTGGTTATAGGTTAAGGTTTAGGGAATTCGGGTTCATGTTCGTTTTCGGGTTCGGGTTCGGGTTCGGGTTATATGTTTGGGTTAAGGTGTAGGTTTAAGTTAAGTGAATTAAGTTTAGGTTATAGGTTTAGGTTTAGGTTTATGTTATAGGTTTAAGTTTAGGCTAAGAGTTTAAGGATTCATATTCGGGTTAGGGTTAGGTTTGGGCTTTCAAGTTTAGGTTAGGGAGTCGAGATTAGGATTAGGTGTAGGTTTAGGTTTAGAGATTTGAGAATACATTTAGGTTTTTGGTTTAGGTTTAGGTTTTGGTTATAGGTTTAGGTTTAGGTTATATGTGTAGGTTATAGGTTTAGGTTTAGGTTAGGTTATAGGTTAAGGTTTATGGAATTGAGTTTAGGCTATAGGTGATAGGTTTAGGTTATAGGTTAATGTTTAGGTTTAGGCTATAGGTTTAGGTTTAGGTTATAGGTTTTGGGATTTGAGATTAGGTTTAGGCTTCAAGTATAGGTTTACGTTAATGTTGTAGGTTATAAGTTTATATTAATGTTGTAAGTTATAAGTTTAGGTTTAGGGATTTGAGAATACATTTACATTTTAGGATTAGGTTTAGGTTTAAGGATTTGAGAATACGTTTAGGTTTTAGGTTCAGGTTTAGGTTTTAGGTTTAGGCTAAGGTTATAGGTTTAGGTTTATACTAGGGTCTGCTCTAACAATTTCAAGCTAATACATAAACACGGCCTGTCAAAATGGTCAGGCCACTCCAATGTTGTCTATAGAAAATGGACAACTTCATCATGGTCATAACAGCGGTTCCCACCTTCCTGGGACCCCCAATCAACATCCGAATAGCTCCGACGCACATCCGGGTTTGCTCCATCAATTTCAACCAAATTCATAAACACGGCCTGTCTAAATGGTTATCATAGTCATAACAGCGGTTCCCACCTTCCAGGGACCCCCGATCAACATTTAGATAGCTCTGACGCATATCCAGGTCTGCTCCATCAATTTCGAGTAAATACATAAATACGACCTGTCTAAATGACCAGGCCACTCCAATGCTGTCCATAGGAAATGGACAACTTCCCCATGGTTATAACAGCGATTCCCACCTTCCAGGGACCTCCGCTCAACATCCAGATAGCTCCGACGCACATTGGGATCTTAACAGAGAGAAATAAAAACACAGAAAAATAGATTCAAACGAAATCATGCATCAAAAAAACATTGAGGGATTTAAGAAACAAGGTAGACATATATAAGATCTCAAACTAAGAACATGATTAGAAGCATTTAGGAGAAATGCATTAAGATCAAAGCCATTTTCTAGCCATAGATAACATCAAACAAGCCATGCAAAAAACAACAGACCAAAACACAAAAACAAAGGATCGATGGAAATATCAGACATATCAAGTAAGAAAAACCAGATTCGAAGTGAAAATCAGATGAAATACTTTAAATGGAGAAAAATATCACATCATAGTGGCATAAGTCCTTGTCCTCAACTATATCGACAAGGAAGTGGTTCACATAGACCACGCACTTTGAGCCAGGAGTTCCGAACCCGGGCCGAGCCAGGAATCGGATCGCCTTCTTCGATGATGGTGGCGGCAGCTGCTGCGCCAGTACTGGTGCGGGCGCCGTCGACAGTGCTAGCAAAGAACGTTCCTCTAAGGACACACGCCGCTTGAAATCGCGACTTAAAGAGGAAGAAGACGCAGAAGCAGTCTTCTTTCGGTCCTTTTCTCTCTGGTCGTGCCTTATTCCTCACAAATCATTTTAGTGGGTGAAGGTATCTGTACACAAAACTACTATGTTATATGTATGAAAACATGGATATAGGTAACTTATGGAATGAATAAAAATTTTAATAGTTTCTACCACCTTTTGATCGGATACATCCAATGAAATTGTACTGGGCCTGCAAGTTTCGCCTTGTGTGGTAAGTGAATCGCTAGGTGTACCATGACATCGAAAAACGCAGACAATTGCTCTTAGCTCACATCCAACTCTTATCCATCTCTACAATGAAAAGACTAGAGTCAATTTATAGAAATAGGTTTAAGATTAGGCTAGGTTATAGGTTTAGGTTATATGTTTAGGTTTAGGGAATTGAGAATAGGTTAAGGTTTAGGTTTAGGAAATTGGGTTTGGGTTCGAGATCAGGTTTAGGTTTGGGTTTTCAAGTTTAGGTTTAGGTTTAGGTTAGGGAGTTGAGATTAGGATTAGGTGTAGGTTTAGATTTAGGGATTTGAGAATACATTTAGGTTATAGGTTTAAGTTTAGGTCATAGGTTATAGGTTAAAGTTATAGGTTTAGGTTATAAGTGTAGGTTATAGGTTTAGGTTTAGGTTAGGTTCTAGGTTAAGGTTTAGGGAATTGAGTTTAGGTTATAGGTTATAGGTTTAGGTTATAGGTTAAGGTTTAGGTTATATGTTAAGGTTTAGGTTTAGGTTTAAGTTATAGGTTCTGGGATTTGAGAATAGGTTTAGGTTATAAGTATAGGTTTAGGTTAATGTTGTAGGTTATAGGTTATAAGGCATGTCATTATTTGCTCATATTGCATCCTTTATGATACATAAGAAACATAGGCAAATAGGCACTCTCACACTTCCAATAATCAAACATACATTTCATGCCCAAACATCAAACATTAGAACAAAATTAAAATAAAAAAGCCTAAGATGAACTTCAATATGGAACTGCATGCAGTGATGATACCATAAAAGGCATAACATCAAACATCTATAGAGGAACCCAAGTTCATTCAATAGATCTCAAAAAATGAATCATAACTAGAGAGTTTCCAAATGTGCTAAAAAATAAATCAGGTTCAAAGAAAAACAAAAAAAAAAAAAAAAAAAAAAAAAAAAAAAAAAAAAAAAAAGAGAGAGCAAAAAGGAGGAAAAAAAATGAAAGCAAAGCATGAGTGGGTTAGCAGAACCAACACTTATTTATAAGAAACTTACTAACAAGTAGCATTTGATGGAAGATTTTTATTTTCATTCCTCCTCACAATCTTAGGCAGTGACAAGTTTCATTAGCATTGCCTTCCCATATAGTAGAAAACTATGGAAAGTTTGTTTTCAAAATTTACTTAAATTTACACAAATGGAAATGGTGGCTCTTTAAGATACTGAGTCTTCTAACAGATAAATCCAATACATATAATTATAACAAAATAAAGAAGGGGCCATTTTGAAGGCGTTGCGCATTAGCGCCTTTGACTTAAGTCTTTTGGTGGATGTGTGATGGTGTTTTCAGCCACACACCCACCCAACATTCATTTAGTCAGCTAATATGAGGCAATCGATTGGTAACTGTCCACTGGTTGACTTTAGCTTAGTGGCTAGTTGCCCAATCGTTTAGCCTATTTTGGTCCAAATCTTCTAGAACATGAAGCATCTTATACATGAGAAGAAATTCAAAAATAGCTTAGTGGCTATTTAGAGTAGGCTGAAATTCAAAAATTCAGCATTCATACATGGGATGAAATTAGAACCTTTTTATGAGAATGCATACCTCATCAAATTGAACACTTCCAACTCTTGATAATTGTCAACAATTAGATGCAAACTCGTGTCCTAAATAATTTTGCAACTCGCCACATCAAAAAAACAAAAGTTAAAAGCATGCTTCAATATAACAAATCCAAGGCCACATTTTAATGGTGGAAATATACACATGAGTGCACACTTGCCCATGAAAATAAACACATATACATACAGAAGAAAATTAACATCCACCTCAATGGTCTTACTGTCCACCTAGACCACCCATGCCAGCATGCCATTTGTATACAACATTGGGTCCATCCAAAAGGTGGGATCCACCATGACAAAACCTAGCACAAAAATCAAGCCAGTCCACTCATTTTGTATAGGGTGGATTGCATGATGAGCGTCTTGATTTTTGGCCCAAATGATACTCATGGTGTGGCCCATCTTTTGAGTGTCACGGAGCAATTGACCATTGAACTTTTGCCAAACAATCCAAAGATGTAGAAGACAAGTGTTTCACCATCCATCCATGACATGGTATACTACAATAAACCCCATAAACTTTGACACAGCATAAGTACCAAACTTGAAATTGTGGGCCAGTGTCGAACATTTTAGTGGTGTCTAAGGTACTACCCAACATGAACATGGCCATATAGAAAATCATGATGATCCACTCAACTGTTAGACCACCCTCATACAAAAAGAGAATGATTTTGATTGAGTATCCAACAGTTTAAATGCAACTTGTATGCATACACAACATGATGAGTGTTCACCAAGGTGATTTTTTTGTATACGATCATTTTCACAATGGGAGCCAGCCTACGCACTACTCACTGCTCAGATGCTCACTGTTAGGATGGTATGTGTGCTCTACTCCTTCACCCTGATTTTTTGGGTGAGAACATCTTGACAGCTGGACCAACCTGATGGATGGCTTCGATATTATATTGTCTGCCATGGTGGCACATGAGATGCCATTAGAAGGTAGGCATTGTACATGGGCTTAGCAAACCTCTAACAGACCTTATTTCATCATACATGAGATTAGATTTCAAAAATCCAAAGATGAATGTTTGCTAGAATACATCTATGTGCCCACACTTGCTAAACAACAACCACCAGCAAAAGGAACCACTTGGATCTCAACTTGCCCTTCCATCTTTTTGCAAATCAGGATGGAAAATGCCATCGATTGAAGCCGACATCACCCAGGGAGTGCTGAAGGAGCAGAGCATGTTGCCCCAAATTTCCCCAAGTAGGAAACACTTCTAAGTACATTATGATTGCAACCGGATCATGATAAGAACACCTCCCATTCTAAATCGAGGGGGTTCCAAATCGTCGCTCCCAAACAGTCCCTTAGGGTTAATTGGCATCATGGATTCTAATCATAGGGGTTTTGAATCTAGGGGGTTTCTAATCAAGGGGGTTCCAAATCTAGGGGGTTTCCAATCATGGGGCCCACTACCAAACATGGAGTGAAATTGACACAGGACCAATTGCAATTCCATCCCACCTAATCCCTTCTAATCACACTGCCCAAACAAGCCCCAAATCCCTAAATCGATATTGAGATTGAGAGAGAGAGAGATACCTCATTGTCGTGAATGACCTTCAACTGAGCTTCAGAGAGAGAGGGATAGAGAGAGAGAGAAAAAAAAAGAGGGCATGCATGGGTAGGGCGTTCGACAACAGACCACAAGAGAGATCAGAGAGAGATAGAGAGAGAGGAGGGAGAGGATGTGAGAGAGATAGAGAGGATGGTGGAGAGATCAGAGAGAGAGGAAGAGAGAGTTAGAGAGTGAGAGGAGGGAGAGGGTGTGAGAGAGAGAGAGAGAGAGAGAGAGAGAGAGAGAGAGTGCCGCAGTCTCTCTCACGAGTGGGTTTACAGGTTGACTAGTGTGTTGGCTATTGAAGTGACATCACCAAGTTGTGTGGGCCCCACTGTGATGTATGTGTTGTATCCACACCATCCATCCATTTTGAGATATTATGTTAGGGAATGAGCTAAAGAATGATGCAGAAAAAAGATTAGTGGACCTCACCACAGAAAACAGTGGGGAGAGTGATTCCCACCGTTAAAACTATCCTAAGGCCCACCATAATTTTTATTTGAAATCCAACCTATTCAAAAGTTAAAAAAGACATGAAATAAGGTAGAACACAAATATCAGCATGATCTACAACTTTCGTGGCCCTTAAATAGTTTTTAATGGCGGGTGTCACTATCCCCACTGTTTTCTGTGCTAGGGTCCACTGGAGCTTTGGATTTATCTTTGGATATTGCCTTAAAATGATCTCTCCAAATGGATGGAAGGTGTGGATATAAAACATACATCATGGTGGGGCCTAAAATTGAGAGGTATATAAATATCAGGTGGACCACACCACATGAAAACAATAGTGATTAAATCCATCATGAAAATCCTATGTAAGGCCCACTGTACTCATTATTTGGCATCCAATCTTTTTATTAGGTCATATAGGCTTAGATGAAGGGTAGAAAAAAAAATCATCTCAATTCAAAACTTTTATGGCCCCCAGAATGTTTTAAATGGTTAACAGTCATTCAACACTATTTCTTATAATGTGGTCCATTTCAAATTGGGATATGCCTCATTTTTGGTCTCATGCCATAAGATGATCTTTAAAAATAGATGGACAACATGGATTAAACACATACATCATGGTGGGGCCCACTCAACACCAACCACCAGCCATTGGATGGTGTAGGGGGAGGAGGCAATTCGTTTCCCGTATTTGTGGTGTGGTCCATTTAATCTTTGGATATGATTCATTTTTTAGATAATTCTGTAAAATGATCTCGAAAAATGGATGAATGGTGTGGGTTGATCCCAAATTTTTGGTAAATCCATAACTCAAGTGGACCATGCCACACAAAACAGTGTGGAATAATGATTTCCACCGTTGATACCTTCCTTTGGCCCACAGTAATGTTTATTTGTCATCTAACATGTTCATAATATCAAAAAAATATGAATGAAGGGAAACCACAAACATCAGCCTAAATGTGGGCCACAACACATATTATAGTGGAGGGGTTTTCTTAAGACATTCATAATCATATATTAGGCCTGCCTAAATGTGATTCACATATCCAACCCACTCATTATGTGTGTCCCGCTTGGATGAGGGGTCTGACCAATTTTCAACTGCATCCAAAACTCATGTGGGCCCCACCAAGTGCTTTTATATTTTTAAGGATGTCTTCAATTAGTTTTAGATGGTATGGCTCACTTGAGTTTCGTATATAGATGGTTTTTTAAATATCTCATAACCTAAATGGGACACATCAATTCCACAGTGTTGATGTTCGACACATATCATGATGGGGCCCACAAAACTTACTAACATCAATTCTTAGGTTCTCAAGAGGTCAATAAGTTGGGTCACAATTTTGACTAGAATATGTGGCCCATTTTACATGTCTGGTCCATTCACTCTATTTTGCTGATCATTACCCTCAAATTAACTAGCTACTTGCCTCGATCATGCTACATATGAGAGAGATATTGGGCAAAGAAGATTGATCAACAATTTGAGTGAATTTTGATTTAAACATCTGAAGTTATTTACTCTTCAATCTGAACTAATTAGATTGTCCAAAAATGGTTAAAGGTTGTTCATAATATCAAAAATATGTGAATGAATAGAAAACACAAACATCAGCTTGATCCAAAACTTCTATGGCCTCCAAGAAATTTTAAATGGTAGAGGTTCAATCACACTATTTCCTATGGTGTGGTCCACTTGAGCTGTGGATATGCTTCCTTTTTGTTCTTTAGACCTCAAATTATCTGTTAACATGGATGAATGGAGTGGATAAAATAAATAAATAATAGTGGACCCCACAGAGTTTACTCTGGTAAGGGTAATAAGCAACTCACCTAAACGTAGTGGAGAAGGGTTTCCTTAAAACATTCAAGATCATATATTGGGCTTGCCTAAATGTGATTCACATATCCAACCCACTCATTATGTGTGTCCCACTTAGACGAGGGGTCAGACCAAGTTTCAACCGCATCCAAAACTCATGTGGGCCCCACCAAGTGCATTTATATTTTTTAGGATGTCTTCACATAGTTTTAGATGGTATGACCCACTTGAGTTTCGTATACAGATGATTTTTGAGATATCTCGTAACCTAAAGGGGACACGTCAAATCCACGATGTTGATGTTCGACACACATCATGATGGGGCTCACAAAACTAACATCAATTCTTAGGTTCTCACGAGGTCAGTGAATTGGGTTACAATTTTGACCAGAATATTTGGCCCATTTTACATGTCTGGTCCATTCACTCTATTTTACTTATCAATACTCTCAATTTGACTAGTTACTCTCCTCAATCAGGCTACATATGAGAAAGATATTGGGCATACAAGATTGATCAACAATTTTAGTGAAATTTGATTTAAACATCTGAACTTATTTACCCGTCAATCTGAACTGATTAGATTGTCCAAAAACGATTAAAGGTTCAATTAGTGGATGTGCCTAATAATTTAGTAATTTTATTTTTCACAGATAAATTTCAATTTCCATTTAAAAATAATAAAAATAACATTTTTTTCAAAATGTATATTGTTTTACTCTTTTAACAAAATATCATTTTTATTATAAAATATTTTTAAAAAATTAAAATACAAATTCTGAATTTTTATTTTCAAAATCTCAAAAATTTATCTCAAAAGCATTATTTTGTTCTCAAAATTTTTCTCAAACATAGTTAAAATTTCTAAACTTTTCAATATTCATTTCCATCCGATATTACAAATCATTTAAATATTATCTTTTAATTATATATATTAAAAAATTTACACTCATATGATATAAAAACTATATATATATATATATATAAATATATATATATATATAAAAACTATATATATATATATATATATATATATATATATAAATATAAACTAAATATATAAATAATGTTTTTGTTCGTTGGTAAAAAACATTACTGACGGTTTTCATCCGTTGGAAAATTATTCCCGACGGCTTTGGATCGTCGGTAAAACTCTTACCTCGAAACATTTCAAGGCAGTGGGAAAATTTTTGTAAGTTAAAATTCTATCATTATTCCCAATGAACTTTTTCATCGGTAAAACATAAGTTATACCGACGAAATTGTTTTCATCAATAAAAACATTATTCCCGACGGTTTTGGTTCGTCGGTAAAACTCTTACCGCAATAGTTTTCAAGGTAGTGGAAAAATTTTTGAAGTTAAAAAAATATAACTTTTTTACCGACGAAAATTTTCGACGGTAAAGAGATTATTCCCGATGGTCTTAGTTCGTCGGTAAAACTCAGGGCGAAAATTTCTTAGTTAAAAACATAACACTTTTACTGACGAAACTTTTCGTCGGTAAAACCATTATTCCCGACAGTTTTAGTTCGTCGGTAAAACTCAGGGCGAAAATTTTGTAAGTTAAAATTTTAACATTTTTAATGACAAAAATATTCGTCAGTAAAAGTTTTGGGGTGCTTTTTAGTGACGAAACGTGTCGTCGGTAAAACTCATAGCCATTATCTGAAAAATATAACATTTTTACTGAAGAAACTTTTTGTTGGTAAACACATTATTCCCGACGGTTTTAGTTCACCGGTAAAACTCAGCGAAAATTTTCTAACTTAAAAATTTAACATTTTTACCGACAAAAATATTCGTCGGTAAAAGTTTTTGGGTGCTTTTTAGCGATGAAACGTGTCGTCGATAAAACTCAGCAAAATTTTTTTACTTGAAAATTATAACATTTTTACTGACGAAAATTTTCGTTGGTAAAGACATTATTCCCGACGATTTTGGTTCGTCAGTAAAACTTGGGGAGAAAATTTTCTAACTTAAAATTTTAACATTTTTATTGACGAAAATATTTGTCGATAAAACTTTTTAGGAGCTTTTTAGCGACGAAACTTTTCGTCGGTAAAACTCAAAGCAAATTTTTTTTATCTGAAAAATATAACATTTTTACCGACGAAAATTTTCATCAGTAAAGACATTATTCCCGACAGTTTTAGTTCGTTTGTAAAACTCAGGGCAAAAATTTCTAACGTAGAAACATAGCACTTTTAAACCATTATTCCTGATAGTTTTATTTCGTCAGTAAAACTCAGGGTGAAAATTTTCTAACTAAAAAACATAACACTTTTACCAACGAACATTTTCGTCAGGAAAACCATTACTCCTGTCGGTTTTAGTTCGTCGGTAAAACTCAGGGTGAAAATTTCTAAGTTAAAAACATAACACTTTTACTGACAAAAATTTTCGTTGGTAAAAGTGTATTTATGCTTTTTACCGACAAATTTTTGTCGGTAAAAGTCTTACGGCGAAATTTTCAAAATAGCACGAAAAATTTCTATCTTAAAAATTAAAATACTTTTACCAACAAAAATTTTCGTCAGTAAAAATATTATTACTGACGAAAAAAAATTTCGTCGGTAAAAGTGAAGTTTTTCCGACGAAAAAAATTTCGTTGGTAAAAATGTACTTTTACCGATGAAATTTTTTTCATCGATAAAAGCGTTGTTTCTTGTAGTGATAGGAAAATTCAAAAGTTTATACTCGCGGTCACCATAGGAGGCTCATCACCTCAGTGTAGGCCGACAGCACGAACACGGTGTCCCATACCACCATGCCCGGCTTACGAGTCTAAGTTGCTCACTGGTCAATATGGGGAGGCTCGTCACCCCAGTGTAGGCCGACAGCTCGAACACGATATCCCATACCATCATGCCCGGCTCATGAGTCTTAGCGGATCATGGTACCATGGTTAAAGTAGGCCTTTACATTCGAGAGGGGTACCTTAGATTCAAGCAGTGGTGTCCATACATAGTAAACACACAATATGCTAATCGGTTTACTAGACAAGTTCGATTGGTACAAGCACACGTTGACTTAATCGACATAGAGCGCATAAGCACCCCTCGTGGCCTAACCACTGTCGACAATCGTCGTGCGAACTGGATTCATCGAATATATCCAATGTGGCGAGACTAATTCGGCCACCTGAACGAGGACTGTTATCGATTGTCTGGGCTACGCTATAGCCCCAATCTTACTCAAATGCAATAGGTAAACACATGTGATAATTATTTCAGTATTTAACAAACAATCCAAGTAAATTCCTCAATTGAGCATTTCATCAAACACATTGAACATATTACCTAACACTTACATTTTATCCGTAAATTGCCTAGAGGTAAATAAGATTACATGAAAGAAACTATACATATGAATAAGGTAATTAAGAATCCTATCTTAATACTTCTAATAAATACAAATCATCAACAATTTTTCATTCAGACAATTTATCAAACACTTTGGCCACACTTCACCAAATACATAGACTAGGTTAGTTACACCATATATTTTAGGAATTCCTTACACAGGGAAAGTCAACATACATATGATAATGATGAATCTTAGATCAGTAGTCATGGCAAGCACAAATCATGTTTAAATGTTCATTTAAACATTTTAACGAACACATGAGATGCATATTTGTTCAACATAGTTCATACATGTATAGCATATCAAAAACGGCGTATCTAAGACAATATGGTAGCAATCAAGCCAGACATAAATCATTAGCTGACATTAAAAGGATTGATAAGCATAACCTAAGCATTTATATTCCACACCTTTCGTCAGAATACTCAATTCGGACTCGGTTCGAATTCTACGTTCCCAAAAACGGAACGTCGGCACCTAAATAATGAAATAGGTTAGCGAGTTTGCTGATTAACCAATATAGATTTCTACAACGATATTAGGGTTAGGTTTTCTTATCCAAAATCATAGCCGAAACAAGTTGCGTAGCGTAATGGGGAGGTGATTCAGTGCGTGGAGTCGTGGAAGAGGATTCCTGCAACGATCTCCCAAAAGTTTTCCTTTCTCTTTCCTCTTTTCTCTTCTTTTCTCTCTCTCTCTCGCTTAGGGTTTTAGAGAAATTCATATATGAGAGAAGTGGGGTGATATAAGGGCTATTTATAAGCATAGAAGTGATGCAAATGGCCCCAGGGCCACTATATACATGGTTTATATCTTTTAGGCAGCTGTTTTTGACAAACAGGGATCACAGGGAGGCCCACTACTTACCTACATCATAGAGTAAGTTCCCTAACAATGGATCTATGCCAGGATGTGATTTTAGTGTGATCGGATAGGCTGATCGACCGTTGAGGACCCATTTCAGATCAACGGTCATACTTACTCGATCGGGGCCACAGGTATACAGATGTGTGCAGGGTAATTTCCTTTTCCCATGGATGAAGTTTGGTTAGAAATTGACGGTCTAAAATCATCAATTTCACGTGAGAGTGAATGGCCCAATTCACTTAAGTTTCATTTCAATTTCTAAAGATATTTACATTTCTCACACACTTCACTCAGGGTTCAAGTTGTGTGTTTCTAGACACCATCTGGGCTCGATTCTAGTGATGGTTGTCAAGCCCAGTAAGACAAACATAATCCTATAGTTTCGTGGTCATTGGACTCTCGACGTGCAGTCTAGGTCTAATACAGAGTTTCAATGTACTCCCGAGAGCGGTAGGCTCTTATGATTTCTCCTAGGTCTTTAAGTGATGTTGAGTCAGTGGTATTAATGGTTTTAGGCCTTCTCCTTCATGGATATGGTGGCTCGAGCTAAATCCATTGATATTTAGTTTTGTACTTAATTAATTTTCGTCTAAGTTATAACAGGACATGGTCCTTAGGTGGTTTTGCCTGAGGTGTTACTCGGGTCCTTGTATGGATTTTTCCAAGCCGTTACAATACCATAGGAAAATAATAGTGATTGGATATCCACCATTAAAATTCTCCTAAGGCCCAATGTATTGTTTATTTGACATCTAATCTGCTGATTAGGTCATATAGACCTAGATGAATGGAAAAAATGAAGATTTCAGATTTCAGATTCAGGCTTTAAATTTTAGATTTAGGCTTCAAATTTCAGATTTGGTCTTTAAACTCCAGATTTAACAAATAGGGCCTTAGGCAGTTTCAATCAGTCATTAAGATCCGACTGCATTTGTGGATCGGGCTGCATGATTGAATTAAGAAAGAGGAAAAGAAGAAGAAGAAGACACACTCACCTTATCGGGCAAGATCGGGCAGTGTTTGGGGTGTCGGACAGGCAGTCCTAGGTCGTAGGTGGTGGTGGCCCACCTCTATTTGATGTTGGTCGGTGGACTGGTGGTGGTTGTCCGGTGGATTTCTGGTGGTCGGGCATCGGACTAGCGTGCGGTGGGTAGAGAAAGAGCAGAAAGGTAAAGGGCTAGGGTTGGGTGGGGTCGGGTGCTGGATATATATGGAAAAGGTTTTGTACGGTCGAGCTCATGGGAATTTCCCATGAGGTCAAGTTGTGTGGGCCACACTGTGATGCGTGTCGACCATCAACACCATGCATTTGATGGGCCCCCTTTAAATTATGGGATATCCTAAAAATCAGCCGTATACAAAACTTAGGTGGGCCATACCATCTAAAATCATGTGAAGAAATGTCTAAAACATATAAAAACACTTAGTGGGGCCCACCTGAAATTTTGATGCATATGAAACTTGATTTGACTCCTCATCTAAGTGGGACACACATAATGGATGTGCTGGATTTGTGAACCACATCTCGGTGGGCCCAACAAATGATTACGAATATTTTAATGGAGGGTAACCCCTCTCAACTTTTGTATGTAGTGTGGCCCAAAAAAGTCACGGATTGACTTGATTTTTAAGCCCCAAGTCCACCATGGAATGGTGCATCTGGCTGATGGGGTAGATGTTTGACACCCATCACGGTGGGGCTCACACAGCTCGACCTTATGAGAAGTTCCCATGAGCTCGACTGTATAGAACCTTTTCTCATATATATATATATATATATAATATTTAATAAATTATAAATATAATAACGAGCTGAGTCGAGCTCGAGTCGAGTTGAGTTGAAATACCACCTGGTCAAACTCGGCTCAAACTCAACACGAGCTAAAAAAAAATAGCTTGACTTGGCCCGAGTTTGCCATTCAAGCCAAGTCAATCTGAGCTGACTCGAGCTGATTCAAGCGAGTTAGTCGAGCTAACTCGACGCGTGAACAGTCCTAACGGTGTGGATTGATCCCAAATTTTCAGTAAATCCAAAACTCAAGTGGACTACGCCACACGAAACAGTGTGAAATAATGATTTCCACCGTTGATACCTTCCTTGGGCCTACAATAATGTTTATTTTCCATCCAACCTATTCATAATATCAAAAAGATATGAATGAAGAGAAAACACAAACATCAGCTTAATCCAAAACTTTTATGGCCTCCAAAAAATTTTCAATGGTAGAGGTTCAATCACACTATTTCCTATGGTGTGGTCCACTTAAGCTTTGGATATGCTTCCCTTTTGTTCTTTAGACCTCAAATTATTTGTTAACATAGATGAATGGAGTGGATAAAATAAATAAATAACGGTGGACCCCACATAATTTACTCAGTATGCTAAGGGTAATGAGTAACTCACCTAAATGTAGTGCAGATGGGTTTCCTTAAAACATTCATAATCATATATTGTGCCTGTTTAGATTTGATTCACATATCCAACCCACTCACTATGTCTAGAAGGCCCCTGCAAGCACAGTAAAAGCACATGTGCAAACTGACCTTGTAAATATTCACGCTTCACGCAATTACAGCCACATGAGTTAGGGTTTTTACCTTTCGAGGTGAGAGGAAGAGAACGAGAGGAGGGGTTGAGTTGGAGCCCCAATCTGGTTTTCAAGCTTTGAGGAGACAAATTGAGCAAGTTGAGATGAGAGATCATGAGTAGGATCTCCAATTGGGTTTCCGAGCTCTGAAGAGACACACACAGAGAGAGAGAGAGAGAGAGAGAGAGAGAGAGAGAGAGAGAGAGAGAGACTGAGAGAGGACAGGGTGGAGAGATCAAAGAGAGAGGAAGAGAGAGACAGGGAGAGAGAGAGAGAGGAGGGAGAGGATGCATGAGAGACAGAGAGAGAGAAAGAGTAGCATGAAAGTAGGGCATCTCTTGGATGCCCTACTTTCACTGATGTCACCATGTTTTGTGGGCCCCACTATGATGTATTTGTTATATCCACACCATCCATCCATTTTGAGATATCATTTTAAGTCATGAGCCAAAGAATGAGGGAAATAAAAATATGTAGTGGTCCCCACCATAGAAAACAACGGGGAGAGTGATTCCACCATTGAAACTATCTTAAGGCCCATTGTAATGTTTATTTGAAATCCAACTCGTTCAAAAGTTAAAAAATACATGAAATAAGGGAAAATAAAAATATCATCTTGATATAAAACTTTTATTGCATTTAGAAGTTTTTAATGGTGGGCGTCACTGTCCCACTGTTTTCTGTGCTGGGGTCCACTGGAGCTTTGGATTTAACTCGTTCTTTGGATATTGCCCTAAAATGATCTCTCCAAATGGATGGAAGGTGTGGATATAAAACATACATCATGGTGGGACCCAAAATTGAGAGGTATATAAATATCAGGTGGACCACACCACATGAAAGCAATGGTGATTGGATATCCATCATTAAAATCCTAGTAAGGCCCACTGTACTGTTTATTTAGCATCCAATCAGTTTATTAGGTCATACAGACCTAGATGAAAGGGGAAAACAAAAATGATCTTGATCTAAAACCTTTATGGCCCACAAAATGTTTTAAATGGTTGACGCTCATTCAACACTATTTCCTGTAATGTGGTCCATTTCAAATTGGGATATGCCTCATTTTTTATCTCATGCCGTAAGATGATCTGTAAAAATAGATGGACGGCATGGATTAAACACCTACATCATGGTGGGGCCCATAGAGCACCAACCACCAACCATTGGATGGTGTTAGGGGGAGTAGCCAATCTGTTCCCCTTATTTGTGGTGTGGTCCACTTAATCTTTAGATATGATTCATTTTTTGGATAATTCTCTAAAATGACCTCGAAAAATGGATGAACGGTGTGGGTTGATCCCAAATTTTCGGTAAATCGAAAACTCAAGTGGACCACTCCACACGAAACAGTGTGGAATAATGATTTCCACTGTTGATACCTTCCTTGGGCCCACAGTAATGTTTATTTGTCATCCAACATGTTCATAATATCAAAAAGATATGGATGAAGGGAAAACACAAACATCAGCTTGATCTAAAACTTCTATGAATGTTATTTTTAATGGTGGACATTCAATCCCCATTTTATAGTCCACTTAAGCCTTGGACCCGCCCCATTTTTTGGTTAATATCTTAAAATGATCCGAGAAAAGCATTGGACGGTATGGAGAAAGTCAATCCATGACTTGGGTGGGCCACAACACATAATATAGTGGAGAGGGGTTTCCTTAAAACATTCAAAAACATATATTGGGCCTGCCTAAATGTGATTCACATATCCAACCCACTCATTATGTGTGTCCCACTTGGATGAGGGGTTAGACCAATTTTCAGCCACATCTAAAACTCATGTGGGCCCCACCAAGTGCTTTTATATTTTTTAGGATGTCTTCACATAGGTTTAGATGGTATGGCTCACTTGAGTTTCATATACAGATTATTTTTGACATATCTCATAACCTAAAGGGGACACATCAAATGCATAGTGTTGATGTTCGACACACATCATGATGGGGCCCACAAACTTACTGACATCAATTCTTAGGTTCTCACGAGGTCAGTAAGTTGGGTCACAATTTTGACCAGAATATTTGGCCCATTTTACATGTCTGGTCCATTCACTCTATTTTACTGATCAATACCTTCAATTTGACTAGTTACTCGCCTAAATCAGGCTACATATGAGAAAGATATTGGGCATACAAGATTGATTAACAATTTCTGTGAAATTTGATTTAAACATCTGAAGTTATTTACTCCTCAATCTAGACTGATTAGATTGTCCAAAATTGATTAAAGGTTCAATTAGTGGATGTGCCTAATAATTTAGTATTTTTTTTCACAGATAAATTTCAATTTCCATTTAAAAAACATTTTATTTTTCAAAATGTATATTTTTTTTTTTACTCTTTTAACAAAATATCATTGTTATTATAAAATATTTCAAAAAAATTTTAAAATACAAATTCTGAATTTTTATTTTTAAAATCTCAAAAAATTTCTCATTTTAAGTTTTTCTCAAAAATTTCAAAATGCCGATTTTTTTTCTTCAAAAGCATCATTTTGTTTTCAAAATTTTTCTCAAACATTGTTAAAATTTTTAAACTTCTCAATATTCTTTTCATGTGATATTACAAATCATTTAAATATTACTTTTTAATCATAAAAAATAATAAAAATTCCACTCATGGGATGGTTCCCTCATCGGGTTCTTACTCATGCATTGGTAGTAGACGCACACACACACACACACACACAACCTTTACCAACGGTTTTTGTTCGTCGGTAAAAAAGAGAGGATTATTACCGACTATTTTTCTTTGTTGGTAAAAAACATTAGCGACGGTTATTACCAATGCTTTCTTTCATCAGTAAAAAAACATTATTACCGACGGTTTTCATTCGTCAGGAAAAAAAAATTACCAACGGACTATTTGGTTTGTCGGGAATATTTATTTTTAGTGACAAAATAATCGTTGGTAAAAGTGTTTTTACTAACAAAAAACATTTCGTTGGTTAAAGTGTCCAGTTTTTTGTCGTGGCGGGAACCTTTTCCTGACGGTTTTGGTTCGTCGGTAAAAAGCTGAGCGCCATAAAAATATAATATTATTACCGACGATTTGGTTCGTCGGTAATAGGTGATTATTACCAACGGTTTGTGTTCGTTGGTAAAAACATTACGTGAAAATTTTCAATTTAAAAAATAACATTATTACCGACGGCTCTTGTTCGTTGGTAAAAAAACATTAGGCCATTTTTATCGACTGTTTTTGTTCGTCGGTAAAAAACATTAGCGAAACTTTTCAACCAAATTATAAGATTATTACCGACGATTGTTGTTCGTCGGTAAAAAAATAAGCCCATTACTTTTACCGATGAAATTATTTTTCGTCGGTAAAAACATTATTACCGATAGTTTTTATCCGTCGAAAACACATTTGGCGACTATTTGGTTCATTGGGAATATTTATTTTTAGCGACGAAACCCTCTTCGGAAAAAAAATTTACCGACGAAAAATAACTTCGTCGGTAAAAGTAGTGTTTTACCGACGAAAATTATTCCGTCGGCAATAATTTCATCGGTAAAAGACATATTTCTTGTAGTATATGGGTGGTGGTTGTCATGAGTCTTAGTTGTCATGTTATATGGTTCGTGGTTGTTATAGGTCGTAGTTGTCATAGGTCATAGTTGTCATAGGTCATAGTTGTCGTATTATATGGGTCGTAGTTGTCATAGGTCATAGTTGTCATGGGTCATAGTTGTCATATTATATGGGTCGTGGTTGTCATGTTATATGGGTCACGGTTGTTAAATGTTCACTTCTTTTACTACCAAATGGAAGGATGGCCATTGGTACCATAGCCTAAGGCCCACAATGGGGTTATCTGTTCCATCCAACTTGTCGACTAACTCGTCGTGGGCCCAAAAAGTCGTAACTTGGGCAATGTCCACTCATAACAAACATCACAGTGAGCCTGGAAAGTTTCAACAGTGAGTGTCATTGTCACCATTATTTTCTATTATATGGCCCACACGAGCTCCGATTCAGGCTGATATTTGGACCTTAGCCCTAAAATGACAAGGCAAAAAGGATGGGCAGCATGGATTATACACATACATCAATCTGGCCCCCACGAGTTTGGCCTTATCCATGCTAAAAAAGGCTTTCATTGATGTCACACTCGAAATCCGTAAATCGGATTTACAGGAATCCCGATCACCGAACCCGGTGCCGATAGCCTCTGTAGTACCCCATTCTCGGCCCTCAGCGTACAGACGCCAGGTTCCGATCCTGGGATCTAAAAAGGAGGATTTTTCAACGTACATTTGTCTCATAAGAAGCATAACCATACGTATACCTAAATCATAAAGGCAACATCATCATCACATATCCACTAATATAATCATTTGAATACAATGCTGAAAGGAAAATACATATATCAAAATCAAAGCTCCAGAGGACAGCTGCACGCTCTAAGATCAACTCTGCTGCAACCTAACGCCACCTGCATGCATCTATCGTGCATAAGCTTACAAAAGCTTAGAGGGTGGTGAAAGTGTGTGCACAAGATAATTGCCAAGTATACCATAAACCCAGAAATCATACATCATTAGAATAAGCGAAAATACTGATAAGATCATGAATCATACAAAATCAAAGTAAGCAAAAATATACTAGTAAGTCCATGAGTGCTATCAGTCGTACAAAGGCTATGCGATGCAAAACATAATAAGACAATAACAAATGCTGAGGATGCAATGCAATATGCAAATCCTGACAAGCAATGAATACCATCAACTTCATCTAGGCCATATAAGTGCAAAAAACATAGTAACCCAAAATGTTAAGTACTGCAGATACAATGTAATATACGGTGCAAATGAAATGACCATGCTGGAATGTGAAGTCGGGATAATAATACATAGTATCATAGGTTATGGGGTCCATCACAAGGGACTTCTATCCAAACCAGTCCCATACCTAAATTTAGATAGTTAGACTCAATGTAGTAAACTCCTGATCTCAGGTTAGTCGCGCGCCCAACCGAAATCCTGGCCATGCGAAGGTACACGTGATAAATAGTTATGCACCACCAGCCCGAGTGGATAGTGAATGAATGAATGAATGAATATGCAATTCCTGCTCAATAAGTCCACATATCAGTACGATTGCTCTCTGGAGAAATCACTGGGGTCTATTACACTCCACACTGACTGCCTCGTCCCTAGCTGTACAGCCAAGTGAGTGGAAGAGATCTCACTATCCACCTAGCCAGCAGTCTGCCAATACCTACTCGGCTCGTCGATAGCAGACCCATTTACGAGCTGGTCATACTCAGCCTAGCTTATAACCCCCTCACTCGGGCAGATAAGGCTACACCCCCTTCCAACCAACCACGACACAGTGAGAGACACGGCCTCATGGTATAGGTGCCAGCACTCATATTCCACTTAGTCTAGACGTTAGAGCATCTCCTAGCCTCGGAGGATTCTGGGACATTCACCCAAGGACATCCTAAGTGCCCATAGTGCTAGAAACAAGTATTTTTGGTGTCCCAATTAGTCATCCACAATGTGCCTATGGAGGCCACGGCCCTGATGCGCTAGGGTGTACAATGATCAAGTCATATGTATGCGAGATGCATGAGTCACACTATCCACTCATGCAGCAATCCTGCGCGTACGGCACGATAATGTGGGCACTCCATCTCATAAGGAGTCTCGTAAATAGTTTGCCCAATGGTGTATGCTATGATCAAAGATTCCTCATATCAGGCATACATATGATGCGTATGGGCATGAATTATGGAGTTATACTAAGCATTTTATATGGTGATGAACTATCCTCACAATGAAGATGGGCCTTGATGGCCTACACACAACAAGTATGGGCCTATCAATGGGCCCCAGGGAGAGTTATAAAATGGACATTTAACCAACATTATTCTTACAATGTGGACGTCAAGCCAACATTGCTCCCAAGGCATGGCTCGCCATAAATGTCATTACATAAACCATGGTGGAATCATACAATGCAATAGACCCTGTATACATCCCATTGCGCCTCGACCCATGGGCCTCAAAATAAATCAAATGGGCCTCAACCCACGGGCCCTAACACATCACAATGGCCCTTAACCCACGGGCCCTAATACAACACAATGGGCCTTAACCCACGGGCCCTTATACATCACAATTTTTCTCAACCCATGGGCCCTAATACATCACAATGGGCCTTAACCCATGGGCTCCAAATACAGCATAATGGGCCTTAACCCACGGGCCCTTATACATCACAATGAGCCTCAACCAATGGACCCTAATACATCACAGTGGGTCTCGACCCATGGGCTCCAAATACAATACAATGGGCCTCAACCCACGTGCCCTAATACATCACAATGGGTCTCGACCCATGGGCCCTTAAAATACATCAAAATTGGCCTAATCACATGGGCCTCGTGTATATCAAATGGGTCTTAACAGACTGCCACAAGTACATCCATATGTGTGTGTGTGTGTGTGTATAAATGAATGAATCATATTAAAAGATCAACTGGACCGCACTCCAAATAACAGAGGGGGTAATGAATTCCACCATTAAATTCTCAAGGCCCATCATAACATTTTTTTTCTATTCAATTTGGTCATAAGGTCATGCAGACATGGATTAAGAGGAAAGAAAATTTCCTAATGATCCAAACTTCAATGACAACTAAAGAGTTTCAATGGTAGAAGCTCAATCCCCACTGCCTTTGTACTGGGTGGTCCACTTGATCCTAGATTTGTCTCATTCTTTAGCTCATGCTATAAAATGAGCTTTTAAAATGGTTAGACGATTTGGATGCAACACATGCATCACGGTGGGTCCCATTGTCATTGGACAGTGTGAATAAAACACATACATCATTATGGTGAACGGGAGGAATAAAACACATATATCATTGTGGGTCTCACGTGGGGTCCACCATAACATTTGTTTTCCATCCAACCTATTGATAAGGTCGCACAGACCTAGACAGCATGAATAGGAAAAATAAATTTCACATTGACCCAAAGCTTTTGTGATACCCAAGAGGGTTCAATGGCAGCCGTTCAATCACCACTGTTTCCTAGGATGTAGGCCAACTGATCTCTAGATAGGGCCGATTTTTGTAGGGGGCCCACTTCAAGAAGGGTCCCACCTAATGAACGGTGTGAATAAATGACACACATCATGGTGGGGCCCACGGCTAGACCGTGGTTCCTTTGTTCGCCCGCCTACACGTAGCAGGCGCTGCCTGCACCAGCTGGCAGCAGCAGCAGCGTCTGCTGTATATGTAATTTTTTTTTTTTAAATCCTATTTTTCCATGGTTTTTCACGCGTGGGGCATGCATCGGAAGAATCCACTCCACCCACTGGTTCCCATAGCTCAGGACAAGTCAAACAAGCCCAATATCCGATATATTTTGGTGTATAGGAACGACAGGGGGTATTTCAACGGTAAGCACGCTGTTTGCTATGCTATGGCCCGCCCGAAAGTCGGATTGACCACATTTTTTAGCTTAACGCTTAAAATGAGCTAGGGAACGGGATAGATAGTGTGGATTAAACTTATACATCAAGGTGGGGCCTGTATGAGTGGCTTACCCAAATATCTTAAAAATCAATTTTCCATTTACAGTGAGTACACCTCACTCTCTGTTCGAAACTTCACAACGTCCAGCGTCCTGGACGCTGGATGTGATTTATTTATCAAGGTGGGTCCCATGTGGACGTGGCTCACTTGATTTGTATCAAAATAATATTTATGTTTTCCCATCGTCCAGAGGGTAGGGCCTACATGGTTTGGATGGCCATGGGGTCCATTTGATAGACGGTTTGGACATCACGTACACTTATTAAGTGAGCCACAAAATAAAGGAAGGGGAGAGAGAAAGAGAGAGAGAGAGACACGTGATGATGGAGGGACCCCGGCACTATGGGCCCTCCCTTGCAGGATTTACAACATACACAAGTGGGTCCCATTTCATATGAGCCCACCGATCAAAATCAACAGTAGAGATCCTTTCTCCACCGAAATGCAAGGTCTAGATGACCCTATTTATGCAAGAAAAATAAACATCATGATGGGGTCCATGGAGAATGGCCCCATCATGGAATGATCATCAAAATTAAAGTGGGCCATCGGCCACATCTAGGGTCCAAAGTGAGATCCATACCATCAATCGGTAGGCCTCACTTGGCCCATCATATCTAATGAAATCTAAGCCCATAGAAGCACCCACCATTCGATCTTCTTGGTCCGTTGGAATGCCGATCTCCTTATGCTTCGAAGGTGATGAGGGATAAATGGTTAGGATGAAAGATTTAGGATAAGTGCGCCACACAAAACACACCTTCTCACATGGAATGCTTGAACGTGTATATATTTTTGTTGCTTGGAATTATGTTTGTGAAATGAGAGAGAGAAGGGAAGATTGTAAGAGTGATGGTTGTGAGGTGAGTGATGGGTGAGGTGATGTTGTACTTGACATATATGGGTGTGTAAGAGAGGGTGAGAAAGAGTTGACTTGGTGGTTGCTTTACTTGAGGAGAAAGAAAGCTTTGATTGATTGATTGATTGATTGATGGGACATGATGTAGAGATTCTCTTAGAATTGCAAACGTGCAGTGTTTTCCTCAAACTGAACACGGGCCCACATCTCTCGGCCAAGGTATCAGATCGGTATACAAGACACGGTGTTAGAACCGCAGTGACAGTGCGGTCACAATGGTACAAGCCTCGGATTAAGTCGACTCAAATCTATAGGATATGAGTTAGGGTCGCGCACAAACATTGATCATAGGTCGCAGGCTGCCAAAATTTGTCGGGAAGGATCGTTGGATTGTACGGGATAATATGGACTAGGATACGGGTCTTACAGCTCTCCCCACCTAATAAAAATTTCATCCTCGAAGTTTAAAACATGACACAACCAATACAGAGGTCAACCAAGGGAGAGAAATCCTATCCGAACACAACATGCCAACATAATCAAACACTTAAGAGATGGGGACAACGCCTGCAAATCTTAGCCTCCTACTCCTAAAATGCCTCATCAACACTACGATGATCCAACTGGACCTCGGATCCTGATCAGAAATGATCAAAAGTGAAATACTATGTAGCCTCACAATCTCAACGGTAGGGAGCTATATCAGAAAATCTCTAAGTTATTCGAACTCAAGGATCTAACCATTCTAAGTTCTCAACAATTATAGAGTGAAAGGGTAGCTATCAGCAGATATGCGATGTTATCTTTAGGTATTCCCAAATTATACTCTGATACCAACTTCTGTCATGCCCTAAACTCGAAAATTAGATTCACAGGAATCCTGATCGCCAAACCCGGTGCCAATAGCCACCGTAGTACCCCATTCTCGGCCTCCGGCGTACATACGCCAAGTTCCAATCCTGGGATCCTACAAGGAGGATTTTCCAACATACATTTGTCTTATAAGAAGCATAACCATACGTATGCCTAAATCATAAAGGCAACATCATCATCACATATCCACTAATATAATCATTTGAATACAATGCTGAAAGGGAAATACATATATCAAAATCAAAGCTCCAGAGGACAACTACACGCTCCAAGCTCAACGTTGCTGCAACCTAATGCCACCTACATGCATATATCGTGCATAAGCTTACAAAAGCTTAGAGGGTGGTGAAAGTGTGTGCATAAGATAAGTGCCATGTATACCATAAAGCCCATAAATCATACATCATCGAAATAAGCAAAAATACTGACAAGATCATGAATCATACGATATCAGAGTAAGCGGAAATATACTGGTAAGTCCATAAGTGTTATCAGTCATACAAAGGCTATACGATGCAAAACATTATAAGACAATAACAAATGTTGAGGATGCAATGCAATATGCAAATCTTGACAAGCCACGAATACCATCAACCTCATTTAGGCCATATAAGTATAAAAAACATAGTAACCCAAAATGCTAAGTACTGCAGATGCAATGTAATATGCGGTGCGAATGAAATGACCATGCTAGAATGTGAAGTCGGGATGATAGTACGTAGTATCACGGGCTTTGGGGTCCATCACAAGGGACTTCTATCCAAACCAGTCCCATACCTAAATTTAGATAGTCAGACTCAATGTGGTAAACTCCTGATCTCAGGTTAGTTGCGTGCCCAACCGAAATCCTGGCCATGAGAAGGTACACATAACAAATAGTTACGCACTACCAGCCCAAGTGGATAGTGAATGAATGAATGAATGGATATGCAATTCCTGCTCAAGAAGTCCACATATCAGTACGGTTGCTCTCTGGGGAAATCACCGGGGTCTATTACACTCCACACCGACTGCCTCCTCCCTAGCTGCACAGCCAAGTGAGTGGAAGAGATCTCACTATCCACCTAGCCAGCAGTCTGCTAATACCTACTTGGCCCCTTGATAGCGGACTCATTTACAAGCTGGTCATACTCAGCATAGCTCACAGCCCCCTCACTCGGGCGAATAAGGCCACACCCCCTTCCAACCGACCACGACACAGTGGGAGACACGACCTCATGGTATAGGCACCGACGCTCATATTTCACTCGGTCTAGACGTTGGAGCATCTTCTGGCCTCAGAGGATTCTGGGACTTTCACCCAAGGACATCTTAAGTACCCACAGTGCTAGAACCAAGTATTTTTGGTGTCCCATTTAGCCATCCACGATGTGCCTGTGGAGACCATGGCCCTGATGTCACTAGGGCGTACAATGATCAAGTCACATGTATGCGAGATGCATGAGTCACACTATCCAGTCATGCAGCAATCCTACATGTACGGCATAATAATGTGGGCACTCCGTTTCATACGGAGTCCCATAAATAGTTTGCCCAATGGCGTATGCTATGATCAAACATTCCTCATATCAGGCATACATATGATGGATATGGGCATAAATCATGGAGTTATACTAAGCATTTTATATGACGATGAACTATCCTCACAATGAAGATGGGCCTTGATGGCCTACACAACAAGTATGAGCCTATCAATGGGCCCTAGGGAGAATTATAATATGGACATTTAACCAACATTATTCTTACAATGTGGACGTCAAACCAACATTGCTCCCAAGGCATGGCCCGCTATAAATGTCATTGCAAAAACCATGGTGGAATCACACAATGCAATAGACCTTGTATACATCCCATTGGGCCTCGACCCATGGGCCTCAAAATACATCAAATGGGCCTCAACCCACGGGCCCTAATACATCACAATGGGCCTTAACCCACGGGCCCTAATACAGCACAATGGGCCTTAACCATGGGCCCTTATACATCACAATGGGCCTCAACCCATGGGCCCTAATACATCACAACTCCAAATACAGTACAATGGGCCTCAACCCATGGGCCCTTATACATCACAATGGGCCTCAACCCATGGGCCCTAATACATCACAATGGGCCTTAACCCATGGGCTCCAAATACAGCACAATGGGCCTCAACCCACGGTCCCTAATACATCACAATGGGTCTCGACCCATGGGCCCTTAGAATACATCAAAATGGGCTTAATCACATAGGCCTCATGTATATCAAATGGGTCTCAACGGACGGCCACAAGTACATCCATATGAATATAATATATATATATATATATATATAAATGAATCATATTAAAAGATCAACTAGATCGCACTCCAAATAACAGAGAGGGGTAATGAATTCCACCATTAAATTCTCAAGGCCCATCACAACATTTATTTTCTATCTAATCTGGTCATAAGGTCACATAGAACTGGATTAAGAGGAAAGAAAATTTCCTAATGATCCAAACTTTTGTGACAACTAAAGAGTTTCAATGGCAGAAGCTCAATCCCCACTGCCTTTTTGCTGGGTGGTCCACTTGATCCTAGATCTGTCTCATTCGTTAGCTCATGCCATAAAATGAGCTTTTAAAATGGTTAGACGGTTTGGATGCAACACATGCATCACGGTAGGTCCCACTATCATTGGACAGTGCGAATAAAACACATACATCATTATGGTGGACGGTGGGAATAAAACACATATATCATTGTGGGTCCCACGTGGGGCCCACCATAATGTTTGTTTTCCATCCAACCTGTTGATAAGGTCGCACAGACCTGGACAGCATGAATAGGAAAAATAAATTTCACATTGACCCAAAGCTTCTGTAATACCTAAGAGGGTTCAATGGAAGTCGTTCAATCACTGCTATTTCCTATGATGTGGGCCACCTGAGCTCTAGATAGGGCCGATTTTTGGAGGGGGCCCACCCAATGAACGGTGTGAATAAATGACACACATCATGCTGGGGCCCACGGCTGGACCGTGAGTCCTCTGTCCGCCCGCCTCCACGCAGCAGGTGCTGCCTGCGCCTGCTGGCAGTAGCAGCGTCTGCAGCATATGTAAATTTTTATTTTTTTTAAATCCTACTTTTTCATGGTTTTTCACGCGTGGGGCATGCATCGGAAGAATCCACTCCACCCACTGGTTCCCATAGCTCTGGACAAGCCAAACAAACCCAATATCTGATATATTTTGGTGTATAGAAACGATAGGGGGTATTTCAATGGTAAACACGCTGTTCGTTATGCAATGGCCCGCCCGAAAGTCGGATTGACACCATTTTTCGACTCAACGCCTAAAATGAGTTGGGGAACGGGATAAATGTCGTGGATTAAACTTATACATCAAGGTGGGGCTTGTATGAGTGGCCTACCCAAATACCTTAAAAATTAATTTGCCATTTACAGTGAGTACACCTCACTCTTTGTTCGAAACTTCACAATGTCCAGCGTCCTGGACGCAAGACGTGATTTATTTATCAAGGTGGGTCCCACGTGGACATGGCTCACTTGATTTGTATCAAAATAATATTTATGTTTTCCCATCGTCCAGAGGGTAGGGCCCACATGGCTTGGACGGCCATAGGGTCTATTTGATGGATGGTTTGGACATCACGTACACTCATTAAGTGGGCCACAAAATAATGGAAGGGGAGAGAGAAAGAGACACGTGATGATGGAGGGACCCCTGCACTATGGGCCCTCCCTTGCAGGATTTACAACATACATCAAGTGGGTCCCATTTCATATGAGCCCACCAATCAAAATCAACAGTGGAGATCCTTTCTCTACCGAAATACAAGCTCTAGATGACCCTATTTATGCAAGAAAAATAAACATCATGATGGGGTCCATGGAGAATGGCCCCATCATGGAATGATCACGAAAATTAAAGTGGGTCATCTGCCACATCTAAGGTCCAAAGTGAGATCCATACCATCAATCAGTAGGCCTCACTTGACCCATCATATCTAATGAAATCTAAGCCCATAGAAGCACCCACCATTCGAATCTTCTTGGTCTGTTGGAATGTCGATCTCCTTGTGCTTCATTTTAATGGGAGGTGATGAGGGATGAATGGATAGGATGAAGGATTTGGGATAGGTAAGTGGGCCACATAAAACACACTTTCTCACATGGAATGCTTGGACGTGTACATATTTTTGTTGCTTGGAATTGTGTTTGTGAAATGAGAGAGAGAAGGGATAGTTGTAAGAGTGATGGATGTGAGGTGAGTGATGGGTGAGGTGGTTGTACTTGACATGCATAGGTGTGTAAGAGATAGGGTGAGAAAGAGTTGACTTGGTAGTTGCTTGACTTGAGGTGAAAGAAAGCTTTGATTGATTGATTATTGATTGATTGATTGATGGGACATGATGTAGAGATTCTCTTGGAATTGCAAACGCGTGGTGTTTTCCTCAAACTGAACGCTGGCCCACATCTCTCAGCCAGGGTATCAGATCGATATGCAAGACGTGGCGTTGGAACTGCGGTGACGGTGCGATCGTAATGCTACAAGCCTCGGATTAAGCTAAATCAAATCTACAGGATATGACTTACGGTCACGCGCAAATGTCGATCATAGGTCGCAGGTTACGGGAATTCATCGGAAAGGATCGTGGGATTGTACGGAACAATACGGACTAGTATACGGGTCTTACAGTTGAAGTAACACGTAACTTCTTCTGCACTCTAAACCGTACAACTACTGATGTAAGGACAAGGGCATTTTGGTCTGAAATTTTTTTCAAAGCTTCTTAAAAGGCCACCCTCGGAATATTTGGAAGGTTGAATCCCTTTAAGGAATTTCACCATACATCGAGGTCGGTACGATCAAATTCCCCTCTTTTAAGGTGGTCTTCGGGTCAAACTCGATTGACCGAGCAAGTGGGTTTGGTGCTGTAA
This sequence comes from Magnolia sinica, assembly GCF_029962835.1. NCBI lineage: Eukaryota > Viridiplantae > Streptophyta > Magnoliopsida > Magnoliales > Magnoliaceae > Magnolia > Magnolia sinica. The sequence continues at coordinate 59,620,251 of NC_080589.1, read as the reverse complement.
TGTCTTGAAAAAATTCATACAAAGACCCGAGTACCACCTCAGGCAGAAATCACTAAGGACCAAATCCCTTTAGAAATTAGATTAGATTAATTAGGTGCTAAACTAGATTATTTGTGAAATTAGCACTAATCACTTTAAATACGATCTTTATGAACCAAAATCTGTAGGATCGCTAACGCTACATTACCTAAAAACTTAGGATCCATCTCAAAACCCAGTTGCTCTTGGGAGCGCATCGAAACTCCGTATCGGACCTGAACCGCGCATCAAAAGTTTGATTTTCCCAAATCTATACGGTTATGACCACCTTGCTGGACTTGGCAACCATCTCGAAAATTAAGTCTTAAAGGTATCCAGAAATGCATAACATGAGCCTAGAGCGAAGTGTGTGAGAAACACGAATATCTTTAGGAAATGAACTGAAACTTAAGTGAATTAAGTCATTCGCTTGCAGGCCGAATCTAAGGATTCAGACCGTCAGATTCTGACCCAATTACACCCTTAGATCAGGAAAAATTTCTAACACATGTAAGTGCACTTGTGACCATGATCAAGTAACGGTGACCGTTGAACTGAAACTGGTCCTTCGCGGCCGATCCATTGATCTGATCGGACCGACATCTTAACCTGACCTAAATCCAATGTCAAGGAGCTTAAGTCCAACCGCATGTAGAAAAGGGGCCTCCAGAACAACTCAGTTAGACCGAAACAACCACTCCTTGGCTATAACCCAAGTATACCATGGCCCTAGGGCCATTCCCATCAGTTCTGGGCCTATATAAGGGCCTTAAACCCTCTCTCTCCCTTCACATACGAATTTACAAACCCTAGAGATAGAAGAGAGAAGAAAGAGAAGGAAAGAGAGAGAAAGTGAGTGAGAGAGTGGGGGATTATTCCTGGGATTCTTCCCTACAATTCCACGTGTTTAACCATCGTTATCGAATCGCTATTCCGGCGATTCTAACTCTGTACTTGGGTAAAAAATCCTAACCCTAATCTATTTTAGGGATTCAAATAGAGTATCCTAACCCTAATCTATTTTAGGGATTCAAATAGAGTAAGTGTTGAAGTAGCTAACCTATTTCATACTATAGGTTGTCGTTGTGCCGTAGACAATGACTTAGTGTTTAAACTGAATTCGTTACGAGTCAACCGGCGAAAGGTGAGGACTATAAATGTTTAGGTTATGGTTTTCAAGTCTGTCAATGTCAATAATGATTTATGACTAGCTTGATTGCTATCACATGTGCTTAGATACAAGGTTTTTCATACATATGCTAATATATAGACTATGTTAATTCATAACGCATTCCATGTGTTTGTTGAAATGTTTGAATGAGTATGGAATTTGGACTCGTGCTTGCCATGATTATCCATCATGGATATATGATTGTTGTATAGGTGACAACTCCTTAGTGAAAAGATTTGCCCTAATACATGTTATGACCAACATACGTCATGTATGTTGTAGTGTGCAGTCTAAGTGTTTGTAAAAATGTCTGAATGAGTAAATATTTGGTAAATTGTATTTTATATGGGTATTGAGATAAGATTCTCAACTACCTTAGTTATGTGTATAAATCCATTCATGTAACTTAGTTTATTTAATGTGATTTACATTTGAAATGTATAGGTGTGAAAGCATGTTTATTTGTACTTCAAAAAAAATGCTCAAGTGGTTTTCTTGTTTAAATTAATTATTTATTGTGATATGCCTATCACATATGCTTTCCTGATATGTTTATGTATGTTTGGGACTACTACATAGTCCAGGCAATCGATAAAGATTCATGAGTTAGTGGCCGAGGTCATTTCGCCACATCAGATGTGTTTAGGAAATCTGAGTCGTACGCAGATTTGTCGACAGTGGTTAGGCCACACGGAGTGCTTACGCACTCTCTATGTCGATCAAGTCAACATACGCTCGTACCAACCGAGCTTGTCAAGTAACCCGATTGACCCATTATATGCTCACCGTGTATGGATGTTACTGCTTGAATCTAAGGTACCGACTTACCAGTGAAGATCCCGTTTAACCTTGGTACCTCAATCCGATAAGACTCATGAGCCAGACATGGTGGTGTATGGGACACCGTGGTCGAGCTGTCGGCCTACGCTGGGATGACAAGCCTCCCCGTAGTGACCAATGAGCAACCCAAACTCATGAGCCGAATATGGTGGTGTATGGGACACTGTATTCGAGTTATCGGCCTATGATCAGGTGACGAGCCCGTAGTGACCGCGAGTATACACTAGGACTACGCTAAGGTGACGAGCCTTTCCGTAGTGACCTCGAGTATAAACTAGGCCTGTGCTGAGGTGACGAGCCACTCCATAGCGACCTAGAAACTGCCTATCGTATGTGACTGCTAGGATTGATGACCCTAGATGGATCAATGTTTGGGTATATGATTTAAAGGGAGGTGCCTTAGCTTCTCAATCTTATTGTATGAATATGTCTAATTAAGAACTTAGTTAATCATGCACATGTACCGCATTGCATGTGCCTTTGGCATTAGAGTTGAGCACAGCGGGAGTGTTACATGCCACGATCGTAAGATGATGTCACACAGGGAGTGCAGGCGAGGGCATACATCATTCTCGCATATCATCCTTACATTAACAAGAGTATTTAGGACATGAGTGTTGTACTACTTTATCATTACGGCTTGACTAAATTGATAATATGTTAACCTTTGCCTTATAGCTCCATTGAGTTGATCACTTGCTCCCATGTTTTGGGGTGGTGTTTTAAACATAAACCAGACCTTGTTGTAGATGCAGATGATGGCAATGCTTTTGAGGCAGAGCTGGACTTTTATGATGATGAGGAGTTCTCCTATATGCATCTATCAGGCGGGTCTATGTAAACCGGGTTCTGATCGACGGCGTTGCAGGGATGCTATTTAGATGCCATTACACTTGTCATTTTACATTTTGGAGCACCCATGTATATTCACTTTGTCTATTTTGGGAGTATACATGTATATGTTTAGCCTGGTAACATGTTCACACTTTGGAGACTTACAACAGTTTATACATTTTATATAATTATCAGTCTTTCGCTTGCGAAATTTAACTGTCTCTTAAGTATGATATGCTGTTTGGTATAATCTCACTCATGTTTAAGGCACTAATACAGACAACATTTAATCATCATTTGCTATGTTGCATAAGTGATGTGTTGAAGCTCGGGAGTTAGGCTCCTGCTCGACTCCCGATTTTCAGGGCATTACAGGTGCATCGCGGCTGTTTATAGTTCATGCACAAGCACCCCCAAGTGTGGGGCTCACAGTGATGTATTCAACCAATCCACTCCATCCACTAGGTGTTATGGGTCCAATTAAGACCCATGACCAGAGATCAGGCATATCCAAAGTTCAGGTGGACCACGTCAGGTGATTTTGTGTTATATATAATGATTCAATGGTCTAATTACATTCATATTTGATCATCAATGATCTTAAACTTTCCTAGGCTAGTGTGGATAAACTTACATCATTACTTTCAAAGTCAAATGACTGTTTTTTTAATTAAGTACCAAAGTCATCGTACAGGAGGTTGTCGGTCTGAGGAAAGATGGATTTCACGATCTAAGCTTCTAAGTTTAGGGTGGATGGTTTCATCTACCTAGGAAGGAGATCTGAGATCCTAAAAATGAGTTTTCCAGATGATGTGATGGTCCAGCATGAAATACAATAGATGGATGGTTTGATCTATAGATGACGATTATAGTCAATGGTCAGATTTAGGCTAGTAAGAAGTTGAACATTTAAACTGGTAAGATATATGTTTACACTAAGTTGGGTCTTCATGGTAACACCCGAGTATTGAAAAAGTATGGGGGATTACAAGATTGAACCGTCGTGGCCATGACTGGATGATGGTCATCCCTGGCTAAGGAGCAATGTTGTAGGCGGCTAGACATGGCATGCCCTTGGTCGACTTCCGATGGCTATGGATGGTAAAAACTGTCGGCATTGTCGACGGCGAAAATCCGTCGGCGTTTCTCATAATTTAAAAATAATAATTATTATTATTAATTACCTAATCAATGCACATATCCAAGACTAGATATACCCATTTCTTCAAGGCCCTAAACCAACCAACCTATTTGAGAAGGTAAGTCTTAAAAAAAAAAAGAAAAGGAAGAAATCAAAATCAAATATATTATCCAAATTCCAAACATAAAAAATTAGGTGTAATTATTTCCTAAAAATCAGTGGTATTTACTCAAATTAGAGCAGTGAAAGAGAGAATTCAATGTGGACAGCAAAAATCGTCGGTATTGTCGACGGCAAAAAGTCGTCGGCGTTTCTCATAATTTAAAAATAATAATAATAATTAATTGCTTAATCAACACACATATCTAAAACTAGATATACCCATTTCTCCAGGGCGCTAAACCAACCAACCTATTTGAGAAGGTAAGTCTCCAAAAAAAGAAAAGGAAGAAATCAAAATCAGATATATTATCCAAATTCCAAACATAAAAAATCAGGTGTAATTATTTCCTAAAATTCACTGGTATTTACTCAAATTAGAGCAATGAAAGAGAGAATTCAATGTCACGTGTAAATGTTTCATAAAAAATCAATGGTGTTTATGTTGATCCACTGTTTCATTGATGATTCCATTCCACTTGGTATATAACATCCAATGAACACCCAATAGAGAATACAAGGAAAAAAAATCAAATAATTTAGCAAAATTTGAGAATGGGTTTTTTTAATAGCATGATTTGGCTAATCTACTTGTTTGTTTGCTGAATTAGGTAATACATATGAACATTTGAAATTGTGGCAGGTATTGGCCACCTTTAAAAGAAAATGATTAGAAAGAATATTGTCTAGTATCAAAACCATGTCTCCTAGATTGAAACTGGTACGTATCACGTAAAATGTACCATTTTCTGACAATGTTTTTAGCTTTGGATATTTATTTACCTTGCTTGCAAGACATGCAACTAGCCTATTTGCATCCTTGACAAGATCATCCATCGCACTGTTATCAGGATCACTAGTGGTCAGCTCATGACAAACAACTTTCATGCCTTCAACTGACTACATCAAATAAAAATAGGAAGAAATTGTGTTCAAATTCTTCTCATGAACAATTAAGAGAACACTTGAGAGGCCTAGCTAATATAATTCTTTTCTCATGTAACAAAAGATGAATATTGGAAAGAAAAAAGAAGAATCTAAAAGGACTAAATCTTTTTATATTCCCAATCCTTTTCATGTGAATCTTCAACTTGTGAATAAAACTTCAGCAGATAATTGTAAACTAATGTATATAATAGTAAGAATTCAACAGCAATATGACAGACTTATCACTACACGAGAGTCAGAAATCTCATTATCCCACACACTTAATTGTAAACTCATGCCTTGCATTTTTAAGAATCGTTCTCCACAATTAATGGCCTCAAGGAAGAAGGGAAAAAAAGAAAGAAAAGCAAAGCATTTGATGAGAAGATGGTTCATAGTGTACAAAATAGTGGATTGCTAAGGAAAAAAAAAATCTTTTTTTTTCTCTAGCTACCGGATTGCGAAGAAATTTGGGTGATATTGGATTGATTATCATTGTTATCCCTAGAGCTGTCCACATATAATCTAAATGCCATTTGGTGTTGATGTGGGGATCCATTTGGGTCTGTTTACAGTCATTTTACCTGAAGAGAAGGAAAGAAGTGGCAGGCTTCTTTAGTTTATTAGGATCGACTTTCCGCATTTCCTTCTGCTTCTTTCTCTTCTCCTTTGTTTTCTGAGCATTGCCAAAATGAAATACAATCAATTGAACCTTCTCCAACTACCATGACGGGAATAAATGAATCTGCAGTGACAACTAATGTATATAAACCTTAACAATGTTCGCTGTTTTTTCCTTCTTCTCGAGCAGTTGCAATGCTTCTTGCTTTTGAACCTTTCTCTATTCCTCATCTTCCTTTTGAAGAGTTGCCACTTCCTAGTTCCAAATAACATATATTCTCATTTTCTGCAGATCTATCTTATAAGAAATCTGATTGCTTGTATGCAAACTTACCTCATTCTTCTTCTGTTTGTAAAGCTCCGATTGTTGCAAATAATCTTCCCTCTACTTCTTGGCAATCTGAAATACATAAGAAACAGAAATTAATAGTGTTTGTAGACTTGCAGAGGCGGAGAAGAAAATGTCTAACAAGCCAAAACCTCTTCAGAAGGTGCTTGCTTTTCTTCTGACGGGTTCTTCCATTCCTCCCCTAATAGCTTAGAAACCTACCAAAGGATCCCAATTCAAAAATAAACAAGTTTAGCAATTCTTACTAATCACGAACAAGTGAAAAATAAGAACATAAAAAGATCAGTGAGAGGGTGGGCCTCTCTCTGAATAAAACTTGTGAATAAAACTTCAGCAGTCAGGACTATGAAAGAGCAAGAATTCAATAACAATGACAAACTTATCCCACTCACTTAATTGTAAACTCATGCCTTGCATGTTCAAGAATCATTCTCCACAATTAATGGCCTTAAGGAAGAAGGGAAAAAAAAGAAAGAAAAGCAAATAACTTAATGAGAAGATGGTTCATGGTGTACAAAATAGTGGATTACTAACAAAAAAAAATATTTTTTCTTTTTTTTCTCTCTAGCTACACATTATTTTTGTATGCTAGCCGCATCTGATGAGTGAACCAACCTGATTTTCTTCAAAACAGAAGATCAGCAAAATTTTTAATGTACATATTAGTTGTCCAGGTCGAATATTGAGTGAATATTTCTCTCAGGCGACTATCTTCAAATAATCCACCCACTACTTGGTTCCACACCAATGCTTGATCAAATGGTTGATTTTATTTTTTTTTGGATTGGTATAAAGTTTCGTGTATGGCATCTCCATAGCAATATATCAGAATTCAACATCCTGTAGGCAGCAATATATCATAATTCAACATCCTGTAGGTAGCAATATATCAGAATTCAGCAGCCCACACAAATGAAAAGCAATGGCAGAGCAACCAACTAGCTTTGAGGCAACAAGCATCTCCACCTATGAATACCTCTCAAAAGGACACTTCATGGGATTCTTTTTTGCTTCCAAGTGCCGGTTCTGACCTTAACAATGTGCATCAGTTTCCACAGTCCTAAAATGCACAAATTAAGCAAATCAAAACTGAAAATCTAGTTGTATGCACTATCTAATCAGTGTTTATCTTATATTGCCTCTAATGTCAAAAGGATAAATGGCCTGCCGTCAAGAGGAATGATGAAGAGTAATATGCTACCCTCGGTTCATATCCTCTAGAAGTCTCCTACTTTAAAATAAAAAATAAAAAAGACAGAGAGAGGTAAAAGAAATATCAATTGTCTATATATAAAGAGAAATTTTTATACACAAAATAAAACTAAATGACTTATCTTTTTTTTTTCCAATTGTTTTAATTGTCTCAAGTTTCCTAGCAGCAGCCTTGGCATCACGTAGTTAACCTTCAAGGCATTTATCCTCATCCCCATTGCTCTTATTGATCACACTAGCAAGAGTACTGGAGTGAAATCCCAACAACATGCAGCCTAGAAAGAGTATTGTAATGAAATCCATAACAAATATAAATCAGCAGTTAAACATACATTGGGAGCAGTATTGTAACTTCAACATTAACATCTCTCTCTTTTTTCTTTTACCCCCTTTTTTCTCTCAATGGATCAATTGTTAATGATCAAAAGGTTAAAATGAATAGGCATTTGAGAGAAGAAAATTACTTGCTTGACAAGGACAACACGTTGGTCATGAAGTTGCTCAATGATCATGTCACAGAGAGTAGTCTTCCCTGAAGCTGCACCACCAGCAACTCCTGTGCAAAATGCACCAAATGGTGTGAATTTTCTTGACACTACACCACCAAAAGTTCTCGGGATACTGGTGGGGAATGATTGCTTTCCTCACATTCTGTTCCTAGATTGTGTTGAGGTTCGAATAAACTAACCTCTTCCTCATCATTAAAACCAAGTATGCCATGTGAGTGAAGTGTGTCAGTATCATTATATTTAAAAGACACTCACATCTCTTAATCATTCCTTTAGACTATCATCAAGATCGACTCTTTGAAAAATTGAACCGTATGCTCATTAACACAATCAAACTCTTCATTCGCTTTACTCGCATTGTGTTTTTGGATTGGATTGAAGCTGGTATAAACTAGCCTCTTCCTCCTCATTAAGATGTGACTGACATTCTTGAATGGCAGGTTCAATCGCCTCTAATAATTTTATAATACTTACGATTACTTGTGCGACATATTCATTGAATTGTTCTTAAGAATCTGTGTTTCTTTGATTCCTCTTGGATTATTTTCAGTTGAATCTCATAAGTAGAGAATCCAAGGGAGTAGTCATTAAAATCAATTGGCGGTTCATCTCTCCAATGTCGATGTTTCCACTGATCATTAGTAAGGTGTTGGGAATGAAGAATTCGATTACGTTGATGATGGGGTGAACTAGACTCCATTAGCTTATCGAGGCTGGATTTAAGCGCTTCTATCGTTCTTCTGATGCCAGCAAAATCGTTTATGTAACCCTGAAGTGACTCCACTTGGATAATTTCTGGTTAGGTTTCAAAGGTAGAGGACCCAAGAGAATTGTCACTATGATGTATTGCTGGTTCATCTTTCTAACATTAATGTTTCCACTAATTATAATCAAACGGGTCATGGGTGGGAGAATCTGATGGTTGTTGATACATATTATCACTCATAATGTAATCTTTCATTGTTTTCTTCTTACCTGATGGGTGATAATCATTCCTACTCCCATAGTTATGATAACTCCAACACTCACGTACTGTTTTCTTAATCTTTAGGGTGTAATTATTCTCCCGCATATGATCGCATAAGGATTTCTTAACTAGTGGAGCATTATATTTCGTTTGGTTCTTGATAATGTTTCCTGTAAACGCTATAGTTTATAGCCCCTTTTTGTTATCAAATTTGTGGTGTCAAAGACACTTTTATGAAGCTTGCATATGTGAAGAACAAAGCTCTACCCAAGATCAGCTTTAATTGATAAGCACAGTTCACTAGTCAAGACTCGAGAAAGTGAGATTGTTCGACTTAATTCAAGACAAGGATAATGCAAGATTTCAAAAAACTTTCAAGTTTAACCTCAAGATCTCAAGAAGCTTTCAAATTTGAGTTACATCAAGACTTCAAACTTCATTACTTTCAAAGGTCGCTCATCTCTAAGTTTCAATGTCCTTACTTCACTATTGAGGTATGACTGACCTTAGGTTGACCTTTAGAGTAGGCCATTTTGGATACATAATTCATATGTTTTATATAAGTGAGTTTAGTCTGTTCTAAGACTATTCATGGACTTTGTTCGACTAGTCCTAGCACTGCTTTGACCTGTCTAAGGATTTCCTGGATCGGTCGTAAATTTGTTGCAAAATTAAAAAATTTTCTGTTAGGCTTCGACTAGTCTTAGGGACTGTTCGACTAGTCATATGAAAGTGTCGGCTATTTCTTCGACCAGTCGTAGTCCTACGACTCAAAGTACAGTGTTGAAATTCAGCTAGCTTCGACTAGTCGTGAACAACTTACGACCAATCAAAGGAGACCTACGACCAGTCATAGACCACCTACGATAAGTCATGAAACCGCCAGATTTTATCGCGCCTGCATTTTCAAATATCTATTGGTTCTATGACTAGTCGTAGAGATCTTTAGACTAGTCGAAGATGTGATTTGCTCACCTATAAATAGAGCACAATCTCAGAATAAAATATGAAATTCAAGCTAATTTAATTCAGCCTTCTGAGAGATAAGTCTGTGCTCCATTTAAGTTAAGTGTGCATGTTTAATATTCTCTTTCTTTAGCTTTTAAAATTGATTTTGTTTCTTGTATTCCAATCTGATCTGAGAAAGAGGAAGTTTCATTTTTCCTTTTTTCTAAAATCAAAATCAATTAGTGCTAGCCCCATTTGGTTTAATTTAAAATCTATTAGAACCTATAACCATTATAAAGTGAGTATTGAACATTGAACTTGACATTCAAATCTCTACTCCGACTTGGTTCTTCTGGGCTGTTATAACGAAGGAGAAATTCAGGTATTTTACATTTATGTAATTTACTTTCATTTGGTTTTTTTTTTGGGATTTGCCAGAAAAATCTCATTGTATTGTTATCTGAGGAGAGCCAAGAAAACTTAGTAAAGGGGTTTTTTTTTTTAATTATGTAAGCCCACAGAGAAAGACACAATTGTGAAGGTTTTAGGTGAACTTGGAAAATCTATCTTTGATAGTGAACGTTGATATCCCCTATATGAGGATATTAGGAGTGGAGTAGCTATGTGGCTGTTTATTAATAGTTGGTGTACACACAAGCGAACCAATATAATCCCTTGTGTTTTGTGGTTGTGTAGTTAATATTTCATATCTTTAATTATTCATTTGTGGGATGTATGTGTGGATGTGAATGTTGTAATTATTTTATTTCAAGCTTAGTAGGGAATGTTGTAATAGTTTAGATTTATATTTCTGCAATTTATCTCTTGCTATCTCTTTATTAGTTTGAGCTTCAGTTTCTCTATTTGTTCTTGTAAGGTTACCTTGCCATTTTTATGGTGCATGGTCATCCTTAGAACAATCAATATTTTGAGATTGCATTCATCATTGTGTATTGATTTATTTATTTGGCTATTTCTCTTTCTTTATTTCCAATGTATTTATTTTAAATTTAGCAGTCCTATTCACCCCCCCTCTAGGACATATAGCTTGGCCATTTCATTTCCAGAAAAATTTTGAGACGTAGGTTGTTTTCTAACAAAATCATTTGACAACCCTTCACAATTTCTCTCATTCTCTAAAACTAGCTCAGCATATTGATGTTCCCACTCTTGCATATACATGGTGAAACCCTACTCCTGACCCTAATCCTAAAAGAGAATAAAAGAAAAAAAATCCTACAACAATATGGAAAGTAAGTTGAGGAGAAGTTAGAAGGAAGTTAACAGATTAGAGAATATCTATGTTAGGACCCTACAAAAGAAAAAGGAAAGTGAATTAGTTTCTAAAAACTAAAAAGGAAGTTCCTAAAAATAAAAAATAGAAAGTTTCTAAAAAAGAAAAAGTTAGTTTCTATAAATAGAAAAGGAAAGTTTCTAAGCCTAGAATTAGAAAGTAAGTTAGTTTAAATATAAAATAATTCAGAAAAACTTAATCCTAAAAATAGAAAATAAAAAACCTTAATCTTAAACTAATTCCAAAACTAGCTAATCTCAGAAAAATGCAACTGTTAGTCCCTGACAATGGTGCCAAAAACTTGTTCACAACCCTAATGATGGGGTTGCAATGTAGTAATAACTCAGTGAGACCGAGGTCGAATCCACGATGACTAATCTCGTACGTTTCTGAAAATAACTAGAACTAGAACTAAAACTAGAAGAAGATGTAAACCTAAATTTGAAATGTTTGAGAGAGTGATTTTGGATAAGGTAATTAAAACTTATAAATTTAAAGGTGGTCACTAGGGTACCAAGGATCCACTTGTAGTAATTAGGAGGATACCTTGCTTGATTCAAGGACACAACTGGAATCAGAGTCCTATCCTATCCAATTGGTAAGAAGAGATTTATTAGATCTTTGAATTTCTCATAGATCTAATTATCAATGGATGAGAGTTGTGAGGATTTGGAAGTGATTCCATCACCTAACCATGCCCAGGAGACAAGGCAAACAACACGATTTACCAATCTCACAACCAATCATAAGAGAATTGTGAAAGTTAGGAAGGATTCCATCATCCTACCATGCCCAAGGGAGGAAGGCAAACAACAGGATTTCCTAATTTCACAATCTCTATTAAGGAAAGAAGATATTTCAAGCTATTGCAGATCTATTGTAATTTGTCACAACAAACCATTAAAAACTAAAAATATTCCTTAATAATCAAACTAGAATCCAAGAGAGTTTAACAAAACATGAATTAAAACAAAGCAAACATCCCAATCACACTACAAACTTCACCTCTTAACCCTAGCTAAGAGGTTTAGCCCACCATAGACATGATTGAACTAGAGACTCTTAAATAAAACATCAACTAAGGGAGAAGAAGAAAAACTCCCGGACGGTAGATCCACCCTTTTGCTCCACTCAAACCTTAGAAGATGCTTAGGAACATCTTATGGACCCCTATTTATAGTTTTGCAACTCCAACTTTCGCACTAAGTTGGAAAAATCTGAAAACCGCCTCAAATTTACGCAGTCTGTGTGCTGTCTGTGTAACCTTAGAGTGGTCGAGAACAACCTTCGACTAGTCGAGGATGACAAGAATTTAGAGAATTTTGTTGTTGGAGTTCGAGTTGAGGAATCTTTGACTAGTCGAAGAAGGCAGATTTTTGGAGTTCCTTTTCTTCACTTCAAGTCTTTAATGATTTTCATTCTTCACTTGGTTTTCTTGGATCTTTCATAAGTGAATTCCTCATTCTTGGTCTCATAAGATCCATCCTTGGCTTTGGTAATTCTTAAGCATTAAATTCATGCTTTTAGCATCCTTTTCAATCTAAGCGTTTAAATTTACCTTGCAACACAAACATGATTAAAATAAAACATTAAGCATTATCATGTTCATAAAACCAAGTAATAAATGGGAGATAATATGTAATATTTGACCCTCAACACATTCCATCATCGATAGGGGAATTGACGACATGATTTATGGTAGTATGTACCGTTCAATTGTTGATTGGAGGTTGATCAGATGGTCGACAACACTTTGTGTCATCCGATTGTTGATTATGAGGTCAAATATTTGATCATCAGTAATGTGCACTGTTTGATCATCGATCGGGAACTTAATGAAGTAATCTACGTTCGATTTCACCATTTAATTGATAAGCATATAGAAGTTGAGCACACAAATAGATGGAGAGAATCTCAAAATCACCTTTATCCAAACTTTTGTGGCCCCCAAAAAGTTTTCAATAGTACAAGTTCAATTCTAGTTATTTAGGATGATCCACTTGGGCTTCGGATATGCTTAAATTTTAGGCTCATCTCATAAAATGCGCTACTTAAATGTATGGACAATGCAGTTTAGACACACATTACATGTGGGCCACATAGAGTTTACGTAGTGTTCTTAGCTTAGTAGGTGTTACCCATACAACTACATAGAGAGAGAGAGAGAGATGGGTGTTGGGAGCTAATAAGCTGCTGCGTACCTGAGTAATACCTTAATGGGTGTTACTCATACCATAGGGCCCACCTTGATGATATGTTAGATATCCACACCGTCCATTCTTTCATACGACACATTTTAAGATGCATATTAAAAAATTAAGCATATTTGATGATTTTTTCTTAAGTCACCATAAAAATCTGTCGGGAAAACACACTAATTTCTTATAGTTTGTTTTCTTTAGAAAAAATTAATAGTGAATTCCATGTGATTGGGAGGCTAATCAAGCGATCGTTTGCACCATTTGATTAAAACTACATTTGTCATAAAAGTCTAATTTGGTATTTTTGTAATGCATTGACTTAGTCATCATTAAAACAAACTGTTTGCAATGACTTTTGCATCATTGCAAAACCTAACGTTTTACGATGGCACTTAATTCATAGCATGAAGTGGACATTAGTGACGACAATTGAAATGTATCGCAAAATGTATTTCCCGCCATATAATTTCCCGCTAAGTAACTTGTGCGATAGGTTTTTACCATGACAATTGTAGCTCATCGCAAAAATGTCGAATATTGACGATGACCTACAATGTTGTTTCAAATACTCTACCCTTTTGTAATGAAACTACTGTCGTCGCAAAAAACTTAAGTTAATATTTCTCACAACGAGCTAACGCAGTTGTCACTAAAACAAACTGTTTGCAACGACTTTTGCATCATTGCAAAACCTAATGTTTTGTGATGACACTCAATTTGTCACATGAAGTGGACATTAGCGACGACAATTGAAACGCATCGCGAAATGTATTTCCCACCATGTAATTTTTCGCTAATTAACTTGTGCGATACGTTTTTGCAATGACAATTGTAGCTCGTCGCAAAAATATCGAATATTGTCGACGACCTAGAATGTTGTTTCAAATATTCTACCATTTCACAATGAAAATATAATTGTTGCAAAAAACTTGGTATTTCTCACAACGAGCTGACATAGTCGTCACCAAAATAAACTATTTGCAATGACTTTTACGTCGTAGGAAAACCTAACGTTTTGCGATAACACTCAATTCATCGCATCAAGTAGACATTAGCGACAACAATTGAAATGCATCACAAAATGTATTTCCCGTAAATAACTTGTGCAATAGGTTTTTGTGATGATAATTGCAGCTTGTCACAAAAATGTCAAATATTGGCAACAACTTACAATGTTGTTTTAGATACTCTACCCTTTTGTAATGAAACTACAGTCGTCGCAAAAAGCTTAAGTCGGTATTTCTTGCAACAAGCTAACGTAGTCGTCGCTAAAACGAATTGTTTGCAATGACCAATTTATCACATAAAGTGGACATTAGCGATGACAATCGAAACGCGTCACGAAAAATATTTCCTACCATGTAATTTCCTGCTAAATTACTTGTGCGATAGGTTTTTGAGTTGACAATTACAACTCGTCACAAAAATGTCAAATATTGGCGACGACCTACAATGTTGTTGTAAGCCCCATATCTTAGACCGTACCGTTCCTTAGACTTCCGAGGTCTTCCCGGTCAAATTTCGGCAACCTTCGACCATTATCTGGTGCTTGTGCGCAACCCTGAGATGCATGCCATCAACCTGAATCGACTCAACCCAGGACTTGTACCTTAGTGACCGCGTCGTCGCCGAGGTTCCGATGCCGCAACTCGCGCGCTGATGCGATGCTCTGGCCAGGAGATGTGGGCCAGCGTTCAGTGCGAGGAAAACGCCGCGCGTGCGAATTCTGAGAGAATCTCTACAAGATGTCACATCAATCAATCAACCCATCAACCCATCAATCCCATCATGTCAAGTACACATCACCTTTCACCCTTTCCCAAGCAAGCCCCAAAGTAAAAAAGTTCTTACAAAGCCCATACCTTTCTTACACCAAGAACTCCTAAAGTCAAAAAGTCTCTTACACACCCATCCCTCTCTCTCTCTCCCATCCATCACTCCATCACACATCACCCATCTCTCTTTACAACTCTCTCTCTCTCCTTCATTTTCAAATCCAATCCAAGCAACCCAAGAGCACCATCCGTCCAAGCCTCTCCCATTCCTCCCAAGCTTCAAGTGTGGCCCATTTTCTACCCCTTCATTTCCCATCTCAACCATCCAAACATCATCCACTCTATTGGAATCAAAGATAAGGAGCTAGATAAGGAGCTAAGGAAGCCAAGGGAGCAAGAAGATCAAGCAGTGGGTGCTTTGATAGGGTAGTTTTAATGTTTTGAAGATGGGCCAGGTGAGGCCAACCGATCAATGGTTTGGATCTCACTTTGGACCCTAAGATGTGGCCGATGGCCCACTTGGATCATCATGATCATTCCATGATGGGGTCATTCTCCATGGACCCTATCATGATGTTTATTTTCCTTGCATACTTAGGGTCATCTAGACCGTCTATTTTAGTGAAGAAGGGATCTCTACCGTTGGATTTTGATTTAATGGGCCCACATGTAATGGGACCCACTTGATTTATGTTGTAGATCATTGAAGGGAGGGCCCATAGTGCCGGGGTCCCTCCATCATGCGTGTCCCACTCTCTATCCCTCTCTCTCCCTCTCTATTTCATTTTCTTTTATGAGACCATGATGTGGTTGTCTGGCCCATTTGAATGGACCCCACCATGAGGCATGTATTCTACCTAACCATCTACAAATGGGACCTACTTTGGGTGTGTTGTATCCACACCATACTCCATGAGGTGGCCCACCTAAGCAGGGCCCACTTCAAATGCATATGTGAGGCTAAACCGTCCAGCGTCCCTAGACGCTGGACAAAAAGGGAAAACACAAATATCAGCTTGTTTCCAAGCTTATGGGTGGCCCACTCATGTAGGCCCCACCTTGATGTAGGTGTTCAATCCATGCCGTCTATCCTATATACCAACTCATTTTAGGCGTTGAGCCAAAAAATGAGGTTGATCGGATCATCTGGTGGGCCATACCTTAGCAAACAGTGATCTCCACCGTTTAAAGTCCCCCAGATTTTTCCTTACACTGAAAAATGCCCAATATTGGACTTGATGGATGTGTTATGGGCTGTAAAAATCAGTTGGCATGGTGGATTCTTCCTATGTGGGCCCCATGTACAAAAAAACCTGGGAAAAACCAAGATTTCAAAAAAAAACAAAAACAAAATACATGAGTAGCAGCTACTGCCGTTGTCAGTAGCGCAGGCATCGCCTGCTGCTCCGTGCGATAGGCTGGCGGTCAGCAACCCATGGCTCTAGCTGTGGGCCCCACCTTGATGTTTATTTGTCATCCAACCCGTTCATGAGGTGGGCCACTCTCAATAGTGGGCCCCCTCCAAATCTCCGCTCCATCCACAGCTCAAGTGGCCCACACTGTAGGAAACAGTGGGATTAAATGTCTGCCCCTTGAAATCCTTTTTGGGTCCACAGAAGTTTTGGATCAAGGTGAAATTTGTTTTTACCCTTCATCTAGGTCTATGTGACCTTATCAATGGGTTGGATGGCGTATCAACATTATGGTGGGTCCCACGTGGAGCCCACAGTGATATGTGTTTTATTGCCACTATCCAGGCGGACGGTGGAGCCCACTATGAATATGTGTTATATCCCCACCATCCAGGGACGGTGGGTGTGTATGTGTGCGTGTGCGTGTGTGTGTGTGTGTGTGTGTGTGTGTGTGTGTGTGTGTATAATATTATATTATATATTTAATATTGTATATGATATATATAAAATATATATTATATTATGTAAAATATGTGATGGTTGGCCTTCATGTGGACCCCCACCATGAGGCAGGTGCTGCATCCAATCTATCCATCCTTTTTTTTAAAAAAAAAAAGCTTATTTTATGGCATGGGCATAAAGAATGAGCCAGATCCATAGTCCAAGTGGACCACCTTGGCATGTTATGAGGCCCATTTGATGTATTAGGGGCCCATGGTTTAAGGCCCATTAAGATGTTTTGGGGCCTATGGGTTGAGGCCCATTTGATGTACATTTGGGGCCCCATTGGTGTGGCCCATTTGTTACACATAAGACCCATGAGATTAGGCCCATTTGATGTATTCAAGACCCAAGGGGTTATGGCCCATTGCAATGTACAAAGGGCTCATTGATGTGACCCACTTGATGAATATAAGGCCCATATGATATGGCCCATTTGATGTATTTAAGGCCCAATTGGATGTACCTAAGGTCCATTGCAATGTGTGATCCCAACATAATTTATGTAATGATGTTTATGACAGTCGTGCCTTGGGAGCAATGTTGGTTTGACGTCCACATTGCAAGTATAGTGTTAGTTAAATGTCCGCATTATGCCTTTCCCTAGGGCCCATTGTTAGGCTCGTACGTGTAATGTGTAGGCCGTCTAGGCCCATCTTTGTTATGAACATCATCCATCCCATATAACATGTTTAATTCCATGATTCATGATCATATGCATCATATGTATGCTTGATATGAGAAATGACTGATCATAGCA
This sequence comes from Magnolia sinica, assembly GCF_029962835.1. Classification (NCBI taxonomy): domain Eukaryota; kingdom Viridiplantae; phylum Streptophyta; class Magnoliopsida; order Magnoliales; family Magnoliaceae; genus Magnolia; species Magnolia sinica. The sequence goes on along the minus strand of NC_080589.1, from coordinate 59,602,612 downwards.
TATGCCTTTGGGCAAATTGTTTAGAGGCTCCCGGATAGGGGGTGTTGCCCTACATGAGTACACGATACGCGCAGGATTGCTGTATGACTGGATAGTATGATTCATGCATTCACATTGTGTGATATAGTTACTATACGCCCTAGCGACATCAGGGTCGTAGCCTCCACTGACGTATCGTGGTTGGCAGGATTGGATATCGAAAATATTGTTCTACATGGGGTGCTATAGATATCCCTGGGTGAAAGTCCCTAAACCCTTATGGTATCAAGAGGTTGCTCCAACATCTAGACCAAGTGGGTGCATGAGCGCCGAGTGCCGATTACCAGACAGTTGCTGTAACGACCTGAAATTTGGGGGTCGAGCATAACTCAGCTCTCGAGTTTCAAAACATCACTTATGCAACATAATGAATGATGGATGTATGTTGTCTGTATGAGTGCATAAAACATGGAATAGATTAAGCCAAACTGCAAACATAATTCAGGGATAAGTGAAGAACGCAAGCGGAAGACTTAAAGAAATATATGTGTACATGTGTAAATCCCTAAAATACATATACATACCAGGTCATACTTACAAGTGTTACTATCAAAATATTACAAGTATCAAATGACATCATCTATTCCCAAAAAGAAATCCCAGAATCCCACGCATCAGAACAAGGCTCACTAAAACCCACCTGAAAACTGCATGAAAGAAAATGCAGCCTCATTATCCTCGAACTCCTGCTCTGCCTCAGAAGTCGCATCAACATCTGCATCTAAGACAGAGTCTGGTGGGTGTTTAAACACCGCCACAGAACGTGGGAGTGAGTGATCAACTTAGTAGAACAATAAAGCAAATGTTAACATGTTATCAATTCAATCAAGCAGTAATAATAAAGCAGAACAATCAAACATGTCCTAAGTATACTTGTTAGTGCAAGGATGTATGTAAAATGATGCGTGCACCTCGCCTGTAACCCTCAGCGTCTTCATCTTACGTTACGCATGACTTCACCTCAAGTGCTCCACCTCTTCCAGGCACATGCAATGCGATGCATGAACATGATTACCAAGTTGTTACTAGTCCTTTTCATATAGCAGGATTGGGACGCTAAGGTACCTTCCTCATATCAATTCCCAAACAGTGATCCATTCTAGGGTCGTCAGTCCTAGACATTCTCATACGATCATATGGTTTTAGGTCGTTGTAAAAGGCTCGTCACCAATCAATGCATGCCTATCATACCTTCGTTACTACAATAAGGCTCGTCACCTCAATACGGTATCCAGGTATGCTCGAGGTCACTACAAAGGGCTCGTCACCAATCAATGTAGGCCAATAGCACGAATATAGTGTCCCATACCACCATAATCGGCTCACGAGTTTGGTTGCTCACTGGTCACCATGGGGAGGTTCGTCACCCCAGCGTAGACCGACAGCTCGACTACGGTGTCCCATACGACCATGTCTGGCTTATGAGTCTTAGCGGATCAATGTACCATGGTTAACAGGATTTCATCGGTAAGTTTGGTACCCTAGATTCAAGCAATAGTGTCCATACATGGTGAACATATATCAGACAATCGGATTACTTGACGAACTCGACTAGTATGAGCGCACGTTGGGTTGAACGACATAGATTACGCAAACACTCCGTGTGGCCAAACCACTGCCGATAACTCTAATACGACTCGGGTTCGTCAAATCGCGTCCTACATGGCGAAAGCAACCTCAGCCACGAACTCAAGGCCGATTACCGATTTCCTGGACTATTTCCTAGTCCTAAACACATTCCACTACAACAGATATTGATATCAACAATTTAGAATAGTAATGGAACAACAACTCAAATCATGTAGTATATGAGCATTTGAAGAATGTCAACCTAACATGGATTTAAACATAAGTAATACTTGAACTTAAACAACAAGGAATATGACTTGCATGTAGTAAATCATACACATCACTAGGAGTGTTGAGAATCGCTTCTCAACGCCCGTAATTAAGTTAATATATTGCACTTTAGATCATTCAGACATTTCTACAAACACTTAGAATACATAATACAACATACATGACGTATGTTGAAATACACGCATTTGGACAATTCCTTTTGCCAAGGAGTTGACACACATACATCTAGCATAAATACACGACAAATAATCATGGCAAACACATGTGCATATTTTATACGTATACGATAGTTCCTACATATACATAGAATACACAAATCTCAATATAACACATGCATATCAAGAACGCAAAATAAACATAGCATTTAGCATGTGAAATCTCATCTATAACAAGAATAAACCATTAACTGGCACTGAAAGCCTTAAAAACCTTAACCTATACAATTAAAGTCCGCACCTTAAACCAGAAATAGAACACCGAACTGATTCAGACGATATGTCTTCGTCAACGGCAACAAGATAGCCTAAAGCAAGAATAGAAATGAGCTACAACAACACATAGACTCTTCTAAGCTCTAAAACAAATTAGGGTTAGGTTAACTTACCTAAGGATGAACTTAGAATCGCCGGAAGAGCGATTCAAAAGTGATGGTTTAAGGATGAAGAAGAATAGGAAAGAATCTAAGATGATTCACCAACTTCTCTCTCACTTTCTCTCTCTTTTCCTCTCTCTTTCTTAGCTAGGATTAGGAAATTCGTATGGAAAAGAGAGTTAGGGTTTTAAGGTCTATATATAGGCCTAACATTGATGAAAATAACCCCAAGGCCAAGGTATACTTAGGTTATAACCAAAACAGGCCTCTCTCGATCCAACGGAGTACTTCCGGCGGGCCTTTTTCCACGTGTGGTCGGACTTAAGCTCACTGACCATGAATCTAGGTCAGGCTGAGTTTTCGTACCGATCGGATTTACAGATCAGCCGTGGCGGACCACACTCAATTCAACGGTCACCGAATCTCGATCAGGTCCACAAGCACAAGGACGTGCCTGGGCCACCTTCCCTGATCTGAGGGTGAAATTGGGTCAGAATCCAATGGTCAGATTGCTTAAAAATCATCGCGCAAGCGACACGACTCAGATTTTATAAAATCACATTTAATTTCTTACCATTCTCACACTCTTCACTCCGGACTCAATCAAATCGACCCAGGACATCATCTGGACTTGATTTTTGAGGTGATGGCCAAGTCCAACATGGTGACTATAACAGCCTAAGATCATCGCTATCGGACTTTCAACGCACGGTCCAGGTCCGATCCAGAACTTCCAAAAATTCCCAAGAGCAACTGGATTTAGCGATGAATCCCAGATTTCAGGGTAACATAGCGCTAACTATTCTACAAGTTTTGAGTCATGCAGATCAAATTTAAAGTGATTAATGCAAATTTCACAAGCAATCGAGTTTAGCGCTAATTACCCACAAATAGCTTCTAAGGAAAATGAGATAATACTCAGGTCTTGGAACAAAATTTTTTGGGTCATTACAATCTACCCCCCTTAAAGAAAAGTTCATCCTCGAAATTCATACCTTCTCATATTCCTCAAGGATCTGGCGGTAGCTCTTTCTGACATCAGCTTCAAACTCACAAGTAGCCTCTTCTTCACTATGATGCGTCCATAGAACTTTCATAAGAGCGATGAACTTGCTACGCAATACCTGCTCCTTCCTGTCTAGAATACGTGTCGGTCGCAGTACATATATAGCATCCTCGCTCAACTGCACCTGCTCCCAACTGATAATATGCGAAGGATCAGGAATGTACTTCTTCAGCATAAAAACATGAAATACGTTATGCACGCTCGCAAGAGGTGTGGGCAAAGCAAGGCGGTATGCTACCGCTCCCACTCGATCCAAAATTTGAAATAGACCAATAAATCTCGGCGTAAGCTTTCCCTTCTTACCGAACTACAGAACTCCCTTTATAGGGGAGACCTTAAGAAACACATGGTCTCCAACCTTAAACTCAAGCGGTCGCCGCCTGGTATCAGCATAACTCTTCTGCCTACTCTGGGCTGTCAGAAGTCGACGCCGAATAATGTCAACTTTCTCTGAAGTCGCCTGTACCAATTCCGGGCCAATCAAACTACTCTTGCCAACTTCTGCCCAGTAATGCGGTGCTCTACACGGGCGACCATACAACGCTCATAGGGAGCCATGCCAATACTCGCCTGGAAACTGTTATTATACGCGAACTCTGTATAAGGAAGACAATCATCCCAACTGTCCTTGAAATCCAAAACACAAGCTCGCAACATGTCTTCCAGAACCTGATTCACACGTTCCGTCTGCCCATCTGTCTGCGGATGAAACGCGGTGTTAAACTTCAATTTCACACCCATTACTTCCTGGATACGATTCCAGAAGATAGATGTGAAACGCGTGTCTCTGTCAGACACAATCTCCAAGGGAACTCCATACAGACGTACAATCTCCTTGATATACAACCTAGCCAATTCGTCTGCAGAGTTTGTGACTTTGATCGGTAAGAAGTGAGCCGACTTCAACAATCGGTCGACGATCACCTAAATAGAGTCATGTCCCTTCTTCGTTCTCAGCAACCCAGAAATAAAATCCATAGAGATGAAGTCCCACTTCCATTCTACTATGGACATGGGCTGAAGCAACCCAGGAGGTCGGAGATGCTCTGCCTTAACCTGCTGGCACGTGAGACAACGAGACACAAATTCAGCAATGTGAAGCTTCATGTTGTCCCACCAATAAGATATTCTCATATCCTGATACATCTTCGTGCTACCTGGATGCATCGCAAGCTTAGAACTATGGGCTAACTTGAGAACCTCCCGTCTCAAGTCAGGAATGTCTGAGACACATAACCAGCTGCGAAATCGTAGGCCCCCATCAGAACTAACACTCTACTCGGAGTTCTCATCTGTACCAACATGCTTTCTCATCTTCGCCAAAAGCTCATCATTTGCCTGAGCTGCAATGATCTTCTCGTCCATGAGGGGCTGTACACGAATGTGTGCGATAACCACATATGACTCTTTCACCGTAAGCTTCTGCTCAAAGTCTTGCACAAACTCGAACATGTCTCATTTTGCTATCATTAGTGGAGCCATAAATTCTATAGCCTTCTTACAACTCAACGCATCTGCCACAAGGTTCGCCTTGCCCAGATGGTAAGAAACATCGAACTTAAAGTCTTTCAATGTTTCCATCCATCGGCGCTGCCTCATATTCAAGTCACGCTGTGTGAAAATATACTTAAGGCTCTTGTGGTCACAAAAGAGCTCGAACTCCTCTCCATAGAGGTAATGTCACCAAAGCTTTAATGTGAAAATGACAGCTGCCAACTCTAGGAAATGTGTAGGGTAATTTTCTTTGTGTTTCCTCAACTGTCTCGAAGCATAAGCAATCACCCTGTCCTTCTACATGAGGACACAACCCAGGCCAATGCGAGAGGCGTCAGTATATATAATATACTTAACCCCTTGCTCTGGCAATACTAGCATAGGGGCGGACGTCAACTTGTCCTTCAACTCTTGAAAAGCTACCTCCGCCTTCTCATTCCAAGTAAACTTCAAATCTTTCTGTATCAACTGCGACAACGGTCTAGCTATCTTCGAGAAGTTTCGTATGAAGCGTCGATAATATCCTACTAGACCCAGAAAGCTCCTCACCTCAGTAACTGAACCAGACTTCTTCCAGTCCTGCACTGCAGCTACCTTAGCGAGATCGACAGCTATCCCTTCCTTGGACACCACATGTCCCAGGAACTTGACTTCCTCTTTCCAGAAATCGCATTTCTTGAACTGCGCAAAAAGCTGATTCTTCCTAAGAGTATCCAAAACTGCTCTTAAGTGCTCCTCGTGCTCTTCCCGACTCGCAGAATAAATCAAAATGTCATCGATAAAGACAATGATGAATCGGAACAAGAATGGCCGAAACACCTTGTTCATCAGATCCATGAACACGGCCAGTGCGTTTGTAAGACCGAACGACATCACTAGGAACTCATAGTGACCAAAGCTAGTCCTGAAAGCGGTCTTCTGCACGTCCTCATTCTTGACGCGCAACTGGTGATACCCTGACTGTAGATCAACCTTCGAGAAGTACCGCGCCCCCTTCAACTGATCAAACAGATCATCAATCCTGGGCAAAGGATACTTATTCTTCACAGTCACCAGATTCAACCTGCGATAATCAATACATAATCGCAAGGAACCATCTTTCTTCTTCACAAACAAGACAGGTGCTCCCCAAGGAGACACACTTAGCTGAATAAAGCCCAAATTTAACAAACCATCTATCTGCTTCCTCAATTCCTCCATTTCACTCGGAGGCATACGATAGGTGGGTAAAGAATGGGCGCCATACCAGGCATGAGATCGATAGTAAAGTCAATCTCATGCTAAGGAGGTAATCCAGGAATCGATTCAAATACATCTTCAAACTCCCGAACTACAGGCGTGCTTTCAAACGCCGATTCAGCCATACTCTCCAACAGAGAAGTATAATAATCAAGACGAAAAGGGTAACTAACCTTAACTGGGAAAGTAACTGGCTCGCCCTCAGGTCCATGAATTGTCACCGACCTTGCTTCACAATCAATCTCTGCTCGCATCCTCGTGAGCCAATCCATACCCATAATAACATCGTAATGAAAAAGAGGTGCGATAAAAAAGTCAACACGAATCGATCCACTTCCTAGATCAACCCAACAATCCATACAACGCTTGTTTATAGCAGAGGAAATCTCCGTAGCGGTAGTGAGCGTCACTCTTTTCATAGAAACAGTGCTCAAACTCAGACGCCTAACTGCTGCATATGATATAAGAGAGGTAGTGGACCCTGTATCCACTAACATAGAAACGAGACTATCTTCAATGTATGCTGTAACCTCGAAGGATCTTGGCACCAAGTCAGACATAGGCACTTCAGCTGAGAGCGCATGAACTTGAGCCTACTGGTAACGATTTAGAGGAGGAAGCATGGGCCACTGAGGTGGCCTGAAGCTAGGTACAGAAGGTCTGAAGGATGGATGAGCTGGCGCTGAACGAAGAGGTGGAGGTGAAATAACCAGAGGCATCGGACGGCTGATCCTCTGCGGTGGAGTAAAACCACTGTCCTGCATACACGAAAAGCAAGAACGATCCAAATGCCTCATCTTCCCACAATACGAACAGCGAAGATCAGCTCGCACCTGCTGAGCGGGCGGCGCTGAACGCTTAGGAGGAGAATCTGCCCGCGGCCTCTTGCCGAGAAAAGGTGCAGGTCTGGGAACCATAGGTGCTCGCATACGGGACGACCTGTCACCGTCCTGCTCTGCTCGCAAGGACGTGCTCACCAACTCCACATAGGAAGATATGCTAGCACAGCACATCTTCGATCGGATCTCAGGCCTCAATCCCTCAGAAAAATGCTGCATCCTCATCGGCTGATCGCTCAGAATCAAGGAAGCATAGCAACCTACCTCAGTGTACCAGTTCTCATATTCCGTCACCGACATCCCTCCCTGGCGAAGGTGAAGGAATTCACTCTCCTTCTCATGTCAGTACGTAACCAGGAAATACTTCTCATGGAAGCATGCCTCAAATGCCTGCCACGACCACTCATATCCTTCCTCGACAGTGCGAAGAACACTCTCCCACCATAAACTGGCTTCCTTCTCAAATATGAAGGAGGCAAGCTCGACCTGCTCAACCTCTGAACAGTGTAGCGATCTCAGCATCTTAGAGATGCGATCAATCCAGTACTCGGCCTCCTCGGGTCTATGAGAACCCACAAATGTGGGAGGTCGTAAGTGCTGGAATCGCTCAAAAGTGCCGCTTGCACTAGCGCTCCCAGATGGGGGCATAGGTGAAGCAGGTGGAGTCGCCCCTACTGACTGAGCAAAGATGCCAGCCATGGAAGACAGAAACTGCTGCTGCTACTGCTGCTGTTGCTGCTGCATTAATAGCATCATCTACTCAAATCAATCAGAAGGTGGAGCAAACGAAGATGCACAGTTCGGCTCAGGAACTGAAGGCGTGACTGGAGGAGCTATAGGTGTCGGCCCAACACCAACCCGACTGTGGATCGGTCTGGCTATCGCTCAAGGGAGGAACCCCGACAAGCGACTCAACCAAGGAGAGACGGGCCGAAGTCTTCGAACCCTTAGGAGGCATACCCTACATTCAACAGAGGATGCAACCTGTAAGATTCTACGTCCACATAATCCACCCACACAGCACTCACAGCACAACTTCAAAGATAAACAACATACATTCCATTTAACAAAATTTGTTGTAATACAAGTAGTGCAGCATTACATGAATCATGACAGGGAAAGCATGTGAACTAAACATCTAAAATTTTAAACAACAACAAATAACTTCCAACTACTAAGCCAACAATGGCTACACACAGAAAGAAACAACAAAAGAAAGCAAAGGACAACTACAACGACAACTACTCGTCGGAACCAGGAGATGGAGGCGAGGCACCCTTATCCCGCAAGCAACACAGGATAGACTTCAGAGTTCGAGTCACCTTCTTGAACTTATGCTTCACAAAGCCTCAAAAATCCATGATATCCTGGCGTAGAACAACCTGCCCTTCCTCAAGCCAAGCGATACGGGCATCCCTGGCAACCTGATCTATGCTTTGCTCTGGTGCCACAGGAGGAGAGCTCTCACTCGTATCCTATGCCTCAACTTCTTTTTCGTCCTGCTCTGTTTCTTCTTCAATCTCAGCTCCACCCTCAGCATAGCTCTCATCCTCATCACTCTCTGACTCAGCTTTGAAATTTGGGGGTCGAACATAACTCAGCTCCCGAGTTTCAAAACATTACTTATGCAACATATTGAATGATGGATGTATGTTGTCTGTATGAGGGCATAAAACATGGAATAGATTAAGCCAAACTGCAAACATAATTCAGGGATAAGTGAAGAACGCAAGCGGAAGACTTAAAGAAATATATGTGTACATGTGTAAATTCCTGAAATACATATACATACCAGGTCATACTTACAAGGGTTACTATCAAAATATTACAAGTATCAAATGATATCATCTATTCCTAAAGAGAAATCCCAGAATCCCACGCATCAGAACAAGGCTCACTAGAACCCGCCTGAAAATTGCATGAAAGAAAATACAGCCTCATCATCCTCGAACTCCTGCTCTACCTCAGAGGTCGCATCAACATCTGCATCTAAGACAGTCTGGTGGGTGTTTAAATACCGCCCCAAAATATGGGAGTGAGTGATCAACTCAGTGGAACAATAAAGCAAATGTTAACATGTTATCAATTCAATCAAGCAATAATGATAAAGCAAAACAATCAAACATGTCCTAAGTACTCTTGTTAGTGCAAGGATGTATGTAAAATGATGAGTGCACCTCACCTATATACCCTCAGCGCCTTCATCTTACGTTACGCATGACATCACCTCAAGTGCTCCACCTCTTCCAGGCACATGCAATGCGATGCATGAATATGATTACTAAGTTATTATTACTCCTTTTCATACAGCAGGATTGGGAAGCTAAGGTACCTTCCTCATATCAATTCCCAAACAGTGATCCATTCTAGGGTCGTCAGTCCTAGACAATCTCATATGATTATATGGTTTTAGGTCGTTGCAAAGGGCTCGTCACCAATCAATGCATGCCTATCATACCTTCGTTACTACAATAAGGCTCGTCACCTCAATGGGGTATCCAGGTATGCTCGAGGTCACTACAAAGGGCTCGTCACCAATCAATGTAGGCCGACAGCACGAATATAGTGTCCCACACCACCATAATCGGCACACGAGTTTGGTTGCTCATTGGTCACTACAGGGAGGCTCGTCACCCCAGCATAGGCCGACAGCTCGACCACGATATCCCATACGACCATGTCCGACTCATGAGTCTTAGCGGATTAAGGTACCATGGTTAACAAAATTTCATCGGTAAGTTCGGTACCCTAGATTCAAGCAATAGTGTCCATACATGGTGAACATACATCAGACAATCGGGTTACTTGACGAACTCGATTAGCACGAGCGCACATTGGGTTGAATGGCATAGAGTGCGCAAACACTCCACGTGGCCAAACCACTGCCGACAACTCTAATACGACTCGGGTTCGTCAAATCACGTCCTACGTGGCGAAAGCAACCTCAGCCACGAACTCAAGGCCGATTACCGATTTCCTGGACTATTTCCTAGTCCCAAACACATTCCACTACAACAGATATTGATATCAATAATTTAGAATAGTAATGGAATAACAACTCAAATCATGTAGTATATGAGCATTTGAAGAATGTCAACTTAACATGGATTTAAACATAAGTAATACTTGAACCTAAACAACAAGGAATATGACTTGCATGTGGTAAATCATACACATCACTAGGAGTGTTGAGAATCGCTTCTCAACACCCGCAATTAAGTTAATATGTTGCACTTTAAATCATTCAAACATTTTTACATACACTTAGAATACATAATACAACATACATAACGTATGTTGAAATACACACATTTGGACAATTCCTTTTGCCAAGGAGTTGACACACATACATCTAGCATAAATACAGGACAAATAATCATGTCAAATACATGTGCATATTTTATACGTATACGGTAGTTCCTACATATACATAGAATACACAAATCTCAATATAACACATGCATATCAGGAACGCAAAATAAACATAGCATTTAGCATGTGAAATCTCATCCATAACAAGAATAAACCATTAACTGGCACTGAAAGCCTTGAAAACCATAACTTATATAATTAAAGTCCACGCCTTAAACCAGAAATAGAATACCGAACTGATTCAGACGATATGTCTTCATCAACGGCGACAAGATAACCTAAAGCAAGAATAGAAATGAGCTACCATAACATATAGACTCTTCTAAGCTTTAAAATGGATTAGGGTTGGGTTAACTTACCCAAGGATGAACTTAGAATCGCCGGAAGAACGATTCAAAAGTGATGGTTTAAGGATGAAGAAGAATAGGAAAGAATCTAAGATGATTCACCAACTTCTCTCTCACTTTCTCTCTCTTTTCCTCTCTCTTTCTTAGCTAGAGTTAGGAAATTTGTATGGAAAAGAGAGTTAGGGTTTTAAGGTCTATATATAGGCCTAAATTTATGAAAGTAACCCCAGGGCCAAGGTATACTTAGGTTATAACCAAAACAGGCCTCTCTCGATCCAACGAAGCACTTCCGGTGGGCCTTTTTCCAAGTGCGGTCGGTCTTAAGCTCACTGACCATGGATCTAGGTCAGGTTGATTTTTCATACCGATCGGATTTACAGATCAGCCATGGCGGACCACACTGAATTCAACGGTCACCGAATCTCGATCAGGTCCACAAGCACAAGGACATGCCTGGGCCACCTTTCCTGATCCGAGGGTGAAATTGGGTCAGAATCCAATGGTCAGATTGCTTAAAAATCATCGCGCAAGCGACACGACTCAGATTTCATAAAATCACATTTAATTTCTCACCGTTCTCACACTCTTCACTCCGAACTCAATCAAATCGACCCAGGACATCATCTGGACTTGATTTTTGAGGTGATGGCCAAGTCCAACATGGTGACCATAACAGCCTAAGATCATCGCTATCGGACTTTCGACGCGCGGTCCAAGTCCGATCTAGAACTTCCAAAAATTCTCAAGAGCAACTAGATTTAGCGATGAATACCAGGTTTCAGAGTAACATAGCGCTAACTATTCTACAAGTTTTGAGTCATGCAAATCAAATTTAAAGTGATTGAGGCAAATTTCACAAGCAATCGAGTTTAGCGCTAATTACCCATAAATAGCTTCTATGAAAAATAGAGGTAGTACTTGGGTCTTGGCACAAAATTTTTTGGGTCATTACAGTTGCGCTTTCCACTGTGTCGTGGTCAGTTGGAAGGGGGTGCGGCCTTACCCGCCAGAGAGGAGGGGGCAAAGCTAGGCTGAGTCTGACCAGCTCGAGGAATGGGTCCGCTATTAACGAGCCGAGCCCAATATTAGCAGGCGGATAGTGAGGTCTTTTCCACTCACCTTATTACGCGCGATGGGGCGACAATCTGGCTTGGAGTGTACTAGACCCCAGTGATATTCCAGATTTTGAGCTGTATTGATATGTGGACTTAAATGAGGATTTGATGCTTAAGTTGCATTTCGCATTACATGGTCTTGGTATGGCCGACATTATTCATGTTTTACACTGTATGGCCTTGGTACGACTAATGGTATTCTTGGCTTTCATCAGCATGTTCTGCATTACTCTGATACTGCATAACTACATTACCACCTTGAGCACACACTTTCACCATCCTCTAAGCTTTCTATAAGCTTATGCACGACCGTTATGTGCAGGTGACGTTAGATCGCAGCAGCACTGAGGCTTGGGCACGTGGCTGATTATTTTAGAGTTTTGTTCATCATCATTGTATTTCCCTTCATACTCATTGTACTTGTAAAGGTTTTGATCATAGTGGAAATGTGATGAAGTTTTTGGTTGTTATTTGTGGGTTATGCCTTTGGTTATGCTTATTACGAATCAAACTAATGTTAAAAATCCTCCTCGTATCATCCCAGGATCGGAACCTGGCGAATGAGCACTGGGAGCCGAGAATGGGGTTCTACGGAGGCTGTCGGCGCCGGATTCGGCGATCGGGAATTTTGTGAGCCCAGTTTTCGAGTTTGGGGCGTGACAGTTGTTGCAAATAGTCTACCCTTTTACAATGAAACTACAATCGTCATAAAAAACTTAAGTTGGTATTTCTCGCAACGAGCTAACGTAGTCGTCACTTAAACAAACAGTTTGCAACTACTTTTACGTCGTTGCAAAAGCTAACGTTTTGCGACGACACTCAATTCGTCACATGAAGTGAATATTAGTGACAACAATTGAAGTCTGTGAAAAGTATTTCCCACCATGTAATTTCCTGCTAAATAACTTGTGCGATAGGTTTTTACGATGACAATTGCAACTCGTCGTAAAAATGTTGAATATTATCGACGACCTACAATTTTGTTACAAATATTCTACCCTTTCGCAATGAAACTATAGTCGTCGCAAAAAACTTAAGTTGGTATTTCTCACAATGATCTTACATAGTCATCGGTAAAACAAACTGTTTGCAACTACTTTTGTGTCGTTGCGAAACCTAACGTTTTGCGACGACACTTAATTTGTCGCATGAAATGTACATTAGGAGGACAATTGAAAGGCATCCCGAAAAGCATTTCCCGCCATGTAATTTCCTGCTAAATAACTTGTCTGATAGGTTTTTGCAATGACAATTACAGATCATCACAAAAATGTCGAATATTGGCGACGACCTATAATGTTGTTGTAAATACTCTACCCTTTCGCATTGAAACTACAGTTGTCGCAAAAAACTTTATTTGGTATTTCTCGCAACGAGTTTATGTAGTCATCGCAAAAGGACCTGTGGAAAAAAGTTTAATTTTGTATTTGTGCAACGAGCTTAACTAGTCATCGCTAAAGCCATTGTTTGCAATGACTTTTGTGTCATTACAAATTTATTTATTTTTTGCGATCACACCTAATTTATTACAAAAAGTGGTTATTAGCTACGACTGCTTAAGCTTGACGCGAAAAGTCTTTCCCACCACATAATTTTCTAGGAAAAACTCATATGTCAAGTTTTAGCAACAAGTTTTGCGATGACAATTGAAGCTCATCGCAACAAAAGTGACTATTAGCGACAATTTAAAATACCATCGTAAATAGTGGTTTTTTTATGACGGCTTAGAATGTCGTTGTAAAAATTTGACTTTTTTTGATGAAATTAGACTCGTCGCTAAAAAACCCATCGCAAAGTTGAAATTGTTGTAGTGGGTTAAGCTAACTGGGTTAACTAGGTTAAATGGGTTGAGTTTAGGGTTTATGACTGAGGTTCTTAGGAATATTTAGGCTTATAGGGTTAGGGATTAGGATTGGGTTTGCTTATCCATTCGTCAGTTTAAACTCAATCAACTTATCAACTTGGGGTGGTGTGTTGATGTAGGCTAGATATAGATGAATAGAAAACACAAATATCAACTTCATTCAAAACTTTTGTGGCTAACAAGAAGCTTTTAACAGTTGAGCACCACTTTTTTCCAATAATGTAGTCTACTTAGGCCCACTTCTTAAAATGAACTGAAATGGATGGCATGGATATATATACAACACATGCATGAAGGTGGGCCACACATTCACGAGCCGAATTCCGAATTCTCGGAATTCCAATTCCACTTTTGGCCGTAATTGTAATTTACATTATGTTTACTTTGCCACCATTTCCATGCTATCAAAGGGGCCCTGCTTTGAAAGATGTAGTTGAAATTCTTCGAAACAAAGAAATCCCGTCAAAGATTCAGTCATTTGACCTTTTGGATGCTTCTAGTGATCAAGAATGGACAATGACTGGAATGCGGTGTCTGGTGGTACCTTCTGTGAGAGCCCTATTGGTTCATTCGTTGAAACGAGTGGGGCCTAGATGATATGGAAATGATCATCGGACAACATATTCACCACATATCCGATCTACACGACTGCCAACACATGGCGATCAAAAAGTGGCATTTTCAGATGGCTTCTAATGGCCTGGGCAATATGGGGCCCACCTCAGCTAAAAATATGACCATGAATGGATGGTGGGCCACTATAGGATGTTGCGTCCTATCTCGCCCGTCTCCAGCTCGGAACAGGCAGGAACTTTGAGAGGCCACCGTGATTTATGGGCCACACCCTCCATCTTCTTTTTTTTACCCTATCATTTTAGGTTACAAGTCCATAACTGAGGTAGGTACAAGATAGATGTGTACTACGTAGTGGGGATTTTTATTTTTGGGTTAGCTTGTTAGTACACAAGCTACTGTTCAATACACACTCCGGTGTTAGCCACCCCCACGAGGGAACCGATGCCAAGCCCTCAGTGTAGAAACTAGGGTATCTTCACTCAATCTACAGTGGGGATTAAACTCTTACCATTGAAAACTTTTCGGGGTCACAAACTAATATTTGTGTTTTCTCTTCTTCCTGGTCTATGTAATTTTATGAACATGATGGAAGGAAAATAAACATCATGGTGGGCCCTAGAAAAGTTTCAACGGTAAGAATCATTATCACCGATTCATCATGTGGTGTGGTCCACTTGAGCACTGGATCTGCCTAAAAGTAAGTATTATATCATAAAATGATACGAAAAAATGGATGAACGGTGTGGATAAAACCTATAAAAGCTCCTGCCGGTTCCCAGCTTTTTTTTTGTGGCAGGGGGGGGGGGTGTTTAGTATGCAATCCGCGTTCATTTGGTGTTCATTTGGTGGACCCAACTATCATATAGTCTTGTAAGGTTATGATTCCGTGCAAGTGGGCCCTCAGAGATCCAGACCGTTGCGGTCTTGATTATTAAACCATGGGCTCCGCAGATATCATAATCACATTCTCTTCCATTTATTTATTTATTTATGTATTTATTTTTTCTATTAGCTTGTTAGTACACCCCACTGTCAGTTCACACTTCACTGTTAACCACCCCCAATAGGAATTGATGCCAACACCTTAATGTTGAAATGAGGTATCTTTCACTCAGTCTACCACTTGAGCTATGGATCCAATCCATTCTCTTTAGGTATTAGCCTCTCAAAATGAACGGCTGCCGAAGCATCAACCTGGCAATGGCTGCTTGAGAATGGCAGAAGGTGAACGTAGCCGTCCTCAGGATCTGGGCTGGCAAAGAGTAAAACGCAGACCCCGCTTTCCCCCTTTCTTCACCATCTTTGCTGCAAATCTGACTTATGATACCACAGCAGAGGACATCCATCGGATTTTCAGTCGATTTAGGAAACTGGTGGATGTTTTCATCCCCTAGAACAGACCCCTAAATTGATCTAAAGGCTTCGCCTTCATCTGTTTCCGTTACGAACAAGAAGCCCAAAATGCCATCGGATGTCTCCATAACAGGCGAATCAATGGTAGGTTAGCATCCGTCACATGGGCTAAAAGCCATACCCATAACTCTCCTCAGGAGCACCCGCTACATCCTCACCTCCACAAATCATCCAACCCCACCCAGAGGCTGTCATATGCCTCGGCAATCAGAAGCACCCCTGTGGGGACAACCGACCCATCATTGCGCCCTCCACTGCATCATCTCTAATCCCCATCTCCAATCCCCCAAAACAGATCCCCCATCCAATTGCAAGATCCAAGCAGAAGTAAGCCTCATCAACCGACTCAAACAGGATCTATCCACAGCCCTATTGGTCACAGGGGAAGATGAATCGGTCTTTGTTCTGCACCTCATCGATGTTCTCAGGCAATCAGACAACAATGCCCTCCAGGTGGCTGTCAAAAGGATTTCCCCAATCTAGTTTCTACTAAAGTTCAAATCAAAAGAAGATATGGAAGTATTTGCCTCTAACCATACTTTGCACGGGAGGATGCAGCTTCTTAGCGTTCAGGAATGGTCCCCGTCAACAGTTGGTTTATCTCAAGGTCTCTGGATCCGTTTGATTGGCATTCCTCCTCATGCGTGGCACTCATCAGTGATTGTAGATATTGCCAAAACCTTTAGTGATCTTTTGGAAATAGATAGCATCGCCGTGCAAGCCACTTTCCATAGCTTCGCTAGGATCAGGATGAAGCTCTCCCCTCTCTTCAACTTCCATTCCTCCAGATATCTGATGGTTGACGATATAGCATTCCCTGTTTTTGGGATTATTGAAGATAGTAGGTTCTTCCTTAGGTAAAAAGCCCACTCTCCTGCTCCGCACAATCCCCATTTATCAACCAAGGACTGGGTGATGCAGACTTTTCAATCATCTGGCCCTATCCCCTCCCTCCCCCCACCTGCTTGACAAAATGCCTCTATGGCCCCAATTCGAGATCACGCCTACCTCGCCCCTTTTGCAACTCCCCACAGAACCTCACCTCCCTTCCTCCCCCTGTTCTAAACCAACAATTGGCCCCTCTTTCAAAGGAAGTGACCCCTTCCTCCCAACCTGAATTAAATCTCCAATTTCTTCCTCACAAGGACCTAGAGGACCTTGAGGCGGATATATCAACTACCCCTCCTTCAGGTTTCAATCCTAGGCCTTTGCATTACATATGCAGAGCCTGTAGGAGGTCCATCTCCACCCCTCCAAACAACCCCCTCTCCCTCCCTCAACCCCAACCCCTGCCCAACCTATCCCTGGCATTATCAGATAGCCCACCAAATCAACCCTCAAGTCCCAGGCAGATCAAAATCCTCTCTTCCTATGCTCCCAGTCCCCACGGATATTGTCACGCCCCGAACTCGGAAACCGGGCTCACAAAATTCCCGATTGCCGAATCCAGCGCCGACAGCCTCCGTAGAACCCCATTTTCGGATCCCGGCACCCATTCACCAGGTTCCGATCCTGGGATACTACAAGGAGGATTTTAAGTCATCAGTCTGATTCATAATGAGCATAACAAAAGCATAACCCACAAACAATAACCACAAGAACACCACCATAAAATCCACTATGATCAAAAACTTTTTAAGTACAATGCGACTGAAAGAAAATAAAATACAATGTAACAAAAGAAACAGAACTCCAGAAGCTCGGCTGCACGCTCCAACTACAACGAGACTATGGCTGCGACTGCGTCCTGACGTCACCTGCACGCATCAATCGTGCATAAGCTTATAGAAAGCTTAGAGGGTGGTGCAAGTGTGTGCGCAATATAAACGTGCTCAAAATGCAAGGTCAGAGTGATGCGGAATCATGGTAGTGAGCACATGAATGCAATCAGCCGTACCAAGGCTATGCGGTGCAAGATATGAATGCTATCGGCCATAACAAGGCCATGCGATGCAAGATGCAACTCAAGCATGCCAATCCTCATCATGTATCAGTACAGTTCTCATTCTAGATAATCACCGGGGTTCAATACACTCCAAATGGCACTGCGGCTCTCCTCCGCACAGCCCAAATGAGCGTAAGAAACCTCACTATCCGCCCGACCAATAGTCCGCCAATACCTATCCGCACGTCGATAGCGGACCCATTCGCGAGCTGGTCAAACTCGGCCTAGTATTGCCCCTACCCTCGGGCGAGTGAGGCCACACTCCTTTCCAACCGACCACGACACAGTGGGAGACGCGGCCTCCTGGTATTCGGCCCTCGTGCGCTCATATATCCACTCGGTCTCGACATTGGAGTCATCCTCTAGTACCATCGGGTTTAGGGATTTTCACCCAGGGACATCTATGGTGCCCGTATGCTAGAATCAAATATTTCCGGTCTCCAATCCTGCCATCCACGATGTATCTGTGGAGGCCATGGCCCTGATGTCGCTAGGGCATATAGTAACTATAATCACACAAATGCAAGTGCATGAGTCACATTATCAGTCATGCAACAGTCTGTATGTACCATGCACTTATATGGGGCAACTCCGCCTATCAGGGAGCCCATAAACAGTCTGCCCAAAGGCATATGCTATGATCGGTCACTCCTCACGTCAGGCATACATATGATGCGAATGATCATGAACCATGGATCTATACTAAACATGCATATAGGGATGGGCTCTGCGTATCACAGAAATGGGCCTAGACGGCCTGCAGAGTATAAGTATGAACCTATCAGTGGCCTTAAGGAGTGTGACAATGCGGACATTTAACCAACATTGTCCTTACAATGTGGACGTCAAACCAACATTGTTCCCAAGGCTTAGCTCGCCATAAAGCACCATTACACAAACCATAGGAAATCACACATTGCAATGGACTAATATACATCTCATTGGGCCTCGACCTATAGTGCTCAGATACATCAAATGGGCCATCTTATATGGGCCTTATATAAGTCAAGTGGGCCGCATTAGTGGGCCTTATGTACATTGCAATGGGCCATAACCCATGAGCCTTTGAAAACATCACAATGGGTCTTGTAACATGGCCCTTATATATATCAGAGTGGGCCTCGACATCGGGCCACCAATACGTCGAATGGGCCTAACCTCATGGGCCTTATATATGTATCAAGGTGGGCCTCCCCAACGGCCAGAAATACATCGATATGGCTCCACCACATGGGCCTAGGGCCCACCATAATATTTATTTGAAATCCAACCTATTCATAAGGTCACTTGGACCTTGGGTAAGGCCCACTGAAATGTTCATTTGGAATCCAACTTATTCATAAGGTCACACGGGCAAGGGAGGAGGGGAACAACAATTTTCAGCTTGATCTGAAACTTCTGTGGACCCAGAAAGGGTTTCAATGGTAGAGTTCAATTCACACTGTTTCTTGTGATGTGGGCCGCCCGAGCGCTGGATTGGCCTGATTTTTGAGGGGGGTCCATGTCAAATAGTGGCCCACCAAATGGACGGTGTGGATACAAAATATACATCATGGTGGGGCCCACGGATGGAGCCGTGGGTCCCTGCCTCTTGGCCGCCCGTCACTGCAGCAGCAGCAGCGCTGCTGCTTTAAAACTTTTTTTTTTTTTTTATATATATTTTTTTTGTTTTGGGGCCCACTGAGATGTGATTCACGAATCCAGCCCGTCCATTATGTGGGTCCCATCTGGCTAACGGTCCAGCTCAAGTTTCAGAACCGTCCAAAATTCAGGTAGGCCCTGCCAAACGATTTTATATGTTTTGGCATGTCTTCACATGATTTTTGATGGTATGGCCCGCCTGAGTTTTGTTTATGGCTGATTTTTGAGGTGGACGGCTAGTCCATGGGGAACCATCAAATGCACGGTGTTGATGTCCGAAACACATCACGTGGGGCCCATCGCTGGGGCCGTGAACCCCAGCCCGGTCGCCCGTCCGTCACCCGCTGGCAGGGCCTGCTGCATGCGCTGACAGCAGCAGCAATGGTAAGTGTCTTTTTCTTTTTTTTTGGAAATCAATTTTCCACGGTTTTCCTGGGGTAGGACCCTCATCAGGTCGATCCGATCCTGCCACTGGTCCCTGTAAGTTGATACCATCACATAGAGTCCAATATTGGGCTTTTTCAAATGTACAGGAGCATCATGGAGCAAATCAAAGGTAGGGACACTGTTTCATATGGTACGGCCCGCCAGAAAATGGGATCAACTTCATTTTTCGGCTCAACGCCTAAAATGAGTTGAGGAACAACATGGACGGCTCGGATCTTACATATACATCAAGGTGGGGCCTGCATGAGTGGCCCACCACTCCTTTCTTCTTTTTTTTTTTTTTTTAAAAGTCCATTGTTGCAACGTCCAGCGTCCAGGGACGCTGGACGGTTTGTATATATTCACAAAAATGTGGTGGGTCCCACGTGAATGTGGCCCACCAATATATATATATATACATATACATTTAATATTTACCTTATATTGTATATATATATAAGTACATATTATATTATATATTATATACATATATTATATAAAATATAACATACATATATATATATATATATATACATATAAAAAGATGCATTGGACCCATCCCAACAGTAGAGGGTGCGGATCATCACCTATAATAGAGTGGGCCACACCGTCTGATGTAGATGGACGGAGGAGATGTAACACCTATCGGTGGGATCCACACCATTACAAAGAAAGAATGAGAGAGAGATAAAGAGAGAGATACACGGTGAGATAGAGGAACCCCGCCACTATGGGCCCTCTTGATTAAATCACATACATCCAAATGGGTCCCACCAACAAGTGGGCCCTAAAATTTAAATTAATAGAAAAACACCCACCTTATCTTCCTTCTCCTTGCTCCCTTGGACTCCTTAGCTCCTTACCTTCACTTTTAATGGAGATTGATGAAGGATGAATGGTTGAGATTGGAGATGAGAGGGTGGGCCACACTTGAAGTTGAGAGGGAGTGTTGGATGAGTGAAATTTCTCATGGGATTTGGCAAAATTGCTAGAGAATGAGAGGGAGAGATAGAAATAATGGATGGAGGGATGGGTGGAGTGATGGTTGTAAGAAAGAAGTGATGAGGGGTATGGTTTAGTTTGAAATTGGTGGAGAAGAGGGATGGTTGAGGTTGAAAATGAGAAAAAGAGGAATGGTGAGGTGGAAAGATGGTGAACTTTTGGAAAAAGAGGGAATGGGTGAAGTACTTTGAGGTATGGTTGCATTTATGGTTAATTAGTGGGACTAATTGTGTAGAGATTCCCTCGAAATCCGCAACGCGCGGTGTTTCTTCGGAATAAACGCTGATCGGCATCTTCTTACCTGGGTATCGGTTCGGTGCGCAAGTCACGGCGTTGGAACCGCGGCGACGACGCGATCGCCAAGACATAGGTTTAGGATCGAGCCGACGTCGGTGCGCGGGACTTGGCTTAGAATCGTGCGCAAACGCCGGATATGGTGCGAAGGTTGCCGGAATTTGACAGGAAGGACCACGGAAGCCAACGGAATAGTATGGATTAGGACACGAGTCTTACAGCTCTCCCCTCCAAATAAAAATTTCGTCCTCGAAATTTAAACAATCATCACAAGAAAACATAAATCATAATAGAAGAGGAAGCAAGGCATCGCCATATAAATACCAGAGACAACCTATAACATACAATATACAATCAATCATCAAAGAGATGAGGATAGCGCTCTCGAATCTCAGCCTCGCGCTCCCAAGATGCCTCATCCACAGAATGGTGACCCCACTGAACCTTCACCAAGGGGATGACCTTGGTTCGAAGGACCTGCTCCTTCCGATCAAGGATACGAACTGGCTGCTCAATGTAAGAAGCGTCCTCACGAACCTCCAACGGCTGCCAATCGATAACAGGAACTATGTCTGACCCACACTTCCTCAACATAGAGACGTGAAAAACATTGTGGACGCCAGACAACTGAGATGGTAAGGCAAGCCGATAGGCCACAGCGCCAATGCGCTCAGTGATCTCGAAAGGTCCTATGAATCTCGGGGCAAGCTTACCCTTCGCTCCAAATCTAACTATGCCCTTCATAGGCGAGACCTTGAGATACACATGGTCCCCTACATTAAACTCTAAGGGACGACGCCGGCGATCAGCAACACTCTTCTGCCGGCTCTGAGCTGTGCGCATCCTCTGCCTGATAATATCAATAACTTCTGATGTCTCCTGCACAAGCTCAGACCTAGGAGACGCCGCTCTCCAACCTCGGTCCAACAACTCGAGATCTCGCACGGTCTACCATATAGTGCCTCAAAAGGAGCCATGCCAATGGTCGCCGATAGCCGTTATTGTATGCGAACTCACCAATCGCAGATGCTCATCCACTACCACCGAAGTCAATCACGCAGTCGAAGCATATCCTCAAGGATCTCGGTTGACCCTTTCGGTCCGCCATCGGTCTGCGGATGATACGCTGTACTGAGCTGCAAAGTGCCCATAGCTCTCTGAAAGCTCCTCCAGAACTGAGACGTGAATCTCGGATCTCGGTCAGAAACGATCGAGACTGGTACGCCGTGCAGTCTCACAATCTCCTCAAGGAATAACCTCGCAAGCCGGTCCAAGGGCCAAGTCGCACGAATCGCAAGAAAATGTGCCGACTTCGTCAGACGGTCCACGACAACCCAGATAGCGTCATGACCGCGCTGAGTCCTCGGCAAACCCATAATAAAATCTGTAGATACGTGCTCCCACTTCCACATCGGGACGCTCAACGGCTGCAATAGACCAGGGGGTCTCTGATGATCGGCCTTGACACGCTGGCATGTGTCACAGTCGGCCACAAAACTAGCAATCTGGCGCTTCATCCCTGCCCAGTAATACTGTCGCCTCATATCACGGTACATCTTCGTCGAGCCAGGGTGGATAGAAAATCGCGATCGATGTGCCTCGGTCATAAGATCTCTGCGCAACTCAGGAATATCCGGGACACACAATCGGCCTCTAAAGGGAAGTCCACCGTCAGCACCAATCTGCCAATCTGTCTGACTCTCAGATGCCGCATCTGCTCGGTAATCCTGTAACGACTCATCTGTCTGCTGAGCCTCGATCACCCTTGCGACAAGAGAGGGTTGAATCGACAGGCTCGATAACTGAACGATAGAAGACTGCAGACCAAAATCAAAGTCGTACTCTGCTATATCCTCGAGCATCTTTCACTCCTTAATCATCATATGTGCCACCAGGCCTCGTGGCTGACGGCTGAGGGCATCCGCCACCACATTCTCCTTGCCTGGGTGGTACTGGAGGTCAAAATCATAATCCTTCAGAAGCTCCATCCAGCGTCTCTGTCTCATGTTCAGCTCAGACTGAGAGAATAAATACTTCAAGCTCTTGTGGTCAGAGAAGAGCTCGAACCTAACCCCATAAAGATAGTGTCTCCACACCTTCAGTGCGAAGACGACTGCTGCCAGCTCCAAATCGTGCGTGGGGTAGTTCAGCTCATGAACCTTGAGCTGACGAGACGCAAATGCTACAGGTCTACCATGCTGCATCAGGACAGCACCCAATCCAATACGCGAAGCATCGGTAAATACCACGAATCCATCACTCCCAGAGGGAAGAGTGAGGACAGGAGCGGACGTCAGACGGTCCTTCAGCTCCATAAATGCTCGCTCACAGGCGTCACTCCAAATAAACTCTGCGCCCTTCCGAGTCAACCTGGTCAACGGGGCTGCAATACGGGAGAAGCCCTCAATGAAACGCCGATAATATCCCGCTAAACCAAGGAAACTACGGATCTCGGACGCAGTCGTGGGCTAACCCCACTGACGCACTGCCTCAACCTTCGAGGGGTCCACTGCGACACCCTCCCTCGTCACCACGTGACCGAGGAATCTCACCTCCTCCTGCCAAAACTCACACTTCTCCAGCTTCGCATATAGCTGGTGGGCACGAAGGGTCTGCAAAGCGATCTCCAGATGCTGCATATGGTCCTCACGGGTCCTCGAATATATCGGAATATCGCCGATGAAGACCACAACAAACCGATCGAGATATGGACGAAAGACCTCGTTCATCAATCGCATGAAGACCGCGGGTGCATTGGTCACCTGAAACGACATGACCTCAAACTCAAAATGACCATAACGCGTCCCGAAGGCTCTTTGGGATGTCCTCCTCTCGGACACGAATCGATGATAACCAGAACGCAGGTCAATCGAAAAGAACTGTGCACCCTGCAGGTGATCAAATAAATCGTCTATCCTTGGGAGCGGGTACTTGTTCTTAATCGTGACCGGTTGAGCTCGCGGTAATCTACGCAGAGCCTCAACGAGCCATCCTTCTTCCTAACGAAGAGTACCGGCGCTCCCAATGGCGAACCTGCTCGGACGAATAAATCCCAACTCACGCAACTCGTCCAATCGTCACTGCAACTCACGCAACTCCATCGGTGCCATACGCACGGGGCCTTCGAGATAGGCGCAGTACCGGGCACGATCGATCTGGAACTCGATATGACGGCGAGGAGGCAATCCTGAAATCTCCTGGATACGTCGGGGAAGTCGCAAACAACCGGCAACCGATCAATACAAATGGCCATAGGCTCCTCGACTGCACGGACATCAAGCAAGACATCGGCTCTCCTCTAGGCTCGGCGATGAATTGAATCTGCGGCAAGCCTGGTATGCAGAATGTGACCGTCCTCGTAGAACTCCAAGATAGCGTGATACTCAAGAAGCCAATCCATGCCCAAGATAACGCCAAAATCTGACATCGGCACATACAAGTCGTCGAGCAAAAAGATATCACCGACAAGAACCGGCAAGATGGACAGAAACGGCCCAATACCGTGGTCCTCCCCAAGGGCGTCGATACGATCAATCCCTCACTAGTAGACTCTGTCGGCAATCCAGTCGATCGCAGAAACCCTCGGACATGAATGAGTGAGAAGCGCCGGAATCAAAAATACTCGGGCGATGCATGAAGAGACAGAAAGTACACTCGACGACTCCTCCGGATGATCAGGGTCTCGCCGAGCCGCGTAGAACCTAGCTCGAGCCGGGCCGGGAGGTGCTTGTCCTCTCTCGAGGTCCCTCGGTGCTGCCGCTGCTCGCGGCGGCCTATACTCGCCGCTCTGCCGCCTGGGGCCTCGGTGGCCGAGGTGGCCGTGGTCGCCGCCGATGGGGCGCCGCCGTGGCCGAGGCCGCCGCCGAGGTCGCCTGCCGTGGAGGTCGGTGGTGCTCTCGGCGGATGTAGGTGAGGCTGCTGTGATCCTCTCGACTGCCGCAGATGAGGGCGAGGGCACTCGACAGGATGCCCTGACCCACCACATCCAAAACAAGTCCCTCTAAGGCTGCCGGGGTGGCGCCGGAGGTGTCATTGGTGCTCGTGCTCTAGCAAGTGGGTGGCTCCTATACCTCTGTGGTCGTCGCTGCTGCCGAGAGCTACTAGAGGGGGTCTCGCTCTTCGACCCTCCTCTCGATCTCTCGTCGGCTGCGCGCCACCCCACTCGCCTCATAAACCGAGCCCTCCGCACTACAGCCTGAAAGGTCGGAAGCTCGTGTCCAATCACACTGCCTCGAAGACCGTAACGTAAGCCGCTCTTGAAACGGCAGGCCTTTCGCCCCTCATCATCAACCATATATGGCACAAACCTCAATAGCGCCACGAAACGAGCCGCGTACTGTGCCACGGTCATGTCCCCCTGCACCAGAGTCTCGAACTCCAGTGCTCTCGATGTCAAATGTGGTCAGGGAAGTATTGCTCCTCGAATCGATCTATAAAATCATCCCATGTCCAGACGTAGTCGGGTCGGACGCGGGTAACCGAGGTCCACCGGTGCTCGGCCTCTCCCTAAAAGAAACACCGCCAACCGAACTCGCTGCTCGGCCGTACATGACATGGTATCAAAATCTTCTCCACATCGGAGCGCCACCTCTCATGCGGTCGGATCTGGCTCGCCCTGGAATCGCGGAGGGTCAAACTGCTGAACTCTCGAAGTAGGGCACTCGCGCGCTCCTGCTTCGCCTGGGCCGGTGAAACAACCGGATGTCTCGCTCTCGCCGGAGTGCGGTCTGCTATAGCTGCAGATTCTGGCCGAATCGAAGCACTCACGGATACGGCCGGGTCCGCACCGGTCTCTGGTGGAGGTGTAGCATCCTCGGGATGGGCGGTATGAATCTCTTGGTAGAGGAGCGACATCCTCAGGCCTGAGCGGTAGGAATCTCTGGTGGTGGACCAGGGTCGTAGGTGGTAGTGCGAGAGCCGCAGGTGGAGCCGGAGTCTCAGGTGATGGTGCGGGAGTCGATCGGGTCACCCTCCTACGCACCATGTCCTACAGGAAAGAGCGAAGGTGCCTATCAACTTAAAGGCTCGCGAAGGCACGCATGTTAAGGGTCTGTAATAAGAGATCGCTAGGCTATCCGAACTTAGGACTTAATCATTCATAGCAGGCATGTAATGTTGTTCTTGGTTATTCCCGAGTTATGCTCTGATACCAACTTCTGTCACGCCCCGAACTCAGAAACCGGGCTCACAAAATTCCCGATTGCCGAATCCGGCGCCGACAGCCTCCGTAGAACCCCATTTTCGGATCCCGGCACCCATTCACCAGGTTCCGATCCTGGGATACTACAAGGAGGATTTTAAGTCATCAGTCTGATTCATAATGAGCATAACAAAAGCATAACCCACAAACAATAACCACAAGAACACCACCATAAAATCCACTATGATCAAAAACTTTTTAAGTACAATGCGACTGAAAGAAAATAAAATACAATGTAACAAAAGAAACAGAACTCCAGAAGCTCGGCTGCACGCTCCAACTACAACGAGACTATGGCTGCGACTGCGTCCTGACGTCACCTGCACGCATCAATCGTGCATAAGCTTATAGAAAGCTTAGAGGGTGGTGCAAGTGTGTGCGCAATATAAACGTGCTCAAAATGCAAGGTCAGAGTGATGCGGAATCATGGTAGTGAGCACATGAATGCAATCAGCCGTACCAAGGCTATGCGGTGCAAGATATGAATGCTATCGGCCATAACAAGGCCATGCGATGCAAGATGCAACTCAAGCATGCCAATCCTCATCATGTATCAGTACAATTCTCATTCTGGATAATCACCGGGGTTCAATACACTCCAAATGGCACTGTCGCTCTCCTAGCCGCACAGTCCAAATGAGCGTAAGAAACCTCACTATCCGCCTGACCAATAGTCTGCCAATACCTATCCGGCACGTCGATAGCGGACCCATTCGCGAGCTGGTCAAACTCAGCCTAGTATTGCCCCCTACCCTCGGGCGAGTGAGGCCACACTCCTTTCCAACCGACCACGACACAGTGGGAGACGCGGCCTCCTGGTATTCGGCCCTCGTGCGCTCATATATCCACTCGGTCTCGACATTGGAGTCATCCTCTGGTACCATCGGGTTTAGGGATTTTCACCCAAGGACATCTATGGTGCCCGTATGCTAGAATCAAATATTTTCGGTCTCCAATCCTGCCATCCACGATGTATCTGTGGAGGCCATGGCCCTGATGTCGCTAGGGCATATAGTAACTATAATCACACAAATGCAAGTGCATGAGTCACATTATCAGTCATGCAACAGTCTGTATGTACCATGCACTTATATGGGGCAACTCCGCCTATCAGGGAGCCCATAAACAGTCTGCCCAAAGGCATATGCTATGATCGGTCACTCCTCACGTCAGGCATACATATGATGCGAATGATCATGAACCATGGATCTATACTAAACATGCATATAGGGATGGGCTCTGCGTATCACAGAAATGGGCCTAGACGGCCTGCAGAGTATAAGTATGAACCTATCAGTGGCCTTAAGGAGTGTGACAATGCGGACATTTAACCAACATTGTCCTTACAATGTGGACGTCAAACCAACATTGTTCCCAAGGCTTAGCTCGCCATAAAGCACCATTACACAAACCATAGGAAATCACACATTGCAATGGACTAATATACATCTCATTGGGCCTCGACCCATAGTGCTAGATACATCAAATGGGCCATCTTATATGGGCCTTATATAAGTCAAGTGGGCCGCATTAGTGGGCCTTATGTACATTGCAATGGGCCATAACCCATGAGCCTTTGAAAACATCACAATGGGTCTTGTAACATGGCCCTTATATATATCAGAGTGGGCCTCGACATCGGGCCACCAATACGTCGAATGGGCCTAACCTCATGGGCCTTATATATGTATCAAGGTGGGCCTCCCCAACGGCCAGAAATACATCGATATGGCTCCACCACATGGGCCTAGGGCCCACCATAATATTTATTTGAAATCCAACCTATTCATAAGGTCACTTGGACCTTGGGTAAGGCCCACTGAAATGTTCATTTGGAATCCAACTTATTCATAAGGTCACACGGGCAAGGGAGGAGGGGAACAACAATTTTCAGCTTGATCTGAAACTTCTGTGGACCCAGAAAGGGTTTCAATGGTAGAGTTCAATTCACACTGTTTCTTGTGATGTGGGCCGCCCGAGCGCTGGATTGGCCTGATTTTTGAGGGGGGTCCATGTCAAATAGTGGCCCACCAAATGGACGGTGTGGATACAAAATATACATCATGGTGGGGCCCACGGATGGAGCCGTGGGTCCCTGCCTCTTGGCCGCCCGTCACTGCAACAGCAGCAGCGCTGCTGCTTTAAAACTTTTTTTTTTTTTTTATTATATATATTTTTTTTTGGGGCCCACTGAGATGTGATTCACGAATCCAGCCCGTCCATTATGTGGGTCCCATCTAGCTAACGGTCCAGCTCAAGTTTCAGAACCGTCCAAAATTCAGGTAGGCCCTGCCAAACGATTTTATATGTTTTGGCATGTCTTCACATGATTTTTGATGGTATGGCCCGCCTGAGTTTTGTTTATGGCTGATTTTTGAGGTGGACGGCTAGTCCATGGGGAACCATCAAATGCACGGTGTTGATGTCCGAAACACATCACGTGGGGCCCATCGCTGGGGCCGTGAACCCCAGCCCGGTCGCCCGTCCGTCACCTCTTTGTTGTTTTTTCTTTTTCTTTTTTTTTGGAAATCAATTTTCCACGGTTTTCCTGGGGTAGGACCCTCATCAGGTCGATCCGATCCTGCCACTGGTCCCTGTAAGTTGATACCATCACATAAAGTCCAATATTGGGCTTTTTCAGATGTACAGGAGCATCAGGGAGCAAATCAAAGGTAGGGACACTGTTTCCTATGGTACGGCCCGCCAGAAAATGGGATCAACTTCATTTTTCGGCTCAACGCCTAAAATGAGTTGAGGAACAACATGGACGGCTCGGATCTTACATATACATCAAGGTGGGGCCTGCATGAGTGGCCCACCACTCCTTTCTTCTTTTTTTTTTTTTAAAAGTCCATTGTTGCAACGTCCAGCGTCCAGGGACGCTGGACGGTTTGTATATATTCACAAAAATGTGGTGGGTCCCACGTGAATGTGGCCCACCAATATATATATATACATATACATTTAATATTTACCTTATATTGTATATATATATAAGTACATATTATATTATATATTATATACATATATTATATAAAATATAACATACATATATATATATATATACATATAAAAAGATGCATTGGACCCATCCCAACAGTAGAGGGTGCGGATCATCACCTATAATAGAGTGGGCCACACCGTCTGATGTAGATGGACGGAGGAGATGTAACACCTATCGGTGGGATCCACACCATTACAAAGAAAGAATGAGAGAGAGATAAAGAGAGAGATACACGGTGAGATAGAGGAACCCCGCCACTATGGGCCCTCTTGATTAAATCACATACATCCAAATGGGTCCCACCAACAAGTGAGCCCTAAAATTTAAATTAATAGAAAAACACCCACCTTATCTTCCTTCTCCTTGCTCCCTTGGACTCCTTAGCTCCTTACCTTCACTTTTAATGGAGATTGATGAAGGATGAATGGTTGAGATTGGAGATGAGAGGGTGGGCCACACTTGAAGTTGAGAGGGAGTGTTGGATGAGTGAAATTTCTCATGGGATTTGGCAAAATTGCTAGAGAATGAGAGGGAGAGATAGAAATAATGGATGGAGGGATGGGTGGAGTGATGGTTGTAAGAAAGAAGTGATGAGGGGTATGGTTTAGTTTGAAATTGGTGGAGAAGAGGGATGGTTGAGGTTGAAAATGAGAAAAAGAGGAATGGTGAGGTGGAAAGATGGTGGACTTTTGGAAAAAGAGGGAATGGGTGAAGTACTTTGAGGTATGGTTGCATTTATGGTTAATTAGTGGGACTAATTGTGTAGAGATTCCCTCGAAATCCGCAACGCGCGGTGTTTCTTCGGAATAAACGCTGATCGGCATCTTCTTACCTGGGTATCGGTTCGGTGCGCAAGTCACGGCGTTGGAACCGCGGCGACGACGCGATCGTCAAGACATAAGTTTCAGATCGAGCCGACGTCGGTGCGCGGGACCTGGCTTAGGATCGTGCGCAAACACCGAATTCGGTGCGAAGGTTGCCGGAATTTGACCGGAAGGACCGCGGAAGCTAACAGAATGGTACGGATTAGGACACGGGTCTTACAGATATCCACAAAATGCCTTCTTCTCAACTTGACGTAGCCCTTTTTCCTCAGGAACGGGCAATCATGTTGCAATCCTACATCTCGCCTACAACCAGTTCATACTCTTCAGGAAGGATAGAGCACCATGAATTGCCCTCTGCTCTGATAGAGGTTGATCCCACTCATCTCGTGGGAACAGACGCTTTGCAAACCCCCCCCCCCCCCCTCCCAAACCAATCCAAACTTCTATCACCCCCTGCCCAAATGGTCCTAGCAATGATCATAATACAAGGCAACATGCCATCAAAAGGGTTTCCCACTGTGCTCAAGCAAGATCGGAAGAGGCTCCTCAGCTAGCCCAGTCGAAGCAAACTTCCAGACAATACCCTAGATCCCAGGCTACAAATAGAAGTAACACATTAAATGAGCTCAAGCGATGGAGACAAGAACTCAATGATGAGCTGATGGAGGCCATCTTAGATCAGGCGTCCCCATATTTCAATCTCAAAAGTAGGAAGGATCAACTACATAAAAGGACAAGCAGGGAACTATTGGGGCACCTAGCAGTGGATTTGTCTCTGTATTTCAACCAAGAAAGTAGAAAGGAGCAGTTACAGGAATGGTTGAACTCATTAGTGTCAATTGAAACAAATCCTAAAGAACAGACGAAGACACTCAAGACAAAGAGTTGCAATACGAGACGGAAATCTAACAAATTCAAAGCCGACATTCATGCTTCTGGCATTTGGTATAGTAGACTTCGATAGTTGAAGAGACGGGCAATGAACACAGGTTACATTACTGATGGATAACGCCATAGTCTGGAATGCATGCGGGGTAGGAAATACTCATACGACTCGTGAGCTAAAAAAGATGGTGGGGCAGTTCAGACCTCAGTTACTAACTATCATCGAGCCTATGCTCAGGGAGGATAGAAGAGTTGTTATTGGGCTGAAGATTGGCTTCCATTCCTCAGTCTCCAATAGTGATAAGGGAGGTAAAATCTGGATCTTCTATGAAAATCAGCTGAATGTCTCAGTGTTGACATCCACCACTCAAATGATCACCCTAAAGGTGTCTTTCACTTCCTCTTCTAACCCCATTCTGCTGTCTATAGTATATGGCCAATGTTGCAGATTACAATGAAAGGAACTGTGGCAAGACATGTTATCCCTCAGTAGAAGGTCCCAAGAGGCTTGGATTATTGCCGGGGATTTCAATGCGGTGGTAAACCTGGATGAAAAAAGGGGTATTCATCCCCCAAACCACTCTAGTATGACAGAGTTCGCTGATGCAATCCAATCTATGGGTCTGATTGACGCAGGATTCTCTGGTGCTCGTTACACTTGGTGCAACAATCAAAATGGAAATGCCCAAGTGTGGGCTCGTCTCAATAGAGTTCTGATGAACAGTTCCTGGGCGAATAGATTCTCGCTTTTCCGAGTGGAACATCTCCCTTGTTCCAAGTCCGACCATGCACCTCTTCGCCTGGCCTTCCCTTCCCTTTCCCCTCCCAAGGCAAAGCCTTTCAGATTCCTCAGAATGTGGACATTAAATGATTCCTTCCAATCGGTCATCCAAAAGGCGTGGGAAGGCAGCTGTGCAGCGGATCCACTGATCAATATTTTTCTTAAGTTGAAAAAAGTGAAACAATTGCTCGAAGTCTGGAACAAAGAGAACTTCAGAAATATTTTTCAGTAGATTCAAAAGACGGAAGAGGAGCTCGAAATAGTGGATAGTAGGTTGCAGATAGATCCTATAGAAGCTCTCTGTCAAGAACATCTCCAAATCAAACAGAAGCTCGAGGAGCTTGAGCTTAAGGAAGAGGTCTTTTGGAAACAAAAATCGAGGAACGCTTGGCTTGATGAGGGCGATAGAAACACTTCTTTCTTCCACACGTCAGTGACCGAGAGAACAAGACGCGCCACTATTCACTCGATCACCTTGGATGATGGGACCGTCCTGACAAATCAAGAAGACATCAAAGTGGCTGCGGTTTCCTACTTCCAAACTCTTTTCCAAGAGGAAGAGGTTTCTTTCACAGCTGATTTTCTTTGCTTTATCCCACATTGTGTTCTCCCGCAAGATAATGCCTCCTTACAGTTTCCTCCTTCCAGGGAGGAAGTTTATTCCGCTCTTAAGTCCATCCCAAAGGATGGAGCGGCTGGTCCTGATGGCTTCTCAGCCTCCTTTTTCATTGAATGCTGGAATAATGTGGGTAAAGATGTTCATAAAGCTGCTAAGGCGATGTTCGCAGGGTCTCCTCTTCCTCGAGCGTTCTCTTCTACTTTTATTTGTTTAATTCCTAAGACTCCTGCGGCAAAAAAATTCTCAGATTTCAGCCCAATTAGCCTTTGTAATGTCATTTACAAAATTTTAGCAAAAGTTCTTGCTGACGACTAAACATTCTTTTGCCTAGGATGATATCGCAAGAGCAAGGTGCTTTCATCAAAGGAAGATATATGGCGGAAAACATCGCTCTCGCTCAGGAAGCTTTGAGAGATATTAACAGGAAGGCAAGGGGAGGTAATCTAACCCTCAAGCTAGATTTGGAAAAGGCATATGACAGGGTAAACTGGTCGTACCTCAAGCAAGCCCTCCATAAATTCGGTTTCAATGCCAAAAGTGTGTAGCTCCTGGAATCTTGTTGGGCCAACAATTGGTTTTCCATCCTCATGAATGGAGAGGTGACTAGTTTTTTCAACTCGACAAGAGGTCTACACCAAGGGGATCTTCTATCCCTGGCTCTTTTTATCTTAGCAATGGAAGCTTTCTCCATCAACTGCCATAAGCTGATTGAGGAAGGGCACTGTCTTCCATTCAATTTCTCACAACGTGGCCCACCTATTTCTCACCTATTGTATGCGAATGACATGCTGGTTTTCCTCAATGCCGGTCGCCCTTCCCTCAGAGCAATGAAAGAATTCCTATGTATTTTCCAAGCAGCCACTGGTCAGAAAATCAATTACAGCAAGAGCTGCTATCTGGGGCCGTCAAAGTGGTCCGCGGCTAAGCACAGCATTGTGAGGGACACGATAGGAATCGGGAGAGCAGGGGAAGGTATGATTTATTTGGGAGCCCCGCTGGTCAGGGGGAGAGTCAAATTGTCACATTTCCAGCATCTCTTAGAAAAAATTAACAACAAAATACAGGGTTGGATAGCTAGACTCATTTCTCAGGTGGGAAGAATGATTCTAATTCATCATGTCTTAGGAAGCTACCAGATTCACATCATGTCAGCCACGTGCATCCCTGCTAAGGTGATTCAGCAAGTAAATAGAAGGTTCACGGATTTCTTTTGGGGCTGGGCTGATGGTAAAAAGAAGACCCATTGGATCTCCTGGAAGAAAATGACCAAGACAAAGGAGGGTGGTCTGGGAATCAGAGATCTAAAGGAAGTTCTTAATGCTCTTCTCATGAAGCTTGCTTGGAATGTCAAATACGGTGATTACCAAGGGCCATGGGTAAAGTTGATGCAAGCAAAGTATGGCAAAGACCTACTTGACGCCACTACGACCACTCTGCAGCCTAACTGCTCTCCATTCTAGAAGAAAATCAGGAACTTTCTCCCAGGATTACGCCATCATGTGCAATGGACGGTGGGGCGAGGAGAAGTAAACGTCTGGTCTACAAACTGATGCGGCCTTGGCCCTTTGCAGGATCACGTTGAAAGGCAAATCTCGTCGGAGCTAAGGAATCTGCAGGTAAAGGATTTCCTTGGAAGGTCTGGGCCGCTTCCGCCGTCTATTTTGTTTGACTTCCTGCCGCAACAAATTATTAAAGAGATCTTCAACAGGGGATTCACCACCTCTGACGATCAGCCCGAATGTGTTTGGCCCTTCGATCCCTCAGGGAACTTCACCATTAAGTCAGCATGGTTGCTAATCAGAAGGAATCCAGCGAGGTTAATTGGGGAGAATGGATCTGGCCAAAGCGCTTACACCCAAAAATATCTCTTTTCACGTAGAGATTGTTGCAAGGAGCCATCCCCATATATGGTAGAGTTCAAGCGAAAGGAATCACCTTGGCATCCAAATGTCGTTGTTGCGTCCTAGCTGGGAACGCTCAGCCTAACAGGGAGACAATACCTCATCTTTTCCTTCATAGTCAGTAGGCGACCATGATTTGGAATCATTTCCACAGAATATGTGGCATCACCCCTGTCGCTCATGCCTCTATTATTGGTAGACTCCTCCAATGGAGAAATGCAGATGCGCCTGAGGCGGCCTCTAGACAGGTCAGAATTTCCCTCCCTCTCATTATTCTTTGGGAGCTGTGGAGGGCCCGAAACGAAGCCACATTCGGCATAGGTGAGATGAATGCAAATACTTCCATCCGTAGGATCACTTGGTGGGCTACTCAGTCTATCCAAAACTTTATACCCCCTACCCAGGCCCCCATCCAAATCAGGCTCTCCCCAAGTCTGCCCCCTCCCAGGCATCTCAGGTCACCCTCTATGGTGATCAAATGGATTCATCCCTCCCCGAGCTGGTTTAAGTTAAATGTTGACGGGTCAGCTAGGGGTAACCCAGGCCCTTCCGGTGGAGGCATCTGCCGAGCGGATGGAACCTCATTTATATTTGCGTTCTCAGTCGGGTACGGGGTTGGCTCAAATAACCTCGCTGAATTACGAGCTATTCATGATAGTATGCTTCTAAGCTTAAAGCATGGGTTGAGCCAGACCATTCACTACGTGAAAAATGGGAAAAAATGACGGATTTAGAGACGGTTCTGGACCGTCTCTAAAATTGCTTGGTTTAAAGACGCTTTAGAGACAGCCGTAAACCATCTCTAAATTTTTAGACGGCCCTTGACCGTCCTTATTATTGTCTTAAAAATTTGAACGTTGACAAATCATTTAAGACGGTCAAAAACCATCATTAATTGTAGATAAAAGACAGTCATTGACCGTCAGGAATAAGAGATGGTCCATGACCGTCTTATATGGAGGAATTTGAGATGATCATTGGCCGTCTCTTACTGGTGATCTGAGACTGTCAAGGACCGTCTCAATTAGAGACGGTCGTTGGCCATCTTTTCCTGTAACTTGGGACTGTTGAAGATAGTTTGTATTAGGGATGGTTCTTAGCCGTCTTTGTTCAAGACTGTCAAGGACCGTCTCTATTAGAGACGGTCATTGACCGTCTCATATTGGTAATCTGAGACTGCCATTGACCGTCTCAATTATAGATGGTCATTAGCCGTCCTTTACTACTTTCGGTAGGCAGTCAAAAATAATCTGTATTAGGGACGGTCCTTAGCAGTCCCTATTTGAGACTGTCAATGATCGTCTCTACCTTAGCCCTCTTATAGTGGTTATTTGAGACTATCAACAACCGTCTGCATTAGAGACGGTCCTAAACCGTCTCTAATGCTCAAGTTAGAAATTATGAATTTCGAAAAAAAAAAAAAAAGTTAAAAAACTTAGAAAAATAACTAACAATGTTTAAGAAAAAAATTTAGATTTTGAAAAAAAAAATGTAATTTTATAAAAATCTAGATTTTGAAATAAAAATTAAGAATTTTTAATAATGTTGATAATTTTGAAAAAAAAAAATCAATAAGAAAATGATATTTTGAAAAAGAAAATTTTAAAAATTAAACAAAATTGTAAAAAAATTGTCAAATTGCAAAAAAATATGTATTTTAAAAAAGAAAACTAGATTTTGTATTTTGAAAAGAAAAATTAAAAAGTTGTATAACAAAAGTGATGTTTAAAAAATGATATTTTGAAAAAGAAAATTTAAAAAATTAAACAAAATTGTAAAAAAATTGTCAAATTGTAAAAAATATATATATATTTTTTAAAAAAGAAAACTAGATTTTGTATTTTGAAAAGAAAAATTAAAAAGTTGTATAACAAAAGTGATATTTAAAAAAAGATATTTTGAAAAAGAAATTTTAAAAAATTAAACAAAATTGTGAAAAATTGACAAATTGCAAAAATATATATATATATTTTAAAAAAGAAAACTAGATTTTGTATTTTGAAAAGAAAAATTAATAAGTTATATAACAAAAATGATATTTAAAAAATGATATTTTGAAAAAGAAAATTTAAAAAATTAAACAAAATTGTGAAAAAAAATTAAAAAATTGTAAAAAATATATATATTTTAAAAAAGAAAACTAGATTTTGTATTTTGACAAGAAAAATTAAAAAGCTATATAAGAAAAGTGATATTTAAAAAATGATATTTTGAAGAAGAAAATTTAAAAAATTAAACAAAATTGTGAAAAAATTGACAAATTGTAAATTATATATATATATATATATATATATATATATATATATATATATATATATATATATATATATATATATATATATATATAAGAAAACTAGATTTTGTATTTTGAAAAGAAAAATTTTTAAAAAAATGGATCTATACCAAATTGAATGGATGTGGCCTACAATACACAAGGTGGGATTAAAAACATGTAAACGCGAAAAGAAAAAAGAAAATGAAAAAGAAGAAGAAGAGTGTTAACTCGAGGTTTAAAAAAAATATACACGTTTAAGAAAGAGGAGTGCAAATCAAAGTTCCTCAATACCTTGGTAAAAAAGAAAATGGTCTAAATTCAACAGTAATATCAGATGGTTGAGATTATCTAATCATTGTGATATTAAAATAAGTGTTCTACCCAACAGAATAGATATGCCCTTCAACACAAGTGCAGACCAAAGGAGATTGAAGCATATAGATGTTTAAAAAGAATAGTACAAGTCAATGTTCCTCAGGATAGTCAAAAAGAAAATGGTCCAAATTAATCCAATGGCAATTTCAGACAGTTAAGATCATCCAATCAGTGTGACCTTTGGAGAGGATACAGGTATGCCCAGGTGTTGCCAACATTAAGAATTGGTACCAAATGCATACATTAGTATAGGCCATTCTCATGTTATAATTTTTTGGCTATTAACTCGTCTCCAAAGCAATGAGATGTAAACTTGCACAGCTTAGATATAGTTTAAGTTGCTTGTTAATTAAAAAGGAACTGGAATATAGTTAATAAAGCCAAACGGAATCTCAAAAAAAAAAGAAGACAACCGACATCCATCCAATCGTACCAAGTCCACCAATCAGGTGGCAAAGGTTGTTCCATGAAAGGCATTCCCAGCTCTCCACCCATCCACAGTCAGCCCCCACATATTAGCTCCAAGGACTCTAAAATAGTAAAACACAACACATAAGTCTCACTAGAAACCCTAGAAATTACAGAAACACAAGACATTGACACAGACAGAATTTTTCCCAAATGGAATCAAATTAATATCAAAGGTTAGTTTCCAAACACCACTAGTAGAATCGAACAATCTTTAACAAGAAAACAAAATCAAACCCTACAACCCCTAGAATTCAACATACAGCCTCATCAAGATAGCAAAATCCAAAGGTGAAAAAATCACCATAAGAGCGATTTCATGACCCACCTGAGATTATTGAGTTCTTATGATTCGAAATCACATCCTAAATATATGATGGAAAAATATATGGACGATGTCGATATACATAAAATATATCAAGGTGGGCCATACACGGTTAGAATAACACCCATGAAGGAGTTATCTAAATAGTGAAATGGTACTATAAGGTCACCTCTTGGGAACTTCCCATGAGGTTAATCTGTGTGCGCCCCACCATGATGTATGTAGAACATCAACACCATGCATTTGATGTGTCCCATTTAAGTCCAAAAATCAGTCGTATGCAAAACTTAGGTGAGCCATAGCATCTAAAACTATGTGAAGACATCCCTAAAACATATAAAAGCATTTAATTGGTGGGGCCCACATGAGTTTTGGATGTGTGTGAAACTTGGGCTGACTCCTCATCCAAGTGGGACACACGTATATAATGAATGGGCTGGATCTATGAACCACATCTAGGTGGGCCTAATAAATGATTATGAATGTTTTAATGGGCGGTAACCCTCTCAACTATAGTATGTGGTGTGGCCCACCCAAGTCATGGATTGACTTTATTTTAAAGCTCGTGTCCTACCATGGAATGGTGCATCTAACTGACGAGACAAATCCAAAGTTCAAGTGAACCCACACCATAGAAAAGAGTGGGATAGTGACACCCACTATTGAAACCTTCTTAGGGCCCACCGCGATGTTTATTTGAGATCCAACATGTTTATAAGTTAATACAGACATGGATGCGGTTGAAACTTGGTCTGACCCCTCATCTAAGTGAGACACAGGATATGTGAATCACATTTAGGCGGGCCCAATATATGATTATGAATGTTTTAAGGAAACCCTTCTCTACTACATTTAGGTGAGTTACTCGTTACCCTTACAAGAGTAATTAAACTCTTTGGGGTCCACTGTTATTTATTTATTTTATCCACTCCATTCATCCATGTTAACAAATAATTTGACGTCTAAAGAACAAAAAGGAAGCATATCCAAAGCTCAGGTGGACCACTCCATAGGAAATAGTGTGATTGAACCTCCATTGTTTAAAATTTCTTAGAGGCCATAAAAGTTTTGGATCAAGCTGATGTTTGTGTTTTCTATTCATTCATATATTTTTGATATCATGAACAACCTTTGACCGTTTTTGGACAATCTGATCAGTCAAGATTGAAGAGTAAACAACTTCAGATGTTTAAATCAAAATTCACTCAAATTATTGATCAATCTTGTTTGTCCAATATCTTTCTCATATGTAGCATGATCGGGGCGAGTAACTATAATGATCAGTAAAATAGAGTGAATAGACCAGACATGTAAAATAGGTCAAATATTTTAGTCAAAACTGTGACCCAACTTATTGACACCCTGAGACTCTAAGAATTAATGTTAGTAAGTTTTGTAGGGCTCATCATAATGTGTGTCAAACATCAACACCGTGCATTTGATAGAAGTTTTGGATCAAGTTGATATTTGTGTTTTCCCTTCATTCATATCTTTTTTATATTATGAACATGTTGGATGACAAACATTACTATGGACCTAAGGAAGGTATCAATGGTGGAAATCATTATTCCACACTGTTTTGTGTGGCATGGTCCACTTGAGTTTTGGATTTACTGAAAATTTGGGATCAACACACACCATTCATCCATTTTTCGAGATCATTTTATAAAATTATCTAAAAAGTGAATCATATTTAGAGATTAAATAAGATTAAATGGACCACACCACAAGTAAGGGGAACAGATTGGCTACTCCCCCTACACCATCCAATGGCTGGTGGTTGGTGCTGTGTGGGCCCCACCATGATTTATGGCCCCACGACCATTTTTTTAAACTTTTGAAGCAGTTGGATTTCAAATAAACATTACGATAGGCCTTAGGATAGTTTCAACGGTGGGAATCACCCTCCTGTTGTTTTCTATGGTGGGGTCCACTACAGATTTTTATCTGTCTCATTCTTTGGCTCGTGACTTAAAATGATATCTCAAAATGGATGGATGGTGTGGATATAACAAATACATCATAAGTTTTTATATTTTTAAAATATTATATATATATATATATGGAAAAGGTCCTATATGTCGAGCTCATGGGAACTCCCCATGAGGTCGAGCTGTGTGGGCCCCACCATGATGTGTGTTGTAAATCAACACCGTGCATTTGATGGGTCCCCTTTAAATTATGGGATATCCCAAAAATCAGTCGTATACAGGACTCTGGTGGGCCATACCATCTAAAATCATGTGAAGACATGCCTAAAACATATAAAAGCACTTGGTGGGGCCCCACCTGAAATTTGGATGCGTCTGAAACTTGGTATGACCCCTCATCCAAGTGGCACACACATAATGGATGGGCTAGATTTGTGAACCACATATCTGTGGCCCCAAAAAATAATTATGAA
The DNA here is from genome assembly GCF_029962835.1 of Magnolia sinica. NCBI lineage: Eukaryota > Viridiplantae > Streptophyta > Magnoliopsida > Magnoliales > Magnoliaceae > Magnolia > Magnolia sinica. The sequence continues at coordinate 59,562,424 of NC_080589.1, read as the reverse complement.
TGTTTTAATGGAGGGTAACCCCTCTCAACTTCTGTGTTCGGTGGTCTATGGACCCCACCATGATGTATGTGTTTCATCCATGCCATCCATCTATTTTTATAGATCATTTTATGATATTACAAAAAAAATGAGTTATATCCCAATCTCGAGTGAACCACATTACCGAAAAAAGTGTTGAATGAATGTCGACCACTAAAAACTTTTTGGGAGCCATAAAAGTATTAGATCAATCTCGAGTGGACCCCACCACAGAAAACAGTGGGGAGAGTGACGCCCACCATTAAAAAGTTCTAACGTCCACAAAAGTTTCATATCAAGTTGATATTTGTGTTTTCCCTTCTTCCATGTCTTCGCTAACACATGAACAGGTTGGATCTAAAAAAAACATCATGATGGACCTTTGGAAGGTTTCAATGGTAGGCATCACTCTCCCCACTATTTTCTGTGGTGGGGTCCACTCCAGTCTTGGATCTGCATCATTCTTTGGTTAATACCCTAAAATGATTTCTAAAAATGTATGAACGGTGTGGATACAAAACCTACATCATGGTGGGGCCCACATAACTTAGTGATGTCACTTCAGTAGCGAGTCTTGCTACTCATCCGTGTCTGATAAAAGAGGGGTTAGGGTGCCGGCCCTAACCACTCCCTCTCCCTCCGTCTCTCCTCTCTCTCTGCGCCTCTCCCTCTGTCTATGCCTCTCCCTCTCTCTGTCTACGCCTCTCCCTCTCTCTCTCTGCCTCTCTCTCCGCTCGATCTCTCTCTCTCTCTTTCTCTCTCTCTCTCTCTATCTCCACTCTCGAACCCTCCCCTCTCCCTCCGGCTCGGACATCGTCGGCTTCTGTACCGAATCTGGCCTCCTCCTCTTGCCAATTGTGGCCTTCAATAATCGAACGACGAAGATTGATCCGGAAGAGGCGGTTGCTGGAGAGACGAAGGGCCTTCTTGGGGAATGCCGCAGCTGTTCTTCGTCACGGAAGAGAAGGCAGGGGCTAGTGCCTGGGCAGGGGAGTTTGAGTGTGGTAGATCAGGTGCATGCATTGGTGGGCCACAAGTGCTTAGAGATTGTGGGCCCCATCATGATGTGTGGTTAGGGTTTCGTTGAGGGCATGGTCAGGTTGGCAATTTTCGAAATCAAGGATAGCAGCTGCTTCTTTGTTTACACATTTGAGGTATCCTGCTATTTCATCTCTCTTTTCTAAAATGATTTTAATTTTAAAGTTTTTTTTGAATTATTAATTTATGGATGAGGAATTTAGAGAAGTCTTGATAATATGGTAAACTGCATTTGCATGCACGCATCTGCGTTTTGGTTTGACAGGTATTGCTACATTTAGAGGGTATATTTGGTGATCTAGACTCTGTTTGGCAGGCCTCACCGTCGATGGTCTGTGGTGTGAAGAATGTGTGCATCTATTTGGATAAGAAGTCCAATCGTTTGGATGGCTGGCATTGTTTAGAATCCATTGATTGTGCGATGATTTGTATATTGAAAATTTGACTATGTTGTGCATTTTTTGTTGAATGTCATATTATCTCTTTCATTAGTTGGTTTTGCTTTGACCTTTGTAATCATTCTCTACTTGTACATGATTTATTAACAAAGCCCCCTTCTCATTTACCACCAAAAAGGTGAGTTTTCATTTACTAGTAAATGAGGAGAGTGCAGTGGCTTTATTTTTTTGAATGAAAGCCTATGAGGTAGATTTCAATTATTTATTTATTTCTTTATTTATTGTTATTATTTTTAATACCAATTTCAGGCTATTCAAACATTGTAAATGATTTATTAGTAAATCATTAACCACCATCCAAATGACCCCTAAAATAGGAGAGGCATTCAATTTATGTTGACAATATGTTTACACTTGCTTGGGAAGTGGATGATGTTGTGTCAAACTGTTTGCCTTTGCATTTCCCTTGATAAGGGAGTACCCCCTATATATTTTATTTCTTTTTCAAAAGCTCAAATGAAGGAAACGAGTTTGTTTTTGATGTGATGTTTTCAATGACAATTTTGGAGGAAAAATGTTTTATTTTGTGAGATTGCAATCCAAACAGTTTCAAATACAAAGGGAAAGCATTTTCTAAGACTTAAATTTTGCAAAACAAACAAGTGCAATGGGTTTGGCTGATGTAGTTTACCTCTTGCCTATGTTGCATGTTTGTTTTGCTTTGCTTCCTTAATTTGCACTAACTGAACAAGACCTAAATGGAAATGCATTTTTTTGTTATTTGTTAGCACCTATCTAATAAGCAAAGATTAGGAGCCTTTGGAAAGGTCTTGCTGGTGGTAGCTTATGCCCCAACTCTTTCCAATTTAATGTAAGAAAGGAACTTGGGTTTTCAACAGGGCAGCATGCATGGCAGCCTCTCCTTTTCCTTTTAATGCAAGAAAGGAACTTGGTTACTATTTTTCTGTATTTTTGGTGTTTTTGTTTTTCACAGTTTAGTTTGCATGTAAGCGATATCAACTTCTAAGTTTTTATAGTGATTAAAATTTTCCCTTCTTACCAATTTATGTGCATTTTCTGTTTAAATATTTGGTTTTCATGTTTTGACAGGATCAAGTTGACCCAAGTCTATTTTTTTGGGTTTATGCATAATGGAAATCAATGAATTTAATTCCCACATTGGTTTCTGCTGAAATCAGTGGGAATTCCCACACTGATTATGAATGTTTTAAGGAAACCTTTCTCCACTACATTTAAGTGAGTTACTCGTTACCTTTACCAGAGTAAACTCTGTGGGGTTCACCGTTATTTATTTATTTTATTCACTCCATTCATCCATGCTAACATGTAATTTGAGGTCTAAAGAAGAAAAAGGAAGCATATCCAAAGCTCAAGTGGACCACACCATAGGAAATAGTGCGATTAAATCTCTACCATTTAAAATTTCTTGGAGGCCATAGAAGTTTTGGATCAAGCTGATGTTTGTGTTTTCTATTCATTTATATATTTTTGATATTATGAATAACCTTTAATTGTTTTTGGACAATCTTATCAGTCCGGACATGAAGCTAAGAATAGCATTATGTGCAATGATATGGAGATGCTCATTATGTTGTGGAGGCACATGAAGCTAAGAATAGCATGGAAGTGGAATTGAGTGTTGATAAACATGATTTTTCACGAGGAAGGAAAGAGCTTAGATGTGATTATGACTACATGGTATGTTGTTTGACCTTACATATGTGTTTATTTATGTTTTGAGCAAGTTGCAAGATGCACAAAAATAATAAACCAGAATTCTGAGGAAGCAAAGTATGTAATAAATGTTAAGCAAATTGCCAAGGTATATTTTCTATGTGATGTTTTATTATTTCAGGTTGGTATAACTTAAGAATCTTGGAACATTTTGATGGACCTAATTCTTTCTGTACCTGTAGTTTGTTGTTGGTTTGGGCGATAAAGTTTCACCAACAGATATCGAAGAAGGCATGCGTGTCAAGTAAGTTCAATTTTCCACTCTATATATAGTTTCCATTATTTATTTCTTTGACTTTCTTTCCTCTCTTTTTTTTGGGAAATGGCTTTCCATTGTTTTGTTCATCTTGGATTTAATTAGGATGTTTCATTCATGATAAGACATGCAATTGTAATTGACATGACTATTACTCTTTTACCCTGGCTTTGGGACTAGCCATGGTAGAGGCACACATTGACATCACTCATAGCGCAAGCCATCACTTCTTTTGAAAGATAGCAAGAAACTTTCATTGAAAGGCGCTGAGGTGGTGCCAAAATACATACATAAGCCAAACAAGGCAAGAAGCACAAACCACCACTTGTAATTACAAAAGCAGAATAGTGGTGTGGAAATATAGAACTGCACCAAAAATGAAAAATGGAAATGAAAAATCAAGGTAAATGCTTCTCATAAGGTTTGCTTTATTTAGAGTAGAATTAGATAGATCAAAAACTGATTACCAAAATCAACTCATCATTATAAAAAAATAAATAAAAAAAATCCTTTACATATTAGTTTTGAAGGAAGATCTAGAATGCATTCAGCTAATGCTTTTGAAGTAGAAATTACATTATTCAAAAAGTGACTAATGAGTATTTTAATTCGCATATAAGAATGCTTTTGCATAAGTAATTTTCCAATTCCAGGATAAGCACCTGATGACCTAGTGCCGTAAGCGTGATATAGCATTCATACCAAGGATATTTGTGCATGTGTTGTTGTTTTTAGATACATGCATACCAAGACATGTATTCTATGTTATTATGTACAACATCAATGATCAATAATATTTGTTGTGTCCCCACATGATATTCAGTTATTGAACTAGTATTTATCCAAAGTAAAACTGATAACTCTAACTAATGTATTAACATTCATCGCTAGGGACATGCTATAGTCATAAAAATCACAAAGGTAAACTTATAACCTAAACCTATAACCTACAACATTAACCTAAACCTAAACCTATAACCTAAACCTAAACCATTGTTAGATATATTTTGTTCCTTTCTTTTCCTTCGACTCCACATTTCCAAACATGACCTAAAAAGTGCAGATAGTTATGACGGTTAATTCCCATTTGCTTAAAGCTTTATAAATTTATTTTATCCTTTTTTTTTGAAAGGTAAATTCATTTTTTCTTATTTCCTTATATTGTTTCCCAGTTATATTTGTGTTGGTTTCAGAGTACAGGTAGTGATAGAAATTGTTGGTTGATTGTGGCTTGTAGACAAAGGGATAAGTAACCAACAATATGAATATGGGAGGCCTTCCTCAGGTATCCAGATGCTTTTAGATATAATTATATTGTTTTTAAATGTATTAGATCGAAATTGATGGAGCAGACCCGGATGTGCGTCGGAGCTATCCGGATGTTGAGTGGGGGTCCTTGGAAGGTGAGAACCGCTGTTATAACCATGATGAAGCTGTTCATTTCCTATGGACAGCATTGGAGTGGTCTGACCATTTAGACAGACCATGTTTATGTATTAACTCGAAATTGATGGAGCAGACTCGGATGTGCGTCGGAGCTATCCGGATGTTGAGTGAGGGTCCCTGGAAGGTGAGAACCGCTGTTATGACCATGATAAAGCTGTCCATTTCATATGGACAACATTGGAGGGGCCTGGCCATTTGGACATGCCGTGTTTATGTATTTGATCGAAATTAATGGAGCAGACCCAGATGTGCGTCAGAGCTATTCGGAAGAGCGGGGTTCCTTGGAAAGAGGGAACCACTATTATGACCATAATGAAGCTGTCCATTTTTATGGACGGCATTGGAAGGGCTTGGCCATTTGCGCCGGATGGCCGTGTTTATATCTATATTTGCAGGGACCATACCCTTAATCTAAACTAAAACCTATGACCTAAAACCTTAACCTATAACCTAAACCTCAACCTAAACCTAAACCTAAACCTTAACCTAAAACCTAAAACCTAAACCTAAACCTAAAACCTAAATGTATTCTCAAATCCCTAAACCTAAACCTACACTTAATCCTAATCTTAACTCCCTAACATAAACCTATACCTAAACTTGAAAACCCAAACATAAATCCAATCCCGAACCCGAACCTAAACCTATAAACTTAACCTATAACCTAAACCTATAACGTAAACCTATAACCTAAACCTAAATCAAAACATATAACCAAAACCAAAACCAAAACCAAAACCTATATCCTAAACCCGAACGCATTCTCAAATCCTATAACCCATAATCTAAACCTAAACCTAAACCTAAACCTATAACCTATAACCTAAACCAAAACCTATAACCTAAACCAAAGCCAAAACCTATAGCCTAAACCCGAACCCATTCTCAAATCTAAAAACCTATAACCTAAACCGTTAACCTATAACCTAAATCAAAACCTATAACCTAAACCAAATCTAAACCTAAAACCAAAACCTAAAACCTAAACCTATAATCTATAACCTAAATGAAAACATATAATCAAAACCAAATCCCAAAACCCAAACCTAAACCTAAACCTAAACCTATAACCTAAACCTAAGCCTATAACCTAAACTCAAATCCCTAAACCTAAACCTAAACCTAATCCTATAACCTAAACTCAAATCCCTAAAACTTAACTTATAACTTAACCTAAACCTATACTTATAACCTAAAACTATTCTCAAATCCCAAAACCTATAACCTAAACCTAGCCTTTCCCTAAGCCTATAACCTAAACTCAATTTCCTAAACCTAAACCTAGACCTAAACCTAAACCTATAGCCTAAACTCAAATCCCTAAACCTTAACCTATAACCTAACCTAAACCTATACTTATAACTTAAAACTATTCCCAAATCCCAAAACCTATAACCTAAACCTAAGCTTTCCCTAAGCCTATAATCTAAACTCAATTCCCTAAAGCTAAACCTACACCTAATCCTAATCTCAACTCCCTAACCTAAACCTAAACATAAACTTGAAAAATCAAACTTAAACCCAATCCCGAACCTGAACTCGATTTCCTAAACCTAAACCATAACACATTCTCAAATCCAAAAACCTATAACCAAAACCTAAACCAAAACCAAAACTTCTAACCTAAACCCGAACCCATTCTCAAATCCCAAAACCTATAACCTAAACTAAAACCAAAATCTATAACCTAAACCCAAACCCATTCTCAAATGCCAAAACCTATAACCTAAACATAAACCTTAACCTAAACCTATAACCTATAACCAAAACCAATAACCTAAACCCGAACCCATTCTCAAATCTCAAAACCTATAACCTAAACCTAAACCTTAACCTAAACCTATAACCTATAACATAAATCAAAACCTAAACCTAAACCTAAAACCTAAGCCTATAACCTATAACCTAAATCAAAACCTATTACCTTTCCCTAAAATTTAACCTAAACCTATAACCTATAACCTAAATCAAAACCAAAACCAAACCTAAACCTAAACCTTAACCTATAACCTATAACCTAAACCTAAACCTAAACCTAAAACCTAATGTATTTTCAAATCCCTAAACCTAAACCTACACCTAATCCTAATCTCAACTCCCTATCCTAAACTTAAACCTAAACTTGAAAACCCAAACCTAAACCCGATCCTGAACCTGAACCCAATTTCCTAAACCTAAACCTTAACCTATAACCTAACCTAAACCTATACTTATAACATAAACCTATTCTCAAATCCTAAAACCTATAACTATAACCTAAACCTTAACCAAAAACCTATAACCTAACCTAAACCTAAACATATAACCTTAACATAAACCTAAACCTATAACCTTAACCTTAACATATAACTTTAACCAAAACCTATAACCTAAACCTATTCTTAAATCCCGAACCCGATTTCCTAAACCTAAACAATAACCCATTCTCAATTCGCTAAACCTATAGCTTAAAACCTAAACCAAAACCAAAACCTATACCTTAACCTAAACCTATAACCTATAACCTAAACATAAAACTAAAACCTAAATGTATTCTCAAATCCCTAAACCTAAACCTACACCTAATACTAATCTCAACTCCCTAACCTAAACCTAAACCCAAACTTGAAAACCCAAACCTAAACCTGATCCTGAACCCGAACCCGATTTCCTAAACCTAAACCTCAACCTATTCTCAATTTTCTAAACCTTAACCTATAACCTAACCTAAACCTAAATCTATAACCTTAATCTAAACCTATAACCTAAGTGTATTCTCAAATCCTTAGACCTAAACCTACACCTAATCCTAATCTCAACTCCTTAACCTAAACCTAAACCCGATCCCGAACCCGATCCCGATTTCCTAAACCTAAACATTAACCTATTCTCAATTCTCTAAACCTATATCTTATAACCTAAACCTAAACCTAAACCAAAACCATAACCTAAACCTAAACCTAAACCTAAACCTATAACCTTAACCTAAACCTAAACTTAAACCTGTAACCTATAACCAAAACCTAAACCTAAAACCTAAATGTATTCTCAAATCCCTAAACCTAAACCTACACCTAATCCTAATCTCAACTCCCTAACCTAAACCTAAACCTAAACTTGAAAACCCAAACCTAAACCCGATCCTGAACCCAAATCCGATTTCCTAAACCTAAAACTTAACCTATTCTCAATTCCCTAAACCTATAGCTTATAACCTAAACCGAAACCTAAACCTATACCTAAACCTAAACCTAAACCTATAACCTATAACCTTGACCTAAACCTAAACCTAAACTTGCTACCTATAACCTAAACCTAAATCTAAAACCTAAATGTATTCTCAAATCCCTAAACCTAAACCTACACCTAATCCTAATCTTAACTCCCTAACCTAAACTTAAACCTAAACTTGAAAACCAAAACCTAAACCCGATCTCGAACCCGAACTCGATTTCCTAAACCTAAACCTTAACCTGTTCTCAATTCCCTAAACCTATAGCTTATAACCTAAACCGAAACGTAAACCTATACCTAAACCTAAACCTATAACATATAACCTAAACATAAACCTAAAACCTAAATGTATTCTCAAATCCCTAAACTTAAACCTACACTTAATTATAATCTCAACTCCCTAACCTAAACCTAAACCTAAACATTATAACCCAAACCTAAACCTGATCCTGAACCCGAACCTGATTTCCTAAACCTAAACCTTAACCTATTCTCAATTCCCTAAACCTTAACCTATAACCTAACCTATACCTAAATCTATAACCTAAACCTAAACCTAAAACCTACGTGTACTCTAAAATCCTTAAACCTAAACCTACACCTAATCCTAATCTCAACTCCCTAACCTAAACCTAAACCTAAACTTGAAAACCCAAACCTAAACCCAATCCCGAACCCGAAACCGATTTTCTAAACCTAAACATTAACCTATTCTCAATTCCCTAAACCTATATCTTATAATCTTAACCTAAACCTAAACCTAAACCTAAACCTATAACCTATAACTTTAACCTAAACCTAAACCTAAACCTGTAACCTATAACATAAACCTAAACCTAAAACCTAAATGTATTCTCAAATCATTAAACCTAAACCTACACCTAATCCTAATCTCAACTCCCTAACCTAAACCTAAACTTAAACATGAAAACCCAAACCTAAACTCGATCCCGAACCCGAACCCGATTTCCCAAACTTAAACCTTAACCTTTTCTCAATTCCCTAACCTATATCTTATAACCTAAACCTAAATCTGTAACCTATAATCTAAATCTAAACCTAAAACCTAAATGTATTCTGGAATCCCTAAACCTAAACCTACACCTAATCGTAATCTTAACTCCCTAACCTAAACCTAAACCTAAACTTGAAAAGCAAAACCTAAACCCGATCCCGAACCCCAACCCGATTTTCTAAACCTATACCTTAACCTATTCTCAATTCCCTAAACCTATAGCTTATAACCTAAACCTAAACCTTAACCTAAACCTAAACCTAAACCTAAACCTGTAACCTAAACCTAAAACCTAAATATATTCTCAAATCTCTAAACCTAAACCTACACCTAATCCTAATCTCAACTCCCTAACCTAAGCCTAAACCCTATCCCGAACACGAAACCGATTTCCTAAACCTAAACCTTAACCTATTGTCAATTCTCTAAACCTATTGCTTATAACCTAAACCGAAACCTAAACCTATACCTTAACCTAAACCTAAACCTAAACCTATAACATATAACTTAAACATAAACCTAAAACTTAAATGTATTCTCAAATCCCTAAACCTAAACCTACACATAATCCTAATCTCAACTCCTTAAACTAAACCTAAACCTAAACTTGAAGACCCAAACCCGAACCCGATTTCTTAAATCTAAACCTAAATGTATTCTCAAATCCCTAAACCTAAACCAACACCTAATCCTAATCTCAACTCCCTAACCTAAACTTAAACTTAAACTTGAAAACCCAAACCAAAACCCCATCCCGAACTCGAACCCGATTTCTTAATCCTAAACCTTAACCTGTTCTCAATTCCCTAAACCTATAGCTTATAACCTAAACCGAAACCTAAACCTATACCTAAACCTAAAACCTATAACATAAGCATAAACCTAAAACCTAAATTTATTCTCAAATCCCTGAACCTAAACCTACACTTAATTGTAATCTCAACGCCCTAACCTAAACCTAAACCTAAACATGATAACCCAAACCTAAACCCGATCCTGAACCCGAACCTGATTTCCTAAACCTAAACCTTAACCTATTCTCAATTCCCTAAACCTTAACCTATAACCTAACCTATACCTAAATCTATAACCTATACCTAAACCTAAAACCTACGTATATTCTCAAATCCTTAAACCTAAAACTACACCTAATCCTAATCTCAACTCCCTAACCTAAACCTAAACATATACTTGAAAACCCAAACCTAAACCCAATCCCGAACCCGAACCCGATTTTCTAAACCTAAACATTAACCTATTCTCAATTCCCTAAACCTATATCTTATAACCTTAACCTAAACGTAAACCTAAACCTAAACCTATAACATATAACTTTAACCTAAACCTAAACCTAAACCTATAACCTATAACCTAAACCTAAACCTAAAACCTAAATGTATTCTCAAATCTTTAAACCTAAACCTACACCTAAACCTAATCTCAACTCCCTAACCTAAACCTAAACTTAAACTTGAAAACCCAAACCTAAACCCGATCCTGAACCCGAACCCAATTTCCCTAACTTAAACCTTAACCTTTTCTCAATTCCCTAACCTATATCTTATAACCTAAACCTAAGCCTAAACCTAAACCTGTAACCTATAACCTAAACCTAAACCTAAAACCTAAATGTATTCTGAAATCCCTAAACCTAAACCTACACCTAATTGTAATCTTAACTCCCTAACCTAAACCTAAACATAAACTTGAAAACCAAAACCTAAACCTGATCCCGAATCCCAACCCGATTTCCTAAGCCTATACCTTAACCTATTCTCAATTCCATAAACCTATGGCTTATAACCTAAACCTAAACCTTAACCTAAACCTAAACCTAAACCTAAACCTATAACCTAAACCTAAAACCTAAATATATTCTCAAATCCCTAAACCTAAGCCTACACTTAATCCTAATCTCAACACCCTAACCTAAACCTAAACCCTATCCCGAACCCGAACCCGATTTCCTAAACCTAAACCTTAACCTATTCTCAATTCTCTAAACCTATTGCTTATAACCTAAACCGAAACCTAAACCTATACCTTAACCTAAACCTATAACATATAACTTAAACATAAACCTAAAACTTAAATGTATTCTCAAATCCCTAAACCTAAACCTACACATAATCCTAATCTCAACTCCCTAACCTAAACCTAAACCAAAATTTGAAAACCCAAACCTAAACCCGATCCCGAACCCGAACCCGATTTCTTAAACCTAAACCTAAATGTATTCTCAAATCCCTAAACCTAAACCAACACCTAATCCTAATCTCAACTCCCGAACCTAAACCTAAACTTAAACTTGAAAACCCAAACCAAAACCCCATCCCGAACTCGAATCCGATTTCTTAATCCTAAACCTTAACCTGTTCTCAAATCCCTAAACCTATAGCTTATAACCTAAACCGAAACCTAAACCTATACCTAAACCTAAACCTAAACCTATAGCCTATAACCTAAACATAAACTAAAAACCTAAATGTATTCTTAAATCCCTAAACCTAAACCTACACATAATTGTAATCTCAACTCCCTAACCTAAACCTAAACCTAAACATGATAACCCAAACCTAAACCCGATCCTGAACCCGAACCTGATTTCCTAAACCTAAACCTTAACCTATTCTCAATTCCCTAAACCTTAACCTATAACCTAACCTATACCTAAATCTATAACCTAAACCTAAACCAAAAACCTATGTGTATTCTCAAATCCTTAAACCTAAACCTACACCTAATCCTAATCACAACTCCCTAACCTAAACCTAAACATAAACTTGAAAACCCAAACCTAAACCCGATCCCGAATCTGAACCCGATTTTCTAAACCTAAACATTAACCTATTCTCAATTCCCTAAACCTATATTTTATAACCTTAACCTAAACCTAAACCTATAACCTATAACTTTAACCTAAACCTAAACCTAAACCTGTAACCTATAACCTAAACCTAAACCTAAAACCTAAATGTATTCTCAAATCTTTAAACCTTAACCTACACCTAATCCTAATCTCAACTCCCTAACCTAAATCTAAACTTAAACTTGAAAACCCAAACCTAAACCCGATCCCGAACCAGAACCCGATTTCCCAAACTTAAACCTTAACCTTTTCTCAATTCCCTAACCTATATCTTATAACCTAAACCTAAGCCTAAACCTAAATCTGTAACCTATAACCTAAACCTAAACCTAAAACCTAAATGTATTCTCAAATCCCTAAACCTAAACCTACACCTAATCGTAATCTTAACTCCCTAACCTAAACTTAAATCTAAACTTGAAAATCAAAACCTAAACCCGATCCCAAACCCCAACCCGATTTCCTAAACCTATAACTTAACCTATTCTCAATTCCCTAAACCTATAGCTTATAACCTAAACCTAAACCTTAACCTAAACCTAAACCTGTAACCTAAACCTAAAACCTAAATATATTCTCAAATCCCTAAACCTAAACCTACACCTAATCCTAATCTCAACTCCCTAACCTAAACCTAAACCCTATCCCGAACCCGAATCCGATTTTCTAAACCTAAACCTTAACCTATTCTCAATTCTCTAAACCTATTGCTTATAACCTAAACCGAAACCTAAACCTATACCGTAACCTAAACCTAAACCTAAACCTATAACATATAACTTAAACATAAACCTAAAACTTAAATGTATTCTCAAATCCCAAAACCTAAACCTACACATAATCCTAATCTCAACTCCCTAACCTAAACCTAAACCTAAACTTGAAAACCCAAACCTAAACCCGATCCTGAACCCGAACCCGATTTCTTAAATCTAAACCTAAATGTATTCTCAAATCCCTAAACCTAAACCAACACCTAATCCTAATCTCAACTCCCTAACCTAAACTTAAACTTAAACTTGAAAACCCAAACCAAAACCCCATCCCGAACTCGAACCCGATTTCTTAATCCTAAACCTTAACCTATTCTCAATTCCCTAAACCTATAGCTTATAACCTAAACCGAAACCTAAACCTATACCTAAACCTAAACCTAAACCTATAACCTATAACATAAGCATAAACCTAAAACCTAAATTTATTCTCAAATCCCTGAACCTAAACCTACACTTAATTGTAATCTCAACGCCCTAACCTAAACCTAAACCTAAACATGATAACCCAAACCTAAACCCGATCCTGAACCCGAACCTGATTTCCTAAACCTAAACCTTAACCTATTCTCAATTCCCTAAACCTTAACCTATAACCTAACCTATACCTAAATCTATAACCTATACCTAAACCTAAAACCTACGTATATTCTCAAATCCTTAAACCTAAACCTACACCTAATCCTAATCTCAACTCCCTAACCTAAACCTAAACCTAAACTTGAAAACCCAAACCTAAACCCAATCCCGAACCCGAACCCGATTTTCTAAACCTAAACATTAACCTATTCTCAATTCCCTAAACCTATATCTTATAACCTTAACCTAAACGTAAACCTAAACCTAAACCTATAACCTATAACTTTAACCTAAACCTAAACCTAAACCTATAACCTATAACCTAAACCTAAACCTAAAACCTAAATGTATTCTCAAATCTTTAAACCTAAACCTACACCTAAACCTAATCTCAACTCCCTAACCTAAACCTAAACTTAAACTTGAAAACCCAAACCTAAACCCGACCCTGAACCCGAACCCAATTTCCCTAACTTAAACCTTAACCTTTTCTCAATTCCCTAACCTATATCTTATAACCTAAACCTAAGCCTAAACCTAAACCTGTAACCTATAACCTAAACCTAAACCTAAAACCTAAATGTATTCTGAAATCCCTAAACCTAAACCTACACCTAATTGTAATCTTAACTCCCTAACTTAAACCTAAACATAAACTTGAAAACCAAAACCTAAACCTGATCCCGAATCCCAACCCGATTTCCTAAGCCTATACCTTAACCTATTCTCAATTCCATAAACCTGTGGCGTATAACCTAAACCTAAACCTTAACCTAAACCTAAACCTAAACCTAAACCTATAACCTAAACCTAAAACCTAAATATATTCTCAAATCCCTAAACCTAAGCCTACACTTAATCCTAATCTCAACACCCTAACCTAAACCTAAACCCTATCCCGAACCCGAACCCGATTTCCTAAACCTAAACCTTAACCTATTCTCAATTCTCTAAACCTATTGCTTATAACCTAAACCGAAACCTAAACCTATAACATATAACTTAAACATAAACCTAAAACTTAAATGTATTCTCAAATCCCTAAACCTAAACCTACACATAATCCTAATCTCAACTCCCTAACCTAAACCTAAACCTAAATTTGAAAACCCAAACCTAAACCCGATCCCGAACCCAAACCCGATTTCTTAAACCTAAACCTAAATGTATTCTCAAATCCCTAAACCTAAACCAACACCTAATCCTAATCTCAACTCCCGAACCTAAACCTAAACTTAAACTTGAAAACCCAAACCAAAACCCCATCCCGAACTCGAACCCGATTTCTTAATCCTAAACCTTAACCTGTTCTCAAATCCCTAAACCTATAGCTTATAACCTAAACTGAAACCTAAACCTATACCTAAACCTAAACCTAAACCTATAACCTATAACCTAAACATAAACTAAAAACCTAAATGTATTCTTAAATCTCTAAACCTAAACCTACACATAATTGTAATCTCAACTCCCTAACCTAAACCTAAACCTAAACATGATAACCCAAACCTAAACCCGATCCTGAACCCGAACCTGATTTCCTAAACCTAAACCTTAACCTATTCTCAATTCCCTAAACCTTAACCTATAACCTAACCTATACCTAAATCTATAACCTAAACCTAAACCAAAAACCTATGTGTATTCTCAAATCCTTAAACCTAAACCTACACCTAATCCTAATCACAACTCCCTAACCTAAACCTAAATATAAACTTGAAAACCCAAACCTAAACCCGATCCCGAATCTGAACCCGATTTTCTAAACCTAAACATTAACCTATTCTCAATTCCCTAAACCTATATTTTATAACCTTAACCGAAACTTAAACCTATAACTTTAACCTAAACCTAAACCTAAACCTGTAACCTATAACCTAAACCTAAACCTAAAACCTAAATGTATTCTCAAATCTTTAAACCTTAACCTACACCTAATCCTAATCTCAACTCCCTAACCTAAATCTAAACTTAAACTTGAAAACCCAAACCTAAACCCAATACCGAACCCGAACCCGATTTCCCAAACTTAAACCTTAACCTTTTCTCAATTCCCTAACCTATATCTTATAACCTAAACCTAAGCCTAAACCTAAATCTGTAACCTATAACCTAAACCTAAACCTAAAACCTAAATGTATTCTCAAATCCCTAAACCTAAACCTACACCTAATCGTAATCTTAACTCCCTAACCTAAACTTAAACCTAAACTTGAAAATCAAAACCTAAACCCGATCCCAAACCCCAACCCGATTTCCTAAACCTATAACTTAACCTATTCTCAATTCCCTAAACCTATAGCTTATAACCTAAACCTAAACCTTAACCTAAACCTAAACCTAAACCTAAACCTGTAACCTAAACCTAAAACCTAAATATATTCTCAAATCCCTAAACCTAAACCTACACCTAATCCTAATCTCAACTCCCTAACCTAAAACTAAACCCTATCCCGAACCCGAATCCGATTTCCTAAACCTAAACCTTAACCTATTCTCAATTCTCTAAACCTATTGCTTATAACCTAAACCTATACCGTAACCTAAACCTAAACCTAAACCTATAACATATAACTTAAACATAAACCTAAAACTTAAATGTATTCTCAAATCCCTAAACCTAAACCTACACATAATCCTAATCTCAACTCCCTAACCTAAACCTAAACCTAAACTTGAAAACCCAAACCTAAACCCGATCCTGAACCCGAACCCGATTTCTTAAACCTAAACCTAAATGTATTCTCAAATCCCTTAACCCAAACCAACACCTAATCCTAATCTCAACTCCCTAACCTAAACCTAAACTTAAACTTGAAAACCCAAACCAAAACCCCATCCCGAACTCGAACCCGATTTCTTAATCCTAAACCTTAACCTATTCTCAATTCCCTAAACCTATAGCTTATAACCTAAACCTAAACCTAAACCTATAACCTTCACCTAAACCTAAACCTAAACCTGTAACCTATAACCTAAACCTAAACCTAAAACCTAAATGTATTCTCAAATCCCTAAACCTAAACCTACACCTAATCCTAATCTCAACTCCCTAACCTAAACCTAAACTTGAAAACCCAAACCTAAACCCGGTCTCGAACCCGAACCTGATTTCCTAAACCTAAACCTTAATCTATTCTCAATTCCCTAAACTTATACCTTATAACCTATACCTAAACCTAAACCTAAACCTATAACATATAACATATAACCTAAACCTAAACCTAAAACCTAATATATTCTCCAATCCCTAAACCTAAACCTACACCTAATCCTAATCTCAACTCCCTAACCTAAACCTAAACCTAAACTTGAAAATCCAAACCTAAACCCGATCCCGAACCCGAACGCGATTTCCTAAACCTAAACCTTAACCTATTCTCAATTCCCTAAACCTATAGCTTATAACCTAAACCTAAACCTAAACCTAAACTTAAACTTTAATCTAAACCAATAACCTATAACCTAAACCTAAACCTAAACCTAAAACCTAAATGTATTCTCAAATTCCTAAACCTAAACCTACACCTAATCCTAATCTCAACTCCTTAACCTAAACCTAAACCTAAACTTGAAAACCCAAACCTAAACCCGATCCTGGACCCGTACCCAATTTCTGAAACCTAAACATTAACATATTCTCAATTCCCTAAACCTATAACTTATGACCTAAACCTAAACCTAGACCTAAAGCTTAACCTAAACCTAAACCTAAACATATAACCTATAACCTAAACCTAAACCTAAACCCTAAATGTATTCTCAAATCCTTAAACCTAAACCTACACCTAATCCTAATCTCAACTCCCTAACCTAAACCTAAACCTAAACTTGGAAACCCAAACCTAAACCCGATCCCGAACCCGAAACCTTAACCTATAACGTAACCTAAACCTAAACCTATAACCTAAACATAAGCCTAAAATCTAAACTTAAACCTAAAATCGAAATGTATTCTCAAATCCCTAAACCTAAACCTATACCTAATCCTAATCTCAACTCCCTAACCTAGAGCTAAACCTAAACTTGAAAACTCAAACCTAAACCCGATCTCGAACCCGAACCCGATTTCTTAAACCGAAACCTTAACCTATAACCTAACATAAACCTAAACATATTACCTGCACTTATAACCTAAACCTATAACCTAAACATAAGCCTAAAACCTAAACCTAAACCTAAAATCGAAATGTATTCTCAAATCCTTGAACCTAAACCTACACCTAATCCTAATCTCAACTCCCTAACCTAAACTTAAACCTAAACTTGATAACCCAAACCTAAACCTGATCTCGAACTCGGGCCCGATTTCCTAAACCTAAACCTTAACTTTAACCTATTCTCAATTCCCTAAAGCTATAACCTATATACTATAACCTATAACTAAAACTTAAACCTTAACTTAAACCTATAACTTAAGCCTAAACCTTAACCTAAACCTAAACCAAAACCTATAACCTAAACCTTAACCTATAACCTATAACCTATAACCTAAACTTATAACCTATAACCTAAAACCTAATCCTAAACCTAAACCTAAACCTAAAACCTAAAACCTAAACGTAAACCTATTTTAATGATCAGTTTTATTTTTAAAAAGTGTCCGTTTTTTTGGAAGAAGTTTATGCAATTCTTCATGATTCTGAATTATAATGTTTTGTTGGTTTAATATATTTTTTTTAGGTGAAAGACACACAAAGAAAATTGTTACTGATTTTTTTTCTTTTTTATTTATGATGTTAAACTTATATGTATTTATGTGTGGATGAATGTAATGCGGATAAGATTGCTTGTGTTTGGATGGATATAGTTTATATTTGGATGAATGTAGTTTATGTTGGATTTACGTAGTTTGGGTTGTTTAGATGGATGTGAATGTGAATATGATGAAATATATTATATAACAGGTGTATATCAGGAAGAATACGATGAAATATATATATATTGACCTTCTTATAAAGGACGGTTTATGGCCGTCCTTTGAAGGCCTATAAGAGACGGTCCATGACAGTCCTTTTTAAGGACGGTCCATGAGTCTATGGCCGTCCTTTGAAGGCCTACAAGAGACGGTCCACGACAGTCTTTTTTAAGGACGTCCATGACCGTTCTTTTAAAGGACGGTCTATGGCCGTCCTTTAAAGGCTTATCAGAGACGGTCTACGACAGTCTTTTTTTAGGGTGGTCTATGACCGTCCTTTAAAGGCTCATACGAGACGGTCCGAGACCGTCTTTTTTAAGGACAGTTCACGACCGTCCTTTTTTAGGACGGTCCATGACCATCCTTTTTTGGTCAATAAAAATGACGGTTTTCGACTGTCCTTTAAGTAATACGACACGTCAAAATTTGACGGCCCTTGCGATGGTCCATGACCGTCCTTTTTGGTCATTTGAGATGGTTTTGGACCGTCCTTTTTTCACAGTTTTGGCATAGTGATTATTGAATCTGATTCAAAGCTAGTAACGGAAATTCTGCATGTCATGATCACTTGTCCATGGAGATGGAAACCTTGGGTCATCAGGATTAATACTCTGCGAAGAATGGGAAATTTCACCTTCAATCACATTTTCCGAGAGGCCAACGGCCCCGCTTATGCCTTGGAGAAAATTGGGAGCGAGACACAGTTATCTACCCTTCATGACCACTTCGCCACTCTCCCCAGCCTAGTGAAGGGATTAAACTTTCTTGATAAGGTCAGTCTCGGTTCGATCCGCACTCCTCTCTAGTCCCCTGTATATCCGGTTAGTTCCTCCCTCACAGAACAAGGTTGATTTTCTTTCGTAGGGGCTTCTTCTTCCTTTTTGCCGGGAGTTCCCGTCGCGTGCGTCTTCTTCGATGTAGATTTGGATTTTTTTTGGTATTGGGGTGACACGATAGGAGTGGTCTAAAATGTATTTTTGTGGTGACCCTCCCGAAAGGTCTGCATCTACCTTGCTGTTAAATGGAATTGGCGGCAGGAGTCCACTTTTGAAAAAAATAAAAAAGGTTATTAGCCTCTCTAATGACCTGTAGTCAGATTCTTTTATTATAGTGCATAAACTATTGCTGGGTCGTCGTCATTCTCTAGGAATGCTATTATGTAGGGCGCAATGCATACAACTACTATGCACCACACTCCTCAAGGTGCACGTCGTAAACATGTGGTCATGCAACTGTTGTTACAGTGGGCCGCCAATGGGCCAGATTGCAAACATCAAGGACGGCACACCTTCGTGGCAATCCAACCACTGACCTGCAAAAGGAACAAATAGATCAGCGGTACAAATTGAACAATTAAAACTCACAACAGCTGGATGTCCATAGTTGTCCAGCCATTGAGATTTTTGGCCCATAGTCCATCCACGTAGTGGGCCACCATATCAACAGTCCCGATCACCAGATGTTTGCCACGTGCACTTCGAGGAACTCCATCGGGCGGGGATTAGGTGTTACCCGGGTAACAGCTTAGTGGGTATTACCCTTAATGTAGAGCCCACCTTGATGATATTTTGTATATCCACTCCGTCGATCCGTTTTTTCAGCACATTTTAGTATGAAATTCCAAAAAAATTAAGTATAATCAAGCCTCAGGTGGACCACACCACAAGAAAAAGAGATGGTTGAAGATTTACCATTAATAACTTCCCAAAACCTGCTGTAAGCAGATACTTAATGTTTATTTTCCATCCAACCCGCTGATAAGATCAAACAAAACTGGATGAAGGTAAAATAGAATAATTATTTTGATTGAGAACTTTTATGGCCTACGAAAAGCTTTTAATTGTCATTCACCACTTTTTCCCGTGGTATGCTCTATCAGAGATTTGGATCTGCTTAAGTTTTTGAATAACCTACTTAAATGAGCGGAACAAAAAGGATGGACGGTGTAGATATGAAAAACATTGATCAAGGTAGGCCCCACACGGTAAGGGCAACACCCACTGAGCTGTTACTGGGTAACAACTAATCCGATCCCAACTCCAAGTGCCTAGCATACTCGCATGCCTTTTTCTAGAAGCTTGAGAGCTAAAAGGTTTGAATACTAGAAGTCTACGAATCTAGGAGTCTGATTCAACCACACATCACTGGTGGCCCACCACAAGCCATGACCGTTTGAACATCGCGCCAAGTTGTTTTAATCGTATATTTAAAAAAAAATTATTATTTATTTTTTCTGTACTGGTTATGAAGATATGATATTTTTATTCAACATATTAAACTGGGGATCGGAAACCAGATCTTAGTGGGACCCACATGACAAGAGGCCTTCATATGGCATATGGGAGCATAGTGGAAAACAAGGCCAAGATTCCATTGTGAGTTTGCCACTATTAAGTAAATCTAGTCAAGTCAACAAGTTTATGACGATGCTAGAAACAGTTTAATAGGTAACAAAACTACAGACATGGTTTTCTTGTGCCCCACCAGATGAGTGGAGTGACCTGATTCTTTTATTACATAGTTGACATCGTCTGATGAATGGATTGGATCTAGTACTAATGTGTGATGCGAAGTATGCATGATCTACCTCATATACACGGGTGGGCGTAGGCAAAGCCAAAAACGCATGCATGACTTTCGGAGGCGCACAAGGCATGACTTTCACTTACGTAGATGAGAACATTCCCTCCATTAGGTTCACCACCCTGGATGTGGACCAGGCGCAAATATCAGGCCGATTCATCCATTGTGGTGTGTATATGTCACTTGGGGTCTATTATAGTCTATATATGTCATCTCATATACTCATCAGGCGTGCCACAATAGCCTTAATGACATCTCCCGTCTGATAAATAATTTATATGTTTTAGGCCTGATTTTACACTTTTTTCATTTTTTTGGGTGTGTTCGAATGTCGCTGAGTTCTTTAAATTGTAAGTAACTTATAAAGATTAGTTACAAAGGAAAGGTACTTAGCGGTAATTTTATTTGGATGCAAGGAATAAATTATCTTTAGATGAATTGGTTTTATATTTGGGTAACTTACAAGCCAATTACAAGTAAGTAATCCTATATTCATATCAAGTAGGGCTTTTAGTACGGAATTTTTCTAAAATATGATGGACACATTATAAAGCTTAGCACAAGGTATGTCATTTTGTTAAAGCTTATTTTGGATGCATCTTTGTGTCACTTTTTATGCTAAACTAATCATTCTCTATGTCGTAAAAGTGAACCTATGGATTCAAAATATTTGAAATGAGAAGCAGTAATTTAAAGGTTTGATGAATGATATATATATATATATATATATATATATATATATATATATATATATATATATATATATATATATATATATATATATATAATATAATATAATATATATCTCGATGAATGCTCAATTGCACACCAGTTGGCATGGAACTCATGCTTAGCTGCACACCAGTTCGCACAGAACTCGTGCGAACTTTTTTGAGAACTCATCATATATGATATGACTCTAAAATCTGAATGGTCCACGTGAAGCAGCACCTCGTGAAACCCCTTGAGCCCAATTTTTACTTTGATCCAAAACTTTGATAGGCCATGAAAAATGAAAACAGTTTACTCCCTTGATTTGCATTTCTCTTTGCTATGGCCCTTTAGAATTTTAGGATCAGGGTGACACATGTGCAAAGGTTTGCACGTGCGTAGGTGCTCGGGTGAGCATGACTCTCTCTCTCTCTCTCTCTCTCTCTCTCTCTCTCTCTCTCTCTCCCCCTGTGTGTGTGTGTGTATTGACTACCCTTAAATTTTAATTACTGATAGCGCCAGAGAATTCGATCATAGCTAAGTTAGGCTCCATCCCACCTAGGCTTTCAAAAGCATTAGAGATCACATTGAAGCGTCCACATGCAACCTACGGGCGGATACACTATTACCTGAGGAGGTTAGCTCATTCCAGAGATCTCCTCAAGATTTTACTACATTTCTTGTACATAATGAAATAAAGACTTCGGAATCATTGGTGTCCAACGAGATTTTCAAGGTTTGGCACTTATTAGAACAACTATGGAACATCATATTCAGGTAATTGTTAAAATAACAACCAGACTTTACCTCCATTATCAGCGTTAGAGGCTGATGAAGAAAATCCCAGCTTTCGAGAGATCCTATGTCTCATATTCTTAGAAACCATCGACTCAAGAATGGCAGCAATGCAACCATTAAATTTCCTTATGATCTACTTCAGATTACAAATTGTGGTAGAATTTCTAACACCATGAACACATTCGAAAGAGTGACACTAATCATCATAAATGCAGCCCATGTTTATTTCTCGTCGCTTTAATTTTTTGAGTAGGCCTATCAAGCTGCCTTCACTTAATTATCTTTCTTTTTCCTGATCTTATAATTTATGGTCTCCTCATCATTCCCGGAGGTGCAAGATTTTCTATGAATTTGGAGAAATGATGGAATTTTAACATAATAGCTCTTAATGCTCTCTAGAACACCACTGCCTTCAGGATCATGACACTTTGCAGCACTGCCTTCAGGATCATGGTACTTACCTTCGGAATGTAACGACCATTAATTTTTAAGTCATAGGAAATCCAAACCAATTAGAATTGGAAATTTATTTATTTTTAATTAATAATAAACACTAAGCACTTAGCCTAATTGGTTGGAGTAATCTTGGTGGAAGGAGAGGTAAGAGGATCAAATCCTAACATAATAGTATTTAACTTTACGCTAAATTTTACAAAACCTTGGTGGAATCTTCTAAATCCAGAGCCCCCACCAGTGAGGTTTCACCATTATCCTTTTCAACGAGGTGGACAACTCGTGCAAGATATCTCGTATTGTATATATCGGCTTTGAGAAATCCAACCATATCATTCTATGATAATTCAAATTAAGTCTTTCTACGACCAAATCCTGTTAGGGCCTTGAATCTTAGACTGATCTAACTATTGAATTTTCCACAGCGATTGATGGAAGATATTAATAAAAATAGACTATTAAAGAATTTTGTTATTGATTATAGATTCCGGATGATTCAAATCCAAGCAATCCCTTGTTCCTTTCACATTTATTAATGGAAAATCGATGGATGGTTTGGACCCAAACCTTTGATTGATTGTAGTCATAAAGTGTAACATTCCAAATTTTCACGGCCAGAGTTTATACTCATGCCCGAGAAAACTGGGTGTTAGTAATTGAATGAATTGGATGCTTCAAAATCGCACATTTTTTTTTTCATTTATATCACATTTAGTTACATTCACGAACATAATCATTCACGAGAGTTAAATCAACTGTATTTATTATTCCATTAGAGTAAACGAATTTAACAAATTATCAAATGCCCTCTTAATGGGAGCTGATTACATTATCAAAGCTTGTAGCAGAAATAAACAAAACTAAACATAAAGCTATCTTTTTATTTATTCAGAATAATCTTCCGTGGGAGGATTGTCATCTGTGTCTTTAATTTGCATATCACCTGCATCATCTATATAGTTGGAGAGGGTCAATGCCCTACTCATAGTAATGGTTATCCTTTAAGATTAACAATAATTCGAGAGATTCATAAAAGTAATGTAAGGATTCTGATACGTCTCATACTCCACTATAAGTGGTGTCAATATCGCAACCAATATATATATATATATATATATATATATATATATATATATATGAATGCATGCCTAACAAAGTGTGTGTGTCTTATAATACGTAGTAATCATCTCAATGTGGAATATGATTCATAGAAAACCCGACTCGCCCCACATCCCATACTACAGAGATTCGCCGGCATGTCCAACGCTACTGTGGATTTACGTGAACACCTCGATGTGACACAACACATGAGTCAGATGAATTACGTGACACGATTTGTTCATGGAGTGATTATTTGCGACATCCAATCCCGGAAGTGATATAACACGCATTGCAAATTATTTACATCGATTTGTGCACTACTACCTAAATCCATGAAATTACGCATTAACTGAGAGAGTCACTACCCAGAGCGCATTACTTCTACGATAAATATTTGAATCATTAGTTGTGATACCTCTAACACATCACTTGCACCAAAGAGAAAATAAATTGAATCATGAGAGTTTTAAAATTCCAAGACACATGCCCAAGTATTAAAGGGAGGTAGCACAAAACTAATATAATAAAGGAGAAGAGTATCAATAAGATAACTCAACAAAAAAGAAAAGTGGCAATGACTAACTCAACAAAAAAGAAGAATAGCAATGGCTAACTCAACAAAATTGGTAAAGGTCAAGGGCAAGGCTTGTATCCAAAGCCTCACATAAATTCGTAAAGATCACGCATAATTAAAATCATACATTAACCTTAATTCCCAATGGATAAATAATTGATGATGATAAATTCAAATAATTGCATGGAAGATTCACAGTAACATGGAAAGCCTGTAAAAGGGCAAGATAAATCATATCAACTCAAAATTAATATAAGCTTAAAGGAATCTCTCACCTTAGCCTTAGATCTAAATCTTAGGTGTGTGTATATATATATATATATATGTAGAAAAGCTTCGACATGAATCATGACATTACTTGAGTAAGAGGGAGACACCACACATGTGGAGAAGGAAAAGGAAGATGGGCGTTTAAGCCTCTCCTCTTTCTCCTTCTCTTTCTCTTTCCTTCTCTTCCGTTCTCTCTCTCTTTCTCTTTCTCTCTCTCTCTCTTTCTCTTTCTCCCTAGGGGTGTGAGTGGAGAGAATAATGCACACCCCTTTAAAAAGGAGTGGGCGTGTAAGAAGGGTGTGTTTCACATCCCACTTGGATTGAGTTTCTCTAATTTTTTCTTTTCTGACGATCTTTCTTTAAATCTAATTCGTCCATTGTGTTAGGGTTATCGAATAGAGACATGGTATATTATTTTCTTGTTGATCCAAAATTTAGATTAAATATCTTAAAAATTCTCCTAACGGGTACCAAAACGAACTTAATCTCAATTAACAGTCCACGCTTAATGATAAGGGCCTAATTTTAGAAAAAATGTATAGTCAGGATAGGCAAATGGTTGGACAAAATTTAGTGATTAATCAATGGTGAAAAATTTTAAATATAAAATTTCACCTTTTGTACCAAAATGAAGGAACTGACTTCAACCTTCAATGGCGTAGGATTATAGATCAAGGCTAAATTTTGTATAACCCCATAGTTGTATGAGACCAAAGTGTAATCCAAATTTGATTTGCGATGAACAGAAGGAAGTAATTAAATCGAAATATCCAAATTTGTAAGGAGTTGTTAGGCCTTAAAAGGATAACTTCGCTCCTAAGGAAAAACCTATCAAAGTGGGGTCTTCATATTTACACTTGGTCCATATTATGGGCAATCCAAGTCATTCATATGAAGGAAAATATCCTACTACGACTACCCACGAGGTTTCTTCACTCGATGGACACCAAAATCAATGGTTAAGGGACTGATTTATCAATCATGTCACTTTTACAATGATTTAAGGGCGTTAATTCATGATACATAGAGATGGTATAAAATTTCACATCAAACGAATCATGGGAACCATGTGATCTAGAATACAAGGGTGGGAACCATGTGATCTAGAATACAAGGGTCTAAGTTAGTGACATTTTTATAATTATTGCTGATTGAGAGTTTTGAGAAAGATAATGGTTCTACATGGTTATAGGCATGTTTCTAAGTAATTCTTATAAAAGAACTTATATCTAAATCATTATAAATAAAAAATTATTCAAAAAATTAATTAAGGGAATGTACATATATCAACCAACATAATGGTGGTCAGATGACATATTTTTTTAATTTTTTTAAACTAAAGGATTTTATTAAATTCGAATGAGCGCTTTACAGGACTGGACAGGATTCTGGCTCCCACACAAAATAAAGGAGCCTATTATATAACAAATGGAACTAAACCTACAAGACCCTAGAATTTCTTTTAATGGCCCTTAGCCCTACTTTATCTAGTAGGATTAATCCCCTAATCATAATCAGGAGGTCAAAAAGAACCTGGTTGGAGGAATTCCTTTGTGTTCAACTCCTAATGCACGTCAACGCATCCACCGGGCCATTTTTCTCCCTCGAGATGTGGCAAAAGGAAAGGGACCCCTGAGATTTTAGAGCCTTTATTCTCTGGATCCAGTGTTTCCAAGTCTAGTTTGGAAACGAGTTTCCACAAATTAGATCAATGATCAACTTAGAATCATATTCCACTTCAATATTGGAGAGGCCCCTACTGAGACACATAAATAGCTCGTTCCACACTAAGCAGAGCCCTACCCTATTACTGGACCCCATGCCGAATCCCATAGAAAACACAAAGAGTAGGTTACCCTCTGCGTTTCTGCAACCCTCCACCACCCGATGGATTAGGATTCCCACGAGCCGAGCTGTCCAAGTTCAATTTAAACTGACCCTCCCTTGGTTTCGCCCACCTGACCACTTTAAACCAAGCTACTGCAAGCACTGGGCCCCATCAAGGTAAAGAGCGTCCACCCACCATTGCACACAGGCTATGGTGGCAGCTTTGGAGATCCCCTTTCCTCCCATCCTAGAGGCATTTCTAGCCCTCCAAACCTCCCAAAGTATCACACTAGGGGTGATCTCCCTTTGAGCCATGTTGTTGCCACCCAAAGCCTCTATCCACCACTAGTTCAGCCTAGCCATGATCGAGTGGGCCTGAAGCGCCAGCAGACCAAATTTGACCCCAAAATGTTTCCAAACCGAAGTCGCTAGCTCCCCTTAGATGAAGAGGTGTTGTAGGGACTCTATCGTTGGGAGGGAAGATGGATCTTCCCCATAGCAAACACACCTCGATGCCTGCTTAACTCCCTTTGCTTGGATTCTCTCGTCCATAGCTATCGCCCCTTGAATCAATCTCCCAACAAAGGTGGCAATTTTAGGCGGAAGTTTGCCATGCCAAACCTCCTTGGCCCAACTTCTCTACTGAGTTCTGGATCTACAGAGATCCCTCGCTGACTTAATTGAGAAATAACCAGATGGGTCTAGGGCCTAGAAGCAATATTCAGGCTCATCAGATGAAGCAAAACCACTTGCAAATATGGCCTCTATAACTTGCTGCGGCGAAAAAGAATACACTGAGGATGGGGGGAGCGGCCCATCATCCCAATTAAGTCTTTGACTTTCAAGTGTTGAAGAGGAAATGGAATGGTTGACTCAGCATGCGCAGCGAGAGGCCCCTGCCCCTTACAGTTTAACTCCCACAAATTAATGTCTCCACAGACAACCTGCCACTGGAGGCTCTCCTCAAGGAGGGGAAAAATGTTTCTAATGCTGACCCAAAGAGGGGAAGCTAACTGACGCACTTTGGCTCCTCTATCAGGTTGAAATCCTGTGGATGTTTAGCCCTCATCAGCACAGTCCACTGGCTCTCTACCTTCCCGACTTTGACATCCCAGGCAAGCTTCAGCCTGAGGGCTTTCAAGGATTCCCTCAGAGGCCTTATCCCCAGCCCTCCCTCGTTGATTGGTCTGCAAACTTTCTTCCAGCTAATCCATTGATGTTTTGGTTTACCATCAGCCCATCCCTAAAGGAATCTTGAGAACCGCTTTTCCAGTTCATCTAAAACACCCACTAGAAATGGGGAAGTTACGAGAACATGAATCATAATGCTATTTAAGATGTGATTAATCAAAACCACCCTCTCAGCTTGGGACAAAAACCTGTTTTTCCACCCATTAATTTTAATGTTAATTTTATCTTGGAGGAAACAAAAATCAATTTTTTTTTAATCTGCCCACTTTGATAGGAACGCCCAGATATTTCATACTAGCTGCTGCTTTAGGAAATCCCAACTGCCTTTCCATATGCCTGATTTTCCTGTCGGCCCATTTGCTGGAGCATAAGATGAGCTCTTGGAGAAATTGATCTTTTGCCCCGATGCATTTTGGAAGGAGGTGAGGAAGTTTAAAGCTCCCTGAATGGACGCTCTCCTCTCGTTAAGAAACAAATGGGTATCATCAGCAAAGAATAGATGAGTAGTAACCTGGTAGCCCTGCTTGAGTTGGAAGGGTTGGCATATACCTCTCTCTATGATTGATTTGAAGCCTCTACTTAATACTTCGACAACAATGATGAATAAGCCAGGCAATAGTGGGTCACCCTGATGGAGGCCTGTGAAAGACTTAAAATAACTGGCTGCTTCACCGTTGAGAAGGACAGAACCAACTGTTGTGCCGAAATTTTTCCAACAACGAGATCCACCTATTGTTGAACCCGAATCTTCTCAGCACTGCCTTCAAGAACCCCCAATCGACTCTATCGTAGGCCTTCTCCATGATAAGCTTCAGCACGATGTTACCACCCCTCACTTTTCTGCTTATATCCCTGAGAAGCTCCTTAGCAAGGACAACATTTTCTACAATGGAACGACCCTAAATGAATGCACCCCGTTCAGCTGAGATGATGTTGGGCAGCACTTGATTGAGCCTGAATGCTAGGATTTTAGAGAATACCTTATAGATGCAATTACATAGGCTTATCAGGCGGAAGTCGGTGAAGGATGAAGCTGAGTTGTTTTTTGGGATGAGGCAAATTAGTGAAGATGTAAAGGCTTTTAGGATATCACCACCATTGAAGAAGAATTCAGCAACTTTGAGAACATCCTGCCCAATAGTAGACCAACAAGCTTAGAAGAATCCACCCGAAAAGAGGCCCATCGTGATGTACATTAGGCCATTGTGTGAGGCCATATGCCCACGATACGTTTGGCTCTATGTGGGCCACTCCTTGGGAGTAATGTTGGTTAAATGTCTGCATTGATGAGCAATGATGGTTAAATATCCTCATTATGACCTTCCCTTAGGCCCTTTATTAGGCCGATTCTGATTATCGAGGCTAATTCCGATTGTTGAGGCCGATTATTGAGGCCGATTCCGATCATCGATTCCGATTCCAATTGTTAAGGTCGACTCTGATTCCAATTATCGAGGTCAATTTTTTAGGCCGATTCCGATTCCAATTGTCGAAGCTGATTTCAATTTCGATTATCGAGGCCAATTTCAATTTCGATTATCGAGGCCGATTATTGAGGCCAATTTTGATTCCAATTATCGGGGTTGATTCCGATTGTCGAGGCTAATTGTTGAGGCCGATTCCAATTCCAATTGTCGAGGCCGATTGTCAAGGCCGATTCTAATTCGGATTGTTGAGGCTGATTCCGATTGTCGAGGCCGATTTCAATTCTGATTGTCGAGACCGATTCTGATTGTTTAGGCCAATTTCGATTGTCGAGGCCAATTCCGATTTCGATTGTTGAGACCGATTCTGATTGTCGAGGCCAAATATCGAGGTTGATTATCGAGGCCTAATGTGATGTATATGCAGCCCGTTTTTTAGGCCCATTATGTTGTATGTTAAGCCCATGTGAAAGGCCCATCCTGATGTGTATTAAGCTCTTGAGTAAGGCCCATGGTGTTGTATATTTAGCCCTTATGTGAGGCCATGGGTCCATTATATGTTAGGCTCTATGTGAGTCATTCCTTGGGGGCAATGTTGGTTAAATGTCCACATTGTCGAGGTTGATTGTCGATGCTAGTTTTGATACCAATTATGAGTATGTGACAGCATAACATCATGATACATGCCCATACACATTATCTGTATGTTTGTTATGAGATATGATTGACCATTGCATATGCTATAGTGCTGGTTGTTTATGAGACTCCCTAATAGGCAAGTTACCCCATATAAGCACGTGATATGCGTAGGTTTGATGCATGACTGGACGGTATGACTCATGCATCTCGCATTTTGTAATATGACCACCATACACCCTAGCAATATTAGAGCCATATCCTCTACAGGCATATCGTGGATGGCCAAATGGGACACAGGAAATTTGTTTTACATGGGATGCTATAGATATCCATGAGTGAAAGTCCCACAACCCTCTTGCTTCCAAAGATTGCTCCAACGTCTAGACTGAGTGGATGCATGAGTGCATGAGGGCTGTATACCATTAGGCCGTGTCTCCGACTATGTCGTGGTCCGTTGAAAGAGGGTATGGCCTTACTTGCTATAGAGGATGGGGTAATCCTAGGCTGACTGACCATCTCAAGGAATGGTCTACTATCAATGAGCCACGCCCGATATTGGCAGGCGGATAGTGAGGTCTTTTCTACCCACCTTATTGCATGCGATGGGGCGGCAATCTGGTTTAGAGTGTAATAGACCCTGGTGTTTTTTCAAAGAGGAACCGTACTGATATGTGGACTTATTGAGCAGGAATTACATATTCATTCATTCATTCACTATCCACTCGGGCTAGTAGTGTGCAACTATTTGTTATGTGTACCTTTGCATGGCTAAGATTTCGGTTGGGCGCGCGACTAACTTAAGATCAGGAGTTTACCACATTGAGTCTAACTATCCAAATTTAGGTATGAGATTGGTTTGGATCGAAGTCCCTTGTGATGGACCACATAGCCTACGATACTATGTACTATCATCCATACCTCACACTCCAGCTTGGTCATTTTATTCGCATCACATATTGCATCTGTAAGCATATGACATTTTGGGTTGCTATGTTTTCTATACTTAAATGGCCTAGACGAACTTAACAGGATTTACATATTGCATTGTACCCTCAACATCTGATATTTAGCTCTCTATGACTCCTCATTTGCATAGCTGATCTGTAGTACATACTCTGATATTGTATGACTCCTAGACTTATCAGTATTTTTGCTTACTTTGATATTCATATACTTGGCATTTACCTTGTGCACACACACCACCCTCTAAGCTTTTTATAAGCTTATGTACAATAGATGCGTATAGGTGGCGTTAGGTTGTAGCAGCGTTGAGCTTGGAGCGTGCAGCGGACTCCTGGAGATTTGATTTTTGATATATCTATTTCCTTTTCAGTATTGTATTCAAATATTTATATTAGTGGATATGTGGTGATGATGTTGTTCTTGTGATTTGGGTATACTTATGGTTATGCTTCTTATGAGATAAATACACGTTGGAAAAATCCTCCTTGTACGATCCCAGGATCGAAATCTGGCATATGGCGTTGGAAGTCAAGAATGGGGTACTACAGAGGATGTCGACACTGGATTCGGCAATCAAAAATTTTTTAGGCCTGGTTTCTGAGTTTGGAGCATGACATTGGGTGAGAACTGCGCGTGCATTAATGAATGTGGCACAATGGTTAATGTTGTCGTGCGTTACTCGATTAAGCCCCGCTCAATTGCATTATCTCGACTGATCATCTGGACTCAGACAAAGTAGATAAGCCAAGTAGAACTATCCTTGACTGGGCTCAGATCATGTCTGATTAATTGTAGACGGATGTACCTCGATCACATATGATCGGTTCGGTCTAAATCATCCAAGCCCATATCTCCTCATGGCTTAGACCCACCTAGTTATCTGATCTTTAGTGATGAAGTGCTTGACGCGGTCGCTTATATGACCTCGAATGAAGCTCGGTTGAACCATCCGAGGATGTCGCCGAGCCGAGCTGGCTACAATTGTGGTTGGCTCATAATCTCCCATAATAGAAGCCCCCCACTCCCTGAGTTTGCAATGCAAGCTCGGGGAGCGAATTCACACTAGGAAGATGAGTGGGCAGGGCAATTCGTTCCATTCTAATAATTGTGTCAGGAATGGTTCCATAATGAGAGCTTCATTATCGAGGCGTCGGACTCCCTACGGCAGGCGGTTCATTTTCTGATGAGTGGTAGAAGGACACGTGTCAAGGGTCAAGGAAATGAGACAACCAATCCACATGGTAGTCCGCCACGTGTATCGTAGCGAGGGAGAGTGGGCGGCCCTTCATATACCGTAATAATGTCATTTGTTGTAGCTACTGCTCGGCTATGGAAGACGTATTGCTCAAGCTAATGAGGTGCTACCACGTATAGAGGAATGCTCGGTAATGGCTGTATGACTTCAGCAATAACTGCTTGTCACAATTATTTTTCGGCTGAGAACAGTATAAAAGCCACTGCTCCACTCATTTGGTTCATCATTTGCTAGACATCACTCTGCCGCTGTGACTCTCAGAGTGAACACAATCCTATGAGTCTCCCCACCCTCTGCTGTTTAATTTCCTAATTTCTTTATCGCCTTTCCACCGATTCCAATGCCGAACGGTTTGGACGATCTTTGTAAGGGCTACACTTTCGAGATGACAGCGAGCCTGAAAGTACAGACTCTAGGATCGGGGGGGGGGGTTGGTAGAAATTTTAATTGCAATACCCCTTACTCCTCTAGCTAAAAGGCTAAGAGTTCAAAGGCTGTTGCTCGGGGTAAGGGTAAGAGGAGAATTCCTCGAGCCCCGACATCGAGGATGGATGCCGGGACTGAGGGTAGACGATCTACTGAGCTCATCCCAGGGGTATGGTTCTGGTCAAATCTCAAATGGCTTTCATCCGAGCAGAGTACTAAATTTTGGACTCTGTGAGTATCCGAGCCCCTGGTCCGCTTGAAGCCCTTGGGAACCCGGCAGAGGGCGAAATAGTCATCTTCATCTGCGCTCTCTAGTGTGGGCTTCAGCTCCCTCTTCATTCGTTCGTGTAGGCGATGATGACGCACTTGAAATTGGCTCTTAGTTAGCTCGCCCTCAATGCTTAGTGGTCATTATTTACCACCTTCATCATTTGACATCAGCTCAAAAAGAAGGATCTGACACTAGATGAGTTTATGTATTTCTATCAAGCTAAGCAGGACCTGTAGGAGACACGCTGGTATTATTTCTTGACGAGGCCAATTCGCGGCAAAGGCCTCATCATTGGGCTCCCAACTTCCAATAAAGACTGGAAAAACAAGTGGTTGTGGGCTTCAGGGGAGTCAAAGGCACCTACCGTCAAGCTCAGCAGTCTTCGAGAAAGAGTGCCCATTAAATTTTTGAGACTAAGTCAGATATTATAATGGAGTTTACATCTCCACTTTCGTATATTTATTTTTATAGTGTAATGGGCTGATTTATGTCCTTCGCAGCCTAGTAAATGGCCCGCCTAAGCTCTCCTCGGTCCTCCAAGCACAAGTCGACAAAGCGCGGTTGTTGAAAGAGGAGCACCGCATTTGGTACAAGCTCATTACTCCGGCGAACCTCTATAAGTCGAGTCTCTGCAGATACACCCCCCTTTTCACTGCCCTTGGTGATTGTTTTATTAGCAGCTTTGGTTTCTGTCAATTAAGTTTATTCTGAGCTAAGTCGTGCCTTGTAGGGATGGCCGAGCCTTCAGGCACTAAGAAGAGTAAGCAACCCCCTCCCCTCAACGAGATGATCCGAGTGAAGGTTACTGCTCAGAAGAAGGGGACCTTGCGGGTTGAGGCCAGGCCCACCGTCACTCCTGTCCCAGCCCCCGAAATGCCCCTGACTGTCCCTTCACATCTGCCCTAGATGGAAAGGGAAGCAGTCGGGGAAACTGCTGTCGAGGCTCGCTCCCTTTCCAAGCTCAAGAGGGAGACTATGGCAGGCACTAGGCACATCGAACTCACGCCCACCAAAGTCGACTATCTAGTTGGCAGAACTTGTTCTCCGCCCAGGGGTGAGGATGCACCAATGGTTGAGCCCCAGGCCTCGGCTGCCAGTGGCATTGGCTAGGCCATAGGATTTGCTCCCCTTCAGAAGCTGGGGACCTCCCGCCCGGCTTCCATATGTCCTACCTGGTCGACTCAGCGACGAAGCACGTCCCAGAAGCAGAGATTGCCGACCTCCTCTCCCACAACCACGAGTCTTTCATGATTGACATAGCTTCAGTCTATTATAGGGTAAACCCTTTTCCTTATCTGATCTTCCATCCTTTGATTTTGAACTATTTCTCACTCTATCCATCATTTAGGCAGTGCCCTTGTTCCTGTTAACTCAAGAAAGGTTGCAGGAACTGAGCAATAAGGAAGCAAAGAACGAAGCTCTTCGAACGGAGACGGCTGAAGTGGAGGCACTTCTGAAGACCTCGGCCGAAGAGCGGGAGGAACTAAAGGGCCTGCTGATGGACAACTAGGTGAAGGAATTGTTGTATCAAGAGGAGATCAATGGGATACAGTCTCGCTTAGACTCGGCCAATGCCTAGCTGATGAGAGTGAAAGCCCGCCTCGACTTAGTGGAGGATGACAATTCCCGATTGGCGGCAGACTTAAGGCAGGCAAGGGTCGACGTTGCTGCCGAGGTGGAGAGAGCAGTCGAGAAGGTCCTGGCTGCTTAACGGCTAGAGTTCGACACCTCGGGTGCCTCGATTATTGTCGCCACTGTTGAAGAGTTCAAGTCTTCGATGGAGAGGACTACTGAGGCTTAGAGCATCTACCATTGCGGTTACTTCACCTGCCTTACTCATGTCAAGGACCTCCACCCCGACCTTAACCTTAACACTCTTGTTGTCAAGGAGGCTGAAGAGGGACAGGCCAAGGAAGCCCCTCCTGCTAACCAGCCCCCCAGTGCCGATCTTCCTCCTCCCCAAGTCGACTAATTCATGCCCCATCTCGTTTATCATATAATATTTTTTGTAATCGGATACTATGGCACTTCAGTGCCACTTTATTATAAATACTCTTGGATACCCATATATTTTGGTTGATCTATTTGTTATGGACTATGTTGCAGTTGTGTTGCTTGCATGTTTTTTGTCGATCCTATGGAGTAGGCTTGTGATGCTTGTCGATTGATGAGCCGACATCTTCTTTAAGGGTCGACTCATCAAAGGGTTCCTTCTCTGCACTTGAGAGATGGTCCTCGTAGTATGCTTGGATGGCGAGTCGACCACTTCTTTTAGTGGTCGGCTCATTTGCAGGAGCCCTTATTTTTTTGCATTGGAGGTCCCATGTAAAACGAGTTAAAACACGTAGAATAGAATAGGGTGATTCCGTGTAAAAAATGCATCTTTTATTTAAAGAGTAGATTCACCACCAGAAGTGCCGACCTTGGCATCAATCTTTCTGGGAGTAGTAGATCTTTAGGTGCTCAACATTTCATGGGTGTGGTAGGGGACACCCTTTAAGGTCCTCGAGTCGGTATGAGTCAAGTTTGGCCGAGCTGACTATTCGATAGGGGTCCCTCCCAATTTGGTCTAAGGGACCCTACTCCTGGCTTTGTGGTGTTCTAGAACACGAGGTGAAGGACGAGGTCTCACCGTCGGAACCACCTCGTCTTAACCCTTGAGTAATAGAAGTAGGATACTTATTGCTGCCGAGCCACGATCCGCAACTCAGCCGTGTTCCTCAGTTCTTCGAGTAAGTCGAGGTTCATAGTCATCTGCTAGGCATTGTTGTTGTCCTGATGGGATCGCACTCGTGCGATGGGGAGTCCTATCTTGATGGGACAATGGCTTCGGTGCCACAAGAGAGGGAGAATGGGGTTTCTCCTATTGCAGACCGAGCTATCATCCTACACGTCCACAGCATGAATAAAAACTCCTTAGCTTAGGCGCCCTTTGCCTTCTTCACCACTTCCACTTAGCCATTGGACTGAGGATGCCGATGTGATGAGTGGGCATTCCTGATGCCAAGCCTTTGATGCATACCCCTAAATATTTCGTTGCCGAATTATTTGCTGCTATCCGACACAATGGCGTGTGGAATACTGAACCGATAAACAATATTCTTCCAGACGAAATCTATTACCTTTTGCTCAGTGATTGTGGCGATGGGCTTGGCTTCATCCCATTTGTTGAAGTAGTCGACTGCCACAATCGCGTACTTAGTTTACCCATTGCCCTGGGGCAGGGGTCCGATGATATCAATCCCTCACTGAGTAAACGACCATGGCCTACTCATGGGGGTCAACTCCTCTACTGGTTGCTTAGGAACGGCCACAAACCTTTGACATTTATCGTATTTCTAAGTGAAACCCCTAGAGTCCTCCTAAATCATCTGTTAAAAGTATCTTTGGTAGATAATCTTCTGATCTAGGGCTCGATCGCCAGAGTAATTTCTACAGATTCCTTCATGAGTTTCTCGGATCACGTATTTTGTCTCATCTGGTCGCAGACACCTTAGGTGCAGTAGGGAGAAGCCCTTCTTGTAAAGAGTATCCCCAATGATTATATACTGCGCTGCCCTAAGCCTCAGGCACCGAGCTTCTAGTTTAGCCTCGGGCACTTTACCATCTCTGAGGTATCCAATTATCAGGTTCATCCAGCTCGTGGTCACCTGCACTGGGTGAATGATTCCATGGTCGAGATGATCATTGCTCGGCTCACTAAGGAATTCCACCGGCACAATCCTCGGAATAGTCCCTTCAGTTGCTGAGGCCAACTTCGCCAAAGCATCAGCCCATGAATTCTCGACCATCGATATCTAATTGATGTCACACTGCTGGAATTTACTCATGAGTTTCTGAGATCTGCATATATAGGCTATCATTCTGGCCTCTTTAGCCTGATATTATGCTAATATTTGATTAACGACGAGTTGAGAGTCACATCGAACATCAAGAACTCAGACTCCCAAGGCGATCGCCAACTTGAGTCCTACCAGTAGAGCCTCGTACTCTACTTCATTATTTGAGGCTTGAAAACCAAGCCTTATAGCGTATTGAATAGTCATCGAGTCGGGTGCTACGAGAATAATTCCTACTCCTCGCTTCAAGTTAGATGATCCATCCATGAACAGGGTCCACTTGTCTGTAATCATCATCTCAGCTTTAACATCCTTAACATGTAGACTGGCCTGGAGGACCATGAGGTTCTCTGCCAGATCGACATGCGCGTCTAGGTTAGATGTTTTAGCTTCGCTGCTCTGAGCCGTGAACTCTACAATGAAATCAGGAACGGCCTGGCCCTTGATGGCGGTTCTCAGCCTATACTTAATGTCAAACTTTTCGAGCTTGACTGTCCACTTGGTCAGGTGCCCAGACACTTTAGGCTTCTAGAGCACCTGACGAAGAAGTTGGTTAGTGAGAACGACTATAGAGTGTGCTTGGAAGTATGGGCGGAGTCACTGGGCAGACACAATCATTGTTAGGGTGAGTTTCTTTAGGGTTGGATAGCTTATCTCTACTGGACCATTGCCTTGTTGACATAGTACACAAGATGTTGCTTCCCCTCAGATTCTCTGATAAGGGCCAAGCTTAAAGTCGAGGCTGATGTCGCCAGGTAAAGGAACATCGGCTCCCCTTTTTCTGGCTTGGACAAGAGCGAGAGTAACTCTAGGTACTACTTCAGCTGTTAGAACACCCGTTCACAGTCCAAGGTCCACTTTGCCTTCTTATTACCCTTTAACTGTTGGAAGAAAGGGAGGCACTTGTTGATTGCTCTGGAGACAAATCGGCTAAGGGCTGTTACTCTCTCGGTGAGGCACGAAATTTCTTTTAAGGTCCGAGGGGAGCCCATGTTTAGGAGTGCCTTGATCTTATCTGGGTTTGCCTCGATCCCTCTCTAGCTGACTTGAAAGCCTAGGAATTTACCCTAGCCCACACCAAACGTGCACTTGGTCCGGTTTAGCCTCATTGGATATTTCCATAAGATGGAGAGAGTCTCGGCGATGTCAGATATATGGTCGACCGCTTTAAAGCTTTTTACTAGCATGTCATTGATGTAAAATTCCATGGTCTGACTGATCAGACGAGTGAAAATTTTGTTCCCTAGTCACTGGTATGTTACTCCTGTGTTCTTCAAGCCAAAGGGCATGGCCCGGTAGTTGTAGAACCCTTTATCCATCACGAATCTCGTTTCTACTTGTCCGAGGAGTGCATCGCAATTTGATTGTAATCGGAGTATCCATCTATGAACATGAGAAGCTCGTGCCCAGCTGTGTTGTTGACCAATTGGTCAATCCTGAGGAGGGGAAAGTTATCCTTGGGGCAGTCTTTATTCAAATCAGAGTAATCTATACGGACCTACCATTTTCCATTGGCCTTTTCTACGAGCACGACGTTTGTGATCCAGTCTAGGTAATGGATTTCTTCAATGAAACCCCATCGAGTAGTTTGTCAACTTCCTCGACAATCGCAGCGTAACTTTCAGGCTCAAAAACCCTTCTCTTCTATTTAACTGGCCTATGCTCCGGGTCCACATTTAGCCTATGAATCATCACCTCGGGTGCGATGCCCGGCATGTCCCGATGGGACTATGTAAAGATGTCCTTATGCTGTAGCAGGAACTCCAACATCTATGCCCGCTGATTAGTGGTAAGTGATGATCCGAGTTGAACCGTTCTGGTTGGGTCGGCCTCGTCGAGCGAGATAGTTAGGAGAACCTTCATAGGGGAATTTCCCTCTGAGGGGTCTGCCCTAGGGTTGAGCATGTTGACTGTAAGAGCTTGCTTTATTGTGCCCTTTCTGACTGTTATTGAGTTGCAACATCGACCCTCTCACTGATCTCCTCAGAGTAAGCCGACTCCAATAACAGGAAACTTCATCATGAAGTGGTACGTGGATACCACCGCTCTCATAGAGTTGAGTGAAGGTCATCCGAGGATGACATTATACGTTGATGGTGATTTTACCATCAAGGTAACTTGATTCTGCCCTTTTTCAGCCATGACAGGGAGGAGGATTGTGCCTTCCGAGATGACTTTCTCTCCTACAAAGCCATGCAGGGGGGGACCTGATGGGTTGAAGACATAATCTGCCAATGCTCATCTTATCGAAGGCCTCAGAATATAAGATATCGATCAAGCTTTCCATGTCGACCAAAATGTAATATACCTTCCGATTAGCTATTGTCATAGCTACTACTAGGGCATCATCGTGAGGTTGTTGAATTCTGTGCGCATCATCCTTAATGAATGTCAAGCTGCACGGACTCATCCGCGGCTCCTTACTCGGCCTGTCCACCAAGTAGATGTAATGCTCGGGATCAATACTCTGAGCATGAGCCTTTTGATGGTCCTTCGCATATGGTTCGGATATCGATGCTATCGTCCACCGTTCCGCTTTGTGCCTCGTCCTTTTGAGCTTGCTTTTCATCCTTCACATATTCGTGCAATTGCCTCTTGTGGATGAGAGTCTCGATCTCTTCTTTTAAATTAACACAGTCACTAGTGTTGTGGTCGTGGTCGTGATGGAAGCGACAGTATTTGTACTTATCCTGCTGGCTCACATCGGTCTTCATATAGCTTGGCCACCTCAACAGATTATTGTCTAGGATCTCTAAGAGAACTTGCTCTGGAGAAATGTTGAGGGGAGTATATGAGCTAAACCTGCTTTCAAGCCATATGCTCAGCCTTTGGCCACATGAGTGTCCTCATCTGACCTCTTTCTGTTTGACTAGTGCAAGGCTTCTTCTTTATGCTTCTTATCTCGTTGGGGATTTCTCAAGCTTTGAGAACTTTTTTGGGAACTAAAGAACTCTTTGGCATTTGAATACTTCTGAACTCGACTCATAAGTTCCCCTAGTGTGGTCGGAGGATTCTTTCCTATGCAGAAGAGGAACTTTCCTTCCTTGAGTCTGGCAATCATTGCGGTTAGTGCCATCTTGTCAGAGTAGTCATCGACTTGCATTGCCTCTTTGTTGAATCGGATGTAGTGTTTCAGTGCTTCTCCCTCCTTTTGTTTAAGGGCAAGCAGATGGGTGGATGGCTTCCAGTGCTGCTTCCCGATGATGAACTGTGTCAGGAATGCCTTACTAAGTTCAAAGAACGAGCTGATGTATTTCGACTTCATTTGTCTGTACCAGCACTGCATAGCCCTCGTGAGGGTTGTAGAGAAGGGTCGATACATGATCGGTCCCGAGGCCGACTAGATCTCCATTTATGAGCGATAAGATTCCAAGTGTTTAGTCAGGTCCCTGGATCTCATGTACCGCGCGATGGGAGGCATCCTGAGCCTAGACGGCATGATCACGTTCATTATTTCATTGGTGAACGGGGCTTCTGCCTCCTCCATCATTACTTCTAATGTGGTAGGAGCTTGTGCTTGATATGCCCGACGCATCATGTCAATCTGCCCTCGCAATTCCTCAAACTAAGCCTCCCAAGGATCTCTGTTTTTGGCCACAGTTTCCCGAGCTTGATCGGCTTCAATAGTCCTCCCACCCCTCCTTTCCAATTCATAGCGAAGGCCGGTTGGAGCTAGTGCTAAGGTCTTAGAAACATGCGTTGGAGTCTGGGTTGGCATCTACCGGGTACGTGCTAGGGCTTAAGCAGATGCACCTCCTCAAGTGACCATAAGGGTGGGAAGTTTTGCAATCGTTGGAGGGTTCACCTCTTGATTGAGAGGAGGATGTTGTTTGGCCATTTGTTTTTTCATATGGCCGTGCTCATTGATCAGCATTTTCACTTGGCTTTGTAACGCTTGGTATCTACTTCCTTGGTTCCTAGATCGCTGAGTTAGTTCCATGGGCATAGATCCTTCCTGCAGCTGAAAGTGGAGTCTCATTGTGTGGTCTGCTCAGGATTGACTGCGGTCATCAGAGTATGTGCTTTCTTCTTTCCTTTCGCCATTTTCTCTCTTATAGGGTAGGAACGGTCTTTTATTCCGTTTCTCACAGAAGGCGTCAACATGTTGATGCAAAAATCTTGCTCACCCTCACCGAGCTCCGAGCACTCACACCGAGCCCAGTAAGTTTGCATAGGAGGAAAACAAAAGAGACCCTGACTAGAACAAGGGACCCTCCGATGCAAAAGTTAGGCTAGGAATCTAGGTCTAAGTAGTATAGGTGGGTTTCGGGTGAGAGATTTTTTGTACCTGATTCCCTGGAGTGGTCTTGCATTTATAGTGTTTATTAGGATGTGGGAGTCCGTTAATCTCGGCATGATCTCAACCATTAGGTGAGAACTACGCGTGCACTGATGATCGTGGCATAACGGTTAATGCTGTCATGTGTTACTCGATTAAGCTTGTCTCAACCGCATTATCTCGACTGATCATCTAGATTCAGACAAAGCAGATGAGCCGAGCAGAATTATCCCTAACTAGGCTTAGATCATGTCAGATGAATTGTAGATGGATATACCTCAATCACTTATGATTGGTTCGGTCTAAATCATCCGAGCCCATATCTCATCATGGCTCGGACCTAACTAGTTATCTGATCTTTGGTGATGAAGTGCCTGACGCAGTCGCTTGTCTGGTCGAGCTAACCTCGAACGAAGCTCAGTTGAACCATCTGAGGATGTGGCTGAACCGAGCCAACTGCAATTGTGATCGGCTCATAATATCCACAAGTATTTCAAATGGGAGCATATTCTCTAAAATGCTTTTTTAGTCACTCCTTGGGGGAACATCTTTGCATGAATGCCTTTGCATATCATTAGCTAGAGAGCAAATCCATTGGCCATTAAGAACCGACCTGTGGTTATACTCGGAGTTGTGGACATACTCCTTTGGTAGTCAACACAATTTATAAAATGGTGTTGATTCTTTAATCATACATCCGGAACAAGTATGCATCACTCAAGACCGTCCAAACCACCCACCCAACTGTTGTAGTCGATGACAACCCAAAAATTGCACCGAGGATATAATAGCAACCATCTGATATTGTACTTCTAATTCACACCACTAAGTAATTTACTTTCAACCATCTATTTCAAAGCCATCAATTTGATGGTTAGGATGATAAGTGTGCATTTAAAGTATTTAGAGTATGCTACATCCATAATGTGAACAAACTTTGATAGCTCTATATATGAATGCAAATTGTAATTAAGTAGAATGAGTCTATAATTCTTCAAAATAGTGGATAATGATGCTGACTTAATGGATGCCATATACTCTGGGGTGTGTATGTGAAATCTACTTCATGTTATCAATGTCTTAGATATATTTGTAATAGGGTCTATCGATGACAATCCCATCGAGAAAATTCAAAAAAATCCTAATTGATTGCTGGATAGTTTTGGAGGTGTTACTCGACGGCATCAAAAAAGGTTTCGATGTTGTCTATAGGTCTTTGATGTATGTCGATGCCATCAAAGGTTCCATCAAAAATGCGCATAAAATTCCGTAAGTGTGTGATTTGTTTCCTATTCTGGTTGGGATAGTATATATATTAAGTGTAATTGGGATTAGGGAAGGATCAAGGCTACGATGCCATTGAAGGCACTTCGATGGAAACTCGATGCCATTGAACACTCATCGAAAACTACTGTTTTGGGATATCTTTTACATAGTAGCTTTGCACCTCTTCTAGCTTTACTTATCATGCTTCACTTGGTTTTCTAAGACTAAGGGATAATCAATTAGGTATTCCTATTAATTCTATATCATCTAAAGATCTAACATTGTTTTGGGTAAAGGGTTAAGGTCAACAACGCACCTCATTTACCTATTCTTTGCTCCTTGATCCTTTGTCTTCGCTTGTATCTTCGGTCTTCACTTTTCAAGGGCTTAACTGACTACATGAGATAAGGACTCATGTGATTGACAAAGAAGGTGCAAAAATCAATGTACTAATAATCTCCCTCATTGTCAATTACATGACAAAAACCTAACATAAGACCATGTTATGGTCCATACCAATGATATACTAAAACAACTAAAAAATTTACATGTTAAATATAAATGATTTATAACTCGATATACTAAGAAATGTGACACTTGCATTTCACCCTCATAATTTCTCTCCTTATCTTTCAATCCCTGAAATAACAATTAAACCCAATAAGATGAAATTTGTGTTTTGGTGAGATGATCTTTCTCCCCCTTTTGTCAGTATTTGACAAAACGATAGTTCTAATGGATATGCCGATAAAGACCATATATGAAACAATTCTACAAGTCATAAATTTACTAATTACAAGGCTCATACTAACATGGGTTTAAGGGTGCATATTATCATGAAAATCATGGAGCATGCTTATTAAGGTCATTTAAATAATATGTCAATGAAAAAGATGAATGACCAATGATAATCTAAGTTATAAACATGTGATATTTAGAATTCAACAATGTTAAAGCTTAAATTACCAATACAAATGAGGCTAAATCCTCGTATTTAACTATATGCCCATTATGAGGCTGAAAACCTCAAATTTTACAATTTGCTCATATGTGAAGCTTCATCCTCAAATTCATCAATTGAGCTCATATAAGAGGCTTGATCCTCTGATTTAGCATTTTAGCCCAAAGGGGCCTTCTAAGGTCACCTTCTTGTAGAATTATGGTCTCCCAAACTACTAAGGAGGGATGTTGTGGTGTGAGTCATCAAGACACGTAAGTGACTGAGGTCTTCCACACTAGAGGAATCATTTGAGGAGGATTTAGACTCCTCCGTATCATCCCATGTTTCCACCTTGCCTTGCCATTAGATTTTGTTTTGCTAGGGAAATCGAGGGTAAAATGTCCATAGCTTTCATAGTTGTAATATTGGACTTGTTTAGATAGTTTGAATAATTTGCCTTTATATTTCTCTACTTTCTTGTCCTTGTCAGAACTCTTCTCTCTAGAAAATTTAATAAATTTCTTAAATGCTTTAGATAATTTCTCACCATCCTCCTCATCACTATCACTTTCATATTTAATTTCTTTATGTTTATGTGAATGCCTACAAGATGTTTTTAGAACAACTAATTTCTATACTTTGGAGGAAATCTTAAAGTGTAGTTTCAAAAGTTTATAAGGAACTTATAAGTTCTTCTACCTGTATCTCATCTATATTCATACACTCTTCTATAAAGGTTACCTTGGGAGTGAACATATTCCGTAAGGATCCAAGTATTTTCTTACATATATGCCTTTTTGGAATTGTCTTTCCTAAACCCCACATGGAATTATAATTATCATTTAGTTTGTAGTAGAATTCCATGAAAGTTTCAGACTCTTCCATTCTAATGTTTTCAAATTAGGTCATTAAGAGTAGAAGTTTCGATCTTCTTACCGTGCGAGTTCCTTTGTGGGTAACTTTCAAAATATCTCATACTTCCTTCCCTATTTCATAAGTGCATATGGGTCTAAATTCATTAGGGAAAACTGCACAATAAATAGCATTGAGAGCTTTGCCATTATAAGCATATCACACACTCTCATCAGCAATCTATTTGGATTTTTCTTTGGGAGAACTAATTGTTCTACCATCAATCATGACTTATTCCATGGGCATTATCCATCCTTGCTCAACAATATCCTATATAGTATGGTCAAGGGACATCGCAAAGACCCTCATCCTAACCTTCAAATAGCAATAGTTAGACTCGTTAAAGTAT
Source organism: Magnolia sinica (assembly GCF_029962835.1). Classification (NCBI taxonomy): domain Eukaryota; kingdom Viridiplantae; phylum Streptophyta; class Magnoliopsida; order Magnoliales; family Magnoliaceae; genus Magnolia; species Magnolia sinica. The sequence goes on along the minus strand of NC_080589.1, from coordinate 59,518,075 downwards.
GGTGGTCGTGTGATGGCATATCCTACTTGGTTAGACATCATTCTTAAGGATCCTTAGATCATTTCAAGGCGGTTAAGCCCTTTAAGAGTTACCATCTCTGATAACAATTGAAATTGTGCTTGTGGCGTATTGAGATTACCACGGCTACGCATGCGGAAGCTTGGCGAAGCTAAGGAATGAAGACTATGTTATAGAAGGGGATGATTAGGACCTATTAAAAAGTATCACCTTTTAGAAACTAATTTCTAATTAAACGAATCCAGGCAATTTTACTCTAAGGCCTACAAGCTAATAGAGGGTCCAATCACATAGATTACAAATGATTTACAAATAGATAACCGGTCTATATGAAGATAGTGTATATGTGTGTGTGGGATGTGCTACCTATCAATTACTAAGCATTCATCTAATCATACATACATAATGTAAAATATTTAAACTTATATGCATAATTAAACAAGCATGTAAATGACAATCCTAAACACAATCATATATAGTGGTTTGGCTACTTGCTTACTCCACTCTTGACGCATGCACTCAGCTCATGAGTGTACTGGATCTCATTATTGGAGGTTTTAAAATCAAGTTAACCTCTAACGTTTACAGTCCTATACAAGAGCTTTACACTCCAGGCTCTACACAAGAGCCAAGGTCCTACATGAGAATATGGGGTTTTAGCTCCTACATAAAGGCCAAGGTCCTATACAAGAACCCAAAGATTTAAGCCCTACATAGGAGCCAAGGTCCTTCACACGAACCTAGAATATTTAGACCCTACACAAAGGCCAATGTCCTACCCAATAACGTACTTCGAGTTTGGAACACAAACTCTTACCCCTCAATCCTACATAAGGAAAAAGAGTAAAAATGGACATTTAAATATGACAAGTTATTTGTCGGATTAACTCCCTTTTATAGCTCTGTATTGGATTACTTGATCGTTGCTTTCTCATGTTTCAATCAGCTTCCCGATACTCCCCCGATCATGGTGCCGTTCCTTTGCTAGGACTTTAGCTCTAAGATCAATCACCTTGCATATGATTCTCCTCTATGATGGGAGGTTGGTTAAATCTCCTACAATTCATGGGAAGTTATTTTTCCTAGGGGATTCACATAGATGGGTCTTCTAGACGATTTGTATAATGGTATGCTAAGATAATTTAAATCCAACTCTAGAAACTGGAAAATTTCAAGAACATCTTCAATGTTGAGGTTAGAAACCTCATTAAAGTTGTAATCTCAAGTAAGATTGCTTAGAACTTAATGGTATAGAGGCTTCACATGAAGGATATAAACATGGATTCACCTAAGCTTCTATTGCACTAAAAAACTATGAAAAAGCCCAAAAACCGATTGCCATTTTTAAAAGGTACGAGCTCGAATGGTAAAAAAATGGGCAGGAAATGGCTCGGTTGATGCCATCAAAGGTGGATTCGATGTCTTCGAAGTCCCTTTGATGCTATTATAAGATTCTTCAATGCCATCAAGAAAATCAGAAAATGTTACTAGACATACCTGACTTCTTTGTTCGATGCCATCGATAGTCATCAAGAAAATTAGAATAAATGTCATTTTCTTGTTGGACTGTTTTGACTCTTAATCGATGCGATCGAGGAATCCTTCGATTCCATCATAGGTGGTCACAATGTCATCGAGAAAATCGAAACAAATGTCATTTTGCTACTGGATAGTTCTGATTCTTGATCGATGTCATCGAGCAGGCATTCGATACCATCGAAGACACTTCGATAATAGCTTGATGCCATCAAACACCCATCGAAAACTGTTGTTTTGGGCTATCTTTTACATATTGGCTTCACACCTCTTCTAACCTTATTTATCATGTTTCACTTATTTTTCTAAAGCTAAGGGATGATCAATTAGCTATTCCTATTAAACATAGATCATCTAGAGGTCTAAAGTTGTTTTAGGTCAAGGGTTAGGGTCACCAAGGTACCTTATTTACCTGTTCTTTGCTACTTGATCCTTCGTCTTCCCTTATGTCTTCAGTCTTCACTTTCCGAGGGCTCAACCAAGTATATGACACATGGACTCACATGATTGATAAAAAGAAGGCAAAAATCAATGCACTAACACCATCGCCCATATTTTTTGGTGGTCATCATGGTTTGTTACGTTCATTGACGACTATTTTTGGAAGGCGTGGGTATATTTTATGAAGGAAATAATGGAAAAACAATCAGGGTGAGAGGTGAAAGTGTTGAAGATAGATAAATATGAGGAATTCACTATGGGTATTTTAATTGGCTTTGTTAGGATGAAGGGATCATTAGGCACAACACATTGCACCACACACCGGCATAAAATGATGTGGCTAATCGGACGAATCAGACCCTCTTGGAGAACGCCTGATGTATGATAAGTAATGCTTAGTTGGGCAAAGAAGTGTAGACTATGGCTATTAAAATAGCTTGTTACTTGCTGACTTGGTCACCTTTTATGGCTATCAATTATAAAATTCCAGAGGAAGTGTGGATTGGTCACCAGGTTGACTACTCGAGACTACGAGTATTTAGTCGCGATACTTACTCTCATGCATTGTCAATTGAGAGAGATAAGTTGGATCAAAGAGCTAAAAAGTACATTATTGTCGGTTATGGTAATGTGTGAAAGGGTACATTCTATAATCAGGTCACACAAAAACGCATCATTAGTCGTGACGTCAAATTTGACGAAGTATCATTGTTCCATAAGGGTGAATATAAAGATGACAAAAATTCAATTGTGGATGTTTAGATAGATAGAGATACAACATAGGCTAATAGCAAGATGGACATAGAGGTACAGGAGCAGGTGGAGTAGCCACCTATGAAAAGGAATCTAACTATGGATCGTAGATTATAGGTAAGATACAAGGATGCATTGAATGTTGCATTTTCCCTCATTATAGATGAGGAGATTCCGTTTACTTTTCAAAATGCTCTTGACAATGTAGATGATGAAATATAGAAGGCAGCAATGCATAACGAGATGTACTACATATACAAGAATGAGACATGGGAGCTGGTGGAGCTTCCCGTTGGCCATAAAGCAATTGAATGCAAGTGGATCATCAAGAAAAAACATGATAGGTACACGATAAGTTTGGTAGTGAAGGAATATTCTTAGAGAAAAGGTATTGATTTCATCGAGATATTCGCTCCCACGATGAAGCACATATCTATCATATTCATATTAGCATTGGTTTCCCAATATAATCCTGAGCTAGAATAGATAGATGTGAATACTACTTTCTTGCATGTACAGTTGACTAGACAATGGTACAAGGGGCAAAGAATAAGGTTTGAAAGTTGAAGAGGCCATTGTACAACTTACAACAATTGACTAGACAATGGTATAAGAAATTTGATTATTTCATGATGAGTTAGAAGTTCACCATGAGTGAGTATGATCATTGTATCTATTACAAGATACTGAGTGAAGTGAAGTTCATTATCTTAGTATTGTATGTTGATGACACGCATATAGCTAGTCATAGCATGTTTGATATCGACATACTGAAGACTCAGCTATCAGGGACATTTAAGATAAATGATCTGGGGGATGTAAAAAGAGTTCTTGGCATTGATATACATAGAGATACGAAGAGGAGAAGGCTATAGTTATCTCGAGCAGAATACCTTAAGAATGTATTGGTGAAGGATGTGATGGATAAGGCAAATTTGATCAACGTTTCCCAAGAAGATCATTTTAAGCTTTCTTTTGAACAATGTCATGAAACATACGAAGAAAAGAAGGTTATGTCTTATGTACCTTATTCAACCGTGGTTGGTAACTTGATGTATGAGATGGTCTATAAAAGACCAAATATTTCACATGCAGTAGATGTTGTTAGTAGATACATGCCTAACCTCGACAAGTAAGATTATGTCTTGACATTGTTGAGGTTAAGCATGTATGGATTTAGATTATGTGGACAGTGTGGATAAAGACGGTCAACTATTGGTTACTCGTTTGTATTAATAGGTGGAGCAATTAGTTGGATGTTGAAGTTTCAGTTTTTGGCACTACGTGAAAAATGGAAAAAAAAAGGACGTATTTTGAGATAATCCAAGACCGTCTCTAAAATTCCTTGGTTTAGAGATGGTTTAGAGACGGCCGTAAACCGTCTCTAAAATTTTAGATGGATTGTCCCTAATATTGTCTTAAAATGTTGAACGTCCACGAATTGTTGAAGACGGTCGAAGACCGTCTTATATGCGGTCATCTGAGACGGTTAAAGACTGTTCACATTAGAGATGGTCCTTGACCATCTTATATGGGATCATCTGAGATGGTTATTGACCGTCCGCATTAAAGACGGTCATTGGCCATCTTTTACTTGTAATCTGAGACTGTCAAAGACTGTCTCTATTAGAGACGGTCCTTAGCTGTCTTATAGCCTTGTCAAAGATCGTCTTCATTAGAGACTGTCAAAGACCGTCTTTATTAGAGACTGTCAAGGACTGTCTCTATTAAAGACTATCAAAGACTGTCTCTATTAGAGACAGTCCTTAGCCATCATATAGCCCTATCAAAGACCGTCTTTATTAAAGACTATTAAAGACTGCCTTTATTAGAAACGGTCCTAAACCGCCTCTTTAAATTTTCTTTTTCAAAATATCATTTTTCTTAAACATTGTCAAAAATTAAGAAGCTCAAAAAAATTATGAATTTCAGAAAAAAAATAGTTGAGAAGCTTAGAAAAATAATTAACAATGTTTAAGAAAAATTTAAATTAAAAAAAAAAATTGTTGATAATTTTGGAGAAAAAAAGATTTTGATAAAAAAATGATATTTTGAAAAATAAAATTTAAAAAATTAAACAAAATTGTGAAAAAATTGACAAATTGTAATATATATATATCTATATATATTTTAAAAAAGAAAATTGGATTTTGTATTTTGACAAGAAAAATTGAAAAGTTATATAACAAAAGTGAGATAAAAAAATGATCTTTTGAAAAAGAAAATTTAAAAAATTAAACAAAATTGTGAAAAAATTGACAAATTGTAAAAATATATATTTTTTAAAAAAGAAAACTAGATTTTTTATTTTGACAAGGAAAATTGAAAAGTTAGATAACAAAAATGAGATTTAAAAAATGATATTTTGAAAAAAAAATTAAAAAAATTAAACAGAATTGTGAAAAAATTGACAAATTGTAAAAAAAAATATATTTTTTAAAAAAGAAAACTAGATTTTGTATTTTAACAAGAAAAATTGAAAAGTTAGATAACAAAAGTGAGATTTTAATGATGTGTTGTATATCCTTGCCGCCCCTATGTTTCTTCAACCCATTTTTAGGCCGGGTATAAAAAATTGTATAGATTTAAATCTTAAGTGGACCACACCACTAGAAAGAATGAGAAATAGTACCTCGCCATTAAAAATTATAAAGAGCCCATCGTAAGGTTTTAGTAATGTTTATTTGCAATCCAACTTGTTGATAATGTAAAGAAGATCTAGATGAAGGTAAACTACAAAGATCAAATTGATCCAAAACTTTTGTGGCCTTTAAAAGGTTTTTAATAGTTATTCATCATTGTTTTGATTGGTATGGCTAACCTGAGATTATTGGGTTCTTATGATTTGAAATCACATCCTAAAATATGATGGAAAAATATATGGATGGTGTCGATATATATAAAACATATCAGGGTGGGCCTTACACGGTTAGAGTAACACCCATGAAGGAGTTACCTAAAAATAGTGAAATGGTACTATAAGGTCACCTCATGGGAACTTCCCATGAGGTTAATTTGTGTGCGCCTCATCACGATGTGTGTACTACATCAACACCATGCATTTGATGTGTCCCCTTTAAGTCCAAAAATCAGTCATATACGAAACTCAGGTGGGCCATAACATCTAAAACTATGTGAAGACATCCCTAAAACATATAAAAGCATTTGGTGGGGTCCCCATGAGTTTTAGATGTGTATGAAACTTGGTCTGACTCCTCATCCAAGTGGGACACACATAATGAATGGGCTGGATCTATGAACCACATCCAAGTGGTCCCAATAAATGATTATGAATGTTTTGAGGGTAACCCTCTCAACTATAGTATGTAGTGTAGCCCACCCAAGTCATGGATTGAATTTATTTTTAAGCTTGTGGCCCACCATGGAATGGTGCATCTAACTGACGGGGCAGATCCAAAGTTCAAGTGGACCCACCATAGAAAAGAGTGCGATAGTGACACCCACTATTGAAACCTTCTTAGGGCCTGTCGCGATGTTTATTTGAGATTCAACCTGCTTATAAGTTAATACAGACATGGAATAAGGTGGGACATATACATAGTTTTGATGTGTCCCCTTTAGCTTATGACATATCTCAAAATCATCCATATACGAAACTCAAGTGGGCCATACCATCTAAAACTATGTGAAGACATCTAAAAAAAAATATAAAAGAACTTGGTGGGGCCCACATGAGTTTAAAATGCAGCTGAAACTGGTTCTGACCCCTCATCCAAGTGGACACACATAATGAGCTTGATCCGAAACTTCTCCAGCACCCAAGAAGTTTTTAATGGTGGAAATGCAATGCCCAATTTGTAGTCCACTCAAGCCTTGTTCATGCCAAATGTTTTGCATGATACCTTATAATGATCTAAGAAAAAAAAATTACATTATAGAGCTCTATAGGGCCTACAAAAATATAAGTCGTCCATCTATTTTGAAATATTATTAAAGCCGCAGCCAAAAGTCAATTATCCGTCGGCACACCACACATTTTGAATGGTGGATGTCCAACTGTCCACCTTTTTCTCATTTTGTGGTCCAATAGAGACTTAATTAGGGCTAATTTTTTGGCGATATATCTCAAAATGATGTTGAGAAATGGATGGACGGCGAGGATGAAACATATCCATCATGGTGGGGCTCATAGAGCCCTCCCCTTTCCATAGCTATATTTACCATTTTTTGTTTTGTAAAAAAACAGTGAGTTTTGTGCAAAATGTAAAATAGTGGTGACTCGTTCATGAAAATAGTGGCAATGATATAGAGTTATCCAGACCATTCAAATAATCCTTCTAGTTGTAAATGTTTAATATTTATAATTTTCTTACATAATACAATCTTAACCATCCAGAAAATGGTCCCTCTTACATGTACGACTATTAACAGATTCTTTTGTTATAAACAATGGTAAACACAAACTACTTCAGATTTGAAAGAGTTATCTTATTTAGAAGAGGATTTGCAATATCGAGTGCCATTTCTATTTTCCCATTTTCAACCCACGGCATCTTCCATCGCCTCAAGTAGCGGCATCTTCCACACCATCGACAGTGTCATCTTCCATGGATCAGCGTCTTTAAATAAGTGAGCTTCTCTTTCCCAGACCCACCATGATGTGCTTTATGTGGCCCCACTATGATGTATTCCACTATGATCGGATCTATCCATCCATCACGTGTGCCACACCATTGGAATCATCAATCCCATTGTGTATGGTAATGGGCAGATTGGGGAAGATGGTATCATGTCCTTCCTCTCGGACCCAATTGGTCAAGGGCTGAAAATCATCATAAGAGCAGTCCGTATCCTTTTCATCTCATTTTCCCATTTTACTACTTGTTTGGGCTTAGTATACTAAGAGAACTTGAGGCAAGAACTTGCATTAATTTATAGAAATAGTTATACGGATGCGTTTGGATGACAAAATTCGGTTTGGGTTCTTTTGGAAGGCAAGAAAAGAAAAACTGTGATTTGGGTTTTCTTCCAAATGAATATTCTTTTTCTATTGCTTAGTGTTTAATGGAGTTTTTATATTAATTCGATGATGCTTTGGTGGTCGTGTTGTGATCACCTCTTAGTTGAGCAAATGTGAAAATTCCTTTTTTTTTCTTTTTTATTAGGGTGAATTGATAAAGCGATTTGTGGGGCCCACATCTTTGCACTATGGCAAGTGGGGGCCATGGTTCGGTGATCTAGGCCATTGGCCCAATTGGATGGAACTCGCTCCAAAAATTGCCCTAATTGGAGGATCTTGATTTCTCATATTAGGGACCATTTTTTCCTCAATCGTCTCTGGGTTTCTCTTTTTAATAGGTCTGATCATTGGGAGGACTAGTGTTGTCCTCTTCTTACTCTATTCCTCTTAACCATCTATATGCAAGATGTGGGGGCTCATAATGCTAAGTGATGGGCCCCACTAGTAGTAACTAAGGCCCGTTATACAAATCTTGGGGCTGAGGAATTGGACGCTTGTTCCCTAGATTCTCACAAATTGAAAGATCATAGCCATCCAGTCTTTGGCCTTTTCACATTGGATGTGGATTTGTTGTTTCCTTAATGCCTCATTTAGGCACATGGACGGTTTGATTTTCTATTTTTTGTTTCATGTTGGGTGTTTAGGAAATGATCTCTTTAATGATGCTAGTTGAAGTAGGTTCTGATACTTTTAAGTCTGAAATTTTCTTGAATTTCTCTTTTGGTTAGTATTTTTAGGACTTTTTGATATTTTTAGTTGGCGATAATTGTTTTTGGCCTTTAGTTTTTCATGTTTTTCTGTTATTTGTCCTTGAATTTTTATGGTATGGTTTTGTTTTTTTTTTTTTTTTTTTTTGAGTTAAGGAATGTTCTTTGGTGTATCCTTTCAGCTGTTTTTGTTAGAGATTGAGCTATTCTAGCTATGATAGCATCTAATTTCATTTTCACCCATTTATTCATTGTTGTGGGGCTTGCTTTTTTCATTGCTACTGTTAGAGATTGAGGCCAGTTGTTGTCTGACCTATATTTTTCAATAGAGAGTGATGGGTTGGCTCTTGTTTAGTTTCTCTTTGTAGATTTATTACTGCTTTTATGGGGATTTAATGTTCATACCTTTCATTTCTTCTCCTTTTTTTTTTCTTTTTTTTGCCATGCAATGGAGGTGTGAATTGTATTGTTGTTGTTTTTGTATTGTTACCATTTTTTGATGGGATGATTAAAAGGCTTATATTTCCTTATTTCATTGTTTGAATTTATTGCCTACGATGTCCCATCACTGCCTTTTTTGTAAGATTGGTTGGATGATTATTCCATTTTTTTATTTTTATGTGTTCTTGCTATTTTTCAACCACTTGATGATGTGGTTGGTTACAAGTGAAAATTTTTCAAATTTGAAAGAGATTGGGATTTGGTCTTATAGTAATTCTTTTGTATTTGAATGGTAGAACTTACGTACTGCAATCTCTCTTGTTACTGGTTGTTTGGATTGATCATACCTTTTACATATGAAATATCAATGCCATTAATCTCATCCATAACAATGACAGCAACAATTTATAACAGAAATTTCCCCAGATTTCCCTTTGCATTGATATTTCAGCAGAACAACTGGTTAGCTGCTCTGTTGTTGCGGGATGAACAGATGTATCCTAAATTTCGTTCTTCCTCTCTTTATCCATGAAGGTGCATGATAATGGATATATATTTAATAAATGTATGTTCTATCAGGAGATAATGGACAGAGCTTTAATAATTGGATGTTCTGTCTTATTCCAACTTTAAGGTGTGACTTGACCAAACTTGCCATGTGTCAGATTGGTTTTATGTTTGCATTATGCTGCTCATTCATGTTGAGGTCCAGTTTAGTACACGTGTACAAGATCTTAACCATTTGTGGGGAGATCCCCTCCGTTCATGTGTCATGGCTTGAAAATCAAGATGGTCAAATCTTTAGGTGAGCTGAAAAGGTGTGGTATTGCCTTTGATTGATGAAAGGTTCAAGTATGGCTAGAGAAGTTCAATTGAGAGCAATCTCCCATACGGATTGCAGACACAAATCTGGTCATTAAACCTAGACATCTACATAAGTGCCAACATGGAATGCATGTGTGATCCAGACCATTCATCAAGATCCAAAATTTCATCTAGTAGGCCCAATTGTCAATCTGTCCAGCCTAAGAATCAGGCCAGTTATCTCATATGCGAGCCACTGCATGCAAAACAAATTGGCAGTTGAAAAAGAATGGCCAATAGTCCAACATTCGATGTAAATGTTTGGCCCTCCGGACGAGTCTACCCCCATGATTCATACTAAGTTTTAGATCAGTCACAAATAGCCAAATCCTAGTTGAAATTGTCATCCTTTTCTAGTTATTTCCATTAGCCAATTCCTTCATCTACATGTTAGTTTTTACAAAAAATAACATAATACATTTTAGGTTGTATTTGGATGAGCAACTAAATTGAATTGAAAATATTCAGCTTAAAAAAGATGAAACAACCAAATCCTAGTTACATTTCCTAGCATTCACTAGTAAGTAACTCACCCTCAAATTTCAACTCCAATTATTTCAAGTCCATCTTCAAAGTATAGCGATTGCACTTAGGAGCCAATGTCCCAAACCCATACCAGCGATACTATAATTACAAATTGGTAATTTTCACTTTACCAGAACAACTATTGCAATTCAGATCATCCATTCATACATGCATGGTTGAATAATTTTCTACATAGTTTGTCCTTTGGATGCACAAATCACAACTCTCCATCTTCAATTCTTGCAATCCATTTGAAATGGAATATCCATTCATACATGCACTTCAGCAATTTGTCTAATAAAAAATGATGGCCAAGAGATGTGTTCTTTCCAAATTGGAATTCCAATGCATGCGAGGTGAAGCTAGCTCAGAAAATTGATTACAATTTGGTCATTTCTCTAGCTTCCATCTAGGTTGCTGAGTTGTACATCCAAACACACCCTAGGTTTCTTTTGTTCATGCTCATGTTATGTATGATCATCTTTGTGTATTGGGAGTTCCATTCCACTTTAGTGATTTTTGGTTTCTGATTGTTTATGTTATAATATATTTCTTTATATTTAATAGCAATTTCAGTAAAACCCATTTCTTCCTTGATTGCTAAGTACACATTTAGGATTGATCTATTTTCCATTGTTGCAGGTTGGTGTAGGTGTCACTTCAGGGGGAGTTAACAAGATAAGTTTATATTTTTCTTTTTGGTAGCATTTGAGTGTCTAATTACCTGCTTGTCTTCTTTTCTTTTCTTTTTTCTTTCTTTCTTTTAATTGTAATTCTCTTTAACTGTTTTAGATCAATAAGGGACGTCCTCATATTCAAGGAATGGTTTCAACATGACAATGATGGTAAGCTAAACTCTATATATATATATATATAATATTATTATCTTGCAGCCTATGATCTATGGTAGGGGACCAACTCCTGCTAGCATGTCAATGTTGCCAATGCTATTCCCCGATGGATAGCTTGGATATGTCCTTTAAGTACAAATCATTAACATACTACTAATAATGTTTTTTTTTTCCTTCTAAGGTGAATCATGACTCACAAGGCTGGTCAGTTTGCATCCAAACACACTAATTACTATCACTTTGAAGATTAAAATTTTAAAGAAAGAAGAAAAAAATCTATATGACTAAACTGCTTTTAGATTTCCCATTCATGACAGTGCTGAAATGTGCACAATAGTCAATTTTGACCCAGGAAAGCTGCAAAATATGCATGATTGCAAGAACTCATCTTTTTTGTTGAGGATTTCACTAACACCCACACCATTGACACACACACACAAAAAAAAAATTTATTGTACATGATAGTATTTTCTGGAAGATGGGAACCGCTGTTATGACTATGATGTAGCTGTCCATTTCCTATAGACAACATTGGAGGGGCCTAGCCATTTGGACAGGATGTGTTTATGTATTTGCTCGAAATTAATGGAGCAGACCTGGATGTGCGTCGGAGCTCTCCGAATGTTGAGCGGGGGTCCCTAGAAGGTATGAACCGCTGTTATGACCATGATAAAGTTGTCAATTTCCTATGGACAGCATTGGAAGGGCCTGACCAATTGGAGCAGGCCGTATTTATATCTGTATTTGCAGGGACCACACCCTTAACCTATAACCTAAACCTATTCTCAAATCCTAAAACCTATAACTACAACTTAAACCTTAACCTAAACCTATAACCTAAACTCAATTCTCTAAACTTTGACCTATAACCTAACCAAAACCTATACTTATAACCTAAACCTATTCTCAAAACCCAAAACCTATAACCTAAACGTTAACCTAAACCAATAACATATAACCTATAACCTGAACCTATAAACTAAACTCAATTCCCTAAACTTCAACCTATAACCTAACCTAAACCTATACGTATAACCTAAACCTATTCTCAAATCCCAAAAACTATAACTATAACCTAAACCTTATCCAAAAACCTACAACCTAACCTAAACCTAAACCTATAACCTTAACCTAAACCTAAACCTATAACCTTAACCCAAACCTATTCTCAATTCCCTAAACCTATAACCTAAACCTAACCTTGAGAACCTAAACCTAAACTCGATCTCGAACCTGAACCCGATTTCCTAAACCTAAGCCTTAACTTATTCTCAATTCCCAAAACCTAGCTTATAACCTAAACTAAACCTTAACCTAAACCTAAACCTAAACCTATAACCTTAACCTAAACCAAAACCTATGACCTAAAACCTTAACCTATAACTTAAAACCTAAACTTATAAATTATAACCTAAACCTAAACCTAAAACCTGAACCTTAACCTATAACCTAAAACCTAACCTAAACCTAAAACCTAATTGTATTCTCAAATCCCTAAACCTAAACCTACAAATCCTAATCTCAACTCCCTAACCTAAACTTGAAAACCCAAACCTAAACCCGATCCCGAACCCGAACCCGTTTTCCTAAACCTTAACCTTAACCTATTCTCAATTCCCTAAACCTATAGCTTATAACCTAAACCTAAACCTTAACCTAAACCTAAACCTAAACCTATAACCTTAACCTAAAACAAAACCTATGACCTAAAACCTTAACCTATAACCTATAAGCTAAACTTATAACCCATAACCTAACCTTAACCTAAACCGAAAACCTAAACCTTAACCTATAACCTAAAACCTAAACATAAACCTATAACCTAAATGTATTCTTAAATCCCTAAACCTAAAACTACACCTAATACTAATCTCAACTTCCTAACCTAAACTAAAACCTAAACTTGAAAACCCAAACCTAAACCCGATTTCCAAAACCTAAACCTTAACCTATTCTCAATTCCCTAAACCTATAGCTTATAACCTAAACCTTAACTTAAACCTATAACCTTAACCTAAACCAAAACCGATGACCTAAAACCTTAACCTATAATCTATAACCTAAACTTATAACCTATAACCTAACCTTAACCTAAACCTAAAACCTAAACCTTAACCTATAACCTAAAACCTAAACCTAAACCTAAAACCTAAATGTATTCTCAAATCCATAAACCTAAACCTACACCTAATCCTAATCTCAACTCCCTAACCTAAAATTAAACCTAAACTTGAAAATCCAAACCTAAACCCGATCCTGAACCTGAACCCGATTTCCTAAACCTAAACCTTAACCTATTCTCAATTCCCTAAACCTATAGCTTATAATCTAAAGCTAAACTTTAACCTAAACCAAAACCTATGACCTAAAACCTTAACCTATAACCTATAACCTAAACTTATAACCTATAACCTAACCTTAACCTAAACTTAAAACCTAAACCTTAACCTATAACCTAAAACCTAAACCTAAACCTAAAACCTAAATGTATTCTCAAATCCCTAAACCTAAACCTACACCTAATCCTAATCTCAACTCCCTAACCTAAACCTAAACCTAAACTTGAAAACCCAAACCTAAACCCAATCCCAAACCCGAACCCGATTTCCTAAACCTAAACCTTAACCTATTCTCAATTCCCTAAACCTATAGCTTATAACATAAACCTAAACCTTAACCTAAACATAAACCTAAACCTTAACTTAAACATATAACCTTAACCTAAACCAAAACCTATGACCTAAAACCTTAACCTTTAACCTTTAACCTAAACTTATAACCTATAACCTAACCTTAACCTAAACCTAAAACCTTAACCGTAACCTATATCCTAAAACCTAAAACTAAACCTAAAACCTAAATGTATTCTCAAATCCCTCAACCTAAACCTACACCTAATCCTAATCTCAACTCCCTAACCTAAACCTAAACCTAAATTTGAAAACCCAAACCTAAACCTTAACCTATTCTCAATTCCCTAAACCTATAGCTTATAATCTAAAGCTAAACCTTAACCTAAACCAAAACCAATGACCTAAAACCTTAACCTATAACCTATATCCTAAAGTAATAACCTATAACCTAACCTTAACCTAAACCTAAAACCTAAACCTTAACCTATAACCTAAAACCTAAACCATACCTAAAACCTAAATGTATTCTCAAATCCCTAAACCTAAACCTACACCTAATCCTAATCTCAATTCCCTAACCTAAACCTAAACCTAAACTTGAAAACGCAAACCTAAACCCGAACCCGATTTCCTAAACCTAAACTTTAACCTATTCTCAATTCCCTAAACCTATAGCTTATAAGCTAAAGCTAAACCTAAACCTAAACCTAAACCGTAACCTATAACCTATAACCTAAACTTATAACTTATAACCTAACCTTAACCTAAACCTAAAACCTAAACCTTAACCTATAACCTATAACCTAAACCTAAACCTAAAATCTAAATGTATTCTCAAATCCATAAACCTAAACCTATACCTAATCCTAATCTCAACTCCTTAACCTAAACCTAAACCTAAACTTGAAAACGCAAACCTAAACCCGATCTCGAACCTGAACCCAATTTCCTAAACCTAAACCTTATCCTATTCTCAATTCCCTAAACCTATAGCTTATAATCTAAACCTAAACATAAACATATAACCGTAACCTAAACCTATAACCTTAACCTAAACCAAAACCTATGACCTAAAACCTTAACCTATAACCTATAACCTAAACTTATAACCTATAACCTAACCTTAACCTATAACCTAAAACCTAAACCTAAACCTATAACCTAAATGTATTCTCAAATCCCTAAACCTAAACCTACACCTAATCATAATCTTAACTCCCTAACCTATACGTAAACCTAAACTTGAAAACCTAAACCTAAACCCGATCCCGAACCCGAACCCGAAATCCTAAACCTAAACCTTAACCTATTCTCAATTCCCTAAACCTTACCTAATAACCTAACCTAAACCTAAACCTATAACCTGAACTTATAACCTAAACCTAAACCTATAACTTAAACCTAAGCCTAAAACCTAAACCTAAACCTAAAAATGAAATGTATTCTCAAATCCTTAAACCTAAACCTAAAAATGAAATGTATTCTCAAATCCTTAAACCTAAACCTACACCTAATCCTAACCTCAACTCCCTAACTTAAACTTAAACCTCAACTTGAAAACCCAAACCTAAACCCGATCCTGAACCCGAACCTGATTTCCTAAACCTAAACCTTAACCTATTATCAATTCCCTAAACCTAAACCTATAACCTAAACCTAAACCTAAACCTATAACCTAAACCTTAACCTATAACCTATAACATAAACTTATAACCTATAACCTAACCTTAACCTAAACCTAAAACCTAAACCTAAACCTAAACCTATAACCTAAACCTAAATGTATTCTCAAATCTCTAAACCTAGACCTACACATAATCCTAATAATCCTAATCTCAACTCCCTAACTTAAACCTAAACCTAAACCTGAAAACCCAAACCTAAACCCGAACCCGATTGCTATAATAATGTAGCCCAATCAATGACAACAAACAAGAATGTATCCCTTTTAATACATGCCCCTTTTTACAAAGCTTTAATTTTTGTTGTTGTTTCTATTAACTTGAATTGTAGCCCAATCACATGGCAACAAATAAGAATGTATCCCTTTTAATACATGCCCCTTTTTACAAAGCTTTAATTTTTGTTGTTGTTTCTATTAACTTGAATTGTAGCCCAATCACATGGCAACAAACAAGAATTATCCCTTTTAACACATGCCCCTTTTTACAAAGCTTTAATTTTTGTTGTTGTTTCTATTAACTTGAATTGAAACAGCTTTTTTGCATTATTTGCTTGCATTAGTTTTATTTTAATGATCAGTTTTATTTTTAAAAAGTGTCTACTTTTTTGAAAGAAGTTTCTGCAATTCTTCATGATTCTGAATTATAATGTTTTGTTAGCTGAATATTTTTTTATTAGATGAAAGACAAAAAGAAAATTGTTGCTGATTTTTTTTCTTTTCTTATTTATGATGTTAAACTTATATGTATTTATGCGTGGATGAATGTAATGTGGATAAGATTATTTGTGTTTAGATGGATGTAGTTTATGTTTGGATGAATGTAATTTATGTTTAGATAGATTTACGTAGTTTGGGTTTAGATGGATGTGAATGAATATGATGAAATATATTATATAATAGGTGTATATTAGAAAGAATACGATGAAATATATTGTAATAGGTGTATATTGACCATCTCAAAATTGAAAATATCCTTTGAAGGCTCATAAGAGATGGTTCATAGCAGTTCTTTTAAAGGACGGTCCATGACTGTCCCTTAAGGGCTCTAACAGTCCTTTTTAAGGACGGTCCGTGACCATCCTTTTAAAGGACGGTCCATAACCGTCCTTTGAAGGCTCATAAGAGACGGTTCATAGCAGTCCTTTTTAAGGATGGTCCATGACCGTCCTTTTAAAGGATGGTCCATGGCTGTCCTTTGAAGGCTCATAAGAGACGATCCATGACCGTCCTTTTTTTGTCAATAAGAATGACAGTTTTCAATTGTCCTTTAAGCAATACGACACGTCAAAATTTGACAGCCCATGCGACAGTCCATGACCGTCCTTTTTGGTCATTTGAGATGGTTTTGGACTGTCCTTTTTTCACTGTTTTGGCATAGTGTGGTGGTTCTTTCCAAAACCAAAGTTGAGGGGAATGATAAATCACTTGGGGCTTCAGTAGGAGGCTGTGCCTATTAATTGTGACAATGAACGCACAATGAATTTGGTAAATAAATCTGTTTATCACTTAGTACTAAATATATTGATGTGCGTTATCATTTTATCCAATGGGTGGTTGAGGAAAGAGAGGTGATCACTCTTGAGAAGATAAACGTAAGCGTAAATCTGAGTAATATGTTTACGAAGATGGTTCATATAAAAAAGTTCAATTTCTATGCAACTTCTCTAGACTTGAAAGCTTAATGAGGCTGAAGTATGCATAAGAAGCGATTATGAAGGTATGATTGAAGAAAATTAGAGATAGTGATAGTAAATGAACAATGAAGAATGAAGATTGAAGACATGGTGGAGATTGTTATCAATATATTAAATTTGTCTATAACAAGGTCTTTCAATATCGTTGACATACTACTCCATCCCATCGAGCAGATGTTGATTCCATCGACCGATGCTCGATCCCATCAAGAAAATTCAACAAAATCCTAGTTGATTACTGAATAGTTTTGAAGTTTCTACTTGATGGCATCAAATGAGGCTTTGACGTCATCAACAAGTCTTCGATACATGTCGATGCCATCGAAGGTCCAATCAAAAGCACTCAAAGAATTGCATAAGTACGTAATTTGTTTCCTATTCCAATTGTGATAGTATATATATCAGGTGTAATATGAATTATGAAAGGCTTAAGGTTTTCTAAGTTGTTCTTAAGGGTTAAGGGCATAGTTAGGGATTCAAAGGAGATTGAAGGGGTTATTTGAATCAATAATATCATTATTTCTTATAATTTTTCTTTCATAATGCATCACTTGTCACTTTGTGCCATAGTTTTTCCACATAAATTTTGGATTATTCTTTGTTTAGGTTCGTTTGTAAGATTGTGATTACTTTGCTTGATTATGCCATGTATACTTCCGTGAGTCCCAACACTCCTACCATTAGATGTCTAATCCAATGAGTTCAAAAAAGCAAGTTGTCTCATGATTTAGATGGGATATGTCAAAGGGAACAAATGTGAGAGAGACATCTACTGTTCAATTTTTGTAAGGCCCACCATGATGACTATGTCAAATCCACTCCCGACCATTAGATGACGCACATAAATTAGGCTTGGGGCTAAAAAACAGGATAATCCATCATTCAGGTAAGATAAACCATGGAAAAAAGTTTAGAAGATGGGGTCGATACACTATTTCCAGTCACGTGGTTCACCTGATTCATAGATAAAGATGGTGTTGGGGCCATATGGCTAAAATCGGGTCATGCAACTGGTGGCCGAGTGGATTTCAGAAACACATCACTGTCGGTCCCACACCATCCTGCCAACTCTTTTGCTCTTACGAAGCTCGTCAACACTCCTAGGTCCATCATGATCCGGATATATCATATAAATATTCATAAGGTAATTTATATTCACGAGATGTGGGGTCAGTACATACTTCACCCATGTGCAATCCGTTATAACCGGTCTCCGCATGCAGTTTTGAAGTGGAAAGCATAAATATAAAACTTAAAGGGAATTTGACTGTACTCACCTCAAAGTTTGGGTCAATTACGTAGAAAGCAATGACGTTCCATCTATCCCAAAAGTGACCTTCTGACAAGCTTCTGAAAATTACTTGGACAAAAATGCCCTTGTCCTTGTTTCAGTAGTTGTACGGTTTTCTAGGGAATAAGAAGTTACATCGTATTTAATGCCAATAAAGTGAGGTGTATGGAACCCTTTTTGCACGAGGGCAAAGACCAAACTCGTGGGGCACACATTGATGTATGTGTATAATCCATGAAGCCCATCCTTTTTGCAGTGTCATTTTAAGGCTAGGGCTCAAATATCAGCCTAATCCAAAGCTCATGTGGGTCACATAATAAAAAATAATGGTGACAATGGAACCCACTGTTGAAACTTTCTACGCTCATTGTGATGTTTGTTAGAAGTGGACATTGTCCAAGTCAGGACTCTTTAAGTCCACGTCGAGCTATCCGACAAGGTGGACAGAACGGATCTCCCCATTGTTGGCCTTAGGCTATTGTACGAATGGCTATCCTTTTATATGGCAGTAAAGGAAGTGAATATGTAACAACCGCGACCCATATAACATGAGAACCACGACTCATATAACATGATAACTACAACCCATGGCAACCACGACCCCATGACAACCACGACCCCTATAACATGAGAATCGGGACCCATGACAACTACAACCCTTACCACATTACAACCATGACCCTTACCGCATTACAACCACAACCCAGGTATGGGTCGTGGTTTCCATGTTATATGGGTCATTGTTTTCATGAGGAAAGGGTCGTGGTTGTCATAAGGTAAGGGTCGTGGTTGTCATGCTATATAGGTCAAAGTCTTCATTTTATAGGCCTTAGCAAGGACCAACAAGTGGGGCCTACATTGATGTATGTGAATAATCTATGCCGCCTATCATTTTTGTCGTGTCATTTTAAAGCTAGGTTCCAAATATCAGCCTGATCCAGAGCTCGTTTGGGCCATAAAATAGAAAAAAATGGTGACAATGACACCCACTATTGATATTTAAGCCCTCACGAGCTCTGAATTAGGCTGATATTTAGGTATTAGCCCTAAAATGACATGACAAAAAGGATGGGCAACATAGATTATTCGCATTCATTAATGTAGGCCCCACTAGTTGGTCCTTGCCAAGGCCTATAAAATTAAGACTACAACCTGCGTAGCATGACAACCACAAACCTTACCTCATAACAACCACAACCCTTACCTCATGAAAACTATGACCCATATAACATGGCAACTACGACCCATACCCGGGTCGTAGTGGTCATATTATATGGGTCGTGATTGTCATGGGTCGTAGTTATCATGTTATATGGGTCGTGGTTCTCATGTTGTATGAGAACCACGACCCATATAATATGAGCACCATGACACATTACAACCACGACTCTTACCACATTACAACCACGAACTGGGTATGGGTCATGGTTTTCATGAGGAAAGGGTTGTGGTTGTCAGGAAGTAAGAGTTGTGGTTGTCATGCTATGCGGGTTGGAGTCTTCATTTTATAGGCCTTGGTAAGGACCAACTAGTAGGGCCTACATTGATGTATGTGAATAATTTATGCTGCATGTCCTTTTTGTCGTGTCATTTTAGGTCTAGGTTCCAAATATCAGCCTGATCCGGAGCTCATGTGGGTCACATAATAGAAAATAATGGTGACAATGACACCCACTATTGATATTTACACCTTCACGAGCTCTAAATCAGGTTGATATTTGGAGTCTGGCCCTAAAATGACATGACAAAAAGGATAAGTGACATAGATTATTCATATACACAATGTATGCCCCACTAGTTGGTCCTTGCCAGGGCCTATAAAATGAAGACTACAACCTGCATAGCATAACAACCACGAACCTTACCGCATGACAACTGCAGCACTTTCCTCATGAAAACCATGATCCATATAGCATGGCAACCACGACCCATACCCAGGTCATGGTTGTCATGTTATATGGGTCGTGATTGTCATGGGTCATAGTTATTATGTTATATGAGTCGTGGTTCCCATGTTATATGAGAACCACGACATATGACAACTACGATCCTTACCACATTACAACCACAACCCGGGTATGGGTCGTGGTTTTCATGAGGAAAGGGTCATGGTTGTCAGGAGGTAAGGTTCATGGTTGTCATGCTACGCGGGTTGTAGTTTTCATTTTATAGGCCTTGGCAAGGAGCATCTAGTGGGGCCTACATTGATGTATGGAAATAATCCATGCCGTCCATCCTTTTTGCCATGTCATTTTAGGGCTATTACCCAAATATTAGCCTGATTCACAACTCGTGAGGGGCTTAAATATCAATAGTGGGTGTCGTTATCACCATTATTTTCTATTATGTGGCCCACATAAGCCCGAATCAGGCTGATATTTGGAACTTAGCCCTAAAATGACATGACAAAAAGGCTGGGCAGCATGGATTATTCACATACATCAATGTAGGCCCCACTAGTTGGTCCTTGCCAAGGCCTATAAAATAAAGACTACAGCCTATGTAGCATAGCAACCACGAACCTTACCTCGTGACAACCACGACCCTTTCCTCATGAAAACCACAACTCATATAACATGGCAACCACGACCCATACCCGGGTCGTGGTTGCATGTATATGGGTCGTGATTGTCATGGGTCGTAGTTACCATGTTATATGGGTCGTGGTTCCCATGGTATATGAGAACCACGACCTATATAACATGACAACGACAACCCATATAACATGAGAACCACGACTTATAACAACCACGACCCTTACCACATTACAACCACGACCCGGGTATGGGTCGTGGTTTTCATGAGGAAAGGGTCATGGTTGTTATGAGGTAAGATTCATGATTGTCATGCTATGCAGGTTGCAGTCTTTATTTTATAGGCCTTAGCAAGGATCAACTAGTGGGGCTTACATTGATGTATGTGAATAATTTATGCTGCCCTTCCTTTTTGTCATGTCATTTTAGGGCTAGGTTCCAAATATTAGCCTAATTCAGAGCTCGTGAGGACTTAAATATCAATAGTGGGTGTCATTGTTAGTATTATTTTCTATTATGTGGCCCACACGAGCCCCGGATCAGGCTGATATTTGGAACCTAGCCTTAAAATGACACGACAAAAAGGATCGGTGGCATAGATTATTCACATACATCAATATAAGCCCCACTAGTTGGTCCTTGCCAAGGCCTATAAAATGAAGATTACAACCCGCATAGCATGACAACCACGACCCTTACCTCATGACAACTACGACCCTTCCCTCATGACAACCACAATCTTTTCCTCATGAAAATAAGAACCCATATAATGTAGCAACCACAACTCATACCTAGGTTGTGGTTGTAATGCGGTAAGGGTTGTGGTTGTAATGTGGTAAGGATCATAGTTGTCATGGGTCGTAGTTCTCATGTTATATGGGTCGTAGTTGTCATGGGTCATAGTTATCATATTATATAAGTCGTGGTTCTCATGTTATATGGGTTGCAGTTGTTAAATGTTCACTTCCTTTACTATCAAATGAAAGGATATCCATTAGTACAGTAGCTTAAGGCCAACAATGGAGAGATTCGTTCTGTTCACCTTGTCGAACAGCTCACCGTGGGCCCAAAAAGTCTTGACTTGGACAATGTTCACTTCTAATAAACATCAAAATGAGTCTGAAAAGTTTCAATAGTGGGTTCTATTGTCACCATTATTTTCTATTATGTGACCCACACGAGCTCTAGATCCGACTAATATTTGGGCCCTTGCCCTAAAATGACACAACAAAAAGGATGGGCAGCATGGATTATACACATACATCAATGTGGGCCCCACATGTTTGGTCCTTGCCCCCATGCAAAAAATGTTCCATAAACATCACTTTCTTAGCATTAAATATGACGTAACTTCTTATTTTCTAGAAAACCGTACAACTACTGAAACAAAGACAAGGACATTTTGGTCTAAGTAATCTTCAGAAGCTTGTTAGAAGGTCACTTTTAGGATATATAGAATGTCCTATCTTTTTAGGTAATTTGCCCAAATTTCGAGGCAAGTATGATTGTACGGCCAATTTCCCAAACTTTAAACACATTTGTGGTAAGAGTATTCATTAAGAGGATTTTTTTTTTTTTTTATAGTAAAAATCCCTTTTATTTAAATTTGATTGTGAAAGAGAAATGCTTTGTGGGCTTCCCTTTTTGATTGATAGAAGCGGATTGGCTGATATACCACACACCAGCTATATAGTTGCTATATTAAGGTAAGCAAGTTCGTGGGTCCCATTATGAGGTATGTGTTATATTCAAACGGTCCATCCATTTGGAGATCTTGTCTTAAGTCTTGCTCCGAAAACTAAGACATATAAAGATCAAGTGGACCACACTGCAAAAAGAAGTGGGAGATTGATAGTCTACCATTGAAACCCTTTTGGGGTCACAGAAGTTTCAGATCAATATGAAAATTTTCTATCCTCTTAATCCATATATTTCTGACCTTATTAACAGAATGGATGGAAAATAAACATTATGGTGGGCCCTACAAATTTTTAACGGTGAAAATCATTATCATCACTGCTATTTTTGGTGTGGTCCATTTGAGCTTTGGATATGATTCATCTTTTTTTAATGCTCTAAAATTATCTCGATAAATGGATGAACGGTGTGGATATAATAAATACATCATTGTCGGGCCCATGAAACTTTGATCTACATGAACCGTTCGTACAACAGGGAGCTTGAGGAGAGTTGGCGCTCGTCTTCGTGCGACACGTATCTACAGCAGCTATATAGCTGCTGTGTGGTACACCAGCGGATCCGCTCCCTTGATTGATCTAGATTAATTGTTCATTAGGTTTAACATAATTTTGCAGTCTAACGTGAAAATGCCACGTAACCCGACAATCATAACTACCTAATCAATAATCTATGCTATAGACGGTCAAAGTCATTCATGCAAAGTAGGTAAAATCAACATTTTGTTCTATTGATATGTTGGGGCGGTCAACGATTGCTTATAATCCTAAATAATCACCAAGTTAGGCAATCCTAACCACCCCATCCATGGCATGGGAAAAGGATGGCTACAAAAACAAAGGCCAAAATTAAGGATGGATTGGATCATATGATTAGTATGCAGAGGCATGATAGCCCATATATGAAAGTATTCTAAACTTAATGGACAGGTTTGATGATTGGACCGTCCATGCAGCCCGATAAAATTAGTAGCACTATTAATTGTTGCATCCACGGAAATATTTCTTATTATGCATTGGATTTTTGGTAGAGATTAAAAATATAACCAACAATTTATATAAAAATAAGGAGCTCTCCAGTTCAGACGGCTGGACCACAAGTTATGTTCACCCAGAGGATAACTTCCAATCCGATAAGTTCCAATAATTTCATGTAACATCCAAACCTTCCAATAAATTTTGTCCCACCATGAGAATCTCTTGTTGCAAAAAATAAAATAAAAAAATAAATAATAAAAATAAAAATCTCCATATAATCATCATGTGGACTCTACCCTAGAAAGCAATTTGTAGCAACTGATAAATAGCAACATGCAGTGGTGCAGCACATTGCACCAACGTCGGTACCATGTGGTATAGAAATAGATCTAATGAGCCCCGTCATGATGTATGTGTATTTAGATGCCATACATCCATTTTTCTGTCATTATGAGGCATAAGCCCAAAAATTGAGGCGGTTTCAAATCTCGAGTGGACCATGCCACAAAAAAACAATGGTGATTGAATGCCCATAATTAAAAACATTCTTAGGCACATTGTATAATTTATTTGCTATCTAATTTGTTGATTAGGTTACCTAAACCTAGATGAAGGGCCAAAAAAATAATAATTTACCAGCCCAATTAAAAACCACTGTAGCCCCTAATATTTGGTAGGTTTTCAATTACCACTCTTCCATATCATATGGTCCATTGAAATTTGGATCTGACTTATATTTAGGCTCATGCCTTATAAGGAGCTCTTAAATGGATGAACAGCATGGATAAAACACATGTTGATAACAAATGTCTTAAATCTATTTTGGGGGGCTCAATGACATCCAGCTTGATGACATCAAAGCCACTCGATGCCATCGAGTATTTTTGAGATTTTCACTCTTGCACGCTAGACATATTTTATCATTTTTCGATGACATCAAAGGTAGTTCGATGTCATCGAAAGTTTTACGCAGTTTTTTTTTTTTTTTTTTTTTTTTGCGAAAACATTGATTTTTCGATTTTCGTTACCTATTCCGTTTTGGCTTCTTTCTAAACATATATAAAAGGGTGTATACGGGACTGGAAGGCATTCTAAGGCATTTTAAGGTTTATAAAAGGATTCTACAGTTTCAAGGGGTGAAAAAAAGGTGATGTTTGAGGATTGCTCAAGCCGAGTAAGTCCTCTATCACTGCAATCTGTGTTTTCATAGTGGAATTTTTATCGCTTTGTGTCGTGGTTTTTTCCCAGAAGGGTTTTCCATGTTAAATCTTTGTATTCTCTTGTGTTTGCTTGGTGCACTTGGATTGCTATCTTAGATTGATATATGTGTGATTCCGTATAACAAATCTTGACAATTGGTATTAGAGAAATTGTTGGGGCACAGGTCTGGATCTGCAGGATTAGCATCAGTGGGAAACACCATGTTTGATATTGAGAAGTACTCAAGCAAAAAATAATTTTGAGTTATGGAAGATTAAGATGATTATTCTATTAATCAAGCAAGGTGAAGCTAAGGCTCTAAAAGAGCGGAAATCAACTATGAAATATGAAGAATAGGATACTCTTGATAGTAATGTTTTACCTTCTATCCGTTTGTGTCTCATGGATAAGGTTTTATATAATGTTTTGATGGAGAAAATTGCGGCTAAGCTATGGGCGAAGTTAGAGGATATTTATGTGAAAAAATTCTCTAAAAATCACCTACACTTGAAGCTACAGTGGTAAAAATTCAAGATGACAGAAGGTGAAAATCTAGAGGCCCACATTAGCAACTTTAACAAATTAGTTTGCAAACTACTAGATATGGAGGAAGTGATCAAAGATAAGGAACAAGTATGTGTGTTATTGAATTCTCTTTCGACATTATATGAGTCATTCAAGGACACAATCTGCATCGTAAATAAAAATCTGAGTGTCAACACCGTTATCTCATCCCTTCAAGGAACAGTCATGAGAAAGCTAAACGATGGCATCGGGACATCTTCTGATGTACTGCATACGATGAGAAGAAATACTGAGTGGTACAGGATCTTCAAGACTTAGATCAAAATCTAAGGGCAAGGGCAAAGGAAAATTAAAGTGCTTGAACTATAAGATGACTGGGCACATGAAAAAGGATTGTATCAATCCTAAAGCAAAGAAAGAAAACTCAAAGGCTTCTTTCAAGGAGGCCAATATTGTCACATCTGATGAAGAGACAAGTGGTGATGATGTTTTGTCTGTGTCCATGATTGGTCACTTGCACGATAATCATAAAGATGAAGGGATCCTTGACACAGGAGCATCATATCACATGACTCCTCATCGGAGTTGGTTTACCAATTACAAGGAATGCGATAGTAGACGGGTCTTTATGGGCAATGACAATACCTGTAATGTTGTGGCTATTGGTACGATGAGCATCAAGATGTTTGATCAGATAGAGCATACTCTGACTGATGTCAGACACGTTCCTAATATGAAGAAAAGTCTGATTTCTATCGGTGCACTCTAGGCTATAGGGTGCAAGTTCACTGGTATAGATGGTGTCCTTAAAGTTTCAAAAGGGACACTTGTGGTTATGAAAGCGCAAAGGTATGAAAACCTTTACAAGTTGATTAGGAGCATTTCAGCTGATGGAGTGATAGCAATTATTGCAGATTTCCACATCTCTACGTATGTGGCATGCTCGTCTGGGCTATACGAGTGAGCAGGGTGTTGAGACTCAAATATTGCATATTTTTCCCCACTATATCTTTGTTTTATGAACATTATACTGTTTAATGTTATATTTTATGTATGTTTGTATTGCAAGGTGAGTTTAAGAGATTATATTGAAAAGAATGTTAAAAGCATGAATTTAATGCTCAAGAATCACCAAGGTAAAGAATGGACTTTTAGAGACCAAGATTGAAGATTTCAAGACCCTAAGAGTCAAGAAAACCAAGTGGAAAAGGAAGGAAGTGCAGAAATTCATAGGATCTAAGCTTAGATAAAATTGAAGATGTCATCAAAGTCAGTCTTCAATAACATCGAAGGAGCTTAGATGACATTGAAGAATTACAGGAAAATCAAGTTTGGTTGTTGGATAAATTGGATGTAGTCTTCGATGACATTGAAGCTAGTCTTAGATGACATCGAAGGCTACTCGATGTCATCAAAGGGTATACGTGGAGCCTATGCAGAGTGAGAAAATTTGAGCCCGTTTTCAAAATTTTCAAACCAGGTTAAATGAGGGAGTTTCTCACTTATAAATAGGGTTTCCCAGAGTATTCCTAAGCATCATTTAGAGCATTCAAGGGCAAGATCTAATGTTTTTTTTTATTATAGTTTTTAGATCTTTACAAGTTCTTTTTAGATATTTTTTTATTTATTTTCTTACTTTCTTGTTGTTTTTCCATTCCGCAGTTTAGTTATGTTTTTTTAGTTTCATCTAGCCCAAGCTAGAAGGAAAGCACATTGGTTTAATGACTTTATAAATTATGATGATTGATTGTTTTTAATGATGAGATGAATGGTGCATACATGTTATCAGTTATCTAGGTTTAGGTTTTTAATCCTCATATGAGATTCATATTGATGGATAGGCTTAACCTAGATTAGTTAGATTTCTTAGATGGGACATGTTCTCAACCTACTACATTTCCTTGATTTATTATCTCATAAATATTGAATGCTTAAAATCACTAGCGCTTGAGAAATTAAATTTATGGTGCTAATCCATGATTCTCTAATCTTTTATATCATTTATTAAAAATATTTAAACTATTTTATTTTCTGATTAGGCTGACCATATAGCTCAGATCCTAATTGTGTTATCAAAGTCATCATTACTTATGGAACATTAACCAATGTGTGGAACTTTGAAGCTTGGGCGTTGTTTTTAAATTAATTGAATTTTATGCATTCAAAACTTTCAAAAATCAAATCACCTGTTTAGTTTCCATTATATAGTCAGTTTTGCATTAGATTTTTTCATTCTCATAAATTATCTCCTTGTGGGATCGACCCTGTATTCACAAGATACTAATTATGAACCTTTGTACTTGGAGGCAAGCAATCAAGTTTTTGGCACTGTTGCTAGGTAAACCCTCAAAAATTTTTGTAGATGTTCTATTTTACTTTGAAAGTAAATTCAGTTAGGTCTTTTAAGTACTAACTGTGACATAAGGTTTCCCTGCTTGGAATTTTATCACCCAAGTTCTATGGTTGTCATGCAATTGTTGTTTGATCATAAAGATTATCCGCTGAATCTATTTTCCAGATTACCATAGTTTAATTTCTGTATTAGTTTTACTTTCTTTTTTATTTTTATTTTTCTTTGTGGTTTGAACTCTTATGGTCGGCTCTACCGCCTTGATTATTGATTTATTCTGCTTTGTGGATTGAACTCTTATGGTCGACTCTGCTGCCTGGGTTGTTGGTTAAGTTTTTATTTTTATTTTAAGTATTATACTTGCTGTTTAAATTAGTGGTACTTATTATGTGGTGTAGATGGTTTATGTACTGTTGGAGTAAAGATCAAAACAATTGACTCTCTTCCAAAGGTGGACTAGTCGCGGACCTTGATCATTCATTTGGGAGAGGCAGTCAACACCACTTAGATTCCATGGCTGACTCAATTGATAATGCAAATCCAAATTTGCCAAATCCAACTCTAATCCAAAAAAGAGAAAATCAATGCAATCCTCCTCTTGAGGATGAGAATGAAGTTCATAGAAATGTGTTACACTAACCACGAACTTTACATGAACATTTACACCCTGAGAGATCAACCTTACCATCTTGCATAGTATTCCCTGTTCACACAGGGAACATTGATTTTAAACTAGGTGTGATTCAATTGATTCTTAAATTTCATGGCTTCGATTCTGAAAGCCCATACTTGCAGCTCAAGGACATTTAGGAAGTAATTGCAACATTACAAGTAAACAATGGTAATAGGGATGAACTCAAACTTAGATTATTCTCATTTTCTCTAAAGGATCGGGCCAAAGCATGGCTTAACTCTCTAAGACCTCATATCATCACTACATGTCAAGCTCTAAGTAGAGAGTTTTTGAAAAAATTCTTTCCCGAGCACAAAACAAATGCACTAAAATAAGAAATCATGTCATTCTCCCAAAAGGGGAATGAACTAGTTTTTAAAGCTTGAGAGTGCTTCAAAGACCTTCTACTCACTTGCCCACATCGTGGTTATGAACCATGACACTTGATTGATGCGTTCTGAAAGGGGTTCATTCTGGATACCCGTTAGTTCATAAAGATGATGTGTGGTAGAACATTTCTTGATAAAGATCATAATGAGGCTTGGGATTTTCGAGACATGTTAGCAGAGAATACTCAGACATGGGATGCCTCTGCTAAACCAAATCAAACTAGACCCATTCCTAGAGAGAAAGAGAGGATGTGTCCTAAGGGAGGAAGACGACCTTAATGCAAAATTCACTACATTGGATAGAAAGGTCGAAGCCATGGAAATTAGGAAGGTTGATATGGTTAAAGAAAATACTTTCTTAAGTAATTTTTGTAGCATTTGTGGAAGTGCGAACCATAACACAAAGGATTATCCAAAATCCCAGTTGTACAAAATATCACGCGTAAGCATGGGCAAGCAAATGCCATAAATAACTACCAAAGGTCAGTTATGCAACCAATGGGAAACACATACAATCCAAATTGGCGTAATCATCCTAATCTTAATTGGAGCAGTGAACCACAAATTAATGTCAATGTACCTCAAGTGATTACACAAAACTTCTTTAGGGCACCTAACAATGCACCATATGTGCCCCCACCAAAGCAATTATCTATGGAGCACTATGCCAAAACAACTAAAAAAGGATGGTTGAAAACCGTATCAAAAGACCATAAAGGACGGTCTTGAACCGTCGAAGGGCCGTCATTACTTAAAGGACGACCATAAACCGTCTCTAAA
Organism: Magnolia sinica; assembly: GCF_029962835.1. Taxonomy (NCBI): domain Eukaryota; kingdom Viridiplantae; phylum Streptophyta; class Magnoliopsida; order Magnoliales; family Magnoliaceae; genus Magnolia; species Magnolia sinica. Next base: position 59,488,530 of record NC_080589.1, on the reverse strand, counting down.
GAAGGACGGTCGTGGATTGTCTCTAAAGAAGGATGGTCATGGACCGTCTTTAAAGGTAGACATTAGACATCTCTCATGAAGCTTAAAAGGACGGTCCTAGACTGTCCGTGAAAAGGACGGTCCATGACCGTCAGTAAAAAAGACTGTTATAAGCAGTCTCTGATGAACCATAAAACAATGGTCATGGACCGTCCTTCGAAAGGACTACTATGAATCGTCTCTTATGAACCTGAAAAGGACGGTCATGGACTATCTCTTATGACCCTGAAAAGGACGGTCTTCGACCGTCTCATATTTGAATATACACCTGTTACACCTTTTGCAATTCTTCCTGATATACACCTGTTATATAATATATTTCATCATATTCACATTCACATCCATTTAAACCCAAACTACGTAAATCCATCAAAGCATAAACTACATTCATCCAAACACAAACTACATCCATCCAAACACAAACAATCATATCCACATTACATTCATCCACACATAAATACATTTAAGTTTAACATCATAAATAAAAAAAAAGGAAATCAGCAACAATTTTCTTTTTGTCTTCCATCTAATAAAAAAATATTCAACCAACAAAACATTATAATTCAGAATCATGAAGAATTGCAAAAACTTCATTTACTTTTTTTTTCTTCTAAAAAAGTGGGCACACTTTTTTAAAATAAAACTAATCATTAAAATAAAAATAATGCAAGCAAATAATGCATAAAAGTGTTTCAATTCAAGTTAATAGAAACAACAACAAAAATTAAAGCTTTGTAAAAAGGGCCACGTGTTAAAAGGGAAACATTCTTGTTTGTTGCCATATGATTGGGCTACATTATTACAGCAATCGGGTTCAGGTTTAGGTTTGGGTTTTCAAGTTTAGGTTTAGGTTTAGGTTAGGGAGTTGAGATTAGGATTAGGTGCAGGTCTAGGTTTAGGGATTTGAGAATACAATTAGGTTTTAGGTTTATGTTTAGGTTTTAGGTTTAGGTTATAAGTTATAGGTAAAGGTTTAGGTTATAATTTTTCGTTTAGGTTTAGGTTAAGGTTTAGGTTTAGGTTATAGGTTTAGGTTAAGGTTTAGGTTAGGTTATAGGTTATAGTATATAGGTTATAGCTTTAGGGAATTGAGAATAGGTTAAGGTTTAGGTTTAGGAAATCAAGTTCGGGTTCGGGATCGGTTTTAGGCTTGGGTTTTCAAGTTTAGGTTTAAGTATAGGTTAGGGAGTTGAGATTAGGATTAGGTGTTGGTTTAGGTTTAAGGATTTGAGAATAGATTTAGGTTTTAGGTTTAGTTTTAGGTTTTAGGCTTAGGTTTAGGTTATAGGTTTAGGTTACAAGTGTAGGTTATAGGTTTAGGTTAGGTTATAGGTTATAGGTTAAGGTTTAGCGAATTGAGAATAGGTTGAGGTTTAGGTTTAGGAAATCGGGTTCGGGTTCGGGATCGGGTTTAGGTTTGGGTTTTCAAGTTTAGGTTTAGGTTTAAGTTAGGGAGTTGAGATTAGGATTAGGTGTAGGCTTAGGTTTAGGTTTAGGTATTTGATAATACATTTAGATTTTAGGCTTAGGTTTAAGTTTATGTTTTAGGTTATAGGTTAAGGTTTAGTTTTAGGTTTAGGTTTAGGTTAGGTTATAAGTTAAAAGTTTAGGTTATAGGTTATAGGTTAAGGTTTTAGGTCATATGTATTGGTTTAGGTTAAGGTTATGAGTTTAGGTTTAGGGTTAGGTTAAGGTTTTGGTTTAGGTTTAGGTTATAAGCTATAGGTTTAAGGAATTGAGAATAGGTTAAGGTTTAGGTTTAGGAAATCGAGTTCGGGATTGGGTTTAGGTTAGGGAGTTGAGATTAGGATTAGGTGTAGGTTTAGGTTTAGGGATTTGAGAATACATTTAGATATTAGATTTAGGTTTAGGTTTAGGTTATAGGTTATAGGTTCTAGGTTTAAGTTTAGGTTTAGGTTATAAGCTATAAGTTTAGGGAATTGAGAATAGGTTAAGGTTTAGGTTTAGGTTTAGGAAATCAGGTTCGGCTTCGGGATCGGGTTTAGGTTTGCATTTTCAAGTTTAGATTTAGGTTTAGGTTAGGGAGTTGAGATTAGGATTAGGTGTAGGTTTAAGTTTAGGGATTTGAGAATACATTTAGGTTTTAGGTTTAGGTTTAAGTTTTAGGTTATAGGTTAAGGTTTAGGTTTTAGGTTTAGGTTAAGGTTAGGTTATAGGTTATAAGTTTAGGTTATAGGTTATAGATTAAGGTTTTAGGTCATAGGTTTTGGTTTAGGTTAAGGTTATAGGTTAAGGTTATGATTTAGGCTTAGGTTTAGGTTAAGGTTTAGGTTTAGGTTATAAGCTATAGGTTTAGGGAATTGAGAATAGGTTAAGGTTTAGGTTTAGGAAATCGGGTTCGGGTTTGGGATCGGGTTTAGGTGTGGGTTTTCAAGTTTAGGTTTAGGTTTAGGTTAGGGAGTTAAGATTAAGATTAGGTGTAGGTTTAGGTTTAAAGATTTAAGAATACATTTAAGTTTTAGGTTTAGGTTTAGGTTTTAAGTTATAGGTTAAGGTTTAGGTTTTAAGTTTAGGTTAAGGTTAGGTTATAGGTTATAAGTTTAGGTTATAGGTAGGTTAAGGTAGGTCATAGGTTTTGGTTTAGGTTAAGGTTATAGGTTTAGGTTAAGTTTTAGGTTTAGGTTTAGGTTAAGGTTTAGGTTTAGGTTATAAGCTATAGGTTTTGGGAATTGAGAATAGGTTAAGGTTAGGTTTAGGAAATCGGGTTCGGGTTCGGGATCGGGTTTATGTTTGGGCTTTCAAGTTCAGGTTCAGGTTTAGGTTAGGGAGTTAAGATTAATATTAGGTGTAGGTTTAGGTTTAGGGATTTGAGAATACATTTAGGTTTTAGGTTTAGGTTTAGGTTTTAGGTTATAGGTTAAGGTTTAGGTTAGGTTTTAGGTTATAAGTTTAGGTTATAGGTTATAGGTTAAGGTTTTAGGTCATAGGTTTTGGTTTAGGTTATGGTTATAGGTTTAGGTTTAGGTTTAGGGTAAGGTTTAGGAAATTGTGAATAGGTTAAGGTTTAAGTTTAGGAAATCGGGTTCGGGATCGGGTTTAGGTTTGGGTTTTCAAGTTTAGGTTTAGGTTTAGGGTAGGGAGTTGAGATTAGGATTAGGTGTAGGTTTAGGTTTAGGGATTTGAGAATACATTAAAGTTTAGGTTTATGAAATTGGGTTTGGGTTCGAGATCAGGTTTACGTTTGGGTTTTAGGTTTAGGTTTAGGTTATAGGTTATAAGTGTAGGTTTAGGTTTTAGGTTTAGGTTATAGGTTATAGGTTCTAGGTTTAGGTTTAGGTTTAGGCTAAGGTTTAGGTTTAGGTTATAAGCTTTAGGTTTAGGGAATTAAGAATAGGTTAAGGTTTAGGTTTAGGAAATCGAGTTCGAGTTCAGGATCAGGTTTAGGTTTGCGTTTTTAAGTTTAGGTTTAGGTTTAGGTTAGGGAGTTAAGATTAGGATTAGGTGTAGGTTTAGGTTTAGTGATTTAAGAATACATTTAGGTTTTATGTTTAGGTTTAGGTTTTAGGTTATAGGTTAAGGTTTAGGTTTTTAGTGTAGGTTAAGGTTAAGTTATAGGTTATATTTTAGGTTATAGGTAGGTTAAGGTAGGTCATAGGTTTTGGTTTAGGTTAAGGTTATAGGTTTAGGTTAAGGTTTAGGTTTAGGGAATTGAGAATAGGTTAAGGTTAAGGTTCAGGAAATCGGGTTCGGGTTCGGGATTAGGTTTAGGTTTGGGTTTTCAAGTTCAGGTTTAGGTTTAGGTTAGGGAGTTGAGATTAGGATTAGGTGTTGGTTTAGGTTTAGGGATTTGAGAATACATTTAGGTTTTAGGTTTAGGTTTAGGTTTTAGGTTATAGGTTAAGGTTTAGGCTTTAGGTTTAGGTTAAGGTTAGGTTATAGGTTATAAGTTTAGGTTATAGTTGATAGGTTAAGGTTTTAGGTCATAGGTTTTAGTTTAGGTTAAGGTTATAGGTTTAGGTTTAGCTTTAGGTTAAGGTTTAGGTTTAGGTTATAAGCTATAGGTTTAGGGAATTGAGAATAGGTTAAGGTTTATGTTTAGACAATTGGGTTCGGGATCGGGTTTAGGTTTGGATTTTCAACTTTAGGTTTAAGTTTTGGTTAGGGAGTTGAGATTAGGATTAGGTGTAGGTTCAGGTTTAGGGATTTGAGAATACATTAAGGTTTAGGTTTAGGAAATTGGGTTTGGGTTCAAGATCGAGTTTACGTTTGGGTTTTAGGTTTAGGTTTAGGTTATAGGTTTAGGTTATAGGTTATAAGTGTAGGTTTAGGTTTAGGTTTTAGGTTTAGGTTATAGGTTCTAGGTTTAGGTTTAGGTTTAGGTTTAGGTTATAGGTTTTGGGATTTGAGAATAGGTTTAGGTTATAAGAATAGGTTTTGGTTACAAGTATAGGTTTAGGTTTAGGTTTTATGTTTAGGTTAAGGTTATAGGTTTAGGTTTAGGTTTAGGTTAGGTTATAGGTTAAGGTTTAGGGAATTGAGTTTATGTTATAGGTTATAGGTTATAGGTTTAGGTTTAGGTTATAGATTTAGGGATTTAAGAATAGGTTTAGGTTATAGGCTCAGGTTTAGGTTTAGGTTTAGGTTATAGGTTTAGGTTAAGGTGAAGGTTTTAGGTTTAAGTTTAGGTTAAGGTTATAGGTTTAGGTTTAGGTACATAGGTTTTTGGTTAAGGTTAAGGTTTAGGTTATAGTTATAGGTTTTGGGATTTGATAATAGGTTTAGGTTAGGTTATAGGTTAAGGTTTAGGGAATTGAGTTTAGGTTATAGGTTCAGGTTATAGGTTATAGGTTATAGGTTTATGTTAAGGTTTAGGTTATAGGTTTTGGGAATTGAGAATAGGTTTAGGTTATAAGTATAGGTTTATGTTAGGTTGTAGGTTAAAGTTTAGGGAATTGAGTTTAGGTTATAGGTTTATGTTATAGGTTATAGGTTTAGGTTAAGGTTTAGGTTGTAGTTATAGGTTTCGGAATTTGAGAATAAGTTTAGGTTATAGGTTAAGGGTGTGGTCTCTACAAATACAGATATAAACACGGCCTACTCCAATTGGCCAGGCCCTTCCAATGCTGTCCATAGGAAATGGACAGCTTCATCATGGTCATAACAGCGGTTCCCACCTTCCAGGGACCCCCTCTCAACATCCGGATAGCTCCGACGCACATCTGGGTTTGCTCCATTAATTTCAAGTAAATACATAAACACGACATATCCAAATGGTCAGGCCCCTCCAATGCTGTCCATAAGAAATGGATAGCTTCATCATGGTTATAACAGCGGTTTCCATCTTCTAGGGACCCTCGCTCATCCAAGTAGCTCGGACGCATATCCAGGTCTGCTTCATTAATTTTGAGAAAATACATAACACGGCCTGTCCAAATGGCCAGGCCCTTCCAATGGTCATAACAGTAGTTCCCACCTTCTAAGGACCCCCGCTCAACATCCGGATAGCTCCGATGCACATCCGGATACATAAATGGGTACAGTTTCAAAGAACATTATTAGCAATGTTTCAAATGCAAACCTCCTTTAGAAAGTTCTTCAGTTGATCCTCATGAAAGTCTTGATCTATAAGAACCTTAACGGCAACATCCTGCATTCCATGATTGAATAAATAAGATGATGCATCACCTTACTTTTAAGTCAAACAAAAATGGGACAAAGAACCATGTAAGAAACACAAAGAAGAATGTGGATTTCTTTGAATATGATAGAGAGATTGGTCCAGGAACTGAACCACAAATTACTCTCATCAAGTTAGTTATCAGAATAACATTTCCAGAGAAGTTCCCTGCATTAAACACTTGCCTATGTAATTCAATTGTCTTCGGTAAAATCAAATTATTATCTTAAAAGAAATGTATGCCACGCATGCGAAACGTTATTTTCAAATTAAACTACACTCGTTATTTTCAAATCTCACGTGGCCACTTCATTCCCCCACTATCTCCCTCGATTTTCCCACTCTCACCTCTCCGTCTCTCTCTCTTGAAGCAAAAAAGAAGAAGAAGATGAAAAAAACTCTTTTATGTTTTTTCAATCCATCTTTCATTTTCTTCTTAATAAGAAAATCCATATTTACTAATATTCCCATTTTTCTATTTTTCAAAAGAATGAGTTCGGACTCCGAAAGCGCCCGCTCCAACAGTCATACTTTCAGCCCAAACCCTAACCAAGGACTCCAAAATTACCAAACTGTCACTATGAGAGAACCCCCCAAATCTAGGAAAATCTAATGACTTGCAGTCAACTATTGCATAGTATATGAAATGGGAAGCAAATAGTGAACCAAAATGTCCATGCTTATGCAGTAAACTAGAAAGATAAATTAAAAACTTTCCAACAGTGTGCATTTTACCTGGGGAAGGCCTCCCATATTTGTATTGTTGGTTACTCATCCCTTTGTCTATAAGGCACAATTGACCAAGAATTTCTATCGCTACCTATACTGTGAAACCAACACAAATATAATTGGGAAACAATATAAGGAATAAGAAAAAAATGAATTTACCTGTACACATCATTAAATGTTTTCCTATAAGAAGGTGATATTATATCTTTAATAGCCATAACCTATATGACAGAGAAAAATGCAACCGATACAGTCTGTTACAATTCAAAGGAGAAAAAAGATTTGTGGCTGCACCGATATTCTAGTACATTACAAACGGCTGCCTACGTACCCAAAAAGTCAGATTGGGATCAAGCCACTACGTGATTCTTTGTAATTAACCAAGTTACTAGGTCATAAATTTCATATTTAACAAAGTATCATTGAACGTCGTCTCAAATCATTTCTGGTTGGTGCATTTAAAAAAATTCAAATATACAATCAATATATATTCTTGTTACATCTCGTACTGCAACAAAAGACAACGTTCTGTCAATACTTCAGTTACATTTGAAATTGAAATCCTTTAGTGACTTGGTTAATAAAAAACAAATGACAACAAGCCATAATTAATAAAAAGGATGCTAAAACAAATTGGCACCCATATTGGGAAGTTGTTCTCCATGAAAAAACCAAGTTGTGTATGTCTGATCTATACCATTCATAATCAAATGCTTAGAAACTGTACTTAGTATTTTCTTCCCACGCACATTACGACATCTAGTGTAAGGACAACTATACCAATCAACACCTCTCGAATTCCTTTTCGTAAAAATAATAAACGATTTAACACCTTTAATGTATTCATCACTCATTATATCTTTCGTCATCCAATTCTTACTCGAGGGCATCAAATCCATTTCTGATATCACGTGCATGCAGCATATAAAAAATGAGATACAATAAAAAAGAGGCTTTTCAAAAACTGTCAAAACATGCCACACATGTGGTCACCAATCACAAAAAAAAATAAAGATCTATATATATATCTGCAAATATATGCACATGATTAGGTGTAGGTTTTAGGTTATAGGTTATAGGTTATAAGTTATAGGTTACAGGCTACATCAAGTTATGAGTTTTTAAGCATTAACTCACATATGTAGACTGAAATATAAAAAGCAGTCTTACCATTCTTGCACTAAATGAAAATATGAAGTTTCAATCCACAAAAAGAAAGAAGTAATAATTCATAAGTTATTTAGGAAACAAGAGCAGCAAAATGCAATAAACAATACCTGCTGTAATGAAGTTTTTTTTTTTTTTTCATTTAAAAGGGCATATATTAACATCTTAGAAGATAACACCAAATATGAAGTTTTTTTTTTTTTTTTTTTAAATTGAATGCAATGAAAAGGAACAACAAAACCAATAGCTCAATGCCTGCTATCAGATGTTTACGTCAATTAATCTTTGGTCTTTAAAGGTCCTTTCACCATTTCAAGGGGTGTACTTAGAAAGTAAAGGGCTCTCAAATTTTTGACAAAAAAGTGATGGTCCCTGTTGTCCTCTAAATCAGTATATTGAACAATACATGTAAAAGTTCCCAAATGTCTGATGAGTAGATGTGATGTAAAGACATGGGAGTGGTGGTAATTTCCTAGATAACCAAGAAATCTTACCTGCAACACCAAGTCTAGGTTTTGACTACATGACTCCCTGTTCATAAATTGATGATGGATCCATCGACAAGGATCTTTGAGTTACACCCAAGTTGACATTACCTTTGATGTCCTATAAATTTCAAAATGTACATCTCATGGTGTAGATCTAATTAGTAAACTCTAGATTTGAAAGATCTCTTTATATCTTAGCTTTTGTATTTTAGCTTACAAAGAGATCTCTAAGGCCATATGTGTGGATAGAGTTGATCAATAATAAGATTGGAATCTGTTGTATAGAGATGCCATATCCAGGTGAACTAATAGGGAATCTACTACACTGCAGGAGAAATTACAGCAACTTGTGAATTTTCCAGAAGCTCAAATGTCACTTCCAGATATATGGTGTTTGAACTCCTATAAACTTGACTTATTGTCACATGACAGTAATACCCATATTCCAATAGCCCTTTTTCTGTTGAGAAACCAGTTCAACAATCAAACTGTATAATAAAACTTATAAGGAAAAAGTCAATATAAAGGAACTAAAGTAGTGAAAAACACTGTTCTTGCAGTAACACCTCACTTGCATGTCCACAAAATAGAGTTGTATCCAATATGATCGAGGTGTCATACCTTCAATTAAATAACTTATAAACATATGCATGATGATCCATCCATCCATGATCTAACAATCCATCCATCTATCCATGCATACATACACACACATGCGTGATGATCCATCCATCTAGTCTTCCATCCATGCATACATACATACATACATATACACACACATAAATCCATCCATGCATGTATGCATGCATACAGACACATGCATAATCTGTCCATCCATGCATGCATAATGTTCACTCCCCAAGTATAGGGTTGTGATGTAGTAATAAACTCGGTGAGACCGAGGTCGAATCCCAAGGGACTGAAACTTGTACATAATCTGAAACTAAGTAGAACTAGAACTAGATTAAGATGAAATCTAAATCGAATATAAATTGATGAATAATGGTGAGAGATTAATGTAAAACTTAAGAGAAATCAGAAATAAGAAACTAGGGATTCAGAGGATCCACTTGTAGAGATCAGGGAGATCTTATGCCAGCTTCAAACATCATGGAAATTAAACTGAACTTCCCCAATCAACATGCTATGAGGGTTAGGAAGGGTACCGTCATCCGGCCATGCCCAAGAGACGATGGTGAACAACAAGGCTTCCTGACGTCATAAACATAAAAAAAAGGATAGAAATATGCTCAAAGCTATCGCAGACCCATTATAATTTCAGTTACAACAGACCATTAAAAACTAAAAACATTCCCATTAATAAACTAAAATCCACATCAGTTCAGTATAAACAAAAAGCACAAGCAAAAGATTCCCCCATCAAACTACAAGCTTCACCTCTTAGCCCTAGCTAAGAGGTTTAGCCTATAAACATAATTAGGCTAATCTCTTAAACAAAATGAAATAAACAAAAGAAGAAAAAAAAGTAAAAGAGAACAACTCTACTCTCTATCTCTCCCTCCTCTGTGCTCCACGTCCAGTCCCAAACCGAGATTCCCCCAGCCTCTTCCCCCTTCCTGGATCCTCTGTCTTTCCTTCTTATAGGCAGCAGCATCAGCACACGGTCGGTGAACTTCTTACGCAACAGCGTGCATATCACTTTTACGCTGATGTCTGGTGGGGTCCGTAGTCAGACTTGTTAAAGAAATCCATGCCATCCATTAGTTTCCCCTCGAAAAACCAGTGGAACCTGATTGGTTTTGGATCAGATTCGTGGTGAACCACGAATTATTTCAATTCACCGTCAGTCTTCCGATTGGACGTTCGAAATCCGATTTACGCTATCTTTTGCAATTCCACCACCTAGGCGAGGGAGATAGGGCTCGTGGGCTCCTGATGGATAGTCCCGATTAGCCTGATGGGCCCTGATGGTGGCCCACAAAGATTAACCGCAACTCCCTGTTGCGAAACAGAGTCACCGCAATTCGACTCCGTAAATCATGTTGGCATATTTCTTAAAGTCAAGTGGAAAATCCACTCCGTCCATTGGTTTTAGGATGAAAAACCATCTGGAATTGCTCGGTTTTGGATCCAAACTGTGGTGTCTCATGAGATTGTAACCTAGCCGTCCATCCTGCGTTTAAACAGAGATCTACGCATATATTCATGCATGGGACCAAAAGGACACCTAGGAGTTGGTCTTGGCCCTATCCTGAGACAGGTGAACGGTTCGGATCATCGAACCATATGATAAGTGGGCCCCACTACTGAAAAATGGACGGACAGGGCCCGTTCGCCATTCCTGCGCAAGAAGAAGATGGGTCAGCCCGTCTTTGACCGGGCTGACCGTCTGGTGCACGGCTGGTGCGTGTATACTATGTACACGCACTATATATGTAGGGTCCACTGTGATGTTCGTGAGACATCCGCTCCGTCCATTTGATGTGTCACTCAATTTAAGGCGTTGAGAACAAAATTGAAGCATTTTCAGATACCAGGCGGGCCCCAAATCACTAATTTATGGGCTGATCTGTCCATTGGGCCGCTTCCAGAGGGATCCAATATCTGAAATTTGACGTGTACGGTTAGTTTTTGGTCCTTGAGCCATGTATGAAGTTTCGAACCGAACAGATGATGGAAACTCAGTGATCTTGCATTCTGGTTGACTTTCAGGCCGTTTGAGCTTCAGTTTCTCGATTTTCGTGGATCCCTGGCATGTAATTCTGTCGATCTTGGTCCCATGGACTCCCGTCCAATACCTTGGTGATGCTTGAGCATTAAATCCATGCCTTTATCATCCTTTTCAATCCATGCTCGTCAATACACTGTGCATCACAAACACGATTAAATCGGGCCATTAAACGGTATCATGTTTGTAAATTCAGGCAATAATTGGGTCTGATATGCAATATTTGGCCCTCAACATGTACAACTAGTCCTTTGGAGTACAAACTCTGCCCAAGTGGTACACATGAAAACTACATACATTGCACGATATGATAAGGTTCTCAACAAATGAATAACACATGATACAAATTACCTGTTCAACCATGGTGAACCAGGGATTCATGTAACATTTCAAAAATTGAAAACTAATTAGTAGATCAAGTAAATCCAAACCTTTCAAAAGGCAAAGTGAAGACTGGGCCATAGCAAAGAGACTGGAGTACCCTCAAGCATATGTAGAGTAAAAAAAGCTAAAAACACTGGCCTCTATTCACAATAACATGAGGCACCGAAAGCCAATTATAGCTTATTAGAAGCCAGGCATGAACCTAGTGGAACAATAAATAAGAGAAAATCATGACAAAAAGTTGTCAAAGAGACAACAGAGCATAAAAATTATGTTGTACCACTTGATGTCACTCAAATTTTACCACCATGCCCATAAATGTACATAACTATTCCACAACATTTAATTTGACACATTTCTAGAATGCTTATAGGGATGACTGTCAATCACCTTGACTAAAAGTGAACATTTACCAGGTACCCTCATGCACCATTCAACAGACCCTGATACATTACTTGAAAGAAGAAAACAACCTGTGACTTTATGAGAGTTTATCTAATTCCAACAGATATCCTTCTGCAATGACTGTCACCAGAATCTACCTCATGAAAATTTTGATGATCCCCTCATGAAGATCCAACCAGGATCCTAAAGCCGCAAACACCAAACAGTATGAAACAGAGGATCTTGATCTGATTGGTTCCTACATACTTTTCACTATAGGTGACACATGCATAATTTTATTTATTTTTTATATAAACAGATTTTGCATAATCAAATCTCAGCTGGACCAGTCTGGTGGCAATTGTTGCATGCCTTCTGATTGGTACAATCAGCAGCAATGTGACCCAGCTTGTAGCAGTTGTTGCAGAGCTTGGTGTCAAAAGTGGGTAAGACAGGCACATTTGGACAGTCTCTTGCAAAATGCCCCGGTAAGAGAATCTAATAGTAGGAATGCTGTGAACATGCATCTACAAATGCCAATGATAGCCCACCTCTTACTACTATAATACAAACTCCAACCCACATAATCAAAGAAGAACAACCCTCTGCTCAGCTATATCCACACAAAACATTCCTTATTGAGCCATTTCATCAAACAATTAGCATGCATGAATTATAAGAGACATTATACAAGGGACTTTTTAGTTTTTACAAGTGTACCATTGTTTAGTGACCTAATAAAATGATGATATTATGGTCCATGCACCAAAAATGTAAAAAGGGCTAAAAATCTGAATGGCAGAACAAAATCTGAGAGAGTGAAACAGAGAGAGAGAAATATAACCCTAATCTCAACAAAAAACAAAGAAAATGAGTTTGTAGGAGAGAGCAACAGAGAGGAAGAGATCGAAACTACAGGGAGGAGCAGCAGATTCCTTCGATTTCAAGACATCAAACATGTGCGAATGACAGATCTGTGCTGATTCGAGTTCAATAATTGTATTAAAAAAATTACAAAAGAAAACTTTAAAAGGAAATCATACCTATGGAGAGGAGCCTCGGATTCCATCTGTGCTTCATGGTTGCTGCAATGGAGGTCCAAGAAAAATGATGATATGAGGGAGATAGAAGAGACGGCGGAGATGCATTGGAGAGAGAGAGGGAGGAGAGTGCGAAAGATGGGGCAGAGATCGAGAGAGAGGGAGGGTTCAAGGAATGGAGAGAGAGAGAGAGAGAGAGGAAGATGAGAGAGAGAAAAAATGAAGGGTTCTTAAGCGCGCGCCCATTTTTGGGCGAGACCATGGAAGGTGCTCTGTGGGCCCTACCATGATGTATGTGTTTCATCCATTCCGTTCATCCATTTTTAAAGATCATTTTATAGCTTTATGCCAAAAATTAGAGGGATATAAATCTCAGGTGGTCCACACCACATGAGAACAATAGTAATTGGATATCCACCATTAAAATCCTCCTAATGCTCACTGTACTATTTATTTGACATCCAATCTGTTGATTTGGTCATACAGGACCAGATGAAGGGAAAAAACAAAAATCAGCTTGATCCAAAACTTTTATGGCTACCAAAATGTTTTTAATGGTCGATGCTCATTCAACACTGTTTCCTTTAATGTGGTCCACTTGAGATTTGGATATATCTCATTTTTGGTCTCATATTGTAAAATTATCTGTAAAAATATATGGACGGCATGGATGAAACACATACATCATGATGGGGGCCACAGACCACCAACCACCAATCATTGGCTGGTGTCAAGGGGAGTACTATCGAGGCACTATAACTTATAGTGCTTCTGGTTGTATTCAGACACTTAGAAGGTCCAATCGGTTGATCTCAACCATCTATTAAGTTCAGAACACATTTTTTGGGCTACCTTGAAAAATATTTAAACTGAACGAGTGATATAATCTATGATTAATTTGGCCTTTTTCTCTAACCATCCTTTTTCCAAGACATGGATAGGATGCTTTCAATTGGCTAAAAAAAGTGATTCTTTAGACTCATAAGCAATCCATGATGGTCCCTAAAAATTTGATGAATCAAATTGTTGATCGGACCTACTTTTTTGTAAATGATCTTGACCGTCCATTTTTAAGACGATTGATCAAATCCCTTTTTTTAAAGTTAGATCAGTATGATTTATTCATGGTAGCCTATGAAATATGAGTTGGACCTAATAAACAGTCTAGATCAATGGATTATACTCACAAATTTCCTAATACAACTAGGAGAACTGTAGAGCACTGTACATAGTGCTATAAGAGCACCGGAGCATTTTCTCAGTTGCTATTATAGGTTAGGAAGTAGAGAAATGATTTGATACACCAGCTCTATCGAAGTTATGAAACATCATCTTCTTTTCCATCAACCTGTCAAATAGGTAAAATAAATGTGGGCCACACCATGGTGGTCATCTGATACGAAATCAGGTGAATCCAAACATAGATCAGGGAAATAACATCAAATATCAATGGACAACTATTGGTGTGACATAACTTACATGTGTGGAGCTTTCTATGAGTGGAACAGCTAGATTTTCATAATAAATTATTATCATTCTGTGGGACACATTTTGTATGAATAGGATTTACTAGATATGGGATAGAATGGAGGAAAAAGTTATATCATAACTTATGATCAACAGCGAGGTCTAATATTTTTCTTCGATGATGTAAATCTGGCTGATTGCGTCCGACAGAAGCTATGATCGAACGGTTGGTAAAAGAGGAGCAGACCCCAATACCAAATGGTTTTGGGATCATCGCCTCAGTGTATGTAGAGAAGGGTGAGATGGGGAAGGTGGTGGAATATATGAAGAGGGCGATTTCGATATTTCTAGGGAATGAAGGATGGAGGCCAAACAATAGGGTGGTTTCCACTTCCAGTGTGTTGGGTTGGTTGGGTGACGAAGGTGATGCTGAAGGGACAAAAGCTTTCGTGTGTTTGTTGAGTGCTATGATTCCAATGAATAGAGAGACGTATCATGCATTAATCAAGGCAAATGTCAGAGTAGAGAAGGATTGCATCTACCAAGATGTCCTGGTAATTTAATTTTTCTTGTTTTTTTTCAAAATTTTCAAAAACTATTTTGTAAAAAATCTGAAACGATCCGAATAGTGCCCCATCCGATCCGATTCAGTTTTCCCAACCGAGTCGGACTTGGATCGGATCAATACATGTATAATTCAGGTTGGTTCGAGGCCAGCGACCCAAACTTGGTCCCGGTTCGAATCGGGTTCGGGTTAAGCCATTGAGATTTTGGATCTGATCAGGTTGGACCTAATCCGGTCTGACTCGGACTGATACCCAACTCTAGTATTAACTTATAAACAGGTTGGATCTCAAATAAACATCGCAGTGGGCCCTAAGAAGGTTTCAATAGTGGGTGTCACTATCCCACTCTTTTCTATGGTGGGTCCACTTGAACTTTGGATCTGGCCCATCAGTCAGATGCACCATTCCATGGTGGGCCACGAGCTTAAAATAAATCCAATCCATGACTTGGGTGGGCCACACCACATACTATAGTTGAGAGGGTTCCCCTCCCATTAAAACATTCATAATCATTTATCGAGCCCACCTAGATGTGGTTCATAGATCCAGCCCATTCATTATATGTGTCCCACTTAGATGAGGAGTCAAACCAAGTTTCATACACATCCAAAACTCATGTGGGCTTCGCCAAATGCTTTTATATGTTTTAGGGATGTCTTCGCATAGTTTTAGATGCTATGGCCCACCTGAGTTTCGTATACAACTGATTTTTGGACTTAAAGGGGATACATCAAATGCATGGTGTTGATGTTCTACACACATCATGGTGGGGGGCACAGATTAACCTCATGGGAAGTTCCCGTGAGGTGACCTTATAGTACCATTTCACTATTTAGGTAACTCCTTCATGGGTGTTACTCTAATCGTGTAGGGCCCACCTTGATATATTTTATGTATATCGACACCGTCCATATATTTTTCCATCATATTTTAGGATTTAATTTCAAATCACAAGAACTCAATAATCTTAGGTGGGCCATACCAATTAAAATAATGATGAATAACTATTGAAAACCTTTTGAAGGCCACAAAAGTTTTGGATCAATTTGATCTTTGTAGTTTACATTCATCTAGATCTTCTTTACATTATCAACAAGTTGGATTGCAAATAAACATTCTAAAAACCTTACAATGGGCTCTTTATAATTTTTAATGGCGAGGTCCTATATTGCTCCACTTAAGATTTAAATCTACACAATTATTTACACCCGGCCCAAAAATGGGTTGGAGAAACATAGGGGCACCGGCAAGGATATACAACACATCATCAAAATCTCACTTTTGTTATCTAACTTTTTAATTTTTCTTGTCAAAATAAAAAAATCTAGTTTTCTTTTTCTTAAAATATATTTTTTTACAATTTGTCAATTTTTTCACAATTTTGTTTAATTTCTTAAATTTTCTTTTTCAAAATATCAATTTTTTAATCTCACTATTGTTATATAACTTTTCATTTTTTCGTGTCAAAATGCAAAATCTAGTTTTCTATTTTAAATATATATATATTTTTTTCAATTTGTCAATTTTTTCACAATTTTGTTTAATTTTTTAAATTTTCTTTTTCAAAATATCATTTTTTTATCGAAATCTTATTATATACTTTTTAATTTTTTTGTCAAAATACAAAATCTAGTTTTCTTTTTTTTTTTAAATATATTTTTTTTTACAATTTATCAATTTTTTCACAATTTTGTTTAATTTTTTATATTTTCTTTTTCAAAAAATCATTTTTTTATCGAAATCTCTTTTTTTTTTTTTTCAAAGTTATCAACATTATTTAAAGTTCTTAATTTTTTATTTTTTTTCAAAATCTAGATTTTTATAAAATCACAGTTTTTTTTTTTCAAAATTTAAATTTTTCTTAAACATTGTTAATTATTTTTTCTAAGCTTCTTAACCATTTTTTTTTTCGAATTTCATAAATTTTTTGTTGTTTTGACCTGAGGACCGTCTCTAATGTAGACAGTCTTTGACGGTCTCAAATGACCGCTATAAGATGGCTAAGGACCGTCTCTAATAGAGACGGTCATTGACAGTCTCTAATAGAGATGGTCATTGACAGTCTCTAATAGAGACGGTATTTGACAGGGCTAAAAGACGGCTACGGACCGTCTCTAATAGAGACGGTCTTTGACCATCTCAAAATACAAGTAAAAGATGGCCACTGACCATCTCTAATACAGATGGCCACTGACCGTCTCAGATGACCGCATATAAGATGGTCAAGGACCATCTCTAATGTGGACGGCCAATAACCGTCTCAGATGACCCATATAAGACGGTCAACGACTGTCTTAAATGATTTGTGGATGTTCAAATTTTTAAGACAATATTAAGGACGGTCAGGGGCCGTCTAAAATTTTAGAGATGATTTACGGCCGTCTTTAAAGCATCTTTAAACCAAGCAATTTTAGAGACGGTCTAAAACCGTCTCTAAATCCATCCTTTTTTTTTTCCATTTTTCACGTAGTGGAGGATGCATTAACCACATTCATTAACTCTTAATCTTAAATGAATCAGTCTCTAATCCAATCAAATTAGGAATTAAAGATGGCCATGGCTAGGATTGAGACTCAACTAAATGCCAGGGAAAAAGGCACACTTCTCAACCTATGCCAAACCCTAGAAATATACATTTCCTTGGAGACTCAAATCAAAGTGAGTTGCATCATGAACAAGCTAAGGCCATCATTACATTGAGAAGTAGAAAAGAGGTCGATAACAAGATAATGCAACTGGTAGAAATACCGGAGGATGTGCCACCGTCTCAAGAGAATGATGAACCAGTTATAGTTCAAGAGTCGCAACAACAAAAGGATAAAGAGACTAAGTCACATGAGCCTCTAGTTCCGTTGTCATATAGACTTCCGAACCCGACTATTCCTATGAAATATCAAGAGGCGTTGGATGTGCTCCAAAAGGTTACTATTAATATTCATCTACTTGATGCCATTAAACAAATTCCATCATAAGCTAATTATCTCAAGGACTTATGCACTATAAAGAGGAAATAAAACGTGCACAAGAAAGCCTTCCTTACTAAGAAAGTGTGCACTATCATTCAGAAAATGGTTGTACCCAAATACAAAGACCCATGAAGTCCCACTATTCCTTATATTATTGGAAATTTCTAAATTCAGCATGTTTTGCTAGATTTGGGTGCAAGTGTCAACTTAGTACCTTATTCGGTTCACAAACAAATGGGGTTAGGCGAGCTTAAACCAACCACAATTACACTCTAACTTGTTAACCGCTCTATTAAGGTACCACTGGGAATTTTAGAGGACGTGTTAGTCCAAGTGGAGCAATTTTACTTCCCATGGATTTTATTATAGTAGACACTAAACCATGTGTAAATGTCAACGCTTAAGTTCCCATCATTTTAAGTCATCCATTCCTAGCAACTTCAAATGCAATCCTAAATTATAGGAATGAATTGAGAAAGTTGTCTTTTGGTAACATGACTCTAGAACTTAATATTTTCAATCTATCTAAGCAGCCCATGGAAAATAATGAGATCCATGAGAAGAATTTTATGGACTGCTTGATAGAGGATGAGGAATTGGAACCTAGCTTATCTAATGAATTGATTAAAGTCTTTGGGGACTTGAAAATTTTTGATTTAGAAAAAGTTCTTGCTAAAATTTATTATGATAATGAGAGCACTACCACCCCGGACATTGGTATGTATCAATGGAGACTGCGCACTCAAATCCTATCTATCGAGGACTCGCGAACTCTGCCATCACTAATCAATGCTCCAAAGCTTGATCTAAAACCACTACCAAATAAGCTTAAATATATATACTTAGGTAAAAATAAAACTTATCCTATGATAATCTCTTCATTTTTAGATAAGGATCAAGAGATTAAATTTTTGAATATTCTAAAGGACCACAAAAGGGCCTTGGGCTGGACTATTTCTGACATTAAGGGTATAAGCCCTTTCATATGCACTAGTCGGATCCACCTCGATGAGGAAGCCAAATCAATTAGACAACCTCAAAGGCGTCTCAATCCAAACACGATGGAAGTTATAAAAATAAGGTGAACAAATTGCTGGATATAGGAATCATTTACCTAATATCCGATGGTGTTTGGGTGAGTCCAACTCAAGTAGTCCCAAAAAAATCTAGAATAATTATCGTGCAAAATTCTAATAAGGAACTTATACCAATATGTGTCGCTACAGGTTACCATGTTTGCATTGACTATAGAAAATTGAACCAGGTCATAAAAAATGACCATTTCCCTTTACCATTCATTGATTAAGTTTTAGATAGGGTAGCAGGTCACTCATTCTAAAGTTTTCTTGATGGATATTCCAGATATAACCAAATAGATATAGCCTTGGAAGACCAAGAAAAAACCACGTTCACTTGTCCATTTGGCACATTTGCTTTCAAACGGATGCCATTTGGATTGTGTAACGCCCAACAATTTTTCAACGGTATATGTTATGTATTTTTTCAAATATGGTCGGGAAGTTTCTTGAGGTTTTAATAGACGACTTTTCTGTATTTGAGAGCAGTTTTGAGGAATGCCTCAACAATTTATCTCTTGTCTTATCTAGTTGTGAAGAGAAGTGCCTTGTCTTAAATTGGGAGAAATGTCATTTTATGGTTCAAAAGGGAGTTGTTTTGAGCCATGTTATCTCTAAAAATGGAATCAAGGTAGATCTCTCAAAACTCGACATTATTGTTAATCTACCTATCCCCCGAACTATTAGAGATATTAGATCACTTCTAGGGCATGCCGGTTTCTATAGAAGATTCATCAAGGACTTTAGTGCTATTACTAGACTCTTGACTAATCCTCTTCAAAGGGATATCTCATTTAAGTAGACAGATGAGTGTGTAAGTACCTTTAATAAAATTAAATCATCCCTACCACTACACCTATTATACGTCCACCAGATTGGACACTTCCTTTTAAACTAATATGCAATGCAAGTGATTATGCCATAGGAGCTCTTTTGGGCCAAAGGAAAGATAAACACCCTACGTTATTCATTATGCAAGTAGAACTCTAAACTCTACCCAAGTGAACTACTCAACAACTGAAAAGGAGTTACTTGCAGTGGTTTTTGTTTTAGATAAGTTTAGGTCCTACTTGCTCGGATCCAAAGTGGTCATTTTCACAGACCACTCGGCTTTGAAATATTTGCTATCTAAGAAGGATGTAAAGCTGAAACTTTTGAGAAGGATCATCATACTCCAATAATTTGACATAGAGATAAGAGATAAGAAAGGAGTAGAAAACGTAGTAGTCGATCACCTTTTCAGATTGGTGTTAGATGATTCTACTAAGAAGATGCATATCCAGGATGCTTTCTCTGATGAACAATTATTTGCGATCTCCAAATTACCTTGGTATACAGATATACTGAACTATCTTGTAACAAGAAAAATTTCATATCATTGGAAGTCACAAGATAAGAAGCGTTTTGAAACCGAGGTTAGGAACTTCTTATGGGATGTCCCATATTTATATAAATATGGGACTAGTCAGATTTTTAGACGTTGTGTCCCAGTAGATGAAGTTCTGAGTGTTATTTCCTTTTACCACATGGAAGCATGTGGCGGACATTTTTCTACTAAGAAAATCACTGCAAAAATCCTACAGTGTGGTTTTTACTAGCCCACCATGTTTAAAGACACTCATACTTTCTGTATTATTTGTGATAGATGTCAAAGATTAGGAAGAGTGTCTCAGTGCAACATGATGCCTTTATCCCCTATTTTATCATTGAAATTTTTTTATTACTGGGGTATTGATTTTATGGGCCCATTTCCATCTTCTTTTAGATTTCTTTATATATTAGTTGGTGTGGACTATGTTTCCAAGTGAATTGAGGCAATTCTAAGTAGGACCAATGATAACAAAGCAGTCATACGATTCCTGAAGGAAAATATATTTTCTAGATTTGGAACTCCAAAGACCATCATTAGTGATGACATGTCTCACTTTTGCAACAGGACATTTGAGGCTTTGATGAAAAAATATGGCATCAAGCATAAAGTGAGTACCCCATACCACCCACAAACGATTAGGTAAGATGAGATTTCCAATCGGGAAATCAAATACATTTTAGAGAAAACTATAAGGCCTGATAGGATGGATTAGTCTCTCAGATTATCCAACGCTTTATGGGCTTATAGGACTGCTTATAAGAGCCTAATTGGAATGTCCGTATACAGATTGATGTATGGGAAGGCTTGTCATTTGCCAGTGGAATTGGAACATAGAGCGTACTGAGCAATAAAGAAATTAAACTTTGATATGGACCAAGTAAATGAACAAAGGAAATTAGAGTTGAAGGAATTAGAGGAGTTGAGGAGAGACTCTTATGAAAATTCTAAAATATACAAAGAGAGGACCAAAGTTTTTTATAATAAAAAAATCCTAAGAAAGAATTTTGAACCTCAGTAAAAGGTCCTATTGTACAATTCATGTCTTCAGTTCTTTCTAGAAAAGTTAAGATCAAGATGGACACGCCCGTTCATTGTAAAGAATGTATATACTCATGGGGCTATTGAAATTGAGAATCCACGTAATGACAATGTATACAAGGTTAATGGTCAAAGATTGGAGCCTTATGTAGAAAACTTTCATTTATGAGAGGAATCCGTCCCTCTTCATGAGCTAGAATATTCGGATTGATGCTTATAGTTTGACGGAGCATTTGTGTAGGATTTGTATAATATTCAATTTCTTTTAGTGTCACTTAAAAGGCGAGTTCTTCATGGCAGGTAATATCTACCCTTTCTTTTATTTTTATTATTCTCTGCATTACATCTATCATTACATTGGAGACAATGTAGATTTTAGGTTGAGGGGTGTCGATAGTCATCCATATGAGTTTTTTTTTTTTTTTTTTTTTTTAAGGTTTTGATTTTCTTTTTTTAGGTTTGTGGAAAATTTATGGGATTTTTAAAAAAAAAAATCCAATTATATATATATATATATACATACAAAAATGTGAACATGATATTATGTGAATTCCAAAGGTAAAGTTAATACTTATTCTATGTTGATAGTAGTCAGAATTCTGATAACTGAAAAGTAAAGACTTAAGTTCGATTATCTAATCACTATTTAAGAGTGAGTTGTAATTTGATGTACTGAATTCACAATACACCGTAGCCAATTAAGTGAGGAATATGACATGTGAACTAAAATAACAAATTTTGATTCAAACAATGTTGAATGAACTAGTACCATTGACATATGTTTAAAATAGAGAATATTAAAGAAAAAAAGTTATGGAAAAAAAGAAAATTTTATTATAGAGCATGAATGTAATGACCATAACAATTATGTCAGTAATTTGGAGTAAGGATCCCTAAGTATCCATTACTGTTACCATTATAATTACGACTCCTTAGGTTATGAAGCAAACCCTATGGGAATCTTCGTTTAAGGGTGAGGGTATGATGATAAAAGAAGAAAGGGCATGAAAGAAATGAGATAACTGAAGATTTCATGTTCTTGAGATGATTGAAAGGAATTAGAATAGGAAACATGCATATTTCTCAAAGTTTGACTAGTGTCACCAAGCACCTAAGTATATTGGATCATAACTATTTTAAATTTTGATTAGGTCTCTGAACTTAAGGATGTAATATATTAGAAAATTGAGATTCTAACTAACTTCAAACTTAGGATAAGTATTACCTTGTTTTAGAATTCATATGATGAATGGATGCATAATTGTATAAATTTCTAAGTGTTGAACTATTTTTCATGTTTTCAATGTTTGTGGATAATATTTCTGCAAACCTTTACGAGACTATAACTCATCCACTGGGGGAAACCTAGGGGTTTAAAGGCTTGTTGCATACGCTATATGCAATTGAGATTACCTACAAAAGTGGTGTAGTTAGAATTTTTATTTTCGTTTTAATTTTTCTAGAATTAGTTATTATTATTATTATTATTTTCTTTGCTTATTTTGCTTGGGACTAGCAAAATGTTGGTTGGGGTGTGTGTTGAGACTTAAATATTGCATATTTTTCCCCATCTATATCTTGGTTTTATGAACATTATACTGTTTAATGATATGTTTTATACATGTTTGTATTGCAAGGTGAGTTTAAGAGCTTAGATTGAAAAGAATCTTAAATCCACATCTTAAAACCATGGATTTAATGCTCAAGAATCACCAAGGCAAAGAATGGACTTTTGGAGACCAAGATTGAAGATTTCAAAACTCCAAAAGTTAAGAAAACTAAGTGGAAAAGGAAGAAAGTGCAAAAATTAGTGTAGAAATTCACAGGATCTGAGCTTAGATGACATTGAAGTTGTCATCGAAGCCTGTCTTCGATAATATAGAAGGAGCTTAGATGATATTGAAGAATTACAGAAAAATCAAGTTTAGTGGCTGGACAAATTGGATGCAGTCTTCGATGACATCGAACTAAGTTCAATGACATCGAAGCTTGCCTTAGATGACATCAAAGTCTGTTCAATGTCATCAAAGGATTTACGCGAAGCCTACGTGGAGTGAGAAAATTTGAGATGGTTTCTGGATTTTTCAAAATAATTTGAAGGAGGAAGTTCCCTACTTATAAATAAGGCTTCCCACAGCATTGTTAAGCATCATTCAGAGCATTCAAGGGCAAGATCTAGGGTTTTTAGATCTTTACAAGTTCTTTTTGGATATTTCTTTATTTATTTACTTGCTTTCTTGTTGCTTTTCTATTCTGTAATTTAGTTATGTTTTTTAAGTTCCCTCTTGCCCAAGCTAGAAGGGAAGCATATTGGTTTAATGACTTTATAAATTATGATGATTGATTGTTTTTAATGATGAGACGAATGGTGTATGCATGTTATCAGTTATTTAGGTTTAGGTTTTTGATCCTTATATAAGATCCATATGTTTCCATCATATGAGATCCATACTGATGGATAAGCTTAACTTGGATTAGTTAGATTTCTTAGATGGGAGATGTTTTTAACCTACTATATTTCTTTGATTCATTATCTCATGGATATTAAATGCTTAAAATCACTGGTGCTTGAGAATATAAATTAATGGTGCTAATCTATGATTCTCTAATCTTTTATATCATTTATTAAAAATATTTAAACAATTTTATTTTCCGATTAGGCTAACCATAGTGCTCAGATCCTAATTGTATTATCAATGTCATCATGACTTATGGAACATTAACCAATGTGTGGAACTTTAAAGCTTAGGTGTTGTTTTCAAATTAATTGAATTTTATACATTCAAAACCTTCAAAAATCAAATCACCCATTTAGTTTCTATTACTTAGTTTTTCATTTAATTTTTTCATTCTCATGAATTAATTATCTCCCTATGGAATCGACCATGTATTCACAGGATATTACTTATGAACCTGTGCACTTGGAGGCAAGCAATCATGGGGCATGAAGGAATTATCTGATCGTTGTTTGATTCCAACATTTAAAAATTCTGATTTAGATATATTCAAACATTATGTATATGATAAACAATATATATTATCATTTAAAACTGAAAAACATGTATGTAAGGGAGTGTTTGATTATGTGCAATCTGATGTATGGGGGCCATCACCAGAGGTTTTCATTGGAAGGTCGTCATGGTTTGTTTCATTCACTGACAAATAATCCAGAAAAGTTTGGGTTTACTTCATGAAACGTAAATCTGAAGTTTTCACCATATTCAAACAATAGAAGGCAATGATGGAAAAATAGTCAGGGTGAAAAATAATGGTTTAAGGACTGGCAATTATGGAGAATTCACTTCCGCTGAGTTTAATGAACATTGTAAGGACGAAGGGATCATTAAGCACAACACAGTGCGCCACACACCTGAACAAAATAGTGTGGTTGAGCGAATGAATCGGACTCTCTTAGAGAGGGCTCGATACATGTTAAGTAATGTTGCGTTAGGTAAAGAATTATAGACTAAGGTCGTTTACACGGCTTGTTATTTGGTGAACCGGTCTCCTTCTATGGGAATTGAATGTAAAATCTCAGAAGAAGTATGGATTGGTCATAAGCTGGACTACTCAGATTTGCCCATATTTAGTTGTGAAGTTTACTCTCATGTACTGTCAGTTGGGAGAGATAAGCTAGACCATAGAGTCAAAAAGTATATTTTTGTTGGCTATAGTGTTGGTGTGAAATGTTACAGGTTATTCGATAAGGTCGCATGCAATGTCATAATTAGTTAAGAGTCAGATTCGATGAAAGCTCCCTATTCTAAAAGAATGATTAAGATGAGTAAGAGGAACCAGAAAGGTTGATCATAGATGTCTACATTGACACAGATGATACTTAAATAGAGACAAATGCACAGACAGAGATACAAGATCAGGTGGAGTAGCCACCTATGAGAAGAAATCCACCGTGTGATCATAGGTTACCGGTAAGATACAGGGATGACTCTAATATTGCATATACCCTAATTATAGATGAGAGGAACCCGTCAACTATTCAGGAGCCTCTTAATGAGCCTGATGCAGAAAAGTTGAGGGCAGCTATGGATGATGAGATAGATTCGTTGTATAAAAACTACACATGGGAGCTGATGGAGCTTCTAATGGGCCGAAAAGCGATTGGATGCAAGTGGTTATTTAAAATGAAATAAGATAAATACAAAACAAGGTTGGTAGCAAAGGGTTATGCTCAGAGAGAAGGAATAAACTTCACATAGATAGTCGCACTGGTGGTTAAGCAGGTGTCTATTAGATTTGTGTTGGCACTGGTTGCCCAATACGATCTCGAGCTGGAACAGATGGATGTCAAGACTGCATTCCTACATGGCGGAAAAAGCAGATCTACATGAAGCAACTAGAGGACTATGAAGTTAAAGGGACAGAAAAAAGTTTGCAGGTTAATGAGATCATTGTACGGCCTCAAATAGTCGCCCAAGCAATGGTATAAAAAATTTGATTCTTTTATGTTGAGTCATAAATTTACTCGAAGTGAATATAATCACTGTGTTTATTATAAAACATTGAGGGATGGCAAGTTCATCATCCTATTATTGTATGTTGATGATATGTTAATCACCAGTCATGATATGTCTGAAATCAATGTACTGAAGACTCGGTTATCAAGGACATTCAAGATGAAAGATCTGGGGGCTACAAAGAGGGTTCTTGGTGTAGATATTCATAAAGACAGGACGAGGAGTATGCTTTAGTTATCATGGGCAAAATACCTTGAAAAGGTTCTGATCAAGTATGGGATAGACCAGACAAAGCCGGTGAGCGTTCCCCATACAGCTTACTTCAAACTTTCCTAAGAGTAATGTCTTAAATCAATTGAGGAAAAGTAGGTTATGTCTCTTGTGCCTTATTCAAATGCGGTTGGCAGTTTAATGTATGTCATGGTCTGTACGAAACTAGATATTTCACAGGTAGTCGATGTTGTGAGCAGATACATTTCAAACCCCGACAAGCAACATTGAAAAGTAGTGAAATCACTACTTCTATACATTCGAGGTACGAAAGACTACGTTTTAACTTTTGAAAAGACATGAGCAAAGTTGGTAGGATATGTGGATTCAAACTACGCAGGCAGTGTGGATTCTAGAAAGTTAACTTTAGGTTACTCGTTTGTACTAGCAGGTGGAGCTATCAGTTGGACGTTAAAGTTTCAATCCATAGTGGCTTTCTCTATAATCGAAGCAGAATATATGGCAGTGATGGAAGCGTTTAAGGAAGGTGTTTAGTTAAGATGCATGATAAATCAGTTGAGACTTTAGCAGGAGGCCATGCCAGTTAACTATGATAGCGAGAGCGCTATTAATTTAGCTAAGAATTCTGTTTATCACTCTCGTACTAAACACATTGATGTTCGTCACCATTTTATCTAACAGGTGCTTGAGGAAGAAGGCATAACACTGGAGAAGATTCACACTAGCGTAAATCTAACAGACATGCTCACCAAGGTTGTTCCTACAGAGAAGTTCAAGTTTTGTGCAACTTCTTTAGGCTTGGCGATGGCGTAAAAGGAGGATGGAGTGTGTATGAAAAGCATTGATTAAATCTATGACGCGACGCAGAGATAAGAGAACATGAATAGAAGCTACACGTTTGAAGATTGTAGACATGGTGGAGATTGTTGATAACAAATGTCTTAAATCTGTTTTGGGGGCTCGATGACATTGAAGCCACTCGATGCCATCGAGTATTTTCAGGATTTTCACCCATGCTCGCTGGACATATTTTGTCAATTTTTGATGTCATCGAAGGTTTTATGTAGATTTTCTGCGGAAACGCAGATTTTACAATTTTTGTTTCTTATTCCGTTTTTGCTTCTTTCTAAACCTATATAAAGGGGTGTATACGGGACTGGGAGGCATTCTAAGGCATTCTAAGGTTTCTAAAAGGGTTCTAGGGTTCAATGGGTGGAGAAAAGGTGAGGTTTGAGGATTACTCAAGCCGGGTAAGTCCTCTATCATTGTAATTTGTGCTTTCATAGTGAAAATTTTGTTGCTTTGTGCCGTGATTTTTTCCCGAAAGGGTTTTCCACATTAAATCTTTGTGTTCTCTTGTGTTTGCTTGGTGCTCTTGGATTGCTACCCTAGATTCATATCTGTGTGATTTCGCATAACAAATCCCGACAACACATACCTCATGGTAGGACTCAAAACCTTTATGGCAGAAGTTTTTGCCATCAGAAAGATGGCCCCATTATGATGTTTGTAAGGAATCCATCCCATCATGTAAGTACATGAGCTAAAAAATAAGGTAGATTGAAAACTCAAGTTGGCAACACCATAAGAGACTATGACAATTCAACATCTACTATAAAAACATTCGTGGGGCCACAAAGTTTTGGACCAGGCCAATATTTATCTATTATTTTCATTCTAGTAGGTATGACCTTATGAAGGATTTGGATGGAATGTAAACATCACGATGAACCCAAGGCGGTCACCCTTTTAGGCTATATGGCTCAAAAGGGTAGGCATTTCCCTACTTTTTTTTTCTACTATATGGCTTACTTAAGTTTTCCATCGGTCACCCTTTTGGGCTCATATCATCCATGATTTGGCAAAACGTTCAAAACAGATGAATGGGTGATTTTTTCACAAACAACTCAGTAGACCCCACCTAGCAAACTTCCCACCACAGGGTTTTGCAGGCAATCCACATCCTTTGTTCCTTCTGAAAAGTCACCTATATACTGTACATTCAATCCTTGCAAATGTTAGGCCCACCTGTGATGATTCCCTAGATTAAAAAACTTTGCAGACCAATCTACCTTAGCCAAAAAAGATGTGTTTGTCAGATGGTCTCCTTTCAATTAATTGTGAGACGATCTCCTTTCAATTGATTTTTGTGCATAGCCTAATCAAGGGTTAAATATATATATATATATATATATATATATATATATATATATATATATATGTGTGTGTGTGTGGGAAAAGGTACTATATGCTTGACCTTATTATACCTTCCATAAGGTTGAGTGCTGGCGGCATGTTATTCGTTGGATGGTGAAAATTTTAAACAAACCAAATACCCCCCACCTCTATATCTCTCACGCTTATTTTATGCTAGAAACCTTGCGCCAGAAACTTACGTGAAGCCTACCGTGGTCTTCTTTTTTTTCAGAAATCCAACTCGTCCATCTATTTTTTCATATCATTTTAGGACAAGAGGCCAAACATTAGCCAAATCCAAGACTTAAGTGGGCCGAAAACGTGAGGATTGAACGTCCACAGTTGAAATATTCGTGGGGCTATAGAAGTTTTAAATTAGGATAATATTTTTGTTTTCAATTCATCTCAGTAGGAATATTGTTATGAGCGATATGGATGCAATTGAAACATCACTTTCGACCTGCGGAGGTTTCAATGGTAGGAATTTCCCTACCCACCTTTGCCTTTAGTGTGGCACACTTGAGTCTTGGATCTGGCTCATTTTTGTCCTTGTGTCCTAAAATGATCTCCATAAACTGATGGATGGGGTGGATTTCTCACAAACACTACAGTTATCCGTGATGAAAAACACTACAACCTTGAAAACCAAACAATTTCTTAACGATAGAAGTTCAATTCATATTGTTTCTATCCACTCCGAACCCAATTGCGGATTAGATATGACAGGTTGAATAGCGAGACTGGCTACTAAAGTGATGTTACCAAGTTTTGTAAGCCCCACTGTGATGTATATTTTGTATCCACACCTTCCATCCATTTGGAGAGATCAATTTAGGGGAATATCCAAAGAATGAGGTAAATCCAAAGCTCTAGTGGACCCCAGCATAGAAAACAGTGGGGACAGTGATGCCCACCATTAAAAACTTCTAAAGGCCACGAAAGTTTTAGATCAAGTTGATATTTGTGTTTTCTCTTATTTCATGTCTTTTTAACTTTTGAACCAGTTGACATTACGGTGAGCCTTGAGATAGTTTCAACGGTGGGAATTACTCTTCCCACTGTTTTCTGTAGTGGGGTCCACTATAGATTTTTATCTTCCTCATTCTTTCACTCATGCCCTAAAATTATATCTCAGAATGGATGGACGGAGTGGATACAACACATACATCATCATAGTGGGGCCCACAGAACTTGGTGATGTAACTTCGGTAGCTGACTTGCTCTCAACCTGTCAGTGTCTAACCGGAGACGGATTGGCTACTCCCCCGACACCAGCCCTGTGGCTGATGGTCAGTGCTCTATGGGCCCACCATGATGTATTTGTTTCATCCATTCCGTTCATCCATTTTTATGGATCATTTTAGGGATTGATACAAAAAATAATAGGGATATAAATCTCAAGTGGACCACACCACAGGAAAACAATAATGATTGGATATCCACCATTAAAATCCTCCTAAGGCCCACTATACTGTTTATTTGACATCCAATCTGTTGATTGGGTCATAAAGAACCAGATGAAGGGAAAAAATAAATATCAGCTTGATCCAAAGCTTTTATGACCCCCAAAACATTTTTAATGGTCAACGTTCATTCAACATTGTTTCCTGTAATGTGGTCCACTCTAGATTTAGAAATACCTCATTTTTTCTCTCATAGCATAAACTGATCAATAAAAATAGATGGACGGCATGGATGAAACACATACTTCATGGTGGGGCCCACAGAGCACCGACCACCAGCCATTGGCTGGTGGCAGGGGGAGTAACCCATCTGTTTCCTATCAAATCCGCATACAGCAGACGCGAATTTCCTTCAAAAGGCTTTCGCAGGAAGTTCCTATCGTGGAAACTTAGTTGGGGCCTATGGTGATGTTTGTGAAAAATCCACCCTGTCCATCTGTTTTGTGAGCTAATTTTAGGACTTGTGACCAAATTTGAGAAGGATCCAAGACTCAAGTGGCCGTACTAAAGAAAAATGTGTGTAGGAAAATTCCTGCCATTGAAATATTCTTAAAGTCGACAGTGATGTTGATATGCAACTATACCATTTTTAACGTCATTCATATTGGGATGAAATGAAAACAAAAATATTATCCTAATTCAAGGCTTTCGTGGCCACACAAATATTTAAACTATTGACGTTCAATACTCACATTTTTGGCCCACCTGAGTATTAGATGCGGATAATTTCTGTCCTTATGTTCTAAAAGGAGCTCAAAAAATGGATGAATGGAGCGGATTTCTCAAAAACATCACCTCGAGCCCCACCTAAGTTCCTAGCGTGGGAACTTCTTGCAAAAGGCTTTCGCAGGGAATTCCCGTTTGCATAACGCGGATTGCATCCTACCCTCGCCCGGACGGTAATCCGTTTGGGTAGGGCTCTGTGGGGCTAACGTGATGTAAGTGTTTTATCCACTCCGTTCAACGATTTTCTAAATCATTTTAATATATGAACCAAAAAATGAAGCAGATCCAAGGCTTAAGTGGACCACAAGGTGGGGATTGAACGTTCAACATTAATAACTCCTTACGAGTTGGAGAAATCTTGGATTAAGTTGATATTTGTGTTTTCAATTCATCCACGTCTACATGACCTTGTGAATAGGTTGTATGTGTAAAAAAAAAACATAATGCTGGCACTTAGAAAGGTTTCAACGGTGAATGTCATTATCAGTACAACCTCCTTTATTGTGGTCCACTAGAGCTATGTACCTGCCTCATTTTTAGGATAATAACTTAAAACAATTTAAGAAATTCTTTTAAAAGTGTGGATAAAATACTTACATCACGGTGGGCCCCACAGAGCCCTGCCCACCCGGACGACACAACACGCGTCCTATTAAAAGTCGCAATGGACTCCAACACTAGCTAGAGCCAGATTATGTAACGACCTTGGAATTTTTGTGCTTATCTTTCCTTAAGTAGTTGTTTTGGGGTAATTAGTGCTTTACTCGATTGCTTGTGAAATTCGCATCAATCACTTTAAATTGTATCTGCATGGCTCTAAACGTGTAGATTAGTGAGCGCTACGTTACTCTGAAATCTGGGATCCATCGCTAAATCCAGTTGTTCTGGGAAATTTTTGGAAGATCTGGATCGGACCTAGACCGCACATCGAAAGTCCGATAGCGATGATCTTAGGCTGTTGCGGTCACTGAGTTGGGCTTGGTCTTCACCTCGAAAATCAAGTCGATCTGATGTTCTGGGTCGATTTGGTTGAGTTCGGAGTGAAGAGTGTGAGAACGGTTGGAATTTAATAAGCTTTTTATGAAATCTGAGTCGTGTCGCTTGCGCGACGATTTTAAGCTATCTGACCGTTGGATTCTGACCCAATTTCACCCTCGAATCAGGAAGTTGGCCCGGGCATATCCTAGTGCTTGTGGACATGATCGAGATTCGGTGACCAGATTGAATTGAGTGTGGTCCGCCACGGTTGATCTAACGATCGGTACGAAAACTCAGGCTGACCTAGATCCATGGTCGGTGAGCTTAAGTCCGACCTTTCGTGGTTATAGGCCCACCGAAGTGCTTCGTTGGATCGAGAAAGGCGTACTTTGGTTATAACCTAAGTATACCTTGACCCTGGGGTTATTTCCATCATTTTAAGGTCTATATATAGTCCTTAAACCCTAGCTCTCATTTCCATACGAATTTTCTCTAACCCTAACTTGGAAAGAGAGTGGAAAAGAGAGAGTTAGTGAGAGAGATTAGTTGGTGAATTACCTTGATTCTTCCTTGTTCTTCTTCACCTTTGAATCTTCACTTTGAATCGTTCCTTTGGCGATTCTGAGTTCTTTTGGGGTAAGTTAAACTAACCCTAATCTGTGTTAGAGCTTAGATTAGACTTGGTGTTGTTGTATCTCATTTCTATCCTTATTTTAGGGTATTCTTGCGCCGTTGACGAAGACAACTCGTCTAAATCAGTTCGGCGGTTCTTTCTTCGCTTAAGGTGAGGACTTTAAGTGTATAGGTTATGGTTTTTAAGGCTTTCAATCCCAGTTAGTGATTTATTCTTGTTATGGATGAGATTTCACATGCCAAATGTTGCGCTTACGTTGCTTTCCTGATATGCATGTGATATGTTGATATTTGTGTATTTTATGTGTATTTATAAAGTACCGTATACGTATAGAATATGCACTTATGTTTGCCATGATTAATTGTCATGTATGTATGCTGGATTCATGTATGACAACTCCTTGGGAAAAGGAAATGTCTAAGTGCATGTGTTTCAACATACATCATGTATGTTGTTCCATGAATGCTAAGTGTTTGTAGAAATGCATGAATGATCTACGTGTAACTGATTACACTAAACGCAGGCGTTGAGAAGTGGTTCTCAATACTTCTATGGATGCGCATGATTTCCTTTATGCATTTACATTCCAAGTTATTTAAATTCAAGCATTCCTATGCTTACATTTATGTTAAGTTGATATTCTTCAGATGTGTATGCACCATGATTTGAGTGGTTGTTCCCGTACTGTTTTACATTCCATATGAATATCTGTAGTAGTGTAATGTATTTGGGACTATGCCTTAGTCCAGGAAATCGGTAATTGACCCTATATTCGTGGTTGAGATTGCTTTCGCCACGTAGGACGTATTAGACGAACCCGAGCCGTATTAGAGTTGGCGGCAGTGGTTTGGCCACGCGGAGTGTTTGCGCACTCTATGTCGCTCAATTCGACGTGCGCTCGTGCTAGTCGAGTTCGTCAAGTAACCCGATTGTCCGATGTATGTTAACCATGTATGGACGCTACTGCTTGAATCTAGGGTACCGAACTTACCAGTGGAATCCTAATAACCATGGTACCTGATCCGCTAAGACTCATGAGCCGGACATGGTGGTATGGGACACCGTGGTCGCGCTGTCGGCCTACGCTGGGGTGACGAGCCTCCCCGTAGTGACCAATGAGCAACTAAACTCGTGAGCCGATTATGGTGGTATGGGACACTATATTCGTGCTGTCGGCCTACATTGATTGGTGACGAGCCCTTTGTAGTGACCTCGAGCATACCTGGATACCGCAAGGAGGTGACGAGCTGATCTGTGGTAGTAAGGGCATGAAAGGCGTGCATTGATTGGTGACGAGCCCTTTGCTACGACCTCAAACATAAAATCGTATGAGATGTCTAGGATTGACGACCCTAGTATGGATTACTGTTTGGATGGTGATATGAGGAAGGTATCTTAGCTTCCCAATCCTGTTGTGTGAAATGGACTAATAACAACTTGGTAATCATAACCATGCACCGCATTTGCATGTGCTTTGTAGATGTGGCGCACTTTGAGGCGATGTCATGCGTAACGTAAGATGAAGATGCTGAGGGTGTACGCGTGAGGGCACGCATCATATTGCATTCATCCTTGCATTAACAAGAGTACTTAGGATTTATTTAATTGTTCTGCTTTATCATTCTTGTTTGATTGAAGCGATAACATGTTAACCAAGTGCCTTATTGTTCCACCGAGTTGATCACTCACTCCCACGTTAAGGCGGTGTTACACACCCACCAGACTCTGTCTTAGGCCCTGATGTTGCAGATGTGGATGCGACGTCTGAGGCAGAGCGGGAGCTGGATGACGACGAGGCTGCCTTCTCCTATATGCAGTTTTCAGACGGGTTCTAGCGAGCCTCGGTCTGTTGCGCGGGATCTATGGGATTACTATTTTGGGAACTGAAATGATGTAACTTGTACTTATAATTTTGATAAATAACACTTTTACACGATCTGGTTGTATATGAAATTCAGGGACTTACACTTGTACACAGATTTTACTATAAGTCTTCCGCTTGCTTTATTCACTTATCCCTGAATCATATCTGCGTTTTGGCTTAATCTATCCCATGTTTATGTGCTAATACAGTCAACATACATCATTCATTAATTATGTTGCATAAGTGATGTTTTGGAACTCGGGAGCTGAGTTATGCTCGACCCCCGAATTTCAGGGCGTTACAGATTAGCTGCAGACAGGTTACATCACCAAGTTCTGTGAGACCCACTATGATGTATGTGTTATATCCATACTGTTCATTCATTGGAGATATTAATTTAAGGCATGAGACAAAAAATGAGTTAGATCTAAAGCTGGAATGTACCCACCACATAGAGTGACGCCCACCATTAAAAATTTCTAAGTGGCACAAAAGTTTTCGATCAAGTTGAAATTTGTGTTTTCCCTTCTTTCATGTATGTCTTAACTTATGAATAAGTTGAATCTCAGATAAATATCATAGTGGGCCTTAGGAAGGTTTCAAGATCGCATGCATGGCTTTCGCAGAAATTATGCATGGGAGAGGTGGAGGGATATTTTAATAACCTGTTGCACTGGTTTTGTTTCTTCAGTTTTCCTATAAAATTTCCTCGTCTGTTTAAAATTTTCAGCATCTGATGTATAATGTGCCGCCAACACTCAACCTTATGGAAAGTATAATATGGTGGAGCGTATAGTACCTTTCACTCACACATCCTACACATGCCTGCGCACTCACACCACAATGGGTGCTGCGACCCATGACATCACGTTGAAACTCTTGTGAATCTATCACTGAGCAATACAGATGATCAACTGTATTCAGCGTGATAAGGTCAACCTTTTTAACGGCTAGGATGTCCTACACGTGAGACAAGCCGGTGGGGAAAAAATGTTTGGTAAGGTAAGTTGATGGTACCGACGGTAGTACCTGATCATTTCTCATTGTAAAATACCAATTCTTCTTTCATTGCATGGGACGCAGCCGGATAGGCTTCCACGCACGGAAGCGGATTGGCTGGTGTACCACACACCAGCTATGTAGCTGCTGTACGTACGTGTCGTGCGCGTAAAGGGGCACTGACGCTCCTCCAGCTCCGAGTTGTATGAACGGTTCAAAGGAGATCAAAGTAACATGGCTCCACACTGATGTATTTATTATATCTGCAGCATTCATATATTTTTAGAGATCACTTTAGGTCATTATCCAAAAAATGAATCATATCCAAAGATCATCCACACCACAAATAGCAGCAGAGATAATGATTCTCACAGTTAAGAGATTTGTACGGCCCACCATATATTTATTTTTCATCCAATCCGTTCATAAGGTCGCAAAGGCCTGAATTAAGAGGAAAAAAATTCATATTGATCCAAAACTTCTATGGCCCCAAAAATGATTTTAATGGTAGATGTTCAATCCCCTACTGCTTTTTGCAGTGTGGTCCACTTGATAGTTGGATATATCTTATTTATCGTCTCAAGCCTTAAAAGGAGCTTGTCAAATGGAAGGACGGTTTAGATATGACACATATCTCGTTATCAGACCCACAGGGCTTGCTGAAGTCAACACAGCAGCTAAATAGCTGTGAGGTACACAAGCCAATCCGCTTCCTCCACGCACCCAATAAATACAAGTGGGTCCCATATCATAATGAACCCATAACCCAAATGTAGAATTGGCCGCCAATGATCCGGTGATCCAGACCGTTGGGGTTCACTTGGACGGGATTTCCTAGAAATCATCAAGATAAGAAGACGCTGGATGTTCAATTTCTGAAAATTTTCTTTCTTTTTAACAATCTGTTATTAGGTCTTCCAATTTGGGAGATTTTCATACATCCCACCATGGTACCAGTTGTACGGAGCAAATTTACTGAGTCCCCCTTGCTATTGCTGCATTGGGAACCGATGTCTAGTGTTACCCGGGTAAATCCCCGGTGGTTATCATACCCTTGCCATGTGGGGCCCAAGTTGATGGTGCTTTCTCTATATCCACGCCATCCATTCGTTTTACTTTATAATCTCGTGGGTCATGAAACTGGAAATAGCGGTGAATGACTAGTAAAATTCTTTTCGTGGGCCACAGAAGTTTTGGACCAAACTGATCTTTATATTATCCCTTCATCCAGGTCTGTGTGACCTCATCAACATATTTGGTAGAGAGGAAACATTACGGTGGGATTAATATGTGCCCTAAGAAGTTCTTAACGGTGAATGTTCAATCACCATAGTTTTCTGTGGTGTGGTCCACCTGATATTTGGATCTGTTTAATATTTTAGAACACATCCTAAACGAGGCTGGAGAAACATATGGATGGCGTGGATTTACATCATTTATGTGGGCCCCACGTTAAGGGTAACACTTGATCCGATCCCCAGCTCTATAGAATCTTACAAGTTTGATGGGGACACAAGCGACCATTGAGCTTCAGTATTCATACACGCACGTCTCTACACATCACTCTAATATTCAGGTACATGTGCGAATGTGTGACACCATGTGCCAGATCCAAGCCGTTCATCAGGTGTAATGTGCAGTTGGAGAACCTCTGACGGCAAAAGTTTGTTTGGTCCTCTCAACAAGTTTGGGGCCATATTTTATGAATTATTTAAACGTTATGCAAAAGAAAGTGGTCAAAATTCAAAATACATTTATAATCCTAACGAGTGGAACAGTTTATTTTTTGCCCATTGACCTGATGAACGGTTTGGATCTAAGAAATGGATCACATTGGGATGCGTCTTTGTGGATGCATTTCTTATGGATTTAGCAAGCCTTATGAAATAACATCTCGGGATGTTTATCAAGGAATTATCCTTTGTAGCCACTTCGTTAGTGAATGCCATCGGACGCAGGGTTGGACAGGTCGATCACTTTCTTCCTTAAGGGAATAAGTGCTCCCAATTCAGGGAGCTTCGCTGAACTCCTCACATAGATATTTGGAAAATAAGAAAATAAAAATAAATTTTAAAATTTTTAGTGATACCAAACCCGAAGTTTCACAATCAAACTCCCTAAAATTCGTGATCGTCCAATTGAAGAGATCGATCAAAGGTCAATGCACCAAGGGTCTCTGTTCGCAGAATCCGTTCACATAACTGTTAACTGGAATTCTTTAAAAATAATAATAATAAATAAATAAATAAAAATAAAAAAGAGGAAGAAGAAGAAGAAACGTGGTCGGAGTTTTATACAACATCACAGCTAAGTATATACCACTTTGCAGTCATGATTCTAAAGTCTTAGGACGCGACTTGGTGAAGTGATCTGTCGTGTCGAGAGAGATCTGGTACACGTTAGTGGAGCCGTGCGAGAATGCAACAGTCATTAGAGACTTAACGGACGTTAGGGCTGGATTCGGGGTCGTAGCTACCTCTCTCCTTCGTATCTCTTTCTCTCGATTCCGGCGTCGGAATCTCATTTCCCGACAGAAATTCCCCGACTTCTCCTCGATCCATCGTGCATATCGAATAAAAAGAGAAAGGGCAGCTCCTGACAAAATTTCGGCGAACGCTATCGGATACCGATCTGAAAACAGACGATTTCGAAACTTGAATCGGGTTTTTTTCTCGTTCGATCCTGGCGAGGATAGCTGAGGACGAAGATCTCTCGGAACAGAGTGTCAATCTGCAGACGGAAGGAGAAGATGACAAAGGATCTTCGATTTTGAAGAGGAAGGGCATGGAACTCGGAATATCATGAGGGATTTGGTCGGGAAAGAGAGAGGTAGAGAGACGAAGGAGAGAGGGGCTGCGACCCCGAACCCAAGCCCTAACGTCCGTTAGTCTCTAACGGCTTGTTGTGTTCTCGCACGTGCTTCCCTCTCGCACGGCTTTGCTTACGTGGACTAATGCTCTCCCGAAACATCAGGGTCCCACCCACTTGGCTGGTTCCGGTCTCACCAAAGTCATGTCCGAAGTCCTTCGACCAGAGTAGTAATTACCAACTGTTCACAACTGCTAGTGTCATCTGAAAAATATATAACTAGAAGGGAGCCGGACTTTTCCGGTTCCCAACTGCTGGAACTTTTAAGAAGTAAACTGAAGATGGAATTTCAAAATCAAAGGACTTCCCAACATACGACCTTATTGCAAAGCTGAGTAGGGCCAGCATAATAATACAATAACATTTCACCTTTAAATAGTAGGATACAGTTGATGAAATAATTAAAAATATTCTCACTGTTACACCCTTTTCAGGTAAAGGTAGGAAACTAGTGAAATGAGAGAGAGAGAGAGAGAGTAACACTTCAGCTTTACACAGTAAGATACAATGATGAAATACTTAAAAATAACATTCTCACTGTTACACCCTTTCCAGGTAAAGCTAGGAAACCAATGAAGAGAGAGAGAGAGAGAGAGAGAGAGAGAGAGAGTAACACTTCAGCTTTACATTGTAAGATACAATGATGAAATACTTAAAAATACCATTCTCACTGTTACACCCTTTCTAGGTAAAGCTAGGAAACCAATGAAGAGAGAGAGAGAGAGAGAGAGAGAGAGAGAGATTACCAAGGACTAGCCACATCAGATGAACTTAGAAGTTCTTCCAGATAATCTATCCCTAAAACCTCCAATTCTAGTACATTCTCTATCCTCATGTCTGCCTCTTTCTTTTTCCTGATCATGGGCTTCCTTCTCATGGAGTGCCTTTTCTTGAGGGCAACCACAGGGGAAACTAAATCATCACCATAAGATAATCCGCGGAGTGACTGTTGGACTTGCTCCACTGGAAAATTCAGGATGGCCATGGAACCCCGCGTTGAAAACGCAGCCTGATCATAGGCCAGCGCAGCTGCTTCTGCGCTATCAAACGTCCCCAGCCAAACCCGAATCCCGTTCCTAGTCGAGTCCCTTATCTCGGCCGCAAATTTGCCCCAAGGTCGTCTGCGGACGCCGCGGTAGCACTTCTGCTTGGCCTTTTCCTTGTCTTTGATCTTCGAGTTCACCTCTTCTTCCTTAATCCGCGTCGAGAAGAGGGAGTTCGATGGCTCTCTGGGGGCCTCCGCAAGCATGTCGAAGAGGAGCATCTCCTCAGAGTCGTTCTCGTTGAAGGGGAGCTCTTCTTCCTTGAAGGTGATCCCATCCCAAGAGAAAGATTCAGCCGACCCGGACGAAGATGCTGGTGAGAATTCGGAGTTTTGGAATTGAAAGAAATTGCAATCCATTTTGACTGAGATTGAGAGAAATTTTCAAAGTCCTTACTGTCTTAGCCACTCGTTATTTTTGTTTGATGCATTTGAAGGGTCCCCGTTAAATACCCAAATCAATGAAGATATTAGAAGTAAAAAATAAAAATAAATAAATAAATAAACAAAGCATGACGAGAGATTCATAAAAGGGAAATGATGTCACTGAAGGATGAAAAAGACACCAACATGGGAAAAGGAGATGTTTTCATCCGTGGGTGGGGCAAGGTGAGCCACGAAATCACCCGTGGATAGTCAATGACGCACGGCGGCCGGTCAGCGTTCTGCTGCATCGGCAAGCGTTCTGCTGCATCGGCAATATGAACTCATCCGGTCCATCTTTGAGCCGGTTCAATTCAAATCATTTTGGCCATTGAATGGGAGTTTTATATTAGACAAAATGGGCCAGCCTCCTGTGATTGTTCACAACCATTTTAACTACGGATGGATAGTTTTATTGCAATCCAAACCATCCAAATTGCAGAAGCAAAGGTGTTACTACAATACACCGTAGTGGAACAGGTGTGGACATATCTACTGGTTTATCTGATGGTGGAGCAATGAACCATCGTTCCAGACCGTTCATATGATGGAATCCATTGTGGGGACATGCCTCAAAAGTCACTGCAATGGGTCGATCTTAACCTTCCAATAAGCTGCTTGTAGAAAGATGGTCAATTAACAAAATATTACATAAGTGTACGTTCAGTTAATACAATGCACTAAGATACAAAAATGGGTTCCACCCCCAAAACCCATCATTACTCCTCCCCATGCCTTAGAATCTAATCATGGTACATGTCCACCTTATTCTACACATACATTCAATGCATATCTGGTTTTACGCCACATCACTTAAATGACCAATTGAAACACTCATTATCATCATCCATCATGCATCACGTACAACCCATAATCATTATCCATTCACTAACCAATGCATGCCTAGATTTCTTCCACCTTGGCCAATACATACTTATAACCATCCACCTTATCCATTCACTAACCATAATATACATCACCTTCCACCTCACTTCTAGCACCAATAAAACCCCATAAACTTATCACATCATCTTACCACCTCAACCACTCATTCTCTTTAAAAGAGTAGGAGATCTCTTACACTTATACTTTTAATACACTTAAAAATTTCTGAGATTTTAAGATAGTGTAAGAGAGATTGGGGACAAGGTGTGGCCCACCATAAAACCTAGAAGTTGTGGACTACACATTATCATCCAACCATCCATCCATTTGAGGTGAGTCTACACCCCTCCTTTCATCCTCATCTTTCTTCCTTTTATAATTTTTTGTGTGTAGGGCCCACTAGTGTGGAGCCCCTGTGTGCATATATTATTAACCATGGTAGTCAGCAAGGTGGCCCATATCAGTATGGCCCACCATGATAAACATTATATCCACGCCCTACACATGTAATCCCTTTTTAAATTTGGATAACAACTAGTAAAAATTATATAAAATAAATCATGCTAAGATTTGAGTTGAAACTTGGTAATAATATGAACCATAATATGAGCTAACTCCAGTCAAATCTGGTAGCTATCTAACGGTCGAAGCATCTGTGGCATCAACTTAACTTGGTTGTTATCTAGCAGCACGCAGAGAGTTTTAATTTGCCAAAACCAGACCCATTTTGCTTATTTGAATGAATACATTAGAAATATATATGCTGTTGGCTTCATAGCAAATCAAAGTAACTTTTCAACAGTATATAATAAGCTTCGATCAAAGTTCGGACGACTGAGATCTTGTCCTTGTACAAAAATGTATCTAAGAGCTTGTTGTGACTATTCTTGTATGGGTCATACCCGTGATTCCAACGGTCAAATGTATATGTTATTTTTTTATTAACATACTTGATATAGTTGATAATAATATGTACGTCTCTATAGTCAGATTCTTTCATGATAGAATTCAGGAAACTCTGGACCGATAAATACTTCCGGAAGGATAAACTATGAATTGTTATATGTGGTCTGGATGGATCCAATGTCCTGTATGGTTGGAAATATACATTTAGCAAAAATGATATATTCTCAAACCATCCATTGGCTCAAAATTTTCAAGAGAGAATCAAATCATAAAGATTTGATTAATATATTCCATGTGCTACTTGATGTGTATGTTAAATATATATTGTACATAACATTCATCCTCTTATTGACCCACTTGGGTATGAGACCACTTTTTATTTACATATTTTATTGGTTCATCCAATCTGAAAACCCATGTTCATTATTGTGTGTGTCTTATCATGGTTTGCTAGCGTGTGGGCCCCACTTGCCATTGGATATATTTCATTTTCT
Organism: Magnolia sinica; assembly: GCF_029962835.1. Taxonomy (NCBI): domain Eukaryota; kingdom Viridiplantae; phylum Streptophyta; class Magnoliopsida; order Magnoliales; family Magnoliaceae; genus Magnolia; species Magnolia sinica. The sequence continues at coordinate 59,447,303 of NC_080589.1, read as the reverse complement.
TTGCACTTTCTGTTTGCTGAAATGATTCTATGTACCTAGCTGTATTGCATGTAGGCCTCTTTAACACCTTGTAGTGGGCCTCACACTCTGTAGTTAAGGGTCTCACTATGGGGGATGTTTAATTCTTATATTAGTGAGCTGGAATGTTCCACCTTTTTTGTCAGGAATGATCCCCAAGTGTTTGGAAAGTGGGTCGAAAGTTGTGATAGACTCCATTGCTAAGAACTGTCTAACTGTCTGATTATTTGTGTTTTGTACTAACTTTGGTCCTTTGTAGTGGACCTGACACAGAAGATATGAGTAGGCCACTACTTATAACCTTTAACCTATACCAATGAATAAAGAAATTATATTTTTCTTGGGCCAAATCAAATCCCACATGATGGGAGAGTGGATCTCAAAATGGGGCCAGGCACAGTTGTGCAAAAAATTCTATGAAGAAAATTAAAATACCATTATTTGACCCTGTACCAAATATTATGTGTGCATAACTAGTTGGTCTCAACTTATATTATTGAAGCCAATATATAGTACTATGAAGGGTGCTTGACGGCACACTAAAAAGTGGTCCCTTGTGATCATGGGACGTACTTAAAATCGGGCCATGTTTCCTGCACATTTCTTCCAAGTACCTATGTTTAGGCCATCACCTTAAATTGTATACACCCAACCAATGAGGCCAGCCTTATACCTTTAAATCCCATACATAAAGTAATAATCATATGGAGACCTGAAGGAGATGTATAATGTGTTGTGGAGATGTACTAACAGATGATGAAGGATGTTGTCTCACTTTTATATGAGGATGGTGGATTACTCATGTGTGATATGTTTGTGATTTCTAGTGGAGATGTCTTATGTGTTGTGGATCTGTACTACTGGATGATGAGGAATGTTGTCCCACTCTTATGTGAGGATGGTGGATTACCCATGTGTCGTATGTTCATGATTCCTGGTGGAGATGTACTATGCATTGTGGAGATATACTCGTGAAAATGAGGGATGTTCAGTATTTGACTCATGCATTCATCCATCCATTATCTACTCGGGCTGGTGGCACATAACTAAATCATTATGTGCACCTTCACAATGACTACTATTTCAATTAGGTATGAGACAAACTTGAGATCAGGAGTTTACCACATTGAGTCTACCTATCCAAATCAGGTATGCGACTATTTTTGATAGAAGTTCTCTGTGAGAGAGCCCACGACCTATGATACCGCGTACTATCATCCCAACTACACACGCCATTTTTTCCATTCCTTTCCCATCGTATGCCCTATCGTAGAATAGGGAATTAATTGTCTTATACATGATGATTAGATAATCTCCTTATTCATGGTCACTCGTTCAAGTGGTATGCTTAACATTGATGACATGTTCATGATAAACTTTCTAGCTTTAATAACATGCTTGATTGATTGCATGCTCACCTATGATAACATGTTCAGTTGATAAAATGCCTATGGTTGTTTTGGATGTCTTTACGGGCTGGAGCACCGTGACATGCCATGTTTTACACTCGATACGCAGTAAACTCACGAGCTATGGTTTGCTCATATAGATGATTTACACCCTTTTTCAGGATGCATGAAGGAGCTATAGGGGCTTTGTTATCTTCTCCCTTATTGTTGAGCTGATGCACCATCTTATGTGCAACATGTTGAACATGTTCGATTCTTTGATATGCGTTCATATCATATATATGATGTGTAACTGCCTAATCATATTAACTATTCAGAGAAAAAAATCCCTCTACCATGATCTGGGTTTGGTATACGGGAAGTTCGCTAATCTTTCACCAAGTCCAGTAAGTGGCGAGGAAGTTGCTTTAACCCAAGCTCAGTACTTGGGAAGTAGTAATGCTTAGCTTCTGAATTTGGGGCGTGACACTAACAGGCCGGGATTCCCTTTGGAAGGACCATCAACATTAATCTTTATCCAACCACTACTTGGTCTATCACATTTCAAGATCGAGATTTTGCATGGGTGAGGCCTTGGAAGGGCGAGGTTGAGAAACACCATCCTTGTAGGGAGTAGACTGTCTCTAATAGGAGGAAGGTATGGGCTGATATTCATGAGACAACCTCGAACCTAGTTGATTGTCCTCGCGATTCTCACTAGTTTTCGATGAATTTAAGAGCTTAATTGATATATTAACATATGTTTTTTGCATGCGATGTGATTTCGGAAGTAAGTATGAAAATGTGCTCAAAAGGATGAAATAAAGCTCAAAAGAAGATAAAATGAAGAGTTAAAAATTTTAAGGTCATGAAAAAAGATTTGAAGCACCAAAGGACCAAAGAAACCAAGTCAAGAAGGAAGAAAAATTGAAGATTCAAAGTGAAGTTGTAATGAGAAGAAATTAAGAGACTTTTGATCCCATCAAGTGCAGTTTGATGCCATCAAGTGGATTTCGATGGGAATTCAATCCCTCAAGCATAAATTGAGAATCTCTAGGATTTTCCAAAAAGGTTGCTAGCTAGTTTCCATGTTTATACTCGATGCAACAGAAGAAGCTTCGATCACATCGACAAACTTTTGAATCTTTGAAAACCGTTGTTAGACAATTTACATATTTCTACTCAATCCCTCGAGCAGTGCTTTGATGCTGTCGACTACTGTTTGATGGGAGAAGCAGCAAGCATGTAAATTTTAAGTTGGTTTGCGATTTTTCTGAGGCTGTGCGAAGCATGGCTATCCAAAACTATAACTTAGAGTCTCTAAAATGAGTCTCAGTATCTTTCTAGGGTTTAGAAGTGGGAGATTGAGAAGAAGATGCTTTTCCAAGCCCATTCTTTCATCCAAACTTCAAGTTCTAGTTGGATTTTTTTATTTTTTTTATTTTTTTTATTTTTACTTTTTGATTTTAGTTCAATCATATCTATGATGTTCTAATCTCTTAGATAAGGCTAATGGATAAACCTTTAGATAGATATTTGATATTTAATTCATTTTCACAAAAAGTTATTAGTTTTTCATGTTGAAATATGATTAGATGTGATTGAATTTTCAGATTAGAGAAGAAATCAATTTACAAAATTGATATTTCTATTGTGGCTTTTGAGTGCAATAAATGCTTTTAATTCCTTGCGATTGATTATTTAGATCTTCATGAGAGATCAACATATCGTAATTCTAATCTATGTTGGATGTTTGTGATTGATTTTACTGCATTATCTTCTAATTAAAATAGATTGAAATCCAGTTCTAGTTAAGTTATCAACTCGAGAAAGCAAATTAAGTTCAAGTTCTGTTGACTGAGGATTCCTGTTCACTCCCCAAGTATAGGGTTGTGATGTAGTAATAAACTCGGTAAGACCGAGGTCGAATCCACAGGGACTGATACCTGTACGTTATCTGGAACCAAGTAGAACTAGAACTAGTCTAAGATGCGATCTAAAACAAATAGAATTTAGGAAATAATTGTGGAATAATTATCTAAAACTTTAAGTAATTCAGAGGAAGGAAACTAGGGATTCAGAGGATCCACTTGTAGGGATCAGGGAGATCTTATGCCTGCATCAATAATTATGAAATTTAAACTGAACGTTACTTGATCTAGTTTTTAAGAGATGAAAAGTATATGAATTAGAATGGATTCCATCATCTAACCATGCCCAGGAGGCAAAGTAAACAACAGAATTAAACTAATTATCAACCAACCAACAACGTATGAAGATCAGGAAGGGTACTGTCATCCTACCATGCCCATGGAACATTGATGAACAACAGGGCTTTCTGACTTCATAATCACAAAAAAAAAGGGAGGAAATACTCAAAGCCATTGCAGATCTATTGTAATTTCAGTCACAACACACCATTAAAAACTGAAAGTATTCCTTTAATTAAACGAGAATCAAATTCAGTTCATGAATTGAAATCAAATTAAAGGCAATGAATAAAATCCCCCATCTTACTACAAGCTTCACCTCTTAGCCCTAGCTAAGAGGTTTAGCCACTCATGATTAGCCTAAACCCAAAACAAATAGAAAGAAAAAAAAAATGAAAAAGAGAAGAAAAATAAAGAGAAGAAAATAAAAAAAAAACTTCTTATCTTTAACCTCTCATCTTTCCTCTCTCTCCGTTTTCTTCCTGACGTCCAGCCACTCTCTCTCCGTTTTCTTCCTGACGTCCAGCCACACACGCAGCAGCCCCCAGACCGTGCTTCTCTCTCTCGTTCTCTTTTTTTTTCCTCCTCACGCTGCCCAAACAAAAAACCGACCCTCTTGCTCCTTGTCTCCTCCTCTTATATAGCCAGGAGGTTGGTGCTGGAGCCTACTTTACGCAACGAAGAATCAGTGAAGCTTTCGCAGCTTCTTTCGCAACCGCGTGCGAAACAAGAACGCGACAGCTTCTTGGTAAGAATGAAACTCAATAAAGCAGGGCTTTTTGCATGATCCGATCCGGCCAGACTTCTTGGCATTGGTCAGTTGTCCCCTGGGATGAGTTTTCACGGTGCTGATCGCATCAGAGAGTAGCCCGCTGATCACAGAATGGCCCTGATTGGCCGGGTGCGCGCGGCCTGCGTAAACAGGGCCTGAGATTATCGGCGCTGGACTCTCGGTGGGGCCCACTTACCTTGTCGTTTGAGAAATCCAAACCGTCCACCAGATTCCCTTAAAAATTTCAGTCGAGTATGGGTCGTTTGGATCAGTTTTGGTGCGGCCCAGAGAATTTTTCTTGCTACCGTTTGTTCTATGTTTGAACGGCTGGAACCCTATCATTACTGTTTCTTCGCATTTTGCCACCTAGGCCTTAGTGGCATGGGCCATACGAAACTCATGGACGGTCCGGATCAGCTCATTGCATCACGGTGGTGGGCCACAACACTCACCCGCAGCCTCTGTTTCTTCCGCAGGATGAAGTCGAGTTGGAGAGGGAGAGCTCGGTCAATGGACGGTTTGACCGAGCTCTGCGTTGCCGTGCACGGCCAGTGCACCTGTACATCATGCACACTCATCTCATATGGGGTCTACGTATGAAGTTTTTGAGAAATCTGCACCGTCCATCTGGTTCTTCACATGATTTAAGGCGCTGAAATCGAAGATGAGGTGTATCCAGAGATCAGGTGGGCCCCAGATCAGTAATTTGTGGGCTGATCTGTCCGTTGGGCTACTTTCACAGTGATCCAGGAGCTGAAATTTTACGTGTACGGTTCATTTATGGTCCTCAGGCCGCGTGTGGAGTTTTGAACTGATCAGATGGTGGGAACCCTATGATCTTGCATTCTGGACACTTTTCAGGCCACTTGAGCTTCAATTTCTCGGTTTTCTTGGATCTCTGGTGTTGATCTTGGTCCCCTGGAGTCTGGCCCTTGTCATGGTGATTCCTGAATGTTAAATCCATATTTTTAGCCTTCTATTTCAATCCATGCTTGTAAATGCGTCCTGTATTACAAATACAATTAAAACATGCCGTCAAACAGTATCATATTCGTAAAATTGGGTAATTACTGGGGTCTGATATGCAATATTTGACCCTCAACACAACCCCCAACCAGCATTTTGCTAGTCCCGAGCAAAATATGCGAAAAATGAATTGAGAATTACATGACAAGTTATAAACTCGAGTGATTTTTGCAGAGTAATCCAGATATGAGAATTTTTTTTTAGATTCATGACTGTTGGATATTATTTTCTCCTAGACTCCAGCACACGGTAAACGTCATAATCAAGTTCAAAGTATTATTCCATTAATTAGAAAAATTCTAACCATCGAGATCTATGAATGTATAGTCTAATCTCGACTTGTCAACATTAAGATTCACCTTGATATTTAAGGATATCATTGGTAACAACTAAGAGGATTCACGATAACTCAACTTAGCTTACACATTATCTTTTTATTCTTTTAATTTTTTGATTTTTTGATTTTTTTTTTCATGAGAAGTAATGCCAAGAAGAGAGATCAGATCCTCACCTATAGGGAGCAAACCTAAGGTAAAGACTGTACACCCAACTTTTTCACATATCATTCATGGGGAATTAAATCTACACCTATAGGGAGCAAACCTATGGTAAAGACTGTTCGTCCACTCCATTCAATTTTCCAAGTTGGTTCCTTTCATGTTTAGTGATTAACAAGTTAATCTTTCAATATCAAACTGAAACCTTAATATGCACGCGAGATGTGTCCTGCGAATTCATGACTCAATCAATGTTTACAACTTTTAATAATGGATTAACAATTCAAACTTAGCTATGAAATAGATAACTGAATCCAAGAGTCATAAAGTACCAACATCACGCATCTTGTAGTTCTAAATCCAAGATGGCCGTCAAAATCGCTTCTAATTCATATGAAATTCTAGAAAAATTTAAAAATTTCCACAATTTTTGCTCAAGACCACTGATTAAGAAACCTAATCTCCCACCCCCAACCAAAATCTACATTGTCCTCAATGTAAAAGAAATAGGCATGCAATGCACATGGGACAAAATGAGTAAATGAGAAGTAATGGGAAGATAGTACCTGGATGATGCATAGAGAGACACTTTCCAAGAGATCACAGCATGGGCGTCGGTCAGCACGAGAGAAAAGGCAACAAAAATAACACAAAATAAAATCCTACCTATACCACTTTCTTAGGTGCTCTCGATTGCATTTAGTGTATGCAACAAGCCTTTAAACCCCTAGGTTACCCCTAGTGGACGAGTTGTAGTCTCGTGAGGGTTTGCAGTAATGTTACCCACAAACATTGAACTGATTAATGAAAAAAATGACATGGAATGAAAATTTGGGTTGCGTCCTAGGAGCGCTAAGTTTAACGTCTTCAACTAGACAAGAATGGACCATGAATTAATCAATCTTGATAACCTGGGTCCGACTAAGAGATTAATCCTGGTAAACAGGATCAGTCAGAGGCATGGACATGTCCTCTGAATCAAATTTCTCGATAAATGGTTTCAATCGATGTCCATTGACTTTAAACTCCTTGCCATTGTCGGGATCTCTTATCTCAACGGCCCCATGAGGAAAAACAGTAACAACAATGTAAGGGCCGGTCCAACGAGATCGAAGCTTACCCGGGAAGAGATGTAATCGAGAATTGTACAAAAGGACCTTCTGACCAGGCGTGAATGATTTTCGCAAAATGTGTTGGTCATGAAATGCTTTCATCTTGTCCTTGTAAATTCTCGAATTATCGTACGCATCATTCCGGATTTCTTCAAGTTCATTCAATTGAAGTTTGCGTAGCGAGCCAGCGTTGTCCAGATTGAAATTAAGATTTTTGATCGCCCAGTACGCTTTATGTTCCAGCTCCACAGGCAAGTGACAAGCTTTCCCATAGACAAGTCTAAAGGGAGACATTCCAATAGGGGTTTTAAAGGCAGTACGGTATGCCCATAAGGCATCGGTCAAACGGATTGACCAATCCTTACGATCTGGGTTAACCGTTTTCTCCAAAATGTGTTTGATCTCCCTATTGGAAATCTCAGCTTGTCCACTTGTCTGTGGATGGTATAGGGTGCTCACCTTATGAGAGATACCATATTTCTTCATTAAGCTCTCAAATGGTTTATTACAAAAGTGTGAGCCCCCATCACTAATGATGGCTCGAGGCGTTCCGAATCGAGAAAGGATGTTCTCTTTTAGGAATTTAATGACCGTGCGATGGTCATTCTTTCGACACGGAATCGCTTCGACCCATTTAGTGACATAATCCACGGCGAGCAAAATATACAAATTCCCAAACGATTGGGGGAATGGTCCCATGAAATCGATGCCCCAGCAATCAAATGCTTCGATGATAAGAATGGGATTCAAAGGCATCATATTTCGACGGGACAATGCTCCCAATTTCTGACAATGCTCACAAGCTTTGCAAAACTCATGAGTGTCCCTAAACATAGTGGGCCAGTAAAAGCCGCACTGCAGAATCTTAGCCGTGGTCTTTTTAGCAGAAAAGTGACCACCACAGGCCTCTGAGTGACAGAAGGAGATGACGCTCTGATGCTCATCGTCTGGTACACATCTCCTTAGAATTTGGTCTGGGCAATATTTAAATAAATAAGGATCATCCCAGAAAAAGTTGCGCACCTCGGTGAAAAATTTCTTCTTATCTTGCGCAGTCCACTATGTCGGTATGGCACCTGTAGCAAGATAATTAGCAATATCAGCGAACCAAGGTGAGTGGGAGACTCTGAACAGCTGTTCATCAGGGAACATGTCGTTGATATGGGTCGCCTCAAGGGACTCAGAGGTATTAAGGAGAGAAAGGTGATCGGCCACTACGTTCTCTACTCCCTTTTTATCTTTAATTTCCAAATCAAATTCTTGGAGTAGAAGGATCCATCGTATCAAACGGGGCTTAGAATCATTCTTCGAAAGAAGATACTTAAGTGCCGCATGATATGTGTAGATAATGATCTTGGATCCGATCAAGTAGGACCTAAATTTGTCCAAGGCGAACACTACAGCTAAGAGTTCCTTTTCCGTAGTCGAGTAGTTCACCTGGGCAGAATTTAAAGTTCTACTTGCGTAATGAATGACGTAGGGCCGCTTATCTTTTCTCTGGCCTAGGACCGCTCCAAGAGCATAATCAGAAGCGTCGCACATAAGCTCAAAAGGAAGGCTCTAGTCGGGTGGCTGCATGATAGGTGCAGTGGTTAACGTGCCCTTAAGCTTGGTGAAAGCTTCCTGGCATTGCTCAGTCCACTCATACGGAGCATCCTTTTGAAGAAGATTACATAAAGGACGAGAGAGGAGACTAAAGTCCTTTATGAATCGCCTGTAAAATCCTGTGTGTCCTAAGAAGGATCGCACGTCTCTGATGTTCTTGGGTGGAAGTAGGTTAGAGATAAGATCAATTTTTGCTTTATCTACCTCGATTCCTTTGGACGAGATGATATGCCCAAGGACAATTCCCTTCTGAACCATGAAATGACACTTCTCCCAATTAAGTACCAAGTTCTTTTCTTCACATCTTTTCAGCACACATTTAAGACTTTCCAAGCACTTGCTGAAAGATGGACCGTAAACAGAGAAATCGTCCATGAAGACCTCTAGATATTGCCCTACCATATCAGAAAAAATACTAAGCATACATCGCTGAAAGGTGGCAGGGGCATTACATAGTCCGAATGACATCCTTCGATAGGCAAAGGTGCCGTAGGGGCATGTAAATATGGTCTTTTCCTGATCTTCAGGGGCTATCTCTATCTGGTTGTAGCCCGAATACCCGTCAAGGAAACTGTAATAGGAATGACCAGCTAACCTTTCCAGGATCTGATCAATGAATGGTAAAGGAAAGTGGTCTTTCCTCGTGACGGTATTCAACTTCCTGTAGTCAATGCACATTCTCCAACCAGTAGTGACTCTAGTTGGCACAAGTTCATTATTAGCATTGGCTACGATGGTGATTCCAGACTTCTTAGGGACCACTTGAGTTGGACTCACCCATTGACTATCAGATATAGGGTATATAATACCCACGTCCAGTAGTTTAAGAACCTCGGCTTTAACCACTTCATTCATGTTTGGATTTAGTCTACGTTGTGGTTGCCAAGCGGTTTTTGCATTATCCTCAAGATATATGTGGTGAGCACAAATCGAGGGATCGATTCCTTTGAGGTCCGCTATCGTCCATCCCAGGGCTCCTTTATGCTCAATGAGAGTAGATATAAGCATACTCTCCTGTTCTTTCTCCAGGTGGGCAGAGATCACCACCAGGTATGTCTCATCTTGACCCAAATATGCATATTTCAAATCAGAGGGCAAAGGTTTTAGGTCAAGCTTCGGCGGCTTGAGGTTAGACGGTAGAGGCACTACATCAGTTTGTGGTAATTCTTCAAATTGTGGCCTCCATCGGTTAACTTCAAGTACCGGTACAGTATCAAGCAAGGCGCACGTCTCCCTAATCATGTCATCATCAAAATCATGGGAGTGGGCCAGGCACGTCTCTAGATGGTCGGAGGATAAGGTCAGAGGTGTCGTATCTTCCACGAAAGAGTCAATCATGTTAATGTCGTGGAAATCGTCATCATCCTCTGAGTTGCTGCCGTTATTGAAAAAAATGTTTGACTCCAATGTCAAATTTCCAAAAGACATAGTCATGATACCATTCCTGCAATTGATAATTGCATTTGACGTGGCAAGGAATGGGCGACCAAGAATGACGGGAATCTGAGTGCTCATGTTATTGATGGGTTCGGTGTCCAGGATGATAAAGTCTACAGGGTAGTAAAATCTATCAACTTGGACCAACACATCCTCAATTATCCCTCTTGGTACACGAACAGAGCGATCAGCAAGTTGTAGTGTGGTTAGGGTGAGTTTTAATTCACCCAAACCTAACTGTTTGTATACCGAGTAGGGAATCAGATTGACGCTCGCTCCTAAGTCAAGAAGTGCGTGATCAATTCGATGGTTCCCGATTACACATGATATGGTTGGGCTACCGGGATCTTTGAATTTCTGCGGCACGTCTTGCTTCAGGATGGCACTCACTTTCTCAGTTAAGAAGATTTTCTTTTGAATAATTTTCCGTCTTTTGGTCGTGCATAAGTCTTTCAAGAATTTGGCATATGAAGGTATCTGTTTAACGACATCAAGTAGAGGAATGTTGACTTTCACTTGTTTCAACACCTCTAGTATATCCTGAGAGTTAGAGAGAGATTTTGGTGAAACCAACCGTTGGGGGAATGGAGCAACTGGCTTCTCTAGAAGTTCCGGTTCTACTTTTTGTGGGGCATCACTGGATCCATCATTGTTGTCCTCTTTTAGTTCTTGGGGCTTTTCGGGCCTAACCGGAAGAGTTTTATCAATGATTTTCCCACTCCTAAGAGTGGTGATGGATTTAGCATGCCCCATCTGATTTGAAGAGCTGGGATCATTATTCTCGTACTGCGGTTTAGGATTGGGGAGAGGTTGTGCAGGAAGCATCCCTTTTTCTATAACCGTCATACGAGAATCTATCTTTTGCATAAATTCTGTGATTCCTCGCATTGCCTGGGCCAGCTCTTGTATGGGATTTTGAACCGGTTCCTCTTGAGGTTTCACTTGATTTGGATTTTGATTGAAGAAACCTGGAGGAGTCGCCGTTTGTCCATTTCTCCAACTGAAGTTTGGATGATTTTTCCAGCCAGGATTGTATGTGTTGGAGTTAGGTCCAGTAAAAGGTCTTTGATAATTATTTACGGCATTGGCTTGTTCATTCAACACTCCTCGAAAGGCAGGTATTGTAGGACAGTTTTCAGTTGTGTGAATGTTGCAATCACAGATGCCGCAAACAATTTCATTGACCTTATCCTTCTTTCCTTCCATGGCCTCAACTTTCCTTATGAGTGTAGTCACTTTACACTTGAGATCATCCTCTTCTTTCAAGAGATATAATCCACCTTTTTCCTTTAATTGAGTCGGCCTAGACGTGGTGTTCGCCATTGGGTAATAGTCCCATGATTGTGTTTTTTCAGCGAGACTATCGAGGTAATCCCATACCTCGTCAACATCTTTGTTGATGAACTCTCCATTACACATTGTCTCGACCATTTGGCGCATGGAAGATGTCAGTCCATCATAGAAAAAATTTATAATGCGCCACGTTTCAAATTCGTGTTGTGGGCATGAACTGACCAAATCTTTAAACCTTTCCCAACATTGGAAGAATGTTTCATCTTCCTTTTGGGCAAAGTTCATGATCGCTTTTCTGAGGGTAATCGTTTTATGATGTGGGAAGAATTTTTTTATGAATTCCCTCTGCATATCGTTCCATGTGCCAATGGATCTAGGACGCAGTGAATGTAACCACGTCTTAGCTTTCTCTTTTAAGGAAAAAGGAAAGAGTTTCAGCCTAATTGTATCCTCAGATCATTAGGAAAACATAATGTAGCTATAATCTCATCGAACTCTTTCAAATGTAAATATGGACTTTCTGATTCAAGTCCATGGAATTTGGGGAGGAGTTGGATAACTCCTGGCTTGATGTTCATTTGTCCTGTGTTTTCAGGAAAAATCATGCATGAGGGCATACTCACTCCCGCCGGTTGTAGATAATCTCGTAAAGTACGAGGCGGGGGTGCCTGTTGCACCTCATTCTCATCTTGGGTATCCTCCACCCTGGGTGGAAGTGGAGGAGGTTGGTCTTCAGCCATAACCTCAGTTAACTCAGGGGATTTCGAGCGGTGTCTAGTCCTGCGATGGATAGTCAACCCCTCAACCAATCCTCCTTCAGTCAAGAGACGTCGAGTGTCGTCACGGGCCCACTTGGGCATGAAAACACTCGCAGCCCTCAATTAAAAACTTAACCCTAAGAAAGGAAAAGAAAAGCTAGAAAGAAAAAGAGAGTTGGAAAGAAATTACCAAATTGAAGCCCCTAAGTTAAGGACCTGCAAAATAAAACAAAATAAGTCAGTTTCTAAAAAGAGAAGAACGATCCTTTAAAAGAAAAATAACAGTAAATTAATTTCTAAAAGAAGGTATTCTTAAAAGAAAGTGAAAATTTCTAAAGTAAATTGGGGAAGATCTAAACTAGAAAGTAAATTATTAAAGGAGAACTAAAAAAAATAGAGAGTAGGGAAGGAGCTTACCGAATTAGGAATTTCTATCTTAAAGGCCTACAAAATAGGAAGGTTAGTTTCTAAACAAAAATTCTAAAGATAAATTAGGAAACAAATTAGATTCTAAGATTAGAAAGTTACTAAAAAAAAAATAAATAAATAAATAAAAGTAGAAAGTTAATTAAGAAATAACCTAGTTTCTAAGACTAAACTATTTCCTACAGATGAGAGGATACTAGAATTAGAAAATTTCTAAGATTTAAACCTTAATTCTAAAAACAGAAAAAGTAGAGAATTTAGGAAAGAATTACCAATTTAGAAGTTTATGTCAGGATCCTACAAAATAGGAAACAGGTTAAGTTCTAAACATAGAATAAAAAAAATAAAATAAAATAAAAACTTTTATCCCAAAGTAAATCTTAATCCTAACCTAATTCTAAAACTAATTAATCCTAGAAAACGTAACCGTCAGTCCCCGGCAACGGTGCCAAAAACTTGTTCACTCCCCAAGTATAGGGTTGTGATGTAGTAATAAACTCGGTAAGACCGAGGTCGAATCCACAGGGACTGATACCTGTACGTTATCTGGAACCAAGTAGAACTAGAACTAGTCTAAGATGCGATCTAAAACAAATAGAATTTAGGAAATAATTGTGGAATAATTATCTAAAACTTTAAGTAATTCAGAGGAAGGAAACTAGGGATTCAGAGGATCCACTTGTAGGGATCAGGGAGATCTTATGCCTGCATCAATAATTATGAAATTTAAACTGAACGTTACTTGATCTAGTTTTTTAAGAGATGAAAAGTATATGAATTAGAATGGATTCCATCATCTAACCATGCTCAGGAGGTAAAGTAAACAACAGAATTAAACTAATTATCAACCAACCAACAACGTATGAAGATCAGGAAGGGTACTGTCATCCTACCATGCCCATGGAACAATGATGAACAACAGGGCTTTCTGACTTCATAATCATAAAAAAAAAGGAGGAAATACTCAAAGCCATTGCAGATCTATTGTAATTTCAGTCACAACACACCATTAAAAACTGAAAGTATTCCTTTAATTAAACGAGAATCAAATTCAGTTCATGAATTGAAATCAAATTAAAGGCAATGAATAAAATCCCCCATCTTACTACAAGCTTCACCTCTTAGCCCTAGCTAAGAGGTTTAGCCACTCATGATTAGCCTAAACCCAAAACAAATAGAAAGAAAAAAAAAACGAAAAAGAGAAGAAAAATAAAGAGAAAAAAAACTTCTTATCTTTAACCTCTCATCTTTCCTCTCTCTCCGTTTTCTTCCTGACGTCCAGCCACTCTCTCTCCGTTTTCTTCCTGACGTCCAGCCACACACGCAGCAGCCCCCAGACCGTGCTTCTCTCTCTCGTTCTCTTTTTTTTTCCTCCTCACGCTGCCCAAACAAAAAACCGACCCTCTTGCTCCTTGTCTCCTCCTCTTATATAGCCAGGAGGTTGGTGCTGGAGCCTACTTTACGCAACGAAGAATCAGTGAAGCTTTCGCAGCTTCTTTCGCAACCGCGTGCGAAACAAGAACGCGACAGCTTCTTGGTAAGAATGAAACTCAATAAAGCAGGGCTTTTTGCATGATCCGATCCGGCCAGACTTCTTGGCATTGGTCAGTTGTCCCCTGGGATGAGTTTTCACGGTGCTGATCGCATCAGAGAGTAGCCCGCTGATCACAGAATGGCCCTGATTGGCTTTCACGAACGCCCATAACAGGGCAGCGCTGACGCGTGGTGGGGCCCACTTCACTTGTGTTTTAGGAAATCCAAACCGTCCACCAGATTCCCTTAAAAATTTCAGTCGAGTATGGGTCGTTTGGATCAGTTTTGGTGCGGCCCAGAGAATTTTTCTTGCTACCGTTTGTTCTATGTTTGAACGGCTGGAACCCTATCATTACTGTTTCTTCGCATTTTGCCACCTAGGCCTTAGTGGCATGGGCCATACGAAACTCATGGACGGTCCGGATCAGCTCATTGCATCACGGTGGTGGGCCACAACACTCACCCGCAGCCTCTGTTTCTTCCGCAGGATGAAGTCGAGTTGGAGAGGGAGAGCTCGGTCAATGGACGGTTTGACCGAGCTCTGCGTTGCCGTGCACGGCCAGTGCACCTGTACATCATGCACACTCATCTCATATGGGGTCTACGTATGAAGTTTTTGAGAAATCTGCACCGTCCATCTGGTTCTTCACGTGATTTAAGGCGCTGAAATCGAAGATGAGGTGTATCCAGAGATCAGGTGGGCCCCAGATCAGTAATTTGTGGGCTGATCTGTCCGTTGGGCTACTTTCACAGTGATCCAGGAGCTGAAATTTTACGTGTACGGTTCATTTATGGTCCTCAGGCCACGTGTGGAGTTTTGAACTGATCAGATGGTGGGAACCCTATGATCTTGCATTCTGGACACTTTTCAGGCCACTTGAGCTTCAATTTCTCGGTTTTCTTGGATCTCTGGTGTTGATCTTGGTCCCCTGGAGTCTGGCCCTTGTCATGGTGATTCCTGAATGTTAAATCCATATTTTTAGCCTTCTATTTCAATCCATGCTTGTAAATGCGTCCTGTATTACAAATACGATTAAAACATGCCGTCAAACAGTATCATATTCGTAAAATCGGGTAATTACTGGGGTCTGATATGCAATATTTGACCCTCAACAATTCCTGGATCCTTAGTTTCCTTTATTACTTGTTTAAACCCTCTACTTATTTTCCCCTATATTAAAAGCCTAAAAAATTGTTTAACTTTCACTGTGCTCTCACTAATTCCATGTTGTTCAACCCCAAACTCCCAAATTTATTACTATGACGCGGTCTTACAATTGGGATTACCTAATTAGTTTTTCGCGTCGTTGCCGGGGAAATTACGCTGAGAATACTTAGGTTTAGTTTAGGGTATTGTCTTCTAGTTTTAACCTAGAGTTTTATTTTTAGGATTAAATTATAGAAGTTCTAGTTTTAGTGTATAGATTCTTTTCTACTAACAGTGTTTTGTTTTCTACTTTATAGCATCTTTACTCCTAGTTCTTTAATACTGGTAACTTCATTCTTCTCTACTCCTAATTACTTCTAGTTTATTCTATTTGCTCTATGAGTTTTATTTTTGTTGTATGATTTATTTCTTAGGTTTAGGTTCAGAACTTAGTTTTTGTGCAGGGTTCATGCCCATGTGAGTAAGAGACCATACACAACAACTTCTAAGCAAAGGAGGTTTAGTCGATGGGCTTTCCATGCACTATCGATTTAGAAAATATCTAAGTTATCCTGTTGCATCCCAAACTATGGTTGTGAATGCTCCAAACATGATTGAGCATAAGCCGCATTTTGATGAGGATTTCAGTGTTGATCCTAACACGCCATTGGCTAGGATGGTGCGTGATGAGAATGATCCACACTACATTCCTCCAATCAGAAGTTTGAGAGACTACCTTCAACAAGTAAGGACAACCATACCATCTTACATGATTTTTTCGGTTAATGTAGTTAACCTAAATTTCAAACTAGGAGTGACCCAACTCCTTTCCGAATTCAAATTCGATGAAATTTTAGCAACCATGCATTACAATAACGTCTCTCAATACATCATTAGACTCATATTGTTTCCCTTCTCTCTAAAGTAAAGAGCAAAGTCAAATCGTTTGATCTCAATAGAAGGAACATTCTACATTTCATGTGTTGGAGTAAGATATGCATTTTATTGCAAAAGTGGTGTTGTCGGTACTGGCTATGCTAGCACCAAATTTTCGATAGGGATTTTCCCAACAGTTTGTTGAGGCATTGGTTGTTATGGGACAGTAGGCTAAAGCATAGTTTGTTAAGGGACATGCCCAGTTTGCTAAAACACAGCAGGCAACCTTTATATATATATATATATATATATATATATATATAAAATAGCCATCATCCGATTCAAGATCTTAGTCTTACTAACCATCCCCTTGTTAAAAGTTTCAACCATATTTCATGAGTGCTCAACTTGAGATTGTGACTGTTCTGCAATATGTTCAATCCCCATTTGCATATCATGTAGCCTAGCTGGCACTATCTTAAGAGGATCGGTTCAAGATGAAGAAGCCCTATCCTAATTTGGAGGATTGGGTGCCAGGTTCAGCAACAACGTAGATACTAGTTGCACCAATGTTTTCTCTTCTTGTGCAGGAGGTTCACTAGCCCCAGATGTGTTGTGACCTCTTCAGCTCATATTACACCAATATATTTATGGCCTTAAAGTAAATTTGTGTCCCATCGAGCATGCCAAACATTAATGACACTAGCTTCGTGTTTGTCATGTGTGGTGTGTGTGGGCATGCTAGAACTGATTGTGCGACTCGATTTAAACTAAACAACTATGACCCAAAGCATCGAGATAGGAAAATACATCTAATATGATCATATATAACCGAGACCTAAGAAGAACAATCTCCTATTCAATCACACGCACAAGATTGTTATAAGATGATCAAACGATTATCGAAGGGTAGGGTTCTTCCTCTTAAGATCAGTTGCACCTTGCCTTCCATGCAAAAGGACTTTTTAACTATGAGATCTGCAGAAAAAAAGAAAGAAGAAGAAGCAAATACTCACAATCAGTCACAAGAAGCAACTGCAAGATGACTTTATGAAAGTACAACTGATGATATTAGAACCAAAAATAGTCTAGCGTAAGAGTGTAGACTTAGATTATAGCTACAGATTACCACTACTCTTACAATAGAGATAAGTTATGATAAGAAAAGATAAGATAAATTTGATTGGTTTGTTGGATTGGTGACCCTTAGCTTTGCTTAACTTCTTTCTATTTACATATCTCTATTTCAACTTCCAAATGCTTCTCTCTTTATTTCAACGGTTATGACAGCTGAATCGTTACCACATTCAGTCTTCCAAGTCTTTTTGTCTCTTCTTGACATGTGTCCCTCTAACCATTCCTCTTCTCTCGACCACTTACTTTCTCTTGGACTTCTCGGACGAGCCTCATCATCAAATGATGTGTACCATCAACTTTGTGCTAGCTATGATTCTATGAAAAGTTCTCCAAATATCTATAAAGATAATTATCCATGCTATATCCTCCTCATGCAATGAGACATGTCGTTCCTTGGTTGGCTATAATTGGGGCAGTCAAAAATAGGGTACAACAAGTTTTATCTAAAGTTGGGAATACACCACATGTAATTTTGTTGGCCAATTACATTACAAGTTAAATGTGTGTAAGATCAGGAAAACTCAATCTTTGATACTCACTATGTTGACTATATGCACCTAAAATCATACAAATATGATATAAGGTCGGCAATTATTACACATACAATTTAAATCATTGGTTAGATTATCTTAAATTTTCATATTTTTTTTAAGTTATGACTTACCTGATAAAAATATAGGACTGATTTCTTAGCTATTGAATCTATACTGTTCAAATCGTGTGACCAATGACTCAAATCTTGTACCGTTGCTCTATTTCCATGTTTGAGGTCATTGTATTTACTATTGTACCCTATTTTTGGCCATTATGGAAAAACTAATAAGAAAGCAACATGGCATTGTATGAGAAATAGGAGATGGATGAAAAGATATTGAAGATACTAGGAGAACTTTTTGTGGAATCATAGTTGGCATAAGTTCAATTTTACAAGTCATTGGATGGTCAGCGGAGTGATATGGATGATAATCGAACCCAGGGGTTGACAACCCCAAGTATAGGGTTGCGATGTAGTAATAAGTCGGTTAGACCAAGGTCGATACACAGGGAACTTGGTGACAATATACTAAGAACTAATTATAGACATGTAAATGTGATTTTCTCTTGGTCTTTAAGGGCTATTTATATTTGGTTGTAGCCCGAATACCTAGCATGAAAGTAGTAATAGGAATGAACCACTAACCTTTTTAAGATTGATCAACAAAAGGTAAAGGAAAGTGGTCCTTCCTTGTGACAATATTCAATTTTTTGTAGTCAATGCACATTCTCCACCCAGTAGTGATTCTGATTAGTATGAGTTCATTATCTGCATTGGCTACGATGGTTATCTGCATTGGATACGATGGTGAATCTCAAGGAAGAGTGCTTAGAACACCATGTAATAGACGTTAGGGATGAGAGATATGAATATGGAATCATCCTACCTTCTGTTGCTCCAAAAACTCATCGAAATGTCCAAGAAACGAATGCCCTTTATAAAAAGTTTGAGCTCAATGGTAAAAAATGGGCAGAAATTGCTCTGTCGATGTCATCAAAGGTTTCCTTGATGCCATCATTTTTTTTAAAAAAATATGATGTTTTCTTACTGGACATATCTAGGCCATTTCCGATGTCATCAAAATCCCCTTTGAAGTCATCGAACTTTAACCTTCGATGTCATCGAAGGTGTCCATGATGCCATCAAGAAAGTTAGAAAATAATCCATTTTCTTGCTGGACTATTCGAAATCTCAATTGATGTCATCGAACACCCTACAATGTCATCAAAACTTAAATTCCGATGCCATCGAAAAAGTTAAAGAAAAATTTAATTTCTTGTTGGACAATTCTGACTCTTAATCAATGTCATTAAACACCCTTCGATATCATCGAAACTTAAGTTTCGATGCCATAAGTGAATTCAATGCCATTGAGAAAGTCAAGGAAAAATTCAATCGGTCGTTGGACAGTTCTGACTCTCAATCGATGCTATCGAGCAGGCCTTCGATGTCATTGACGGCACTTTGATGGCAGCTCGATGTCATCGAAGACTCATCGAAAACTTCTATTTTGGGCAGACTTTTACACAGCGGATTCGTTCATCTTCTAGCCTTATATATCATGTTTCTCTTGGTCTCCTAAGGCTAATGGATAATCAATTAGGTATTCTAATTAGGTTAAGATCATCTAGAGGAATATGGGTTGTTTTAGGTCGAGGGTTAGGGTCACCAAGGCACCTTATTTACTTATTCTTTTCTCCTTGAAACTCCATCTTCGCTAGTGTCTTTGGTCTTCACTTTCCAAAGGCTCAACCAACTACTTAATACAACGACTCACGTGATTGACAATATAACACCTCGAACATTTTAATACCGAGTATTGAAAGTTCTTAAGTGTTACTATGAAATTTAACATAACACTTATGTGTGTACAATACAAATCTAATTATCCTAACCTTACATCTATACTCTAACCTGGATCTAACCATTAAAAATGATCTCCATCCAATAGATCAAGCCATCTGACCGTTGATTTTAAGACAAGACCATCCATCATGCAATTTGATGTAAGAACCTTTCCTTGAATGAATTGATGAATAACGCTCCATCCGTAATGAATTAGATGTAAGTTTGTTTGTAAGAATCATTTAGAAAAGTGCATATAACCACATAGAATCATTAGATTTCATAAAACTCACAGATCAATGATAATTACGAAAATGTCATTAACCTAGATCCCTGAATTCTAGATCACATGATTCCCACGATCTGGTTGATGTGAAATTCTATACCATGTATATATATTATAAATTAACTATTCACAATGAATTTTAGCCCTTAAATCATTGTAAAAGTGGCCCAATTGACA
Source organism: Magnolia sinica (assembly GCF_029962835.1). Classification (NCBI taxonomy): domain Eukaryota; kingdom Viridiplantae; phylum Streptophyta; class Magnoliopsida; order Magnoliales; family Magnoliaceae; genus Magnolia; species Magnolia sinica. The sequence continues at coordinate 59,427,225 of NC_080589.1, read as the reverse complement.
AATCAGCCTATGACCGTTGATTTTGGGGTCCATCGAGTGAAGTAACCTCGTAGGAAGTTGTAGTTGGACATTTCCCTTCATAGGAACGAAGTGGATTCGCTCGAAAACATTACAATGGACCCCACCTGTAGTGCATATACACAACACTCATGCACCGGCAGTGTATTGAGGGTCAAATGTTGCATATTATCCTCCATTTATATCTTGGTTTTATGAACATGATAATGCTTAATGTTCTATTTTACTCATGTTTGTGTTGTAAGGTGAATCTAAGAGCTTGAATTGAAAAGGGTGCTAAAAGCATGGATTTGATGCTCAAGAATCACCAAGGCAAGGGATGGATCTTAGGAGACCAAGATTGAAGAATTCACATGCCAAAGATCTAAGAAAACAAAGTGAGGAATGAAGAGAATCAAAGATTTGAAGTGAAGAAAAAGGAATCCTGAAATCGTCTTGAAAAAGCATATTCTGAAACTCTTGATCATTTTGTCAAATTGCGCAGAGCGAAGTCTATTTAGAAAAATTAGGTAGAGTGAAGTTTGTTTTAGCAAATTGTGTAAATTTAAAGCAATTTCTAGAGTTTTCCAACTAGGTGTGAAAGTTGGAGTTCTACAACTATAAATAAGACTCCCTAGAATATTTTTAGGTATCTTCTAGTGTTTAAGGAGTAGAGCAAAAGGGTGGAGAAGCCGTCGCCAAGAGTTTTTCTTATTTTTCCTTAGTTGCTTTCATGTTTTATTTAAGAGACTTTAGTTTAATCATGTCTATGATTGGTTAAACCTCTTAGCTAGGGCTAACAGGTGAAGCTTGTAGCGTGATGAGATGTTTCTATTACATTAATTCATGTTTATGTTGAACTCTCTTTGATTCTAGTTTGATTATAAGGAATACTTTTAGTTTTTAATGGTTTGTTGTGACTTAAATTACAATAGATCACTACTAGAAAACAGGGCAAAGGCTACGGATAAAATCCGTAGCAAAAGACCTATGGCTACGGTTTTAGTCCGTAGCACGACCGTAGTTGTAGGTGCCATAACAATAGGTCTAAAAGCTATGGTTACGGATTTAATCCATAGCCATAGATTAAAATAGTTACAGATATAATCCGTAGCAATCATTTCTGTAGCCAAAAGTAACTAAAGCTACGGATAGTATTTGTAACTAAAAGTGGTGCTACATTCGTAGCAATATTTAGAATTTGATAATAGCTACGGTTGTAAGATTACCAGCTACGGTCAATATCCGTAGCTATTACCTACATTTAAAAGAAATTATAATCATTCATTCATTCAATTACCACCTGCATAATCATTCATTCATTTATTCAGTCAATTACAATCATTCAATAATGAATCAATTACAATTATAATAATGCTGAAAGTACAAATCTTGGTGAGTCTGTGTGCACTCACATATGGCCAGGTGATTCCTTCATCCACCATAGATAGAAAATGAATGCGAGTATCAATAGTCCACCCACACATCCGACAGCTATACCGATAACTTCTCTTGCACGTCTTCTGTAATTATATTCGAGGGCGAACCACCACTAGAGGACTCTGCAACATAAAAACAAAGAATCAGTCAATTGAAGAATGATGAAAACTAAATGTAGGGAAAACATAAAATTCCCCTAATGTAAACTGAATTAATGCTCCAAACAGCGTTCATACATTGCTAAAGTACCGTTGAAGCAAAGCAATCATTCACTACACCACACATTCCATAGAAGTACAACAAGTTCAAAAACACCTGCAGATGATTCATACATACCTTATTATAAGAATCAAATACCATAGCATTAGTCAAGTGATGAAAATTTGAAAATGGAAAGGGAATCAAGAGTGGTAAAACTGAAAATATGAAGAGAGATGAAAGTGCATGTAATTGGCAACTTTCAAAGAAAAGAAAAAAGAAGCAACTAATAAAGCAGCTTGTTAAGCCCACATGCACCTCATACAAGGCCACACTACTGGCCTACCACTTGCATGGGAGGTCTGACATGTGCATCAGGTGGGCTTAATGTGAAGAAAACCTAAAGAAAAATCCAGCAGTAATGGGTCACTCTCGGATTTTAGACATACTCAATGTGCATCGGGGGATATTAGACATACTCAGTGTTGCAGCCATACATTGATATATCTCAAAATATTGCACTACCCATTTACAAATATTCCTGAATATTATTGATACATGCGACGCGTATCAACGATATCTCAATACAGAATATTCAGTTACAGTTGAGCACTTGAGCATGAACCGAACAATCTAGCCAAATCAATTTTTAAACTTGATCATTTGATTTAGCATGTGAATTTCACAATCAATTTGAGACACTGTATATTAACTTGAGAGATGTAACACAAAAGATAACGCCAATGAGTGAACATATTGCCACCACAACAAGGATACATATCACTTTCCCTTCACCATTTTTGAAGAAAACCAATTGAGCTGCAAAAACAGAAAAACAAGAACATGGATAAATAATAGCAAAAACTAGTAATCCAAAAATATTTCAAATTTCATATAAAGCATAGACCGTCGTCATAGGTGCCGAGCCAATAGGTCTAAAACTAGTAATCCAGAAACTTGTAAATTTTTCATCAGAAATTCTGAAAGGAATGAATTTACAAAATGGTCCACATTCAACAATCAACATACACATTGCCCAGCTGATGAGTGGATGGGCCTAATTTTTGGACCACATAATTTACATGCTTGGCCCACCTGATGCATGGCATTAATGTGAATGTCCAATAGATTTGCCTGATAGGTCCATGTGGGCACATGTAAAGGTGTATGTGGACATAAGAAACTCTTGACTTCAACATAAAACAGGAGGGAGAACCCTTTGGATCAATCATGATAATAGAGCAACTGTTGTACTCAAATTTTCAATAGTTAAATCTAGTAAATACATAGGTTGATGATTGTAAAAGAAGTTAATCATTCAAAACTCTTTCAGCCATGTGAAAAGGACCACATCCTTTATAAGGACTGTTCTTAATCTAGTTTCAAGCTTTAAATAAAATGGTTCAGTACAGAAGAGCACCTTTATCTTGTTAATGACATTTTCTTTTGCTGCGTTTATTGTGTGAGTTGCTCCTAGAATCTTTACATTGCGAAGTTTATCATCTTGAACATCAACAGCAATAATTTCAGAAGCCCCAAATGCCCGTGCTATCTGTAAACAACTGGGAGAAGTAATTTAGTCATAATGATGTAAACCTAAGACTTAAGATTCTATAAAAGCAGAAACATTATATTATATGCCATCAACTATGCTGAAGGAATTTGAAAAAGAAATATACGACATTTACATGGGTCGTTACCAGCATCATGGTAGAGTTGTCATCATTATCTTTTTTATTTTTTATTTTTTTTAAAAAGTCAAATCACTGTCCTAGCTAATTTGATCAGCAGCGTATGCATTTGCATATCAGCAATAATATCCAATTCAACATCATCATCACCTCAGACTTGTCCTAGGTATTTGGAGTCAGCTTCGGGAATCCTTGTCAAAACAGAATCACAAATTTAAAAAAAAAAAATTAAAAAAAAAGTCACGTAAAACAGAGTATATATCCTCATCCCCTTAGAACATGTAGACAAACGAAACTCTGGATAAAAAATAGCCACTTAGCCAATAGAGACTGGCAGCATCTGAACCAAACATGAACAAAAACCAAAAAAAAAAAAAGAAGACAAAATGGACACCAACTTAGCTACTACTTGAATCTCTCTATTGCCAATCAGACGCCTCAGAGCTTGTCCTCGAATTCAGAAAGAGGTGTCATCTGCTCCTTCAGACCCTTCTTCTTTCGAATGTCAGCCACTAACTGCCCCGCCTGCGATCCCGCCTCCATTGGATCAGATGACATCATGTCCCAGTGATCAAACATGCACTGTGGGAAGGCCTGTCCTGATGTTGCTGCCCTCAAAGTCCCTCAGAACCCAAACGACTCAATGACAAGTAGGTACGCCTTTATGTTGTAGAGAGGCGTGCCAGGCCTCTGCATTTCCTTAAAAACATGACCACGCTTTTGGTTCAGGACACCATAGATGCCACCGAGCGCTTGTTCAGGTGCTTGTATCTCCACCAAATAAACAGGCTCTAAAAGCCTGGGTTTCTCGGTCAGCTGGGAGGCATATATGACCCTTCTTGCTGTCGGGACGATCTGTCCACTGCCCCTATGGATTGCATCAGCATGAAGAACAACGTCACAGACCTCAAAGCATATGCCCTGCATGTTTTCTTCAGCCAATGCTCCTTCCTTTGATGACCATTAAAACCTAGCCACAATAGAATCCTTGATTTCATTTAGGTACTGAACTCCCTTGTACATGTCAACAACCATATTTGGGTCAGTAGTTTCAGGTCTAAAATACCAGATCTTCTTGGCAAGATCCTTGTCCCACCTGAACTCTTCAGATATGATCTTTAAGCAGGCTTTTGGGTCATCCCTAGGGTTGATACGCCCCTCGTCAATGGCTTAGCAAGCCCATCTTCCAAGGGACGGGCCTCCGTGTAGAGACGATTGTGCTTGTTAGGGGACTAGCTCATTATAGTCTTGACTGACTTCTCAAGCACCGTCTCACGGAAAAAGACAACAGGATCCAAAACAAGAATCTCAGCCCTGCCCATGAAATCTTCTTGCAAGTCCTTCAAGCAAATCTTGAGGTGGAGCTCTCCATAATTTCTGCCCCAAAAAGCCCTTAAGAAACCCAGATTTAGGACATACCCCACAAACCTCTGCCCAAAACACCTGCTTTTTTAAATGTAGTAAATAACTCACAAATTGCATGTAGACCATAACCCATGCACTTAGCAGGTTAGAATTTATTCACTGGGTGAACCATAACCTATGAACACAAACAAGAAATATGATAAAAGCATTTCCCACATTTTTGCAACATTGGACCCACATTTTGTTGGCATCACTGTCTTCTCATTTCTACTCCACACCAAAGCTCTCATTTCTCATGAGTTTTGGAGCATAGACAATAGCTTTTCATGCAACTGGGAAAACTAAATGAGGGAGCTTGGAAATGTGGCTACAAATGCAGACTAATAGGAAAGAAAGATGTCCTACCAAAGCTACAAATAAACTGTCCGATCTTCAAGGTACATAGTCTTTGACATGAAATCAATGCCTATTGTAGCCTGCAGTTCATAGAGCAAAGTTGCAAGGTATAAATTTTGAGTTCCCTGGTTTCACTATACAAAAACAGTGTGGTCGAGAATAGAATCTGTAACAATGCTAGAAACACTCGACAAAAACCAATGGTGGTTGATCCTTAGGCTAAGTCACATGAAATAATGAAGCTGTTGACCCTAATCCGGTTCAGTGCCATAGTCCCATGAGTCATCCACAGAACTCGACTAAAGATTCAACAAATTGGTCTGAGTAAATTTTTTTTTTTTTTTAAAAACAACAACAAAAATCAGGTGGACATAGTCCAAAAATGGCTAGTTTGACCTGCTTCCTATCAGTACATTCTGATATCTGAACTTTATGCCTCATGCCAAACGGCTTTGCTTCCACAAAATGCAGATGAGGTTCCAATACAACATTATCTTTCCTCTGGAACTTTGATGTTCATCATTAACCGGGTTGGATCATCCAATGATAGTGATATATTAAAGGACATGACAAATTACTTAAATTTAATATAGGCTGTACATTTTGGCAGCTACTACATGGATATCATTGACATAGGACTCATCAAAAGAATACCATATCTGGTAAGAAGTATGAATAATGCAAAGAAAATGAATAGCAGAATCAATCACTAGGATAAGAAAATCCACATGGCAATGACTATTGACATCAAGTGACAGTTACCTGAAACCTATAAAAATGAAATTGAAGATTGCATTACAAGCCCACGTGCATACTCATGTGAGCAGAAAGAAAAACCTCGAACTCAACTAAAACATGATTTATTTTATTTTATTTTTATTTTTTCTGAAGTGTACTTAAACATGAAGAGGCATCTATGGAAGAAAATGAACCCTACAAACATCTTGGTTGGATCCCGATACTTAAGACTCCATACTACACAGCGTCTTCTTCTTCTTCTATTCATTAGTTAAAGCTAGGGGGAATGCCATGTTGCATTTCCATGGTGAAACAATAGTGTCACTAAAATAACCAAGTTACGAGTTCCTTGTTGGATCGACACATTGTATTAATTTTTAAGATGAAAAGTACCCACTAGCATATTCCTTCAAAAAAGAAAGAAATGAAGAAAGTAACCACTAGCATATTGCAACTTGCAACACCAACTGAACAGATATAAAAGCCCACAAAAAGCAATGACATGATAAATAAAGAGGCATCTATGGAAGAAAATGGACGAACCAAAGAAGGCACTTACAAATACTGTAGATGTTCAAGTTTTCCAAGTTCAAGTACCAGATGGCTTGATATGTTCAAATTTCCAAGGTCCCTGAAGAACAAGAGCATCATAAGATAAATAAATAAATGTGTACAACCAAGATTTCTTTCTTGATATGCACAAAAATTACTTTTCTTAAAAGGTCAGATAATACAATATGAACCCTACAAACATTAGCAGACACTGAACTTAGCAAAAATCTAAGGTACAAGAATACCGCAGCATCTCCAGCCCTCAGTATGAACATGAGTTTTGCTCAAATGATTCCAAAACTGAAAATATCATCAATCTCTTTGAAAATAAACCACTAAAATGGTTCCCCAAACTTTGACAAAGAAATAAGATTAAAGAAGGTTAGTCATAACATAAGACATGGTACGAACCAATTCAAAACCATGCTCACATTAATTTTCCAATATACATAATTGGCATCATAACCAATGTTTTAAAATCCAAACACAATCTAAACTTGTTTCTGTTAGTAGTTCAGTCTCAAACGCTCCAACTGCCAGCCCAACCAGTCCACCCAGCCATTGCATCTACCCAACCAATACAATCATGACACTGCACCATACAACAGCTACAAACTCAACCTTGAATCTACCCAAAACTCAAGAACAATTCATCTTAAAGATTTGGAACCAAATCTTTGAGTCTCTAGGCATAGCTAATCTTGCATAAGGTGGCAAAGGATAAACTCTACCTGCTTAAGGGCTCCTTTGGAAGGATCATACATGTATTCACTGAATAAGATATGCTTAAAGATTGCAGGGCCATCCAGAGATGAAAGATCATGCTTCTTTCTAACTTTACACTTCCCTTCTATCATCTCCATTGGCACATTGAGTGTTTCTTCACTATAATACACCTACTAAGAATCATAACCACCCTCATATTTGCCAAAAATGTTAGAAAAAAAGTAGTCCCGATTACATGAAACATCGTAGATGAGAGGGGCCTCTCAAAGAATCTGCTAAGTGTAGAGCTGGACACAAGCCTAGCCAACGTATAGAAGATCTAACTTGTAGAAGTCAAAACATAGACTAAAAATAGATAAGTAGGATAGCTAGGACTGCTTAAGTTGCTCAAGAAGTAAATTAAAAGTAGATAACTAAGATGTGAGATGCGAGGCTTCATACAATCCCAGGATGGCAAGAGAAGATCAGACTAATGCATTTCAACAAACTCTAAATAAAACAAACCATTGAAAATATTAAAATTAGAATGGCATTTCCTCTTTTTTAAAGAGGTAAAAAGGTACTTTCTTTTTTTTTTAAAGGGAGAAGTACTTTTCTATCAAAAGACTTAAACAATTAAGAATCCCTTGTGAATTCATATGTATAGTAGGTCAATTGTTTAAATGTATAATCATACAACTAAAGAATCATTATAGTGCATCCCAGCATTGCCATGTAAACATCGATGATGCATGCAAATTAGAATTTAGCAAGTTCTAATGCCAAAGCAGAAAATCCATGGAAGCATACTGGAGACATCCCTGACAACCACTTTGTAACGACAACAATATCCTCCAGCCACTCATGTTCACACTGCCAGCAGGTGGCATCCCGTACAAGATTTATAGAACCCTGAATAATGCCAGAACAAAATGCATTAAAGGTGGAAGATGTAGCACTGAGAAAACAGACACCACGCCTCATGAAAATAAATAAACGTATACCACCCGAGAATAAATAAATAAAGAAAAAAAACTAATATAAAAAAAAGAAGAACCCCATCCAGGGTTACAACATACCCAAAACAAACTCTTCACAGTCCACATGTTGAGGTATTCTGACCATTTTAACTATCCATATTCTTTGAAGTACCATGAATAAGCTATGGTCCCATAATCACATTTCAGTGATACTCCTGACCTTTGATTTCTGGAGTCGAGCATGAGCCACAAGAAATTTCAATCTATTAAATTCATCTACACATAGTGATGGTAAGGATCATGCATTCAATGTAAAATGCTCACAATTTCACTTATAACATAGGACCTGCTAGAACATAGATGGTTTCGATCATCAGACCAGCACAACATGTGGGCCCACGAATGGAAGATTTTCAAATGCAGGTAAAAGCTATAAATTAATTACAACCTAGTAATCCATTTACCAGCAATTGATTTATGACTTGCAGATTTTATACAATCCAAGCGACGCCTAAATCAAATCCAAACGCCCCCAGAAAAAATCATCTAACACCAAAACATTAAAATCCAAATAAAAAAATGCATAGTAAAATGGGATATTACTCATAGTAAATAAATAAAAAGCTCTCGATGGGGCAAATGTTGGCGCCGATCGGTGGAGGTGGCAACGTTGGTGGAGTATAGAGGTTGTAATAGTGGATTACAGCGGCTGTGGCTGCAGACGAAGGCTACAGTAATGGGGGCTGTCTCCATATCTGTGCAATCAACAACAATTACAAACAGAGAGCAAACAGATGCTACAAAGCAGCCACTGCTCCAGCCCCATTCCAACTGTACTTGAGACCAAAATTGTTCTCTGGAATTTGGAAGGTGAAATCCCTAATTCTAAAAATTCTCAGATTCCCAAAATCCTAAAATCCCCACTTTGTAAAATCAGAAAAACCCAAATTCAGGGTCCACAATCAAATCTGTAACCCCTAAAATCCCCAAATCCCTAAATGAGGGTCCACATTCGAATTGAAAATCCACAAATTACTAAATCCCCAAATTCATAAATCAACATTGAGATTGAGAGAGATTGAGAGGGAGGGAGGGAGGGAGAGAGAGAGAGAGAGAGAGAGAGAGAGAGAGAGAGAGAGAGAGAGAAATACCTTGCCTTCATGAATCTGATTTAATCGAGATTCAGAGAGACAGAGGGAGGTCGTGATTGAGAGAGGAATGAAGGTGGTGCGTGGGTAGGGAGGGCCTTGGACCACCACTCGGCCAACATCAGCTGTCCGAACGAGTCCCTCACCGAGGATTGGCAGGGAGAGAGAGAGAGAGAGAGAGAGAGAGAGAGAGAGAAGTGGGGAGAAGATGGAGAGAAAGCAGCAAGGGGAGAGATGTATTTCCGTGTGTGGGCGCGAGAACGAAAAAAGCAAGCGAGACCTTTTTTTTAAGGGGGTGGACGCCCAATCAAGACAAATCCTTTTTTTTAATGTGCGCGGACACCCAATCGAGACAAACAGTCATGTTAGGGGCTCCGTGTGGCCCACCATGATGTATGTCATTTATCTGTGCCGTCCATTCAATTCAACGAATTTTTTAGGGATTTTTCTTGAAAAAGGAGGCAAATAGAAGGCTCACATGGACCACACCATAAATCAATAAAAGACACTTAATCTCCATTGTTTCCTATGGTGTGGTCCACTTAAGCTTTCAATTTACCTACTTTTTGGAGCTAATGCATTAAAATGAGCTGTAAAAATGAATGGGCGGCTTAGATTAAACACAAAAATCGTGGTGGGCCCTATAGAACTTCTAACGGACCATTAATTTGTATGTGTGGTGCGCTGCGGTTGAAGTATTTAGCTACGGTTTAAATCCGTAACTAAATAGCTACGGTTTATATCTGTAGCTAAAATCTCTGATAATCTGTAGCCTTTGCTTAATTTTTGGTAGTGGATCTACAATAGCTTTGAGTATCTTCTTTTCATACTTTAAGATTGTGAAATTAGGAAATCTTGTTGTTCATTATCGTCCCTTGGGCATGGTGGGATGATGGAATCCCTTCTAATCTTCATAATTCTCTTATGATTGATTATGGGAATTGGTATATCCTGTTGTTTGCCATTATCTTTAGGGCATAGCTAGGTGATGGAATCACTTTCAATCCTCATGACTCTCATCCATTATGAATTAGGTCAAGAGAAGTTCAGGTTTGGTTTTATTGAGATATCTTCCAATTGGATAGGATAGGACTTTGATTCCAGTTGTGTCCTTGAATTAAGTAATAGATTTCCTTGATCACTACAAGTGGATCCTTGACACCTTAGTTCCCACCTTTAAATTCTTCGTTTTAATTACTTAATTTACAATTACTCTTTCAATCACTTCAGAATAAGTTTTACATCTTCTTCGAGTTAATTTCAGAAACGTACAAGTTTCAATCCCTGTGGATTCAACCTTGGTCTTACTGAGATTATTACTACATTGCGACCCTATACTTGGGGTTGTGAACACAGTGCACTATAAGAGAGATTGGGTCAAACAAGGTTTGACCTGATAAAAACTGAATAAAGGAAACTCCTTTCTTCCTCCCGCATTCGACGGACGACCGTCCATTGGGACGAGTTATGGACCACCACAATCATCCATAAGGATTATCTGAACTGTCCATCATGTTCGGGAGCTCATTTCGAACAAAACCATGCTGCCCATACACATTCATGCACACACACGAACTCACAACGATAGGCGACTACATCACCACGTCGACTAATAGTGTGGCCCACCCAAAACTTGGATCCACTTCAAATCTCAACTCATGGCCTGACTCGGCCCTACGAAGCAAATGATCGATCTTGATCTCTCGAAACATCATCATAAGTGGGCCTCACCGACTACAGCAAGGAGTTAAAATTGCTCCTTCTGTAAATGGAGGAGAAAACAGACGCAACCCAACTTCCACTTGAAGCCTGACTTCAATCTAAGTCATCCAAACTTCAGTAAGTGGTCTTCCGACCCCCTCCACATTGTCCAAGAGAATGGAAGGCGAACGGGAAATGCGGCATTCAACAATTCCACACGCAAGACAGTCGCACCACGTAAGAAGGACGTACGCAAAACATCATGTCAGGACGATCAGACCACTAATCCGGTGGGCCATGGAATGCTGGAAGGTGATCTCATGTCATCTGGAAAGACTTCTTCAAACCCAAGAGTCTTGAAGAACGAATTACCATTAACACAAGCTCATATGTCTCAACCGATCACTGGATATTGGCGATCATTCTAACGTCCCGAAAAACAATCTCGACCATCCATCTGTTGGCCCTCCTAGGCCATCTCAACCCCCGAAAAGGGTGGAGAAAAGGCTTCACACAAAACAAGTAAACTGAACCGAATCTCCATGAGAAACCATTATCTTTTAACGCATGTTGTATACCTTGCGCATGCCTCTAACATTACGCAAGAAGGTTTCGGAGACTCTCAACTGATATAAATATCCCACATGAAAAGTTGGAGGATGTACCAGCAAGAAAGAAAGGAAGAAAGAAAGAAAGAAAGAGAAAGACAAAGAGAAAGAAAAAGAAAAAGAGAAAGAAAAGGAAAGAAAGAGAGAGAGAGAGAGAGAGAGAGAGAGAGAGAGAGAGAGAGAGAGGGACATCTAGCCAAACCGTAACTTAATCCTAACCATGTGGTTTAGGGTACAATTTAATCTGAAGGTGTGTATCTGTATGTCTAGCCTTGGTTGAGGATGATCCGACAAATAGAGGTGAGGGTTTTTATCCTTTAAGCTTACTTTGATTTAATTGATATGAATTATCCTTCCATTCAATTGATTTAGTTACTACCATCATTTACTTATCCTTTGGGAATTATGATATTACACGTGATCTTCATGAAGTTACATGAGGCAATGGATACAAGCCTTGCCCTTACCTTTATAAATTTATTGAGTTAGCCCTTGCTACTCTTCCCTTTTTTGAGTTGGCCATTGCCACTCCTCTGTTTATTGAGTTGGCCTTTGCCACTCTACTTATTATTGAGTTGGCCATTGCCACTCTCTTATTTGTTAAGTTAGCCATTGCTACTCTCCTCTTTGTTGAGTTGGCCATTTCTACTCTCCTCTATATTGAGTTAGTCATTGCTACTCTTCTCTTTTAAGCCTTATGCTATTTACCTTCAAGGCTTGGGCATGTGTGTTAATATTCTGAAACCCCCATGATTCAGTTTATATTCTTTATACGTGCAAGTAATGTGTTAAGAGGTATTACAACTAGTAACTCAATTATTACACATGGATATAATGCGCTCTAGGTAGAGACCCCCTTGGTCATCACGTATTCCATAGGTTTTTGAGTAGTGGTACACAAATTGGTGTGTGTAATTTGTAAATGCAGTGTCACATCACTTCCGAGATTGGATGTCATAAATAGCCGCTTCATAAACAAATCGTGTTGCGTAATTCATCCGACTCATGTGTTGTGAGCCTTGAGGTATTCATGTAAATTCATAGTAGCGTTGGACATTTCGACGAATATTCATAGTTATGGGATGCGGGTCAAGTCAGATTTTCTATGAATCGTATTTCACATTGTGATGATCACTACGTATGATAAGCTGCACATACTTTACTAGGCATGCATCTCATATAAGTTATTTGCGCATACTAATACTTCTTGTAGTAGTGGAGTATGTGATATATCAGAACTCTTACATTACTTTTATGAATCTCTTGAATTATTGTTAATCTTAAAGGATAACCATCACCATGAGTAGGGCGTTGACCCTCTCCAACCGTATAGATGATGCAGGTAACGTACAAAATGAAGACCTAGAGGACCATCTTCCTATGGAAGATTATAAAGAAAGAATAAGAAGATATTTTTATGATTTAGTTTTATACTTTCGCTGCGAACTTGATAAATGTAATAAGCTTCCATTGAGAGAGCATTTAATTATTCTTTTACTATGATGAAATAATCAATACAGTAAATTTTATTCTCGTGAATGTTACCTTCATTAATGTATCTGGATGTGATCTAAATGAAAAAAATAAAGTGCGATTTTTAAAGTATCCAATTTATACATTATTAACACCCTGCTTTTCTCAGGCATAAGTACAAACTCTGGCCGTGAAAATTCAAGATGTTATAGACAAATAGGGTACAATAATCAGTGCACTAACACATGCCTCTAAGAATCAGATCAGGAATGTTATGGATGCATGTTTAATGACCATGCATCGACATACACAGTCATAATACACATCTCTTAGTACGAGAGGAAACAATAAATTTACGATTGTACATGTTTGCATCTTCAATTCACATCAATAATCATTTAAATCATGATGCATACAACAAGGATTGTCATAACATGTTAGGACAACAACATAACAATCATAAAAAATATAACAAACATAAAAGTCATACATTCATATCATTTATCTCAACCGTATAGGTATGAGACATATTGGGATTCACTTACCTACCCTTGTTAGAGTCGAATCCTCCGAATAGTCATACTCTTTATAATTTAGAATTCAAATCCCTATTAAGATGATTTAACATATCAAGAATTTAATTCAAATATTCTATCAATTGGGGTCCTGCCTTTGATAAAAACAAGATGACCAACTATTAATCCATTATGAACTTATTACTCTACTAACTTAGTTTTAAAAATCAAATAGAGGACTGTCGATTAATGTAGTTGTTCAACTGAGCCACATCGAAGGCCCTTGATTGATCCTCCAATGAATCAACTAAGAATCAACACATTTGGAATTTTAACTTCATAAGTTTCTAGACGCTTTTGGTCACCTTGGATTAATCAAACCCACCATTCAATCAATTGAAATAGGTTTGATTTAATTTAATTTTCCCACTAGACATATTTTTCCATGCTCGATTGATCCCTTCGATCCATCGATGATCGCTCAAGGAAACCGTCGATCAATCGAACCAAGACTTCGATTAATCGGACTACATTATGAATTTCAAACCTAGGTTGTTGTATGAAAATCGACCTCTTCGATTGATCGAATGATACCTTCTATCAATCGATCGAAGTCGGTTGGGTTTTATTACACAATTCAATTTTTGAAAATCTTAGGGTTTCTTCTCTATCTCTTGGCCTTTATGTAGTGTCTCGATGTCCATATAGTCAATTATATGCACACCTAGGCACATATATCTACCTCACAAAGAATATAGTGAAATGGAAAAAATAAATAAATTTCGGGGACGAAATTTTATTTAAGGGTAGTAGATTGTAACACCCCAAATTTTTTAATACCCGAGTATTGAAAGTTCTTGAGTGTCACCATAAAATTTAACTTATTATGTACATGTGTACGATACCAATCTAGCTATCATAACCTTACATCTATTCTCCAAAAATGAATCTGACCATTGGGAATAATCTTCATTCATAAATCAAGCAACATGACCGTTGATTTTAAGATAGGATCATCATATATCCAAATATTCTCACTTGTCCATCATAACCAACCGCTCAGTCAAATATGCACTGTTAGATATAAACATCTAACCATCTATTTTGATTTTGGACCACCCAATCATAGTAAACTAGCTACTTGATCTCTACATCCATTCGTACACACATAAAGTTGAGATTTTGATCCGTTCATTTTTTTCACCACCTATGAATATGTTTAACCCACCATCAAAACTACAATATGAGAAACTTACATATGAGAACAAGTCACTTGAATCTAACGATATATATGTTTTGCCTATTGATCACTCCAAAAACTCACTTGTGATCATCTGGTTACAAAACTGAACGTACACCTGTTTACATACATGATCAGAGTACTAACCATCAAGTTTTACCTTGGAAGTTAGGACCTCAGGGAAAAATCAGTGCGATTCACGACTAAAAGATGTCCTTGAGGGGTAGGGCCCTCTATGGGAGTAGAGGAAGAAGGACCTCTTCAGATCTTCGAGGGGAAAAACTGAGACACCCTGGAGTTGCCAACAAAGGAAAATCGACCCAGAGGAGGAGAGCTACCCTTCAGAAACCAGGGAACAAATCCGACGGTTCAGCATTTTTACCTGAAACCTCCCATTCGACTACTCTCATTAAGATCTGCTAACCATATTTCAAAGATACGGGAAGGTCACTGATGTTTACATCCCAACCTTCCTGGACTCCAGGCGGTCCAATGGTTATGCTTTCATTCAATTCCTATATGAAGCAAAGGCGAGAGCGGCCATGGGAATGTTGGATGGGCAGCGAAGGATAACAATAGTCAAAGTAGCTAGATCTAGGGATTCCAAGCCAGATCCGCTTCCTCTTGACACGAAATAGCATTTGACACCATTACCGCCCGACCTAATGTCCTTCGCAGGAGTGCTGATGAATGGCAGAGGCCCCCAAAAACTTCCACATTACAGAGGGGGTAGGGCAACCATCGAAGAAGAGAAAGACCTCATAACTGTAGTAGATGAGAAAGCAGTGGCCGCCAAGCTGGAATAGCTGAAATTGGGCCTTGTTGGAGTCACTTTAGACCAATCCATTTTCATTCTAAGATTAATAGCAACTATCAGAGCTTCCAAGTTCAAGGCTTCCACGATTGGTGTGGTTAGAATATCATCTATGAAATTTCTGATTATCCTTAAATTCGTAGAGGAATATACCGATTTCAAATAAGATGGGCAGCTTCACCTCCAAATGGGACTTAATAGCTTATTTCCACGGTCCCCAAATGATGTGGAAATGGGAGAAGGCACTTAGATCCGGTTATTTGGTATTCCTCCACACGCCTGGCTAGAATCAGTTATTCTAGATCTGGGGAACTACTTCGGTAAAGTTCTTCAGATTGACTCATGTAGCAGGTTTGGGCTATTCCAAATGTATGCCAGAATCCGGATCAAACTCAGGCCAGGAGTTAATCTCAAGTAGTTCTTGAAATTATAGGTTGAAAAAACATTTTTCCCTATCCATATTTAAGTAGAAGGTAAAGCTTCTTTTGGGGATTATGATACAGATATTCCAGCCTTTTTAGGGCCAACAACTAAATCGACTAAAGAATGGGTTTGTAGAAGATTTGGGAATGCTCTAACTAACTTGAACTAGAAAGGCTTAATCAGAGGAATAAACCTGCCTACTCACCCACAACATGCTCGACGAAATGGCTCAACCAAATCATTCGAAGAAATATCAATCCCTTAGTCTTCCTCAGGGTAGGAGGCCATCAATGATGATGGGAGACATCGGATTATAGCCCTATATGGAGGAATTGATAATTATGTAGCAGTAGACCAAACCTAATGGGGGGATTCCTGAGATAGATGGCACCAAGGGGAGTGTTGCGTAACCCCCAAAGCCAAGACAGACCTCTTTAACCGGATCATAGGCTGGGAACTGTGTAGGTGGATCCCCCTAGAGGGTGATACCGCAGTAGGAAGAGGTAGAAACCGTACCAGGTCTGAAGGATGCTCCCCAAGAGGCGAAACTCTATCCACCTATTGAGGGTCAAATATTACATATTAGACCCCAGTTATTACTTGATTTTACGAATATGATAATGCTTAATGTTATATTTTAATTATGTTTTTGTTACAAGGGTGAAATAAGAGCTTGGACTAAAAATGCTGCTAAAGGCATGGATTTGACACTCAAGAATCACTAAAGCAAGGGACGGATCTTAGGGGACCGAGATTAAACAATTCATATGCTAAAGATCCAAGAAAATCAAGAAATTAACAATAAATAGGCCTGAAAATCATCCTGAATGCAAGATCACAGGGTTCCCACCATTTGTTTGGCTTGAAACTTTATATCTAGCCTAAGGACCTTAAATTAACTGTACTCGTAAAATTTCACACATTGGATCTTTGTGGAAGTGGCCCAACGGACAAATTAGCCACTAAATCACTGATTTGGGGCCCACCTGACATCTAGATATGCTTCAAGTTTGGTCTCAACCCCTTAAATTAGATGACAAAATGGATGGACAGAGTGGATTTATCATGCACATCACTGTGGGCCCTACACCAGTGTGAGCGTGCACTTGAGGTGTGCACGTTCGCAGCGTACCAGACCGGAAAAGTCCGATCAATACACGTTGACCCAGCTCTCTTCGAAAATGGAAGTTCCGTTTTTTTCCTTCTTCTGCCAGCTATCGCACAGACGATTTCAGTGGGCCATCACCATCATTAGGCTCAATGATCGGGACCGTCCATTCAATCCATGGGCTGGCCACGACCGTACCCATGGTGACATTTTGGTCCCATGCACGTGTACACACGTAGATCACTACCAAATGCAAGATGAACGGCGAGGTGATTTGATACAGTGGGCTGCACCAAAACTCTACCAAAACCACTCCTTTCCAACTGAAATCTCGCCAGGAATCTAATGGACTGGGTGGATTTCTCTAAAAACAACACTATGCGGCCCACTGAGCATCTCAATGCAAGAAATTTTACAAGATCGTGCGTTCAGGAAATTTGGGATTTTCGAGCAATTGCGGCCCACCACCTTTGTCCGGATGCATGATCCGGACCGTTCAGGTGGAGCACAAGCTCAAGCCAACCCTATTCATGAAGTTAGATCCAAGCAAGGATGGTTAGTGTCTCGCAAACTCCCTCCAAACGCAAGTTGATTTGTGTTTTCCCTGCACCTGCTGCTGCGAATGGATGTGTTGACACATAAACCGATTTCTCCACTGGCTCCGTCAGCCTCCCAGCTGACCTAGCTGCTTATGAAAGGAGAGGGACAACATGGAGAGCATATCATTCCTTGGAGCTTAGATGTGAAACGAAGGCACGAGAGAGAGAGAGAGAGAGAGAGAGAGAGAGAGAGAGAGAGAGAGTGGAGACGGCCATGAGTTTTCTTCTCATTCTTCTTTCTTCTTTAGCTTTTCTTCTTTTAATGTTTTTAAGAGTTTATAGCTTGATCATGTCTATGATCGGCTAAACCTCTTAGTTAGGGCTAAGAGGTGAATCTTATAGCGTGATTGGGATGTTTTTCTATTGTTTTGATTCATGATTTAGTTGAACTATTTTTTATTCTAGTTTGATTATAAGGAATGCTTTCAGTTTTTAATGGCTTGTTGTGACTTAAATTACAATGGATCTGCGATAGCTTTGAGCATGTTCTTTGCATTATTGTGTTTATGAAATTACGAACCCCTATTGTTCACCATCGTCTCATGGACATGATTGGATGATGGAATCCTTCCTAACATTCATAACTCTTTCAGATTGGTTGTGGATTGGTTAAATGATGTTGTTTGCTTTGTCTCATGGGCATGGTTTTGTAATGGAATCAATTATAATTCTCATTCCTCTCTTCTCTTGAAAACTGGATCAAAGGAAGTTCAAATTTGGTTTTTAATGATAGATCTTCCGACTGGATGAAGATTGGACTCTAAATCTATTTGTGTTCGTGAATCAAGCATAGATCTCCCTGATCTCTACATGTGGATCCTTGGAATCCCTAGTTTCCCACCTTTGAATTTTACAAGTTTTAGTTTAATATTTCACCATTATTCTCTTAAATTTTCCTGATTAGGTTACATCTTCTTCTAGTTCTAGTTCTAGTTCTAGTTACTTTTAGATTAAATACAAGGTTCAGTCCCTATGGATTTGACCTCAGTCTTACTGAGATTATTACTACATCGCAACCCTATACTTGTGGTGGTGAACACCACCCCAAAAACTAGGCCCATCAACTGGTACGCTACACAGTGGGTTAAGAGCACAAAGAGGTCCTTAGTGGGACCCCACTGTTCTCTAAATAGCTAGGGAAGCAACAGAGTTCAGCTTCAGGTGGATTTATCACCTTACTTTGCGGAAGAAATAAATTTAGTAGGACAAAAAGCAACATCTGATAGTCCTTCAGCCACTGAGCAGAGGAATCTGATAGATCAGGAGTAGCTGAACATAGTTGAAGAAGGTCCAGGAAAAAATGATGACCATCAGACCAAGGAAGATCAGAGCCAGGATCCCCTGGATAAAGACTCCACTGATTTAACCACTAGTAACCAGGTGTAAGCAGGAAGTCCAGCGCAACATTAGCAGAACATTCACAAAGATGTTCTTCCTACTCTACCCAAGAAACAGCCAAGGAGAGTGCTGGCAGAGCATGGGAATGGAGAGTGACATAGTAGATTGAGATGCTTAAAGAGGAGGGCCATAAATTCAGGTTGTGTTACTGATGGATAGAGTCCTCATGTGGAATATCTGAGGGGTAGGAAACACCCCGACAGTTAGGGTGGCTAGAAGAATTATTAGAAACTCTAATCCTTAGCTTGTGGCAATTTTGGAGCCGATGCTAAGGGAGGATAAGTGTGAAGGGATCGGGCTTAAGCTTGGATTCCACTCCTCATTATCCAATGCAACTGAAGGAGGAAAAATATGGGTTTTCTTTAAAAACACTACCAAAAAATTGAGTAATGGCTATGGAAGTTGAATGCTTTTAGCTACGGATTAAATCCGTAGCAAAATAGCTACGGATTTAATCCGTAGCTATAGCCTAGGTTCTCTGTAGCTAAAACGTACCTCTCAACCCATAACCTATATGGTGCTTAGGGGGACCCATGAGGTCCACTGGAATATATGCATTTGATCTAAGCCGTCCAAAAATTCGGATATATAATTTTATTGCATGAGCCCAAAAATTATGTGGATTGAATATCTAGGTGGACCACACCATAAGAAATAATATAAATTAAATGTTTACTGTTAATTTGTTGTGTGGTCACCTTAAAGATTTGATCTAAATGAATTTTTTATCATCCTTAAAATAATAATTTAAATTTATTGGATGGAGTGGATATATGAAATACATCACAGTGGGCCCCACGTAACTAAAATTTTAAAACAGCTCAGGGTCGTCTGTCACGCACCCGTCCAAAACCCCGTCTCCCTCCAAAACCAAAACCCATCGCCATTTTCTCCCGCCCTCCAAAACCGAAACCCGTTCTCCATCTCTGTCTCCATCTCTCTCTCTCTCTCTCTCTCTCTCTCTCTCTCTCCCTCTCTCGCACTCAGTCTCTCTGGTTCCCTTGCCCTCTCTTCATCTCCCGATCTCCCTCACCCTCTCTCCCTGTCTCAAGGCCGCATTCCGCATCTCCCAAAACCCATTTTGCTGCATGAAGTAGAAGAAGAAGAAGCATCGTACGGTTAGTTTATTTCTTTTTCCCTCTTTATCTCTTTCTCAAATCTTTCAGAGGTTCAATCCGCATTCCCCTCTCTCTGTTTCTGAAATGTAAGGGCCGTTTGGTCGGTCGGATTGGAAGGGATTGGATGTTATTGGAAGGGATTGGAAGGATTTACCCCTTCTGTTTCTGAAATCTAAGGGCCGTTTGGCCGGTCGGATTGGAAGGGATTGGATGTTATTGGAAGGGATTGGAAGTTAAATCCTGGGATTGGTCGGGCATGCCAAACAGAGTCGGTGATCAGATCCCAATGCCTGAGACGCGTTTGGCTCGAGGGATTGGAAGGGATGGGAAGGTTTAATCCCAGTATTGGCCGGGTGTGCCAAACAGACTGGATATATCAATCTAGGGATATAGCAATCCCATGTATCTGAAAACAATCCACTGACAACACGATCAATACCTAAAAATCCAGGCCATCCACCATAATACCATTCAATCCCTTTCAATCCACCCAGCCAAACAGGGGAACGGACTGGCTACTCCCCCTGACACCAGCCAATGGCTGGTGGTCGGTGCTCTGTGGGCCCAACCATGATGTATGTGTTTCATCCATGCCGTCCATCTATTTTTACAGATAATTGTAAAATATGAGACCAAAAATGAGATATATCCAAATCTCAAGTGGACCACATTACAGGAAACAATTTTGAATGAGTGTCGACCATTAAAAAAATTTTGGTGGCCATAAAAGTTTTGGATCAAGCTGATTTTTGTTTTTTCCCTTCATCTAGGTCTGTCTGACCAAATCAACAGATTGGATGTCAAATAAACAGTACAGTAGACCTTAGGAGGATTTTAATGGTGGATATCCAATCAGTATTGTTTTCATGGGGTGTGGACCACCTGATATTTATATCCTTCTAATTTTTTAGATAATACCATAGAATGATCTTTAAAAATGGATAAACGGAATGGATGAAAAACATACATCATGGTAGGGCCCACAGAGCACAGACCACCAGCCACGGGGCTGGTGGCAGGGGGAGTAGCCAATTCGTTCCCGCCAAACGGGCCCAAAAAATGCTTTGTGGGCTCCACCATAATATGTGTATGCAGGCCATTCATTTTTTCAACTTCATTTTAGGGCCAAATCTCAGGTGGACCACACCAAAGGAAACTGTGGTGATTGAATGCCCACCATTAGGGCCTGTTTGGTCGGGCAGATTGGATGGATTTGGATGGTATTAGAGTAGATTGTACAAATTTCAAGGTAATGATAGTTGCGTCAATAGATTGGTGCAAGATCTATGGGATTGCTATATCCCGGGATTGCTACTTCTGGTCTGTTTAGGACGCCTGGCCAATCCTAGGATTAAACTTTCCAATCCCTTTTAATCCCTTGAACCAAACATGTCCCAAGCAATTTTAAAGGGATTAGGGTGGATTGGATGGGATTTAAAGGTAATGATGGTGATGTCAGTGGATTGTCTTAAGATCCTGAAAGGAATTCCAGAATTATTTTTTTTTGGGTTTGTCAGATTGTGACATCAATTTGAATTTCTGTGTTTTTTATTTTTTTTAATTTTTTTTTACAATGTCTTTTATGTTACTGGCATAGGCATTCATATATATATTGAGAAATATGATTGAAGTGTTAGACTAGCATGTGCATTTACACCATTTTTTTAAATGTTGGTGACTCATCCACCACACGTGTCATAAAACATGTTAATCCACTGCATTGCATTCATCAGGAATCAAGCTTGGGGGTAAACATTTTTGGCTTTTATTCAAAAAATCAGGCTGTTTCAACTCCTAGTCTGGCCACTTATAAAATTATACCTAAAAATTGTAAATATACATCATATGGTCCACTTCAGTCTCGGAATAATACAATTTTTGGGTAGTTTTTTTCATCATGATGAGCCAATACTATATGAATGGATTGGATGCACAGGAAACAGTGGTAATTCACCATTAAAACTTAATGTGGGTTGAAGAAATTTTGGATAGAGCTGATATTTGTGTGGTTTCTTCATCCCAGGTCTTTGTAAGCATTCCATTGCCCTTGTGTGGTGAAGTCTTTGACTGGTACGATCCATCATTTAGCTTGATATATTAGAATTGCATGCGAGACTTTTCATCTATGTAAGTGGTTTAATATTATACTTATTAATTACATTATTAATTTTTTGTAAAAATACAATGATGGCAAACTCCTTAATACATTGTATTTGGTAGATAATATCTGTATGGGTCCAATCATCTGATAGCTCTTCCTTCATTTTCAACTTTTGAGGAGGATGGTGCATTAGGTTAATTTTCAACTTTAATTTTTGGTAAGGTGCAGGTTGAAAATGGACCCATTGGTTAATCGAAATTTGGCTGTATTGAATAGGGAGTGGATGACACTAAGTTTCCCTGACCCACGTTTTCTTTCTGGAATCAGAAGTTTTTCAAAGTTTGCACAAGAAAACCTTCCTGGCAGAGAATTTGTTCCTTGTCCATGCACCACTTGCAGATGTGCACGTTTTTCGGTTTCTTATGATGATATGGAAATACATCTAATGAAAAATGGATTCGACCAAAGCTATAGGGTTTGGAACATGCATGGGGAACATGTATCACCTAAGTGTACTGTACGTGAATCAAGTTCCCAACAATACCATAGTGTCTCGAACTTAAATGAGGTTCATAACGCGATCGTTCAAGAACTTGGTGGTAATAACCTAGATGAAGCTGTACAGGATGAGCCCAACGTGACCCTTATAGTTGAAGGCGTCTTCGGAGAAAATGAAACTAATGAGTTTGAAGCAAATCTATGAGACGCAATGACTGAGCTATACCCTGGGGCCCAAGATTTCACCATGCTAACTTTCATTGTACAACTTTTCAAATTAAAGGTGAATCATGGATGGAGTAAAAAAAGCTTTACAGAGCTCCTTCAACTACTAAAGAAGGTGTTACCTTCCGGTAACAAGGCCCCAACTAATACCTACCAAGCAAAGAAGATCATTACAAAGTTGGGTCTTGATTATGTGAAAATCCATGCTTGTCCAAATGACTGCATCTTATACTGGAGAGAGAACGAGATGAAAACCATTTGTCCAAATTGTAAAACTTCTAGGTACAAGACTGAAATGGGTTCTGAGAAAAAAGGATTTACAATACCTAGGAAGGTGTTAAGGTATTTTCCATTAACACCAAGGCTACAAAGAATGTTCAGTGTGCTATGGTTGGCAAAAGAAATGTCTTGGCACTCAACCAGAAAATTTCAACATGAAAAGATGGAGCATCTGGCTGATTCTATTGCATGGAAGAATCTTGATGACAACTATACAGATTTTTCAGCTGAGCCTCGCAATGTTCGATTGGGTTTGGCTACAGATGAGTTTAACCCATTTGGCACTTTCAGTATGTCGCATAGTTCATGGCCCGTTATGTGTGTGACGTACAACCTTCCACCAAAGCTTTGCATGAAACCTCAGTTTACTATGCTGACTTTGCTCATTGAGGGACCGCGACAACCGGGAAAGGATATTGATGTTTATTTACAGCCATTGATTGATGAATTGCAAAAGTTATGGCGAGAAGGGGTCACGACGTTCGATGCATACCATGAAAACAAATTCAACATGCGTGCTGTTCTGCTTTGGACAATTCATGACTTTCCAGCATATGGTAACGTTTCTGGTTGTAGGACAAATGGTAAGTATGGTTGTCCTGTATGTGGTCCTAACACAGATTCTTTGTGACTCAAATATGGAAAGAAACATGTTTATATGGGCCACAGACGATGGTTGCCAATGTCAGAACAGGCTAGGAAGGACACAAGTGCTGGCACGTTCAACAAGAAGGTGGAGATACGACGTCAACCAATCCGTTTGGATGGGATTGAGGTTAAAAGACAAACCGCGAACTTGAATATGCAGTGGGGGAAGACTAGGAAGAGTAATATAAAGGGTATTGATGGAGGCCGACAAGAGCTAGCGAATGATGTTGAATCACCGTGGTTCTTCAAACGGTCTATATTATTTGATCTGGAGTATTGGAAAGATATTCCCGTGCATCACAACCTTGATGTCACGCATATTGAGAAAAATATATGTGAAATCCTTGTTGCCTTGATGTTGAACACGCCTGGCAAAACCAAAGATGATGCTAATGCACGCAGGGACCTGAAACAATTGGGAATTAAGAAGCGTCTATGGCTGAAAAAGAACAATGGTAAGGTGATTCAGAAACAAAGTCCTTTCTGTCTTTCATCCAGACTTTGCATGAGCTGCGTGTTCCGATCGATTTTAGTGCGAATTGGAGGACCATCGTAAAGGAAGATTGCGTGGATTTAAAGGAAATGAAGTCTCATTCTTACCATGTGTTGATGCAACATCTGCTCCCAGTTCTCATCCAGCATGCATTTAGGGATAGAAAGGTCATTCGTCCTATAATTACAAGCTTTTGCACCTTCTTTAATGACAACCGTAGACCTTCAAACACTCCTTACTCTTAAGAGAGGCATGGCTAGGATGTTATGTCAGCTTGAGACTATATGCCCACCATCGATATTTGTCATTATGATGCATTTGTCGATCCATTTGGCTTACGAGGCTCGCATATGTGGTCCTGTATACTATCGATGGATGTATCCATTCGAAAGGTACGTTGTGAGCTTAATAAGAATAAATTGGCTTAACATCTACATTTGCATGTATATATAATGTATCATTAACTTTGTCAGGTTCATGAAGACATTCAAGGCTTATGTCCATAACAAGACACGACCTGAGGGTTGTATTGCAGAGCAGTACATCCAAGAGGAGATAGTTATATTCTGCAACCAATATAAAGGAAAATAGAAAACAAGCCTACTGGAAAAGCTGGAAAAACGGTTTAACAGAGTCATTTCAGGACTACGTAAGTTGGAAGATATCGTTCATGATGACTCTAATGATGACGATGTTGGTCCAGTAGGTTCGGGTCAAAGTGTTATCCTAGCGGGTATCGAATACGAACAAGCTCGTAGATGGGTTCTGAAGAGTCATCCCAGCTACGACGAGTGGGAATGGTATGTATAATAAGCTCATATATATATATATGTATAATATATATATATATATATATATATTTATCTTCCTTACTTTATGCGATTTCAATATAACAATGTTATTGAATATCGCACAGGAAGCACAAAGATTTCTTGCAGCGATGCTATAAGAGGATCAACAGGGTGCCTAGCGAGGATGAATTCATATCTTGGTTGAAGAGGCAACCAGAGTTCATTGAATCTGACGATAATGAATTTAAAGATGTTGTGAGAGGACCTCTAGCTTTTTCTATGCAATACAATAAATATTGTATTAATGGTTTCCTCTTTGTCACTAAGGACTATGAGGAGAATAAAACGAACCAAAACAGTAGGGTTAGGACAGAGGGTATGACAACCTTTCGATCAAGTGCTAAGGATATCAATACAGTGGATGAAAATCAACCTTACTACGGAGTCCTTCGTAGAATTATCTAATTGGAGTACCGAACAGGGTACAAGCCCATCCTATTTAAGTGTGATTGGGTGAAAGTGACACATCATGGTGTTTCTTTTGATGCAGAAGCGAATTTGAGATTAGTAAATTTGGCTAGTCTTTACAGTTCAGACAAAGTCGGTGACGAGCCCTTCATTCTTGCAGAGCATGCCACGCAAGTTTTCTACTCCAGAGATTCAAAAAATCCTGACTGACATGTGGTCTTGGAGGTTCCCCAAAAAATTTTTATCAAAGAAGAGACGTGCATTCTATCGGAACGATTAAAGGCTGTAAGTAATGCCGATGCAGGACCTGATCTCACCTCATTAGCAATGGTTGATGAGTTGATATTCAATGAATATGAAGATGTCAGTATTGTGGTCGAGAAAACAAAGAAAAAAAACGATCGAAGAGAATCTACTGACTTGTTTGTATTTTCTAAGCATGTAACAGAATGATATTTATTGGAGGAAGTTTAAACAAGGTTTGGATAATATAGTGAATTTTTTGTACTTTATCTGTGATCTAAATTATTTCTTAACTATTAGCTTTTTTTAAAAAAAAATCTTTTCTTATCTTTTCATATTAGGGAAGAAATAGGCACATGGATTCACAACCAGAGGTATTGGGTGCGCAGGTGCTTGGGAGTACAGATTCAAGCAATACCAAAGGTAATAAGATACTTCTCCTTAATTATATATGTAAATTTCCTTTTCCTTATATATTGGCAGTAATCAATGATGTTTATATATAACTGTTATTCTTTTTATGTAACTGTGTCAGCTTCTTCTTCATCTAAAAAAAGAGGCATTACTAGGGGGGTCTCTTTACTTGTGCCACCTGATAGGAAAAAAGTCCTAAAGACAAATGAATTCGGGCAACCGAATGAGGACTGTTCCGATCACAGGGACTTTGCATCGCATGTCGGTGTCCTCACCCGTTCTCATATCCCGATCATATACCCGGACTTTCGCCAAGTGCCTCATGAACAAATTCATATGGTCATAGAAAGATTGTCACAGTTTTATGAGTTTGAGGGTCAAAGTTGGGCTGCAAGTCTTGATTACGTTACAAAACGCATCAATGAAGCATAGAGGAATTACAAGAGAAGATTGACTGCAAAATATATTACAAACAAGGATCTTATTGCTGTAAGAGATGGTCCTACCCCCCCAGGTATCCCTATAGAGGGTTGGAAGGCCTTCGTGGATCAACGTACCACTGAGGAATTCAAGAGGGTAAGCGCAAAGAATAAAGTCAATCGGGCCAAGCTAAAAGGACCTGCGTGTCTTGGGAGGCACAACATGGCTGTTACTCGCCATAAGATGGTATGTATTTAAAAATAGATATTATAGTTTAAAATTAAATTTAAATTTGAAATATCATTCATCTAAATCTATTAATGATGTGTATTTCAATGATATATAATGTGCCAAAGGCGATGGAGAAGAATCTTACCTCTGATGTCGAGATAGGTAGATGTGAAGTCTTCTTAAGAGCCCATACAAGAAAGGACAAAGTTGTCCAATATCCTGACCTTGCTGTAAGTGTATCCCTCGTACCACTAACTAGTACCCTTGTGAAAATCCTAAGTATAACTTTGAATTATATTGTATTCATTTGTATTTTTTCACAGGAAAAACTAAATGAGCTCTATAGTAACAATCCTGCTTCTAGGATGACCGGCATGGATGATGCCCTTACAGAGGTACTAATAAAATTTAAAAATTAGTAGAGTTTTATGGTAATTATGAATATCCTAATAACTTAATTTACAATGTTTTACAGTTGGTTGGGTCTGACAATAAAGGGCGAATGCGAGGTCTAGGTTGCTCAATAAGCAAGGTCAGACTGAAGAAGTCAGCCCCTACTCGTTCAAAGGTAGAGAATGTGACAAAAGAAAAAGAGAGCGTAACTCAAGAGTTATCTCAGGTGAAGAAAAAATTGGATGGTATGACCCAAGATATAGTTGAGATGAAGAAAACATTGGTTGATATGTAGAAAGATAGACAGTATACTCAAAATCTCTCATCACCAACAGTCGCTAAATCTACTCAGGCATCGTCGATATGCAAGTATAAATTTTTTACTATAATGAGCTTACAATTATATTATAAACGCTAATAATACCAATGCCATTTTATGTGTAAATGTAGCCGGATATTATATATATTAGTAAGAGATGCGACTTGATTGGTTTTGGAAAACGTGGTATAGTTGCTCGTGGTGAAGTACACGAAGTTAATCCAAATGTAACTGTCCATTGCGAGCCGTTGGAGGATGGAGCTTTTGTTGTTGTCCTGACTGAGGTTATACAACCTCACGCTCCTTTGTGGAAAGAAGATGGGTTCGCATCTACACTTGGAGAGGCCGGTCCAGGATCATTTGTGTAATGGGGGAAAGAGGCTTTGAGAATTCAATAATTTGAACAAATTTGGTACTGTATAATTGAACATGTGTTGTGTGCATTTTGAACTAATTTTAAACTTGTTGTGTGCATTTTGAACTAATTTTGAACTTGTTGTGTGCATTTTGAACTAATTTTGAACTAATTTGGCACTTGTTTTTTTTATTTCTTTTAATATTGAATGAATTTTGTACTCTATATTTGAACGTATTTATAGTCTTAGGCTCCATTTGGTCATCACATTAGTATTTATAAAAACATTTTTTTTGAAAACCAAATGGAGCCTAAGCTCTTTTTTAACTCCGCCAATGCAACTCCTTGCATTGCCGGTCCCAAGCCCGGGTAAAGGAGGAGGGAGAAGGGCTTTAGAATGAATCGTCAACTATGGAGGAGATCTTGAAAATGCAGTGAGTATCTCTGGTTTTATAGTTTTACTTGTACATTCCTATATTGATTACTCAAGCATGACGGTTATGCGCATTCTTTCAGGTGGATGTTGCATGTGGGAGGGTTGGAGCTGCATATTTCAGATTAGTACGTCTCTTGTCAAGAATGCACATGTGTAGTTCATTAAACAGTACATTATGTGATATCGTGTGCATGATATCTATGTTGTAATTTCCCTCATGTATTTTGCTTAAAATCCATGTTTATGCATGATTCTCATGCATTGACATGGATTTGAGCTAAAAAAGATCGAAATAGAAAATTTGAGAAAACAGGAGAGATTTTCTTTTATAAAGTAAGTATTTGGGACCAAGTGGTTACGTATTTGCTCCATTAAATTTGCTCGAAATTAATGGAGCAGACCCGGATGTGCGTCGGAGCTATCCGGATGAGCGGGGGTCCCTGGAAGGTGGGAACCGCTGTTATGACCATGATGAAGCTGTCCATTTCCTATGGACAGCATTGGAGGGGCCTGGCCATTTGGACAGGCCGTGTTTATGTATTTGATCGAAATTAATGGAGCAGACCCGGATGTGCGTCGGAGCTATTCGGAAGAGTGGGGTTCCCTGGAAAGAGGGAACCGCTATTATGACCATGATGAAGCTATCCATTTTTTATGGACAGCATTGGAGGGGCCTGGTATTTGTGTCGGATGGCCGTATTTATATCTGTATTTGCTTTGCAGGGACCATACCCTTAACCTAAACCAAAACCTAAACTTGAACCTACACCTAATCTTAATCTTAACTCCCTAACCTAAACCTATACCTAAACTTGAAAACCCAAACATAAACCCGATCCCGAACCCAAACCCGATATCCTAAACCTAAACCTATTCTTAATTCCCTAAACATATATCTTATAACCTAAACTTAATCAAATCCTAAAACCTAAACCTTAACTTATACCTATAACATATAACCTAAACCAAAACCCATGACCTAAAACCTTAACCTATAACCTAAACCTCAACCTTAACTTAAACCTAGACCTTAACTTAAACATATAACCTTAACCTAAAACCTAAAACCTAAACCTAAACCTATAACTTAAATGTATTCTCAATTCCCTAAACTTAAACCTACACCTAATCCTAATCTTAACTCCCTAACCTAAACCTAAACCTAAACTTGAAAACCCAAACATAAACCCCATCCCGAACCCAAACCCGATATCCTAAACCTAAACCCTAACCTATTCTCAATTCCCTAAACCTATATCTTATAACCTAAACTTAATCAAATCCCAAAACCTAAACCTTAACTTATACATATAACCTATAACCTAAACCAAAACCCATAACCTAAAACCTTAACCTATAACCTAAACCTCAACCTTAACTTAAACCTAAACCTCAACCTAAACATATAACCTTAACCTAAAACCTAAAACCTAAACCTAAACCTATAACCTAAATGTATTCTCAATTCCCTAAACTTAAACCCACACCTAATCCTAATCTTAACTCCCTAACCTAAACTTAAACCTAAACTTGAAAACCCAAACATAAACCCGATCTCGAACCCAAACCCGATTTCCTAAACCTAAACCTTAACCTATTCTCAATTCCCTAAACCTATATCTTATAACCTAAACCTAAACCTAAACCTAAACCTAAACCTTAACTTATACTTATAACCTATAACCTAAATCAAAACCCATGACCTAAAACCTTAACCTATAACCTAAACCTAGCCTTTCCCTAAACCTATAACTTAAACTCAATTCCCTAAACCCAAACCTACACCTAATCCTAATCTTAACTCCCTAACCTAAACCTAAACCTATAACCTATAACACAAATCAAAACCTAAACCTAAACCTAAAACCTAAACCTATAACCTATAACCTAAATCAAAACCTATTATATTTCCCTAAAACCTTAACCTAAACCTATAACCTATAACCTAAATCAAAACCACAACCAAAACCTAAAACCTAAACCTATAACCTATAACCTAAATCAAAACATATAACCTAAACCAAAACCAAAACCTATATCCTAAACCTAAACCCATTCTCAAATCCTATAACCTAAACGTAAACCTGTAATCTAAAACTATTCCCAAATCCCAAAACCTATTACTTAAACCCATTCTCAAATCCAAAACCTATAACCTAAATCTGAACCCATTATCAAATCCCAAAACCTATAACCTAAACCAAAACCATAACCTATAACCTAAACCTGAACCCATTCTCAAATCCCAAAACCCAAATCAACACCTAAACCTAAATCTAAACCTAAACCTATAACCTAAACTCAATTCCCTAAACCTCAACCTAGACCTAAACCTAAACCTATAGCCTAAACTCAAATCCCTAAACCTTAACCTATAACCTAACCTAAACCTATACTCATAACCTAAAACTATTCCCAAATCCCAAAACCTCTCACCTAAACCTAAACCTAAACCTAAACCTATAACCTAAACTCAATTCCCTAAACCTAAACCTAGACCTAATCCTAAACCTATAGCCTAAACTCAAATCCCTAAACCTTAACCTATAACCTAACCTAAACCAATAATTATAACCTAAAACTATTCCCAAATCCCAAAACCTATTACCTAAACCCATTCCCAAATCCAATACCTATAACCTAAACCTGAACCCATTATCAAATCCCAAAACCTATAACCTAAACTAAAACCAAAACCTATAACCTAAACCCGAACTCATTCTCAAATCCCCAAAACCCAAACCGACACCTAAACCTAAACCTAAACCTAAACCTATAACCTAAACTCAATTTCCTAAACCTCAACCTAGACTTAATCCTAAACTTATAGCACAAACTCAAATCCCTAAACCTTAACCTATAACCTAACCTAAACCTATACTTATAACTTAAAACTATTCCCAAATCCCAAAACCTATTACCTAAACCTAAACCTATAACCCAAACTCAATTCCCTAAACCTTAACCAATAACCTAACCTAAACCAATACTTATAACCTAAAACTATTCCCAAATCCCAAAACTTATTACCTAAACCCATTCTCAAATCCAAAACCTATAACCTAAACCTGAACCCATTATCAAATCCCAAAACCTATAACCTAAACCAAAACCAAAACCTATAACCTAAACCCGAACCCATTCTCAAATCCCCAAAACCCAAACCGACACCTAAACCTAAACCTAAACCTAAACTTATAACCTAAACTCAATTCCCTAAACCTAAACCTAGACCTAATCCTAAACCTATAGCCTAAACTCAAATCCCTAAACCTTAACCTATAACCTAACCTAAACCAATAATTATAACCTAAAACTATTCCCAAATCCCAAAACCTATTACCTAAACCCATTCTCAAATACAAAACCTATAACCTAAACCTGAACCCATTATCAAATCCCAAACCCTATAACCTAAACTAAAACCAAAACCTATAACCTAAACCCGAACCCATTCTCAAATCCCCAAAACCCAAACCGACACCTAAACCTAAACCTAAACCTAAACCTAAACCTATAACCTAAACTCAATTCCCTAAACCTTAACCTAGACCTAAACCTAAGCCTATATCCTAAACTCAAATCCCAAAACCTTAACCTATAACCTAACCTAAACCTATACTTATAACCTAAAACTATTCCTAAATCTCAAAACCTATTACCTAAACCTAAACCTAAACCTAAACCTATAACCCAAACTCAATTCCCTAAACCTTAACCTATAACCTAACCTAAACCTATACTTATAACCTAAAACTATTCCCTAATCCCAAAACCTATTACCTAAACCCATTCTCAAATCCAAAACCTATAACCTAAACCTGAACCCATTATCAAATCCCAAAACCTATAACCTAAACCAAAACCAAAACCTATAACCTAAACCCGAACCCATTCTCAAATCCCCAAAACCCAAACCGACACCTAAACCTAAATCTAAACCTAAACCTATAACCTAAACTCAATTCCCTAAACCTCAACCTAAACCTAAACCTAAACCTATAGCCTAAACTCAATTCCCTAAACCTTAACCTATAACCTAACCCAAACCTATACTTATAACCTAAAACTATTCCCAAATCCCAAAACCTATTGCCTAAACCTAACCTTTCCCTAAACCTATAACCTAAACTCAATTCCCTATACCTAAACCTACACCTAATCCTAATCTCGACTTCCTAACCTAAACCTAAACCTAAACTTGAAAACCCAAACTTAAACCCAATCCCGAACCTGAACCCGAATTCTTAAACCTAAACCATAACCCATCCTCAAATCCAAAAACATATAACTTAAACCTAAACTAAAACCAAAACTTATAACCTAAACCCGAACCCATTCTCAAATCTCAAAACCTATAACATAAACCAAAACCAAAACCTAAAACCTAAACCCGAACCCATTCTCAAATCCCAAAACCTATAACCTAAACCTAAACCTTAACCTAAACCTATAACTTATAACCTAAATCAAAACCTATAACCTAAACCAAAACCAAAACCTATAACCTAAGCCTGAATCCATTCTCAAATCCCAAAACCTATAACCTAAACCAAAACCTATAACCTAAATCAAAACCAAAACCTATAACCTAAACGTGAATTCATTCTCAAATCCCAAAACCTTTAACCTAAATGTAAACCTTAACATAAACTTATAACCTATAACCTAAATCAAAACCTATAACCTAAACCAAAACCATAACCTATAACCTAAACTCGAACCCATTTTCAAATTCAAAACCTATAACCTAAACCAAAACCTATAACCAAAACCAAAACCAAAACCAAAACCTATAACCTAAACACGAACCCATTCTCAAATCCTAAAACCTATAACCTAAACCTAAATTGTAACCTAATCCTATAACCTAAACTCAAATCCCTAAACCTTAACCTATAACCTAACCTAAACCTATACTTATAACCTAAAACTATTCCCAAATCCCAAAACCTATTACCTAAACATAACCTCTCCCTAAACCTATAACCTAAACTCAATTCCCTAAACCTAAACCTACACCTAATCCTAATCTCAACTCCGTAACCTAAACCTAAACCTAAACTTGAAAACCTAAACCTAAACCCAATCCCGAACCTGAACCGAATTTCCTAAACCTAAACCATAACCTATAACCTAAACCTTAACATAAACCTAAACCTATAACCAAAACATATAACCTAAACCCGAACCCATTCTCAAATCCCTAAACCTATAACCTAAACCTAAACCTTAACCTAAATCTATAGCCTATAACCTAAATCAAAACCTATAACTTAAACCAAAACCAAAATCTATAACCCAAGCCCGAACCCATTCTCAAATCCCAAAACCTATAACCTAAACCAAAACCTATAACCTAAACCAAAACCAAAACCTATAATCTAAACGTGAACTCATTCTCAAATCCCAAAACCTTTAACCTAAACCTAAACCTTAACATAAACCTATAACCTATAGCCTAAATTAAAACCTATAACCTAAACCAAAACCATAACCTATAACCTAAACTCGAACCCATTTTCAAATTCAAAAACCTATAACCTAAACCAAAACCTATACCCAAAACCAAAACCAAAACCAAAACCTATAACCTAAACCCGAACCCATTCTCAAATCCCAAAACCTATAACCTAAACCTAAACTGTAACCTAATCCTATAACCTAAACTCAAATCCCTAAACCTTAACCTATAACCTAACCTAAACCTACACTTATAACCTAAAACTATTCCCAAATCCCAAAACCTATTACCTAAACCTAACCTCTCCCTAAACCTATAACCTAAACTCAATTCCCTAAACCTAAACCTACACCTAATCCTAATCTCAACTCCCTAACCTAAACCTAAACCTAAACTTGAAAACCTAAACCTAAACCCAATCCCGAACCTGAACCCAATTTCCTAAACCTAAACCATAACCCATTCTCAAATCCAAAAACCTATAACCTAAACGTATAACATATAACCTAAACCTTAACATAAACCTATAACCTATAACCAAAACATATAACCTAAACCCGAACCCATTCTCAAATCCCTAAACCTATAACCTAAACCTAAACCTAAACCTAAACCTTAACCTATAAGCAAAACCTATAACCTAAACCCGAACCCATTCTCAAATCCCAAAACCTATTACCTAAACCAAAATCAAAACCTATAACCTAAGTCCGAACCCGTTCTCAAATCCCAAAACCTATAACCTAAACCTAAACATATAACCTAAACCAAAACCTATAACCTAAACCCGAACCCATTCTCAAATTCCAAAACCCAAACCTAAACCTAAACCTAAACATAAAACCCAAACCTAAAACTATTCTCAAATCCCAAAACCTATAACCTAAGCCTAACCTTTCCCTAAACCTATAACCTAAACTCAATTCCCTAAACCTAAACCTAGCCCTAATCCTAAACCTATAGCCTAAACTCAAATCCCTAAACCTTAACCTATAACCTAACTTAAACCTATACTTATAACCTAAAACTATTCCCAAATCCCAAAACCTATTACCTAAACCTAACCTTTCCCTAAACCTATAACCTAAACTCAATTCCCTAAAGCAAAACCTACACCTAATCCTAATCTCAACTCCCTAACCTAAACCTAAACCTAAACTTGAAAATCCAAACTTAAACCCAATCCTGAACCTGAACCTGATTTCCTAAACCTAAACCATAACCCATCCTAAAATCCAAAAACATATATCGTAAACCTAAACCAAAACCAAAACTTATAACCTAAACCCGAACCCATTCTCAAATCTCAAAACCTATAACCTAAACCAAAACCAAAACCTATAACCTAAGCCCAAACCCATTCTCAAATCCCAAAACTTATAACCTAAACCTAAACCTATAACCTATAATATAAATCAAAACCTAAACCTAAACCTAAAACCTAAACCTATAACCTATAATCTAAATCAAAACCTATTACCTTTCCCTAAAACCTTAACTTAAACCTATAACCTATAACCTAAATCAAAACCACAACCAAAACCTAAAACCTAAACCTATAACCTATAACCTAAATCAAAACATATAACCTATAACCTAAACCAAAACCTATAACCTAAACCTAAACCAAAACGAAAACCTATAGCCTAAACATAAACATATAACCTAAACCTAAACCTATAAGCCCGAACCCATTCTCAAATCCCAAAACCTATAACCTAAACTAAAATCAAAACTAAAACCTATAACCTAGACGTGAACTCATTCTCAAATCCCAAAACCTTTAACCTAAACCAAAACCTTAACATAAACCTATAACCTATAACCTAAATCACCAAAACCAAAACCATAACCTATAACCTAAACTCGAACCCATTCTCAAATTCAAAAATCTATAACCTAAACCATAACCTATAACCAAAACCAAAACCAAAACCAAAACCTATAACCTAAACCCGAACCCATTCTCAAATCCCAAAACCTATAACCTAAACCTAAACCATAACCTAATCCTATAACCTAAACTCAAATCCCTAAACCTTAACCTATAACCTAACTTAAACCTATACTTATAACCTAAAACTATTTCCAAATCCCAAAACCTATTATCTAAACCTAACCTCTCCCTAAACCTATAACCTAAACTCAATTCCCTAAACCTAAACCTACACCTAATCCTAATCTCAACTCCTTAACCTAAACCTAAACCTAAACTTGAAAACCCAAACTTAAACCCAATCCCGAACCTGAACCCGATTTCCTAAACCTAAACCATAACCTATTCTCAAATCCAAAGACCTATAACCTAAACCTAAACTAAAACTAAAACTTATAACCTAAACCCGAACCCATTCTCAAATCCCAAAACCTATAACCTAAACCAAAACCAAAACCTATAACCTAAACCCGAACCCATTCTCAAACCCCAAAACCCAAACATAAACCTAAACCTAAACATAAAACCTAAACCTAAACCTATAACCTAAACTCAAATCCCTAAACCTAAACCTAAACCTAAACCTAATCCTATAACCTAAACTCAAATCCCTAAACCTTAACCTATAACCTAACCTAAACCTATACTTATAACCTAAAACTATTCCCAAATCCCAAAACCTATTACCTAAACCTATAACCTAAACTCAATTCCCTAAACCTCAACCTAGACCTAAACCTAAACCTATAGCCTAAACTCAAATCCCTAAACCTTAACCTATAACCTAACCTAAACGTATACTTATAACCTAAAACCATTCCCAAATCCCAAAACCTATTACCTAAACCTAACCTTTCCCTAAACCATAATCCATTCTCAATTCCCTAAAGCTATAACCTATAACCTAAACCTAAACCTAAACATAAACCTAACCTAAACTTATAACCTTTCCTAAAACCTTTAACTTAAACCTAAACTTAAAACCTAAATGTATTCTCAAATTCTTAAACCCAAACCTACACCTAATCCTAATCTCAGCTCCCTAACCTAAACCTAAACTTGAAAGCCCAAACCTAAACCCGATCCCGAACCCGAACCCGATTTCCTAAACCTAAACCTTAACCTGTAATCAAGTTCCCAAAAGCTATAACCTATAACCTAAACCTTAACCTAAACCTAAACCAAAACCTATAACCTAAACCTTAACATATAACCTAAACTTAATTATAACCTATAGCCTAACCTTAACCTAAACCTATAACCTAAATCTATAATCATATGGTGAGACCATTTCTTTTGTGTCAATTTCATTCCTCTTTGAGTTTTTTTTAAATTCATTAAGAAAAAAAAAGTGGTTATACGTGATGCACTTCTTTCACTGTCTTTCTTTTCTCCAATGGGTATTTTAATTTATGAATGACATGACTATTTGTAGGATGATAGAATATACGAAGCTGCTGAAATTTCAGGGTGAAGTCGAGCACATTTCTCTAATGAAGCCAAAGATTTGTATTTTCAGCATTATTGTATTTGTAACTGTAATTGATTGTAATTGTAATTAATTGAATGAAGGATTGTAATTATAATTGAATGAATGAAGGATTGTAATTGTAATTGAATGAATTAATGATTGTAATTGAATGAATGAATGATTGTACAGGTGGTATTTGAATGAACAGGTGGTAATTGAATGAACAGGTGATTTAATTTTTCAATGTATAAAATAGCTACGGATACTGACCATAGCCACTAGTCAGACAAGTGTAGCCTTTTTAATTTTGGCATATTGCTATGGACATTCAGCTACAAATAATGTCCGTAGCTGTTTGAAGTTTTTGCTACAGATATAATTGCTATGGATTATATCTGTAGCTATTTAACACATAGCTACGGATTAAATCCGTAGCCAATAATCAGACAGGTGTAGCCTTTTAAATTTTAGCCTATTGCTATGGACTTTTAGCTACAAATAATATCTATAGTTGTTTAAGTTTTTTGCTACAGGTATAATTGCTACGGATTTAATCCGTAGCCATAGACCTATGGCTACGGATTAAATCCGTAGCTATAGGTTCCAGACCTATCGTTATGGCACCTACGATGACGGTCGTGTTACGGACTAGCTACGGACTGATTCCGTAGCCATAGGTCTATGGCTACGAATTTAATCCGTAGCCTTTGCCCCTTTTTCTTGGTAGTGAAACCAAATCCATGTAAATGTCCTTAATTCCTCTAACCAGATGATCTCTTTAAATATTGCTTTGCAGGTCAATCAGGCTTCTTTCATTCTATCCATTGTCTATGCTGGATGTGGGAGTGTGGCTAGGAGATAGTTATGGGGAGAAATCGCAGCGATTAGCAGCACAATGCAGGTCCCATGGGCATTATATGGGGATTTCAATGCGATGTCAGAAGCATCAGATAGGTTGGGGAGTAGGAGAGATTTGGACCCATGTTCGGTCAAATTTGTTGATAACATCAGACTTCAGGATGTGATCTTTTTAGGTAACAGATACACCTGGTGTAATAACCAATCAGGGAATGCTAGATCGTGGGCAAGGCTGGATATAGTGTTGATCAGTGATAATTGGGCAAACGTCTTTCGGCAGTTTAGGTTGGAACATCTCCTAAGGGTCAGCTCGGACCACTCTCCACTACTTCTAGTCTTCCTGAGGGATTCTCCCTTGGCACCCAAGCCTTTTAGATTCCAAAGAATGTGAACCTTTCATGAATCCTTTCAACTAGTACTAGAGAAGGCCTGGGAGGGGCAGCTCTCCACTCAGCCTATGCTCAACCTCTAACTGAAACTCATGAACGTGAAAAAGGCATTAAAGAGCTAGAATCGTAAGGTGTTCAGGAATGTGTTTCAGTGGATCAAATCAGCAGAGAAAGAAGTGGAGGAAGTGGAAGATAAGATGCAAAGTCAGCCCGGTGTGGACCTCTCTAATGAGCTGGCCCTGGCTAGGCAAAAATTAGCTAAGGTGGAGCTTTTGGAAGAGGTCTTTTAGAAACAAAAAGCAAGAAATTCTTAGCTGAATGAAGGGGACTAGAACACGAAATTCTTTCATGCGGCGGCCCAAGAAAGAATTAGGAGAGTAGAAATCACCTCCATCACGACCGAAGAGGGAAATGTCATCATGGGTCAACAAGATATTAAAGAGGTAACGGTTAGATTTTTTGAAATAGCATTCAAATGGGAGAATTAAGAGTCTAATATATATCACGATGGACCGAATACAAGGGCCCTATATACATCACCATAGGCCACGACCCATGATCCTCAAATACATAACGTGTGAACCCTACACATGGGCATAATATATATCATAGGTGGGCCCTGCACATGGGCCTCATACACATCAAGTAGGCTACAGCAATGGGCCGCACTAATGGGTTGTTAATACATCACAATGGGCCATATCCCATGGGCCTCAAATAAATCACAATGGGCCACATCATATGGGCCAATACACATCATATGGGTCGCATCACATGGGCTAGAAATACATCTCAATGGGCCTCATCATATGGGTCATAAATACATCACATGATGCCTTGCCCATGGAGCTTGATACATCACAATGGGCCATAACCCATGGGCTTCAAATACACAATAGGTGAACCCCATCACATGGGCCAAAAATATAAATAGGCGGGCCCCGCACATGGGCTAAAAATACATCATGATGAGCCGCACTAATGGCCCTCATAAACATCAAGTAGGATAGGACACATCAACGGGCCATATCACATGGGCCTAAGGGCAGCCCATGATCTAGAAAATTGATGAATGGTGCGTACATAACACATACATCATGGTGGGGTCCACGTCCAGGGATAAATGGCCTAGATAAAATACGTACAGTATGATAGGCCCACATCCAGCCCAATGGACGGTGTGAATACATCACATACTTCAAGGTAGGCCCTACATGCCCAGAATTTAGATGAACGGCGTGGCTGAAAACACATACATCATGTGGTAGGCCTCACCATCAAAAGAATGGATGGATGGTTGGATTTACAGCACATACATCAAAGAGGGCCCCACCCAGTAGAATGTCCCGATAGACGGCTGGATGGAACGGATGAACGACGTAGATTTAAAATACATACACCAAGGTAGGCCGCATGTGCGGGTTGTGTAGAAAAATACTTACATTATGGTGGGCCGCGTACTGCCAGCACGTGCATCTGGTGAATCCCATAGTCCAAAAACATCTTGACGGTGAGTATACATCATATACATTAAAGGTGGCCCATCTCCACATGAATAGCACGTGTGGGGTGGGTCCACAACAGACGCAAGATGTAAGATATAATACATACCTTATGATCAGACCCATACAGACATGTGGAATCCACACGTGGATGGACGATTTGGATATAATAATACCTTGTGGTGGGATCCACCATCCACATGGTTGCATGGTGTGGATCTCACATGCCTTGAGGTGGCCACGTTAAAATGGATGGATGGTATACAATGCATACATCTAGTGGGCCCCACGTATCAAAGGTGAGTTCTCATCGTCCAATCCTCTGGACGGTGAGGATGGATGGATGAAACAAATATATCCGGTGAGTCCCGTGTAGGGCCCACCATCTATTCATATTACATTATTATAATATATATATATATATATATATATATATATATATTAAAGAGCATGCCAGCATCCAGTGTCCTGGATGG
Organism: Magnolia sinica; assembly: GCF_029962835.1. Classification (NCBI taxonomy): domain Eukaryota; kingdom Viridiplantae; phylum Streptophyta; class Magnoliopsida; order Magnoliales; family Magnoliaceae; genus Magnolia; species Magnolia sinica. The sequence goes on along the minus strand of NC_080589.1, from coordinate 59,386,608 downwards.
ATGGCCTGGATGCAAAGCATATCAAAAGTGGGGTCCACGTTCCTAAACGGTGGTGACCCCACATCTGCAAAGTGGGTCCCACCATCCCAAGGACGGATGACGTGGATTAAGGCACATGTATTGCGGTGCCGTCCACCCAGTGACATCCAGATGGATGGTGTGGATGTAAAACGCATACATTAAAGTGGGTCCCACGGACCTACTGACATTTGTGTTTTCTCTTCAACGGGCCTGTCCAAAATGGACAGGCTGGGTGATCCATTTGGACGGTAGTCTAACAACAGGTGGGCCCAAAATGTGGACAACGTGTGGCGCTCTTAAATGGATGGCATGGATCATCATACAATTTCAATAGCGGGCCATCAAACCAGGGAGAAGGGGAGAGAGAGGGAGAGAGAGAGAGAGAGAGAGAGAGAGAGAGAGAGAGATCGGAGTAGCGGAGGGGCCCCGCCACTATGGGCCCCTCTTTGATTCAAATCATACATCAAGATGGGTCCCACCACAAGTGGGCCCTCAAATCACAAAATCAATTCATAAAATCACTCACATTTGATCTTCTTGGATTTCTTTTTCCACAGATGTGTCCTAAAGCTCCATAAAATTCATTTCAACAGTCGAAATGAAGCTTGGATGGTGGAGATGGGAAGTAGGAAGGTGGGCCACACCTAGCTCTCTCATGGAGCTTGGACATGGATTGCTTGGGAGATGGGTTTGAGAAATGAGAGAGAGAGAGAGGGATGTAAGAGAGAGAGAGAGAGATGGGTGAGGGATGGTGAGTGATGGGTGGGTGTACTTGATGGGTAGAGAGAGAGAGATGGGTAAGGGATGGTGAGTGATGGATGGGTGTACTTGATAGGTGGAGACAGAGAGAGAGAGTTGACTTTAGGGGTTGTTTGGGGATGGGTGTTTGTATTGACATGATGGGATGGAGTACTTAACATTTGATGTGATTGATGGGACATTTTCTTGGGATTGCAATGCACAGCGTTTTCCTCGAACTGAACATGGGCCCACATCTTCTGACTTGGGTATCACCTCAACGCGTAATACATGTCATCGGAACCACAGTCGCTAGGGTACAAGTCTTGGGTCGAGCCAACTCTGGAATATGGGATACAACTCAGGATCGCGCGCAACTGCTATCTATGCATCGCGGGGCATCGAAATTTGACCGAGGGGACCGCAGAAGCCTACGGAAGGTACGGTCTAGGATACGGGCCTCACACCTAGTGGAGATCATGCCAAGCTTAACAGACTCCCACATCTTAACAAACAATATAAATACAAGACTACTCTAGGGAATTAGGTAGCAAAATCTCTCGCCCGAAACCCACCTACACTACTTAGACCCATATTCCTATCTTGACTTTGGCATCAGAGGTTCCACTATTCTAGTCAAGGTCTCTTTTGTTTTCCTCCTGTGTAGACTTGCTAGGCTCGGTGTGAGTGTTCGGAGCTCGGTGAGGGTGAGCAAGATTTTTGCATCAACAATGTGTGTGTGTGTGTGTGTGTGTGTCTAAAGAAAAAATGACTCAGGTGAAAGGCACCTTGAAAGTATATAAATAATAATAATAATAATAATAATAATAATAATAATAATAATAATAATAATAATGATAATGATAATGGATGGACATTATTTTTCATGTGTACATCACCGAACACCTATTAGAGCATGCATAATGAGTGACCCATCCTATTTCTTTTTTACTTTTTTTACCCACATGCTCACTACTCACACACACTCACGCCCTCACACTACAATTAGATTTCGATACAATGGGTGCCCGAACCCATGACCTTATGTTTAAACTCATGTGAGTCTACCATCAACTCGATCATCGCTATCTAGGCCTTGTCCATTAGGAAGCGATGGTGGGCCTTGTTGGTCTCATCTTATGTGCAAGGGGAGGCTTATCCAGAGTAGTAGTTGCTTTCGACTCGATCATCGCTATCCGGGTCCTGTCCATCAGGAAGCGCTCCTGCTGGCCCTGCTGGTACTAGCAGTCCAAAATTAAGGCCATCTCCCGTTCCCTAGAAAATCAATTGGTCCATACACCCAGAGAGGCGAATTTGGTGGCGGACAGTTTGGCCAGATTAGGTAGTGCATGTTAACAAGACCAAGATTTTCTCTCCTGGGTAGCCCTCCCTCCCTTGATCAAGGGCCTTTTTTTTCTTAACAAAACGGGCTTAGGAAATCATAGATTCTCTTAGCCTTTGCCGTGCCTTCCCATGTTTTCTTTCGAGTTGCATAGCCATACAATAGGGTGTCCATCCTTTTATCTTCAGACTGTCTTAAAAATCTAGAGCTGTAAGCCGCTCGCGGCCCATTTTTTCCTTGGTATATACTTCAAGTTTATATATATATATATATATATATATATATATATATATATATATATATATATATATATATATATATATATATATATATATATATATATTTGTGTGTGTGAGAGTCTACCACAATGCATGAGTAAGAACCCGATGAGGGAACCATCCTGATCTTGATAATAGAGAACCTTCATGGTTGTCCCCAGTGTATGAATGTGTCAGATATCTCACCCGCTTGGCGAGTAGGATGGCAGGCTTCAAATCACCACTTCCATATCTCCTCTACCACACCACTTCTACTCTCTTTCAGTGTACTGTACTTTACTTTTGCCAATGATTCCTATCTAGCAGTCAAAACTGGGAAAAAAATGTCATGGCTAGTGGGGGCAGTTGAAACTAATGTACAAAGAAATTATAAGGGTGACATATGTTTGCTCAATGTACACAGTCTAAATTGTGTGGCCCAAGTAGATATGCATGCAAATAAAAAAGTTATATGAGTGGCATGCATTTGCTAATTCTACACCATCTAAATTGTGTGGCCCACAATCTTTATTCTGGACCAAAATTAAGATAGACGAATGTTGCCTATTCCATGTTGCATTCAATATAATTTCTTCTTTTAATTAATTCGACCATTAAAATGGCTTATCTTATGTGTGCATACTAAAATTAAAAGATACATAGGAAAAGAAGAGAGTTTTTGCATCAAAAACACATTGTTTTTGACACAATCTTTCTCGCATTAATTAGAGCACGAGCAATACTTACACAGTTAAATAATTCATCTAATTGCACACACTTAAGTTACAAAATGGCTCAGTGGTATACATACTCTTTCCCAACGCTAAGATCATTGAAAATGGCTCAGGGTAACCTCTCCTGCAACAAGCCCTCTCAACTCACCAGACAGTCACTCACCCTCCTTGGCAGTATCCAGTCCACTTACCTAGCAATTGTCTAATGCAACAACTCCTCCACGCCCTTCCCCCCCCCCACCCCCCTTCAGTCCTTCGCAATTAGCCCTGCCCAAGGCAATCATTTTGAGACTGGATCAACCATCCCTCTTAACCCGGTTCCATATATAGCCGAGCCAATCCAGCCAACCATGCCCACCCCATGGACTCACCCAACTCCTGAAATTATGGTGGCTTGCGAACAATGGCTATCAGGGGTAAAAGATCTATTCAAGGAAAATTTAGTTAGCCGTTTGAGTAAAATTTCCCCAGTGAGGAGGGAAAATCAGACAGAATTCTATGAGGGTGTTTAAATCCTCCCCCCATGTCAAGGTCAGGGAACAACCACAGAGGATGCCGCAGAAGATCAACTCAGGAACTCCAGATTAGGGGAACATACACATGGTAAAGGACCCATAATAGATGTTGCACAGCAAAATCAAATGCTAAACAACTAGTTAAAGAAAAAAATCCTCGGAAGTGCTAACACTTTGGGTGGACATCCAAGGTGACTCCAACTCTGTAAATCCTTCCCAAGTGGGGTCCAACAGCGATTCAGAGGAGGAAGTCCTAGTTAAGACAGTTGATAGAAGCAATAGGAAAAACAACCCGACATTAAGTTAGATTAAAAGGAATAGTCTGAGACTGAAGAGAAAGCAAAAGAGGGCTATGAGCAAAGGAAATTTTAATGATGTCTAGCATCCTTTCTTGGAATGTGAGAGGGGTAAGTAACACTCCAACTACTCGTTATCTGAAGAAGCTAATCAAAAAGCATACAGTAGAAATTATTTTACTACAAGAACTAATGATCAAGGAATCTAAGCAAGCACTGGTGGCGGCTAAACTGGGATTCCCTAATCATTTTATGGAGGAATCAGTGGGGAACAGAATCTAGATTTTTGCTAAAGATAATATCCAATTACAAACTGTACGGGCAACTAGTCAATGCATGTCTCTTAAACTCTCCTCGAACAACTTACCTTAGCTAATCATCATATCCACAGTTTGCATTAGCTGCTCTAGAGACCATAGAAAGAATCTATGGGCAGAACTCAGAGACATCCATGCATCAATTCAGGGCCCTTGGCTCATTTGCAGGGATTTCAACACTACCCTATCCCTTGACGAGAGATTAGGAGGACCGCCGTAGATGAATGGTGCTCTGTTCGACTTCCTTGATATGGCCAATGATACAGGCCTGATAGATGCAGGTCATTCAGGATCCCAATTCACCTAGTGCAACAACAGATCCGAAAATAGTTGTCGTTGGGCAAGACTAGATAGAATATTTTTCAATGCCAACTAGTTGTGATCTTTCCCTGCTTTAAAGGTCAACCATCTCACAACATTGTACTCTGATCATTCCCCATTGCTTCTCACCTATCAGGAAGACCCAACTAAGTATCCCTGCCCTTTCAAATTCCAGCGAATGTGGATAGTCCATGAAGATTTTTACCAGATAGTTTCAGATTGTTGGAGAAATGAAGTTTTCATAACTCTAATGTACCGATTCTACATCAAGCTCAAGATTCTTAAGACAAAGCTGAAAATATGGAACAAAGAGATATTTGGAGATATTAATCAAAAAGTCCAGGAGGCTGAGAATGATGTGGTCAGGGCTAAGAATGCTCTCCTTTCCTTGCAGTCAGAACCAAATCAAATTAAGTTAAACATGGCCTAGGCTAATCTAAAAAAAGCCCACTTGCAAGAGGAAATATTTTGGAAACAAAAATTAAGAATCCAATGACTGAAGGAGGGAGATTGAAATACCAAATTCTTTCATAGCTTTATCCTAGTCAAGCACAGAAAATTGGCTATCTCCAAATTAAAGACTTCCTCAAGAGATATCATTGAGGATATGGACGAGATAGGTCAGGAAGCAGAAAATTATTTCAAGCACCTTTTCTCCTCTGAAGGAAACTCATCCGATCAATAGATTTTCAGCTCCATTCCACAGTTGGTCAGCGACCAGTTGAACACGGCCCTCATGAAACCTCTAAAGCTGGAGGAGGTCAAGCAAGTAGCGTCAACAATTTCGATTGATAGCGCCCCTAGCCCCAATGGTTTTGATGGAGCCTTCTACTCCTCATGTTGGGATGCAATATGCACAGACCTGTTTAAAGCAGCCAAAGATTTCTTTAATGGAGACCCGGTCCCTAGAGCCTTTCAATATACCCAGATTTGTCTCATTCCAAAGAAGAAGAACCTAGAATATATTACTGATTTAAGGCCGATCATCTTATGCAATTGCATCATGAAAACCTTTTCTAAGATTATGGCTTCTAGGCTATCCCACATCCTCCTAAGTCTTATCTCATAAGAGCAAGGGGCTTTTGTCAAAGGCCGGCTAATATCGAAAAATATCTCCATAGCAAGAGAGATGGTTAATGAGATAGATCGCAAAGTGTTTGGGGGTAATCTCTTGAGTGGGGATTCATATTGAAAGTCCTACAGAGTGTTGGCTTCAATCAATGATAGATTTCTCAGATAGAACACTGTTGGAAAGAGGTTTGGTTTTCCATCCTCATTAATGGCAGGAGCTTTGGTTTTTTCTAAGCTAGCAAAGGTTTAAGACAGGGAGACCCCCTATCTCCTTCGATATTTATCTTAGCAGCAAAAGTTCTTAGTAGGGGCATCTCCAAGCTCTTCTCTACCGGAGCATGTTAGCCATACAACCTTCCCCACAACTGTCCAACTATTACCCATTTCTTTTGCTGATGATGCAATCTTTTTCCTCAATGGCAGGCAGGCTAATGTGCATAAAATCCTTGGATTCATTGGAGACTATGAATCAGCCTCAAGTCAAAGGGTCAATGAGTCCAAGACGACCTTCATAACCCCGAAAAAACATCCAAACGCAAAGCCCAAAGATTGATGAACCTCACTAGATTCAGTAACACCTTTTTTCCCTTCTCTTACCTGGGAGTTCCTTTATCCAAAGGAAAGATCAGAAGCCCCTTGTTGCAGCCGATCGTCCAGAAGATCATTAGTAAAATTGAAGGCTAGAAAGCAAAATTTCTCAATCAAGCAGCGAAATTGACTCTCATCAAACATGTCTTATCAAGTATCCCAGTCCACCTCCTATCGGCTATTAACATTCCAAAGTCAGTTAGCAACTCCCTGAATAGAGCTTTTGCCAATTTCTTCTGGGGCATTTCTGAAGAGGGACCCAAAAGGCATTGGATTAATTGGTCAAAGGTTTGCACTCCTACCTGAGAAGGAGGTCTGGGGGTCAAAAAAATAGAAGATGTTATGCTGGCTTTCCGAGTCAAAATGTGCTAGAATCTCAACGAAATTAAATCTCTATGGGCCTCTTTTAAGGAAGGAAAATACTTTTGGAAACTCATTTTTAACAAAGGAGTACCAGGGTCAACTACCTCACCAGTCTGGAACGAACTTCTCAAATTCTTACCCAGCACTCTTCTCCACTCCAAATGGCTCATTGGAGAAGGAAAAATCAGCTGAAAAATCAGCTTTTGGATACATAACTAGTCGGGTTGTGGGCTACTTGCAGGTGCCATAACGTCCCCTGTCCCTCACACTATGTTGTCTGCTTCTATCAGAGACTTCAGCCCCGTTTCAGGTCGATGGAAAATCTCTGATATTCAACGATTCATCACCCCTTTGGCAATGCAATCTATCTCAGCTTCTTTAGTGCCTTTGTCCAACCGAGCAGACAAGTTAATTTGGGGCTTATCCTCACCAGGTACATTCTCCCTCAAATCAGCATGGAACGCTATCAAGGAGCATCAGCCAGAAATTCCATGGATTAAATGGCTTTGGCATAAACTCCTCCCACCGAAAATTTCTATCTTTGCTTGGAAAACAGTTCACCTCGCAATCCCTGTTGATTCAACAGTGCAGAGACTCGGCATCCATATTGTTTTGAAAAGCAAATGCTGTTTGCATGCTCATCCAATCCTCCCGCCACCTCCCTCTCCCTCTGCAGGTCCACATCATCCAAGAAACCAAAGTCCTTCTTCACACCACCCTCCTCTCAACACTCCCCACCTCCACCTGAGTAGCGTCAATCAGCAGCAACGTCTGCCAGGGACAATGTAGCATCCTCCTTCAGCTATGCCCCAACAAAATAACATCAGCCAGCAGCATCACCCATCGGGGGCTAAGCAATCTTCACCATCAGTAACGGTCCAACTCAGCAGTGTCCACCATCAGCAGCCTACCACTCTTCACCCGGCAACCCATCACAGTTATGTAGTGGAATCCATAGATCATCTTCTCAGTTAGGGAACTATTGCTTCAAACGTTTGGCGGCACTTCCACTAACTTTTTGGCATTCCCCTCACTCCCGACCAAACCATTCTTCAACGCATCTAGCAATGGACATCAGCAGTCAACCCTTAATCCTGATCCTCTTTCCTAATCGGTCTCCTCCCAAGTTTGGTCATATGGGAAATATGGCTAAATAGAAATTTTGCTCGGTTTGAGGGCCACAAAATGTCTAAGAAATCCATCATTTCTAAGGTGTCCACTTAGCTAAGAGAGATTGGATCTTCTATTCAGGAGGAGGATATACTCAGTCCATGGCTGCCAATGTTATACTTCAAACCTTGAATATCAAATGCCCAGCTCCAATTTCTTCAGGAGGTACCTAGTTTGTCAGATGGTCCAAGCCTCCAATTAGTTGGTTGAAACTGAACACTGATGGCTTGTCCAGAAACAACCCGGCGGAAAGCAGAGGTGGATGAGTATATCGAGACCACTATAGGAGATTGATCTTTGCCTTCTGCAGACATTATGGGATCGAAACTAATACGGTGGCGGAAGCTCAAGCCATGCTTGATGGCATGTCCATCTGTTCCCATCTGGGCCTGACAAAAGTGATTGTTGAATCTGACTCCAATATTGTCATTAATTCGGCAAGGGATCCTTAACAGGCTTGCCCTTGGAGCATTTGGTATAGGATAGGGGAAATTCAAGCAAAGACAACTAATCTTAACATCATCTCCACTCACATTTTCCGAGAAGGCAACGCAGTTGTTGATGAGCTAGCTTGAATGGCCAGTGAAGGCTGCCCAGACAGAATATTCTGAACCATTTCTGACCTTCCTCGAAGTGTCAGAGGAGCACTTGTCCTGGACAACTTAGGCATTGGTTCCATAAGAAGGCCATGATCAGGACATCTCGGTTTTTTATCGTCTTCATAGAGGACCTTTTGGATCCCTTTTTTTTTTGTTTTTCTTTAGTCTTTTGAGAGGTGACACGATAGGAGAGGTCCACAAACTTTTTGTTGGGACCCTCCCAAAATTCTGTAAATTTCTCTGATCAATGACACTGATGTGGCATGAATCCACTTTAAAAAAATAATAAATAAATAAATAAAATAAAATAAAAATCGAGTGCCCATGTGATGTGAGTGTGTGTTTCAAAAATAGAAAGTAAGAAAGTTGAACTACGGTCATATTACAAAGTAAAACTACTGGGTGCATGGAGAGAGAGAGAGAGAGAGAGAGAGAGAGAGAGAGAGAGAGAGTCTTTAATACAAGAATAAGACTAAAAATCTTTAATTATGATAATAAGACTAATATTATTACATGAATTATGCAATGTACTAATATTATTATCTACCAGTCAAAACCGGAAAAAAAAAATAATAATAATAATAATAGCTATATGCAATGTACTGGATGTTCTTACGAAAGCAAAGTTACATAAGCTCCTAACTTTTGGTGAAAAGGAAACTTTTCTATAAAATAAAATAAAAAATAAAAAAACTAAAAATTGATAAAGATGCTTGAACAAAGTCAAACTCAAAAACCACTATTGGCTAACCTGAACCATGACTTTTAGACAAGACTTGTCACTTAAAAACAATGAAAGTTTAATATAATGAAACTTGCTAAAAGTGGATTTTTTGACTAAAATGAAAAATTGATTGACCCTGAGGGTAGAAATCTTCTGAGGTTCATTGATTATTGTTGGGAGGGTAATAACTTTCCAAAAACATTTTATCTATGAACCCCAATAATCAGTGGCAAACTCATGGCCGTCGCAGGTTATAGTGTGTCTTTAGACTATTTTTGCCTTGGATCAGACTTTTTAGCCCAACTTCATCTAAACCTAATCATTCATGAAGTTGTATACAATTCATTCTAGATAAGAATGTATTATTAACCATCTGAAATTTCAAATCCAAGTTGGACCACTCATTAATTTGCTTTTAGCCATCCATTTGATAGCAAATAATTGAATTGCTAGGACTGCTTGATCAGTGTGATTTTAGAGATGTGCATCATCCATAATGAGACACAATTTGAATGGTTTGGATAATTGTACATGGAAGCCATGTATGAGGAAGATAAGTCACCACCATTTTGAAAATAGAGCTAAACAAACAAAGGAATCGAGCCCAAGAACTATTTGTTTCTGTGCATCTCCTCGCTCACAAATAAATTATTATTAAAAAACATCATTAAATAGGACGATACCCCTAGTTATTATAAGGGTCCCATGTCATTCCAACACCGCTAGCTAATATTAGGCCCATGTCCTTCTAAAGTCCAATAAATGCCAGCATATCCAACTATTTTGGACGCTTGTGTAATGGCACTGATGCTTACATTACTAAATCCAAGTGTGGCCCACCTGATGAGTGGACCAACCTTTTTTTTTTTTTTTGGCCAGATGATCCTCATGGTGGGGCCATATGTTTGTGCAGTTAGGATTTCCCACAGAATGAAATGTTGGTAGGAAATAGCGGCATGCATGGCAAGTTATGCAATACCATCATGTGTAGGTCATTAGTTCTCCTAATCCAATCGTTAAAAAATGCTGCTTAAATTAAGAAATTGTTTTGTCAATGAAATATTATTATGCAGTCTGGCCCATCTAATTCTCTCTTATTTTATTATTATTATTATTACAAATTTTAAAAGACCACTTGCTCATTAAGAGGTTGGTTGGCTTCGTATAGCCGGGAGCATTGACTTTTATGGCCTCAAGACTGAGGCCGTTTCACATCGCAGATGGGACACAACATACAAAAACAAATGGAGAGCAAGGAGGAAAATTTGTTAACTGCCAGTTTACTCGTACATATTGGGGCCCACGTGGGAGTGAAACGGCTCGGCGGACTTGAGAGTGAAACAGTCCCAATAATTCTAAGCTGAAGATCTAAATATATAGCGGAGCAAACTCGACAGGAAGCCCAGCCCTTGCACGTGGTCTATATTTTGCCATATGTGCATTTATGTGGCAAGGACTCAGATATCCGTGGAATTTGCAGGGGTAATCCACAACCTAGTATGATTCTCATTTAGAATCACGGGGGTATAATGTGTTGGTAAGCTCATACTCTAAGATAATGCGAAGGCCAGAAAACTTCATTATTTGCTACAATGGTAGAAGGCCTATAGCCATGTCAAATCTAACTCGGGACACAACTAATAGAGACCTTTTCAAACTTGTTAGACATGTGTAGGGTCGCAATGTAGTAATAATCTCTGTGAGACCGAGGTCGAATCCATAGGGATTAATCTCGTGTGTTTTCTGAAAGCAACTATAACTATAACTAAAATAATATGGAAACCTAAATCTGGAATATTTGAGAGAATAATTGTGAGAAATTTAATGAAAAACTTATGAAATTCAAAGGTGGGAACTAGGGTTTCCAAGGATCCACTTGTAGAGACCAGAGAGATCTATGCTTGATTCATGGACACAACTGGAATCAGAATCCCATCTTATCCAATTGGAAGATATCTCAGTAAAACTAAATCTGAACTTCTTTTGACCTAATTCTTAATGGATGAGAGGTGTGAGAACTGTAAGTGATTTCATCACAAAACCATGCCCATGAGACAATGGCTCACAATAGAATTTACTAATCACACAATCAATCTGAGAGAATTGTGAAAGTTAGGGAGGATTCCATCGTCCAACCATGCCTAATGGATGATGGTGAACAACAAGATTTTCTAAATTCACAATCTCAAAACATGAAATGAACATACTTAAAGCTATTGTAAATCTATTGTAATTTGAGTCACCACAAACCATTAAAAACTAAAAGTATTCCTTATAATCAAACTATAATCAAAGACAGTTCAATATAAACATGAATCAAGGCAATAGAAACATCCCATCACGCTACAAGCTTCACCTCTTAGCCCTAGCTAAGAGGTTTACCAACCATAGACATGATTGAACTAAAATCTCTTAATAAAAGCATAAAAACAACTAAGAAAAAGGAAAGAAAAACTCTTGGCGAGGGCTTTTCCATGCTTTTGCTCCACTCCTCAAACCCTAGATGATGCCTAGGAGTGCCCTGGAGACTCTTATTTATAATTTTACATCACCTCTTTTTGCACCAACTTGAAAAAATCTAGAAACTGCCTCAATTTTACGCAGCTTCGATATATGAAAGTGTCTTCGATATGTCCTTTGATATATTGAAGATCAGTCTAGAATTGTCCAGCGAGTTTGGCTTGAAATCCTGAATTTCTCGATTAATCAAAGGGTCTTCGATATGTCCTTTGATATTATTTATAGGTCTTCGATATATCGAAGGTCATTCTGGTAGTTTTCCAAAACTAGACTCTTCTAGCCTTGGAATATGTTTTCAGGACAAATTTTAGGATTTCTTTTCTTCACTTCAAATCTTCAATTCTTTTTCTTCATCACTTGGTTTCTTTGGATCTTTAGCATGTGAGTTCTTTAATCTTAGTCTTCTAAGATCCATCCCTTACCTTGGTGATTCTTGAGCATTAAATCAATGCTTTTAGCACCCTTTTCAATCTAAGCTCTTAAATTCACCTTACAACATAAACATGAGTAAAATAGAACATTAAGCATTATCATGTTCATAAAACCAAGATATAAGTGGGGCATAATATGTAATATTTGACCCTTAACAAAGCTCGTCACCCATTCATAGGGCGGCAGTTCGAATAAAGTGTCCTATACCACTATAACTAACTCATAAATCTTTGTAGAATTATAATACACTAACGGTTATGAATGGACTTAAATTGCTGGTGAAAGTGGTATCTTAGATTTCTTTGAGTATTATAAAATCACCAAGCATAAGAATAATCGAGACATGTATTAGACTAATCTAATCGATAACAGAGAACCTTAGATAAAGCCGACATTGGGTGCAAAGCATTATGTGTAGATCCAATTACTATCAATCGTCCATGTTCAACTTTGGTCAACTATATAAGCCTAGGATAACTAACCCAAAGTGGCTATCCACATACTTCATTTATAGGAATACTTATCAAATGTTATAACAAGGTTCTAACATAAGAAATTTCATATTGATTATGCATTTCATTAAATATGTTAACTACTAACAATGATAATATTAGGGTTGACATACTAAAGAAATTTAAGCACAATTATCATATAAATTTTCAATCAATCAACTGAAAATCAATGTCAATCACCCTCAAGGGTTAATAAAAGGAAGTCTAGGAGAATAGTTCACACCTTAAGAAGAGGTTTCTCGATCTCCAACTGTTGAGGGTCAAATATTACATATTATCTCCCATTTATATCTTGGTTTTATGAACATGATAATGCTTAATATTCTATTTTACTCATATTTGTGTTGCAAGGTAAATTTAAAGCTTAGATTGAAAAGGGTGGTAAAAGCATAAATTTGATACTCAAGAATTACCAAGGTAAGGATGGATCTTAAGAGCCAAGATTAAAGAGTTCACATAGCAAATATCCAAGAAAACTAAGTGATGAATGAAGAAAATCAAACATTTAAAGTGAAGAAAAGGAATCCTGAAATCGTCCCAAAAAAGCATATTCTGAAACTCTCAGTCATTTTATGAAATTGCACAGAGTGAAGTCTATTTTGAGAAACTGCGAAGAGTAAAGTCTATTTTAGCAAACTGCATAAATTTGAAGCTGTTGCTAGAGTTTTCTAACTAGGTACGAAAGTTGAAGATCTATAACTATAAATAAGACTCCCTAGGATGTTCTTAGGGATCTTATAAGGTTAAAGGAGTGGAGCAAAAGGATAGAGAAGCTGTAGCCAAGAGTTCTTCTGCTTCTTCTTTCTTTGTTATTTTCATGTTTTTCTTAAGAGACTTTGGTCTAATCATGTCTATGGTTGGCTAAACCTCTTAACTAAGGCTAAGAGGTAAAGCTTGTACCATGATGAGATATTTATATTGCTTTGATTCATGTTTATGTTGAACTCCATGGATTCTAGTTTGATATTTAACGAATACATTTAGTTTTTAATGGTTTATTGTGACTCAAATTATAGTAGATCTGCAATAGCTTTGAGTATCTTCTTTTTCTGATTTGAGATTGTGAAATTAGTAAGTCCTGTGGCTCACCATCGTCCCTTAAGCATGGTAGGGTGATGGAATCCTTCCTAATCTTCATAATTCTCCTACTTTGAAATTGTGGGATTCATAAATCATGTTGTTTGTCATTGTCTCCTGGGCATGGTTTGGTGATGAAATCCCTGCCAATTATCATAGTTCTTCTTCATTGAGAATTAGGTCAATGGAAGTTTAGATTTGGTTTTATTGATATATTTTTCAATTGGATATGATAGGATTTCAATTCTAATTGTGTTACTTGAATCAAGTAAGAGGGCTCCCTAATCACTACAAGTGGATCCTTGACACCCTAGTTACTACCTTTAAATTCATAGTTTTAATTACTTTATTCACAATTACTCTCTCAAATACTTCAGAATTAATTTCACATCTTCTTCTAGTTCTACTTATAGTTAATTTCAGAAACGTACAAATTTTAGTCCCTATGGATTCGACCTCGATCTTACCGAGATTATTACTACATCATAACCCTACACTTAGGCTTATGAACAAGTTATTGGCGCAGTTACCTAGGATTGATGGTTGCGTTTTCTGGATTTGATTAGTTTTGGAATTAAGTTAAGATTAGGATTTATTTACTTTTTATTTTTAAGTTAGGGTTATTTCTAATTTGTTTATAGAAACTAACTTTTCTTTCTATTTCCAGATTTAGAAACTTTCTTATTTTTTTTTTTAGAAACTAACATTTCTTTCTACTTCCAGATTTATAAACTTTCCTAATTTGTTTTTTAGAAACTAACTTTTCTTTATATTTTTAGATTTAAAAACTTTCTTAATTTTTTTTTTTTAGAAATTAACTCTTCTTTCTATTTCCAGATTTAGAAACTTTCCTAATTTGTTTTAAAAACTAACTTTTCTTTCTATTTCTAGATTTAGAAAATTTTCTAATTTGTTTTTAAAACTTTTTTTTAAAGAAACTAATTTGTTTTTAGACTAAATTTTTGTTTTGTTTTTAGTTTAGGGTTTTTTCTGATTTATTTTTAGAAACTAATGTTGTTTTCTATTTTGTAAGATACTAACTTAGAACTCTCCAAACCGGTAAACTCCTTCTAACTTCTTCTCTACTTACTTTCTATATTACTGTAGGATTTTTCTTTTATTCTATTTTAGGATTAGGTTCAGGATTAGGGTTTCACCATGTATATGCAAAAGTGGGAACGTCAGTATGCTGAGCTAGTTTTAGAGAATATGAGAAATTATGAAGGGTTGTCAGATGATTATGTTAGGAAATAACCTATGTCTCAAAATTTTTCTGAAACCATCATCGAGAATCAACCAGAATACAATGTTCCTTATGTGATCATAGGCGGGAGAATAATTACACCCCATATATTAAGAAAACAGTACGTGATTGTTGGGGTTATCATAATTATGGAAGTGAGAACTATTATTACCCTTCAAACAAGAAAAAAATAATGAGAGATTACAGTATGGGTGATAATATGTACCAACAACCATCAGACTCTCCCACCTATGACTCGTACAACTATGATCAATAGAAATATCAACATTGGAGAGATGAACCAACAATTGATTATAATGACTATTCTCATGGATCTCCTACCTTTAAAATGCAACTAGATGTGATCCAAGAGGATTCACGTTTGAATTTCACGGACTATCAAGAACAGTTCAACCAACTTATCGTAGGCATGATGAAATCATTGGAAGCGATTGAATTGCACTTCAATAAGGTTAAAGAGGCTAGGTTATCACAATCTCAACTCAATCTAGAAACACGATGCGAGGAAAGTGATCCTAACTCACTTGTGGAGAGTACTAAAATTGAGAATGAAGAGTTGGATTGTGTTAACGAGCATACGGCTCAATTTTTTGAAGAATCAATCTCGATGACTATTAAAAGGAATGATCAAGAGGACATTGGCGTCTTTCAAATATAATGATGCTGACACGCTCCAGTCATATGACACACTTGACTTCAATGAAAAGGAAGAGGTTAGTTTATTCGATCCTCAACTCAACCTAGGAAAACAGTGTGAGGAAAGTGATCTCATCCCACTTATGAACTGTATTGAATTGGAAGATAAGTATTGGGATGATAATCATGAGTTTACAGCTCAAGATTCACTTAAATCGATTTTAATTATGGTTTTAGAAAGTGATCACGAGACACAGGACATTGTCGACCATAATGATCTATCCCACCAATCTGACACGTTTGATTTACATGTGGAGGAAGAGTCTCTTCCAAGTGAACCGCATGACTCTTTTGAGGTGTGTGTAGACCACTCCCCTAATTTACATTATAATATGAATAAGGAGATGGACAAGTTGCCCAAGATGACTCTGGAATTTGAAACCACTCAATTAAGGCTACCTTCTAAGCCGTCAACACTTGACAATATAATACCTCTACTGAGTAGTAACAATGAATAAAGTCTTTACGTCAATACGCCTACTAATCCACAATCTGTCTATGCAAGGCAGGGTAAGATGTATCCAGTGACAATTGACTCTCATCATGGAGAAAAGTAAGAGATCATGTTTCCCTCTGTTATAAGAGAAGAGTTAGGAATCATTGGGCATATCATCACAGACCTCAAAGTGAAAAATGAGCCCCTCTCAATTGACTATCTCAACTCTCTTAAAGATCGTTCGGCATATTTTGAGTTTCAAATGATTCCATAATAAAAGAAATAATGGATACCTTACAAAATAATACCTCAATGGTTGTTACTAACTGAGAGAACCCTTATTCTAAAGCCCATCCTTCCACAGATCTTGAATATTTGCCATTAAGGGAGGAGGAGCTGAAAGTTAACTAAAGCCTGAAACTTCGAAATATGTTGAGACTACATCACCTACTGATAATTTCTCTAAATTTTATTTACTTGTAGTCTCTGATTCACCATGTTGCGTTAACTCTGAAACTTTCTCTATCTCAGGTGAATCATATGTACTTTGGACACCTCAAGAGATTAAAAGAATACTTTATGCTGAGGTCCACAAATTTCTCTGAAAATTCATGCTCCAGGATATCCAAGCCTTATTGCAAAAAGGACTTTTAGATGATCTTATTGAGAAACCTATTGAGAAATTTATCAAGATATTGGCCGGAGGAGAAACTTTGCAGCATAACTGAGTAGCTTTCTCCTGTTTTCCTAGTTAGGTTTACTACTTTCAAAGAATTTAAGATTAGGATAGTTTACTTTTTATATTTTAGGATAGTTTATTTTCCGCTACTTAGGATAATTTGCTTATTATGTTGAGTCTTTTGTGCTAACCCATCTTCACACTAAGATCATTGAAAAAGTCTCAAATTTTTTTTTTTTCAGGTATTATCTTTCCATCACTTCCATTTTCTTTTCATTACCTCTTTTGCATTACATGCTTATTTCTTTTACATTGAGGATAATGTAGATTTTAGGTTAAGGGGTATAGATTAGACAAGCTAATTAGTATTTTCTTAGTCTTTGAGCAAAAATTATGAAAAATTGGAAAAATTTTGAAAAATTAGAATTACAAAATGATTAATGTTGATGCTTTGTCTCTTGGATTGTAGTCACTTGGGAGATCTCAAAATTAAGTTAAATCATTGATCCTTGATTAGAAGTTTTAAACATTAATTGAGTCATGATTTCACATGTCACATCCAACTTATATATTAAAGTGTTAGTTTGATATTGAATTGTTAACTTGATGATTACTAAGTATGGAAGGAACCAACCTGGGGAATTTGTCCATCATATTCAATAGAAAGCGTTAAAAAGAAAGAAAAAAATACCCAGTTAAAAAACAGTTGTCGCGAAAAGGGCTACCTATTAAAGATCTTTAAAAAGTTTGACATAGCATGAAAGTCATTGATGGAAAAAACAAAAGCTGGAGGAATAAAAGATGAACTGTAAAGCAAGTTTCGGTTTAAGTTTTGGTTGTCCTGAATGCTCTTTTAATTATCAATGTTATCATGAAAGTAATGGATTAAACTTTTGATTATGATAAGTCTAGACTTTAAAAAAAAAAAAAAAAAAAAAAAAAAAACTGTGCATCTCTTTTTCATTTCATAGGAATCAACACCTTTACATTACATAAAATAGGGGGCCTAATTGGAAGATTAATGCTTGGAATGTTTGGAATTGGGAGATTTATGATAAGTCTAAATTTCATTATAGACCCATGGAACTCGATGTTTGGAATTGTTCTAATTGGAAGAATAATGCTTTAAACTTGATTATGAAACTTATCAAGTGCTAGAGTTGAGGAGAAGCTAATGCAAAATATTGATGTATTTTAAAATACTATTATCTGGATTAAATATATATATATATGTATATATATATATAAACACTTGAGATTATATAAATTATTCTGTGATTCTCGAAATATTTTTAGCATACTTTGCTTCGGACTACCAAAAATGCTAGTTGGAGATTGTGTTGAGGGTCAAATATTGCATATTATCCCTCATTTATATCTTGGTTTTATGAACATGATAATGCATAATGTTCTATTTTACTCATGTTTGTGTTGCAAGGTGAATTTAAGAGCTTGGATTAAAAAGAGTATTGAAAGCATGGATTTGATGCTCAAGAATACCAAGGCAAGGGATGGATCTTAGAAGACCAAGATTGAAGAATTCACATGCCAAAGATCCAAGAAAACCAAGTAAAGAATGAAGAAAATTAAAAATTTGAAATGAAGAAAAGGAATCCTGAAATCGTTCTAAAAAAGTATATTCTGAAACTCTGGGTCATTTTATAAAATTACTCAAAGTAAAGTCTATTTTAGAAAAGCATGTAGAGTGAAGTCTATTTTAGCAAACTGCGTAAATTGGACTAGTTTTTAGAGTTTTTCAATTATTTGCAAAAGTTGAAGTTTTATAACTATAAATACGACTCCATAGAATGTTCTTAGGTATCTTTTAGGGTTTAAGGAGTGAAGCAAAATGGTGGAGAAGTTATCGCCAAGAGTTTTTCTTCTTCTTCCTTAGTTGTTTTCATGTTTTTCTTAAAAGTGTTCCAATCATGTCTATGATTGGCTAAACCTCTTAACTAAGGCTAAGAGGTAAAGCTTGTAGCATAATGGGATGTTTTTATTGCTTGATTCATGTTTATTTTGAACTCCATTAATTCTAATTTGATATTTAAGGAATACTTTCAGTTTTTAATGGTTTATTGTGACTCAAATTACAATAGATCTACAATAGCTTTGAGTATCTTCTTTTCTTGATTTGATATTGTGAAATTAGTAAGTCCCGTTGTTCACCATCGTCCCTTGGTATAGTAGGGTGATGAAATCCTTCCTAATCTTCACAATTCTCCTGCTTTGAGATTATAGGATTGGTAAATCTTGTTGTTTGTCATTGTCTCCTAGGCATGGTTTGGTGATGAAATCCCTGACAATTATCATAGCTCTCCTTCATTAAGAATTAGGTCAATGGACATTCAGATTTAATTTTATTGATATATTTTCCAATTGGATAGGATAGGACTCCAATTCTAATTGTGTTGCTTGAATCACATAAGAGGGCACCCTGATCACTACAAGTGAGTCCTTGGTACCCTAATTCTCACCTTTAAATTCTTAGTTTTAATTACTTTATTCTTAATTACTTCAGAATTACTTTCACATCTTCTTCTAGTTCTACTTCTAGATAATTTTACAAACGTACAAGTTTCAGTCCCTGTGAATTCGACTTCGGTCTTTCCAAGATTATTACTACATCATGACCCTACACTTAGGGTTGTGAACACCAGCTTCATAAGATTAGGGTTTATGAAAAAAACATTGTTTCCTAAACAAAGACCAATATCTACTCAAGTTTAATAAAATTAATCTCAAATATGCATAAATCAGAAGGCAGGGTATGATTCTTACCTCTGATCGCATTAAAGACAAAGTCGAAGGAGGATTTGATAGTGGATAGGGTTTGATTTGAAGAAGATCAGTGAGAACGAGCATCGATCTCTCTCTCATACTCACTTTCCTTCTCTTTCTCTCTTTTTCTTGCTCTCTTGTTAGGGAAAATTTGTATGAAGAGAGCGGGTGTGCAATAAAGGGGTATTTATACTGTCAGAAATGTGTCAAATGGCCCTAATGGCAGGGTTTTTTTTTTTATAAGATAACCCTATGGGACGATGATTTTAGCTTTTAAGGCTCATTGGGGAGGTGTACGGGTTGATCTATGTTGTAGGATAGTTGTTCCTAATGATGATATATGTAAGATTTTGATTGCCTCGTATGTGAACATGACAATAGATGAACATAGTTAGAAGTCAGTTCGACGTACACCGATCATCAATTGAGGTCGCGACTATACATATATATATATATATATATATATATATATATATATATATGTGATAATAACCTAAGTTACTATCCTTAATTTGATCATGATCTAACGGTCCAAAAGTCACAACATTGGAAAAGATCAAATAGGGACAATTAGTTTAAATTCCTAACGATTTATGAGGTCATGATTAACATGTCTCATGCACTTTCCTTGTGTGCCAAAGTTGAATGATTCAAAGTGTAATTTTGGCTCGATGTTTGCAATAAATGTCGAGCCCACTAAGATGAACATCTTTTTATAGTTTTGGGTTTAGTTATCCACTAACGAGCTGTTTAAAGCTGGTTCGGTCAAACCAAACATTTTTGGAATAACGTACGTAGCGAGATTTCTTGAGCATGATGAATAGGGTTTTGATTACCTAAGTTCATAACATGACCTATTCGCAATTAAGGAAAACAATTATTCGCTCTTAATTGACATAATTCCTTCAATTTTAGGCTAAATAAGGTAATTAATCGAGCTTGTATGGTTTTCCTACAGTAATACTCGTGGACGTACTAGTGTCTAGTATGATAATTTTAAGGGACGTTACACCACCACACGCTTTGAACAGGAGGGGCCCACATATTTTTTCCACTACCACACAATATTGACATTAGTGTGGTACCATATAATACCGACGTCAGTGATGTGTGCAACACCATGCAATCCAAGTCTTCCCTACAATAGTTGGAGAGGATTCCACCTAGGAACCTACATCCAAAGACATCAATATGATGACATGTGAAGAGGCTTGTTAGAGTACATTCGGGAGTATTGCAATAGAATACCTTATGACTTTATACCTTTTAAATCTAGACCACCTTCAAATGATCTACACCATTGATATAATGCGTCTCACCTTCTATGTGTGTGTAGATGACAAGTAAACACTCTAAATTGAGTATTTATGTTATTTCAACCTTTGGATATTTTGTATCTTTTCCTTTAAATATGGATGGTTACTGTAACCTTTTGCATAATTAAAAGGTAGAAATATTCAATCTGAAAGTATTTTCAAACATCAATGATCCAAAGGTGTAAGCTATGTTCGAGGAAAGTTATTGTCTATCATTGGCCTCTATGGTAGAATCAGTCGAGGAGGCCCGAGAGGCACTAGTTTACGCTATGGCGGATGTTAGCGGTTCGAGTCTACTTATCATCAGCTCATTACCTTAGCCGATACAAAGGTATAGGATATCACCCAATTCTTTCGGTTCGGCAGTTTGATCTATGATTTATCATTCATGGACGTTGATAAGATCCTTCTATTTAACAGCACCTTAGGATGGCATAGCCTTAACGTTAATGGCGAGGTTCAAACGAGGAAAGGCTTACAGTAAATACCTAGGCATCTAGAGATGAGGAAGGGTATATTCCGTACCTTGCTAAAAAACCAATCCTCGTTTACCAACCACACATTGTCTAACCAAATCCAATTCTCTCTCGATACATTCCTCAAAAAATCCGATTCGTGCCGATTCTTCCCCCAACTAATGAAAAGATCTTGGCAGAATTGCCACATATGAAATTGAGCACAATTTTACAAAGAAATGACCCACTTGTTTCTCAAGAAGAGATGGGAAACATGCTCAATATCATTTGATTGAATAGTTTCCTCAGCTCCTTGTTGTTTGAAGAAACCCTCCACTTCAATTGGTCTTTTTTCACGAAAAGCAGACATGAGATAACAAATCAAGTGTTTCACTGAGATTTTGAATTGCTATCCTGAATTCAAGTTGATTAGCATGGCATAAATAGTTTGGGTCATTAAAAGAAAATTTCAAATCCAACTACTAGAGTATTGGCAAATATTATGGCTAGTGTTGATTAGGTGTTACCTTAATGTGGTACCCTTTCATTGGAGTGCAAAAGCTGTCAGAGTGGGACCATCAACTTTAACTGATCGAATATGTATTCGACCCTTATCCGACAAGCGTCTGCATGCCAATGATAAGCACACATCTAGCTAACACCTGATCTGCTCCCCATGGCATATCTTATTGCAATGCAGCTTGCCTCGTATTAGTATTACTAATCCAAGGATTGCCACTTCAACACCAGTGTGGATCACTCCATATCTACTAGTGGGCAAACGTGGAAATATTGAATGTGTGTATAGATTAGATCCTTGCATCCAGGGTGTATAGATTTACGCTCTTATGACCTTACATGATATCGTACTTCTCAATAGTCTATCATATTATTAAGGTGGTTGGCTTAAAATAATTGTTTGAAACGTTAGTTTGTTTTGTACCTTACGTTGTGCCTATTTATGACAATTCTGTGAAAGCCAATAGGAGGGTGACAAGTGCCATTGTATGAGGAATAGGAAGTGGATAAAAAGATCTTTAAAGATTTGACGCACTTTTTGTGGGCTTACAACTGATGTAAGTCTAGTTTTACACTCTAATGGATGGTCGTGGTCGATGTATAAGAAGTGCAAACAAGTTGTTTAAGATATAAAAGAAAACTGAGAGAAACCAAAATAAAACCTTGACTGATAAAAGTGAAGTAGGTGGTCAAGAGCCATTCGGAAGTGGACCTGTCTTAAAGAGAAATGTACTAAAAGAAGGATCTAGAAAAGAGAAGAATTTAGAAAGATTTTTCAAGTGGCGTAACTATTGCAATAATGGAAGAAGGATCTTGAAGAATAAACTACAATAGAAATCTATAAATTACAGAGGAATATGACAGAGAGAAAAAACCAACAAACCAACAACCATTCCAACATAATAATCAAACAAACTTATCTTATCAATTTATTTTATCTTAGCTTATAGTAAGAGTAGCAGTAATCAAGTAGCGGTAATTCTTAGTTATAATCCATAGTTGTAATCTAAGTCTACACTCATATGCTGGATAACAAACAGAACTAAAATAGCACAAAATTGGGTTAAGATTGGTCAAAAAAAAAACGACAATTAGCAATCTCATCTAAAACACTGGCCATAATCATTTTCCTCTTTCATGAGTGAAACCCAAATGTTGAAAAGGAAACGGTCATTCTCACCCTCATTCAGCACTCATAATAGCAGAGACCCTAGCCATTGTAAGCCAACCTTCCTCCAATAGAAAACCCTAGATACAACCCTCTACATTAGGGATGAAAACCCTAGCTACCACACTTCCATTGCCACCAAATCGAACTGTCAACCATCAACCACTGATGGAGAAGGTGGCAGTCAGTGCTGGCTCATGCAAATACTGGAATGAGGATAATAGCCATGGTGGTGGAGCCGAATCCAGCCACAACAATCGAATCAGTGCCAAATGTGAAGAGGAAGGAAGATATGCAGTGGCCGGATTTTTACCGTCATCCTCCATGGAATCCATGACTGTCGAACCCCAAATCACGATGTTACCATTGTTAGCCCTAATCATAGAGCCCAAATCAAGTAGTCATGCAAATCTTTTGAAGATGAGTTCACCATTAATGGTGGAAAGTGATTAGGAGATGGAAGATGAAGATGAAAATGGGTAGCAATTTGGTGGCTATTGGCCATTACTGCTGAAGATTAGGGAGATGAAGCTACAAGGCTCGAAAAAAGAGGATGGTGGCATCATTCTCATTAACATGCTTAAAGTTTTTTTTTTTTTTTTAATGAACCTGTATTACAGGAATCATGCCAAACGTTGATGAAAGATCAAGCTTCTTCCATGGTTGTCAGTGCCAACTTTAGGAAGACAATCTTTCGCCATGGCTATCGGCGCTCAAGGTTGCCACGACGAAATGACCTTTGACTATTGCTGGCATTGAGCGGTGAAGAACAGCATTCCGTAGGCAGAGATGGCCTGAAATTCGATAGTGGAATTGGAGTACATGTCCCTAGTGTCGAAATCCAGTAGCGACAACACATGGTTGGTGATCTTATGCTAGAAAACGATGCGGGCAACAAGGGTTGGACAAGGATCTAAATGGTCATAGGAAGACGGGCATCGGCCATGATGTCCGATGACTTTGAGTAAGAGTTAGTGTAAAAGTAAAATCCCGCTTTGTCAAACCATAATCAATAGAAAATCCAATCATAGCCAACGATTTCTTATTGGGATTCTTGCAAACTTAACCAATATACCATAATCAATGCATAATGTGCGCTACCAGCTGTTATCTATATATTGCAAAATAAATGAATTGTTTATGTATCAATAATGGACATCATATTTTAATCTTAAAGGCATACTTGAGCAAGAAGACATTCCCAATGCTGCAATATTGCCAAATGAATCTTGGTCTTCCACACCTTACACCCTTAAGAGAACTTCTTAATGAGACTATGTTTTTCTCTCGTATGTTGATGAGGGGACCAAGTCACATATGTATAAGAAACAGGGCCAGAGAAGTTTGCCCATCACACTTCTCCCCTCCAGGGTATCCACACCATAGGTTTCTATATCTGACATCATAATCATGTATATATAGGGACCACAGTTTAAGCATCCCGCTCTAAATCTATTTGCAATGATCATAACGGTAGCGGGGCTCATTGAATCACTCAATCTAAATAATTCAATGGTCAGATTTAAAACACTAATCATGTGTTGGCCACCTAATGAAGTCTTTTATATATATATATATAGCTGTCCTTTTTTACACGCGCGCTCACATCCTACACACACACTCAGGCCCTCACACCACAGTGGAATTTGTGTACAATGGGTACTAACCCATGACCATGGGTTGAAATCTTGTGAGTCTAACTGAGGCATAAGTAAGGACCTGATGAGCAAATCATCCTAATCTTAACAATAGGCAACTTTTTTTTAACCAACACCAACTCAAGTGACGTATATTTCATATAGAGAAAATCTGAATACACATTTAGGCTAGACCCCCACCACTAAAAAAAAGAAGGGAGGCAGCTTATCGTAAGCATACGCGGGGATAACAAGAAAGAAGAAAAAACTATAAATGACCTCTCAATATTGAGCCCAAGCCCGATCGGTCCAAACCAATTCCCCTCTACTAAGGGGTGGCAGGTCTGAAGCAATCATGATTATCGAATCCATTTGAGTGGAGCTGCCCATGCGAACCAGGCCGTCCGCTACTTTGTTTGCTTCCCGAGGAAAGTGCTTCATTTCGATGCTAATACCAGCCCTTATCTTATCAAAAGAAAATTTCCAGTAGTGGGCAGCCCACGGCGCTCTACCCTTGGTAGAAAATAAGGCCACCACCACCTTAGAGTCGCTCTCTACTTTAACTCTATAATATCCTTTCTCCGAGCATAATAGGAGCTCGTCGACCACTGCTTTGGGCAGGGAAAAACAGTTAGCAACTTAAGTCAGCCAACCTCTGACATTGGGAATAGCCAAGTCAACATTAACTTGGGGTCTTCAAAACAGCTTAAATTACGAGCTCCCTAAGTCTCCCAGATGATGAACGCTGGAAGGAGGCCTATGAGGATCCCTATGTATGTACTTGAGTTTGCTTCCGCCCACCATTGAGCAATCCTACCTGCAACTGATTGTCCTTCCAGGAAGGAAATGGAGAGGGTTCTGGAGAAAGAACGCCACGGGAAGTTGGCAAGAGACCCTGGCGCAAATAGATGGTCTAGGGATTCCTCTTGACAGGGAGAAAATGGAGCACAACCAACACAGCAGGAGGCCATGATTGCTCCCCTTCTCTTGACGTTGATGTCGACTGGCACTACATTGTTAAAAAACTTCCACAAGAACATAGAAACTTTAAGAGGCAGCTTGGCATTCCATATCCACTTTGCCCATTGACGAGTTGGGGCCGGTCGATGAATCAATTTCACTGGTGATTTAAGGGAGAAAGCTCCTGTCTTATCCCTAATCTAGATGACTCTATCATCACCTTGGCAAATGGTAATACCTTTTGAGCGGATATGGTTGAGAATGTGGATCAGAAGCGAGGGAGGAAAAGGAACGTTTTGCCGGATACTTGCAGGGCCAATCAGGTCTCTCACCCTCAGGTTCTTCTGATATGGAGGAATGGGGTCCATGGATGATGTAGAGAGGGTCGTGGATAGTTACATGGCCAAGATGGATCAAAAAAG
This sequence comes from Magnolia sinica, assembly GCF_029962835.1. NCBI lineage: Eukaryota > Viridiplantae > Streptophyta > Magnoliopsida > Magnoliales > Magnoliaceae > Magnolia > Magnolia sinica. The sequence goes on along the minus strand of NC_080589.1, from coordinate 59,360,678 downwards.
GCCTGGTCGACCACAAAAGTGATTTGTACTATTGGACTTTAAATCAGGCGTATCTCGCAATCCAGAATGAGTTATCGGACATAAAATATTATATGATTTTGTGGTAGAACGAGCTACTTTAGCCACCCAACCCCGCTATGATAGGTTGCCCAAGCCAGATTTGCGAAATACAGCCAGATCGACAATCTTCCTCGTTTTAATTTGATTTTTACTATAAATAATAAGTTTTAGTTTGATTATAACTCTTCATCTGTTGAGCTTTAGGAGTTGCGCATAATGCGAAAAGATCTTAGAAAAATTAGGAGAGCAACTTGGTGAAGCCAAATAGGACACTTACTATTTTTAGCCGAAAACCTTGCGCACTAGTAAACATCACGACCATATATAAATAGTAAGTTTACTATTTATAGTAAGTCATGAATTCTAGGAGTTTTAGTCGTAGTTTGATTTTGATTTCTCTCCCATTACTTGGTGTCCCTATTTAAAGGATTGTGAACTCAATTTTTTTAAATTAATCAATCAATTTTGAATTTATTAGAATTTATTTCTATTTTCTTGCTTTCTTTCCTCGCGGTTTCGAGAAGTTTCTGTAAGGAGTCTAGAGAAGTTCCGTGGATTCAGAATAATTATCCTCTTGAGGAAGACGGTGCTCCACCTCACGTCCTCCCCTGCGTCAGTTTGGTATCAAAGTGAGCTTTTCCCTTGGATCGATGGCTTCTAACCACCGGGCCTTTTCTGATCCATCTTAGGCATGTAACTATCCATGACCCTCTCTACATCAATGGCGCATTCAAAAAGAGGGCCAAGGCCAAACGAGTCGCTGGACTAGAAATTACAGCTGCCCTCGCCCGGAAGATAGCGAGAGTTATCTTCAATCAGTTGGAATCGCCCCCGGATTCTCTTCCATATGGGCAAGTCCGACGGCCGATTGGCTGGGATGACATGGGGTTTGCCCTCTTTCATGTACTTGGACTGCATGTATCCAGCCCAGAGGCTGGCCTTGTAGCCGAAATTGATCGTCCAGGCCCTCCTCAGCCTCGAAGCTTCCAGAACTTCTATTAGAGACCGGATCCCCAGCCCTCCCTCAGCCTTTGTCAGATATCTCACACACTTCTGAATATCTCACACGCTTGTCATGTAGAAAAGCAGGCTTCGAATCACCACCTCTATATCTCATCTGCCACACCATTTCTACTCTCTTAAGTTTATTCTACTTTTACCATGATTCCTACCTACCAGTCAAAACTGGAAAAATGTCAAGGCGAGTTAGTTGATAGTCATTGTACAAAGAAAATATGATTCCTATCTACCAGTCAAAACCAGAAAACTGCCAAGGCGAGTGGGGCAGTTGATACTAATGTAAAAAGAAATTATACGAGTGGCATTCATTTGCTCAATTTACACATTCTAAATTGTGTGACAGCGTATATATGCATGCACCAAAAAATTATATAAGTGGCATGCATTTGCTCAATCTAAACCATCTAAATTGTGTGGCCCACAATGTTTGTTCCGGCCCAAAATTAGGATAGTCCAATGTTGAAAATTGCATTCAATATGATTTCTTCTTTTAGTTAATTCAACCATTAAAATGGCTTATCTTATGCGTGTATATTAAAATTAAAAGATATAAATGGAGGGAAGAAAGAGAGCTTCCGCTTTAAGAACACTCTTCTTGCTACAATCTTTCTTGCATCAATTAGAATGCATGTAATACTCATACAGTTAAATCATCCAAGCAGGTCAACACACATAAGTTCGAAAATGCTGTGGTAGACAGACTCTTTCTCAACACTAAGATAATGTAATCGAGTGCCTATGTGGTGTACGTGTAGCTGAGATCATGAAATCGAGTGCCCATGTGGTGTATGTGTAGTGTAGCTGTTTGTTTCAAAAATAAAAAGTACGTGTTTGTTTCAAAAATAGAGAGTAAGAAAATCAAATTTGGGTTAGACTATAAAGTAAAATTACAGGGTGCGTGGAGAGAGAGAGAGAGAGAGAGAGAGAGAGAGAGAGAGAGAGAGAGAGAGAGAGAGAGAGAGTCTTTGATAACGTAGATAAGAGTAAAAATCATTAATAACAAGAATAAAACTAATATTATTACACGAATAGTTGTTTGCAATGTACTTTTTTTTGTTTCTATTTTTATTTATTATTTATTATTATTATTATTATTATTATTATTTTTTAAGAAATGGGCTCTTTCCACGATTTCATTAATCACGAAATTTACAGTCCTTCGGGTGGGTCCCAACAAAAAGAGACCGGCCACACCTATCATGTATCTTCTAAATGAGCTAATTACACTCCGTTTGCAATGTACTTAGATGTGCTTATAAAACCAAAGTTACCATAAGCTCCTAATTTTATGTGAAAAGGAAATTTTTCCAAAAATTTTAAAAAATAAAATAATAATAATAATAACAACTAAGAATTGTTAAAGATGAAAGTCAAACTCAAAAACCACTATTGGCTACTTGAATGACAACTTTGGGACAAGACATGTTGCTTAAAAACAATGAAATTTTAATATCATAAAACTTACCAAAAGTAGAAAGTTTTGAACTAAAATAGAACATTAATTGACCCCGAAAGTAGAAATCTGCTGAGATTCATTGATTATTGTTGAGACGGTAACATCTTTCCCAAAGCATTGTATCTATAAACCCCAGTAACCAGTGGCAAACTCATGGCCGCCACAAGTTATAGCGTGTATTTAGACTGCTTTTTGCCCTGCATCAAGCTTTTTAGCCAAACTTCATTTAAACCTAGTCATTCATGAAGTTATATACAACTCATTCTGCATAAGAATGTATTATTAACCATCTGAATTTTCCAATCGAAGTTGGTTTTGCTTTTAGCCATCCATATGATAGAAAATAATTGAATTGCTAGGACTGCTTGATCAGTGTGGTTTTAGAGATGTGTGTAATCCATAATGAGACAGAATTTGAATGGTTTAGATAGTTGTATATCAATGCCATGTGTGAGGAAGATAAGTCACCACCATTTTAAAAATAGAGCTAAACAAACAAAGGAATCTAGCCCAAGAACTATTTGTTCCTGCATCTCTCGTCACTCACAAATAAATTATTGTTTAAAAACATTATTAGATAGGACGATACCGCTAGCTAATATTGGGCCCATGTCCTTCTAAAGTCTAATAAATGCCACCATAGCCAACTATTTTGGACGCTTGTGCAATGGTACTGATGCTTACATTACTAAATCCAAGTTCACCTACATGCCATGGCACCCAAACTTATCATGCAGGCCTGTCATTCTACCTACGTATCGTTTTTTAAAAGACATCCTAACCATGAAAAGGCAGGATCCATCTTGAAGATTATTTTCTTAGAAAATAGGATAATCTGCTCATTAGATGGGCTGTACATGCATGTTGAATTAGTGTATTGGTTGTTTATTGATTTAATAGTGTGGCCCACCTGATGAGTGGACCAGCCTAGTTTTTGGCCAGAGGATCTTCATGGTGCGGCCATATGTTTGTGTGGTAAGGATATCCAACAGAATGAAATGTTGGCAGGAAAGAACGACATGCATGGCAAGTTATGCAATGCCATCATGTGTAGGTCATTAGTTCTCCTTATCCAATGGTTAAAAAATGCCTGTCATTGAAATATTATTATGCAGTCTGGCCCATCTAATTCGCTTTTATTTTATTATTTTATTATTAATTTTTAAAAGACCACTTGCTGATTAAGAGGTTTTTTGGCTTCATAGCCCTGGGAGCTCTGCTCATTCATGTGCAAGCACATGTGACAATATGGAACACCTGTTCAAAGATCCGACCATTCCATCACCTGTGCGACACTGTTTTCCTCTTATGGCCTAAGAGTGAGGTCCTTTCACATCTCAGGTGGGCCACAACATACAAAAACAAATTGAGAGTCAGGCGGAAGATTGTTAACGGCCAGTTTACTCTATATATCGGGGCCCTCATGGAAGTGAAACGGCTTGGTGGACTTGAGTGGAACAGCCCCAATAATTCCAAGTTTTTTTTTATTTTTTATTTTTTTTTCTGGATTCAAGATCATGATAGTCCAAGGGACACCTGAGAGCTGATTGGAGGTCACCATTCTCCTTATAACTACTAGGCAATACATGATATGCAATAGCACGGGGCATTATACCCATTTTCAGCATGGCCTCGTTCAACATATCATAGCATTCAGCAGGTGCCCTGACTGGCCTTTATAAATAATAATAATAATAATAATAATAAAAAAAAAAAGAGAGATTTGTATTAATGGGAGCTTGAGATGTACAGCCATTCAGGCGGGCCCTAAAAACAATAGACTGAGGCCATGCCTATCACATAGAAGACGAGCATGCTATTCATGGGAGACCAAAAAAATAGGAGACATAGACAAAGGGTCTGGCAGCGAGCATGGATCATAAACAAAGAGACTACACTGCAATCCCAAAAGCGATAGAGGCTACACTACAAGAAAAGGGGGTTTTAGCCTCGGTTCAAAACGGTGGTTACATAGTGAGGCTAAAGCCTTTAGCCTCAGTTTTACCTTAGTTATCCAAACCGAAGTTGAAACCCCTATGGCTAAAGGCTTTAGCCTCAGTTTTAGCAACCGAGGCTAAAATGACTTTTATAGCCTCGGTTCTTCAAGTGAGGCTAAAAACCTTTTTAGCTTTAATTTTCTCGAAATAAGGTTAAATCAAAATTTTAGCCTCCATTGTTTTCAACTAAGACTAAATCCAAATTTTAGCCTCAATTGCCTCCAACCGAAGCTAAATCTATTTTTAACCTCGGTTCTCAACAACCGAAGCTAAACCCTTTAGCCACGGGAGTTATAGTCTCAGTTTAGGTAACTGAGGCAAAACTAAGACTAAAGATCAATTTAGTCTTTATTGGCATCAACTGAGGCTAAATTTATTTTTTAACATCATTCTACCCAAAGCAAAAGCCGACAAAGATTTAGTTCACCATATAAAGTATAAGTATATCACTAAAGAGAAATCAAAACAATAAAACACTAAAAAACCACATACCACATTGGAATCAATGGCTTCAGAAGAAGGATCTACTTTCAGATTATGGACAACACCAGTTAAGGCAATGTCTGCCCCATATCCTTTGGAAACAACAAAGATGGAAGATCACCAAAGCTTTTACTATTTGCTGTCAATCATTCAGCATCAATCAAAGGAATATGCTGAAACAAGACTCAAACAATACAACATCAGTCTGACCACCAAACAACAGATTGTCTGTATCATCAACAACTCCCATAAAAGGAGAAAAGAAAAAGGCCTCTCTCAACCCTGCTCTTTTCAGTTAATGACAGTAGCAGCTCTACTTGAAAATTCCATAACCTCTATCGCTTAAACAGGACACCAGGAGGAAAAAAGAAATGAAAATCAGAATATGATGGAACTCCAGAGCTATGGTTTGCCATCATGCTTTATTGTCTCCAACTGCCTCCCTTTGGCAGCAACGACAACAATCAGATCATCGAATTTCTCAGTCTTCCCCAGCAATACCTCAATCTATAACAAGTAAGAACAAAAACATTACAACTGCAAACATCATTGTATGCAAACAGCTACCTCCCAAAAATAAAAAGTAAACAGGAGTCTGGTTGTTGAGATCAAGTAACTAGTGTAGCCAAAGAGAAGAATTATATATACTTGTCTTTTTGAAAGAAACGGAGGGGGGTGGTTTGATAAAACCGCAGAAATAATCAACCATGTTGGTTAAAAAAGCATAGGTATTTGAATTTGATCACTTCAAATAAGAAAAGAAGAAGAAGAAGGTAGTAAGGATGATTAATTTGACATGACAAATATTAAAAACTAGCATTAACAGTGCCAACCTTCGCTTTTGGAATGAGACGGCCCTTGGATTCATCCTTCATGTCAACTGTAGACATCAAAATCCCTGCTCATGATGGAAAAACATATTATTATTATTTGTAATTCGCAAGTGTTGACAAGGGAACATGATAGGCAACAACCCAAGTTGGGCTTACTCTTCTCAATAGCCAGCCCTTTTTTCTTCAGAATCTCTGCAACTGTGACGGCGGCTGTGAGCGCTGAGGTAGAAAAAGCAAGCAAGTTGAGCTAACATAATGGTGATAATAAATAACTCAAGAATGCTTTTGAATCTCATAACCTGTATAAATGATTTGAACCCATTTATTTGGTTTTGTTAATCATGTTAATAACCTATGAGGATTTTATTTTATTTTTTTTAAAAAAAATCCTACTTAGTTCTATTAATCATGTTAATAACCTATGAGGATTGTTTTTTTTTTTTTTTTAATAATCTCCTACTTGCATATAATCATTTCCACTTTTAAGATCCCACTTTTAAGATCTGTGTATAGTAACCCGATGCATGCTTAGAGGAAACCTATGCTTCAAAAGGAATCTAGTTGATTTTAAAAGGCTTTAATTGGCCCCTTAAACAAAAGATTGTGGTAGTATTGCAAGAAAATTGGGATAAGGTGAGGTGAGCAAAGGGAAAATACTAACCCGATCCAACTTCCTTTGGGCAATCTTGCTGTCATGTAAACCTCTCAGAACATTCTTACATGCATCAACACAACAGCTTTATAGACCTGTATGATAAAGGAAAGAATTAGAGGTAACTAGACTAAAGAATACAAGAATTTAAGTCAGCACATGGATGTACACTGGATTGTTACCTTGCCAGGAGTTGAAGTTATTGAGACCACATACCACCTGAGTTTCAACCTATCAAACTGGCTTAGCTCAAAGGATACGTCATATGTTAATCCTAAAGAATCCCGGACTGTAGTGAAGAGCCTATTTACAAGGGCATGAGAAACATGCAAGATAATTAGTTATACCCACCAACATCTTGAGATGATACAAAACTGCTAGTTGTTTCTGGCAAACATAAAATCCCAAACTCTAGAATTGTACATATAGTTATCTTATGATAGTCAAGTAACATATACAGAAAAGCATAACAAGAATGAAGTTTTCCGCATGAGAGTGCCAGTAAATAATTCCGTACCGAGGCTTAACCATACAAGCACGCAACTTACACAAGTGTTGCCATTGGCATGACAGGCATTGTTTGATTCAACATTGTTTGTGATGGACTGCGAGCCACACCATTCTGAGGACCACGGATGGAACTCCCATTCTTAGACGCATCAGCTGCAATTCATAGATTATGGTACCCTGTTCAATATTGAAAAATGTCCATGTAATGACAGGGAGGAACATTTTTGATAAATCTACCTTCTAAAGAATCTTTCCCACCGCTTGCCTTCTGTTGTGTGTCCTGCACATGATGAGTGGAAATTATGAATACGAAATGTCTGGGTAGTGTTTACATCTAAAACAGTGACAATGATGCTTTATGCATATGCTCCAACTAAAATTGCATTTCTAAAAAGCCATTGGACTCACAAAGTCATATATGCACTCATCTTTTACTGAAGTTGAAAACTTCCATATATGCACTTCCTTCACTGGAACCTTCACTTGCACTACGAATTTCAGGTTTTGTTTCAATTATTAGCTGTAGTCAATATGCAATTGAATGGGTGCGAAAACATCTTAAATAAATTATGATGATGGAAATAATCTCCTGGGTATCAATAATACCTTTGGGAGACAAATCCATTCCCAGATGCTCCAGATATTTTACCCGGCTCACTGTTATCCATGCCCATAAGCATATTCAAGCTGCCTAAACTTCCTTTTGATCTCTTCATGGATCCCTTTTCCTTACCTTCAGATGACTTACCATCCATTTCCATGCCCTATGGAAAAATGTGTCATGATCCATTTATACAAACAACATTTCACATATCTATTATACCACACATATAGCATGCCTAACCAAAAAAAAAAAAAAAAACACAAATAAATAAATAAAGGTTGGTTTAAGCATGTAACTAACAAAAGCCTCGGTGTTGCCATTTGGTGAAGGCATAACACATGGACTGAATGGATGAGACCCCTAATTCAAAGTTTATAGAATCACACCAATAGTTAGTGGCATCCAAAACTATAGGACTGGGGCAAGGAATTGTCTATGATCACAATGAGAAACTCCAGAAGCCATGATCACAGGTACTAACAAGAAAAATACCCGCACATGCATTTTGATATTTTTTTCTCCTCATGTTCTGTTTTCCTAGGCAGCCCAATTGATCCCACCCTACTTTCCTATGATAAGATGAGCATGACCTGGATTTCTCTTAATCCAGTTCACCACAGGAGGGCAGGGAACTTCCAAGTTGATTGGCCTTTTATTCATGAGAATTACTAATTCATATTGTATCCTCAATTATCCAACATCTCAATACAAGGACTTGTTCCTGAAGGGTATGAAAAGGGAAAATGATGACCCTGTTACAAAAACACAACCATTTAAAATAAAACACAAATATGGATATCTGATTAAGGGATAATGCATGGTACGAAAACAACAGTCTGTGAACTATTGCAAGTGTCCTAAATAAACAAATTAACATCAAAACCACAAAACCATGGGATTTAAATGATTATGGAGGCTCTTTTGTTCACTTAGTAAAATACCTTGAAAAGCATATACGGTGTTCCAGTTTCTATCTGTGATTTTAGAATTTCAAACCATAAGGTCTGTGCCTGAACAACTTTTCTTGCCTTGCCCAGAGTCCAACAAATACAAAGACAATGTGTAACATTTTCATTGAATGAAAGTACCAAAATTTTCAAACTTCAAGCTCCAGTCAAGCTTACCTCTCTTTCATATCTAGTGTATAGTTCTTCAAATTCCTCACGCCAACAATCAGATGAACCTGGAGCCTCATTTAGGCAAAACAATGACCACTCCCCATTGCTGTTCACCCTTTTCATGAAAAGGTCAGGAACCCAAAGGGCATAAAATAGATCCCTAGCTCTGTGTTCTTCCTACAAGAATGCAGCAAAACAAACATTGATAAGGCAGCTCAGAACACCACAATAACCCTCCCAACAATTAAAAAAAGAAAACTCCAAAAAACATTCATCAAAGCCTAGAGCAGCATGTGTAAAAGAGAGGGTTCTACCACAACAGACTATCCAACTATGCAACCATACAGATCAACATAAATTAGGTAGACAAAAATGCAGAATAAGTATTTTAAAATGAATAAATATACTTCTTGTTGAAACACAAAATCAGGCATTCTAATGAAGCACTTTGAACTGATTCAATCCTGGTTTACTCACCATTGAAAAGAATGTAATTGACTGTTAATATTATATATATATATATATATAAGGAAGGAATTTTAGTAATCTATCCAATAAAGAAATAAGATGAGTTCCTTTCTTGGATAGGGTCAAAGGAATATGATATACAAACCCTAGATCAAGGGAATTCAAGCTATTGGACTTGGATTTAAATAGCCCAATTAGAAAATTTCCTTATTTTTCCTTTCTTATTCTACTAAACTATTGCAAATGGTGCACTCACGTGTAGAGGGATGCAATGGTTTTCAAGATGTGGGAAAGAGGGTTAGGGAAACGGTTTTAAATAGGAGTTATTTAATACTCTAGCCAAGTATGATGGTTGATACTTGGACGCTTTGAAATTGTACATGTGGCAGGTGAGCTATGTTGAAGAGATAGTCAACTACAAGGCACCTTTTTTTTTTTTTTTCTTTTCCTTTTTTCAGTTAGCTTGTTAGTACACACAACATTGTCTGTTCAAACTTCACTGTTAGTCACCCCCACCAGGGAATCGAAGCCAAGACCTCAATGTTGAAAACGAGGTATTTTCACTCAATCTACCACTTGAGCTATGGATCTGGATATGGGTTTTTTCACTCAGTCTGCCACTTGAACTCTGAGGCACCAAATTAAATTACAAAACCCATAAACATCCACACCATGAATGATTGCCATCACAAAAAAAACTAAGTGTACATGTGGTAGCTATGTGACATTGAGGTAGCTACCAACATGTAAAAACGATCATTGTAACAATGCTCCAATGTGCGATGAGGATTTAAATTTCTTGTGCAAGACTCGGTCAAGACAAATAAATATAAAAGTAAAATGAATTATGCATAGGCCTTTTTATTTTTTAATAATTGTGTGGACTTTTAGAGCCAATCTAGGTGCATGCAAAGTCATGTAGTGCACATGCCATCCTGCATAGACAACATGTACGTAGTGCACATGCCATCCTGCATAGACAACATGTAAGTAGTTTCTCAACTCCAGCTTTCCATTAAAGTAATGGATTTGAAAGTGCATAGCAATCTATCTTATCGTATGTATTCAACTTTAAGTCTGGCACAACTCATCTCTCAATGTACCTCTTATAGCACAGATGGGTCTTCAAAAAATATAGATCAAAGTTTGATTAGTCTATCAAGTCCACCTTGGTTGACCTGGCATTCATAGCAATATAAATCATCATCAACATTATTATCATTGGCCTACAACAAAAATTATAATAACTTCAAATAAAATGAAAGCTAAAACATTGTGCTTATAATTAGTAAAGCCATTCATAGCAAGTAACTTAAAACTAATTTAATGGAGAACTGAGAGTACCAGCATGAATCAAATTTGAAAAGTCATTAGATGAAGAATATATGCTTACTATGATTCCATGTGCCCCTCTGTAGTAACTGCTGGTTATGGTCCTGAACCGTTCTTGTCCTGCAGTGTCCCACTAAGCAAACAAAAGAGAATAAATAAAGAGGGAATGAGGAAGCCCAGCGGCAGGAAGCACAATATGGTGGCTTTCATTGCAAATGGATAATTCAGTAGTTCTCTTCTAGCCAATCTTTTCCGGTACGAAAGCACAATGATGGGTAGACAAAAGTCTTAAAGGGGATGTTTTTCCTTGCCAAGTAACTTTTACCACAACCTGTTGTCGGTGTTGTATGGAAGAAATGGAAATCCTGTTCTTTGAATGGCAAAATGTGCTTAGGGCGATGCTCAACCAGCAGTGGGATCCTTAGTATTCGGTTCCTTTCTGCTGATATGAACCTCATTCACCTCTGATCAAGTGACGTGAACTAAATATAGTTCTAAAACCACAAAAACAATTACCAATTGGATATCTTGCAGCAGTTACATGTATATGTGCCAGACTGCCAGCTAATTTTTTTTCCTAATATATGACTAATACAAAAAGAAGGGGAAAAGATGTACACCGTGTGACCCAACAAAACAGGCCTGTTATGTTTATTAAAAATCAGCAGCCATTCAACTAATCCATCACACAAAATCAAATTATTGGCATGGACAGCAGACTTGCATTAGGTTTCACATAGATGGAAATTCCCATGAAAATTTTCTTGAGCATACAGGCTTCCAAGTACTTAGAATTTCTCATTATTTGCATAACAAAGGGATTCTCATGTGGCACTGTGGGCCCCATGTGTTCCCCCAGATAATTTTCTAGGAAACTCCATCCAAACGAAGCCTTACCTGCAATTTGAACCGGCATCCTATCTTGGACAAAGTGCCAAAAATGATAAGAGCAAATAACTAATGAGTAAGAAGTGATAAGATATGCCTGTAGACATGAATATAAAGATTAACTCTTGGAGCCAGAGTTAACTTACCTACTAAAATTTTTTACAAGAAAAAAAGAAAGACAAAAAGGACAACATCCATTGGAATTCAGTTAGATTTACCAAAGCAAATATATTGGCATCAAGAAAACCCAATAACTTAAACATTCAAGAGTGAAATAAAATCATATAAATAGCAGAAATTCAAATGGATATTCCCAAATTACTCACAATCTGCAGCTTGATTGTCTTCCCATCGAGCTCGACGTCCTAATGTTCTGAAGATTAGACAAATAATACAAAAATAAATCACATTACCAAAATGTGTCTGTATCATGTATATTTATGCATGGCATGAGTTGGGTAGGTGTGTTTGTATGTATAGATAGATAGATATAGAAACAAACAAAAATAATACAAAAATAAAACATATCACCAAAAAACAGAGTCAAAATAGTAAGGAAATGGAAGATTTCAATTTGCAGAGCAGCACAACAACTAGAAATTTGGCACAACTCTGGGAAGAAAACTGGGGAAAAAACCAGCTGGGAAGACAGATAAATCTAAGATCTACAAGGTTAATTAAAAATAGATCACTCCTGTCATGCTACAGCTAGTTATCCACAACCGCTCCCAAATGCAAAATTATCTAAATTGAAGATGAATCACATCCATCTCCAATGAGGATCATTTTCTGCTAGCAGAGGGAAGTGGGATGCAGGAAGTGCATGCTCCTAAAAAACATAATACATAACAAATCTTTCTCTATTCTCCTAATCTGATCACTTTTGAGATCGAGAGAAAATGAGCGGAAGGAGTGAAATGAAAAGAATTGAGCTTACCTTGAACTGATTTGGATCTGGATCTGAATGATAAGGAGGTCTTCTAGCAGCTCTCCTTCTTCCAATTGAGAGAGAGAGAGAGAGAGAGAGAGAGAGAGAATGGATTTGGATCTAGATCTGAATGATAAGGTCTTCTAGTAGCTCAAAAACATGCGAAAAGAATCAAAATCTGCAAACAAAGAAATCACAAAGGTCTTCTTTATGAGAATCTAACAGAATTCCATAAAAAAAAAAGAAAAATCTTTGCATTCCTCTCTAAGCCAGACGATCTAGGGTTCTCGATCGAGAAAAAATAGAAAATAGCAAAGAAATTCCAAAAAAATCACGAAAAATGAAATTGAGAGCTAGAACATCCGATCTTCGATGAGATTTAACGAGAAAATGCGGGAACAAGAGTAATACCGACCTGCACGTCTGATAAACAAGAATTCCGAAGCCCTTTTGACATCAATCGATGAAATGGTTGGAACTGAAGAAAGAAATGGCGATTTTCGAGTAGAAATTGAGAGAAAAGAGGGTTTTGGGAGACTTGCTTGGACTCACTGAGAGACCTTTTGGCCGAAAAGCCAGTGGGAGGGATGGCGGCTTGCTTTTGTAGCTAGACTTTACCGGAAATAACAAAAACGCCACTATAACTTTAGAAAGTCGAAATTACCCTTGCTACTTTGCGATATTGGCCTCAGTTTTCAATAACCGAGGCAAAAAGGCTTGGTCGGCCCATGAAGCAAAGAGCTCCGTAGGGCCCACCATGACATGGCATCCGCTCCATCCATCTCTTATGACAGATTATTTTAGAATGGGACCCAAAATAGTAGGCTGATTAAACACTCTAATGGGCCATAATACATGGATTAGTGATCATGGGACCATTTACCTTTGAAATCTTACCGTGGCCCACCGTGATGAGTTCGGTAGCCTCAAGAAGGCTTCAATGATGGACGTCTTCGTGAAATAATTTTTCGGCCCACTTCCAAAAATGATGGACAAACTTTGAGCCTCGGTTACTAACCAACCGAGGAAAAATGACAGACTTTTGGCCTCAGTTACTCACCAACCGAGGCAAAACGGTAGACATTTTGCCTCAGTTGTTCACCAACCGAGGCAAAAGGGCAGACTTTTAGCCTCGGTTGCTCACCAACTGAGGCAAAAGGGCAAACTTTTGGCCTCAGTTTCTCACCAATCGAGGCAAAATTGCTGACTTTTGGCCAGACAAAAGGGTAGACTTTTGGCCTTAGTTTTCAATAACCGGGTAAAAAGGCATGCTTTTGGCCTCAATTTTCAATAACCGAAGCAAAATGCAGACTTTTAGCTTTAGTTGCTCATCAACTGAGGCAAAAGGGTAGACTTTTGGCATCAGTTTCTCACCAATTGAGGCAAAAGGGCAAACTTTTAACCTCAGTTGCTCACCAACTGAGGAAAAAGGGCAGACTTTTGGCCTCAGTTGCTCACCAATCGAGGTAAAAGGATAGACTTTTGGCCTCAGTTTCTCACCAACTGAGGAAAAAAGGCAGACTTTTAGCCTCAGTTTCTCAACAACTGAGGCAAAAGGCAGACTTTTAACCTCGGTTGCTCACCAGCCGAGGTAAAAGGGTAGACTTTTGGTTTCAGTTTCTCACCAACTGAGGCAAAAGGGCAGACTTTTAGCCTCAATTTCTCATCAACTGAGGCAAAAGAGCAGACTCTTGGCCTCAGTTCTCAACAACCGAGGCAAAAGGGCAGACTTTTAGCCTCAATTGCTCACCAACCGAGGCAAAAGGGCAGACTTTTGGCCTCAGTTGCTCACCAACCGAGGCAAAATGGTAGACTTTTAGCCTCAATTCTCAACAACCGAGGCAAAAGGGTAGACTTTTGGCCTCAGTTGCTCACCAACCGAGGAAAAAGGGCAGACTTTTAGCCTCAGTTTCTCACCAACCAAGGCAATAAGGTAGAGTTTTGGCCTCAGTTTCTCATCAACCGAGGCAAAAAGTGAATTTTTAACCTCAGTTCCTTTACAACCGAGGCTAAAAACCTTATTTAGCCTCCTTTTTTTAAACCGAGGCTAAAGGCCTACTTTCTTGTAGTGCTAGAGAGGCCTGAGCAAAGGGAGTGCATCTGGGGCATAGGCGACGAATAAGGGAGTTAGCTTATCCCTGTCTTGTGTTTGCTGTGCCGAATTTGACCTACACTTGCCATGTCTAGAAGCAAAGAGCCTTTGATACACGTTGGAAGGTTAGCTAAATTGAGGAAGATTTTGTCAGGGGCGCTGCTACTAGCAATTTTGGCGAGATATATCTGCCACAAAATTACCTTCCCTAAATGTGTGACTAAAACTGAGGTTAAGGGACTGTTTGAGTTGATGGATCGATTCAATGACGTACCACAACTTCTAACCACAGGAGGTTGATCGGTTGGAGATAGCTTCAAAGAGGACACGAGAGTCGGTTTCAACGATAATTGATGTGAGCCCCAAGTCCCTGCAAAAATTGAGGCCAACAACCATCGCACGGGCTTCAGCTTGCATGCTCGAGATCTGACTGAACAAGTAGTGAAAAGCAAAACTGAAGTTGCCGATGTGGTCCCGACAAACACCTCCACCACCATTGGGGCCAGGATTTCCTTGCGCAGAGCCATCAACATTTAATTTAATCTGGTTCACAGTTGGATATAGCCAGCGGATGACTGTAGCCTTACTGGCTGCCAAATGGGAGGGGGGCAAGAACCTAGAAAATCCTTCCACAACTAGCTTGGACCAAACCATGGGTTGAACGTTCAAGAGATAGGAGCCAATTTCAACAAGCCATTTAAAAACTCTGTTAATAATATCATATGTTATATATGAAAGGATGGTTTTCAAACTTGGCACCATTCCTCCCTAACCAGATTTTCCAGACGATAAAAGGCGGGGCAAGGCCACAAATGGTTCGTCGAAGGGAGGAAGAAGAAGCAGCTGCAAACCGTTGGTTGATGCGCTCCTGGATGGTTTGAGAATGGTTGCATTGGATTCAGTATAAATTAGTAAAGTGGTTCCAGACGAGAGTCGTGACGTGGCTACGACAGAACAGGTGGTTGATATCTTCAGCTTGGTTGGTGGGGAGGACCAAAGCTATGCTGGAATTGTTGGGATTGGGGGGAGGAGGCCGTTGGTGGAAGGAAGGGTTGGGAACGAGTTGAGGGTTAATGCTAGTTTGGGCATTGATGTGTCTGAAGATGGGGGATGGGGGGGGGGGGGGGGGGTGGTGTGGGAATGGGATGGTGGGGGCGGGGCTGACGGAAACAGGGACCGAGGGATGCACCTGGAACATAGGGAGTGGGTCAAAAAATTTGGAGAGACTAATTAAGAAAGGTGGGTTGGCAACCGTGGGTGAATCTGTAGAAGGTGGGGAATGGTAATAGGCAGAGGATATTATCAAGGATATGTCACAAGCTAAACTGTAGCACACACAGCAGGACACCAGACTGATCCCAATGTGTTAGATGGCCACGTCGATAGGGATGACTTTGTTCATGATTTTCTAAAGAAAAACAGAAATTTTGGGAGGGATGCATTTGTTCCATGCCCAAATGGACCAGCGCTACTTGGGCCTGCCTACCCGAAGCGAGTTCTAGGCAGATTTTGTGGAGAAGTTTCCATTGGGAGAGATTCCAGGAGTGTTTGTCCCTTTTATTGGATACAAAGATACCGCTGTCTTGGATCGATTGGATAATCCGTTGGGGGAGGAAGCTGTCTGCTTCGGTCAGGTTCCAGGTGTCAGATGAGTCCCAGAAGTCTGAGAGAAGAGCTGTTCTTCCATGAGAATACAGTAGGGGAGATTTCATGCTGATGAGAAGGCCCTGCCCTATCTAATTGTGAAGCCCAAACTGAATATTGCCTGAACCAACCAGCCATCCAGAGTTAAGGATGGTGAAGGGGAGGGAAGCTCTGATGTTCTTCCGAATGTTAGAGCCGTAGTTTCTAGCAGGGCTGGGAGAAAGCAGAAATTTCTGGAGGTATCTGGCAGCAAAAAAATTGGCCCTTTATGATTTCCCTTCAATCAGCCTACAAGCCATCTTACTGCAAAAGGCCTGCATGGTGTCGTTGATCCGACGTATCCCTAGGCCACCTTCAGTTTTGGGGTAACAGATCTCAGGCCAGCTGACCTAGTGATGTTTTTTTATCCCTTTTGCTGACCCCCATAAGAATGAAGCCAAGGATTCTCTCTCTGTTTCGAAGCTAGCTTTGGAATTTTGATCGCTGAGAGGATGTACATGGGCATGCCTAAGAGAACATGATTGATGAGAGTCAATTTGGCTGCCTGGTTCAATAGTTTAGCCTTCTAGCCAGCGATCCTGAGATCGATCTTATGGAGAATGGGGAGAAGGTGCTGGTACCGGATTCTCCCTTTGGTGAGAGGAACTCAAAGGTAGGAAATGGGGAGGGTTGAATGTTGGAATCCAGTGATGCTTGAAACTTGTCTAGTTTTTATCAGGGATGCCTTCTTAGGGAGAATGAAATAGCTCTTGGAGTGGTTCATACATTGCCCTGACGCCTTCTCATATGAATGGATGAAGGAGAGTAAGGAACGGATCGAGGAATTCCTGCCATTCGAGAAAAAAATTATATCATCAGCAAATAAAAGATGGGATATGATGGGGCAACTTCTAAGGAGTTTATAAGGAAGTCAATTCCACTTGAGGAAGAGATCTTTAATGCCTCAACTCAGAACCTCAGCAATGATGATGACTATGGCAGGGGATAAAGGATCTCCTTGGCGAAGGCCCCTAGAGGATTGAAGGAAGCCAAACGATTCCCCATTGATAATGATGGAGAACCAGCTCCCTACTTAGCATTGTTTGGCTAACTGGATCCAATCTGGGTGAAATCCGAATTTGAGGAGAACAGCATCAATGAAAGGCCATTCCATTCTATCATAGGCCTTTTCCATATCGAGCTTGAAAATGACGTTCCCTCCATAAACTTTTCGGTCGATATCATTAGCCATTTTAGAGGCTATGGAGATGCTTTCGACAATGGACCTGTTCTTGATGAATGCGCTCTGTTTATCGAAAATAATTAATGGGAGGATCTTGGCTAGCCTGGTAGCTAAGTGCTTGGAGAGGATCTTTTGGATACAGTTGCACAAATTGATTGGACGATAATCGAAAAAAGATGAAGCGATTAACTTCTTGGGGATGAGAAAAATGGATGAGTAACGAAGAGCTCTTGGGGTTGGGCTTCCCTTGAAAAATTCGATCGCAGCTTAAAGGATATTATCTTGGATTATGTCCCAGTAGGAGGTGAAAAATCCTCCTAAGAACCCATCCGGGCCCGGCACACTATTCGAAGGGATGACAAAGATAGCATTCTTAACCTCATCCAGAGATGGAGGGTGCAACAGGTGAGCATTCATGGAGTTTGAAATTAAGGACGGAATGCATTCAAGCAGGCTATCATGAATTTGAGAAGTTCTGGAAGTGAAGCTGCCTGAAAAAAATTTATTTACTTCTGCATCAATTTCAGTAGCAGATTGAATTGTTTGACCCGAGGGGGAGAAGGATGAAGTTTATGGATGTTCTTCTCCTCTTATTAAGAACTGAAGCATGGAAAAACTTGGTGTTGCAATCACCATCTTTTAGCTATGAGATCTTGGATCTTTGTTCTAGAAAATCTTTTCCCAGAAGAGAGCTTTCTTGAGGGATGCATGAACCAAATTGAGTCTAATTCTGTTTTCATCAAATCTAAAGTGAAGCAGGTTGGCCTCAGATACAATGATCTGATCTTCTATGATCTTGATGTTTTGGAAAATGTTGCCAAATACACTGTGGTTCCAGCCACACAGGGCTAATTTCAGTCTGTTCAATTTAAGATGTAATTTGACCAGCGGAGCAGCTTGGATATCTTACTGCCATAAATCAACAACTAACCTGTGTAAATCATCATGAAGCACCCACATGTTTTGGAATTTAAAGGGTCTAGGGTCGTTACCTCTCGGCGCTTTGATGGAGAGAATCAATGGGGAGTGGTCGGAGAATACCCGAGGTAAGTGCTCCACTTTAGTGGTCGGATAAGATTGAAGTCAGTCTGTGTTAAAGAGCATATGGTCGAGGCGGGCCCACCAGCGACTTTGGCTTACTCTGCTATCGCACCATGTGAATTTGGATCCTAAAAATCCTGCATCAATCAAGCCCGCATCTCTTATGGCAGATCTGAATTCTTCCATGCTCCTAGTCTCTGAAGCTTTGCTGCCAATTCTCTCATCAAGATTGGTAGTGGCGTTAAAGTCACCACACACAATCCATGGACCGCTGATGATTCTGGACATAGCAAATAACTCGCCCCATAGACTAAAGAGTGTAGCAAACTCTACGGAAAACCCAATCTATATTAGCATATGTGCAATTATGTGGTCAAGATTTACATGAATGTGGAATTTGTCGATGTAATCCACAACTAGTATGATTCATGTTTAGAATCACCAAGGTCTAGTGCACTGGCAAGCTCATACTCCAAGATAATGTGGGGACCAAAAAACCTAATCTTTTGCTATGGTGGTAGAAGGCATATGGCCATGCCAAATCCAACCTAGCACTTAGTAAACACATTAATTTACAAGTTGGTCAGACAACCTCAATCACCACCTGTAACGCCCTAAATTTTAGGAGTCAAGCACGAACTTGATTTCCAATATTCTGTGTGTCACTTTCACTTTGCAGAAGTGTGATTAATTTCTTTTTACAGTTAAATTAATATTCAAACAATCATATGAGTTAAACTATACAATATATACCAATCTGAAATATAAGTATATATGAGAGGATAATCCAAATTGTATGTCCATACATCCATCAGATCATAGAGTCCACTCGGTTGTGGAATCAACATACATGTCCAAAAATGATCAAGTGTAAAATGTAACGTGTAAATGTTCATGTCCAAAACCATCAAACATCACGGTGATGGAATAAGTTGATTTAGAACTACCCATTTGGTGATTAAAAGTATGAGATCCTCCATTGGGTCCACATATGCATTCTCTAAGGCATCTGCCTCTTTAGTAACCGCATCGAAAAAATCATTTGGTTGGTATTTTAAAGCACCGTCTTATGTGTGAGTGAGTGATCAACTCAATGTTTCCATTTCCTAACTTACATATGTTATCAACACAATCAAACATAGACATTAATAACATTATAAAATAAGCAATTTCTTAAGTTGGTTATTTAGGTGCATGGATGGCTTGACATGTGAATGTATGGCCTAAGAAGAATAACGATTGTAGCAATTTCTCATCAACAAAATAACCAATTAACTAAATAATGATTCGCTACCAACGTAACCAACAAATGCCTTAAAATGTATGATCGGCCAAGTGATTATTAATCCCAATTAAAGCAGCAAATTGAGAAAGTTAAGATACTAACATTCTATCACGAGTCTCTACTTGAATCAAGTGGCCCGTTGTGGCACTAAAAGACTTTTCACTAGTGTCCATTAATCCAATTTAAGGTTTGTTGCACAATAATCCAAATTATATAATCAAATAATAGTAATGGTTCATCACTCAAGGAGAATCACAAATAAGGTAAGAGCTCGTTAGTCAACACAAATCAAAGTGAAAAGGACTCATTACCCAATTCTAATAATAGCATGCTTGGTCATTACAAATATCACCAACAACTAAATATTGTAATGTGATATGGCACGTCAACTCCATTAGTGCTCAAAGGATATTACGTGGAAGCTCGTCACTTCAGAATAGGCAAACAACTTGAACATGATGTCATCACCATGCTTAGTTCATGAGTCTTTCTATGGTCATAACACACTAACAGTTATGACTGAACTTAAATTGCTGGTAAAGATAATATCTTAGATTCCTTCGAGTGTTACAAAATAACCAAGCATAAGAATGATCAAGCCACACATTAGACTGATTTGATCAACAATGGAGAATCCTGGATAAAGCCAACATTGGGTGCAAAGAATCCCGTGCAATTCCAACTACTGTTAATCATCAATGTTCAACTTTGATCGACTATAAAAGTCTAGGACAACCCAAAGTGGCAATCCACTGACTCTATTTGCAAGACTCAACCCACCAGAATAAAAATATAGTGTATCAAATACACCAAAATAGTCATACAACAATCCATTATTACAACAAAGTATATTAATTCAAGGCCTTTACGAATCATCATAATCAAATATACATTAACACATTTCTAAATGTATCAAGAATCACATATTTATACCCCATCAAGGTATATCATTAGAATAAATGTATGAAGCATTACAATATAATGTAAATCAATGCAAGCCAATATGCATCAAAAACACTTATCAAACATCATAACAAGGTTCCAAAGGAAAAATTTTCATATTGATTAAGCATTTCGTTAAACATGTTAACTACCAATAATGATAACATTAGTGTTGCCATAACAAACCAATTTAGGCACTATTATCATATGAATTTTTAATCAATCAACTGAAAATCATTGTCAACCACCCTCAAAGGGTGATAAACGGAAACCTAAGAGAATAATTTGCACCTTAGGAAGACATTTTTTAATTTCTAACTTCATAGCTAGGGTTAGGTGTTCACTCCCCAAGTATAGGGTTGTGATGTAGTAATAAACTCGGTAAGACCGAGGTCGAATCCACAGGGACTGATACCTGTACGTTTCCTGAAACTAGGTAGGTATAGAATTAGTCTAAGATGCGATCTAGACAAAATAGAATTTAAGAAATAATTGTGGAATAATTATCTAAAACTTTAAGGAATTCAGAGAAAGGAAACTAGGGATTCAGAGGATCCACTTGTAGAGATCAGGGAGATCTTATGCCTGCATCAAGAATTATGGAATTTAAACTGAACTTACTTGATCTGGTTTTTAAGAGATGAAAAGTATATGAATTAGAATGGATTCCATCATCTAACCATGCCCAGGAGACAAAGCAAACAACAGGATTAAACTAATTACCAACTAATCAACAATGTATGAAGATCAGGAAGGATACTGTCATCCTATCATGCCCATGGGACAATGATGAATAATAGGGCTTCCTGACTTCATAAACATAAAAAAAGGGAAGGAAATACTCAAAAGCCATTGCAAACCCCATTGTAATTTCAGTCACAACAGACCATAAAAGACTAAAAAATATTCCTTGAATAATCAAACCACAATCAAATTCAGTTTATGAATTAAAGGCACAAAGTAGAATTTCCCATCTTGCTACAGGCTTCACCTTGATGTTTTAACGGAATCCGCTCCGTCCATCTGACTTCTCATCTAATTTAAGGAGATGAGACCAAAATCAAGGCATATCCAAAGATCAGGTGGGCCCCAAATCGCTGTTCTATGGGCTGATCTAACTGTTGGGCTACTTCCATAGTGACCTGAGGGCTTAAATTTGATATGTACGGTTAATTTATGGCCCTCAGGCCATGCATGCAGTTTTGAGCCAATCAGATGGTGGGAACCCTATGATTTTGCATTCTGGACACTTTTTGGGCCACCTGAGCTTCAATTCCTCAATTTTCTTGGATCCCTAGCATGCACATCCGTCGATCTTGGTCTCCTGGGGTCCATCCCATGCTTTGGTGTCATCAGAGTGTTAAATCCATGCTTTAAGCATCCTTTTTCAGTCCATTCTCATAAATACACTCTGCATCACAAACACAATTAAATCAGGCCATTAAACGGTATCATGCTTGTAGATTCATGCAATAAATGGGTCTGATATGCAATATTTGACCCACAACACAACCCCCAACCAGCATCTTGCTAGTCCCGAGCAAGATATGCGAAAATTAATTTCAGAAATAAAGGGCAATTCCTATAAACCCAAGTGACTTGTGAACAAATAATTGAGATGTGAAAATTCTTACGATTCATGAATGTTAGGCATTATTCTCTCATAGGCTCAAGCACATAATAAATTTCATAATCAAGTTCAAAATATTAGTCCATCAATTAGAACAATTCTAAATATTGAGTTCCATGGATGTATAGTCCAATCTCGTCTTATCAACATTAAGATTCACCTCTCTATTTAAGGATATCTTTGGTAACAACTAAGAGAATTCACGATAACTCAACTTGGCTTACACATTATCTTTTTATTCTTTTAATTTTTGATTTTTTTCATTAGAAGTAACGCCAAGAAGAGGGATCAGATCCTCACCTATAGGGAGCAAACCTAAGGTAAAGACTGTACACCCAACTTTTTCACATATCATTCATGGGGAATTGAATCCTCACCTATAGGGAGCAAACCTATGGTAAAGACTGTTCGCCCAATCCATTCGATTTCTCAAGTTGGTTCCTTTCATGTTTAGTGATTACCAAGTTAATCCTTTAATATCGAACTAGAACCTTAATATGCAAGCGAGATGTGTCCTGCGAATTCATGTCTCAATTAATGTTTACAAATTCTAATAATGGATTAACAATTCAAACTTAGCTGTGAAATTTAATAGATAACTGAATCCAAGAGTCATAAAGTACCAACATCACGTATCTTGAAATTCTAAGTGCCCTAGATGGCCGTCAAAATCACTTCGACTTCATCAGAAATCCTGAAAAATTAAAAATTTTCACAACTTTTGCTCAAGACCAAGAAAACACTGATTAGGAAACCTAATCTCCCACCCCCAACCAAAAATCTACATTGTCCTCAATGTAAAAAGAAATAGACATGTAATGCACATGAGACAACGGAAAAATAGGAGTGATGGAAAGATAGTACCTGGACGAAAGAATCAAGAGGCTTTCCAAGGATATCTACGTAAGAGTGGGTCAGCACAAGAGAGAGCAACAAAAATAACAAAAATAAAATCCTACCTATACCACTTTCGTAGGTGCTCTCGATTGCATTTAGCGTATGCAACAAGCCTTTAAACCCCTAGGTTACCCCTAGTGGACGAGTTGTAGTCTCGTGAGGGTTTGCAGTAATGTTACCCACAAACATTGAACTAATGAATGAGAAAAGTGAAATGGAATGAAAATTTGGGTTGCGTCCTAGGAGCGCTAAGTTTAACGTCTTCAACTAGACAAGAATGGACCATGAATTAATCAATCTTGATAACCTGGGTCCGCCAAATGACTAGGAGATCAATCCTGGTAAACAGGATCAGTCAGAAGCATGGACATGTCCTCTGAATCAAATTTCTCGACAAATGGTTTCAATCGATGTCCACTGACTTAAAACTCCTTGCCATTGTCGGGATCTCTTATCTCAACGGCCCCATGCGGAAAAGTAGTGACAACAATGTAAGGGCCGGTCCAACGAGATCGAAGCTTACCCGGAAAGAGATGTAATCGAGAATTGTACAAAAGGACCTTCTGACCAGGCGTGAATGATTTTCGCAAAATGTGTTGGTCATGAAATGCTTTCATCTTGTCCTTGTAAATTCTCGAATTATCGTACGCATCATTCCGGATTTCCTCCAGTTCATTCAATTGAAGTTTGCGTAGCGAGCCAGCGTTGTCCAGATTGAAATTAAGATTTTTGATCGCCCAGTACGCTTTATGTTCCAGCTCCACAGGCAAGTGACAAGCTTTCCCATAGACAAGTCTAAAGGGAGACATTCCAATAGGGGTTTTAAAGGCAGTACGGTATGCCCATAAGGCATCGGTCAATCGGATTGACCAATCCTTACGGTCAGGGTTAACCGTTTTCTCCAAAATGTGTTTAATTTCCCTATTAGAAATCTCAGCTTGCCCACTTGTCTGTGGGTGATATGGGGTGCTCACCCTATGAGAGATACCGTATTTCTTCATTAAGCTCTCGAATGGTCTATTACAAAAGTGTGAGCCCCCATCACTAATGATGGCTCGAGGCGTTCCGAATCGAGAAAGGATGTTTTCTTTTAGGAATTTAATGACCGTGCGATGGTCATTAGTTCGACACGGAATCGCTTCGACCCATTTAGTGACATAATCCACAGCGAGCAAAATATACAGATTTCCAAACGATTGGGGGAATGGTCCCATGAAATCGATGCCCCAGCAATCAAATGCTTCAATGATAAGGATGGGATTCAAAGGCATCATATTTCGACGGGACAATGCTCCCAATTTCTGACAACGCTCACAAGCTTTGCAAAACTCATGAGTGTCCCTAAACATAATGGGCCAGTAAAAGCCACACTGCAGAATCTTGGCCGTGGTCTTTTTAGCAGAAAAGTGACCACCACAGGCCTGTGAGTGACAGAAGGAGATGACGCTCTGATGCTCATCGTCTGGTACACATCTCCTTAGGATTTGGTCTAGGCAATATTTAAATAAGTAAGGATCATCCCAGAAAAAGTTGCGCACCTTGGTGAAGAATTTCTTCTTATCTTGCGCAGTCCACTGTGTCGGTATGGCACCTGTAGCAAGATAATTAGCAATATCAGCGAACCAAGGTGAATGGGAGACTCGGAACAGTTGTTCATCAGGGAACATGTCGTTGATATGAGTCGCCTCAAGGGAATCAGAGGTATTAAGGCGAGACAGATGATCGGCCACTACGTTCTCTACTCCCTTTTTATCTTTAATTTCCAAATCGAATTCTTGGAGTAGGAGGATCCATCGTATCAGGCGGGGCTTAGAATCATTCTTAGAAAGAAGATACTTAAGTGCCGCATGATCTGTGTAGATAATGATCTTGGATCCGATCAAGTAGGACCTAAATTTGTCCAAGGCGAACACTACAGCTAAGAGTTCCTTTTCCGTAGTCGAGTAGTTCACCTGGGCAGAATTTAAAGTTCTACTTGCGTAATGAATAACGTAGGGCCGCTTATCTTTTCTCTGGCCTAGGACCGCTCCAAGAGCATAATCAGAAGCGTCGCACATAAGCTCAAAAGGTAGGCTCCAGTCGGGTGGCTGCATGATAGGTGCAGTGGTTAACGTGCCCTTAAGCTTGGTGAAAGCTTCCTGGCATTGCTCAGTCCACTCATACGGAGCATCCTTTTGAAGAAGATTACATAAAGGACGAGAGAGGAGACTAAAGTCCTTTATGAATCGCCTGTAAAATCCTGCATGTCCTAAGAAGGATCGCACGTCTCTGATGTTTTTGGGTGGAGGTAGGTTAGAGATAAGATCGATTTTTGCCTTATCTACCTCGATTCCTTTAGACGAGATGATATGCCCAAGGACAATTCCCTTCTAAACCATGAAATGGCACTTCTCCCAATTAAGTACCAAGTTCTTTTATTCACATCTTTTCAGCACACATTTAAGACTTTCCAAGCACTCGCTGAAAGATGGACCGTAAACAGAGAAATCATCCATGAAGACCTCTAGATATTTCCCCACCATATTAGAAAAGATACTAAGCATACATCACTGAAAGGTGGCAGGGGCATTACATAGTCCGAATGGCATCCTTCGATAGGCGAAGGTGCCGTAGGGACATGTAAATGTGGTCTTTTCCTGGTCTTCAGGGGTTATCTCTATCTGGTTGTAGCCCGAATACCCGTCAAGGAAACTGTAATAGGAATGACCAGCTAACCTTTCCAGGATCTGATCAATGAATGGTAAAGGAAAGTGGTCTTTCCTCGTGACGGTATTCAACTTCCTGTAGTCAATGCACATTCTCCAACCAGTAGTGACTTTAGTTGGCACGAGTTCATTATTAGCATTGGCTACGATGGTGATTCCGGACTTCTTAGGGACCACTTGAGTTGGACTCACCCATTGACTATCAGATATAGGGTATATAATACCCACATCCAATAGTTTAAGAACCTCGGCCTTAACCACTTCCTTCATGTTTGGAGTTTAGTCTACGTTGTGGTTGCCGAGTGGTTTTTGCATTATCCTTAAGATATATGCGGTGAGTACAAATCGAGGGATCGATTCCCTTGAGGTCCGCTATCGTCCATCCCAGGGCTCCTTTATGCTTAATGAGAGTAGATATGAGCATACTCTCCTGTTCTTTCTCCAGGTGGGCAGAGATCACCACCGGGTATGTCTCATCTTGACCTAAATAGGCATATTTCAAATCAGAGGGCAAAGGTTTTAGGTCAAGCTTCGGCGGCTTGAGGTTAGACGGTAGAGGCACTACATCGGTTTGTGGCAATTCTTCAAATTGTGGCCTCCACCGGTTAACTTCAAGTACCGGTGCAGTATCAAGCAAGGCACACGTCTCCCTAATCATGTCATCATCAAAATCATGGGAGTGGGCCAGGCACGTCTCCAGATGGTCGGAGGATAAGGTCAGCGGTGTCATATCTTCCACGAAAGAGTCAATCATGTTAATGTCGTGGAAATCGTCATCATCCTCTGAGTTGCTGCCGTTATTGAAAAAAATGTTTGTCTCCAATGTCAAATTTCCAAAAGACATAGTCATAAGACCATTCCTGCAATTGATAATCGCATTTGACGTGGCAAGGAATGGGCGACCAAGAATGACGGGAATCTGAGTGCTCATGTTATTGATGGGTTCGGTGTCCAGGATGATAAAATCTACAGGGTAGTAAAATCTATCGACCTGGACTAACACATCCTCAATTATCCCTCTTGGTACACGAACAGAGCGATCAACAAGTTGTAGTGTGGTTAGGGTGGGTTTTAATTCACCCAAACCTAACTGTTTGTATACCGAGTAGGGAATTAGATTGACGCTCGCTCCTAAGTCAAGAAGTGCGTGATCAATTCGATGGTTCCCGATTACACATGATATGGTTGGGCTACCGGGATCCTTGAATTTCTGCGGCACGTCTTGCTTCAGGATGGCACTCACTTTCTCAGTCAAGAAGATTTTCTTTTGAATAATTTTCCGTCTTTTGGTCGTGCATAAGTCTTTCAGGAATTTGGCATATGAAGGTATCTGTTTAACGACATCAAGTAGAGGAATGTTGACTTTCACTTGTTTCAACACCTCTAGGATATCCTGAGAGTTAGAGAGAGGTTTTGGTGAAACCAACCGTTGAGGGAATGGAGCAACTGGCTTCTCTAGAAGTTCCGGTTCTACTTTTTGTGGGGCATCACTGGATCCATCATTGTTGTCCTCTTCTGGTTCTTGAGGCTTTTCGGGCCTAACCGGAAGAGTTTTATCAATGATCTTCCCACTCCTAAGAGTGGTGATGGATTTAGCATGCCCCATTTGATTTGAAGAGCTGGGATCATTACTCTCGTACTGCGGTTTAGGATTGGGGAGAGGTTGTGCAGGAAGCATCCCCTTTTCTATAACCGTCATATGAGAATCTATCTTTTGCATAAAATCTGTGATTCCTCGCATTGGCTGAGCCAGCTCTTGTATGGGATTTTGAACCGGTTCCTCTTGAGGTTTCACTTGATTTGGATTTTGATTGAAGAAACCTGGAGGAGTCGCCGTTTGTCCATTCCTCCAACTAAAGTTTGGATGATTTTTCCAGCCAGGATTGTATGTGTTGGAGTTAGGTCCAGTAAAAGGTCTTTGATAATTATTTACGGCATTGGCTTGTTCATTCAACACTCCTCGAAAGGCAGGTATTGTAGGAAGTTTTCAGTTGTGTGAATGTTACAATCACAGATGCCGCAAACAATTTCATTGACCTTATCCTTCTTTCCTTCCATGGCCTCAACTTTCCTTATGAGCGTAGTCACTTTACACTTAAGATCATCCTCTTCTTTCAAGAGATATAATCCACCTTTCTCCTTTAATTGAGTCGGCCTAGACGTGGTGTTCGCCATTGGGTAATAGTCCCATGATTGTGTTTTTTCAGCGAGACTATCGAGGTAATCCCATACCTCGTCAACATCTTTATTGATGAACTCTCCATTACACATTGTCTCGACCATTTGGCGCATGGAAGATGTCAGTCCATCGTAGAAAAAATTTGTAATGCGCCACGTTTCAAATCCGTGTTGTGGGCATGGACTGACCAAATCTTTGAACCTTTCCCAACATTGGAAGAATGTTTCATCTTCCTTTTGGGTAAAGTTCATGATTGCTTTTCTGAGGGTAATCGTTTTATGATGTGGGAAGAATTTTTTTATGAATTCCCTCTGCATGTCGTTCCATGTGCCAATGGATCTAGGATGCAGTGAATGTAACCACGTCTTAGCTTTCTCTTTTAAGGAAAAAGGAAAGAGTTTCAGCCTAATTGTATCCTCAGATACATTAGGAAAACATAAAGTAGCCATAATCTCATCGAACTCTTTCAAATGTAAATATGGACTTTCTGATTCAAGTCCATGGAATTTGGGAAGGAGTTGGATAACTCCTGGCTTGATGTCCATTTGTCCTGTGTTTTCAGGAAAAATCATGCATGAGGGCGTACTCACTCCCGCCGGTTGTAGATAATCTCGTAGAGTACGAGGCAGGGGTGCCTGTTGCACCTCATTTTCCTCTTGGGTATCCTCCACCCTGGGTGGAAGTAGAGGAGGTTGGTCTTCAGCCATAACTTCAGTTAACTCAGGGGATTTCGAGCGGTGTCTAGTCCTGCGATGGATAGCCAACCCCTCAACCAATCCTCCTTCAGTCAAGAGACGTCGAGTGTTGTCACGGGCCCACTTGGGCATGAAAACACTCGTAGCCCTCAATTAAAAACTTAATCCTAAGAATCTAGAAAGAGAGAGAGAGTTGGAAAGAAATTACCAAATTGGAGTCCTGAGTTAAAACCTGCAAAATAAAATAAAATAAGTTAGATTTTTAAAAAGAGAAGAACAATCCTTTAAAAGAAAGATAGAAGTGAACTAGCTTCTAAAAGAAAGAATTCCTAAAAGAAAATGAAAATTTCTAAAATAAATTAGGAGAATCCTAAACTAGAAAGTAAATTACTAAAAGAGAATTGAAAAATAGAAAGTAGAGAAGGAGTGTACCGAATTAGAGATTTCTATCTTAAAGGCCTACAAAATAGGAAGGTTAGTTTCTAAACAAAAATTCTAAAAATAAATTAGGAAACAAATTAGATTCTAAGAGAGTTAGAATTAGAAAGTTACTAAAATAGAAAGTTAATTTCTAAAAAGGGAAAGAAATAACCTAATTTCTAAAAATAAACTATTTCCTATAGAAGGGAGGGTACTAGAAAAAATTTCTAAAATTTTAAACCCTAATTCTAAAAAAATAAGAAAAAAGTAGAGAGATTAGGAAGGAATTACCAATTTAGAAACTTATGTCAGGATCCTACAAAACAGGAAAACAGGTTAAGTTCTAAAAATAGAATAAAATAAAATAAAAACTTTTATCCTAAAGTAAGTAAAATCTTAATCCTAACCTAATTCTAAAACTAATTAATTTCAGAGAATCGTAACCGTCAGTCCCCGGCAACGGCACCAAAAACTTGTTCACTCCCCAAGTATAGGGTTGTGATGTAGTAATAAACTCGGTAAGACCGAGGTCGAATCCACAGGGACTGATACCTGTACGTTTCCTGAAATTATGTAGGTATAGAATTAGTCTAAGATGCGATCTAGACAAAATAGAATTTAAGAAATAATTGTGGAATAATTATCTAAAACTTTAAGGAATTCAGAGAAAGGAAACTAGGGATTCAGAGGATCCACTTGTAGAGATCAGGGAGATCTTATGCCTGCATCAAGAATTATGGAATTTAAACTGAACTTACTTGATCTGGTTTTTAAGAAATGAAAAGTATATGAATTAGAATGGATTCCATCATCTAACCATGCCCAGGAGACAAAGCAAACAACAGGATTAAACTAATTACCAACTAATCAACAATGTATGAAGATCAGGAAGGATACTGTCATCCTACCATGCCCATGGGACAATGATGAATAACAGGGCTTCCTGACTTCATAAACATAAAAAAAGGGAAGGAAATACTCAAAAGCCATTGCAAACCCCATTGTAATTTCAGTCACAACAGACCATAAAAGACTAAAAAATATTCCTTGAATAATCAAACCACAATCAAATTCAGTTTATGAATTAAAGGCACAAAGTAGAATCTCCCATCTTGCTACAGGCTTCACCTTGATGTTTTAACGGAATCCGCTCCGTCCATCTGACTTCTCATCTAATTTAAGGAGATGAGACCAAAATCAAGGCATATCCAAAGATCAGGTGGGCCCCAAATCGCTGTTCTATGGGCTGATCTAACTGTTGGGTTACTTTCATAGTGACCTGAGGGCTTAAATTTGATATGTACGGTTAATTTATGGCCCTCAGGCCATGCATGCAGTTTTGAGCCAATCAGATGGTGGAAACCCTATGATTTTGCATTCTGGACACTTTTTGGGCCACCTGAGCTTCAATTCCTCAATTTTCTTGGATCTTTAGCATGCACATCCGTCGATCTTGGTCTCCTGGGGTCCATCCCATGCTTTGGTGTCATCAGAGCGTTAAATCCATGCTTTAAGCATCTTTTTTCAGTCCATTCTCGTAAATACACTCTGCATCACAAACACAATTAAATCAGGCCATTAAACGGTATCATGCTTGTAGATTCATGCAATAAATGGGTCTGATATGCAATATTTGACCCACAACATTAGGATTTAAGGGAAATACTTAAATTCCTAAACAAACACAAATATCTATATAAGATTAATGGAATTAATCTCCAATAGGCATAAATAGGAAGGTGGGGTATGATTCTTACTTCGATCATAATTAAAGACAGACTTGACAAAGGCCAATAGTACCTAGAGTTTGATTAAGGAAGATTGGTGAGAACGATCATCAATCTCTCTCTCTCTCTCTCTCTCTCTCTCTCTCTCTCTCTCTCCCCTTCTCTTTATCTCTTTCTCTTTCTCTTTTTTTTTTCTCTTACTCTCTTGTCGGGAAAAATTCGTATGAAGAAAGATGGTCTGCAAGAGAGGGGTATTTATATTGTTAAAAATGTGCTAACAGGCCCTAATGGTAAGATTTTTACTAAGATAACCCTACAAGAGGTTGATTATAACTTTTAAGACCCACTAGGAGGTGTAAGGGTCGATATATGCATTGTTCCTAATGATGATCTATTTAAGACTTTAATCGCCTCATCATTCAAACATGACAATCAATGAACATGATTAGAAGTCAGTTCAATGGTCACCGATCATCAATTAGGGGTGTAGATATATGGACATGTGTCGTATATTAATTTAAGTTAATGTACTTAATTTGATCATGATCTAATGGTCCAAAAGCCACAAGTTTTACAAAGATCGGAAGGGAAAACTTAGTTTAAGTTCCTAACAATTTCTAAGGACATTTGCATGTATCATGCGCTTGCCTTATAAGCTAAAGTTGAATGATTTAAAGAGCAATATTGGCTCGATGTCCGTAATGAACATTGACCCTGCTAAGATAAACATTTTCCATAATTTCAGATTTAGTGGTCCACTAATGAGCAGTCTAAAACTACTTGGGTCAAACTAGGCATTTAGCAGAATAATGTAAGCAGCAAGATTTCTCAATCATGATGATTAAGATTTAAATTAGTTAAGTTCATAACATGACCTATTCGCAATTAATGAAAACAATTATTCAGTCTTAATTGAACTCATTCCTTCAATTTTAGGCCAAATAGGATAATTAATTAGGCTTGTATGGTTTTCTAACAGTAATGATCATGGACGTACTAGAGTATAGTACAAAAATTTTATTGCATGTTAGACCACCACACACTTTGAGCACGAGGGACCCACATATTTTTTCTAGTACCACACAATATTGACATCGATGCAATACCACACAATACCAACATTAGTGGTATGTGCAACACCACACAATCCAAGTCTTCTCTATAATAGTTGGAGAGGATTTCGTCTAGGCACCTACATCTAAAGACATCAACATGATTACATGTGAAGAGGCTTGTTAGAGTACATTCAAGAGTATTGCAATAGAATACCTTATGAATTTATACCTTTTGAAGCTAGCCAGCTTCAAATGATCCACACCAATAATATAATGAGTCTCATCTTCTATGGTGTGTAGATGACAAGTAAATGCTCTAAATTGAGTATTTTGCTTATTTCAACCTTCGGATAATTTGACTCTTTTCTTTTAAGTATGGATGGTAACCGTAACTTTTTGTATAAACAAAAGTTAAAAATATTCAATCTAAGAATATTTTCAAACATCAGTGATCCACAATAACTGCATGGCATAAATAGTTTGGGTCATTAAAAGAAAATTTCAAATCCAATTGCTAGTCCTGGCAAATTTTATGGCTAGAGTGTTGATTATGCATGTGTTACCTTAATATGGTGTCCTTTCATTGGTGTGTAGAAGTTGCCAAAGTGGGCCCATCAACTTTAACTTATCGAATATTTAACCCTTCTCTAAAAAGCATCTACCTGCCAATTATAGGGCCCCACATCTGGGTAACACCTGATATGCTCACAATGGAATATCTTATTGCAATGAAACCTGCTTCATGTTAGTATTACTAATCCAAATATTGCTACTTCCATACTTGTGTGGATCACTCATCTACTAGCAGGCAAATATGGAAATATTGAATAAGTGTCCTAGATCATAGCCTCCCATCTGGGACATACACATTTAAGCTCTTGTGACCTTACAGGATATTGTACTTCTTAATAGGCTTCCATTTTAGCTGGCTTGAAATAATTGTTTGAATCATTAGTTTGTTTTATACCTTATGTCGTATCCTATTTCTAACAATTATGAGAAAGCTAATACGAGGGTGACAAGTGGTATTGTATGAGGAATGTGATATAGATAAAAAGATCTTCAAAGATTTGGATCACTTTTTACAAGCTTACAACTGGCGTAAGTCTAGTTCAATACATCAATGGATGTTTAATGGAGTATTGCAGTCGATATACAAGAAGTGCACTTGAGAGATGTTCAGAAGTGGAACTGTCATAAAGAGATACATATTAAAAGAATGATCTAAAAAGGCTTGTCGACTGCTGTAACTATTGTAGTAATGGAAGATCGATTTGGAAGAATAAGCTACAACATAAATTTATAAATAGCATAGCAATGTGACAAAGAGAATAAACCAACTACCAATCCAACAGAACAATCAAACAAACTTATCTTATCAATTTACTTAATTATCTCAGCTTAGCCTAAGAGTTAAAATAATCAAGTAGTGATAATTCTTAGTTATGTTCTTTAGTTGTAATCCAAGCCCATGCTCATACATTAGCTTTATTTTTTATCCAACATCAAGTAGTTCTTTTAAGAGGTGTATTCTTGTCGTTGCTACTAGTGATCAATTGTGAGTTTTCCTTTTGTTTGATTTGAACTGGTATTTTGAAAGTCCTTTATTATGAAAGGCACAAACTAACCGATATTCAGAGGAAGAACCCCACCCTCTGATTATCGATTGATAGTCAACAAATTCTGCAAGGGACCAAGTAGGTGACTGATCTTCTCATAATTTAGTCATATACATTCGTATTGGACATATCTGCTTATTTTGACACTTAAGGTCAAAGTTAATTAGTTTGGATCGAGCGTTGTATCGATTCTAACATAACCACATAATTAAAAACAAACTGAATAGCTAACATTTTTGTCATGCCTCATGGGACTACAAGCTACTAATTAGTTGCAATAACATTTGGTTGACTCAAGTATATTGGCTACTGACGTAATCATTCAGAATCATGAGCTAAAGGACTAGTTGTAATACTTCAATAGCCGATGTTGTGGCTAACGAGCCTTCTACTCATGAGAATGAGGTGCAAGTCCAATAAGTGCCCAAGTAAGGGGATCCACCACCTAGTTCATTGCCTGTTCCTCTAAATCTATATAGACCATCAACATCCCTAGTTGAACCTCTTGAGATTATGTCAGCCAGGTGGTTGATATACAAAGGGAGATTCAACACATCGTAAATCTATCACAAGTTTAGGCAGAACACTCATGAGTTCAGCCTAAGGGTTTCAATAGGTAGCTGGTCAGCCACACTGAGAGCATGAATCGGTTAGTGGCTTTATTTGTTGATAGAGCACTTATTCCACTTCAACAACAGGCCGATGCAAGTTCTGTTGGAAATCGGGCACATGTACCATCAATCCAGCCAATGCTATAGTGCTACTAATTTTATTAGGTTGCTTGGATGGTCCAGTCATCAATCTAACCTATCCATTAAGTTTTGAACACTCTCATGGGCTACCATGCCCCAATCACACTAATCAGATGATCCAATCCATCCTTAATTTTTGCCTTTGCTTTTGTAACCATCCTTTTCCCATGCCATGTATGGGATGGTTAGTATCGCCTACCAGAAAGATTATTTAGGACTATAAGCTATCTTTGACCACCCTAACCAAAAGATGGATCAAAATGTTGATTTTACCTATTTTTGCATGAACATTCTTGACCATCTACAATAAAAGTTGATTAGATGGTTATGATCATCTGGTCATGTAACATTTTTACTATAGACTGCTAAATTATGCAATGGATTGGACCTGAAATGTCCCATGTAGCCAGGAACATTGTTGGTCCCTACTCACGGCACAGTAGTAGAATCTGTGGGTTTCAACAGAGATCATGAGTTCAAGTACCCATGTGTGTGTTTGATGGGATTGTGTTAAAAACAAAATGAAAAAAAAAAAAAAAAAAAACTCAAATATGTCCCATGTAACTATGAGCATTCCCTGGGCTTCAACAGAGAAATCATGGGTTCAAGTACCCATATGATGTGTTTGGTGCGATTGTTTGTAATTAATTAATTAATTATTGTAACTTATGAGTTATGGCATCAGGGACAACAATCCTTTTCTTTTTCAGAATTAAGTTTAAATAAAAGGGAGTTTTACTAGAAATTTCCTTGTAATTAATATTTTACCATAAAATGCCTTTTTACCTTATATATATATATATATATGCTTCCTACTTCAAAACTGCAAGTGGAAAACAGTTACAACTGGTTGCACATGGCCAAGTACGTACTGGCCCCACACCTCATACACATAAACAACCTTATGAATGTTTCCTTGACATATAAGCATCCTCGTGAGCTTCAGGAGGATTTCAAAGGTGTGTTGTTGGAGATGCCTGCCCATTTCCATCTGTGGTCTAGCTTGGCTAGATGGGAATTGATGTTCGAGGGAGCAGAAGTCTAGGGAGGGGTATAGCTCATGGTAGTCTCCCAAAGCTTGATCTTCACACTGAATGGGGACAGTAGTAGAAATAGACCAATAAATTATAAATCTATCTCTGTTAAGAAATGAAATTATTGTTACAGCAGAGATTGAATATCCTTCTCAAAAGTGTATCCTCCCAGCCACTAAGAACCTTACAAGACCCATTTGGTGTGGAACAAGAACCAACCCTATTAGATATGAATTGGTTCTCAAAGCTTATAGTCAAAAGGTTATAGTCCGTTCCGTTGGATTTCCTATCATGAGCTATGCAAGGTTAGTTCATCGACTGAAAGGAAAGGAGAAACATTTCCAACAAAAGACATAAAGAGCTTTGTGAGAGCAAAGGTGTCCGCAAGATGGTATGGGACCATAGTGATGTGTTTCTGAAATCCACTTGACCACCAATTGCATGACCTAATTTTTAGCATACAGCATAAAACACCATCCTCATCTGTGATTCAGGTGGACCACATGACTGGAAATAGTGTAGTGATGCCCACCCTACAAACTATTTCGTGTAGCTTACCCAAATCATGAATTGTTTAAATTTTTAGCCCTAGGCCTAAATTTGTGTGTGGCATCTTAGTTTGAATGGATTTCACATAATTGTCATAATGGATCATGAAAAAAGTTGAACAATTAATATCTCTCTCATAACTATTTCCTTTGGTATGGCCCATTTAAATCACTGGACAGCTTACCTTTTTGGCCTTGGGCCTTCATTGGATTAGACATCTGATGGGGATTTTACATACATTGTAAAGTATGTAAAATCCATTTAGTCAGTATCATTATTAACCACTATTTCAAAGAATTATAGGGACTCATTCTACTTGCAATTGGCATTCATATACAGAGCTATCAAATTTTGTTCACATTACAGATGAAGCATACTCTAAATACAATAGATATCTCTCCCAGTGTTCATTAAAGGCCTCTTGTCTTTGAACTCGGCAGCGGTCAGAGCTATCAGGCATTCAAAATAGCAGTGTGGGCAGTTTCTTGTGTCTCCTTTCCAATGCTTTTGTGCAGTCTTTTTTAAGCATTCATTGGGGCTGTAAATCTGTTTTGTGTTTCTAATAAAATTAATATTTCTAGCCAAAAAAAAAAAGAAATACCATAGATACACACTGATATCCTCACCACCAAATTGATATATATCAAATAAATGGTTGAAGGTAAAATAGTTAGTGGTATGAATCAGAAGTGCAACATCAGATGGTTGCTATTATATCTTCAGTGTAATTTTTGGGTTGTCATCCAACTTGGGTTGGTTTGAACGATCTTGAGTGACTCAAGACGAATCACCACCAATTTATAAATCGTGCAGATTAACATGTAGGTATCTCCACGAGTCCGTTCTCAATGACGAATGCATTTTGCTCTCTAGCTGGTGACATGCGAAAGGCATTTGCCGCGTAGAGTGACTGAAAAAGCATTTCTTAGAGCTTGTACTGTGCCAACTTGAAATACATGTGAAAAATTGAATAGACTCAGTTAAAAGCCACCTTCAAAGCGTGTACAAAAATAATAATAATAAAGAATTGATGGCCATCCTTTTTCATCCGTCCATCCACCAAACAGCTGATACTGCATACCTGATGAGTGAAATATCCTGATCTTGACAACAGAGAACCTTCACAGCCAGGCAGCGACTCACAATTTCTATATCTCCTCACGCGAACTGCCACACCATTTCTACTCTCTTTCAGTGTTCGCCACTGTTACCATTGATTCTTGTCTTGGAGTCAAAACGGGAAAAATGTGATTATACGAGTGGCAACCCAATGCACACAGTCTAAATTGTGTGGCCCAGTAGATACAAGAAATTATATATGAGTGGCATGCATTTACAGATTCTACAACGTCTAAATTGTATGGCCCACAATGTATGCGTTCTCCCCAACATTAGGATGGTCCAATGTTGCCTAATCTATATTGCATTCATGCCATAGAAGTTCTTCTTTAAGCAGTTAATTCGTGCTACCAATAGAATGGCTTATCTTTTTTCTTTTCTTTTTTTTCTTTTTTTTTAAAAAATTATTAATAGAATGGCTTATCTTATGTGTGCATACTAAAAGGCTATTATAGCATTAATTAAGAGGATAAAAGGAAGATAGTGACTAAAATTAAAAGACATGTGGAGAGAGAGAGAACTTTGCATATCAATAATACTTTTTGGGCACACAATCTTTCTTGCATCAGTTATAACACAAGCAATGCTCACAAAGTTAAATAATTCATGCAGGTGCACACGTAAAAGTTAGAAAATGGAACTAGGGCTAAACTGGGATCGATGTTGGTTTAGCACCATTTAAAAATGGTGACAAATGGAGTAGTTGTACTGACATCTAGACCATTCAAATTGTCTGACAAGCTGTGGCTGGAGCACAACAGAAAAATTACACTAGCCATATTGCTAGTGGGTGCATGGAGAGAGAGAGAGAGAGAGAGAGAGAGAGAGAGAGAGAGAGAGAGAGAGAGAGAGAGAGAGAGAGAGAGTCTTTAATAATGAGAATATGACTAAAAATCTTTAATAACGAAATTAAGATTCATATTATTAGTTGTTTGCTATGTAATAGGTGTGCTTATAAAAGAAAAGTAACCATAAGCTCCTAATTTTAGGTGAAAATGAAACTTTTTCAAAGAAAAAAAAAAAAGAACTAAAAATTGATAAAGATGCTAACCTAAATGAAGACTTTGAGACAAGACTTGTCGGTTACAAAATATAAAATTTTGATATCATGAAATTTACTAAAAGTAGAAAGTTTTGAACAAAAACGAATTATTGACCCGTAAATAACCATTTTGGAGAAATCTGCTGAGGTCGATAGATTATTGTTGGGACGGTAACAACTTTCCAAAAACATTATATCAATGAACCCCAATAAGAGGCGGCAAATTCATGGCCTTCGCAAATTATATTATGCATTTAGACTGTTTTTGTCTTGGATCAGACGTTTTAGCCGAGCTTCATTTAAACCTGGTCATTCATGAAATTGTTTACAGCTCATTCTACATAAGAATGCATTATTAGCCATCTGAATTTTCCAATTCAAGTTAAACTCCTCGCTAATTTTCTTTTAGCCATCCATTTGATAACCAATAATTGAATTGTAAGACTGTTCGATACATGTGTTTTTAGAGATGTGCTTCATCCATAATGAGACACAATTTGAATGGTCTAGATAGTTGTGGTGCATAATGGAAATGGCCATTGAGTTAGGTAGAGGGAGTTCTTTTTTTTTCTCTCTTTTTTCTTAATTTAGTTAAAATGACTATCATGTGCAAAAAATTCAAAAAATAGTGTTTTTTTTTTTTTTTTTTTTTTTGTTGCAGAAATTTAAAAATGGTTTAAAACCATTCCTACAAACAGTCATTAGAATGGTTTTAAACCATTTCTATTTTTTAGTGATGCCCTATTTAAGAACTGTTTAGGACCATTCTTAAATTATTCAAGAACGGTTTCTAAACATTTTTAGTGTAGTGTGTTTGGTAAAACTTAAATTTTAGACTTATCACTAAAAAATGCAATTTTTATTGATTTTGGTTTTTCAAATTGTTTTGTAACTAAAAAAATTTTAAGTACTTAATTGTAAATATCACTTAAATTTTGAGAATTTTTTTCCGCCACTGCAACTTTACTTAAAACTTATGGCAAAATGCAGTAAGTCATTTTCATTTAAATTTTAAACTAAAATATCCCTGCCAACTTTTTAAAATAACAGAATTACCCTTTAAGAATTTGCAAAACTTTATACAATCCTCCAGCAAGAAGGGAAAATTCCTATAAATCCGCAAGCCAAATTCTTTTCAAATCTCTTCTTTCTATAATTTTTGTTTGATTTGGAGGCGAAGTTGCTATAGGCCCACCTTGATGTTTATTTGACATCCATACCGTTCATAAGGTCACACTCACTTGGATGAAGGGAAAACAAAACTACCAGCTTGATCGAAAACTATTCTGTCCCAGAAGCTGTAAAAGATAGACGTTCAATCCCATTGCTTTATGTGGTATGGTCCACTAAAATGATATTACCAAATAGATGGAAGGTTTGGATATAACATACATCCATGGTAAGGCTCACAAAACTTGTGTTGTTGAAGGGAGTCAGTGGACGTGTGGCACACAAAACCGGATGCGGAGGACACGGATTTCCTGCAAAAGCCTTTCGCAGGAAGTTCCTGCGCAAGGAATCTGGGTGGGGCCCACTGTGATGTTTGTGAGAAAGCCACACCGTCCATCCGATTTTAGAGATCATTTTAGGATATGCGGCAAAAAATAAGGTATATTCAAAACTCGAATAGACCACACGAGAGGAAACAGTGGAGATTTAGTGACCACCGTTGAAACATTTATATGGCGACAAAGGTTTTGTCTCGGTCTAATTTTCGGTATTTTCACTTCATCCCAGTGCAAATGACCTTGTAAACGGCTTGGATGGAATATAAACATCAAGGTGGACCCTAGGAAGGTTTCAACGGTGGACATTCCTTTCCCACTGTTTCATCTCGTATGGCCCACTTGAGTCTTATATCCTCCTAATTTTTAGTCATCTGCACTAAAATGAGCTAAAAAAACGGATGGACGGGTTGGATTTCTCATAAACATCACAGTGGACCCCACCATGCCTACTGATATTGCCCTAAGCCAGGTGGCTACTGGAGAGTGCTATGTGGGATGCACCATGATGTATGCATTTTAACCATGCTGCCCATTCATGTTGGATAAGTATTTAAGGGCATGACCAAAAAAATCAGACAGATTCAAGTATCATGTGAAACCAGTGGTGATTGAATGTCAACCATTAAAGACTCCCTAGGGCTCACTGTAATGTTTATTTGCCATCCAACCTGTTAATCAGATCACACATATGTGAATGAAGGGAAAAACAACTATCAGCTTCATCCAAAACTGTTGTCCCCCGGGAAGTTTTTAATGATGGGCGTTCTATCACCACTTTTTCTTATGGTGTGTTCCACATGAAAGTTGGATCTGCCACACTTTTGAAATCATACCCTAAAATAATATGAGAAAAATGAATAAACAACGTGGATAAAACATATACACCATACATCATACATCATGGTGGGTTACACATAGCACTGGCCAAGCAATCTGCTGCTGCTTCCAACGGACATCTGCGAAAGCGTGGGGTGCAGATTGGGTAACTACCCCCACCACGATCTAACTAGAGACGGACGGTCCTGCCAGGGATCTGTGGGGCCCACTGTGATATATTTGTTTTATCCAAGCCGTCCATCCATTTTGAAAGCTCATCTCATGGCATGATCTGGAAAAGGAGGTAGATGGAAGGCTTGAGCGGACCACATCACAAAAAACAGTGGTGACAATGACTTACACAGTTGAAACCATGCCAGGGCCCAGCGTGATATTTATTTGTCATCCAATCTATTCATAAAGTCACAAATACCTGGATGAAGGGATGATATTTATTATCTTGATCATCTGATCACCAGGATGTTTATTAAATGATCTGATGGCTGCTGCTTCAAATCCCTCACACGTTAGACCACCTTAGCTAGCAATGAAGCTTTGTCCATGAAAATCAATTGTCAGAAACGATAGATTCATGCTGCCCACATAGCTGCATGATTAGATGATATAAATAGTTTAATAGATCCCTACATCAATCAGTTCAACTTTTCTATCCTCATTGAATGTTACAAGTTTTATTTTTAATAGTGGGTTTTACTCACAAATGCAATCTGATGGTTGGATCATCAACCAATGCAACCATGAGAGTCCTATACGAGTATCACATTGGTTTGATGTTCTTAACCATTCGATGAGCTACAAATGCATAATAAGGACCATTGGATAGGAGGAAATGACACTAATATTGGTTACTAAGTGGACTCGATCATCCCGAGCATATGATCATTTTGGATCATCAAGCTATGCTCGGATTGGTCAGGTGATCCACCAGATCCAAGTGGTAATGATGATGAATAATCAATGAACCACAGTGCACTAGACCATTTTGGATCATCAAGCTATGCTCGGATTGGTCAGGTGATCCACCAGATCCAAGTGGTAATGATGATGAATAATCAATGAACCACAGTGCACTAGACCTACACTGATGCAGCAATGGACGGGATGAGGTCAATTACGGTCTTCGTCAATGGGATAACTACTCCAAGCCACGGAGTAAAAAATAAAAAATAAAAAAAATCAGAAAATAAAAATAAATTCTAGAAATTTAAAAATTGATTGATAAATGATAAAAACAAATTTACAACCCTTTAAATAGTGATACCAAACTTTGATAAAAGTTTTAAATCAAACTCAACTCAAACTCCCTAAAATTCATAATTACTAAAAATACTAAAATTCTAATTTTAATAAAAATCATAATTATAATAAAACTCTTACAAAGCCTAATTTCTAAAAATAAAAATTAATTTCAAGTAAACATTTGTTAGAAGAGTCCTATCATGATTACACGTTATTGCTAAAAAATAAGATAATTTAAAACTCTAAAAAATTATATATATATAAAATTCAGATGGCCCATTACAGTAATGATTGATAGGTTATACGCCCAGAAATGATACTTGGATCAAAAGTTATGAGCAATTTACAGTTCACATTCTTTTGGTCCAACTATGCAAGGAATGTATTTGTTTCATGTTTTACATCACACACACCCTAATTTAGCTAAAAACTTGAAGTGTGTATATATATATATATATATATATATAGGGAAAAGGTTCTATATGGTCAAGCTGTGTGGGCCCCACCATGATGCATGGTTACATAGGGCTTAAAAATCAAGTCAATCTGTGACTTGTGTGGGCCACACCACATACAAAAGTTGAGAGGGGTTACACTCCATTAAAACATTCATAATTATTTTTTGGGCCCATCGAGATATGTTTCACAAATCCAGCCCATCCATTATGTGTGTTCCACTTGGATAAGGGGTCAAACCAAGTTTCAGATGCATCCAAATTTCAGTGGGCCCCACCAAGTGCTTTTATATGTATTTGGCATGTCTTCACATGAGTTTAGATGCTATGGCCCACCTAAGTTCCGTTTACAGCTGATTTTTGGGATATCCCATAATTTAAAGGGGACCCATCAAATACACGGTGTTGATGTTCGACATACATCATGGTGGGCCCACACAGCAGGACCTCATGGGGAGTTCCCATGAGCTCGTACAGAACCTTTTCCATATATATATATATATCAAAATCAACCTGCTCAATAGGCTTCTCAGCGGGGAATGCATTTGCACTCGCTGGTGACATGCAAAGACATTCGAGTGGGGAGTGACTGGGGAAGAATTTCTTAAAACATTTGCCAATTCAGCTAAACACGACTCAGCTGAAAGCCACCTTGAAAGCATATAAAATTAATAATAATAATAACAGAGAATCGATGGCCATCGTTTTTCATCCGTCCATCACTGAACACCTAATACAGCATACTTGCTTTATGGACCATCCTGATCTTGACAATAGAGAACCCTTACGGTCGTCCCAGTATATAAATGTCTCAAATATCTCACACGCTTGGCAAGTAGGAAAGGAGGCCTCAAATCATCACTTCTATATCTCATTCGAACCTCCACCATTTCTACTCTTTCACGTGTACCCACTGTAACCGTTGATTCCTATGTGCGAGTCAAAACCAGAAAAATAATAATGATGATAATAATAATAATCTGCAAGTCAAAACCGGAAAATAAAAATAATAATAATAAATAAATTGTAAAGGCAAGTGTATGGCAGTTGATACTCATGCAGAAAGAAATTATACAAGTGACATACATTTGCTCATTGTAGAAAGTCTAAATTGTGTGGGCCAGTAGATACGCGTGCACAGATAAATTTTATATATATATATATATATCAAACCAACAGCAAAATTATGAACAGCTTCGGCGGACACAAGCAAACAAAAAAGAGGCCCGGCTGCCTATCATATCTCTACACACACTCCAGACTGGCTAAAACTAGAGACAGGAAAATCATGACTCCCTTAAAGCCCCCAGCCCCACTTTGTCAAGAAGGAATAAGCCCCAATGAAATGAGGGAGGGTATTCATCTTGTCCGTCGAAAACTTCCCCTGATTAGCCGCTCCTTCTCTAGCAAGCCCATCAGCCGACTCATTAATTTCACGGGGAATGAGGGATATGGAAAAATTGCCCTTCTCCTGCACACGTTTTACTAATAGGCTTTGAAGCCAACAAGCTATGGCCACGCATACGTTTTGAAGCTGGGTCGCTTACGTTTTTCTGCTAAAAAATGGAGTCATCACGCTCCCGCGCAAGTACTAATCTTTTTTTCATAAAAAGGAAAAAAAAAAAAAAAGTCATTCAAACCGATCACATCTCGAATGGAATTGTCCAGTCTTGCCCCGGAGTCATGGTAGATCCTATTGAATGACAAAGGATAGACTGGACTGGACCAAATTTACCAATGAATCCAGAGATTTCTCTGACCTGGGCCCTTAATTCTTGTCAACCAATAATTCCATTTCCAGGCAAGATTTGAGGTCCCCTTGAAGGCCTCCACCACGAACCACCAGTCAGACTCAATAAGCACTTGGTGAAATCCAAGTGAAATACTGGAAAGCATCGCATATGAAGAGCCCGAAGTTTTGCCCTATTATTTGAGCCTTCGCTATAGCTAGAATAGAAAGCGAAGAGTAGATCGTCATCTGAGTTCCTGTAGAGGCCACCACCCCCAGACGGACCTGGGTTCCCAGCTGCAGCACTGTCAATATTAAATTTCACCCAGCCCGCAGGAGGTCTGGCCCATTTCACAAATTTGAAAGACTTGGGAGGAGGAGTGGCTGGAATTCCAAGCATGTGG
This sequence comes from Magnolia sinica, assembly GCF_029962835.1. Taxonomy (NCBI): domain Eukaryota; kingdom Viridiplantae; phylum Streptophyta; class Magnoliopsida; order Magnoliales; family Magnoliaceae; genus Magnolia; species Magnolia sinica. The sequence continues at coordinate 59,316,508 of NC_080589.1, read as the reverse complement.
AAGATTAGATTATGAGTAAAATTAAAAGGTTTTGTGGAGGGAGGATCATAACATATTTTACTAAGGAGCCTCTTGATGCGATTTATCACCATACTGTTGTTTCGGCTGATCCCATCAAATTTGGCTGAGTTCCTAGCTTTCCAGATTTCTCATATTATCAAACAGGGAGTAATTTGGTGAAGGAAAGGTGGCCCGCCACCAGGAAGACTGGAGTGCCACCTGAGGAAGAAACGATTCCCAATCAAGGATGGAGAATTGGTCTAAATGTCAAAGATGTCACTGAATTCCTTCCAGACTTTGGACGCCAAGGCCCCTCCGATGAAGAGGTGTTCCAGCTATTCAGATTGAGGGGAGAACTCCTGCACATTGTCGCAGTAAAGGCTGGATGCAAGGGAGATTCCTTGCGATTGGATCCTTTCATCAATTGGAATGGCACTTGAAAAAGCCTCCAAAGAAAGATTGAATTTTTGAATGGAATTTTAGGATCCCATATGCGTTTAGCCCATGCTTTTTCCTTCCCAACTATCCTACAAACACCCATACAGACTTTACTGAGAAATTACTAGATCAGTCGTGCGGCCAGACTTGACGATCGGGTTGATCTAAGGTGCAAATACTAGCCTTGATGATGTGGTCCAACACCCCAGCAGGAAGTAGCACAATTGTAGGCGAATGAGGATTAATGCCATCCTAGGAGATAATGTCCCTGATGGAGATGTGGAGCATGTCATTTGGAATTGGGTGTTCTACCCAATCGGCTAGTCGGCCTATTCTCATCCAGTTGTTTTGCCAAATGTTGAAGGAACCTCATCCCACCTTCCACTGCAAATTTTTGTCCAGAACCGGGAGAGAGAATGCTCTTCCAGATGGGCGAAGCATTGGCTGAAGGGGTGGTGGCAGACAAAACTTGATGGAGAGGGCCATATCTAAAAGCGTTGAAATCAGCCCAAAGGCTACTGCTGGTACCAAATTTTGCCCACCATGCCATTTTCAATCAAAGGGTTGCCATAACATCTTTATGCTTTCTTATGCGTAAGCCACCTTCTTCTCTTAGCATGGATATTTTGTTTCACTTTAGCCAATGGCATTTTCTATGCCTCTCATGCCAACCCCAGAAAAAATTCGCAAAGCAAGATTCCATCCTGTGAAGAATCTGAGTAGGAATAGTGGCACCAGACATCGCACGAATGGGAATACCGCAAAGAACATGATTAATGACAGTGCACCTACCGGCTTGCAATAATATTCTGGCCTTCTAGCCACGGATCTTATTCTTGATTTTTTCCCAATAAAGGATGAAAAGTTGAAATCCTGGTCTGCCTTTAACCAGGGGGATCCCAAGATAAGTGAAGGAGGCCGAAGAGCTGGGGATCCCAAGAAGACACTGGATGTTGTGAATTTTGTTTACAGGCATTTTAGAGGAGTGATGGACGCAACTCTTCTAATAGTTTATCCGCTCACATAATGCGACTTGGTAGGAGGAGATCTGTTACGACTTTCAAGGAAGATCTACCATCATTTCAGAAGAGAACTGTATCGTCAGCATATAACAGGTGGGTGATTTGTTTGTTGCCGTGTTTGAGCTTGAATGGATGACATTTCTAGCTATTGATAAGGCCTACAAAACCCCTACTAAGAACTTCCGCTGCTAAGATGAAAAGGCTTGACGATAGAGGATCCCCTTGGCGCAACCCTCTTGAATATTTGAAGAAACCTACTCCCGTTCCATTGATGAGAACTGGGAACCAATTGTTATCTCTGCATTTTCTACTATGTGTATCCATGATTGGGAGAAACCAAAGCGCGCAAGAACCTGCATAAGGAAATTCCATTCTAAGCGTTCATACACTTTTTCCATGTCCAATTTGAGGACAATATTATTCCAACCTCTAACCTTCTGGTCGATTTCTCTAATAATCTCTTTACCCAGAGCAACACTTCCAGCTCTACCCTGTCTATATTGTGTGGGCCACAATGTGTTTTTGCTCAATCTACACCATCTATATTGTGTGGGCCACAATGTGTTTCTGACCAAAAAATAAGGATGGTCCAATGTTGTCTATTCTATATTCTATATTGCATTCAATAGAATTTTTCTTCGAGTAGTTAATTTGATCATTAAAATGGCTTCTCTCATATGTGCATACTAAAAGGCTATTAACGCATTTATCAAGAGGAAAAAGAAAAAAAAAAAAAAAGAAGATATATAGTTACTAAAATTAAAAGATATGTTAAAAAATCAAAAAATAATTTTAAAAAATAGAGAGAGGAAAAAAGGCACACAATCTATCTTGCATCAATTATAACACGAGCAATGATCACACGGTTAAATAATTCATGCTGGTGGCCACACACATAAGCTATACTGGGAAGTTATTCTAGCAACATTTTTAAACGGTGGTGAGTTTTCAACCATGCACGTGGCGTAGTTGTACTACAATCTAGACCACCCAAATTACCTTAAAAGCTATGGCTGGAGCATAACAGAAAAAGTACACCAAGGATGTAACTAGTGGGTGCATGGAGAGTAGTCTGTAATAAGGAGAATAAGACTTAAAATCTTTAATAACGAGAATAAGATGAATAGTCGTTTGCAATAAGGAGAATAAGACTTAAAATCTTTAATAACGAGAATAAGATGAATAGTCGTTTGCAATGTAGTGAATGTGCTTATAAAAAACAAAGTTGCCATAACCTCCGAACTTAACTTGAAAATCAAACTTTTTCTAAAAAGAAAAACAAAAAATTGATAAAGATGCTTAAACAGACTCAAACTCAAAAACCACTATTGGCTAACCTGGACGACGACTTTGTGACAAGACTTGTGGCTTAAAAACAATGAAATTTTGATATCATGAAACTTACTAGAAGTAGAAAGTTTTGAACTAAAACGAAGGTTGACCCTGAAAGTAACGTTTCTCCAATAGAGAAATCAACTGAGGTTGATTGATTATTGATGGGACGGTAACGACTTTCCAGGTACATTCATGGAGCTGAGGTTGATTGATTATTGTTGGGACGGTAACAACTTTCCAAGTACATTGCATCTATGAACCGAATGACCAGTTGCAAACCTAACGCCGTGGCAGGTTATAGCGTGCATTCAGACTGTTTTTGTCTTGGATCAGACTTTTCAGCCAAGCTTCACTTAAATCTAGTTATTCATGAAGTTGTATGCAACTCATTCTACATAAAAATGTATTATTAACCATCTGAATTTTCCAATCCAATTGGACCACTCATTAATTTGCTTTTAGCCATCCATTTGATAGAAAATAATTGAATTGCTAGGACTACTTGATCACGTGGTTTTAGAGACGTGTTTAATCCGTGACGTACACGATTTGAATGGTCTAAATAGTTGTATGATGTAGAGCAGGACACAGACCTATTCTTGACCCAAATGGACCCAAAAAAGTCCAAATGGAAGCGGATATAATCCATTAAATCTAGTCGCAGTCTTACATGGAGAATGATATAATTGGTCCTCCAGATCAAAGAAATTCATTCCGGATTGAGAAAAGTAATCATTCAAAGCGTAAACTGTAAATCAACCATAAATTTTGATCCTGAATGAGTTACAGGACGCACAACTTATGAATTTAAATTGGAATTTCGTTTTGGGGCCAACCAACACTTGTAAGCTTGTCATGTCACTCTGTTTTACGAGAAAACGACTCCTTCCTACTCAAGTTTCTCATTTTTTGAAAAACTTACTAGTTTTAATAAGTTTTAGGTCAGACGTAACTTTTTATTAGTAGAGTTTTAGCTCTTGATGTCTTCTTGTGATATCCTTCTTATCATGCCAGGAATGATCCTATGTAATTAGATTAGAACTTTCTATTTTTAGTAAGTTTTACTATTTTAGGAAAATTTTAATTTATTTGCATGAAGATTCTTAATTAGAGTTTCATTTTCTAATTTAAAGCCTTATAATCTCATTTGAGAGATAGATTTCAATAAAATATTTTTGAATTTTTTTAAACTCTTGTGGATTCAAAGTCTTATTCCCTTGAGGAAGATGGTGATCTTTCTCTTTATCCCTTCACGCTCTTCCCCACGTCAATTAGTATTAGAGCGAGGCTTTTCCTCAAGGTGATGGTATCTAATGAAGGTGTGGGCAACAATCCTACGGGTGGTGTTGTAGGGAATAGCCCTATGACTACGACAGTGTTTGAGGCTTTCCCACAGGAGAATATTCAAGTCATACAAGGGTTGAAGCTAGCAATCGATTGTATAATAGAAGTCTTAGGGCATGCCCATGTTCGTAATGATGAGCGACCTTCGATTGTTGTTGAGGCTCGTAATCGTCATGTTTATGGGGTGGTTCATGTGGCTAATCGCAAACCATTGCCCAAAGACGGTGCATCTAACAATGAGGAGATTGATTATATGATTATCCGGCAAAAGAATGAAGGCGCATCAGGCCAAATCAAGATAGGAATTTTTGAATGAAGGTCGATCTCCCTAGCTTTAATGGCCAACTTCACATTGAAGATTTCCTCGATTGACTTTCTAAAGTTGAGTGATTCTTCCACTATATGTGGATTCCTTAGAAGAAAAAGGTCAATCTTGTGGCCTATAAATTGAAGAGCGGGGCCTTAACTTGGTGGGAGTAGCTCCAACTAACTTAAACCAAGCAAATGAAGGCACCCATCCGCATGTGGTTGTGGATGAAGCAATGATGTGAACAAAATTTTTGCAGAGTGACTATGATCAAGTATTGTTCTAGTAATACCAGAATTGTTGACAGGGTAGTCAATCTATGAGGGATTATGCAGAGGGATTTTATCGCCTATCCTTGAAAAATGATCTGGCCAAGACCATCTCACAACATGTCATCAGATTTATTGGTAGCATATGGAGATCCAAGATCGGATGCAAATGAAACCCGTCTGGACGATGAAGGAAGCCATCAAATTGGCCAACTGAGCAGAGATGCAAGTTGAGCGTTCCAATACACGAAACTTGTTTCAAACAAGGTAATCACTTCTAGACCATCGTAGGATGCATCACAATCATAGGGAAAGGAGCCTATGGGGGCATCCTTGACCTCCTCTAAATACGAACCGAGATTTAGGGAGCTACCAAGGTAAGCCATAGAAATTAAGCAACAACCATTACTATCGGTCCAAGTAAAATCCATAAACCCTACGATCCACTTCTACTAGAGAAGTGTTATTGATGTAACCAACCTAGTTACCAATCTAACACGTGTCCTCAGAGACAAATGTTAATCTAGCCATCAACGATGAGGGAGTAAAAGATGTAGAGGATGATCCAAAAATAAGGGTGTACACGAACCGAGTTAGCTCGATTAGCTCACTCGACTCAACTCAAAAAAGCTCAATTCAACTTAGTTCGAAACTAAGTTTGAGTTGAGTCAAATTGATTTTTTTAGCTCGAAAAAATTTCGAGCCGAGTTCGAGCTTGCCCAAGCTCGAGTTGACTCGGATCGAGCCAGTTTAGTGACTTGGTTATTTTGATATTGATGTTGCTTAGCAAGTGTTTGATGAAATGACTCAACGAAGTGTCAAATGGTAACAAGGAAGCTATGGATATGAAAAAAAATACCCTTGTATCATGATCTTTATGTTGCCCACTGAGTGTTTGATGAAATACCTGTAAACCGATGATATTGCTTTACATTCCATGAGAAATTGAAGGTGCACTCCATGTGTTTGAGAAAATGCCGCAGAGGCTCGATCTTAGCTCGAACTCAGCTCGAACTAGCCCGAGTTGCTGACCGAACCGAGCCGAGCCAGCCAGTCAGGCTCGAGGACAAGCCAAGACGAGTTCGAGCAAGGGTCAGCTATCGGCCAAGCCGAATCGAGCTATGCCAAGCTTGACTCGGTTCGACTTGTGTACACCCCTATCCAAAAATTAATGACACTGAGCATGCCGAGGATGACGGAGAAGGAGATGAATGGACACATGAAGATTAAGGCAAATCTCTGGTCATGAGGCACCAAAGAAGAAAGTAAATCCACAATGGCATAATATCTTTCAAATGAAGTATACGGTGAACAAAAAAGTATGTGATCTTATCATAAATGACTAGATCAGTTAGAATATCATGTCAAAGATTATGGTGCAGAACTTCCAACTTACGATAGAAAAGTACCCACCTCCATATACGATTGGATGGATCAAGAAGGTCAACAAGACAAGGATAATCAAATGATGTTATATTTCACTCTCCATTAAAAAATGTTATAAGGATAAAGTAATCTATGACATAGTTGACATGAAGGCTTGTCACATATTACTTGGTCAACCATGGAAGTATGACGTAGATGCTACATATAGAGGTCAATATAATGTATATATTTTCTAAGGATGATAGAAAAATTATACTAGCCCTTTTGGGACCAGATACCTAACCTGAGACTTCTAAAGTGAAGGAGTGGTCCCTCCTAACCATACAAATTTCGTGAAAGAATCAGAGGGGACAGGAGAGGTATATGCGCTAGTCGTGAAAGGGGAAGATGTAAAACTCATGAATATTCCTAAGAACTTAAGACCAGTGTTATAGGAATCCAAGGAAATCATACTTGATAAACTCCCTGATGGGTTACGCCCCATGTGAGATATTCAGTATTATATTGACCTGTAACACCCCGATTCCCGAAACTCGAGTACACTACTCGTTTTTCAAAACCCAAGTGTTAACCTTTAAAGACAGTCTAAATTTCGTGTAGCCTTTTTTCCTTTATCAGAGTTGGTAAACTAGGGGAATAGAGACAGATCAAGTATAAGAGGGATTCCAAATATACATAACTAAATATTCTTGTGGTTGTCTAAAAACTTATACAAACCAATGTCTCATAACTAAAGATTTAACAACCAAAATAATAAAAGTAGATTAGAAATTAGAGCCGCATAACCATCAATCTCCCCATGCGACAAACCAGAGTTAACCCATACATCATCCACATATCCTGCACACTGAATATGGTTTGATAGCGTCAATGGCTATCCTAGTGAAGTATAACCCCCAAGATTTATCATATCATCAAGATAATTAAGCATAGTTATCAAGAACAGTGTATAACAAATATTTCACAATGATTATCATAGTAATCAAATATGCATTCATTAAATAAATTCCAAAAAGATAATCTTGTTTAAATGCATAGATGCATGCACATGCACACAGGCCTAAGGATGCACATCCAGTTGGCAAAAGGTCACCTAAGGAGAACTAGTCACCATGAAAAGTACTCAAAGGTATGCCCTAAGGAGAACTAGCCACCTGAAAAAGATCATGCAACAAGGACACCCAAGGTGAACTAGTCTCCCAAAAAAGTACTTAAAGGTACACCCTAAGAAGGACTAGCCACTCGAAAAAGTCTATATAATAAGGACAACCCATAGTGGTTCGAATGCACACAATAATAATTTGGGATCACCTGGTAAAATACTGTATGGTACAGCCCATAGTGATCCAAGAAAACTCTGTGTCTTGTATTGACCACCTGGTAAAGTCCGTATGCCATGAAGATGTATGATTACTCCAACCATTATTATTCCAATTTCAAACAACCATTTTAAGAAAACTCAAAGGTCACTATGGGGGGTTCACCTGGCATAAGCCGATAGCTCAGGCATAGTGTCTCATTCTACCATCCCTGACTCATGAGACTAACAAAAAGGATGTTTAAAGGTAATTTACCCAACTAGTGGCCAATTATAGTTATACAAGTGAAACTTACCATCGCAAGGTCGTACGAAATGGTTCGTCAATGCCTTATAGGAAAATATTCCATCAAAATCATCTGGACAAATAGTCCGTCCTAAGGACGCGATAAAATTGGGATTATCCCTAAAAAGCCTTATAGGCACAAATGACCCACAAGATGGTAATTCCACAACCAATGTTCTATTTAATCTTATTAAGATAAATGACCACTGGTTCAAGGACCTCCCAAAACACCATAAGATAATCGCAAGTGGTAAAATAAGCCATGTGCAATCTGAATAGCATTTGTACCATAAAATGTTTATCTTAACCTAAATAAAAGTAATTGAGATCCATAGCATGAATTAAAGTCCAATCATCAATCATTTGTAAATAATTACACATGTACAGACTAACATTTATCATCATTTCCTCATAATACTATATTAAACAATCAATTATTATAAATAAATAATGCTAACTATCATGATGTAGCAAAGCTTGAAGGGTAATCCTTACCTTTCAAGAGTTAGTTCGTCTCCTGATGATGCTAGAGTTAATCATACATGGTCTAGGATAAAGATCTAACAAATTTAGAATATTTTGAGTGGTTAGATTTCAATGTTATTAAACTTGTACGATTAGAATCAAGGCTTAGGGTTTAGATCATACAAGTTTAGGGTTTCGTCATGTAAATTAATTTTAAGCTTAGGTTTTAAAACTCGAGTCCTAATTTTTGTGCAATGAATAAAATAATATTCATATTAAAAGTATTGACTGATAATATTAATAATGGTAACTCACAAGTTGATATTAATATACTAACAATACCTAATATTATTATAGCATAACTAAGTCTAATAACTGATGTAAGTAGTATAAGATTAACAATAATAATAGAATAAGTACCGAAACAGTCTAATAAGAACTAATGTTAATAATCATATTAACAATGATAAGGATAACTCATAATGAAAATAATAATAATCATGGTATGATTTTAAAAATATTATTATACTAATACTTTAATAATTATTAATAACGTAACATAAATGGAAATAATAGATGAGATTTGAGACAAGACTCACCTAGTTGTGAAACTCGATCCATGCTCGGCCCAACTCATTCTTAACATAGTGAGTCAACTCACTGAGTCAACTCAAGTCACGCTCCAAACTCGGAAACCGGGCTGACAAAATTTTTGATTTGCCGAATCCAGCGCCGATAGCCTCTGTAGTGCCCCATTCTCGAATTCCGACACTCACTTGCTAGATTCTGATCCTAGGATCCTACAAAGAGAATTTTCAGTACGAATTTTTTTTTGTAATGGAGCATAACCACAAGCATAACCAAGTCACAAAACAACATTACTACATAGCCACTATATCAAAAACTTTAAGTACAATGCGAAAAGAGAAATATAAGGTGATCAAAAAGCTCCAAAATAGTCAGATGCACACTCCTGCCTTAATGTTGCTGCTGTCCAATGTTACCTACACGCAACGGTCGTACATAAGCTTACAAAAACTTAGAGGGTGGTGCAAGTGTGTACGCAAGGCAAGTGCCAAGTATATATAATATCAGAGTAATGTGGAAATATGTGGATAAGTCCACGAATGCTATCAGCTGTACCAAAGTTATGTAATGCAAGACATGAATGCTATCGGCCATACTAAGGTCATGCGATGCGAGGCCTATGTAGCCAAATGTCATATGCGAGATGTAGAGTAAGCATGCTAGTCCTCATTAAGTATACATATCAGTACAGTTCTCTCTAGAATATCATCGGGGTCTAGTACACTCCACACTGACTGCCGCCTCCCTAGCTGCACAGCCCAACGAGCGGAATAGACCTCACTATCCGCCTGACCAGTAGTCTACCAATACCTACCCGGCTCGTCGATAGCGGACTCATTTACGATCTGGTCAAACTCAGCCTAGTTTATAGCCCCCTCACTCGGGTGGATAAGGTCACACCTCCTTCCAACCAACCACGACATAGTAGGAGACGTGACCTACTGGTATTTGGCACTCGGGCACTCATGTATCCACTTGGTCTAAATGTTGGAGCAACTACTGGTACCAAAAAGGTTCTGGGACTTTCACCCAAGGACATCTTAAGTGCCCACAGTGCTAGAACAAAGTATTTTCAGTATCTGGTACGGTCATCCATGATGTGCCTGTGGAGCCACAACCCTGATGTCACTAGGGCGTACAATGATCATGACATATGAATGCGAGATGCATAAATCACACTGTCCAGTCATGTAGCAATCCTGCGCATACCGCGTGATCATGTGGGGCGCTCCGTCTCATAAGGAGTCCCGTAGATGTCTCAGCCTAACCGGCTTATGCTATGATCAAACATTCCTCATATCAAGCATACATATTATGCGTATGGGCATGAGTCATGGAATTACACTAAGCATGTTATATGGTGATGAACTATCCTTCCAATGAGGATGGGCCTAAACGGCCAACACATAACAAGTATGGGCCTATCAATAGGCCCTAAGGAGAGTTATAATGCGGACATCTAACCAACATTAATCTTACAATGTGGATGTCAAACCAACATTGCTCCCAAGGCACAGCCCGCCTTAAACATCAACACATAAACCACGGTGGAATCACGTTACAATGGGCCTTATGTACATCCCATTGGGCCTCGAACCATGGGCCTTCGGTACATCAAATGGGCCTCATAACAACGGGTCTTATATATATCAAAGTGGGCCTCAACAATCGGCCACAAATGCATCAAGATGGGCCTCCTCAAATGGGCCTTATAATATCAAGGTGGGCCTCAACAATGGGTCTTGTATATGTTAAAGTGGGACTCAACAATGGGCCACAAATGCATCAAAATATATAATTTTTATATAAATGAATCACCTCAAAAGATCAGCTAGATCGCACTCCAAGTACTAGTGATAACGATGATCTCCAGCATTAAAATCCTATAGGGCCCACCGTTATGTATTTTTGGGATCCGACCTATTCATAGGTTAACATGGAGATAGATGGAGTGAGAGTAAAAACATTAGCTCGATCGGAACTACCATGGCCCTTAAGAAGTTTTAAACGGTGAATGTCACTGTCCTCACTATTTTTCAGCGGTGGGGATCCACTTGAACCATGAATCTGACTCATTCTTTAGCTCATACCATGAAATGAGCTTTCAAAATAGTTGGACGGTTTGGATGCAACACATGCACCATGGTGGGTCCCATATAAAGGGACGGCATGGAGAGAACACATGCATCATTGGGGTCCCACTATCCAGCACTGGACGGTGTGGTGAAAACACATACACCATGGTGGTTTCCACCGTCCACAGCCATGGACGGTGTGAGTAAAACACATACATCAATGCTCGGTTCCACATGAGGCCCACCATCATATTTGTTTGCAATCCAACCCGTTGATCAGGTCACATGGTCCCTGAATGCAGAGGGAAAATAAATTTTATAATGATCCAAAGCTTCTGTGACCCAGAAAAGGGTTTCAATGGCAGACGTTCATCATCAATGTTTCCTGTGATATGGGCCACCTGAGTAACGTATATGGTTGATTTTTAGAAGGGGGGGCTCATTGCCCTAAGGGGCATCAAATGCATGGTGTGGATTGCCCGGCACACATCAGGTGGGGCCCACGACTGGGACTCAAGTCCCAGCCCGTCCGTCAAACGAAGCACACAGCAGCAGGCGCTGCCTGCTTAAATTTAATTTTATTTTTTGAAAACAGAGTTTTCTCACAGTTTTTCACAGGTGGGGCCCGCATCAAGTGGATCTAACCCAACCATTGGTAACTATGGCTCAAGATAAGCCAAACAAGCCCAATATTCAAGGGATTTTAGTGTATAGAATCATCAAGTGATTTTTCAAAGGTAAAAATCATAGTTTACTATGCTATGGCCCACCAGAAATTCGAATTAGCATCATTTTTCGGCTCAACGCCTAAAATGATCTGAAGAATGGAATGGACGGCGTGGATTGAATTTATACATCAAGGTGAGGCCTACACACGTGGTCCACTCAAAAACTTGTTGAATCAAGCTTATATTTGGTTTCACTTCACGTCCAGCGTCTCTGGACGCTGGATGACTTGGCCATAACACATGCATTTAAGGTGGGCCTTGCTCAGGTGGGCCACCAAATGCACAGATGGTGTGGATACAACACATATAAGTGGGCCCCCACGTATGGATCACTTGGATAAAATACATGCCTTATGGTGGGGTCCATCTGGGTGGACCACATGGCCACATCATCACATGAAATGAAATGAAAAAGAGAGGGAGAGAGAGAGAGAGAGAGATAAAGAAAGAGAGTGGGACACGTGTGATGGAGGGCTCCGCCATTATGAGCCCTCCCTTACATTCAATTATATATCAAGAGGGTCCTAATATATGTGGGCCTACCAAATCAAAGATCAACGGTGGAGGTTCCTTCTCCACCCAAATGGACGGTTTAGATGACCTCTTTTATGCAAGGAAATTAAACATCATGATGGGGTCCATGGAGAATGGCCCCATCATGGAATGATCATGAAGATCAAGGTGGTCTATCGGCCACATTAAGGTTCCAAAGTGAGATCCATACCATCAATCAGTAGGCTTCACTTGGCCCATCATCAAAACATGAAAAATCTAGCCTAATAAGCACCCACCGTTCGATCTTCTTGGTCCGTTAGAAAGCCAATCTCCTTGTGTCTCACTTTGATGGTGGAAGATGAGAAGTGCATGGCTTGGATGAAGGATTTTGGGAGAGGAAAGTGGGCCACACAACTCACTCTTCTCCCACATGGAAGAGCTTGGATGTGGGGTTTTTCCTTGCTTGGGAATGTGGGTTTGAGAAATGAGAGAGAGAGAGAGAGAGAGAGAGTAGCTTAGGTAGGCTATGATTACTTGTAAGAGAGGGTGGCTAACAATAAATGCTTGTAAGAATGGCTAGGGGTAGGTAGGGTGGCCATAGCTAAGGTAGGGTGGCTATAGCTAAGGTAGGGTGGATGTAGATAGGGTGATGTTATCATTCTCATGATTTCCTAGTGATTGGTGACACATGGAGTAGGTGGGTCATGCAATATGTGGTCCACCGACATTATAATACATAGTCTACATTTTATGATCTAAGCATCGGATTGGCGCATGAGACGAGGCATTAGAACTGCGACGACAGTGCGATCGCAATGGTACGAGTCTCGGATTAAGCTGACTCAAATTTATAGGATATGACTTAGAATCACGCGCAAACGTCGATGATAGGTCATAAGTTGCCAGAATTCGACGAGAATGATCGCGGGAGTCGACGGAATAGTATGGACTAGGATATGGGTCTTACAGCTCTCCCCACCTAATAAAAATTTTATCCTCGAAATTTATACTACCATCGCAGTTAATCATAACTCATAAGGGAATAGAAAACATAACATTATATATAATCAAAACACAATATAATACACAATCAAACATCGAAAAGATGGGGATAACGCTTTCGAATCTCCACCTCGCGCTCCCAAGATGCCTCATCCACACTATGATGGCCCCACTGCACCTTCACCAAGGGAATGATCTTGGTTCGCGGGACCTGCTCCTTCCGATCGAGGATACGAACTAGTTGTTCAATGTAAGAAGCATCCTCACGAACCTCCAACGGCTGCCAATTAATAACAGGCACGATGTCTGACCCACACTTCCTCAACATAGAGACATGAAACCCGTTATGGACGTCAGACAACTGAGATGGCAAGACAAGCCGATAGGCCACGATGCCAACACTCTCGATGATCTCAAAAGGTCTTATAAATCTCAGGGCAAGCTTGCCCTTCACCCCAAAATGAACCACACCCTTCATAGGTGAGACCTTGAATTCACATGGTCCCCAATGGCAAACTCCAAGGGACGACGCTGACGATCAACAAAACTCTTTTGCCGGCTCTGATCTATGCATATCCTCTGCCTGATGATATCGATAGCCTCTGACATCTGCAGCACAAGCTCAAGAACTAACAGACGCTACTCCCCGACCTCGGTCCAACAACTTGGAGATCTACACAGTTTGCCATATAATGCCTCAAAAGGAGCCATGCCAATGGTGGCCTAATAACTGCTGTTGTACGTGAACTCAACCAATCTCAGGTGCTCGTCCTAACTACCTGAGAAATCAATCGTGGATGCCCGAAGTATATCCTCAAGGATCTGGTTGACCTTATCAGTCTGCCCATCAGTCTGTAGATGATTCACGGTGCTAAGCTACAAATCAGTGCTCATCGCTCTCTAGAAGCTCCTCCAAAATTGAGACGTGAACCTCGGGTCTCGGTTTGAAACGATCGAGACAGGAACAACGTGTAATCTCACGATCTCATCAACAAACATCTTGGCGAGCCAGTCCATATGCCAAGTCTCATGAATCGTAAGAAAATGTGCCGACTTCGTCAGACGATCGATGACAACCCAGATGACATCATGACCGCACTGTGTCTTCGGCAAACCTATGATAAAATTAGTAGATATGTGCTCCCACTTCCACATTGGGACGCTCAATGGCAACAATAGACTAGGGGGTCTCTAGTGAACGGCCTTGACATGCTAGCATGTGTCACACTCAGCCACAAAACTGGCTATCTGGCGCTTCATCCCCGCCCAAAAATACTGATGCCTCATATCGCGATACATCTTCGTCGAGCCAGGGTGGATAGAGAACCACGATCGATGTGCCTCGATCATAAGATCTCGGCGCAACTCAGGAATATCCAGGACACATAATCGACCTTTACTCGGTAATCCTGTAATGATTCATCTGCCTACTGAGCCTCGATCACCCTTGTGATAAGAGAGGGTTGAATCGACAGGTTCGATAACTGTACAATAGAAGACTTCAAGCCGATCTCGAAGTCAAATGCAAACACATCCTTAAGCATCCTCCACTCCTGAATCATCATGTGCGCCACCAGGCCTCGTGGCTGACGGCTAAGGGCATCCGCCACCATGTTCCCCTTGCCCGGGTGGTACTAGAGATCAAAATCATAGTCTTTCAGGAGCTCTATCCAACACCTCTGCCTCATATTCAGCTCGCACTGAGAGAATAAATACTTCAAGCTCTTGTAGTTGGAGAAGAGCTCAAACCTCACCCCATAAAGATAGTGCATCCACACCTTCAAGGCGAAGACAACTACTGCTAGATCCAAATCATGCATGGGGTACTTCAGCTCATGGGCCTTAAGTTGGCGAGATGCATAAGCCACCGACTTCCTGTACTGCATCAGGACAGTACCCAAGCCAACTCGTGAGGCATCGGTAAATACAACAAATCCATCACTCTCAGAGGGGAGAGTGGGGACAGGAGCAGACGTGAGGTGGTCCTTCAGCTCCATAAATACCTACTCACAAGCGTCGCTCCACAAGAACTCGGCACCTTTCCGAGTCAAGCTGGTCAACGGGGCAGCAATGCGAGAGAATTCCTCAATAAAACGTCAATAGTAGCCCTCCAAACCAAGGAAACTGTGGATCTCGGATGCATTCGTGGGCTGGCCCCACTGACGCACGAAATCAATCTTCGAGAGGTCCACTACAACACCCTACCTCGTCACCACATGACCGAAGAACTTCACCTCCTCCTGCTAGAACTCGCACTTCTTCAACTTCGCGTAAAGTTGGTGTGCACGAAGAGTCTGCAAGGTAATCTCCAGATGCCACTTATGCTCCTCACGGGTCCTTGAATATATCAGAATATCGTCGATGAACACCACAACAAACTAGTCGAGATACGGACAAAAGACCATATTCATCAACTGCATAAACTCTGCGGGCACATTGGTTGGTTCGTCCGAAGGACATGACCTGAAACTCAAAATGACCATAACGCATCCTGAAGGCTGTCTACGGATATCCTCATCTCGGACTCGAACCTGATGATAACCGAACCGCAAGTTTATCTTTGAAAAGAACTGTGTCTCCTGCAGCTGATTAAACAAATCATCGATCCTCAAGAGCGGGTACTTGTTATTAATCGTGACCTTGTTGAGCTCGTGGTAATCCATGCAAAGCCTCAACGAGCCATCCTTCTTCTTTATGAAGAGTACCGGCGCTCCCCACGGTGAACTACTCGGACGGATAAAGTCTAACTCGTGCAACTCGTCCAACTGCTTCTGCAGTTCTCGTAACTCCAATGGTTTCATATGATACGGGGCCTTCGAAATAAGTGAGGTACCGGGCACGAGACCAATCTGAACCTCGGTGTGCCGACGAGGTGGTAACCCCGAAGTCTCCTGAAATACATCAGGAAAGCCACAAATGATCGGCAACTGGTTGATACTCAAAGCAGTTGACTCCTCAACGGCATATGATAATAGGCAAGAAAGCTGCTCTTGTCTAGGCTCGGCAATAAACTGGAACTCTGGCACGCCGGGTATACAGAACATGATTGTCGTCGCGGAGCAGTCCAATATAGCATGGTACTCGGCGAGCCAATCCATGCCCAGGATGACATCAAACTCAAACATCGGCAATACGAACAGGTCGACAGGCAAAAAGATATCTCCAATCAGAACGGGACAAGACGTGCAAAATCGATCTAATACTGTAGTCTTCCCCAAGGGCGTCGATAATGACAAACCCTTATGGGTAGACTCCATCGGCAAAACGGTCAATCGGCAGAAATCATCGGCCACAAAGGAATGCGATGCACCAGAATCAAACAATACACATGTAATACATGTAGAAACAGGGAGAATACCCTCGATGACCCCTCCTGATGACTGAGGGTCCTGCTGGGTGGCATAAAATCTATCCCGGGCCTGCTGGGGAGGTGGAGGTCCCCTCTGAGGTCTCTGCTAATGCTGCTGCCAGTGTGGCGACCTGATCCGCTGCCTCTACTGCTGCGGGGGAGGCCCTAAAGGCTGGTGTTGTGGTCGTTGCTGCTGATGTGGTGGCTATTGTGGAGGCTGATTCGGTGTCCTCGGCTGCTGCTGCTGCTGTGGATGGGGACACACGTGCCTATGATGTCCAATCCTACCGCACCCAAAGCAGGTACCTGAAAACGGTCTCAGAATGCTGGGGGTGCCACTGGTGCTCGGAATGCTGGGCGGGTCGTGCGTCGCTACTGTAAATGATGCTGCTTCTAATGGGAAGTACTAGAGGGTGCCTTCCTCTTCTGATCTCCCCTCTGGTCACGGGCTCTCTGCAAACTAACCCAATCTAACTCGTAAATCTGGGCCATCTCTATGATCTGCTCAAATGTCAGAAGCATGTGTCCGATCACACGGCTCCTGAGGGCAGGACGTAAACCGTTCTCAAAATGGCGGGCCTTCCGCCCCTCATCATTAATAAGGTATGTCGCGAATCTCGACAGCACAACGAAACGTACCTCATATTGAGACGCATTCATGTCCCCCTTAACCAGAGTCTCAAACTCTAATGCGCGCTGCTGTCGCACATGCTCGGGAAAGAACTTCCAGTCAAACTGGTCTACAAAGTCCTCCCAGCTCCACTCAAAACCGGCCGCTACCGATCAGGCTATAGATGCCCACCAATGCTAAGCCTCACCCTGGAGAAGACATACGGTTAATGGCACTACAAGAAATAGGATTTTTATCGACAAAACTTTTACCTATGATTTTTTTTCGTAGGTAAAAAGGACTTTTACCAATGAAAATGATTTTCGTTGGTAAAAGTTTACTTTTACCTACGAAATCCTAATTTCGTAGGGACAAGTCTACTTTTAACGATGAAAATTGTAATTTTGTTGGTAAAAGTAAACTTTTAGCAACGTAAATTTTCATTGGTAATGGTTATTTTTATTTTTTTGAAAAAAAAATACGAAAAATTTTCTTTTACGAACGAAAATCCATTTTCGTAGGTAAAAGTGTTATTCCCGACGGACATAAACCGTCGGCAAAAATCTGGTATGATCTAATTACCGACTAAATATATCTTCGTCGGTAAAAGTGTTTTTCCTGACGGACATGACACGTCGGCACAAATCTGGTACATTGTTAGTACCGATGAAATAGTTTCATTGGCAAAAATGTTTTTACCGACGGACATCAATCGTCGGCAAAAATCCCATACAATTTTATAATCGACGCAAAGCACTAGTTGTCGGTAACAGTGTTTTGTCGATAGACTTGAAGTGTCGGAAAAAATCTGCTAGGATGTAAATACCGACGGAACAGGGCATCGGTAAAAATATGTTTTCCGACGGACATCAACCGTCGGCATAAATCCCATAAATTCGTAGCCCAAAGCATGACCTTTTTGCCGACGAACTAAAACCGTCGGAAAAAGGTTCCTACCAAAGCATGTTAATTTTTCCGACGAACTAAAAGCATCGGGGAAAGGTTCCCGGCAGGGACCAAAGATTCCCGCCTTGGCCGAAAGTATGACAGTTTTGCCGACGAACTAAAACCGTCGGAAAAAGGTTCCTACCATGGCATGATTGTTTTGCCAACGAACTTAAACCGTCAGGAAAAGGTTCCTGCCAGGGACCAAAGCCTTGGCCGAAAGTATGACAGTTTTGTCGACAAACTAAAACCATCGGGAAAAGGTTCCACCAAAATATGTCAGTTTTTTCCAACGAACTAAAACCGTCGGGAAAAGGTTCCCACGTCAGTAAAAATAAATATTAAAATTTTTCCCGACGGCAGATAACCATTGCTAATGTTTTTACCGACAAACAGAAGCCATTGGTAATAATCCTTTTTTTTTTAATTATATATATAGAAATGCTCACACACACTAGTTGGACATTGCATTTTCGTCCAACTAGTTGATGAATTCGAGGACCAATTAATGCTATTTAATACAAAGAAAAGTTATTTCTAAGAGGAAAAGTAGCCACCAGTGGTGGCCCCACTTTAATGTTAAAGTGAAATCCACCCCAACCATCCGGTGAGTCACCCGGTGTTAGAACCATGGGTTAAAAAATCAGCATCATCTATGGTTCAAATGGACCACATGATTGAAAACAATGGACAAGTAAAACTCACTCTCCAAACTATTTTCATTGGTTTGGCCCACCTGAATCACGTATGCCCGTAATTTTTAGACATTAGACAGATTTTTAGTGTGTCATCTTAATGGTTGAAGTGGATTTATTAACATTAGTTGATATCCAAAGTAGGCAATGGATTTCAAGAGAAAATGGGATGAATTAAGAAGCTGCACACATGTAAAATATTTATGCATGCAGTAAATGTATATGAAATCTAGTCCATTAATTAGGTAGGAGTTCTTTTAAACGTGTGAAGGGCATAAATTATTATTTTTAATGATTAATGGTATGATATCTATTTACAAAAAAAATGGAGCTATTAGAAATTCATTTTAGTCATATACATTTAACTTGTATTTGTGGCTTCATTGATGATGATCGTTTATTAAATTTTAATAGATAAAATATAATTAATAGGCCTTATTTAATGGACAGGCCAGATCTTTGACATATAATTTCTATCATACTTATGTAGAACTTGATATTACGGATCTCACATGTGGTATATTACTTGGGATAGAAAGTAATTTTTTGCTATTAAATACACAGCTAGTTGGACCAATTTGATTTGTCCAACTAGTTGTGTGTGAGCATTACTCATATATATAGTTTTTATATCATATGAGTGGAAATTTTTTTGTTTTTTATAATTAAAAAGTAATATTTAAATGATCTGTAATATCATATGAAAAAGAATATTGAGAAGTTTAAAATTTTAACAATGTTTGAGAAAAATTTTGAAAATAAAATGAAGCTTTTGAAGAAAAGAAAATTGGCATTTTGAAATTATTGAGAAAATATTTTGAAATTTTGAAAATAAAAATTCAGAATTTGTATTAAATTTTTTTTTGAAATAATTTATAATAAAAATGTTATTTTGTTAAAATATTTTCAAAAATATACATTTTATAAAAGAATGTTATTTTTAAATGGAAATTAAAATTTATGTGTGAAAAAAAAATTACTAAATTATTAGGCACATCCACTAATTGTACCTTCAACCATTTTTGGAAAATCTAATCAATCTAGATTGAAGAGTAAATAACTTTAAATGTTTAAATCAAATTTCATTAAAATTGTTGATCAATCTTGTATGCTCAATATTTTTTTCATATGTAACCTGATCGGGACGAATAACTAGTGAAATTGAGTATTGATCAAAAAAATAGAGTGAATAGACCAGACAAGTAAAATGGGGCAAATATTTTGGTCAAAATTGTGACCAACTTTATTGACCTCATGAGAACCTAAGTGTTGATGTAAGTTTTGTGGGCCCTATCATAATGTGTGTCGAACATCAACACCATGAATTTAATGTGTCCCCTTCAGGTTATGAGATATGTAAAAAATCATCCGTATACGAAACTCAGGTGGGCTATGCCATCTAAAACCATGTGAAGACATCCTAAAAAATATATAAGAACTTGGTGGGGCCCATGTGAGTTTTGGATGCGGTTGAAACTTGGTCTGACCCCTCATCCAAGTGGGACACACATAATGAGTGAGTTAGATATCTGAATCACATTTAGGTTAACCCAATATATGATTATGAAAGGAAACCCCTCTCCACTCTATTTAGGTGATTTACTAATTACCCTGAGTTAACTTTGTGGGGTCTACCATTAATTATTTATTTTATCCACTTTGTTCATCCATGTTAACAGATGATTTAGGATCTAAAGAACAAAAAGGAATCATATCTTTTTGGATCAAGCCATGTTAACAGCTCAAGTGGACCACACCACAAGAAATAGTGTGATTGAACCTCTACCATTGAAAAATTCTTGGAGGCCATAGAAGTTTTGGATCAAGCCGATGTTTGTGTTTTCTATTCATTCATATCTTTTTGATATTATGAATAGGTTGGATGACAAATAAACATTATTGTGGGCCCAAGGAAGGTATTAATGGTGGAAATCATTATTTCACATTGTTTCGTGTGGCATGGTCTACTTGAGTTTTGGATTTACCGAAAATTTGGGATCAACCCACACCGTTCATCCATTTTTGGAGATCATTTTAGAGAATTATCTAAAAAATAAATCATATCCAAAGATTAAATGGACCGCACTACAAATAAGGGGAGCATATTGGCTACTTCTCCTGACACTAGCCAATGGCTAGTGGTTGGTGCTATGTGGGCCCCACCATGATGTATGTGTTTAATCCACACCTTCCATCCATTTGTAGAGATCATTTTAGGGCAATATCCAAAGAACGAGTTAAATCTAAAGCTCTAGTGGACCCCAGCACACAGAAAACAGTGGGACAGTGACGCCCACCATTAAAAACTTCTAAAGGCAATAAAAGTTTTATATGAAGATGATATTTGTGTTTTCTCATATTTCATGTATTTTTAAACTTTTGAACAGGTTGGATTTCAAATAAACATTATGATGGGCCTTAAGATAGTTTCAACAGTGGAAATCACTATCCCCGCTGTTTTCTATGGTGGGGTCCACTACAGTTTTTTATCTGCCTCATTCTTTGGATCATGACTTAAAATGATATCTCAAAATGGATGGACGGTGTGGATATAACAAATATATAATAGTGGGGCCCACAAAACTTGGTGACGTCACTGACGTAGGGCGTCCAAGAGATGCCCACTGTCAGCGACGGAAACGGATTGGCTACTCCCCCTGCCACTAGCAATTGGCTGGTTGTCGGTGGTCTGTGGGCCCCACCATGATTTATGTATTTCATCCATTCTGTCCATCTATTTTTATAGATCATTTTATGGCATGAAAGAAAAAATGAGGTATATCTCAATCTCAAGCGGACCACGTTACAAGAAATAGTGTTGAATGAACGTTGAACATTAAAAATGTTTTGGGGGCCATAAAAGTTTTAGATCAGGCTGATTTTTATTGTTTCCCTTCATCTGGGTCTGTACGACCTAATCAACATATTGGATGTCAAATAAACAGTACACTAGACCTTAGGAGGATTTTAATGATAGATATCCAATCATTGTTTTTTTTCCTGTGGTGTGGTCCACCTAAGATTTGTATCTCTATAATTTTTTGTATAAAGCCCTAAAATGATCTGTAAAAATGGATGAACGGAATGGATGAAACACATACATCATGGTGGGTCCCACAAAGTACCGACCACCAGCAACAGGGCCGGTGCCAGCGGGAGTAACCAATCCGCCTCGGGCGGATTTCCAGTGGAAGCCTTTCGCATGACTTCCGGCGCAAGGATTCTAGGTGGGGCCCGTTGCGATGTTTGTGAGAACTGAAAGCCGTCCATCTATTTTCTGACCTCATTTTAAGCTATTCTACCAAAAATGAGTAGGATCCAAAACTCAAGTGGGCCATAGGAGATGAAACAGTGGGGAATGGAATGCCTACCGTTGAAACCTTCCTAGGCTCTACCTTGCTGTATATATGCCATATAAACCGTTTACAGCATCTAAACCATTTATAAGGTCATTTTCACTTAGATAAAGTGAAAAAACCAAAAAATTTATATCGTCAAAAACTTTTATAGACATAAATATTTCAACGGTGGTCACTAAATATCCACTATTTACTCTCGTGTGGCCCACTTGAGTTTTTGATCCTCCTAGATTTTGGTCCCACGTCATAAAATGAGCTTAAAAAACAGATAGAGGGGTTAGATTTCACACAAACAACTAAGTGACCCACACAAAATTTTGTGCAAAATTGTCTTCCTTGGGAAATCCGCGTACGTTCGTCTTCGTCAGCGACTCCTCGCTTATCTCTCTCTCTCTCTCTCTCTCTCTCTCTCTCTCTCTCTCTCTCTCTCTCTCTCGGTCCTTTCTCGCGCATCCTTTATCTTTCTCTGTCTCTCTCAGCCCTCTCTCTCTCACGCATCCTCTCCCCTTCAATAATAACAACACTTCCAGGCTAGAGTTATTACAGGAATTCAAGTCCATGGGAGTGAAGATTTTTCAGGTACATATATTTTCACTTGAGTTTCAACTTAGGAAAATGAAAGAGGAATTACAATTTTCAGTTGGCTTGGTAGGCCCACCTCCTCATGATCTGACCTGATCGTATGGTGAGTGAGCGTTGAAATTGAATAGGGCGTGAGACATACATCATCTTTAAATTCACTTCAGTCCCTTTCTTCTTTTTTTTTTTTTTGTCACATGCCCTAAAAGATATGAGAAAAAATGGATGGACCATATCAATCTAATACATACATCATGATGGGCCCCACGGAAGCTTCACATGTCGATGTGACCAATTTTCTTCTCTCCACCAAGAAGCGAAATTTCTTGACGTGCGAAATTCATGACATGGGCCTTATGATGATGTATTTGTTAGATCCACACCATCCATCCATTTTCAGATCATTTTAGGATGTGAGTCTAAAAAAAAGTAAGATCCAAAGCTCAAGTGGACCACACCACAGGAAATAATATGAATTGACGCTCCTGTTGAAAACTTCTTGGGGCCACAAATGGCTCTGATCAAGCCGTTACTTATGTTTTACCTTCATCTAAGTATGGGTGACATTATGAACAAGTTAGATGGTAAATAAGCCTCACGGTTGGCACTAGGAAAGTTTCGATGGCAATTTGTTTATTTCCCCCCGATTTCTATGGTGTGGTCCACTTGGGCTTTGGATGTAACTCCTTTTTGGGATCATTTTTTAAAATTATCTTAAAAAATTGTTGGACGGTGTGAATCAAACACAAAAATCATGGTGGGCATGAAGAAGTTCTACACATTAAAAGTTGTGTTGTGCAGTAAGCAATTTATCTCAGAGAGAAATTTGGTCTATCTTGTGAACTGGACTCAGCAAATGGCATCATGCAATGATAAGTGCCGGCACCGAAATTTCCTGTTACCATTCAAGATGGAGCCTACGTCGCCAACAGTTGGCCCGCACCTATGTTTTGAACCATCCATATTATTCTTATTATCACAAATATAATTATTTTGTTTTGTTTGTTTGTTTGTTTGTTTGTTTTTTTATTCCTAAAATCACACCCAATAAATGATCTTATCTTTGAATTTATAGTTGAGTGCGAGCCATTGAAAACGTTCTTACATTATTATTATTATTATTATTATTATTATTATTATTCTGAATTCATTTCGGACATAGAGGTGGTGGCTAAAATCATCCTTTCAATGTAAGTTTCATGAGTAGTATGAGTATCTATAGTCCACAACCCTTGATAAATATCAGCTTGATTCAAAACTTTCGTGATTCCATAAAGATGTCAACCGTGAGATTTCAATCCCTACTGTTTTATGTGATCTGATCCAAAACTTCTATGATTATTTCTTGGGCTCATGCCCTCAAATGAGCTGGCAAAATGACGGACGATGGGCTCACAGAGCTTTGACATCAGCTAGCTGGGACGCAGATTGCATACTGACAGCGTCAGTAGGGAGGTGGCTACTGACAGAGCTCCGTTGGTCAGGCATCTATATATATATATATATATATATATATATATAGATGCCTGACCAACGGAGCTCTGTCAGTAGCCACCTCCCTACTGTATATATAAAATTATTATTTTAAACACACGCGCACAAGCCAAACATTGGATTAGCCTTGATTTTGGGCCATGCTCTAAAATATGAACCAGAAAATGGCAGTGTTGGATTTGTCACAAGCCAAACGAAGGTGGCCCCACATGATTCAAAAGGTTTTTTGGTTAATTTAATTAGTAAATACCAAAATAATTTAATGGTACATGAGACTCACAATAGCAGTTCTGTGTAAAGCCAAGACGAGGTCAAGCAGGAGGGCTTAGCTTAAAGCTCAACTCGGACTTCAATTCACTACATAATAATAATAATAAATTTTCACCGGTGCATGTCTTCCGTGCCATCTGTTTGAAAGAGGTTAATTACTCGTATTCTAGATTACACTTTTAAATTTACTGATTTAATATTTGTCAATAGCCACCTCAGTCTCTCTCGCATCCTCTCTGTCTGCTCTCAGTGATCGAGAACCCAATTTTCGGCGTGGACTCGTGATCGGGGCTCCAACTCAAACTCCTCTTGCTCTCTTCCTCAAAGCTCGAAAGGTAAAAACCCTAACCCTTCATCTAAGCTCCTCTCGTTCATTTAAGAAATGATCATGTGAACTTTCACATACTGCCATTTCTCTCCCGTCAACGTTTGACATACGTGGAATATCCAGCTGCCACAAAAGGTGGACCAAACCATGATGATGATAACATGGTAAGAAAATTAGGCTGATCAACTTATGAGGTGGGCCACACCAGTACAATGAATAATGCCATTAGCTGTCTAATGTCCATACTGTCGTATCATGCTAAATGAGTGGATGGGCCTAATTTAGGCGTTACATCCTTTTCAGGATTGGATATGGGAGGGCTGGTATTTGGAATGTCAATGCATCCTGATGGGGTGCATCCCATTTTTTTTTCTTGGGGTTGTTAAGTAAATCCATTGCCTTCTGTCAATGTGCATATTATTTCATTGCCTTCTATTGCCTAAAATGGTCCTTGCAAACCTTAATGAACTTGTATATTACATTTTTTTGTCTTAAATTATTATTGTGATTAGTTAGTTTATAGTTGTGACTTGTAATTGTGATTTGTAAGTTAGATAATTAGTTACCCATTTGAGGATTTCTATGGGGCCATACATAGATAAAGTGTGTTTTTGGTGCATAGAAATCGCTCAAATTGTCCCATTTTGGACAGTTCAAGGTTAGATGGATAGTATGCTTTCATATAATCTATTTAAATGTTCATGCCTGATCCGCGGTCCATCTCCTTGTTTCTCTCTGGATCTGTTTCTTCCGTTCCATATCCAATGCCAAATATCTTTACATTGCTTTATATATTTGGCATCGGAATGTAACGTAAGTTCAACTTATCTGGAGAGACATGGAGAGATGCTGCCGAATTTTCGGCGTAGACTAACAAATGGGAATATAAAAATATTACAATCTATCCAACCTTGGATGAGTAACTAATTTAGGATTTAATTGAGCGAGGGTCTCTGAAAGGTGGGAACCGCTGTTATGACCATAATGGCCCGTGTTTATGTATAAGCTCGAAATTATTGGAGCAGACCCGTGTTTATGTATTAGCCCAAATTCCTAAACTATAACCAAAACCTATAACGTAAACCCGAACATAAACCTAAACTTAAATCTATAACCTATAACGTATAACTTATAAACCTAAACCTAAACCTAAACCTATAACCTAAACCTAAACCTATAACCTAAACCTAAACCGATTCCTAAACCTATAACCTATAATTTAAACATATTACTTAAACCTAAACCTAAACCTATAACCTATAACTTAAACCTTAAACCTATAACCTAAACCTAAACCGATTCCTAAACCTATAACATAACCTAAACCTATAACCTATAATTTAAACATATAACCTAAACCTAAACCTAAACCTATAACCTATAATTTAAATATATAATCTAAACCTAAACCTATAACTAATAATTTAAACCTAAAACCTATAACCTATAACCTAAACATAAACCTAAACCTAAACCTAAACCTATAACATAAACCTAAACCAAAACCTATAACCTAAACTTCAACATATAACCTATAACCTAAACATAAACCGATAACATAAACCTATAACCTAAACCTATAACATTAACCTATAACCTAAACGTAAACCTAAACCTGAACCCGAACCCGAACCCAAACCCGAATTCCTAACCCTATAACCTAGACCTATAATCTTAAACTTATTTTTGTAAACTGACTCTAATCTTTTCATTGTAGAGATGGATAAGAGTTGGATGCGAGCAAAGAACAGGTTTGGCCCAGAGTATATACAAGGGGTAAAACAGTTCATAGAATTTGCACGTAATCGGGCGGATTCAGGCAATAGAATTAGGTGTCCATGTCGAAAATGTATGAACATGATACATAAGACTCTAGACAAAGTAGAAGACGATTTGTTCATAGTTGGGATTGAACAAGGTTACACTTGGTGGATCCATCATGGTGAAGAGTTCCACCAAAGAGTTGAGGCCATTAAAGTAATTGCTGACCTAATTGTGCCAGATGATGAGGATGAAGATGTTGACGAAATGCAAGAAATCATAGGGGATGTGTTCAGGGGAACAATTGCAGATACTGATTTTGCAGCGACAAGTAGTAGCCAAGATATTCCTCCTATGGGTAATGTCGAATTAGAAAAGTTTAGTAGGTTGTTGAGGGATGCACAACGTCTACTTTATCTGGGGTGTGAGAACTTCTCCAAGTTAAATTTTCTTACAAGGTTACTTCATTTAAAGACAATAAATCGTTGGAGTAATAAATCATTTGGCATGTTACTTGACTTGTTGAAAGAAGCATTACCAGATGGTGAGACATTACCTAAGTCCCATTACGAGGCAAAATCCTTGATGCGAGACTTGGGCCTTGGTTACATCCTCATTCACGCATGTATAAATGATTGTGTATTGTATTGGAAAGAGCTTGAAAATGTTGAAAAGTGTCCAAAATGCGGAGAGTCTAGGTATAACGAAGCCAAGCATAAGAAAATCCCATAGAAGGTGTTAAGGTACTTTCCATTGAAACCCAGATTGCAAAGATTGTTTATATCTCGCAAGACGGCTGAAGATATGAGGTGGCATAAGGAGAAACGCGTTCATGATGATAGTACACTGAGGCACCTTGCGGACTCTGAAGCCTAGCAAAATTTTGACAAACAATATAACTGGTTTGCAGAGGATTCTCGCAATGTTCGACTAGGTCTTGCAAGTGATGGTTTTAATCCATTTAGTAATATGAGTAGCTCGTATAGTATGTGGCCAGTGGTACTTATGCCCCACAATTTTCCTCCTTGGTTATGTATGAAGGAGTCATTTTTCATGATGTCGTTGCTTATTCCTGGACCCAGGTCACCTGGGAATGACATTGATGTGTATTTGCGACAGTTAGTAGATGAATTAAATGAGTTGTGGAGTCAAGATGTACAGACGTATGACACATTTGTAGGACAGACATTTCGATTGCATGCAGCGGTCTTGTGGACAATAAATGACTTTCCCACGTATGGAAATTTGTCTGGGTGGAGCACAAAGGGAAAGTTGGCTTGTCCTACATATGGTATTGAGACTTATTCATTATCATTGAAGCATGGTAAGAAAACGTGTTATATGGGTCATCGCCGCTTCCTTCCGAGTGATCATAGCTGGCACAGGAAGACGATGATCTTTGATGGCAAACAAGATCATAGGCCAATCCCGAAAGAGCTATCTGGAAAAGATGTGATACAACAACTGAGTAACATTGGAGAAGTTAAATTTGGTAAGGCATCGCACTTGAAGAAAAGGAAACGTATAGTATTGGACTATAACTGGAGGAAGAAGAGCATTTTTTTTGAGTTGCCCTATTGGAGTGATCTGAAATTGCGACATAACTTGGATGTCATGCATATTGAGAAGAATATATGTGACAATATTTTCGGAACATTGGTGAACATAGAGAAGAAAACAAAAGACAGTTTCAAGGCTCGATTGGATCTACAAGCAATGGGCTTAAGGAAAGAGTTGCACTTGCAATCACATGGAAATTCATATACTATACCAGCAGCTAGCTACACATTGACAAAACTAAAAAAGAAGTGTTTATGTGAATGGTTAAGATCGGTGAAGTTTCCCGATGGGTATGCGTCAAATATATCTCGGCGCGTAAACATTACAGACTGTAAGGTATTAGGAATGAAAAGTCATGATTGTCATGTCTTTCTGCAACGTCTACTACCGGTTGCGATTCTTGGATTCCTGAGCAAGGATATCAGTGCGGCGTTGATTGAGTTGGGGATATTCTTTAAGGATTTGTGTTCGAAATCATTGAATGTAGAGGTTATTAAACGACTGGAGAGGGATATTGTCATAATCCTTTGCAAACTTGAAAGAATATTTCCACCTGCGTTCTTCGATGTTATGGTACACCTAGCGATTCACTTACCGCACGAGGCGAAGCTTGTAGGCACAGTACAATATCGTTGGATGTATCCGATCGAAAGGTGGTAGAACCTATTAAAAATTTTATTCATTCCATAAACTATATATATCCATGTTTTTTAACATATAGTTTTGTATACAGATACCTTCACACACTAAAACGATTTGTGAGGAATAAGGCACGTCCAGAGGGATCCATTACAGAGGCATACATTGATAATGAGTGCCTGATATTTTGCTCCATGTATCTTCGTGGCATAGAGACTAGATTCAACCGAGAAGATCGGAATGTCGATGAAGGGCAGGAGCATGAACAAGGACTCATATCTGTATTCGCATATAATGTCCGTCCTTTAAGAACCCCGACGTTTCAGGATATGGACCTTGGGGATCTAGCAAAAGCGCGGTGGTATGTGCTTGTTCACACCCCAAGTGCAGGGTTGTGATGTAGTAATAAACTCGGTAAGACCGAGGTCGAATCCACAGGGACTGAAACCTGTACGTTATCTGAAAATAACCAGATCTAGAACTAGGCTAAGATGAAATCTAAACCAATTGTGATTTGAGGAATAATGGTGAAATATTAATCTAAACTTAAAGAATTCAGAGAAAGGGAACTAGGGATTCAGAGGATCCACTTGTAGAGATCAGGGAGATCTTATGCCTGCTTCATGGATATTATACTAAACTTACTCGATATGGTTTTCAAGAGATGAAAGGTATAAGAATTAGGTATAATTCCATCACAAATCCATGCCTAAGAGACAAGGTAAACAACAGAACTTAGACCAATCCATAACCAACTAAAAGATGTATGAGTGTTAGGAAGGATTCCATCATCCAACCATGTTTATAAGACGATGGCAAACAACAGGGTTTCCGAACATCAAAATAAAAGGAAAGGAATTATTCAAGCCATCACAGATCTACTATAATTTAAATCACAACAAACCATTAATGACTAAAAGAATTTCTTAAATCAAACTAGAGTCAATCAGTTCAGTTTAAATCAAACCTGGAGGAGCTCCCATCACGCCACAAGCTTCACCCCTTAGCCCTAGCTAAGGGGTTTAGCCACACATGAATGGGCTAAAATAAATAACTAAACAAAAGAAAAGGAAGCAAAGCATTTTAAAGAAAAAAACAGCAAAGAATTTAAAGAAAGAAAAAGAAAAAAACTTCTCTTCAAACTTCTCTTCTCTTCCTCTCACGTTCCAGCTTCCAGCCCTCCCTTTTTTCTCTTTCTTCTCTCTCTTTATAGGTGCCAAGGGTTGTGCAGGAGAGGCCTGGCCGGATTGCGAAATCCTTCGCGGCAGATTCCTTGCGGAACACTGCTTCTCAACAGGAAACGCTTAACTGATTACGTTTGGACTCAGTTTGAGAGGAGGAGTCGTCCCCTCTTTGAAATCTGCCAGCGTGGCGAGTGTAAGCACCCCTTGTATGATCAAATGGACGGTTTGGATCGCTGATCTGATCACGGACGGCGACCCGCAACTTCCCGCAACTTCCGGTTTTCCCGGACGCGCGTAAGGCGTATGCGGAGGCGCTGACGTGTTCGATGGGGCCCACAGAGGTAATTTCGGAGAAATCCACCCCGTCCATTAGATTCAGAATGAAATTTCAGTCAAGAATGGGTGGTTTTGAACGTCCATTGACGCGGCCCAGAGAAGAAATCACTTCAAAAATCATTTTAAACGTCTAGGACCGCCTATTTGTGGCCTCTGTATCACGCACGTGTGCTTGCATGAGTCCAAAAGTTCAGTAAGGTTTTGTAGTAGTCGAGGCCCTCTACATGATGGACGATTTGGATTGTCTACTGGGACAATGTGTGGGGCCCACTAGCGTCCGTAAAAACGGACAGCGTCCGTCCATTTTGCGCGTGAAACGGTAATTGCCGTATTTGGGAAGGAGACGCGGGTCAGCGCTGCTGACCCATGTTTGTTGGCTCGGTGCGGCTCGGGTCTATGTGTGCTGTGCACATACACACGCGTAAAGTGGGACCCACCTTGCTTCTTTTGATAAATCCACATCGTCCATCTGTTTTCCCATTTAATTTAATGGGTTGAGACCAAAATTGGGTATATCCAGATATCAGGCAGGCCAGAATTAATGCTTTATGGGCTGATCTGTCAGTTGGGGTGCTTCTATAGTGATCCGAGGGTTGAAATTTGATATGTACGGTTAATTTATGGCCCTCAGGCCATGTATGAAGTTTTGAGCCAATCAGATGGCGAGAACTATGTGATCTTGCATTTTTCACCAATTTCGGGCCTCTTTAACGTGAATGGCCTGATTTCCTCGGATCCCTGGTGCATAATTCCATCGATCTTGGTCCCCTGGAGTCCGTCCCTTGCCTTGGGTGTCATCAGAGCGTTAAATCCATGGTTTAAGCACCCTTTTTCAGTTCATGCTTGTAAATACACTCTGCATCACAAACACGATTAAATCAGGCTATTAAACGGTATCATGCTTGTAAATCCATGCAATAACTAGGTCTGATATGCAATATTTGACCCTCAACACAACCCCCAACCAGCATTTTGCTAGTCCCGAGCAAAATATGCGAAAAGTAAGTTGAGAATTACAGAACAATTTCTATAAACTCGAGTGATTTTTGTAGAATAATCCAGATATGAGAATTCCCAGATTCATGAATGTTGGATATTACTTTCCCCTAGACTCAAGCGCACGGTAAACTTCATAATCAAGTTCAAAGTATTATTCCATTAATTAGAAAAATTCTAATCATTGAGATTTATGAGCGTACAGTGTAATCTCAGCTTATCATCATTAAAATTCACTTCTCTATTTCAGGATATCACTGGTAACCAATAAGAAGATTCATGATAACCAAAACTTGCCTCACAGATCATCTTTTCATTCCTTCAGCTTTTGATTTTTCCATTAAAAGGAACGCCAAGAAGGGGAATCAAATCCTCACCTACAGGGAGCAAACCTATGATGAAGACTGTACATCCAAATTTTTCACATATCATTCATAGGGAATTAAATCTACACCTATAGGGAGCAAACCTATGGTGTAGACCATTCGCCCAATCCTTTCAATTTCTTAGGTTGGTTCCTTTCAAGCTTAGTGAGTACCAAGTAAATCCTTCAATATCAAACTGAAACCTTAATGTGAAAGCGAGATGTGACATGTGAGATCATAACTCAGTCAATGTTTACAACTTCTAATTTTGGATTAACAATTCAAACTTAACTATGAAATCAAACAGATACTGAATCCAAGCGTCTTAATTTACCAACATCACGTATCTTGAAATTCCAAGTGCCCTAGATGGCCGCAAAATCCCTTCGAATTCACAAGAAAGTCCAGAAAAATTAAAAAATTTCACATTTTTTTTTGCTTAAGACCAATAAAGAGCTTATTAGGAAACCTAATCTCCCACCCCCAACCTAAAATCTACATTATCCTCAATGAAAAAGAAATAAGCATGCAATGCACATGGGACAACAAAAATATAAGAGGAGTGATGGAAAGATAGTACCTGGACAAAAGAATCAAAAGGCTTTCCAAAGATATCAGCACAAGAGAGAAACCAACAGAAGTAAAATAAAAATAATAAAAATGAAATCCTACCTACACCACTTTCGCAGGTACTCTCGATTGCATTTAGCGTATGCAACAAGCCTTTAAACCCCTAGGTTGCCCCTAGTGGACGAGTTGTAGTCTCGTGAGGGTTTGCAGCAATGTTACCCACAAACATTAAACTAACTAACTAGGAAAATGAAACAGAAAGAAAAGTTGGGTTGGCTCCCAGGAGCGCAAAGTTCACCGTCTATCCTATTCCTATGAAAACAGGAAACCTACCTATACCTCCATCGGACTAAGAGATCAATCCTGGTAAACAGGATCAGTCAGAGGTATGGACATGTCCTCTGAATCAAATTTTTCGACAAATGGCTTTAAGCGATGTCCATTTACTTTAAACTCCTTGCCATTGTCAGGGTCTCTTATCTCAACGGCCCCATGAGAGTAAGCGATGATAACAGTAAAAGTGCCGGTCCAACGAGATCGAAGCTTACCCAGAAAGAGATGTAATCGAGAGTTATACAAGAGGACTTTCTGGCCTGGCGTGAATGATTTCGTAAAATATGTTGGTCATGAAACGCCTTCATCTTGTCCTTGTAAATTCTCGAGTTCTCATAAGCGTCGTTCCGGATTTCTTCGAGTTCATTTAACTGAAGTTTGCATAGCGAGCCAGCGTTGTCCAAATTGAAATTCAAACTTTTGATTGCCCAATAGGATCTATGTTCCAACTCCACAGGCAAGTGGCAAGCTTTCCCATAGACAAGTCTAAAGGGAGACATTCCAATAGGGGTTTTAAAAGCAGTACGGTACGCCCATAAGGCATCGGTCAATCGAATTGACCAATCCTTACGGTCAGGGTTAACCGTTTTTTTTAAAATGTGTTTGATCTCCCTATTGGAAATCTCAACTTGCCCGCTTGTCTGTGGGTGGTACGAGGTGCTCACCTTATGAGAAATACCGTATTTCTTCATTAAACTCTTAAATGGTCTATTACAAAAGTGTGAGCCCCCATCACTAATGATAGCTCGAGGTGTTCCAAATCGGGAAAGGATGTTTTCTTTCAGGAATTTAATGACCGTGCGATGGTTATTAGTTCAACACGGAATCGCTTCGACCCATTTAGTGACATAGTCTATGGCAAGCAAAATATATAAACTCCCAAAAGATTGGGGGAATGGCCCCATGAAATCAATACCCCAGCAATAAAATGCCTCAATGATAAGAATGGGATTTAAAGGCATCATATTTCGATGGGACAACGCTCCCAATTTTTGACAACGCTCACAAGCTTTGCAAAACTCGTGAGTGTCCCTGAACATAGTGGGCCAGTAAAAGCCACACTACAAAATCTTGGCCGTGGTCTTTTTAGCAGAAAAGTGACCACCACAGGCTTGTGAGTGACAAAAGGAGATGATACTTTGATGCTCATTGTCTGGCACACATCTCCTCAGGATTTGGTCTGGGCAATATTTAAACAAATACGGATCATCCCAGAAAAAGTTACGTACCTCGGTGAAAAATTTCTTCTTATCTTGCGCAGTCCAATGTGTCGGTATGGAACCTGTGGCAAGATAATTAGCAATATCAGCGAACCATGGTGAATGGGAGACTCTGAACAATTGTTCATCGGGGAACATGTCATTGATATGTGTTGTTTCAAGGGAATCAGAGGGATTAAGGCGAGAAAGATGGTCAGCCACTACGTTCTCTACTCCCTTTTTATCTCTTATCTCTAGGTCAAATTCCTGGAGTAGGAGGATCCATCATATCAGGCGGGGCTTAGCATCATTCTTAGACATAAGATACTTAAGCGCTGCGTGATCAGTGTAAATAATGATCTTGGATCCAATCAAGTAGGACCTAAATTTGTCCAAGGCGAACACTACGGCTAAGAGTTCCTTTTCTGTAGTCGAGTAGTTCACTTGGGCAAGATTTAGAGTCTTACTTGCGTAATGAATAACGTAGGGTTTCTTATCTTTTCTCTGGCCTAGAACTGCCCCAAGAGCATAATCAGACGCGTCGCACATAAGTTCAAAAGGAATGCTCCAGTCAGGTGGCTATTTGATGGGTGCACTAGTCAATATGCCCTTAAGCTTAGTGAAAGCTTCTTGACATGGTTCAGTCCACTCGTATGGTGCATCCTTTTGAAGTAGATTACATAGAGGATGAGAGATGAGACTAAAGTCTTTTATGAATCTTCTGTAAAACCCGGTGTGTCCTAGGAAGGATCGCACGTCCCTTATGTTCTTGGGTGGAGGTAGGTTAGAGATAAGATCGATCTTTGCCTTATTCACCTCGATTCCTTTAAATGAAATAATGTGTCCAAGGACAATTCTCTTCTGAACCATGAAATGGCACTTCTCCCAATTAAGTACCAAGTTCTTTTCTTCACATCTCTTCAGCACGCATGTAAGACTTTCCAAGCACTCGCTAAAAGATGGACCGAACACAGAGAAATCATCCATGAAGACCTCTAAATATTGCCCCACCATGTCAAAAAATATGCTCATCATACATCGTTGGAAGGTGGCAGGAGCATAACATAGTCCAAATGGCATCCTTCGGTAAGCAAAGGTGCCGTAGGGACATGTAAACGTAGTCTTTTCTTGATCTTCAGGGGCGATCTCTATCTGGTTGTAGCCCGAATACCCGTCAAGAAAACTGTAATAGGAATGACCAGCTAACCTTTCCAAGATCTGATCAATGAAGGGCAAAGGAAAGTGGTCTTTCCTCGTGATGGTATTTAATTTTCTGTAGTCAATGCACATCCTCCAACCAGTAGTGACTCTAATTGGCACGAGTTCATTATTGGCATTGGCTACGATGGTGATCCCGGACTTCTTAGGAACCACCTGAGTTGGACTCACCCATTGACTATCAGATATAGGGTATATGATACCCACATCCAATAGCTTAAGAACCTCGGCCTTAACCACTTCCTTCATGTTTGGATTTAGTCTACGTTGTGGTTGCCGAGCGGTCTTCGCATTATCCTCAAGATATATGTGGTGAGTACAAATCGAGGGGTCGATTCCCTTGAGGTCCGCGATTGTCCATCCAAGGGCTCCCTTATGCTCCAGGAGAGTAGATATGAGCATACTCTCTTGTTCTTTCTCAAGGTGGGCAGAAATCACCACCGGGTATGTCTCATCTTGACCTAAGTATGCATATTTTAAATCAGAGGGCAAAGGTTTTAGGTCAAGCTTCGGTGGCTTGAGGTTAAACGGTAGTGGCACTTCATCAGTTTGGGGTAACTCTTCAAATTGTGGCCTCCACAGGTTAACTTCAAGTACCGGTACCGCATCAAGCATGGCACACGTCTCCCTAATTATGTCATCATCAAACTCATGAGAGTGGGCCAGGCACGTCTCTAGAGGATCAGATGATAAGGTAAGGGGTGTCCTGTCATCCACGAAAGTATCGATCATGTTAATATCGTGGATATCGTCATCTTCCTCTATCCGTCTAGCCGTGTTGAAAAAGATATTCATTTCTAATGTCATATTCCCAAAAGACATACTCATGACACCATTCCTGCAATTGATAATTACGTTTGAAGTGGCAAGGAATGGGCGACCAAGAATGACGGGAATCTGAGTGCTTGTGTTACCGATGGGTTCGGTATCCAAGATGATGAAATCAACTGGGTAGTAAAATCGATCAACCTGGACCAACACATCCTCAATTATCCCTCTTGGTATACGAATAGAGCGATCAGCAAGTTGTAGTGTGGTTAAGGTGGGTTTTAATTCACCTAAGCCCAACTGTTTATATACCGAGTAGGGGATAAGATTAACGCTCGCTCCTAAGTCAAGAAGTGTGTGATCAATTCGATGGTCCCCAATTACACATGATATGGTTGGGCTACCGGGGTCTTTGAATTTTTGCGGCACATCTTACTTTAGGATGGCACTCACTTTCTCAGTCAGGAAGATTTTCTTTTGAATATTTTACCATCTTTTGATCGTACATAAGTCTTTCAGGAATTTGGCATATGAAGGTATTTGTTTCACGTCATCAAGTAGTGGAATGTTGACCTTCACTTGTTTCAACACCTCTAGAATATCCTGAGAGTTAGAGAGCGATTTTGGTACAACCAACCGTTGGGGAAATGGAGCAACCAGCTTTCCTTGAGGTTCCGGTTTTAACTCTGGTGGGGCATGGCTAGATCCATCTTCTTTATCCACTTCCGGGTCCTTAGGCTCTTCAGCCCTAACCGGAATGGTTTTGTCAATGATCTTTTCACTCCTAAGAGTGGTGATGGATTTAGCTTGCTCCATCTGATTTGAAGAGCTTGGGTCGCTAACTTCATATTGCGGTTTAGGATTGGGAAGAGGTTGAGCTGGGAAGCTCCCCTTGTTCCCAATCGTATTTTCAGCCTTAAGTCCTTATATTGCTTTTGTTAGGTCTTGGAAGGCCTGTAGCATACCCTGATTGAAAAGCTCTTGCTTTTGAAAATGTTTCAGAACCGAATCCTCTTGAGGTTTCTCTTGAGTTGGATTTTGATTTAGGTAACCTTGAGGTGTAGCGGTTTGTCCATTCCTCCAACTGAAGTTGGGATGATTTCTCCAGCCAGGATTGTATGTGTTAGAGGTGGGCCCACTGAAAGGTCTTTGGTAATTGCTTACAGCATTGGATTGTTCATTTAATACCTCTTAAAAGGCAGAGATAGTTAGACAGTTTTCAGTAGTATGAATGTTGCAACCACAGATGCTACAAACAATTTCCTTAGCCTTATCTTTCTTAAATTCCATGACCTCGAGTTTCCTAGTGAGATTAGTTACCTTAGCATTAATATCATCGTCTTTTCTCAGGAGATACATTCCACCCCTTTCCTTGGAGTGAGTCGGCCTAGACGTAGTACTAGGTTTAGGGGAGATATCCCATGTTTGTGTGTTCTCAGCAAGTTTATCAAAGTAATCCCACACTTCATCGACTCCTTTATTCATAAACTCCCCATTACACATCGTCTCGACTAATTAGCGCATGGGAGATGTCAGTCCATCATAGAAAAAGTTTGTGATGCGCCACGTTTCAAAACCATGTTGTGGGCATGAACCGACAAGATCCTTGAACCGCTCCCAACATTGGAAGAATGTTTCATCTTCCCTTTGGGCGAAGTTCATGATCGACTTTCTTAGGGTGTTCGTCTTATGGTATGGGAAAAACTTCTTAATGAACTCCCTTGTCATGTCATTCCATCTGCCAATTGATCGACGACATAGTAAATGTAACCACGTCTTGCCTTTCTCTTTCAAAGAAAAGGGAAAGAGTTTCAACCTGACCGTGTCATCAGACACGTTAAGAAAGTATAAGGTAGCTATGATCTCGTCAAATTCTTTTAAATGTAAGTAAGGATTCTCTGACTCAAGCCCATAAAATTTAGGGAGGAGTTGGATCACCCCTGGCTTGATATCCATGTATCCTTCATTCTCAGGAAAAACCATGCATGAGGGCGTACTCACCCCCGCCGGTTATAAGTAATCTTGTAAGGTACGAGGCAGGGGTGCTTGATGCACCTCATTCTCATCCTGGAGATCTTCTTCCCTAGGTTGGGGTAGAAGAGGTTGATTTCCAGCCATATCCTCAATTAACTCAGGGGATTTCGAGCGGTGTCTAGTCCTACGATGGACAGTTAACCCCTCAACTAATCCTCCTTCAGTCAAGAGACGTCGAGTATTGTCACAAGCCTACTTGGGCATGAAACACTCGCAGCCCTCAATCAAATTCTAAACCTAATCCTAAGAAGGGAAATAAAAATCTAAAAAGAGAAAGAGGGTTAGAAGGAAGTTACCAAATTGGAGTCCCTAAATTGAAACCTACAAAATAGAACAAAACAAGTTAGTTTCTAAGAATAGCAAGCCTATAAAATTCCTAAGAAGAGAAATATAGAAATAAAAAGAAACAAGGAAGAATTCCTAAATTAGAAAGTAGAAGTTTAGAAAGAGCGTACCGAATTAGAAATTTCTAATAAGCCTACAAAATAGGAAAGTTAGTTTCTAAACAGAAAGTCTTAAAATAGAAAATTTCTAAAAATAAAATAGGAAACAAAATTAGATTCTAAAAGAGTTAGAATTAGAAACTTACTAAAAAGGAATCCTAATCTAGAAATAGTAAGGAAGAGAGAAATTACCAATTTAGGAACCTATCTCAAAATCCTACAAAATAAGAAAGTTGGGTCAGTTTCTAAAAAAAGGAAAACTATCTAAAAATAGAAAGTTATTTAAATAGAAGATTTCTAAAAATTAAAGGAAAACCTGGAATTAGAAAATTCTAAAATAAATCCTAAAAATCAGAAAAGTCCTAATCTTAAACTAATCCTAAAACCAGTTATCTTCAGGAAATGTAGCCGTCAATCCCCAGCAACGGCGCCAAAAACTTGTTCACACCCCAAGTGCAGGGTTGTGTGTAGTAATAAACTCGGTAAGACCGAGGTCGAATCCACAGGGACTGAAACCTGTACGTTATCTGAAAATAACCAGATTTAGAACTAGGCTAAGATGAAATCTAAACCAATTGTGATTTGAGGAATAATGGTGAAATATTAATCTAAACTTAAAGAATTCAGAGAAAGGGAACTAGGGATTCAGAGGATCCACTTGTAGAGATCAGGGAGATCTTATGCCTGCTTCATGGATATTATACTGAACTTACTCGATATGGTTTTCAAGAGATGAAAGGTATAAGAATTAGGTATAATTCCATCACAAATCCATGCCTAAGAGACAAGGTAAACAACAGAACTTAGACCAATCCATAACCAACTAAAAGATGTATGAGTGTTAGGAAGGATTCCATCATCCAACCATGTCTATAAGACGATGGCGAACAACAGGGTTTCCGAACATCAAAATAAAAGGAAAGGAATTATTCAAGCCATCATAGATCTACTGTAATTTAAATCACAACAAACCATTAATGACTAAAAGAATTTCTTAAATCAAACTAGAGTCAATCAGTTCGGTTTAAATCAAACCTGGAGGAGCTCCCATCACGCCACAAGCTTCACCCCTTAGCCTTAGCTAAGGGGTTTAGCCACACATGAATGGGCTAAAATAAATAACTAAACAAAAGAAAAGGAAGCAAATCATTTTAAAGAAAAAACAGCAAAGAATTTAAGGAAAGAAAAAGAAAAAAACTTCTCTTCAAACTTCTCTTCTCTTCCTCTCACGTTCCAGCTTCCAGCCCTCCCTTTTTTCTCTTTCTTCTCTCTCTTTATAGGTGTCAGGGGTTGTGCAGGAGAGGCCTGGCCGGATTGCGAAATCCTTCGCGGCAGATTCCTTGCGGAACTCTGTTTCTCAACACGAAACGCTTAACTGATTACGTTTGGACTCAGTTTGAGAGGAGGAGTCTTCCCCTCTTTGAAATCTGCCAGCGTGGCGAGTGTAAGCACCCCTTGTATGATCAAATGGACGGTTTGGATCGCTGATCCGATCACGGACGGCGGCCCGTAACTTCCCGTAACTTCCGGTTTTCCCGGACGCGCGTAAGGCGTACGCAGAGGCGCTGACATGTTCGGTGGGCCCCACAGAGGTAATTTCAGAGAAATCCACCCCGTCCATTAGATTCAGAACGAAATTTCAGTCAATAATGGGGGGTTTTGAACGTCCATTGACGCGGCCCAGAGAAGAAATCACTTCAAAAATCGTTTTGAACGTCGCAGGACCGCCTGTTTGTGGCCTCTGTATCGCGCATGTGTGCTTGCATGAGTCCAAAAGTTCAGCAAGGTTTTGTAGTAGTCGAGGCCCTCTACACGATAGATGGTTTGGATTGTCTACTGGGACAATGTGTGGGGCCCACTAGCGTCCGTAAAAACGGACAGCGTCCGTCCGTTTTGCGCGTGAAACGGCAATTGTCGTATTTGGGAAGGAGACGCGGGTCAGCGCTGCTGACCCGCGTTTGTTGGCTCGGTGCGGCTCGGGTTTACGTGTGTTGTGCACATACACACGCGTAAAGTGGGACCCACCTTGCTTCTTTTGATAAATCCACATCGTCCATCTGTTTTCCCATCTAATTTAATGGGTTGAGACCAAAATTGGAGTATATCCAGATATCAGGCGGGCAAGAATTAATGGTTTATGGGCTGATCTGTCAGTTGGGGTGCTTCTATAGTGATCCGAGGGCTAAATTTTGATATGTACGGTTAATTTATGGCCCTCAGGCCATGTATGAAGTTTTGAGCCAATCAGTTGGCGAGAACTATGTGATCTTGCATTTTTCACCAATTTCGGGCCTCTTTAACGTGAATGGCCTGATTTCCTCGGATCCCTGGTGCATAATTCCATCGATCTTGGTCCCCTGGAGTCCATCCCTTGCCTTGGGTGTCATCAGAGCGTTAAATCCATGGTTTAAGCACCCTTTTTCAGTTCATGCTTGTAAATACACTCTGCATCACAAACACGATTAAATCAGGCTATTAAACGGTATCATGCTTGTAAATCCATGCAATAACTGGGTCTGATATACAATATTTGACCCTCAACAGTGCTGCATAACTGTGAAGAAATAGAGTCATACTTAGAGTTAGTCTTTCCTCGATAATTGTGTCTCTGCATACGATGATTTTGATGTTTCTTGCTGATGACATGCTAATTATGTATAGCGAACACATCGAGGAGATGAAGTCCCAATACCCAACAAATTATGATCGAATGCATCAAGATCAGTTTCCAGAATAGTTCGCAAAACGTGTAAGATATCACATTGTATCTCACCACACTTAGAATTTTGTTATATTGCATAATATTTAAACCTAAGAAAATTCCTAAATAATTACATTTTGTTCGTGATAATAGATGAAGACGTTACGCGCTAACAACTCTGTGGATGCATTTGATGCACTTTACTCACTGGCGTGTGGCCCTGATAGACGTGTATCTAGAAATATAGGTTGTATTGTAAACGAGATTCGGTTCCACACTAAAGAGCGTGAGAAGATAGGACCACACAAAATAGTGGGGTGGTTGTGAATGGAATACATGAGGAGGTAGAAATTAACTTTTATGGTGTTTTGACAGATATTATTGAGCTGAGTTATTGTATGAGAAAGTGGGTGTATTTATTTAAATGTGATTGGTTGGACATTGAAAATAAGAAGTTGAGAATACGGACTGACAACTACTTTACGAGCGTAAATTTATCTCGGAAGTGGTTTAAGGATGACCCATTTATCCTCGCCAACCAAGCTGAACAAGTATTTTACCTCGCTGACACCAAGTTAGGCGGCTCTTAGCACGTGGTACAGAAAATAAAGCCCAGGAACGTATTTGACGTTCCCGTACCAGAAGTTGAAGATAACGAGGATGGGAGAAATGAAACGTCTAGGGTTGAACAAGCATATCAAGAAGACGTGCCATTTAGGGATATATAGACTGATTCAAATGTTGATATTGATGTGGTGCAATTGGACAAAGATGATGTGTCACCTGATCATGTTGATGCCTCAATAATACATGACATTGTTAGAGATGATAGCGGTTTCATTGATGACGACGTTGCAGACGATGAAGAGGAAATACTGATCAATGATAGTGATGGTGATGAAGAAATAATCCCAAGTGATAGTGATACAGACGGTGATTATTAAATGTACACATAATTTACATGTTATTTTTCAATTCGAATAATTTGTGTATTACATGTATACGTGAAAATAACAAGTCATGATTTATTCCTTTAATTGACTTATTTATAATCCACATTTACAGTTGAGTCAATTTCTGATCATATCCTCCTCAAACCGGAGCGTAGCGGAAGCACGTAACATACTTCATCAACTGTTACGGATGGACTTTTCGGCCCTATCTTCTTTTGGTAGGGCCAAAGAGATACCCAGTCTGGTCGATGAGCGTAGGGAGGAATATATCGACGCTGACTCAGATGACAAATTAAACAATCTCAGAGAAATTTCGGAGCTGACAAAGGATTATAACCATGGAAAACTTCATATGGAAGATGCAGTTATGTCACTTGCGCATCTGAATGGAGTCTCGAGAGACCAAATTTCTCCTATTGTGACTGACATGTTGGCTGTAACAATGTCGAGTGCTTCACACAGCTTGACATATAATTCTGCAGCGTACGATAACTTACCAGGGAGTACTTCGGATAGTTTACCTCAAAGTTGTTTCGTATTACAACGAAATATGTGTATTTAATATAGAATGACAATGTATAATGGGAATTTCCAAAGGTTATATATTTACATTTTTATTATATTTTGTGTGCATTATAGTATAATGATCTAATCATATTTTAATCATCTCTCTAAGCATAAGCACAAATGCATTCTACCATCAACACTACTTGTATAATGTTTTAGTATATTCCACTTGTACTGACATTGTATAAATTTACAAGTTCGTACATCGCACATATCCAATGATGGCACCAGGTGGGAGATGTTGTTCGGGCACTGGATCTACCCCTTCCACCCGTGATGCGGCGGAGACAGCATCGCCGTCACATGTTGCATCACAGGCATCTGATCCCTCAATCGTTCATACACCGAGCACTGCATGTAAGTCTAGACATA
Source organism: Magnolia sinica (assembly GCF_029962835.1). Taxonomy (NCBI): domain Eukaryota; kingdom Viridiplantae; phylum Streptophyta; class Magnoliopsida; order Magnoliales; family Magnoliaceae; genus Magnolia; species Magnolia sinica. Next base: position 59,273,822 of record NC_080589.1, on the reverse strand, counting down.
TATTTCTTTTAAAGACTTCTGTTGATACGATAGACTTACATATTTCTTTTGTGACAGCATCATCGACCAGCCGACGAGGACGTGGACCCACGCATGGGTTAGCTTTACAGAGACTTACGCGTGAGGGTAAGGTAACAGTAGAGTTTCCACAGGACTATCTTAGACCTGTTGGGGAGAATGCCAGGTTGTTTACATCGGAGGTCGGTGTCTTATGTCGATCTCTGATCCCTACCACCACCCCTATTGAGTAGACGTGACAGATGATGTGCGGCAGCACATCCGTCAGCGCCTTACGGTAAAATTTAGTAAATTAAATTTTATTTTGTAAAATTTCATTTATGGTTAAGTTATTTTCTTAATAAGTTTATTACCTTAATCCATTATTTACAAAATTACAGAATAAATTTGTCTTGGATTTGAGTGTTCCATACATTTCCCATGACGTCGACGACATAATCAAGGAGCGGTTTAAGGAGTACCGCAGTGATTTACACCAGCGGTACAAGCGGTGCAGGAGCCTCGAGGAGGCCGTATTAACCGCACCGCCGCACGTGACCATTGACGATTGGCGGATACTCTGTGAGAGATTTTTGTCTGAGTCTTTTCAGGTAATATTTACATATTTACGATATCTTAAGGTAACAATTAAATTCGTAATTAATAATAATATATTATGAATAATGTGTTTAGAAGAGGAGCAAAATAAATTCTGGGAACAAGGGAAAGTTGGAAGTGAACCACATAGCTGGTTCAAATTCATTTGTACAACTTCATCGCGACATGGTAAGAAGTTACTGGTTATTATTAAGTTAATATATTTTTCCATGCATTTATATTAGCTCTATTGTCATTTTGATTGTGCAGCGAGATTCCATCACTGGACAGGAGCCCGGACCAGTAGACTTCTACAGAGAGACTCATTGTCGGCAAGCGACGGGATCTTGGGTACATCCTACAGCCAGAGAGAATTGGGAAAAAATTGTTACATTGTAAAATTTAATTGCATTGAATTATAATAATATTATTTGTTATGAAAATTCATGTTTTCATCACAGGTGGCGATGGACGCCATACGCAATCAGCCCACTCCCGATGGTACTCAGCGGAGTGAACCAGAGATCCCGAGTGAGGTGCTTGGCACAGGTTCTGGATATGTGCGTGGGCTTGGCCATGGTGCCAAGCTCATGGAACTCGCTAGAGTTGCATCCAGCCGATCCGTCGCTAGCGAGAGTGCCATACGCCGAGCTGATATCGCAGAGAAAGAGGTTCAACACCTACGGGGCGCCGTCGACGAGATCAAAGACCAACTGGCGAGGCAGAGGGAGGAGCATGAGAGGTAGAAGGAGGAGCAGGAGAGGCAGAGGGAGGAGCAAGAGAGGAGGATGGAGGATATGCGGGTGGAGCATGAGCGACGGATGCAGGAGATATTACAAGTTCTCGCTGCACGCTTACCCATCGATGCCCCACCACCTCCGCCTTCATCTTTGTGATTTGTCATATTTTATTTATGATTTATTTTATATACGAATGTTAAACTTATATGTATTTGTGCGTGGATGAATGTAATGTGGATAAGACTATTTGTGTATGTATGGATGTGATTTGTGTTTGAATGGATGTAGTTTATGTTTGTTTGGAAAAATGGAAATATGAATATAATGAAATATATTATAACAGGTGTATAACAAGAATTTTTGCAAAAAAAAAAACAAGAGAGACTTTTACCTAAGGTAAAAGCTCATCGACATTTTTACCTACGAATTATTCGTAGGTAAAAGGTTCATTCACATTTTATTACCTACGAATCATTTCGTAGGTAAAAGTTTCATCAATAGTTTTACCTACGTCAAATTTCATAGGTAAAAAGTCTTAACACAGTTTGTACCTACGAAACCTTTCGTAGGTAAAAGTCTTAACACCATTTGTACCTACGCAAAATTTTGTAGGTAAAAGTATTAACACAGTTATTAGCTACGAAAATGTTCATAGGTAAAAGTTTTAATACAGTTTGTACCTACGAAACATGTCATAGGTAAAAGCTTTAACAAAGTTTGTAGCTACGAAAACGTTCGTAGGTAAAAGTCTTAACACCGTTTATACCTACGAATAAATTCGTAGGTAAAAGTTTTAACTAAGTTTAAAGCTACAGAAACATTCGTAGGTAAAGATCTTAATACAGTTTGTACCTACGAAACATGTCGTAGCTAAAAGTTTTAATAAAGTTTGTAGCTACGAAAATGCTTGTAGGTAAAAGTCCTAACACCATTTGTACCTATGAAAAAATTCATAGGTGAAAGTTTTAACAAAGTTTTTAGCTACGAAAATGTTCGTAGGTAAAAGTTTTAACAAAGTTATTACTTACGAAAACGTTCGTAGGTAAAAGTCTTAACAAAGTTTTTAATTTCGTTGGTAAAAGTCTTACCATTGCCAACGATGACATTTTTGCGTCGGTAAAAGTCTTTAGCCACGGCTTTTTACCAACGAATTTACTGACGAAATATTTCGTAGGTAAAATTCTTTGCCTACGAAATAATATCATTTACCTACGAAAAATTTCGTAGGTAAAAGTGAAATTTCTTGTAGTGTGGGACTCGCTGTTGGGTCATACATCTCATGGTGTCGAATATCTTCTCCACCTTTGAGCACCATATCTTTGCTGGAATCATGCTGTTGGAAGTCCTTGAAAAGGGCACTCACACGCTTCTGCTTAACCACAGCTGGCGTAACAGTGGGACGCCTGGTTTACCCCTAAAAGATAGCGGTCATCGTCTGCAGCATCTGCTGAAGCTGCTCTGCAATGACGGGTGCTGTCGGGGCTACGCCAGGCTCACACGGGAGAGCAGGAGTCACTCAGGACGCTCTCCTAGGCAGCATGTCCTACAGGAAGGAACAATGGCCTATCAGCCTTGAGAATTCTCGAAGGCATAAACGTTATGGGTCTATGTTGAAAAATTGTTAAGTTATTCAAGCTCAGGACCTATTTATCTTAAGTTCATAGCAGATATGTGATATGATCCTTAGGTATTCTTAAGTTATGCTCTGATACCAACTTCTGTCATGCCCCAAACTCAGAAACCGGGCTCACAAAATTCTCGATCGCCGAATCCGGCGCCGACAGCCTCCGTAGTACCCCATTCTCAGATTCCCACACTCACACGCCAGATTTCGATCCTGGGATCCTATAAGGACGATTTTCAGGATGAATTTTTTTTGCAATGGAGCATAACCACAAGCATAACCAAGTCACAAAACAACATCACCACATATCTACTATATCAAAAACTTTAACTACAATGTGAAAAGGGAAATACAAGGTGATTAAAAGACTCCAAAATAGTCAGATGTACACTCCTGCCTTAGCGCTACTGCTGTCCAACGCTACCTGCACGCAACGGCCATGCATAAGCTTACAAAAGCTTAGAGGGTGGTGTAAGTGTGTACGCAAGGCAAGTGCCAAGTATACATAATATCAGAGTAATACGAAAATATACGGATAAGTCCATGAATGCTATCGGCTGTACCAAAGTTGTGTAATGCAAGATATAAATGCTATCGGCCATACGAAGGCCATGCGATGCGGGGCATATGTAGTCAAATGTCATATGCGAGATGCAGAGCAAGCATGCTAGTCCTCATCAAGTATACATATCAGTACAGTTCTCTCTGGGATATCACCGGGGTCTAGTACACTCCACACTGACTGCTGCCTCCCTAGCCGGACAGCCCAACGAGCGGAATAAACGTCACTATCTGCTAGACCAGTAGTCTACCAATACTTATCCGGCTCGTCGATAGCAGACTCATTTGCAAGCTGGTCAAACTCAGCCTAGCTTATAGCCCCCTCACTCGGGCAGATAAGGCCACACCCCCTTCTAACCAACCATGACACAGTGGGAGACACGACCTACTGGTATTCGGCACTCTGGCGCTCGTGTATCCACTCGGTCTAGATGTTGGAGTAACTCCTGGTACTAAAAAGGTTCTAGGACTTTCACTCAAGGACATTCTGAGTGCCCACAGTGCTAGAATAAAGTATTTTCGGTATCTGGTACAGTCATCCATGATGTGCCTGTGGAGCCACGACCCTGATGTCATTAGGGCATACAACGATCATGACACACAAATGCGAGATGCATGAATCACACTGTCCAGTCATGCAGCAATCCTGTCCGTACCGCGTGATCATGTGAAGCGCTCCGTCTCATAAGGAGTCTCGTAGATGTTTCAGCGTAACCGGCTTATGCTATGATCAAACATTCCTCTTATCAAGTATACATATGATGCATATAGGCATGAGTCATGGAATTACACTAAGCATATCATATGGTGATGAACTATCCTTCCAAGGAGGATGGGCCTAAACGGCCAACACATAACAAGTATGGGCCTATATATGGGACATCTAACTAACATTAATCTTACAATGTGGACGTCAAACCAACATTTCTCTCAAGGCACAGTCCACCCTAAACATCAACACATAAACCACGATGGAATCACATTATAATGGGCCTTATATACATCCCATTGAGCCTCGACCCATGGGCCTCCAGTACATTAAATGGGCCTCAAACAATGGGTCTTATATACATCAAAGTGGGCCTCAACAATCGGCCACAAATGCATCAAGATGGGTCTCCTCAAATGGGCCTTATAATATCAAGGTGGGCCTCAACAATGGGCCACAAATGCATCAAAATATATAATTTTTATATAAATGAATCACCTCAAAAGATCAACTAGATCGCACTCCAAGTACTAGTGATAACGATGATCTCCACCATTAAAATCCTATAGGGCCCACTGTTATGTATTTTTGGGATCCGACCTATTCATAGGTTAACATGGAGATAGATGGAGTGAGAGCAAAAACATTAGCTCGATCGGAACTACCATGGCCCTTAAGAAGTTTTAAACGATGAATGTCACTGTCCTCACTATTTTTCAGCAGTGGGGATCCACTTGAACCATGGATCTGACTCATTCTTTAGCTCATACCATGAAATGAGCTTTCAAAATAGTTGGACGGTTTGGATGCAACACATGCACCATGGTGGGTCCCATATAAATGGACGGCATGGAGAGAACACATGCATCATTGGGGTCCCACCGTCCAGCACTGGACGGTGTGGTGAAAACACGTACACCATGGTGGTTTCCACCGTCCACGGCTGAGTAAAACACATACATTAATGGTGGGTTCCACATGAGGCCCACCATAACATTTGTTTGCATTCCAACCCGTTGATTAGGTCACATGGTCCCTGAATGCAGAGGGAAAATAAATTTTATAATGATCCAAAGCTTCTGTGACCCAGAAAAGGGTTTCAATGGCAGACATTCATCATCACTGTTTCCTTTGATGTGGGCCACCTGAGTAACGTATATGGCTGATTTTTGGAATGGGGCTCACTGCCCTAAGGGGCATTAAATGCATGGTGTGGATTACCTGGCACACATCACGGTGGAGCCCACAACTGGGACCCAAGTCTTAGCCCGTCCGTCAAATGCAGCAGTGTTCTGTTGCTGCGTCAGCAGCAGCATGCACTGCCATTGAAAAGGGTTTCAATGGCAGACATTCATCATCACTGTTTCCTTTGATGTGGGCCACCTGAGTAACGTATATGGCTGATTTTTGGAAGGGGGGCTCACTGCCCTAAGGGGCATTAAATGCATGGTGTGGATTGCCTGGCACACATCACGGTGGAGCCCACAACTGGGACCCAAGTCTTAGCTCGTCCATCAAATGCAGCAGTGTTCTGTTGCTGCGTCAGCAGCAGCATGCACTGCCTGCTTAATAATTTTTTTATTTTTTTTTAAATAGAGTTTTCTCGCGATTTTTCACAGGTGGGGCCCGCATCAAGTGGATCCAGCCCAACCATTAGTCGTTATGGCTCAAGACAAGCCAAACAAACCCAATATTAAAGGGGTTTTGGCGTATAGAATCATCAAGCGATTTTTCAATGGTAAAAATCACAGTTTGTTATGCTATGGCCCACCAGAAATTAGGATCAACATCATTTTTTGGCTCAACACATAAAATGATCTGAAGAATGGAATGGACGATGTGGATTGAATTTATATATAAAGGTGAGGCCTACACATGTGGTCCACTCAAAAGCTTGTTGAATCAAGCTTATATTTGGTTTCACTTCACGTCCAGCGTCTCTAGACACTGGACAACTTGGCCATAACACATGCATTTAAGGTGGGCCTTGCTCAGGTGGGCCACCAAATGCACAGATGGTGTGGATACAACACATATAAGTGGGCCCCCACCTATGGATCACTTAGATAAAATACATGCCTTATGGTGGGGTCCATCCGGGTGGGCCACACGGCCACATCATCACATGAAAAGAAATGAAAACAAGAGAGAGAGAGAGAGAGTGAGTGGGACACATGTGATGGAGGGCTCTGCCATTATGAGCCCTCCCTCGCATTCAATCATACATTAAGTGAGTCCCAATACATGTGGGCTTACCAAATCAAAGATCAACAGTGGAGGTTCCTTTCCACCCAAATGGATGATCTAGATGACGTCTTTTATGCAAGGAAAATAAACATCATGATGGGGTCCATGGAGAATGGCCCCATCATGGAATAATCAAGAGGATCAAGGTGGTCCATGGACCACATCAAGGGTCCAAAGTGAGATCCATACCATCAATCAGTAGGCGTCACTTGGCCCATCATCAAAACATGAAAAATCTAACCTAATAAGCACCTACCGTTCGATCTTCTTGGTCCGTTGGAAAGCTGATCTCCTTGTGTCTCACTTTAATTATAGAAGATGAGAAGTGGATGGCTTGGATAAAATATTTTGGAAGAGGAAAGTGGGCCACACAACTCACTCTTCTCTCACATGGAAGAGCTTGGACGTGGGATTTTTCCTTGCTTGGGAATGTGGGTTTGAGAAATGAGAGAGAGAGAGAGAGAGTTATAAAGAGAGAGAGAGAGAGTAGCTTATGTAGGCCATGATTACTTGTAAGAGAGGGTGGTTAGTAATAAATGCTTGTAAGAAGGGCTAGGGGTAGGGTGGCTAGCCATAAGTGCTTGTAAGAAGGGCTAGGGGTAGGTAGGGTGGCCATAGCTAAGGTAAGGTGGCTATAGCTAGGGTAGGGTGGCATAAATAGGGTGATGTCATCACTCTCATGATTTCCCAGGGATTAGTGCCACATGGAGTAGGTGGGTCCCGTAATATGTGGTCCACGGCCATTATAATGTACAGTCCACATTTTATGATCTAAGTGTCGGATTGGCGCACGAGACGCGGCGTTGGAACCGCGGCGACGGTGCGATCACAATGGTATGGGACTCAGATTAAGCTGACTCAAATTTATAAGATATGACTTAAGATCGCGTGCAAACGTCGATTATAGGTCGCAGGTTACTGAAATTCGACGGGAATAATCACGGGAGTCGACGGAATAGTACAGACTAGGATACGAGTCTTACAACTCGGCTTAACTCTCTCTCTCTCCCCCCTTTTTGTTTTCTTTCTTTTTCTCCCTTTCCTTCCTTCTCCTGCTTCTATATTGTTAATGTTCAGCAACTGGACTTGATGATCTCGACCCAACTTGTCGTGATTTGAGCAGAGTCGAATGACTCAGTTGTGGCAACAAATGGGCTGCCCTCTCTCTTCTTTTTCATATGTTCTCTGGGAAAGACTCAGATTGAGTCAGGATTTGGCACGACTCGTTGTGGTGTGGCAAGGAAAGAGACACTCCCTCTTTCCCTTCTTCCTTTGCTGGAATGTCTATAAAATCTGGCTCAACTCAGACCCATCCCAAAACGAACTCAATTTGCAACTCACTGAGGTGAGTCAAAGTCAGTGCAACCCGATCAACGTAACCAATGGCCTCCTCTTTCTCTCTTGTTGTTTCTCCTCTTCTTCCTTCTTCTATCCTTCTCTTCCTAACTTGACCAGCAAGGTCTGCATAGACTAGGCCCTAACTCGGCCTTGAGTCTACCCAATTCGTCAGTAACCACTCAGCCCTTTCTTTCTTTGGCCTTTCGATCTTCTTCTCCTCTCAAATGCTTCTTTCTCTCCTCTCTTAATATTTTCTCTGCTTCTCCTAATCACATCCAAACAACATCTGGTCTTGACTAGACCGCACCCAACTCACTTGAACTAGGTCCAGACACAAGACCCGCTCCGAGTCACAACCCAACCCAATGTGGTAAGAAAAATGACGCTTTCTAACTTTCTCTTTATTAGTTGTTATTTTTAGTAAGGGATGCCCTAAAAGGCAACCTTCTTATACACTCTATTAACCTCCTTCTAGAGGGTTCGGATGCGCCAACTAATCACGGGATTAATTACGAGTATTTGCTCTGATCGAGAGAGCTTACATATAGAGCTTAAGATCTGGCTTGCATGGTTGCGATCGGATGGCATGGATGGACTCCTGGGATCTTGGGCCACATGATAAATGTCTCAGATCAATGAATGGGACCACTTAGAGAAGCTGGGTCATTCAGCTAAACGTGGAAGATGATGGTTACTATAATGGTGGATTTTAGTTTAAGGGCTGACCTTTTGATCTACCATGTCTAGAGGGTGTGGATTAGTCCCCTGATCGTTGTGGGGCCCATTATCCGATACAACTATCCCTACATGTCAGTGGGTTTCGATATTTCTATTCGTGGACAATAACTTGCGTGCTAGCGAGATATTCTCACGGGTCTTTATTTCTCGCGAAGGGAGTTTTTGGATGCCCTAAATCTGATGTTCATGGTATGTTGGTTGAGTTTCTAAAAGCTCTTGAGCAACTAGGATCGAACCAACATAAAAATGAAAAGATTCCTTCTGCCTTTTCTCTAGCTATGGAGAGGGCTTCCCTTTTAAGCAGTAAACGGAAGGCTAAGATCTTAGCTCCTCATGCGGCTGAGATCAGAAGCACGTTGTTGCCTTGAATCGCTAGCACAACACGTAAACAAATTTTCGGTTTCAAAAATTGTCTCACGCCCTCCTCTATTTGTGCTCATTTCTGTGCACACACACATGTGCATGAATTCGTATGGATAGTGCGGTCTCAGTCGGATCTGTCTCCTGAATCCAATGGATGGTTCCGATCATGCTGATGGATGGTTAAGGTGTGTTATAACTTAAAACAATCGAGCACTGTCCGATTTGACAATCCGCATAACTCAATCTGCAACCGAGCTCGAGCACTCACACGCGTGTAGTTTTCACATGAAGTCAACAAGGTTTTGATAAGAAAATTCTAGATCCATGATGGATGGCTCGGATTACTCCTTAGTCCCTGATGGTGGGCCACAATCTAGACAAACAGACGGTCTTCGTTTTAAAAGAACGCAGCAGAAATACAGGAGAAAGAGAGGAGAAATCCTCTTTTTAAAAAACCCATCTGGTCAACGCTCGCTTGACTGGGTCTGCAAACTAGTGTGTCGCGTGTGTGCACTCATTGGTGTACACTCACATTGTGAGTGTGGGATCCACAATGATGTGTTGAGAGATCCATGCCATTCAGTGGCTCCTACTATTCCTATTAGGGTCCCGGTTCATAGATGGGGCAGATCTATAGATAAGGTGGGCCATACTTTTAACTTTTAACTCAAATTGTGGATTCTTTTGGTCTGATGGTCAGATCATTCCTAATTTTCATATCAACGGTTAAAAAGGGTCCACAGGTCCACTTAGCTAGGAATCAGCTAATTTATTAAGGAGTAGATGACTCAATACGTATTTATAATATTAATTATCATTATTACAATCTTATTACCATTACTATTATTATTATTATTATTAACAATTTTAAAATTATAGGGTCTACTTCTAAACAGAGCTGCCCTTGTAGTAGATACATCTATAAGTTGTGTGCTTAATTCTTAAATTATTTTAACTGTTTAGTGGGCTACAACGCATGAACGTCTAGTTACCAATTTTGACTTCTTAACTGTTTAAATGATGCAACGGTTGGATTGACCCGTATTTAGCCATCAACAACCCTAGGGATTCTAAAAATGTTTAAGTGAGATCTGTGAGTTGAATATGAAACCAGATAATCCGTGTCTGTTTTCAAAAGATAGACCATTGTAAACCCGATGAACGATGGTTCTGATGGTTTGATAATTCATCTTGAAAAGCAATGGATGGAGATTACTTATAATGGTTAGACTTAGGCTAGATGTGGGTGAACACTCAATTAAATTAAATTTGTGTTTATACTAATTTAAGTCTTCATGGTAACACTTGAGTACTGAAAAGTACAGGGTGTTACATGACCTTATTCTAGGGGCAATTTTTCCCAATCACCCTCATTATCGGATGAGTCTAAAAGATTGTGAGATCTTGTAAGGGCAAGTGGAAGAATTGGTCTATAAGGGTCTAGTCAGATAGCATGAGCTAGTGTCTTGTTCCAAACTTGCTGACTCCCAAGAAGGATGGGAATTGGTATATGTGTATTAACAGTGTAACTCTAAACAAAATAACTATGGAATATCAGTTTCTTATACCATGGTTGGATGACATGTTAGACATGCTAGATGGGGAAAAATAGTGGATCTTCAACCCTTGACCCATGGTGGAACCTACTATATTCGGTCATTCTTTGCATAGGTGTTATGTGCACCTTCCCTCTTTCTCTCTCCTTCGTTTTGGAAACATGAGTTTCCATTCCTCTTATTTCCTTATTTCTCTCTCCATCTTTCTCTTATTGGGTTTCTTTTCTTAGAATTTCCAAACATCAGGGATCCTATTTTAAATAGAATTCTATATTTTGGGATTTTTAGATTTTTAAATCTGAAAATGAAGTGAGAGTGGGCCTTTGTTCCTGTGATCATCCTAACCATCTATTGTTTCCATATAGGTGTTGTATATTGAAAAGTAGCTACATTTGATTATGTGGACCTTGATCTAGTTGTATAACTGCATGATTTTATGTGTGGCCCTCTTGACCCTTGATATGAGAAATATACTACATCATTTGTTGTCCACAGATCCATGCGTGGGGCCATGTTTCGGGCAAATTCTTGTGTACCAGAAAAATCCACACTAGACAAATTTAAACAGTCAGATTTCATCCAATTTTTTTTATTTTTATTTTTACCTTCTTTAGACCTCCTTTGAGAGAAGTAAACCACACATCTAAGAATACTCGTCGATAACTTCGATATGAATGGTCACATGCATTGATCAAACATAAGATAACTGAGATATAGCTGAAACAAATTGAGACTAAGATATAGCTGAAACAAATTGGGTTGTCAAGGTGCATAAGGACTCACTTTTATGCATGGACAACAACCTATTATGGCCTACTCTTGGACCCAATCATGATTTCTTAGCCACCCTCACTAGGGATCAATACCAAGACCTCAAGTGTTGAAACGAGGTATCTCCGCTCAGTCTGCCAGTTGAGCTATGGATCTGGGTGTGTTCGTTGGTATCTTTAAAACCTAGTATCTATTGCTACAATCGGAGTTCAAAGCACGAGGTTATTGGACAAGCAAGATTGACTCTCTAGTGACCTAGTAATTATGTCCATTGCATTGACCATATCTCATGTTTTAATAATTAATTCGAGATAAAAAAAATTCTGAGGGATATTTTATACGTGCTCTTTAGGATGATCAAATTGGATTTTGGGCAGATTGCATCTCAATTTGTGTAAAAATAATAATCATGAACCATCCATTGGCACACAGTTCACCATCAACAATTTTTTTTAACAAAAAATCAAATCAAACAAATTTGAAGTTAGATTGGGCTAAGAATTGCTCCTTCGCCCAATAGGCACGTCCTAGAAACACCCATCAGTTTAGATTGACTAAAAGATCACTCTATCATGGAGAATCAATTAGATCAGTCCATGAACCTCACTTGGTTTAGTTCGAACAGTTGGATCGATATTGTTTTGCTATGGGCATTGTGTGTGTCTGTGTGCAGGTTTTATCTTTAATGATTGATCTTGGTTGGACATCCACTCATATCGGATGTGTGTGGCTAGTCATACCCTTGGTGGAAAGTGGCCCACATGTCTGGCCACTTATGGCTGTGTGTGGTTCTCACTTATGTGTGTATACTCTCACCTTCCATGCCATCTTCATGTCAAGGTTAGATCTCTATTGGTTGTGGGATTACAGGCCTAGCCAAAGCTTCTTATTTAATAGATGATGATTTAATGCTAAATACTGCATGAGATGGACACCCAGTCAGTTTTGCAAACATGGCACAATTAGAAGATAGAATGATGGAAAAATTAGATAATAAAATGATGGAAAAACTTTGATCAGACCATATCTCACTCATCTTAGGTCCGTTTGACCTAAGATTTGATGTAGAAGTGTTATTACATATGATACTTTTTCTAGATGGATCAGATCTGACCATTCATGATCAAACCTATCCACGATTGTAACTAAGTCGATGACTCTATGATGGATGCATCTCAATTTGTTTGAGATTGGATTGGGTTCAAACTTGACATATAACCGAATGATGATGTGTTGAACACATCCATCGATTTAAATAGAGTAGTGGGAGGCTCAATCATATGATTCCAACTGATCAGCCCTTGCTAGTGCTTTTGGAGATGTTCACAGGTTCCCATAACCCTTACATGACTATCCTATGAATGATCATTTAAATTGCACTCTACGACCTTACAAACGTCAGAAAGTATCTTAACCTCATTCTACGATTGTGAGACTTAATGCAGGAGGGTAGACAAGATAGTCCAAATAAGTGTCTTGCGGTCAAGCATTTGATTATGGTACATGCAATTCCATCTTGATCTCATGGTGGGTGATGTATTGACACAATAGTCTTGGTACTCAGTTATCATAAGGTTGTACTCTTTAGATGGTTACATATTTTATATGACGTGACCATGTTACCGTTTTACTTCTTGGTGCATGGGAGGTGTTAAGTTGTGCAAAGGGGGCATAACTTGATGGACTCTGCATCTATATGCCTAAAACATATTCCCTAGCACAAAACAAAATGAACACTTTTAAATTAAATATTTATTGGTCATGCAAAGAAAATGTTGAGGTTAAATGTGATATCAAAAATCATCACATCCAAGAAACTTACTGGGCAGAACTTCATCAACCGGTCCCAAAAGCTTGAACTTATTCTCATCATGGAGCGAGCTCAATATGACTCTTTATCCCTAGCTCTATCTTCCAAATGTGCCAAGTGGGAAAGAGACAATGATGTGACCAAGGTACCAATGTTCACATCTTAGCCACCATATCTGACGTGCTCCGCAATCAAATGTGGAACATGAGAAATGCTAAGGACATCGACCTTTGCCTAAAGGGGATGTTCGATGGCCAAGTCTAGTCCCTTAAGAGAAAATTATACTCCATGAAACTTGAGGAGTGTGCTTTGATTAACAAGCATGTGCCGAAAATATTTGAGGTTAGGAATGAACTGGAAATGATTGGAGCTACCAAGAAAGTGGATACCATCAGTAGCATGATCCTTGGGTCTTTGATACCTATGTATGATAGGTTCATAGACAACTATAATGTGAATGAGCTTAAGTATGATGAACAGAAGTTCTACATACAATTGTTCTCTATGAGGCCAATAATGCAAAATGTTAAAAGGGGAGTGTGGCCATGTTGACTGAGGAATCCTCTAGTGACAACCCCAATGCCAATAAGCGCAAATACGACCATGCTAAGGGCAATATCTCTATGGGTGCAGGTGCCCTGGCTTGCCTAAAAGGTAAGAAAAATGAAAGAAATAAAAGAAAGGTTTTGGCACTATGGAAAGCCAAAGCACTTCAGGAATAAGTCCAAGGCCTACAAGAATCTTATTGATCAGGAGGCCAATGCAGAAAATCAGAAGGGACAAAATGAAAAAATGATAAGCATGGGAGTATGTATCGTCTACGAGCAGCTTAAGAAGGATTAATACAAGCATGGACTAGAGTAATTATGGAGTAATAATATTAAGCCTTGAACCCAGTTGTTACTTTGATTCATGAATATGGTTTATTTGCTTAAGTATCACTTTATTAGTCAGTGGCATATTTTTTTTATTCCTCATTAAACTATCATATTTGTGATTCATTATAGTATGTGTTGTGATTGGTAAATATGACTCTCTGAAGTATCCTCATTTAGGAATTGGGGAACATGATACTATATATAGACTTTCGAGAGATATTGCATATCTATGACACATGTTCCATTAGAGACATTCAAATGTACTCTTGTGTTAAATATGGCTCATTAGGTTGTATGGTAAAATGGACTCATATGCATGCGTGGTATGTAAAACTTTAACCAAACATATATCATCTCATTTAAAAAGAATTATTGTCACTACCCATGTGCTTGATAGTGGTGATGAGAGCATGAGCTCTGGGTTATATCCTTGTGATTCTCTTTGAATCACTAGTTTTTGGCCAAGTCCATAGTTGCAATATTGATGATTATATGAATGACATGTTTATCTTGCCCTATTCGTGAGCACTAATGGATAAGATTTTATCACATTGATTGTGATGAAGGCTTTATACTTATGTGGTCATTTTCCTACCCTTCATATGGTTGGATCTAAGTTGTTACTCAAATGACATTAACTTAAGTGTGCCACCAAGGGATTAATGCCAAGAGGCACGTTTACTGCTTATAGAATCCAACAATTCTCTAATATGCACATTATCAAACTTTTGAGAAGACATCATAGTTAATGGGAGGAAAATGAGATATTGTAATAAACCTAACCTATCTTAGAGAAAGTTCATGTTGGAAAAAATCTCATGAATTGGGTGAGTTGCTTCGAGTAAGGATGTAATATAATAGTGGCCTTTCACTCATATGGTGAAACTGTCCATTTAGCATGTGACGTAATGGGTATTCTTGGATGATCCATATGTGCAAGATGCACATGTTTACTCTCTCTAGTGGATCATGGAATTCTTATGTGAACTTAGAACTATTAGGTGATCGGGTTTAGATCACAAAGTTTAGAAGGCAAGCCCTACGTGATAGTAGTGAAATTATTGGAATGCATAGTTCTTTGTGTTAGATAGTGTGATGAGCATTAGGGGAATGGTATATGGTATGTTAGATGACTATTATGGCTCCTTAATCCTCTTGTCTTTAAAGTCCTCATTCGGCATATATGCCTAAGATGTTTGAGCATGTATTATTTTTATGGAAAGTGGAAGGTTATTAGAGCCAATGCCCTAAAAAACCAATGTGAGTTGTAATTAATTAATCATATTGACGTGACTAAGGTAATCTCCGACTTAGATCATGATGACCACGAGTCCTTGGTGGACATGCTATTGATCCTCAATGTATAGTGTTGCCTTAAATTTTCATTATGGATTTTTGAAGACTGATTCCTCTAATAGTCGTTGAGAACTTGAGATTGAATATGAGAGTCATTGATCCTCGGAAAGTCGTGATCAATGAATTTCAATACCCTATTAGACTATGATTGTCACGTGTACGGGACACACATATGGGCATCAATTCATGTAATATATGGTCATCTTGTGTGAGGGGACCGACTTAGTTCATGATGGTCAGTCTCCACCACCAAGTACCAACTTGGTATCAGTTTATGCCTTACCAATACCCAACATAGGAGTGTGAGTGTGTGATAAACAAAGGATTCAATTTTGGATCTTTAGTCGCTTACATTAGTGGATCGAGATCAAGTTAGTAGTCTACGGGCCCATTAACTTGGAATGTGATCATGAGATTAGGACTTGATGATGCATGAAAGATTATTGATCCTTAGACCTGAGGATGTGTACGAGTTAGGATCTAGATTGGTTAACTTTGGCTTTTCATACGAGGTCCATGCAGGGGCCAATAAAGTGGATGTAGCTAGATACTTCCATTGGGTGTAGTTGATTTTTTCAAGGTCCAACTGGGGATCCACTAGTTTTCTTAGGAATATATTTATGACTTTGGTCTAGAGAAATCGGTAACTTGTCAAGTGGTTTCTCCATTGGACCCAGCATTTTGATTGTTTTTATTGAGGTTTCAAAGGTTTTTAACTGTTAAAGTTTTGTTTTAACAGTTAAAACTGCTTTGATCAAACTTGATAATGACTTGATGGTCCAGATCTAATGGTCTACTTCTGATTACCATGATATATGATTATTAGTGGATGGCCATGACAGTTGAGGGATTAAATCACGAGTATATGCATAGATGAGGTAGATCATCGCACTTCTCTTATAGTAGGTTATAAATTTATGTGTAGGGTGGCAAAGTACCATACTAGTATTCCCCTGAAACCTCAATTTGCAACTTATTTATTTGATCTTATCCCAAAAGAATTGATATGAGAAGCCCTAGACATATTTCTTCTTAGGTGTGTGAATCAGAGAAAAGATAAAAGTACATATAAATAGTAAATGAATTTTCAATCTCTTTTCCATTTTTATATTGTCCATTTTTGTGAATGGTTGTGGAATTTCTTGGCACCTGCTAGAGAAAACTCTTTAAGCTATCTAAATTTCTCTAATACTTGGATAAATTGAGGAGAGACCTTCTAATCTAGAAGACCATCATTAATATTAGATAAACACATATCATGATAGCACTAAAGATTTCCATGATAGCACTGAAGATTTCTAGCCTCTCCACCTGGAGGTGGATCTCTCGCCCTTCAAGTTTCAGGCAAGTGGAAGCTCACCTGCTCTGTCTGGACTCAGAGAAGCCTCTGCCAAGACTAAAAGCACATCTCTAAAAGCTCAGGAGATAACTAAAACGACTACTTTCTCCTCCTAGGCTGAAAGCCATGGCTCCTTACCAGCAGGAGACTCAGAGCACAGCAACACAAAGCCTCAATCCAAGAGAGGAAAGGAAAGAATAGTGATCAGAAAATTGCTGAAACAGGGAGTAGGATACTCACATGAATTGTGGAGTGGTAGGCTAAGAACTTTAAAAAGGAGGACCATTATCTCAAGTAAAAGTTGTTAATGGATAGCGCCATAATATGGAATGCTCGTGAGGTAGCTAATGCTACTACAATTAGATCAGCGGCCAGGATGATTAGACCTCATAAACCTCTATGTGTGGCAATACTGGAACCTATGGAGAGAGAAAACAAGAGAATTGTTGTAGGGCTAAAGCTGGGGTTTCATTGCTCGGTTTCTAACATGGAGGAGGCCAAAAAGATTTGGCTTTTTCATAACAGCAACCTCATCGTCTCGGTGGTGCAACAGACAAATCAGGTGATGACGATCCAATGCCAGGTGCCTAATTCAGTATTTAGTTTTCATTTATCTATTGTGTATGCAAAATGTTCTAGAGTGCAGGGAAGAGAGTTGTGGGCGGATTTAATCGCCATGGCCCCCCGCATGCCGGGCCCATGGGCGGCTGGAGGGGATTTCAATACAGTCCTCTCAACAGCAGAAAGGCAAAACAACAGAAATCAAGATCTGGGCAGCAGCATGGAATTTGTTGATGCTATGGATCTCGCGGGACTGCTTGACGCAGGTTACAACGGAAATAGGTACACGTGGAGTAACAACCAAGCGGGAAGATCTCGGGCCTGGGCGCGGTTAGACAGGGTTTTCTGCAATGCCAGCTGGATTTACGGCTTTCCCCATTTCAATGTCAGGCACCTTCCCCGCGTCAACTCCGATCATTGCCCTCTGCTACTTCGTTTTCCCGCGGTCATGCAATCCTCCCCTAAATTGTTTCATTTTCAGCGTATGTGGACCATGCATCAGGAGTATCCCATGGTAATCATGCAGGCTTGGCGGGAAGATCTCTCAGACCAACCTTTGACAAATCTCATGCTAAAACTTAGGAAGGTGAAGAGTCATCTGAAAGAGTGGAATAAGTCAGCGTTTAGCAACATCTTTCAGCAAATCAAATTGGCGGAACAGTCCATTGCCAAGATGGAGGGCCAAGATCACGACTCTCAGCAAACCAACCAGGAGGAGCTTCTTCAAGCTAAAATACACCTGGAGCATCTGGAATTGGCAAAGGAAATCTTCTAGAAACAAAAATCCCATAACAACTGGCTGGAAGAAGAGGATCGTAACACAAAATTTTTTCACATGACAACAACAGAAAAAATCAGGAGGGCTACTATAGAGGAAATTGAGCTGCTGATAAAGGATGAGGCTGTGCATTTCTTCTCCAAATTGTTCACCGTGGAACCAACAAATCAGCAAGACAGCCTCCTCGACTTGATTCTGCAGGTAGTTTCGGCTAAGGATGATGATTTTCTGATGAACTATCCCTCTTTGGATGAGGTTAAAAGAGTAGTTTTCTCCATGCCCAGGGACAGCGCCCCTGGTCCCGATGGAATTTCAGGGGTATTTTTTGCCAATAGTTGGGAGATCGTCGGTCCTGATATTCATAAAGCTGTCATGCAGTTCTTCCTTGGAGGAAATCTCCCCCGGGCTTTCTTGGCATCTCTCATTTGTTTGATCCCTAAGAAAGCAGCCCCCAGATCTTTTACGGACTTCCACCCCATCAATCTTTGTAACTGTGTATACAAGATTTTCGCTAAAGTTATTGCTGACAGATTGGCGCTCATCCTCCCAAACATTGTCTCCCATGAGCAGGGAGCTTTTGTGCAGGGCAGGTCCATAATAGAAAGTGTAGCTTTGGCTCGGGAAATGGTCAGAGATCTGGATAGGAAAGTCAGGGGTGGAAATGTTATTCTAAAGTTAGACGTGGAAAAGGCACATGACCACCTCGAATGGACTTTTCTTGTGAGGGTTCTTCATCAGTTTGGCTTCTCTTCCAGTTGGATTTAAATGATGGAAAAGTACCTGAGCAATAACTGGTTCTCAGTCCTGATCAATGGTTCCTCTTGCGGTTTCTTCAAGTCCTCAAAAGGCCTTCGCCAAGGGGACCCTTTATCTCCTAGTTTGTTCATCCTCGCAACCGAAGTTCTCAGCCGAGGTTTTGCCAACCTCATCTCGCACCTCCTCTATGCCGATGACACTCTCCTATTTTTCAATGGAGGTAGTGTTTCCATTAATGTGGTGAAAGACTTCCTCACTTCCTATCAAGCGGCGTCGGGGTAACGCATCAATTTTCACAAAAGTTGCACCCATGTCTCTGCCTCGTTGCCTGTTAACAGAATTAGATCCATTCAGCGACGCATCGGTACTCCTTGCTCCTCCTCGCTCTTTACATATCTTGGGATCCCCCTCCTCAAAGGCAGGGCCAGAGTCCTGCTTTTCCGCCCCCTTCTAGAAAAAATTGAAAGAAAAATTCAAGGGTGGAAGGCTCGTATCCTCTCTCAGGCGGGAAGGTGCACGCTCATCAATCATGTCCTATGCGGCATCCTGATCTACGCTATGTCTGCAGCTACGATTCCGTCCCAGATCCTCCAACGGATAGAGTTGTGTTTCTCCAATTTTTTCTGGAACTGGCACGAAGGGAATTACAAATGTCACTAGATCAAATGGGCCAAAATTTCAATGCCCTGTGAGGAAGGAGGCCTGGGGATCCGAAAGCTCAGCGATGTCATGGAAGCACTGAAACTTAAGATGGCTTGGTCAGCCAAATTTGGGTCGAATAATAGCTTGTGGGCTGGTTTGCTTCATTAAAATATGGTGCCCTGGCGGTGGCGAATTATGCCGTTCCTAGATCATCCATCTCCCCCTTCTAAAAGAAGATGATGTTGCTTTCCCCAGTTCTTAACAGAAATGTAATTTGGAAGGTAGGTCATGGATCCATAAATGCTTGGACTGAGAATTGGATTAGGACGGGCAGTTTAATAGAGATGATTGATCAGCCAATTCCCAACCATTTGCTACATTTGTCGGTGAGGGAGCTACTCACACCAGACGGCATTGACCCTCGGTCTCCTGCTGCAGCCCTGTTTCTAATGGGGGTGAGGGAGCATATCATCAACGCTGGCCTCTGCATTTCGGATCAACACGACCATCGCATCTGGCCCCATGACCGGTCCAACTGCTATTCCGTCAAATCTGGTTGGAAGATTTTCCGAACAGCAGGCCAAGCTATCGATTGGCCCAACAGAATCTGGCAGAAGAAAATCCCAATGAAGATCTCCATTTTCCTCTAGAGGCTCTTCCATCGGGTGGTGGCAACAGACGACAGGATCCAATCACGAGGAATATCCCTTGCCTCCAAGTGTTTTTACTGTGACAGTGACCCAGATTCCACCTCGAAACCTGAAATGTTGGAACATCTTTTTTGGTGCGGGGATCTTGCGTCCAAAGTTTGGCATGAGTTTAGGGATATTTTCAGTGTCCAACCCCCAGTTTCTTCCACCATTGCCTGCCTCTTTTCCCTATGGTAGAATCCCTCTCTTACAAAGGGAAACTTCGCTTCTTCACCATATTACCCTGGGTTTAATTGTATGGGAGATCTGGAAAGCGAGAAATTCAGCCAAGTACGAAGGGACAAAACCTGCTAGTAGCAGGGTCATTGCCAAGGTAAAATGCTTGCTAGTGAAGCTTCTCCAAGGGCATCAAGCGCTGAGTCCGTGCGCCTCTCACCTCGGATTCACTGACAATCCTCCCTCTTCTCGTCACTGTCAGCTCGTCAAATGGTCCAGACCGTCTTAGGGCCAGGTAAAATTGAATATTGATGGGGCTGCATCGAGAAACCCTGGCCTGTCTGGAGGTGGTGGCTTATGCAAAAATGCTAATGGCGACCTGCTTTTCGCTTTCTATAAGGGTTACAGACACACTTCGAACAACACAGCAGAACTTCGGGCGCTCCATGATGCGATGCAACTCAGCCTAGAGCAGGGGTTGCGAGATGTGATCACTGAATCAGACTTCTCCTTTGTCGTCAATAGTTTCAAGGGGCTGTTGCACTTACATTGGAAATGGGACTATTGGATATCTCGGATTAATATTCTGCACCACAAAGGAAATTTTCTCATTTCTCTCATTCCCCGTGAAAACAACGGGCCGGCGGATGGCCTCACTCAGATGGGAGCAGCTAAGCAGGATTTCTTTACGACAAACTCGAGGGACGCCCTCCCTAGGCTGATTAGGGGCCTATGTTTCCTCAACAAAGCAGGCATAGGTGCGCTAAGGGAATCCTAATCCCTCTTCCTTTTTCTTTTTTTATCTATGTATAGCCACATGATAGGCGGTCCGGGCATTTATTTTGTCAGCCCGTGAGCGCCCGAAGGGGTTTCCTCTGTATTTTCCTGTTGATATGAATGGAAGCTCAAGTTTTTTTTTAAAAAAAAAAGGATAAACACATATCATCAGATTTCAGGTATGATTTAACTTTTTCAAGTTAGTCATATGATTGTAAAAATTGTACATGATTGTATTTGGGACATCTTAGGATTAAATTTTCATTTTTTGATTTGGAGAAAATTGAATTCCATGGTGTAATTCAATGAAATCCTATCAAGAGGTACACCGATGTTGCAGGGGACGCAATGCTGGATGTAATTGCGAGTGGCTAATAGTTGTGTAGAACGAATTTTTCATCGGGATTGGTGCGGCAAAGATAAGTCTTCCATGATGTATATAAAAGAATAAAGTGGAAGTTGTTTCACTGGAAATCGAGTCAACAGGATATGTCCATTGAAAAAAAAAATTTGAATCTATGGGCCAGTCGAAATTGTTATATGATACCATGACCAAACGATAATACAAATAAAAGAAATGTGTTATAGATTTCTTGATGATTCCTAGTTACAATACAATGGGTACAAATAAATTATATAAAAAGAATTAGAAAACCTATGAATGATCCTAATCAAATCTCTATTTAAGATACGAAAAAAGAGAAAACATATATCTCTACGATACAGAAAATAGGCTATCACAATCAAATGTGTAGATATTCACAATCGAATTTGTATTTTACTTATATCATCGTTGGACCACAACTCTCTCTACCTAGATTATGTATGATGGAATAGTTCTTCTGAGCCTGACCAGTGAGGCCTCCATGCCATCTGAAACGTTCATGTGATATGCTAAAAAACACTCGGGGTCGGAAAAGCTTGCATGGAAAAAAGTGAATAGGGCCACACGAAACTATCCAATAATCCATGACAATCTCATGTCCTCACATCTAGATTAACGTGGGGTGTTCGATGTATTTCTTTTGTTCACTGTCTATTTCTCATTCAAAATTTGAAGGGTTTTGATTGTCTTGTAGTGGATCTTCTCGAGCCATAGTTAATCCACAAAGGGAGACAACAACCCAATGGTCCTTACTACTGAACCATGGGGCTCAGTCATCACAAATGAAAACCCGAATATATTTGGACAGCCAACAATGGATGATGGCGTAATAGGTTGAATGAAGGTGGGAAAATCAAATTTTTATAGCCATTACAGGTGCATGTGTACTAAGAGACATGCACACCTGTAAACACTTAGGGTTAGGTGTCGTAGCGTGTTAATTTATTTTTCCAAAATCTCTTCTAAGTTTTGCAAATCAAAAGGGAGATTTATAACGCATGTGTGTTTCTCATTCCTTCGACAATCGAACATGAAGTCATATTTGAGATTCTCCAATTCTACTTTTGGTGGGAATTGTAATTGACATTTCTTTTCTTCCTATTAACAAGCGAGGTTTGTGCCCGGTAAGTCCAGATTCAGTCCGTGTCTATTGTAGGCCAAAATAATCCAGCTTAATCCAGCCTGCACAGTATATAGATTGAGCATGAGCCCAAGCCTGAGCCCAAATGAGAGAGAAGCAAAACCCTAATTTCATGAAACCTTAATTTCATTTCTTCTTCATTTAGGTTTGTTTGGAGGAAACAAAACCCTAGAAAATGTCGAAACAAAATTTCAGATTCGAAGGATTTAGCATCATACATCTGGCATCAAACAAAATCGAAGGATTCGGATGAGAGAGAGAGAGAGAGAGAGAGAGAGAGAGAGTTGTTTGCTTGGGCTACTCCTGTGGGAGCCCCTTCTTCAAGCCATCATATCCACATTCAACATGGAGCTCTCACTCGTCCCATCTCTGTCTGTCTCTCTCACAAACACATTTACATAAATTTAAAAAAAAAAAAAAATACAATCCTAACGGACTGGACAAGCTAACGGGCTTTTGAAACTCAACGTCTAAAATCAACTCAATTTTGAAACGGGCTGAATATTTATGCCTGAGCCAGTCTATCAGGCCTAATACTCCAGCTTAAGCCCGGCATCAGGTGGTCTGGGCCCGAAGGCCCGACGGGCCAAACCACCCATTAACACCCTTATCCACTAAGGGCCTTTTTGGCCGGGCGAATCCCATGGTATTAGGAGGGATGGGATCAATTTTAAGGAAATTATGATGTCATCAGTGGATTGCTGAGAATCCCATGGGATGGACCAATCCCAAGACACGATCGGACGGTCTGTTTGGGACGCCACCTCTATCCCATGGGACGTGGGCCATATCCCAGGATCACGGACGTCTGGCCCGTTTGGTTATGTGTGGGATTGCAACAATCTCTCAGTTTACAATACATCCGCCCATTTGGGATTTCGCATGACAACCCAGGATTTGCACTTATACATGTATAAACCCACTGCTTCCAGCCATTGCCGTTGGGCAGTGCACTGTGGGCCCCATCATGATCATGTCCCATGATTCAGCTGGGATATAGGAAGACTTCAATGGTGGATAAAGCTCATCTCTATTTTTTCCCTCCACCTAGGGCACCTACACTTACTCAATAGTATTATGGGCCCCAAGAGCATTTCAAGAGTGATAGTAAAACCATACAATCAAAGATAAAAACCATACAATCAAAGATATAAAAAATAAAAAATAAAAATAAAAAAAATTGGGACAGAATTCATCATAGATCTACACCTGTAAACCAAGATATGAAATGAGAAAACATAAACCAAGTCAAGGTAGCATTTTGTGTTGCATTCAAAATACTGGGGAGCTGATGGACATGCAGAAGGGTAAAAATGCTATTATTAGATTTTTATAAGTGTCATGCCCCAAACTTAAAAACTGGGCTCATAAAATTTCCAGTTACCGAATAAGGCACCGACAACCTCCATAATACCCCATTCTCAGCTCCCGGCACCCATATACTGGGTTCCGATCCTGGGATCCTATAAGGAAGATTTTTTTTAGCATGAATTTGTTTCATAATAAGCATAACTATAAGCATAACCCACGAACAATAACCAAAACATCATCACAAAATCCACTATAATAAAAAACTTAAAGGTACAATGCGCACAAAGGAAAAATACAATGATAATAATAACAGAAACTCCTAAAGCTCAACTGCATGCTCTTGCTCCTACTAAGCTATGGCTATGTCTTAGTGTCACTTGCACGCGTCAATCGTGCATAAGCTTATAGAAAGCTTAGTGGGTGGTGAGAGTGTGTGCACAATATAAGCGTGCTCAGAATACAATATCAGAGTAATGCAGAATATGTTGGTAAGTCCATGAATACTATCAGCCGTACTAAAGATATGCGATGCAAAGTATGAATGTTATCAGTCATATCCAGGCCATACAATGCAAGGCGTGAATGATGTCAGTCATACCAAGGACATGTGATGCGAGATGCAACTCAAACATACTAATCCTCATCTGAATTCACATATAAATACAGCTAATCACTGGAGCATCAAATATCAGTACAGTTCTCACTCTAGATAATCATCGGGGTTTAGTACTGTAACGCCCTAAATTTTCAGGGGTAGAGTAGGAACTCAGCTCCCGAATTCTCGGGACATTACAAGTACACTCCAAATGACACTGCCCCTTCCCCAAGCGCACAGTCCAAGTGAGCGTAAGAAACCTCACTATCTGTCTGACGAATAGTCTGCCAATACCTATCCAACACGTTGATAGTGAACCCATTTATAAGCTGGACATACTCAGCCTAGCAATTGCCCCTACCCTCGGGCGGGTAAGGCCACACCCCCTTCCAACCGACCACGACATAGTGGGAGACGCGGCCTCCTGGTATTTGGCCCTCGTGGGCTCTTATATTCACTCGGTCTGGACATTGGAGTCATCCTCTGGTACCATTGGGTTTAAAAATTTTTACCCAGAGACAACTATGGTGCCCCGATGCTAATAATAGTATTTCTGTTATCCAATCTGGCCCTCCACAATGTGCCTGTGGAGGCCACGGACCTGATGTCGCTAGGGCGTATAGTAACAACATCACACAATGCAAGATGCATGAGTCATACAATCCAGTCATGTATCAATCATGTGCGTACCATGCACTCATGAGGGACAACATCGCCTATCAGTGAGTCTCGTAAATAACTTGCCAGAATGCATATGCAATGGTTAATCATATCTCATCACAAGCATGTAGATGATGCGTATGGGCATGTATCATGATATTATGTTAAGTATGCTCGCAATCGGCATCGATAACTGACCTATTGACAGGGCGAGGTCCATAGATGGACTCCAAGATTAAAACAATTCCTACTGGCTACCAATGGAGGGCCAACATTATGGGTTATCCAAATATGAATAGATGGGTCATGGATATATTAATGGGGCCTAATGATTTGGGTTGACCCAAAATAATGAGAATGGGCCTAACAAAGGCCTAAGGGAAGGTCATAATGTGGACATTTAACCATCATCGCCCATCAATGTGGACATTTAACCAACATTGCCCACATAGAGCCAAACGTATAGTGGGCCCATGGCCTCACACAAGGGCCTAATATACATCACCATGGGCCTCACTCAAGGGCCTAATACACATCACAATGTGCCTCACTCATGGGCCACATATACATCACATTGGGCCTCACTCATGGGCCTCATATACATCGCATTGGGCTACATCCCATGAGCCTCAAATATATCACAATGGGTCACATCCATGGGCCTCGAATACATCATAATGTGCCACATCTATGGGCCTCAAATATATCATAATGGGTCATATCTTATGGGCCTCAAATAAATCACAATGGGCCACATCCATGAGCCTCTCATATATCACATCGGGCCTCACTCATGGGCCTCATATAATCATATTGGGCCTCAACATATGGGCCAATATATATCACATCGGGCCTCATCAAATGAGCCCCAAATGCATCATATTGGGCCTCGCCAAATAGGCCACAAATACATCACCTGTGCCTCATCAAATGGGCCTCATATACATCATATTGGGGTGGGCCCTGCACATTCCAAATGGGCTCACCAGATGAACAACATGGATATGTAGCACATACATTAAGGTGGACCCCCCCATAATGTTTAATTTCCATCCAATCTGTTCACAAGATCACAAAGACTTCAATTAAGAGGGAAAACAAACTTCATATTAATCCAGAACTTCAATGATCCCAAACGGGTTTCAATGGTAGACGTTCAACCTTCCACTGATTTGCAGTGTGGCCCACTTGATAGACGGTGTGGATATAACATATACATCAATGGTGGGTCCCACCGTCCAGCCATCTAGGCAGTGTGGATAAGACCCATACATCAAGCAGGATTCTCGCCGTCCCAAGCAGTGGACTGTACGAATGCACCACATACATTTCAGCAGGCCCCACATGGCACCGTTCAGATGGACGGTGCTAATATAGAATACATACATTAAAGGTGGGTCCCATGTGTGGGGGGATGGCATGGATATAACATGTTCCACGTGTGGGCTGGATGGCATGGATATAACACGTCCCACGTGTAGGCTAGATGGCATGGATATAACACATACCATATGAGTAGGCTCATAGGACCATTAACATTTATACAGCAGCTATATAGTTGGTGTACACTAGCCAACCATCGTCTACGTAGGTGGGTCCCACGTGGGGCCACCAGATATACATACATACATACATACATACATACATACATACATATATATATAATTATATATTATTTTTAATTAAGATCTAGCGTCCAGGCCCTGGACGGCCTGGATGCAAGGCACATACATTGAGATGGGTCACACCATCCAGGAGGATGGACAGTGTGGATAAATCACATGCATCACAGTGGTCCCACGTGGGTGGGCCACACGTGTTAGGATCAAGCTGCTTCTTGTGTTTTCCCCTCAACAGGGTCTATCCAAGACCGATAACAAGTGGACAACAAGGTGGGCCTTAGTTTGGTCCACTTGGTTAGATGGCATGGATGAAATACATACATCATCAGTGAGTCATCAAACACAAAATGGAGAGAGAGAGAGAGAGAGTTGGCGTAGTAGAGGGACCCCGCCACTATGGGCCCCTCTTTGTTACAACACATACATCAAAATGGGTCCCATCACAAGTGGGCCTTACATCATAAAAATTAACGGTTGAGATCCCTATTCACCCAAGAAATGCAAGGTCTAGATGACCATTCACAATGGGAAAAATAAACATCATGATGGGGTCCATGGAGAATGGCACCATCATGGGATGATCTTATGAATCATGGTGGACCATTGACCTCACCTAAAGTCCAAAGCGAGATCCATACCATCAATCGATAGGCCCCACTTGGCCCATTATCAAAATACAATCTAATCCTACAAAAACACCAACAAATAGTCTTCTTCTTTAGCTCCTAAGCTTTCTCTTTAAGGGTGGATGATGAAGTTTGAAGGGTTAGATGGTGAGATGAGGGGGTAGGAAGTGGGCCTTGATCTTTTCTCTCCTTAGAGCTTTTCTCTCATGGAAGCTTAGGAAAATGGTGGAGAGAATGAGAGAGAAGAGAGTGTTATAAGAGAGATAGGATGGGAGGAATGGATGTTATAAGAAAGTGACATGGAGGGTATGGGCTTGGTTGAATTTTGGATGAGAGAGGGATGGGTGGAGAGAGAGAGTTAACTTTGGGTGAGGCTTGTGTAAGAGATGGATGTGTTGTGTACTTGACTTATGATTGATTGATTGATGTGAAAGTTGGTAGAGATTCTCTTAGGATTTGCAATGCGCAGCATTTTTCTCCAAATAAACACGGGCCGATAACTCGTGGCTTGGGTACCACATCGGCGCGCGAGATGCGGCATTGGAACTGAGGCGATGACGTGGTCGCTAGGGTACAATTTTCGAGTCAAGTCGACGTAGATATATAGGGTGTGACTTAGGGTCATGCGCAAATGCCGATTACAGGTCGCGGCTTGCCGGAATTCGACCAAGAGGATCGCGAAAGTCTAAGGAACGGTACGGTCTAGGATACAGGCCTTATAATAAGGCTGCAGCAAGAAGACTCAACACATTATGTCTACTAACATTCTTTGCAACAGTCTGATAGTAAAACCTTGACTCCCTTGACTTGAACTGATTCAATCAAAGATTTTAAAAAAAACCATACAATCAAAGATAAAAACCATACAACCTCTGATATAGGTTAAGATAGAAAAACCATACAATCAAAGATAAATAATAATAATAATAATAATAATAATAATAATAATAATAATCATTCACTTACACAACCTTTACAGCTAAAATTTAATAATGATAAGTAGCTCAAAGAAAAGAATGACAATGACAATCAAAAGTGCATAGAAACTCTCTTTAAAAGATGGGGCGGGATCATCAGTCGTCGTGGCCCTAGAAACCATGGCCTGGGTCATCTGATGGATAGACGAAGTTAATGAATGATGGATGTTAACCTCATCTTAATATGCGGCAACATGAACCGCATGAGATTCTGTGGCAGGCCGCGACTATACAGTAGTCCCACTGAAGTAACTCTCCTAACAGGAAACTGCTTCCCTTCAATTCTTGAATGCCCAATGTCTCCCACTGCTGAATCCCTCAATCTCCAGCCTAGCATCGTCCCACGTCAGATGAATGCTCGGTCGATGGCCCACGAAAACAACGTAGTACTTCTCTTTTGCTATCTTCATTGACATGTGCATTATTGGCATGAGATTAGTGCAGCAGAATAGGATTGCGTTTACTAATTACGGAAAATTATCCAATGATAAATAAAAATACAATCAGAGGATCTAAATTTCAATTAACTGATAGTACGTACTCTTCATCCATATGATGTGTGTGGCTCTATCTATCTTAATGTGCACAACAACACATGTGGAAGCACATATATGTTCACAACCCCAAGTGTAGGGTCGCGATGTAGTAATAATATTGATAAGACCGAGGTCAAATCCACAGGGACTAAACGTTGTATGTAATCTAAGAGTAACTAGAACTAGAACTATACGAAAATGTAATCTAAACCAAAGGATTTTTAAGAGGATAATGGTGAAATATTAAACTAAAGCTTGTAAAATTCAAAGGTTGGAAACTAGGGTGCCAAGGATCCACTTGTAGAGATCAAAGAGATCTATACCTAAATCATGAACACAACTAGATTTAGAGTCCCATCTTCATCCAATTAAAAGATATAACCTTAAAAATCAAATTTCAACCTCATTTGATCCAGTTTTCAAGAGATAAGAGGTATGAGAATTCGAATTGACTCCATCACAAAACCATGCCCATGAGACAAAGTAAACAACAGAATTTAATCAATCCACAACCAATCTGAGAAAGTTATGAACATTAGGAAGGGTTCCATCATCCAACCATGCCCAGGGGACAATGACGAACAACAGGATTTCCTAACTTCATAATCTCATTATGAAAAGAACATACCCAAAGCTATTGCAGATCCATTGTAATTTAAGTCACAACAGACCATTAAAAACTGAAAGTATATCCTATAATCAAACCGAAATCAAAGAAAATTCATCACATGAATCAAAGCCATAGAAAGAAACCCATCACGCTACAAGCTTCACCTCTTAACCCTAGCTAAGAGGTTTAGCTGATCATGATCATGATTAGCCAAAAATCTCTAAAAAAAATTAAAAAATCATAAACATCAATAGAAAGGAAGAAAGAAAGAAAAACTCTGAATGATGAAGCCATCCATGCTTTCTCTCTCTCTTCCTCCGCGTCCAAGCCTCCACAGCTACCCTGGATGATTTTCCTCCACGTTCTCTCTCTCCTTTTATAGCAAAAACGTAGGTCGCTGGGAGCTTTCGCAGCTAGCTACGTGCGCAACGAAAACACAGTGGGAGCTAAACTGCGTTTGGATGGGAGTTTTGGGACAACGGATCATCCCAAAACTCGTTCTAACTTCATGGCTGGGGTCATGGCCCCCTTTTGCAACTCTTGGACAGACCAGATCAGTGATCCGACCCTTCCCTTGATCACACAGTGGCCCGCAACGTTCGAAAGTGCGTTGCGCACGTACTTGCAAAGAAATTTACGACTGTGGACCCCACCTTTTATCCAGTGGTTTTTTTGAAGCAATACAAACTTAGAATACGCAATTGGACCTCCTCGTACGGGGTCAGAATATCAGGACGAAAATACCCCTCCTCTTGATGGAAACGGATTCGGTACTCCCCCTGCCACCAGCTAATGGCGGACGGTCGGCGTTCTGTGAGCCCCACCATGATGTATGCTTTTCATCCATGCCGTCCATATATTTTTCCACATCATTTTATGGTATGAGACCAAAAATGAGGTATATCCAAATCTCAAGTGTACCACATTACAGGAAACAGTGTTGAATGAGTGCTAACCACTAGAAACCATTAGAGGGCCATAAAAATTTTAGATGAACTTGATTTTTGTTTTTTCCCTTCATTTATGCCTGTATGAACTAATCAACAGATTAGATGTCAATTAAACAGTTCATTGGGCCTTAGGAGAAATTTAATTGTTAATATCCAATCAATATTATCTTCTTGTTGTGTGGTCCACCTGAGATTTATATCCCTCTCATTTTTTGGAACAAGGACTAAAATGAACTGAAAAAATGGATGAACGGAATGGATGAAACACATACATCATGGTGGGGCTCACAGACCACCGACCACAGCCATTGGCTGGTGGCAGGGTGAGTAGCCAATCCGTTTCCTTTCCGTTAATATATTATTCCCTTCTTTCACCCCTGTTGCTTTCACTCCCTTCTTAAAATAGCAGTCTTTCACTCCTTTTCAACGATAAACCAATGCATAGAGGTTATTCTTCTCATATTCCTCATCAAATCTTAGTGAATCATGTAGATATCATCATTGTACATTTGCCATTTTCTTTCTTGGCTAGGGTTACGTGAAATCCCACGAAGTGGCTGCATTTGCAATCCTTAAAAAGGTTGAAAATATTCCCTCACTCCAAAGCACCTCTCTTCAACCTACATTTGACCTGTACTACGGTAGTCGGTGGTACAGATATTTTTAAAAAATGCCCTGCTCATACAATTGCATTGCATGCGAAGTTCGGTCAATTCCATGTATTAGGCTTACTCAATTTCATGTATTAGGCTTAGTTAATTTTATGTGTTGATCGGTCCAATCCATGTGGAACTCACTCAATTCCATTTGAAGCTCACTCAATTCCATGTTAGAGCTCACTCGATCTCATGCTATGCTTGCTGAATTTCATGTTTACCCTACTCAATTTCATGCTAGGATCACTCAATTTAATGTTTGCCCAACTTAATTTCATGGTAGATAAGATAAGGTCAATTTAATGTTTGCCTCAATAAATTTCATGCCAGGATCACTCAATTTAATGTTTGCCAAGCTTAATTTCATGGTAGATAAGATAAGTTCAATTTAATGTTTGCCTCGATAAATTTCATGCTAGTATCGCTCAAGTTAATATTTGCCCAGCTCAATTTCATGATAGATAAGGTCAATTTAATGTTTGCCTCGATAAATTTCATGCTAGGATTACTCAATTTAATGTTTGCCTAGCTCAATATCATGTTATGCTCGCTCGATTTAATTTTTGCCCTGCTCAATATCATGCTATGCCGGCTCGATTTAATGTTTGCCCCGCTGAATATGATGTTATGCTCGCTCGATTTAATGTTTGCCCCACTGAATATCATACTATGCTCGCTCGATTTAATGTTTGCCCAGCTCAATATCATGCTATGCTCGCTCGAAATATCATTCGCCCAGCTCAATATCATGCGACGCTCGCTTGATTTAATGTTTGCTTGCATAGCTGAATTTATAGTTTGTCCCGCTCAATTTTCTGTTTGCCTTGTTCAATTTCTAGTTTGCCCGGCTGATTTTTTTAATATTCCCGTTGAATTTTGTAGTTTGCCCCACTCAATTTCTAGTTTGTCCAGCTCAATTTTCATGTTTGCCGGTTGATTTTCTAGTTTACCCCGCTGAGTTTCATGTTTGCCCCTCTCAATTCCATGTTTCCCCAGCTCAATTTCTAGTTTGCCCCACTCATATTTTCAATGTATGAGCTCTAGCTGTTTATTTGATGCTAGCTCAATGAATTTATTGATGGACTTATTTAATGCTAGCTACGGTCAATTTAATGCAAGTTTATGCGCATGTGTTAGGCTTAATCAATTTTATGCGTTAGGCTTATTGAATTTTATGCGTTGATGGGGATTACATACACTCGATTTAATGTTTGCTTGCATAACTTAATTAATAGTTTGCCCCACTTAATTCCATGTTATACTCGTTGAATTCCATTTCGCTCAATTTCATGTTTGCCCTGCTGAATCTCATGCTTACCCCCCCCCCCCCCCCCCCCCCCCCCCCCCCGGCTGAATTTCATATTTGCCCTACTCAATTTGTTCGTTGTCTCGCTAATTTTTCCTATTTGCCCTGCTCAATGTCATGTTAGATTGTCTTACTCATTTTAATAAAATACGATACAAAATCATTCGTAGAAGGCCAAATCCATACAAGCTCTGGTTGTTTACATGAAAATTTAATGCGTTGCTTACTCTTTATTTCCTTAAGCTTTGTATCATTCTCATCTATAAGGGAAAGCGAGTTTTCGGTCTTCTATTATTTAATTGAGTTTTGTCTTATGGGAAGCTTTCGTTGTTTAACGATTTATTAATAATTTGTCATTGTATTGAATTTTGCAGATAATGGCTATGAGAATCATCTGTTGCTATGGCGGGGAGTTAGAATGTGAAAACAAGCAATGGACGTACACGAGTGGAAGTACGAAAACTATTTCGCTAGATGTTGATACTACGTACGAGGAACTTCTATCCAGAATGTATAGGATTATTAAGAGAACACCAATAGATTGTGATATTCAGATGAAAATTTTGTATCCCTGCTCCAATAAATCAATCCCTCCAACCGTACTTGAGGATGACGATGATGTCAAAGTGTTCCTGGCAACACAGTTGGAGCATTCGAAAAAGTTCATCCCTTTAGTCATCGAGACAATCCAACACATTAATATGACAACACACGTTGACAGTGTGGCAGAAGAGCATGGTGTGGAATTTGAATATAAGCCAAATCCATTACAAGTAGTAGGAACAAATGATCACCTGTCCGAGCCGCCCCAAACATCAAAATTTGTGAGTACCCAAGTCTGCGGTGCACGTGACCTTACTTCATTTGTGATTACATGGCACCGCCTCTAGCAACAACAGCAGATCTGCCATCATCATCCACAGCCCGAAGATACATCAATCCTGAAAGCAACATTCCGCATCCAGACCTTCCCGAAACATCAAACTTCAACACCCGTCAAGTTCCTGTGCCGTTTGATGAAGCTACATTCACTAATGCAGCAATGTTGGAATATATGGATTCGTTGAGTGAATCGATCGAGATAGCCGTTGAGCAAACATTTAAGGACAAGAGTCGGTGTCAACATGTTTTGAGCCAATTTGCCCTTCAAAATAAATTTCAGTATAGGGTATTGTACTCAAATTCTAGGAGATTTACGGTTGTATGCTTCGAAGAAAGATGCGAATGGAGGGTTCATGCATCACGCGTGGGTGATTCAGGAATTTTCAAGATACGAACTTATACGCCAAATCACACGTGTGGCATGTCATGGATGAGGAGTGATCACCGACAAGCAAGCAGTAAGTTAGCATGTGATTTGGTTGTTAGCCGCATAGAGCAATGCCTAGGGTTGAGGCCACGTGATATTATCTTTTCCATGCAAGAGAAGTATAATATTGTTATCAGTTATAGGAAGGCGCGGGTAGCCAAGGAGCTTACAATCAATCAGGTGATGGGGTCTTATGAAGACTCCTACAATTAACTCCCCCTGTATTTACATGAATTGAGGACGGTCAACCCAGGGACAGTGACTGCCTTGTATGTTAACAAAGAAACTTTCAGGTTCGAAAGATGTTTTGTTGCGCTCGGACAATGCGTTAGAAGTTTTTAAAAATCATTTCGGAGGGTATTAGCCATTGACGGGACACACTTAAAGGAAAAATACAAGGGTGTTCTATTCATCGCCACGACCTTAGATGGGGACAATCATATATTTCCAGTTGCGTTTGGCATCGGGGAATCGGAGAACGGTAGCAGTTGGAATTGGTTCCTTACTTACCTTAGCGATGCAATAGGGTCTTTGGAGGATCTTGTGATTATATTCGATAGATATAAAGGTTTACTGAAAGAGGTACCCCATGTCTTTCCACGTGCAATTCATGGCTACTGTGCATATCATATCTACAGAAACTTGGTGGACACCTTTAAAGACAAGTCATTGGAGATGAACTTCTGGCGGGCAGTGAAGACATGTAGGGTGGCTGAATTCGAAAAATTAATGCATGATATCGAAATGGCCAACCCCGCAGTACATGCATAACTGACAGAAATCGGATACGAGAGATGAGCATCTTCACACTTTTCAGAAAAAAGATTCAACTTGGTTACTACAAACATATCCGAGTGTGTCAATGCCCTCTTTAAAGAAGCACGCGAATACCCCGTTACGAAGTTGATAAAAGGAGTTAGATTGAAGATACAGGAATTATTTTATAAGAGAAGAGAATCTGCGGCATCGTTTATAGGGCCATTGACACCATGGGCAGAGCAGCAGTTAAAGGATCTTTTGTATAAGGCACGAGATGTTCGCTGTCATCCAATTTCTCGAGATGAGTACTATGTTGTGGGAGATTATAATGATACAGTCAAGCTCAGTAAGTTATCGTGTACATGTCGCGAGTTTAGCGTGAAGGGGTATCCTTGTATGCATGTCTTGTCAGCATGTATAAACTACAATATCCCTCATTACTCATACTGTTCCCCATTCTACATGGTGCAAAATTACATAGCCACGTATAGCGAATCGGTGTACCCAGTACGTGACAAGAGTGAGTGGGAAGAAATTTCGATGGGCTTCAAGGAGTATTGTGCGCAAATTAAACCCTCAGGACAACGGAGGTCAGCTGGAAGACCAAAAAAGCTTAGAATTCCATCGTGTGGAGAAGAATCGAAAACAACAAAGTGTGGGCGATGCAAACAAACTGGGCATAATCGCCGGAAGTGCAAGTTTCCCATATCTGAAAAATAGCATACTTCGTAATTTCTTTTGTGTTTTGATGTATAGCATACTTTGTAATCTTGGTGGATGATGAATGAACTTTCTACTTTGTCCCCCTGTATTTTCAAATTGTCCCGCTAAGCTCGTCGAAAAGGAAAATGCACATGGAACTCAATGCAAGGCAATTGCCAAGATACTAGAATGAGAAAAACCAAAAACTGATGGTTGATAGACAAGAACTTCACAAGCATAGAAGGGAGACCCCTTGGCCCGCTCATTTTTATGAGAAATTCACTGAATTCCTAGTTTGCCCCACTCAATTTCATGTTTCCCCTACTGCGTTTCTTGTTTGGCCGCTTCAACTTTAAATGGCTACAAAGCAGGGCTGGACCACAGTTCCAAAGCACGATCAAAGGTGGAAGTGGCACCGGGAATAGAAGGATTATGCAACTAAGGATTGGAGCACATGCAAAAAGTCACACCAATAAGGTGAATTACATCCAAATGTGAGATCTGCTACAGAATTTGGACTGCAAACCAGCCTCTAGTGGCCACCAACTAGATGGTTAAGATAATCCAATGAGGTGTGACTTTTGATGCTCTATCCAAAATGGGCCACATGACTGCAATTGCCTAAATTGACTTAAATTACATGCACGGTGGATGAGTTGCAAACATTTAATAGACGATGGGAGAACACACGTGAGTATAGCATGTCACAAAAATGCCACCCACATTTTCATATTTCTACCAAAAGTGCAAGTGGGAGTTGTTGTGGAAGCAACAAAGTCAACAGAAGTCGCAAAAAAACAGGACTCAACATGTTGAAAGTTTCGAGAAATCAGGAAATTCCAAAGTGGGAGTAGTTCTCCAAGTAGAAAAATCTGTGTAACCATACCCCTATCATCATTCAACTATCATTCAAGATATTTCCATAACAGTAACGATGGTCGTAACAGCCACCTTTGTTACCTTTGCGATACGTGCTGTAGCGGCCGTTATGGTCCCCGTAACGACTGTTACGGGTCCCTTTTTTTCCATTGAAAAAAAAAACCTGAAATCCTGTATCGGCCCTGTAAGGGCCTGTTACGGGCCCGTTATGGCCTTTGCAGGGGGCATAACAGGCCGTTATGGGGGCTGTAAGCACATCATGCTACCAAAATTATATGGTGCGAAAAACAAGGTAACTGTTGTCTAATGAATTTGAGAATTTGACTTGCTATCCAAACAGGCACCCCATTTTTCGAATCCTATTTTCTACTGTGACTATGGAAATTATCAATGGGTAAACATTACGTTAACCATGGACTCCAAACAGAAACCATATATCCAAACACGCCCCAAGGGTGAAAGAGTAATGAACCAATTATTCTGTCACCAAATTTTCTAAGCATTCAATAATTAATTGCGTTGCTGCATTCGACACCCTTCTCAAAACACTTTACATTTTTGCCTAAAATCCATTATAGGAGACAAACCTTAACATTCACAATGTTCCACTCATTGGGCTTTTGCTGGAACCCTGTCATTAGAGGCTGCATACACAACTGGACCTCAAGACTTCAATTGCAGAACTAGAGGCTTTGAACTTTTAAGACAGTACCTACCTGGAATTTGTAGCGAATTCCACCAACTTGTTTTAAAGGGACCACTGTGCCGTCCATCCACAAGCCCCACATGAATTCTGGAATAACCCAATCAACCTCAAAGAAGCTGAGAAAAATGACTAAATGTACCACACTGCCTTACTCTGAATGAAAAGATGGTTACATATTAAGATTCCTTTTTACACATCAAACACCTGTTAACCGATGGCGCTTTCGAATGATATCAATTGTAAGGGTCTTGTTTAATGTATTGGACCACAAAAAAGCCTCGCAAGAGAAATATCAAAGGATCAACCAATGCATAGTTATCCTAAAGGGCGTGTTTGGATTTGTTGAAATGAAAGGTAGATACATCACGTGATATTCAAGCCACCAATGTCAGATATGCCAATCCAGTCGAGGAATACACTGACATGTGAAAACTTGCCTAAACTCTTTCTGTTGTAGAGATCATTTTCTCTATCATGCAACAAATCGGAGATGGAATCATGGTAAAGGTGTGAAGGTGGAATTGTGTCATTGTAATTACACATGTTTTCGATGAAAGAGTGATAATGGTCTGAAGGTTGATTTGGAAATCTTGTTTTCTTCAATGTACAAGCTTGTTGTTTTTGGATGTCTGCTACATGGTATTTTTATGCATATTACATGTAGAATGAAGTAGGAAAAAAGAAGAAGCATGTTGAGGTTGTTTCCAAGCCATCCATAGAGAACTAATCTGGATAATACTAGAAACTGAGTACTATGTCCATGATATATCATACATTCAACTGAAGAGTACATCAAAGTCCACCGGTGTGGGGTTGTCTATTAGTGATATTTCAAGGATTTTCATTCTATCTTTAGTAGTTTGGCTAATTGATGATACTGCGGCAGCGTGTGTCATATCTGCTTTGAAATACAATGTTTATAAATCCTTTCTCCATGGAAGTAGCAATGTAGAGAATCAGATGACCATTTGCACGTCATAGAAAGCACAGTGGAACTACGCGTTCATGGAATGAGTGTAGCTGAAATGAGGATTTTGACATCAAGGCATAGTTGCAGGACTGTCCCTCCCCCTTCCTAACTATTTATACTTGTTTACATTTTGAAATAAGTACTTCCCCACTCTCACATGCCCTTTAGGAGAACTATGCATTGGTTGAAAACAGGTGTATGCAATTTCTAAAACTAGGTGTATGCAAATTTTGAAAACATGAACCGAAGCATTCAAATTTTCCATGAAAAATATATAGCCAAGGCACTTTGGAGCAATGCAGATTAATTATCCTGAAGATGTGCCCCTTGCATTTTAGAACATGATAAGGCACTGTTTCTGTTTGGCATTTTTCCTTCACAAACATGGATGGAGCTATGAAGGGTAACATGGATGAGTTGCCAAACAGGTAACATGGATGAGTTGCCACAATGGCAATTTCACATCAAAATCTAGCCCATCAAAATGTTAGGGTGTTTTGCCTAGGAAGGGTGGCTACAAATTGTGAGCAAACCTTTTGTTGGAGGGATTTTCAGATCTTGCTAGCATACATATTAGCAAAGAACATTACAAACAAACCATAGATTCAAGAATTCCCAGCAAATATCACCCGAAACATAACTACATCCATACATTGTTCCCCTACATACCTAACCAGTAAAAAAAATATAAAGAACCCAACTACTAACTATTAAACTATTAGGTGGAAATTTCCCATTTCTTACAACCCACAAAACACAAAACACATAACCACAACCATGGCTTCACCCGAGACCTAATGGTCCTGTGAATCAGTCGGAGGTGGCGTTGCTCCATCCTTTTGGACGCAGCATAACACTTCCTTCAAGGTGCATAAGATCTTCTTATTTCATTGCTCTTGTTCGGTCACTTTGGTATTCATTTCAGTCCTAAAATCCGTTAATTCAGACCGAACCGATGTCAACTCCTCTTCCACCCAACTGAAGCGCTCATGTATAAGCGGGGGGGCCACAAAATCTTCGTCGATGTCTTCGTCATCGTCTTCCTCTTCCTCCTCTTCTTCTTCTTCCTCCTCTCCTTCTCCTCTTTCAACCTCTTATTCCTTGTTCAATTTCATCCTTTTAATAGAATTAATGTTAATAAAATTCTGCGGCTCAAGCCTCACATTGCAGATGAAACTAAACCCACAGTCCTTCGCCATCTTACAGACCAACCGTCCGAAGGGTAAGGATAGATTAGAATTGGTGGTGGCCGCCATCAATATATGCCACATTACAATAGATGGGTAGCAAACCTTCTTGCGAGTACCTACTAAATACAGAACCTCTAACATATACTATGTTAGTTGTGTATGATTACCCGATCTAGGATACACATTGTACATGAAGACAAGGTGGAGGAACCTGTAAATTAGAAGCATCTTTGTTACCTTCAAACAATTATCATCCTGTATCTAAGGCTTATTTTCACCACAAACAAGAATAGTCCTCTCCTCCTTGTACCTGGACATCTTCGAATCCTTATATGGAACAACCACTGTCCCACGTGGCACCCCAGAAATCCTCTTAATATCAGTAACACTAAAAGTTTTCAAGGAATTACCGATTAACACGTCGAAGGTCATTGACTGTAGACTTGGATTTTTAATTGAAGCGTAGAAATGTCGCACAGTATCGGCATCGGCATTGTTGTAGGGTGTGAAAATGGGATTCCACCCAAGTGAGGCAAGCCACTTGCGCTCTTGGGTATCGGCGAACAAGTCCTT
Organism: Magnolia sinica; assembly: GCF_029962835.1. NCBI lineage: Eukaryota > Viridiplantae > Streptophyta > Magnoliopsida > Magnoliales > Magnoliaceae > Magnolia > Magnolia sinica. Next base: position 59,234,355 of record NC_080589.1, on the reverse strand, counting down.
ATACACGTACCGCTCAAAGCATATCTTGCGTTTGGCGAATCTTCCAAAATCCACTGCTTGTTCTGTCGCGACTCCCCGACCGCGAGACGTTGACGAACCCGCCCAAGATGTGGATGGACCCTTTTGAGGTCCCAAGATAACTCTCTTCTCCTGGGAAGCTGCAACCGTTGGGGTTGGTGCTCCAATATCCTCCATTCGCTTGGAGCGACGATTGTATTGTTGTTCTTCTGTTTCCTGTGCACCACGCTTCTTAGCCATAAGGCTCACCATTAATGGGAGCAATAACCATGAAGAAACGAGAAGAAGGAAAGCCCCCATTGGAAATTATCAATGGGTTTTGTTTAGAATTTTGTAGATTTCGGTGGAATAAGATAGAAAAATAAAGAAAATGAAGAAAGTAAAAGTGGGTTTTGGGATTCGTATGGGAGTAAGGAAGGATTTGAGAAAAGGTTTAGAAAATAGGGAAGGATTGTTGGATTTGTGGAGGATTTGTAGAAAAATGAAGAAAAGAAGGATTTGAGAAAGGGTTTAGAAAATAGAAGGAAAGATTTTAGAGAATGGAATGAAAATGATGATAGGTTTAGGATTGTGGAAGAAGGGAATGTGTCTAGAAGATGAGAAGGTGTGTGGAAGAAGAGGAAGTGGGTTTTAGGCAATGGGTTTAGGATGATATAATGTGGGTTTCAACCGAGCTTCGAGCTTTGGGCCCGTTGTAAGGTGAAGGAATGCTCGAAACCGTCGACCGGCTACACACAGGACAGCAAGTTGGGGTCGACCGGGTCACCCATTACACAGCGATACGGGGTCGACCGAGTAGACCCGGTCGACCAGGTCAATGGCCATTACAGCCAGATGTGGTCGACCGGGTCAATGGCAGAAACAGCCAGATGGGGTCGACCGGGTCAAGTCACAACAGTGGCCCCCCCACTTCTATTGTGTTTTTAGTTTTTTTCCTTCACAATAGTCCTGATGGCATTTTTCTTTTTTGTCAACCTCACTTAGCAAAACCAAGTTTGAACTCATTTTGTCACCCATACTTAGCATGTAATGTTATTATCAGGCCCACACAGGCATTTCGTCGAACACAATACACATCAGTGGGTTTGCATATTTATATAATCCTCAAATATAACATATGTATAGCATTTTTACGGATATTTGGAAAGAGAAAACCCGATTAAATGCTTCAACCTAAGGTTTGGGTCAAGGGTCGTCAGAACCTATCCAACACACGAAGTTTATAAGGATAGTTGGAAAGAGAAAATCTAATTAACCTAGGATTTGGGTCAAGGGTCGGATCTCACCTCTTGGTTGATTCTAGCGAACAACAAAGGAGTTCTTAGCCTATGATTCTAGCGAGGCACATGCATGAATCATAGCCTAAGACTTTAGTACTGAATATTCCCCAAACGGTTTGTCTTCCAGTTCTCTTTGTGTTAGTTGTGTCAGGACACATGCATGCGGCCATAGCTACGGAAATTGGAAGAGAGCTCGAATTTGTTACCTTTTATCAGCCACACTTCGCATCTACTATGGTAGGACCGAGGTCTCCGGCGAATACACCCACACACACTCCGTCCATGTTGCTGGAATTATTGTAGGAGTGAGTGAAAGAGAGAGGGGTTAAAGGGTTTTATACCCTGGTTTTAGGTCAGTTGGCCCCAGCTTTCGCTAATTCATCCAAATGGCCTTGTTGGACCCAATTCCGGTCACCATTTCTCAATTAAGGGTCAGATTTGACTGCCCCACTGCAAGGACATATCTTCAATATTCAAAGTGTAAATTTAGGTGAAATCTGAAGGCCGAAATGCCCCAGTTCACTGTCCCAATTGGCAGGGCCATTTGTTTAAAAAACACAAGATTTTATTTCAGGGCTATAGCGATTTGCACTTTACAAGTGCCCACTGGTCGATGCAATTTGTTCATTTGTAGGTGCGGTCCGGTATCGTCGGTGATGTACCACAAGCCCAGTGAGCCCAATGACGGCCCATTCAGTCAGATTTTTTTGCCCTTCACTGGGCGATGCATAGCCTAAAAAGACAGTCGCCAAGTACAAATTGCACAGATCGGCTCTACGGCTCGTGTTTAACGGGGTAAAATGAAAGTTGGACGGTGCAAGTATGAAATAAGACTTATTAGATATTGTAGCTTCAACTGAATCACCAAACCATGCGTCATAGTTGAATAAATTGAAGACCCCAGAGTACTATTCATATTATCTTTTCAACGATCATATCATTCAAATCAGCGGGGCAAACTACAAAATTAGCGGGGAAAACTCGAAAATCAGTGGGGCAAACTACAAAATCAGCAGGGGAAACTGGAAAATCAGCGGGGCAAACTACAAAATCAGTGGAGGAAACTGGAAAATCAGGGGGGGAAACTATAAAATCAGCGGGGCAAACTAGAATATCAGCGAGGGACACTACAAAATCAGCAGGGTAAACTACAAAATCAGCAAGGGAAATTGGAAAATCAACGGGGCAAACTATAAAATCAGCGAGGGAAACTGGAAAATCAGCGGGGCAAACTACAAAATCAGTGGAGGAAACTAGAAAATCAATGGGGGAAACTATAAAATCAGCGGGGCAATCTACAAAATCAGCGGGGCAAACTACAAAATCAGCGAGGGAAACTGGAAAATCAGCGGGGCAAACTATAAAATCAGCGGGGAAAACTGGAAAATCAGCGGGTCTTTAATTTTCATGTTTATTTTCAAAGATGTATAGATGTATAAATGGCCTATTACCTTTGCGCATGACAGTTAAATGCGTGTTATCCTTTATCTTCGAAGATGTATAGATGGCCTGTTGTCTTCTATTTTTAGTAACTAGCCAAGGAAAACGTGCCTAAAGAAGACTTTAAGACTTTATTAAACTATGGAGGTGTCTTAAAAGAATACTTTATGGATCTTCTAAGGAATGCTTTGGATCATGCTCAAAAAGTTCATTCCAATAAGCACATTGCATTGATAGGTATGCGTCCTAAAATAAGACTTATTAGATGTTGTAGCTTCAACTAAATCACCAAACCATGCGTCACAGTTGAATAAACTGAAGACCCCAGAGTACTATTCATATTATCTTTTCAATGATCATATCATTCCAATCGGCGGGGCAAGCATGAAAATCACCGGGGCAAACTAGAATATCAGCGGGGGACACTACAAAATTAGTGGGGAAAACTACAAAATCAGCGGGGGAAACTGGAAAATCAGCGGGGCAAACTATAAAATCACCGAGGCAAACTAGAATATCAGCAGGGGATACTAGAAAATCAGCGAGGCAAACTTCAAAATCAGCGGGGGAAACTAAAAAATCAGCGGGGTAAACTATAAACTCAGTGGGGCAAACTACAAAATCAGTGGGAGATACTAGAAAATCAGCGGGGCAAACTACAAAATCAGCGGGGGAAACTGTAAAATCAGCGGGGCAAACTGCAAAATCAGTGAGACAAATAGTGATTTTGATGGGGACATGTAACTAGGTATGAATCATAACTTACATTTCCGGTGAATATGTAAAAAAATTTCAAAATATGTTATCCACCAAAATTACAAAGTATGCTATACATCAAAACTTACAAAGTATGGTATACATCATAACTTACAATGTACATTCAACGATGTATATAATATAATGTATACAACATATTTCCAAAATTCATCTCATGCCTTGGACAAATATCATCTACAAACTAGAGACAAGCAATCATATGCTATTGACTTCCTCCAAACGGCGGTGAATTTTTGCATGTCTATTCCCGCCAAGGTGACACCGCTACACAAAATATCAATGTATTTCATTACAAATATGCCACAGTCATAACCATTGTCCCGCTTCGGCGCATATTCATCGACTTTGACAGTCCACTTCTTCCCTTTAAGCGTAGTGCTGTCTCCAGTGGCATGGAAGAGGATGAGGAGTGCATCAGTCATCCTCTGTCTCTTCTACCTCATGTGCGGATAGTATCCTGAAAGGATCCATCTATAGAGGAAATGGTATAGGAGAAGTTGCAAAAGCCGTTACTTGCTCGGGTTCGGGAACCGCCGGAGGGGTTGTATCGAATGCAGACAGGGACAAGTACGGAGAAATCTTGTAATATGATGGCTTCGGTATCCTTTCGGTTCTCTTTTCATAAACAGGATGAGAAGTGGATGCATTCAATACATTAGTTATGTGGGACCCACTGCTATCCTACGTGTAGGCCCCACTAGGAAGAATGTGTTTTATCTTCATGGCCCATTGTTTGGGTGGTGGGGCCCACCATGATGCATGTGTTGTATCCATACCGTCCAACTACCTGTGATATCATTTTATGGCATGAGCAAAAGAACGGGTCAAATCTAAAGTTCAAGTGAACTCCACCATTTAAATAGTGGACAATGACATCCACCGTTCGAACTTCTAAGGGCCACGGTAGTTTCCAATTAAGCTAATAATTGTTTTCATATCATCTATCTCTATGTTATCTTATGAATAGGTTGGGTCTCAAAATACATAAGGGTGGGCCCAATTTGATAAACATTTCGCCCATTGGTGTGGCCAATTTGATATACATTAGCTTTGACATTACTATACGATTGCACGTCTAGGTGCCCATGTCCAAGTTCTTTATCTTCAATATCATTTACTTCCCCTCGCTTCCTCAACTCCTCACCCTCCTCCTCTATCACAAAACATCCCCTCCGTGTATGACTACATTCCTTCTCCTTAATAAACTCTTCTCTCTCATTCACTAACTTTTCCTATTTTTTGTTGTGCATGTTCCATTGTTTTAATTTCCTATTTTCTTGATGTGTGTATGTGTAAAGAGACAATTTCGGCCGATATGGATCCTATAATCTGATACGCCCAGTATCGTATCATTTTAGGGCCTGGCTGATATAGTCACTGCATTATTTAAAACCTTGCTCAGAAGTCAGAAATCCTTCTTTATCATTTGAAGCAGCAATCTGGTGATGTGCTAGCCTGACACTCATGGAAACTTCATTGTCCAACATTACCCAATTGGACCTCCATACTCCATGGAGTACTAATCAAGTGATAAAATGGATGTTATTTACTTCGGTCATAGGGTTAGCTGGTGGAATGTGTTTGGTTTTGGTTTAATGGAGCTAACAGAGTTGAGTTAACTCCAGTGTCTCTCCATTGCCTAATCTCTAATAAACTCAACCAATCATCGTGGCTCTTACTTACGTTTATGCTTTAGCCCCAATCCTTCCATCCCATTCATCCATCATCACTTTCAAATATCAGCGGGGGAAACTAGGAAATGAGCGGGGCAAAGTAGAAAATCAGCGAGGGATACTAGAAAATCAGCGGGGGAAACTAGAAAATCAGCGGGGCAAACTAGAAAATCAACGGGGGAAACTGGAAAATTAGCAGGGCAAACTAGAAGATCAGCGGGGCAAATAAAAAAATCAGTGGGGTAAACATGAAAATGAGCGAGGGAAACATGAAAATCAGCAGGGCAAACTAGAAAATCAGCGGGGCAAACTAGAAAATTAGTGGGGGAAACATGAAAATCAGTGGGGCAAACTAGAAAATCAGTGAGGCAAGCATAAAAATGAGCAAGGCAAGCATGAAAATGACCGGGTCAAGCATAGCAACATTGAACTTGATCGATAAGCATAGCGAGGCAAACAAAAAATATAGTGAGACAAAGTATAAAGTTCATTTCATCATCTACCAAAATTACAAAGTATGCTTTACATCATAACTTACAATTCCGGCGAATATGCAAAATTTTTTCAAAGTATGCTATCCACCAAAATTACAAAGTATGCTATACATCAAAACTTACAAAGTATGGTATACATCATAACTTACAATGTACATTTAACGATGTATATAATACAATGTATACAACATATTTCCAAAATTCATCCCATGCCCTGGACAAATATCATCTACAAACTAGAGATAAGCAATCATATGCTATTGACTTCCTCCAAACGGCGGTGAATTTTTGCATGTCTATTCCCGCCAAGGTGACACCGCTACACAAAATATCGATGTATTTCATTACGAATATGCCACAGTCATAACCATTGTCCTGCTTCAGCGCATATTCATCGACTCTGACTGTCCACTTCTTCCCTTCAAGCGCAGTGCTGTTTCCAGTGGCATGGAAGAAGATGGGGAGTGCATCAGTCATCTTCTTCATCTTTTGCTTGTACTTCGGCAATAAATTGGTGCACAAGCTATCCACAACAATAATTTCTCTTGCTCTAGGATAGATGACTAGCAGAAACCAATGTGAATTTTCATAATTTATGGGCGTGTAGACTTGTTCATGATTCACAAAATAATATCTTAGTCAAACATGATAGAAGATATAACAGTAAGAGATGATGTTCTGTGACAAGTGCATTACCCATTCATAACACCAAATTGCTTTGGCGTATGGTTTATCTTACTGCTTGGCAATTGTGTAGGCCATACCCATCTGACCTAATAGCTTGGCCTGTTCTGAAGCGATTTAGAGGCCTGGTATGCAATCAAAATAGGCAAACACCCCTCAAGGCTTTGCTGTTACAAACATAATGAAAGTTCACATCATATAAGAAAATCAAATTTTCAAATAGATTACAGATTAGCGCAATAAACAGTTACCGTAAAATACGTAGGACAGAACTTACAATCTTGAGGATATGCTATTGAAAGGTCGTTATGCCTTTTCTCAAGAAACTCGATGTATGTGTCGATAGCCTAATCAATAGGATAGTATGATTTAGTCATAGATTAATATAACACATAATTATATGTCAATCAATGCATATCGAGAATAAATTAGTAATGCTTACCTCGCTATCAACCCATGTATCCTTCAGCCATATTGTACTAAACCATTTTCCTGCTGTCATGGCCTTGTTTGCTTTGTGCTAGTCCTCTACCTCTTCTACCTCATGTGCGGATAGTATCCTGAAAGGATCCATCTGTAGAGGAAATGGAATCGGAGAAGTTGTAGAAGTTGTTACTTGCTCAGGTTCAGGAACTGCCGCAGGGGTTGTATCGAATGTAGACAGGGACAAGTACGGAGAAATCTTGTAATATGATGGCTTCAGTATCCTTTTGGTTCTCCTTTCATAAACAGGATGAGAAGTGGATACATTCAATACATTAGCTTTGACATTACTATACGATTGCACATCTAGGTCCTCATGTCCAAGTTCTTTATCTTCAATATCATTTACTTCCCCTCTCTTCCTCAACTCCTCACCCTCCTCCATCACAAAACATTCCCTCTGTGTACGACTACATTCCTTCTCCTTAATAAACTCCTCCCTCTCATTCACTAACTTTTCCTTGTCCTCAAAAAATAAATCCTTCTCCCTCTTTAATTGTTCTTTCTCATTCAGCAACCTCTCCCTCTCAGCAAACATTGCATCTTTCCTTCTCATCTCTTCCCTCTCTTTTCTCAATTCGTCCCTCTCCTTCTTTAACTCTTCCCTCTCAATTCGAAATTCCTCCATAAAAACAACATTCTTCATAATACCCCCCCTCGGTCCCTCTCCTTCCATGCCTTTCTCATCGTTATCATCTGACTCATCCTCATGATCAGTCTCATTACCCTCATCATCATTATCTTCCTGGGTCTCGGTAAGCTACAAGATGTATAGATGGATATGTAAGAGTAAGGATAACTTTACAATGACAGAAAATTATAGTTCATTTTTCATGACATCTCACCTGGAAACTGTCACGCATAGAGCGAAAGGCATCCGTTTCCCATTCTCGTAGAGTTGGCTCTAATTTCATTACTACTAATGTCTGGAAAAGAACAAAGAGTAATGTTAAATAATTAAGCGTATACGTCAACTTAAGCAAAGTAAATGCCGGAGATATATAAACTTATAGCTTTACTCTCGAAAATAGCATTTATTCTGTTATACCTCCAACATTTCCAGCCTCAGTATTGAATGAACCGTGGAATTTGATGGGGAACATATGAAACAATACACACTTGTAGGGCCAAAAATGTCTCTACTGCCCATACCTGTTAGAATGAAATTGTATATGGTTAAAAATCTATAATTGAATATAGAAGGAAAACATATAGAAAATAAAAGGTGTTCTTACTTGTAGGGGAAGGACGCAACCACATATAGTGTACCGAGAGGACCTTGATGTGGCAACAGTAGATTCGATTCCTTGCAATATTGTATAGTATCCCAGACTACCCCAGGGATACATATTGAAATCATCTAACGAGTCCATCAGGTGAATATAATCCAAGTTGCACATGGTTTTCGGTTTGGTTCCCCTAAGAAAGCACTCTACAACTAGAAGTAGGGCAACCTTCACGATGTCCTCATGCTTTTTGGTGTCAACTAATCTCTCAAACACATCCATTAGGTGCTTCTTTAAGACTGGATATTCTTTGAAGTATTTATCTCTTAGTGTACTCGTAGTGCAGCGATTCTTTGGTACAGTAAGATCTCCAATCTTAAAACCGGTAATGAGGGTGAAGTCCATCTCCGAAAACTGCAATCGCCTCCTCCTGATCTCAAATACTGAATCACATTTGTATCTTAGTAAAAGAATGTAAAATATATCTCCTATAAATCTAAAGGATGTAACATGCAATAGAAACGAGAAGGGGGATTGCCTAAACAGATTTAGGTGACTATTGTGCTTTTCCACTCCAGCCTTCACCTTGTCAAACCACCATGTCAGTGTACACTTAGATGTTGGGTTGGAGATTACGGCAGAATATTCATCGCCTGCAGAAATGAATTGAAAAACATATCAAACATAAAATTCACAAGATAAACATAGTATACAAAATTGGAATCATTTCTGAAAACAATGTAGCATTTCATTAATTTGAACAAGCTTCATATGAAATATAAATAGAAAATAAGCAAGAAAATATCAAAAATTGTACAGAGACAAACCATCAACATAAGCTATACATTGATCAGAGCTAACAAGAAATTGGAAATTGAACAGGGCAAGCTGGACATTTTACCAAGTTCAACGTTGGCCAAATTAGTGAACATTTATAGTAGTAGTATCAACAAGAAGATGTTATTTGTAACTAATTTTATAGTTGGTGAATTGGTCATATTTTCTTCTTCAAGAGAGTTGTCATCTTTAAAGAGGCACGCCTAAACCCTTTTATGAAAACATAATAGTCAGCGGGGAAAGCATGAAATTCAATGGGGAAAACATGAAATTGAGGAGGGCAAACTAGATAATCAGCGGAGCAAACTACAGATTCAGCAGGACAAATCATTAAAATCAGCGGGGCAAATTAGAAAATCAGCGGAGAAAATTAGAAGATCAGTGGGGCAAACTAGGAAATCAGCGGGGCAAACTGAAAAATCAACGGGGCAAACATAAAAATGAGCGGGGAAAACTTAACAAATAATTTCCTAGCTTGAGCCGAAAAATCTAAACATATCCAATGTTGAAATGGACCACACCACATGAAATTTTGAATTGAACTTTTAGTGTTGATCATTTCTTAGGGGCCACAGAAGTTTTGGTTCAAGATTAATAATTGTGTATTCTATTAATCCATATCTGTATGATCTTATGAATAGGTTTGATAACAAACAAACATCACTGTTGGGCCGACTATGGTTTCGACGGTAGAAATCATTACACCCACTATTTCCCATGGTATGATCCACTTGATCTTTTGATGTGCTTCAATTTGGGGGCTAAACCCCTTAAAATAAATGAAAAAATGGATGGACGGTGTGGATATATTACATACATTCATTGTGGGCCCAACTGAGTTTACATAGTACATTGGGAACGTACTAACTCAGTACGCAATCCGATTACGCTTGCTACGCCCCATAATGGTGTTTTATTTGTAATACATCATGTTCATCGGATTATGTAATACCCATCCATTTTCATCGCAATATGTATGCACCAAAACCCCATATGTGGAAGGGAACGTAGACATTAAGGGAGGAAACCTAGACATTCAGCGGGACAAACATGAAATTGAACGGAATAAACATGAAATTCAGCGGGGGAGACATTAAAGTCAGCGGGGAAAACATGAAATTCAGTGGGGAAAACATGAAATTGAGGACGGCAAACTAGATAATCAGCGGGGTAAACTACAGATTCAGCAGGATAAATCATTAAAATCAGCGGGGCAAACTGGAAAATCAGCTGGGGAAAGTAGACGATCAGCGGGGCAAACTGGAAAATCAGCAGGGGAAATTGAAAAATCAGCGGGGCAAACTAGAAAATCAGCGGGGCAAACTGAAAAATCAACGGGGCAAACATGAAAATCAGTAAGGCAAACTTAACAAATAAGTAAACTCAGCGGGGGAGACATTAAAGTCAGCGGGGAAAACATGAAATTTAGTGGGGAAAACATGAAATTGATCGGGGGAAACTTGATATGCAGCGAGGTAAACATGAGATTTGGCAGGGAAAATCATTAAATTCAACGGGGTAAACTGAAAAATCAGTGGGGGAAACTAGAAGATCAACGGGGCAAACAAGGAAATCAGCGGGGCAAACTGGAAAATTAGCGGGGCAAACTAGAAAATTAGCGGGAAAAACTAGAAAATTAGCAGGAAAAACTGAAAAATCAGCGGGGCAAACATAAAATCAGCGGGACAAACTTAACAAATAATTTCGTGGCTTGAGCTGAAAAATCTAAACATATCCAATGTTGAAATGGACTACACCACATGAAATTTTGAATTGAACTTCTAATGTTGATCATTTCTTAAGGGCCACAGAAGTTTTGGATCAAGCTTATAATTGTGTTTTCTATTAATCCATATATGTATGATCTTATAAATAGGTTTGATAACAAACAAACATCACTGTTGGGCCGACTATGGTTTCGGTGGTGGAAATCATTATGCCCACTGTTTCCCGTGGTATGATCCATCTGATCTTTTGATATGCTTCAATTTGGGGCTCAACCACTTAAAATAGATGGAAAAACGGATGGACGGCATGGATAATAAATTCAATGTGGGCCCAACTGAGTTTAAAACATAAAAGGTGGGGTCCTTACTCTTGCTCGGGTGGTAAACTCTCAGGAGTTTCAACTCCCGGTCAAGAGTTCGAGTGCTATAGGTGGTGAAATTCCACCAGTGTGAGTGTGTGGGGGTGTGTGTGCAGGATAAGTGTGTGCGGTGTGTGTCTGTGTGTAATAATAATTAAATAATATATATATATACCTGTCTTGTGTGCTTTCTTCGCTGGACCCACCATTTCAAGAAGAAAAGACAAAATGCTGATATGGGGCTGACAAAAAGGGTGTTTCTTTTAGTCTTTCTACCGAAAATGCAGTGAGGAAATGGGGGGTGAAAGTAGCGGCAGGGAAAGTGGCAGTGGAAAGGGAGAGGAAAAGCAGAGAGAGGAAATGGAGAGGAAGAGCCGTTTCCGTCAGGAGGAGGGGTATTTTCATCCTGATATTCCGACTCCATACGAGGAGGTCCAACTGCGTCTTCTAAGTTTGTATTGCTTCAAAAAAACCGCTGGATAAAAGATGGGGTCCACAGTCATAAATTTCTCGTACTTGCGTATGGACTTGTGCTGGGATGTGCGGTGGGCCCCATAGTGATGTTTTTAGTGAAATCCACCCCATCCAATGAATTCTTGGCGAAAAACGGTCGGGCAACGATATTTTTTCTTAGGTTTGGTGTGGTCCACTATTTCTTTGTTCCCGCCATCCATCTTGCATTGGGATGAAATTCTAGCGCGTACACGTGCATGGATGCACATGGAGAGCATAATTGTGGTCGTCGACCTCCCCTGGATTGAATGGACGGTTTCGATCATCCATCAGGATGAAGAAGGTGTGTCACTGAGATCATACGCAAATCCTCTAACGTCCGTTCGCAGCATCGAACGGATTTTTTATACGTTTTAAAAACGAGTCGGGTCAGCGCCCGCTGATTGACTTGCATTGTTCAGTGCATGGCGAGTGCACAACCTCTATGCACTCCCACTTAAGTAAAGTGGGTCCCACATTTATGTTTTTGATAAATCCACACCATTCATCTACCTTCCCATCATATTTAAAGGGTTGAGTCCAAAATTGAGGCATATCCAGAGATCAGGTGGGCCCCAAATCAGTGATTTATAACTAATCTTGTCCATTGGACCACTTCTACAAAGATCCAATGGTTGAAACTTTATGTGTACATTTACTTTATGATCCTCAGGCCAGGAATAAATTTTCAAGCCAAACGGATGGTAGAAACCCTGTGATCTTGCATTTAGGATGACTTTCAAGCCCCTTTACCTCCGATCACTTGATTTTTTTCGTAATTTTGGCATGTGAATTCTTCAATTTTGGTCCCCTAAGATCCATCCCTTGCCCTAGTGATTCTTGAGCATCAAATCCATGCCTTTAGCACCCTTTTTTAGTCTAAGCTCTTAAATTCACCTTGCAACACAAACACAATTAAAATAAGCGTTAAGCATTATTATGTACGTAAAACCAAGCAATAAATGGGGTCTAATATGCAATATTTGACCCTCAACAATATATAAAATATATTAAAGCACAAAAGTAAAGTATTCTCACACCATTCAATTTGGTATACAGTGTATACCAATTGTATATATCCAAAAAATCAAGAAAATAAAATTTTAAAAAAAAACAGTCACCAATGAATAAAAAAGTTATTACGTTCCCACAAAATAACAGATCAAATGAACAATGGGTAACAGCATGTCAGACCGACCCAACTCCTGCATCACCAAAGTTCTCGTGGAGTGTACTCTTCAACCACTAGACACGCCTCTCGGGTCGGAGACTTACAAAGAACGATGTCAACTTCTCATCCCTACTCAACACCAGACCAACTTCGATAAACTCTGAGTTGGTCAACCCTTGCACCTCTTTAAGAACATCAAGTACCTTACTAGTACGATTGACCACTTTGCCTAGGCCAAAATCATGCATAGCCTCTGCAACGGTATTGAGAGAGATGCCAAGTACATCACAGGGATAAAGAGGCCGCATAATTTCTTTGAAGCGGTCTCACCTCGGCTACAATCAAAATCAAAAGTTTGAGTAGGAGTGACATGAGATCCGCGTCTTTCCATCGATGGAGTCTCCGAGGAAAAATTTTCGCCTGACGAGTCCACTACGTGGTCCTTTGAGAGGTTAATGGTATCATCAAGATCATCTTCAGCGTCTCTCCAGGGCTCATTGAGATCTCGCTAAATCAGAGAGGATAATGTGGCCATATTCATACTTCCTTGCACATATCATCCCGTTGCCTGATCAGATCCGACGATAACCACAAGGTCATCCATTCTATCAATTCTTTTCCTGTGGAGTCTTTCAGCACGCGGGTGAGACTGCAACTGTAAAATAAAGTTATAAGTTAGAAAAAAATATATTTAATAGATGGGTTTGTGAAGGTGTTTTGGAAGATATACTTATATAAATCATACCCTAAGGTATTCCTCCCAGACCTCATCAGGGGCTGTAACCACCATACGCTCATTATCCCATCCAAACCCACTGGCTACCAACATGTCCTGCATGGCAACATATTTGCACTTGTAATACCTCAGCCGCTTTTGTACATTCTGTTAGTTGATGGATATGTCCGTATGCTTCACGACCTCTTCTGTCGTTGCTTGGTAGGCTTCTCTCTTGAAACCATTATCCGCCTTACATCCCAAAGTAACTTGTTCTAGTAGCGTGTCGAAAAGAACTTGATCCATTTTTACACTCCATTTGATTTTAGTCGCTTGAGATAGAGGCTCGGTGAGGGATTTGACGGTCTTACCATGTAGCGAACTTCGAGTTGGCATCACAGGTGTCCTAATCGGTGATGGCTTCGGTGTCGATCTATCATTAGACCTTAGGTCTGCCATGTCACCTATGCATGAAGCATGTGTCAAGTACATATCAATTGCATTTAATGTCAACCTTTTTGTGAGACATAGAACATTGTTGATCAGAAATATAGTTCATACATTTGCAAATTACGCAAAATTCCATAATTAAGTATTTAATATTACGAGCACCTAAGTATTGTCCAGTCAACATGTAAAATTGTAAATTATAAATAAAAGTAAATTGACTATCTACTCATACTGTTCTGGTGCGCATCTGCCCACATTCGAGAAGCAATATCATCCCACACTCGAATCCAAGCATCCTTTTCTTGCTGAGTAACATGTAGCAACCATTGTCTCTCGTCATTCATTGACTCCTCATGCAGTGTTGGGTTACTCTCCTCTACAGGAAAAGATATATCAGCATCTTGTGAATCGTGACGAGACTCATGTCTGGTTCGTATGAAATTGTATAACACACAACACGCTACAACAATTTTCACTTGTGTGTGTAACTCATACTGAATGATCATCTTCAATATGGGAAATCTATTTTTCATTACACCAAAATAATGCTCGATTGCATTGCATAATTGTGCATGTTGGTAATTAAACAGCTCCTTCATATTCGTAGGCGCTCTCCTGGTTCGATTCTCTTGTAAGTGGTATCGCATGGCCCAATATGGAGCCATAAAACTAGGTGAATACGCATATCAAGCGTCAACAATATAATATTTTCCTAGATAGTTGAATCAATGTTCCATTAAATGGACACTTAAATATTTCAAAAGTATTAAATGGATGAGCAATCTTTGAAAATCTAACCAGTACCATGCGGAACATATAATGGATCATCAGTTTGGGTCAGAGCATTATGTAGCACCCTTGCATCTGAAGCTGAACCCTCTCAACCGACCAATACATATAGAAAATTCATGTCAAATGAACATGTCGCAAGTACATTTTGTGAGAGGAATCCTTTTCGATTGTGGAAGCTTGCATGATCTGTTGCTTGGACCTGAGCAGGTATGTGTATCCCGTCAATTGCACCAACACAATCCTAAATGCATTTCATCAAATTTCTTTTAGGGTCGAACTTGTTATTAAGGGAATAAGAATAACAACGTAAAATACATTGGCTATCAATGAAAATGATACCTGAAAGTATGGAGTCCAACTGATATTTCTTTGAATCTTAAAGGGTGTTTCTGATCCTGACTGTTTAACAAACTCCAGGTATAATGATACAATCGCATCTAATACATGGTTAAAGTGACGGCTAACGGTTTTGCTAGATCAAATAAATTTGTGCCCTATGACCCGATTGCGAACATTATGGCCCACAATGTAGAGGAACATAACCATCTGTTCTTCTAGACTCACATTACGAGTGTCGCGCAGATGTTTCTTCTCGCGAAATGTAGTACACAACTCAAAGAAAGCATCTCGACTCATCCTGAGTTGAGCTAGACAATCCACGTCTGTCGCCCAAATGATAGAGTTGATGAACCTCGCCCGCTTATCATCTCCATGTTGCGCCAGTTGTCTGAGAAGTATACGTGATAGTATTCCCCTACAGATGTTGCGCAAGCTGCAATCGCTTGCATGACAACACTCCGTTTCATCTCTTCTTCGACATCATTATCCATTCTAGATCCAACTATGCACCTACACTTGAGGGATTTTGAATAGATAAAACACTTACAGCATGTTGGCCCATATATTGCTGCCTGGACGGATTTCTATGCCAATGAAATGACAACAATTAAACTAATTGGATCTTTATTCTATTTTCAAAGGGTTTCAAATTTTTCTATAATGTCTTTTAGATCCAAAGCTCCAGTGGACCCCCATCAAAGAAAAGCAGTGGGAGAGTGACACTCACCATTAAAATCTTCTAAGGGCCACAAAAGTTTTTGATCAAGTTGATATTTAAAGGTGGGCATCGGACCGAGTCGGATCAGATTGGGTCTAACTTGATTCGGTCCAAAATCTAGTTGGGCTAACCCGAATTCGATCCGATCCAAGTCTGAGTCCGAGACATACGATCCGATCCGATCCGACACACAGTTGGCATGACCTGAACCGAGTCCGACTCGGTCAAAGAACCCGAGTCGGATCAGGTTGGGTGCAATTTGGATTAACTTTTTTAACGGTAAAATCATTATCCTCGTTGCTATTTTCGGTGTGGTCCATTTGAGCTTTAGATATGATTCAATTTTTTTCCAAATGATCTAAAATGATCATGAAAAATGGATAAACAGTATGGATATAATAAATACATCATTGTGGGGCCCATCTAACGTTGATATCATTTGAGCCATTCGTGAGCTCGAGGCGTTACAACTGTGAACGTGCTGTGCACGAAAGCTGTAAGCCTGTAACGTGTTGTTCAAGAAAACACTAAAGTTAGCAAGTTATGAAAATCTGATCATGGGATATATGTTATATCCAAACCGTCCATCCATTTGGTGATTTCTTTTTAAAGCTTGAGACGAAAATTAAGATAGATCTAACTATCAAGTGGACCACACTGGAAAAATCATTCTCAGTTGCTATTTGTGTTGTGGTCCAGATGATCTTTGGATATGATTTATTTTTTGGATAATACTCTATAATAATCTCTAAAACTATATGAACGATGTAGATATAATAAATACATCACTATAGGGCCCATATAACTTTGATCTCTTTTGCACCGTTCGTATAACTCGGAGCTCGAGGAGCATCAGTGCTCGTCTTCGCACGACATGTGTGCTAATGAAAATAGGTCTGATCATGGGATATGTGTTATATCCAAACCGTCCATCCATTTGGAGAGCTCGTTTTAAGGCTTGAGACGAAAAGTAAGATAGATCTGACTATCATGTGGACCACACTAGAAAAATCATTCTCAGCTGCTATTTGTGGTGTGGTCTAGATGATCTTTGGATATGATTTATTTTTTGGATAATACTCCATAATGATCTCTAAAACCATATGAACGGTGTAGATATAACAAATACATCACTGTGGCCCGATCTCCTTTGAACCGTTCGTACAACTCGGAGCTCGAGGAGCATTAGTGCTCTATCAATCCATCACTTCCCTTCACCAATGGCTAGTCCTAGACATTTATGCTTCATTGTACCATTACTTATGGAATGCATGTGAGTTTGATGTAAGGACACCCACATGGGCATTTTGTTTTCTACTTGGGCATGATGCTTTAATACTCTGGCGAGTTTAATACTCGGTAAACGTGCATGTTGAAGTTAATAACAGATCACACATGCTCAAATCATGGGACAATGGATGGGTCATGACCCAAGAATGTTTTGGAATTGGTATTTGTAGTTGGCTGATTGGTTGATATTAGTGGACGATCCACTAATCAGAGGTCAGGATCATCTGATTGATCTGATTTTGGGATTGTGTTCCATCTATTGAGAGTCTCGATATTTAGTTGGTTGGATTCAAGGTACAAATGTTTCACGTGTACAGTTTATGTGTGCATGTGTATGGAACATTACAAGCTTGTAGTGTATCAGATAACTTCTTTTGGAAGCATCTCCAAAGGGCTGTAACCCAAGATTGCAACGTACTAAACTACTCGTCTTCACACGCCACGTGCCTATAGCTATAGCCTACAAGCTACGCCACAGGACGCGGATTGCATACTACCCTCGCCTGTCCCTAGCTCCGAACGGGCAGTTCTGTGGGCGGGCCCACCGTGATGTATCTGTACATCCAAAACATCTATCTCTTTCCTAAGATTATTTTAAGACATCAAAACAAAAATCAGGCAGATCCAACGATCAAATGAATCACACGAAGGAATATTTCTTATTATTATGGTACACAAAGGAATATTTCTTATTATGCTTAGTAAACTCTGTTAGGGCCCACCGTGAATGCATTTGGTTCATCCACGTCGTTCATTAGTTTTTCTAGATCATTTTAGTGATTAAACCCAAAATTGATGCATATCCAAAGCTCAAGTGGACCATACCATAGGAAAAAGGTAGAATTATTGATAAGAACCACTCTGGATCGGGTCTGGTCGGGTCGGTCCGGATCCTTTCGGATCGGATCGGTTCGAAGTGAAGTGACCATTACCCAATCTTGAACTGAAAAGAAGTCGGATCTGAATGACCCTACCCGATCCGCACCGATCCAGGTCATCGGTTCGGTTCAGAACAGGTCGGATCGGGTCAGATCTGCCCAACTCTACTAATATTTGTGTTTTCCCTTCTTTCGTGTCTGTGTTAACTTATGAACAAGTTGGATCTCAAATAAACACCGTCCACACCATCCTCAATTTACTTTATAAGTTGTGGCCCGCTTGGAGAGAGAATGCCTATTTTTTAGTCCAAGGATCCAAGTATTATTTCCCACTATGTGAAAGGCTCAAATCTCACATGCATTTCAAATTTACAAGTGTCCACATGCAGAATTAACAAACTCATAAGAATGACATGCTCCTGATTACTACCAATCAAACTATAATAAGAAATGGTTGGGGGGTGAAGTAAATGTTTCAAAGGTAATGCCCAAGTGAAAAGAGTGTCATGTATTAGTAACAGAAAAGAGAGCGAGCATAGCTGACAGCCCATGACATTTCACGTTTGAAAATAGTGTGGGCCACAATAGGCTCTGGATTTTCCTAGTTCTTTGTCAGGTACCCTAAAATGATCATTCCAAATGTATGGAATAGACAATCATGCAATGGCCCAACATATGTTAAATCTACTAATGAAAAGCAGATCATTTCATGCGATACATACCTGGATCTCAGTTGAAAGTAGGCTGTGTCCGATGAATTTTTGAAAATCAAAGTACTAGATCCCATAACCTAAACTTATGGAACTAAAACAAAAATTTAGGAATAAACCATTTACAAAGACATGTATATATGACAGAACTATTTAAACTATTAACAAACAAAGTTGGGTCATGATATATAAAACACCCTATAGTTGCAATTCTGTTTCCTGCTCATTATCCAATGAGGGTAGAGAATAGAAAATAAACATGTAATCAGGTTAATGATAGGATAATCACATAAACATCACAGACTTTTTGAGAATGGGATACTCTGACAAAGTGTGATGAATGATACACAAATAGTTCAAAATTACAAACCACCATGCATACATGGAAACAAATAATTAGCCTAAGCTATCCAAATTTTCCCAGTTTAGGTGCATTATTTGGTTTTATTTAACTTCATACATGACATGGGTACCATTTCTAAGTTTCTGTGTATGAAGCTTACATGAGAAATAACATGGACTTCCACCAAACAGTTTGCATAAATGAGGTTGTTGAGATTGATTTGTGGAAGACTAGGAAGTATGGAATCAAGTATGAGCTCATTGTAACCCAAGAGTAGCTCCAATAGTCAATAGGAGATAAAATCAGTGGTAGCTAATCGAAATGGTTCATTCATAAGAAATGGTTCATTGCTATGTAGCACATTTGCAGCATCCAAATGAAGGATTTAATCTCTAGAGCGGTGCATATTCATACCTCTTCAATTAAGTTCAATTCAAATTCCAGTTTGCTACATCAGATTGGAATCATTCTTGGTAGATATCATATCTTTCTCAATAGTCTCCACTCATTTCAATGGGGCATGTGTGCAAGATCTGAGCTATTCATCAGGTGGGTGATGGACCCACTCCTACTCATCTCATTATGTTGAAAATGAAATTGGCATATGGAAAATCTCCTCTTTTTCAGCTTTAATCTCTAATAAAGTAAGACATATCTATTTATACTAAGATAATCATAGAGTTTACATCTTTTTATGACTCCTAGCTATAACTGTGTAGCTGCAAGCTTCCTCTGGCTTGAAGAGACCAACATCGTCTTCGGTTTGGGTACACTAGTTTGGATTAATCTCTCTCTCTCTCTCTCTCTCTCTCTCTCTCTCTCTCTCTCTCTCTCTCTCTCTCTAGCTAATTTTGATGTTGTAGATTTTTTGCATATGTTTTAATTTTATTATTGCTTGTGAATGAGGTTAACATATTGGGTTGAACAAGTTAACTACTATTACAATTTTAGTGTCTGGAGTGCCTTTTATTTTGTGAATTACTTGGTTCAATCTCTTTTGACGTACGAAATTCCTATAAGTTTTAAATATGGACACAAACCACATTTCTTCTTAATTTAGTTAGTACAATTGAATATCTTCTTAATCTTGTTAGTACAATTGAATATAATATTGAGAGCTTCTCCTTGTTCTCAATTGTATGAACAAGATTGGGTAGTTTCATAAGTGATTTTATTTTATTAGTACCTGTTTTTATGATTCATCCAACCATGAGTCTTAGATAATACAGCTTGACTCTATGGCCTGCTTAACTTCAGTAGCCAAGATGGATGAAACTGAGTTGCCTCTATCACTAATTTACAGGTGAAGAATGATGGATTAGATTCCATTGTTCTCGAATTATCTAATCTGATTGCTAGAGTCCTCCGTGGATTAGAAGATGTTATAAATGTTTTCAACACATCTTAATGGAAATATCATGTGTTTTATTAGGTATGGAGAATCCAAATTCACATTCTTTGAAGGTAGGAGTATACAAAGAATGAAGCTTCTGGTGTTAGGCATTTTCAAAGGAGCATGCAATCTTTTACTCCATTCCAGTGCATTTCTTTTCTTGAAAGGATTAGCAATGACTATCTGCCACCAAGATCATCATTTTATCCTTCAATTGAACTCATCTTGAGCACAATTAAACATTCTACATCTTGCACTCTTGTTTCGAATTGCACTGGACTTGTCTAACATAGAATTTCAATAAAACAATTGGGTGAAATGAAATCCCAGGAATTCAGGCCCTGTTGTGATTGCATCAGTAGTGGAAATATCTATATTAGTAGATGTCCAAAAAAGTGGATTTGGACTAGGCCAGTTCCTGTGGCCTACATGTAGGAAATGTATAGCATGACCAATCTAATTCAGATTTTCCCTTAATTTCCCATCATGTATGGTTTAAATAGTACATATGATCTATTTGTTCATTTTTGGATTTCAAGAGAAAGTATTGAAGTGTTTTCATGATTTCCAATATGTGTTGTTGTATATACAAGAGATGAACCATGGATCTCCTATATGGGTTGTTGTGTGTACAAGGACAGAGTTCATGATTTCTAAGAAGAAAAACAAAGTTGTTAAGATTCATATCCATTCTCAGAATATAAACAGATAGATTCAAATCAGCTGGCAGTACTCAAGCATGATTCAAATGAATGTCCCTCAAGCATGATTCAAAGTAGTAGGACCACATTTACATGTAGATTAAAAAATAGGGAGAGAGAGAGAGATTGTTGGAAAAACCATAATTTGTATCTAAGGTGGGAAGCATAAAAGGGAGCAATGTACATGCCATCAAATAACTTACTAGTAATATGATTAGGGCCACCTAATTTTTCAACAGCTTGGGTTATTCTCTGATCCCTTCATCGAGGTGGGGCTCTTTGTATACACCGACCTACACATTCAAGTCAGTTGGCAACATCACATGGTGGAGACCTTTACATCAGTATAATCAATAAAGGAACCATCATAGAAAGACAACTAAAGACAGAGCCAGGCTAGCTTACCTTAAGCGAGGGATTTCGATTGGAAAAACAAGAGAGATAAAAACTGTTGTATAAATTCTACAAGTGAACTAAGAAATAGTATCTGACTTCTAACAAGCAGGGCCCCATTTCAAGCCATAAGTGCTTAATGTCCTAACGGATTGCTGCATTGACATTAGAAGCTTCAAAATCATTACGAAAATATATCAAAATGCCCAACAATCAAAACAACCAGGGCCCCATATCAGAAATATAATCGTCCAGATTCTAAAACCACCATTAGAAAAGAATCAACAGTGGAATCCCTAAAAATAAAAGTCCACAATACATTTTAATTTCCATAACAGGGGATCACAACATGTAGGAGGCAAAAACTCCAATTTCTAGCAGAAATTGGTAGTCGGACCAACATGCAGGTTGCGGAACCACCATTAGGATAGTATCAACAGTGAAATCCCTTAAATAAAAATAGTATATTCCTTAATAAGTTACAAAACAAGGGATCACAACATGCAGGTAACAAAATCTTTAAATGAGAAGCTTCAATCCATGGTCGAATGAACATGCAGGAAGCAAAACCACCATTAGGAAAGAATCAACAATAAAATCCCTCAAAATAAAAGTCCAGAACACTTTTTAATTTCCATAACAGGAGATCACAACATATAAGAGGCAAATGCTCCAATTTCTAGCAGAAATTAGTAGTCGGACCAACATGCCGGTTGCAAAACTATCATTAAGATAGCATCAACAGCAAAATCCCTCAAATAAAAAGAGTATATTCTCTAATAAGTTACAAAATAAGGGATCATAACATGCAAGTAGTAAAATCTTTAAATGGGAAACTTCAATCCATGGTCGAATGAACATGCAGGGAGAAAAATCACCATTAGGAAAGAATCAATAGTAAAATCCCTCAAAATAAAAGTCCAGAACACTTTTTAATTTCCATAACAAGGGATCACAACATGTAGGAGGCAAATGCCCCAATTTCTAGCAGAAATTGGTAGTCGGACCAACATGCAGGTTGCAGAGCCATCATTAGGATAGCATCAACAGTGAAATCCCACAAATAAAAACAGTAAATTCAATTGGTAGTTCCAAAACATAGGATCACAATATGCAGGTAACAAAACCCCTAAATGGGAAGCTTCAATCCATGGTCGAATGAACATGCAAGAAGAAATCAACCATTTCAGGAAAGCATCAGACAACTAAGACAGAGAATAGAAGTATACAAGGAAGCTTCTCTTCAGACAGAGGGAAAGGCGTACCTCAGGCCGAACTGACCCACTTCAAACTCACAGAGAGGAAGACAAGCACCATGGCCCAGGTATTTGTAGACATACCTCGTTCACGCCAAAAATTTCTGCTCCCGCCATCTTCATCGCCTTCATAACCACCTGAACGCTTCCATTTTGTCGTTCTATACGACTGAATGGGAGATAAATCTATGGGATAGGCTCGAGGATGGAAGGAGGGATATCAATGAATCCAAGAGGGATTTCGCAATCCCTCACCCGAAGATGAAATCCTACAAATGATCTTGTGGGATATAAGCACACCATGGGATATAACACTACCCAAACACACTTGCGGGGTCGACGGATAGGATATGGCAATCCCATCCCTCCTAATACCGTGGGACCGGTCCGGCCAAACAGGCCCTGAGTTGGATGCTGCACGTACTAATTAAACTATCTTGTAAGTTTTGCAAATCTGGCGGGAGAATTGTACCACATGCGTGGAATTCTTCTCACTCCGTCGTCAATCAAACCTGAGGGCATATTTGGAATTCTCGGAATTCCACCTCTGTTGGGAGCTGTAATGTACATTTCTTTCTTCTTACCACATGCAGGAGTGGATTAGGTGCGCCCCGGCCGGCCTCACTCAGACAGTGCAGTCCTGAACATGGGGCCCACCTTGATGTATGTATTGTATATCCACGCCATTCATCCGTTTTTCCAATTCGTTTTATGAAATGAATCCAAAATTGGTGTAGATCCATATCTCAGGTAGACCACATCATGTTAAATAGTGGCGATTGACTATTAAAAACTTCTTGTGAGCCACAAACTTTTGTATTAAGATGATCTTTGTTTTTCCACTCATTCAGTTCTTTGCGACATTATCAACAGGTTGGATGGAAAATAAACATTAGGGTGGAATTAAGGTGGGCCCAAAGAAGTTTTTAATGGTGGGCATTCAATCACCACTGTTTCCTATAGAGTGGTCCATTTGAGATCTTTATAGGCTTTATTTTTGGGCTCATGCTCTAAGACAATCCGGAAAAACGGATGGACAGAGTGGATATACAGTAAATGCATCAATGTGGGCCCCACTGTCAGGATGCACCGTGTTAGGTGAGGCCGGGCCCGCTTTGAATACTGTAGTTAAAATTCTTCAACACCAAGAAATCCTGGTCAGAGATTTGGTCCTTGACCTTTGGAAGCTTCCAGGAATCATGAATGGAGCATATCACGTACGGAGAGACTCGTAATCGCTCGTTGAAACGAGTGGGGCCCAGTTGATGAGGAAATGATCATGGGTTAGCATATTCACCACATATCCGATCTACTCGACTGCTGAACGCCAACTCATGGCAATAAAAAAAAGTGGCATTTTAGGATGGATTCCAATTGTGGGGCCCACCTCGGCTGAAAATATGAATATGAGTGGGTGGTGGTCCACAATAGCATGTTGGTCAATAGTTTGTGACGTGGATTTTTATTGTGTGATTTGGACGGTCCATTTTAGCTCACCGCATTATGCAAATTGTAGTCGGTGGCCCTTCAAATGTATGTGGGTCCCGCTCTACCTGCCCTTGATCTCGGGTCTATGTTGGGCTAGGCCAATCCCTCCCTAGCCTCAACTGTCGTATAGACTTTTAAGGCTGTGATTCCGTACGTGTGAGCCTATGGTTCAGTGATCCAGACCGTTGATGTGATGGGCCAGATCTTGCATGGGGGATGCCCTTAAAAACCCCGGAATAGAAGGTTCTAAACCATTGATCTTTTCCCGTTCTGTTGAATGTGGACTGTTATTGTATTTTCATTTGTTCGCATCCGTCCATTTGTCGGCCACCATTTAAAAAGGTTAGGATGCTCTTATCTCCAGGATCTTTCGTGCATTACCAATCAATAGCAGGCCAAATCATATCAACGGTCTTGATTATTGAACCATGGGCTCCACATAGATCAGAATCACATTCTCTCCATTGATTAGCCTCTCTGATGAGTGATGAACAGAGGCCAGAATTCTTTTATTCTAGTGAATAAACTACCGGTGGTCGCCATTACGTAAAAAAGGAATGCTATTATGCAGTGCACACTGTATAAAACTCCTTTACAGCACACTTCTCAAGGTACACGTGGCAAACATGTAGTCATTGCAACTGTTGCTATGGTGGGCCATCACATGGATGGACCAGATTCCAAAATTTAAGTGGAGCACACGGTCAAGGCAATCCAACCACTGACCTGCAAAAGGAAAAATTAGATCAGCGGTCCAAATTGAACAATTAAAATTCACAACAGCTGGATGTTCATAGCTATCCAACCATTTATATTTTTGGCCCATAGTCCATCCACGTGGTGGGCCACCATATCAACCATCCTGATCTGCAGATGTTTACCGCGGGCACTCCGAAGAATTCAATAGTGCTTTTATGCTGCGCAACTAGCGTACCATCATGCCTCTCTTCTAGAAGCTTGGGAACTATAAAGTTTGAATATTAGAAGTCTAGAAATCTGTTTCAACCGTACATTACTGGTGACCAGCCAATAATAATAAGGGCAGTACTTCCATGACCGTTGAACATCGCACCAAGTTATTTTAATAGTGTATTATTACTTTTTTCTATACCATGATGAAGATAAGACATTTTTATTCAGCATTTTGAAGTGGGGACCGGAATCCTAACTTAGTGGGACCCACATGACAGGAGGCTTGAATATGGCTTAGTTGGGCCACACGACGCCACCGACTGTACCAATGTGAGTTTGTGTGCCTACAGGAAAACAAGGCGGAGACGATCGTGAGTTTGCCACAATTAAGTACAGATTTTTACCATAAAATTCCTCTCAAAATTTGATTTTACCAAATAATGCCTCGTTTTTTTGGCGAAGAAATTACTGCAATCGCATTGCCGACTGTATATATTTTTTCCATGGAAAGTGATATTTGAAAATTCATAATCCACATGAAATTTGTATGATACCAACCCATCTATTGATGCAATCCACTATGATGCTCAAAATGATTTTTTTTTTTAAAAAAAATTAATGATCTATCTAAATACAAGGTGAGCTACACATAAAAAATAATATACACCACTTGAAAAATATCAAAATTCACATGGAGCTGTCTCGTAATTTGATTAGAGAGGTTAGTGTGATTATCAAATTTGATTGCAGGTGCTGGGCCATCAGATCTACGAGAAAATGTGGTCTGAAGTGCAAACCTCAGTTGGCCATAACTTTTGATCCCGGTATTATTACGGAACTCACAACATATCAATCTTTAATGTACCAAGCCATCTGGGTCAACCAACCCACATGGCATGTTGCTTATGTCCTTTTCGCAAGAAAATGTATGCTTTCTTCTCAAAATGAAGTTTTAGAAGAAAAAAAAAATACTATTATTAGTAATTCTGATTTTTGTAATAATTTTTTTTTTAATTTTAGAGTTTTAGATTTTTATCTTTTTAGAAATTACTTGTAATCCTGTTAGGACTTTTCTCGTATAGTTTATTTAGACTTTTTATTTTTGACAAATTAAGCTTTAAATGAGTTTTACTATTCTGAGTAACTTCTATTAAAGTTAAAATTTCAATATTTTTTTTGTAATTACGAATTTTGGTTTATTTTTCTTTATTAATAGTGCAATTGAGAAAATTATACATCGTATATTATTACACATTATATCAATTAAAAATATTTTGAATTTTCCTTTATTTCTTATTGATTCAAGAGTCATTACATCATGTGAATTCAAGGTTTTACAAACTTGAGGTAGACAATGATCTTCCTCAATATCTCTTCACGCTCACCCCTACATCAGTTAGTATTAGAGTGAGTCTTTTCCTTGATTTGATAGCACCTAACGATGGTACAGGCAATAATCTCATTGGCAATTCTCCGGGGATCAATTCTATATCGATGATGCTTAAAGCTTTCCAATAGGAGAATCGGCAAGCCATGCACAGACAATAGCAACTATCGACCGCATGACGCATGCCTTAAGGAAAATCCATGTTTGTAATAATGAGTAACAGAAAAGGCCCGGTCGACGACAGAAGTGATCCGGACCATCGGACCTTAGATCGGGCGTATCTCGCAATCCGGAATGAGTTAGCTGATGTAAAATATATGATTTTGGGGTAGAATGAGCTACTTTAGCCAACCACCCCAGCTACGCCGGGTTACGCTGCCCGGAATTGCGAAAAACCCTTTGATTGACGGTCGTTTCCCTGTTTTAATTTCGTTTTTACTATAAATAGTAAGTTTTAGTTTGATTATAACTCTTCATCCGTCGGGCTTTAGGAGTTGCGCCCAACGTGAAAAGAGCTTAGAATAATTACGGGAACGGTTTGGTGAAGCCAAATGGGACACTTACTATTTTTGGCCGAAAACCTTGCGCACTAGTAGACATCACAACCGTCTATAAATAGTAAGTTTACTATTTATAGTAAGTCATGATTCTAGGAGTTTGAGTTGTAGTTTGATTATGATTTCTTTCCTATTGCTTGATACCCTTATTTAAAGGGTTGTGAACTCGATTTTAAGCATTCATCAATCAATTTCGAATTTATTAGAATTTATTTCTATTTTCTTCTTTCTTTCCTCGTGGATTCGAGAAGTCTCTGTGAGGAGTCTAGAGAAGTTCCGTGGATTCGGAATAGTTATCCTCTTGAGGAAGACGGTGCTCGACCTCACGTCCTCCCCTGCGTCAGTTTGGTATCAAAGCGAGGTTTCTCCTCGGATTGATGGCTTCTAACGACGGGTCGGGCAACAATCCCATGGGCGGTGCTCCAGGGAATTTACCTTTAACGGCGGCAGCTTTCGAAGTAGCGCAACGAGAGAATCAGCAAGCCATGCAAGGGCTGCAGGCTTCCATCGACCGCATAGCGGATCTCTTGGCGGAAAACCTAAGGCAACTCCGTGTTCCTGGTGGCAATCCTCCACCCCCAATTAATCGCCCTGATCGCAGGATAGTACCGACAGTGCATCCAAGGGTCATTCCTGAGGAAGGGGGCTCCAGTGAGGAGGAAATCGATGACATACTCTTCCAACACCCCAGACATGGCGGCGATCGAGTAGATCGAACGGATCGAGAATTCAAGATGAGGGTTGATATTCCTAGCTTCAATGGCCAACTACACATTGAGGATTTCCTCGATTGGCTTTCTAGAGTTGAGTGATTTTTCGACTATAAGGACATCCGTGAAGCAAAGAAGGTCAAGCTTATGGCCTATAAGTTGAAAGGAGGAGCTTCAGCTTTGTGGGAACAACTAAAACTCGCACGAACCAAACAGATGAAAGCATCAATCCATACATGACAGCGGATGAATTAGCTACTACGTGCTCGATTCCTCCCTAGCAATTACAATAATGTATTATTCCAATAATACCAAAATTGTCGACAAGTTAGTCGGTCGGTGAGAGAATACGTAGAAGAATTTTACTGCCTGGCAGCGCATAACGATTTGGTCGAGACTAAATTGTAGTAAGTCACCTAATTCAACGGCGGATTGCGTATGGCGATTCAGGATCGAGTCCAGATGCAGTTCGTTTAGACGATGAATGATGCGATCAAGTTGGCTACTCTGGTGGAAGTGTAACTTGAACGTCCTAACACACGGACCTATCCTATCGCAAGGATTATTACGGCAGGTCCACCCCAGGGAGCTCCACAGCTTAAGGGGAAGTAGCCCGTAGGAGTACGCACTCAACCTCCTATGTCTGAGAGCTAGGATCAGGGAAGCGGGCGAGCTAGACCTAAAGGGGCGTATCGACTGCTGCTGGTCTAAGTAGAATCTCGAACCCCTATGCTTGGCCAAGGCCCGACAACTGTTATTGTTGTAGCCAACTGGGCCACCTATCAAATACTTGTCCCCAACGAAAAGTGACAAACCTCGCCATCAATGATGGTGGTGCTGATAACGCTTATGAAGATCCAGATATTAAAGAACAGGAGCATACCACCGAGGACGAGACAGATGATTCAGGTTGGGTTCAGCAAGATCACGGCGAGTCGCTCGTCGTGAGGCGACTATTATATGCGCCAAGAAAAGAAGTGCATCCACAGCGGCATAACATCTTCCGCACTAGGTGTACGGTGAATCGAAAGGTTTGTGACGTGATCATTGATAGTGGGAGTAGCGAGAACATCGTCTCCAAGGTTATGGTGGAAAAATTGCAATTGAAAACGGAGCGTCATCCCTCTCCATATACAATCGGTTGGATCAAGAAGGTCAGCGAAACAAAGGTAACTGAACGGTGCACCATATCCTTTTCAATTGGCAAACATTATAAGGATGAAGTAGTATGCGATGTGGTTGACATGGAAGCATGTCACATACTACTCGGTCGGCCCTGGCAATCTGACCGTGACGCCACTCATAAAGGGCGAGATAATATATATATATCTTCGTCAAGGACGGCCGGAAGACCATATTGGCCCCTATGGATCCAGAGGGACCACCTGAAACTTCTAAAGTGGAGGGTCATTTTCTCTTAACCATACGGGACTTCGTGGAAGAATCAAAGGAAACAGGACAGACTTATGCATTAATTGTAAAAGGGGAAGAACTCGAGCCTACCAACATCCCTGAAAGACTAAGGCCCCTGCTACATGAATTCAAAGAAATCTGGCCCGATGACCTTCCCGATGGGTTACCCCCCATGCGGGATATCCAACACCATATCGACTTTGTCCCTGGGTCCAGTTTACCGAATCGTCCCCATTATCGAATGAGTCCGAATGAGTGCAAGATTCTGCAGGGACAAGTAGAGGAGTTGATCCGTAAGGGTCTTATTCGAGAGAGCATGAGTCCATGTGTTGTACCAGCTCTATTAACTCCAAAGAAAGATGGGAGTTGGCGCATGTGTGTCGACAATCGAGCCATCAACAAAATCACCATAAAACACAGGTTTCCTATACCACGGTTGGACGATATGCTGGACATGCTAGAGGGTGCAAAAATATTCTCTAAATTGGACCTAAGGAGCGGCTACCATCAGATTCGAATACGGTCGGGTGATGAGTGGAAAATGGCCTTTAAGACCAAGGAAGGATTATATGAATGGATAGTCATGCCCTTCGGTCTTTCGAATGCGCCCAACACATTTATGAGATTGATGAACCAAGTTCTGAAACCTTTCATTGGGCAGTTCGTTGTGGTTTATGATATTTTGATATATAGTCAAGACGAAACCACCCATATGGAACATTTCAAGAAGGTCCTTCAAGTGCTCACTAAAAATAAACTGTATCTCAATTTAAAAAAGTGCAGCTTCATGACTGATAGCCTATTGTTCTTGGGTTTTATCGTAACATCCACGGGCATTCGGGTGGATGAGGAAAAGGTAAAGGCAATCAGAGAATGGCCGGTTCCCACAAATATTCACGAAGTGCGAAGTTTTTATAGACTGGCGATATTCTATCGTCAGTTGGTAAAAAATTTCAGTACCATTGTGTCACCAATCACAGATAACATGAAGAAAGGGCAGTTTCAGTGGACTGACGAAGCCGACAGGAGCTTTGCCGAAATCAAGCGCAGATTATCCACGACCCCGGTTCTTGTACTTCCCAACTTCGACAAACTGTTTGAAGTCGAATGTGATGCCTCATATGTCGGAATTGGGGGAGTTTTGTCTCAAGAAGGTAGGCCGGTAGCCTTCTACAGTGAGAAACTTAGCGATGCACGTAAGAAGTGGTCTACATATGAGATCGAGTTATACGCGGTGGTCCAGGCACTGCGGCACTGGCGACATTATTTGATTCAAAGGGAATTCATACTTTACACGGACCATCAAGCTCTCAAATTCATTAATAGTCAAGCTAACATTAACCGTGTGCATGCTAGATGGATCTCGTTTTTGCAGGAATTCACATTCGTACTAAAACATAAGTCAGGGCAACAGAACAAGGTAGCTGATGCACTGAGTCGCCGTGCAACTTTGTTAGTCACTATGAGCAATGAGGTTGTCGGGTTCGAGCGCCTCAAAGACATATATGCCGATGACGACGACTTCAAGGACGCATGGGTTAGATGCTAAGAAGGTCACCCCGGCGACTTACATATGCAAGACGGGTTCCTTTTCAAGGGAAATCGACTATGCATCCCAAAAGGTTCGCTAAGGGAACAGATAATCCAAGAGCTACATGGAGGTGGCCTTAGTAGATACCTTGGGCGAGACAAGACGCGAACTCTTGTAGAAGAGTGGTATTACTGGTCGCAATTGATACATGATGTGGGAAAGGCAGTCCAACATTATTATATTTGTCAGACCTCTAAGGGGTAATCTTACAATACTGGCCTTTACACCCCGTTACCCATGCCTGACGGCCTTTGAGAGGATTTATCTATGGACTTCGTACTTAGTTTCCCACGAACACAACGCGACATGGATTGTTCATGGTAGTAGATCATTTCTTTAAGATGATGCACTTTATTCCATGCAAGAAGACTCTCGATGCAACACACGCGGCGAATCTATTCTTTACAGAAGTTGTGCGGCCACACAGGGTTCCCAAGACTATTACTTCTGATCATGACACGAAGTTCATAAGCCACTTTTGGCGGACTTTGTGGACTCGATTCGATACACGACTTCAATTCAGCAGCGCCTACCACCTACAGACTGACGGTCAAACCGAGGTTGTGAATCGCACGTTGGGAAACCTCCTTCGATGTATTTCAGGAGAAAAACCGAAGCAGTGGGATTTGGCCTTGTCTCAAGCGGAGTTTGCATTCAACAACATGGTGAACCGCTTGACAGGAAATCCCCGTTCCAGGTTATTTATGAACGAGTACCTTGCCACACACTAGACTTGGTCCCTCTGCCCAAGCTCCCAGGCATGAGCATTGCAGCGGAACATATGGCTGACAAGATCATGGGCATTCATGCGGAAGTACAAACCAAGCTACATGCCTCGAACGAAAAATACAAGCAGCAAGCCGACAAGCATCGGCGACAAAAAGTGTTCGAGGTGGGTGACCAAGTAATGGTCCATCTGCGCAAAGAACGATTTCCGACCGGAACGTACAACAAGTTGAAGAATAAAAAGATTGGACCGGTACCAATCATTCGAAAGATCAATGACGACGCTTATGTTGTTGATCTTCCAGATGACATGACAATCTCACGGACTTTCAACGTCGCGGACTTGTTCGAGTATCATGAACCAACGGCATGATGAGAACTCGAGGACGAGTTCTTTTGAAGTGGAGGGGACTGATGTAGAGCGGGTCGCGGACGCTTTCATGTCCTAGATGAATCAGAGAAGGCCCGATCAGAGGCAGAAGTCATTAAGACCATCAGAACCTTAAAAAGAGCATATCTCGCAAACCGAAATAAGTTACGTAAAATATATGATTTTGGGGTAGAACGAGCTACTTTAGCCAACCAACCCTGCTATGCCTGGTTACGCAGCCCGGAATTGCGAAAAACCCCTTGATTGATGGTCGTTTTCCTGTTTTAATTCCGTTTTTACTATACATAGTAAGTTTTAGTTTGATTATAACTCTTCATCCGTCGGGCTTTAGGAGTTGCGCCCAACGTGAAAAGAGCTTAGAATAATTACGAACGGTTTGGTGAAGCCAAATAGGACACTTACTATTTTTGGCCGAAAACCTTGCGCACTAGTAGACATCACGACTGCCTATAAATAGTAAGTTTACTATTTATAGTAAGTCATGGATTCTAGGAGTTTGAGTTGTAGTTTGATTATGATTTCTTTCCCATTGCTTGATACCCTTATTTAAAGGGTTGTGAACTCGATTTTAAGCATTCATCAATCAATTTTGAATTTATTAGAATTTATTTCTATTTTCTTCTTTCTTTCCCCGTGGATTCGAGAAGTCTCTGTGAGGAGTCCAGAGAAGTTCCTTTCTAGTAGGAGAAACGACAAGCCATACACGGACAATAGCAACTATCGACCGCATGACGAGTGCCTTAAGGAAAATCCATGTTTGTAATAATGAGTAACATAATATTGGCGATGAAGCTCACAATCATCATGTTCATGGTGTGACACTGGTGATGAATCAAAAGCCACCACTACATAATCAGGAATCGTAGGCTACCACTCTGTTTGAGAGGAAGCCATCATATATTCCAAAAAGTGGAGGTAGATTTACAGTGGCACAATATCTTTCAAATGAGGTACACTATAAACCAAAAAGTCTATAATATGATCATCGATGTTAGGAGTAGCAAGAATCTTGTGTCGAAAACAATTGTGGAAAACTGTAATTGAAGACAGAAAAATACCACTCTCCGTATACAATTGGATGAATCAAGAAGGTAAAAAAAAAAAAATGCCAAAAGTAACGGAACAATGTCGTATTCCATTCTCCATTGGTAAATATTATAAGGACGAAGTAATGTATGACATAGTCGACATGAAAGCATGTCACATGTTACTTGGTCGATCATGACAGTATAATGTGATATTACGCATAAAAGTCGGGATAATATATTTATAATTATTAAAGATGAAAGAAAGATTATTTATGCCCCTATAAGCACGGAGAACCAATCCAAGACTTCTAAAGTTAAGGGGTGGTCTCTCGTAACTATGTCAGGTTTCATCAAAAAATTTGAGGAGACAGGAGAGATCAATGCTTAAGTTAAAAAGAGAAAACAAGTAGAAACTGCAAGCATTGCAGAAATCATCAAAGAATCTGAGGAGACGGGGGAAATCAATGCATTAGTTGAAAAGGAAAAATAAATAAATGCCACAAATATTCTAAAGCAGTTGAAGTCAGTATTGTATGAATTCAAGGTAATTATGCCCAATGAACTTCCTTGTGGGTTGCCCTCCATAAGGGATATACAATACCACATTGATAATTTTTCAAATGCAAATCTGTCTAATCACCCACATTATTAGAGTAGTCCGAAAGAATGTGAGATCTTGTAAAGACGAGTGAAAAACTTATCCATAAGGGTCTAATGGAGGATAGCATGAGTTTGTGTGTTGTGCTAGCCCCGTTGACACCCAAAACATTACATGAGACTAATATAAAGGAATAGGTTGATAAACATTAGCGTTAGAAGGTATTTGAAGTGGGTGATAATGTACTAGTTCACCTGCATAAGAAAGAAGTTTCCAACTAGGACATATAAAAAGCAAAGGAATAAGAAAATCAATGATTATGTTGTTGATCCTCCCGAGGGCATGGAGGTGTCATGGACTTTCATTATGGTAAATTTGTATTAGTATCATAAGACAAGTTCATTGGATAACTTGAGGACAAGCTTTTTTCCAAGTGGAGGGGTTTGATATAGGACATGTTATAGGTAATTCTTAGCATGGATAGATCAAAAGAATGCCAAACAAAAACGAAATTAGTATGTCAAATCCGGGCCCGGTCCTACATAGGGCATGATGTAATTGGGCCCTGGGCACATCCAGTTCGAAGAAATTCAATCTAGATAGGAAGAAATTATTGTTTGTAGTGCAAACTGTATATCAACCATTGATTAGGAGTAGATCAAGTTTTCTCAGAAAAACCATCCATCTTACACCAATAATTTAAAATATAAAAAATAAAAAATAATTAAAAAATAAAAAACAGAATGGGGGTTTTCTGCCAAAAGATCCAGCATCCAAGTCCAACAACATAGGACATTGATTAAAATGACTTAGATGAAGGTAGGAGGCTTTGTAGTTGTTTGCACAATTTAATCAAACACAAGGCCACACGTGTTGACAAGGGCTAGCGTGTGCCATTAGGATGGTACAGGTGTGCCAGAGTCGTACTCGACTCAAGTTTAATTGAACGCTGGTGCCCCCCACATTAAGATAAACCAATTAAGAATGAACTTGTGGGATTGGTCGCCCTCTCAACCACTGATGATTGTAACAATTTGGCGATTTTAGAAGGATATGGGTTACTCATTCAAAATTGATTCTTTACGCCTCGCATTCATGACTCTCATTTCACCAATGATAGCAGGCTTTGTATTTCTCAATAGAACAAAGATGGACCAAAGATTTAAAACTAAAGGCTAAAAATGTTGAGATTTATTGATTTGTATATGGAGTTCAATACAATCGATAGATAAGCAAACTAAGTAGAGAAATAAATGAAAGATAAATACATGTGATCGCCTTATATACAAGCAATCAAGGGGGATTGGTCAATAGGGATGTGACCAGTATGTGATCTTCCAAGTAAGGACTCAATTGATCGAGGATCCAATAATAGTAGCTTGTAGATATTTATAATACTCCTAAACATACTATATCAATAGCTTTGGATAGTAGTGATTTAAAGCTAACCTAAAACTCGGATGTTCTACAACTTGGCTGGACAAAAGTGGATGAACTAAAAACAAAGATAAAAGTAATGTTACTTTGTGTAGATTGATTATGTTTGGCATGGGCCCGGAGCTCTTCATCATGTGCTCCTTTTATAGCTTTGGTGGAGGGAAAAACCCTCGTGGGGTTTCCTTGCTGGTCCATGATCCTTAGTAGTTACAGTGTGTAGTTGTTCTTTAATTATCCTAGTCTGGCGAAAGAGATCTATGGAAGTCATAAATCATTTTAAAATCTCTTACCAACATGACCGTGGAGATTCGTGGATCTTACAAGATCAGTCTCACTATACCCGGATCGATCATGGTGTCCTTGGTTCCCATCCGCTCTAATAACAATCCACTTCTTGAATATTCGTAATCACACGAGAGCACCGATCGTCTCTAGGAGGATCTCTCATTTCGGAAGGATTGTGTGAGATGGCATTGTCAAGCATATTCAAATATGTTATAAGATTCATATCTCAGCGGTTCTGTATAGCATTGTCGAGCACGCTACCTCGGTTACCCGTGCCACATGTATTAGGGTTACATGTCATTCACGTGGAATCTTATTTGCAGACGTGCATATAGCGCTGCGCCATTCTACTCTTAGCAGGTGATGTGTCTCCGAATGAGGTGGTGTAAAAGATATTCTTGAGGCACGAGTAAGATTTTGTTTATCATTAGTGTCAACACATGGCAACATCTCATTGGTTCAAGTGTATGTGCCAAAAATGGGTGTAAATAGTAGTTTCCAAAGGAGTCAATGTAGACAGATTTAGCGAGGAGCCTACCAAGCTTACACTTAATCATTTAGGTTTCCAAGCTAGAATTAGACCATGAAATAGAGTTGCATACGAGCCAAGCTACCTCGAAAAGCTCGCTTGGCTTGGCTCGATCTAGCTTGGTTTGACTCTGCTTAAACGGTGAATCTAGGTGAGCCAAGCTTCATATGACTTAGCTTGAACTAGCTGAGTTTGATCAATTTTGATTCAACTAAACTCAGAACTCGAGCTCGAATATATATATATATATATATATATATATATATATATATATATATATATATATATATATATATATATATATAAACCCTACCTTACCCTATCCGTCTCTTTCTTACATTTTGCTTTACTTACCTAACCCACCATACCTGCGCTTCTCTCTCTCTCAATAACAAAGTACAACTATCTAAACCTACTCTTCGATTTTTTATTTTTTTATGTACTTATTTAAAGATAGAAAAACATCAAATACCAGAAAGTGAGATTTGGGGTTTTGAATCTTTGATTTGTGGGTCAGGTTAGCTCGGGTTGAGGTTGGGTTGGGGCTGGGTTCAGTTGGGGGAGGTTGGGTTGGGTTGGGTTGGGAGTAGGCTCGCCTCGACTCAAGGTAAGCTCACCTCAAAAGGTTTGACAAACAAGCCAAGGTCTGATAGTAAGCTCGAGAGTGAGCTTGAGGAGAGCACGGACGAGTCAAGCGGCCCACCTCGACTCAACTCAACTTGAT
This sequence comes from Magnolia sinica, assembly GCF_029962835.1. Classification (NCBI taxonomy): domain Eukaryota; kingdom Viridiplantae; phylum Streptophyta; class Magnoliopsida; order Magnoliales; family Magnoliaceae; genus Magnolia; species Magnolia sinica. The sequence goes on along the minus strand of NC_080589.1, from coordinate 59,197,940 downwards.
GTACAGCCCTATTCATGAATCCAATATTCATGCCCAGCAGGATCTGACCCATGTTGTGGCAAATCATATCCAAAGGCCAGTCCATGGTTCCCATTGTAAAAGCCATGAAACGTGGCTCAGCCTTTCATCTGGGCCTGGAATTGCACATGCTGGGCCAGCAGATGGGCCAGCAAAAATCATTCCAGCCATAGAAAAGGCCAAGGCCACCCCAGCAGGTGATCCAGTAATGACGCAACCAACGGGTGAGCCCATATTAATTGTAAGCCCACTCATTGGCCCAAGAGGAAGACCCACGCCAACACTAGGTCCAGTGATAGATCCAGTTAGACTTGGGCCCGGAGGCCATGTAACGGACCCATCAGGAGCTGAGGGGCAGGTCCAGACCTAACAAGGAGCCCCTGATCCATCTCTGCATTCCCAGTTTCTGGGCTCGAAAACAAGGACGCCAGCCCACTCCGCACAGGCCCAGAAGGTGTATTAGGCAATGTCGTGGCTTTCCAGCAGGGCTTGGACCAGAATTTAAAGGTCAAGCCCTTGTTTTCAACGGTTAGAGATGAGGGAGGCGAAGCATGCTAACAATGAGGCTGCAAATGGTCAGGATCACCGAACATGACCCAACATCCAATGGCTATAGTCCCGACGTATCATACAGCGATACACACCAGGATGTATTCTACAAAACCTCTTCCGAGTAAAACAATTTTTGATGCATGAGCCCAAAAATAAAGCAGATCCAAACATCAGGTGAACCACACCACATGAAACAGTAGTGATGGACCACTAAAAGCTTTTTTATGGGCATCAAAAGTTTTGGATCAAGCTGATATCCCTTCATCCAGGTCTGTGTGACCTTATCAACAGGTTGGATGGAAAATAAATATTACGGTTTGGCCCACAAAAGTTTTTAATGGTGGAATTCAATCACTACTGTTTTATGTGGTGTAGTCCACCTGATATTTGGATCTTCTTTTTCTTTTGACTCATGCCCTTAAATAAATTAGAATAACGGATCAATGGCATGGATATACAACACATACATCAAGGTAAGCCCACCGTCTTAGAAACCCGCCGGGAAAGTCAAAGGAGTTGGTAGTGACCCATCCAGTACACAAATCTCCGTACCGGTTGGTTCTATGGACCCCACGATAATGTAAATGTTTTAAATTCCCATCCATATTTTCAAATCATTTTAATTCGTGAGACCAAAAAAATGAGGCAGATCTAAATTTCAAGTGGATCATGCCAAATGAAATAGTGGTGATTGAACACCCACCATTAAAAACTTTCTAAAGCCCACTGTAATGTTTATTTGTCATCCAACTTCTTGATAAAGTCACACAGCTTGGATGAAGAAAACAAAAATATTAGTTTGATTAAAAAATGCTGAGACCGTAAGAAGTTTTTAATGATGAGTCTTCGATCACCACTATTTCCCATTGTATAGTCCACCTAAAATATGTATCTGCCTCATTTTTGGGTTAATAACCTAAAATGAGCCGGATGGCATAGATAAAGGGCATGGATAAAACATAAACATCAATGTAAGGCCCACAATACCAACCTTGGTATTGGAAGGGGTCACTACGGAATCAGAGTCCAAAGTGAAATGAGCCTGGTCTAAACCGGTCCACCGTCCCGTTCAGTCGTTATAAAACAATAGAATAAAATTATATTTTCTCATATTTTGTCATTTTTATCTGAATAAAACCAAAAGGATTTCTCTTTTCATTGCTCTCCCTTCTTTTTCCCTCAAATTTTCAAGGCATAGGCTTGGAATTTTAAAAACCGATAGACTTATGATCTACAGGAACGGTGATGGCCTACCAAATAGTGGAGATTCATCCACTCTACACATTGCCATTTCTATTGTAATATGGACCATCCAAATTATAAACCCTTCGAATGGTCGGCTGTAAATAAATGGTTAAGAAAAGAAATAGAGCGCAGTGCATATCTATTTTTTTACAACTCTGATTGAGGTAATTCAAAAGCCAGATTGATGATTGATGAGTTTAGCTTTATATAAAATAAATAAATAAATAAAAACCAGATTTAAAAGGAGGTTACTTTTAGGGAGATTTAGAAACTATACTAAAAATCTTAGTTTTTGGCAGTTGGTACTTCCAAAATTTTTAGAATTTTTATAAAACTCAAAATGTAATGAAATTTGATGGAACTAAATTAAACTTAATGATGAACTACCATAAAAATTATAAAGATAATATAGTAATTGAAAAATACTAAAAACATTACCAGCAATAGACCTATTGAAACTGAAAACTTTTGCAACTTCATGTTGTCGATGGACCGCACATATATTTTTTAACTTAGGATTTTTATATTTAGTATCTTCTTAAGAATTTTTTCTAATAATGCTAGAAATCATCTTATATAATTAAATTAGAATTTTTCTATTTTTAGTTTATTTTAATAATTCGGATAGTTTCTAGTATAGTTGAATTAAGGTCCTTGATTAAGGTGTTTAGATACGAATCACTATTTTCGCTAATTGCAAATAGGCCACTCTATGAATTTAGCTAATCCAAACCCTAATCATCGTGTATGAGAAATCTCGTTGTACAATTCATCCCAGAAATGTCCTAATTATCCGAATAAGATCTAAACCATTTATTAGTGGGCCACTAAACCTGAGGTTATAGAAAGATGATTGTCTTCATGGGCTTAACATCAATTGCGGGTGGCGAATCAAGAAAATGCCCAGAACTGCTCAACTTGGGACAAGGGTTGAGTGCTTGGGATACACGAATGCCCTAAGTAAAAGCCTAAAATTTAAGTAAACTAGGCTCTCTACTCTTTCGTGAAGTTATTACTTTTCGACCGTTGGATTTCAATCAAACTCAACGTGTGAGTTAAGGATATTTTTCCACACATATCCGTATAACCGTGGCCCCGATCGATCACCGACGATCGTCAATCATAAGTGGGGCTCCCACAGCTAATTAAAGCGTCCAATTGCCACTCAGTTATGATGAAACATAGATCCCATGATGGAGCGCCTGCCCCATGGTGTAGATAAGCCAGTAGACCCTCGGATGGCCCTCTAAGTTGAAAACAACATCCCCCAGGGCAATTTTATTGAAATGTCACTAAGGCTATTTGTGCACATTCTAGCATTATAAATAGCCCTCATTTACGTACCACCTTCTCCCATACGAATTTTTTCAAAGCCAAGGAGATAAATAGAAATAGAAGAAGAGAGAAATTGGAGAAATTGTGGGGCCCGATGCCAAATCACACAACCCAATCCCCGTGCTCGATGGATTCATCCAAGACCTCATCTCTATTTCTGGTCTCATGTCTTCCATAGATGAAATCCGAATATTTCAGGTTGGATTCTTCACTCCCTTGTTAGGAGAGGTTTCCTACTTGTCTTTCCATCTTTTGCTTTCATTTCCTATATTTTGAGCCATTAAGATTAGAAACCCGCTTTTGTTTCTGTTGATTCTCGCAAATCCTAATGTTATGTTTGATTATCTTAGGGTTCTAAGTTACAATTATTGATTTGGGTTGTCCATACTCTTGTCGGAGACTAGTCATAATCGAGCTCGACTCCATTAGGATTTTGGTTATATGCCAATTTTTGGTCCCGATTTATCGAATCGAGTTGAAGGACCATTCCAATCGAGTTTGTTAGGCTATAATTCAATGTTTAACATTTAACTAGAATTAAATGAACATAATTAACGATAGTCTTGTACTTTAATTATGTTTGGAGTGTTTTCCCAAAATTTTCGATGTTAATGCCATATCTTAGTCGAGGATTTCAATTTTAAAGTAGTGAAGATTGTTTGCTTGCCTCCAAGTGCAGAGGTTCATAAGTAGTATCCTGTGAATATAGGGTCGATCCCACACTTTCGCAGGTAATTATTGAGGGTCAAATATTGCATATCAGACCCCAGTTATTGCTTGGATTTATGAATATGGTACTGTTTAACGGTCCGATTCAATCGTGTTTGTGATGCAGAGTGTATTTACGGTTTTAGATTGAAATAGGATGTTAAAAGCAGGGATTTAACGCCCATGAGTCACCAAGGCAAGGGACGGACCCCAGGGGACCAAGATCGACAAATTTACATGCCAGAGACCCGAGAATTTCGAGAAACTGAAGCTCCAGTGGCTTGAAATTGGTACAGAATACAAGATCACAGGGTTCCCACCATCCGTTCAGCTTGAAACTTCATATATGGCCTGAAAACCTTAAATAAGCCATACACGTCAAATTTCATTAGTTGGATACCTGTGGAAGTGGTCCAACGGTCAGATCAGCCTATGAATTACTGATCTGAGGCCCACCTAATATTCAAATATGCTTCAAACTCAGGCTTAATCCATTAGATGATATGAGAAAAGATGTGAACGGAACGGATTTCTCACGACCATCATAATGATGGCCCATGAGCATCGCATGTATAGAGAGTGTATGTGCACTCAACATGCACCGGATGGAGAAACTCGATCAAAGTCGGTTTTGACCGACTTCTTACACAAAAACGACAACTGCCATTACAGCGAAGTTGCGTTGTCATCATCGGTTGATGTTGTGGGCCCCACCCATTGTCCATATGAAAAATCCAAATCATTCATCGGATCCATAAAGGCCTGCTCACCAAGTCCTAGGTGATGAAATTTCAATGTACAGTGGATATTGATTTTTAACCGCCCAAACGTAGGACGGACGACTGAATGAAAACATCCATGGACCACATCGAATTTAATCCAAAAACAGTGATTCCCACCTGGTTTTTCGAGCTGCAATGAATAGACGGAGTGGATTTCTTTGAAAGCACCGAATATAGACCCCACCACCATCACAGCGTAACCATTACGCATGCTCTGTTCGCACCCAGACACTGTCCGAGTTTTGCGGACGATTGCATGAGTATGGTGATGATCGGATGGGTAATCCAGACCGTCCATCATGTAGGCCACTCAAAAACGTCCCAAGGGACAGTATTATTTTGGAAAGAATCACATGAACAGGGGAGTTTAGAGGATCCGATTTGGCTGCGAGAGGAGGGTGCTGCGCAAGCCTTCTCCACTGCCTTTGCTTTCGCAATCCAGCAAATAGGGTCGGCCCTTCCACCTTCCACGGACGGAATCACCATCCCATACATGTTATAAAGAGAGAGATCGGCAAGGGGAAGAGTTATCATCTCTCGGTTGGACGTGCAACACAAGGAGGAGAGAGCGTAGAGGAGTTAGAGTTTATTTCTTTTTTTTTTGTTTTGTTTTTTTTATTCAAGTTCTAGCCCATTCATGGCTGGCTAAACCTCTTAGCTAGGGCTAAGAGGTGAAGCTTGTGGTGCGATGGGAGCGATTCTATGGTTTTGATTCATGTTATGGCTTGGATTCATGTTAGACTAAGTTGATGTTGATTTAGTTTGATTAATAGGAATGCTTCCAGTTTTTAATGGTTTGTTGTGACTGAAATTACAATAGATCTGCGATAGTTTTGAGCATGTTCTTAGCATTATAGGGTTTATGAATTTGGGAACCCTGTTGTTCACCATCGTCTCCTGGGCATGGTTGGATGACGGAACTCTTCCTGACATTCATACATCACTCAGATTGGCTGTGAATTGGTTTAATTCTATTGTTTGCTTTGTCTCATGGGCATGGTTTTGTGATCGAATCCATTCTAATTTACACCGTCTGATCTCTTGAAAACTAGATTAAATAAAATTAAGAATTGATTTTCAGGTTAAATCTTCTAACTGGATGAAGATGGGACTCGAAGTCCAGTTGAGTTCATGAATGAACCGTAGATCTCCCTGATCTCTACAAGTGGATCCTCTGAATCCCTAGTTTCCTAGCTCTGAATTCTTTAAGTTTTAGATTAATATTTCACCATTATTCCTTCAAATTCATTCGATTTAGATTTCATCTTAGATTAATTCTAATTCTATTTAGTTTCAGATCACGTACAGGTTTTAGTCCCTTGGGATTCGACCTCGGTCTCACCGAGTTTATTACTACATCACAACCCTATACTTGGGGAGTGAACAAGTTTTTGGCGCCGTTGCCGGGGATTGACAGTTACAATTCTTTGAAATTAATTAGTTTTAGAATTAGTTTGAGATTATGATTTTACTAACCTTAGTTTTAGATTTTTATTTCTATTTGATTTCTAGAACTAACTTGTTTCCTAATTTATTTTTAGAAATTTTCTACTTGTAGATTTTCTGTTTAAAAACTAACTTTCCTATTTTGGAGGCTTTTAAGATAGAAATTTCTAATTTGGTAAGCTCCTTCTCCACTTTCTATTTTCCAGATCTCTTTTAGTAACTTACTTTCTAGTCTAGGACTTTTCTAATTTATTTTAGAAATTTTCACTTTCCTTTAGGAATTTCTTCTTTTAGAAACTAGTTTACTTCTATCTTTCTTTTTAAGGATTTCTAATTTTAGACCTTCTCTTTAGAAAATAACTTGTTTTGTTTTCTTTTGCAGGTTTTTAACTTAGGGATTCCAATTTGGTAACTTTTTTCCAACCCTCTCTTTCTTTCTAGATTTTTTTTCCTTTCTTAGGATTAGGTTTCGAATTAGATTGAGGGTTGTGAGTATTTCATGCCCAAGTGGGCCCGTGACAACACTCGACGTCTCTTTACTGAAGGAGGATTGGTTGAGGGGTTAACTATCCATCGCAAGACTAGACATCTCTCGAAATCTCCTGAGTTAATTGAAGTGATGGCTAAAAACCAACCTCTTCTACCCCAACCTAGGGTGGAAGACATTCAGGATGAGAATGAGGTGCATCAAGCACCCCCGCCTCGTACTTTACAAGATTATTTACAACCAGCAGGGCTGAGTATGCCCTCATGTATAATTTTTTCCAAAAATACAGGACATATGGACATCAAGCCAGTGGTTATCCAACTCCTTCCTAAGTTCCATAGGCTTGAATCTAAAGAACCATATCTACATTTGAAAGAGTTTGATGAGATCATAGCCACTTTATATTTTCAAAATGTGTCTGAGGACACAGTCAGGCTGAAACTCTTTCCTTTTTCCTTAAAGGAGAAGGCTAAGACGTGGTTACATTCACTGCATCCTAGATCCATTGGCACATGGAATAATATGCAAAGGGAATTTATAAAGAAATTTTTCCACATCATAAAACGATTCCCCTTAGAAAAGCAATCATGAACTTCACTCAAAAGAAGGATGAAACATTTTACCAATATTGGGAAAGGTTCAAGGATTTGGTCAGTTCATGCCTACAACACGGCTTTGAAATGTTGTGCATTACAAATTTTTTCTATGATGGACTGACATCTTCCATGCGCCAAATGGTCGAGACAATGTGTAATGGAAAATTCATTAATAAAAATGTTGACGAGGTATGGGATTACCTCGATAGTCTTGCTGAAAAAACACAATCATGGGACTATTACTCAAAATCGACCACCACGTCTAGGCCGACTCAATCTAAGGAGAAAGGTGGATTGTATCTCTTGAAAGAAGAGGATGATCTCAAGTATAAAGTGACTACGCTTATAAGAAAAGTTGAGGCCATGGAAGGAAAGAAGGATAAGGTTAATGAAAGTGTTTACGGCATCTGTGATTACAACATTCATACAACTGAAAATTGTCCTACGATACCCGCCTTTCGAGAAGTGTTGAATGAACAATCTAATGCCGTAAATAATTATCAAAGACCTTTCAATGGACCGACCTCAAATATGTACAATCCTGGTTGGAAAAATCATCCAAACTTTAGTTGGAGAAATGGACAAACTGCTACTCCTCAAAGTTTCTTCAATCAAAATTCAAATCAAGGGAAACCTCAAGAAGAACCGGTTCAAAATTCCATGCAAGAGCTGACCCAGGCAATGCGAGATTTTATGCAAAAGATGGATTCACATATGATGGTTATAGAAAAGGGGATGCTTCCTGCACAACCGCTCCCCAATCCTAAACTACAATACGAGATAAGTAATCTCAGCTCTTCAAATCAAATGGAGCATGCTAAATCCATCACCACTCTTAAGAGTGGGAAGATCATTGATAAAACCCTTCCGGTTAGGCCCGAAAAGTCTCAAGAACCAGAAGAGGACAACAATGATGGATCTAGTGAGGCTCCACAAAAATTAGAACCGGAACTTCTAGAAGAGCCAATTGCTCCATTTTCCCAACGGTTGGTCTCACCAAACCTCTCTCTAACTCTCAGGATATCCTAGAGGTGTTGAAACAAGTAAAAGTCAACATTCCTCTACTTGATGTCGTAAAATAGATACCTTCATATGCCAAATTTCTGAAAGACTTATGCATGACCAAACGACGGCAGAGTATTCAAAAGAAGATCTTCTTGACCGAGAAAGTAAGTGTCATCCTAAAGCAAGACGTGCCACAGAAATTCAAAGATCCCGGTAGCCCAACCATATCATATGTAATCGGGGACCACCGAATTGATCATGCACTTCTTGACTTAGGAGCGAGCGTCAATCTGATTCCATACTTGGTATATAAACAGTTAGGTTTGGGTGAATTAAAACCCACCCTAACCACACTACAACTTGCTGATCACTCTATTCGTGTACCAAGAGGGATAATTGAGGATGTGTTGGTCCAAGTTGATAGATTTTACTATCCTGTAGATTTTATCATCCTGGACACCAAACCCATCAATAACATGAACACTCAGATTCCTGTCATTCTTGGTCGCCCATTCCTTGCCACTTCAAACGCAATTATCAATTGCAGGAATGGTGTCATGACTATGTCTTTTGGGAATATGACATTGGAGTCAAACATCTTTTTCAATAACGGCAGAAACTTAGAAGATGATGACGATTTTCACGACATTAACATGATTGACTCTTTAGTGGAAGATACGACACCTCTAACCTTATCCTCTGACCCTCTAGAGACATGTCTGGCCCACTCCCATAATTTGATGATGACATGATTAGGGAGACGTGTGCCTTGCTTGATACTGCACCGGTACTTGAAGTTAACCGGTGGAGGCCACAATTTGAAGAGTTGCCCTAAACTGATGTAGTGCCTATACCGTCTAACCTCAAGCCACCGAAGCTTGACCTAAAACCTTTGCCCTCTGATTTGAAATATGTCTATTTAGGTCAAGATGAGACATACCTGGTGGTGATCTATGCCCACCTGGAGAAAGAACAGGAGAGTATACTTATATCTACTCTCGTTAAGCATAAGGGAGCCCTTGGATGGACGATAGTGGACCTCAAGGGGATCGACCCCTCGATTTGTACTCACCACATATATCTTGAGGATAATGCGAAGACCGCTCGGCAATCACAACGTAGATTAAATTCAAACATGAGGAAAGTGGTTAAGGCCGAGGTTCTTAAACTATTGGATGTGGGTATCATATACCCCATTTTCGATAGTCAATGGGTGAGTCCCACTCAGGTTATTCCTAAGAAGTCCGGGATCACCATCGTAGCCAATGCCAATAATGAACTCGTGCCAACTAGAGTTACTACTGGTTGGAGAATGTGCATTGACTATAGGAAGCTGAATACTGTCACGAGGAAAGACCACTTTTCTTTGCCCTTCATTGATCAAATCTTGGAAAGGCTAGCTGGTCATTCCTATTACTGTTTCCTTGACGAGTATTCGGGCTACAATCAGATTAAAATCGCCCCTGAGGATCTGGAAAAGACCACATTTACATGTCCCTATGACACCTTTTCCTACAGAAGGATGCCATTCGGATTATGTAATGCCCTTGCCACCTTTCAGCAATGTATGATAAGTATCTTTTCTGACATAGTGGGAAAATATCTAGAGGTCTTCATGGACAATTTCTCTGTTTTTGGTTCATCTTTCAGCAAGTGTTTAGAAGTCTTAAATGTGTGTTGAAAAGATGTAAAGAGAAGAACTTGGTACTTAATTGGGAGAAGTGTCATTTCATGGTTCATAAGGGAATTGTTCTTGGACATATTATCTCGTTCAAAGAAATCGAGGTGGATAAGGCAAAAATTGATCTTATCTCTAACTTACCTCCACCCAAGAACATATGGGACGTGCGATCCTTCTTAGGACACGCTGAGTTTTACAAAAGATTAATAAAGGACTTTAGTCTCATCTCTCGTCCTTTATGTAATCTACTTCAAAAGGATGCACTATACAAGTAGACTGAGCCATGTCAGGAAGCTTTCAATAAGCTTAAGGGCATGTTGACTAGTGCACCCATCATACAACCACCCGACTGGAGCCTTCCTTTTGAGCTTATGTGCAACGCTTTTGATTATGCTCTGAGAGAGGTTTTAGGTCAGAGAAAAGATAAGAGGCCCTACGTCATTCATTACGCAAGTAGGACTTTAAATCCTGCCCAAGTGAACTACTCGACTACGGAAAAGGAACTCTTAGCCGTAGTGTTCGCCTTGGACAAATTTAGGTCCGACTTAATCGGATCCAAGATCATTATCTACACAGATCATGCGGCACTTAAGTATCTTCTTTCTAAGAATGATTCTAAGCCCCGCCTGATACGATGGATCCTTCTACTTCAAGAGTTTGATTTGGAGATTAAAGATAAAAAGGGAGTAGAGAACGTAGTGGCCGACCACCTTTCTCACCTTAATACTTCTGATTCCCTTGAGGCGACCCATATTAATGACATGTTCCCTGATGAACAACTGTTTAGAGTCTCTCATTCACCTTGGTTCGCTGATATTGCTAATTATCTTGCCACAGCTTCCATACCGACACAGTGGACTGCACAAGATAAGAAGAAATTCTTTGCCGAGGTGCATAACTTTTTCTGGGACGATCCATATTTATTTAAATATTGCCCAGACCAAATCTTAAGGAGATGTGTGCCAGACATTGAACATCAGAGTGTCATCTCTTTCTGTCATTCACAGGCCTGTGGTGGTCACTTTTCTGCCAAAAAGACCACGGCCAAGATTCTGCAGTGTGGTTTGTACTGGCTTACTATGTTCAGGGACACTTGTGAGTTTTGTAAAGCTTGTGAGCGTTGTCAGAAATTGGGAGCATTGACCGGTCGAAATATGATGCCTTTGAATCCCATCCTTACCATAGAAGCATTTGATTGCTGGGGCATTGATTTCATGGGACCATTCCCCTAATCTTTTGAAAATCTATATATTTTGCTCACTGTAGACTATGTCACTAAATGGGTTGAAGCGATTCCGTGTCGGAATAATGACCATCGCATGGTCATTAAATTCCTAAAAGAGAACATCCTTTCCCGATTCGGAACGCCTCGAGCTATCATTAGTGATGGGGGCTCACACTTTTGTAATAGGCCATTCGAGAGTTTAATGAAGAAATATGATATCTCTCATAAGGTGAGTACCCCATATTACCCACAGACAAGTGGGCAAGTTGAGATTTCTAATAGGGAGATCAAACACATTTTGGAGAAAACGGTTAACCCTGACCGTAAGGATTGGTCAATCCGATTGACTGATGCCTTATGGGCTTACCGTACTGCGTTTAAAACCCCTATTGGAATGTCTCCCTTTAGACTTGTCTATGGGAAGGCTTGCCACTTGCCTGTGGAGTTGGAACATAGAGCCTACTGGGCAATCAAAAAATTGAATTTCAATCTGGACAACGCTGGCTCGCTACGCAAACTTCAGTTGAATGAACTCGAAGAAATCCGAAACGACGCATACGAGAACTCGAGAATTTACAAAGATAGAATGAAAGCGTTTTATGACCAACATATTCTACAGAAATCATTCACACCTGGTCAGAAAGTCCTTTTGTATAATTCTCGATTACATATCTTTCCAGGTAAGCTTCGATCTCATTGGACTGGCCCTTACATTGTGGTCGCTGCGTATCCTCATGGGGCCATTGATATAAGAGATCCTGACAATGGCAAGGAATTTAAAGTAAATGGACATCGCTTAAAGCCATTTGTCAAGAAATTTGATTCAAAGGACATGTCCATACCTTTGATTGATCCTGTTTATCAGGATTGATCTCCTAGTCTAATGGAGGTATAGGTAGGTTTCCTGTTTTCATAAGACTAGGGTAGTTTCCTTTATGCTGTTTTAGGATAGACAGTAAACTTAGCGCTCCTGGGAGCCAACCCAGCTTTTCATTCCGTTTCATTTTCCTAGTTAGTTAGTTCAATGTTTGTGGGTAACATTGCTGCAAACCCTCACGAGACTACAACTCGTCCACTAGGGGCAACCAAGGGGTTTAAAGGCTTGTTGCATACGCTAAATGCAATCGAGAGCACCTGCGAAAGTGGTGTAGGTAGGATTTTATTTTTGTTATTTTTATTTTACTTCTATTGGTTTCTCTCTTGTGCTGACCCGCTCTTACGTAGATATCTTTGGAAAGCCTCTTGATTCTTTCGTTCAGGTACTATCTTTCCATCACTCCTCTTATATTTTCGTTGTCCCATGTGCGTTGCATGCTTAGTTCTTTTACATTGAGGACAATGTAGATTTTAGGTTGGGGGTGAGAGATTAGGTTTCCTAATCAGTGTTTTCTTGGTCTTGAGTAAAAAAATTTTGTGAAATTTTTTTATTTTTTTTAGAATTTCTTGTGAATTTAAAGTGATTTTGACGGCCATCTAGGGCACTTAGAATTTCAAGATACGTAATGTGGTAATTTATGACTCTTGGATTCAGTATCTTTTAGATTTCACAATTAAGTTTGAATTGTCAATCCATGATTAGAAGTTTTAAATATTGATTGAATCATGATTTCACAAAACACATCTCGCTTGCACATTAAGGGTTCAGTTCGATATTGAAGGATTAACTTGGTAATCACTAAACATGAAAGGAACCAACTTGAGAAAATTGAATGGATTGGGCGAACAGCCTTTACCATAGGTTTGCTCCCTATAAGTGAGGATTCGATTCCCCATGGATGATATTTGAAAAAGAGTTGGGTGTACAGTCTTTACCAAAGGTTTGCTCCCTATAGGTGAGGATTTGATTCCCCTTCTTGGCGTTACTTTTAATGAAAAAATCAAAAATTAAAAGAATGAAAAGATAATGTGTGAGGCAAGTTTTGGTTATTGTGAATTCTCTTATTGGTTACCAATGATATCCTTAAATAAAGAGGTGAATTTTAATGTTGATAAGTCGAGATTAGACTATACATCCATGGAATTCAATGTTTAGAATTGTTCCAATTGATGGACTAATCTTTTGAACTTAATTATGAAGTTACCGTGTGCTTAAGTCTAGGAGAGAATTATGCCCAACATTCATGAATCTTAGATTTTTCGTATCTGAATCATTTTTCAAAATATCACTCGGTTTCACAGGAATTGTTTCGTAATTCTCAACTTATTTTTCACATACCTTGCTCGGGACTAGCAAAATGCTAGTTGGGCGTTGTGTTGAGGGTCAAATATTACATATCAGACCCCAGTTATTGCCTGTATTTACGAATATGGTACTGTTTAACGACCCGATTTAATCGTGTTTGTGATGCAGAGTGTATTTACAGTTTTGGATTGAAATATGATGTTAAAAGTAGGGATTTAATGCCCATGAGTCACCAAGGCAAGGGACGGACCCCAGGGGACCAAGATCGACAAATTTACACGCCAGAGACCCAAGAATTTCAAGAAACTGAAGCTCCAGTGGCTTGAAATTGGTATAGAATACAAGATCACAGGGTTCCCACCATCCGTTCAGCTTGAAACTTCATATATGGCCTGAAGACCTTAAATAAGCCATACACGTCAAATTTTAGTAGTTGGATACCTGTGAAAGTGGTCCAACGGTCAGATCAGCCTATGAATTACTGATCTGAGGCCCACCTGATATTCAAATATGCTTCAAACTCATGCTTTATCCATTAGATGATATGAGAAAAGATGTGAACGGAACAGATTTCTCACGACCATCATGATGATGGCCCATGGGCATCGCATGTATAGAGAGTGTATGTGCACTCAACGTGCACCGAATGGAGAAACCAGGTTAAAGTCAGTTTTGACTGACTTATTACACAAAAACGGCAACTGCCGTTATAGCGAAGTTGCGCTGTCATCATCGGTTGATGTTGTGGGCCCCACCCATTGTCCATATGAAAACTCCAAACCATTCATCGGATCCATAAAGGCCTGCTCACCATGTCCTAGGTGATGAAATTTCAATGTATAGCGGATATTGATTTTTAACCGCCTAAACGTAAGACGGACGGCTGAATGAAAACATCCATGGACCACACCGAATTTGATCCAAAAACAATGATTCCCACCTGATTTTTCGAGCTGCAACGAATAGACGGAGTGGATTTCTTTGAAAGCATCGAATATAGACCCCACCACCATCACAGCGTAACCATTACGCATGCTCTGTTCGCACCCAAACACTGTTCGAGTTTTGCGAACGATTACATGAGTATGGTGATGATCGGATGGGTAATCCAGACCGTCCATCGTGTAGGCCACTCAAAAATGTCCCAAGGGACAGTATTATTTTGGAAAGAATCACATGAACAGGGGAGTTTAAAGGATCCGATTTGGCTGCGAGAGGAGGGTGCTGCGCAAGCCTTCTCCACCACCTTTGCTTTCGCAATCCAGCAAACAGGGTCGGCCCTTCCACCTTTCACGGACAGAATCACCATCCCATACATGCTATAAAGAGAGAGATCGGCAAGGGGAAGAGTTATCATCTCTCGGTTGTACATGCATCACAAGGAGGAGAGAGCGTAGAGGAGTTACAGTTTATTTCTTGTTTTTTTGTTTTGTTTTTTTTATTCAAGTTCTAGCCCATTCATGGCTGGCTAAACCTCTTAGCTAGGGCTAAGAGGTGAAGCTTGTGGTGCGATGGGAACAATTCTATGGTTTTGATTCATGTTAAATTGAATTGATGTTGATTTTAGTTTGATTTAGTTTGATTAATAGGAATGCTTCCAGTTTTTAATAGTTTGTTGTGACTGAAATTACAATAGATTTGCGATAGCTTTAAGCATGTTCTTAACATTATAGGGTTTATGAATTTGGGAACCCTATTGTTCACCATCGTCTCCTAGGCATGGTTGGATGATGGAATTCTTCCTGACATTCATACATCACTTAGATTGGCTGTGAATTGGTTTAATTCTGTTGTTTACTTTGTCTCATGGGTATGGTTTTGTGATGGAATCCATTCTAATTTACACCGTTTGATCTCTTGAAAACTAGATTAAATAAAATTGAGAATTGATTTACAGGTTATATCTTTTAACTGGATGAAGATGGGACTCGAAGTCCAGTTGAGTTCATGAATCAACCGTAGATCTCCCTGATCTCTACAAGTGGATCCTCTGAATCCCTAGTTTCCTACTTCTGAATTCTTTAAGTTTTAGATTAATATTTCACAATTATTCTCTCAAATTCATTCGATTTAGATTTCGTCTTAGATTAATTCTAGTTCTATTTAGTTTCAGATCACGTACAGGTTTCAATTCCTTGGGATTCGACCTCGGTCTCACCGAGTTTATTACTACATCACAACCCTATACTTGGGGAGTGAACAGTAATCTCGATTACATTTAGCATATCCAACATACCTTTAAACCCCTAGGTTTCCCCTAATAGACAAGTTATAGTCTCGTGAGGGTTTCTAGAAATGTTACTCACAAACATTGAAAACATGAAAAATAGTTCAAAATTCAGAAATTTATACAATTATGCCTCCATTCATCATATGAATTCTAAAACAAAGTAACACTTGTCTTAAGTCTGAAGTTAGTTAGAATCTCAATTTCATAATCCATTATATCCTTGAGTTCAAAGACCTAATCAAAATTTAAAATAGTTATGATCCAATGTACTTAGGTGCTTGATGACACTAGTCTAACTTTGAGAAATATGTATGTTCCCTATCTTAACTCTTTTTCAATCATCCCAAGAATATGAAATCTCTAGTTATCTCATTTCCTTCATGTCTTTTCTTCTTTTATCATCACATTTTCATTATTATATACCACCCTTAGATGAAGATTCCCACCGGGTTTGCTTCATTGCTTAAGGTATCATAATTGTAACAATCACAGCACTGGATACTTAGGTATCCTTACTCCGAATTACTGACATGATTGTTATGATCATTAAATTCATAAATTTTCTTTTTCATCACTTTTTTTTCCTTCAATATTCTCTTTTAAGCATATGTCAATGGTACTAGTTCATTCAACTTTATTTGAATCAAAATTTATTATTCTAGTTCACATATCATATTCATCACTTAGTTAGCTAGCGTGTATTATGAATTCAGTACATCTAATTATAACTCACTCTAAACTAGTAATTAGATAATCGAACTCAAGTATATAATTTTTTGTTATCAGAATTCTGACTACTATTAACCTAGACTAATATTTAACTTTGTCTTGGGAATTCACATAATATCATGTTCACATTCTTGTATTAAAAATTTTATTTTAAAATTTTTGAAAAAAAAATATACTCCACTATTCCTAAAATATAAACTCCCCCCAACCTAAAATCTATATTGTCCCCAATGTAATGATACATATAATGCAAAAAATATGAGAACAATAAAAAAAAAAAAAAGGATGGATAGTACCTTCCATGAAGAACTCACCAGCAAGGTGATACTAAAAAAAATATTATACAAATCCTACACAACTACTCCGTCAGACTAGGAGCATCAATTTGAATATTCTGGCTCATGAAGAGGGACGGACTCCTCTCTCAAATGAAAGTTTTCCATATAAGGCTTCAATCTTTAACCATTGACCTTATACACATTATCATTGCGTGGATTTTCAATTTCAATAGCACCATGAGTATATGTATTCTTCACAATGAAGGGGCCTGTCCATCTTGACCTTAACCTTCCCGGAAAGAAATGGAGACAAGAATTGTACAATAGGACCTTTTGCTGAGGTTCAAAATTTTTTCTCATGATGTTTTTGTCATGGAAAGCTTTGGTCCTTTCTTTATAAATTTTAGAGTTTTCATAGGAGTCTCTCCTCAGCTCCTCTAATTCATTCAACTCTAATTTCCTTTGTCCACTTTCTTAGTCCATGTCAAAGTTTAATTTTTTGTATTGCTTAATATGCTCTATGTTCCAATTCCATAGGCAAGTGGCAAGCCTTCCCATAAACCAATCTGTATGGGGATATTCCAATCAAGGTCTTAAACGCAATCCTATAAGCCCATAAAGTGTCGGATGGTCTAAGGGACCAATCCTTCCTATCTGGCCTTATAGTTTTCTCCAAAATGTGTTTGATTTCTCTATTAGAAATCTCAGCTTGCCCACTTATTTATGAGTGGTATAGGGTTCTCACTTTATGCTTGATGTCATAATTCTTCATCAAAGCCACAAATGTCATATTGCAAAAGTGAGACCCACCATCATTAATGATGGTCTTTGGAGTTCCAAATTTAGAAAAAATATTTTCCCTGAGGAATCGTATGACTACTTTGTTGTCATTGGTCCTAGTTGGAACTACCTCAATTCAATTGGAAACATAGTCCACACCAACCAATATTTAAAGAAATCCAAAAGAAGATGAAAATGGGCTCATAAAATCAATACCGTAATAATAAAAAATTTCCAATGGTAAAATAGGGGATAAAGGCATCATGTTGCGCTGGGACACTCTTCCCAATATTTGTCATCTATCACATGTAACAAAGAAAGCGTGGGTGTCTTTAAACATAGTGGGCCAGTAGAACCCACACTTCAGAATTTTTACAGTGATTTTCTTAGCAGAAAAATGGCCAGCACATGCTTCCATGTGACAAGAGGATATAACACTCTAAACTTCATTCTCTAGTATACAATGCCTAAAAATTTGATCAGTCTCATATTTATATAAATACAGGTCATCCCAGAAGAAGTTCCTAACCTTGGTTTCGAAACGCTTCTTATCTTGTGATTTCCAATGATATGGCATTTTTCTCGTCATAAGATAGTTCACTATATCTGCATACCAAGGAAATTTGTAGATTGCAAATAATTGTTCATCAGGAAAAGTGTCCTGAATATGCATCTCCTCAATGAAATCATCTAATACCAATTTGGAAAGGTGATCGGCCACTACGTTCTTTACTCATTTCTTATCTTTTATCTCTAAGTCAAATTCCTAGAGTAGGAGGATCCATCTCAAAAGTCTCGGCTTTACATCCTTCTTAGATTGGTAATATTTCAAAGCTAAGTGGTCCGTGAAAATGACCACTTCAAATCCCAGTAAGTAGGACCTAAACTTATCTAAAGTAAAAACTACTGCAAGTAACTCATTTTCAGTTATTGAGTAGTTCACTTAGGCCGAGTTTAGAGTTCTACTCGCGTAGTGAATAATGTGGGGCCGTTTATCTTTCCTTTAGCCCAAAACAACCCCTATGGCATAATCACTTGCAACGCACATTAGTTCAAAAGGAAGTGTCCAATCTGATGGACGCGTGATAAGTGTAGTGGTAATGGATGATTTAATTTTATTAAAAGCACTTGCACACTCATCTATCTGCTTAAATGGGACATCCTTTTGAAGAAGATTAGTCAATGGTCTAGTAATGGCACTAAAGTCCTTGATGAATCTTCTATAGAAACCGGCATGGCCCAGAAGTGATCTAATATCTCTAATAGTTCGAGGAATAGGTAAATTAGCAATAATGTCGAGTTTTCAGTGATCTGCCTCGATTCCATTTTTGGAGATAACATGGCCCAAAACAATTCTCTTTTGAACTATGAAATGACACTTCTCCCAATTTAAGACAATGTACTTCTCTTCACACCTAGATAAGATGAGATAAATTGTTGATGCATTCCTCAAAAATACACCCAAATATAGAGAAGTTATCCATGAAAACCTCAAGAAACTTCCCAACCATATTTGAAAAATGCTTAACATACACTGTTGGAAAGTTACTGGGGCGTTACACAATCTAAATGACATTCGTTTGAAAGCAAACATGCCAAATGGACAAGTGAACGTGGTTTTCTCTTGGTCTTCCAAGGCTATCTCTATTTGGATATATCCGGAATATCCAGCAAGGAAGCTATATAAGGAGTGACCTGCTACCCTCTTTAAAACTTGATCAATGAATGGTAGAGGGAAATGGTCCTTCTTTGCACAAATGGTATTCAATTTTTTATAGTCAATGCAAACACGCCAACCTATGGTACACGTGTTGGTATGAGTTCATTAATAGAATTTTGCACAATAGTTATTCTAGATTTCTTTGGAACTACTTGGGTTGGACTCACCCAAACACTATCGGATATTAGGTAGATGATTCCCACATCCGACAATTTGATCACCTCATTTTTTACAACTTACATCATGTTTGGATTGAGATGCCTTTAAGGCTGTTTAATTGGTTTGATGTCCTCATCAAGGTGGATCCGATGGGTGCATATGGAAGGGCTTATACCCTTAATGTCAGAAATGGTCCAATGCAAGGCTCCTTTGTGGTCCCTTAGAATATTCAACAATTTAATCTCTTGATCCTTGTCTAAAAATGAAGAGATCAGCACAGAACAAGTTTCATTTTCACCCAAGTATATATACTTAAGCTCATTTGATAGTGGTTTTAGATCAAACTTTGGAGCATTAGTTGGTGATAGCAAAGGTCGTAAGTCCTCGATAGACCAGATTTGAGTGTGTGGTCTCCATCAGTACATACCAATGTCCTGGGCAGTAGTGATCTCATTAGCATCACAAATTTCAGTAAGCAATTTTTCTAAATCAGAATTTTCCAAGTCCCCAAAAACTTCAACCAATTCCTTAGGTAGGTTAGGTTCCAATTCCTCTTCCTCTATCAAGCAGTCCATAAAATTCAACTCATGGATCTTATTATTGTCTATGGGCTATTTACATAGATTGAAAATATTGAGCTCTAAGGTCATATTACCAAAAGACAACTTTATCATTTCATTCCTACAATTGATGATTACATTTGAAGTTGTTAGGAATATGTTACCTAAATTAATGGGAACTTGAGCGCTAGCATTTATATATGGTTCAGTGTCTAATACAATAAAATCCATGGGGAAGTAGAATTTCTCCACTTGGACTAACACATCCTCTATAATTTCCCTTGGTACCTTAATAGAGCGGTCAGCGAGTTGGAGTGTAATCGTAGTTGGTTTAAGCTCGCCTAACCCCATTTGTTGGTAAAACAAATGAGGTACTAGGTTGACGCTTGCACCCAAATTAGTAAAGCATGCTCAATTTAGAAATTCCCAATATGCATGGAATAGTGGGACTTCCTGGGTCTTTGTATTTGGGTACGGCCCTTTTCTGAATGATAGCACTCACTTTCTCAGTAAGGAAGACCTTCTTATGCATGTTTAATTTCCTCTTCACAGTGCACAAGTCCTTAAGATATTTAGCATTTGATGGAATTTGTCTAATGTCATAAAGTAGAGAAATATTGATAGTCACCTTTGGAGCACATCCAGCACCTCTTGACATTTCATAGGAGCAGTCAGGTTCTAAAGTTTAGATGGGAATGGAACTAGATGCTCTTGTAACTTAGTCTATTTATCCTTTTGTTGTTGAGGTTTTTGAACCATAGCAAGTTCATCATTCTCTTAAGAAGGTAGCTCATCCTCCTGTATTTCTACTGGTTAGATTATCTTGTTATCGACATCTTTTCTACTTCTTAAGGTAATGATGACCTTAGTTCGTTCATGATGTAGCTCACTTAGATTTCTATCTCCAATGAAATGTGTATTTCTAGGGTTTGACACAAGTTGAGAAGGAAGTGTGCCTTTTTCTTTAGTATTTAGTTGAATCTCAATCCTAGCCACGACCGTCTTTAATTCCTGATTTGATTCAATTAGAGACTGATTCATTTGAGCTTGAGAGTTCATAAATGCGGTCAATGCATCCTCCACAGATGATCGCTTTGGTAGGGGCACATATGGTGCATTGTTAGGTGCCCCAAAAAAGTTGTTTTGTGGAGGCCCTTGCCATGCATTGGATGTATTAATTTGTGGTCCATTCCTCCAACTAGGATTAAGATGATTACGCCAATTTGGATTGTACGTGTTTCTCATTGGTTGCACAATTGGCCTTTGGTAGTTATTTATAACATTTGCTTGCTCATGCATGATATCTTTTACAACTGGGATTGTTGGATAATCCTTTGTGTCATGGTCAGCACCACCACAAATGCTACAAAAATTACCTAAGGAGGTGTTTACTTTAATCGCATCAACCTTCCTAATTTTCAAGGCATGGACCTTTCTAACCAATGCAGCGAATTTTGCATTAAGGTCATCTTCCTCTCTTAGGACATACATCCCCTCTTTCTCTCTAGGAATGGGTCTAGTTTGGTCTGGTTTAGTAAAGACATCACATATCTGAGTATTCTCTGCTAACATATCTAGAAAATCATAAGCCTCATTATGATCTTTTTTAAGAAAGGTTCCACCACACATCATCTCTATGAACTAACGGGTATCCATAGTGAGCCCCTTTCAAAACGCATCAATCAAGTGTCATGGTTCATAACCATGATGTAGGCAAGTGAGTAGGTCTTTGAAGCGCTCCCAAGCTTGGAAAAATAGTTCATTCCCCTTTTGGGAGAACAACATAATTTTCTGTTTTAGTGCATTTGTTTTGTGCTTGGGAAAGAATTTTTTTCAAAAACTCTCTACTTAAAGCTTGTCATGTAGTGATGGTATGAGGTCTTAGAGAGTTAAGCCATGCTTTAGCCCGATCCGTTAGAGAAAATGAGAATAATCTAAGTTTGAGTGCATCCCTATTGCCATTGTTTACTTGTAATGTTACAATCACTTCCTCAAAGTCCTTGAGGTGCAAGTAGTGGTTTTAGAATCCAAGCCATGAAATTTAGGAATCAATTGAATCATACCTAGTTTAAAATCAATGTTCCCTGTGTAAGCAGGGAACACAATGCAAGATGGTAAAGTTGATCTCTCAAGGTGTATATGTTCACGTAAAGTCTATGGTTGGTTTAACACATTCCTATGAACTTCATTCTCATCCTCAAGAGGAGGATTGCGTTGATTTTCTCTGTTTTATATTAGAGTTGGATCTGACAGATTTGGATTTCTATTATCAACTGGGTCTGCCAAGGAATCCAAGCGGTGTTGACTACCTTTCCTAAATAAATTATCAAGGCCTAGGATTAGTCCACCTTCAGAGGAGAGTCGATTGTTTTGATTTCTATTGCAACAGGACATAAACCATCCACAACATACAATAAAAACCACAAATTCAAATAGCAAGTATGATACTTAGAGTAAAAAATAAAAACTTATCCAACAACCTAGGCGGCAGAGCTGACCATAAGGGTTCAAACTATAAAGCAAAATAAATAAAAAGAAAGTAAAACTAATGCAAAAATTAAACTATGCTAATTTGGAAAATAGATTCAATGGATGACCTTTGTGATCAAATAGCAACTGTGAGACAATCATAGCACTTAGGTAATAAAATCTCAAGCAGGAGCAACCTTATGTCACAATTAGTACTTAAAAGATCCAACTGAATTTACTTTCAAAGTAAAACAAATATTCAAAAAATCTACAAAAATTTTGGAGGTTTTAAAAAAGAACTTACCTTAACTATCTTGCACAGATCCAACCTCTCGCCATCTTCCCGGCAATGGTGCCAAAAACTTGTTTGCTTGCCTCTAAGTGCATAGGTTCATAAGTAGTATCCTGTGAATACAGGGTCGATTCTACAGGAGATGGTTTAGGAGAATGACAAATCAAATGCAAAACTAACTAAAGAAAACTGACCTATAAGAATTCTAATTAATGGATGCAATGATTTTGAGGGTTTCATTTTTAAATAGAATTAAATGAAATTAAAAACAATGCCCAAGCTTCAAATCTCCATACATAGGTTAATGATCCATAAATCATAATGATTTTGATAACACAATTAGGTTCGAGCACTATGATCGGCCTAATCAAAAAATAAAACAGTTCAAATCTTTTTAATAAATAACATAAGAGGTTAGAGAATCATGGATTTGCACCATTAACATATATTCTCAAGCGTCAATGATTATAAGCATTCAATATCCATGAGATAATGAATCAAACATTGTAACAAGTTGAAAATATCTCTCATCTAGGAAATCTAATAATCCGGGTTAAGCTTATCCATCAATATGGATCTCACATGATAGAAACATATGGATCTCACATGAGGATCAGAAACCTAAACCTAGATAATTAATAACATTCATACACCATTTATCTATTCGTTGAAAACAAATCAATCAATCATAACTTATGAATCATTAAACCCATGTGTTTCCCTTCTAGATTGGGCTAGAGAGAACTAGAAAAACATAATTAAAACAAAGAAAAATAAAAAGCAAGTACATAAACAAATAAAGATCTAAAAAAAATTGTAAAAAAATAAAAACTAAAACTATGAAATTTAAAACTTTTCCAAAAAAACTAAAAAGCTCTCCAAAAACCCTAAATCTGCTTCAAAAAATCCTAGGTATGCTTTAGAAGTGCGTAAGAAACCTTTATTTATATCCTAGCTCAATTACTTTCGAAAAATAAAGTCTATTTATGCAATTTACGTAGACAACGCATTACACTCTGCACGATTTCGGTGGCACCGAAATCTGCATTTTATTGCATCTAAAATTATATGTGCAGAGTACTTAGGCGACAAAATTTGTCACTGAATCTGCTACCAAAATTGATTTCGATGGAACCAAATTAAACTTAGGTGGCACTGAATTAAGTTGTTTTCTTGCTAGATTATTTTATGCACTTTAGGTGGCACTGAAATTGGCTTAGGTGGCACCGAAATGTCCTGTTTTTTTATTATTTAACTTGTGCATTTTTCAATCTTTTCTCCATCCTTTGTACTTGGTTTCCTTGGATCTTTGGCATGAGAATTCTCCGTTCTTGGTCTCCTAAAATGCTTCCTTTGCCTTGGTGATTCTTGAGCACTAAATCCATGCTTTTAGCATTCTTTTTAATCTAAGCTCTCAGATTCACCTTGAACACAAACATGCATAAAACATAACATTAAGTAGTATCATATTCATAAAACCAACATATAAATGGGGAAAAATATGCAATATTTGAGTCTCAACAAAGATCTACCTTCAATCTTTTACTTGGCATTTTAGAATAATTAAATGTACTATTTGCTATTTGGTTGATAACATATTTGATGAAATGCTTGAATGATATGAAACTCTTAATATTATAATTCTTCGATGTTGAATGCTTAGAAATGCTAATATGATTGAGTTGTGTTGTTATGGTAGATCGAGTGTAAGACCCGCATCATAGTCTGTACCATTATATATGTTCCCGCGATCCACCCTATCGAATTCCGGCAACCCTCGACCTGTATCCAACTTTTGCGCGCGATCCTAAGCCGAGTCCTGCAAAACTGAGTCGGCTCAACCTAAGACTTGTACCCTGGCGACTGTGTCATCGCCGCAGTTCCGATGCCGTGTCTCGCGTGCCGAGGCGATACCCAGGCCTGGAGATGTGGGCCCGCATTCAGTTCGAGAAAATGTCACGCATTGCTAAACTCAAGAGAATCTCTACCCAATGTCACATCCATCAATCAATCAATCCCATCAAAAGCCAAGTACATGTCAAGTACACCATCACCTCACACCCATCCCCAAGCAACCCCATAAGTCAACAATTTCTTACACACCCCATACCCTTCTTACACCATCTACCCCTAAAGTCAACAAAGTTCTTACACACCCATCACTCACCACATCCATTACTCCATCACCCATCTCTCTCTCTCTCTCTCTCTCTCTCTCTCTCTCTCTCTCTCTCTCTCTTTACAGCCCTCTCTCTCATTTCTCAAACTTACTTTCCCAAGCAAGAAAAAAGATCGCACGTGCAAGCTCTTTCAAACCTCCAAGAGAGCTTTGTGTGTGGCCCACTTCCTACCCTCTCATCTCCCATCTCAACCATCCAAACTCCATCTCTTCCGTTAGGATCGAAGCTAAGGAGAAAAGGAAGCCAAGGGAGCAAGAAAAAGTGGACGGTGAGTGATCTTGGACCCACATTTTTATTCTGTTGTAATTGTCTTTTTGAGATCTAAGGGCCCACATACGTTGGGAACCACTTTGATGTATACTTGTATCCAAGAGAGGCTCATAGTGGCGGGGGCCCTCCGTTATCTCTCTCTCTCTCTCTCTCTCTCTCTCTCTCTCTCTCTCTCCCTCTCTCTCTCCCTCTCTATGATCATGGTCCATGTATGATGTGTGTATTTTACCCATGCCATCCAACTAGTGGGCCACCTTGATCCCTGTTTGGGGCCTGCATGACCGAACAGTCACATAGACCCGGATGAAAGGGAAACACAAATATTAAATTGATCCAATCAGGTAGGCCACATCCATGTGGGACCCACCATGATGTCTGTGTTGTATGCACACTGTCTAGCGTCCAGGGACACTGGACGTGGACTATCAGTGAAGTGTGAACTGGCGTGGGGTGGCTAATGGTGATGTGTGAGCATGCAGCGAGTGTACTGACAGTGAAGTGTGGGTTGACAGTGGGGTCCATGGGACCCATCCACGTCCTCCATCCATTTAGATGGGCCACACCATAGTGTATGTGTTTATCCAAACCGTCCACCATCTTTGGACGGTGGGACCCACCCCACGTGTGGAGCTGCAATGATGTATGCGACCGTCCAGGCCGTCCAGGGCCTGGACGTTGCAAATACATTATATATATATATATATATTATATTATATAATATATACCTGTTGTGGTGGGCCCTACGTGGGACCCACCTCTATTTTATTTTTAAAAAATAATATAATAATAATAAGAAAGAAAAGGGGCAGTAATGTTGCACATGCAGCGTTTATGCAGCTACTCTCTTCAATGTCAGCAAGTTGCAGGTCCCACATGATGTATGTGTTTTACACTAGCTGTCCATCCATCCTGACAGTGGGACCACCTTGATGATGCGCTGTATCCACCATCCAGCCCATGGACGGTGGATCCCAGCCATGATGTATGTGTTTTACAAATGCCATCCATCTGTTTTTAATGGTGGGACCCACTACCATCTGACGATAGCAAGTTCTGTGGGTCCCACTACTAAGGACGTCAACAGGTGGTTTGGGACCCCACCATAATGTATGCTTTGTATCACACCATCCAGATGGCTGGACGGTGGGCCCATGCTTGATGTATGTGTTACATCCAAATGTCCATCCAAAGGGCGAGCTCAGTTTAAGGCTTGAGACTAAAATGAGACAGATCTAATATCAAGAGGACCACATTGCAGAAAACAGTGTTGAGTGAACGTCCACCATTGAAACCCTTCTTAGGGTCACAACGGGTTTTGGATCGATTTGAAATTTATTTTTCATCTTATTTCTGGTCTGTGTGACCTTATGAACAGATTGTATGGGAAATAAATGTTATGGTGGGCCTTGAGAATTATAATGGTGGGAATCATTATCACAACTGTTATTTGGAGTGCAGTCCATGTGATTTAAATATTTCTTTTTAATACTCTAAAATGATCCCTAAGAATAGATTAATGTATAGATGGTGCGACCCCCCCTTGATGAAGGTTAGGCCCATGCCATGCGACCCTTGTGATGTGTATTAGGCCCATTAGAGCGGCCCATATAATGTGGCCCATGTAATGCGGCCCACTTGATATTTAAGGCCCATGGGGGATGCCCATTGTGATGTATTCAAGGCCCATGGGCGTGGCCCATTGTGATACACTTAAGGCCCTTATATGAAGCCCAATACGATGTATGTGAGGCCCATAAATGAGGCCCAATGTGATGTATGTGTGGCCTTTACATTACGTATAAATCCCTTATGTGGGCCACTCCTTGGGAGCAATGTTGGTTAGATGTCCACATTCAGGGGCAATGATGGTTAGACGTCCTCATTGTGACCTTCCCTTAGGCCTAGTTAGGCCCATTCTCTTTATGGGTTAACCCAAATAAGTGGGCCCCATTCGCCATAGATGGATGGTTTCGTGCTATCGGATTTGATATAACCTCGGCCAAGGGCCGATCTTTATATTATCGTTTGATCGGCTGTTCATATATGGACCCCACCTTGCTTATAGGTTGATAATCGATTCTAATTATTGATTCTGATTATCGATTCCGATTCTCGATTCTGATTTTCGATTCTGATTATGAGTATATGACAACATAGCATCATGATAAATGTCCATACACATCATCTGCATGCTTGTGATGAGATGAGTGATTGATCATAGCACATGCCTTCGAGCAGATTGTTTATGGGCTCCCTGATAGGCGAAATTGCCCACATGAGCGAGCGGTACGCGCATGTTTGCTGTATAACTAGATTACATGATTCATGCATCTTCCATAGTGTGACAGGTGTAACACCCTATCCATTCCGTACTATTTTCTATGCTTATGTACATGATGATCGACGCCCTTAGCTAGACATGGATTGGTCGTTCATAGTACACACCCAACTAACCGAAACCCCAAGACCTTGAAACCTATCTCATATTGACCTCCCCGTCGTCGCGATCATGGAGGTACAACCTGTGCGTCTATACGATACTCCGTTTGTGAGATACACCGTGAATAATAATTAGTGTATTATGTGTGCATGGCGCCATATACTCCCCTCCATACATGTACACAACACATGTCATACACACATGCACATGCCACACATGGGTGAGAGAATCTCTACCCATGTGTGTGATGTCACACACCCATACCTCTCACTCTCATGTGCATGAAAAGTCAACTCTCTTCCATGCCACACCTCATGCATGACATCATCATACCATGTCATCCCATACTCCTTTAATCCAACATTAATTACAAAGTATGAATTAATTACCATAATCCTAACATAAGCTAAGATTAATCACATTAGCCTGACTTAACCATATTTTATCCATTTCTCTACATAAACCCCTCCATCTCTTAGCCTTTCACCATTTTTCTACAACTAGAGAGAGAGAGAGGATTGATCTTGGTGGGCCATCAATCCCATCCCTTCCATCCATCTCAACCATCCATTCCATTAATTTCATCCATTCCATCCATCTAATTCATCAAGGTGAGTACACCCACTCCACTCTTGGTTTGTTCTCTTTCTTATTGTATTTGTATGATTTTTAGTGGTGACGATTTGATGATAATCATGTGATTAATGGTGTGGATACATAAGAGAGTACATATAAAAAGATGATTAAAAAAATGTTTATGATATGATGATAATGATGTGTTTAATGATGTGGATATATGGGAAAATATATATATATATATATATATATATATATAAAGATTAATATAAAAAAATTATTAATAACTTTATGTGGGACCCATTGATAGTGGGCCCCACCAGAATTTGGTAGGCCATCCAAACTACCCAAAGTGAGGCCATTGGGTTGGCCAAACACACACATGCACACACGTGCATACACACCACAGATTTTATTTTATTTTCTAAAAGAAGGTTGCAGCATCCAGGCGCCTGCCACCGTTCGAAAGAAAAAGAAGGAAAGAGGTGTGGGTCCACAACGGGCCCCACCCATGATGTATGTATTGAATCCATGTCGTCCATTCAATTTTTCAGATCATTTTAGGTGTTGAGTTGAAAAATGAAGCCAATCCAGTTCTCTGGTAGGCCACACCATAAAAAATCATGTGAAGACATGCTAAAACATATAAAAGTACTTATTGGGGCCCAATCGAAATTTTTATGCATCTGATACTTGGACTGAACCCTCCACCACATGGGACACACACAACAGATGGACTGGATTGTCCTGTTGTGGGTCCTATATATGAAAAAAAAAAAACAACAAAACAGCACTGACGTTGTTGCTGCCAATGTCTAATGCTACAATAAGCAGCATCTCTAAAGACGTTGGAAGGAGGTGGGCCCCACCACAGGCCCCACCATGTTGTGTGTCGAACATCAGCCCCATGCATTTGATGGTTCCCGTTTAAAAACGGGTCACTTCCAAAATTCAACCGTACATGGAACTTAGGTGGCCCACACCATCAAAAAAAAATAAAAATAAATTTATGAAGCTGAATAAATCAGCAATTTTCATGGGTCTGATCATGAGGTATATATTATGTCTAAACCATCTATCCATTTGGTGAGCTTGTCTTAATGCTTGAGGAGAAAAATAAGACAAATCTAACTATCAGGTGGTCCACACTACAAAAAAATAAATAAATAAAATAGAAGGGATTGAACGTCTACCATTGGAACCCTTTTTGGGTCAAAAGTTTTGGACCAATATGAAATTTGTTTTTCCCCTTAAATTCAGGTCTTTGTGACCTTAGAAACAGATTGGATGGAAAATAAACATTATGGTGGGCCCCGTGAATGGTTCAATGGTGAAATCATTATCCTCACTACTAATTGAGGTGAGTTCCATATAATTTTTTGTTATGATTCATTTTTTTTTTTGGATAATCCTCTATAAAGATCTCTATATATAGATAAATAGTATAGATATAGTAAATACATCACTATGGGACCCATGTAATTTTGATCTCCTTAAACCGTTCATGCAACTCGGAGCTCAAGTATATAAAAACACTTGTGGGATCCATTTGAAATTTGGATGCATCAGAAACTTGGACTGACCCCTCAATTCAGTGGTACACATATGATGGATGGGTTGGATTTGTGATCCATGCCTCAATGGCCTGACAAGTAATCATGAATGTTTTAATGGAGGGCAATCCTCTTAATTTTTGTGTGTGGTGTGGCCCACATGTGTCATAGATTGACTTGATTTTATTAGCCCCAGGCCCACCATGGGTTGGTGGCCTATTAATTATGCAATTGGATTGATATGTGAAGGGTACCGATCTCTGTTAAAATTTCTCCACCACATAGAACCCATTTGAATTCCATTGATTTGTGGGCCCAAGAATGTTAAGACCCATCTTGAGTGAATGTCATGTGGGCCCATCAGTAGTAGTCTTGTTTGGGCCAACCATTGGCCCTCTTCGGCAAGAGTTCGTGATCCACATGTATTAAATGTATGCTATATTGAAACATGTAAAATTGTGTTATGCGTATAGCCCTTCACCACTTAGTATGTGACATACATTATATTATATTGCTACCTTAGATTACCTAATTATATAATGAGTACCCAACCTTTCACTACTTAGCACTTTGGTTAGGGTGCGGACCTAAGTAGTAGAATCATATAACATATGTTTAAACCCATAAACATGTTCAATTATAATAATTAGGTAGACTCTAGATGTGCGAGGGTGCAATATGTATTTGGCCCCTTAATCATGTCGGCATGTGATGTATATATGACCACCTAATCAAATGCAATTGTGGAGTATATGTGGGCAGTTAACCGTATGATTTCGAAATTCACACAAGTTCAACTAACTACATGAAGTCAGGTGGCATTATTGACCACCCAATGTTATGACCACGTGCTTATGGGCATAGCCATAGTCACTCAAACCATGAACAATCGGGTAGTACATGCAGATTTTCTTAGTTGTGAGAATTATGATATAGGTTGGATTATACAACTTGATAATGGAGTGGCCCTCAATTCGATGTCATGCGACATAAATACAACCCTTACATTATGCTCATAAATGAGGCAGATGCAGGGACCACTAAATTATATCTGATGTGATGGAAACTAGTTTTTGGCCTCTTGATTATGTGACATCGAATCTGAGTCATTCTTCACATGAAGTATTGAGTGGTTACAGTTTAAGAGTTAGTGTAACTGGGAATAATGGGTATGCTTGTGATTGTGCCTTGGATACTTTGAGATGCGGTCATTAGACCAGGATACTAAGTGAAATTATGGCATCGGCAACTTGACCATGTATGAGTTATGATAAATAACCATGTGGCCTTAAATCATTTAATAATGGCAAGTAGAGTGACATTGTGTGACCAACCAACCATATGATTATGTGGTGCTTAAGTGACTGCTAAATTATGTGAAATTGTAGTACTGGTCGCCTGACTATGTGAAAGTTTAGTAAAGCGGTTGGCCCATTAGTGTTGCCCATTGATGTAGCCCACTTGATGAGTATGAGGCCCATTTGTGTGCGGCCCATTGATGCGCCCACTTGATGTATATTAGGCCCATGTGCAGGGCCCACCTATTATGTATTTATGGCCCATTAGTGAGACCCATTGTAATATAATTCCAGCCCATATGTCGCAGCCCATTGTAATGTATTTGAGGCCCATGAGTCATGGCCCTTGGTGATGTATATTAGGCTTATATGAGTGGCCCATTGTGATATATTTCTGGCCCATATGATGAGGCCCATTGTGATGTATGTTAGGCCCATATGAAAGACCCCTCGTTATGTGTATTAAGCTCTTGAGTAAGGCTCTATATGGTGGCCTTATGTGAGGCCATGGGTCCATTATATGTTAGGCTCTATATGGGTCATTCCTTGGGGGCAATGTTGGTTAAATGTCCACATTGTCGAGATCAATTGTCAATGACGGTTATTGATACTGATTATGAGTATGTGACTGCATAACATCATGATACATGCCCATACGCATCATCTGCATGTTTTGAGTTGTGGTTGACCATTGCATATGTCATTGGGCAGGTTGTTATGAGACTCCCTGATAGGCGGAGGTTATCTCACATAAGTGCACGGTATGTGCAGGTTTGATGCATGACTGAATTGTATGACTCATGCATCTTGCATTGTGTGCCGTAGCGACATCAGGGCCGTAGCCTCCATAGGCATATCGTGGATGGCCAGATGGTACACCGAAAATGTTTGGTTCTAGCATACGGGCGTCATAGATGTCCTTGGGTGAAAATCCTTAAACCTCCATGGCTAGGAGACGCCCCAACGTCAAGACCGAGTGGATATATATAAGCGCATGAGGGCCGTATACCAGTAGACCACGTCTCCCACTGTGTCGTGGTCGATTGGGAGGGTGTGTGACCTTATTCGCTTGAGTGAGGGGGCGATATCTAGGTTAAGTTTGACCAGCTTGAGGAATGAGTCTGCTATTGAAGAGTCAGGCCCAATATTAGAAGGAGGATAGTGAGATCTCTTCCACTTACCCAGTTGTGCGCTCGGATAGTGGCAGCAAGCTAGCGTAGAGTGTAATAGACCCCGGTGATGATCCCGGAGATGAACCATACTTATATGTGAACTTATTGAGCAGGAGTTGCATACTCATTCATTCATTCACTCACTATCCACTCGGGCTAGTAGTGCGTAATTATTTGTTACGTGTAGCTTCGCAACGGCCATGATTTCGGTTGGGGCGCGCGACTAACCTGAGATCAAGAGTTTACCACATTAAGTCTGATTATCCAAATTTAGGTATGAGACTGGTTTGGATAGAAGTCCCCTGTGATGGACCCCATAGCCTGTGATACTACGTACTATCATCCCGAATTCACTCCAGCATGGTCATTCCATTGACACCGTGTCACGCCCCAGACTCGGTAACCGGACTCACAAGGAACCCAATTACCGGTTCTGGCTGCAACAACCTCCGTAGTACCCCATTCTCAGCTCCCGAGGTAGATTCCGATCCTGGGATCCTATAAGGAGAATTTTCATAACAGTATAATCATTTTCAATATAAGCATACCCAAGATCACAGCAAGTACATCTGAGAATAACAAAGGCATATATCACAAAATTCACTAAAAATTTAAACTTTTACATTATCCATAAGGTCCAAAAGGACATACATGAGAATAAAAGGAAAATAGAGAGAAATCAGCAACACTGGAGTCCTCACTGCTCAACTCCACTCCACGCTCTGTTGCTACGGCGCCTACCTAGAGTCTCCTACACGCATCAATCGTGCATAAGCTTATAGAAGCTTAGAGGGTGGTGTAAGTGTGAGACAATGGTGCACAGAAGAATAGTAGGAGGTATAAGGAGAGAAGCATGATCAATGAGCATGTCACTAGCCTTACCAAGGCTTATCATGAACGCGATGCAATGAGTAATGGGTGCCATACAAAGGTTATGCATGAAGAGGGGCTTGTACAACCAATGCTAATGCGATGCAAGTAATGTCAGTGCTCATATCCAAACCATAAGTCAAGTACATTTCCAATCATAAGGACATCACCGGGGTCCATTACACTTCTGAATGACTGCGTAGTCAAACGAGCATAAGAGACCTCACTATCCTCCTGTGGACAACCAATCACCAACAAGGCCTGAAGGTAGCGAACCCATTTACGAGCTGGTCAGACTCAGCCTAGCAATGCCTCCTCACACCAGGAAGGTAAGGCCACACCTCTATCCAACCGACTACACAGCAGTGGGAGTCGCGGCCTAACGGTATAAGGCCCTCGTGCGCTCATGTATTCCACCCGGTCACGGCGTTGGAGCAGATCCTTAGTACTATGGAAGTTTTGAAATTTTCACCCATGGGCATCCTATGCACCCGGTATGCTCAACTAATATTTTCGGTGTCCAGACATACGGCCATTCACGAATACCCCTATGGAGGTAAGGCCCTAATGAAGTAAGGGCGGATATCCACAAGCTATGCAATGTCAGATGCATGAATCACACAATCACCCATGCATCAATCACAAGCGTCCATCTCTCAGGGAGATACCAACATGTCCTACACAATGGCACAACCATGGCCAATCACACCTCAACCAAGCATGCATATGATGCGTATGGGAGTGGGCCATGAAGATGAATAGGGGTGCCAATGAGGTAAAGATGAACTCTCTACCTAACCATGAAGGGTCTAGGTACTTAACCAATTCCTCATAAGGAATACAACCTCTAGTGGGGGCCCATATACCTAGGGTAGCCCACGAGACTAAGGAGAACAATGGTATGAGCCTAAATAGATGAAACGGGCCTAACAAGGGTCTATGGTGGACCTTTAACCACCCATAGAAGCCCATGCGCCTACCATAGGGCCACCAATGTGGACATCCAACTACAATTAGTCCCCAAGAGGTAGCCCATCTCTAATTGATCATGGATCAAGGCTCAATGACCACGCAACATCAGAAATAAGAAACAGGCAGCCATAATCATACCACAAACACTCATGTTGGACTTTAAAAAGGGCGGCCCAAGGCCTATCCAGAACATGGGTCCAAGGGAAACACACATAGCCCAACTCATAATTACCATTATGGGCACATAAGGGAAAGGTTAGGGCCCAAATAAAGGCCACTAATCCCATATATTGTGGTGGCCTAGTGGGCAGCCCATTGCTCAAACCACATGGGCAAATGTTATGCTCTTAGTCAAGTGAGTTGGGCCTATAACCCGGCCCAAGTATAAAGTTAATTTGGTGGGCAACCAAGGGCCCATCTACTTGTGTAATCTAGCCCAGTAACTCAACACAATAGTATGGTAAAATGGCCCAAGAGTTCAATGGGCCTATCTGGAAAGTTCCAGCTCAATTGGGCCTAAAGAGTTCAACAACTAGCTACATTCGTGGACCCAATTAAATTCAACTGTGGCCTCAAAAGTACATTTATTAAGCCCAACATTTAAGGAACCAAAGGTATAAATTATTCCCTCTAAGATCTTCACAATGTGGTGGGCCTCACTCCTCAAAATTTCAGCCCAAAGGCCAAGCATAATTATAACATATTGCTGTCCTAAATTTGGGCACTCCATTGGAGTGGGTCCAAGGCCTCTAAAACTCTGAAAATTGAAGGCCAAGGTCTCTCATCATGCATACAATGATAGGCAACCCAAAAAGGTGGCCCACCATCAGAGAAAATATTTTTGAATTATGGTTTTATCAAGGCATATTGCCGGACGGCACTGCAGAGAATCTGGTAGTCCAACTATCTTGGCCCATTCTTTTGGATGCCCAAATGAGGTCCGTTGGAGTTAAAATTTTACAGAGTGATACTAACATAGGTAGGACATACCCCCACAAAATTTTAGAATTTTTAGACATCTATAAATATTTTAATTTATTTAAATTAATCAATCTGTCCTGAAAATCAGACTGATCTGGACACCATCTTGTAATGGGCCGGTCCAGCCATCACTATGGAGTGTACAGGTGTCCATTGGCCTCAAACTTTTGTAGGTATGTCCCACCATGGGTGGTACACCTTCTTGTAAATTTTTATAATTTTTACATACCCAAAACTATTTTAATAAATTTTGGAATTCTAACCTGTCCAGGGTGGATTGCTGCTGGAACAGTGCAGAAAATCCAGACTGTCCACCTCACTTGGACCACACCTTTGGGACCCCAATGAATGTTAGATGGGGCTGAAATTTGGGAGAAAATAAGATGATATCCCCACCTTTTAAAAAAGTACATTTGGTGATTATGAATAGTCCCCCAAACAGTCCCAAAATCTGGTCCAAAATCAACCAGAAACTGTCCAGAAAATTCTGGACAGCAACATGTACTTGGATAAAATTAATTATATAAGTTAAATAAAAAGGAGAAATACTCCAAGAACTAGGTGTTATGGCCCTCCCTAGTGGGCCCCATAAATTTCTAAAATAAATCCCAAGGTTACCACACTTGCATGCATCAATAAAGGTCAGCAAATGGGACACCCAACCATAGTGCAGCTAGGTATGGACGTCCCACCCTAGCTGGACTTTTCTGGACTATCCAGGTCTACCAAGTGGACCACACACATCATCAGCAATCATAGGAAAGTTAGAAGAAGAGAAATAAAAATATTTCGGCCATTGGGAGAAGGCTCCGTCACTATTGAGCCTTCCCCAACACAATCACACCCATACATTGCATTTCCATCTATATTTCACCATGGATCTTCATCATGCATGATCTATACTTGAGATGAATGGAAGAGATACCATCCCAACCATGATGCAAGGGTCTAGATGACCCATCAAGTTATGGAATGTGGAGAACCCTCCATGATGGGGTCCATCAAGAGGAAACCCCATGCATGGGATATGCATGCATAAGATGGACTATTTGGCCATATCTAAAGAATTGTGTAGGATCTCCACTATTAATTGGTGGGTCCTACATTTTTCGAATGAAAGAAGAAGAAGATCTACACTATGGAAAGGATATTGCATGGAATAAAGAAGCACCCACCTAAATATCTTCACCAAAACTTGGATCACCAAGCTCCAAATGCTCCAAGGAACCAAAATAGATGGATGAGATGGGTTTTCAATGGATGGATTAAGAGGAAAAAAGGAGGAGAAGGGGCAGGAGAATTTGGAGATTTTTGGAGGAAGGTTGCTAGGGAAGAAGAGAAGAGAGAGAGAGAAATGAGAGGGAAAGAGAGAAAAATCTCTTTTAAGCTAAGTAATCATGAGTTTCTTATCTTGGATAGAGAAGAGAAATCATGGCAATAGGGAGTTAAAAAAATGTTGTAGGGTTAGTAGACTTTTTAGGTTAGTAGGTGGTGTTTTAGAAATGGGTGATGTAGGAATAGAGCCTAGGTTGTGTGTGTGTAGTGTGTGTTGAAAATAGTGTAGTGTATGTTGAAAATAGTTCTAAGAGATGGGACCTACCTAGAAATCCGTGCACACCACCCCTAGGTGGGTCACATGATCATGATCAAGGACTTAGAAAATGAAATGCACCCAACTTACGATCTACACATCGGATGGACGCACAAGACGTGTTGTTGGAACCGCGGTGATGATGCGGTCACAATGGCATAGGTCTCAACTCGATCTGAGTCGGGTCTTCACGACTGGGCTCACGGATGACCGCAAACACTATCCAAGGGTCACGGGTCACCGAAATTCGACCGGTAGGACTGCGGGATCATGATGGACGGAATGCATACTCACACACACACATGCACACATGCGAACTCGGGTCGGGTCTCACACACCGCATATTGCATTACATCTACGACATATGGCATTTTGGGTTACTGTGTTTCTGTATTTAAATACGGCTGACGGTATTTGTGAACTCATTAGGAATTTTATATTACATTACATTCTCGATTTCTGATATTTGATTCTTTATCCTCATTTGAATAGCTGATCTGTATTGCGTACTCTGATATCGTAGGACTCATGGACTTGTCAGTATTTTCGCTTACTATGATATTGTATGATTCATGATTTTACCAGTATTTTTAATATTGTATGATTAT
The DNA here is from genome assembly GCF_029962835.1 of Magnolia sinica. NCBI lineage: Eukaryota > Viridiplantae > Streptophyta > Magnoliopsida > Magnoliales > Magnoliaceae > Magnolia > Magnolia sinica. The sequence continues at coordinate 59,160,950 of NC_080589.1, read as the reverse complement.
GGCGTGACAATACGATGGTGATGATGTGATTACGGATGCATGTAATACGGTTACGGTTGTGGTATAGGAGAAATGAAAATATGACTTGGTGATGCTGGTAGCATTGACTCGAAGTATAACTATAATGCATATGTATTGCATTGGCATTGGCATTAACATCATACCTTATGTACTATATGCGTTTCACCATACATGATTTCTTCGTGGCATATCCATCTTGCTTGCATGTACAACACACTGCACACACGTGTGTACTCACTAGACTTTTTGCCTAAGCTTCCTATTTTTTATTTTTTCAGGACAGGAGTAGCTTGGAAGACTTAGCTTTCTCGATGCATTGTATCTATTTTTCGATTTGGCAATGTTGACGTCGTGTACCCTTGGAAAGCATGGTACTTGTAACCATTATGATTTATAATGGAGAGTGTTGCTTGGTATTTTGATCATGAATCTTCATGCTCGGGTATTATTATATGTATATACCAAAAAAATCAGTCAAAAATCTTCCTTATGGTGCGCTGAACTCGAGACTTGGTGTATGAAAGTCGAGTGCCAGATTCGGGGCGTCACGGAAGTTATCCGTCCCCGGGTTTGGGGCGTGACAACAGGTGTACTGTATGCCCTAGCGACATCAGGGCCATAGCCTCCACAGGCTCATCGTGGTTGGTAGGATTGGACACCAGAAATCTTATTCTACATGGGGTGCTATAAATATCCCTGGGTAAAAGTCCCTAAACCCTTATGGTACTAGGAGGTTGCTCCAACATCTAGACCAAGTGGGTGTATGAGCGCCGAGTGCTAATTACCAGAAGGCCGCGCTTTCCACTGTATCGTGGTTGGTTGGAAGGGGGTGCGGCCTTACCTGCCCGAGAGGAGGGGGCAAAGCTAGGTTGAGTTTGACCAGCTCGAGGAATGGGTCTATTATCGACGAGTCGGGCCCGATATTGACAGACAGATAGTGAGGTTTCTTCCACTCACCTTATTGAGAACGATGAAGCGACAATCTGGCTTGGAGCGTACTAAACCCCGGTTATATTCTAGAGTTGAACTGTATTGATATATGGACTTAGATGAGGATTCGTATGCTTGAGTTGCATCTCGCATCGCATGGCCTTGGTATAGCCAACATCATTCATGCCTTGCATCGCATAGCCTTGGCACGGCTAATAGTATTCATGGATTCATCAGCATATTCCGTATTACTCTGATACTGCATAATTGTATTACTACCTTGCGCACATACTTTCATCACCCTTTAAGCTTTCCATAAGCTTATGCACGATCGTTGCGTGCAGGTGACATTAGATCCTAGCAGTGCTGAGGCTAGAGTGCATGGCAGATCATTTTGGAGCTTTTGTCATCATCATTGTATTTCCCTTTACACGCATTATACTTATAAATTTTTTATCATAGTGGAAATGTGATGGAGTTTTTTGTTGTTGTTTGTGGGTTATGCCTTTGGTTATGCTTATTATGAATCAAACTGACATTGAAAATCCTCCTCATAGCATCCCAAGATCAGAACCTGGCGAATGGGTGCTAGGAGCCGAAAATGGGGTACTACGGAGGTTGTCGACGCTGGATTCAGCGATCGAGAATTTTGTGAGCCCAGCTTCTAAGTTTAGGACATGACATCGAGCTTCATAAATTATTTAAATATGCAGATAGCCCGCCTTAAGGAGGCTATCCTAGGCTTATACGGCTGACTGGAGTTAAACACGGATGATTGGAAGTAGTTGGACTTACATAGGATGCTTTGCACCTAATGCCGATTTACCAGGGGTCCTCTATAGTTGATCGCATCAGTCTAATGCAAGCTCGATTATTCTTGTGCTTCATGATTGTATAGCATTTAATAGAATCTAGATGACGAGCCATTTTCATTTGTATTGATTAGTCTATTCATAACCATTAGTATATTACGATCCCTAAAGACTCAAGAGTCGAGCATGGTGGTATGGGATACCGTGTTCGAGCTGTTAGCTTATGCTGGGGTGATGAGCCTCCCCATAGTGACTATTGAGTATTGATAAAGGTGATAGAATATTGTTCAAACGGCCTCCCATCAAATTACCCGGTGTTGAGACTCAAATATTGCATATTTTTCCCCATCTATATCTTGGTTTTATGAACATTATACTGCTTACTGTTATGTTTTACTCATGTTTGTGTTGCATGGCGACCTTAAGAGCTTATAGTGAAAAGCATGGATTTGATGCTCAAGAATCACTAAGGCAAAGAATGAACCTTTGAAGAGCAAGATTGAAGATTTCAAGACCCCAAGAGTTAAGAAAACCAAGTGGAAAAGGAAGAAAGTGCAAAAATTTGCAGGATCTAAGCTTAGATGACATCGAACTGGTTTTGATGACATCGAAGCTAGTCTTCAATGACATCGAAGAAGTCTTAGATGACATCGAAGAATTACATGAAATTTAAATTTGATTGCTGGACAAATAGGATGCAGTCTTCGATGACATCGAAACCAGTTCGATGACATGGAAGCCAGTCTTTGATGACATCGAATTACATTTGATGTCATTGAAGGGTTTACACAGAGCCTATGCGGAGTGTGAAAATTTGAGGCAGCTTCCAAATTTTTCAAGTTGATTTCGAGGGAGTTCCTCACTTATAAATAGGGCTTCGCAGCTCATTCCTAAGCATTATTCAGAGTAGTCAAGGGTAAGATCTAAGGTTTTTCTAAGATTTTTAGAGAGCTTTCAAGTTTCTTAGTTCTTGTTTTTCTTTATAAGTTTTCTTTTATTTATTTTTTCTTATTTTCTTGTTTCTTTTCTATTTTGCAATTTAGTTGTGTTTTTCTAGTTCCCTCTAACCCAAGTTAAAAGGGAAGTACATTGGTTTAATGATTTTATAAATTATGATGATTAATTATTTTTAATGATGAGATGAATAGTATATGCATGTTATCAATTATCTAGATTTAGGTTTTTTATCCTCATGTGAGATCCATATGTTCCATCATATGAGATCCGTATTGATGGATAGGCTTAACCTATATCAATTAGATTTCTTAAATGAGAGATGTTCTCAACTTGCTACATTTCTTTGATTCATTATCTCATGGATATTGAATGCTTAAAATCACTAGCGCTTGGGAATATATATTAATGATGCTAATCTGATTCTCTAATCTTTTATATCATTTACTAAAGGTATTTGAACTATTTTATTTTCTAACTAAGCCGACCATAGTGCTCGGATCCTAGTTTTGTTATCAAAGTCATGATCAATAATTGATCATTAACCTATGTGTGGAACTTTGAAACTTGGGTGTTATTTTAATTCTATTAAATTTCATACCTTCAAAACCTTTAAAATAATTTCATTTGTTTAGTTTTCATTACTTAATTAATTTTGCATTTGATTTTCTCATTCTCATAGATCATCTGTGTGTGGGATCGACCCTGTATTCATAGGATATTAATTACAAACCTCTGCACTTGGAGGTAAGCAATCACCCGGCCAATGGTTTCGTGTCAGAGTACTATTCAAACAACTGGGCATGAGCGGAATTGGGTGATGAGACATTTTCCTTTGTATTGATTAGTTTTGAGTGACAAGCCAAGCCTATGAATTGATGATTTATACTTGGTATTGGGTGATGACCCCGTACCTTGTTGATGCTTTAATTTGAATCAAGGGACACTCGTGAGGAGCCACTACATGCTGCAACAAGCCATGTGATTCGGATAATGACTTGTGATATAATGATGGTATACTAACTTTGTCAACCTTCTATATGAACTGGGACTAATAATCACTTGGCTAATTATGCATTAGAATAGATGTTGCGATTTGGCGCTGGAGTCGCTTGTGAGGGAGTGTTGGCATTTATGAAATAGGCGTTGAAGTAGCTTGTGAGGGAGTGCTAGATTGTAAGGAGCATGCGTAATTTCATCATAACATTAATATACTTACCAACTAGATTAGAAAATTATTTATTTGTTATATCATTATTACTTGCGTTGGTTGTGTCGATAACATGTATAACTACTTAGTATCTGTGCATTAAATGTAACACGATTAAGTGTATTACATGTATAAATATGTATTTGTTATGAACCCATTGTTCCCTAAAATATCCCAAGTAACAATCTTGGGGATATTTCTTCACTATATTGGCATTTGACGCCTCCCATTTGACATATGCAGATAACTCAAGAATAGGACCAGTCGGTGGTGCACTTGGGGTACCCAGTAGATCTCTAGCTTCTCCCAATTAGTAGTTGATCTTCTGTTCCTACTGTGATTATTGTGATTTGTGTAATTCTCAAATGGGTGACACCACTTTCGGAACTGTAACTTTTGGGTGTTAGCCTTATATTCTTGGATTATTTATTATCTTTTCTTTAGTTTGGGTGTAATTCTCAAATCCCCTAAGGCCTTCGCAGATTTCTATCCCATTAGCCTATGCAACTATATCAATAAGATCCTAGCCAATATAGTAGCCCATCAGTTGGCCGGGGTACTCCCTAATCTCATCTCCAAGGAGCAAGGCGCTTTTGTTAAAGGTAGATCTATCGCGGAGAGTATAGCTCTAGCCCAGGAGGTTCTCAAGGAGATTAACAAAAAAGTCCGAGGAGAAAATATTGTGCAGAAACTGGATATGGAAAAAGCGTACGATAGAATTGAGTGGTCTTTCCTCTCTAGAGTGTTCACCCGCTTTAGTTTTGGAGACTCTTGGATTAGGTTGGTCGAGCGATGTTTTAACAACTGCTGGTTTTCAGTTCTGATCAATGGTATGCCTGGGGGATTCTTCAAATCAACACGAGGATTACAGTAAGGGGATCCCCTGTCCCCCTGTCTATTTATTCTAGCCTCAGAGGTCCTTAGTAGAGGGATTTCAGATCTGGTAAACATGGAAACATGCATGGCCTATCTCTGGGGAGGAACGTTCCTCATGTATCTCATTTGCTGTATGCGGATGACACGCTCCTATTCATAAACGGTGGGATCAAATCAGTCCTTAAAGTCTAGTCCTTTCTAAACACATATCAGTGGGTATCAGGTCAACAAATTAATTTACAGAAAAGTACAGTGCATTGCTCTTCCCTCCTCTTAGCCTCCAAGGTCGGCAATATTCAAAATCTGCTGGGTATGGGCATTGGGACAACCAATCTGGTTTATCTTGGGTGCCTATTGCTGCAGGTAGAGTCAAAACCTCCGACTTCCAAACTCTAATTGACAGGGTAGATAAACGGATCAACGGTTGGAAGACGAAATGTCTGTCCTAAGCCGAGAGGGCTACGCTGATAGCCCACATTCTCTCCTCTATTTCGATCCACAGTATGACAGCCACGGTGGTCCCGTCCCTCATTCTGAAATGCCTTGAAAGCCAATTCACGTCCTTCTTCTAGGGTTAGGCAAACGGGAAGAAGAAATTTCATTAGAGGAAATGGGCTAACTTAGCTCATCCAAAGGAAGAAGGCGGGTTGGGGATCAGAAGACTGTTGGAGGTTACACTAGCATTTCATCTTAAGCTGGCCTAGGGAATGAAGTACAAGTAACAGAAAAGTATGTGGGCCTCCCTCATGTCTTTAGTCCACAGCCAAACTTGCAATCCGCGGGTCTTAATCTAAGGCCAAAGCGGGCCTCCCCACTGTGGCAGAGGATTCGTTCATTGTTCCCTCTCTTGGACTCCAAAGTCCAGTGGCAAATCAATAGTGGTGATTGCAGTTTTTAGCAGTCCAATTGGACCGGCCATGGCCCCCTTCTCCAACGAGTCTCCCAGCCCATTCCTGCTGGTCTGGCGGCTCTTCTAGTTCGGGATTGCCTAGGGCAAGGTGGCCCCCTTTCTCCTTCGTCTGTTTATAATTTCCTTTCTCAAGAGATGATTGATGCAATCTTCCATAGCAGGTTCTGCATTTTAGAAGGTCCCGATGTCCCTTGCTGGCCCTTCCATCCATCAGGTCTGTTTATTGTCAAATCTGCTTGGACGAAAAGCAAGTCCCATAGGCCGAGGGTGGCTTAGTGTAATAAATTGTGGTCTCACTACCTGCCACTAAAGATCTCGTTGCTGACATGGAAAGTCCTCCATAATGCAATCCCGGTGGAGAGCTTTATCCAATCCAAAGGCAAACACCTTGCTTCTCACTGCGTTTGCTACAATGGTATTTCTCTTCAGGGGCCTTCTTTATAATCCATTAGTCACATATTCATATCTAGCCCTTGCGCGAAAGTCATATGGTCCCTCTTCGCAACCATTTTCGGTAAATCCCCCCTTGGCGGTCCATCTATTGCGGACAGGCTTTTCCTATGGTGGAGCGGTCCTTCCCCCAGGGGCTAGGCCGGTACTATATGTAATTTGGTGCCAGGGATTATTCTCTGGGAGCTATGGAGAGGGAGAAATCAAGGAAAGTTTGATGGCAGCCCCCCTGCAATCTAATCTCAAGTAGCCCGGATAAAAGGTTGGATTTCCAACATCTTCATCTCATCGAACCATTCCTCTCGCCTTTCAGTTGTCAGCAGCCGCGCCCTATCTTTGTTGAACGTTGGGTTTGCTTCGGGTTCCTCTCCTCCTAGACCAATCCAGGTTATTAGGTGGCAAAAACCTCCTTCGGGCTAGGTGAAAATAAACGTTGATGGTTCTGCTAGGGGCAATCCAGGTATGGCTGGAGGTGGTGGCATTTGTAGAGGTGAGAAGGGTGACTTCCTGTTCGGGTTCTACGCTGGTTACAGGAACGGTTCTAACACTCAGGTCGAAATCTGGGCCATTCATGATGGCCTCTTTCATTGCTTTAACAGGGGTTTCTCCAAAGTTATTGTCAAATTGGACTCTTTGCTTGTGATCTCCCTCCTCTCCCTGGATTTCCAATCCAGCTGGAAATAGAGATACTGGTTAGCTTGGATTAAGAGAATGCAAGATTCAGGCGAAGTAAAATTTCAGTATGTATTTAGGGAAGGAAATGGCCCGGTGGACGGTTTGGCCAGGATGGGTAGCGGCATGTAATCCTCCGCCATTTTCGTTCTCATGAACGACCTCCTGAGAGAAGTGAAGGGGAGGATTTTTCTAGACAAGCTGGGTATGGGCACTCTTAGAAGATGATCTCTCACCCTATGTTCTTTTGTTAGTTAGGTTGTCCCTTTATTTTTCTTTCCCACAATAGGCTCTGGATAAGTCGTCTGCCTGTCAACCCCAAATGTAAAGTGGCTGTTCATTTTGATCAACGAAATACACTTCTGTTTTAAAAAAAAAATAATCTTACTTTGGTTCCGTTAAGTTAAAATGCATAACTCTAATTATTTGTGTGAAATGAATGTGAATTTGAATGAAGACATATGTGCATTTTATTAAGTTAGCACTTGGGAACTCGGGATCAGAGTCTATGTACCCAGGTGCCGATTTTTGGGGTGTTACAAAATGACACTTTTACCTCTTATTTCTTCATACTTTCAAACTTGCTTTGCTTCTAAACCTCTATACCTTCTCATGTAATCTCTTCTCCACTTTCTCAAGCTAGGGCCTTTTTGAAGAAGATCCTCTCCAACAGCCTTGAATGCATCGTTACTATAGTCAATCATCCCGTTTGTTCAACACAGATTTTTTCATTCAAAGCTTCTCAAAAGCTACTTTAACTGATGAACCTCTGGGAGAAATTCCAAAGACTTTGAGGACACTTTGCCACCTCGAGAACACCTTCTTCAAGGCTAAATTTGAAACTCAACATGTCCTTTGCCTACTGAAACAACAAGCCTCCATCAGATAAGAAGCTCGCACCCTTCTTGAGAAATACGAGGTGGCTTGGAACAACCGCCTTCACTAGACTTGGTAGCATCGGTTCAACAAGACTGTGTTGTGAGTTCTCCAAATCCAGAGCAAGGATTTGGAGGACGACATTACGGAGACAGAGCACCTTTACCCCGGAAGAGATCGCTCCAACCCCTAGGAACTCTTGGCATTCATTGACTCCTAGGTTGGAATTTTCTAATCTTTGTCCCAGCAACGCAATGCCTATAAGAGGGATGTAGAGACCAATGCCATCATCTTCGGCTGCCGCATGGATGAAATCATGAGCTTCCTTAAGCGTGGAGTGATCGAAGGGGAGTCCTATAAGAACAGAAAATGCCAGATGGAGGACACCAAGGGATGTGTGCATGAGGAATTTGAATAAATCAATGCAGCAGATGCTTAAAGTGCTTGCTCAACTGAGTCTATGTTTCCTGTTTTTTTTTTTCTTTTTGTTGTTTTCATGTGTGTGCGTGTGTGCATGCATGCATGTGTGTGTGTGTAAGCTAGGGGTCCACTTATATTTCATTCTTCTACATTAATAAAATCATTTTCCCTTCCATACTTTCTTCTCGACTGTGTTAGATTTATGTTTATTCTTTAGCGATAAGGACTTATTGTTGCAAATACTATTACCTGGCCTGACCTTACACCACTTCCCACATACTAAGATGATAGGTCTTCAAGAATTTCCTATTAATTGAAGCATTTATTACCTTTCCCTGCATATCACGAAGGATATAAGATCCACCTCAAAGAACTTGGACAACAATTAATGGTCAATCCCAAGTGAGTGACCATTTTTAAAAAGCATCGTCCTTAAACCCTAATGGCAATACCACCTTCCAAACAATGTCTCATTCTTCGAAAGCCTTTTCTTTTACTCCTTTGTTATAGGCTTAAGCAACCCTAGCCTTGTTGGTTATAATAGAATTCAAAGCTCTCAATCATGTTTCGTCTAACTACTCAACTACTCTAACTCAACCAACATGGATTTCATAAACTCAGTCAGGGTTAAGTCAGCCTGATATGCAACCCTTAGGGATGGTATAGTAACCTCTATAGTACAATATCATGTCCATAAGTGAGTGTGTAAGGACTTACCCCTGTACTAGTCCAAGGAGAATTTTAGTAAGCCCACAGGGCTTCAGATAATTTACTATGCCATTTGCACAAATTATCCTTGATTATCTTTCTCAAGATATTTATTACGACATTGTTGCTAGCCTCGGCTTGGCTGTTAGCCTGTGCACAGCAAGGCATTGAATGCAATATTTTAATTTTGTATTGTTCAGCCATCACTTTGAGTTTTTTGGATGAGAATACTGCACCTCAGTCCAAGGTAATAGACTCAGGAATTCTAAATCTACGAATAATGTAGGTCTCGATAAATTTAATAATTTCTTTATGACCGACTCCCTTCATAGATTTTACTTCTACTCAGTAAAATAATCAGTGACTACTATGATAAATTTTTCTAGTTTTGAAGAAGATTGATGGATCTGGCCTATTAAATCAATGGCTCACCCTCGAAAAGGGCAATGCTTAAACAATATAATACAACTCAGCCACATGCACGTGTTGCTTCGGTGTATGTTTCTGACATACCTCACACCCCTTAGCATATTAGATACAGCCAGACATCATTTTCAACCAGAAATACCCATAACACCTAATTGTGAGCCTCATCTTTCTTCCAACTTGGTGTACTCTACACAACCCCTCATGTACTTCAATCATGACCAACATATCCTCATTTTGGTCTAAGAATCATAATAATATGCCTTCGTCCCTCTTTCTAGATATGTCATTATCGACCATGACATAATTATGAGTTGTTCTTTTGGTTTCCCTCTTAGTTTTGACCCAAGGAAATTGAAGATAGCCCATGATCGGACCTCTCCAATCGCTTTCATTTCTCTCGGCCTGACAGTTTTTCAGGGTCGTTTCTCTTTGAAAAACCAAGGGCAAAGACCTCTTTTGCACAACAATCATTCTCTCGTTGGATTCTCATTGGCATCAACATTGTGTTCTCGAGTTACATGCCTCAATTTGACCTCATTGAAATTCTCCATCAGTTGACTTGCAAAGGCATAATATGACAAAATGTAGCACCGATGCACTTCAACAAACATGTCATTTTATTTATTACTAATTACGAATCGCTTGTTACTAATTTGTACCATGCACCTGATTCTATCAACATTTTTAAGCCGATTACCAAAGCCTTATATTCGACTTGATTATTAGTGCACTCAAATTTTAATTGGAATGAAAATTTCTGCCTCTTCCCATACAGGGTGATTAAAATAATCTTCACTTTTGATAATTTATTAGTTCTCAAGCCATCAAAAATCAGTTTCCAATGTGTCAAATATGCATGATATAAGTCTAACACTTCTGGAGGAAGTTGACTTTCTATGTCGGACGGATGATCAACTAGAAAATTTTATATGGCTTGTCCTTTTACTGCTGTTTGGGGGGACATATTCGAGATCAAACTCAGACAAAGCTAACACTCATTTTCCAATTCATTCATTCAAAATTGGTTGATTTAACATGTATTTCACTAAATTAGTAACTACAATTACATTAACTGATTCAGCCAGTAAATAATGCTAAACTTAATGGCCGCAAAATACAATGAAAAGCATAATCTTTTTAATATAAAATATTGTCTTTAAGTATCTAGTAGTGTCTGACTCAGGTAGTAGATTGCACGCTCTTTCCAATCATCATTGTCTTGCACCAATAAGGCTCAAATTGATTCTAAAGAAGTCACGACATACAACAACAATTTTCTAGGCAATGTGTCACTTGTCTAAATATCACAACCATGCAGAAGGTGGACTGACACATAAAGATCAGATAGGGTAAAATGTGAATACCAAACTGATCCACTCAAGCATGCCACACCATTAAAATAAATGGAAAGGTACTCATACATAATGGGAATTTCATGTAGGGATTAAGCTGGAAAAAAATCATGTTCATAGTTTAAATTTGTGACATTTTCTTCCTATTTTAAGTTCGTATATTTAAAGACCGAGTTCGTTCAATTCATCACAAGTTTTAAGTTTAAAAGTTTAAAGACTGAACAGACAGTGATTTAGCTTCAGTCACTAAAGAGTTAAGAAGCTGGCTCAACAAGCCTTCTATATTCTTGACTAACTCAAACCCACTACTCTGAAGTGGCTTGGTTCCAAATCAACCGTCCAAATCACTCAACCATGGGACTCACTTGGAAATTCTTAATGAAGAATTCAATAATCCCTCTTCAAACTAGACCAGATACTCAACTATGCATGCTATCTTTCAGTTTGAGTTTGTACAGGGTTCTTGTGTGGATGAATCACACCCATGAAATTTAATTTGACGATTGTCCACATCCAACATGGGCCTTTTTTTGTTGAATTTTCACATCTCTTAACTTCCTTTCTTTGCCATCCATTTGCTGGCCACAATTGGAAGGGTTAGGATTTGCTCATTGTGAATAGCACTGGGAGCATGGATCAACTGAGAGCAATTTGCCCAAAGATGAAAATGGATTGTAGCAATAGTGGCAGGTTAATGCGTTGGATGAGTGAAGGAACCCCGGGTGATATTCTAGCAGAGATGTCTATTTTAGACCGAAACCTAGTCAATCATAGGCTACCGATAAATGAAGGGTATCGATTTGACAAACAACCACCCATCAGTTGACAACGGAGGTTACCTAGAAAATAAAAGAAGAGATCGAACTGTCTGTTAAAGACATGATTCATCAAGCCCATCAAATATGCTGAAAAAATTTCAAATATGATCCCAATCATTAAGAAAAATGGTAAGCTTCGAGTTTTTATTGATTTTAAAATTTTAAATCAAGTTATGCCTAAAGATGAGTATGCAATGCCAATGGTCAATCAGCTGATCGACCGAGCAGCTAGGCATCAGACGATTTCCTTTATGGACAACCATTTGTGATATAATTAAATAAGCATAGCATCTGATGTTGTGCTGAAAACAAAATTTAGATGACTTGGACCTTTGGAGACCTTTTGTTGAGTGGTTATGCCATTTGGGCTAAACAATGCAATGACTATTTATTAAAGGGCAATAAATGTTATCTTTCATAATATGATTGACTACTTCATGAAAGTATACATTGATAATATGGTAGTTAAGTTGGACGATATTGTAAAATATTTTGCTCATTTACGCAAATTATTTGAGCGAATAAGAGTCCACTGGATAAAAATAAACCCCATTAAGTGTGTTTTTGTGGTCTTGGATGACAATTTCCTAGGATTCCTTATGCATTAGTGGGGGATCGAGATAAATCAAAACAAGGTATGAGTGATCATAGATGCTCAACCGTCGATGGACAAAACAAAGTTGCAACGGTTTCTTGATCATGTTAACTTTATGCACAACTTCATTTTTAATTATGTAAGAAAAATTAACGTGTTTTCTTTGTTGGTGAAGTTGAAATAAAGAGATAAATTCAAATGAGAAGCCGAAAATCAGTTGGCTTTTGGTAAAATTAAGGAATACTTGATGAAAACATCAGTGTTGATGTCATCAATGTCGACCACTCAAGCTTGCGCCAAAATGTTGACATATAACAGTACTTAAGAGGACCTAGCAAATAAAAAATCAACCCAATTCACTCATCAATCCAACCAAAGAATGGTCCATATTTAATGCAAGCACATGACCACCAATAAATACTGGCGTGATGACAGCTTTGAGTCATCCACATGGTAAATGCAAGGTTAGGATGCCATAATAGTGGCATGAGGGGAAATTCCCTTTCTATAATTAACATCTTACATTCAACAATAATGGCTACTTCACGAATGACGTCTTATTTTGCATTGGAAGGTTGGGATTAATAATGCCACATATATTAATTATGTTGTAGGATACTGATGTAGAGAGGGTCGCAGACAGTTTCATGGCCAAGATGGATCAGAAAAAGCCCAGTCGACGACAGAAGTGATCCGGGCCGTCGGACCTGAGATCGGGCGTATCTCGCAATCCGAAATGAGTTATCTGACGTAAAATATATGATTTTGGGGTAGAACGAGCTACTTTAGCCAGCCAACCCCACTATGCCAGATTGCGAAGCCCAGAATTGCAAAAAACCCTTGAATCGACGGTCATTTCCCTGTTTTAATTTCGTTTTTACTATAAATAGTAAGTTTTAGTTTGATTATAACTCTTCATCCGTCGGGCTTTAAGAGTTGTGCCCAATGTGAAAAGAGCTTAGAATAATTAGGAGAATGGTTTGGTGAAGCCAAATAAGACACTTACTATTTTTGGCCGAAAACCTTGTGCACTAGTAGACATTACGACCGTCTATAAATAGTAAGTTTACTATTTATAGTAAGAGCTAGTCACGGATTCTATGAGTTTGAGTTGTAGTTTGATTCTGATTTCTTTCCCATTGCTTAGTACACCTATTTAAAGGGTTGTGAACTCATTTTTATTCATCAATTAATCAATTTCGAATTTATTAGAATTTATTTCTATTTTCTGCTTTCTTTCCTCGTGGATTCGAGAAGTCTCTGTGAGGAGTCCAGAGAAGCTCCGTGGATTCGGAGTAGTTCTCCTCATCACGTTCATCCCTACGTCAGATACTTTATCTTTAATGTGATTCAAAGTGATTATTTAATGATAACAAACTCATCAAACACTTCAATCTATTTTTATTTTCAAAAATTAAGGATAAAATAATCTTGCATATAATTGACTAACTCAAATATGTACATTCCTGTAATCAATATAATCATTTTATGTACAAGTAATTCATTTAATTCTTCATAATACTCGTATCATGTGATGAATAGTGTATGCAAAAAAGAAAAAAAGTTCCAACATCCAAATATGAGGTGATACAAGCCACCGGGCATGATGGATTTTAAATTAAAATTACTCTAATATTATTGGGAATTATATGAATGTATAAAAATGACCTCTTAGTACATGTTGAAGAGCAGACTGACGAGTAAGATTCCGGGTATGGTAAACTATACATATTCTAAAAGATCAGAGGTTTAAAGCCGGTTTAAAGCCTTTGAAAAATTCCAACCCCACCAATGTATCTCTTACTTTTAACTTTATCAGATCTCTAGTCAACTAGACATCCATTAGTTTTCCTCAAATATCTCGGGTTGTATCTAGCTAGTGTTGGGAACATTTTTTTTTTATGAATTATTCTTTATGAATAAAGCAATGAATAAAAATTGAATTATAAATTATTTTCAATGGAAAAGTTCAAGTATTCATTACATCTTTCTACGAAAGAAGCATATGCAAAACAAATTATGCATGAACTTTGTAAAATAACTATTGCATGAGCTTTTATCACAAGAGCTACATGTTAATTGATTAATTAGCAAATATATCCAAGATAATGAGCTTAATCAACTCAACCAGACTCAAGGTGACTCAGAGCGAGTGACTTGACTACTTCATTCAATCTGATACGTTACAAAAGTATAAGATGTTATGGGAAGATCTGAGCTCGTTACAATCCCGAGGACCGACATCGTTCTAATCCAGTCGGATTTGCAAGAATATCCAGAACGATGAACACTATTGAAGAGGAAGACCTTCAGAATGTTTAGCAGATAAGTGAAAACTAGTCACACTTCGTACGGTCTGGAACTCGATTCGGATTCATAACAGAAGACACATCTAAGAAAGGGAACTCTACGTCAAGCCCGAGCGGACCCTTAGACGACGACCTTAAGCCGAGTAAGGTGAGATCCCACCGATGAACGATGGCCCGAGCCAAGGCCCCATCTTTGTCTTCGGCTTCGTATGAAGAAGGACTGCCGAGCCGAGGGCTCGTCCTCGTCCTCATCCTCATCTTCCTCCAGGGAAGGGATGGCCCGAGCCGAGGCCCCGTCCTCGTCTCCGGCTTCGTTTGAAGAAGGACTGTCTGGTTGAGGGCTCATTCTCGTCCTCATCCTTATCTTCCTTCAGAAAAGAGATGGCCTGATCTGAGGCTGGGGCGAAATGTGAGTGCATTATGCATCAAACTTGGAAACTACCATAAGCGAACGTGACCGGTTACTTCGCCCGCGGATGAGCATGACACAATACACAATCCTTAGATCACGTATAATATCTCCACGATCCGAAAATCCTCCTAATTAAGTGAATCGTGCAGAGATTAATGGACCCAGACCATCCAACAATCAGGTATAAATACGATGAGACCCCACCGCTACAGGTACACAACATCTCACACCCTCTCTCTCTAATCAACTTAGACCTAGATTCCCTTGACCTGACTTAGGCATCGGAGGGTCCCCCGGCTTAGCCAGGGTCTCCTTTGCTCACTCTTTATGCAGGACTAGGGCTCATTCTGAGTTCACCGTGACGAGTGGAGGGTGGTCTAGATTTTGTCCTCAACATAAGATAAATAGTAAGTTTTAAATGGAAGTAGACACCATCATAAGCATACAATTAGAGCTGATTAGCTAATTCCCGTGTGTATGCAATCACCTACAAAACATTGATCACCAGTTCAAATATCAAGCCAGTTGTGGAACATGATAAGAAAATCAGATCTGTTGGACCATCTTAGGCATATAATCTGGTGATCCACTTCGTGACCCATATGGGCTGATTTGGATTTTCCTAATTTTCAACCTATGTTATTCCTTATAAGGAGTCCTTGGACAATCTACATTGCCATGAATGTATGCAACGTTTACTATATATGCATGGTAAAAAAGACACAGTGACTGACTCGTTCGGACTCAAGTCGAGTCATGACTTGCCCAAATCTAGGTGATTCGTTTGAGTGACTTGGGGTGTCAAGCTAAATTGACTCCTACACGACGAGTCCACCTGGCGAGTCGTACGTGCTTAGCCTGAGTCTTTAAACCATGGTACTAAGTGCCCAGGGTTTAGTTAATCATGGCTACGGTTGAACATGGACAGGCCTGGGCTGAAATATATCAAACATTTTAATAAGCCCAATGGCCTAGGCTCATTTAGTTCGAAGTATGTGCACTAACCAAGCCACTGACTCTCCCACCAGGATGTTTGTCATAAATCCACTCCGTCCATCCATTTTTCCATATCATATTACGACACGGGCCCAAAAGTGAGGCAGTTCTAGAACTCAAGTGGCCCTCAATGTTTCCAAGGTGGACCTTCAATCCTCACTATTGCCTGTCATGCGGCCCACTTGCATTTTGGATCTGCCACATTTTTGGCCCATTTCTAAAATAATCTGGAAAAATGGATGGACGGAGTGAATTTCTGACAAACATCGAGGTGGGCCCCACCTAGTTTCCCATAGGAGGAAACTTTCTAGGAAAGTTTAATCAGCACTGTTTCCTATGGTGTGGTCCATCTGAGATTTGAATCTGCTTCATTTTTGGCTCATGCCCTAAAATAAGCTGACAAAATTGATAAAGAGAGTGGATAATATACATATATCATGGTGGGGTCCACGGAACTTTTCTAAATAACACGCAGCACACTACCAATCCAGGTCCTTCCTCACTGGCCCCAACCCTTCCATTGGGGACTGTAAACTGTGAGTAGAGAGAAGGCTAAGATAGGATAGGGAGGCAAGGATGAGCATGATGAGGTCGATCACCGTCTTCTCGAAGGATGACTACTCGGAATCCAAAGATCCTGCCTAGACTCCTCACATAGACTTCTCGAATCTCCGAGGGAAAAAACAATAAAAAATAAAAATAAATTATAGAAAATTCATAAATTGATTGATGATTATCTAATCTCTATGTCCCTGTTATACCATTAATATATATATAAACTAAATTCGTAATTACCAAAAATAGCAAAATTTTAACTTTAATAAAAATAATAATTCAAAAAAAGTTTTCTAAAGCCTAATTTCTAAAAATAAAAATTCTGAATAAACTTTTTCTAAAAGAGTTTATTATAAATTGTTTCTAGAAGAGAAGAAAAATCTAAAACTCTACAAATTAAAAACTATTAAAAATTGAAATTATTAAAAATAATTACTTTCCTTAAAAACCTTACGATAAAATAATTTAGATTGTGGGGTATGTTCCATCCAGATAGAGCTGCCAGATTACTGAACAGTGGGTCTCACTTATACAAACTGAAAAGTCATTGAGTGATTCGGACCATTTGTGTTACTCCCTCATTAACAATGATGATTTGGAAATCAAGCTCACCTGACCTATGCTAAATGGGGAGAGCCCAAACCCAGCAGAATGCCCCCGAGTCACTAGGAAACTTTACTTTTATATATAAGTAAGTTGGGCTCAAACCTATTACGGAAATAATCACTACAGAAGATAACAGCAAATCAAGTGTAACTGCACCTTGATTCACGGCCACAAAATTATTTACTTTCCATGTATATCTCATTAATACATTTCCTTGTTTATAGTTTCCTGTAAATTTGATTCTATAGACATTAGATAGTTGTAAACAGTTCCTCAACAATTGTACAGTTACTGATATAAATAGACATCATCTCTCGCTGCATTCGACACGAGAGTTTCCAACATTCTTGTTTATCTTTTATGGTATCAGAGCCTTACATAACCTCCATTTCTTTCCCGCCCCACCAATATGGCCTCATCTCCTTCGAACTCGGTTACTCCCATAAACATCTATAGCCTCATCACAGTTAAGCTCACCAAGGACAATTACCTTATCTAGAAAACTCAAATCGTCCCCTACCTACGTGGTCAATGCCTGTTTGGGTTCGTTAATTGAACCATCTCTAGTCCTAGCCCCACCATTCCTAATCCTGAAGCAGCAACCTCCCAAACCGCTCCCACTGAAATACCAAATCCTAAATAAAATACCTAGTATGATCAAGATTTGGTTGTTCTAAATGTCCTGGTTTCCTCCTTATCCGAGAATATCTTAGCACAAATAGTCGGCCTCACAACTTCAAGAGAAGTCTAGGTCACCCTTGAGAGAATGTTCGCCTCTCACTCTTCCGCTAGCGCCATACAGATTGGACAATTTTTTGCCTCCACCAAGAAAGGTAACTTGTCAATTTCTGATTACTTTCAAAAAATGAAATCATTCTTAGACAACTTAGCTGCCATCGGACAGCCCCTTCAATACCATGAACTTACAGCTTATCTTCTTGGTGGTCTCGATACTTCTTATGACTTCAGAAGATATGTTTAACCATCTTCTTGCGTTTGAGTTATGCCTTGAGCGGCAACAAACTGTCGTTGACACCTCTGTTGGCTCGGTGAACGTGGCCACACGGAATGACTCCAAGTCGCGCGGTGGAAAACATCCACAACAACAACGCTCTTCTCCGAACTAGTCTTATGGTTCCAACTCCATCAATAAAGGAAGGGGATGTGGAAATTGAGGAAGAGGTAGTCTGCATCAAAACTACTCCTCCAACCCTAGACCACAATGCCAAGTCTGTGGAAGAAATGGTCACACAGCCATCCAATGTTATTACAGGTTTGATCATGCCTACCAAGGCACTCCTCCTAATATGGCGGCTTATATGGCATCTCCCTCACTACAACATGATACCAACTGGTATCCGGATACTGGCACAACAAACCATCTCACCAACAACTTCCACAACTTGACTGTGCAATCAGAACCTTATCTTGGCAACGACTAGATTCATGTCGGCGATGGGGCAGGTTTATCTATAAAAAACATTGGTTCCACTACCCTTTCAACCCCAACAAATTCCTTTATTTTAAATAAGTTGCTGTATGTACCTCAGATTAAGAAGAATTTGATTTCTGTGAGCTAGTTTACGAGTGATAATAATGTTTATCTTGAATTTCACTCTTCTTCCTTTATGGTGAAGGACGAGGCAATGGGGAGAGTTCTTCTGCGCGGCAAACCTAAAGACGGCCTCTACCTTTTTCTGACCTCCTGTCACCAACAAACCATCCTCAAACATACCTATCTCAACGAGCACCTCTTGATGTCTGGCACTGTCGGATGGGACATCCTTCCTAACAAATTGTCTGCCATCTTGTTTCCAAGTTCTCTTTACATACTTCGTCTAATAAAATTTTGGGTGTATGTACGGCTTGTCAACAAGGAAAGAGCCATCGCCTTCCTTTTTCTAGTTCTCAATCAATTTCTAATCATCCTCTTGAATTAATTTTCTCAGATGTTTAGGGTCCTTCTTCTATTATGTCAACCAATGGAAATAAATACTATGTTTCATTTGTTGATCATTTTAGCAAATTTACATGGTTATTTCCAATCCCAAGCAAATCTACTGTCATGCAACTTTTTTGCTCATCTCAAAAACTTATTGAACGCCAATTTAATTATAAGATTAAATCTGTGCAAACTGATTGGGGTGGAGAGTATCGCTCTCTTCACACCTATTTTTCAAATATTGGCATTCAACACCGAATCACTTGCCCACATACGTCCCAACAAAATGGGTCCATTAAATGGAAACACCGTCACATCATTGAAACGAACCTCTCACTCTTATCTCATGGTCGTGTTCCTCTCACCTATTGGGATGATGCTTTTCTCATGGCCACATATCTCATTAATCGGCTTCCCTCCACCCCTCTTGGCATTTCACCATTTGAAAAACTCTACAAACATGCTCAAAAATTTTCATCACTAAAAATATTTGGGTGTGCTTGTTTTCCTTTTCTTCTCCCGTTCTATCGCCACAAACTTGACTTCAAATCCAAACGTTGTGTCTTCATTGGCTATAGCAACTCACACCGTGGGTTCAAGTGCCTTGATACTTCCACTGGCAAGGTATTTGTTTCCCGGCATGTGATCTTCGATGAAGGGTCATTCCCTTTTACAAGCCCAGATGCAAACCCAACTCGGCCTCAATCTAGCCCACATACAACTTTCCCGTTTTCTCTCTTAACAAATGACATAACTCAAAGCCCACCTCTACCGCTGTCACCATAAAATGACCTGTCCCTTGCCACACACTCATTTACCCCAACGACATTGTTTCCTAATACTCACTCAGTATCTTCATCTTCCTTCTCCTTCTTCAAACATTTTGCCACCAGAAATAAATTCATCTACTCCACCCAACGCCTCTGCTCTCACCATACAACCAACCCAACCACCAACTGCTGCCGAAGAACTCCCTGAGCACCGTCCTCATCGAATGGTAACACGATCTCAGAACAATATTGTGAAACCAAAGAAGATCACGGATGGAACCATTCAATATTCACTGCCACAAACATTTCTTGTTTCAGGTAAAGTTCCAGAATCATTGACCTGTTATATAGAAGCTTCCAAGCACAGTGAATGGCATGCAGCCATAGATGAAGAATTCACTGCGCTAATGAGGAAGGGAACGTGGTCCTTGTTCCTGCCAAACCTGGTCTCAATGTCGTCGGGTCCATGTGGATTTTCAAATCCAAGTGCAAGTCCGATGGTTCTCTTGAACGGAGAAAGGCGAGATTGGTTGCCAAAGGTTATCACCAACAACAAGGAATTGACTTCGATGACACGTTCAGCCCCGTGGTAAAGCCCACCACCATTCGGATCATGCTAAGCTATGCTGTCTCAAACCAGCAGCTGATCCATCAAATTGATATCAAAAATGCATTCCTTCACGGCAACTTGACTGAAGAGGTTTACATGCAACAACCTCTTAGCTATGTGCATCCCAGCTTCCCAAATCATATTTGTCATCTACACAAGGCCTTATACGGACTGAAACAGGCTCCACGAGCCTGGTACCATCGACTACAAGAGCATCTACTCTCTCTCAGCTTTGTAAACTCATGCTCCAATACATCTCTTTTCATTTTCAGACAAGGGTCAACTTCATTATTTCTCCTTGTATATGTCAACGATATATTGATCATTAGGTCGAGTCCACTGGCCATCTCACACCTGATCACAAACCTGAGTTAAGAATTTGCTGTAAAAGACCTCGGGCACCTAAAATATTTTCTGGACGTTGAAGCACATCAAATAGCCGAAGTTCTTCTCCTTTCGCAAAGCCAGTACATCTACAATCTTCTTCAACGAACAAAAATGTTGGATGCCAAACCCATTTCTTCTCCAATGTCCTCTTCTCAGAAATTATCATTGTTCTCGGGTGTCACTTATTCAGATCCTTCAAATTAATGCAGTGTAGTGGGGGCATTACAATATCTGTCACTGAATCGACCAAATATCTCTTTTGCAGTCAATAAGGTTTGCCAATTCATGCACAAACCCACCAAAGAACACTGAACAGCAGTTAAAAGGATCCTTCGGTATTTAAAGTCTTCAATCAATTTTGGACTTCTTATTCGGCCAAGCACATCCACCCAGCTATCTATCTACTCCGATGCTCACTGGGCGGGTTACCCGGATGATCGAAAGTCCACCTCAGGTTTCTGCATTTATTTTGGTGCCAACTTAGTCTCATGGAGCTCTAAAAAAAACCAACTGTGGCACATTCAAGCACTGAAGCTGAGTACCATACGATTGCTCATGCCACAGCCGAGTCACTTTGGATACAATCCTTGATGCGTGAAATTGGTATTGTTTTAGCCCAACGTCCAATCCTATGTTGTGACAACATCGGCGCTACATATCTCACGGCAAATCCGGTGTTCCATGCGCGAACTAAACACGTGGAGATTGACTACCATTTTGTCCAGGAAAAAGTTCAACAAAAAACTCTGGAAGTTCACTTCATCTCTAGTAAAGACCAGCTCGCTGATGGTCTCACTAAACCGATCATGTCAGCAAGATTTGCCTTCCTACAAGACAAGCTCAACGTGAATTCCTCCCCGCTGAACTTGAAGGGGCATATTACGGAAATAATCACTGCAGAAGATCACAGCAAATCAAGTGTAACTGCACCTTGATTTACAGCCACAAAATTATTTACTTTCCATGTATATATCATTGATACATTTCCTTATTTATAGTTTCCTGTAAATATGATTCTATAGACATTAGACAGCTATAAATAGATCCTCAACAATTGTACAATTACTGATATAAATATACCCCAAGACCTCAGGGTTGAAATAGACCTGGTCAACCATAGAGTTGTGGGCTTGAACGCAGTCACCAGAAAAGTTGCTTATGAGTTATGAGCATGACTTGTACTTGTACCAATAGACCTCAACCAGGCTTGTGTTGATTGTGATGAGTTGAGCCAAGTCATTAGCCAAGTCTACCATTTCTTTTCTCCACTTTTTTTCTAGTAAAAGTTAAAAGAAACTCATGGTAACATGGCTTTTTCACCCCATGAAACTCTCGAGTCCTTAGAATAGTAAGCAAAAGGCTTTGTGAAATCTTGCCAAGACGAGTTGACTCGGTAGAATTTCATGCCGAGTTACTAAGTTCTACAACTATGCTTTCGAGTCATTGAACTCTACTAGGGGTAAGTTTGTGACTTTTGGCTTGTTAACTCTACTAGCGTGCCTTTAGTATGGCAACCCGCACACAAGGACACATACATATGACCACTTTGGCTTTTCAGCTTTGGAAAATTTTGCCTAGAAGTTTCAAATTCAAATCATAAGAGTAAACCCTACGTTAGAACAAGAGTAAGTAAACATGTGCGTGGAAGAGTTTTTTCAGGACTTGATTTTTACAATGGAAAAGGGAATTCAAACCTATAAATAAGAGTGACTTTTGGTCCTCTCCATCCAAATTTAATACGCATAAAATTACTCATCTCAAAAAACACACATGGGGGAGGATTGAGGAGAAGGTGATTCAAGGGCATGGACCAGACCTGGCCACTCTCAATCCATTGATAGCCTTACATCACACTCATCAGTCATACCATGTTGTTTTTTATGTCTTAAATCTATTTAGAAACAGGATTTGTCGATGCCATCGACAGACCACAGATGATCAATTCCATCGAGAATTTTCAGAATTTCTCCAGTTGGTCACTGAACTATTTGGGTGTTATTTCAATACCATCGAAGAAGGTTCGATGACATCAAAGGTTAAGTTCGATGCCATCGAAGACCCAACGATGCAATTGAGAAAATTCAATTTTCCATGTTTTACCTCTGGACAGTTTTGGTGTTGTTTCGATGGCATCGATGTTTAAGTTCGATGACATCGAAGTCTCATCAAAGGTGTCATCAAATGTATGCACAGAATTGCGGATCTATAAGATTTATTTTCGATTTCGATTGCGATTCTTCCAAAGGCTATATATTTGGGTGTAATCGGGATTTAGAGGTATTTAAGGGCTTTCAAATACGTTTTAGGGTTTCAAGGGTGTAGCTTGGGGATTGATTCGAGGTTGTTCAGATCGGGTAGTCTCTCTTCTCTTATATTTTCTATTTTCATAGTAATTATTTGTCGCTTTGTGCCGTGGTTTTTTCCCACAAGGGTTTTACCACACTAAATTTGGAGTGTTTTCATTGTTCTTGCTTGGTGCAATTGAATTACTTCACTTGATTCTATTTTGTGTGCTTCTATAGGCCCCCGACTGGTGGTATCAGAGCTATTGTTGGGGCGCAGGCTTGAATCTAAAAGTGAGTATTTATGGCCATCAATCATAAATTCGATGTTGAGAAGTATTCTGAAAAAAAAAATAATTTTGAATTATGAAAGGTCAAGACGATTGGCTTATTAGTTCAATAAGGATTGGATGAGGTCCTTGAGAAGCGACTTGAAACTATGGAAGCTAATGAATGGAAGAAACTAGATAGGAAAGTAAAAAAAAATACATCCATTATGCCTAACAGATGAGGTCCTCTATAATGTCATGTGTGAGAAAACTGCGACAAGTTTGTAGGCGAAGTTGGAGAAGATCTATGTGAACAAGTCTCTTAAAAATCGCCTACACTTGAAGTCGCAGTTGTTCAACTTTAAGATGTCTGAGGGGGGAGATGTTGAGGACCGTATTAGCAATTTTAATAAGATGATCTGCAAATTACTGGATGTGGAGGTAGGTAGTGGTCGAGGATGAAGATTATGTGTGTATCTTGTTGAATTCACTCCCTGCTTTATATGAATCTTTTAAAGACATCTTATGCACCAGTAACACAACCCTTAGTATTGATACCATTATCTCAGCCCTTCAATTAAAGTCAATGAGAGAGAAAATGGTAGCATGGGGGCCTCTACTGATGTATTATTTACGAGGGGTCGGAATTCTGAGCGGGACACGGGATCTTCTCGATCGAGATTTAAATCCAAGGGCAAGGGCAAGGGAAAGTTAAAGTGCTAGAATTATGGAATGTCAGGGCACATGAAAAAAATTGTACAAATCCTAAAGCAAAGAAAGAAAACTCAGAGGCTTCTTCCAGGGAGGCCAACAATACCATATCTGATTAAGGAACGAGTGGAATAAATGTTTTGTCTGTGTCCATGATTAGATACCTACACGAGGACAGTAGGGATGAATAGATTCTAGACACAAGAGCATCACATCACATGACTCCTCATTGGGGTTGGTTCACCAGATACAAGGAATATAATGATTGTCAAGTATTTATGGGTAATGACAATGCTTATAATGTTGTTGGTGTTGGTATTTTCTACATCAAGATGTTTGATGGGATGGAGCGTACCGTGACTAAGGTGATGCACGTTCCTAGTATAAAGAAAAGTTTAATATCTCTTGGTGCATTTAAGGCAATTGGGTGGATATTCACCAGTTTTAATGGCGTCCTTAAGGCTTCAAAGGGGGCATTCATAGTCATGAAAGCATAGAGGCACATAAATATTTACAGGTTGATCGAGAACACGCCAATGGATGGAGCTGCAGTGGATTCCACGTCTACATGTATGTGGCATGCACGTCTGGGCCACATAAGTGAGCGAGGCATGAATGTACTTTATGATCATTATTTAATTTCAACTTTTAAAAGTTTTGATTTAAATATATACGAGCATTGTATATATGATCAAGAATTTAAGTTATCTTTTAAATTTAAAAAACATGTATGTAAGAGTGTGCTTAATTATATGCATTCTAATGTATGGCGGTCGTCGCTCATGGTTTCCGTTGGAGGGTCGTCATGGTTTGTTACATTCATTGACGACTACTCCAAAAAAGTTTGGGTTTATTTTGTGAAACATGAATCCGAGGCTTTCACTAATTTCAAACAATGAAAGGTCATGGTGGAAAAGCAGATAGGGCGAAAAGTGAAAGTTTTAAGGACTGATAATGGTGGTGAATTTTTAATCAAATTTTTAATAATGAAGGGATTATAAGGCATAACGCAGTGCGCCACTCACCCGACCAAAACGGTGTGGCTGAGCGGATGAATCGAACTCTCTTGGAGAGGGTTCAATGCATGATTAGTAAAGCTAGGTTGGGCAAAGACATATGGACTGAGGCTGTTAACATGACATGTTATTTGGTGAATTGATCCCCTTCTACAGTAATTAATTATAGGATTTTAGAAAAGGTATGGATGGCCATAAGGTTGACTTCTTGTATTTGCATATATTTGGTTGTGAGGCTTACTTCATATACCATCAGTTGAGAGAGATAAGCTATACTAAAGAGCCAAAAAGTACATCTTTGTTGGCTATGGTGGTGGTCTAAAAGGCTACAGGCTATATAACAAGGTTACACGGAATATTATTATTAGTCGGGACGTTAAATTCAAGGAATGGTCCCTATTCCATAAGAATGAGCAGGATAAGCAAAAGAGACTAGAAAAGTTGATTGTAAATGTTTAGGTTGAGACGGGTGATACTCAGGCTGAGATGGATATGTAGACAGAGGTATAAGAAGAGGTGGAGTAGCCACCTAGAAATAATTCATCGTGAGATCACAAGTTATTGGCGAGATATAGAGACGACTCAAATATCGCATATGCCCTCATTACAGATGAGGGGGATCCGTCTACTTTTCAAGAGGCCCTTGATAAGCCTAATGCTAAAAGTGGAAAGCTGTGATGGATGATAAGATGGACTCCTTATACAAGAACAAGACGTGTGAGCTGGTGGTACTTCCAATCAGCAGAAAAGCGATCAAGTGTGATTGGATCTTCAAGAAGAAACAAGATAGATATAAGGCAAGGTTTGTTGTGAAGGGTTATGCTTAGAAAGAATGGATTGACTTCACAAAGATATCCACGCTGGTTGTAATGCAATTATCTATCAAATTCGTGTTGGCGCTGGTTAGCATAGATATTCATAGAGATGGGAAGAGAAGCAAGCTTTAGTTATTTTAGGTAGAATACCTTGACAAGGTGTTGATCAAGTATGGAATGGACAAGGCAAAGCCGGTTAGCGTTCCCCACATGGATCACTTCAAGCTTTCCTCATAATAATATCATAAAGCAGTCGAAGAAAAGCATGACATGTCTCATATGCCTTATTCAAATGTCATGAGCAATTTAATATATGTCATGGTCTGAATGAGATTGGATATTTTATAAGCAATTGGTATTGTGGATAGATATATGTCAAACTCCAGCAAGCAACACTAGAAATTGGTGAAATGACTACTTCGATACATTCAAAGTACAGTAGACTATGTCTTAACTTTTGAAAAGACAGGGGCCAAGTTAGTTGGGTACGTGGATTCAAATTACGCAGGTAGTATAGATTCTAGAAAATCAACTCCAGGTTACTCGTTTTGTGCTAGCGGGTAAAGCAATCAGTTGAATGTTGAAGCTTTAGTCTGTGGTAACTCTTTTCATGACCAAAGCGGAGAATATGGTAGTAAAAGGGGCATTCAAGGAAGGTGTTTGGTTAAGAGGCATGATAAATCAGTTGGGGCTTCAGTAGGAGGTCGTGCTGGCTAATTATGACAGCGAGAGCGCTATTAATTTAACTAAAAACTCTTTTTATCATTCATGTACTATACACATTGATGTTCGTTACCATTTTATCCAACTGGTGCTTAAGGAAGGAAGAGTGACTCTGGAGAAGATTCACATAAGCGTGAATTCAGCGGACATGCTCACCAAGGCGATTCCTATAGAGAAGTTCAAGTTTTGTGTGACTTCTCTGGGCTTGGTGAAGGCGTAAAGGAAGATAAAGTGTATACAAGAAGTGATGATGGAGCTATAATGCAAGATAGAGATGAGAAAAATAGGACATGAAATTACATGTTTGATGATTGAAGACATGGTGGAGATGGTTATTTTTAATGTCTTAAATCTATTCAGAAAGAGGGTCTATTGATGCCATCGAGCACTGTTCAATTCCATTGAACAGATACTTGATCACATCGATATTTTTCATAATTTCTCTAGTTGATTGCTAGACTATTTAGGTGTTATTTTGATGTCATCAAAGAAGGTTTGATGACATCGAAGGTTAAGTCCGATGCCATTGAAGACCCAGTGATGCAATCAAGAAAATTCAATTTTCCATGTTTTGTCTCTGAACAACTTTGGTGTTGTTTCGATGCCATCAAAGTGGGTTCGATGTCATTAAAGTTTAAGTTCGATGACATCAAAGTCCCATCAAAAGTGTCATTGAACGTATGCGCAGAATTGCAAATCAGCCGGATTTGTTTCCAATTTCAATTGTGATTTTTCCAGACGCTATATATTTGGGTGTAATCAGGATTAAGAGATGTAAGGGCTTTTAAATTCGTTATAGGGTTTCAAGGGTGTAGCTTGGGGATTGATTCGAGGTTATTTAGATCAGATAATCTCTCTTCTCTTGTATTTTTTATTTTTCATAGTGATTATCTATCACTTTGTGTCATGATTTTTCCCGCAAGGGTTTTTCCATGTTAATTTCAAAGTGTTTGCATTGTTCTTGCTTGGTGCGATTGGATTACTTCACTTTATTTTATTTTGTGTACTTTCCCTATTGGTTTTTCCTAGTTTGATTAATCGATCAATCGATGGAAGTAAAAAACGTCCAGTGAGCTATCCAACTAAATTTGTGGACGTTCGATTGATCAAGGTGATCGATCGAATGTGTCTTTTTCTACCATTTTTATCAATGAAACAGGGTTCCTTTATAAAGGGCATACGAATGTTGGGCATTTGGATGGGTTTTTGGTGCAATGAAAACCCAATTGATTTTATGTTCATATCCCTCATCCTGAGACTCTAAACTAATAAGTCCAAGTTATCTTTCTAATTGAGATTAACATTTTAATGAGGATTTTAATCTCTACATTGAAGTTAAACTTGAACTCTATAATCTTTTAGAGATTAGACCTAATCTTCTTGGCAAATTCTTTATCTAAATCCTCTAGAAGACCCATCTAGGTGAATACTCCTTTA
This sequence comes from Magnolia sinica, assembly GCF_029962835.1. Classification (NCBI taxonomy): domain Eukaryota; kingdom Viridiplantae; phylum Streptophyta; class Magnoliopsida; order Magnoliales; family Magnoliaceae; genus Magnolia; species Magnolia sinica. Next base: position 59,133,077 of record NC_080589.1, on the reverse strand, counting down.
GAAAATAACTATTTCTTTAGTTGTACGAGTTATTAACATCCCCCCTTACCTTGGTCACCTCATCAAAGCATCATATATGGAAGGCGAACGACCATAGGAGTTGAAGCATTGGCATCAATGTTCAAGGGAGCAATTGAGAATCAAATTCAAGTATATGAGAGCTTTAAAGAAGCAACTCAAGAACGGTGCATCAACGATGCTCAATCTGACAAATAAGTTATCAATTAGTGATTCCATACTCTCAATCTTTGCGTAGGATTGCTAGGATTAAGGGTACGAGTTTGTGACCCAAACTCGAATAGGTTCTTGTGTAGGACCGAATCTCTTGTGTGGGGTTGAATTCACTGTACATAGGTAAGTATATGTTAGTGTTTGTGAAAGCATCCAATTGGAGTAAACATAGGTCCTTGAACTATGACTAAAGTTGTTGGTTAGCCGATAGAAAGCCAACTAAGTCTCCAAAGGAGCCTCCGGCGGGAGTGTATGTTAGGTCCTTGTGTAGGGCAATAAATGTTAAGGGTGAACCTCCTTAAAACCTCCAATAGTAAATACTAGTATACGCAAGGAAAGTGCATCCGCTAGGAGTAGAGTATGGAAAGCGAACCACTATACATGCTTATGTTTGAGATTGTGATTTGAGCACATTTCTATTTATACTTATAAACTTAATTATTGATTTATATGTATGCATGATTAGATTTATGTTAGGTATTGACTGGTAGCACATCCCACACATAAGTTGCTTGAATTGACATATCTTATGTAGTTTATGTAACTGGACCCACTTTGGCTTGCAAGCCTTATCGTTAATTGCTTTTTAGTTTAAATTGACATATTAGTTTAAGTATGAAATTGTGTTTTAATTAGAAAATTTTTAAGTGATCCTATTCACTACCTCTAAGACATAGCCATTAATTCCTTAGATTCATCAAGCTTTCGCACGCATAGTTCAGAGCCAACTACCTCACAGAATTTCAATTAGTATCAGAGTGAATTGCTCTTCAAGGACTTACTGTTTAGAGTGAGATCCGTGGGAGCTTTGGAATGATGTCCACCTATAAGGGGATATGAATTTTTATTTGTTAAATATAAGGAACTGAGCCTCATTAGTGAGCCCAATAGTTAAATAAGAGGAGATTAGCCTCATTTGTGCTTTATAGGTAAATTTGAGGATTCTAGCAACTTTTTCTTTTAATAGTTTAGCTTTAAAGTTGTATGGTTTTAATATCATGTGTTTATTATTAGACTATTATTAGTCATTCCTATTTCGATTTGTATATCTTTTAAATGACTATAATAAGCATGCTCCATGTTTTTAATGTAATATGCCCCCTATTCTCTTGTTAATATGTGCTTACTGGTAAATCCATGAATTATAGAACTTTTCATTTTTTTGAACTTAATTGGTATATCTTTGGAATTGTCTTTGTCAAATACTGACAAAAAGTGAGAGAAAGCTCAAATAACACCAAAATAAGTCGAATTTCATTTTGTAAGATTTGTTTGTTGTTGCAGGGAATAGATAAAAATAGGGGGAGTAATTTAGTATTACATGTCTTATTTGTATCGAGCTGTAAATAATTTGCAATTGGACATATAATATTTTTAGTTATTTTGATTGTCATTGGTATGGACCATGACAAGGTTTATATTAGTTTTATTTTCACGTAATTGACAACTAGGGAGATTATTAGCCAACTTATTTGTGCACCTATTTTGTCAATCACGTGAGTTCATGTGTCATTAAGCCCTTTGAGGCTAAAGACCGAAGACACAAGAGGACATGGAGCATCAATGAGCGAAGAACATGTAAATTGAAGTGTCTTGATGACCTTAACCTTAAATCCAGAACAACCTAGCATCTAGATAATCCTAACATTTATAAGTAAACCTTATTTGATAATTCCTTAACCTTATTAGCCCAATTGGAACATGATAAGTAAAACTATAAGAGATACAAAGTTATTATAAACCAAATGATCTAAAACAATAGACTTTTGGGTGTTGTCGATCGAAGCTTTGATCAATCGATGACCCTGGTCAATCAATTAATGAACTTGCTCGATCGATCGACGACAACCAAAATAGTCCAGCAAGTTTTTGTCTGGAATCTGTTTTAGTTGATCTGTTGATATCCCATTTCGATCGATCAATGGAAGTTTTAAAAAAAAAATGTGCAGTGAGCTATTCAGTTAAATCTGTGGACGTTCGATCGATTGATCGAAGGTGCCGTTTTTCTGCACGTTCTTTTACACTTGGAACTTGGTTCCTTTATAAAGGGCATACGGACCTTGAGCATTTGGATTGGTTTTTGGTAAAATAAAAGTCTTGGTGATTCCATGCTCATATCCCTCATCCAAAGTCTCTAAACCAATGGTTCCAAGTCATCTTCTTAGAGATTAACACTCTAATGAGGATTTCAACATTCACATTGAAGATGAACTTGAACTTCATAATTTTTTAAATGTTATACCTAATATTCTTGGCAAATACTTTGTCTAAATCATCTAGAAAACCCATCTAAGTGAATTCCCCTTTGGAAAACAACTATCCCCTTTGGAAAACAACTATTGTATGAGATTTCACCATCCTCCCTTGTCTTGGTCACCTCGTCGAAGCATCACATGCAAGATGAACGATCGTAGGAGCTGAAGCATCGACATCAACATTCGGGAGTGCAATTGAGGAGTAGATTCAAACACGGAAGAGCTTTAATGAAGCAACTCAAGAACGACACATCAATGAGGCTCAATCCAATAAGTTATCAATTAGTGAGTCTATACTCTTGTTCCTTGTGTAGGATTGAGGGTAAATGCTTACGATGCAAACTCCAATATATTCTTGTGTAGGACTTAGGCTTTTGTGTATGACTGAATTCACCGGACACAAGTGCATACATGTTAGTTTCCGTGGAAGCCTCCAACGGGAGTAAATATAAGTTCCTATACTAGGACCAATTTTATTGGTTAGCCAATAAAAAACTAAGTCTCTAAGGGAGCCTCCGATGGGATTATATATTAGGTTCATGTGTAGGGTTATAAAGGTTAGAGGTAAACCTATTGAAAACTTCCAATGGTGAATACCGATACACTCGAGGAGAGTGCGTCTTTCGGGATTGGAGTAGGGAAATTAACCATTTTACATGCTTGTGTTTGAGATTGTCATTTAAGCACATTTCTATATATGCTTATGAAATTACTTATTAAATTATGTGTATGCATGATTAGATGGATGTTAGGTATTGATTGGTAGCACATCTCACACACAAGATCACTAATGATTATATACTAGTTGCTTGAATTGGCTATATGATTGGACCCACTTTGGCTTAGAAGCATTAGTGCTAATTACCTTCTTGGTTTAAATTGACATATTAGTTTAAGTAGTTAATTATGTTTTAATTGATAAAAATTTAAGTGGTCCTCTTCACCATCCTCTAAGACATAGCTATTAATTCATTATCCTCATCAAGCTTCTACACACATAGCTTAGGGCACACCACCTCTCGCAATTTCAAGCCGGTTTAGTTCGGCGGTCCCATCCACTCACCGGTTGTTCCATGCCATTGGAAACAATTTATACCCATTGATAAAAATAAAATACAAATGTCATCCAATTGATAAGTAGATGTAATTGGTTTTTACAAGAGGTGATTCTCATAATCCAAATAAATTATTGAACGGATTGGATGTTGAACGCACATGCACCGGTGCGCACACACACATATAAAGGTTTTATTACATGAATTATTTAATGGACCATTTAATTTTTCTGATCATATCTTATGAGACTAGTTCTCAAAAAGTTTTCATCATTTCTCCTTTATATATATATATATATATATATATATATATATATATAGAGAGAGAGAGAGAGAGAGAGAGAGAGAGAGAGAGAGAGAGAGAGCTATGCTCACCCACGCAAGTGCAGATCCTCTGTGTCCTGGAGGCAGGAACTCCCTGACTCCAACGTTTTCATTGGTTAACGTTACTGCAAGTGCCACGTCATCAATTTTTTAAATATATTAAAAAAGTACATTCAATAAGAACTATAATGGAGACGTTAAATGGAAGCAGTTTACGTGCTGAATAACTCAGTATGGTAAGCGTAATGAGTAAAGTATGTGGAGCCTACCATCACTGTCATTCCTGCATTGTATCAACTCCATCCATCTCTTTTATCATCTAATTTTAGGGTTTTACAACAAAAATTAATCATATCCAAAGATCAAGTGGACCACACCACCTGAAACAGTGTGAATTGAATTCTACCGTTGAAAAGTTTTTGAGGGCCCACAGAAGTTTTATATCAAGATGATATTTGTTTTTTCTACTCATCTATGTCTTTGTGATCTTATGAACAGTTTGGATGAAAAAAAACATCACTGGAGGCTTAGAAACACTTCAATGGTGAAAACCAATACTTCCACTGTTTCCTTTGGTATGGTCTACTTGAGCTTTTGATATACTTCAGTTTTGGGCTCAACTCCGAAACTGATCAGAAAAAATGGATGGATGACGTGGATAAACCACATGAATTCACAGTGGGCCCAACAGAGTTCACTCGATACGATAAGACTGGGTACGCAATCTGATTTCATGTGTCTAACGGGGATGCGGATTTCCTGCCAAAGCCTTTTGCAGTAAGATCCTGCACAAGGATTCCGGATGGGCCCACTACGACGTTTGTGATAAATCCAACCCGTTCATTCATTTTTAGATATCTTTTTAGGACATCATACCAAAACTAATGTATATACAGAACTCAAATGGGCCACACGAGAGAAAACAGTGGGGATTTAGTGTCCGCCGTTGAAATGTTTATATGGCCACAAAAGTTTTGCATTGGTCTAATATTTTAGTGTTTTCACTTCATCCTAGTAAAAATGACCTTATAAACAGTTTGGATGGTATATAAACATCAAGAGGCCCGAGAAGGTTTCAACGGTAGGAATTTCTTTCTCGGTTTCATCTTGTATGGTCCAGTTGAGTTTTTGATCATCCTAAATTTTGGTTACACGTCTTAAAATGAGCTCTAAAAATGGATGAATGGATTGAAATTCTTATAAACATCACGATGGACCCCACCATACATCCCAGTACTGGAACTTCATGCAAAAGGCTTTCCCCAGTGAATTCGCGTCCACGGTTTCCTTTGGAAACGTATTGGCTACTCCCCTGCCACTCAGTGCTATGTGGGCTCACCATGATGTATATGTTTCATCCATGCCATCCATCTATTTTTCTAGATCATTTTATGATTTGAGACTAAAAATGAGGTATAACCCAACTCAAGTGGACCACATTACATGAAACAGTGTTGAATGAACGTTGACCATTAAAAACTTTTTGGGGACCATAGAAGTTTTGGATCAAGCTGATCTTTGTTTTTTCCCTTCACCTAGGTCTTTATGAACAAACCAATAGATTGGATGTCAAATAAACAGTACGGTGGGCCTTAGGAGGACTTTAATGATGGATATCTAATCACCATTGTTTTCCTGTGGTGTGGTCCAGATGAGATTTATATCCTTCTCATTTTTGGGATCAACCCCTGAAATTATATGTAAAAATAGATTAACATAATGGATGATACATCATGGTGGGGAAGTGATGTCACCCATTTATATGGGTCCCACTATGATGTATGTTTTGTATCCACACCGTCCATCCATTTGGATAGATCATTTTAGGGCATGAGCCAAAGAATGAATCAGATCCAAAACTCGAGTGGACCCCACCACATAAGATAATGGAGAGAGTCACGCCCACCATTTATTATGACTGAATCTAATCCAAACCTCGTCACTTTGTCTATTGAACCTCGTCACTTTGTACTACAACCACATCATTTTGTCTACTAAACCCTGTCACTTTGTCTAGTAGAGAGAGAGAGAGAGAGAGAGAGAGAGAGAGAGAGAGAGAGAGGTTTATGCTCACCTACGCACCAATTCTCCCGGTGAGAACTTTTTGAGAACTCATCTCACATGATTAGAGGATAAAATTTCGACAGTCCATGTAATGCATCATCCCCTAAAACCCCTCATGCCCAACTTTCACCCTTATTCAAAACTTGGATGGTAAGAAAACGAGAGAAAATAAAGGGAGGATGTTTTCGTTTGCCAGGACACTTCAGATTATCGGATTAGGTAAAAGTTAGGCCGCAAGGGTTTCACCGTGAACCGTTTGGATTGTGACCTCACATCATGTGAAATGAGTTCTCACAAAGTTCTCAGGAGTTTCCGTGAGAACTAGTATATATAGCCCTTCATCACCGTTGATCTGATATCCATTCTCTGTTTATGTGTGGCTGGCTGAGTGGATTCCGTTGATCTGATATCCATTCTCTGTTTTTGGCTGAGGTTCGCCTGCTGTGATAGCCCATGCTGAACTCGGGCCAGTCTCGGGCTTAGACCACCAGTGTCGTGCTTGCCCAATTGCCTCCACTGGCGACAGGAAAGATTTTCAGAAGATCCAATACGTGTGTGGCCCACTTGAAGGAAAGCTCTGATCTCACACGTGTGCCAGTTCGGACCATGTGCCAAAGACATGTCTAGATGAAAAATAGTTAGTAAGCGCTCTACGTGAGCTAAAGCTCCCGGCGATCTGCCATCCTGCTCTTATGTGGGCCACAGGATACAAAAGTGTGGCCCACCGCTCTTGAACCTGGGATCCCGCACGTGTGCTAATCGAGTCCATAAAACCCTGCTTTTCAGGTGGGCCATAGGGTACAAAACAAACGGATGGCTGGAAGATATATCTTCGACCAGAAGATGTAATAAGTGTGGCCCACCGAGCGGACAGCTCGGATACGTGAGCAATGTGCTATCCTCTCTAACATCTGCCACCGGTTCGTCAAGTTAGCCATGGGTGTACGAAACAAACCTGGATGAAAATTTTAACGGCTAGATGATGGAATACGCGTGGCCCAGCTGATAGGAAGTTCTGCTCCTTCACACGTGCGTGTGCTTCCTCTTTTAGGATAAGCTCCTCTTCCTGACAGCAGCATTTCCTCACCTCTTCAATCCAATCCATTCCCATTCCAATGGCAGCAGCTGCAACAGCTACAATAGCAGCTCTCTCCTCGCTTTCTCTCAACCGTCGTCTCTCATCCCAGCCGTCAATCTTTTCCTTCTCCTTCAATCTCCTCCCTCCAAAGACTCCTACCCTCATCAGAGCCAGGCCCACTTCATCACCCCTCCCTCTCTCCTTCAAAATCAAAGCCTCTTCCTCTTCAGGTGACGTCGACACCACCTTCTTCGACAACGTCGACCCAAATTCCGACATCCCTTTCGAGCCCATCGCCCCTCCTGAGGGCTACGTCCCCCCTCCCTACTTCGATGACGGGCCCGCCGAGACCGAGGACGAGATCGCGGCCGCTTATGAAGAGCTCTACGGCCCCGCCTACAGCGGTGTCAGTATCCTCGGCAACAACATCAATGTCATGGATGCCAAGATAAAAAAGGCGACTGGGTTCGGGTCCAAACGGAAGAAGGAAAAGGTGCGGGATGGGTTCGATGAGCGGGTCGTGCAGGTGCGGCGCGTCACCAAGGTGGTCAAGGGCGGGAAGCAACTCTCTTTCCGGGCCATCGTGGTTGTCGGTGATAAGCAGGGGCAGGTCGGGGTTGGGGTCGGGAAGGCTAAGGAGGTAGTCTCTGCTGTCGAAAAGTCGGCCACAAATGCGAGGAGGAACATCATCACAGTGCCAATGACCAAGTACTCCACATTCCCTCACAGGTCGGGAAGTGTTCTGAAACTCGATTCTGTTTTTTCGTTTTCCTTCTGTGCGGAAGATAAGCTGGTTTTGCTGTTTCTGTGGCTTGGGATTGCCGGGTCTACATGCTGAGATGCTCTGATGATCCAAACCATTTGTGTCCTAGATACTATGCTACGGTGAATGGATGATTCTGACAATCACTATGTATGGATGAATTTAGAACATTGGGGTGAAATTTTTTAATGGCTCATGTTATTGCTCAAATCTGGTCGATCCTACCTCACCTCCTATGAGCCGCTGCGTACCTACATTTTAATAGAGAACAAGACACTAGGGGCGCCAGTTGTGGCCGAGGACCCTCCAATGCTTAAGCCAGGTGTATGGACTCAAATTAGGCGTAATTAGAATTAAGATAGTTGTGCCTAATTTCCCCTTGAAGGGGGTGATGTATTTATAAGTGTTCTTAGGCGACTTCCGTATCCTAGTAGATCTATAAGATACACTGGAGGGGCTTGTATTAGAGTCGGAATATGTTCTCGAGTATTTCTCCGATTATGCCTCGATTGGCGTGATCTTCAGTTAGGATCTCGTTAGGCAGTCCTACTTATATATGGCACGAGATTCTCTCCGGATATTGCCATTCCGAGCTTGATGTCGACATCTGACCTCGAGGTCGGCATTCGAGGTCAAGGTCGTTGTTTGAGGTCGAAGTCGTCATCCGAGGTCGGAGTGATCAGTTGACCTAGCCACTGACAAGCCGACTTTCTCCAAGAGAGTCAGAGTGATCAACCTCCTCCAGTTACACTGGGTTGCGAGACACTCCCGGGCAATCCTGAGCTGGCGAAGCTAGGCCACAGAGAGTTGATGCTAATGCCGAGTGAGAGCTGTAAAAAAGGATGACCGGGTTAGACATAAAGCTACAAAGGGAAAGTCATAAATAAACTACAAAGTTGCAATTCAAGTCCCGACCTGGGGTGGCAAACTTGGTGGGAACTCGAGCCCGCAACTTGTCCAGTTCTGCTGCTAGGGCCTCCCACTCTCCAATAGTGAAGAACGACCTGTTCTTCCTACCCTTATTGGAAGAAGGGTTACTGGTAATAATGGCCTGGCCTTTGCTTGGCTGGGAAGAAAAATAATACCAGTCAAGAGAGCTCAGACTACTCTTTGTCTAAGATAAGTGCAAAAGCTCGTCTACGGTCAGCTTGTAGTGGCCGATCTGGTGCCATAAAACATAACACCCAAAGATAACTCGCCACATGTTAGGGTTAAGTTGTCCTGGGGCAAGCCTCAAGTGGCGCAATACCTCCCTCACCAATGGGTGGAAAGGCAGCCGCAAGTCGTATGAAAAGAAAATTGGGTAAAGGGCTATCTCCCCCCTCAGGAGGACTGCCCAACAGTTCCCTGACTCGGGGCAGCCATATCCCCACTGAGTCAAGGATTTGGAACTCCGATTGGAGGGCAACTAGATCCCCCGACTGGAGCTTGGAACCAAGGGACCTAATGAGGGGGTCAGTCCCTCATAAGACAAAGAAGCCGCCTTTGCTTGAGGCGGCCGGACCTCCTTATCTCGAGCTGCCATCACCGGAGATGGCCCACTCGACAACGCTGCTGGCCTGAAATCTACACTATCGTGAACAGATTCCCCATGGAAGGCCTCCTACATAGAGATACCCCTAGAGCCCTTAGAAGACATGGTAGCAAAGGGAAAATGGAAGCAAGGAAAGGAGAAGGAAGATCGGAGAAGAACATGTACCGGGAAACGACTAAGTAACCGGACGATGCACTCGGTGAACGAGGGAGAAGGAAGAAGGAAGAAGAAAGAAAGGAGGTCGGCATAGCTTAGACTTCGCTAAATCGATGAGTGGTAGAATGAAGGGGAAACCCCTATTTATAAGAATTCTAGAGGAAGAGCATTTAATGGCGGTACTACTTGTGAAGACATGAAAGGACGCCTCGACACACGATCTCCTCCACTTGCGAAGACATGAAGCAAGGACAGGTGTCCGCCTGTGAGTCGCCCGAAAGCGAAACGGTGCTTGCCACTCTGTGCGTGTCTCCTCATACGGAATCACTGTTATAATATCTTTCTCGATCATCGCAGCATGCGCCGTCCCTTTCCAATTCCCGCATTAACTACCAGGCGACAAAATCGAAGAACACACATGGAACAAGCCGACCTCCTCTAGTTAGAAGCTCAGAATTTCCCGCTCACACATCAGTTCAAATATGCTTAATCCCGAGCTCATGAACATAGAACTCAGAAGTAAGGAGGCAACTGTTATGGGAAAAATCGAGATGACCTGACGTATGGGACACGTGGCAAAAAGGCAATCAGAGTAGACCCTTTGAGCTACCAAAGGGGTATAGAAGATGAGTTGAGCAGGGAGACTTGATGACCGAGCTAAAACAGTTAATTTGGCTTGAGAATGAGGCTCATCAATAGACCTCGACTTCGGATGCCGACTTCAAGCTTGAAACGGCAACATCTGAAGAGAATCTCGCACCATATATAAGCAGGATTGCCTAATGAGATCTTAGCTGAAGATTACGTCAATCGAGATATAATCGGAGAAATACTCAAGAACAGATTCCGACTCCAATATGGGCCCCTCCAGCGTATCTTATAGATCTAATCGGATATGGAAGTTGCCTAAGAGCATCTATAAATATATCACCCCCTTCAAGGGGAATGTACACACAACTATCCCGATTCTAATTACACCTACTTTAAGTCCATACACTTGACTGAAGCATTGGATGGTCCCCGGCCATAACCGGTGCCCCCAGTGTCTTCTAATTCTACATTAAAGTGCATGTACCCAACGACTCATAGGAGGTGAGATAGGATCGACTAGATTTGACCAATAATATCTCACATTCTCTCAATGGCTTTAGGATCATCATCATTGAAGGGAGATTAATGGATCATAACTTCTTTATGGTAGTACCTATAACATGGATGGTTCGAGTCATTAAACTATCTCAGTATGTGGGTCCCATTGGGGGTGACACACACTAGCGTTCCTGAGTTGCGCCATATGCAAAACAAACTTGCAAAAGATAGATACTATTGAGGTGCATCCTGATTCCTGATAGATGAGTGTTACAAACATACTTCCCTTTTTGAACTTGGGTTGTTGGCTTTTCCTTCTCTTTTTTGTTTAGAGAATTTGCTGGATTTGTTTGAAGTCGTAAAAAATTGTGGAATGTGGATTAGTATGCATGCAATCTGACGGTTGGGATGAATTAGAGATTCACTTTTCCATTTTCTTTATAATGTCCGTAGGTATTATACGATGTTCTGCCTGAAGAAGGCCTTCTTTTGTGGAAGCATTCTGTACATATGGAGCCCACCTCTTAGTGATCTTTTGATTTTTCATCTGGTAATTCATGCCATGGATGGCTGATGGACTGAAAATGTTTCCCCGTTGAACAATCCCAACCACTCTTGAGTGTTGGTTTCTCCTATCGCGTGTTGTCCATTGGGCACAATTTTTTGGAAGTATCTTCAGAACAATTCTTGGATGGATATGATTCTCAAACATCATTTTTTTTTCTTTCTAGCATTGTGTGGGATTCCCCCCAGATGAACAGTATGGATCATTGGAGGGTTGGCTCACCTATATAGAATGCTAGCCTTTGTTTGGGACAAGGCATTGTATATTTCGTGTAGATATGTTTGGATGCTCTATTGAACTGAATTTCATTTCATTATAGAGTAAATGATACCAGCTGGATTGTACCATTTTAATTCATAATGGCTATCTAACTCCTAAATGTGAGTCCATTTGTTTGAGGTAGGAATGAAACTGTAATTTGGGCTATTGTCTCTCCTTGTGAATGGAGTGGGGCTAGCAACCATGTTGGTCATCTCCTCTCCATTGAGTTGAATTGTTGCTATTCAATTTGGGTGGCTAGGGAGCTGTCATGTCACTTTTGGTGGCTATTAAGTGGGGATGGAAGATCTCTTATCTTCCCCCTCCTTTTAGTTCATTGCTTGTATCTTTTCATGTCTTGTCTTAATAAAATCGCATCATATTTAGAGAGAGAGAGAGAGAGAGAGAGAGAGAGAGAGAGACCTTTAAGTTTTTGAGAAGTGATGGGGAAGGCTATCTCTAAGTCATCCTTTAGATGCTAAATTTTAAGTTGTAAACACTTTACACCTAAAAAGAGATTCTTGTACAGTGATCACAATTTGTCTTGTTTGGCTTTAAGCTGTAAAGTATTCACAAGTAGCTGCTAGCGCACGTGCACACACACACACACACACACACACACACACACACAGAGAGAGAGAGAGAGAGAGACTGCTAGTTGCATGCCTATCATAAAGTTTTTTTTTTATTATTATTATTTAAAGACTGTTGTGCCTGTAAGTAGATTACCTGTAATAAAAAACACAACAAAATACTGGAATTCTAAAAGCCCCTATAACTGTAAAGCGTTTACAGGCATCCAAATAGCCCATGTAATGTCTTTACCTATAAACCCTTGACAACTAAAGGATTTTACAGGCATCAAAATGACCCTATGGCGCATGAGCCTTCATTTATGGTAGACAGATCCTGGATGTTGATAGTGCATGAGTTTGTTGATTTGTGACGCAGGGCAGGTAGAAGGGGTATCATTTGTAAGCTAGATATGGAGAAAGCCTACAGTCATGTGGTTGGAAATTCTTATATTATTTACTATGTTGGTCGTGGTTCATAGTGGAGGAGGTGGATCCAAGAGTGCGTCAAATTCTGCCAAGTTTTCAATCTTGGTAAGTGGATTACTCAAAGGCTTCTTTAAGGCTTTGAGAGGTCTCTGGTAGTGCGATCAGCCATCTCCATTCCTGTTTGTGGCAGTGGTGGAGCCCCGAGTAAAATGGTAAAAAAATGGGGCTTTCGTGGGCCTTGTTAATGGGTCCAAGGTCGAGAATGGATGATGATAAACTAAGAAATAGCTAGCAAATGATACACTAACAAATATCTCATCTTCAATTTGCAAATGACACTCTCCTATTTTGTTATGCAGTGGTGGATCAGGTGGATATCTTAAGAAAAATTATTCAGTGTTTTTAAGTTGTTTCGTGGATGAAGATTAATATTAATAAAAGTGAAATTTTGAGAATAAATCTATCAAACGAAGAAGTGGAAAATTTGGCAAGGGTCTTTGGTTGCAAAACTGGCTCTCTTCCTTGATTTCTTCTCTATTTTTGGGTCTTCCATTATGTATTGGCAACCTACGAAGCACCAGTGGGATGAGTTGATTGAAAGAATTCAAAGGAAACTATCTAGATGGCAGAGTAGACACCTCTTTTTAAGAGATAGAATAACTCTCATCAAGTTAGCAATATCTAAGATGCCATTGTATTTCGTGTCGTTGTTTCATTGTTTGACCTCTGTTCCGAATAGGATGGAAAGAATAAGGCTTGAGTCCTTGTTGAAAGGAGCAGAAGATGAACATAAATTCCATCTATTGGAATGGAACAAAGTGTGTAAACCGGCCAGTTTCAGAGCACTAAAGGCGATGAACTTAGCTCTCTTAGGAAAATGGCTATGAAAGTTTGGGATGGAAGAGAGATTATTATTATTATTTTTTAATGGAAAGAGGTAATTGCATGCATATATGGAGTTAGGGAGGGTGGTTGGTTCGCTAAGAAGTCTTCTTTGTATATGGCCAAGGGTGGCTTGTATATTTAAAGAAAAATTAGTTGGGAGGATGCCTGGTGTGATGGTGCTTTGTGCGACATATTTCTTAGGAGGTATTGGAAGATATGCTTATACTTTGCTATTTTTTCTTCAGAGTCGCCTTCCAAAGGTATGCTTGGTTGTGGAAATGGGAAAGGTCGGCTAGATTTTATTTTTGCTCCCTCTATGGGGCAATTCAAGTTCCTGAACCAAGGTCACCAAAAGCTCCAACTGAATTCATTCTATTATATGAGGGGCCTACTAAGGTTGCTGGGTTTGTGTGGTTGGTTGGTATGAGCAGGGTTTTCCTGGTGGACACTTTGCAGAAAATACACTTGATTATTTTGTATCATATGTATACAAGATGCGGAGTTGGTTGATGACATGTTTCAATGTTGTGAATTTGCCAAAGCATTCTGGGTCAGTTCTTCAGCCTTTTCCTATGTTATTGGGTAATGCCCAACTTGATTGGGGCCTTCTTTCTAGCATCGCATGGACCCGGCATTGGTCAACAAGGAACTTGTGGAAACTCTTTCTTCTAGCAGATCTTTGGTCTATTTGAGCGGAGTGGAATTGTTTTCATTTTCAGAACCGGCATAGGTTTTTGGATAAGGTGTTTAGAAGGGCAAAGATGGATGTATTGGTTTGTACCTCTTGTATAAAGTCTATCACCAGTTGTGCTTTAGTCTCTTTGGTTTCTTGGTCTTCTGCTGTGAAGCCTTGTGGATTCTCTTTTTCTTTAATATAAATCGCTGCTTTAAGGAAAAAAAAGAAAAAGAAAAAACATAACTACACAATGAAAACCTCTCCAAATGCCACAATCTCATATTGTTTTGCTACTTGAAGCATTGTCAGTTCAATCAAACATGAGTTACCGACATATTCCAGTCACCATGTTGAATGATGTGGGTTTGCAATTATTTTCTTTCTATGAATGTCAGAAACACAGCACTGACTTCTTGTGCTGCATAAAGACTCTTATTTTAGATTTATGTGATGAAGTCATTGCCATAAAGAAACATACATCATTTACTGATAATAGAGAGAGTGAAGGAAATGGCTGGCTTCTGAAGCTTCATGGGAAAAGAAGAAGGAAATTTTAAAATATGACTCCATTGTTGGATGGTGTTACCAATAAAGGTGCAAGGATTTTATTTCATTTTAATGGTAACACAAGCAGTTTATTAATACCAACAAGAATGTGTGATAGAATATTTTTTGGAATGGTAACACAAGCAGTTTATTATTAACCCAACAGAAACGCTTGGGCCAAAATCATGGAGAAAGGGTCATTCTCCACTTGACATGCTGGACACAACACCCTAAGACCTCTTTAGAACCTCTCAACTACATCAACTAAGGAAGCTGCCCAAGCTAGCTCGCCGTATGCCTTTGAAAAAACTACTTTTGGGTAGCTTTATTTGTGAAAAGAAAACTTTGTTATTACACTCTTTTCCAATCTACCAATGGGGAGGTGCACCATAACAACTTTGTTTTTGCTTTGGGCACTCAATTCTAGGCTTGGAAGAGATCTGCAATTGATCTTGGGCATCACTCAAGACATATAAAGCCGTGTTGCAGTAAACCAATAGATGGTCAATGATGAGAAGTTTATCTTTTCTGACCAACCAGCCAAATGCCACCACTCTTGTCTGGCCTCAGTAGTGCCAGATTGAAGTTGTGGTGACTGCCTATATTCCGCCACCCTTGAGAGAATTGGAAAACGGTAGGATTTTGAATTAGTTTTTATGCTTCATCTCAATAGGATAGTGTGAGTGAAGCTCAAAAGATGTTTTCCACTAGTTTCTTTTCATGACCCAATTCAAGCTTAACCAGGCCATAAACTTTCTTTAAATTATGGGAGCAAATTCGCATTGGATGAACAATTGATCAACAAACTCAGCATCTAAGGCACATGTGCACCCCTTAGTAATTGCTGTTTTCCGTATTGCTTAGGTTGTTGATTGTTAGAACTTAGAACCATGCTCCTAACCAATAACCAACCAAAAGTAACAAATCCTAGTGGACCTAGGTGACACCAAATATGAGCCAAATGTACACATAGTGAATCACACCCTGGTTACGAGTGGGTCATATGTGTTGTGCATGACTTGGCAAATACGTGGTTGGAAAATCAAGGATTCTAGGGAGAATTATGTCATTCTTCACTTGGAAAATTGTTGAGAATAAGTGTCATTGTATTTCTTATGGATGCACGGGAAATGATTCATGGGAAAATTGTATTTGCTTTGGAACTCTATTAGTGGGAAACTTTATGGGTCTCTAGGTCCATGTTACTTTAATCTATATGATTTTGATACAATCTCATATGATCCCAAGATGTCTATTGAATGAATGTGCATTCTTGAGAGTTAGTGTGATGTAAATGAGATGAGATTCAATGGGTAGTTTTATATAAGAGCCAAGGAAAAAACAAATTTTATCATTCAATTTTCATTTTTTAGAAGTTGTGTTTTGGTAGAGCATTACTCCCTTATAGTGTTGTAATGAGTGTTTATCTATGAAGTGAAATAGAGTGTTTATCTATGAAGTGAAATATTTTTCTTTCTTTCCTTGAAGTTGTGATTTGTGTCATCTTTTAGCATCACCCCTCCTCTACACATCTCTTTTTGGATATCCAAATTGTCAATATGCTTGTTGCACTAGTCTTGTTCTCAGCATCTGATTCATCATATATTGGATCTCCTTTGAGTTCCTCGTACTTGGTTTGGATGAATTGAAATTCATCATGAACTTCCTTTCAATGTCACGTAATCTCATCCAATACAATAGAAATGCACTCAAGTTTCTCTCAGATTTCCTTTAACTCTTACTTGCATCATCCTCCACGCAGAATCCATGGTCTCGACCACAATGTCTTGCTGCCATAGCAAGAACTTGTACGTTGATGAAGTGCCACCCATGGAGCAAGGGCACAAGCTTTGACACCAAATGATGTGGAGAGAGGAAGAGAAGATCCTGAAAGAGAAGAAAAATCACAAGAACTACAAGGGAAGAAGAAAATTTCTCTTTATAGATAAACATCCATTGCGATGGTCACTACAAGGGAGCAGTGCTCTACCAAAACACAAAAGTTTACTTGTTCAAAATGATAAATGAATGATAAAATTCGTTTTTCCTTTGTCATTGGCAAGTCATCCACATTGGGCTCCATCACTAATTTATACCACACTAGTTCCCAAGAATGCATACTCATTTAATAGTTATTATGAGATCATATGATATCGCATCAAAACCGTACAAAATTAAAGCAAGATAGACCTAGAGACCCACAAAAGGCTTCCACTAAAGGAGTTCCTAAGCAAACATCATTTTCCCTCATCAATCATTTCTCATGCGTGCTCAATAAATGCAACGCCACTTATTCTCAAAAAATTTTTAAGTAAAGAATGGCTTGACTCTCCTAGAAGTATCTAATTTTCCAACCACATGTCATTGGCAAGTCATCCACATTGGGCCCCATCACTTCTTGCACATGCGACCCACTTGTAACAAAGGCGTGCCTCACTATGTGTACTACATCAACCCAACTCCAATTCAATTGGAAACATCATCATCGATCTCTCCATGCTTTTGAGTTTAGGCCAAGGTAACAAAACATGTTGTTGTGAGAAATTTTCCAGCCTTCAATTTTAACTAAAACATGTTAAATATTAAAGAATCTAGATTAACACCATTAACCAAAATAGATACTTGATTTGAAGAAGTACAACAGATTCCTCCATTTAAACCCAAAATCAATCATTCTTACAACCCGCATCAGAAGAGGCCATACAATATGATCGTAAGCCTTCTTCAAATTGATCTTTACAACTATGCCACCAGAATTAGAGGTCTGGGTTAAGTAAATTATCTTATAGGCCATAAAATAACCATCTATGATTTAAAGACTGGAAAGTAAACCACTTTCCAGGGAGCTAAGAGGTGACCGATGATCCACTTAATTCTAAGATCCAAAAAAACTTCACTGCTGTCTTATATTCCCCATCTAAATTGATTGGATGGAGTTTTCGTACATAGTCGACATTCCAAACGTCAGGGTTGAAGTAATTTGGGAGTAGTTAAAAGCATATGTTTCATCAAAAGTAGAATTCATCAATTAGAAGCTTAAATTCAGCTTCCAAAATTTGTTAATATTCCTGCAAAATGGGTAAAGAAAGCCATTTGGACAATTGGCTTTATCCGATCAAGAGTCAAAACTATATTCATCACGTCTTTAGAGGAGGAACTTCAAACTCGGATCGTACTCTGCTTATGAAACTGAAATGTCTCCCACAACCCAGTGACAGTACCCACTCTCAGATCATTACATATCTTTATAGTTATCAATAGCTTCAATATACCCCACCTCAATTCCAAGGATTTGATTGTTGAATTTTGCCTATACAGGAGTTGCAATATGATGGAGAAATTCATTACTGCAGTCTTCGGCTTAAAAGTGAAACTGCTCTAGATATTTGATGCGAAAAGGGTTCTACTGATGGCCCTTGTTTCAATCTCTAAAATTGAGGAGAGGATCCTTTCCATGATATTAAAAAACGGTTAAGTTTTGGCCGATATGTAACGGTAATAGTGGGATCCATGGCTATAACACCCATTCTGGAAAAATAAAATAAAATAAAATTTGACGGCCATTACGTAACAGTAATTGTGGGATCCATTATGTGTTACAGGGCTATAATACCCGTTCTGAAAAAAACAAATGGCCCTTTACAAACTGTCCAATATGGGATTTACAGTTTCTTCCATCAAAGAATTGACCATTACAGGGCCACAACGGCCGTTACGGGGGCTTTACAGCAGTTAGAACTTGTATCGTAACAGCCATAAGGCTTGCCATTAAGGCCATCATTGCCATTATTGTATACCTTGTTCCTTTATGAAATCAACCGTTTCCCTTTTTCTTTTCTTTCTGATACTCAAAACCATGGAATCAACCATTGAAGTTCAGCCTGAGTTGAAGCCCACCTGGTACACAGATAAAATTCTTGCCTTGATGATTCCATTGACGCCACTTGTTTCTGAAGATTGTACTATTTCTTGACTTCAATAATCTCCAAATGGTAGAGAATGCACCATTCTTCATATAATGTTCCCTCCAAGGGGAAAAGGTCCAATGGACCAACTGGAAATCAAATCGGTGAAGCCTCACCTCTGTTGTTTGCCTAGCTCCTAGCTGCCTTTTATACTCTTATGCGTGGGTGGGTGTGGAACTGATAAACTGATTCCTCATGTTCCTAGCATTAAAAGGAATCAAATGCTAGGAAAAAGTTGGTGCCTTTTTCAAAGCTTTTCTAGTTTTAAGATTTTATTGACCATGGCTGCTTAGGCAAAAGCCTCCACTCTTGGAGGGACATTCTCCCTTGACACTTCTGGACAAGGGGATGGCCCTCATCACTACATTAAATGAGCCAAAAGAAAGATTTGGAAGAAAAGCAACCATCTGTAGTCCATTTCCAAATTTTATGATCCTCAGAAATTGTATCAATGAAGACCTTGATCCATACCTTTAAGAGGTTCTCGAAGCTCATCATCTCATCACCTTTAAAGTTCCTTTGAAATATAATATTCCAAACCACCTTTTACCCTAGGGTCTCATGGGAAATATATCGTCACAGGTAAACTGTGATGCCAGGAGTTAGTAATATTTAAAATTTAAAATTTATAAATTTTGTAGTCTTGGTGAGTTAATTTGAATTTTGTTGAGCTCTATCGAGTTCTCCTGAGTGTCTCTGAGTTTTGCCTAGTTAAGTTGACCAAGTCATGACCAAATTGAGTTTTTCTGAGTCTTGAAGAAATCTGATAGAGTCAATTTGGTTCGATTTGAGGTTTTTTTTTTTCGAGTTTCCAAACCTTTCTGTAGACTAGCCTTTGTACCTGAACTTCTTATCCATTGCCCTTTCTTCTTAATGGACTTCTGTTTTGATTTTAAACGAAAGTAACATTTGCAGCAATAGGTGGTAAGAGAGACCTTGAAACAATGGATATTGGTGATTGACAACTAGAGTTGGATGTACCACCTACTTTATGTGTGGTTAGGTGATCATCTCCTGAACCTTTGCATTAGAAGGGAGTGAATGGCCTTGTTGGAATTATTTCTGTCAGGGTTATATTCTGTAGGGTAATATGTTTGGTACTTCACCAACCAATTGGAATTTGTCTGTCCATTGTGGTAAAATAACTGACAGTTAACTAGAGAAGATACTTGGAAGGCTAGAGAACAAGTTGGATGTCTGGAAGATAAGATGTTCATTGCCTGCAGGCATGATAACACTCATCAAATCTTCTGTCAAATCTACTGCTTTACTAGTCTTCCTTTTCTAATTCTGTCTAAGGTTGCCAAAAAGATGGAGTGAATCCAAAGGAATTTCTTATGGGAAGGTAGAGGAGCAGGGCATAAACTTCTCATGGACTGGAAAGAAGTCCACAAATTGATTGAGGGATAGGGATCAGAAGCATAAAGTAGAGGAACTGGATACTCTTAAGTGGTAATGGAGATTTGGGGAGGAGCAGAAGGCACTTGGTCCAATGTTATCTGATGAAAATATGACAAATCTCAGGGGGAATGGTTACCATAAAATGTGTCAAGGAAAATGTGCTCAAATGTTTGGAAGAAAATTAGAAATTTTGGGATGGAGTTAAGTTGGGTTAGGAGGGAGACCACAATGTTCAGAGCAGGGTTCAGGATATCATGAATAAGGGGGGTGAGCCACTGAGGTTTTGTAGTTGGGGTGAGTTACAGAACTTGATTCTTGATGGAACTTTCTCAAACACTTATTGATGAAACTCTCTCCAGTGCTTATCCATCTAAATTCCCTATTGCTCAAAATAAGGACGGCTTTATCAAGGATTTTTATGAGATTCATTGGGGTAGCATGGTGTGGAAGCCCTTTTTTGGCTTAAACCTCAGTAATGGTGAAATTGTTTTATATATATATATATAGAAAAGGTACTATGTGCCCGACCGCATGTTACCTTCCAATGAGGTCGAGTATTGGCGGCACATTATTCGTCGGATGGTAGAAATTTTAAACTAGCGAGGAGATTTTATAGGGAAACTGGAGAAACAATACTGGTGAAACCGATTATTAAAATACCCCTCCATCTCTTCTCTCTCTCATGCGTATTTTCTGCAAAAGCCTTGCTCTGGAAACTTAGGTGGGGCCTACCGTGGGGTGTTTATTTTTAATTATTTTTTTGAGAAATCCATCCCATTCATCCATTTTTCCATATAATTTTAGGACAAGAAGCCAACAATGAGCCTGATCCAAGACTCAAGTGGGCCGAAAACGTGAGGATTGAACGTCCACAATTGAAATATTCGTGTGGCCACAGAAGTTTTAAATCAGGATAATATTTATGTTTTCAGTTTATCTTAGTAGGAATGATGGTATGAATGGTATAGATGCAATTGGAACATCACTTTCGACCAAGGGAGGTTTCAAAGGTAGGAATTTCCCTACCCACCTTTTCCTTTAGTGCGGCCCACTTTAGTCTTGGATTCGACTCATTTTTGGCCTTATGTCCTAAAACGATCTCCAAAAATAGATGGACGAGGTGGATTTCTCACAAACACTACGGTTGGCCCTGAATGAACATAGTGCAACCCTACCATACTAGACAGTGGGAAGAGCGACGCCCACCGTTGAAACCTTCCTAAGGTCCACTATGATGTTTATCTGAGATCCGACCTGTTCATAAGTTAAGACATACATGAAAGAAGGGAAGGCACAAATTTCAGCTTGATTGAAAACTTTTGTGGCCCTTAGAAATTTTTAATGGTGGGCATCACTCTATCCATTGTTTTCTATGGTGGGTCCATTCGAGCTTTGGATCTTACTCATTCTTTGTCTCATGCCTTAAATTGATATCTCCAAGTGAATGGACAGTATAGATATAACACATACATCATGGTGGGTCCCACAGAACTTGGTGATGTAACCTGTCCGTAGCTAATCCGCGTCCAACTAGCATTGGAGTCCACTACGCCTTTTAATATAGAAGTGGATGGACGCGGATTAGATATTGATGGGTTGAGTAGCGAGTCGGCTATTGAAGTGACGTCACCAAGTTCTGTGGGCCCCACTATGATGTATGTGTTGTATCCACACCATCGATCCATTTTGAGATATCATTCTAGGGCATTAGCTAAAGAATGAGGCAAATAAAATGTTGTAGTGGACCCCACCATAGAAAACAGTGGGGAGAGTGATTCCCACCGTTGAAACTATCCCAAAGCCCACCATAATGTTTATTTGAAATCCAACCTGTTCAAAAGTTTAAAAAGACATGAAATAAGAGAAAACACAAATATCAGCTTGATCTAAAACTTTTGTGTCCTTTAGAAGTTTTTAATGGTGAGCATCACTATCCCCACTGTTTTCTGTGCTGCGTTCCACTAGAGCTTTGGATTTAACTCATTCTTCGGATATTGCCCTAAAATGATCTCACCAAATGAATGGATGGTGTGGATACAAAACATACATCATGGTGGGGCCCACAAAACTTGGTGACATCACTTCAGTAGCGAGTCTTGCTACTCAACCTGTCAGTAGCTAATCCGCGCCCGAAGTGGATAGAAACAGTGTGAATTGAACTTCTCTCATTGAGAAATTCTCTACGTGGTCAGGGTTGCACTATGTTCGGTCAGAGCCAACCGTAGTGTATGTGAGAAATCCACCTCGTCCATCAGTTTTTGAAGATCATTTTGGGACATAGGGCCAAAAATGAGCCGGAGCCAAGACTCAAGTGGGCCGCACTAAAGAAAAGGTGGGTAAGGAAATTCCTACCTTTGAAACCTCCCTGGGTTGAAAGTGATGTTTCAATTGCATCCATACCGTTTATGGCAATATTCCTACTGAGATGAACTGAAAACACAAATATTATCCTGATTTAAAACTTTTATGACCCCACGAATATTTCAACAGTGGACGTTCAATCCTCACGTTTTCGGCCCACTTGAGTCTTGGATCCGGCTCATTTTTGGCCTCTTGTCCTAAATTGATATGGAAAAAACGGATGGACGGGGAAGATTTCTAAAAAAAAACTACAGTAGGCCCCACTTAGGTTTCCAATGCAAGGCTTTTTGTAGAAAATACGCGTGAGAGAGATAGAAGTAGAGGGGTATTTTACTAACCGGTTTCACCATTTTGTTTCTCCAGTTTTCCTATAAAATCTCACCATTTATTTAAAATTTTTACCATCCGATGAATAACGTGCTACTAGCACTCGACCTCATGGGAAGGTAACATGCGGTCAGGTGCATAGTACCTTTTCCCATATATATATATATATATATATATTGAAAGATGATGGTGAAATTGTCAGCTTTGAAGTTTTAATGAGCATTCTAAATGATGTTCATGTGGCTGTGAATGGGCTTAGCTTGGAAGGCATGCAAGTGGCATGCTAATGGGTGTTTCTCATCAAAATCTTTTCTTTGTTCTTGCATCTCTCAGGATTGGATGAGGCTGCCATGGGCTAGGGTTTAGGGTCATGGTATCCTGCCTCGAGTGGAACATTTTGCGTGTTTAGCCACTATTAATGAAATTTTACTTTGGATGATCTAAGGAAGTGGCTTTTTGCCCTCCCAAACATGTGCTCTGTGTTCAGATAATAAGGAGACCGTTAATACTTATTCCTCTACTCCTTTAGCGAGGGACATATGGTGCTCTTTATTCAACCTTTTTGTTGTTGAATGAAGGTTATGAATGGCTCACTGATGGACCTCATAGATGGTTGGCGAGCACGAACTTGTTTGGCTATATAGGAATTATCATGTGGAGGATGGCCACTCTCTCAATCCTTTGGGGGATTTTGAAAAAGAGAAGTGGAAGAATCTTTGATAGCGAAGTATTATGTACTCGGTCCATTAAGATTACTGTCTTGTACCAGATTGTTGATTGGGTTACGGTGTTTCCTGAATTTCAAGGCCCATTGGGAGGAGTGTTTCTAGATGAATGGAATCATGTGGTGAACAGAGCAGAAGAATTATCCAGTCTGGTTCTTGGCGGCGAGGTACCATCTGATTCTTCTTGGGATCCCCTCCCCATTTTCATATCCCAGGACCACATCTTTTTTGGGTGCGGATCAAGATCAATGCCTTATGGCTGCTGTGGAGCTGTTCCTTGGACGGAACGCTAATCATAACAACCCGGGGAGAGGGGCCCTTGAGGAGTTGCCACTGGCTCAAGAAACCGATGAAGTTCCACATGCAGATCCCGAGCAAGATCTGCATGCGGAACTTCGAAGTACCATTTGCATGAAGCTCATAGAGCAAATTTGTAGCGAGTGTGAAACCAAATGGCTACGGCAGCTGTCCGTTCATTGCCCCACTGTTGAAACCTGCTATTCTGATATAGCTGAGAGCATGATGAATAATGACTTGGAGGTCTCCAGAGATTTGAATGCGTTTGCCATGGGGCTCAAGTTATTAAAAAATGGTTATGTAACCGGTGAAATGCTCACATGGGAACCAGTTCTCACAAAAACTCGTGAGTACTATTTGATACATGATGTGTGCACAAAATCTGAATGGTCTACTAGATGAATCACCTCATGAAACCCTCAAGGCCCAAAAGTTAGCATGATACAAAAACCTGGTGGGCCATAGCAAATTGACGGAAACATTTCAAGCCCCTGACCTGATGCACACAACTGAACCAACTTTTCGAAGCTACCAGCTGATACTAGCTGACGTAGATTTTCCTTTCACTTTGCTATGGCCCACTAGATTTTTGGATCAGGCTAAGTTTTGGGCCATAGGGGTTTCATGAGGTGACTCATCTAGTGGACTGTTCGGATTGCATATACACATCATGTGAGATGAGTTCTCATGAGAACCAGTTCCAAGGAGAGCATTACTCTATGTAACGGTAACAGTGGGAACTGTTATTCATTACAGGCCGTAACATTTTTATTTATTTTTTTAATGTAACAGTAGTGTCTCCATGGCAGGGGTGTTTTCAAGGGTTTTGGTAATGTTTATAGAGCAGCTCCCTGGCTCTTATCTTTTTGGGGGTTTCCAGCTGCCAAGGAGTGGCATTCTGTATTATTTTTTTTTAGGTTGTGCATCTTGTCTCTTGTTGGCTTTCAATAAAGTTCTCATCTTTAAAAAAAAAAAAAAAATTTTAAAAAAAATTAAAACATAAATTTGGCCGTAACCACCGTTACAGCCCTAATTGCAATGGTAATTACGGTGGTAGTTATCGCCACTGTTAGTGTTATTGAATACCTTGTTGGGGCTGTGTTTCTCTTCAAATGACAGGAGGGTCACTCAAGGTTCTTTTGCTCCTAATTTTTATTTTTGTGTGCTTGTTTATTCTTCTACTTTTGAGTTTTAGTGGAAGGCTTGGTTATCTTCTATAAAAAATGAGTTAACATTTTTCTTTGTAAGGTAAAAATTTTTGAAAGATAACTTATCTGCGTCAGCTAGTATCAGCTGGTAGCTTCGAAAAGTTGGTTCAGTTGTGTGCATCAGGTCAGGGGCTTGAAAGGTTTCCATCACATGAAATGAACTTCCCTCCTGCCTGTTAGGTATCGTTATTGTCCCAATGGACTGACCTCTTCACCATTTACTCCTCAATATTTGCACCTGAGTAAAATATGGGTTACAAGGCTTTTACCCGTCTTTAAGATTTTGTAAGAATCTTTTGGTGGTTATGGTTATTTGGTTCTCTTTCCTTGTTGAGTTCAATGACCTTGTCTCTATCTTTGAGAGTCTGGTGATGTCGGTTCCCCTCAAGAGGGTTCTGTCCTTCTAATTTTGGTTTTGGCTGCACTTGGCTCATAGCCATTTCTAGGGAAGACAAAAATTATGTATGATTTTGGGATTTCTACTCATTCTGTGTTGTATTGGGGAAAAAATGAAGAAAAGGAACAGGTTCATATACACACCTTTTCGGATTCTGTAATTTCTACTCATTCTGTTTTGCATTGGAAAGAAAGAGTAGTTTCATATCCAAACCGGGGAGGTGTTTACAATTATCCTTTTTTTATCTTTGAAATTATATGAAGTGTAGAAACTCATAATTGATGAATTATTTCTCTTGCGGCCTAAACAAAAGCATCCTTAATCAGTTAAAGCTTTCTGTTCTGCAATTATATGAATTGTTTTACAGGGAATTGCTGTTGGCAATCTACCCTTCGACTGCTCATGTGCCTGTCTTCTCTACCTACCGTTTAGCCTGTATGTGGTTGCATACATATCATCATAAAAGCTTTATCCCAACTAAATGGCATCGGCTAAATGAATCTTGTTCCCCATCCACACTATGAAGGGTCATCTCCTCAATTAAACCATAGATCATCGAATCTATGTTGCATATCCATGGCAAAGTAAGGCGTGAGGCTCATTTGTTCTCCTTGCATGTTGTGAATCCAGACTGTCCATCTTGTGGTCCTGCCCATTGATGGTCTGTGCTTGAAAATTTTATGAAAAGAACAATCACAGCAATCAGTTTTCTTTTTTAAGGTTGAGCATGAACAATTTTCCATTTTTACTCACCATTTCATGCCCACTGTTTGTATGGCTAGGATTGTCCATTGGGTGTGAATTTCGACCAAGGGCCATCCATGGATGGGAGCCACTAGATGGCTGGTGTGTGGTTCCTCTAGCATGTATTTGGGAGGAAATTCCATTTCCCAGTTGAGCACCAAAGGCAAAAACCATCTTGTGGGGCCTCCCTTTTCTCCTTGATGGTTCGTCTGAATGTTTGTGCATGGAAAAGCTCCTACATATGTTGTATTTATGCAAATGTTAAGACAAGCATGTTTCTTGATTTTCATAATGCAATGATAAGATTTCCTGTTCTGTTTATTAATTTTGTTACATGGGAATGACAGAGCGGATGGAGATTATGGAGCTGCAAAGGTGATGCTTAGACCTGCTTCACCTGGTACTGGTGTTATCGCTGGTGGTGCAGTGAGGATTGTACTTGAAATGGCAGGCGTCGAGAATGCTTTGGGGAAACAAATAGGAAGTAAAAATGCCCTTAATAACGCAAGAGCAACAGTTGTTGCAGTACAGAAGATGAGGCAGTTCAGTGATGTGGCCCGCGAGCGTGGGATCCCAATGGAAGAGTTGTGGAAATGATGATGATGGTTAAGGGAGTTTGTTGAAATCTGGTTTCAACAGGTGAGTTGTAATTTTTCTTCTCTTAGTTTTCATTTGTGGACATTTTCTTTAGAAGAATGCAGTACAAGAAATGATTTTTTTTCTCAGTGCAGGCTTTCTTATTGGAATCAAGAATGAGAGGGTCAGGGCTATACACTGCGACGTGGAATTGTCACAAACTTGCTAAACGGTGACAACTCCCCCATGGGCGCAGATTAGGTACTACCCCCGCCTGTTCGGAGCTCAGGACATGCAGAGGCTCTGAGGGCCACTGAGTGGCCGCCGTGATGTATGACTTTTATCCACGCCGTCCATCCATTTTTCTATATCATTTTTTATTACTGGACCAAAAATAACGCAGATCCAATGCTCAAGTGGACCACACCACCAGAAGCAGCAGTACTAAGGATGCCAACCATTGAAACCTTCTTAGGGTCCACTCGTGTGGTTTACTTTCCATCCAACCTGTTGATATGATCATGTACACCTGGATAAAGTGAAAAAACAAATATCATCTTGATCTAAAACTTTTGTGGTCCCTAAGAATTTTTCAACGGTAGGAATTGAATCCTCACTGTGTGGTCCATTTGAGAATTGGATGTTCTTTATTTTTGGGATCATAATCTAAATTGATACGAAAAAAATGGATGGACGGTATGGATAAGAGTAATACATCACGGTGGCCCTCAGAGCCTCCGCCTGTTGCGGGCTCCAAACAGGGGGGGTAGTACCTAATCCGCACCCATCAACCACGGTACATGTGGCATTTTTTATATGCAAAAGTTGCGGGTCCCACTTGGATTGAACATAGCGTGGAAACCATATTGAAAGGCGGGATTATCCGAAACATTTTATTTCGTTTTGAGAAGGGTGATTTTCAGGCTATTTTCCATCTACCATTGGGCCCATGATTTGGACAGCCTGGGTTGCATGCATTTACGGCGTGCTTGACTGCATGATGGATGAATTGTCATGGTTTAGTGGTTTTGGCCAAATGCACGGGTCGTATAACTGATGGAATGTGTTTGCTTTGGATGACATTGTAACGTATCTCTGTAGGCCAAGTTCCCTGTTCGGAATTTAGTTTGTAGATGTGGGTCCCATGCTCTATCCAAGCCATTGATTTGATGGGGCCCCACCATGGATGGATCATTCCCAGAATATCCTCTCAAGCGGTCAACTCTAACCTTCCCCTATGGTGTAGCATGCGAATACGTGGTTAAAAAGAAGTTCATGAACAAGCCACATTTGACAAAGATCAAAGCTTCAATGGCTAGGATTTTCCAAATTGAGAGATCTTGGACTAATGGCCCATCCATAATGGGGGCCGTTAGATCAATGGTTTCAAGAGACCAACCATGGTCCCACATCCACAAACTACGCTTCGAATAGGAAAGTTAATTTTTGGGAACGGATAAGGAACTTGGCATGTTTTTTTTATTGTTCTTTTTACATTGGTTGACTTGCTTGGATCATCCGTATTTTAATCTCCTTTTCTTTTCTTTTTACTCTTTCAAACTGGTATTCCGAGTTTATATTTGCAATTTTTATTTATTTTTATTTTTTTTACCAAGGAATTTCTCAAGAATTATGGTTTTACCAAAAAATACATGGACTTCTCTAGGGTTTTTACCTTATCCTAAGTGGTGAAGCATTGTGGGGGCCACATGATGTGCGTATGACATCCAATCCTTACAAAAGGTGCAGCAAACTCATGAGAGCCAATCCAATCATTAGTTGGCCACATTTTGTTGATCTTGATATAAATGATGGATAATCTCTTATATCTAGCATCTCCTAAGTTACCTGATTAATTTACTTGTCTCACTATGTGAATATGCTAATTTATTGTGCAATCGACTCATGTATTGGATAATTGACATGTCTCTTTAATTTTAATAAGTATGAATGATTTGATTGTTATATGTTATCTCAAGTTAATATAATTTGTTAATTAATTAGATGCTTGTCACTTGTGATTGCTTAATGATGTTTTTGGGGGTCTTCGAACTAGTGAATATGCTAATGGATTGAATGGAATTTGTTGTGGACTTACCATATTGCGGATCATTTATACCCTATGTGGCTTTGATCATATATTTGTCCTTTGCGGCTTTGATGGAATATGTGCCCCTTTGTGGTTTTGATAGTTTAATTTATATAAACTTGCTGATTTTTGGGTCAATATGCAAAATTTCGTATTATTTCCGAGTGAAGTTAAAGTTTATTTATTAATTTTCTAGTTACCTTGCGAAGTTCATATGATTGCCAAGTGACACCAGAGTCCATGTGTTGATTCTCTCTTCATCTTACGGAGTTCACTTGTATTGTGATTTTTGGGTGAAGTTGAGGTTCATTTATCGATTTTCTATTCACCTTGTGGAGTTCACATACAATGCGATTTTCAAGTGAAGTAGAGGTTTGAATGTTGATTTTCTATTCATCTTACGGAGTTCACTGGTATTGTGATTTCCGGGTAAAGCTGAAATTTACATATTGATTTTTCTAGTAACCTTGCAGAGTTTTATATAATTTTCGAGTGAAGCTGAAGTTCATTTATTGATTTTCTAGTCACCTCGCAGAGTTCACATGATTTCTGGGTGAAGCGGAAATTCACTTGTTGATTTTTTAGTCATCTTGCAAAGTTCACATACAATGTAATTTTCGAGTGCAATAGTAGGTCGTATGCTGATTATCTGACTATTTGTATATATTCACTCGTATTGTGATTGCTACTACACTTTATTAATGGTGAAATTATATTGGTTGGCTATATTTATGAGTGTATGATCATGATTTCGAATTTCATTTCTTAATAATCTCTTTATATGTCTTGCGAGCTATACTGGATTATGAATGATGAGTATGTAATCTTAAAAGGTATTCCTCACTATGATATCCATTGACGCTATCAAAACATGCAGGTATAAAGCGAGTCGATGTGGTTCAGTTAGTTGTTGGAAGAGATCGGGTAGTTGTGGAGCTAGACGAGTTCCTTGCGGCGCATATTGAGCTTCATCATTATTTTGAATTTTCTTATTAGTGCACTTTTGGTATTTAGGTTGTATAAGTTCTGTATGGCACTACATTTAGATTTTTTATTATGAATGACAAACTTTTACTCAATGCATGGTTTACTTTGCTAATAATTGCTGCTAACTCTAATTGATGACGAAACTGTTTAAATTTAAACTTGAATTTTAAAGGTTACTGCTCGGGTTTTCGAGAAACGAGTAGTATACTCGGGTTTCGAAAATCGGGGTGTTAGAAAAATATATCAAGACGTCAAGCGCACGTATTGGTGGGACAACATAAAGAGTGAGATCGCATATTACGTGTTGAGATGTCTTACATGCCAACAAGTGAAAGCCGAGCATTGCAAACCACCGGGACTATTACAGCCAGTGTCGATCGACGAGTAGAAATGGGATTTCATTTTCGATTTGTCGAAAACCAGGAAAGGACATGATATTATTTGGGTGATCGTGGACCATTTGACAAAAATAGTCCACTTTTTTTCCATTTGTATGATGACCTCCATGGAAGACTTGGCCAAATTGTATATGAAGGAAATCGTCCGGCTGTAGGGCATTCCACTAGAAATCATGTCAAACCGAGACATTCGGTTCATGTATATTTTCTGGTCATGGATCCAACAAGCAATTGATGCAACTCTGAAGTATAGTACGACACTTCACCCTCAACCAAATGGTAAGACCGAACGGGTGAATCAAGTTTTGGAAGATATGTTGTGAGCTTATGCTTTGAATTTCAAAGATAGTTGGGACGATTGTCTTTTATATGCTAAGTTGCATATAACAACAGCTTTCGGGCCAATATCGGCATGGCGCCTTACGAAGCTTTGTATGGGCATCCATGTCGTGCCCTGCATTGTTGGACTGAGGTTGGAGAACAGACGGTGATTGGACCAGAGTTAGTGCAACTAACATCAAACAAAGTCGACATCATCAAGTGACTCCTCTTGACAGCTCAAAGTCAGTAAAAAACTATGTAGACAGATGGAGGAGACACTTGGAATTCGTGGTGGGAGACCACGTGTTTCTAAAAGTCTCCTCCAGGGTTTGCTCATGTTTGACAAAAAAGGAAAGTTGACCCCATCTTTCATAGGCATGTTCCAAATTCTAGATCGTGTTGACGCCATCGCGTACCACCTAGCGCTCCCGACGTCGCTTTCAAGGGTACACAACATGTTCCATGTGTCCATGTTAAACAAATACGTACCAAATCCATCACACATTATCAAATGCGAATAGGTGGAGCTATATGAGGATGCCACCTACGAGCTCCGACTGACATGCATTATGGACACAAAGGAACAAGTCTTAAGAAGAAAAGTCATCCCATTATTGAAGGTATTGTGGACCCACCATACCGAGGAAGCCATGTAGGTGACTGAGGCTGAAGTACGCAAGAACTACCCACAAATATGTGAGGAGTACGAATATATACAAATTTTAATGATGAAATTTTCTTTTAAAGAGGGTAGATTGTAGCATTCTAGAAAATTTCATATAAGAACCCCAGTATGTGCATGAACGAAACCATCAGTGATAATGATGAAAATTTCTTTTAAGGAGGGTAGATTGTAGCATTCTAGAAAATTTCATATAAGAACCCCAGTATGTGCATGAACGAAACCGTCAGTGAGCCATACTAGTCTAACTAAGTGTCCTAATTATGCTAGAAATGATGGATTTAAGGGAATTTGAGTTGAATACCTAGTCCCACTTATCGCAAATGGGTAAGCTCATGAACTTAGGCAATTCCAACACTAGTTAACACCCACAAGAAGTTTCAAGGGTTAACGTAACCCATAAATGTGCTAATTAACCAGATTAGATCTAAGTCGCGCATTCTAAGTCCATTAAACTCAAAACTATATATTAACGTTTGTTTTGCTAGGCTTGATGTCCATCGTGGATGTTGAGCTAGTGACGCCTTGGATCGCTCAACTTCAACCCGTAAGCCAAGCGCATGAGATGTGCGAGTGCTTTAGTTGATAGCTTGAACTTAAATGAAAATAATCACCTTACACTCTTTGTAGGAGTTGTGATTTTCAGACTGTTGGATCATGGTCAAACTCAAGACGCCGACTTAAGACATTTCTCTGCACATATCCATATAGTCATGGCCCTAATCGACCAATGGTCACCATCGAACTGGATTAGGGTCTTCTCCGTTGATTGGCATATCTGATCATTACATGGTTATATCTAGATATAGATATCCTAGTGGGGCACCTATCCCCTAGTTTAGATTGACCCATGCACCCTCATGTGAGCCCCGGTGGTTGAAAACAACCTCCCGTAAGGTTAGTATAATGAAAACTTAGCCCTTGGAGCCATTTGTATACATTCTGGCAATATAAATATCCATTCAATTCACAACCTCTCTCCACATACAAATTTTTTGTCCTAGCTTTAGAAAGGAGATAGAAAAAGAAGAGGAGAAGAGAAAGTTGTATCAGAGAGGGAGATTGATTATGAGGGTTTACATCCTTCCCATTTGGTCAGAGATCTAGCCGCAATCGGACTTGCTGTTGGATCTTCTTCACAAGAGATTGAACGTAAACTTGGAGCAAAAATCTCTAAAATATAGGCGTTCAAGGTTGAATATTCTCAATCCTCATAAAGGGCTTGTTTGAATTGTTTAGATTTCTGTAATTCTCCCCAAAACCCTAACCCCAGGTGCAAACTTAAGTCAAGCGAGCTAACGCAAGGTGCAGACTATTCTCCTAGATTTATTTTTATCAACATTTGAGTGTGATAGATTATGATCCCTTTTGATTTGTTAGGAATTCTTAAGTCATGTATGCCCTAAATGCTTTGCTATAAAAATCTTTGTTTGTGTTACTATTGGTAGCTTACATGTATGACGAACTACATTCTCACTTTAATGTTTATTTTTGTTAGTGTTTGATTAGGGCTTGTAATGAAAATGGTAGATTTCAAGGGTGTTTAATGCATTTATAACCTTGGGCATGTTCTTTATGTATTTTATTGTGCATTAAATACAGTCACGTATAAATTTCGTCCTCCATTTTCCTTGAGATATATTTATTGTTTGAACTAAGTTTGGAACCTCTATTGATTTCAAAAAAATGTTTTACTACTTATTTAGCCATATTCTATAAATTAGGTTATTAGAGGAGGTCGAGCTCTGCCTAACTTTGAAAATAGGGGATGGTCGTTGAATTTGGCCAGCCTGACTCGTATGGATGACTGAGGCAGAATTTGGGTGGCCGACAGTAGTTGGAACTACCTGAGTTGCTTGCACCCAATGTCGGTCTGTCCAAGGTTCCCCTTGGACGATAAGACTAGTCCATTACACGGCTTAATTGCATGTATGACAAATGTATGAGACACACTATGGAATCCGGAATACCCTGTCACCAACGAATGAGGTTCATTCATGACCATTAGTGCCATATGATCTAATGAGACTCGAGGGTCAGACATGGTAGTATGGGACACTGTTCTTGAGCTGTCAGCCTACGCTGGAGTGACAGGTCTGCCACATTGGCAAAACATTGGGTGACAAGCCTACCATATTGGCAAACATTGGGTGACGAGCTTCCCTGTAGTGACTGGCGAGCACGTATGAAGGACGTGACCATATCATGATGATGATGATGCATATGGGTGATGCGCCTTCTCCACATTGGGGTCGGGTGACGACCTTCACCCTAGTCGTAGTCGTCCCTAGGTAACTAGCCTTACTACAAATCCGATTTAAGTTTAGGGACTTAGGGGAAATAAAATCCAAAATGGATCAAGGGATACGGGTGTGGAGCCGCCTAGTGCCGCAACAAATCACGAAATCTAGATAGAAACCCGAGATTCGACGACAGTATCCCTACTTCGCCAACCGACTATTTGACCTGAACAATAATAAATACTCGGTTAATCATGCACTCCATAACATTTGTTGGGTTGTACTTCAAGCTAACCATTACACATATGTTAACATCCTCACTAGCAATAGTGTTGATGTGGTTCTATATTGGTGTCATTAATCCCAAGTCATACATACACATATCATGTCATCCATGCATTTAAAGAACCAGATATAGGAATTTTATGTTTTGATATATCATCATCACCTATGCGTGTATTTGTTTCTCCCACCTAAGACAGTTTTTTAAAACACCAACCAGACGATTGCATCAATGCAAGTGCCCTAGAGGAGGATACCTGTCAAGGAGTATGTGGACCCCACTGAGGAGTTCTCATACTTCCAGTGCGCCGACGACCAGACATAGCATCGTGGTACTGCCGATTTTATCTTTTTGATGATAGGGATGCTTCTTGTATTGAAATTTTGGACATGTATATTGAGTCCCTAACTTGGTGGACTCCATGAGTCATTTGGATGTGGGGATGTATATTTGGGATTCGTCTTCTTGCACACCTATGATAACAATGATATACACTATTTAGTTTATCTCTTACACATGATTATGATGTACTTCTTAACCGCTCAACTAAATTATGCTTCCGCAAAGCATAAGTGACACTTGAAATATCGGGGATCGAGTACGTGATCAACCCCTAAAATTCAGGGCATTACAAGGCACTGACAATATGTCCTAGTACCAAAGTCACATGTGTGTGAACAACTATAAATTTTAAATTTTGAAAACTCATTTATTTAAATAGGACAATTGGATTATTTTTTCAATTTTAACTGTTCAATAAATGTCCACCAACTAGTGAGTTGAACAATCAAATAAAACATGACTTTTTGTCATAATACACATAAACCATGAACCATAATCTAGGCAATTTAATTTGAAATACTTATATGTTGGATATCTAATTTCTACGTAATTTAAAAGTCCCTGCATATCATGTATCACACCTAGAATATCAAATTTGTTCTATAAAGACATTATTCGGTAAAATTGGAACTTTGAAGATTTTTCTAATAAAATTTATTTTTATCCATTACACTATCGGTTGTCATTGGTTAATGCTTCTTAAATGTTATTAGTCATTCAAAGATGGGAGTCCCTCTAACCTCATTGCATGCATGAAGATTTGTTATGACAATCCATGTATTGTAGTCACCCACCAACAAGGTGGTCTTGAAAACCAATTAAATGTCAGTTTTATAGTTTTCAACTTTCTTTCTTTATTGTTTTTAAGTATAGTAAGATTTTTTTTTGTTGGATGAGAGGAGGCAACATCATTTTTTCCAAAACCTTTCTTTTGTCTAATCATATCATCTTAAGAGTTTTTGTATTGCACTAGATATCTTTTCTAGGCTTTCCATCTTTAAGGGTGCACATAAGCCTATGTTTTCACAAATCAAACTTGTTGTATCAAAATACAATGGGTAGAAAATCACAAAGATGTACTTATCTTATGGATGATAGGTCATCATCTAATTAATCATTTAACATGTAGCTATTGTGACAAACATCATGCATATTCTATTTTACAAAGTTGATGCATAACTCATCTTCTATGAATGTGTATAATAAATATATGAACTCTCATCATCTAATTAATCATTTAACATGTAGCTCTTGTGACAAACGTCGTGCATATTCTATTTTATAAAATTGACGTATAACTCATCTTATATTAATGCGTATAATAAATATATGAACTTTTCAAATGTAAATTTACTTTATCATTTTCTTTTTTAAAATTTCATATCCGGATTGGATATTGGAAATTAGGCCTATACTTGAAGATAATTGGAGAAAGCATGAGACATTGGAGTAAAACCAACATACGAGTGAAATGAGTTTTTGCAGTTTGTCTCTTAAATGCATTATAGCTTATTATTCATTCTCCATTATAAACAAATATTTCAAAATAAATTATATCAATATTTTAAAATATATGACATTTTGGGAGTGTAGAATAAATAATATTTCAATGGGTATGGATCGGTTAGGTGGTTTTTGGTAAATAGATGTGCATCGGTTGATTAGTAGAAGACTAATGCAAAAGGATTATTCTAATGGTGGATTTTCAATTTAACGTGCATTGTCTTGACAATTAATAGAAGATTTGTATTGTTTAAGAATAAACCTATGTCACTATCTGCATATGGAGTACATCTATCATACGAGCGACATATAAGATTATGCAGATAACTAAAAAAAACTTCACTAGATTTTTTTATTACTTTATTTGCTTTATAAACTGTGATGGCACATTTGATCTTCTTTGTCTTTAAGTTACTCATCTAAGTTTTAGTGCATAATTGATGTGATATTATCCTCACAATTTATACCCAGTCATTTTAATTGATAAATATTAATTGGATGGCTACTATTATTTAAACATTGAGAATTTTGGACTGTTAAACAATGGGACTGATTTCTAAGTATATATTAGTTGAATAAAATACTATGCTCATCAATTATCCATTATATTTCAGGCTCAAATTGGAAGTATAGGTTTTTCTTCTTATAGGTAAGTATGTACTCGAATCTGTGAGCTTAATGTTGAAATGCACTTTGTAGGCTTAAACCCAAAATAATAGTTATCTAATCTAAATTATATAAATTCCTATTAGACTTCCTTTTCCTAATCAATAAAAAATTATTTTTAAAATTTTTTTTGTAAGTTTTATGATACCCACAAACATACAGCTTGGGTTTGACATTTTATAAACCAAGTTGGGTTTGAATTGACTGTCTCTATTCCCATTTAGAAAAGTTTTCCAGTCGGGTTAGCTATTAGTATTGATATCTATTTATACTATATAATCAATAGTTAATACTATATCATATGCTTTAATTAAATGGCATACCCTTTTTCACACTGATCATAAAGAATTATAAATTACTGGGCCATCTTTCAAACATAATCATTCTCTTCGAGAATGTTACCCATGGTGATAACAGGACATTTCAAACATGTAGGCTACCATGTGAATTAGATCTTTCTAAAGGTTGTTCTATTGTTTTATATGTTATGCTCCACCTCATTGTTTTTACGCAATCTAACCTCTCAAAAGTGAGCCACATCGTAAAGATGGGATTTTCAAAAAATTATGCCAATTAAATCATCAATTGTCCACACCATATAAAACAAGACAACCCCTAAAACTTTCAAACTTTCGTGATGGCACATAGTCTAATTTTTAATTCAAATAAATTTCATGATTTGGCAGTTCTTTTCAATGGATTTGATGCCCTCTCTCTCATTGTAGTTTTCTCTCTCATTTTTCTTTTCTACTTATGAAATTATAAAGAGAGAAATGTGAGATAGCAAGAGAGGGATGGTGATATTTTAGAGAGAAAGGAGAGATGTCTGATGAAGAGCACCACTTACAGACAAAGGTGAACGTTGGATCATCAAAGAATTACCCACGGCAAAAAGGATATATAGAATAATGGATATATATCCTTGTAAGTTGGTTGAATTTTCCATATCTAAAACCAGCAAGCACTATCTATCCTTGAAAATGGCAAAATTAAGGATGTTTTGACCCTTCCCATATATGGAAGTCTTCTTACTGAAATTAAAGATGGAATTGGCAAAGGGATTGATCTGATGGTGACAATCATGTCTACAATATAACAGATCAAATCTGTATTTTAAAGTACATCAGCCTCAAAAAAATGGGCCCTTACATGTGCAATAAGATTAACAGCCTATTGCTAATATATTGTACTGCATGATTTGCATTCAAACGTCTTTGCATGGGTGAAAAGAAATATTTTTAAGATTATCTACATTGTTGACTGATTACCGATATTTTTTGTTTTTTTCAATATATGGGAGAAAAGAGACCTGTGATCCCTCACTACATTAGATGCATTTGAGGGATTTTGGTGTGGTATATAACATCATAATTGAGCGTATATTTTGAATCTCTGACTGAAAGGATTACACCATCTCTTCTCTCCATGTTATATATTCTTTTGAGGATTTTCTTATTAGATTCTATTGTATGTTGTCATTCTATTGTATGTTGTCAAGAAAAAAAGAAAGAAAGAATGGATTTGATGCTACACGTACATTACATTGCTCCACCTGCAGAGCTTATTATATAAATGTTGTAAACGATTTTATGTTTGAATGGAATTTCGTGAAGCCAACTAATTATTGCAAAAAATCACGTTGTACTGCAAGAGATTTTGTTAAGCTAATGACACCTGTGAAGCTGGACCGCATACACTTGAGGGTACACAGTTATATTAAACTTGTGCTCAACATCCAAGCTTTTGTGAGATTCAATCCGAACCCATGCAAGTTTGATTATGCTGTAGGACTCAAATATGTTATCTAGAACTAGAGGGACCATACATGATAGGACCCAAGCTCAATCTGTCTAGGTAGTGTAACACCTGTGCTTGACTCAGACCTCACCCATTGACAGTAGGGGTGTACATCGAGTCGAACCGAGTCGAGCTAGCCTCAGCTCGACTCGGCTTGACCACTGGCTAACCTCAGCTTGGTCCTCGAGCCTGAATGCCCAGCTCGGCTCGGTTCGGTCAGCAGCTCGAGCCAAGTTCAAGCCGAGTTTGCCATTGAGGCATTTCCTCAAACACCTACACTGCACCTTCAAAATACCTGGACTACACCTTCTAAACAATTCAAAAACAGAGTTGCTACATTAGAGCTCTTGAACACAACAAAAAAACAACAATACTCAACTTCTCCACTATCATTTCACTGCAGAAAATGAGATTACAGCATATATATCCCATTCTGGAGCCTAACTCCATCCGAATCATCCATCTCATTGCTACTCACAAGGTCATTGAAGGATGGATGTTTGTTGAAGTTAGCTTCACCAAAACGTGTGACATCATGACAATCACCCTGAGTTAGCACATGCCGAGCTGGGCCAGCTCGTCTGTCTTGCACCGCAGGATTGCTGGCAATACAATATAGATGCTCAAAATAATGGCAAAGAACCATCAACTAAGAAAAATGGCTTCATACTGACTTTTCCCTAAGAGCATTCTCTCCTCAATTTGACAATTCTCACCTGCTTGCAGAACGAGAAGACCTTCCCAAGTTCTCATGGTCCAGATTTTTAGTAGCAACACCACCAATGTGCTCGACTCAAACACTTCGTTGAGTCATTTTATCAAACACTTGGTGAGCAACATCAATGGCAAAGTAACTGAGTCACCGAACTGGTTCAAATCGAGCTGGATTCGATCTGAGTCGAGTCGAGCTGGGTCCTGCTCGAACTCTACTAGAACTCATTTTCGAGCTCAAAAAATCAGCTCAACTTGACTCGAACTCAACTTCGAATCGAGCTTTTTTGAGTCAAGTTGAGCTAGCTCGGTTCGTGTACACCCCTAATTAACAGCACTCCACCTATAGTTAGATTCGGCCCATATTTTGAACTGTTCCAGCCGGCCTATTAAAAACTTTGATTTTTCCAGGCTAGAGCCCAGCCCATTGCCGATTTGCAGCCCTACTAACCCACTATGTAAAGCACCCGGACCACAAAAATCAGGCTGTTCCATTCATAGGTAAGTCTCAAGTGTTGGATGAGTGCTACTTGAGTAAATCGCATTTCAAACCGTCCAATGTTTTCATACATATGATATGACTGATGAGTGTAGGGATATCAATGGACTGAGCCTGGGGCTTAATTGGACCTAGATTTGGAACTGGTGCAGCTGGGCCTGCTAGATCTCCCTTATTCAAAATGTTCGTTTTTGTTTACGTGAGGCATGCCCATTAATCAACTTTGTACAAATGCCTGAATTTAGAGGCGGTTGTTTACACATTGGCTACCAATCTCAAGTGGTCGGTGTTTGAGTGGAATATAGAGCATTTCGTGGCTGGATTTTAATTTTTGGTGTCATCTCCTACGTGGGTCCGACATGATGGATGTCTAGGATAGTTGTACGTGAGACGAATTATGAACTTGTTTAAGAGTTTTTAGTTGGCTTTATTGAAACCAAAGCTCCAAAAATCTAAGAATTTGGTGCCCATTGCAAAATATAAAAAGAGAACGAAATATATGTGCTCACATACATGTTGCATGTGAACATTCACGTAGCAACACTTTCTTTTCCGCCAACATGTGTTAACTTGTGTACGTAGAACATCAAAAGCATGCACAAGGAGGGCCGCATAACGAAGATCACCTTGGGATCTAAGCCACTCATTAGGATGGCCAAAAGAGTCAAGACTCAATGAAAGCCTCCTTTTCCTGCCATGCTTTCATGTGGGAATCGAAGCTATAAAGACAAAACTACTCTGTCCATAGCTCGGATACTTGA
This sequence comes from Magnolia sinica, assembly GCF_029962835.1. Classification (NCBI taxonomy): domain Eukaryota; kingdom Viridiplantae; phylum Streptophyta; class Magnoliopsida; order Magnoliales; family Magnoliaceae; genus Magnolia; species Magnolia sinica. Next base: position 59,093,317 of record NC_080589.1, on the reverse strand, counting down.
AAACCAACCCAATGTTCAGCCAGCTTGGTTTGCTTAAAAACTACCCCTATATATATATATATATATATATATATATATATATATATATATATATATATATATATATATATATATATATATATATATATATATAGGAAATGGTACTATGAAGTTGACCTCACGGGAACTTTCCATGAGGTCAAGCTGTGTGGGCCCCACCGAGATGTATTGAAAATGACATCATTAACAGATCAGCCAACCATCATGTTGATCAATGGTGGGCCATGTATAGGGGCATCATGCAATGCATTTACAAATTTATAATGGTGAAGTCAGCAAAAGACGATTTGGAGAAGGGAAGAAGAGGAATAGAAAGGAGTGGTAGAGAAAGATATGAGAAAAAGACGGAGTAGTATGAGTAGGGGTGCACCCGGTTCGGTTTGGTCCGATTTTTGGGTGAAATCAGAATCAAACCGTTCCTAACGGTTCTAGAAAATTCGGAACCGGAACCAGGCCGTTGGCACCCTAGAACCGAACCGTTAAAACCGGTTCAGTTCCGGATCAGTTCCACGGTTCTGGGCTTTTTATAATCCAGCCCAATTGCAAGCCCATGTCCATCCATGTTGTGGTCCATTTGATGAATGGTTTAGATATTGTATAAGGTGTGCAAAAATACATTTACAAAAATAATTGCTCTAGAGAAAATAATTATAAGGTATGTATAAATACATCGGTTCGGTTCCACTATTCGGTTCTACGAATCGGATCCACGGTTTGGTTCTACGGATCGGTTCATGGTTCTACATACCCCCAAACCGAGAACCGAACCAATGTCACCGGTTCTTGGATTTTTGGAACCGGAACCGGAACCGGTGCACTCTAAAACTAGACCAAACCAGACCGTTTGGTCGGTTCCGGTCCGTTCCACGGTTCTACCGGTTAAATATGCACCCCTAAGTGTGAGAGACAAGGGAAAGGGTTTGCTTGATTCAAAACATAATATACACTTGAAATGATAATGTACATCGTTTTCAACCTGCCAGCTTACTTATACTTATATTAGTATGAACAACTGTCTCTAATAACGATCTTATATATGCATGCATACCATGCCTACATTGGATACATCACCCAAGTCTAAAATTTGGTGGTGAAGTCTGTAATCAAACAAGAGAGGTAATTTAGGGAACGGATTCAGTCAGGGGTAAAAGCGAGTTCAGTCAGGCCATGACCATGGGGACGACCTTGATGTATGTTGTGTATCCATCCATCCATTTTGCCAGCTCAATTTAAGCCATAAAATCAAAAATTCCAAAAACTAAGCAAATCCAAATCTCATGTGGGACCACACCACACAAAACAGTGATGATTGAACACCCTCCATTAAAAACTTAGGACCCATTGTAATGTTTATTTTCCATCCACCACAATGTGTTACAAAAGCTTTTCTTGCCACAAGATATGTTAAAGTAAATATTTTTTTAGAGGCTGGATCTACCGTATAGCTAGATAGGATAAGCTATAAATGCACTAAGGTTACTTTGGTCTTTTCAGAACGGAGTAGAAAGATACTTAAAAAAGGAAGCCTAAATTGACCATGCTACCCTTGGTTAGTACTTTTATTATAACTTTAACCTTGAAATTTGTGAAGCCTTTAAAAAGTTGAAATGGGCCCACCTGCATTAACTTCGTTAATAGATATTGTCTATCAGTTTTCCCATTTCCTTTTATACCACCGGACCAAAAAAGGACCGGATTTGATTAGTAGGTGGGCCGTAGAAAGTTTCAGTAGTGGGTAAACTATCAACCATTAAATGGAATCCATATGGTGTGGACCACTTGATTATTGATCTGCTTCATATTCTTAGTCTTGGCACATAATAGTTTGGTGAGACCGCAATCTTAACCAAGATAGTGCAACCCGTTCCGTGGGGCCCATTGTTCACAATCCCAACTGTAGGGTCGCGGTGTAGTAATAACTCGTGAGAACGAGGTCGAATCCACATGGACTAAACTTGTACGCATTCTGAAAAGAACCAGAACTAGAACTTAAAAAATATATAAATCTAAATATAGAATAAAAGATAGTAATTGTGAAGGATTTATCAAATATCAAAAGTAAATTAGAGTGTCAAGGATCCACTTGCAATGATCAAGGAGCCCTCTTATTTGATTCAAGTACCAAAATTAAAATTGGAATCTTGTCCTATCCAATTAAAAGATATAACAATTAAGATAAAATCTAAACTTTCCTTGACCTAATTCTCAATGGAGGAGAATTGTGATAATTGGAAGGGATTCTATCACCAAACCATGCCAATGGGACGATGGCCAACAACAGGATTTACCAATCTCACAATCTCAAAATCAGGAAAAGAAGATACTCAAAGCTATTACAGATCTACTATAATTTGAGTCACAATAAACCATTAAAAACTGAAAGTATTCCTTAAATATCAAATTAGAATCAAAGAAGGTTTAATATAAACATGAATCAAAGCAAGAGAAACATCCCATCACGCTACAAGCTTCACCTCTTAGTCCTAGTTAAGAGATTTAGCCAACCATAGACATGATTGGACCAAAGTCTCTTAAGAAAAATATGAAAACAACTAAGGAAGAAGAAGAAAAACTCTTGGCGACGGCTTCTCTACCCTTTTGTTCCACTCCTTAAACCCTAGAAGATACTTAGGAACATCCTAGGGAATCCTATTTATAGTTGTGAAACTCCAACTTTCGAACTTAGTTAGAAAACTCTAGAAATTGCCTCAAATTTACACAGTTTGTTAAAATAGACTTCACTCTGTGCAATTTCACAGAATGACATAGAGTTTCAAAATATACTTTTTCAGGACGATTTTAGGATTCCTTTTTTTTTTTTACTTCAAATCTTTGATTCTCTTCATTCCTCACTTGATTTTCTTGGATCTTTGGCATGTGAATTCTTCAATCTTGGTTTTTTAAGATCCACCCCTTGCCTTGGTGATTCTTAAGCATCAAATCCATACTTTTAGCACCATTTTCAATCCAAGCTCTTAAATTCACTTTGCAACACAAACATGAGTAAAATAGAACATTAAGCATTATCATGTTCATAAAACCAAGATATAAATAGGGGATAATATGCAATATTTGACCCTCAACACAATCCCCAACTAGCATTTTGCTAGTCCCGAGCAATGTGTGAAATAAATCTCAATTTTTAATGTTCAAAACCTCTCTAGGAAAACAATCTTTTGTACACTCAAGTATAAATGGGTAAAATTAAGATGCGAAAGTGGGGTTTTGAAAACTTAGAGCCGAACCGAATAACCAATCAAATAAATTCTTTATTCATTAAATCGAGCATAATTTGCATATCAAGTTTGTCAATGTGCGCAATGAAAATCAACTTACTTCCTGTACGAATACTATTAGTTCATCAGGTTAGCCATACTCATCACTCAAGATCAGTTTGAAACTCAAGAACTGATTTTGAAATTATCTCATTTTCCTTCTTTTTCCCGTCTTTGATTTTATATTGACGATCAATTTTTTATTCATTCTTTTTAATTTTGCATTCTTTTCCATATTTTTTATTCTTTTTATTCTTTTTCATGACCTCTTTGTCGATCTCCTTTTTTTTAACTGGTTCTTTTCTTCTTTTAAGGTGAATAAAATTCTCCAGACTCGATTCTCACCATCTATCAATGATTCACATACTAACAATCAGCACTTCTATCATGTCTTACAGAAGACAAATTGAATGTGTCTTGTGATTTAGATTAACTTGATATTCAAACTATCTCTTAATCAATTGAACGCAAGAACTTAGTTGATCAAACTCCAACAATCCAAAATTTAATCTCTCACCACAAGAAAACCCACTTTTACCGACGAAAATATTCGTCGCTAAATGCTATTTTTCGTAGGTAAAAAGTTTTACCAACGGAAAAAATCGTCGGTAAAAGACCGACGGAAAAGGCTTTTATTGACGAAAATTTGAATCGTCAGCAATAGCAAGATTTTTACCGACAAATTTTTTCGTCGATAAAAAATAAGTAAAAAACTTTTACCGACAATTGTTTTCGTAGGTAAAAATATTTACAAAACTTTTACCAACGATTGTTTTCTTAGGTAAAAATATTTACAAAACTTTTACCGACGAATTTTTTCGTTGGTGAAAAATAAGTAAAAAACTTTTATCGACGATTTGTTTCGTAGGTAAAAATACTTCACGATACTTTTACCTACAAAAATTTTCGTCGGTAAAAATATTTACAAACTTTTACTGATAAATGTTTTCGTTGGTAAAAAATAAGTAAAAAACTTTTACTGACGATTTTTTTAGTAGGTAAAATATTTCACGATACTTGTACCTATGAAAATTTTCATAGGTAAAAATATTTACAAAACCTTTATCTACGAAAATTTTCATAGGTAAAAACGTGGATGAGACTTTTACCTACGAAAATTTCCGTAGGTAAAAAACGTGGATGAAACTTTAACCTACAGAAATTTTCATAGGTAGAAGTCTCTTTTTTTACAATATTCCAGCACAAAATTCCTGATATACACCTGCTATAATATATTTCATCATATTCTTCTTGATATATACCTGTTATATAATATATTTTATCATATTCACATTCACATCCATCTAAACCCAAACTACGTAAATCCATCCAAACATAAACTATATTTATTCAAACACAAACAATCTTATCCACATCACATTCATTCACGCATAAATACATATAAATTTAACATCATAAATAATATACAAACAATCACAAAGATGAAGGCGGAGGTGGTGGGGCATCGGTGGATAAGCGTGCAGCAAGAGCTTAAAACATCTCCATCATCCATTGCTCATGCTCCACCCGCATCTCCTCAATCCTCCTCTCCTACTCCTCCCTCTGTCTCGTCTGCTCCTCCCTCTACCTCGCCAGCTCCTCCATCCTCCTCTTCTGCTCCTCCCTCTGCATCGTCTGCTCTTCCCTCTGCCTCTCCAACTCCTCCATCCTCCTCTCCTGTTCCTCCCTTTACCTCGCCTGCTCCTCCCTCTGCCTCTCCAGATGCTCTCTGATGTTATGGACGACGACCCGTAGCTACTGAACCTCTCTCTCTGCAATATTAGTTCGGCGTACGACGCTCTCGCCAACAACGATGGATCAACTGGAGACAGCTCTAGCGGGTGCCATGAGCTTGGCACCATGGCCAAGCCTACGTACATATCCAGAACGGGTGCTAAACACCTCACTCAGGAACTTTGGCTCACTTCGCTGAGTACCATCGGGAGTGGGCTGACTGCGTAAGGTGTTCATCACCGCCTGTAATGAAAACATATAAATTTTCATAACAAATGACATTATTATAATTCAATGTAATTAAATTTTACAATGTAAGGATTTTTATCCAATTCTCGCTGGCACTAGGATGTACCCAAGATCCCGTCGCCTGCCAACAGTGAGTCCCTCTGTAGAGGTCCACTAGTCTGGGCTCCTAGCCAGTGACGGAATCTCGCTACGCAATCGAAAGGACAATAAAGTTAATATAAATGCATGGAAAGAATATATCAACTTAATAATTACCAGTAATTTCTTACCATGTCGTGATGAAGTTGTACAAATGACTTTGAACCAGCTACGTGGTTCACTTCTAACTTTCCCCTGTTGTCAAAATTTATTTTGCTCCTCTTCTGAACACATTATTCATAATACATTGTTATTAATTGTGAATTTAATTGTTACCTTAAGATTTGTAAATATGTAAATATTACATGAAAAGACTTAGAAGAAAATCTCTCGCAGAGTATCCGCCAGTCGTCATGGGTTACGTGCGACGGTGCGGACAGTACGCCCTCCTCGTGGCTCATGCACCGCTTGTACCGCTTGTGTAAGTCACCGCGGTACTCCTTTAACCGCTCCTTGACCATGTTGTCGACGACATGAGAAATGTGCGGAACACTAAAATCCAAGTCAAATTTATCCTGCAATTTCGTAAATAATAGATTAAGGTAATAAACTTATTAAGAAAATAATTTAACCGTAAATAAACTTTAATAAAATAAATTTTAATTTACTAAAATTTACCTGAAGGCGCTGACGGATGAGCTGCCGCACATCATCTGTCACGTTTGCCCAACGGGGGGTGGTGGGGGGATCAGAGATTGGTATAAGACACCGACCTTCGACGTAAACAACCTGACATTGTTCTCAGCAGGTCTAATGCAGTCATGTGGGAACTCTACCGTCACCCTACCCTCATGCGTAAGTCGCTCTAAAAGTAACCCACGCGTGGGTCCACGTTCTCGTCAGCTGGTCGACGATGCTATTACAAAGAAATATGTAAGTCTAAACATAAATAGAAGTCATTAAAAGAAATATATGTTTATACCTACATGCAGTGCCCGGTGTATACGCGACTGAGGGATCAGACGCCTGCGATGCAACATGTGACAGCAATGCTGTATCCGTCGCATCACGGGTAAAAGGGATAGATCCAGTGCCCTCAACTCTTTAGTGGCTATCTTCACCATGATAGATCCACCAAGTGTAACCCTGGTCAATCTTAACTATGAACAAATCGTCTTCTACTTTGTCTAAAGTCTTATAAATCATGTTCTTGCATTTTCAACACGAACACTTAATCATATTCCCTGAATCTACTGATTTCGCGCAAATTCTATGAACTCTTGAACCCCTTATTTATACTCTGGGCCAAACCTGTTCTTAGCTCGCATCCAACTCTTATCCATCTTTATAATGGAAAGGTTAGAATCAGTTTACGAAAATAGGTTTAAGATTAGGCTAGGTTATAGGTTAAAGTTATATGTTTAGGTTTAGGGAATTGAGAATACATATAAGTTTAGGTTTAGGTTTAGGTTAGGGAGTTAAGATTAGGATTAGGTGTAGGTTTAGGTTTAGGGATTTGACAATACGTTAAGGTTTAGGTTTAGGATATCTGGTTCAGGATCGGGTTTACGTTTGGGTTTTAGGTTTAGGTTTAGGCTTTAGGTTTAGGTTATAGGTTATAAGTGTAGGTTTAGGTTTAGGTTATAGGTTATAGGTTATAGGTTTAGGTTTAGGTTTTAGGTTTAAATGATAGCTAGGTTATAAGTGTAGGTTATAGGTTTAGGTTTAGGTTTAGGTTAGGTTATAGGTTAAGGTTTAGGAAATTGAGTTTAGGTTATAGGTTATAGGTTTAGGTTATAGGTTATATGTTATAGGTTATAAGTTAAGGTTTAGGGATTTGAGTTTAGGTTATAAGTTATAGGTTATATGTTATAGGTTAATGTTTAGGTTTAGGTTTAGGTTACAGGTTTAGGTTAAGGTTAAGGTTAAGGTTTAGGTTATAGGTTTTGGATTTGAGAATAGGTTTAGGTTATAAGTATAGGTTTATGTTAATGTTTTAGGTTATAGTAGGGAATTGAGAATACATTTATGTTTTAGGTTTAGGTTAAGGTTTAGGTTTAGGTTATAGGTTTTGGAATTTGAGAATAGTTATAGGTTAAGGTTACAAGTTTAGGTTTAGGAAATCGGGTTCGAGTTCGAGATCGGGTTTATGTTTGGGTTTTAGGTTTAGGTTTAGGTTATAAGTGTAGGTTTAGGTTTAGGTTATAGGTAGGTTATAAGTGTAGGTTATAGGTTTAGGTTTAGGTTAGGTTATAGGTTAAAGTTTAGGGAATTGAGTTTAGTTTAAGGTTTAGGTTTTGGTTTAGGTTTACGTTATAGGTTTTGGGATTTGAGAATGGGTTTAGGTTAAATTAATAATTTTAGGTTATAGGTTAAGGTTTAGGTCTAGGTTTAGGTTATACGTTTAAGTTTAGGTTAAGGTTAATGTTATAGGTTATAGATTTAGTTTTAGGTTAAGTTTATAGGTTTAGGTTTAGGTTTAGGTTAAGGTTATAAGTTTAGGTTTAGGTTAAGGTTTAGGTTAAGGTTTAGGACCTGAGCTGAAGAATGAGGTTTAGGTTTAGGTTAAGGTTAAGGTTAAGGTTAAGGTTTAGGATCTGACCAAATGGTCAGGCCACTCTAATGCTGTCCATAGGAAATGGACAGCTTTATCATGGTCATAACAGCAGTTCCCAACTTCAAGGGACCCCTGCTCAACATCCGGATAGCTTTGAAGCACATCCGGGTCTGCTTCATCAATTATGAGCTAATACATAAACACGGGTCTGTCCAAATGGTCAGGCCACTCCAATGTTGTCCATAGGAAATGGACAGCTTCATCATGGTCATAACAGCGGTTCCCACCTTCCAGGGACCCCCGCTCAATATCCAGATAGCTCCGACGCACATCCGGGTCTACTCCATCAATTATGAGCTAATACATAAACACGGGCCTGTCCAAATGGTCAGGCCACTCCAATGTTGTCCATAGGAATTGGATAGTTTCATCATGGTCATAACAGCGGTTCCCACCTTCCAGGAAGCTCCGCTCAACATCCGAATAGCTCCGACGCACATCCGAGGCTGCTCCATCAATTCTAAGCTAATACAATTAAATCCTAAATTAGTTACTCATCCAAGGTTAGATAGATTGTCATACTTTCATATTCTCATTTAAACGTTCATGCCTAAAATCCGGCAACATCTCCCCATAACTCTCCAGATAAGTTGATCTTACATTACATTCTGATGCCAAATATCTAAAGCAATGTAAAGATATTTGGCATTGGATACAGAACGGAAGAAACATATCCAGAGAGAATCAAGGAGATGGACTGCGGATCAGGCATGAACATTTAAATAGATTTTATGAAAGCATACTATCCATCTAACCTTGAACTATCCAAAATGGGACAATTTGATCGATTTCTATGCCACCAAAAACACAACGTATCTATGTCTGGCCCCATAGAAATCCTCAAACGGGTAACTAATTATCTAACTTACAAATCACAATTACAAGTCACAACTACAAATTAACTAATCGCAATAATAATTTAAGACAAAAACATTAATAGAGTATGGCCCAAGAAAAGCATCATTCTACAATACATATAAATCAATATGATCGTAACCATCCATAAAAGCATTTCCAATTTTACTGTGACAAGAAAACATTTCATAGTCTATGCCTCTTAATATTTAATTATAATATATATGAAAGATATTTTGAAATTCAATAATAAATAGTTAAATGGTTACATGTAAGTAACAAAAAAATAGGCATAGGTGTATGTGCGTGGGCATAGTTTTTTAAGGACTTGAAATCTACGTAGTACACCTTAGTAATGATGAGTTTCTCCTATAGATGCTTAAACAAAACCGGCAAAAAGGAAGCGCAATATGAGAGAATACGCACTGGGCATAAATAACCACATAATTCTGTAAAACTAAGTTTTCAAATTACAAATACTTGTTTGTTTTTGGTCAAATTATGTTAATCACCAATTTGACATCAAGTACTGATCTAAGGGCTAGGATCATCAACTTGGGAGTCTTTAAGGGAATTTCTTATCTTCCATAATGCCTAGCTAGCAATTTTCGACAAAATGCTCAACAATCATTTTATTAACAGTGCAGGTACAGTAGAATTGCAGTGAATTCTTTCCCAGTGCCCAAACACGAGATTACACAGAATTAAATTCCTAGTACCGAAACAAGACAACATAAACAAATTCTTTATGCACTTTTGAATTTCAGGAGCCACATGACGTTTTTGTAAATTTTTAGGGTATGTAAATTTCTAATTATATTAGTGTTTAAACTGAGATAGTATTTGACCGTGCCAAAGGAAACTATTCTAGCTTGATTTTTTTAGGCCAGGGCATGTACACTGTGGCTCCCCAATTGATACACTGAAAGATGGAAGTATGTGCAAATCTGGGCAAGGTATGCTCCCATTGAATCCCATTGATTAAAATACTGTAGAAACTGAAACAAATGTATTAGATGTGACCATTCATCAACTGGGACATATCATGAATGTGCCTCAACCCATAAATTAAGCTGGCCCGCTCATTACGTGGGCCACACATGTATGTTGAATATAGACCCTTGGTCATTTACAAATTGGCAGAAAGGAAAAAAAAAGGTTGTATTGTTACAATGTGTAAAGATCATCAGGTTCGAAGATGTTGACCCAGGCCATCCACACCACAGCTAAATACTAAGTTCAGGAAACAGCTAAATCAGATTCATGACTATAACTACTACTATGCATGAATTCCAAATTTAGATGTTTGTAAATGTCAATAAAGAAAATAGAAATAAATAAATAAAAGACAGAAGGTGAAATTTCCAATTCCAAAATTACTCAACTCCCCAAAATTCTAAAATCCCCAAATCCCTAATTTGTAAAATCAGAAAAACACCCATTTGAGGTCCACATTCAAATCTGTAAGCCCTAAAATTCCCAAATCCAGGTCGGATTGTTGGGTAAGGCGGGCTACACGGCCCATTGCAACTAACATCACCGTGGGCCCACTTAGCATATCAACAGGTTGTATGGCAAATAAACATTTTGGTGGAATCCACCCTAAAATTCGAAAACCTTAAATCGGAATTGAGATTGAGAGAGATTGAGAGAGAGAGAGAGAGAAATACCTCAATGTTGCTGGAGATTTAATCCTTCAACCACGGATTCAGAGAGAGTGAGAGGCGTGAGTGGGTAGGGCGGTCGGCAACAGGATCGAGCAAGGAAGAGAGATCGACAGGAAGAGAGAGAGAGAGGAGGGAGAGATCTGTAGGAAGAGAGAGAGAGAGAGAGAGAGAGAGAGAGAGATAGGGAGAGAGAGAGAGGAGAGAAGGGACTAAGGGCAAGAGAGGGACAGGAGACTAGTTAGGGCGCTGGCCCTAACCCGTTTTCAAATGAAAGGGAAGCGGATTGGCTGACGTCAGTAAGTTCTGTGGGTCCCATCATGAGGTATGTGTTATATCCAAACCGTCCATCCATCTGGCGAGCTCGTTTTAAGTCTTGAGACGAAAAATAAGACAAATCTAACTATCAAGTGGACCACACTGAAAAAAGCATTGGGGCATTGAACGTCTACCAATGAAACCCTTTAGGGGGTCACAGAAGTTTTGGATCAATAATTAAATTTTTTTCCTCTTCATCCCGGTCTTTGTGACCTTTTGAACAGATTGGATGGAAAATAAATGTTATGATGGGCCCTACGAATTTTTTAACGGTGAAAATCATCATCCTGCTGGTATTTGTGGTGTGGTCCATTTAATCTTTGGATATGACTCATTTTTTGGATAATTCTATAAAATGATCTCGAAAAATGGATGAACGATGTGGGTTGATCCCAAATTTTCGGTAAATCCAAAACTCAAGGGGACCATGCCACACAAAACAGTGTGGAATAATGATTTCCACTGTTGATACCTTCCTTAGGCCCACAGTAATGTTTATTTATCATCCAACGTGTTCATAATATTAGAAAGATATGAATGAAGGGAAAACACAAACATCAGCTCGATCCAAAACTTCTATGAATGTTATTTTTAATGGTGGATGCTCAATCCCCACTTTGTAGTCCACTTAAGCCTTGGACCCACCCCATTTTTTAGTTAATATCTTAAAATGATCCGAGAAAAGTGTTGAATGGTATGAAGAATGTCAATCCATGACTTGGGTGGGCCACACCACCTAATATAATGGAGAGGGGTTTCCTTAAAACTTTCATAATCATATATTAGGCCTGCCTAAATGTGATTCACATATCTAACCCACTCATTATGTGTCCCACTTGGATGAGGGGTCAGACCCAGTTTCAGCCACATTCAAAACTCATGTGGGCCCCACTAAGTAATTTTATATTTTTTTAAATGTCTTCACATAGTTTTAAATGGTATGGCCCACCTGAGTTTCGTATACGGATGATTTTTGAGATATCTTATAAGCTAAAGGGGACACATCAAATGCACGATGTTGATGTTCGACACACATCATGATGGGCCCCACAAAACTTACTAACATTAATTCTTAGGTTCTCAGGGTGTCAATAAGTTGGGTCACAATTTTGACCAAAATATTTGACCCATTTTACATGTCTGGTCCATTCACTCTATTTTACTGATCATTACCCTCAATTTGACTAGTTACTCGCCCTGACCATACTACATATGAGAAAGATATTGGGCAAACAAGATTGATCAACAATTTGAGTGAATTTTGATTTAAACATCTGAAGTTATTTACTCTTCAATCTGGACTAATCAGATTGTCCAAAAACGGTTAAAGGTTGTTCATAATATCAAAAATATATGAATGAATAGAAAACACGAACATCAACTTGATCCAAAACTTCTATGGCCTCCAAGAAATTTTAAATGGTAGAGGTTCAATCACACTATTTCCTGTGGTCTGGTCCACTTGAGCCTTGGATATGCTTCCTTTTTGTTCTCTAGACCTCAAATTATCTGTTAACATGGATGAATGGAGTGGGTAAAATAAATAAATAATGGTAGACCCCTCAGAGTTTACTTTGGTAAGGGTAACGAGTAACTCACCTAAATGTAGTGGAGAAGGGTTTCCTTAAAACATTCATAATCATTTATTGGTCTTGCCTAAATGTGATTCACATATCCAACCCACTCATTATGTGTGTCCCACTCAGATGAGGGGTTAGACCAAGTTTTAACCACATCTAAAACTCATGTGGGCCCCACCAAGTGCTTATATATATTTTAGGATGTCTTCACATAGTTTTAGATGGTATGGCCCACTTGAGTTTCATATACGGATGATTTTTGAGATATCTCATAACCTAAAGGGGACACATCAAATCCATGGTGTTGATGTTCGACACACATCATTATGGGGCCCACAAAACTTACTAACATCAATTATTAGGATCTCATGAGGTCAGTAAGTTGGGTCACAATTTTGACCAGAATATTTGGCCCATTTTACATGTCTGGTCCATTCACTCTATTTTACTGGTCAATACTCTCAATTTGACTAGTTACTCGCCTCAATCAGGCTACATATGAGAAAGATATTGGGCATACAAGATTAATCAACAATTTCAGTGAAATTTGATTTAAACATCTGAAGTTATTTACTCTTCAATCTGAACTGATTAGATTGTCCAAAAATGATTAAAGGTTCAATCAGTGGATGTGCCTAATAATTTAGTAATTTTATTTCTCACAGATAAATTTCAATTTCCATTTAAAAATAACATTTTCTTTTCAAAATGTATATTTTTTTTACACTTTTAACAAAATATCATTTTTATTAAAAAATATTTCAAAAAAAAATTAAAATACAGATTCTGAATTTTTATTTTCAAAATCTCAAAAAATTTCTCATATTTTAATTTTTTTTCTCAAAAATTTCAAAATGCTGATTTTTTTCTTCAAAAGCATTATTTTGTTCTCAAAATTTTTCTCAAATATAGTTAAAATTTCTAAACTTTTCAATATTCTTTTTCATGTGATATTACAAATCATTTAAATATTACCTTTTAATTATATATATATATATATATATATATATATATATAAAAATTTCTATTCATATGATATATATATATATATATATAGATATATATATATATAAATTTCTAAATATGCAAATAAAAACTAAATATATGTATATATACATATATATATATATATACACACACACAAACATACTACCTTACCGACGGTTTTTGTTCGTCGGTAAACATTATTCCTGACGGCTTTGGTTCGTCGGTAAAACTCTTACCGCGAAACTTTTCAAGGCAACGGGAAATTTTTCCAAGTTAAAATTATATCATTATTCCCAACAAAATTTTTCATCGATAAAACATAATTTTTACCGACAAGAGTTCTTTCGTCAGTAAAAACATTAATCCCGACGACTTTGGTTCATCTGTAAAACTCTTACCGAGAAACTTTTCAAGGCAGCTGGAAAATTTTCGAAGTTAAAAATTATATCATTATTCCCGATGAAAGTTTTCGTCGGTAAAAACATTATTCCTGACGACTTTGGTTCGTCGGTAAAAACTCTTAGTGGAAAAATTTTCTATCTTAAAAATATAACAGTTTTACCGACAAAAGTTTCGTCCGCAAAAGTGGTTTTTTTCCGATGAATTTATTTTTACCGACGAAAGTAAGCAGAAATACTGACAAGATCATAAATCATAAGATAATAGAGTAAGCAATATAGAACACTATGCAAATAAAGAGTCATAAAAAACTAAAGAATCAGATGCCGAGGATGCAATGCAATATACAATTCCTGATGAGTTCAGGAATAACGTCAGCCATATTTAGACCATATAAATGCAGAAACGCAGTAACCTAAATGCCATATGCCGCGAATTTCATGCAATATGCAGTGCGAATGGAATGACCATACTGGAGTGTGAAGTCGAGATGATAGCACACAGTATTGCAGGCTATGGGGTCCATCACAAGGGACTTCTATCCAAACCAGTCTCATACCTAAATTTGAATAGTCCGACTTAATATGGTAAACTCCTGATCTCAGGTTAGTTGCGCGCCCCAACCAAAATCCTGGCCATTACGAATGCACATGTAACAAATAGGTGTGCACCACCAACCTGAGTAGATAGTGAATGAATGAATGCATGAATGAGTATGCAACTACTGCTCACTAAATCTACATATCAGTACAGTTCATCTCTGGGATCATCACCGGGATTTAGTACACTCCAAATGGCACTGCCGCTCTCCTAGCCGCACAGTCTAAGTGAGCGTAAGAAACCTCACTATCCGCCTGGCCAATAGTCTGTCAATGCCTATCCGACACGTCGATAGCGGACCCATTCACGAGCTGGTCAAACTCAGCCTAGTATTGCCCCTACCCTCGGGCGGGTAAGGCCACACCCCCTCCCAACCGACCACGACACAGTGGGAGATGCGGCCTCCTGGTATTCGGCACTCGGTTACTCATGTATCCACACGGTCTCGACGTTGGGGCGTCTTCTGGTCACGGAGGTTTAGGAATTTTCACCTAGGGACATTTATGGCGCCCGTATGCTAGAACTAAATATTTTTTATGTCCCATTTGGCCATCCACGATATGCCTGTGGAGGCTACGGCCCTGATGTCGCTAGGGCGTACAGTAATCATAATGCAAGATGCATGAGTCATACAATCCAATCATGCATCAATCCTGCGCATACCGCGTGCTTATGTGAGATAACCTTTGCCTATTAGGGAGTCTCATAACAACATGCTCAATGACATATGCAATGATCAACCACATCTCATAACAAACATTCAGATGATGCGTATGGGCATGTATCATGATGTTATGCTGTCAAATACTCATAACCGGTATCAACAACCGGCATCGACAATCGACCTCGATAATGTGAACATTTAACCAACATTGCCCCCAAGGAATGGCCCACATAGAGCCAAACATATAATGGGCCCACGACCTCACACAAAGGCCTGATATACAATAAGTGGGCCTTACTCAAGGGACACATATACACAACAGGCGGGCCCTGCTCATGGGCCTCAAATACATGACATGTGAGCCCTACACATGGGTCTCGAATACATCGAATGGGCCATGCATCATGGGCCATGAATAGATCACAATGGGCCTTTCTCATGGGCCTAACATATATCATAACGGGCCTTTCTCATGGGCCTAACATACATCATAATGGGCTCCATAGCCTGGTCCTCAAATGCATCCCAATGGGCCTCATCGCATAGGCCTCATATACATCATATTAGGCCTTAAACACGGCCTGAACGCACATCACAACGGTCCTCAAATACGGGCTGCATATACATCGCATTGGGCCTCAACAATCGGCCTCGATATTCGGCCTCAATACTCAAAATCAACACTCGGGATCTGCCTCGATAATCGGTACTGATAATCAACATGTATAAACAAGGTGGGGTCCATAGATGGATAACTAATCAACAATAATGTAAAGATCGGCTCTCGGTCGTGGTTATATCAATCTGATAGCACGGAGCCATCTGTCTATGGCGAATGGGGCCCACTTATTTGGGTTAACCCACGAAGAGAATGTGCCTAACAAGGCCTAAGGGAAGGTTACAATGAGGACATCTAACCGTCATTGCCCATCAATGTGGATATTCAACCAACATTGCTCCCAAGTAGTGGCCCATGTAGAGTCAAACATATGGTGGGCCCAAATATCCAACAGGTGGCATCAAATAGTCATCACAAGTGGGCCTACACATCACGGTGAGTCGATACATTGGGCCACACCATTAACCTAATATGCACATCACGGTGGGTCGCATCATTGGGCAGCATCAATGGGCGTCAATCCAATAAGTGGCTGCATCAATGAGCCGCACTAATGGGCCTTATACACATCAAGTCGGGCCTCGATAACTGGGCTAGAAACATGTCATAATGGGACACGACATACGGGCCAAAAATACGTCGCAATGGGCCTCGACCCATGGGCCGAAAATACATCTCTGTGGGCCTTACCAAATGGATCATAAACACATCCTAATGAGCCTCAACCATGGGCCTCTAACATATCATAACAGGCCTTGCATCAATGGGCCGCACTAATGGGGCTCATGCACATCAAGTGGCTTGCATCAATGGGCCGCACAAATGCACAATAGGTAGGCCCTGCACATGCAGCAGATAGGCCCCACCAGATGGTTAGTGTGGATATAGAATGCATACATCTAGTGGGTCACACATCCTATGGACGGTGTGAATAAAACATACATCGAGGCTGGCCCTATATGACCTGGACGGTTAGGGTGGAACATATGAGGTGGGCTCTGCTCATGGGTTCCAAATACATTACAATGGGCCTTACCAAATGGGCTTTGAATACATCTCAATGGGCATCAACCCATGGGCCCTGATATATATCATAATGGGGTGTCTGCCCTAGATGGCGTGGATAAAAATACATCATAGTGCATCCCATCCAAATAGTTGGATAGTATGGATATAAAAACATATATATCATGTGGGATCCATGTGTACAACGGATGCATCAAGGTGGGCCTCACACAGATGGACTGCATGGAAGAAATACATATGTCACACGGGTTCCACATCCCACAGCCAGAGATTGGGCGGTGAGGATAAATAAATACATCATGCTAGCCCACACTGCATATGGACGGTATGCTTATTCAACACATATAACAACATATAGTAAGGAGGGCCCCACCATCCAGTAGCTGCTGGACGATGTGAATAAGGAGTGCATGCATCAAGATGGGCACCTCGAATGGACTACAAAATATATCAAAGTGGGCCCGACAAATGGGCCACAAAATACATCAAAGTGGGCCTCATAACATGGGCCTCCTATACATTAAGGTGGGCCCCACTGGACGGGCCACAATACATCAAGATGGGCCTCCTCACATGGTCATACATACATCAAATGGGCCACACCAATGGGCCCCATGTATATCAAATGGGCCACACCCAAACAAAAGTGGTGATAATGATTTCCACCATTTAAGTTCCTAAGGACCACCATAACATATGTTTCTCATCCAACATGTTCATAAATTAACGTAATGATAGATGAAGTGGAACAAATATCAGCTTAATAGGAAACTCCCATGGCCCTTAGAAATTTTGAACGGTGGACGTCATTGTCCACTACCTTAAATGGTGGGGACCGCTTGAACTTTAGATCTGACTTATTTTTAGTCTCAAGCCTGTTAAGACAAGCTTGCCAAATGGTTGGACGGTTTGGATGCAACACATGCATCAAGGGCGGGGTTCACATGAGCTATGGATCTGACTCATTCTTTAGCTCACGCCATGAAATGAGCTTTCAAAATGGATGGACAGCTTGGATGCAACACATGCATTATGGTGGGTCTCATGAAGGCCCACCATCATGTATATATTATATAATATAATATAAAAATCTATATATAATATATATAATATATACAATATAATATATATATATACACACACACGTACACACATCAGCCCCACACGTGGGGTGGTCCCACCGTCTAAGTGTGGACGGTGGTGTGAATAAACACATACGTCATTGGTGGGGTTCACTAGCCGTCCAGCAATAGCTGGACGAAATTAATAAAACACAAACATCTATGTGGGTTCCACCGTCCGCCTGGACGGCAGGAATAAAACACGTACATCACTGTGGGTACCACGTGAGGCCCACCATAATGTTTATACGCCATCCAACCCGTTGATAAGGTCACGTAGACCCAAATGAAGAGGGAAAACAAATTTCATGTTGATCCAAAGCTTCTGGACGCTTGAAGAGTCTCAATGGTAGACGTTTAATTCAATACTATTTCCTGTGATGTGGGCCACCTGGGTCCCAGATCAAGCTGATTTTTAGAGGGAGCCCACTTCAAGAAGTGGCCCGCTAACTGAACGGCATGGATGAAAAATACACATCATGGTGGGGCCCACGGCTGGGACCGTGAGTCCCTGCCTCTAGCATCCACGGCAGTAGGACACCGTACGTCCTCACGTCAGGGACTTGCAGCGCCTGCTGCCTTATGCAATTTGTTTTTTAAAAAAAAAAATCAATATTTCTATGGTTTTTCACAGGTGAGGCCAGCATAAAGGAAATTCGACCCGTCCATTTGATTCTACGGCCCCTGATCAACCAAATGAGACTAATATGCAATGTATTTTTGACAAATAGAAGGATCAATGTGGGTTTTAACGGTAATACCAATATTTCCTATGGTATGGCCCGCTCAATTATCGGATTGGACTCATTTTTTCGACTCAATGCCTAAAATGAGCTGAGCAACGGAATGGACGACGTGGATTATCTACATACATCAAGGTGGGGCCTGCATAAGCAGCCCACCCAAAAGCTTTAAACCAAACTGATTTTTTTTTTGTCTTCGCATGGCACGTCCAAACGTGCATTCACTGACGGTTCACACTTCACTACAGGTGTGAATTTAGCTCATTCTAGGTGGGTCCCACATTGACACTATGTACTTCACATTGGGGTGGGTCCACACGTATGGGACCCACCAGCCTTGGATAAAAAAATGGGTATTTGTGCATTTCCTCCAATTAGGCCTGCCTAAACAGACTGCTAGGTGTGCCCACTAGGTGGACGGCATGGATGTAATACATATATTATAGGTGGACCACTCATCATCACCAAAAAAAAATGAAAGAGAGGGAGAGGGAGAGAGAGAGAGAGAGAGAGAGAGAGAGAGAGAGAAGTACCCACCTTAGATCTTGGACTTCTTCTTCCACCAATGTGATCTAGAGCTCCAAGGGAACAAGATTCAATGGTTGGGATTGATTTTAGAGGGTTGGATTTAGGGGCAGAGAGCTTACAAAAGGGTTGGAAATGGAGAGCTCTAATGGACGTTGGGAGCTCTCTCTTGCTAGGAAATAAGAAAGAAAGAGGGAGGGACAGAGATAAGAGAGAGATTGAGAGATGTAATAAATGCATGTCATAATGAATGTAAGGGAGGGGTTAGGGGTCTAGACTAACTATAGGTGGCTAGGGGTCTAGACTAACTATAGGTGGCTAGGGGTCTAGACTAGCCATAGGTGGCTAGGAAATTATGAAGATGATGATGTCATGCACGCATAGGGTGGCATGCCATGCCATAGCTGGGTCCCACAAATGCGATCAAGGTCCAAATAAAGCACGGCCTACATCTTTTGATGTACAACTTGGATTGTCATACGAGACACGGCGTTGGAACCGCAGTGACGATGCGGTCGCAATGACATAGGTCTTAGGTCAAACGACTCGGAATTACAGAATGACACTCAAGGTTAGTGTCGCAGGTTACCGAAATTCGACCGGAAGGACCGCAAGATCCTATGGAACAGTACGGGGTAGGATACGAGTCTCACAAAGCCCATAAAGCATCGGTCAATCGAATTGACCAGTCCTTACGGTAAGGGTTAACCATTTTTTTCAAAATATGTTTAATTTTTCTATTAAAAATTTCAACTTGTTCACTTATTTGTTGGTGGTATGGAGTACTCACTTTATGGGAAATGTCATATTTCTTCATTAAGTTCCCAAATGGCCTGTTACAAAAATATGAACCTCCATCACTAATGATGGCTCGAGGCGTTCCGAACCGGGAAAGGATGTTCTCTTTTAAAAACTTAATGACGATTTAATGATCTTTGTTTCGGCTTGGGATCGCTTCAACCCATTTAATGACATAGTCTACTGCTAGTAAAATATACAAATTTCTAAAAGATTAAGGGAATGGTCCCATGAAATTGATGCCGCAGTAATCAAATGCTTCAATGATCAGAATGGGGTTCAAAGGCATCATATTTCGACAGGACAATGCTCGCAATTTCTGACAACGCTCCCAAGCTTTGCAAAACTCATTAGTGTCTTTGAACATAGTAGGCCAGTGAAAGTTATACTGCAGAATTTTGACCGTAGTCTTTTTAGTAGAAAAGTGACCACCACAGGCCTGAGAATGACAGAAGGAGATGAAACTTTGGTGTTCATTGTTTGGCACACATCTCCTTAAGATTTGGTCTAGGCAATATTTAAACAAATATGAATCATCCCAGAAGAATTTGCTACCTCGGTGAAAATTTTCTTCTTATCTTGCACAATCCAATGTGTCAGCATGAAACCTGTAACAAGATAATTAGCAATATCTGTAAACCAATGTGAATGGGAGACTTTAAACAGTTGCCCATCAGGGAACATGTCATTTATATTTGTCGTCTCAAGGGAATTAAAGAGGTTAAGGCGGGAAAGATGGTCAGCCACTACGTTCTCTACCATCTTCTTATCTTTTATTTCCAAATCAAATTCTTGGAGTAGGAGGATCCATCTTATTAAGCGGGGTTTAACATCATTCTTAAAAAGAAGATACTTGAGCGTTGTATGATCTGTGTAGATGATGATTGTTCACAACCCCAAGCGTAGGGTCGCGATGTAGTAATAACTTGTGAGAATGAGGTCAAATCCATAGGGACTAAACTTGTACGTATTCTGAAAAGAACTAAAACTAGAACTAGAAAAAATGTGAAACTAATTCTGAAGTATTTAAGAGAGTAATTGTGAATTAAGTAATTAAAACTAAGAATTTAAAGGTATAAACTAGAGTGCCAAGGATCCACTTATAGTGATCAAGGAGCCCTCTTGCTTGATTCAAGTAATACAATCAGAATTGGAGTCCTATCCTATCCAATTACAAAATATATCAATAAAACCAAATCTGAACTATGATAATTGGGAAGGATTCCATCACCAAACTATGCCCAGGAGATAATGGAAAACAATAGGATTTACCAATCTCATAAACTCAAAGCAGGAGAATTGTGCAGATTAAGAAGGATTCCATCACTCTACCATGCCCAAGGGACGATGGTGAACAACAGGACTTACTAATTTCACAATCTCATATTAGGAAAAGAAGATACTCAAAGCTATTGCAGGTTTACTGTAATTTGAGTAACAATAAACCATTAAAAATTAAAAGTATTCCTTAAATATCAAATTAGAATCCATAGAGTTCAACATAAACATAAATCAAAGCAATAGAAACATCTCATCATGCTACGAGCTTCACCTCTTAGCCCTAGCTAAGAGGTTTAGCCAACCATAGACATGATTGGATCTAAAACCCTAGAAGAAAGCATGAAAATAATTAAGGAAAAAGAAGAAAAACTCTTGGCGACAGCTTCTCCACCCTTTTACTCCACTCCCTAAACCCTAAAAGATCCCTAGGAACATCCTAGGGAGTCCTCGTTATAATTGTGGAACTCCAACTTTTGCACCTAGTTGAAAAACTCTAGAAACAACCTCAAATTTACGCAGTTTGCTAAAATAGACTTCACTCTATGCGGTTTTTCAAAATAGACTTCACTCTGCGCAATTTCACAGAATGACCCAAAGTTTCAGAATATGTTTTTTCAGGACAATTTTAGGATTCCTTTTCTTCACTTCAAATCTTTGATTCTCTTCATTCCTCACTTGATTTTCTTAAATCTTTGACATGTGAATTCTTCAATCTTGGTCTCCTAAGATCCATCCCTTGCCTTGGTGATTCTCGAGCATCAAACCTATGCTTTTAGCACCCTTTTCAATCCAAGCTCTTAAATTCACCTTGGAACACAAACATGAGTAAAATAGAACATAAAGCATTATCATGTTCATAAAACCAAGATATAAATGGGGCATAATATGTAATATTTGACCCTCAATAATGATCTGGATCCGATCAAGTAGAGCCTAAATTTGTCCAAAGCAAATAATACAGCTAAGAATTCCTTCTCCGTAGTTAAGTAATTCACATGGGCAGGATTTAAAGTTCTACTTGCATAGTGTATAACATAGGGCTTCTTCTCTTTCCTCTGGCCTAACACTGCCCCAAGAGCATAATCGAACGCATCACACATAATTTCAAAAGGAATACTCCAATCGGGTAGTTGCATGATAGGTGTAGTGGTTAACATGCCCTTGAGCTTAGAAAAAGCTTCCCGACATTACTTAGTCCACTCGTATGGTACATCCTTCTGAAATAGATTGCATAAAGGACGAGAGAGGTAACTAAAGTCTTTTATGAATCTCATGTAAGATCTGGCATGTCCTAAAAAGGATCGCACTTCATGTATATTCTTGGGTAGTGGTAAGTTAGAGATAAGATCAATCTTAGCCTTATCTACCTCAATTCCTTTGGACGACATGATATGTCCAAGAACAATCCCCTTACGAACCATGAAATGACACTTCTCCCAATTTAGCACTAAATTCTTTTCCTCACATCGCTTCAGCACACATTTAAGATTCTCCAAACAATCGTTGAAGGATAGACCAAAAACGGAGAAGCCATCCATGAAGACCTCTAAATATTGTCTCACCATGTCAAAAAAATACTCATCATGCATCGTTAAAAAGTGACAAGGGTATTACACAGTCCAAATGGTATCCTTTGGTAAGCAAAGGTGCCAAAGGGACATGTGAATGTGGCCTTTTCCTAATCTTAAGGGGCTGTCTCTATCTGCTTGTAGCCCAAATATCTGTCAAGAAAACAGTAATGGGAATGACCGGCTAGCCTTTCCAAGATTTGATCAATAAAGGGCAAAGGAAAGTGGTCATTCCTTTTGACGATATTCAATTTCCTATAGTCAATGCACATTCTCCAACTAATAGTAACTCTAGTTGGCACGAGTTCATTGTTGGCATTGGCTACGATGGTGATTCTAGACTTCTTACGAACCACTTGAGTTGGAGTCACCCATTGGTTATCAGATATAGGGTATATGATACCCACATCCAATAGCTTAAGAACATCGGCCTTAACCACTTCCTTCGTGTTTGGATTTAATATACATTGTGGTTGCTGGGAGGTCTTCACATTATCCTCTAGATAAATGCGATGAGTACAAATCGAATGGTCAATTCCCTTGAGGTCCGTAATCGACCATCCAAGGGCTCCTTTGTCTTAATGAAAGTAGAAACAAGCATACTCTCCTATTCTTGCTCAAGGTGGGAAAAAATCACCACCGGGTATATCTCATCTTGACCTAAATAGGCATATTTCAAATCAGAGGGCAAAGTTTTAGGTCAAGCTTCGGTGCCTTGAGGTTAGACAATAGAGGCACTATATCCGTTTGGGGTAATTTTTCAAATTGTGGCCTCCACCGATTAACTTCAAGTACCAGCACAGTATCAAGCATGGCACCCATCTCCCTAATTATATCATCATCTAAATCATGGGAGTGGGCTAAGCACGTCTCTAGAGGATCAAAGAATAAGGTCATTAGAGTTCTATCTTCCACGAAAGAATCAATCAAGTTAACATCGTGGGCATCGTCATCATCCTCTACCTATTTGCTCATATTAAAAAAGATATTGAGCTCCAATGTCATATTTCCAAAAGATAAATTCATGACTCCATTCCTATAATTGATGATTGCATTTGATGTAGCAAGGAATGGGCGACCAAGGATGACAGGAATTTAAGTACTTATATCCACGATGGGTTGAGTATCCAGGATAATAAAATCTACTGGTTAGTAGAATTTGTCAACCTAGACCAACACATCCTCAATTATCCCTCTCAGCACACGAACTGAGCGATGGTCCAGTTGTAATGTGGTCCAAGTGAGTCTTAATTCACCTAGACGCAGTTGTTCGTAGACCGAGTATGAGATTAGATTTACACTCTCTCCCAAGTCAAGAAATGCATGCTCAATTCGGTAATTCCCAATTACACAGTCGATGGTTGGGCTACCAAGATCTTTGTACTTCTCTGGCACATCTTGCTTTAGGATGGTACTCACTTTTTCTGTTAAGAAAATTTTCTTTTAAATATTTTACCATCTTTTGGTCGTACATAAATCTTTCAGAAATTTTGCATATGAAGGTATCTGTTTTACGACATCCAGTAGAGGAATGTTGACCTTCACTTACTTAAGCACCTCTAAAATATGCTAGGATTTAGAGAAAGGTTTTGGTGCTATCAACCGTTGGGAAAATAGAGCAATCGATTTACTTTGAAGTTCCGGTTCTACCTCATGTGGAGCATTGCTAGGTTTATCAGTCTCTTCTGCATCCGGGTCCTTAAGCTTCTCAGCCCTTATCGGAATAGATTTGTCAATTATCTTCTCACTCTTAAGAGTGGTGATAGACTTAGGTTGTTCCATTGGATTTGAAGAGCTTGGCTCACTAACTCCATATTGTGGTTTAGGATTGGAGATATATTAGGCTGGAAGCATCCCTTTCTCCATAACCATAATGCATGAGTCTATCTTTTATATAGGCATTGTGAGTTCTTGTAAGGCTTGAAGAGTACTTTGTTGGATGAGCTCTTGAGGATTTTAAACCAATTCATCTTGAAGTTTCCTTTGATTTAAGAATTGATTAGGGATTCCTTGAGGTGTAACAGATTGTCCATTCCTCCAACTGAAATTCGGATGATTTCTCCAGCTTGAGTCATATGTGTTCCAAGTGAGTCCCTTGAAAGGCATTTGGTAGTTGTTTACGGCATCTAATTGCTCATTCAATATTTCTTGAAATGCAGGTCTTGTTGGGCAATTTTCAATTATATGAATGTTACAAGCACAGATACCGCAGACAACTTCCTTATCCTTATCCTTCCTAAGTTCCATGTGCTCGAGTTTCCTTGTGAGACTAGCCACTTTAGCGTTGATATCATCTTCCTCTTTCAAAAGATATATTCTACCTCTCTCCTTTGATTGAGTAGGCTTAAACGTGATGCTTGTTCTTGGGGAGATGTCCCATGATTGTGCGGTTTCAGCAAGTTTATCAAAGTAATCCCACACTTCATCAACATCTTTGTTCAGGAATTCTCCATTGCACATTGTCTCAACAAATTGGGGCATGGAAGATGTCAGTCTATGGAAGAAATTTTTTATGTGCCATGTTTCAAAACTATGTTGTGGGCATGAACTGACAAGATCCTTGAACCGCTCCCAACATTGGAAGAATGTTTTATCTTCCCTTTAGGTGAAGTTCATGATCGACTTTCTGATGGTGTTCGTTTTATTATATGGGAAAAATTTCTTTATGAACTCCCTTATCATATCAATCCATCTGCCAATAGATCGTGGATGTAGTGAATGTAATCACATCTTAGCCTTTTCTTTCGGGGAGAAAGGGAAGAGTTTTATCCGGATTGTGTCCTCAGACACAATAGGAAAGTATAAAGTAGTTATGATCTCATCAAACTCTTTCAAGTATAAATAAGAATTTTCATATTCAAGCCCAAAGAACTTTGAAAGGAGTTGGATCACTCCTGGTTTGATGTCTATCTTTCCTATATTTTCTGGAAAAATCATACAGGAAGGAGTGCTCACCCCCGCCGATTGTAAATAGTCTCGTAAAGTACGAGGCGGGAGTGCTCGATGCAGCTCGTTCTCATCCTGGATTTCCTCTACCCTAGGTTGGGGTGAGTTTGGATGTTGATTAGCTAGTTGATTTGCAGCTATAACTTCGGTTAACTCTATGGATCTCGAGTGGTGTATAATCCCGTGATGGATAGATAACCCCTCAACCAATCCTCCTTCACTCAAGAGACGTCAAGTGTTGTCACGGACCCAGTTGGGCATGAAACACTCTCAGCCCTCAATTTCAGAATCTAACTTAAACCTAAAAAGATAAAGAGAAATAAAAATCTAGAAATAGAAAGAAGTTACCAAATTAGAAGTTTCTATGTTAGGATCCTGCAAAAGAAAAAGGAAAGTGAATTAGTTTCTAAAAAGAGAAATAGAAAGTTTTAAAAAATAGAAAAATGAGTTAGTTTCTAAAAACAAATTAGGAAAGTTTCTAAAAAAACAACCTAGTTTTCAAAAATAGAAAAAGGAAAGTTTCTAAAAACAAATTAGGAAAGTTTTTAAACCTAGAAAAAGGAAAGTCAGTTAGTTTCTAAAAAAAGAACTAAGAAAGCAACCTAGTTTCTAAAAAACAAAAAAGGAAAGTTCTAAAAATAGAAAGTAAGTTAATTTCTAAAAAGAAAAAGGAAAGTAAACTAGTTTCTAAAAAAGAAAAAGAAAAGGAAATTAGTTTCTAAACACAGATTAAGAAAGTTTCTAAAAACAAATTAGGAAAGTTTCTATCCTAGAATTAGAAAGTAATTAGTTTCTAAAAACAGAAAAGGAAAGTTTCTAAACCTAGAAATAGAAAGTTAAGTTAATTTCTAAAATAATTAAAAAAAAAACGTTAACCTAAAAATAGAAAGTGGAAAAATATTTATCTTAAACTAATTCTAAAACTAGTTAATCTCAGAAAAACGCAACCGTTAGTCCCCGGTAATGGTGCCAAAAACTTGATCACAACCCCAAGTGTAGGGCCCGATGTAGTAATAACTCTTGAGAACGAGGTCGAATCCATAGGGACTAAACTTGTACATATTTTAAAAAGAACTAGAACTAGAACTAGAAAAAGATCTAAATCTAAATATGGAATAAAATAGAGTAATTGTGAATCATTTATTAAATATCAAAAGTGAACTAAAGCGCCAAGGATCCACTTGCAATGATCAGGGAGCCGTCTTACTTTATTCAAGTACCAAAATTGGAATTGGAGTCCTATCCTATCCAATTAAAATATATAACAATTAAGATCAAATCTGAACTTTCCTTGACCTAATTCTCAGTGGAGGAGAATTGTGATAATTGGAAAGGATTCCATCACCAAACCATGCCCATGGGACAATGGCCAATAAAAGGATTTACCAATCCCATAATCTCAAAATCAGGAAAAGAAAATTCTCAAAGCTATTGCAGATCTACTGTAATTTGAGTCACAATAAACCATTAAAAACTAAAAGTATTCCTTAAATATCAAATTAGAATCAAAGAAGGTTCAACATAAACATGAATCAAAGCAAGAGAAACATCCCATCACGCTATAAGCTTCACCTCTTAGCCCTAGTTAAGAGGTTTAACCAACCATAGACATGATTGGACCAAAGTCTCTTAAGAAAAATATGAAAACAACTAAGAAAAAAGAAGAAAAACTCTTAGTGACGGCTTCTCCACCCTTTTGCTCCACTCCTTAAACCCTAGAAGATGTCTAGGAACATCCTAAGGAGTCCTATTTATAGTTCTGGAACTTCAACTTTTACACCAAGTTGGAAAACTCTAGAAACCGCATCAAATTTACGCAGTTTGCTAAAATAGACTTCACTCTGCGCAGTTTTTCAAAATAGACTTCACTCTACACAATTTCACAAAATGATCCAGAGTTTTAGAATATGCTTTTTTAGGACAATTTCAGGATTCCTTTTCTTCACTTCAAATCTTTAATTCTCTTTATTCCTCACTTAGTTTTCTTATATCTTTGGCATGTGAATTCTTCGATCTTGGTCTCCTAAAATCCATCCCTTGCCTTGGTGATTCTTAATCATCAAATCTATGTTTTTAATACTCTTTTCAATCCAAGCTCTTAAATTCACCTTGCAACACGAACATGAGTAAAATAGAACATTAAATATTATCATGTTCAACCAAGATATAAATGGGGGATAATATGCAATATTTGACCCTCAACACCCACTTTGCTGTATATTTTCTATATGCACGACGTCCATACCTTTTTTCAAAAAAATTTAGGATGTTATCCCAAAAAATGAAGCAAATCTAATTATTAGATCCACCATACCATAGGAAATAGTAGTTATTGAACATGCTACCATTAAAAACTTCTTAGTGCGCACGTAACTATGTCTTTATTGCTAATGTCATATCCAATCTATTGATAAGGTCACATAAGCGTGGTTGATAAGGTCACATAAGTGTGGATGAAGGGAAAAACAAAACAAAACAAAAAATAAATAAACAAATATGAACTTCAGCCAAAACTTTTATGGCACATTAATGGTCAATCACCACTGTTTTCTATAGCATGGCTCGCCTTATAATTGGATCTCTTAAATTTTTTGGATAATGCCCTACAAAGAGCTAGAAAAACGTATGGACGACGTTTATACAAAATGAATTTATCAAGTTGTGCCTCATGTTAAGAGGTGCACCATCATTGCTGAGTCTAGTGTTGCACTATCTTTCGTGAGCCCATGGAGGTATACAAGTAACTCAATTTACTGAGTAAACTGTGTGGGGTCCATCTTGATTTAGGTATTTTATACACATCATCCATCTATTTTAGAATATAATTTTAGCGTGTCAGCTAAAAAATGAAGCATATCCGAAACTCCAGTAAATCACACCATAAAAAAGAGTTTAATAAAGGTATACTACTAAAATCATTATTTTAATTGTTTCCTTTGGTGTGTTCCTCTTGAGCCTTCAATATGCTTCAATTTTGGGCTACACCCACAAAACAAGCTGAAAAAATGATGGATGGCATGGATAAACCACATGCATTCACAGTGAGCTAGTAAACGACTTCAATGTAGGTTCAAAGGAGTTACAATGTAGGTTGATGCAAGTCGGTGTTGGGTTCAATTGTTTGTGGAGTGTCTATAACCCAATGCATCATCTTCTCAAGTGAATACACACCCACTCATAATTTGATGAAAGCATTCGATGTGCATTCAAAGGGGTCGCAGTGCAAGTCAGAGTGAATCTATGCATTATTAGGGGTTCGGTGTACGCTGATGTGTGTCGGTGTGGGTTTTCATTGTTTTCAGAATGTTTATACCCTGATGTGGCGTATTCTCAAGTGGATACATACCCAACCATTGTTTGGTGAAAACGTTGGACGCGTGTTCGAAGGGGCTGCAGTGCAAGTTGGAGTGGATTGTCGCTATTTTAGGGGTTTGGGTGTAGGTCAGTGTGGGTCGATATAGGCTTTGAGTGTTTCTAGAGTATCTGTACTCTGGTATAGGCTTTAAGTGTTTCTAGAGTGTCCGTACTCTGCTACAACGTCTTCTCAAGTGGATATGCACTCACTCGTAGTTTAGTGAAAGCGTTGGACGTGTAGAAGGGGCTAAAGTGTAAGTCGAAGTGGATTAATGCTATTTTAAGGGTTCGATATGTGTTGATATTTGTCAGTGTGGACTTTGAGTGTTTTTGGAGTCTCCATACGCTGATACATTGTCTTATCAAGTGGATATGTACCCACTCATAGTTTGTTGAAAGAGTTCAATAAACGTGCATTCGAAGGGGTTATATTGTAAGTCGGAGTGGATTTCCACTGTTTTAAGGGTTCTGTATGCATTGGTATGCGATTTGAGTGTATTTGAAGTCTCTACACCCTAGTATAACACCCTCTTAATTGGATATGCACCCATTCCTAGTTCGATGAAAGGGTTCAACGTGTTTTCAAATAAATTGTAATGGAAATCAGAGTAGATCGGTGATATCAGATCAGGTCAATCGATGTTTGTCAGTGTGGGCTTTGAGTATTTGCGAAGAGTCCATACCCTAATGCAGTGTCTTCTCAAGTGTATACATACCCACTCGTAGTTCAATGAAAGCGTTCGACGTGTGCTCGAAGGGGCTGCAATGCAAGTCGGAGTTTATCGGCATAATTTTAAGGGTTCGGCATAATATTAGGGGTTCGGCATGCGTTGGTGTGGGCTTTAAGTATTTTCGAAGTGTTCATATTATAATGCAGCATCTCCTCAAGTGGATATGCACCCATTCTAAGTTTAGTGAAAGCGTTCAATGTGTGCTCGAATGCAGTGCAATGTAAGTCATAGTGGATTGGTGCTATTTTAGGAGTTCGATGTACATCGGTGTGCATTGGTGTGGGCTTCAAGTATTTCTAGAGTATCTGTACCCTAAAGAAATGTCTTCTCAAGTGAATATGCACTCACTTGTAGTTCGATGAAAGCGTTCGACGTGAGCTCGAAGGGGTTGTAGTGCAAGTCGAAGTAAATCAATGTTATTTTAGGATTTCAATGTGGGTCGGTGTGTGTTGGTGTGGGTTTCAAGTGTCTCAATAGTGTCCATACCCTGATGCAGTATCTTCTCAAGTGGATATGCACCCACTCGTAGTTCAATAAAAGCATTCGACATGTGTTTAAAAGGGTTTCAATGCAAGTCAGAGTAAATTGGTGTTCTTTTAGGGGTTTGATGTGCATTAGTGTATGCTTCGAGTGTTTCCCGAGTTTCCGTACCCTGATGCAGCATCTTCTCAAGTGGATACACCCCCACTTTAGTTAAATGAAAGGGTTCGTCATACACTTAAAGGGGCTGCAATGTAAGTTGGAGTAAATTGGTGTTATTTTAGGGGTTTAGTATGGGTCGGTGTGGCTTCAAGTGTTTCTAGAGTGTTCGTACCCTAAATGAGCGTCTTCTCAAGTGGATACACACCCACTCATAGTTCGGTGAAAGCATTCGACAAGCACTCGAAGGGGTTGCAATGCAAATCAGAGTAAATCGGTGTTATTTTAGGGGTTCGGTGTTGGTCGGTGTGCGTCGGTGTAGGTTTCGAGAGTCTCAAGAGTGTATGTACCCTAATGCAGTGTCTTCTCAAGTGAACACGCACCCACTCGTAGTTCAATGAAAGCGTTCGACGTGCGCTCGAAGGGGTTGCAGTGCAAGTCGAAGTGGTTCAGTGCTATTTTAGGGGTTCGGTGTGGGTTTTGAATGTTTACGGATTGTCCATACCCTTATGCAATGTCTTCTCAAGTGGATACGCACCCACTCGTAATTCAATGAAAGCATCCAGTGTACACTCAATGG
Source organism: Magnolia sinica (assembly GCF_029962835.1). Classification (NCBI taxonomy): domain Eukaryota; kingdom Viridiplantae; phylum Streptophyta; class Magnoliopsida; order Magnoliales; family Magnoliaceae; genus Magnolia; species Magnolia sinica. The sequence goes on along the minus strand of NC_080589.1, from coordinate 59,062,327 downwards.
GGTTGTAGTACAAGTCAGAGTAGATTGGTGCTAGTTTAAGGGTTCAGTATGGGTCGGTGTGCATCGGTGTAGGCTTCGATTGTTTTTAGAATGTTTGTACATTTATGTAGCATCTTCTCAATTGTATACACACCCACTCATAGTTCGATTAAAGTGTTTGAGGTGCGCTCGCTCAAAGGGATTGCAGTGCAAGTTAGAGTGGATCGGTGTTATTTTAAAGGTTCGGTGTAAATCAGTATACGTAAGTACGGACAAATCCAAGGCTCTAATGAATTACACAATAGGGATTGAATTCCCACCATTAAAAACTTCTCGTGAGCTGCAGAAGTTTTGAATCAATATGATATTCGAGTTTTCCCAATTCTCAATGATTAGTTTCATTATCTCCTCTGTTTCCTATGGTGTGGTCCAATTGAGCATGGGACCTGCCTAATTTTTAGACCCATTTCTTAAAATAATCTGAAAAAATGAATGAACGGCCTGGATAAAACCCATACATCACGGTGGGTCCCACAGAGCCCCTTCCGACGGATTAAGCCTTTAATGCTTCCAGGCGGGGGCAGGACGACAAATGGTAGCATATGCATCAATTCTCAAAATTAAAAGCACTACATAAAATCTAAAGGTTAGGCCATGTTTGGGTAACACCCAAAATTGGTTAATTTCATTCCTGCCCACGAATCAGATATAGCCAGAAAAAACCTACCTTCTCCTATGCATTTGTGTGCATTGAAACCCACACGAACCCCATCACTTAGAAAGGCCCCCACTGAAAACATTAGATAAATGGCTACATTTATGAAACGCAATCCAAACCATTGGTACAAAATCCAACAGGTCCCGACACCACTCATTGCACTTATCAAAAAAAAAGTTACTAATATACTTTTTGGGTGCCAGCCAAACACACTTACCCTGTCCTCCCCACAATATGTACTGAATTTATGTGAAATCAGCTACCATGCATGTGGCCCACATGCATATCAGGTTCGACATGTCCATATCATCCGTCCAATTCTAGATAGTGATTAGTTCGAAAATCACACCAATTGAACTATTTTTGAATAATTTAGACAAATTGGTCGCATTTATTTTTAACCATCCATCTAGTTGTCACCAGTTCGGTGGACAGGATCACTCCGTTGCATTTTGAGTTGAATGCAATGAACACACGCCCAGAAACGTATTTATATTCACTTGTTGTGGACCACGCCAGTTTTGGGATGGCTTGAGTTTTGGCCTGTCCCTTCATCCTGCTGGGCTGCAACTGATGACTGGGTGGATGAGGTATGAACAACGCGGTGGACCCCACACTCCATCTGGAATTTTGTGTGGTCGGCATCCACCTCCCTAATATCCCGCCTTGTTACCTTTGGTGTGGCCCACCTAAGTGATGGATCGGTCTGGATTCCAGTATCTAGGCCTAACACGGAGCACTCATCTAATGCACGGATTGAATGGTAATCATGTGATGGCGGTGGGCCCCACACATCTGAAATGATATGCTAATGTGTGATATTCATGTACTCGATCGATACAAGGGTGGCAGATGGGGGAGCCGTTTTACCAGCTCCTTTTAAGGCATGAGCCATCAATGAATTAGATCCATATCTCACGTGGACCATACTATAAGGAAGCAGTGGTGATTGACCAATAAAAACTTACTGTGGGGTACAAAAGTTTTAGAACAAGCTGATATTTGTTTTTTCCCTCCATCCATGTCTACGTGACCTTATCAACAGGTTGGATGGTAAATAAGCATTACATTGGTCACTGTGGTGGGTCCTAAGGAAGTTTTTAATGATGAGTGTTTAATCACTACTGTTTCTTATAGTATGGTCCATTTGAGATTTCGATCTACTTGATTGGATACAGACAAGGTCAGTAGCCAAATCGCTAGTGAAGTGATGTCACCAAGCTCTATCAACCCCACCATGATGCATGTGTTGTATCCATACCGTCCAACCATTTGTAGATATCGTTTTATGGCATGATAAAAAGAATGAGATAGATATAAAGTTAAGTGGACCCACCCCAGAAAACCGTGGGATCAGTCACACCCACCGTTGAAACATTTATAGGGCGCACTATGATTTAGTTTTTAGATCCAACCTATTCATAAGTTAACATATAGATGAAGTGAAAACAAAAATATTATCTTGATCGGAAACTTCGGTGGCCCCTAAGAAGTTTTGAACGGTGGATGTCACTGTCCCTACTGTTTTCTACGGTGGCGTCCACTTGAACTTTAGATCTATCTCATTAATATTCTCATACCATAAAACAATCTCTCCAAATGGATGGACGGTATGGATACAACACATGCATCATAGTGGGGTCCACAGAGCTTGTGACGTCACTTCAGTAGCGATTTGGCTACTGACGTTGTCAGTATCCAATCTGCGCCCAAGACCGGGAGGCCCGGGCTGCACCTAAGCCGCCCGCTAGATGGATGGGGGCGGGAGAGGGATGTCTAAGTGCACCCAATATAGCTGAAGACACCACTCTACACTCAGCCCAGCCCATGAGCTACAGAACTGGACTTGCGGTGGGCCATCAACCCAGGACGCGGATTGCCTGTGCCCCGGTGGTCGGAAGCTGTAGTCTGGGGACCACAGAGATTCCCGTCACAAATCCACTCCGTCCATCAGTTTTTCAAGACAACGATAGGTCAGTAATCTAAAATTCAGTAAGATACAAAACTCATGTGGGTCACACCACAAAAAACATCAGGGATTGAACGGCAACCATTGGAAACTTTGTTGGGGGCGACGGAAGTTTTGTATCAGGATAATACTTATTCCTACAGTTTATATGAGTGATAATAACCTTATGAACGGTTTGGATAGAATATAAACATCATGGTTGGCTCCAGAAAGTTTTCAACGGTGGATGATTCCATTCACACTGTGTCATGAGGAGTGGCCCACATAAGCTTTAGATTTTCCTAAATTTCATATACCTGTACTATTGTGGTCTTGAAAAACTGATGGACGGAGTGGATTTGTGACTAGCATCTGTTGTCCCACACATCTTCCGATTACAGTAACTTAACTGTGCCACGGATGTTCCTAAAGAGAGGCACTCACAGGGTACTTGTGGTGGTACCGGGCTTTTATGGGACCCGCATCATCTGTGCATCAGATCCACCCGCTCTGACGCTCCTTTATATTTTAGGCCATGATCCAAAAATCAGCCCAAATAGGAACTCAGTTGGGCCACACCCACAAGGAAAAGATGGAAGGAGACAACAAACCAATAAAACCTTCCCTACTGTTTGTCAGGCCCACTATGCTGTGCATATAAATCTAATCCACTCATCAGACGTTCCCCGCTATGATAAAGGAAAAACCAAAAATTAGGCCATTCCAAACCAAGGTGAGCCACACCAAGTGAATTTATAGGTCTTATGAATGATTTTACATTGTTCACTGTATTGTGGCCCAAATAAGCTATGGATCAGTCTGAATTTTGGTTCCAATGAAGAAAATGAGATCAAGAACACGATAGACAGGATGGATCTTATGTACAGTTGACATGGCCCCCATAACATACCCCTACCACCCCAAGAGGGCACCTAAAAGCCGGACTGGATGGCTAAGACAAAACTACTAGTTGGGTCTTTAGCATGGCTCAAGTTCAAAAGCAGCTATCGAGCCTAAAATCCATCCCATGAGAATGTGAGCTCACCTCACACCCACTCAAAAGCGAACTCGACTGGTGCTGGATGGCCCAGCCAAGCCTATTTGCCACCATAACTAACTAACATGGGGAAACGGATTGGCTACTCCCCCTGACACTAGCCAATGGCTGGTGGTCGGTGCTCCGTTGTCCCCACCATGATGTATGTGTTTCATCCATGCCGTTCATATATTTTTACAGATAATTTTACAGTATGAGACCAAAAATAAGGTATATACTAATCTTAAGTGGACCACATTACAGGAAACAGTGTTGAATGAGCGTAGACCATTAAAAAACATTTTGGGGCCATAAAAGTTTTGGATCAAGCTGATTTTTGTTTTTTCCCTTCATCTGGGCCCGTATGACCTAATCAACATATTGGATGTCAAATAAAAACAACAGTGGGCCTTAGGAGGATTTTAATGATGGATATCCAACCACTATTGTTTTCATGTGGTGTGGTCCACCTGAGATTTATATAACTCTAATTTTTGGAATAAAGATATAAAATGATCTATAAAAGTGGATGAACGGAATGGATGAAACACATACATCATGTTGGGGGCACACAGAGCACCGACCACCAGCCACGGGGCTGGTGTCAGGGGGAGTACTAGCCAATCCGTTCCCCTAACATGGAGCCAAAAATGGGGCCTACCCTAGCAATTCTCATAGAAGTAAATGTACTATTAGAGGATCACAAAGCATACTGGTGCATACAATGGAAGAGGGTAGTAGCACCTCTTTTATCTATCAATACATACGTAGCTTAGCTAAGCCACTTGAAGATGGTTGGATGGTGGACGCTTGTAAGGTGGCTTGATTATTCATGGCTGCTTCCAATCAACAGTGTTGGAGAGTTCTTCTTCAGTGGGGCCAGTTTCTTAGATGGACCAGTGCCCGGCTTCAGTACCACACGCTGTGGCTTGTATGAGTGTAGAGCTTCTTCCATTGGAGGATGGTTGAGGATGTGGCCATGAGGTGACTACTTCTTTGTTGGAGGTGGCTGGTGCTCTTGGGGTGGGTTCTCGAATTGTAGGGGCTTATGTTCAAATGTGGGTGGCTTGTATTCTGGGAGCGGCTTTGAAAAGGATGGGAGGTTGTGTTCTTGAGTAGGTGGCTTTTCAAATGGAGGCTTGTGTTCTGGGAGTGGTTCCTCCGATAATGGTGGCTTGTGATTTAGGGGAGGCTTTTCAAATGAAGGCTTGTGATCTGGGGGCGGTTCTTTAAATTGTGGTGGTTGGTGTTCCAAAGGAGGCTTTTCAAATGAAGGCTTGTGATCTGGGGGTGGTTCTTTAAATTGTGGTGGTTGGTGTTCCAAAGGAGGCTTTTCAAATGGAGGCATGTGTTTTGGGGGCGGTTTCTCGAATTGTGGTGGCTCGTGCTGTAGGGGAGGCTTTTCAAATGGAGGCTTGTGTTCTGGGAGCGGTTTTTCAAATTGTGGTGGTTTGTGTTCAGGGGGAGGCTTTTCAATTGGAGGCTTGTGCTCTGGGGGCGGTTCTTCAAATTGTGGTGGTTGGTGTTCTAGGGGAGGCTTTTCAAATGGAGGCTTATGTTTTGGGGGTGGTTTCTCGAATTGTGGTGGCTCGTGTTCTGGGGGAGGCTTTTCAAATGGAGGCTTATGTTTTGGGGGTGGTTTCTCGAATTGTGGTGGCTCGTGTTCTGGGGGAGGCTTTTCAAATGGAGGCTTATGTTTTGGGGGTGGTTTCTTGAATTGTGGTGGCTCGTGTTCTAGGGGAGGTTTTTCAAATGGAGGCTTATGTTTTGGAGGTGGTTTCTCGAATTGTGGTGGCTCGTGTTCTGGGGGAGGCTTTTCAAATGGAGGCTTATGTTTTGGGGGTGGTTTCTTGAATTGTGGTGGCTCGTGTTCCGGGGGAGGCTTTTCAAATGGAGGCTTGTGCTCTGGGGGCGGTTCTTCAAATTGTGGTGGTTGGTGTTCCAGGGGAGGCTTTTCAAATGGAGGCTTATGTTCTGGGGGTGGTTTCTCGAATTGTGGTGGCTCGTGTTCCGGGGGAGGCTTTTCAATTGGAGGCTTGTGCTCTGGGGGCGGTTCTTCAAATTGTGGTGGTTGGTGTTCCAGGGGAGGCTTTTCAAATGGAGGCTTATGTTCTTGGGGTGGTTTCTCGAATTGTGGTGGCTCGTGTTCCGGGGGAGGCTTTTCAAATGGAGGCTTGTGCTCTGGGGGCGGTTCTTCAAATTGTGGTGGTTGGTGTTCTAGGGGAGGCTTTTCAAATGGAGGCTTATGTTCTGGGGGTGGTTTCTCGAATTGTGGTGGCTCTTGTTCCGGGGGAGGCTTTTCAAATGGAGGCTTGTGATCTGGGGGCGGTTCTTCAAATTGTAGTGGTTGGTGTTCCAGGGGAGGCTTTTCAAATGGAGGCTTGTGTTCTGAGGGTGGTTCCTCACATTTTGGCGGCTTGTGTTCTGGGGGAGGCTTTTCAAATGGAGGCACGTGTTCTGGTGGAGGTTTCATGTATTGTGGTGGCTCCTCAGGTGGCTTCTCAAATGGGGCCATTTGTTCTAAGGTTGGTTCTTTGATTTGTGGTGGCTTGTATTCTGGGGGAGGCTTTTCACATGGAGCCCCATCTTCGAAGGGTGGTTCTTCGAATCGTAGCAGTATATGTTCTTTAAGTAGCTTCTCAAATGGGGGCTTGTGATCTGACGGTGGTATCTTCAAATGTGGTGGCACATGTTCTTGGGGCAGCTTTTCAGAAGTCGGTGGGCCGTGTTTCCGGTGCAGCTTCTCGAATGGTGGCTTCTCAAATGGATGGAACCGCTTCTTCTCTGGTAAGTTGAAGCCATAGCCAGCTAGGGAGGGAGCGATGAAAGCCACCACTCCAAGGAGCAACATTAGCAAGCGTGGTAGGAGAGACATTTTAATTTTGATGATGAAACACATGAAGAAAGGTGGCTTTTATATACAGATTTAACGTATGGTAGTTGGATGCGTGTTGGGGTCACAATCAATCTAACTTTCCTCATACGTTGGTGGTGAAATTGATATGTCGGTATAGTAATTTTGTAGCCCTTGAATTGGGGATGGGGCGCCCACCAGTTGAAAATATGCAAAGGCCCCCCTCTCTCTGAGTGTGTGTGGGAAAGGAAACAAGAGGTGCATAGGCAGCCTTTGCCTTTTGTTTTATCAGCTCTTAGCTGTCACTGTGGTAGGAATTATGAGTATCTCTACCATATATAACACCAGTGGTTGGTGAGAATTTTACTCATTTAATTAGATTTAGGAGAGTGGTGAACTTTAGGGGGCAGGGTTTGAGGAGATTTGAGGGATTTTCAGTATCTCCTAATATGTTTGGCACCATAAAGTAACTAGGGATTTTAGTTTCAAATTCCCTCAAAGAGAGGGTTTGAAATTCACGTGAAAGCTTGGATTACATTTAAAATCCTTCCAAGAGTTGCATGTGTAACATGTGTATCACTAGACTACAAATCTATTGAGCACATGGCCCACTGATGATATCCCAAAACAATTAGATTATCAATTACGTTACTTTAATACGATGATTTGCGCCGTCCAAACATTATCCATGTAAATCAAGGGTTAAAAATAGTTGGTTAGTCACTTGGATGTGATCTTGTGCTTGTGGCCCATCCAAAGACTTGGAATTTCATCATTTTCAGGCAAAGTATATATTTCAACGGACTTGTTAAAACCATTGTGTCATATAGTACATACATAGACTAATTAGAGAGATTAAAGTTGATCTAGTAATTAAATTCAAACCCCTATAAATATACTATGCATGGTTACTTTTGGATTAGAGGGAATTCTAAATTTTAGGTGCCAAACACAATGCAAGGATTCCAAATCCAAGGTGTTTGAAATCTAGGGGGTTCTGAATCCAAGGGGTTCCAAATCTACTCTCCCAAACAGGCTTAAGATCTAAAAGAACGGTACAAGGATTTCCTAACATATCTGATGGTACATATATAGGTAATTTGCATGACTACGTGTTCTTATCAATTGATGGCTCAGATTTTACCCAACATTAATGTAGTGTGTGGCCCGCAAGCAACATACTGGTGCAAAATTGGAGAGGTGGTCCATCACGCAGTCCCCATGCAGTACTCTTAACATGGACTTTTTTTTTCCTCTGGTTATTCAATCTTCTCAGACATGTGTGGCACAACTAATGAGTGGACCCACCTGATTTTTGGGCCTATTGTTGTTTGTTAAAGTGCCCAATCCAGTGTTATGGGTCCATGGATGGAGAGAGATTTTGCACTAGAGTTTGTTTTACCCATGTGGCCACTCTGGATCAACACTATTTATTGCCCTAATGGGGCCCACTTGCTAAGATAGTATGATGATTAGAACCATTCCTATTATGGATGCTAAAAGCAGTGTTCAAAAATTCAAAAACAATAGATTATAGATCACCGAAAAATGGCCGCAGCTGCACAAAATAAATATAATTGTTCACGGTTCACATGATGTTGTGCTTGTTTTTTAGTTTGATGGTCAAGAGCCATGATCCAACACTTAATTCTTCCTACCATACAATCATGCTGGACCAGGTGGGCCCACCTTTAATCATGGTAGAATTAGATAAGAAGACTTCATAATGGATTAACATAGCCCAAATTTCACCTTGAATGAAGATGACAACCGTTCAAATAAGGGCCAACAAAATGAACCATAAGACCATTTTTACTAAGCACCATCCATTTTGGATACGCTGATTTAGATATTTGTGATTATAAAGTTACGATCTTTCTTCTTTTTTTCTTCTTCCACTCCGCCACAGTGCTTGATGATATATATATATATATATATATATTTGAATATTTGATTTGAGGGTTGGGTCGGGTGCCGGTTGGGTCAGTTGGGTTGGGTGGCTGGGTTGAGTGCAGGTTGGGAGTAGGCTCAACTCGACTCGAGGTAAGTTCAACGCAACTCAATCCACTAGCTCAACTCGAAAGGTTTGACAAACTAGCCAAGCTCCAATGGTAAGCTCGAGGCCAAACTCGAGCTCAAGGAGAGCACAAATGAGTCAAGCCAAGCTTGGCCCACCTCAACTTGACTCGGCTCGATGTACAGCCCTAGATACAGCCAACTCACTATTGGACGAAAAAATCAAGCAAGGTCACAACCCACGACTCTCTAATGGAGCCAGTCTATCTAAAATGGGTGGAAAGCTGAAAATTTATTTGGGGACATTTTGGGAATATATTCGTAAATGTGGGAGAGACATTTTAGGAATAAATGATATCTTTAAAGGGTTACGTGTTTGAGATACATGCAATGGTGGACCACATTTTAGGAATGAAATGTATACATTTAGGGTTAAAATAGGAGGTAACACATACAACTACTTAGACCTCTAATTTGTTGTCCAACAAGCATATAATCGCAAAGGTGTCAATATGTATATGAAATCCCATCCGCCCCAAAGGTTGACCCCATTCTGACGCAGGGGAGGACGTGAGGTCGAGCACCGTCTTCCTCAAGAAGATAACTATTCCGAATCCACGGAACTTCTCTGGACTCCTCACAGAGACTTCTCGAATCCACGAGGAAAGAAAGTAGGAAATAGAAAGAAATTCTAATAAATTCGAATTTGATTATTGAATGCCTAAAAATGAGTTCACAACCCTTTAAATAGGGGTACCAAGTAATGGGAAAGAAATCAGAATCAAACTACAACTAAAACTCCTAGAATTCGCGACTTACTATAAATAGTAAACTTACTATATATAGATGGTCGTGATGTCTACTAGTGCGTAAGGTTTTTGGCCAAAAATAGTAAGTGTCCCATTTGGCTTCACCAAACCGTTCTCTTAATTATTCTAAGCCCTTTTCACATTGGGCACAACTCCTAAAGCCCGACGGATGAAGAGTTATAATCAAACTAAAACTTACTATTTATAGTAAAAACGAAATTAAAACAAGGAAACGACCGTCGATCCAGGGGTTTTTAGCAATTCCAGGCTGCGTAACCTGGCGTAGCTGTGTTGGTTGGCTAAAGTAGCTCATTCTACCCCAAAATCATATATTTTACGTTAGGTATCTCATTCCGGATTGCGAGATACGCCCGATCTAAGTTCCGACGGTCCGGATCACTTCTGTCGTCGACCGGGCCTTTTCTGATCCATCTTGATCATGAAACGTCCGCGACCCACTCTACATCAGTCCCCTCTACTTCAAAAGAACTCGTCCTCGAGTTCTCATCCTGCGCTGGTTTATGATACTCAGTCAAGTCCGCGACGTTAAAAGTCAGTGAGATCGCCATGTCATCTGGAAAATCAACAACATAAGCGTTATCATTGATGTTTTGGATGATTGGTACTAGTTCAATTTTTTTATTCTTCAACTTGTTGTACGTTCCGGTCAGAAATCGTTCTTTGCACAGATGGACCATTACTTGGTCGCCCACCTCAAATACTTTTTGTCGCCGATGCTTGTCCGTTTGCTCCTTGTACTTTTCGTTAGAGGCATGTAGCTTGGTTTGTACCTCCTCATGAATGCCCATGATCTTGTCAACCATATGTTCTGCTGCAATGCTCATACCTGGGGGTTTGGGCAGATGGACCAAGTCTAGTGTGTGGCGAGGTGCTCGTCCGTAAATAACCTGGAACGGGGATTCCCTGTCGAGCGGTTCACCATGTTGTTGAATGTAAACTCCGCTTGAGACAAAGCTAAATCTCACTGCTTCAGTTGTTCTCCTGAAATATATCGAAGGAGGTTTCCCAACGTGCGATTCACAACCTCAGTTTGACTGTTAGTCTGTGGGTGGTAGGTACTGCTGAACTAAAGTCGTGTATCGAATTGAGTCCACAAAGTCTGCCAAAAGTGGCTTATGAACTTCGTGTCACAGTCAGAAGTAATAGTCTTAGGAACCCCGTATAGCCGCACAATTTTTCTGAAGAATAGATTCGCCACGTGTATTGCATTGAGAGTCTTCTTGCATGGAATAAAGTGCACCAGTGTGTTCGTGGGAGACCAAGCGCGAAGTCCATAGATAAATCCTCCCAAGGGCCGTCAGGTATGGGTAACGGGGTGTAGAGGCCCATATTATGAGATTGCCCCTTGAAGGTCTGACAAATATAGCAACGTTAAACTACCTTTCCCACATCACGTATCAATTATGGCCAGTAATACCGTTCTTCCACAAGAGCTCGCATCTTGTCTCGCCCAAGGTGTCCACTGAGGCCATTTCTATGTAGCTCTTAGATTATCTGTTCCCTTAGCGAACTGTTCGGGATGCACAATCAATTTTCCTTGAAAAGGAACCCGTCTTGTATATGTAAGTCGTCGGGGTGATCTTCTTGGCACCTAACCCATGCATCCTTGAAGTCGTCGTCATCGGCATATATGTCTTTGAGGCGCTCGAACCCGACAACCTCATTACTCATAGTGACTAACAAAGTTACACGGTGAGTTAGTGCATCAGCTACTTTGTTCTGTTACCCTGACTTGTGTTTTAGTACGAACGTGAATTCTTGCAAAAACGAGATCCATCTAGCATGCATACGGTTAATTTTAGCTTGACTATTAATGAATTTGAGAGCTTGATGGTCCGTGTAAAGTATGAATTCCCTCTAAATCAAATAATGTCGCCAGTGTCGCAGTGCCTAGACCACCGCATATAACTCAATCTCCTATGTAAACTCATGCTTGCGTGCATCGCTAAATTTCTCACTGTAGAAGGCTACCGGCCTATCTTCTTGAGACAAAACTCCCCCAATTCTGACATATGAGGCATCACATTCGACTTCAAACAGTTTGTCGAAGTTGGGAAGTATAAAAACCAAGGTCGTGGATAATCTGCGCTTGATTTCGGCAAAGCTCCTGTCGGCTTCGTCAATCCACTAAAACTGCCCTTTCTTCATGCAATCTGTGATTGGTGACACAATGGTATTGAAATTTTTCACGAACCGACGATAAAATGTCGCCAGTCCATGAAAACTTCTCACTTCGTGAATATTTGTGGGAACCGGCAATTCTCTGATTGCCTTCACCTTTTCCTCATCCACCCAATTGCCTGTAGATGTTATGACAAAACTCAGGAATAATAAGTTATCAGTCATGAAGCTGCACTTTTTCAAATTGAGATACAGTTTATTTTTAGTGAGCACTTGAAGGACCTTCTTGAGGTGTTCCATATGGGTGGTTTCGTCTTAACTATATATCAAAATATCATCGAAATAAACCACAATGAACCGCCCAATGAAAGGTTTTAGAACTTGGTTCATCAATCTCATAAATGTGCTAGGCGCATTCGAAAGACCGAAGGGCATGACCATCCATTTGTATAATCCTTCCTTAGTCTTAAAAGCTGTTTTCCACTCATCACCCAGCCGTATTCGAATCTGATAGTAGCCGCTTCTTAGGTCTAATTTAGAGAATATTTTTACACCCTCTAGCATGTCCAGCATATCGTCCAACCGTGGTATAGGAAACCTGTATTTTATGGTGATTTTGTTGATAGCTCGGCTGTCGAGACACATGCACCAACTCCCATCTTTCTTTGGAGTTAATAGAGCTGGTACAGTACATGGACTCATGCTTTCTCGAATAAGACCCTTACGGATCAACTCCTCTACTTGTCCCTGTAGAATCTCGCACTCATTCGGACTCATTCGATAATGAAGCCGATTAGGTAAACCGGACCCAAGAACAAAGTCGATATGATGTTGGATATCCCATATGGGGGGTAACCCATCAGGAAGATCATCGGGCCAGATTTCTTTGAATTCATATAGCAGGGGCCTCCGTCTTTCAGGGATGATGGTAGGCTTGAGTTCTTTCCCTTTTACAATTAATGCATAAGTCTGTCCCGTTTCTTTAGATTCTTCCACGAAGTCCCGTATGGTTAAGAGAAAACGGCCCTCCACTTTAGAAGTTTCAAGTAGTCCCTCTGGATCTATAGGGGCCAATATGGTCTTTCGACTGTCCTTGACGAAGATATATATGTTATTTCGCCCTTTATGAGTGGCGTCATGATCAGTTGTCAGGGCCGACCGAGTAGTATGTGACATGCTTCCATGTCAACCACATCATATACTACTTCATCCTTATAATGTTTGCCAATTGAAAAGGATATGGTGCACCATTTAGTTACCTTTATTTCGCTGACCTTCTTGATCCAACCGATTGTATATGGAGAGGGATGACTCTCCGTTTTCAATTACAATTTTTACACCATGACCTTGGAGACGATGTTCTCGCTACTCCCACTGTCAATGATTACGTAACAAACCTTTCGATTCACCGTACACCTAGTGCGGAAGATGTTATGCCGCTGTGGATGCACTTCTTTTCTTGGCGCATATAATAGTCGCCTCATGACGAGAGACTCACCGTGATCTTGCTGAATCCAACCTGAATCATCCGCCTCATCCTCGGTGGTATGCTCTTGTTCTTAAATATCTGCATCTTCATAAGCGTTATTAGCACTACCATCATTGATGGCAAGGTTTGTCACTTTTCGTTGGGGACAAGTATTTGATAGGTGGCCCGGTTGGCCACAACGATAGCAGTTATCAGGCTTTGGTTGAGCATAGGGGTTCGGGATTCTACTTGAACCAGCAGCAATTGATACGCCCCTTTGGGGTCTAGCTTGCCCGCTTCCCTGATCTCGGTTCTCAGACGTAAGAGGTTGAGCGCATACTCCTACGGGCTCCTTCTCCTTGGGCTGTGCAGTTCCCTAGGACGGACCTGCCACAGGGATCCTTATAGTAGGATAGATCCGTGTGTTGGGACGTTCAAGTTGCGCTTCTGCCCGAGTAGCCAACTTTATTGTATCATTCATCGTCCAGACGGATTGCATCTGGACCCGATCTTGGATAGTCATACGCAATCCACCATTGAATCGGGCAACTTGCTGCGATTCACTCTCGACCAAATCGTTACGCACCGCCAGGCGGTAAAATTCTTCTGCATATTCTCTCATCGACCGACTACCCTGTCAACAATTTTGGTATCGTTAGAATAATACCCGACCGTAATCGTTAGGGAGGAATCGGGCACGTAGTAGCTGCTTCATTCGCTGCCAGGTGTGGATTGGTGCTTCCATCTGCCTAGTTCGTGCAAGTTGCAGTTATTCCCACCAAGCTGAAGCTTCTCCTTTCAACTTGTAGGCCACAAGCTTGACCTTCTTTGCTTCAGGGATGTCCATATGGTCAAAAAATCACTCAACTTCAGAAAGCCAATCGAGCAAACCCTCAATGTATAGCTGGCCATTGAAGTTAGGAATATCAACCCGCATCTTGAATTCTCGATCCGTTCGATCTACTCGATCGCCGCTATGTCCGGGGTGTTGGAAGATGATGTCATTGATTTCCTCCTCACTAGAGCCCCCTTCCTAAAGTAGCTCATTCTATACCAAAATCACATATTTTACGTCAGGTATCTCATTCCGGATTGCAAGATACGCCCGATCTAAGGTCCGACGGTCCGAATCACTTCTGTCGTCGACCGAGCCTTTTTTGATCCATCTTGGCCATGAAACTGTCCGCGACCCGCTCTACATCACATTCTGAAGATCACCTGGTAAAAAATTCAAGTTGACCCATACATCAGGTGGGCCACGGGTGTATCTTTTATAAGATGGGTGGTCGTCGATTGTTTTCTACAGTATGGTTCACCTGGTTTTTCCATCAGGCGTTCTCCATGGTGGGTGTAACGCCCTTTATATATATATATAAATTGAATTTAAAATTTTTAAATTGAATTTTGACTAAGAGAGAGAGAGAGAGATTCAACAATCTCATCTCATCTCTCCTCTTATCTCTCCTAATCCCAACTCTCCATCGTATCTCGTAGTCTTCCTACAAACTATCTCTCTTAAAGAGTGAGTGTTTAAGAGCAAGAGTCCTAGTAAGGCTCAAAGAACCAAAGAAAGAAACTTGTATAAAAAAAAAAAAAAATTTTAAAATGAGAGAGAAAGTGGGAGAGAGGTTTTTGGAATACATTTATTCAAGTCAGTATAATAATCTTTTCTTTGTTTTCTTTCTACAGTAATTTAATTCGATATTAGTCTACACAATGGATGGATTGGATCAATTAAACATCCATTGTGTATATCTAATTCATCCATGTGGAAAGGTACACTGATGCGCATGGTTTTATGACTGATGTGCAGAAGGTGTGATTTTTCTATGATGGAGAGTGATCGATATGATTTGTACAGTTCACGAGTTTTCTAAGACAGTTATGTAATGATCTTAAGAATCAAACATATTCGATACTTTAATTGATCGTACCGATCATACATTTACCAAAGTTCTTCCTTAATTTAAGGAAATTGAATTAATACTGAAAGAGTAATTTTCTGCACAAGTCACAGCTTATCAAAGAGAATTATATGACATAATCTGAAATGTGTTATTAAATCATCACCATTCATCATATTCTTAAGAATAAAATTAATTAACATCCTAAATTACAGACCGATCTAACCATTGGATGGGCCGCATCGATCTGAGGAAATGGTAAACTACGAATCATATGTTGATTTATTATATGGAACCATTAGATAGTTGAGATATAACTTGATCTGGACAGACCATCAAAATCTACATATCAGATGATGATGACATACAGACCTGATGATTGATCTGACCATCTAGTACTGGTCCCCATTGATCAATCAATATGATAATTAGGAATTGTAATAAATTAAGGTATGGATAATCTTATCAAGATAATCATCAATTGTCCCTTGAAATTCATCAAGTGACGATTAATGGTTGGCCTTTATTCATCTATTGAAGGTGATTTGAACTTTAAATTATCAAAGTAAATAAATTTCAAAATTTTCTTGTAAATTATCACAAACTACATAAAAATTCAAAATTTCATAGCTAAAATACAATTTTTCGTGAAGTCAGGGAGGTTGTACCATAAAGTTTCAAAATTATTATAGAATGCCGCCTGAACATTTAAAACAAGCAACTTTCAGGACTATTACTGAAAACAGCCCGAATCTACAGAAATTCCAGGGGGTTAATGCTAACCGCGACTTAATTTTACAATATTGTTTCCTAATTTATGAATTCATTTAAATAAGGTATCTTGTTATTTAAATGGATTTAAATCAATCAAAGGTAGACCAAACCATGTGAATTGGTTAGATTAGAAAATATTTTTTATTTATATGATTTTAGGAAATTCTAATTCAAATCAAGCCATTGGTTTACGGAATCATCTCTACCACATTAAGGTGAGTGATCCCGATGTGTTTCACTTCCATTAAGTTAAAATAGTTTACTTAATTACCTGTTATATACATATTTTAACATTGTTATTATGATCTCTTATTGAATTTGATTAAATATATAATCTTAATTGTTGTATTATTAATGAGGTGATTTGTTCAATATACTAGTATGGCCAATGATATAATTTATCATGTTAGTGAACTACTTGATATACTTGCATATCTATCATTTTCATGCACAACATGTGTTGAATTCCTAAGAGACCTCCATGGATAGTTTACCTGGTAGAATCGTTACCAAAAGCCCACTAGACTATTGAAAGCTTACTCAATGAGTATATGTGGGCATTGCTTATGCCTACTAAATGGTACAAGCATACCAATAGGTAGATGCGAGTTGACAAGTTTCCAACTCAAGCAACTAGACGAATTCTCACTTAATGCACTCATTCATTCACGCATTGCATACATTTGTATTTTCTTTCTGAAATTATATTTTATATGATTATTGTTATTTTATTCTAATTTGATTTGAAGAAATATCGAGACTTCTCACCAAGCCTGAGTAGCTTACCCTGTATTGATGTAAAATCATACAGATGTGATTGAGGGTGAGCCAATGGCTCAAGAACAGGAGTACGTGGTTGAGTCAAAAAATGATCTAAGGGACACGCAGCCCTACTTGAGAGAGGAAGAAGTTGCTGCCCTAGACTGGCCATAATTTTTATTTTAATTATATTTGATGTTATTGGAGTATTAATTATTTCTTTCAAGTCTCTCGAACAATATTTATTTTATTGCATAAGACCCTGTATGAAGGGTCCTTAACTTTGTGAATAACCGATGATTGAAATTTATGATCAATTTTTTATTCATAAGATGTGATTAAGTATGTATAAAACTTAGATATATGGTAGTACTATTAGATATGTGAATTCGTGTTAGCATATTAAATAGTTTAGGTATTGTACAAGTCATGACGTGGATCTCAGGTCAAAGTATACACCAAAATCCCCCAAAATCTGAGTCGTGCCCGTGGGTCCAACCTTCTGGACTGGTTGGATGTTTTACATGTTCGAAAAGATGAATTCTAAGTGGTAACTCACAGTCCAAGTACTCAGCTAACAGGTATAAATAAGAATGCAACTTTGCAACAAAACCAACGGTGCAAATACGTGATTATATGGCCCACTACAACCAATGGATAGAGTTTTTTTGCAGCAGGCACCATAAAGCGAACATTCTTCCCTATCACCGTCGTTCATGTGTGCCGCCAAGGTCCTAAGAAATACATGGGTGATATCTTACAAGACGGTAAATGCACCTGTGACAAATCTAAATTACACGAGTCTGATGCTAAGGATCGTTTGGATCCACGATCAAATTGAATCGCGATTACTAGAGAAGAAAAGTAATAAATAAATAAATAAATAAAATGAGGCTACTTCCACATCCATGCATTTCACTTCCTCCCAATCAAACGGACGGTCTACAACTCATTTCACTTGCGCATGCATTGAAAGGTTTCCATACACTTGGCCCACTGGATCATCTCTCATCAACTTGCCTAAGCAGAGGTACACGCGAGCTGGGCCCACCACATAAATGACCGACCACGGACACGGATTTCCTGTGAAAGCCTTACGCTGGGAGTTCCTGCAGTGGAAACCTATGTGGGGACCACCGTGATGTTTGTCAGAAATCCACCCTGTCCATCCGTTTTGCGAGCTAATTTTAGGACTTGAGACCAAAAGTGAGCATGATCATATATTCAAGTGGGCCGCACTAAAGGAAAATGTGGCTACGGAAATTTTTTACCGTTGAAACCTCCCTGGGTCGACAGTGATGGTTACATGCCATACATACCCTTCATGACATCATTCCTACTGGGATGAAATGAAAACATAAATATTAGCCTAATTCAAAACTCTCTTGGCCGCATAAATATTTCAACTGTTGACGTCCAATCCTTACATTTTAGGGACACTTGGGTATTGTATTCGGTTCATTTTTAGCTCCATGTCCTAAAATGAGCTCACAAAATGGATGAATTTCTCCCAAACAACACTTTGGTGGCACCACGTAGCTTCACCGTGCAGGAACTTTATGCGAAAAGCTTTCACAGGAAATCCGCGTCCGACGGAAACGTCTCTACGGCTGTCTTTGTTCACGGGATATCTACGCCATCGGATAATCCAGTAGTTGGGATCGCCACGTGCAAACTCACATGCTCTCTGCAAGGTTTTTAACTTTTCTAAGATTTCCTCACGAGCATCTTATCATCTTCCCATCCTCAAAAGCGTCCAAGATCAAAACACGCTTCTTCCACATCCACAACCAAAAGAGAGGGGAAATAGCCTAGAAATTAGTATTCTCAAATGGATGACTAGGCGAAGCCACCTGCTATTCACGTGGGAGGAAAGGATCCTTGCAGCACACGTGGCAACATGGTGCACGTGTGAGATACGGACCATTAATCATGTTATCACCCATGGAAACATAACCTTGTTAAGAAACTATGGAATGTAACTCATACGCTGAGGCGAGCACAAGACGGGCGGGGATTCGGTACTACCCCCAATCAGGACCTAGCTAGAGACGGACGGTCCTGTCAAGGGCTCAATCGGGCCCATCTTGATGTATATGTTTTATCCATGCCATTCATCCATTTTTGACGAATCATTTTAGTTTATGAGCCCAAAAATGGGCCACTCTGGATCAACAGTACATTTATTGCCCTAATGGGGCCCACTTGCTGAGATAGTATGATGATCAGAACCATTCCTATTATGGATGCTAAAAGCAGTGTTCAAAAATTCAAAAACAAATAGATTATAGATCACCGAAAAATGGCCGCAGCTGCACAAAATAAATATAATTGTTCACGGTTCACATTATGTTGTGCTTGTTTTTTAGTTTGATGGTCAAGAGCCATGATCCAACACTTAATTCTTCCTACCATACAATTATGCTGGACCAGGTAGGCCCACCTTTAATCATGGTAGAATTGGATAAGAAGACTTCATAATCGATTAACATAGCCCAAATTTCACCTTGAATGAAGATGACAACCGTTCAAATAAGGGCCAACAAAATGAACCATAAGACCATTTTTACTAAGCACCATCCATTTTGGATACGCTGATTTAGATATTTGTGATTATAAGGTTACGATCTTTCTTCTTTTTTTCTTCTTCCACTCCACCACAGTGCTTGATGATATATATATATATATATATATATATTCCTTCTTCTTCCTTTTTTGTAGGGAGGCCCAGTCCAGCACAATGCTATGATATATATATATATATATATATGTGTGTGTGTGTGTGTGTGTGTGTGTGTGTGTGTGTGTGTGTGTGTGTGGGGGAAAAGGTACTATGCGCTCGACCTCACGATAAGCTCCCGTGAGGTCGAGCTGTGTGGGCCCCACCATGATGTGTGTCGACCATCAACACCGTGCATTTGATGGGTCCCCTCTAAATTATGGGATATCCCAAAAATTAGCCGTATACAGAACTCAAGTGGGCCATACCATCTAAAATCATGTGAAGACACCGTTAAAACATATAAAAGCACTTGGTGGGGCCCACTTGAGTTTTTAATGCTGCTGAAACTTGGTATAAACCCCTATCTAAGTGGGACACACATAATGGATGGGCTAGATTTGCAAACCACATCTCGGTGGGCCCAAAAACTGATTATGAATGTTTTAATAGTGCACGGCCCCTTCCCACTTCTATATGTGGTGTGCCCCACACAAGTCACGGATTGACTTGATTTTTGAGACCTAGGCCCACGATGGAATGGTGCATCTGACTGATGGGGTAGATTTTCGAAACGCATCACGGTGGGGCCCACACAACTCGATCTCATGGGACGGACTCGCGAGGTCGAGCCCATAGTACATTTTCCCTATATATATATATATATATATATATATATATATATATATATATATAGAGAGAGAGAGAGAGAGAGAGAGAGATGCTCAGCTACACACTGGTTCGCACGTCATTACATGTGAACCTTACTATCAACCGTCTGTTACGGTACCGAGTCCAAGTCACCTGACTCCGACAGATCCGAAGCAGGGTTGGCCTGACCCGAACCGAGTCCGACTCAGTCAGGAAAACCAACTCGGATCGGGTTTGGTATAATTCGGATCGTTTAAATTTAATCCATGGTGTGGTCCACTTCAGTCTTCAATATACTATATTTTTGTGCTCAAGGCTTAAAATGATATGTAGAAATGGATGAACGGCTTAGATGAAACATATATATTAAGGTGGGCCCCACATGACTGCAAAAACTGTATCCACGCTTTCACCGAAACGTAATGCAGTGTTGCCGTTCACGTGTTGTTGACGTGCTTTCCACGCAAACTCTGTGACTGTTTTGTGGGTCTCATCATGGGGTATGTGTTATATCCAAACCGTCCATTCATTTGGTGACATCGTCTTAAGGCTTGAGACAAAAAATAAGACAGATCTAACTATCATGTGGACCATACCAATTGTTTAACAGTGAAAATCATTCTCTACTGCTATTTATGGTGTGGTCTAAATGCTTTTTGGATATTATTCATTTTTTGGCTGATGCTCTATAATAATCTCTAAAAATATATGAACGGTTTAGATATAATAAATACATCACTGTGGGGCTTATGTAACTTTGATATCCTTTGAACTGTTCGTACAACTCGGAGCTCGAGGAGCGTCAGTGCTCGTCTCCGCACAACATGTTC
Source organism: Magnolia sinica (assembly GCF_029962835.1). Taxonomy (NCBI): domain Eukaryota; kingdom Viridiplantae; phylum Streptophyta; class Magnoliopsida; order Magnoliales; family Magnoliaceae; genus Magnolia; species Magnolia sinica. Next base: position 59,041,720 of record NC_080589.1, on the reverse strand, counting down.
CTATGGCAGCTGGAGGTAGGCAGAGACGTCACGTCATGTGGGAGGGAAATGGAGACATGATCGGTGCTATGTGGGCCCCACCATGATGTATTTGTTTCATCCATGTCGTCCATCTATTTTTACAGATCAGTTAACATAATGAGTCAAAAAATGAGGTATATCCAAATCTCAAGTGGACCACGTCACAGGAAACAGTGTTGAATGAGAGTTGACCATTAAAAATATTTTGAGGGCCATAAAAGTTTTGGATCAAGCTGATCTTTGTTTTTTCTCTTCCTCTGAAACTGTATGAACTAGTTAACAGACTGGATATCAAATAAACAGTATGGTAGGCCTCAGGAGGATTTTAATGGTGGATATCCAACCGTTATTGTTTTCATGTGGTGTGGTCCACCTGAGATTTATATTCCTCTCATTTTTAGTACCAAGTCATAATATGAACTTTAAAAATGGATGAATAGAATGAATGAAACACATACATTCGGATCAGGCCGAATCGGACCGAATCGGTTCCAAACGGATCGAATTTCGGATCGGATCGGTCGGATTTGCTACTTACCCAAATCCGATTCGAATACCGTTCGGATTTGCCCGATCTCACCCAAACCTGACCGATCCAGGCCATCGGTTCTGTTCGAATCGGGGCAGATCGGGTCAGATCAGGTCGGATCCGCCGGATCGGGTCCATCTTGCACACCTATATATAGATATATATATATATATATATATATATATATATATAGTTGCGCAGCACGCCAACAACGCAGTGAACCGAGATCCAATTTTTGATCTCACCCACAAACGATAAACAAGAAGAAATATAAACTAAAAACAGATCAAAGCAATCCAAATAAACCACAAGACAAGATATATGTGGAAAAACCCCAAACTAGGGTAAAAAACCACGGATGCAAACTTCCACTATGAAGAAAAATGAAGATTACAAGGCAATATACTAACCTCTCCCTTGAAAGCACATAGAAAACCTTTACCCAAACCTCAGAATTATTTCACATACCCTAGAAAAGCCATAGGGACACCTATTTATAGTTTAAGCAACTTCCCTTTCGCACCCTTGCAAAAATTGACTCAAATTTTCGCAGTCCGCATCAAATCTGAAAATAAATCTGTGTAACCTTGACTGATCGTGGAGGCTACAAGACCGATCGAGCGGACCCCTCGACCGATCAAGCATGGGCCACGACCGGTCGAGCACCTCGGAACCAAAAAATTGATGCTCGCTGGACTTTGAGTCGAGCCTGTCCACGACTGTTCATGACCAGTCGAGTGGACCCCACGACCGGTCGAGCAGGGGCCACGACCGGTCGTGCATCCCCCAGATGTGGCTCCACATCTCAACAATCTCCCACTTGGAGACACATCGCCATAAACCTTTGTCTTCTTCATCCGGAGTGCACCACCTCCCCGTCTTCAAGCCTGAAGACCAATCAAAGCTAAACAGAGCTTTAGCTTCTCCCGTGTGACCGCCTTGGTCAACATATCCGCAGGATTCTTAGTTGTATCAATCTTCTCCAAAGCAATCAATCCATCTTCCATTAACGAACGTATGAAGTGATATTTGATGGCAATATGCTTGGTCCTTGAATGAAAGGCTGAATTCTTAACCAAGTGTATTGCACTCTAACTGTCACTGTACAGCTTGCAATCTGCTTGCTTCTTATCCAACTCTTCCATGAAACCTTGCATTCACACCATCTCCTTGCACGCTTCTGTAGCCGCAACATATTCTGCTTCTGTCGTACTGATAGATACTATCTTCTGTAACTAAGAGACCCAACTGACTGCAGCACTACCCAGAGAAAAAACATAGCCTGTAGTGCTTCTTCTGCTGTTAATATCTTCTGCCAAATCTGAATCCACGTAGCCTTGTATCTTGATTTCCGATCCACCATAGCATAGTCATACATCCTTAATACCTACCAAGTATCTAATAATCCACTTCATAGCTTCCCAATGTTCCTTCTTGGGGTGTTTATGAACCTACTAACAACTCTCACTGCTTAAGCAATGTCTGGCCTCGTGCTCACCATAGCATACATGAGACTCCCAATAGCTGACGCGTATGGGACTTTAGCCATGTAGTCTTGTTCCTCCTGCGTCTTTGCACTTTGCTCCTTAGATAGCTTGAAGTGGTTGGCTAATGGAGTGTTAACTGGCTTAGCACCTCCCATATTGAATTGATCAAGTACCTCGGCTATGTACTCTACATGTGACAAAATTAATTTTTTATTTTCTCTGTCACGCTTTATCCTCATGTCTAGAATTTATTTTACAGCTCTTAAATCTTTCATGGCAAATTCTCTAAACAGTTGTCTTTTGAGATCTGAGATGTCCTTCATGCTTGAACCGGCCACAAACATATCATCAACGTACAGAAGAAGGATGATGTACGACGTATCAAACTTCTTCAAATAACAACAGTGGTCTGCATGACATCTCCTAAAACCATTTCCCGACATGAAACTGTCGAACTTCTTGTACCACTGCCTCGGGGCCTGCTTCAAGCCATATAGACTCTTTTTCAGTCTACACACCTTGTTCTCCTTTCCTGGTGCCACATATCCTGTCGGCTGATACATACATACATACATACATACATACATACATATATATATATATATCTCTTCTTCAAGGTCCCCATGAAGAAAGGTTATCTTAACATCTAGCTGCTCTAGATAGTCCTCTGTAGCCACTATACTCAAGACCATATGAATCGTAGACATTTTCACCACAGGTGAAAATATTTCAGTAAAATCGATACCTGCCTTTTGTTGAAACCCTTTTACAACCAATCTAGCCTTATACTATTTTGAACCATCGTGCTCCTCCTTCAGTCTATAAACCCACTTGTTATGAAGAGCTTTCTTACCCTTGGGTAGAGTGACTAAGTCCCATGTAAGATTAGACTCAAGAGAGTCCATCTCATCATCCATGGCCTGCTCCCACTTAACCCGTGTATCCGACTATAATGCCTCTTCAAAACACTCTGGTTCACCATTATCTATCAACAGTATATAATGTAAGGAGGGTGAGTATCGGACCGTAGGTCTCCTCTCCCGAGTAGACCTCCTCACCACTGGTGCATGCGACTCTACCTCATAATGCTCTTGTACATGATTATCCTGTGGCACTGTAACACCTGTGTTTAGTAACTTTTCCATCTTTACGAATTCCTTTTTCTCGGCCTTATTTTCCTGCACACTGTCCTTATGCATCACTTTTTCATTGAAGACTACGTCCTTGTTTCTGATGATTTTCCTGTTTTCTGCATCCCAAAACCTGTAGCCAAAATCATGCTGCCCATATCCTATAAACGTGCACCTCTTAGACTTCACATCCAGCTTGTTTCTGTGCTCTGCATCAATGTGAACATATGAAGTGCAACCGAACACTCTGAGATGTGCGAGGTTCACTTCTTTCCTAGCCAACTTTTCTTCTAGTAGCCCACCATCCAATGGTGCTGAGGGACTTCTATTAATAAGATATACGGTAGTATTCACAGCATCTGCCCACAAGGTCTTGGGCAACCCTGCATGTAACCTCATGCTCCTAGCATGCTCAAGGATTGTCTTGTTAATGTGCTCAACCACACCATTCTGCTGTAGTGTCCCTGAAATCATTTTTTGATGTTTGATTCCATTTGTTGTACAATAATCCTCAAATCTCTTATCACAGTACTCTTCCCGATTATCAGATCTGAGACATTTTACTGTTTTACCTGTCTCGTTTTTTACCATAATTTTTCACTTCTTAAATACTTCAAATACATCAGATTTATGTTTTAAGAAATAGACCCACAGTTTTCTTCTAGTATCATCAATAAAAGAAACAAAATAACGGGAGCTACTAAGAGATAATACCTGTGCCAGTCCCCACACATCAGTGTGTACAAGCTCCAACAGATGCATCTTTGGAGCGCGTCCCGTCTCCTTGAAACTTACCCTCTTCTGCTGGTCATACACGCAGTCCTCGCAGAATTTTAACTCAAAAGATTTCAGCCCTGGTAACTTTCCTTTTGACAATAACACTTTCATCCATTTCTCACTCATATGTCCCAACCTCTGATGTCATAACTGTCCATTCACTCCAGTTGATGCGACTGCGAGTCAACTATACGATCCTGAAGTCACGTACAAAGTACCTTCCTTCTTGCCTTGAGATATCACAAAGGCACCTTTTGCGATCTTTCAAGAATCACTAATGAATGTCGTCACATAACCGGTATCTACCAATTGCCCCACTGAGATCAAGTTACGTTTTAAACTCAGACATGTCTGGCATCCTTCAATTTCAAGGCCGTTCCGTCTTTTTGATTTACATGAACGTCCCCATTTCCAACAATACTGAACGGCTCATCATCACCCAAGTAGACTCTCCCGAAGTCACCTGATACATAATCACGCAGAACTTCCTTACATGAAGTGGCATGAAACGAAGCACCCAAGTCTATAACCCAAGATTCATTCCTCACATCAAGAGACAAGATCAACGCCTCTGTGTCACTCTCCTCAGATAGATTCACTGAATCCTTCCCGCCTTGAGAGCTTCCTTTTTATTTCTTAAGCGCCCTGCAATCACATTTCATGTGCCCCTTCTTACCTCAATGCCAACACCTGTCTTTGTCTTTCAGTCCCTTGGACTTCTTCCTCGACTTAGAGCGCCCGTGTTTATTGCCTTCTTTGTTCAATGATCTTCCTCTTCCTTCAACGTTTAGAGCATTCCCTGAATCCCCTGAAACTCCTGATGCCTTTCTTCTAGATTCTTCGCTAAGAATTAAACCGGCTACATCATCAAATTTCAGCTTTGTCGACCCTGAAGAATTGCTCACAGTAATCACCAAACCATCCCAACTGTCTAGCAAACTGGATAAGATCACTAACGCCCTAACCTCATCCTCAAAAACAATGTCAATGAATTTCAACTGGTTCGTGACTGTATTGAACTCGTTTAGATGTTTAGCCACACTCCCACCATCTGACATCTTCATGTTGAATAGTTATTTTATAAGATGAAGCTTATTGGATGCTGAGGGTTTTTCATACATGGTGGCTAGGGCTTCCATTAATTCTTTTGTGGTTTTCATCTTGGATATATTAAAGGCGACGCTCTTAAACAAAGAGAGTCGGATCGTTCCTAAAGCCTTCCTATCCAATAAAAATCATTCATCATCTGTCATCTTCTCTGGTTTCTTCTCTTTTCCTCTTGGAGGAATATAGAGGTCCTTCTGATACAGATAATCCTCCATCTGCATCTTCCATAAGGCAAAGTTTGAACCATCAAACTTCTCAATTCTACTTTTCCTTTCTTCCGTCATCGCTCCCAATAGAACTAAAACCAATAGCTCTGATACCAGTTGTTCCGTAGCACGCCAACAACGCAGTGAACCGAGATCCAATTTTCGATCTCACCCACAAATGATAAACAAAAAGAAATATAAACTAGAAACAGATCAAAGCAATCCAAACAAACTATAAGACAAGATATACGTGAAAAAATCCGAAACTAGGGTAAAAAAAAACTATGGATGCAAACTTTCACTATGAAGAAAAATGAAGATTACAAGGCAATATACTAACCTCTCCCTTGGAAGCACATAGAAAACCCTTTGCCCACACCTCAGAATTATTTCTTATACCCTAGAAAAGTCATAGGGACACCCATTTATAGTTTAGGCAACTTTCCTTTCGTACCCTTTCAAAAACCGACTCAAATTTTTGCAATCCACATCAAATATGAAAACGAATCTACGTAACCTTGACTGGTCGTGGAGGCTGCACGACCGGTCAAGTGGACCCCTCAACCGGTCGAGCATGGGCCACGACCGGTCGAGCACCTCGGAACCAAAAAATCGATGCTCGCTGGACTTTGAGTCGAGCCAGTCCACGACTGGTCACGACCAGTCGAGTGGACCCCACAACCAGTCAAGCAAGGGCTACGACCGGTCGTGCGTCCCCCAAATGTGGCTCCACATCTCAACATATATATATATATATAGAGAGAGAGAGAGAGAGAGAGAGAGAGAGAGGAATGCTCACCTACACACCTTTGCACACGTGTCATGTCTATAGAATCTGAAAAGTCCACGTGATGCGGCACCCCCTGAAGCCTCACAAGCCTAATTTTTAGCCCGATACAAACCTCTGGCGGGCCATGGCGAAAGGAAACAGTTTCCTCCCTTGATTTTCATTTCTCTTTACTGTGGCCCACTAGAGTTTTGGATCAAGCTGAAAATTGAGCTCATTTGGTTTCAGGAGGTACCGCATCAACGTGGTCTATTCAAATTTTATGGCCATGACACATGTGCGAAGATGCGCACACATGCTCACATAAGAATGTGTATATACATGAGAGAGAGAGAGAGAGAGAGGTCTTAAGAGAGATTTAAAGATTGATATGTTTTTCCCACATTTAATGGATCCTTACTCTTGCTCCGGTGGCAGACTCTTAGGAGTTTCAACGCCTGGTCAAGGGTTCGACTACCCATAGGTGATGAAATTCCACTACGAAAGTTGCACAAAACTTGAACAAATCTCTATAACTTAGTTTTGATCTAATTTAGCACATTTCCTTCCAAGAGAGACGACTTGAAATCTGATTGAGTTGAATCAGACGACTAAGATGGCTTGAAATCTAGTTAAGTTGACTCGGATGAGTTTTGAGTCAACAAGTCTTAGTGGTTCTGACCATCCCTATGCGAAGATGAATGCAGAACATTGTAGTACATTTGCCTTTAAAAATCGAGAATCTTAGCATGATTTATTAGACAATAGGTTATTTAAATAGTACCAAATAGATGGATGGTTCCAGTAACTGGACCATATCTAGCGAGGTGATATGACGCTAACTCCTAGAGCCAGTTACTAAGCTCCACTAACCTTGCACATGCCTATAAAAAAAAATTTTAATTTGTTTGATATTGGCCTGAGACCCACACTTGGATGCGTGGATCCCACAACATGCACTAAGCTAAGGTGGGCACAGGCAACTACTCAGCGAAGCAGTAAGATTAGCATTTTACCTATTTTACTTGTAGGACACAGTATCCAGCGTGTGCACTAGGGCCCACATGTTGAGCTGTCTCATGATCGAAACCATCCATATTGTGGAAGCTATGATGTGCATACCAGAATAGCAAACTTACACTGAATGGATGATTGTTACCATCACTGTCTATATATGAATTTAGAACAAATAGAGAAGATTTTCAATGGCTCACATTCAACTTTAAAAGTTAAAGGCTAGGATCATCTCTGAATCATCATTATGGGATGATGAGTTATTTGTGATAGTCAAGAGTATATGCATAGTTCAGATCATAGAACCGTCTTAGAATGTAAAACCTGGTGGGTCGCAATAAAGATCAAAGGAAAATGAACTCGCTCAAATTTATCTCTAAGTAGATGTTTCAACCATTTATCTCTTAGTAGATGTTTCTAACCATTAGATCCACGGGAGAAAAGCTTTGATGCTAGGGTAATTTTTTACTATAGATGCTACCTTCCATTCACCTTCATTTTTTCGACCCAAACAAAACTTACCTAACCAATCTAGACTCCTACCTGTACCAATGAAGCAATAAAGACAAAAACACCCCTACCTTTTCAGCTACTTTTAGCTTAAAATTATGGGTATTTTTGTTCAAAATTCTCTTTTCGTACCTGACAAATCTACTTTCGTAACATAAGTTTTCAGCCTTTCAAAAAACAAAAAAATGCATAAAATGTAAGCTTATGGTGATACATGATTTCATTGAAATTCGTTGCATTGCATAATGTTTAGCAAGATTATGTGGCATTGCATCGTGTCACATTGTATATGGATACCATTGCACACTCCAACATGAGTAAGTTACACCAAGATCCATAGCTCAAGTGGTAAGCTGATTGAAGATACCTTGTTTCAACACTGAGGTCTTGGTATTGATTCCCTAGAGGGGGTGGCTAACGCCAAACGTATAATCAGTGCGTTTTTTTAGCTCATACTTTTCTTATTCTCATTAAGTAGATAGTTTGGATCCTAATAGTGTTCTCTAATATTTTAATATTTTTTATTCTGAAGTGCATTTGTGTACTTTAAAATATAATTATAAATAATACTTAATAAAAGTTTGCAAGTTGCTCTCTTATCTCATTGACATCATAATTATGGATGATACTACTGGCTGTTTAAAAAAAAAAAAAGAAGCACCCATTTGTTTTCGAATCACATTCCCAAAGCTGAATCAGGCTTGGGGTCCATTTTCGGCATTCTCTTAAAATTTTATTAGAAACTGCATACCTAGCACACAAGTTACTTAAATTGAACTGTTGAAATTATATACCGTTTTTAGATGTAGCATGAACCAAAACTTACTCTTATTTGATTACTTGACGATTGGATTGGTAGATATTTTTTTGACATTTATAATTAAAAATGAAGAATATCCAATATGGTCCTATTTCAACAACCAAGTATACCCCAAACGGAGGTTAAGATTGAAACGATAGATTTTTTTACATAACTTGGTAAAAACATGTTCTATAATTTAGTCTATAAATTTAAATTAATGCATGTCACATGCACAATTTTTTAGTGCTTGTGTATCAAGGATCATAGTCCACCAGAGCATCAAACAACTCCACTAATTGTTAGTGCTAGGGCTGTCAATGGGCCGGGGGCTTGGACCTGCCAAAATCAAAATTTTAAATAGGCCCAGCACCGGAAACAATTCAAAATCCGGCCCAGCATGTTGACAGCCCTAGTTCGTGCCTGCGATAGGAATAGTTTATTTAGTTGCTAAGGAATTCATTCCTTAGTTCCTATGTTTTCTGGAAAATGTTAAAATTAGCTTAGAATTTTTTGGAAAATGTTTAACTTATATTTGGTTGATACATTGGGGTTTTCTTGAGAAATTAACTTGTAACTAAAACTACAAATTATTTTGTGGACGTGTAATTTTCAGTTCTAAATTTGTCCTTTGCTGCAAATGTGGTGTGTGTGCGTGAGATAAAACTCTTCATTTGAGAAAGCACCTGATTAAACTACAACATAAGCATAAAAATGGATGGACCCACTTTGATGGATGGAGAGAATGAATCTATTAACTTTATTTCATTTGACTAATCCAAGCATAAGACCAGTTTCAACAAAAAATAACTAAAAGGCCCACCCAATCAACAACCAAGCCCACATTTTTTGTCCAAAAAAATTAGACAAGACCAGTTTCAACATGATTCATGACATGACATATTAAATAAAACATTTACATCCATCACATCCATAAAAAATTTAAAAAATAGTAAATAAATAAACATTTGATGAGTTGTGCGCAGCATCAAGACACACATAGTGCTCACTTTTCTTTTTTTTTCTAAAAATTTGTACAAAACCTATTTCCAATATGTTTCAACATCTTTCATATATAATGTGACACACACCAGACACACACACACACACACACACACACACATATATATATATAGATATATTCTCATCTATCGGAGAAAAATCGGCAAATGGTCCACACCACATCAACACCTGCACGGCCCACATTTTTTGTCCAAAAATTTAGACAACTCCTATCCCAAACTTATTTCAACATGTTTCATAACATCATGTAAAGAAAAAATATTCTCACGTACCCATCGCATCTATCAAAAAATTTTCAAATGGACTCTACCACATCAACAAACATCGAACTTTAAAAAACTGGGCATATGCACATTCTGCTTCAACCTAGTTTCACATTGTTGAACAGTGTAAAGTCATATTGTTTAACAAAGTCATTTAATAAGACATCAATAGTCACATTATTTAACAAGCCAACAAAAGGTTTCATCATTTAATTAACAACACAATAAGAAGAATGACAAATAAAATTGAAGCAGTGTCGATGCATGCGTGAGGGCTGGCTTCTGTCAGTTTTTAGTGTCATGGCCACTGGCCGGCTTTTATTGGTTTTTAAGGTAAGGGGTGAATTGACTAGTGAATTTTTCTTTCTTGACTTTAAGTTGCCACTAGTCAATAGAGTTAGGAATCTATGATCGATTACATACCATAGAATTTCTACAAAGATTTTTTAACTTGAATGATTCCTGAGGTTGGTATGCTGCTGGTGATTTCAAGTATATAAGCTTTGTTGGGTCTAAAACCCAGCTTCCTGCTGACATGTGGCTGCAGCCACCATGAAACAAAAACTAAAACTTTGGGAAAAAAAAAAAAAAAAAGAGGAAGAGAGAACTACTGCTGTATTGGAATGAATGAAAACGTATTACACGGCTGCCTTTTATAGGCTTTTTTATTCTATGAAATGACTAATTTATCCCTGTCTAGATTCATCCTAGGGGCAACTAAAGAAAGAAAAGAATCCATAAAATATATACTGTTTATCTTCACCCAGCTAGCAAACTAAACTTAGAAAAATCTCACAGCTAGCATACATGGCATGCACAGCTAGCTCAAAAGATACTTATACGGTTTTGGATTTGCACAAATCCTCCACCATGTCCAACACTCCCCTTCAAACCAAAATCGGCTTCATTCCGAGCATCGTTCTTAGTCGTTTGAATGCATCTGTCGGTAATGCCTTTGTGAAAATATCTGCCACCTGTTCCATAGTATGACAATACTCTAATTTCATCGTTTTCTGCTTCACATGATCTCTCAGAAAATGGTATTGGGTATCAATGTATTTGCTTCTTCCATGCTGCACCGGATTTTTAGCTAGCTCGATTGCCGACTTGTTATCCACATATATGATTGTGGATTCTTCCTGCGGATGCTTCAGCTCCATTAACAGGTTTCTCAACCAAATTTCCTCACAGACGGTGGACGATGCTGTCATGTACTCTTCTTCACATGTGGACAGGGCGACCACACTTTACTTCTTCGAATTCCATGTGAAAGCAGTTGTTCCGAGATAGAATACATAGCCAGTGGTGCTCTTTCTCTCATCTTGGTCACCTCCCCAATCACTGTCTGAGTATCCATACAACATTGCTTCATCATCGTATGGATAAAAGAGACCGAATTCAATAGTCCCTTTGATATACCTTAGTACTCGTTTTGCAGCTAGTCAGTGTGACTCTTTTGGGGCTTCCATATACCGGCTTAGAAGCCCAACACTGTACATTATATCTGGCCTAGTGATTGTGAGGTACCTTAAGCTTCCGATTAGGCTTTTGAATAGGATTGAGTCGACATTTCTTCCTTCTCCATCTTTTGTGAGCATCAGGCCTGTTGTAACAGGTGTACTTACAGCTTTACAGTCGACCATCTGAAACTTCTCAAGAAGTTCCTTTGTGTACTTTTTCTGGGATATGTAAATGCCGCCGACTTGTTGCTTCACTTCAATGCCTAAAAAAAAGGACATCAATCCACCATCAGTCATCTCGAATTCTTTGAACATAGCTTGCTTGAATTCTTCAAACATCGCCTGGCTATTCCCAGTGAATGGCAGATCATCAACATATAAACAGGCGATAAGCATATCACCACGGGCATTCTTCTTTATATAGACGGCATGCTCATATGGACATTTGACGAAACCATTCTCTTGAAGATAACCGTCGATCCGTGCATTCCAAGCACGAGGAGTTTGCTTTAACCCATATAGGGCTTTCTTCAACCGATATACCTTATGTTCCTCCCCTTGCATGATAAAGCCTTCAGGCTGGTCAACGTATACTTCTTCTTCGAGTACCCCATTTAGGAATGCAGATTTCACATCCAGTTAGTAAATCATCCAACTGTGATGTGCTGCAAGGGAGATAATCATTCTTACTGTGTCAAGGCGAGCAACTGGGGCGAAAACTTCTTTATAGTCTACCTCATATTTCTGTTTATAACCTTTAGCTACGAGCCTTGCTTTATATCGTTCGATCTTAGCATTGGCATTCCGCTTAATTTTGTACACCCATTTGAGACCAATGGTCTTCTGACTTTTGGGGAGTGAGGTCAACTCCCATGTTCGATTCTTCTCGATGGCATGAATATCTTCTTCCATAGCCTTTCTCCAACATTCTTCATTCACAGCTTCCTCGAATGTGAGATGCTCGTGGTCCGCATACAAGCAGAGTAAATTCACTTCCTCAGTTTCTGCATAAATGTCGTTGAGGCTTTTCATTTTAATAGGAGCCAAGGGTGAAGGAGAATCGGATGAAGATGTGCTGGATGAATTCTGATTTGATGAAGTACTTCAAGGAGAGATGGAGCGTACTCCTGGACTTCTGCGATCCGAAGGGGGTGATGTGGGTGTCTGCTCTTGCTTCTCATGTCTCTCTTCTTCGTATTCTTCGACCTCGACCTGCTTTTCTTTGGCCAAGTTTTCCTCGTTCCATTTTCATGCTTCTTCCTCACAAAATACCACATCTCTACTCACCACCAGCTTATTGGTTAGTGGGTTGTAGAGCTTGTATGCCTTTGACTCTTCGTTGTAGCCGATGAAGATGCACTTCTCGCCACGATCATCAAGCTTTTTCCTTCTCACTTCTGAAACTTGAGCGTAGGCGACACACCCAAAGATCTTAAGGTGCGCCACACTCGGCTTGTATCCACTCCATGCTTCTTGCGGTGTCTGGAATCTGACGCTCTTGGTCGGACACCTATTAAGCAGATAGGCAGTACATGCAACTGCCTCTGCCCAGAAATTCTTTGACGGACTTTTCTCCTTCAGCATGGTCCTCGTCATATCGAGGATGGTGCGGTTCTTCCGTTCCGCAATTCCATTTTGTTGTGGCGTGTACGCTGCAGTGTGTTGTTGCTTAATGCCATTTTCCCTGTAATATTCTTGAAAAACATTTGAGGTGTACTCTCCACCTCTGTCAGATCGGAGGGTTTTGATTTTAAGACCACTTTCTTTTTCAACAAGGGCCTTAAAATTTTTAAAAATAGTAAAAACAGTAGACTTCTCTTTGATTACATACACCCACAATTTTCTACTGAAATCGTCAATGAAGGTAATAAAGTATTTATTACCTCCAAGAGAGATTGGCTTTAATGGTCCACAGATATCAGTGTGAACCAACTGCAACGGTTCTCTTGCTCTTCGGGATACTCCACTCGGAAAGGAATTCCTTTGTTGTTTCCCAAGTGTGCATGCCTCACACACATGTTCTGGAGCTTCAATAGCAGGCAAGCCATGCACCATGCTTGATGAGGACAGAAGTTTCAGGCCACTGAAATTTAAATGGCCAAAGCGAAAATGCCACATCCAGGAATCATTCTTTGCTTTTTCATAAAAATACTTCTCAAGCATTGTGTTTATATGGAGAGGAAACATACGATTCTTCGTCATCTGGACTTTTACAATCAAACGTCCATGCATATCTCTTATGGAAAGAGAAGAGTTCTCCATGTATATGACATACCCTTTTTCGAGGAGTTGTCCAAGACTCAGTATGTTACTTTTCATGTTAGGCACGTAGTATACATTGGAGATATAATTTGGAACACCATTCTTCTGTAAGATTTTGATTTTACCTTTACCTTTCATTGGCATTTTCGATGAGTCTCCAAACGTTACATCGCCATGAACTCCTTTTGTGAGTTCCACAAAGAGTTTCGGCACATGTGATTACTTGCACCCATGTCGAGATACCATACATCCTACTGATCACTACCTTTCTCTTGTGTAAGGAAAAGTGTGGAGCTTTCTTGTTCATGGCCTGATGCTTCGGCATAATTGGATAACTCGTCTTGAGTCACCGGCTTGCTCCAGCAATCAGATGCATAGTGGCCAAGCTTGTTGCAATTATAGCATTGGACGTTTTTTGTACTTCCTCGTCCACGCATAGATCTACCTCTACCATTTCCTCTTCCACGGAAATTGGTATTTTTCTGCTGATTTTGGCCATGGCTATGTTGATATCCGCGCCATCTGCCTCTTGCGCGATTATTAGCAAAACGTCCACCACGTTGTGAACTTCCACATCCACCATTGTTATCATTCAGAGTCAATCTTGACTCCAAAGCTTGTTCCATCGGCATGGAACTGGTATTCTTCTGCATTCGTTGCTCATGTACTTGCAACGATCCCATCAACTCCTCAATGGAGAGTTTCTCAATATCTTTTGATTCTTCGATCGCCACAACCACATGCTCAAACTTGGTTGTGAGGGATCGAAGTATCTTTTCAATAACTCAGACATCTTCAATCTTTTCACCATTCCTTTTCAAATTATTGACAGTTACAAGCAAACGCGAAAAATAATCAGTAATATTCTCACCTTCCTTCATGTGAGTCGCTTCGAACTCAGCTCTTAATGTTTGAAGGCGAACCCACTTCACTCGATCTACACCCTTGAAGATGGTGCCAAGGGTATCCCATGCTTGCTTACTTGATATTGCTTCGGTAATTTTTTCGAAGGTGGATTCATCCAACCCTTGATAGAGGAGAAACAACGCCTTATTGTCTCTCTTCCTTTGATTTTTTAGAGCAATCTTTTCTTCGTTGGTAAAGGCGGCTTCTTCTTCCATAGTAGGCTCTTCATACCCATTGGTGACGATCTCCCATAATTCTTGCGACCCGAACAACGCCTTCATTTGGATGTACCATTTTTCATAGTTGTCCTTTAACAACTTAGGAACATGCGGCTGGATTGTGCTTGCCATCTTTTTCCTTTTTTTTTTAAAGAGAGGGATGGACTAGAAGAACAGATTTTGTTTTTTTTTTTTTTTGAAAAACAAAAGAAAAAAAAATCTTCTCAAATCTGACTTTTTTTCTTTAAACTCTGATTTTTTTTTTGTTTTGAAAGAAAACAATCCGTTGGCTTGGCAAGCTAATTTTTAAAAACAGATGTTTCTGTTTTTGCTGCAATCTAATTTTTTTGAAAAAAAAATTCTGTTGTGGCTGAAAACTTGCTGGAAAACTTTTTGCTGGAACTTTTTTGCTGGTTTTGTTGTTGGGTATTTGCAAACACCCAAAACAGGTAGAGGTGCAGGACCTCCTTCTCACGGATCAGCAGCTCCTTCTCACATCTGATGAGGCTCTCACGGCTGATGAGGCCCAAGGATCAGCAGCTCCTTCTCACGGCTGATGAGGCCCAAGGATCAAGGGCTCTGATACCACTTTGTTGGGTCTAAAACCTAGCTTCCTGCTGACGTGTGGCTGCAGCCACCATGAAACAAAAACTAAAACTTTGAAAAAAAAAAAAAAAAAAGAGGAAGAGAGAACTGCTGCTGTATTGGAATGAATGAAAACGTATTACACTGCTGCCTTTTATAGGCTTTCTTATTCTATGAAATGACTAATTTATCCCTGTCTAGATTCATCCTAGGGGCAACTAAAGAAAGAAAAGAATCCAGAAAATATATACTGTTTATCTTCACCCAGCTAGCAAACTAAACTTAGAAAAATCTCACAGCTAGCATACACAGCATGCACAGCTAGCTCAAAAGATACTTATATGGTTTTGGATTTGCACAAATCCTCCATCGTGTCCAACAGGATGTAGGTGACAAAGAATGAAGGGGTTAGGCCCCTTTCTTCACTTGCTCATCTGACACATTTACATCATTTACTTTTTGAGAGAAAAAAAAAAAAAAACCTCCACCATAGAATTGTTTCCTTGCTTGATCATGTCAATTCTGCATCCAAAAATGCCTTCCTAGCTTCGCTCGTGTTCGTGTGCAAAGTGTCCAAATGATTGCACTCTTCTCGCGTTGAATCCAATTTCCTACCATAGGAAAGCATAGTTGATCCATAATATATTTGGATCACATATAGAGCCTTCTCATTATTTTTTTTTCTCCAATTTTCAAGCCTTGCTTGGCGCACTGTCAGTTTGGGATAGCTACCATTGACAAATCCTAGAGGTCTTGGCCCATCAAATAACTTTATAACCACAATTTCCAATTCCATAGTTCTTCGCCATAACAATTTTAGGAATAATAACACTCGATGTTAACATAATTGAGTGCATCAACACCTAAAAAATTTGCAAATGATGGGAACTAACACAAAGTGAAAGTGGAAAAACTCAACATGGCCAATCTATACCCATCAATAAGGCTTTGTGTAGAAAATCACACTTGTTAGTTATAGGATGTAGTACACAATGAATGAGTAAAGAAATACATGAGACAAAAATAAATGATTTATCAGCTTAAGTGACTTGGACTGTCAATATCTCAAGGCATATTTGTTGCCCTTTTCTAGATATTCTAGCAAGTGCAAAAGAAGTGAGATACTAAATTATCTTCATGATACAATAAACTCACAAATTCGAAACTCACATAATACAATAAATTCTTATTTTTAAACTTTTAAGATTTGTCTTTTTAGAGATTATTTGTAATCATGCTAGGACTCCTCCAGTAAAGTTTATTTGGACTTTCTATTTTTGGCAAATTAGGCTTTAAACGAGTTTTACTATCTTGGGTAACTTTCTGTTAGTTTTATAATTTTATTATTTTTGGTAATTTTGAATTAGAGTTTTATTTTTTCTTTATTAATAATGTAATCAAGAAATCATAAACATTGGACATTATTCAATAAAAATATTCAAAATTTTCCTTTTTTATCTTATAGATTTCAAGAATAAACTTGTAGATTCAAAGTATTTCCTACTTAAGGAAGATGGGTGAGCTTTCTCCTCATGCCTTTCCCTACGAGTTGGTATCAGAGCCATGCTTTTTCTTGGTTTGATAGCATCTAACAATGGTGCAAGCAACAATCTCCTAAATGCTGCTCTAGGAAACAATCCTATGATAGTGGCAGCATTTTAAGCTTTCTGACAAAAGAATCTGCGAGCCATGTAAGGACTGCAGGCAGCGATCAATCGTTTGATGAAAAACCTTAGGACAGACCCATGTTCGTAATAATGAGCAACATGAGGTCAGAGATGGAGCTCTTAGTCATCTTGTTCTTAATGTGCACTGGTGATGAATTACATGCCACCAACCAATAATAGCGAATCACAAACCACCACTCTAATCGTGAGAGAGGTGTTGTACACACCAAAGGAGGAGATAGATCTACGGTGGTACGACATCTTTCGAACGAGGTGCACTATGAACTAAAAGGTCTGTGATCTAATCATAAATGGCGGGAGCGATAAAAAATATCGTGCAGAAGACTATGGTAGAAAAGTTGTAACTAAAAGCCAAAAAACACCCATCTTAATACATAATTAGATGAATCAAAGAGGTCAGCGAAACAAAGGTAACGGAAGAAATTGATTTAGAGGCTTGTCACATGTTGCTTGGTCGACCATGGTAGTATGATATTGATGCCACACATTGAGGCCAGGATAATATATTTATATTTGTTAAATATTGTATAAAGATTATCATCACCCCTATAAGAACGAAGAACTCACCCAAGACTTTTAAAGTGAACGAGTAGTCTCTCCTAACCATACCGAATATTGTCAAAGAATCTGAGGAGACGAGAGGTTAATGCATTAGTTGTAAAGGAGAATGATGTAAAACCCATGAACATTTTAGAAATTTTAAAACCAGTGTTGTAAGAGTTCAAAGGGATTATGCTTGATGAACTTCCCGATAAGTTGTCCCCAACGGCATATTATTCTTGCTCAGGTAGAGTTCACGTTCAACAACATGCAAATTCGTTCCACTAGCAAGTCTTCATTTAAGGTTGTGTATGGTCGTGTTTCCAAACATATACTCGACCTAGTCCATTTGCATAAGTTACTAGGTATGAGTGTTGTGATTAAAAAAAAAATGGTGAACCGGATCATAATAGTGCATGCTAAGGTCTAAAAGAAGTTACAGGAGTTCAATGTCAAGTATAAAGAAGATGCTAATAAACATCAGCCCCAAAAGGTATTTGAAGTAGGTGATAACGTGTTAGTTCACTTGTGCGAAGAAAGATTTACGACCATAATGTATAACAAGTTGAGAAATAAGAATATCAGCGATGTTCCGATCATCAGGAAAATCAATTATGACACCTATGTTGTTGATCTTCCCGATGTCATTGAGATCTCTTGGACTTTCAATATGACAGACATGTGTGAGTATCATGAGCCAAGTTTATTGAATAACTTGAGGACGAGTTCTTTCCAAGTGAGGGAGACTAATGTAGGACTTGGCATAGATACATTCCCAGCATAGCTTAACCAAAAGAAGGCCAAAAAAGCAGAAGTAGTCCGTCATATCCAAGCCTAGTCCTATGTAGGGTATGACATAACTAGGTCCTGAGTGCATACGATTCAAAGAAATTCATTCTGGACAAGGAGAAATTGTTATTTGAAGTATAAACCATAAATCAGCCATAACTTTTAATCTGAGTATCGCTATGGGATGCATGACCCATCAATCTTGCTTTAGCAAAGCATCCGAGGTCAATCGACCCAAACAGTGGGTCAAGTCTATCTATTTCGCGAAAAAACGCATGTTTCATATTCAAAACTGAAATTTTCAAAATAATTTATTATTTTTAGTAATTTTGATTTTTGTCATATCTCCTTAATTTTAAAGTTTTAGGATTTTTGTTTTTTTAGAAATTACTTTAATCATGTTAGATAGGAGTTCTCCAATAATGTTTATCCTAGACTTTCTAATTTTTGTGAATTAGGCTTTAAATGAGTTTTACTATTTTGGAAAACTTTCAAAAGTTAGAATTTTTCTATTTTTGGTAATTTTGAATTAGGGTTTTATTTTTTTCTTCATTAGTGGTGTAATCAAGAAATCATACGCATTAAATATTATTCAAATATTCACATGTTTCTTTTTATCTTGTAGATTTAAGAATAACCTTACAAATTCAAGGTTTGCCTACTTGAGGAAGACGGTGATCTTTCTCCTCACGCCCTTCCCTGCTTCACTAACTAATCGCTTTATAATTTGACTTAATCAAAACTTGCTTAATAATTAAGGGGGTCATTTGGCATATCGACAAATAAGAGTTTATTTGTTTGTTTTTTTTTTTTTAGTATTTAATTGAAATAGATTACTTGGTAATTATCTAATTTTACCTCTCGATTCTTTAGAAGCAAAGAAGTTACTCTTTCTAAGAGCTTATTTTGTTGAGGTGGTGAGCCTTTTAAGGCTTTTTTTGGACTAGTTTATCCCTAAAACTTTTTAATAAACTATCATATTGCCTTCTCTTCTCTTTAGGATCTCTCCCATCACATCAAAGGTGAACCCACATGATGAACAACCCATATTAAAAGTGGGGCCTCACATGATAGAGGTCTACATTAAAAGTGGGACCCACATGATAGATGGTGGACATTGAGCATGGGCCCACATGATGAATGACCAATATTGAAGTTGGGTCCTATAAGATAAATGGTCCACATCAAGTAGGGTTCACATAATGGATGGTCCACATCAAAGGGGGCCCCACGTGATGGACATTACACATCAAAGTGTAGCCCCATATGATGGACAATCTCCATCAAGTAGACCCCACCTAATAAACGGTCCACACCCAATGTCTTGCATGATGGACGGCCCATATCCAAAGTGGCCCAACATGATCTATCGTCCACATTAAAAGGTGAACTTCACGTGATGGACAATGGACATCAAAAGTGGGCCCCACATGATGGATGGCCCATATCAATGGTGGGTTTCACATGATAGGTGGCAGATGTCAAAGGTGGGGCCACACAATGGATGGTCCATATCAACGGTGGGTAAATAGATGATGGATACCAAAAGTGGACCCTACATGATGGACAACCTACATTGAAGTTGGGTACCACCTTTGGTTGCCCATTCCTCTTGATTGGATGATTTTAGCCACCCAATCAATAATTAGAAAAACCAACAATCTATAATGATCATAATGGAATTGTTGCAATTTTTAAAAATGATAACTACCAGCCTTAAATAAAAATTTTAAAAAAAAAATTAAAAACACTCTTATTTTGAATATTTTTTCAAATATGCTTTTTTCAGAAGAGAATATTTACTGGTACTTAAAATGTGATTTTATCAAACACGTTTATTATCAGCCAAGGGCTATAATAAAAAATTTAAAATAAAAAAAAATCCTAATTCTCTAACTCTTATTATATTAGATAAGACTTCCCAAATAGCCCTAGGTATGCTAATTTACGACTGAAACTTGAAATAATTAGTCAGGACTTGACAATGATTCTCAATATATATGCCAAGGCAAGACCTTTTGCCTTTGTTTTATTAGCCATTTGCCGTCATCTTGGCAGGAATCCACAATGTTGTAGGGCGCACATCTACACCTTCCATTAGGTCCGCACCTTCAAGTTCACCCACTATCTCAAAAAACAAACTGGTCCAACGCGTTTGTGTATACCATCTTATTAATTCACAGGAGTCACCGAAAATGGATGAATTGCCTAATTTTTTCTTCACCATTCACTTGTTTTGTATACTGTGGCCCACCTAATTTGTGAGTTGAAATTATTTTTTCGGTAAAGCATCTGCATTGGTGGGCCACATTGTTTGAAATAAAACGACAGGTAAGAAAAAAAAACCTTGATTTTTTCTTGACCCATTCACTTGTTTTGTAGAAGGCAGGCTGAGTTGTAGATTCCTTTTAAGCGGTGCATGATACAACAATGCTCTGTGCCTGTATATTTTAATTCATCATGGTTTGGATCAGCTATTTAATTGTAACAATTAGACCCGGTGATGTCCAGGCCACGTTTGAGTTTATCCATAGTGGACCAATGACTTGGACGGTCTGGATTGCCATGCATCATGTAAACTACAGGTAGGGTAGTGGACCCAGACCCTTCTTTGGGCCAAAATCTAAATAAGCTGATTCTCCAATACTTTGCGTGTGGGGCCCATCATAGTGTAAAGTGCACATCCAATCCGTCCAGAAGGTGAATTAACCTTATCCAAAACATAGGTGGGTCACGCCATAGAGAATAGTTAGCTGAAGACGCCCAGCATTAAGACCTTCCAGATTGTGCATAGAGACCGGTGTTTTTTTTATCTTCTATCGATCGAATCCATTCAAAAGACGTGACCCCCATCGATAAATGGAGATTGAAGTCGAGATTTTAAAACTCAGGCGTGGTATGGCCCACCTGAGTTTTGGATCCAACGAGAACATTAGTTATATATCCAACAAGAAAATTAAGGGGCACACATGATGGAAACGGTGAGCTGCACAAGCAAAGCGTTTCCACGTAGGCTGCAGAGGAACCAGCATATTTTGGCCTCGCTTTCTCAGCTGCAAATGCTTGGATGGAAGTAAATGGAAATAAATGGGAAGAATTATGAGTAAATTGAGGTAAATGGTACTTCAGGTATGTTTGGATTAAAGTAAATGTAGGCAAGTGAAATGAAATGAAATGAAATGAAATGGGAATCAAAAGGCATGTAAATGAAATCATTTTTACAAAAGAGGATTTGAAAGTAAAGGGGATAAAATGTCTTTTTGAGCTCACTTGTAAATAAAGCTGTTACTATACACATGTCCATGGTACAGGTGTCAGGCTAATGATACTCCAAAATAATCTAAATATTAGCTACATCACTGTAATCACACCAAAAGAATCATCCAACCGTCCAAAGGATGACCATCTAAATAGATGGTTAAAAAATAATGGCAAGTTGCTTGTCTGTGATCCTTACATTTGTGACCCACCCAAGGCTCGAAATTTTCTCATTTTTTGTTGAAGTATATATTTCAATAAGTTTATTACAATCATTCTATTAAATATTTCATATGTATACAAAATTAGGATATTACATCTAATTTGGGATATCACATATATTCCTATGAATATATTGAAAAATTCAAATGCGTTATAATCCCTCCCATTTACTCCCATCCAAACATAATATTTTGATGTGAAATGTATTTCATTTACCATCATCCAAACACAACTATATAAGCTATTTACTGTCGATTCATTTACCTCCAAATCCATTTCCCATTTACTTCCATTTACAAGCTCCCAAATGAGCCCAATCTACAACACAATGTGTGGGCCCCATGGTAGCATATCCATTACACCATATATGCCCACCATATGATCCCCCGTGGACCAAAAATCAAGCATATTCAAAATATAGGTACACCACACATGTAAAATCATACCTAAAACCTTTAAAAATCACATAATGTGGCCCACCCAAGTTTTAGAACAGCCTAATATGGCAAAAAATTAAAAAAAAAACCTGCAGTATGCACCGCAGTGAATCAGTAAGTCAACTTGGCAAATCTATTGAAGGGCAAGTCCCAATCGCAATTAAGGAGGAGCTTGGATAATAAGTTACTTTAGATAAGCTACTTATTCGGTAGCTTAGATAAGCTATTGTTGCATAGATAAACTATTGAATCATAGCTTATCTTGGTTTGTACTTATTTGGTGAATAAGTATGTTTGGCGACAAACATATTTATCAATTAAAAAGTAGAAAAGTATGTTTGGTTTCCAACATCATAAGCAATTATCTTTTGAGTTTGTTTGGTCCTTGTCACATCCACCATCCATCACATGGGGCCAACCTTTGATGTGAACCATTCATTATATGGGCCCCACCTTTGATGTGGACCATCCATCATACGGGGCCCACATTGAATGTGTGCCATTCATTATTATAGCCCGACCTTTAATGTGCATTATTCATTATGTGGGGCCCACCTTTGATGTTAGTCATCCATCAAGTGGGGCCCACCATCAAAGTTATTGTCCATAATGTGGGGCCCACCTTCAATATTCACCACCTATCGTGTGGAGCCCACCTTTAATGTGGATCATCCATCATGTGGGCCCTAC
Organism: Magnolia sinica; assembly: GCF_029962835.1. Classification (NCBI taxonomy): domain Eukaryota; kingdom Viridiplantae; phylum Streptophyta; class Magnoliopsida; order Magnoliales; family Magnoliaceae; genus Magnolia; species Magnolia sinica. The sequence goes on along the minus strand of NC_080589.1, from coordinate 59,019,033 downwards.
CTCTGATGTGGGTCGTCCATCATGCAGGGCCCGCCTTAGATATGGGCCACAAATCACTAGGATCTACCTTTGATGTGGACCGCCCATCATGTGGGGCCCACACCTTGATGTGGATCATCCAACATGCAGGCCCGCCTTGGATATGGGCCACCATCATTAGAGCCAACCTCTAATGTAGACCATCCATCATGTGGGCCCATCTTGATATGGAACGTCCATCATTTGGGCCCACAATTATTACTTGCCCATCATGTGGAGCCCACCTTTGATGTGGACAATCCATCGTGCGAGCCCCACCTTCAATATAGGTTACACATCATCCAGGGCTCACCTTGGATGTGGGGCATTTATCATTAGGGGCTAACCTTTTTGTGGACCGTCATCCATCATGCAGGGCCACCTCAATATGGGACATCCATCATGTGAGGCCCAGCTTCAATGTCCAATGCCCATAACATGGAGCCCAACTTTGATGTGGACCATCCATCATGTACGCCCCACCTTTATAGTGGACCATCCATCATACCACCTGCTTTGGATGTTTGCTTTTTATCATTACAGGCCGACCTTTGATGTGGACCATCCATATTTGGGCCCACATTAATACGGCATCATCCATTATATGGGGCCCACCTTTTATGTGGACCATCCACCGTGTGAGCCCCACCTTCAATGTGGACAGTCCACCACGCCCGGGCCTCCTTTGATATGGACGGTGGCACAGATCCTCCTTTGACATGCACCGTGACATAGAAAAGTCTGCAAATTAAAACCCTTTAACATTTTTGTTCTCTTAGCTTTTGGCACATAAGTTACTTTTACTTAATTACTTAACATAAGTTAAAAAGTAACTTATTTAGTGGTATCCAAAGGGGCCCTAAGTTTCCAAAACCCTGTTGACCTGAGTTGACTCACCCAAATTTCGAGTGAGTCACTGAGTTTTAGAACCATGCCGTGGTACTCTGCACACGAAGCACCATACAGGCTGAAGGGCGAGTCACAATCAAGTTCTGGAAAAGAGGACGATTTTATTATCAAGGTCTGTTGAAGAGCGAGTCACAGTCACAATTAAGTTTCCAAGACCATGTTGAGCCGAGTTGACTCAGCCAAGTTTGAGGCCGGATCGCAGAATTTTAGAACTGCCGTGGTAGTACTCCGCATACAAAGTTCCATACAGACTCTTCACTCATAGTTTTGTTAAGGCAAGTCGTACAAAAGAGGCTGATTTTATTATCAAGCGATGAAACGATAACCTATGCTTCTCTACCATACGATTTCTGTCTATTATTTTACATAATCTAACCGAATGAAGTTAATACACACAGTTCTACTGTTTGAGTTTCAGAAGAAATCAATCAAACACAAAAATACAAAAATAATAATGATGATTATGATTATGATAATTATGATGATGAAAAGAAAGGAAGAAAGGCAATATACAAATCTGGTACTGTCAATGAAACCACCCCTCCAACTCGGTGCAGCAGATCCAATGGCTGGGGATGTTTTTGTGAATCCGCAAATCAGAAGTTGAAGGGGGCACAATCCATGAGTTTTCACAATATTTCTTCTTTTTTTCTACAATCCGAATTTGTTCCACTACATTCCACAAGAATAATGTCCAGGGCCGCCTCCGGGCAAACAACCAAGATCAAGCTCTGTTGGCTCCTGCTGGCTTCAATCCTTTCATTGCTGCTGCAAAAATCTGAAGTTTCAACAAATCCATTACAATGCAGTTTCGAACTCGCCAGGAGATTGAAATCAGAAAACAGTTAGCATTTTGATTTTTTTTAAAAGAGCATATGAATAGTAGTTTATGTTTGCTGTGAAGCAAATAAATGACAAATTCAACTTTTAACAATTTTGTATGTTATCAGACATGAAACACTTGTAAGGCTACAACTTGGGTTCGGGTTTTTGGGTTGACACAACCCATCAGGTCGTCGAGGTCCTCAGGTTGTGTTTGGGTAGGAAAACGCCAACCCAATTTAAATTCGGGTCAGGTTCCGGTTGAGCAAATGCAGGCCAGGTTAGGTCAGGTTGGGAATAATCACATGTATTTGGGTCGGGTTGGGTCGGGTATAGAGGACGTTGGATTGGGTTTGGGTTGGGAACCTCAGGTTTGAATATAGGTCGGGTCGGGTTATGGGTTGGATCCTCTTGAGGTTGGGCTGGGATCGGATTGGCCTTCAACCTGACCCAAACGGCCTGAGTAGCACTCCTATTTGTGCAACAAACAAGCCATTTATTAGACACCTATTTTGTATTTCATGACATATGACATAATTGTGCAACACCCAAGCCATTTATCAGACAGGCCTCATCTAGCCCGAGATTGGGGTAATTCACTCACTAGGTGGGTCACACGTGTATGAAAAATGGATGGTTACAAAAAGAACTGGTCCAGAGTCCGTATTCAATACACACTTGGCTCCCGCATGGAATGGATTTTTGTACCAGGAGACAAGTGGCCTGTCTGATGAATGGCTTAGATCTTATGCACGTGTTCCATGCCGGCCGCTCATGCCTGCAAGTGCAGGTACGAATAGCAAAACCCTGACATAAATACACTTATATTACCATTATATATGAAGAACTAATCACCTACAACCCTTTTATACAAGAATTTTTCCCTTGAAAAGAAAATTGGGAAATGAAAATTACAACCAGATGGTAGTGGTCTGTCTATGCACATATTGGGTTCCAAGATAGCTATCTAATGATATGTGTTTGTGTTGACATATGGAACTCTAACACAGACATCATATTCCAACAAACAACTGCCACTGTTGAAGAGAGAGAGAGAGAGTCTGTGTGTTACAAACCTTAGAAGAAGCCCCCAGTTGTTGATTAAAATTTCTACCATCGCCTTGATAGCGCCTGCTGCTATTTCTGTCATGATCCATGCAACTATTTTCTTCCGCATTCTGGTGGGCCCTCTCCCATCTGTGATATCCACCATTCGATTGGCCAGAAGGCCCTTTATCCTCTTCCACAGCTCCGTTGTCCTTCCATCGACTTGTTTCCGTAGAGTTGCGCGTATCTCTACTCCGGATAAAATTAGCATCATATCTTGTGGGGTTTTTGCTTGGCTCCTTCTTTGAGAATTGCGTAGCTGCAGCTCGGGCACCAGCTATGGCCGCATTGAGACTTGGTGGTTTTTCCACTTCAGATGCATTAGAGCCATTGAAGCGCAATGCAAGTGATCCTGGCTTCAAGGAAAAAGGGTCCGAAGGATCTGGAAGTGGGAACTTTACAGGTAGTGGGCCTTCAATTGGACAAAGACCTCTTACTGCTGCCTCGTAGATCTGTCAGAATTTCGACAGGAGAAGGAAAATAACAGTCAAAATAACCTTACCAATAACAGTAGCTACCTAAATAAAGAGCCTACTTGCAAGGGTAGAATTTCCTACCCTACTATCCCCACCACACATGCCAACGTGACCCATGTGTGCAACATCTGAGCCATTCATCCAGTGAGACCCACTGTGCACATGCCGTGGCTCCAAAATCAGGCCAAACTGGTCATCAGGTGGGCCATGGGCATATCTTATGTGGATTGCTAGTCAGTCTGTTTTATCTGCATGTGTGCCCACTTGATGACCATACCAGCCTGATGTTTTGGCCATGAACAGCCTGGATTTTGCACAAGTGGGGCAGTGGCAGATGTAGGGAGAGTAGGATTCTGAATCCTACTCTCAAGTTAAGGCTTCACATTTCTTGCATGGTCAGTTTGCTTAAAATACTATGTGGGTTTGCTGAATATCAGCTGGAGCTTGTGTCAGTACCTTTTTTTCCAAGTTATAGACACCCTGATAGCCTCGCATTTCAAATGGGACAAGTAATTTCTGCACCAATTGAAGAAACAATGGATTTCATCAAAATCACAAAATAGTAGAGATAGTCCAAATGTTCCCAACTTCTTCTGTGAGGAAATCCAACCATGTTAATATAACAGCAAGCAGTAACAATATCGCCCTACGGATGTTCATGCATGAGATGGAGCATACTTTCATGGCTGAACTTTTTATATAATGGCTCTTACCTCGCTAATTTAGGGAAATATTTTGATTAAAATAAATTAATAATTAATCCATGAAAAAAACAAGTACCATATTAAGAGAACAAATCACCTACAGGCAACGGTACCACGTCTTCTTGAACCATCTTTCCTGCCAACATACCACTTATGTAGGACATTAGTACCATGAAAATGGTAGACGGCACCATGAAGATCGCCCCTCTTGAAAATCAGGCTGATCTGCTGACAAGGTGCGCAACACCTGTATGACGACTTGATGAGTCGCACTGCCAGCTGTCCATTGATTCCGACAGTGTGGCCCACCTGATGAACAGACCAGTCTCATTCATGTGCAAGGTGAACCTCATGGTGAAGCAGATGGTATTGATGTCCTAAACAAGTAGCGTGCTGGGGTGAAATATGGTATGCTTATGGTATAAGTACAAAGAAATAAAAAATAAAAAATAAAAATTCAATAAAACAACACCCTTTACCACTTGATGTGTGACAAAAGAAAGACAAGAAAAGTAAAAAAAAAAAAAAAAACAACAACATGGGGTTGTAAGAGATATAAAAAGCACATGCAGATAGAATCCATCTCGATTTTACATCGCTGATTTCAGAAACTTGTAGTAATTATAACATACCTGCGGTTGTTCGCAGAGCCAGCAGAAGTCTGTTTGCCCTTCTAGTCTCACCTGTAAACAATAATTTAAATGATTAAAACAACATGATGAATTACAGGTTGCAGATATGAAACTATATGAAGGAAAAGAAAAGCAAAACACTGGTATTCACCCCTTCAGGTACATCCTCCCAGCACACCAACTCTTCACGTTTAACACACCCAACTACCTCTACACAACCTGTAACAAGGAACACAATTTTACAGCTAGTTATATCGGACTAGTTCAAAAAAAAAAAAAAAAAAGCCAATGTATCACAATAAGATCCTCATAAAAGCTTATCATGCAACAGTATAATAACTGGAAAAAAAAAAAATTTGTACGAAGTACTCAATCCTTAAAGCGTCTAATGAGTTGCCAAAGATTTGAGTTACAGTTTATTATTTCTAACTTTGGGATATCACTGAAGTCTCAAAAAACTAGAATTGAAAAGAATCTGCACATTAGCATAATCTGTGTCACTTCACCAAATGATATTATGTACATTGAAATCACACGATCAAATCAATATTTAAAATTATCAATTTATGGAAGGAATAAGACCACAATGAAAACACATTTTCAAGCACAACAATAAACAGTTAATTTGCATTAGCAAATAAGCTAAGCAATTAACCAAAACTTCATAGCCAAAAAATTATAATATAAAAATTGAGTTACAACATAACTAAAGATAAACTATTACGCCACACAAGTTCTTAAGTCGCTTTGCAGGCACTTGTACCTCAATAATTAGCAATATAGTCGAAGGCATTTCAGGCACACGCCCAAGCATTTTGGGCCACCGCGCCTCATCTAGACCCCAGGTGAGGCATTATGCCCGACTGTGGACCTAGGCACAACTACCACCTGGTGCCTGGGTACACCCAGGTGCCACCTACGTAATGTTGTGAGGTACCTTACACATAAGGATGCCTCAATAAGGAATGCTCTTTTTGGGATTTTGCACCTTTAAGGGTGGAAAGGCATCTTATTTTGACCCACTTGTTTTCCAAAAAAGACACCCTAAAAAAGGATCCATATTTCAATAGTGCTCATGGAAACAATATTTGCCTAATCATTACCTTTTCTTTTATTTTCCCTCGGAATACATGTATCCAAACATGGCCTTAATGTTTTAAGCACAACGTTAGACTTGTTAAAAGCGATTTCAGTTTCCAATTGTGCCATTGAATAGATAAAAGACGAATTGGTGATTTTAGGGGAAATGGAATATTTGGATATATTGAAACTTCAACTTTTTACGGTTTGTAAACTTTAGGGACTCTAGCAAAACTATGATTTTGTGTTGGGGCATTTGGGGGAGTTGGGGATTTTGGAATTTTAGGGTCGGGCTTTTGGGAAATTCGAATTTTAGGTTTGCAACTGAGAGAGTTCATGGAAAACTGAGGATATGAGTTTTTTAGCTAAGAATAATTGTAGATTGTATGAAATTAGGGCTTCTATATTTGGGAAACTGGAGGAATTTGCAATTCTAGGTTTTGTGGATTCATTGGAGTGTTGAGTAGATGCAAGTTTTGAAATTGGGGTCTAACTATCACTATTAAAATACGTAATATCACTACAATTGGTTTTATTTCAATTTTAAAATTAGTTTTGAAGTTAAGAATAATAAATCGAAAAATAGCATATCTTCAATATAAAATAAACGTAAAAATGCACCTAATATCTCCAGGCATGAGCCTAGTTGATGCAGGACAACTAACCACTTGCTCTAAAAGCTCGAACTGATAGAGCGTGGCGAATCAATCCCTTTATCTCATAGCTCAGGCCCCACTTCACATGGGTCAGGTCCTCGGTGTCAGGTCCTCGGCCAAACCCCCCTTGTGGGCCCTACATGACATGGGTCTCGCCTCACACGGACCGTCCATCCTGAGTGTGCTCCCACATCCCACAGGCCACCCCACTCGAGCCCGGTGTGAAAACGCCCCTACATTAATCACTCCCGGTGAAGAATCTCAAACACGAGACCTCCCGCTCTAATACCACTTTGACATAAGACAACCAACCACTTGCTCTAAAAGGTCGAACTGATAAAGCATGGTGAATCAATCCTTTTATCCCATAGCCCAAGCCCCACTTCACATGGGTCAAGTCCTTGGTTGAACCCCCCCTCATGGGTCCCGCATCACATGGGTCTCGCCTCTCATGAATCACCCGCCTCACACGGGCCACCCACACCGAGTGTGCCCCCTGCATCCCATAGGCCACCCCACTCAAGCCCGGTGTAACAATACCCTTGCATTACTAGTGAACCTAGGGGTTTCTAGCATTTTCAAGGCAATTGCGCCTAGTGTGTGCTAGCACCTTTAACTCCATTGATAATTAGGCAAAGTGATGGTTCGCCAACTTGAGCACTAACACAAATTATCCTCACTAAAAAAACCCATGACCATTTCAAAGTGAAACACAATTCACCTCTTTGATCATTTTTGGTCTCGTAGCTCCTTTCAATGTCCTACAAACCAGTCCTATTCCACCAATTAATATTTTTTTATGAAAGGCAAAATCTTATTGAAAAGATATGGAAAAAAAAATTTGCAATAGTGATAAGACCAAGATCAATGCACCCAAAAAAAAAAAAAAAACTGCAAACACAAAGAAACAGATTCCGTGCAATGCAGATGACACCGTTGCACTCCCCATCTATCCGCAATCAAAATCTCCTCCAAAAGAACACCCTCAATTTATCTGCCTCTGAGTTTGTTAACTGGTGCATGTGGGAGAAAGATGCACAAATAGTCAATATAAGTACGAAGCTTCCTCAATGATGTCTGCAATATTCCAAGGAAAATGGCGCTCTTTAATCCATCCAGTTGTATTTAGCAACTAATTTTAGACCTTGAAGAAGGGTTGTTGCTTCGGCAAAATTGGAATCTAGGACAACCAAAGAACCCAACTACAACACAGTATCACCCCAGATATTTCTAACTAAGCCACCAATCCCGACAGGACCTAAGCTCCCTATGGAGTTCCCATCGACATTGAGTTTGAAAAAGCCAACAGGGGGGGCCACGCCACTTTTTCTATGATTTTCGCCTACTCCTTGCCACACATCTCAACCTACTTCAACTGTGGTTGGTGGATAGGATAACCTCTTAGCAGCTTGTCTTGCTTACATCATTCTGCAAGTAGCCTAAAAATTTTCTTTGAAGTAGCGCCACTAAACAGCCTTTTCCTTTAAAGATCCTGTTACTTCTTTCCAGCCATAAGCACCACAGGGATGTTTTGATGAGTGAAATCCACAAAAGCCACCCAATAGGACCCCAACCTTCGGACCACCACCTAGCAAAAAAAAAAAAAAAAAAACGAACCCAGATTTGTCCGGAAAGGAAAAGCAAAGAATGTGGTTGAAACAGTGTTAGACTCTCTTCCACTACAATGCACGTCAAACACCCATTGGGCAAGGCTATGCCCCTGCCCTAAACATGATCACCAATGTTAGAACCTTGTTTGAATAGGTCGTCCAAAAAAGCACAATGATCTTTAGAGAAGCCCCACCTGACTAGACAACAGCTCCCCAATCTGAAGCTGACCTGAAAATTGCCTAAAAGGCCATGTAGAAGGAGCGGACTGAGAATCTACAATCGGCTTCAAGCTCCCATATCCAGGGGTCAACTCCAGACCTACCAAATGTAGACCTCTTCCAAGATGCTCAACATCTGAGATAACAATTTCCTCATTTTGAGATTATGTCTGAAGGACAAACCCCTGGGCAGTTTGCCAGCAACCCGTTGAAAGAAACTAGCAATAAAAGCGCCTCTTTTAAGAGAAATACCGAATGGCAGTTCAAAGAGAATTCAAAATGGCAAATTGGGACAAACGTGTTCCTCCCAAAACCGCACTTTATCCCTACCTCGACCTCGAATCTGGTGTGCTTAGAGAATTCACAGTAGGCTGGTGAAATAGCTCTTCAACTAGCAGACCCCTTCCTGCTATAAACTTGCTTAACATCCCAACCATTCTCCAATGCACCATATTTGCAACAGGACCTCATCATTGTCAATCATCCACCACCTTTTAACAAGCAACGCTAAATTAACATGCCGAATGAATCTTATGCCTAATCCACCAAGATTGGTGGATTGCACACATCCTTTCATGCCACCAGATGATATCCATGGTTGTTCCCCTTATCTTTCCAAAGAAATCTCTTCTTAGCGACTACTTTAGATGAGCATATGATGGAGAGAGAAGATATATTGGATATTCACTATGACTGCTTTGATTCACCAAGTGATATTTCCCTTTCTTCTTTCTTTCTTTTTTTCTTCTTCCATTCCTTGTCATAAGAAATCGTGCTGAAGTCTTTCCAACCTACCTATGACATTGACGGTGTATTTAAACAATGACACATCATATACCAACATGTTGGAAGGCACTTTAATTGATGTCATTTGCCATCGTACAATAGATGCTTATCCAAATAATTTCCTGTCTATGTGTTCAATTACCAGGTCCCATAGCCTTTTAGGAGGTTTTCGCATAGAGATGGGAAATCCCAAATAAGATGAAGCAAAGGCGCCTACATGGCAACCTAAGACCGCTCTAAGCTCCTCCATGTTCCTATCCTCAAAATTGATGGAACTTTGTCAGGCTTATTTTAGTCTATGTAACTTGCTCAATAAGCAAGGTTTCTATTAATAATAACTTTTAGTCTATGTTTAGTAATTTAAGTTGATAGGGGTGCCCCATTATATACTGAATATAACTACTCATGTATCAGAGATACAAATGGTCTTTTCTCCAGAAATTCATAAGTATGTGATTTTCCATGTTCCCCTTTAAAATGTCACCATTTGTAATTGTCGACTGTAGCATGTTCTCCTGCAAACCATGCTTGATAAACCACCAAAACAATTTTCACAGTCATGTTAGGTAAACAATCATTAATAACCGTAAAGCCATAAATGGCAGACTGAGAAATTGATGCAGGAAATGATTAAAGAAACAGATGCAAAAAAACATCTCATTATATAATATTTGTTATAGTAGTTACGCAAATGCATGAAACAAACACCAGAAAATGGAAGCAAATAACGTAGGTACCATATTTCCCAACAAAGAAGTAAATGCCTTTGCAAGATGGCAATAACTTTCGTGATGGAACCACAAAGGCAGATCACGCAATAACCATCAACTATTGTAGAAATACTAGAAAGAAATCAGTTACTGACGTATCCTGCTACTATTGGTGAAGGAAAACCCTCTAAATTCAGGAAAAGGAATGCCGATTATCATGTTTTAAATATGTAGATGTTAAATTCTACTTCTACATTTCACAATCCCATGAACTTTTCTAGAGTAATTAAAGTTTTTTCCTAATAACGATAAGGGGAAGTCTTACCCATCGACAGTATTAAGCTTTGGAAATAAGCTTCAAATCATAAAGAAATGGGATAACACTATACAAACACCAACTTCATTTGTTATTTTAATCATAGTAAGCAGATGCCATTGCATAAAGCTTGAATGATATATAATTATGATCGCAAAAGCGAACAAAATGTGAACAGAAGGGAAGGGAATGACTGCCAAACACGTGAATCACAATAGATCATTGCCATTGTAGTACTTTTCATTAAATCAATTTCAATGCAAAACAGATATGAAGATTTAAAGCTCAAAACACTAAAAGATCTCGTTTTAAATACCTAAAAGTCGTGAAACTGGGTAATGTTCTGGAAACTTCAGATCTGTAACCCCATTTACAGCATAGATTTCTCTGTAGAAGTCCTCCATTGCCTTAATTGTATCTTGATCAGGAACTTTCCCAGCAGCATGAATCCAAAGACGACCTTCAAAAGACAAATCCATACTCAAGAATGCACATGCATCATATAGATAAATATCTCAAGGCAATGCTATAACGTGAAAAAGTTGGACAATTTCACAGTATCTAATATAAGAAGATAGAGGGAGGTGGCACATGCATCATATAATAATAATAATAAAGTCATTTTTATGTGATTTGCAGATTTTGGTAGGATTTACTGCCCCATGAATAGATTACTACCTAAAAGCCAAACAGAATAGCATGTAAACAGTTTACATCAGAAACACTTTTTGGGGGTAAATTGTTTCCAACTTAAAACTTTAAAGCATCCACACAACCCCAAATCAACACCTGAGATTGGCTCGATATGGACTAGGGATAGAAGCCCATCCATAGCCCAAGAGAATTGCCTGATGAAAAAGGGAACTGATCAGCTACAGCCAACTGCATGGTTTGCAGGCTGTCTAGGAGATCCGAACCACGCAAACGATGGACCCCACATGAAGATCACCCAACACAAAAATCAGGCCCATCTATTAATCAGGAAAGCCACACTCCCAGGTGTGGCCCATAGCCTGGTTTTCTCGATGAGCGATCTTCATGACCAGGCCCACCGTTTGCATGGTACAGGCGTCCTGTACAAGTGGGAGAGATACGATTGCATGACAAGTTACCATGAAGCTACATGTACATAATCAGTTCAAACTACCTTCAAATTTCAATGGTGAAAGGTTAATTATAGCTGAGAAATTGAGAAATATAAGTATTCAAAAACGAAAAAAAAAAAATCAGAATTCTAGGGTCGAAAACAAACCTCTGATTGGGGCGGGCCATGATCTACCCTCGATGCGCTTTATGCCGTACACGAGAAGCGATGCCCATGGCTGATGCATGGTCAGGCATGGGTTTGTCAGATTCCCTCCTCTCATTCTCCCACTCATCTCTCTCTCTCTCTCTCTCTCTCTCAAAAGTCTTTTTGGTATTCGACGATTTCAGGGATTAGACGACCGAGTTTAAATAGGGTATCTTGAGAAGTGTATCATATGTATGTATTGGATATGGATTACCTGCCAAAGCATTTCGCGGAAAGTTCCTCTGCGGAAACCTAGGTGGGGCCCACCGTCACGTTTTTTGAGAAATCTAACCTAGGTGGGGCCACCGAGAGGTTTTTGAGAAATCTACCCCGTCCATCCGTTTTGAGAGCTCATTTTAGTACTAAAAACTAAAAATTAGCAATATCCAAACTCAAGTGGGCCGAAAACGTGAGTATTGAACGTCCACAGTTGAAATATTTGCGGGTCTACAGAAGTTTTGAATCGGGCTAATATTTGTGTTTTCAGTTCATCTCAGTAGGAAGGACATTATAAACGGTACAGATGACATGTAAACATTACTTTCGATCTGAATAAGGTTTCAACGGTAAGAATTTTCTTATCCACGTTTTCCTTTACTGCGGCCCACTTGAGTCTTGGATACGGCTCAATTTTTTGTTTTATGTCCTAAAATGACCTCAAAAAACGGATGATCAGAGTGGATTTCTCACAAACATCACTGACACCGCACATAGGTTTTCAGCGCAAAACTTCTTGGGAGATGATTCCGCAGGAGATACTCTTTCTAACTAAAAATTCAGGCAATTTTGCCCTTCAGGGTGGGCCACAACTTACAAAGGAAATTAAACCGTTTTAAGATTTTTTTTGTGATCCCGCTAGAAGTTCCCGTGGTAGAAAGCAATGTGAGGCCCAAAGAGATTCCTGTGACAAATCCACTCCGTCCATTAGTTTCAAAAGACTACAGTTGGACAAAAGTTCAAAAATAGGCATATCCAAAAATCAGGTGGGCCACACCATAGGAAAGAGCAGGGATTAAATGCTTACCATTGGAAACTTTACAGGGGCACAAAAGTTTTGTATTAGGATGATAACTGTACCTACGGTTAATCTGAGCGGCAATAACCATATGAAGGGTTTGGATAGCATATAAAAATCACGGTCGGCTCTAATAAGGTTTCAACCGTTGATGTCTCCAATCTAACTGTGTGCTATGGTGTATCTCACATGAGAATTGGATTGAGCCGATTTTTTCACGGACGCGGATTCCGTGCTAAAGCCTTTTCCACGAATCTCTGCGCTAGGATGTTAGGTGGGGCCACGTTGATATTTGTGTGAAATCCACACAGTTCATATGCTGTGGGAGCTCGTTTTAGGACAATCAAACAGAAATGGGGTGGATTAAGACTCACGTGGTCCCCACGAGAGGGAAACCAGGAGAGAGTTTCTCACCGTTGAAACCTTTGAATCTACCTTGATATTTACCATCTAAACCATTTATAAGGTCATTCCCACCGGGATGAAGTAAAAACATGAAAAACTTCACCTGACATGAAACCTCGTGGGCATATAAATGTTTCAAAAGGTGGTAGTTAAATCTACAATATTTCGTCTCCCTCGGTTCACTTGAGTCTTTGATTCATCTCATTATTGGTATCATATCTTAAAATGAGCTCCTACAATAGATTTCTCACAAACATCACTGTAGACCCCACGTAGCATCCCAGCGTTGGAACTTCCTTGGCAGGAAATCCGGATCGTCTCCTACCTAATGTAGCCTTGCAAAACTTATGAACGGGATTTATCACGGGAATCTCTTTAGGTCCACGCAGCTTACTAAGACAGAAACTTCCTCTGTGGCCGCACTGGCAAGTCCCTTCCCACGAACCACCTATCAGGTAAAATGATCAGATTTCTATATCCGAACGTCTAAATAGTTTTCCTGACCGTATGTAAAGTTCAGATGTCACATGCGTATCTTATTGTGATACATACCCGCGATGTGGATGTGTACAGCCGCTCTACACGCATGTGTCAAATCAGCTAAAAGGTGCACTGATAGCGGTACACAACACCGCGGGACTCCCATTGATGTTTTTTTTGAACGCGGATTAGCAACTGACAGGTTGAATAGCCACACCTGCTGCTGAAGAGACGTCACTAAGTTTTATAAGGCCTACCATGAATATACCTTACTCATTCTTTATCTTGTGCCTTAAAATGATCTCTCCAAGTAAATGAAGAGTGTAGATACAACACATACATCATGGGTGAGCCCTACAAAACTTGGTGGCATCACTTTAGCAGCAAGTCTTGCTACTCAAGTTGTCTATCTAATCCGCGTCCATAACTTTTATGTTATCTCATGTGGACCGTACCATAAGAAACCGTGGTGAATGGCTGCCCTACCATTAAAAACTTAAAGCTTTCATAGTGTTTATTTACCATCTAATAAGTTGATACGGACATAAACGAAGAAAAAAAAAAACAAACAAACAAATTCAACTTGACCTATAACTTTTGTGGCTCATTAATGATGAATCAACACTGTAATTGAATGTCCTAAAGTGATTTTAAAAAATAAAACATATCAACAACATTGACACGTAATACACACATCAAGTGGGCCCTAAGGTAACCCTAGGGTAAGGGTGCACCGTCTTGAGTGAAGCTAGGTCTCAAGAAAAAAAAAAAAAAAACCCAAGCTAGGTCTCACCCAATCCACTCTCATTCATGTGGACGTTTGGGGATTGCCTATTAATATTGTCACGGCTTATTATTATATATGTGTTTTATTTACAAGGGTTGTCTATTTTCCCGGATCATCATAGGGCATAATTCATCTAAATCTCGCATGGACAACATTATAAGAAACGGTAATGATTAAGCGTCCATCATTAAAAACGTTTTGGGCCGCAAAAATTTTAGATAAAGCTCATATTAACCTAATCCATGGTTGAATGGCAAATAAACATTCAAGTGATCCTTAGAATATTTATAATAGTGAGCATTTAATAACTACTGTTTTTTGTGTGCGGTAGGTCTTCTAGAAATTAGGATATTAGCTCATGTCCTGATATGATATGGAAAAATAGGTGGAGGGCGGGATAAAACACATATCCCAGGGTAGCTCACCACGCAGCACTGTCGAGTAGCTGCAATCCTCATCCCTGAGGAGCGGAAACGTGTCAGGCATCCGAGTGTCGCTGCAATCCTCATCCCTGAGGAGGGGAAGCGTGTCAGACATCCGAGTGTACGGCATACGTGTCAGAGATGCGGGCCATCAGGCGAGTCCATGCACACACGTGCGTTGAATTAGGACCATTAGACTTTTCTCTAAAGGCCATTTTTCACATGCTGGTTTAATCCCCTCGTTGGCTGACCAACGTTGCTTTTGGCCCTCGTTGTGCTTGCAAAATACCTTGTCTGATGTATGGTTGGGATTTCCAATCGCATGTGATGCATGGACAGGAAGATTTTATTTGACCGTACAGGTGCGAGTGGGGGAGATTTGATCCGGCCGGTCAAATCGAATATATGCATTGGACCGGGATTCGAAAGTGACCCCTCCATTGCCGAGGTGGCCTGGTCGGTGATGATTTGTGCTCTGTGGGCCCACAATGACGTGTTTATTTCATCCAAAATATCAATCCATTTCGGGCGCCGATTAGACACTGACAAGGTAATCGCCACTGAAGTGGCGTCACTAAGCTCTCTGTAGACCCATCATAATGCATGTGTTGTATTCATACCACTCAACCATTTGATGTGATAGATCTAAAGTTCAAGTGGACCCACCATAGAAATCCATGGGATTAGTCACACCCACCGTCGAAACATTTATAAGGCTTACCATGATGTATTTTTTACATCCAACCTATTCATAAGTTAATATAGAGATAGATGAAGTAAACACATGTCACTGTCCCCACTGTTTTCTATGGTGGGGTCCACTCGAGCTTTAGATATAATTCATTATTTTTTTTCATGCCCTAAAAGGATCTCTCCAAATGGATGGACAGTATGGATACAATATATGCATTATAGTGGGGTCCACATAGCTTGGTGAAGTCAATTCAGTAGCCATTAGGCTATTAATCTGTATCTAATCTGCGCCCGTCCATTTTCGGCTCACATGGATTAACAATGTGAGTAGTGAGTTTGCCACTGAAGTGACGTCACCAAGTTATGTAGGGCCTACTTCAATATATGTAGTACATTTACATAGTATATCTATATGAAGAGATCAATTTAGGGCATTAGCCAAAGAATGAAGCTGATCCATAGCTCAAGTGGATCCCACCATAGAAACCACCGTTCAAAATTTCCTAGGGGCCACCTAAGTTTTTTATCAAAAAAATATTAGTGTTTTCCCTTCATCTATCTTTGCATTAACTTATGAACATGTTGGATCTCAAAAATATATCATGGTTGGCCCTAGGAATATTTCAACGATGGGTATATCATTGCCCCCACTATTTTCTATGGTGGGATCCACTTAAGCTTAAGATCTGACTTGTTCTTTGGACCATGCCATAAAACGTTCTCTTCAAATGGATGGGTGCGAATTAGATACTAACAAGGTTAGTAGCCAAATGGCTACTGAAGTGATGTCACCAAGCTCTATGGGCCCCACCATAATGCATGTATTGTATCCATATTGTCCATCCATTTGGAGAGATTGTTTGATGGCATGAAAAAAATAATGAGTTATATCCAAAGCTCAAGTAGACCCCACCATAGAAAATAGTGGGGATGGTGACATCCATCATTCAAAACTTCTTAGGAGCCACAAAAGTTTATGATCAAGCTTATATTTTTGTTTTTACTTCATCTATCTCTATATTAACTTATGAATAAGTTGGATCTAAAAAATACATCATGGTAGGCCCTATAAATGTTTCAATGGTGGGTGTGATTGATCCCATGGTTTTCTGTGGTGGGTCCACTTGAACTTTAGATCTATCTCATTCCTTTTCTGGTGTCATAAAACCATCTCTACAATAAGGTTAGATGGTATGGATATAACACACGCATCATGGTGAGGTCCACATAACTTGGTGACGTCACTTCAGTGGGGATTTGGCCACTGACCTTGTTAGTATCTAATCCATGCCCGGTATTAGTTTGTACATGTGGCATACATTAGTTCATATTAAAGAAGCTAAATTATTAAATTCATTTTGCTAAGTCAAGTTTATAAAATAAGATTGTTTGCACACTTACAACCTTTTATTATTGGACACTTCGTTTGTTGAAAGTGTACCAATGGATACGTTTCATTTTAACTGTTCAAGTAACTCTCCGCAAATGTAATGGATAATGAAACAAGGATAGATTTTGATTCATAATAAATATATGGTAGGAACTATGCTTTTAGACCAGCTTAGTTGACATTTTATATGCCTCTCAATTTATAAATAATTTCTAAGTGTGCCCACGTATCATTTATCATTCTTTGTTAGAATATTAGAGTTTTCAACAATATGGATGTGTGCGTGAAATATAAAGAAAGAGAGAGAGAGAGAGAGAGAGAGAGAGAGAGAGAGAGATTCTAGTCGTCTTACCGCTGCCATTTTCGGATCGATGTAAGAAGGAAGAGCTGAGATTTTCAAAGAGAACGATTAATGGGGGCCGATTAGAGAGTGAGAGGAATAGAAAGTTGTCAGGTTGGGCGTGTGTGATATATATATATATATATATATATATATATATATATATATAGAGAGAGAGAGAGAGAGAGAGAGAGAGAGAGAGAGAGAGAGAGAGAGAGAGAAGGAGAGGCATTCTTAAGTACTCTAACTAAGTTGGATTATACCTCATCATAGAAACTCATAATTAATTAGTGTTAATAAATGTAGAGGGAGAGAAGTAAAGGGGTCCTCAGCTTAAGGAGATTGTAGCACGGTGTATATATGAAATCCACCCCAACCACCATATGCATCACTTCGTGTTAGGCCCAGGATCAAAAAATCAACTTCGTTTGTGATTGAGTTGGACCACGCAACAAGAAACAATGTACATGTCAAAGCTCACCCTTTAAACTATTTCCCTTAGTCCATCCCACCTAAGTCACTAATGAGCCTAATTTTTGGGCTCGAACACTATGTTTTAGTGTGATATCCATTGGTTGGAGTGGAATCAATATAATAACCACGGTGGGCCCTGTAAAAATCAAGGGCAGGCGTCTCTCTCCCAAGTGTTTCCATTGTTGTGGTCCAGTTGAATCACATGTCAAACTAATTTTTTAGATTTGGGCCTAAAATTGGATTAAACATCTACTGGTCAGTATGGATCTCACATAGACATGATGGTAGATACCATAAAAAATAAAGGTTAGAGGAAAAGCTATTTATTCCCTCAAAAAGTAGTTTTTTTTAGTATAACCTATTAGACCAGAAGTTATCATACAACCACATGATAACTTTCAAAGTATTAAGTACATGTGACATCCAACCTTTCTAGTAAGTTGGCCCCACCATGAGGATGACCTAGTGCAGTGTTCAATCCTATTTATGCATCGATTGGGTCAAGGCATATAAAATGACGTCTAGACATTGGTAAATAGCAAAACACAAGTATGGTTCACTCAATGAATGGTTATTATTGAATTTTTCAAAAGATGATAATCATGATGGGATGAATCTATTATTTGAGTTGAATGTTGCATATACAAGAAAGGTTGAAAGTTATCTCTATCGAACATTAACCTATAATCCAACTAGTTGGACCTTAGACCTCATTTCTTTTAGGAAATTTTACGGATGCCCTCCATTAATTTTTATCTAGGTCCACCATGATGTGTATGTCCGATCCATACTGACCATTAATTAGATGTCTAATCATATTTTACACCTAGATAATAAAAATAAATAAATAAACAGTTAATAACTTGTGATTCAAGTGGGCGACAAAAATGAAAATGATTGAGAGAGAGATGTCCACCCTTGATTTTTGTAGGGCGCACTGTGATTATTATATTAAATACACTCCAACTATTGGATGCCATGCTAAAACATAATGTTGGGGTCCAAAAATCAAGCTCATTAGTGATTCTGGTGAGCCACACCATGGGAAATAAGAGCTAGCATGAGTTTTGAAATATACATTATTTCTAATTGTGTAGTCCACTTTAATCACAGATAAAGTTAGTTCTTTGTCTCGGGCTAACATGGAATGACGCACGTAATAGTCAAGGTGGATTGCACATAAAAACCGTGGTGAGGTACACCTAAGCTAAGGATCCATTCTCTGCCTCTGCATTTATTAACAGTAATTAATCATGAGTTTCTATGTTAGTTCGACTTGAGGTATGGTCCAACCAATTAGACATGAGAGTGTACATATATATATATAAAGCTTTTACTCAATCAAAATAAAGGTGGGGCCATGGTTCATAATACTTGAATGTTAAATTATGTTGTGTTTCTCATTTATACCGCTATTTATAGGCTAAGAAATAAAAGGTTATGATCGACTAGGATATTAATGTCGAAGTCAATACCCTAGAAAATCGCCCATGCCCTAATCCACTAGCCGTGTGGATGTGATTGGGTGAATCTTAGTTGTTGATCATGGTGACCATGGGTCATAAATTAGACATGCAATATGTCTTAGATAGATTTAGTGTTGATCTCATCTTGTATTTATTAAGTTCGTTGAGGAGTGATATCTCTGGTAGTTATTGGGAACTTAGATCAAGCATAAAAATCATTAACTTAGGAGAGTCATTGTAACATCTTGGATTTTTGCTATTTTAGATTGTCAAAAATTCTTAAAATTTTATTTTATTTTTATATCTAGCCCATGTTGTCACTTACTGACCCTTGACGCTTGAAGTGAGCCTATACGCGACTGGTACTGATAAAGAACCGTACAAATAAAATTGATTAACCGTAGAAAACCAATGAATCCGATTGATTACTTAAACATCGAATTTAGCCCCATGATTTGTTCGCATAGAGCCTAAATCTAACCAACCTATCACTGACCAAATAATCCTTTTTTGCTAATTTCGAATAGGGCACACTATGAACTTAGTTAATTTAGACCCTAACAACTGCGCCCAAGAAATCTCCATACCCAATTCATTCGAAAAATGCCCCGATTATCTGAACAAGCTCTAGAACGCTCGTTAGCGAGCCACTAGTTCCGAAATTATAGAATAATGTTCGTCTCACTGGGTTTGTAGTCCATTGCAGATGGAGGGCCCAAACGACGCTTTAAAATGGACAACTTAGACTGCCAAGTCGACACTTGTGAGACGCGACTCTCTAAGATAAAAACCTGAAATTAAAACAATTGCCCCCCCCCCCCCCTTAGGGCAACAAATTACGATTTGCCAACCGTTAGACTTTATTCAAACTCACGCCATAAATCAGAGATATTTCCCTGCTCCTTCCCACCAAACCAGACCCCTGATCGAGTAACAGCGACCGTTGATAGCAAATCGGATTCCTACGATCAATTGTCACATCCGTTTGCCACCAAACTTGGGATAGCCCCTCATCAAACTATGGGACACCTATCTCATGGCATAGATGGGCCAGGGGGCCACTAGGACAACCCCAAAGATCAAAAATATACCCATCAAGGATATAAACATTAGGACCAGCCTTTCCAGGGCCAAATGAGCTAATTTCTAGGCTTTATAAACCCAAAAACCTCTCTCCCTCACTCCCATATGAAATTTTTAGCAAAGGGAGAGATAAGAAATAGTAGAGAGGGAGTGTAGACAAGGAAGGGGCCCAAGGGAGCTGAAATCTTGAGAAATCTCCCTCTCCTACCACAACCACTCGCCGAGGATCGTGACTCCACCACCATAGAAGCAGTTTGTCGTCGATTGTGAAGTAATCACCCAAACTCTCCTTAGATTTTAGTATATTAGGCCACTTGCATGTGTCCTAACATGCAAATTCAATTGGCACAGGGCCCTGACGCCCTTAGAGCAGCTCCACAAGCCATCAAACGACCCTAGGTGCGGACCATTACCTTTAGGTGACCGTTTATTAAATGTAAGATGAATTTTAGTGATTGTGGTTGTTAATTTACTTTGCATGTCACTTACGTGGAGTAAAATTGAAGAATTGAAGTTTGGGCATGGATAATTTCTAGACAGGGAAGAAATGTTGGTCCCCAATCACCCCAATACTTGCATTATCTGATTTTTCTGTCAATTATGGAATTATAAGTATGATACCCCCAAATTTTTGGATTCAATAAGAAGAATCTTGCTGCATGTTCCCCCATATTCATGAATTGTGTAGATTAACTGCTAAATTTACTCCACGCATGTTTAATTTCCTCTGAAATTAGTCATTGTACTCAACTCTCCTATGATTTTGAGTAACTTAGGATTCGTGTGAATGTTTATCTAGAATTACATTGGATGTTGTAAATCCATACTCATTGTGCTAATAATGGCTATGATTTACCTTTATGCATGTCTAATTCTCTCACAACTACAAGTAGATCGACTTCTACTTTAAATTAATTCACTATTAAACTGCCCCCTTTCCGGATCAGCCAGTAATTTCACACTATTAAACTGCCCCCTTTCCGGATCAGCCAGCAATTTCAGAACCCACATGGGCAGCCCCTCTGATAGGCCCACCCAAGGGCAAATTTGACCCAATTAGTCGAATTATGGATAGTCGGCAGTAGTCAGACTACTTGAGATGTTGCTCCCAATGTCGTATGATTCGTAGTTCGTCTGGATGGGACAAATTAGCTCACCAGCTGGTCATCCACGTACCTTAACCACGTATGCACACACTTGTCTGAATCTGAAGCATCTCATACCATTGAGAGGTCACTATTAACTGTTAATGATACGATCCCCAAGACTCATGAGTCGGGCATGGTGGTATGGGACACCGTGTCCGAGCTGTCGTCCTACGCTGGGGTGGCAAGCCTCCCCATAGTGATCGGTGAGTTACTAAGACTCAGGAGTCGGGCATGGTGGTATGGGACACTGTGTCCATGCTATCAGCTTACGCTGGGGTGACGAGCCTCCCCATAATAACCAGTGAGCATAGGAAGTGATAGTCCTTATTCGAACAGCCCCCGTCAAATTACTCAACCGATGGTTCCGTGCCAGATTTCCGTTCGAACGACCCGGGTAAGAATGGAATTGGGCAACAAGTCATTCCTTATGGTGATTGGTTATGTAACAAGCCCACACCTCGGAACTGAGTGATCATACTCGGTGTTTGGGTGACGACCCATACCGAGTTAATCCTCAAACCTTTAGGTATCATGCCTTACCTTTGGAATTATTGATTTATGAGATAAATGTATGATACCTAAATTTGAATCAAGGATCGCAGGCTCAGAGCCGCTACAGACGCCTTGGGCTAAGTGATCTGGATAAGGCCATTGATTAAATGGAGGTGTTTCAACTTCTCCAATCTTGTTAGATGAATGGACTTAATTAAATACTCGGCTAACATGAATATTCATGCATTGCATTAGTTAGGTTGGTGACTCAGCAGTCGAGGTTGCATTGAGGGAGTGTTTGTCATTTACGATTGTAAAACAGAGTCGCTTGAGAGAGTGTTGTATGGCGAGGGCATGCATCATATCATGAAACCATGCATATGCATTAATAAGAGTACTTAGGATTCTATGAATGATTTTTTTCACTAACTTTGTCTATGTATTTGATAATATGTGTAACTTATTGATAATGCATTCATTGAGTTGATCACTCACTACCACTCTGGAACGGTGTTCAACAAGACCCTTCTTTAGATGCAGGTATCACAGAGTCTAACATGTTAGATGGGGCAGGCATAGACGAGGAGGAGGAGCTTTCCTATTTTCAGCTTTTGGGTGGATCCCCATAGACCGCCTTAAGATTAGCGACAGGCCTTAGGGCGAGGGGACAGTTGCATATCATCTTAGGTTTTATATATATATATATATATATATATATATATATATATATATATATATATATATATATATATATATATATATGTATGTATGTATGTATGTATGTATATATATTTTCCTGGGGTGTCGCCTCGTACATCCTGTATAACATTTCTTTTTATTGAACACACACCTACTTAGTCGTACTTTATTTTAGCAACTTAGTAGTGGTTTATGCTTCATGATCCATTTGATCCCCCTATTGTTCATTTTTTAAATTGATTATAAATGGAAATTGTTAATTCTTAAGACATAAGTGACACTCAGGAATTTGGGAGTCGAGTATCACTCGGCCCCCGAAATCCGGGGTGTTGCAGTCATGGTCCACAAATCTTAGTATCTTATTAGACCATGACTGTCACAGGTGCATGGGAAACACCTATGGACATCAACTCATGAGATGTAAGATCATCTTGTGTAAGGGGACTAACTTGGGTTAGGATAGATAGTCTCCACCATCAGGAGTTGACTTAGTGTCGGTTTAAACTTTGCCATTATCCTCCACAAGAGTGTGAGTGTGCCCATCACCAAAGAATACATATTTGGACCTTTGATCACTCACATTAGTGGATAGAAATCGAATCAACAGTCTAGGGGCCCATTAGCTTGGATTGTGATCGTGAGATCATGACTTGATAATGCATAAAAAAAATATTTTAATCATTAGACTTAAGGATATGTAAGGGTCACGATCTTGACTTATTGATTTTAGCTCTTCTTATAAGGTTCATACATGCGCCAATAAAGTGGACATAACTGGGCACTTCCATAAAGAGTTATTGATTCCTAAATGGGACAAAATGAGATCTACTAATTTGCCTAAGACATGTTTATGGCTTTGATCAACATCGATCAAGAATTCATCAAGTGGTTTTTTTGCTTGGGCTAATACTATAAATGTTTTAATCAGTTTTTCAAAGGTTGTTAACCATTGAAGTTTTGTTTTAACTATTAAAATTGCTTTGATCGCACTTGATGATAACCTGGTAGCCTAGAACTGATGGTCCGCTTTCGATTGGCATGAGACGTGATCGTTAGTGGATACATTGTGGCAATGGAGGTATTGAATCATGAGTATATGTATGGATGAGGCAGATTAACAAGCTTTATTCACAATAGGTTGCATTAAAGTCCGTAGGGTGGTGGAGCATCATATCAAGTGCACCCCTTAAATCCTAACCCCTCCTTATTTATATAATTTTATCCCAAATAAGAGGTAGAGTTAGCCATGGATGTCCCCACCCCTTGGGACGTGTGAGTGTGAGGAAAATGAGAGAGTTTGAGAGAGAGAGCGGAAATCCTTTCCACCATCTTCTATTATCCCCACATATAGTTTACTTTATAGATAGTACACATCTTCTATTGCACCTACCAAAAAGTTAGATGTTGGGCTATCTTGATTCTCTAGTACTAGGATAGATTAATGAGAGACTCATTGGTTTAGGAGATCAGTATCACAGACATCTCTACATGCACATCATAGACAAGTATGATCTCCAACATTTATATATATTATTATATTATAGAAATTTGATGTTACTATAAATAAAAAATCTTGGGATGAGTCGACCCATGATTAAATTGTGTGCTATATTTTGTTGCATTTGTATATTAGGGACCCAACAATTATCGAGTTGTAATCCATCCACTATTAGAAAAGAAAGGTCAATTTCACAGATTGCTAGAAGATGAGCCTCACTCGTACATGGCCTCATTGATCATGCAATTCTACTTATACTCTATTTGAGAATGTATTTGAGTGATAATTGGCTACACTTGCTTAAGTCATGGTGTCCCATTCACCTAACTTGACTTGCTTGAGATAAGAATGGAGTGGACAGTAAGTCCTAAAATTGAATATGAAATCTAATCAGCATTGCTTGTGAGGCCTAGCAGCACATGTATTAGAATAGCACACATGCATTATGCGTCATGCTTTAGGCAAGGCTCATAAATCAAGCGGATCTATTGATTAAATAAGCTACACTAATTTATGTCCCTATGATCACTATGGATTTAGGATGACTCGAACTAAAACACTTTATTCAAAAAAAAAACTTTTTGGTAAAATTTATTAAAGGAGTTGGTAGGTTTTGACTATTTAAAAAAAGTTTAATAATTTTTTTCCTCCAACAGGCACAAAAAATAGTACTATTACTAGTAATAGTTTGTACCAATAACTAATATAATGTCCATGATTTTAGCCAACTTTTTCATTCAACAAGCTTAATTTTCAGGGAAAGCCCTTCCCTTATAACGACAATTACTATGAATGGGTTTGGATCTTGTACACAACTGTATAATTTGTGAAAAATATAAAGGATAATTTCTTCAATAATTATATTAATGTTATACATATTAAAATCGTTTTATAGTAACAACCAAATAAGCACTTCGCAAATAAACAAAATCAATTGTTTACTTATTTATTTATAATTATTTCATATATTTCACTTCAATGTATCTATTTTGTATTTATTCTAAACATTTACTAATAAATATGGCGCATGCAATTATCTTCGACATAAGAAAGATATGAGATAAAAAAGAAATAAAAAAGTAATTTTATACCATACCACTAACATTCTTGTGAGATATATCTAAATAACAACCATTAAATTTAGTTATGTGGGAATGATTTGAACTATTCATATGATGAGCCTTACGAAGTATTATGTAAAAGAAAATTTTAAATTGGATTAATTCAACCCTTTGATCACTTGTCCATTTTATTGTAAATATGATTATCACTTTAAACAATATTTTATAAACAATTTATGGTGGTGGAAGATCCCACACATACCTAGTGTAAGCAAAATAAATCCATACAAGAAATAAAGAAACTAGGCATATAGATTTATGTGACTTGATAATATTATTTACATCCATAAGGCAGCAAACAGAGATTTATTTTTCAATAAATTATGAGAAATCACATAAAATAGAAGATTTTTCCTCTCACCCCCACTGAGATATTTTTCATATCCTAAAACACATAGTATTTCCATTCATAAATAATACATTTCAAAAAAACTTATTTACTTAATCCTCATGAAACTGAGATTCGTAAATAAGAAAAGACGGGAGAAAATAATTTTCAATTAGAAAATTCTCCAAACACAACATTCCATTTTTTTTAATTAATTTTTTTTCATATTATAAAAAATACTTCTAAAAAAGCTGTCCGATTGTCACCAACTAACAAGCAACAAGAAGCTTGATAGAAGTCTTACACCAAACAAACTTCTCTATAGTGGTAAGCTTTATTAATATATTTACTATGTTGTTATTTCTATAAATCTTTTTTTTTCAATTAGATATGTTCATCTTCCACCGTATCACAAAGAAAGTAATATTACATGTTAATATGCTTCGTTCGAGCATGAAATATTGGATTTTTAGCTATGGGCTCATTTGGCATCTTTACTCTAATCTAATAAGAGCTTTCCAAATAAGAGCTAGTCCAATAAGTTCTTTTTATTCTAACTCTTGTTTTAAATAAGCTCATCCGGTAAAATCAAGTTTTCAAAACCAATAAAAGCTCTTATAAGAAATAAGCACGTTTAGTAAAACATTCAAATATGATTTTTTTTTTTTTTAAGGGATAGTTGATGTCATTTTTAAAGATTATAAAACTCTATCATATCAATGTCCACTACCCACCATGTAGAATCCACATTTGATGTGTCCATCATGTGGGCCCCACCTTCGAATCGAGTTGTCCATCAAGTGGGGCTCACTTTTGATGTCTACCATCCATCGTATGTGGCACATGTTTTATGTGGATCATCCATCATGTCGGGCCACTTTAAATATGGGTCGCTCATCATTCAATACCTTAGATGTGGCTCGTCCATTAGGTGGGGCCCACTTAATACGAATTGTCAACCACAGGGGGGCATCCATCACATGTGGCCCACTCCGTCCATTATGTGGGCCACCTTGATGTGGACCAATCATTATGTGGGCTCCCCCTTTCAATATTGATTGTTCATCATATGGGCCCACCTTTGATGTCAACCATCCATCATGTGGGCACATCTTTGATGCCTATCATCCATTATGTGGGTCCCACCTTTGATGTGGACCGTTGATAATGGGGGCCCCACTTAACATGGATGGTCTATCATGCTCGACCCACCTTGATGTGGACCATTCATCATGTGGGAGGCACCTTAAATATGGGCTCACCTTTGATGTCAACCGTCCATCATGTGGGCCCATCTTTGATGTCTACCATTCATTATATGACTCCCACCTTTGATGTGGAATGTCCATAAAGTGGGGACCATTTAATGTTTATAGTCCATCATGTAGGGCCCACCTTAATGTGGACCATTCATCATGTGGGGGCACCTTCAATGTGGATCGTTCATCATGCAGGCTCACCAATTTGATGTCCACAATCCATCATGTGTGTCCCACCTTTTCTATAGATCGTCCATCATGTGGGGCCCACTTGATGTAGATAGTCCATCATGCATGGCCACCTTTGATGTTCACCATCCATCATATGGGACCCACTTTTGATGTTCACCATCCATCATGTGGATCCCAACTTTGTTGTTGACCATCCATCATGTCATATGGGTCCCTACCTTCAATATGGGTCATTCATCATGTGGGCCCACCTTTGATGTCAACCTTCTATCGTGTGGTCCCACCTTCAATGTCCACCATCCATTATATGGGTCCCATCTTTGATGTGGGTTATCTATCATGTGGGGCATCCATCAGGTGGGGCCCATCTTTGATGTGATCATGCATTATATGAGCCCACCTTGATGGGGACCATTCATCATGTGAAGCCTCACCTTCAATATGGGTTGCTTATCATGTGGGTTTTATTAGTGCACTAATTTATGTACCTTATTTGTCAATCATGTGAGTTCATGTGTCATATAGTCAGTTGAACCATTGAAAGCTAAATACCGAAGACACAAGAGTAGAGTTGGGTATGTCTGACCCGATCCGATGAATCCGACCCGATCAGAACCGAACCGACAGCCTAGATCGATGCGGATCGAGTAAAGCCATTCAGATCCAACAGTTTTTCAGATCGAGTTCGAATCGTGGTAAATCCGGACCGATCCGAACCGAATGAATCCGATCTAAACCGATCCGAACCAAAATCCAAACCAAATGGATCCGATCTGGACTGATCCGATCCGATCCGGAGTGATTCTTAAGAATATTTATTACATATATTTATCTTATAAACAGGTTGGATGACAAATAAACATCACCGAGGCCTTATAAATTTTTCAATGGTGAAAAATCAATACTTCTACTTTTTCTGGTGGTATGGTCCACTTGAGCTTTGGATATGCATCAATTTTGGGTTCAACCACTAAAATGATGTGGAAAAACGAATGGACGGCGTGGATAAACCACATGCATTCACAGTGGGCCCCAACAGAGTTTACTTAGTACGATAAAAGAGCCCGGAAGCGGATTTGCTGGCGTACCTATAACGCCCCATGCTTTGGAGTACTTGGGTGTTACTATTATAATATAGATTATCGTATTTGTATGAATAATACAAGTAACGTACATTTTTCACCATCATTTGATAAGTCACAACCCATTACTAAATTTCAGTAGTCAGAATGCCAACATCTCAGATCCAACCATTAATTTAAATAAATTGATAACTAAACGTAAAACCCATGTATTTTGGCCCACTTACAAACCCAAATAATTTAATCTTTATAATCAAGGACTTACAAGGGACTGAATGAATGAATAAATGGCCCTAATCGGGCTGTGGCCCACGTGAACAATTTAGAAATATACGCATATATGTATATATAAAAATCTAAATATAAATAAATAATTCATCCTTGAAAAACATACAGAACATCTCCCAAAGAGAGAACGTGAGAAATAAATATGAATAATTGATAATCAAAAATATAATAATAAATCAAAATGAAATATAAAACATTGCAAAAATGTTATTTAATATTATAAATATATATTAGACCACTTAAATCATGAACCAACCATTAATTTCTAGTTAAATGATCATGTAGACCCTTTATATCGTTGATGATGAATCTAGTTGTAATCTGTCACGTCCCATACTCGGAAACTGGGCTCATAGAGTTCTCGATCGCCGAATCCGGCACTGACAGCCTCCATAGTACCCCATTCTCGGCTCTCAGCGCCTATACGCCAGATTCCGATCCTGGGATCCTACAAGGAGGATTTGTAAGTGATTTTTTTTTAACATAACCACAAGTGTACCCATTTCATAATGGTAACATCATCATCATATATCCACTAATAATAAATCGTTGATTACAATGTTGAAAGGCAATACATGTATATAACAAAATCTCCACAAAGCTCAACCGCACGCTCCTGCTCTTGCTCAGCTACGACTGCCTAAGCATCACCTGCACGCATCTATCGTGCATAAGCTTATAGAAAGCTTAGAGGGTGGTATAAGTGTGTGTGCAAGATAAGTGCCAAGCACACAGATATCAGAGTAAGTGAAAGTACTAGCAAGTCTGTAGAAATATTACAACAATATCCAGGATATACAATGCAATTACATAATAAGCCAGTGCCATGATCTGAAAAAGTAATGTAAATCAACTATGCAAATGCAGAAACATAGTAAGCCAAATATTAATCACCAAGAATACAATACAATATGCAATATCTAACGAGCCATGAATGCCATCAGCCTCATTTAGGCCATGCAAAAACATAGTAAACCAAATGTTATGTGCTGAGGATAGATCATATGATATCAGAGTATGTAATGCAGATGACCAAGCTGTAGCGTGTAATCGGAAGGATAGCGCGTAATATCGCAAGCGATGAGGGTCCATCACAAAGGACTTCTATCCAAACCAGTCCCATACCTAAATTTGGATAGCTAGACTACTCCTGATCTCAGGTTGGTCGCGCACCTAACCGAAATCCTGGTCATTATGAAGATACACATAATGATTTGGTTGCGGATCACCAGCCCGAGTGTATAGTGAATGAATGAATAAATGGATCAAGAGCTAAGTATGCAACTCCTACTAGCAAGCTTGCATGTGACCGCCATAGTGTCCGATATGGGACAAGGTTTCGTCTTACTGTATGCACGGTAACATGTCAGTACAGTAGCCTGCCAACTACTGCTAGCTCGCTCAGGCCCTTAGGCCCTGCCCACATCAGCGTCCGCTCACGTGTGCCCACCCATGTGTGTAACAGTGACGAGTTATCACAATATCAAAACCATACATCTTTGGGATCATCACCATGGTCTAGTACACTACATGTTGACTGCCGCTCTCTAAGCCGCAGAGCCTAGCGAGCATAAGAGACCTCACTACCTGCCCGTGGTCAGCCAATCACCAATAAGGCTCGGCGGTAGCGGACCCATTTACGAGCTGGTCAAACTCAGCCTAGCTATGCCCCCTCACTCAGGCGGGTAAGGCCACACCCCCTCCCAACCGACCATGCTACAGTGGGAGACGCGGCTTAAAGGTAAAGGCACTCGAGTGCTCATGTTTTCCACTCGGTCTCGACGTTGGGGCATCTCCTGGTACCATGGAGGTTTAGGGGCATTCACCCAAGGACATCCTAAGTGCCCTAAATGCTCAAATAACATTTTCAGTGTCCCAACTGGCCATCCACGTCATACCTATGGAGGCCATGGCCCTGATGCCGCTAAGGCGTACGGTGTTCATATCACAAAATGCTGAGGTATATGCGTCATATCGCCCAGTCATGCAATAATTCGCCCAATGGCATGTGCTATGATCACTCCTCATAACACGCATACATATAATGCGTATGGCATGAAACATGCAGCTATGAGTGATTATCAAACTTAACAATGACCGATCACACAATCACAATGGGCCTCACACATCACAATGGGCCTCATCTAGTCATAATGGGCCTCACACAATCACATCGAGTCTCATGCTATAGGCCTCATACAATCACAATGAGTCTCATACAACCTCAATGGGCCTCATACAAACACAATGGGCCTCATTCAAATACAATGGACCACATTCAAACATAATGGGCCCCATACACAATGGGCCTCACATGGTTACGATAGGCCTCAAGTAATCACAACAAGCCTCATGCAATGGGCCTCATATATTCGCAATAGACCTCATACCATCACAACACAATAGTCTTCACGCATCGCAATGGGCCTCACATCATCACAACACAATGGTCCTCACCCAAGCAATGAACCTCATACCATCACAATAGACCTCACACAATCACAATGAGCCTCATACCATCACAATAGACCTCACACAATCACAATGAGCCTCATACAAATATAATGCTATGTTAACACATACCCAATGCGTATACTAACATAGTCGAAATCAATGATCGACCTATATATGGCGAGGTCCCTAGAAGGACAGGAGATCTAATTCATAACATGAGGATCGATCCTCAACGGTGGGTATACCAAATCTGATACCACCGATCCTACCATCTACAGTGATGATGTACTGGCCTCATAACAAGGGTAGATCTAGATGGCCTACTTGTGGGCCTAATGATGGGCTTCTAGGTTTGGGTACTTCTACTAGCATCAATGGGGACCCAAAGAATTGGGATAACCTAATAAAGTGGGATGGATCATAGTAATAATAGTGGGGGCCCATCCGTTTGGGCTAGCCCACTAAGGAGGGAATGAGAACAGGCCTAATCAATGGGCCCTAGGGAGGATCACAAGATGGACATTTAACCACCGTTGCTCTTACAATATAGACATTTAACCATCATTGCTCCCAAGGCATGACCCATATAATCTATCTCATGATGGGGGCCCAAGGCTTATACTAACCAAGAGAATGATTGGGCAAACATAATTATAGTGGATTTACACATTACAATGGCTTCATCACATGGGCCTCTCATATATCGCATTAGGCCTCAACAAGGGTCATAAATACATCATATCGGGCCTCTCTCAAGGGCCATAAACATATCATGTTGGGCCTCATACAAGGGCGATAAACATATCATGTTGGGCCTCATACAAGGTTCTCATGAGACAACCCATGGCCCACATAGTAGCTGAAAAATTAATGGGCATCATCCACAATATTCTACACACCATGTTGGGACTCCAAGTAATGGCCCAAGGCCTAAATACACCAAAATGGGCTACATGAGGGGCAACCTATGGCCCAAAAACATCATGGCCAAGGAGAACATCCTACCTATGCATTATGTTGGGCTTCATGGGAAACCCACATGCCCCCAATTAAATAGCCAAGGTGTAACCAACATCCACCAATGTGTGCTTTACAATTCAGCCCAAAACTAGGCAAGTTGGGTGGGCGGCAAGGATTTAGTCACATATATCATATTGGGCCCTTATGGGGTAGCCCATAAAATCCAACGAAATAGATGGGCAGCATGTGCAACAGATACATCATAATAGGCCCTCATGGGGCAACTCGTGACCAGGGAACTGATAAACAGTGTGTTTCCAATACACACATCAAGGTGGGCCTCACAACTATACAATGGGCAGCCAATCATAGAACAAATGGGGCCCTTGCACATCATAAATGACCTCACCAAAGGTGGCCAGCATGAATATGGTACATTCAATATGGTACGGCCCAATTGGAATATGGAATCTAACTCATAATGGGGTCCATGACCCATACACAATCTAGTAAACAGATGGACAACATGTGCATACTACTTATTTATATGGCAGGGCCTCACAAGGTGGCCCACTACCCCCAAATGGATGAATAGAATGGATATAACATATTCGTCATAGTGGGCCTCATAAGCAGCCCATGGCCCAGGGAAATAGATGGGCAGCATGCACATACATATAACTCATGGCGGGCCTCACAAGACCATGGGCCCACGACCCTAAGGACAAAGGAACAGTATGTGTAACACACATAAATCATGGTGGGCCTACATAAGGCAGCCCATGATTGGGCACATACGTAGGGTGGGCCTCTCAAAATAGTGGGGCCCACGGCCCTAAACATGGATGAACGGTTTACATTTATCACGTACATCATAGTGGACCTTACATGTTAGTCTATGGTCCAGCAAATTGGATAGCAACCTGTACATATTATGCATACAACAAGGTGGGCTCAATGGCTAGACATCCAGCCCATCTAGGCCTGCTGGACGTCCAGCAATCTGGACACCTAATTGGGCCCATATATAAGGTGGACCTGTCATGGTAATGGGGGCCCACGGCCTCAAAGGTCTAAAAAAATGGTTGGGCATTGTGTATATAATCATATTCATCACGGTGGGCCCTGGGACTTAAAATCAAGTCAATCTGTGGCTTGTGTGGGCCACACCATGCACAAAAATTGAGAAGTTTACCCTCCATTGAAGCATTCATAATTATTTGTTGGGCCCACCAAGCCGTGGTTCACAAATCCAGCCCATCAATTATGTGTGTCCCACTAGGTTAAGGGGTCAGACCAAGTTTTAGGTACATCCAAATCTCAAATGGACCCCAGCAAGTGCTTTTATATGATTTAGCACGTCTTCACATGATTTTTGATGGTGTGGGCCACCTGAGTTCCATGTACGGCTGATTTTTGGGGTGTCCCAATTTCTAAAGGGGACCCATCAAATGCACGATGTGATGTTTGACATACATCATGGTGGGGTCTACTGCTGGGTCCCATGGACCCAGCCATCCCAAGCATTTGGACGCTACTTGCTACAGCGTCCTCTGGACGTTGGAAGCAGCAGCATCTAGCATCTATTATTATTATTATTTTTTCCATGGTTTTTAATAGGTGGGGCCCACATCAGGCCGATCCACTCCGCTGGTTAGGTTCCAGGGCTCAAGATAGGTCCAATAAGCCCAATATTGGATATGTTTTGAAGTATATAAAAAAAATCATGGAGGGCCCTGACAGTTTATCACTACTGAAATGATCTTTTGATGGTGTGGCCTACTAGAGATTTAGATTAGCTCCATTTTTCGGCTCAACACCTAAAATAAGCTGGGAAATAGGATGGACGGTGTGGATCAGATAAATACATCAAGGTGGGGTCCACGTGAGTGGCCCACTAGAATTTTTTTGGATCAAGATGATACTCGTGTTTTCTTTTCATGTGGTCCAGCAGGTGGACGGTTCAACTGTTGTTGTGGTGCAACCCACGAAAGCGTTGGATCTAGTCCATTGCATATGGATGGTGTGGGTACAATACATTCCTCAAGGCGGGGTCCATGTCAGTGTGGCCCACCAGCGTTTAATCGAATTGATATATATATATATATATATATATATATATATATATATATATATATATATATATATATATATCTCAACATCGTCTGCTGCTGGACAATAGCCCGTCCCCTAGGTCACGGCCCATCTAGCTAGGCTTTGGACGGCTAGATGATGGTCAGGGTGGATATAAAAGGGACACCGCACAGTAGGGTCCCCACAGGTGGGTTGCACGGCTGAGAATCAAGCCGATATTTATGTTTTCCCACCAGGCAGCCCTGCATGGCCGGCCGGCCATGCAGGCCCTATGGCAGCAGCACGTCGGGCCTACTAGGTGGATGGCATGGATAAAATACATGCATTAAAGGGGTCCACGTAGGCAGGCCACCCAACGTTGGATCAAGTTGATCTTTGTGTTTCCCTTTATCCAAGCCTATCCAAACGGTCCAGTAAGGTGGACCGGCTGGTGGACAGCAACATGCCCCAAGGTCTGGGCAACGGGGATAAAACCCATACAATCAAGGTGGGCCGCAAGATGGGAAGGAGAAAAAGAGAGAGGAGTAGAGAGAGAAGGGAAGAGAGTAAGAGAGAAGAACCCACCTTTCCTTCTTCTTCCTCCATAGTGCTCTAAAGCTCCAATGAGGCTCCTTCAATGATGGAGATGGGCTTCTAATGGTTGGATTGAAGGAGATCTAAGGTGAATGTGGCTAGAAATGGGAGGGCTGCCATGGACATTTTTAGCTCCTCCCTTGCGAGGGGAGAAAATGAAGAAGAAGAAGAAGGAGAGAGAGAGAGAGAGAGAGAGAGAGAGAGAGAGAGAAGATGGGTTGTAAGAGAGTAATAATGGCTTGTAAGAGCATAGGGAAGAGAACCTCATAATGACTTGTAAGAGAGAGTTGACTAAAGCTCTCATGGAAAATGGTGCAGCTAGGGTGGGTCCACTTAGAAAAACATGTGCACCCCCGCAAAGTGGGCCCCGCATCAATCAAGGGCTCAAATATTGCAAATGATATATCTTTTTATCTACCTGTCGGATCGGCGCACGAGACACGACATTGGAACCACAGCGACGATGCGGTCGCAATGACATAGCTCTTGGGTCAAGCCATATTGGAATTACAGGATGTGGCTTAGAGTCACGTGCAAACACCGTCTACGTGTCGCAGGTCCCCGGAATTCGATTGGAAGAACCGTGGGATCTTACGGAACGGAATGGTCATTAGGACACATGCCTGACATAATCTAACCATTGGATCGAGGCAAACCCACAAGTATGATCTGAATCGAGTCGTGGGACCCACCTGAGATTTAGATCCGCCTGATTTGTGGCTAGAAGCCCTCGCTGGGCCCCACAATGGCGTGGATTTCCCACAACCATCACCATGGGCCCCACAATGGTGTGCATGTACACCAGTGCAATAGCACCTGAGCTGCATGAGACGCCAGACCGGTCAAGCAGGCTTTGACCCACGAACTCCATAAACCAGAGGATTTTCCTGTCTCCCGCTCTGTTTCACTTCAAACGACGGACGTCCATTTGGAATGTCCATGGCCCACCATCTGGCCCCATCCCAAGGATCTGAACCGTCCATCGTGTCCAGAGGAGGATTCTGACCAAACCCTAGGTACTTTTACACGTAGTTGCATGCACGTATGGACACAAATCCAGTCGCATAGGGGCTGTGAAAAACCAGTTTTTTCAAAAACAGAAACTGTTTTTCATGTGCCACGATGGCAATCCGCGTGAGTTGCTCTTGCCCCATCCTGACCGTCCATCCTCGCGTGATCCTAGCCCTTCAAGTTGGGTTTTTTTAAAAGAAAGAGAGGGAGTGAGTAAGGGCAGCCGCACTTAAGAGAAAATCGGTCGTCTCCTTCCGAGTTCGACCCCACCAACCAAACGGCATCCAAGCTTCATTCCGACCATTCACCTAGCTCTATCACACCTCTAGAAACCCTCCCATGCTGACGGAATGAAGGAAGAAACAATGGGAGAGAATCTGCCATTAATGGTTGTCCTCTTCTCCATCGAGAAACCGTCAAGCGCTGGCGGTTCTGGCTCTTGTCCGGCCTCGTCCAGGCCCTGTGGGACATGTCTAAGAAGAAAGGAGAGAGAAACGAAGATGAAAGAAATAAAGAAAAGGAGAGAATAGAGAAGACAGAGGGAGTGAGCGGCTGCCCTGTGCGGCAGCAGCTCGAACCGAGCCAAGTTCGGGCCGAGTCAGGCCGGGCTGATGGTCCTTGCTGGGTGATTCTAGCAGCAGGAAAGGAGAGAGAAGATAAACAAAGAAGTGGAAAGAAAAAGAAGGGAAGAAACCGAGAGAGAGACAAGGAGAAGAAGAAGAGGGGAGAGAGAAAGAGAAATGGGAGTGTGAGTGCGCCCTACTCCAGCTCGAACCGAGTTAAGGCTGGATCGATTCGAGCTGGGCATCTAGCTGCTACTGTTGGACCTCCAGCAGAGGGAAAGGCAAGGAGTGAAGAAGGAAGGAAGGATAGAAGGAGGAGAAGATTTGTGGGAGAGAAAAAGTGAGCACGTGCACACTGCACTAGCTGTCGAGTTGACTCAACCGAGTCAGCTCGGTTTGAGTGTAATCGAGGCTGGCGTCGTTTGATGCAGCAGCACCTATAAGCCTTGTTAGAGAGGCTTTGATCCTGTTTAGTGCCTGAGAAGCTCGACCTCATATCAAGTGGTATTAAGCCGTGTAGCCATGGTAAGAGAATTTACGTTGAGTCTTCTTTTCATTTCCAATTAACATGTGATTTAGGGGCTAATCTTGTCCAATCATAGTAGTTGGGGGGTAGAGTGTGGGCCACACCAAGTGCATCAGGTCGGCAATCGAATTAGGTGGAGTCGAATTGGTTTAAGTTGGGGCCGAAACGGATTGAACCAAATAAGTTGCTATTGATATTATAAGGGTGTAGATTTATTGAGGTTAGAACTAGACTAGGTTGCCTTGGCTCATCTTGGGTCGAGTTAAAGTTGAATTAGAAATCAACTTCTACTTAAATCAAGCAAATCAAGGTGAATTAGCGTCTTGACCTGGATTAATCTAGATTTGTCAATTCTCCTAGATTAGATTTATTTCGATTACAAGTATCATTGTCACCACTATTAGCATTAATTAAGATTGTCAATAACCATTAGTAAATTACCTATACTAATATCGGTTATTACATGCAGATTTCAATGATTAAATAGAAGTGTTTTATTCTTCATTCTTAAAGATCATCCTTAATAATAGAGCACACTATTCGTTTCCATTACAATGATTATTGGTGTCATATTAACTAATATTAATTATATCATTACCGTAAAAATTTTAGTATTATTAGCATGGTATGCGTCACTTGAAAATACTATCTTTAATAATAGATTATACTATTTAATTACGATTATAATACTATTTATTACCATGGTCACAAATGTTAATTATATAATTAACGTTAAATTGTAATTAACCATATTATTATTATTATATTACATTTAGGCTATACATACACTATGGTTCCACTCTTAGGACCAAACCCTTGGATGAAAACCCTAAGTCCTACATCAAAACCCTCGAAACCTAAGTAATCCAAACTCTAGGTTAAGACTCTAACCCTAAATAGCGTGTGAGCTCGGATCTAATGGTACAACTTTACGATTGATGATAGGAATTGATTCCAAGGGAACACGCATTTCATAGCGATGGTGCAGGCAATTCAAACGTAAAGTGATGATTCTTCCCCTTGAGCTTTTCATTTTCCCATTAGCTTAAGTATAGTTTTATTTTAATTTAAATCGATAATTGATATCTCTATCTTATAATCACATGTGTAATTGTTTAAATCAAATTTCTAGGTTTCATGCTTAGTATTTATCCTGCTTATTATCTCATGCTTATGGATTAATTGTGGATTGCTTAGGAAACTTAAATTGGTACATCAGTGGGAAACCCCCACCTATAAATGTACACCCATACTTGGGATGTAACCTGACTGGTTGTGATTGTAATGGACCTTCGGCTTAGTGGTTATTGAGTGGTGGTTTAAATTGATTAATGATGTGGGCCTACCATCTAAGGTTGTTGTGTCCAATGATTTTATTACATGGTTTCAATATTGGCCCTACATGGCTTAGCTTTACTAATCGCCCTATGTGGTTTAGTTTTGATATTCCCCATACGTGGTTTTGTTTTGGTATTTGCCCTATATGGGTTCGATGTTTTATTCTATACAACTATGTGGTAGTAAGCCTTATATACTATAATATGATTGGCCACTAGTCGACGGGTTTCCATTAAACATCCCAAGATGGTAGTCTCATTAGCCGAGGATGGTGGTATGAAACCTATGCCCGAGCTGTCGGCCTACGTGGTGACAAGCCCCCATAGTGATCTTGAGCTTATTTAAATTGGCTGATTATAACTGGACTAATAATGATTTGGCTAATCATGCATCCATGACATATTGGCGATGACGAGTGGCTAATTCTGGATGTTGTGGCATGTACCCTTAGAATCATCAGGGTATCGTTTCTCTAGCTCCCAGACCACCGATTATCAATCTATTGTTCCGACTGGATGATTTTCCCAGGTCGATGATTGCATGAGTGATGAGCCCACTGTCCACACGGATGAGCATCCCCAGGGCGATGATTGCATTCACGCATCCATGCATCTAATAAGATCTGCATCATGTATTATTTTGTATGCTTTGCTTTATAACTATGCTTACCTAATGCGGCGATGTGTAATCTTGAGAAAAATTCACACTGAGTTGGCCACGCATTCATCAAATATACAAGCATACAGGTAGTACAGGTGGCGTAAGTGATATACAGGTTCAGACTGATGAAGAGTCGTTATGATGGTCAAGGATGCGTGGTTGTACTTGTCAAGGAAGCTACGCGATCTTGTGGCTTTCGTTTATATATTTTTCTTTTATATTTCTCATGTATATAAATCTTGTAATTGTTAACGTTGAGACATTGGTTTGTATAAATCATTATGGGTGACCTCTTGTACATTCTAAATATAAATGCAAATGTCTCTTTCAGTTGATTTGTCCATTCTATGCTTATTTGTTAACTCTGATGAAGAAAAAAAGAAAGATTATATATGGGATTTGGCTATTTATAAGTTAACACTTGGGTTTTTGGGAAACGAGTCATATACTCGGGTCCTGAAAAGTCGAGGCGTTACAGTACCACACACCAACTATATAGCTGCTGTAGGTACGTGTCGTGCGAAGACGAGTACTGACGCTTCTCGAGCTCCAATTTGTACGAACAGTTCAAAGGAGATCAAAGTTATATGGGCCCACCATGACGTTTATTTTCCATCCAATCTGTTCATAAGGTCACAAAACCTGAATTAAGAGGAAAAACAAATTTCAAATTGATCCAAAACTTCTATGACCCTAAAAAGGGTTTCAATGGTAGACGTTCAATCCCCCACTGCTTTTTTCAGTGTGGTCCACTTGATAGTTAGATCTGTCTTATTTTTCATCTCAACCCTTAAGACGAGCTCGCCAAATGGATGGACAGTTTGGATATAACACATACCCCATGATCAGACCCACAGAACTTGCTGACATCAATATAGCAATGCACAACAGCCACAACTGCACTTTCATGTTGTGCATGTCAACACACCTGCACTTTCGTACACAGCACGTCAAACAGCTGTGTAGATACATGTCGTACAAAGACGAGCAGAGACGCGCCTCAAGCTCCGAGTTGTACGAACAGCTCAAACGAGATCAAAATTACATGGGCCCTACAATGATGTATTATTATATCCATACCATTTATCCATTTTTCGTGATTATTTTAGAGCATTTAAAAAAAAAGAATCATATATAAAGCTCAAATGGACCACACTGAAAATAGCAATAAGGATAATGATTTTCACAGTTAAAAAGTTCAATCTGAATCGTACCCAACCCGATACAACTCGGTTTCCCTGACCGAGTCGGACTCAATTCGAGTCAGGCCAACCATGCATTAGATCGGTTTGAATCAGATGTCCCGGACTTGGTCCCAGATCAGATTGAGTTCAGGTTAGCCTATGTAGATTTTGGACCGAATCGAGTTAGACCCAATCCGATCCGACTCGGTCCGATGCCCAGCTCTACCAAGAGGATGTAAAGCATTAAGAAAGTGAAGAACATGCAAATGAGGTAGCTTGGTGACCCTAATGTTGACCCAAAACAACCCTTGAACCTCTAACTGATCATGCCTTAATATGTAAACCTCTTTTGATTACCCATTAGTCTTAGAAGTCTAATTGGAACATGTTAAGTAAAGCTAAAAGAAGTGAAAAGCTATTGTGAAATTGTATGCCCAAAACAATAGTTTTTTAGTGGTTCTCAATCCCATTGACAGGCTGTCGATGCAACTTGATGGAATCGAATGACCACTCGATTCGATCGAAAAATGAATCTAGCAATCAACAAATATAATTATGATTTTTTTCAATGTGATAGATAAAGGGTTCGATCCTATCGGAAGCCATTTCGTTCTAATCAACAAATTTGTTAATTAGTCATTATATATTCATTGCAAAATAGTTTCTTATAAAAGAGCATTCGGTTGTTAGGCAATATTGTGAATTTTTTGTACAATAGAAGCGTATGATATTTCTCACTCATATCCCACATTGTAAGCCTATAAATTCAATAGATATAAGTAATCTTCCTTGTAATTCATCACTTGAAAGAAAATTTCAACATTAATGAAGAAGATGAACTTAATTTTTACCTTGTTATAGAGATTAGACTTGAACCAATAGTCAAATCATTATCTAAACCCTCTAAAATACCCATCTACGTGATCCCCTAGGATTTCAACTACCTCATTAGTTGTAGGAGATTCTACCAACCTCCCATTACCTTGGTCACCTCAATGGAGCATCGCATCAGAGGTGTTTGATCTAGAAACCAAAGCATTGACAACACATCGACATCAATGATCGGGGGAGCAAAATGAGAGTTAATTGAAGCACATGACACCGTCAATCAAGCAACCTAAGAAGACAATACAAAATGAGCTCAATCCGACAAGCTATCAATTATAAGAGTCATAACACTTATTCCTTGTGTAGGATAAGTTTAGAGTTTATAACTCAAACTTGTGTAGGATCATTGCACCACCGGCACGGGTCAGTACGTATGTAAATCCTTATGTAGGCCACCGACATGAGTGTGTACGTGGTAATTCCTTGTGTAGGCCATCGACATGAGTGAGTACATGGTAAGTCCTTATTTAGGCCTTCGGCGGGAGTGTACACTTATAAAGGTTAGAGTTGAACCTAATTTAAAACCTTCGATAGTGAATCGGCACTACCAAAAAAAGGGGCAAAGGCTGCGGATAAAATCCATAGCCATAGACCTATGGCTACGGTTTTAGTCCGTAGCTAGTCTGTAACACGACTGTCGTCGTAGGTGCCGTAACAATAGATCTGGAACCTATGGCTACGGATTTAATCCGTAGCTATAGGTTAAACAGCTACAGATATAATCCGTAACAATTATATCTATAGCAAAAACTTTCAAACAGCTACGGATATTATTTGTAGCTGAAAGTCCGTAGCAATATGCCAAAATTGAAAATGCTACACCTGTCTGATTAGTGGCTATGGTCAATATCCGTAGCTATATTGTCCACTGAAAAATTAAATCCTTTGTTCATTCAATTACCACCTGTACAATTATTCATTCATTCAATTACAATCATTCATTCATTCAATTACAATCCTTCATTCAATCAATTATAATTACAATCCTTCATTCAATCAATTACAATTACAATCAATTATAGTTACAATTACAATAATGCTGAAAATATAAATCTTTGGCTTCATTAGAGAAATGTGCTCGACTTCACCCTGAAATTTCAACAGCTTCGTATATTCCATCATCCTACAAACAGTCATGTCATTCATAAATTAGAATGCCCATTGGGGAAAAGAAAGACAGTGAAAGAAGTGCATCACGTATAACCACTTTTTTTTTCTTAATGAATTTTAAAAAAAACTCAAAGAGGAATGAAATTGACACAAAAGAAATGATCTCACCATATGATTATAGGTTTTGGTTTTGGTTTAGGTTATAGGTTTAGGTTAAGGTTAGGCTATAGGTTATAATTAAGTTTAGGTTATAGGTTAAGGTTTAGGTTATAGGTTTTGGTTTAGGTTATAGGTTTTGGTTTAGGTTTAGGTTAAGGTTTAGATTTAGGTTATAGGTAATAGCTTTTGGGA
This sequence comes from Magnolia sinica, assembly GCF_029962835.1. Classification (NCBI taxonomy): domain Eukaryota; kingdom Viridiplantae; phylum Streptophyta; class Magnoliopsida; order Magnoliales; family Magnoliaceae; genus Magnolia; species Magnolia sinica. The sequence continues at coordinate 58,977,323 of NC_080589.1, read as the reverse complement.
ACTTGATTATAGGTTAAGATTTAGGTTTAGGAAATCGGGTTCGGGTTCGGGATCGGGTTTAGGTTTGGGTTTTCAAGTTTAGGTTTAGGTTAAGGAGTTGAGATTAGGATTAGGTGTAGGTTTGGGTTTAAGGATTTTAGAGTACATTTAGGTTTTAAGTTTAGGTTTAAGTTAAAGGTTTAGGAAAAGGTTATAAGTTTAGGTTAGGTTTAAGTTTAGGTTTAAGTTTAGGTTATAGGTTATAGCTTTAGGGAATTGAGAATGGGTTATGGTTTAGGTTTAGGAAATCGGGTTCAGGTTCGGGATTGGGTTTAAGTTTGGGTTTTCAAGTTTAGGTTTAGGTTTAGGTTATGGAGTTGAGATTAGGATTAGGTGTAGGTTTAGGTTTAGGGAATTGAGTTTAGGTTATAGGTTTAGGGAGAGGTTAGGTTTAGGTTATAGGTTTTGGGATTTGGGAATAGTTTTAGGTTATAAGTATAGGTTTAGGTTAGGTTATAGGTTAAGGTTTAGGGATTTGAGTTTAGGTTATAGGATTAGGTTACAGTTTAGGTTTAGGTTATAGGTTTTGGGATTTGAGAATGGGTTTGGGTTTAGGTTATAGGTTTTAGTCTTGGTTTAGGTCATAGGTTTTGGTTTAGGTTATAGGTTTTTGGAATTGAGAATGGGTTCGGGTTTAGGTTATAGGTTTTGGTTTTGGTTTTAGGTTATAGGTTTTGATTTAGGTTATAGGTTATAGATTTATGTTAAGGTTTAGGTTTAGGTTATAGGTTTTGGGATTTGAGAATGAGTTCAAGTTTAGGTTATAGGTTTTGGTTTTGGTTTAGGTCATCATGGTCATAACAGCGGTTCCTACCTCCAGGGACCCCCGCTCATCCGGATAGCTCCGACGCACATCTGGGTCTGCTCCATTAATTTTGAGCAAATTTAATGGAGCAAATTTATAACCACTTGGCCCTAAATACTTACTTTATAAAAGAAAATTTCTCATGTTTTCTCAAATTTTCCATTTCGATCATTTTTTGCCCAAATCCATGTCAATGCATGAGAATCATGCATAAACATAAATTTTAAGCAAAATACATGAGGGAAATTACAACATAGATATTATGCACACGATATTACATAATATATTGTTTGATGAACTACACATGTGCATTCTTGACAAGAGACGTACCAGATGCTTGAATCTAAAATACGCAGCTCCAACCCTCCCACATGCAACATCCACCTGAAAGAATGCGCATAACCGTCATGCTTGAGTAATCAATACAAGAATGTACAACATCAACCTATACTTTAAAACAAATAGCACCCTGCCAAATTAAATGCTTGTTGGAAGTTGAAGTTATTAGAGATCCATATACTTTAATAGATAACACCAAATCTGGCCACTGTTGACATTTTTAGAAGAATTATAAGAAGGGAAGTACAGGCTCCACCAATGAGGTCAATCAATCACAGTGTGAAGAGCATCGCACATCAGTGTCTTATGAATATCTTTTGCAGTCTTGAGTTCCAAAAGGATGTTAATAGATGTTTTCCGGAGCTAAAATTTTCTTGATGTAAACAAGTGTAAGTAGATCCATCAAAAAGAAATCCTAGATGAATAACCATATCTGGTTGTATCAGTACGGTAAGCTAGAAAAGAAAAGAAAAAGAAAGAAGAAAAGGCAAGAAAAGGAAAGGAAAAAAGCAGAAAGCAGAGTGAAGAATAATTACAATCTGAAGTATTGATGAATAGGACTTGCACAAGAAACAATCTGAAGTATCTTTATTTTTAGTATTTGCCCTATTTTTCCTATTATTGTAATTAAAAATCTAAAAGTTACCCTACACACTATGTAGCCTATGCCACTCACTACACACTACAAGCATGCAGACTTGGGAATAGATGTGCATGCCTATGTACATATGTATGAAAATACAAATAACCCTGACATTTCTTCATTTGAGGATGTAAACAGTTTACACCACAGATAGAGGGTTTATTAATCTACAATGAATTGCTTAGTAGGTTCGCTCCTGGTATAGCTGTACTTCTGCATAATGATTGGCTACATTTGGTGAACCAACCAAACCTTGGTATATTTGTACATCCCATCTAGCCTATATGGTGCATATACAAATTTGAAGGAATTAGATCTCTACTTTGTCTGAATAGGAATCAAGTATTAAAATTTGAATGCACATCTACACATTAAAGCTAGCATAACACAGGATGCATATAAACAGAAAAGGAACTATAGAGATAGAATTAGTGTCTTAGATAGAAAAATATTGCCATGGATTTATTTATGTTTATTTGTTTTAATATATGACAACAACTTTTATTAAGAGAGACATCAAAAAAATAAAATCAAGAAAGAGGCTATGAGGAACCAGTACAGAGGCTAGCAATTTAATATGCACAATGCAATATAAGTGCAAAGTATAAATTTCCATTTTGAACATTCTTTTAAACTAAATAAATATATTACCAAAACAACCATGGTTCTCTCCTTCTAATGTCATGATGGGCATGGCCTCTAAAGAAAGGATAGTAAGTACCTAGCTGATACCAGTGAACTAGCAATTTAGGCTCAGGGTTGCCAAAAAATCCACCAACATCAGCACCTGTATAAAATACATCCATCAAAATAATTTACCTAAAAAAAGGAGAATGATGATCAAATAGAAACACGTTGAGCCAATCAAATCATGAGCTCTACTCACTAGAGAACACTACCAGAAAAATGGGTAAAGGCTATGGATAGAAGAAAGAAATTAAAGGCTAGTTTGGGATCATGGAAAATAAAGGAGAAAGTGACATTTTCTATTTTCCAATAAAGTATTTAGAGAGGAAAAAAAAAAGACGAGGGGAGGTTTGGGAAATTTTTATGAAAAGACTTCCTTGAAAAATGTTTCTCTACAAACGGTTCTCTTTCAGACAAACTCACCTCAATGTCTTTCATTTTTACAAGCTCAATGTGGCCATTTCAATGGACGAACTTGTATTAGAATTAGCCTGATTCAGCGACTTTTTGACAGAATTGAGCTTCAGTAAGAGTTCCTTGACATCCATGGTTATGGAGCATAATTTTCTAACTAGTAATGCACTACTCCCCTCTGAACTAAATCAAACCCAACATCCAAAACAAACACCCAAGTTCCAACATCATTCTCATTTCGGGGTACATCCAAACAGGCCTCAAATAAGAGAAAATAAAATTGCAGTTGATTACTATAAAGCCTTGAAATTCCATCCAAATAAATCAAATGAAAAACATAATTCAAAAATAAAAACACTAGCATTTCTAATAATTTTCTTTTGCAATCCAAAGAAAACATGAAGGGATAGTGGAGAACTTATTAAATTGATTTGCAAAGATGTGAAGGTATGTAGGAAACTCTAAAAGTACATTTGGAGCACTTATTAATGAACTGAAATTAACTCATTGGCATTCATATCAAATTTAAGTTAGCATAATCAAATGAAATAACCACAAGGAATACTTCCTAGTTTCTAACACATTATAAAATCAATAAACAGTGTCAAAGGAATATTCACTCATATAAACAAAAACATCATATAAATAGCCAGGAAGTCGTAAACTTAAAAATAAAATATAAAAGATCACATCCACACATATATCAACAAAGAAATCAAATAAAAAACCATATATCAATAGTTTCAAACCGAAGAAACTCATGACACAATCTAAGGCATGAAAATATCGTGCTTTTAGACAATCTGTTCTCTATTGTGCTCTCCCACCTCTTCTAGAAGCCTCACTTTCAATTGTTAAGGCATGTCCTACAACATCAAGTTTCAATGTAGGTCATCCAACCATACAACCATGTGGGTCGACTCATGGGTAGAGAAAAAAAAAAGGGACTCAAATGCAATCCACACAAAACATTCCTTGTACTATGGGTAGATGCATCATGTGCAATTCAGAACTGGAATCAGTCTATCATATTTTTATTCATTGTGCTATGGCCAAGTCTGATTGGAATTGCTTCTAAGGAAGGTTTGAAATTAACTGGATCTTCAATGCCTCATTTGGGGATTGGTTTTCTTTGGGATCCTATGGAGGATTTGGAGGGAGAGGAACAATAGGATTTTCAAAGACAGTCTTCTAGCGTTGTTTTTTTTTTTCACTTGCATGTGCTTAAAGAAACCCCATTAACACATTTGTCCATCATTTTACAGGCATGCATACATTGTTGATCATGCATACATGCAAGAATCCATATAAACAATGGGAAAAAGAAAGACCAAACTGAAAGCATACCATTTTCCACAAATCACATCTCTTTGGCATTTTAACAAACAACTCGTTTGCATTTTTTTTTCCAAATACCAAAGCATGTCAACTGTCCAATGTTCAAACTAATCGGCCAAGGTATAAAGATCTGACTACAAAAAAAAAAGTGTTAAGAATGCTCAAGCTCCATCCAAGTAACCAAGATCAACTTCAAGAAAAGCATTAACCTGGACGAGAAGCAAATCAGATGTTGCCTTCACTGGAAGAAACCAAGATTGAGGAACATTCGCACCAATAGCATGATCAAAGAACTGGTTCCCAGGAAGAAGAAATAAAGAAATGCATTTGATGAATACCCGTATCGCTGCTCCAGCTGCAGTTCCCAGGAGAAACCTTAGGGCCCGTTTGGCCGGTTGGATTGGAAGGGATTGGATGGTATTGGAAGGGATTGAAAGTCAAATCCCGGGATTGGCCTGGCATGCCAAACAGAGTCGTGATCTGATCCCAATCCCATGGATCTTAAGACAATCCACTGACAACACCATCATTACCTTTAAATCCCATCCAATCCACCCTAATCCTTTCAAATTCGCCTGGGACGTGTTTGGTTTAAGGGATTGGAAGGGACGATAAGGTTTAATCTCGGGATTGGCCAGGCACGCCAAACAAACTGGATTTAGCAATCCATGGATATAACAATCCCACGAATCTCCAGGCAATCCACTGACAACACCATCATTACCTAGAAATCCATGCCATCCACCCTAATGCCATTCAATCCCTCCCAATCCACCCGACCAAACGGACCCTTAGGGTTTTGTTTTCAAACCCTAAGGTTTTGATTTCGAAAACTCTCGATCCGAAGCCCTGCACTGTTTTTGCTCAGATTTTTCCTACGTTCCAAGAGAGAGGATGGGGAGCAGTCAGAGAGGATTGGGGGTGGAGAGGGAGAGTGGCAGAGAGAGAATCGGGGCTGGAGAGAGAGAGAGAGAGGAGTGGCAAGATGATGGAATAGAGAACGAGTGAGAGAGAGAGAGAGAGAGAGAGAGATAGGGTGAAATTTGGGCGCGGCTCTGTTTCGAGCGCACGCCCATTTTTGGGCGTAGGGACTTATGGAGGGTCCTGCCAGGGGCTGTGGGGCCCACCATGATGTATTTGCTTAATCCATTCGGTCCATTAATTTTACTAAAAATATTTAGTTCATATTCAAAAAAATAAAGTATATTGAAGGCACAAGTGGACCACACCATATGAAGTACATGTGATTTAATCTCCATGTTTCTTACTGTGTGGTCCACTTTAGCCTTCGATCTAGTTGATTTTTGATTTCATGCCGTAAAATAATATTTCAAAATATATGGACGGCTTAGATAGAACACATATATTTTTTTAGTCCCTATAGAGCTCATTACACCGTTGTTAATTAGTAATGGTGTGGTACCTTTTTAGCTACGGATTAAATCCGTAGTAAATTTAGCTATGGTTTAGATCCATAGCAAAAAACTAACGTGGTCTGTAGCCTGTGCCCCTTTTTTGGTAGTGCGGGTACACATATGAGTTAAATGTATCCACTAGGTGTGGAGTAAGAAAACTAAACCACTATACATACTTGTGTTTGGAATTACCATTTGAGCACTTGTTTAATTATGATTATGCATGATTTCAACTACTCCATTAGTTGTAGGAGATTCTACTAACCTCCTATCACCTTTGTCACCTCACTGAAGTATCATAACCAAAGTGTTTGATCTTGAAACTAAAGTATTGGCAACGCATTGACATCAATGATCGGGGGAGCAAAAAGGGAGTTGATTGTTGATTGAAGCATGGAACAACATCAATTAAGCAACTCAAGAATGCACTTGAAAAGGGGTTCAATATGATAAGTTGTCAATTGTAAAAGTCCTTACACTCATTCCTTGTATAGGATTGGGTTTGGAGTTCATAACCTAAACTCGCATTGGTTCTTGTATAGGACCACATCACCAACGACACGAGTGAGAGAGTGTGTGTGTGTGTGTAAGTCCTTTTTTAGGCCACCGACATAGGTGTGTCGAGTGTGTACATGGTGTAGGACACCGACACGGGTGAATATGTGGGAAAGTCATTATGTATGCCTTTGGTGGAAATATATGCTTATAAAGGTTAGAGGTGAACCTGATTCAAAACCTCCGATAGTGAAATCGAGTACACTCCTACATTGAGTACGTCCATCGAGAGTGAAGTAAGGAAACTGAACCACTATACATGCTTGTATTTGAGATTGTCAGTTGAGCACTTATTTAATTATGCTTATATAATTAATTAATGAATTATATATATGCATGATTCGATGAATGCTAGGAGTTAATATTTAGCACATCCTGCACACACATGTACAGTATCATATATAAACTAATCGCTTAGCATGTTACATTAATTGTAGTTTATGTTAGGGGTGTACATGGAACCGATAGAACCGTGGAACCGGACCAAAACCGACCAAACGGTCCGGTTTAGTCCGGTTCTAGAGTGCACCAGTTTCAGTTCCGGTTCCAAAAATCAAAAAACTGATTACATCAGTTCGGTTCTCGGTTTGGGGGTATGTAGAACCGAATCGAACCGTAAACCGAACCGTAGAACTAAACCGTGGAACCGAACCTGGAACCGAACTAGGAACCCTTTGATTGTTTCCATATTTGACTCATGATTTATGGTTTACAATGCACCATTTGATTATTTTCATAAATGTATTTTAGCACACCTTATACAATATCTAAACCATTCATTAAATGGATCACAACACAAATGGACATTGGCTAGATTATAAAATAAAACATGCAATTCAGCTGGGATTATAAAAATCCCAGAACCGTGGAACCAATTTGGAACCGAACCGATTTTAACGGTCCGGTTTCGGTTCAGTTTTAGAGTGCTAACGGTCCTATGAGACCCGACCCGAGTTCGCATGTGTGCATGTGTGTGTATGAGTATGCATTCCGTCCATCTTGATCTCGCGGTCCTACCGGTCGAATTTTGGCGACTCGTAACCCTTGGATAGTGTTTGCGGTCATCCGTGAGCCCAGTAGTGAAGACCCGACTCGGATCGAGTTGAGACTTATGCCATCGTGACCGCATCGTCGCCGCAGTTCCAACGACGCGTCTTGTGTGTCCATCCGATGTGTGGATCATAAGTTGTGTGCATCTCATTTGTAGCCTTTGAGCATGATCATGTGGCCCACCTAGTGTGGAGGGCATATTTTTCAAGGTGGCCACCCTCTTTTGTGCAAATTCCAACACACACTACCCATACACTACGTAAACCCCCCATATCCTATACCACCCACCACCCACACACTACCCATCCCTACTCTAGCCTAGCAACATAGTTTATATCACCATAGGTTATGATGATTTTTCTCTTATTTAGGAGAAAGAGTGATGATTACTTTCTCTCTCTCTTTTCTATCAAATTTTCATACTCTCCCTCTCATTTCTCTCTACTCTCTTCTCTCTTTCTTTCTCTCTTACAAAAAAATCCAGCCCCATTTTCCCTCTTCTCCAGCCCCTTCTCCCTCAAATCCCCTCCCATCTAACCTTCAACAATCCATCTCACCCATTGAAACATGTCCCTTAGAGCATAAAGAGAAGATTGATGTAACTTTGGAGTGGGATCCATTAAGGTGGGTGCTTATAATTTCTAATCTTATTTTCTACCCTTTGATCTTATTTTTCTTCCTAGATGGATCATGTGGGGCCCACCAATCTATGGTGGGGATCCCGTTTAATCCCATGGATGTGGCCCTTTGGCCCATCCTACATGCATGTCATGATCCATGATGGGGCCATTCTCTATGGACCCGATCATGATGTATTTAATGATCCACTCCATCTTAAGGTCATTTAGACCCTAAGGATCATGTTGGGATGGCATCCCAACCATCCATAGCAATTATAGATCATGCATGTAGTGATTTTATGTTGCAATCAATGTAGTTGTATGGGTATGATTCATTCTTAGGAGGGCCCATTAGTGGCGGGGCCCTACCCCATGGCCAGATTGTGTTTCTTCTCTATCTTTTCTTTCCTTTCTTTATGGTAAATCTGATGTATGTGTGACCCACTTGATGTGCCATGCAACTAGGCCCAAGTGGTTAGATGTCAAGGCCCACCTTGTTGCCCCATATTCTTGTCATGTTTTGGACAGCCTTTGGGCTTAATATTATGGGTGATCTTGGAAGGGGCTTGGGTCTGAGAGTTGTGTGACCCATCTAGGTGGACCCCACCCTAAGGAAATGGTGATTTATCTCCCTTTTAATTATCTTTTGGAGTGGTTTAGACAGCAACATGTTGCTGTCCAAATCTGTCTGGACAGATTTTTGGGTCATATTGAGGCCAGATTTTTGGACATTTAGAGGGGTGTTTAGTACCATGTAATATATGTTTCTTGAAGGTGTAGACCCCACCTACAAGTATGCCAAATTTTAGCCCCAAATGACTCCATTTGGTTATCCAAAAGGGTGGGCTAAGAGGGGTGGTCAGCCTGATTTTCTGCTATGCAGTCCAGGAATGTAGACTGTTGTAAACTAAAATTCATAAATTATTTTGATGATAGTGGGCCACATTTTTGGATTCTCTCTTATTTTATACATGATGAGAGACCTTGGTCCTCAATTTTCAGAATTTTGGAGGCCCATGACCCACCCATTGAAATGGCCCAAATTCAGCACAGTCATATTCCAGCAATACTCCACCCTGTACAGATTGTATCCTTCAAATTAATTAAAATACTTTTGGATATCCTAAAATCATGAAAATTTATAGAGAGGTGGTCCACCCATGTTTTAACCCACCCACAAATTTTAGGGCCAATGGACACCTGTACACACCATGGTGGTGGCTAGACCGGCCCATTACAATATGGTGTCCAGATCAGTCCGATTTTCTAGACAGTCTGTTTCATTTAAATAAATTAAAATATTTTTAAGTATCCAAAAATTCTGAAATTTTGTGGAGGTGTGACCCACCTATTTATGTGTTACTCTGAAAATTTCAGGCCCAACGGACATTCGAGCTGACTATGGTGCGGCCTGCAAATTTGGGTCAGCTTCGGCCAAATACCCAGGCCCAAATGGGATGCCCCATGTGGGCTACCTGCTGGACTTTGGTCTAGCAGTGTGGCTCACCTACTCTCTTGTGTTGTATGATGTAACCCTATGTGGTGGGGCCCTCTGACTTAATAACTGGACCACTTGGGCTGATGTCCTAATCAAATGAAACAATTACTGGACTCCAATAGGCCCATAAACCTGTTGGGTTAAAAATCCAGCAACTTGTTATAATTATGCTTGGCCTTTGGGCTGAAATTTTGAGGAGTGGGGCCCACCACATCGTGAATATCTTAGAGGGAATAATTTATACCTTTGGTTCCTTAAATGTTGGGCTTAATAAATGCACTTTTGAGGCCCACCACAGTTGAATTTAATTGGGTCCATGAATGTAGCTAGTTGTTGAACTCTTTAGGCCCAATTGGGCTGGGACTTTCCAGATAGGCCCATTGAACTCTTGGGCCATTTTTACCATACTATTGTGTTGGGTTAGTGGGCCAGATTACACAAGTAGATGGGCCCTTGGTTGCCCACCAAATCAACTTTAATACTTGGGCCGGGTTGTAGGCCCAACTTACTTGACTAAGAGCATGACATTTACCCATGTGGTTTGAGCAATGGGTTGCCCATTAGGCCACCACAATATATGAGATTAGTGGCCTTTATGTTGGGCCCTAACCTTTCCCTTATGGGCCCATAGTGGTATATATGGGTTGGGCTATGCGTGTTTCCCTTGGACCCATGTTTTGGATAGGCCTTGGGCCGCCTTTCTGAAGCCCAACATGAGTGTTTGTGGTATGATTATGGCTGCCCGTTTCTTATTTCTGATGTTGCGTGGGCCTTGGGCCTTGATCCATAATCAATTAGAGATGGGCTACCTCTTGGGGACCAATTGTGGTTGGATGTCCACATTGGTGGCCCTAAGGTAGGCCCATGGCTTCTATGGGTGGTTAAAGGTCCACCATAGACCCTTGTTAGGCCCGTTTCATCTATTTAGGCCTATACCATTGTTCTCCTTAATCTCGTGGGCTACCCCAGGTATATGGGCCCCCACTAGAGGTTGTATTCCTTATGAGGAATTGGTTAAGCACCTAGACCCTTCATGGTTAGGTAAAGAGTTCATCTTCACCTCATTGAAACCCCTATTCATCTTCATGGCCCACTCCCATACGCATCATATGCATGCTTGGTTGAGGTGTGATTGGCCATGGTTGTGCCATTGTGTAGGACATGTTGGTATCTCCCCGAGAGATGGATGCTTGGGATTGATGCATGGGTGATTGTGTGATTTATGCATCTGGCATTGCATAGCTTGTGGATATCCGCCCTTACTTCATCAGGGTCTTACCTCCACAGGGGTATTCGTGGATGACCGTTTGTCTGGACACCAAAAATATTAGTTAAGCATACCGGGTGCATAGGATGCCCATGGGTGAAATTTTTAAAACTTTCATGGTACTAAGGATGTGCTCCAACGTCGTGACTGGGTGGAATACATGAGCTCACGAGGGCCTTATACCATTAGGCCGCGACTCCCACTGTCGTGTAGTCGGTTGGATAGGGGTGTGGCCTTACCTACCTGGTGTGAGGAGGCATTGCTAGGTTAAGTCTGACTAGCTCGTAAATGGGTCTGCTACCTTCAGGCCTTGTTAGTGATTGGTTGTCCATAGGCGGGTAGTGAGGTCTCTTATGCTCGTTTGACTGTGCGGGGTCTGCAGAGCAGCAGTCATTCAGTAGTGTAATGGACCCCGGTGACTTCCTTATGATTGAAAATGTACTTGACTTATGATTTGGATATGAGCACCGACATTACTTGCATCGCATTAGCATTGGCTGTACAAGCCCCCCTTCATGCATTGCCTTGGTATGGCACCCATTACTCATTGCATCGCGTTCATGGTAAGCCTTGGTAAGGCTAGTGATATGCTCATTGATCATGCTTCTCTCCTTATACCTCCTACTATTCTTCTGTGCACCATTGTCACACACTTACACCACCCTCTAAGCTTCTATAAGCTTATGCACGATTGATGCGTGCAGGAAACTCTAGGTAGGCGCCGTAGCAGCAGAGCGTGGAGTAGAGTTGAGCAGTGAGGACTCCAGTGTTGCTGATTTCTCTCTCTTTTCCTTTTATTCTCATATATGTCCTTTTGGACCTTATGGATGATGTAAAAATTTAAATTTTTAGTGGATTTTGCGATGTGTGCCTTTGTTATTCTCAGATGTACTTGCTGTGATCTTGGGTATGCTCGTATTGGAAATGATTATACTGTTATGAAAATCCTCCTTGTAGAATCCTAGGATCAGAATCTACCTCAGGAGCCGAGAATGGGGTACTACGGCGGCTGTTGCGGCCAGAACCGGTAATCGGGTTCCTTGTGAGTCCGGTTACCGAGTCTGGGCGTGATAGGTCTGGTTCCGATTTCGAATATCCTAGAACCGTTGAGAACGGTTCGGTTCCAGTTTCACCCCAAAACCGGACCGAACCGACCCGTGTGCACCCCTAGTTTATGTGATTGGACTAATTATTGGCTTAAAAGCTTCAGTGTTAAATTGGTTTACTTAATTTAAATTAGCATATTAATTTAAGAAAGTAATTGCGTGTTAACTGGCAAAAATATATATTTGTTGCTAATCATACTCTCCCTCCCTCCTCTAGGTCATAACCTTTATTCCATAGCTCTACCAAGCTTCTGTGCATAGCCATGGTACTGTACACCACATGTAATTTCAGGTCCACCTTAGAGAGATTGTAAAGTAAAGAGAGGATTGTAAGGTGTAAATTACTTAAAAAGTTGAAGTCAAACTTGTCTAAAAATTAATCAAAATTATTTACCCGCTTAAGCCAAATAAGTTTTTTTTAAAAGTAACTTCCCTGTCACTTATTTTTTAAAAGCTTTTTGGCTATTTTTTTAAAAATAAGCTTTAAAATTAGAGCTTTACTAAATAGTCTATTTTTAAAATAAGAGCTTTTTTTTTTTAGAATAAGCAATAAGCTCTTATTAGTAGAGATGTCAAATGACCCCCGAGTGTAATGTACTTTAACCATCATAATAAATCGCCATCACCACATGTTCCCCTATCAATTTTTCTAGTAACCTCTTTACTATATACTTTATTTACATATATGCGTAGCTTAGTGTAATTTGTTTAATAGTAAACAAGGTTGATCAAAAATTACAACTTTAACATCTTGTTAATTACATCATTAGCTAAAGAGAAGCATAACAAATGATGATCTTATTATATCTTAATCCTCTACATAATTTACATTCAAGAACCTACATAAACATAAATTTTAGTTATTATAATGCATAACAATTATAAAACTATAATTTCAGGTGATGAAGGATCTTATTCAATATAGTCAAATGATCTATATCTGAAATCGTCATGTATTTATTAAATGCTTTCGCTATTTATATAATGCCTAATTTAGTGCACATTATGGTAAATATAAGACTTGAAGTGCTCATGAATATGTTACTTAAAGCGTATTTCCTTTTTCCATTTTTGTACTGTAAAATTAATCTAAAGACATTTACAAATTTTAGAAAATAAAGAATTAATTAGATTGGAATTTTATATGTAAATCAATATAGAACTCTTTTGAATTATCTAGAACTTTTTTTCCTTTAAACATGATCACCCTAAGAATAAGATTAACGATTTTCAAATCCTTTATATCTAATTTTGTAACTAAATAAATTTCTGATATTGTAATATTATCTCTATAAATAGCTTTAAAAAATATAATTTTCGACCACGCATCCACCGTAGTTCTTGTTTTTAAAATTTTCATACATAAGCACCACAATAAAAACTTTAAAAGAACAATCAGTTATTAATTTTTTCAGATCATATACATTTTGAATTTACAGTCTAGTATAATTGTAGGAGAACGATTCACCAAATAATAAATCTTATAAATGGATTTCACCCAAAAATATTGTTGACATATTAAAATTTCACCTCTCACAAGGGGTGCACATGGAATTGATAGAACCGGTAAACTGGATATCAGTTCGGTTCCAAAAATCAAAGAACAGATTAGACCGGTTCGGTTCTCAGTTTGGGGTTTTGTATAACCAAACCAGACCGTAAAACTAAACCATTAAACTGAACTTGGAACCAGACCATCTAGTCAATAAATATTTTAAAAAAAAACATAAAAAGTATTAAAAAAACCTTAATCTCTCAAGCACCTCACACCACGCAACCCCCATTCTCATCTCTCTCTCTCTCACAAGACAGCCATCGCCTGACACCCAGTGACCCTCATTGGCTATGGCTCCACCTTCACTCACGGTCTCTCTCTCTCTCTCTCTCTCTCTCTCTCTCTCGTCTATACCCATTGCCACTGACACCTCTCAGTCTCTGCATCTACCTCTCTCTCTCTCTCTCTCTCTCTCTCTCTCTCTCTCTCACTCACTCACTCTTTCGTCTATACCCACCACCATCGATACCTCTCTCCCTCTCTCCATCTCTGTTTTCCACACTAGACAGCCATCACCGGCCCCATACCACCGCTGACTTCTTTCTATCTCTCTCATCTCGTTGTGAACTTCAACAACGGCTTCATCATTATTCTTTGTGATAGTAATTATCAATTTTGTTGATTTTTGGAAAATATTTTATTGAATTTTGAGTGTTTTAATGATTTTGGATAATTATTTTATTGTTTTTGTGTTTCTTATTAGATGTCAAGTACCGAAGAGACAAATAATCTTCAAGAGCCCACTATTACTAATCCTCTCTCTCACACAAAGGTATGCCCTTCTAAAGAAAAAGGGTGATAAATATGACGTTTGTGATCATTTTACCAAAATTGTAAATGAAGGTGATGGAAAAGTGAAATGTGCTAAATGTAACTATTGTAATTTAAGTCATGCATGGTTGAGTGAGAATGGGTCTAGCTCTTTGAGAAAACATATTTCAAAGTATCCCAAGATTTCCCACAATAAAGACAAGAAATAAAGACTTTTGTTAATGCAATTAATAGCAGAAGATGATGGTAGTATCATTGGTGTTTGGAAATTTGACCAAGATCTATATAGCGAAGCACTTACAAAAATGATAATCGTAGATGAGTTGCATTTTTAAGTTTGTTGAGCACGAATGTTTTTGTTACTTTTGTAGCATGATGCAACCTAATTTCAAAATAGTGTCACATATTACAATGATAAGGGATTGTATGATAGTATATGTGAGTGATAAAAAAAATTTGAAGGATTTGTTAATGAACTCAAATCAAAGACTTTGTCTCACTACGGATTCATGAACCTCAATGCAGAAGGTATGCCTTACAACTCATTTTATTGATAGATATTGAAAATTACATAAAAGAATTTTAAACTTTTGTGTAATTTATAGTCACTAAGGTCAGGAAATTGGTCAAGTGGTGGATGCATGTTTAATAGAATAGGGTATAGAGAAACTATGCACGCTTACTGTAGATAATGCAAGTTCCAATGATGTTATTATTGCATATTTCAAGATAAAAATGTCTAAGAAGAGCGACACTTTTATTTTAGGCGGCGAATTCTTTCACACGAGGTGTTGTGTACATATTCTTGATTTTAATTGTGAAAGATGAGCTAATTGAATTAAAGGACTCACTAACTCAAACTCGTGGGACAATGAGGTATGTTAGGAGTTCTCCACAAAGAGAACAATTCTTCAAGGCATGTATAGAAAAGAAGAGGATAACATATAAAAGTTCTTTATGCCTAAATGTTATAAATAAGTGGAACTCCACATATCTTATGCTAGATGTTGTAACAAAGTTTCAAAAGGTACTTGAGATATTAGAAGAGGAAGATCCATATTTCACCATAAAACTTCATGATAAACTTCTCACCACTAGTGATTGGGATGATGCTCGAATTTTTACAAATTTCTTGCAGAAATTTGCAGAAATTCTATGATGCCACTGTTCGCATGTTTAGTTCTTTATATGTCACTTTAATTCATATTTTCATGAAGTTTGTGGCATTAAAAGTTTCTTATCCGAATGCTCAATCAGTTTGGATTCTACTTTAAATACCATGTCTAATAAAATAAAGATTATGTTATTGAAAAAAGTGAATATTATGTTATTGATTACTGTTGTGTTAGATCCTCGTTATAAATTGAAATATGTAAAGTTTTGTTATTCTGAAATTTACAAACCTACAATGGTGATTGGGCTCATTAAAACGGTAAGAGAGATATTCAATCGTATTTATGATGAGTATCAAAAGTTTCAGTCAATTGATTCTTCAAGTCAAATTGTTAATGACATACAGGTTGACCAATCAAATATTAGTATAAGTGAGCAATTAATTTCTTTCAAATCAATGTTTCAAAAACATTTGAAAGAATAAGAGAATAATTGAGGCAGGTCAGAAGTGGATAAATGTATCGTCCTGATTCCTATAGCCAATTATCCGCACCTAGATATATACATACCTACCTTACAGGTAACAAGTTGGAAAAATTAAGCACAATGAATTAGTGAAGATAATTTCCCCTAACGAGAATATAAGATTTCATGATATTCCCCAATTGAGATTATGAACTGATTGAGCCATACTTAAGCGAAATTTATGGGGTTTGACTTAAATTCTAAATCCTAGAAAATCTCAAAAGATTCCAATGCCCTAATCAAGCAAAGGATCGAGATTCAATAGGATTATGAATTGATACCAGTAAATCCTCTGTACTGCGCAGACAAATGATCTATGTATCGGGCACAAACCTACTACAACCATCTATTCATATTACCTCAAACGCAGGAAGTAAGAAATCCTTAGAGGCTTGAAACATGACTTATATAATAGAAGTACTAAATTTTAGGGGTGAAATTATATTTAAGGGGGGTAGATTGTAACGCCCCAAACATTTCAATGCCCAAGTATTGAAAGTCCTCGAGCATTACCTAGAAATTAACTGATGTGTACACGTGTACGATACCAATCCAACTATCCTAGCCTTACATCCTTACCCTGAAACAAATCTAACCGTTGGGAATTACATCCATTCAATAAATCCAACCATCTAACCATTGATTTTAAGGTAAGACCATCCATCACGTGATTTGGCGCAGGTACCTTCCCATGAATGACACGATGAATAACTTCCTATCCGTAATGATTTAAATATACATTCTTTTATAAAAATTTCTTAGAAACATGCCTAGAACCATGTGGAGCCTTTGGATTGCCCATAACTCACGAATCAGCAGTAATTACGAAAATGCCATTAGCTTAGACCACTGGATTCTAGATCACATGGTTCCCACTATCCATTTAATATGAGAATTTACACCATTCCTATAAATCCTAAATTAACCGTACACGTCGAATTTCAGCCCTTAAATCATTGTAAACTAGCTACTTGACCTCTACATTCGTTCGTACACTTATTAAATCAAGATTCTGATCCGTTTTTTTTGTTCATCACCTATGAATATGCTTAACCCACCATCAAAACTACGATCTGAGAAACTTACACATATGAATAAAATACTCTAATATGACGATACACATGCTTTACCCCTAATCACTCCAGAAACTCACGTTATGTCCATTCATTTACTAAAATGACCATATATTCACCTACATACATGGATAAAGTTCTAACCATCAAGTCCCCTTATTTTTAGTAAGTCGTCTGACCATCCATCATGTTTAGATTTGCCAAATGGGTCACCCGAATATTAGGATGAATTGGTCATTTTGAAGATCTTAGAACACAAGTCCAAACTACCTGATAATATTACAACTAAACATATATAAATGTCACATTAAAACCCCGGAGTAGTATAGTCCATTGAAGTGGTATCTTAGTCGTTCGTAAGCAATAAAGGCTCAAACTCAGGCATTAGAAAGAGAGAGAAAAGTAATAGATGTTGGTGAAATTTCATTTGTTTTGCACGATGCAGCTAGGAGATACTTACTTCAGAAGTTGTAATAAGAAAGAAGGGCATAATTGTAATTATAAGACCAAAACTTGTATATCACAGTTTTCACGCCTACACACGGACTAGTGGTGTGGGCCACCTAAGGATTAGATGTACTTCATATTTTGGTTCATGGCCTAACGTCTCTCCACAAAACAAATGAACGGAGTGGATTTTTTGAAAAACCATTAGAATGGACCCCACCTAATGCCTTAGCAAAATCGGAGGCAGATTGTGTAGTGAGCAACCCAGGATACGTAGGTTTCATGTACGTTCAAACTACAGGGAGGCATCATCTTACCAAATGTGTTGTGTCTCGCCCACTGCTCAGATCTACTTAATATTTGGGCTTGTGGCACAAGAAGATCAGCTTAAGCTAATGGACGGAGTGGATCACCCAAGAGACATCACAACTGGACCCCACATCTGCTCTTGTCATGCACAAACACAGGAGCCTAGCTCGATGCCAACGTTGGCTGATGGTGTGGCCCATCTAGGACTCGGATCATCCTCATACTCCACGTCTTGAGACAACTCGGCTTGGGAGAACTGATGAAGGGAACAAATCTCCCTAACAGCCACTACAAGTGGGCTCCACTTGACCCAACGGACGGACCAATTGGCATTCTTCCGCTGTTTCGCCAGTCTTCATGCCGCACCACACCATACGGAGGAACCTCCTTTCGCAATAGGGCCAACGATCTCACACCGACCATCAATCTGATGGGCCAGGACACGTCAGATGGCAATCTCAAACCATCTGGAAGCCTTGCTTTGGGAGAAAATGGACCAGACTAAGATTAACCATGGGAGCATGACCCATCTTCCTCAAACGATCACTGAACAGCGAGGATTGTTCTGGCCCCAAAACATGGATTAAAACCATGCACCTGTAAGACCCGTATCCTAGTCCGTACCGTTCTGTTAGTTTCTGCGGTCCTTCCGGTCGAATTCCGGCAACCTTCGCACCATATTCGACGTTTGCGCGCGATCCTAAGCCAGTTCTCATATACTGAAGTCGGCTCGAACCAAAACTTGTATCATAGAGACCACGCCGTCACCGCGGTTCCAACGCCGCGACTTGCGCACCAAACCGATACCCAAGCCAGGAGATGTGGGCTTGCGTTCATTTCAAAGAAACGCCGCGCGTTGGGAATTTTGAGGGAATCTCCATCAATCAATGTCAAGTACAAGCCTTACCCCAAGTACAACAATCCATCCCTACTTTTTTTAAAAGTCCACTCTCTCTCCCCTCACCATTCCTCTTTTTCCCATTTTCAACCACAACCATACCACTTTTACAAAATTTCAACCCAACCCATACCCTTCCTTATATCACCCCATCCATATTATTCTCATCACCTCACTCCCTCTCTCTCATTTCTCAAATCTCTCAAGCAACCCAAAATTTTCAACGTCCAAACACTCTCTCAACTCCAAGTGTGGCCCACTCTCTCATCTCCCATCTCAACCATTCATCTTTCATCAACCACCATCAAAAGGCAAGGCAAGGAGCATAGAAGGCTAAGGGAGTAAGGAGGAGGCCTAGAGGTGGGTGATCCACCGTTAATTTCAAAATTTAAGGTCCACTTGTTGTGGGACCCACTTGGTGTATGTGTTGTATCAATGGAGGGCCCATAGTGGCGGGGTCCCTCCTCCCCATCACCGTCTCTCTTGTCTCTTTCTCTTTCTCTCTCTCCCTCTTTCCATTGTGATGGTGTGGATCCCACCAAAATGTGTTATATCTACTCCGTCCATCAACATCAGACGGTGTGGCCCACCCTATTGTAGATGAAGATCCACACAATCTACTATTGAAATGGATCCAATACCCTTCTTGTTATATGTTATATTTTATATAATATATATATGATATATAATATAATATAATATATATATATAATATAAGATATATATATTATATATGTGTATAGGTGTAAGTGGGCCACGTACATGTGGGACCCACCATGATGCTGTGTCTATCCCAGCGTCTGGACACTGGACGTGAGGCAGAGGGATGGCTAACATGGGTGTGTACTAATAAAGCTAACAAAAGTTGCTTTTGGGATAGGCTACCATTGTAGGCTCCACCTTGATGTATGGGGCCGATCCACGCTGTCCATTCCATTCTTCAGCTCATTTTAGGCGTTGAGCCGAAAAATGAAGTTGATCCCGTTTTCTAGCGGGCCATACCATAGGAAATAGTGGTATTACCATTGAAACGCACCTTGATCCTTCTATTCGTCAAAAATAGGCCGCATATTGGACTCATCTGGTCGGTCTTGGACCGTGTAATCCAATGGCTGGAGTGGATCTGCCCGATGTGGGCCCCACCTAAGAAAATCAGTAGAAAAATAGAATTTAAAAAAAACAAAAGAGGCAGCAGCAGTCGCTGCTGCTGTAAAGGTGCGCAGGCAGCGCTGGCGGACGGTCAGCGGGCTGGGCCTCACGGGTCCAGCTGTGGGCCCCACTATGATGTGTTTCAAACATCAACGCCATGCATTTGATGGGTACCCACGGACCAGGTGGCCACCCCAAAAATCAGCCGTATACGGAACTCAGGTGGTCCACGCCATCTAAAATCATGTGAAGACATGCCAAAAACATATAAAATCACTTGGTGGGGCCTACCTGAAATTTGGATGTGGCTGAAACTTGGCCTGAACCCTCAGTTAAGTGGGACGCACCTAATGAGTGGGCTGGATTTGTGAACCACATCACGGTGGGCTCCCTGTCCACGTGATTAAAAAATAAATAAATAAATAAAAATATCACCATGGGCCCCTGTCCGTTTGGGTGGCAAATAAACGTTCCAGTGGGCCCCCTGGTCCACGTGACCCTTATGAATAGATTGGATTGTAAATAAATATTACAGTGGGCCCTACCCAGGCCCACGTGACCTTGTGAATAGATTGGATTGCAAATAAATATTATAGTGGGCCCTACTCAAGGTCCACCTGTTGCAAATAGATATTACAGTGGGCCCTACCCTGTACAGTGGGCCCAAGTTGGGTGGAAAATAAACATTACTGTGGGCCCCAGGTCTGAGTGACCTTATCAATGGGTTGGATGGAAAATAAACATTATGGTAGGCCCCACATGGGACCCACTTATGTATGTATTGTAAACCACACCCTCCATTAGTGTGGGCCCCACCATGATGCATGTGTTTCATCCAACCCATCCAATCATTTGGAAATTATTTTAAGACCATGCGATGAGGCCCACTTTGATTTGTACAAGGCCCATTGTGATGTGTGCAAGGCCCATTGTAATGTACATATGGCCGTATATGAGGCCATATGATTAAGCCCATCTTAATGTAGTTATGGCCCATCCACTGAGAGATATATAAGGCCCATGTTGTGAGGCCATTTGATGTATTAGAGGCCCATGGGTCGAGGCCCAATGGGACGTACATAAGGCCCATTGTTGTGTGATTCCACCATGGTATATGTGTCGACCCTTATAGCGGGCTATGCTTTGGGAGCAATGATGGTTAGAGGCCCACATGGTAAGGATGATGTCGGTTAAATGTCCGCATTGTCACTCTCCCTAGGGCCCATTGATAGGCCCATACTTGTAGTGTGTAGGCCGTCTAGGCCCATCTTCGTTTTGATCAGAGCCCATCACCACATAACATGTACAGCATAGATCCATGATTCATGATCATACGCATCATATGTATGCCTGATATGAGAAGTGACTGATCATAGCATATGCCTTTGGGCTAATCGTTTATGGGCTCCCTAATAGGCGGAGTTGCCCCACATGAGCGCTCGGTACGCGTAGGATTGTTGCATGTCTGATGGTATGATTCATGCACTTGCATTTGTGTGATTGTGATCATTGTATGCCCTAGTGACATCAGGGCCAAAGCCTCCACAGACACATCGTGGGTGGCTGGATTGGATACCAAAAATATTGTTACTAAGCATTGGGGCGCCATAGATGTCCCTGGGTGAAAATTTCTAAACTCGATGGTACCAGAGGATGACTCCAATGTCGAGACTGAGTGGATATATGAGCGCACAAGGGCCAAATACCAGGAGGCCGCGTCTCCCACTGTGTCGTGGTCGGTTGGAAAGGGGTGTGGCCTTACTCGTCCAAGGGTAGGGGGCAATATTAGGTTGAGTTTGACCAGCTCGTGAATGGGTCCGCTATCGACGTGTCGGATAGGTATTGACAGACTATTGGCCGGGCGGATAGTGAGGTTTCTTACGCTTACTTGGACTGTGCGGTTAGGAGATCGACAGTGCCATTTAGAGTGTACTGAACCCCGATGGTTATCCAGAATGAGAACTGTACTGATATATGATGAGGATTGGCATGCTTGAGTTGTATCTCGCATCGGATGGCCATGTTATGGCCGATAGCATTCATATCTTGCACCGCATAGCCTTGGTACGGCTGATTGCATTCATGTACTCATCACCATGATTCCGCATTACTCTGACCTTGTATTCTGAGCACGCTTATATTGCACACACACTTACACCACTCTCTAAGCTTTCTATAAGCTTATGCATGATTGATGCGTGCAGGTGACGCCAGGACGCAGCCGTAGCATAGTAGCAGCAGGAGCGTGCAGACGAGCTTCTAGAGTTTTGTTACTTTCATCATATTGTATTTCCCTTTCATACGCACTGTATCCAAAAGTTTTTTATCATAGTGAATTTTGTGATGGTGTTCTTGTGGTTATTGTTCGTGGGTTTTGCTTTTGGTTATGCTCATTATGAATCAGACTGATGATTATAAATCCTCTTTGTAGTATCCCAGGATCGGAACCTAGTAAATGGGTGCCAGGAGCCGAGAATGGGGTTCTACGGAGGCTGTCGGCGCCGGATTCGGCGATCGAAAATTTTGTGAGCCCGGTTTCTGAGTTCGGGGCATGACAGCACCTTTGGGTCATTCAAGCAGGAGACCTTCCCCAACACGTTAGGGAAACACAGCAGATTTAGGTCGTGAATCCAAACCCACCGCAGGCTAAACAACGAGACTTCCAAACAGACCTGCGCAAGTAATTTCACAGAAGAATCTAGAAGACTCAAACCCCTATAAAAACGGCCTCTGTCCAGCGATTGGAAGAAGAGAAATAGGGAGAAAGAAAGAGAACGAGTGAGAGAGAGAGAGAGAGAAATCCAGCCAACGGCCAGCCTCCCCTCCTGCAGGACGTACTAAGAAAAGAAAAGAAAGAGAGAAAGAACAAGGAAAGAAAAGGGAGAAAGAAAGTAAAGGAAAGAAAAAGAAAAGAAAGGAAAAAGAAAGAAGAAGAAGAGCTCTGACTGGCCGAGTCAACTCAGCTGAGTTAATCTGAGTCTGGAAAGCTGGAGTGTTGATTCGGTTGTCCTACCCAAGTCCGGCCCATCTCCTTGATGTTCAGATCTTTGCAATCCAAAAAAAGGAAGAGAAAGAGAGATAGAAGGCATTGTATTGTGACTCACTGAGTCAGAGTTGAGTTTGGATAAAGGTAAGATTTCCATCTTTTAATTAAAAGGGTTACAACTATTAAACCTAATTCTCACATCAACATAAACTGAACCCTAGATAAATCCTAATTGTTCAAACCATGTGATTTAGGATATAATCTGATATACAGGAGTATACGTAGACATCTAACCTCGATTGAGGATGATTTGATTTAAAGGTGAGGGTTTTATCCTTTAAGCTTACAGTACTTTAAGTTAATTTATTTATTCTGTCCTTTATCTGTATTCCTATTATTTCACTTGGCCTCATTCGTGCATTTTACGATATAAATTATCATGTATTTCATGTTTACATGTTTTCTAAGAATTATCCTATCAATTGATTCATTTTATAT
The DNA here is from genome assembly GCF_029962835.1 of Magnolia sinica. Classification (NCBI taxonomy): domain Eukaryota; kingdom Viridiplantae; phylum Streptophyta; class Magnoliopsida; order Magnoliales; family Magnoliaceae; genus Magnolia; species Magnolia sinica. The sequence continues at coordinate 58,954,223 of NC_080589.1, read as the reverse complement.
CATTGCCCTTTTTGGGATTATGACATGATGTGAGATACAAGTGAATTCTCTGAATTTATGTGAGGCCATGGATATAAGTCTTACCCCTGCCTTATCAAATTTATTGAGTTGGCTTTGCCACTTGTCTCTATATTTGAGTTGGCTCTGCCACTCGTCTCTTTTTAGAGTTGGTTATGCCATTCGTCTTTTTATTTGAGTTGGCCCTGCCACTCTTCTTTTGTTGAGTTGACCATTGTCACTCTTCTCTTATTATGTTGGCTATTACCACTTTTGTTGAGTTGACCATTGTCACTCTTCTCTTATTATATTGGCTTTGTGTCGTCTATCTTTAAGGCTTGGGTATGTGTCTTGTTATTTCAGAGCCTCCATGATTCAGTTTATATTCTTCATGAATCAAATTATACTCTTCATGATTCAGTTATATTCTTAATGATTCAGTTATATTATCTATAAGTGCAAGTGATGTGTTAAGAGGTATCACAACTAGTGAATCGATTATCTTATCATGGACGCAATGCGTTACGGGTAGCGACCCTCTTGGTCGGCATGTAATTCCGTGGGTTGGTTGACGTGGTATACAATCAATGTATGTAAATTGGCATACGCGTTACATCAACTTTTCAGGATTGGATGTCGCAAATAGCAGCTCCATGAACACATCGTGTTACGTAAATTCCCTAATCGCATGTTGTGTTGCCTTGAAATGTTCGCATAAATCCGCGTTAGCGTTGGTTATGCCGGTGAATATCCATAGTTATGGGGTGTGAGTCGAGTTGGATTTTCTATGAATTATATTCCACATTATGATAATCACTACGTATGATGAGCCACACACACTATGCTAAGCATGCATCTTATGTAGGTTGTTTGCGCATACTGATATCTCATGTATTAGTGGAGTACGAGACGTATCAGTACCATTATTTTACTTTTTATGAATCTCTTGAATTATTATTAATTTTAAAAGATAACCATCACTATGAGAAAGGCATTGACCCTCTCCCGACCGTACAAATTATGCAGGTGACGTACAAATTGAATACTTAGAAGACTGCGCTTCCCTATAGAAGATTACGCTGAAAGAATAAGAAAATAGTTTTAGGAATTAGTGTTATACTTCCGCTGTGAACTCTGATGTTGTAATAAACCTACCATTATGAGGGCATTTGATTATTATTTTATTTTAATGAGATAATCAATACAGTTGATTTTATTCTTGTGAATGTTACCTTTATGAATGTATCTGGATATGATCCAAATGAAAAAATAAAATAAAATAGGGTGTGATCCTCCAAAGCATCAATTTATACATCATTAACACCTGATTTCCTCGGGCACGAGTATGAACTCTGACCGTGAAAATTAGGTATGTTACGATAAATATTTAGAGGAATCTTATGAAAAGTATGATCCAAACTTTGAAAAATTGAGTTGGTGGAACGTAAATAGTTTAAAGTATAAAGTTCTTTCTCAAGTTGCAGAGGATATTTTAGTCATTCCTATATCTACTGCTGCTTCTGAATCTACTTTTAGTACCGGAGGTTGTGTCCTATATCAATTTTGTAGTTATCTTACCTCTAAGCTTGTGGAATGCTTAATTTGTGTAAAGAATGGTTACATGCTTCACATCTCCCAATTGAAGTCGAAGAAAATATGGCTAAAATTGAAGGTCTTAAATTAAGTAAATTTTCATTTGATCAATTTGATTTGTCATATAATTTACTTTTAGATATTTTATTCTTATTGATTTTAATAAATTATTATATTTTTACAGTCCTAACTTCTATTTGTGAACTTCCATATCGAGTTTACATTTTGCAACATATTGTTAGTCTGCTACTATGCTATGAGGTATATTATCATGCTTAACTGGACTTGTCTTAAAGCTATTTTATGAGTTTACAATATATTTTACTTGTTTATTTGACTCATGATTTATAGTTTACAATGCACCCTTTAATTGTTTCCGTAAATCTCTTTTTGTATACCTTACATAATATCTAGACCATTCATCAAATGAATCACAACACGAATGGACATGGGTTGGATTATATAAAAAAACATGCAATTGGGTTATATTATAAAAAGCCCAGAACCGTAGAACTGAACCAGTTTTTATGGTTTGGTTCTGGTTCAGTTTTAGGGTGCAAACGGTCCGGTTCCAGTTTCGATTTTCTTAGAACCGTTAGGAATGGTTTGGTTCTGGCTTCACCCCAGAACCGGACCAGACCAAACCGTATGTACTCCTACCACTCATTTCGCATGCCCAACATCACTTCGGCTCAGCCCATGAAGCCACAACACCATAATGGGCTGGTGCCATGGGGCCATGACGGCCCAGTGCTAAGGTGTCCTGACGGCACCTTGACATTACACTGCCATAGCCCCTTGATAGCGCACATCGAGGTATTGGCTCAGTGGTGCCCCTATGCGATGCCACTACAATTGGCAGTAATATAATGCCGCCACAGCCTAACATCAGCACCACTGCAGCACGACAACAGCTTAATAGTGGCTTGGCAGCAGCACCCCAACCTCTAGGCCACCGCGGACCTATGGTAATGTAACATTGGAGTTACCCGGTGATGACACTTTGACATCAGTGCTATCGAGACCCCACATGAGGCAAATTGCTTCAAATCTAATAAATACCCTTTAGGGGTATCCATTTCAGAAATTCAGAAGAAACCTTTTTGAAGACCTTCTACAAGTATTCTCTCTTCCTCTATGCCCGCTCATAAACTAGGGAGAAGAGATGTCCACTCACTCATATATGTTAGTGGGCTTATGCGACGACCCCACCAAGTTACCGAGATAACACACGCCATCAACATCCCGATGGAGCACAGATCCATGCTCGATGTTACTTTTGCCATCATATTGCATAAATACAACCATGCACTCCCACACAAACATGACTACGAGTTCCTTCTCCACACGGACATAACTTAATGCTCCCTGCTTGCCCAAACATAGCTTTGGGATCCACATGACGGATGACCGCATCAAGGTGGGCTCCACATAATGGGTTGTCCACATCAAAGGTTGGTTCTAATGATAAATAGCCCCACATATCGAATGACCCCTCATTGAAGGTGGGATGTGGGCTCCACATGATGGGCAATGAACATTGAAGGTGGGCACCATACGATGGACAATTAACATTAATGATGGGTCCATGTGATGGATGACCCGCGTCAGGGTAGGCCTCACCTAACGGTAGTCCACATCAAAGGTTGGCCCTAATGATGAATGTCCCACATCTAAGGTAAACCCGGATGATGGGCGAACCACAATGAAGGTGGGGTCCACATGATGGATGGTTTGAATCAAAGTTAAGCTCCACAAGATAAGCAGTGGACATTGAAGGTGGGCTCCACACAGGGGTGACCCGCGTTAAGGTGAACCTTGGTCCACATCAAAGGTAGGTCCATAATGATGAATGAGCCACATCAAATGGGGCTCACATGATGAACAACCCACACTGAATGTGGCACCCACATGATAGATAGTCCTCATCAAAGGTAGGCTTCACATGAAGGGTGTTAGATATTGAATGTGGGCCTCACATAGTGTATATAGTCTGCATCCAAGGTGGGCTTGACTTGAAGGGTGTTGGACATTGAAGTTGGGCCTCACATAATGTATGGTTCACATCAAAGGTCGGCCCATACTGATGAATGGCCTGTAAGAACTCTATTTAGTGGGCCTTACTGATCAACGGTCTGGATTGTCATTCAGTTGGACTGGATGATTGAGTAGACCAGTGGGCCCCACTTCAGGTGATGCGCTGCGTAGCCTATCTGCGCAGCTTTGCGTACTAGGGCTAGAATGTTATGGCTATTTACGCAGACAGTAGTTTGAGTCGAACTAGGACACAGCAATGTGGAGCGTGGGAGAGAGAGTTGTGATGGGTTTCAAACTCTCTCTCCACAGACTCTATATTAGACGGCTGGGTCCCCGATCCTACACCATGGCAGAAATTCGAGTCTCATCTATTGTTTTGTAGAAAGGGTGTGAAGGAAAGGAAGACCCTAGCTTTATCGGTATTTTGGTATTGGTATTCTTATCCAGCTTGTATGGTGTCATAGCTAGGTAAGCCATTCGACCCCTTAATCTCCATGTTCTATGCACAGACAGATCCGTGGGCTTATTCCGCATATAGATTAAATCCCACAGTTGGTATCAAAGACACTGTACAAAGGCATGGATGATCAGATTATCTATTACATATTCAGATTCATCCTCAAAGGATTCAAAATTCCATATCAGATTTTTTGAATTCCCAAATCGGGTAAATTGGGATTTCAGATTTCGAATCCGATTAGGGATTTTCATCCTCACTTCCAGTATTAGGGGTTTCGAATTCAAATCCCCAAATCTAGATAATTAGGGATTATTTGAACCCCAAATCCAGTTAATTTGGGGATTTCAGTCCTATACCCCACATACAGTTGTAGTTAGGGTTTCCAATCGAAATCCACAACCAATTAGGGATTTTGGATTCAGTTAACCCAAATCCAGATATTAATTGGGGTTTTTTTTTCGAACCCTAAATTAATTTAGGATTTTCGAAAAATAAAAAAATAAAAAATTTTGAAACTCCAAATCCAGTTAACAATTACAGATTTTCGAATCCCATTGGGGATTTCCACTCAAGATGGCTATTGGGGTTTTCCAAATCCCAAATCCAATATTAGGAAGTTTCGAATCCCTGAATTCTGAATCCAGTCTATTAGGGTTTTGCATGCCCATACCTATGCATTGGTGGAGGAAGTCATGACCGAATGATTTTTGCACTGACGTTGTATATCCATCTCCATTCATGGCCAATGTGACCTTGAGGATGCCACATCGTCTGACGATGACCATCATCCTCATATTGACATGCTCCTCATCCAGATCCGAGGAGGATTTCATGGTCATCATTCTCAAATCGGTGTCGAGGATGATGGAGGCATAAAGATCTTCATCTGGCTGGAGATTCATCTCAGGAAGGGGAGATTTTTCTCTTTCTCTCTCTCCTTCGCTGCTACCCTCAGTCGGTCAAAGACGACTGCTGCTCGGTCGTATACAACAGCTATTAGGTCGAAATCGAACTTAATTAGTTTCGGGTCTTTGGACCCGATTATATGTATTCGGGTCCAACCCCAGTACCCACGAACGGGACGTATTCCCACTCTCTTGTGGGCCTGTCGCTGGTAGTGGGCCCGATATGTTGTTTTGATGGTGGGCCATGATTTTAATCTAGAACATTTAATGCCAAGTTTTGGACCGTTCAAATAACGTTCCATGTTTATCAGATTTGAGCTATCTCATGGGCATATTAACTAATTCATGCACTGGATATTTGTGAAACTTTATATGATAAGTATTAAGCATTAAGACTAATCTGTCCATATTATGAACACTTGTGCACGGACCTACCCATCTAATTATATAACTCTGTGCTATTCAGGGACTGGTTCAGTCATGCTCATTAGACACGTTCTGGTCATACAGAATTCTGATTCGGCCCTATTGTTGGCCCATCACCCATCCTTAAGAGTTGATATGGACCATTGGAATATATCGTATGAAACCTATCCGCATGTTTCACTTTAAGGTTCACACATTTTCCAATGATCAATACCGACCAGCTTATGAGCCACATCGGACTGATTAAGATATAATCCAAAGAGAGGAAGGATTATAACAGCAATTTTAAAGTCTATATTTGTAGTTTCCACCATAGTGACCTCAATCGATGAAAAAATATTACAAATACAACTTGTAACATTGAGATAAGCAGATTGCATACAGTTGCGTTCACATTTTCATGCGTACGATAACGAAAACACAGACGTTTACCGTTTGGCAGTCAAGTGAACGGGTAAAGTAAATGGTGCTGGTAATGTAAAGTTGAAAGACCCATCTCACCCACAGGTGTTGAGTGTCTCAGATTTACATGACTTACATCACTTAGCTTCATGTTCAGGAGGATCACTAACATGTTATTATTACCTCCCACAGGAGTAATGATGATGATGTAACAGATTCTCACCAGGATGTGATGGTTGGGCTCATCTTCATCTTGGATGATTCAGTTGGTGTCTCTCTTAACAACTGAATTGATTTAATTTGCCTGATATTCTTTGTTTACATTCACTAAATTGCTTTTGTGAAATTATATACTAATGTGAGTATAAATACATCTCTTTTATTTCAGTCTCAATTCCAACTAATCAAAATCAAGTCCCTACCCTTAATGGATCTAATTACGCTCAATGGAAGAACGCCATTGAAGTTGTACTGGGCTATTTTCAATTAGATCTTGCCTTGATAATACCAGAACCGCCAAAGCTATCTGATAATGCCACTGAAGCTGAATATAATTGATGGGTTGCATGGTTTAGATTAAATGATACATGCCTGAAAGTCATTAAGTATTCAATTCCGAATCGATGAAGGGTGCCATACCTGAAACAGATAAGGCCAAAGTTTTCCTTACTGAAATGGGAAAACGATTCAAGAAATCTGATAAATCTGAAGTAGGCATTCTTCTGAATAAATTGACTCGTTCGTCCTACGATGGAAAAGGCAACATCCATGAATACATTGTAGAGCAGATAGAGGTTGTTTCTAAGATCAGTGCTCTAGGGCTTGTACTCACTGATGATCAACTGGTTCATTTGATCATGAACAACCTACCTCCCCAATTCGACACGTTCCTGGTAACTATAACACTCTGAAAGACATGTGGACATTGGATAAACTCATCACTCAGTGCGTCCAAGAAGAAGACAGGATTAGGCAGATGGTTAAAGTTCAAAAATGTTAATATGGTGACATCCAGTCATGGACATGGGCAAGGGAATAAATGTAAAAGGAAAAGGAAACAAGGTTCTAATAATGGATTCTCTAGTCCTCCATATGGAAACCATGAGAATCAATCTGGAAATGGATCTAAACGCAAACGGGTTAAATGTAAACCGTGCTTCTTTTATAAAAAGGTGGGTCATCTAAATAAAGACTGCGAAGGTTTCCAGAATTGGCTCATAAAGAAAGGTAATCATTCTGTTCTTATCTGTTTTGAATCTAATCTGACTGATGTGTTAGTGGATTCTTGGTGGATAGATTCAGGAACTACTATTCACATATACACTTCTATGCAGGAATTACTACAGGCCAGGCCACCAACTGATGCGGAGCACTCAGTATACGTAGGCAATGGTGTCAAAGTAGATGTGGAGGCAATAGGAATCTATAGGCTTAAGTTGAAGTCTGGTCATTTTTTCAATTTAGTAAATACATTCTGTATGCCGTCTATAAGGCGCAATTTAGTTTCAATTTTCTGTTTGGATAAGTTGGAATATTCGTTCCACTTTGGAAATAAAAGTTTTAGTATTTACTTTAATTCGATTAAATTTGGAACCGGCTCTATAGTAAACAACTTATACCAGTTAGACTTAATTGCCTCTCACGTCTATAATATTAATACCTTACATGAAAATAAAGTTGGATCTAAGCGAAGACTAGACTATGAGAATTCCTCCATGCTGTGGCACAGGCGGCTATGCCATATATCTCGTGAGAGATTAGACAAGCTTGTCCGAGAAGAAATTTTACATTCTCTAGACTTCTCTGATTATAAAGTATGCATTGATTACATAAAAGAGAAACAGACTAGAACTAGAAAGAAAGGTGCAACCAGGAGTGTAGGTCTATTAGAGGTGATACATACAGACATTTGTGGACCATTCCTTACACCATCATGGAGTGGACACAAATATTTTATTACCTTTATAGATGACCACTCTCGCTTCGGGTACCTATACCTTATTAATGAGAAATCAGATGCCCTGGATGCTTTTAAAATCTATAAGGCCGAAGTTGAAAATCAACTCGATAAAAGAATTAAAGTTGTCAGATCTGACTGTGGTGGTGAATACTATGACAGATATGACAAATCAGGACGTAATCCAGGGCCATTCGCTAAATACCTGCAGGATTATGACATTGTTGCTCAGTACACTATGCCTGGTACTCCAGAGCAGAATGGAGTGGCTGAGAGACGCAATCGCACCCTTATGGATATGGTGCGAAGCATGGTCAGCAATTCGACATTGCCAGAATCTCTGTGGGGTGATGCGATCAAAACCACAGTTCATATACTAAACAGGGTTCCCAGCAAAGCAGTAAGCAAAACTCCTTTTGAGTTGTGGAATGGGAGAAAACCAAGTCTCTGATATCTACATGTTTGGGGTTGTCCTGCTGAGGCCAAAGTTTATAACCCGCATGAAAAGAAGCTTGATCCTAGAACCGTAAGTTGTTTCTTCATTGGATACCCAGAAAGATCAAAAGGTTATCAATTCTACTGTCCTTTCCACTCCATCAGGATTGTTGAGACTGGGAATGCCAGATTCATTGAGGACACTAAAAACGATGGGAGCACGAACATAAGAAATTTTGTATTTGAGGAACAAAGGACTGTGACTCCAGTCATAGTCAATTCAGATCACGTGGACATTTATGATGCAGTCGATTCTGCAGTCACTGCAGAGCACCACGTAGAACCTCATATACAAACCACTGATGAGGAAAATTAAGATCAGACCCAACAAGCTGAACCATTGAGAAGATCTGAAAGAGAGAGAAGGCCTGTAAATTGAGACGATTACATCGTATACTTACAGGAGCACGACTTTAATATAGGGGTGGAAAAGGATCCTGAATCCTTTACACAAGTCAAACAAAGTGTTAATCCTTCTCATTAGTTTGATGTCATGAAAGATGAGTTGAAATCCATGCAGGACAATAAAGTATGAGATCTTATAGAGTTACTTACTGGAATAAGGCCAATTGGTTGTAAATGGATATTTAAAACTAAATGGGACTCCAAAGGTAATATCGAACGATATAAAGCCAGACTTGTTACCAAGGGTTTTAACCAACGTGAGGGCATTGACTATAAGGAGACTTTTTCACTAGTATCCAAGAAAGATTCATTCAGGATCATAATGGCTCTTGTAGCTCATATGATTCAGAGTTACAACAAATGGATGTAAAGACTGTATTTCTCAATGGGGATCTGAATGAGAATGTGTACATGTTACAGCCCGAAGGTTTTGTATCTACTAACTCAGAACATTTGGTTTGTAAACTTAAGAAGTCTATTTATGGGTTGAAACAGGCATCGCGACAGTGGTAGCTTAAGTTTTATGAAGTAATTTCCTCATATGGCTTTGTAGAAAACACTGCAGATGATTGCATCTACATTAAAACTAGTGTGAGTAAGTTCGTTATGATGATTTTGTATGTTGATGACATTCTGTTGGCTAGCAGTGATACCAGGATGTTGAGCGACACCAAGAAATTTTATCTCAAAGATTTAAAATGAAAGACCTTGGTGAAGCTTCTTACGTCATCGGCATTGAGATTCGTCATGACAGAACACTTGGACTGCTCAACCTGTCATAGAGGGCCTATATTACTAGGGTACTCGAAAAGTATGGCATGCAAAATTGTGCTTCAGGAAAGTCGCCCATCGTGAAGGGCGACAAATTTGGTTTATTTCAGTGTCCAAAGAATGATTTAGAAAAGAATCGAATGAAAGAATTTCCGTACACATCAGTAATAGGGAACATCATGTATGCTCAAGTCCATACGCAACCGGACATTGCCTTTGTCCTTAGAATGTTGGGAAGATATCTATCTAATCCAGGAATGCAATATTGGATAACTGCGAAGAAAGTATTACGGTATCTTTAGAGAACGAAAGACTTCAGACTCACATACATGAGGTCTGATCAGTTAGAGTTGATCGGATATTCAGACGCAAACTTCGCAGGCTGCATTGACACTAAGAAGTTTACTTCAGGATACATCTTCATGATGGTGGGAGGAGCTGTGTCATGGAAAAGCGTGAAACAATCTACCACAGCCTCATCCACTATGGAAACTGAATTTATTACCTGCCATAAGGCATCTAATCAGGCACTATGGTTACAGAGTTTCTTCTCAGGTTTGTGGGTACTGGAGCATATCCTGAAACTATTGAGAATATTTTACGATAATTCGGCTATTATTTCCTTCTCTAGTAACAACAAGCATTCGTCAAGGTCGAGGTATATCGACATCAAGTATCTTGTTGTAAATGAAATGGTTCAGAATCATCAAGTGTCCGTGGAATTCATCGGCACTAATTAGATGATTGCAGATCCGCTTACTAAAGGGTTCCCTATCACGCCATTTCAGGATCATGTAACATCTATGGGAGTCATTGTTCCCACATATGTTTTCAGTTAGTGGGAGTTGAGCGTGTTTTGATTTTCACAGATACTTAGAGATCTTGTTTTATACAGTTTGTTTGGATGATTTTGATATAAAGATTTATTTTTGCTTCTCTATATATATGCGCAAATTTTGAGTAAGTAAAACTACAGTCGTGTCTCGTTGGAGAATGTAAAAGCTTTAGGACCTCTTAAGGATAGACACATATAGTCGCACTAAAGTGTGTAATCCTTATACCACATTTTCTAGTTCGTGATCTATGTCGTTAAGATTGAAAGTATTTGTGATCGCGCTTAGTCTCACTTCGCCTAAATTAAATGTTGTGACAACTACCGCGTTTCGATACTGACAGTCTTAATGGACCAGATTGAATAACATTACTCATATTGTCCAACTATTTTATTGGTTAACCATTTAGATATTTTCTTAAAAGATCAAAACTTGTTTCCAAAATTATTCTATATGACTATCGTTGACGTTGCTCAATGAGGCCCAAGTGGGAGAATGTAAGAACTCTATTTAGTGGGCCTTACTGATCAACGGTCTGGATTGTCATTCAATTGGACTGGATGATTGAGTAGACCGGTGGGCCCCACTTCAGGTGATGCGTTGCGCAGTATATCTATGCAGCTTTGCGTACTAGGGCTGGAATGCTATGACTGTTTAAGCAGATAGCAGTTTAAGTCGAACTAGGACACAACAATGTGGAGCGTAGGAGAGGGAGTTGTGATGGGTTTCAAACTCTCTCTCCACAGACTCTATATTAGAGAGCTGAGTCTCCGATCCTACACCGCGGCATAAATTCGAGTCCCATCTACTGTTTTGCAGAAAGAGTGTGAAGGAAAGGAAGACCCTAGCTTTATCGGTATTCTGGTATTGATATTCTTATCCGGCTCGTATGGCGTCACAGCTAGGTAAGCTATCCGACCCCTTGATCTCCATGTTCTATTTACGGACAGATCCATGGGCCTATTCTGCATATAGATTAAATCCCACATGGCCCACATCTAAGGCAGGCCCCACATCATAGTCGGCCCACATCGAAGGTATGGCACACACGATGGACTATCCACATCAAATGTGGGCTCCACATGATGGGCAATGTAAATTGAAGGCAGCCCCCACATTAGGGACAATGATCTCCTCTCACCTCTGTACTGGCCATGACACCCGGAGTATCATGGCTTTAGCTTTAGCTTCTAAGTATCACACATGTATGGTGGAAGACACGTAAAATTCGATAGTGGAGGTGAAGTTAAGAAAGTTTTGTAAGGGAATCCAATCCTTCTGGCCGCATCAGTGGGTTTCAAGGATGAGTCGCTGTTACCATTATAGCTGGTGTTATAATTGAAAAGGCGGCTGTTAGCTGCAAGATTCTGCATTGGCGAGTACATATCACACCATGATTTATATGCGTGCTGGGCCATCCACGCCATCATTCTATTTCCCACATCAGTAACCCAAGACCCACCTATTTAAGGTAGGGATTTTCAGATGCAATTTCTATCCATGGTAAGGCCTACCGGATTAATGGTCTGGATCACTAAACATTGGCCCATCTGATGAGCGGAGTCCATCCGTGAGATTTTGTACAGACAGGGACCATTAATCGTTGATAAATAGGAAGCAGATTGCATACTGAGTAACTCTGTGGGGTATACCCTCATTCATGCATTTCATCTGTTCCGTCCATCTATTTTTCCGGATAATTTTAGGGTTTTAGCCCAAAAATGAAAGATATCCAACGCTCAAGCGGAACACCACATGGAACTGTGTGAACTGAACATCTATAGTTGAAAAGTTCCTGGGAGCAGCTATAGAAGTTTTAGATCAAGCTAAAATTTGCTTTTTCTTTTTTCCCCTTCATCCATGCCCATGTGATCTTATGAACAGGTTGGATGAAAAATAAACACCACTGTAAACCTTAGGAATGTCTCAACGGTGGAAATCAATACTTTTACTTTTTCCTGCCTAATGTCTGCTTGAGCATTGGATATACTTCAATTTTAGGGTCAACCCTTAAAATGATCTAGAAAAACGGATGGACGGCGTGGATAAATCACGGTACACTGTGATTTCTGATAGGTAGAGTTGGATTGGGATATGAGGTGACGGTGGGTGACCAGGACATTCGTGACAGGGAGATGGGAGTCCGATCATTGGTTCCGTATCAAGTCGGGATATGTCATCTTAACGGTTTGGATTGCATCTTCATGAGGAGGACTGAAGACGTGAACAGCAGCAAGCATCCATTCGTGTGCGAGATCCCAACCATCTACAATGTAACCCCCAATGTGATGTTACCCTGTCAAAAAAAACTAGGGCAGTTTGGCTGTCAGGTGGGCCACAAATGTGATTAATATAAGTTGGGAATTTTTTATGGCCGTCCATTTTAGAATCCAATTTTGATTGAACTGATGATTGTATATGCCTGATTTAGCGACCATGCATGTTCCCCATCTGCCCCACTTTCAGGTGTGCCGCCATTCACCTTCTAAACTGCTTGTCGCGCCACCTGGTAGCATTATTTTATAAACAATGAGGACTGAACATCCACCATTGAAACATTTGTAAGGCCGGGAATAGCTACGGAAGTTTTGGGTCAGACTAAAATACATTTAGTTGATCCGGGTATAAATGATTTTGAAAATGGCATAAATGACACATAAACAACACATGGGACCCTAAACAATTTCAATGCCAAGCATTTATCTACTCACTTTTTCTTGACAAGTGGGCTGCCTGAGTTAGGTATCTGCCTCATTTTTAAGCTAATGTCCTAATATAATTTGAAAAAACAAAATAGATAAATTGGTGGATTTCTCACAAACATCAAGATGACCTACCTACTTTCACATTACAAGTTCTTCATGGGAAAGGCTTTGACAATGTGCGTCCATTCACGTAGGAGGATCAGATTAGGTGTGGCTCTACCACCACTTAGCACCATATGGATGGGGAAAAAATATATATATCAGCTTGATCCAAAACTCTAGTGGCCCCCAAAAAGTTTTTAATGGTGGGCGCCCAATCAACACCTTGCGGTCCACTTGAAATTTGCATCAACCTCATTTATGAGCTTATACCATAAAATGATATGGAAGAATGGGTGTACAACATTGATGAAACACATACATCATGTTGGGGCCCATGGAGCACTGACCACTAGCCATTGGCTGAGTAGCGGATCCCTCTCCGTTGGGACCATAGTGCTCTCCTTGGTGTAAATATTGTGTATCCATGTTGTTCTTATGTATCAAATAAAAAATGAAGTAGATCTAAATCTTAAGTGGACCACACCATCAGAAAAAAAAAAAAAAGGTGATTGAATGCACACCATTAAAAAATATCCTAGGCCCACCATAATGCCCACTGAATGTTTTTTATTGTCCAATTTGTCAATCAGGTCACATGGATATGAATAAAGGAAAAATAAATAAACATCAATGGGATCTAAAACTTTTGTGGACAACAAGCAGTTTCTAATCCTCCTTGTGATGTGGTCCTCATATGTAAGCCTGCTATATTTTTGAGCCCATGCCGTAATGAGCCAGCAAAAGGGATGGATGGCATGGATATACAATGCATATAAATTAAGGTGGGCCCGTGTCAAGGAAAGCATTAGGAGAGGGATGAATGTTGCACACATGACATGTGACATGCGCAAAATGGACTAGGATTGCGTTTGATCTAAAGTGGAAAAACTGTGGACCTAACCATGATATATGTGTTTTATTCACTTCATTCATTCATTTTTTTTTCAATTTATTTTAGGGCATGAATCTAAAAATGAGGTACATCCAAAGCTTAAGTGGCTCACACTGCAAAAAACAACAGGGATTGAACGCTTACTATTGAAAACCTTTTAAGGACCACAGGAGTCTGATCAAGCTAATATTTGTGTTCTCCCTTCATCCGTGTTTGTGTGACCTTAAGAAAAGGTGGAATGGCAAATAACCAACGTGGTAGTCTAGAAAGGTTTCAATTGCAGTTATCATTATCCTCGTTGCATCTTGTGGTGTGGTCCACTTGAGCTTTGCATCATTTTCTGTGCTCATGCTCTAAAATGATTTGAAAAAATGAATAAACAACATAGATAAAATACATATATCATATATCGTGGTGGGGCCCTCAAAGTTTTGCCACTCATTCACATTATTAATGTCTGCGGTGTGTTGTACACCATGCACTCCGAGTCCATGTAAAACCAAATTGTGGGCCCCACTGTTAGACAAGTCACGGTACCAAAAAAAAAAAGCCGATAGAAAGATCCCAACCTCTGACTCAAGAAAACTTATTCCATTATTCGGCCATATCTCATATCAGCCATTCAACAAATGTTGTCTGAATTATTAGTTTTACATAATTAAGTTATGCAGTTTTTGGTTCTTCATCCATTTAAAGTGTCTCACCATTTCAGCTATTTCATTCGATGTACTTTTATGCCACGTCTGTAGTTTAGTGCCGCCTGCTCATCAACAGCTACAGTCAAACAGAGTACGGTTTTTTCTAGAAGAGTTTTATAATTCTCTTGTTGCCTGTGATGCTTGATACACAGGATCTTGAAAACGGTACACGTGGAGTAAATTAACTCAAATTAAATCAATTAAATTGTGTAACATACTGTATTTAAGTTACAATCTGAAAATCAGACCATTCAAAAAATCTTCACCTGTGATTCTTGGCTACTTATTTTTTGAAATAAGATTGCCGGATGTTTTCATTTTTGACCGTCCAAGAAATGTCCATCAATCTAATAATTGGATAATTAAATAAAGGTAAATTTTGGTTCGTGATGAATAGAAGATTTTACCCACATATTGGACAGTCTATTTTGAAATTCTTTTATGCGATATATACAATATTTAGCATTTTGTAAGTGCCTGCGTATCATTCATCATGGTCGGCACGAGCATCAAAGTAGATCTACTTTTTTCTCTTCGAATCGAAGCCCACCAGTAAGGAGCGCCGCGGCAGCCGCGTGTGCACAGTGCGCACACCCCCCTTCACGCCGTCTCTTAGGTCAGCCACTTCGCCCCCATCCTCTCTCTCTCCCTCACTCAAAAGGAAAAAAGAATCTCCTTTCTCTCTTTTTCTTTAAATCTGCGATCGCCACAAGAATAAAGAGAGAGAGAGAGAGAGAGAGAGAGAAGAAGAAGAATGTTTCAAAAGCTCTCTCTCAGAGAGGGTGCAATAAAAGGCAAATCCAAAGCGAAAAAGCAGCAGAGGTAGAAGAAAACCGAAGAAGATCGTCTCCTCTCTCCTCTCCCCTTCATATAAATAGAGAGAGAGAGAGAGAGAGAGAGAGAGAGAGAGAGAGAGAGAGAGAGAGAGAGAGAGATGGATTCTGGTGTATTGGACGACATCATAAACCGGCTTCTGGAAGTGAGGGGGAGCAAACCAGGGAAGCAGGTGCAGCTGTCGGAGTCGGAGATCCGGCAGCTCTGCGTCGTCTCCAAGGACATTTTCATGATGCAGCCTAATCTCCTCGAGCTCGAAGCCCCCATCAAAATCTGCGGTATTTGCGACATAACCCCCCAACTTCTCATTGTTCTTTTGCGGAATTCCTGATCTGTGCATGGATTAAATTGCTTTCTTTTTCTGTTTTTTCCCCTCCTGAAATGGCTCTCTCTCTCTCTATCTCTCTCTTTTCTTTTTCCATTTTCAGTAGGAACTTCTTTTGAGAGTTGGAATTTTTGTGGTTTTATTGCAATTTGGCCACTTTCATGCGGGCAATTCTTTCTGGAATTGTATTCATGCCGCCGGGTTGTGTGAAGGATTGGATGGTGGTTGTCAATTTTAAGATTGCATTTTTCTTTCTTTTTGGTTCTCTCTCACTCTCTCTCCTTCTCTCACAAAAAAACAGTCAAAATTACAAGGCTGCACAGGAGAATTAAATTATGAACATTGGGTTTAAAGAAGAGGAAATATCTATTATTCAGAATGATTACATTCATTTTTCAGTCCAACTTGAAAGTAACATAATTGCAATTTGGAGTCTAATCCTACATGATTGATTCCAAGGAGGGCAACTTCAATTCCATCAGTTCTTAATCGGGTTGACTTTTGGAATTGAATTCAAATTTATATCCAGAACACCCTAAAGCAGCAAGAAGAGTACGGTGATTACACCTATTTTCAGCAGATAATCTTTAGGATTGGTGTAGTCTGATGATTGGATGTGCAGACTCTGAAGCTGCATCACTAGTCTAATGGGTTGCATAGATTGGATCCCTATGAAGGAGGGTTTGGTAAGGGGAGAAAGGGCCCTTTCCGGCAGGTTTAGATCATGAGTGGTCTGTGAAGGATGTGTACCAACAATGTGAAGAGTTTGGAAAAATCACAGAGACTGTTGTACCTAGAGACAGAAACTGGGAAGTTTATAAGATTCGTATCATGATGTACTGATGTTTCTTTAACAAGATGAGGCAGAGAAGTTAGTTGAAATCTTACCTGGGAGGAGGATAGGTGGGTGGCATCTTACATTGAATATTGCAAGAGATGGGGTGGTAGAAAATGGGGTTATGAAATAGATGAGGTGTTCCAGGAGATTTGAATAAACAAACTGTGGCTAAGAAGACTGGTGGAATCTAAGAATCTGAATCCCAATGAGAGTTAGGTGGAGGGGAAAAGTTTGTGTGAAGAGGTTCATAGAGGGGGAACATCATGCAACTGAGGGGTTTGGAAAGATTTGCTCAAAGGAAAAACGAGGGTGTTGATAAGCAGTATTCTGGCATCCTTTCATGAGATATCATCTCCATGCATACCCTTGTAGGGAAGGTGGACTTCAACAGGTTTTGCCTGGAGGAGGTGAGGCAGTGGGCATCTGAGAATTGGAAGACTCTTATCCCACTGGGATAAAAAAAGGCTAGACTAGTGTTCAATCCTCATCATGTTGTCGTAGGAGAGGGATGCGGATAAAATCTTATTGGAAGGATGGGCATGCTTGGAGGGAGTTATGATGAGTCTCTTCCGGTGGGGTGATGCCATGGCTTCATCAGGGAGATCTCCTTGGTTCAAGATATGGGGAGTCCCTCTTCATGCTTGGATGTGGAGACTTTCTCCATAGGATCATGCATTGGCTTTGTTTTGGAGGTTGATCCAAAGTCAACAGAAGATTTAGAGGTGAATATAGTGGAGATCCTTTTTGACGATATCATTATCTTCTAAACAATAATCCCTCCAATGGTAGAAGGTAGAACTTACAATGCGAAGATTAGAGCGTAGGGAGATGATGTTGAGAAATGGATGGTTTCATCTTCTGTTTTGGTGGTAATCTCAGCTACTGATGTCAGTTTTCATGGAAGGCGGTGGAAGGAGGTAGCGATTATAGACGCAGGAGAGGTGAAGAAGGAGAGTGCTGACGTGAAGAGGCAGCCCACTTGTTTGAGGGCCATGTCATCTATGATGGCCACCTGGCACCTGTTTGATTGGAGGGATAGGTTTTCTCCCAGACCTAATACACCTACTGCTGGTTTGAATAATTGTCAAAGAAAAGGAGAGGTGTTGGGAAGAGGGTATTCACATGGGGTGGACGTGTGCCTAAGCAAGGTATATACATGTTGGTTTGATAGGTAGGGCATTAATTGGGATGTGTCGTTGCATGCATATGTGTCATTGATCTCAATGGAGTGTAGTCCTATTGGGAGATGAGAAATGGAGAGGAGTCGCGAGACTCCTACGAGATGACTCCTTATAAAAAAAGTTACTACATCATGTGAGACCTCTCGATCATTTGGTTTTTCTGAGGCATGCAAAGCAATGAAGACACATATTGGGTTGAAAAAAACTCTTTTGTTCTCTCTTCTCCTCCTTGCATGAGATTTGTTGGTGAAGATTTAGACTCTTTAGGGATTGGAGAGGAGGTGCGAAGCCTCGGGGGTGATCTTCGTTTATCCTTTTTTGTTTTTCTTCAAAGGTAAGTCCCAATCTTTCTCTCTTTTCATTCTCTTCCTATTCAAACCTCAAACCCCATCTCTTTTTTCTATTTCTTCATCATTTCTTTTCCTCAATCCTCCAAACACCCAACCCATCCAAAACCCTAATCTGTGTACCCTTTCTCATGGCCACGCGCATGCATGCACGGTCGTGCAAGGCTGTCCACATGGACAACCACTTCCCCTTTGTTTTTGCTTCGTTTCTCCCATAAAACCTTAACCCTAATTCCCTATTCCATCCCTCTTGGAAACCCTAATCCTAATCTTTCCCTAAACCCTAACCCCAGGTTTCCTATTTTGAACACTTGGCCCCAAATTGTGTCCAATACTTGAAATCATCAATCTAGTTGAGTGTTGGGACTATCCTATGCTAGAACGGGATTCCCACATCTCTTAGGGACTATTCTTTCAAAGTTTTATACTGATTATGGATGGTGGGATGATAACTTTGGTTAGAACTTAGTTAAATCTGATTTTTTTGATTTGTGGTAGAGTACATGTTTTTTAATGTTTGATTTAATGTAGTAATATGGAAATTGATCTCATTTATCACTTTAGCTTAGACAACCTTTATCCTGCATCAATTTTGGTATTAGAGCCTAGGTCTAGCATAGGTAGTGTCCCATCTAGTTCCCTAGTTCATAATGGACCATATGGACCCTAGGTAGATTGCTGAATTTTCTGACTTCGTACTTTACAACTCCCATATTGCTGGAATTTCCAGATTTGGTGACTTTTAAAGTTCCTTGTTGCTGGATTTTCAGTTTTTGCATTATTAGAAGTGTCCCAAGGCTGTCCATTCGGTTAGAGCATTTAAAATCATCATACATAGAGTGTAGGTGCATCATATTGTAGTGTCTAGACATAGGAGTTATTTCTTGTCGGAAGCGGATTGCGTACTGAGTAACTCAGTACCCTAAGCGTACTGAGTAAACTCTGTGGGGTCCATAGTGATTTATTTATTTTATCCACTCGGGCCATCCATTTTACCGGATAATTTTAGGGCTTAAGACCAAAAATGAAGTATATACAAACCTCAATTAGACCACACCACAGGAAACTGTGTGAATTGAACATCTACCATTGAAAATTTCTTGGGGGCCACAAAAATTTTGGATCAAGCTTGTATTTTGTGATTTCCCTTCATCCATGTTTGTGTGATCTTGTGAACAGGTTGGATGAGAAATAAACATCACTGTGGGCCTTATAAAGGTTTCAACAGTGGAAATCATTATTCCAACTATTTCCTGTGGTATGGTCCACTTGATCTTTGGGTATGCTTAAATTTTTGTCTCAACCCCTAAAATAAGATGGAAAAATGGATGGACGCTGTGGATAGACCAGATACATTCACGGTGGGCCCAAAAGAGTTTACTCAGTACGATAAGAGCGTATTGAGTAACTCAGTACACAATCTGATTTCTTTCTTGTCATCACAATCCTCATTTGTCTAGTAGTCCTTAGGGTTGTGTTTAGTAGAGTTCTTGGTGTATGCACACTCGCATGGCTCGTGGTTCTGGTCTATCCCCCACGATGAACAGGAACAATTTTCTGAGGCTATTGAAAATATCAACCGGCACCTCACAAATATTGAGAACAACCAGTGGACCACTGTGATGCAGGGATGAATGTGATGAGGTCGATCACCGTCTTCTTCAAGGATAACTACCCCGAATCCACGGAGCTTCTCTAGACTCCTCACAGAGACTTCTTGAATCTACGAGGAAAAGAAATATAAATAATTTTAAAATATATGAAAGAAACTTGTTGATTGATTGATAGATGAAATAAACGAGTCTACAACCCTTTAAATAGGGATACTAAGACTAGGAAGAAGTTTAAGAATTAAACTATAATTAAAACTCCCTAAAATTCGTAACTTACTATAAATACTAAATTTTCTATTTATATTAAGTGTCTTATGTGGCTTAACCACGTTATTCTCCTATTTTTTCTAAACACTTTTCATGTTGGGCACAACTCCTAAAGGCCAACGGATGAAAAGTTATAATCAAACAAAGACTTACTATTTGTAGTAAAAGCGGAATTAATCATGGAATTTGGCCGTTGATATGATGGAATCTCTCAAATTTGGCGTGGGCAACCCGGCAAAGCCGGGTTGGTTTGCTAAAGTAGTTCGTCCTACCCCAAAATCACATATGGTATGTCGAGTAACTCATTCCAGTTTGCGAGATATGCCTGTTTTAAGGTTCTGACGGTCTTGATGACTTTTGCCTCTGATCGGGCCTTTTTTGATCCATCTTGGACATGAAAGTGTTCGCGATCCGCTCTACATCACACTGCCACCCAGGTAACTGCTAGCACCCAATGCATAGCTCAGTTGGAAGCGTCTCGTACGGCTAACCCCAACATTGGGGAAGATCGCCATTCTCAAGCTGAGGAACCAACTGAAGGTGGGCATGATAGGGAACATATGAGGTACCAAGGTCAGGGAGTAGGTCGTGGAGGGGTGTGTGCCCAACCACATTGCAAAGTGTTCTAAGATCACTATGATCCTGAGGATAGAGTGATGAAGAGTGTTAAGGTTGACATGCTTAGTTTTAATGGTTGCTTGGACCCCAAAGTTTTTCTGGACTAGCTAGTAGACATGGACCACTTCTTCGAGTGGTATGACATGTCTGACCAATGACGGGTCAGATTCGCTATGATGAAGTTAGTGGGTCAAGAGAAACTATTTTGGACTAACGTGGAGCGCACCATGGCAAGGCGTTAAGAAGAGCCAGTTGTACACTGGGTCTAGATGAAAGAGCTCCTAAGGGAAAAGTACATTCCGCTTTCCTACCACCAGAAGCTCTTGGATCAGTGGCAATCCCTAAGGCAAGGAACAATGCTTGTGACGGACTACATCGCTAAGTTTGACAAGTATATGATGCAATGTAACGTCGAGGAGGACCCATCCATGACCTTATTTCGATTTAGGACGGGCCTCTAATCTGAGCTTCAACGTGAGCTTATTCCTCACGATGTAAGCACCTTAGAGCATTCCTATCAGATGGTGCAAGAATTGAAGCAGTACGTTAAACCCCATTTCATGAGGTGGCTTGATACGAATACTAGTCCCACTCCTCACGAAGCCAGGCCAGGTATTAGTAATCAAACCAAGGCCCTCACTAGTACGCAACCCAGTCTTAGAGATGTCAAAGGAAAAGGGGTAGCTAGTACTAGTACTACGACCAATGAGTACACCTAATGTTTCAAGTGCCAAGGATACGACCACTTTGCGCACCATTGCCCCACAAAAGAGCGTGGTAAGGCACTTGTTATTGGAGATGCGGATGATGAAGAACAAGGCGAGTATGAAGATGAAGTGTACGGGCCTGTTGGAGGTGCTAGTGATGAAGAAGTGGAGGAATTTGAGGTCGTGCCACTTGTAGTTGTCAGATGTGCCCTAGCATAGGCTAAGGGTAATGATGATTGGTGCATGAGTACAACTTTCTATACTTACGCCAAGTGTGGAGAGAAAAACTGCAAAGTGATCATAGATAGATAGTGGAAGTTGATATGACCACTTTGCGCACCATTGCCCCACAAAAGAGCACGAGCACTTGTTATTGGAGAGGTAGATGATGAAGAAAAAGGTGAGCATGACGAGAAAGTGCACGAGCCCGTCGGAGGTTCTAGCGATGAAGAAGAGGAATTTGAGGTCTTGCCACTTGCATTTGTCAGATGTGCCTTAGCACAGGTTAAGGGTAATGATGATTGGCGCATGAATACAATTTTCTATACTTATGCCAAGTGTGGAGAGAAAAATTGCAAAGTGATCATAGATAGTGGAATTTGTTCAAATGTGATCTCCGCTAGCACCCCCGGATCGCTTATGGTTGAAAGCTAGTCCCCATCATGAGCCCTATAAAGTTTTTTAGGTAGAAAAGACGTTGCTACCGGTTTCGTAGCAGTGTCAGGTTCCTATTGAGTTTGGATCTTATTAGGACAGGCTTTGGTGTGATGTGTTACCTGTGGACGTAGGCCATATCATCTTGGGTAGGCTCTGGCTGTTTGATTGTGATGTGACTAGTATTCAAAATATCGGTATCGCATTACATATGACATCTTTAGGATACAAATATGTATCGGTTATCACATGGGATATATCATTTGTATCGGGTAATTTATTGCACTTCTTGGGTAACATGGGGAAACATTGGGAAAATGGTTGAAATTTTTTTATGAAACTTCATGGATTGTTAAAAAAGTCCTTAATACACACTTTTAAATCATAATATTTCAAAAAAGAAGTGCACATAATAAGTTTCCTTTGTATAGGGTTCTAAGCTATGCATTGTCTGACTGAACTAATACAATTATATTCAAATTGAATGCATAACATTTGGAGTGTATGTGATGATCATTTCATCAAACACTCCTAAATACTTGGAGATTAGTCTTAATCGTCTGCTGGTTAAAGGGAAATTTTGAAAAAAAATTTAATAATAATTTTTTAATTAAAAAATGATTTTTATTTTCTGAAAATTGACAAGGACTTAACAAATTAGTAGATCAACCCTCATACATGCTTGATTTCATGTTTAGAGTGCAACATTGCAA
This sequence comes from Magnolia sinica, assembly GCF_029962835.1. NCBI lineage: Eukaryota > Viridiplantae > Streptophyta > Magnoliopsida > Magnoliales > Magnoliaceae > Magnolia > Magnolia sinica. The sequence continues at coordinate 58,931,448 of NC_080589.1, read as the reverse complement.
GCAATTTGGGAGAAATTGGGGAAATTTTGAATTTTCTCCAAATTTCCTCAAATTGGACCAACTACACTGAAATTTTGAAATTAGGATGTATGTGATTATCATTTCATCAAATGCTCCTAAATACTTCAAAATTAGTCTCAATTGACAGCTGGTTGAAGGAAATTTTCGAAAAAAACATAGAGAACATAAAGAACCAATGGATATCCAAATCAAAGCTCCAACTCCATGATTTTTCATGCAAAACATGAAGAACCAATGGATTTGTAATCATTTGACATTGATATAACATAATTTTAGAAAGGGGGGAGGGGGGAATTGAAAATGCTCACCGGATCGAACATGTGGAATATATCGGCACTACCTGTGCGTTTTGTATCGCATAGGTGGGAAATATCGGCCAATATCATTGATATTTAAAACATTGGATGTGACAATATTCAGTCGTTCGAGTACTTGTTCATTCATACATGAGGGCAAAAAGATCAAGTTGGACCCTCTTTCACCCAAGAGCATCGCGAAAAAGGAGGACGATGTTAAGAAAAGCGATCCTAAAGTTTTGAGGAAATCCCACCCTCTGTCTCTACATATTATAAATGCTAGAGAGTTTGAGAAAGAGACTAAGGCAGATTCGGCAGTGTATGCCCTCGTAGCTAGAGAGGTTACACCCCAGGTTAGTGCAGGGTTGCCACGTGAGGTGAGTTTGGTTTTCGAGGAGTTTTGAAGATGTTTTTCCTGATGATTTGCCGGACGAGCTTCCACCCATGAGGGACATATCACATGCCATAGATTTGGTCCCTGGGTTAACTCTATCGAACCTTCTTTACTATCGAATGAATCCTATGGGGCATGTAGAGTCGAAGAAGCAAGTAGACGAACTCCTTAGAAAAGGATTCATCCAGGATAGTATGAGTCCATGTACTGTGCCCGCCCTTCTCACGCCTAAGAAAGATGTCACGTGGTGCATGTGTGTGGACAGTCGTGTCATCCATAAGATCACGGCCAAGTATTGGTTTTCCAAACCGTGTCTTGACGACATGTTAAATATGATGGCCGATGCCACGATCTTTTCAAAGATTGACCTCAAGAGTGGGTACCACCAAATACGTATTCTCCCAGGAGATGAATAGAAGACTGCTTTTAAGACAAAGGATGGGCTATACGAGTGGTTGGTCAGGCCTTTTGGTTTGACTAATGTTTCGAGTTCGCTTATTAGGGTGATGACCTAGGTGTTGAGACCCTTCATTGGGAAGTTCCTAGTGGTATACTTTGATTACATTCTTATTTATAATACCACTAAGGAACAATATCTCCACCACTTGAGGCATATTTGCGGGTTCCTTCAAGTAGAGAAGTTGTTTTCGAACATGAAGAAGTGTACGTTCATGTCAGATAAAGTCATCTTCGTAGGGTTTGTCGTGTCGCCTGAGGGCATATCTGCGGACCCCGAGAAAGTCAGGGCCATAGTGAGTTGGCCTGAACTGCAGAATATTCATGAGGTGCCCAACTTTTACGGCCATGGTGTGCCATAAAGGCCGTTACATAAAGGTATCGGTGGCAACACGTTACGGGGTCGCAATACAATCGTTATGGAAAAAAATGACCCGTAATTGCCGTTAACGACACATTACATCTCCTATAAAGGTCATAATAGCCCCATAATGGTCTAGTATGGGACATATAGGTTTTTCATGCTTTTTAATCAACGTCATGGGGTAGATACAGGTTTTTCAGGGGTTTTTTCAATAAATAAAAAAATTAAAAAAGAGAGACCATAACGGTCGTTATGGGGCCGTAACAGCCGTTATGCCCCGTATCGTAAAGGTAACGGTGGTGGCCATTACGGCCACCGTTACCGTTACAGAACACCTTGTTCATGGCTTAGCCATCTTCTATAGGCAGTTCATTAGAGGGTTTAGTTCCATTGGAGCTCCTATCACAAATTGCATAAAGAGGGGTGTTTAAATGGACTAAGGTGGCCTCAAGAGCTTTTAAAGAGATCAAGGGCAATATGACAGAGGCTCCCACCATGCGCCTTCCTGACTTTTCTAAAGTCTTCGAGGTTGCGTGTGATGCTTCAGGCGTTGGTATTGGTGGGGTTCTTACTTAGGAAGGGCACCTTGTTGCTTACTTTAGTGAGAAATTGAATGAAGCAAAGCAACAATATTCTCCCTATGACAAAATTTTTTTGCGGTTGTGCAGTCTTTGCGCCATTGGCGTCACTATCTTCTACCGCAAGGATTCATCTTATTTTCTAACCATAAGGCCTTGCACTATCTTAACTCCTAAAAGAAATTAAACCCAAGGCATGCCAAGTGGGTCCAATTTCTTCAGGAGTATTTGTTTGTGTTAAAGCACAAGGCCGGGGTTGAAAATAAACTAGCCGATGCCCATAGCTGCAGGGTGATGCCACTCCAATCCATGAGTATCGAGGTGACTGGGTTTGAGCAGTTGAAAAAAGAATATCCATCATGCCTAGATTTTGGAGAGGTGTATGCGTCATTATTAGGTGATTAGATGAGGAACGATTGTGGGTTTGTCATTGTTGATGATTTTTTATTCAAAGGTGATAGACTCTGCATTCACTATACCTTTCTCCGGGATTTTCTTGCTTGGGAGCTTCATTCCGGAGGGGTGGCTGGTCATTTTGGGAGGGACAAGACTATTACCCTTGTAGAGGACAGATTTTATTGACCAAGTCTCAAGAGAGATGTAGCCAAAATTATTAGGCAATGTAGGATTTGTCAATTGGCAAAGCAACAAAGGCAGAATACATGGTTATATACGCCTTTTCTAGTACCTCATGCTCCATGGCAAGACAATAGTATGGATTTCGTGCTTGGGCTTCCCAACACTATCAAGAAGCACGATTCCATTTTTGTCGTGGTGGACCGTTTTTCTAAAATGGCCCACTTTTTGCCGTGTTCGAAAACGTCGGATGCCTTCAACATAGCCAAGATTTTCTTTGAGGAGGTGGTTCGCTTGCACAGTTTGCCGAAGACCATAATGTTTGACAGGTATGTACGCTTTACGAGTTACTTTTGGTAGACACTTTGGCATATGATGGCCATGAGACTTCAGTTCTCGTCGGCATACCATCCTTAAACTAATGGGCAGACAGAAGTGGTCAATAGGAGCTTAAGAAACCTGTTGCGTTGTCTTGTGGGAGACCATACTAGGATCTGGGATGCAGTTTTACCTATAGCCGAGTTAGCATACAACAATTTGGGAATATGTTCATATGTATGAGTCCATTTGAAGTCGTGCATGGGTATAAACTTAGGAAACCAATAGATCTCATCCCAAGCCCATCTCACATAGGCCATCTTAGTTAGCATTTGCATTTGCACAACATATCCACGATTTGGACGTTGAGATCAAAAGAAGGATTAATGCAAGTAATGAAAAGTGTAAGATTCATGCTGATTCTCACCGCAGGTTTTGAGATTTTCAGGTGGGTGGCTATGTCGTGGTTTGTATATGACTAGAGTGGTTTCCCCATGGAGCTGTTAAAAAGTTGCATGCCCGCAGCGCAGGTCCCTGTAAAATTTTGCAAAGAATGGGCGCTAATGCATATGTGGTGGACATCTCATCTAGCAAGGGCATTAGTTCCACGTTCAACGTAGATGACTCGGTTTCTTGTGATGGACCTGTTATTGCACCCACTAGCCCTCCTATAGACCCGAATATAGATTTGTCCCCTAGTCCTTGGCATTTTCCTGGCCCATTATCCCATTCTTTACCTTCTTAACCATCCTTACCTAAGAGAAGAGATAAGATTGAGGATGTGTTGGATCACCACGTGGTTTCCACAATGCAAGGAGGATTCTAGAAATTTCTTGTCGAATAGAATGATAGACCGACATCAGACAACACATGGATCACAGAGGCAGAGTCTTAGAGATTGGATCCTGACCTTCTCGAGTGGTTCCATAGTTTTTCTTTGCTAGAGGCGAATGTTTCTCAGCAGGGAGGATTGATGAGGACATCAGACTATCATATAGGGTCTACTAGAGGAGTAGGAGGTCCCAGACTACAGCTCTAGTTATGTTATGGATAGACGACATCTATATGGGGCACAACAGGCCACTTTGAAGACCCCACATGCATGGATTGTGCATCTGGAAGACCCTATACTAGGAAGATGCATGTGGGGTTGTTATTAAAGGAGCATTCGACCATTGGATTGCAATAATTGGATTGGGATTTGATGATTTAGATTCATTATTTTTCAGTTTGCACATTTTTTAATACTAGAGGCATTATAGTAAATTTTACTTTTTGAGACTATAAAGGGGGGGGGGGGGGGGTTGGAACTCTTTTGTTCTCTTTTCTCGTGCGAAGCCTCAAGGTTGATCCTCATTTATCCATTATTCTTCTTTTTAAAGGTAAGTCCCAATATGTCTTTCTTTTCATTCTCTTCCTATTCAAACCTTAAACCCCATCTATTTTCTCTATTTCTTCTCCTCAATCCTCCAAAACACCCAACCCATCCAAAATCCTAAGCCGTACACCCTTTCCTGTGGCCACACGCATGGGCGTGCTTAGCTATCCACGTGGACAGCTACTTCCCCTTTGTTTTTTGCTTTGTTTCTCCCATAAAACCCTAACCCTAACACCCTATTCCATCCCTCTTTGAAACCCAAACCCTAATCTTCCCCTAAACCCTAACCCTAGGTTTCCTATTTTGAACCCTTAGCCCCAAATTGTGTCCAAGGCTTGAAAGCATCAACTACTCTAGCGTTGAGGCTATCCTATTCTAAAAGGGGATTCCCACATCTCGTAGGGACAATTCTTTTATAGTTTTATATTGATTATGCATGGTGAGAAACTTTGGTGAGAACTTAGCTAGTTAAATATGATTTTTTTTTTTTTTTTCCTGATTTGTGTTAGAGTACATGTTTTTTAATGCTTGATTTAATTGTAGTAATCTGGAAATTGATCTCATTTATCACTTTGGTTTAGACAACCTTTAGCCTGCATCAAATGGTGAACACGATCCTCTCAACAGATAATTTAAAGAAGTGGAAATGGCTTTTCCCAATAGTGTAATGTGTAGGAATGATGAAGAGTCGTTTCTTCCACTCTTTGGTTGCTACGGAGGTGTGGGCTTTCTCTCTCTTTATCTAGGGTGGTATGGATGCTTAACACCTTACTAGGTAATGCGATGGTGGAATGGCGTGGGGGTTGCTCAATTGTTCGATAGTTGCAAGAACTCTCTTTGGAAGATGCGCTTCTTTGGGATGGACTGTGGAAAAAGAGGAATTCTAGAACGTTTGGCTGGTATTTAAGGAAGGATTCTCCACATGATCATCAATTGGTGCTTGCAAAAGAGGAATTTCGAAGGGTCCCTAAGGTCTATTTCCTATAGTTGGATGGTGCAACTTCTCATTTATATAGTGTATTACTTATTTCCTTCTTCTTCTTCTTCTTCTTCTTTTTCTTTTTATTATTATTATTATTATTATTATTATAATTTTTTTAAAGGAATACGATCATTAAAAAATAAAAAAAAGAAAAAGAACAAAAAAGTAATGGCCTTGAAATGTTACATCATGTAGGACAATAAGTCTATGATGGCATGCCTACGATGGCCACTTCTTATTTAAAAGATCCTTAAAAACATAAAGGGATTCTTAGAACATAAACTAAATATATCAAATGCCAGTATATTCTAACAACTGTAGCATTTTGGGCTCTATTTTTCTGTTTTTTTTTTTTTTTTTCCCCCTTTCGTGGAAACTCTTTGATTCAAAAACCTTTTTATTTCCTTTCATAGAAACCTGGTGGTGGAATGATGATATACAAAAAGTTACAACGGGAAACGTGTATGTTTCAAAGCGCAACAAGGGACTAGAAACAATGAAAATCTCGAGTAATATATAAATGCCAAAAAATGATTGCTAAGATAGTAATGAGGTTAAACTTAAGGCTTATGATGATCTTTACAATAGATTGGGGACACGAGAAGGTGAGAAATATGTCTTCAAGCTTTCAAAAATGATAGAGGGGGAGAGTAGGGACCTAGATAATGTTAGATGCATTAAGAGTGGTGACAAGAGGTACTAGTCAAGGATAATGAGATTAATGAAAGGTGGAGAAGCTATTTTGAAAACTTATCAGATGACACACTTTGAGAGCATAGAGATGGAAGGAATCATTGACTCAAAGAACATGGAGTTGATAGATACTTTCGTAGGATTATGATATCTAAAGTGAAAGAAGCTTTGAGAAGATGAAAACAGAAAGGGCCCTTGGATATGATGTTATACTAATAGAGGTTTGGAAATGTATGTAAGATACTAGGTTATTTTGGTTAACAAAGTTCCAACAAGATTGTTAGATTGAAGAAATGCCAGATGAATGGAGGAAAAGTACCGTGGTACCTACTTATAAGAATAAGGGAGACATATAGAGCTGTCCTAACTGTCGTGGGATTAAACTCGTATTATGAAACTTTGGGAAAGAGTAATTGAACAAAGACGAAGGCATGGGACGAATGTATCAGGAAATTAGTTTGGTTTCGTGCCAAGGAGGTCTAGCACTGAAGCTATTTTCCTACTTAAACAATTGATGGAGACATGTGGTGAGAGAAGATCTCCACATGATCTTTATTGACGTAAAGAGCTTATAATAGGATCCCTAGGGAGCTAATTTGGTGGTTATTGAGAGAGAAGTTTCAAGAGAATATATTGACATGATTAAGGATAAATATGAGGGAGCACTGGTGTAGTAACAAATGTGAGGACCTCTAGTGGAGAGATAGGTAAGTTCTCAATTACTGTAGGCTTGCACCAATGGTCGGCACCGAGTCTGTACCTTTTCCCATTGTTATAGACGAGTTAACAAGGCATTTGTAGGAGGAGATCCCATGCTGTATATTGTTTGTAGATGATATAGTTTTGATTGACAAGATGAGGGAGGGCGTAAACACAAAGTTAGATTATGGAGAGTTGCTTTAGAATCTAAAGAATTTAGAATTAGTTAGACTAAATTAGAGCATATGGAGTGCAATTTTACTAACAATAGGAGTGGGAACGGGAATTAGTAAAGGTCACTGACCAAGAAGTTTCCCAAAATGACCACTTTTGATATCTTGGGTCAATAATCCATGAGAGTGGGGAGGTTGAGAAGGATGTAGCCCATAGAATTCAAGTAGGGTGGAAGAAATTGAGATGTTCCTTTGGAGTTTTATGTGATTATCGTGTGCCACTCAAATTGAAAGGGAAATTTTATAGGATGGCTGTAAGAACATCCATGCTTTATGGGACAAAATGTTGGGTAGTTAAGGAACAACATGCCCATAGGATGAGTGTAGTTGAAATGAGGATGTTGGGATGGATGAGTGGCAAGACAAGGAAGATAGAATTAGAAATGAATGAATTCGATGGAATTTAGTAGCAGCACCAATAGGTAATAAGATGAGGGAAAGTAGGCTTAGATGGTTTAATCATGTGCAACGGAGACCAAAAACTGCGAAGGTTAGGAGTACGTACAAGTTGAAGGCTCTAAAGGGAAAGGGGAAGGCCCAGAAGGATATGGGTGGAGGTAGTAACTAAAGGCTTGAAAGGCGTATGGTCAAACTGAAGTTATGGCCTTTGATAGAGTGGAATGGTGGGGAAGGATTCATTTAGCGTCTTAGATGATTATGATGATGACTACTTCAGCCTCACTATTGCTTGTTACACAGGGATAATTTGAAAACAGTTAGGGTTTAGGGCATGCAATACTAAACAAGCTTGCTAAGCATAATTGACCAGAAGATTTTGATAACAAATACATCTGGAAACCACTTGTGGTTGAAGAGTGACCAACTTAATGTAGTAAGATGGCTAATCATTTTTAGCATGGGTAGTACCCTCTTGGGAATCCGTGGGAGGCTCGGTATAGTGGGTTTGAACTTTGAGATAAATAGAGGGAGTAAAAGATGATTAGGATGGGGGTTTAGGGTCAAAGATCATTAGGATGGGTTTTATGCTCTTCATTTGTTTGTTTAATAGGGGGGTTTCCATTTTCCAGATGGGTGGCAATCATGGTGGAGATTTAGTGTTGTATTAATAGCATACACTGAAAATTTAGTTCATCCTTCATTGTTTTGGTCCTAGATTGTTCAATGGTGTGGAAAAAATGGGCAACTCATTGCCCTTCTTATTATGATTCAGTTCTAGTTAGTGAGATTTGAATTGGCAGCTGCAAATGATTATTTAGCATGGTTCAAGTTTGTTGTGATTTTACGAGGCTTGATTAAGGGAAATGGCCAGTGGAGTCCAGCTATGAAATACAGGTTATGTCCCTGACTCTCTGCTGACTGAAATCGACTCGTATCACCAAAATCAATACGACTTGTCCAGAACAAGGCGAGTCTGGAAACCGATGGCTGAAAACATTACTATGTTTTAAAACTAAAAAAAAAAACAGAAAAATAAAAAAGTAATACACATTTAAGGCCAAATTCATTTCGGTTCAGCAAATTTAAATCCAAATTCACTCAAATTTAGTCAATAAACACATGGAATCACACAAAATTTGCACAACACAGGTTATCGTAACCTACACAGATGGATTTGGTTTATTCTTGAGCTCTAACAAAACTGACTAGTCAGTAGGCTAAATACCACATGGAATTGCATGTTGGCTTGAACCTGTTGATTTTTTTTTTTTTTTTTTGGGTTGAAAGTGACAGGTTTTATTAAAATAAGAGAGAAGCTACAAAAGTAGGTGAGCACATACAAACACCTTCGCCTTTAGAGGCCCCATGCTGCCATCGCATGTGAATTCCTCCATATTGGTAATTGACGTAGGATCCATGAAGCTCATAGGGTCCTCAATACTGATAATTCCCATACATTTTCCATCAAAGGAGGACACACCTAAAATATGTAGATATTTGTGTATGATGAGCATATTTGTATTGACACTATACTGATATTAAATCACCAATAGCCTCATGTTTTTCATTTCGGAAAATGTGATTTGAAATAAGGGTCATTTGCCACCCAACACGCTATTTTTACCACTCAAAATTATATATATATATATATATATATATATATATATATATATATATTTGCTTGGTGTTGTTTAAGTTGCGAATTAAATGTTATTTACATTATTGAGGTTTGTACTTTGATTTATACAATAGAACATGGGGATACTATTTGTCAATTGGTATTAGTTAAAAAAAATTGCCATGATACCATGCATTGCACCGGCAATGCAATAAGCTACTGTAGCATGTTATAGTAACACTATTGCAGGGTTTTAAGCAGTGTTCGGAATATCGATACTATCGGCTGATATTATCGGTATCACGGTCTAACGATACGAAACCCTTCGGAAGAGACTAGGAGAGTATAAAAATTTACAGAATACTTTGTATCGATCGATATATCGATTAATATCGCCAAATATCGTTCGATATCGTTAAATATCGTTCGGTTTTGCTGAATATCGTTCGGTACTATCACTTTTATTGGGAATTTATTTGTTTTTTCGAGAAATTTGGCTGCACAACACTTGCCCGTTCATGGGGCAAATTTGTCGATAAAAGGGCTTGGATGTCGGGACATCGTCATTATCGGAAAAAATTGGAAATTTTTTTTAAAAGAGAAACTTTCAACAGGTGGATTTCGGTACTTGTAGAAGAGATCACCCTGACGGAAGTTGCATGTGGTGGGCCATTCGAATCGAAGCATTGTTCGTGGGTTAGTGCAAACAAAATCTCTGATTTGGGAGAGAAATCCGAATATTTGGATGAAATTCAGAGAAATCATTGTCGAAATCTGGAGAAATCCTCGCCGAAATTCGAAGATATGATAGATTTGGGAGAGATTTTAGGGTTCTGGAAGGCCGGAACTCTCTATGCTTTGAAAAAAAGGGCGTCCTAGCCATTTTCATGGGTATCGGGTTGGTTGGTGTACCGCACACCACCGAGTTGACTGGTGTGTTGACATCACCAAGTTCTGTGGGTCCCATCATGAGGTATGTGTTATATCCAAACTGTTCGTCCATTTAGTGAGCTTGTTGTAAGGCTTGAGCCGAAAAATAAGATAGATCCAAAGATCAAGTGGACCACACCACAAATAGATGTGGGAGATTGAACATCTACCATTAAAACCCTTTTGGGGGTCACAAAATTTTTGGATCAATATGATATTTGTTTTTCCTCTTCATCCAGGTCTGTGTGACCTAATGAATAGATTGGATGGAAAATAAACGTTATGGTGGGCCCTACGAATGTTTTAACAGTGAGAATCACTCTTCACTATTATTTGTGGTGTGGTCCACTTGAGCTTTGGATATGACTCATTTTTGGCTCATGATCTAAAATGATCTCTCCAAATGGATGAACGGTGTGGATATAATAAATACATTATTGTGGGGCCCATGTAAATTTGCACCGTTCATACGACTCGAGCTCGAGGAGCATCAACGCTTGTCTTCGCAGTGTGGTGGGAAGCGGATTGCGTAGTGAGTAGGGTACTGAGTAAACTTTGCGGGGCCCATTGTAATTCATGTATTTTATCCACTCCTTCCATCCATTATTTTACTAGATAATTTTATGGTTTTAGCCCAAAAAAATGAAGCATATCCAAAGCTCAAGTGGACCACACCATAGAAAACAGTGCGAATTGAACGTCTACCGTCGAAAAATCCTTGGGGGCCAAAGAAGTTTTGTATCAAGCTGATATTTGTTCTCTTCCTTGATCCATATCTTTGTGATCTTATGAACAGGTTGGACGAAATATAAACATCACTATAGGCCCTAGGAAGGTTTCAACGGCGGAAATCACTATTCCTACTGTTTCCTGCGGTATGGTCCATTTGAGCTTTGGATGTGTTTCAAATTTGTGCTTAACTCCTAAAATAAGCTGGAAAAATGGATGGACGACGTGGATAAACCACGTACATTCACGGTGGGCCCAACAGAGTTTACTCAGTATGATAAGAGCGTATTTTAGTGTGGTGCAGGGAGCGGATTAAGTGAGACCTCGACCTCACCCAAGACCGTATGACCCCTATCGTGGGACCCAACTTGACGCGTGTATTATATATCCACTTCGTCAATCCGTTTTTTTAGATATTCTTATAGCATGATCCCAAGAATTAAGAAGATCCAATCATTAGGTGGACTATACTCAATGAAACAATGGTGGTTGAACATGGTACCCTTAAAAACTTCTTAGGGTGCACCTTACTTTTCCCTATATTTTATTTGGCATCCAATATGTTGATAACTTCACATAAGTTTGAATGAAGAGAAAAAACAATTATTAGCTTGATCCAAAACTTTTGTGGCCCACTAATGGTCAATCACCACTGTTTCCTATGGTATGGTCCACCTGATTATTTCCACTTCATTTTTTGGATAATGTCCTAAAATGATAAGGAAAAACGGATGGATGGGGTGGATACTGAATATAGTTTTCTTAGTTCAATCGGACAACGCATAGCTTAGGACCCAATACAAAGGAAACCTATTATGTGCACTTCTTTTTTTAGATTTTATGATTTAAAAGTGTGTATTAAGGTCTTTTTTAATAATCCTTGAAGTTTCATTGAAAAATTCAACCATTTTCCCAATGTTTCCCAAAATGTGCAATAAATTACGCGATACTAATGATATATCCCGTGTGATAACCAATACGTATTTGTATCCCTAGGGTGTGATACATTGCGCGATACCGATATTTTGAACATTGGTTTTAAATATTGACGATATCGGCCGATATATCCCACGATATATCTTGTATCCCACCTATACGATACGAAATGCACAAGTAGTGGGATATATCCTACATGTTCGATCCACAGAGCATTTTCAATTGTTGATCTTTTTTTTTTCCCCTTGTAAATCATCTTAAATCAGTGTCAAATTGTTCCAAATCATGAAAAATCATGGATTGGGAGCTTCGATTTTGAGATTTGGAGGAGATGGGCTGAGTTGCGGAAAATTGAAAAAAAAATAAAAATTCCCAATTTCTCGCAAATCGATTGCAATCCGTGTCCAATCATAAAATCAAACATGTATGTATCCTAATCTAGTAATTCTTCTTTTGCTTTTGAATGTATTGTTTGTGTTTCCACACACGTCTTCTTACATTTATAAATTATAGGAATAAACTTTGAATATACTTGCATCAATTCAGTTAGGCAACGCATGGATTAGGATCCCATACAAAGAAAACCTATTATGTGCACTTGTTTTTTTCTTTTTTTCTTTTTTTGTAATGTTTTGATTTATAGATATGTATTGATGTCTTTTTTAACAATCACTGAAGTTTCATTGAAACATTCGACCAATTTTCCAATGTTTCCCCATGTTTCCAACAACAACAATACATTACGCGATACAATTGACATATCCCATGTGATAACCGATACGTATTTGTATCCCAAGCGTGCGATACGTAATGCGATACTGATATTTCAAACATTGCACTATAGTACTACTATAGCATGATAATGCTACGATAACAATATGTTAATCTTAGCTTGGTTAGCAAGTTCCCTTAACGAAATAAGTATCACTGTTGGTTTGATTTGTTGCACAGCAAATTGAATTCATTGTTGGCTGGGCTTGTTTTTCAAGTTATTGGAGTCCTAGGTTTATGCATGTTTTCTTTTATCAGTAGTTGAATCATGAGTGTGATTAGGATTGTTTCCAACTTGAAATTGTTTGGTTTGGCTAGTGGAGAGACAAATGAGATCTCAATTACTGTAGGCTTGTATTAGGGGTCAACAATGAGCTCATTCCTTTTTTCCATTGGTTGTGGACGAGTTAATGAGGCATTTGTAGGAAGAGATCCTGTGGTGTATGTTGTTTGCAGATGGCATAGTTTTGATTGACAAGATGGAGGAGGGTTTACACAAGCTATATTTATGGAGGGATGCTTTAGAATCTAAAGGATTTAAAATTAGTCAGACTACAACGAGGAGTTAGTTAATATTGTTGACCAAGAAGTTTACCTAAATGGCCACTTTTGCTACCTTGGGTCAACAATTCATGAGAGTAGACATGTTGAGAAGGATGGTGCCCATATAATTCAAACTGAGTGGAAGAAATGGAGTTATGCCTCTAGAGTTTTATTTGATTGTCACGTAAATTGAAAGGGAAGTTTTATAAGTAGCTATAAGACCTGGCATGCTTTATGTGACAAAATGTTAGGCAGTTAGGGAACAACATGTTCATATGACGATGAGTGGCAAAAATGAGAATGTTGAGATGGATGAATGACAAGATGAGGAAGGATGGACTTAGAAATGAATGCATTAGAGGGAAGTAGCACCAATAGGTATAAGATGAGGGAAAATAGACTTGGATGGTTCGGTCATGCGTGATAGAGACCAAGAATCGTGGTGGTTAGGAGTGAGTTGGTCTAGGTTGAAGGCTTTAAAAGGGCATGGGGAAGGCCCAAAAGGACGTGGATAGAGCTGTACATCGAGCCGAGTCTAGCCGAGCTCTCCCAAGATCAGCTTAGCTCGACCCAACTCTAACCCTAGCTCGAGTTTAGCTCGGCTCAGCCTTCGAGCTTAACACGCTATCTCGCCTCGGCCCAATGGTTCGAGTTGAGTTGAGCTTGGATCAAGTCGAGGCGAGTCAAGCTGAGTTGTCTTTAGTAATAACTAAAAGCTTAAAAACAAAATATGAACGATACATGTAATTTAAAGAATAATAAATCCAAAAGTGTAATCCATTCAACACCAATATTTTAGAAACATATGTTTAATCCAACGATTCTTGGCAAACGAGTGCAAATGGTGAGCAAGACATGCGCATCATTTGCGCGGGCGAAAATTTCACAAATTACACACACACACGTGTGTATTATAGAGCGAGCCGAGTTGAGGTCCGAGTTGAGCTGAGCCAAGCCAAGCTACCTGCTGCTCGACCTCGATTTATTTTTTAATGAGTTGAGTCAAACAGGCCTCGGCCTGTCCTGAATCCCCCTTTCGGGCCAAGGTGATCCGAGCTAAACCAAGTTGAGCTGCGAGCTTTTCGAGCTAGCTCGGCTCGTGTACAACTCTAGACGTGGATGGAGGTAAGGGTGGCAATGGGTTGGGTAGGTTGCTCAACTGAGCTTTGGGCCGAACTTGGACTTGCTAGATTGGCCCGTGGGTCAGCCTTAGCTCTCACGTGCATGGCCTGAGCAATTTTCGGGTCGGGTTTGGGTTTAAGTCATTTAAGCCTGACCCAGCTTGGTTCAACCCGGCCCGACAAGACTTGACCTTATGTTCACGTGTTATATTTCACAAATATGTCATTTCAATCTTAGGTTAGGCAACTTATTGACGTAGGATACATGTGTGGATGTCACGTTTCACAGGAGATTATTCAAAGGACAATTCCAAGCACACAGGTTATGGGCCAAGCCCACTAAACAATAATTTCAGCAGAATAGTTCACCAAACAGTAATTTCAGCAAGCAAAAATGCATGTCATTTCATTAGAAATCATCCCCACGTGCACACATTCATTTAAAGATTAAATCGCAGGATGTCAAGGTTGTTAGAACAACCCCTTAGCACAGAATATCAACAAAATACTCATGGGCAGATTCATACACACATAGAATTTATCATACTCATTCACCACATAAACTATGTTTAGGGGAGATGAAGATCACGTGGGATATGGGGTGGGATAAATGATAAATCTCTAATTTGGGAATTGAGGGTTGTGGGAGGAAATTGGGAGAGGGTCTAGGGTGAGGGTGTCCCGTATCCGTTACGATACGGGCGTGTCGGCCGATACGTATCGGTAACGGCCGTGGCCGTTACGCGATACGGGGCCGTAACGGTCACCCCCCCTATTTTGTAGCCGTAACGGGTCAAGGCATAACGGTTAGAAAACGTTCATTTTTTAAAAAAACTTTTTAATGTCCATTTTTTCACCTTTTTTTTTAAAAAAAAAAACTTTTTTCTTCAAAACTCTTCCTAAATCATTCTATTGCTATTTTCGACCAATCTTAGCTTGATATTTCAGATAAAAACAACTTATATTAAGGATTTTCTTGATTCGAAGGATTATGTGTGTTAATTATACTGGAAGATATTAATGTCCATGTTACAGATTGTTGATGTCATTTTATATTTTTTTAATAATTTTTTTCTATTTACGCACTATTTTTGGCTATTTTTTTTTTAAAATTTGAAAAATTATTTTTTATTGAATGTTTTGCTGTTTTAATGGTAGAATATGATGTGTTAATCATAGTAGAACATGTTAATCATAAATTATGAAAAATAATTACAAACACCCACACACCTACACTTGTAAGATATTTTCATATTACATTCATTCTAATATATCTATCATTGATAGTAGATAGTTAGAAAATTAAATATATGAGTTTTGCAGTCAAATCTAGGTTATCTGGTTCATTAATTCATCAGACAGTCCGATACAACTCACCAAAAAGTGGACCGTTACATCACCATAAATATGTTCCAATTTATAAACGAATGCATATTTGGAGTGCTAAGAATATTCCCGATTTAATCCAAATTTTTTCATATTTTTTTGGCAAAATTTTTTTTTGCACCATTACGGGCCATTACGCCCACGTATCGCTGTTACGCCCCCTATCCGTATCGGTATCGGAGGGTACCGTTACGCCAACCGATACTGATATGGGATACCTTGTGTAGGGTAGGTTTTATGTGGGAGGCAGGGACATAGGGTGTCGAGGTTTGGGCATAATGGATTGAAGGATTTAAGCTAGATAGGATCAAAGAGGTGTTTTTAAAGGAGTATAAGGAGAAGGAAAGACCATACCTTGTAGAAGATAAACACGTGAGCGAGTCGCACGTCCAAAAAAAGATGAAATCTCACCACCTTGCTCCAAGTCTCATGGAGGGTTCTTCCAAGTTGCATGAAAGAAAGAAAGGCTTCTCTTTAGAAAACAAATGTGTACTCTTCCTTACTGTAGGGTTGGACGTTTCCCCCCCTTAAATAGAGTTTTTACATTAAAAGTAAAATGACCAACATGCCCCTTTTAAAATCTAGCAAATTAGGGGCCCACTAAGAAATTCAAACCAACCAAAATGCGTAGAAAAATAAGAAAACATAAATGGACACTAAAAACTGAATAAGGACTTGATCACATGGTGGGCTAGCATGTGATCGGACGCGATCCAACGGTCAGATCTCAACCAAAACTCTCAAAAACTATCCTAGCACTCCAAATAATGCAGCTCATGTGCATCCTCCCAGTTTGGGGCCTTCATGATGCACACCCTATGTACATGGAGTCTTCAAAGTGGCCCACGGGCCAGGCCCAAGTAGTGATCACCCAAATAAAGTGTAGGCTGGGTTGGGCCAGGGCCTAGGGCTCTCCTACGGCGACGTTGGTACACTCTGATGTCCGCATCAGCTCTCCCCGGCTGAGAAAGTCTCGCCGCTGGTGAGACAAAACTCCTATAATGCTCTAGTAGATCGGGGTCAAGCCGCTGTAGCTTTGCCTCTATAATCCACGTGCAGTTTGATGTAGGTCAATCCTTCCACTTGACGAGAAACTTCTGGAATCCACCGTGGCGGGTAAACACTATGTGCTCATCCAGAATGTCCTCGATCTGCTCTCTCATGTGTACAGATGGTATGCGGGGTGGGGTGTAGGCTGAGAGGAAGGCTCAGGTATAGGCCATGGGTCAGGGGACTGATCAGTGGGAGGCTCAAGGTGTGGATCATGAGGTGGGCCTCTAAATGGCAGGAGATCTTCCACGTTGAATGTAGAGCTGATATTCAATGTAGGTGGAAGCTCGAGAACATACTCATTGGGACCCATACGGTTTAAAATTTTATATGGCATGTAATTTCTTAGCGGCACCAGGTGGTATCCGCTTTGGCCTAATACAGACCATGACCTCATCACCCACTTGAAATTCCTTGAATCGACGGTGCATGTCTGCTTGTAGTTTATAATTTATGTTACTTGAATTAATCCTTTGTCTAATCTCCCTGTGTAAATCATGCATGTAATGTGCAAAGGACTCAGCAGACTTAGAAGGATGATGTGACACAGACATGGGAATCAATTCTATAGGTCTCCTAGGCTTATAACTAAGAACAATCTCAAACGGACTCTTACCCGTAGACCTATTTATTGAACTATTATATGCGAACACTGTAGTTGGCAAGATTGCATCTCAAGTCCTAATATGATCACCAACCAGACATCTCAACAAGTCGCCTAGGCTCCTATTCAGCACCTCGGTCTGGCCATTAATCTGAGGATGGTATGCTGAAGAAAACTGCGGACGAGTTCCCATAATATGCCACAGTGTCTTCCAAAAATAGCTCACAAACTTGACATCCCGGTCAGACACTATGGTTTTTGGCAAACCATGCAATCGAACAACCTCAACAAAGAAGATCCGAGCAATGTGTGAGGCGTCCAACGTCTTGGAGCACGCAATGAAATGGGCCATTTTGGAAAAACGGTCCACCACGACAAATATGGAATCGTGCTTCTTGATAGTCTTGGGAAGGCCCAACACGAAATCCATACTAAGATCATCCCAAGGGGCATATGGCACAGGCAAAGGAGTATACAATCCCGTGTTATGTTTCTTTTGCTTTGCTAGCTGACATGTACGACATTGCCCTACAATTCTAGCCACATCTCACTTGAGACTTGGCCAGTAAAATCGGTCCTCAACAAGGGTTATCGTTTTATCCCTTCCAAAATGACCAGCTACACCACCTACATGTAGCTCCCATATTAGGAAATCCCGTAGGGATGTGCGAGGAATGCAGAGCCGATCTCCACAAAACAGCTAATAATCATGAATGACAAACTCACCGTCTTTGCTTGTGGGATCCTCTAGAACTGACACATATCTCTCTCCAAAGTTCGAGCACTTAGGATATTCGTCTTTTAACTGCTCAAAACCCGTAACCTCTACTCTCAGAGAATGGAGAGTCACAACCGTACGACTAAGGGCATTTGTGGGTTTGTTCTCAACTCCGGCCTTGTGCTTGAGAACAAACGAGTACTCTTGAAGAAATTCGACCTATTTGGCATGCTTAGGGTTCAACTTCTTCTGAGAGCCTAAATATCGCAAGACCTTGTGGTCAGAGAACAAGATGAACTCATGCGGGAGTAAATAGTGGCGTCAATGCCTCAATGACTGCACCACCGCATAAAATTCCTTGTCATAGGTGGAGTATTTCTGTTTTGCTTAATTCAGTTTCTTACTGAAATAGGCAACTGGGTGTCCCTCCTTAGTACTCTCCCCATTCCCACACCTGAGGCGTTACACGCCACTTCAAAGACTTTAGAAAAATCTGGAAGTCGCATTACAGGGGCCTCAACCATCTTGCCCTTTATGTCTTTAAAGGCCTTAGAGGCTGCACTGGTCCACTGGAACTCCCCTTTTTTGATGCAATTGGTAATGAGAGCCATAATGGAACTAAAGCCTTTAATGAACCAACGATAAAAGGTAGCTAAGCCGTGAAAACTATGCACCTCATGAATGTTCCGTGGTTTTGGCCAACTTACTATGCCCTGGGCCTTTTTAGGATCCGCATGCATACCCTTGGACGACACTATGAACCCTAAAAAGATAACTCGATCTGACATAAAAGCGCACTTCTTCAGGTTCGCATATAATTGCTCCGTCCTAAGGATCTCACAGACCTGTCTCAAATGGTGGAGATGTTGTTCCTTAGTGGTACTACAAATGAGAATATCGTCAAAATAAACCACCAGGAACTTGCCCATGAAGGGCCTCAACACCTGGGTCATCACTCACATAAAAGTACTTGGGGCATTAGTCAAGCTAAAGGGCATGACCAACCATTCGTACAACCCATCCTTTGTTAGAGCTGGGCATGTCTGACTCGATCCGGTGGATCCAACCCGATCCGAACCGAACTGACGGCCTGGATCGGTGCGGATCGAGTTGGAGCATTTAGATCCGAATGTTTTTTGGATCGAGTTCGAATCGTGGTCAATTCGGACCAATCCGATCCGAATGGATCCGATCTGATCCGATTCGATCCGGAGTGGATAAACCACATGCATTCACGGTGGACCCCAACAGAGTTTACTCAGTACGATAAAAAAGCCCCACAAATTGGATGGTTTGATTTGAGTAAAGGTATGAGACTCGTACAATTTTTGAGTGCTGATGTATCAACCATGTCCATCTGTGCCAGAGTATCACATCATTTCCAAGTTGTAAAACTGGCTGACTGAGCACGAATTATATTATTATATCCAAATAAATCACTTCACCACCAACAATAACAAACAAACAATGAGGAAAGATGGTGCAAAACATTGCACATGACTTTCACATGCAACCCAGACATGCACATATCTGGGACATCTAGCATAAGGTGGGTCCCACCATGAAGGTCCCTGAGTAAAAAACTGGCAGAATTTCTCATCAAGTAGGCCCCACGTGTGCATTGAATCCGACTGTAGGCTGGTCTGATCTAAACCACCATTTGTTTTTGTACGGTGTGGATACTTGACTGTGATCTTGTTAGTTGCTTGGCTGTCCACACACATGCGCCACGTGACATCCTTCTTGGGTGTGAGGAGTGCAGGCACTGCATATGGACTCAAACTCTCTTGAATGAACCCTTTTCTTAACAACTCATCGACTTGCCTCTTCAACTCGGCATGCTCGGTCGGGTTCATTCGGTAGTGAGGAAGGTTCGGGAGAGTAGACCCAGGGACTAAGTCAATGACATGTTGGATGTCCCCTATGGGTGGAAGTTCATCTTGTAAGTCCTCAGGAAATATATCATTAAACTCCTCTAGAACTGGACTCGCCTTAGACGGGATCTCTGCCCTAACCTCTGGTGTAACCTCTCTTGCTACTAGGGCATACACCTCCAAACTCTGTAGCCGCTTTCTCAAATTCTTTCGCATTAATAATGTGAAGAGGCTTAGTTTGGGATTTCCTCACTTCTTTTCCATCACTCTTCTTGATGTCTCCCCTTTTTGCCTGGGTGTTCTTGGGAGGCAGAGGCTTCAGAATAATCTTTCTGCCTTCGTGTAAGAATGTACACGCATTTGAACGACCATATATCGTGACATCCTTATCAAAGAGCCAAGGCCGACCCAAGATGATGTGTCCCACATCCATGGGCAAAACATCACAACACAGTGTCTTTATAGGATCCAAACTCTAAAGGCACCAGACAACACTGGGACACTGGCATGGAAGAGTCGTCAACCCAAGAGACTTTATAGGGTTGAGGGTGAGGAGTGGGCTTCAGGCCCAAACGATCTAAGGTGCTAGCGGAGACCACATTTGCACAACTTCCACTGTCGACAATGACTTTGCAATTCTTTTCCCCACTTTTGGCGTAAGTATGGAAAATAGTATAACGACGCCAGTCATCCTGGTCCTTAGCCTGAGTTAGGATACTCTGACTATAGCAAGTGGGATAGTCTCCTCATTGTCTTCATCACAAGCACCCACATCAGGGCGATACTCTTCTTCTTCATAGTCGCCCTGGTTATTATGATCTTCCCCTTAATCTTCAATTAGGAGGGCCTTTCTTCACACCTTTTGGGGACACTCACATGCGAAATGACCCGTTTTGCCGCACTGGTAGCATTCTGTAGGCTCACCTCCTCTTGAGCTAGATCCCTCAATGGCCTTACCCTTGAAATTTCTAGGATTGGGTCAACTAGAGGAGGATGGTTTGGACTGAGTCCCATAATTAGGTCTCATACCCTGAGATGGAGCCCTAGAACTGGGATCTTGATAGTCCATACATCGAGAATGCTGGAGTGCTACATACCGCTCTAACTCAGGCACCAACTGGTAGGCATGATCCAAGGTGCCAACATTGCGAGTGAGCAGCTCGTGCTGAAGATCAGGTCGGAGCCCCATCCTAAATCTAGAGAGTGTCACAATGGGGTCCTCTTGGATGTTACACCGCAACATATGCTCATCAAATTTAGCAATATAATCTGTGGCTGACATGTTCCCCTGGCGAAGGGACTGCTACTGATCCAGGAGCTTCTGTTGCTATGACAGGAGAAGATACTTCTCCCTCAAGGCCTCTTTCATCTCGGCCCATAGTGTGATGGGAGGTTGCCTAGACCTCTCAAGTCGGCGCTCATAGTTTAGCCAAAAAGACTTAGCTTGACTGACAAGCTTCATCTTGGCGAACCGCACTTAACGATCGTCGGGCATGTCATGCCACTCGAAAAAGTGGTCCATGTCTGCCAACCAGTTGACAAAGACTTTGGGGTCCAGCTGACCATCAAAGCTCGGTGCGTCGACTTTTACACCTCTCATGACACGGTCTTCAACATCATGTCGGTCATGGTACTCAAACCGGGGTGGTTGACGACGTACCCCTGCACAGCCAACTATTGGGCCATGCCCCCTCACATAATCCTTAACAGGCTCTCTCTGAGGGGTAGGACGTGCTATGGGAGCCCTAGCTGGCTCTACTGGGGGTGTGGGACCCCTCCTAGCACCATACTCCAATATCTCAGCCTGAGGCTCATGCTCGTCACCAGGATCCTCAAGGTCAGCAAGGCGCTGCTTATTGGATTCTGTCGCTTTGTGCTGCTCCTCAACGGCTGTTTCATGACGATCTAGCCTAGACGTGATGGCTTGTAGTTGTGCTAGGATCTGTTGAGATAACAGGTCGGGATCACGACTATTACTTGCGGTTGCCATACCGTGACACACCTAAGACAACTTTAATTTAAGGACTTACTCAAAAGGAAGAAACTAATTCTAGGACTGACACGAAAACTGATTCGATGGGGCACGGGGTGTACCCAATGTAACCTTAGACTCTAGTTCAGATTTACTATCCTAATGGTGTGGCCTAAACACTATATGAGATGCAATCTCAACCTATATGCATGCACACAAAAGACCCTAACATTATATGAGACTCACAAATATTCTATGCTAAACTTGGCTTTGATACCAAAAATGATGTAGGATACATGTGTGGATGTCACGTTATACAGGAGATTATTCAAAGGACAATTCCAAGCACATAGGTTATGGGCCAAGCCCACTAAACAATAATTTCAGCAGAACAGTTCACCAAATAGTAATATCAGCAAGCAAAAATGCATGTCATTTCATTAGAAATCATCCTCACATGCACACATTCATATAAAGGGTAAATTGGAGGATGTCAAGGTTGTTAGAACAATCCCTTAGCACAGAATATCAACAAAGTACTCATGGGCTGATTCATACACACATAGAATTTACCATACTAATTCACCACATAAACTATGTTTAGGGGAGATGAAGGTCACGTGGGATATGGGGTGGGATAAATCTGTAATTTGGGAATTGAGGGTTGTGGGAGGAAATTGGGAGAGGGTCTAGGGTAGGTTTTATGTGGGAGGCAGGGACATAGGGTGTCGAGGTTTTGAGCGTAATGGATTGAAGGATTTAGGCTAGATAGGATCAAAGAAGTGTTTTTAAAGGAGTAGAAGGAGAAGGAAAGACCATACCTTGCAAAAGATAAACACGTGAGCGAGTCGCATGCCCCCAAAAAGATGGAATCTCACCACCTTGCTCCAAGTCTCATGGAGGGTTCTTCCAAGTCGCATGGAAGAAAGAAATGCTTCTCTTTAGAAAACAAACGTGTACTCTTCCTTACCGTAGGGTTGGACGTTTCCCTCCCTTAAATAGAGTTTTTACATTAAAAGTAAAATGACCAACATGCCCCTTTTAAAATCTAGCAAATTAGGGGCCCACTAAGAAATCCAAACCAACCAAAATGTGTAGAAAATAGCAAAACATAAATGGATGCTAAAAACTGAAAAAGGACTTGATCACATGGTGGGCCAGCATGTGATCGGACGCGATCCAACGGTCGGATCTAAACCAAAACTCTCAAAAACTATCCTGACACTCCAAATAATGCAGCCCATGTGCATCCTCCCAGTTTGGGGCCTTCATGATGCACACCCTATGCACATGGGGTCTTCAAAGTGGCCCACGGGTCAGGCCCAAGTAGTGATCACCCAAATAAAGTGTGGGCTAGGTTGGGCCAGGGCCTGGGGCTCTCCTACGGCGACGCTGGTATACTCTGATGTCCGCATCAATCTTGAATGTAACAGTTGGTTCATTCCTCCAAAATGTTTATTTCTTTGTGCATCTTTGGCCCACTTGATCAACATGTAGATAAAGAAAATTTAAGTGAGAAATAAATATGTTATCAATTTTCAGGTCCTGACGGGTCAGGTTGCCTTGGGCTCGGGCCCAACCAAAATTTTTCAATCTCAGGATGGGTCTGTTGTGCTAGGCCCATGCTAGGCTCAGGCCTTGGGTCTCAAGTGCTAGGCCAGGCTAGCCCATTGCCACCCCTAGATGGAGGTAGTAAGAAAAGACTTGACCTATGGTCTAACGGAAGGTACGACCCTTGATAGAGTGGAATGGCAGAACATGATTCATGTAGTTGACCCCAATTAATTGAGAATTGGGATAAGGCTTAGATGATGATGATGATGCTAATTTATGGTGATATGGATATTATTGCAATGTGTTGGCGATAAGGATGTGTTATAGATACCCAACGAGGTTTGGACGAATGGTCTTCACCATAGGTTTGCTCCCTATAGGTGAGGGTTCAATTCTTCTCCTTGGCTTTACCCGATACACGTGGTTGTGAGCGAGCTGAAACTTCGGCGGAGCACTGCACTCAGACCAGAGCTCGGATCGACGTCAGATTTGGTGGTTTTGCAGTCAAGCCTGGCCGACCAAGGCCTAGGAATCTGTTTCTGGATTTCGTCCCCCACCACACGTGCGGCCAGCCTCAGGCGCACGTGCGCCCGCACTACAGATTTGGTGATACCCACGTTTGAGGTCGATTTTTGAGAAGATAGTAGTATTGGCCATCATATCTAGCATGTCATGAAGACGTGGTATAGGAAACCGATACTTGATTGTGATTTTGTTGATGGCCCTACTATCAACACACATTCTCCATGTGCCATCCTTCGTAGGTGTAAGAAGGGCGGGCACGACACACGGACTCATGCTCTCTCGAATGAAACCTTTCTCTAGAAGTTCATCACTCTGCCTCTTCAACTCAGCGTGCTCCTTCGGGTTCATTCTGTAATGTGGGAGGTTTGGAGTCCATCCTAGATTATATTATCCCTAATTGTACTACCTGAATGGCCTCAGTGGATAACTCTATGCTAGTCTCTGGTACACTCTCCTTAGCCACAAGGGCGTATATCATCGAGTCCGCATCCGTCTCTCGCTCAAAGTCTTTGACATTCAAAATATGGAGTGGTTTGGACTTGGACTTCGACTCCACTTCTTTTGGGCCGCTCACACCACTCTGTGTGGTGAACTCTTTTCTAGTTGTATTCTTGGGTGGCAGAGGATTTAGCTTGACCTTCTTGCCCTCAAACTAGAATGTACATACATTTGAATGACCAAATATGGTAACATCCCTGTCATAGAGCCACGGCCTACCCAGAATGATATGACCCACATCCATAGGAACAACATCATACCAAATTGTGTCTTTATAAGAAAAACCTAAAATATGAAATCAATCCGACGAGTGAGCCACGATCATGAGATCCCATGATGGGCTTTTCTTGACCATCGGGCCCACTTTTTTCGAACCAAAACTTCTCTTCTAACTAGGAGACTCTCCTTGGACGTCGTCATCGAGCCAGATCGATGGTGGGGTCCTCCTTCTGCGTACGTACGTGCGTAGGGGTGGTGGTGTGCGGGCGTGCGTGTGCATGATGTCCTCATCAGCGTGTATCTGCAAGGATTAGTCTCACTTCAAAAAAGAGGTGGGGACACCTTGTGTCTTGAAAAAAAAGGATGTGTTATAGATGCATAGTATTGACCGATTCAATTATCAAGTGACACAATGTCGATATTTGACCCAAAAAAAAAAATAAAAATCTAGAAAATTTAAAAAGGCTTTATTGCCCATTTTTTCAGGGACTGTGTTTCTTTGCTTATTTTAACCAAGGGCCTATTTGTTTCACCAATTATCACGACAATGTAAGGGAAATGTGCATTGATTATAAATTACTTTCCCTATCTCCTGACAACATTTGCATTTGACTGCCAATTCCCATGTTTGGTTTATCAGCAGTAAAATCTTAATAATGACATTTTTGCATTACTTTAATGTCAAATTATCACAAAAATACACTAATGTCGTTGTTTGGATTCGAGATTTTCATGTTAATGCCATAAAAAAGTGCAACGATTACAAATTCCTTTAGGTGTATCATGAGTACATTTGCATTTGACCGATGATTCCCTAATTTGGTTTGGCTGTGGTAAAATCATAATGATGACAAATTTCCTTTATGTTACTGGGGTAATTGGTGAAACAAACATGCCCCAAGGTTACTTGGATCGTGACACGGGGACAAGTATGCAATATGCTACTTCCTCCAATGTGTGGTATGCTAGGGATCGGATTATGTGTGTTGCTCTAGCACATGCACAACGTATGCTCAATATAGTTTTATATGCTAAATGATGAATATAAATATTTCCTGTGTGCATAATATTATAAATATGCGTGTTGTTACATAAATCAAGTCTGAATCTCCAAACAATCTAATATATGCTAGGAGTATAGAACCATAATCTCGGATCGGTAAAATCAAAGTATCCTAAAACGGTTATGTAATGGAACAACGGTTATGGGAAAATTGACTTGTAACAGTCTTGCAACAGCCGTAATGGCCTGTTATGGGGCCGAAATAGGTTTTTTTTTTTTTTTTTTTTTTTCCCGAAAAAAAAAGCCTTACGGCTTGAATTGTAATTGTAACGGCAGTGGCTGCTATTGCCACAGTTACTTTTATGGGATACATTGGTAAAAATAGCAAGTTGGATTGCAAATTTCCCATAATTTGGATAGCGGGATTTGGAATGGAAAACGTACGGGGTTGGTGATTCAGGTAACGTTGGTTTTAACAAATCAACTCGAGTTGTTTCCCATCAAAACACGAATTTGGTGGAGAAATCATTATTTGGGAGCAGATTTGGGTTGAAACCTAAAGGTGAGAATAGTTCATTTAAATTTATTCCGTTGAATAGGTTAGCATGGAAACAAGTAGAAATCCATGTATATATGCGTGAGTTTCATGCATTTATGTGGATTTCAATTAAGAAATTTCTATTTTGAAGGTGAAAAACAACAAAACTTGGGGAAATCTGTTTTCATCCCTTTAAAATCATTATGTTGGAAGAAATATATGTTGAGTGCTTGTGTTTTATTGCATGTATTGTATATTTGTATGACATTCGGATGACATGAACTCATTTTGGATATAATTGCACTACTTATGGCTGACAAGATGGTTTTGCTTCCTAAAAGATGGAAAACTATTATGCATTCTCTTTTTGTTTTTTTTTTTTTTTTGTAATTTCTAAGTCTACAATCATGTCTTTAATATCTCTTGATTTTTCATTGAAAAATTTCACAATTTTCCTTGTGTTTCGCTTAGACTAATACACGTGTTATTTCATGTCCTTAATATCTCTTGAATTTTCATTGAAACATTTCACAATTTTCCTTATGTTTTGCTTAGACTGTGATACATGTGTTATGTCCCAATGTTTCCCATGATATTTCAGTCCCAAAATTGAAAACATTATTACTGAGGGATCAAAGCACCTTGTGGAAGAATTGGTCTGAAAATTCTAATGAGGTTTCTGAAGGAAGTATAATGATCCAAGATGGTGAATGTGAAGAATCCAATATTGGATTTGTTAATGATTCCACTGATGGATCGACTCTTGAATACACCTATGGATCTGCTGATGGGTTAATTGGAGAACCTATGTGCAAAGTTGCCAAAGCGTCCTTTTCATTCAGCCATGCTCTCACCTTGCACAAGAGTCAGGACCTTGATCAAGTGCAAGAGACAGTCACCAGCTACAGTCCAACGTTCAAAACCAATGCATCCACTATACAAAAGAAGCTGAAGCCCTCTTGGAGGATGCAAATGGGGAAGAAGCATACGTGGAATTGTCATGCCCTACATTTTCAACTGGCAAAAGAGGTTCATAGCAGACATGTTGGCTTCCATCATTAAATCCAACCAAAGTCTGCAAAGGAGTGAGACAAAGGCGGATTGTTGTGATGGATTGGTGCCAACTTTAAACATGATGATGGAATCTTTACCTCCCATGGAGAATGATGCATTGCATCACTAACGCAATCAACCATAGCAGCGCGCTCCAATAATGGTATAATGCCACTATAATTGTGTGCTAAAGTAATGGTGCAATAATGCTATTATAGTGTGCTACAGTAACTCTACAGCAACAATACAATAATCTAAGCTAGGTTAGCATGTTTCCTTGATTAAATAAATTTCTTGGTTGGTTTGACTTGGTACATAAGTTCCTTAAGTTTTAGTTGGTTTGGTTTGTTATACAAGTTATTGAAGTCCTTAGTAGTTTATTTTCTTTTATTAATAGTTGAGTGTGATTAGGATCGCTATGTACTAGGCTTATAAATAGACATGAAGCGATAAAGTATTGTTATTCTTTTGGATTATTCTTAAACCTGGAAATTCTTTTCTTGTGAGTGGATTCTCACCTTCTCTTCTTTTTCTATCAAGTGGGTTCTCACTCTCTTACTCTCTCTCTCTAATTCCCGTACTTGTTTGATGATTCATGCGGCTAGTTTTGCTCATGCATATTATATAATACTATGCATGCGGGATCTATAGTAATATGTATCATTTTATATATAATTATTGTATTAATGCATACCAGTGTTTTAAATAGCGGTAGCGTGTTGCGTAGCGTTCAACCCTCCGTAGCGTGTAGCGAAATAGCGTAGCGTGTAGCGTAAGCTACACAATACTTCTATTTTTAAATTTAAAAATATATATATGTGTGATAAATATTAAATAGTAAGAAAAAAGCAAAATATATAAATGTCACATTCTTCAAAAAGACATACACCACAGTGGACCCCACGTATGTGGGCCATGCCATACACACACAACAGTGGACCCCACGCATGTGGGCCATGCCATACACACACCACAATGGTCCCCACGCATGTGGGCCATGCCATACACACACCATAGTGGACCCGCACATGTGGGCCATGCCATACACACACAACAGTGGACCCCACGCATGTGGGCCATGCCATACACACACCACAATGGTCCCCACGCATGTGGGCCATGCCATACACACACCACAGTGGACCCCACGCATGTGGGCCATGGCCGCGCATGTGGGTCATGGCATAAAACACCACAGAGGACCCCCACACGTGGGCCGTGGCATAGAACACTACAGTGGACCCCACGCATGTGTCCCACGTGATAGTTGGATGAGTCAAATCCATGCCATAGACACCACAACCCCCATAAAAAGAAAAAAATCTGAAAAAAAAATGAAAAAATAACACAACATTTCAATACAAATAAAAATAAAACTCATTAACAATGATTAAAGGGCTAAAACATACCTTGAATAGAGATTTAATCAACTAAAAATTGATTTTTGGGAGTTACGTGTCCGCGCGGCTGCGAAAAGAGGGATACGCGATTTCTCACTTGTTTGGGCTTCAATGCTTCTGAAATTCCAGCAAGATGATGCTCTTGTAATTCCGATTGAACTCCAAAAATCGGATTTGAGAAAGGGCTCTTCGAAATCTTGGAATCAAAGCTTCAAAAATGAGGAACCTGCGGCTGCTGCGGCACCGCAATAGGGCTGTTCGAAAGCCCTAATACGATTGTTTTAAGTTTTAAAAAAAGTCTTATAATATGAGTCTAACACCACCTACTCAAAAGGAAAGATGGCCAGTCACCACCATTTAAAAACAAGTTTTTAACTAAAATGACTTTTATTTTAAAATTCTTACGGTAGTCTTGAGGCGTACGCTATATACGCTACACGCTACTTATGTGTAGCGTACGCTGCAGCCCCGGTAGCGCACGCTACTGCGTATTTACGCTATTCCGCACGCTACGTAGCGTTTTTTGTACGCTAGGGAAGTGTGCACATGCACTTACACTAAAAGGACACACAATAAATACAATACACTAGCATTCTTTATATGTACTTGGGTGTTCCACATGATCCTGGCCCTAGCATACCAAGTATTCGAGGAAGTATCATACTGTGAACCTATTCCTGTACTGCATAATGGACCAACCTGCGATCTAGGTAACCTTGCAATATACAATACTGATACAAGAACTAATGCAGGGGCATTTTCACACTGGGCTTGAGTGGGGTCGCCTGTGGGATGCAGGGGCACACTCGGGGTGGGCAGCCTGTGTGAGGCTGAGATGCGGGCCCCACCCGTGTGACTTGGGTGGCTCGTGTGAGGTGGTACCCATGTGATTTGGGGCCTACAAGGGGGGTTCCGTGTGAGGTGGTACCCATGTGATTTGGGCCCACGAGGGGGATTCGGCCGAGGTCCTAACCCATGAGATGTGGGGCCTGGGCTATGAGATAAAGGGATTGATTCGCCATTCTCTAACAGTTTGAGCTTTCAGAGCAAGTGGTTAATTGTCCTGCATCAAGAACTGGATGCTCTAAGGGTAGGATGTGTTTTAACTGGATCCTGTGGTATTGGTTGATTATTTCAGGCTTCAATAAATATATAGTTTTTAATAATATGTTAATAAAAGAATAAATACTAGAAGTGTATGCTCAACAGTCTGCTTGTAGAGGATGTGTTTTAACTGCATACAAGAACCATGAACTCTTGCTTCACTATTTTCAAACTGTAACAAATTTCTTATAAAATGTTCTTAAAAGAATAAATTGAATGAAATGTTGTAAATTGTCTTACCGGAAGGAACATATGGCATGTGTGCATAGAAGAAACCCAAATCAATGTTGATTCTTTTTGATGCTGCCCTTTGTACACCAAGAAGCACTATATTATATTCAAGTGTGGCTTTGAAGATGCCAATTGTCACCTTGGGCCCCTCTCCATTCAGTGCTTCCCTCTCTCCCACCCACCCCATTTAATCTCCCCCCTCTCTCTATAAATATAGTTTTGTAAGTGGAGAAAAGGCACCAATGTATTTTTCCCCTTTTGTGATATCTCTTGATCATCCTTGAGAGTGAGTGAATCCCCAAGCCATTTTTAGTGTATTGTCACTACCATTTTCAATTAAAGCAATCAATCTTCCTTTTTCTTTCTCTACGTCTTGCTTGTGTCCATTATTTTCCCTTTTGTGTGTGTTGGATGGACATCATTTGGTATCGGAGCTGCACCACTTTTGGTAGCCAACCACTAAAAATGTGGGGCCTAGATCTCCACAGACCATGGGTTTTCCTTTTGGTTTTTTTGCAGGAAGAGACCTGGAGAATGAAATGTATTTTGTTTCAGTACGGCTCCATAAGAAAGGTCTTTGGAGTTTTTTTCGAAAGTAAAGCCTGTGGAATCCTTGGCCCTGCGTTATCAATAGTGGCAGGCTACCAAAAGGACTTGAAATTTATTTATTTATTTTTTTTGTTTCTTGTACACGGACAGGCCCTTGGAAGATACCATCTGTTTTATGAAATGCTGCATGCTGATGGCCTAACAACAATAATTTTCTTGGTAAAACTAAAATAGAATTGCATGGGTGAATATCAAAATTTTAAAAATAATATGAATACCATCCTATGAATGGTATACTCCCTTTGCAATGTGGGTCATCAGGAATTCGAGGTGTGTTGAGAAGTGACAGGAAATATTGTTGTGGCCATCTCTAGGTTATGTGGTGAAGTTGGATTTCTTGAACCACAAGCAATTGCTCTCTGCAAGGGTTTGAAAATATTTGCAGACTACTTTTCCAGGTCTTTGATGGTCGAAGGAAGCGCTCAAAATGTATGCAAATGGATGTCTTTCATGGATCTGGGGCTGTGGAAAGTAGCTTTTATTACTTTTGGGATTATATCTCTTGCTCACAGTCTAGTTGTAACCGCCTCTTGGTTTCTGTGGGATGCAACAGATTGCTGATAACTTGTGAAGGAGGGAGTGACGAGAGGGCCCCACTTCTTATTGCTTCATCCTTTACGCTTTTACATAAGTTGTTATGCTTCTTTTTGGTCTAATGAAATTCAGTTACCATTCAAAGAAATAACTCGTGTTAATATCCATGTCCTGAAAATTTGGTAGATGGGGAGTTTTGTCCCCATTTCTAGTATCATGTCAGTATCAATATCCATATCCTGGTATTCTTGTCCACACATGCTCCATCAGTAAAACCAATGCTTTTTTACTTGAATTCATTGATCCACTGGAAAAAAGAATAAGAGTTTGACTCTTCATCTCTAACATGTACTTTATTCTGATATTCAGGTGACATTCATGGTCAGTACTCTGATCTTTTAAGGCTTTTTGAATACGGCGGATTACCACCTGCAGCCAATTATTTATTCTTAGGGGATTACGTGGATCGAGGCAAGCAAAGCCTAGAGACAATATGCCTTCTCCTTGCATATAAAATAAAGTACCCGGAAAACTTCTTTCTCTTGAGGGGTAATCATGAATGCGCTTCTATAAATCGGATATATGGATTTTATGATGAATGCAAGCGGAGATTCAATGTGAGGCTGTGGAAAGTTTTCACAGATTGTTTTAACTGCCTACCTGTGGCAGCTCTCATCGATGAAAAGATTCTCTGCATGCACGGGGGCCTCTCTCCTGACCTGAATAATTTGAATCAGATACGGAATCTAACACGTCCAACTGATGTCCCGGACACTGGTTTGCTTTGTGATCTTCTTTGGTCTGATCCTAGCAAAGACATTCAAGGATGGGGGATGAATGATAGGGGGGTTTCTTATACCTTTGGTCCTGATAAGGTCTCGGAGTTTCTTCAGAAGCATGATCTTGACCTTATCTGCCGTGCTCACCAGGTTATAAATTACCATTTCAATGTAATCATTTTAGAGAATTTATAGGGTCTCAGCAACAAATGTATGGTTTTCTCACACAGGATTCTGTGCAGGGGCCATTGTCTGGTGATCCATATTGTTGATCTGATGGCAATCCCACTAGTGCGGGTGCCCCAAAAATCTCTTGTAACCCTTAGGCTGACACCTACAGAATTGATGGTTAAGAGAAAAATACAACAATCGTCCATATTTAAGGGAAAAGGTCAAATAATGAAGTGTTAGGATCTTCCAATCCAATAGATTCCCAGGACAGGCCCAACACATGGCGGAGCAATCAGATCAACAGTTTTGATTATCGGACCATTCCCCCCCCCCCTTATGTACAGATCCTTTTCATTAGCAGATGATATGTTTGCTGTTGGACAGGATCCATATTCGTTATTTTATCAGCTTAAACCGATGCAGTTGTTTAAATGGTCTTATGCTTTTATTTTGCAGGTTGTTGAGGATGGATATGAGTTCTTCGCTGACAGGCAACTTGTGACAATATTTTCAGCCCCTAATTACTGTGGGGAATTCGACAATGCTGGTGCTATGATGAGTGTGGATGAAACTCTGATGTGCTCATTTCAGATACTAAAGCCTGCTGAAAAGAAATCAAAGTTCAACTTTGGCAGTACGACTACTACAAAGCCTGGAACCCCTTCTGGATTCAAGGTATATTCACCCTCGATTACTTGGAAGACATGATGTCGTGAACTAATGCATGCCTAAGGAAATTGAAGGATCGTGGTCTGATTTTTTATTGTTTGAGTATCATTGCACATGCACTATCTTCTTGAGCTAACTTTTAATCAGTCATTTTGTATTTCATCATAATTCCTGAAAGTTCTGTCCATTGTTCTCTTCCTGTGTCTTTTGTGTTGCATTCGTTTAAGTGGTCAAACTGAAGTTTCAACTCCAATGCACAAATGCCATTAGCATTCAGAACTGGAGTTTTGCTTAGCCCACATGCACCTCTAGACATGATTGCATTAGTCAGCCTGGCACATGTGGTGGGTATTCCCACTGGCGCAATAATCATGGCAGTTCACCAGTTTGGTGGACTATACATGCACTTGAATTTGGACCATTGGCAGTTTTTGTTTTAACTTTCAATTAGTTCCATACGTATACCCCACCGTATGAGTTGAATACCAGATTTTTGGGCCAGGGCATTAACATAGCAGTGCTCACCTGATGCATAGTTCAGGTGCCCCTGGAATGTGTGAGGTTGCCATATGTGGCCACATGTAGAGGTGTAGGCCGCGGCCTCAGCACAGCTCTCAGACTGAAATGTAGAGGCTCTGTGGATGCCGCCTTTATGTGCTGTTAAAATTCTTGTTACCCTTGACAATGTTGATTGAATTTTTCATTATGGTCATGCATCAAGAAGTCTGGTTGTGCTGATGAGAAAGATGGTTATATGTAGTGCCATAACATGTTGAGATTATTTATGATTAATGATGTGGATCTATTTGATCTTGATGCTCATTATATATCTCACCCTTGAGATAATTTCAAGTTAAGGTAAAGAGTAACAAGGAGTTTATTTGCATTGGAAATGTTAATGAGTAGTATGTTTGACAGTTTCCCTCCATTATGTGGTGATGTTTGTGATTTCATATATGGTCTTTCTAGTTGTTTTATGTTCTATTAAAAATTGAAATCAGCATCCTGTAGGTTAGCACAAAAATATATTTTAGCACGATGGATAGAGCTTGAAGTTTCTCCTACTTATAAAGTTTCAGTTTTTTTTTTTTTTTTCCTCTTCTATAATAACTACTTCAGGGGCCTTTAGGACACAATTTCTGTATATCCATATGAAAAGGCTCTGAAAGAAATGACTTTGTCCAATAATTTCCATGACGGAGTGATGGACTAGTGTGTGTGCAAAATTATGGATCCCCTCTCCTGTTAAATCCAGGTTCTCCCTTTTGGGGATGCATATTCTCGCAGAGTGACAAAAGCTGATTAAAAGGCAGAATACTAAAGTATGATGTATTTCAGACTATCTACAAACTAGATAAGAGGAATAAGCAGTTGACCATCTAAACTGTTAACAGGTGTCTTGGTTGTTTGTCACTTCGTTTTATCTTTAGGATATGTATGGGTTCACTTTCTTTCATTGCTGTTTTATTAAAACCTAAAGGGTGTTTTGACCATTTTATTTATCTGGTTTGTGCCTAAAGGGTGTTTTGACCATTTTATGTATCTGGTTTGTGCCTAAAGGGTCTTCTGCATGTCTTTATTGTCAGCCACCATTTACACCCCACCCTGTTTGATTTGCACTCACCCATTTTCCATTTTTGGAATTGAATAGTACATTGCTAATTCTAATAAAAAGGGCATTGATCCCTACACCCACCATGATTAATTACATTCAGGGCTCAAGTCCGTAACTCAATGGTAGACAGGGTGCGTTTGAACATTGAGATCTTGGGTTCAAGCCCAGTTTACCTATAAAACATGATTGATCACATTCATCCATTTTCCATTTTCAGAATTGACATAGTACATTACTAATTCTAATGAAAAGGGAATTGATACCTACACCAACCATGATTGATTTGCAAGGGCTGATCCTTTCCATTTTTTGTGTGCTAGGATGACCAATGATAGCAGACCTTTCACTCTTCTCTTGTACCAGAGATGTTGCCAATAATCCATTGCTTTTGCTTCTTTAAACAAGTTCTATGTCACAGTTGTCAACACTAGACATCTTAACTCCCTCAATTTAATCCTAAAATTTAATAATTTTTTGGGAAGTACAACTGGCATTGCTGTTGATTGACTATGTATACATATTTTCTTATGGGATTTGCACTAGGAACTTCTCTTACAAGTTACAGCATTTTTCTTAGGTTTGTCGTTTCATTTCATTTTTTAAAAACTTCATATCAACATTGATTTATTAATGATAAAAAGAAGCTTGCTGTGGGAAGAAAAGATTACAGTAGCAGCTACTGTGGCTCAAACAGTAGAAACAGTCTAGAAACTCCTTTGCAAGATTGCCTGCATATTATCTTCTTGATGACATGATGGGAGTTGTGACCTGATCCTCAATCACCTCTACTTGTTATGGTAACTCCATCAATATTTTTTTTCCCTCGCCTATCTAATGCCGTTGAGAGAATCACCTGGCTCACCTTCGTCACCTATTTAATGCCATTAGGAGAATCATACCTTCCTAGAAATAATTAGAAAATGCTCTAACCCATGCACTAGAACATCAAACTTTGCTTCATTCGTAACCTTGAATCTAAGGGAAGAAAAAAGTTTCACCTTGCCCGAGTGATTATCAAACTTTGCTAATCCTCATATTATCAGTTGAGCCTTCCATTAGGATAGTGATTAAAGTCGCTAGTTAGTGGCAAACACCATCTCTCCACCTCCTCTTGTCTATCTCTATGATAGCTTTCCAAAGCCTTTGAAGAGGAACACGATTTGCTTGTAGAATTGTTTGTGAATGAAAGCTCATTTTAGGACGCAGTCTTCCAGCCACTGTTACACTCATAGATTTATTCTTGCCTTTAAAGATCCTTTTTGCATGTTCCTTCCACATAGACTGGACAACAAGGTATTCAATAACGGTAATGGTGGCTGTAATGGCCACCGTGAAAATTGTTCTGTTACGGTCGATTTTTTAAAGAAGAAAAAATCGTAAAAATACTTGAAAATCTAAAAAATTGAGAGAATTCCAAATATATATTCTTTTATGGTTTTGATCATGTTTTTGACGGCATAACAGTCCATTCTTTGATAAGAATGCCGTCTCGGGCTGTTGTATGATTCTATTAACCTGACAGGCTTAGATTGACGTCGATTTGAGAGATCACTCGAATGCCCCTAAATCGACCCAAAATTCATGCAATCTATAGCACTATTCGCACTGCATTTGACATCATTACCCCCCCTCCCCCCCCAGTAATTTTAAGAAAAAATGAAATTAAATTTGGATGAATAGTATTGCCAACTTGGGGGTCCAATCCCACTCGAATGCCTCCAAATTGGCTCGTAATTCATGCAAATTTTGGTACTTGTCCCACTAATGTGTATCCCTCGGCATTTGACATTATTCCCCCTAAGAAAATTTAAGAAAAAAAATTAAATTAAATTCGGATGAATAGTGTGACCGACTTGGGGGACGGGGACCACTTGTATGTCTAAAGTCAACCTGAAATTCATGCAATCTATGGAGATATTAAAAAAAACTGAAATTAAAATCGGATGAATATTATTGTCTATTTAGGGGACCACTCGAATGCCCCAAATTGGCTTGAAATTCCATTCAATCTATCACACTCATCCCATTAATGCATATATTTAAGCATTTGACATTATTCTCTTCAAGTAATTATAAGAAAAAATAAAATAAAATTCAGTTGAAGAGTTCATTGATTTGGGGGACCACTCGTATGCCTCTGAATTGGCTCCAAATTCATGCAATCTATGACACTGATCCTATTAATGCATATCCCAAACCATTTGACAGCATTTTCCTCAAGAAATTTGAGGCAAAATATTAAACATTAATAATTAAATTCGAAGAATAATGTCAGGCTGATTTAGATCACTTGAATGCCCCTAAAACGATCCAAAATTCATGCAAACTGTGGAACTTATACCACTAATGCATGTCCCTAGCCATTTGACACTGTTCTCCTCAAGAAATTTGACGAAAGAATAAATAAATTTGGATGAATAGTGTCAGGCTGATTTAAGACCCCACTCAGATGCCCCAAAATGGTGTGAAATTCATGTAATCTGTGGAACTCATCCCTCTAATGCATATCCCTAATCACTTGGATATGCTAGTTGAATGATTTGAACTGTCCATGAAGTCCACAACATTTCATGGGCTTTTGTCTTTGCATGCTTCCCATGTAATGTGTGTTGGACCTAATGAATAGTCAAGATCAATGGATTGGGCTGGTTAGATCAGTGGACTGGACTATCAGATCGGTGGACATTTATTGGATGGTAAAGAATGAAAAATATCCGGTGGTCTTATTTCAACAAACAAGTGTCCGCAAATCAGTGGCAGGGATCGTTTAAGCAAATTTGATTTTGGGATTGTGACTGAGAAAAGCAGGTCCCACAATTTAATCTGATTATTTTGAGTTAGTATATGCCATGCGTACCTTGTCAGAAAACCATGCTTAAATGAATCCTCCAAAGGATCTAATCTCCTGTGAGGGAGGCCTCCTTGCCCACGCCTCCAAAATATATTCAGTAGCTGTCGATCCACGCTACACTAAACTCGCCAAAAGAGCAAGCTCATGATGCATGCGTGATGCCCAGTGGCGGGTAACTCTTTGATGACCTTTCACATAACTCATTTGCTGGGACCCACTCAATTTTGTGGCGAGGTTGATCAACCGTGAGGATTTATCCAGCCTTGCAATCCAACAGTTTGCAGTTACCCTCTATGGACCTAGGACAATATCTTTTCAGTGGTATCTTGACCAAGGTAAAATTGACAACTGAGTACATTCCTTGTTGAAAATACGTTGGACATGTATCAATGACAATGATTGACTCACAGTTTTATTTAAGTTTTTAACAAGTTGCATGAAGTGTGAAGTGATAATAAATTCAGGTGTGGGAGTGGCAAATTGTCTGTTTCAAAACATTAGCAAGTATGGTCAATTTGGAATCGGGAGGGGAGCGCCGGTGGTAATTGTGAGGCAGCACTTGTTTAGAAAGATCACGCAACTAATAAAGGCAAGGTTGTCCTGCTCATTTCTCCCTCCTTACATGCAAGCAGAAGGTGGCCACTAGCAACTGTCAATAGCAATTGTGAGCTGTTTGGAACATTAGACATGCAGCCTGCTTATGGCAGTAAGTGTGTTTATGGTAGACATGCACCCTCTCTTCAAATGCATTTAGATAATCAAAGACAACATTGTGCATGTGGCATTTTATGGATCAGATGGCTGCTGTGTCGCATCACATTGTGAATTTTGGAACATTATGGGGATATGAGAACCTATAATGTGAAACCCATACTGTCACGGCTATCATCATTCTAGAGAAAAGAAGATTATTTGGTGAAATGGTGGAAGAGAGGGTGGGGGGTAACTCAAAACCCAAAACACCTTCATGGACTTGGTACAGTTGAAGATTGCAGAAAACAATCTGCACCACAGTTGGACTCTGGCTCCCTAAACGTTATTACTGCTTGCATTTTACAAGAAATGCTTGTGAGTGTGCGGGCTGTTGTCATATTGTAGGATATGCATTTTATGCCTAAATAGTGAGGAAGGTGAATGGACTTTGGTGAGAAAGTTGGAGACAAAAATGGGATTCAAAGGAAAAGGTAAATCTCAGTTGAAGACTCGAAGGCTGGGGTGTTTCTGACTGTTCGTGGATTCTGTAAGAACAGTCAGAACCTCGAGGGTGAAAT
This sequence comes from Magnolia sinica, assembly GCF_029962835.1. NCBI lineage: Eukaryota > Viridiplantae > Streptophyta > Magnoliopsida > Magnoliales > Magnoliaceae > Magnolia > Magnolia sinica. The sequence continues at coordinate 58,893,185 of NC_080589.1, read as the reverse complement.
TTTATAGGGTATTTGGGTAGTTCGGCAGGTTTAAAGAGATTGTTATTCCAGAGAGGCATTGATCGGCCATCTTTCAGGGTTTGGTGTCTATGTGATTTGAATTGTTTGAAGCGGCAGAGGAAGTTACACCTAACTGATTGGCGTGTGTTTTTTTTGGCTGGTGGATCATGGTCCATAAAACTAAATTTGGGCCAGCGGTTCTGCATAGGAACAAGAAGAGGGACCAACATTATTCTTCTGCTGGTCAACCTAGTCGAAACATCATAACAGAGAGCTTACCCAGTGGGCATCAGTCAGAGGATAGGAAATTATTCTGGGATGCTCTTTTATTGATTGTTAATGATCCCATGACAAGGGTGTAGCCAGCGTTCGAAATATCGGTATTGTGTTATGTATCGCATCCTTGGGATGCATATACGTATCGGTTATCACATGGGATGTATCGTTTGTATCGGGTAATTTATTGCACTTTTTGGGAAGCATTGGGAAAATAGTTGTATTTTTCAATGAAACTTCAAGGATTGTTAAAAAAATACCTTAATACACATTTTTAAATCATAACATCTCAAAAAGAAGTGCACATAATAGGTTCCTTTGTATAGCGTCCTAAACTATGCGTTGTCTAACTGAACTAATCCAACTATATTCAAATTGAATGCATAACATTTAGAGTGTATGTGATGATCATTTCATCAAACACTCCTAAATACTTCGAGATTAGTCTCAATTGACAGCTTATTGAAGGGGAATTTCGAAATATTATTATTATTATTAATTTTTAATTAAAAATATTTTTTTTTTTTCAAAAATTGACAAGGACGTAATAAATCAGTAGATCAACCCTCATACGTGCTTGATTTCATGTTTGGAGTGCAACATTGCAAGCAATTTAGGAGAAATTGGCAAATTTTCAAAATTTTCCCAATTTTCCCCATATCGGACCACTTACATTCAAATTTTGAAATTCGAGTGCATGTAATGATCATTTTATCGAATACTCCTAAATACTTTAAAATTAGTCTCAATTGACAGTTGGTTGAAAGAAAATTTCGAAAAAAAACATGCACAACATGAAAAACTAGTGGATATCGAAATCAAAGCTCCAAGTCCATGATTTTCTTGCAAAACATGAAGAACCAATAGATTTGTAACCATTTGATACTGATTTAACATAATTAAAACAAAAAAGGGATCGAAAATTGAAAATGCTCACTAGATCGAACATGTGGGATAAATCGGCACTACCTGTGCATTTCGTATCGCACAGGTGGGATACAAGATATATCGTGGGATATATCGGCCGATATCGTTGATATTTAAAACATTGGTAGCTAGCAATACGATAGAAGATCCAGTTGCTTGGAGCTATGCGTGGATCAAAAATCTGAGGAAAGGAAGCAGTGAGGGTGTTACCAGAGGTTGTATAGAGCTTTTGAGTGAAGTGTGTTGGCGTTGGTGTTAGAAAGGTCATCCATTGCAATGGTGGCGGATTGGTCGTCCTTTAGGTCTGGGTTTCTTGAAGATGTCTGTTCAATCAAAGGGATCAGCTGATTGGTGCTGTGGATCTCTCTAGTCTACGACCTCAATTTGATATTGATAGCTCGTTGTACACAATAGACTCTTTTGAGATGGCATGATCAAATCCATCTGTAAGTTGTTGGAATGGTTTCCCCTTGGGAAGGGAGAGCATGGTTCTAAATTCGGGGCCAATCGGGGTTCTAGTGTCACTAGAAAATGGTGTTTGTACACTAAATGACCACTAAACTAGCGTACAACCTCGCACTCCGAGGCCTACCTTAGACCTGCATGATCACACTAGATGGAGACTATCCTCAATCCAAGATGCCTCTACCAGCACATACAGATATCCTCTTATTAAGTTCAAATCACAATTGTTTCTCTCTCTCTCTCTCTCTCTCTCTCTCTCTCTCTCTATATATATATATATATATATATATATATAGTTTTAAGAAACAATTTGTAAATCATCATAAAAAAAGAAACTCGATAATGTTATGGTGGACAAATCTTAAAGTGCGTAATTTTGGTCCTAGGACAAATCTACTATGCCGCTTTCCTAGCAGTAGATCCCCGGTCGGATTAATCATGACCATCGTATTGTACACTAAGTAAAGACATTCGATCACACCCTCCATATGTAAAGGTGGGCAAATGAGGATACATGGATCACTTAAGAGACTAGCCTGCTCGCATAATACATTGATAAAATCAAATCAAGCACTAGTAGGTAAATTGGTCTTGAAGCGGAGTCCAACTCAATGCTCCGAGCACATGGTTGCTCACCTACAACGCAAACTAGATATTACTAGGCATACATCGGGTCAATAATGCACAAGTTTCGCGTAAAGCGCATAAGTACTGACTTAGCTCAGTAACTCTTAGCCTTGTTTCATATGGGCCATGTCATCACCAGGAGACAGAGGTCCTGCCTAAAGCACGTGAGTACTAGCGCAACAACTCTTAACCTCGGCAAACAAAGGTCCTGTCTAAAGTGTGTGAGTGCGGACTCAACACAATAACTCCTAACCCCACTACAACTGTGTATGTCATTCGACTTCCAAAGTTTCATGTCGAAGTACTCAAAGTTATTCATTGTATTGTGGCTCAAGCCAATAAACTCTAACATGTGCAAAATTCATTTGAACATGCTAGCATGTCAGGAATTCAATTATGCACACATAGCTCTAAAAAGAGGCGGTCACTCAGCTTTTTTTTTTTTTGAAGACACGGGGTGTCCCCACCTCTTTTTGAAGTGAGACTAATCCATGCGGATACACGCAATCACCCACAACCATGTGTATCGGGTAAAGCCAAGGAGGGGAATCGAACCCTCACCTGTAGGGAGCAAACCTACGGTGAAGACCATTCACCCAAACCTACGGTGAGGCGGTCACTCAGCTTGTGCTTCCTCATCTTATAGAAGGTGGTTGGACCTTAGCATGCTTCCTCATCTTGAACATGCCTTCCATGTTCATATCAGGGGTGTTTATTTCCTGTGCGAGTGGTGAAGACTGGCTTGCCGATGAAAAATAAATAAAGAACTGACACTGAGTACACGGTCCACCACTGATTATCTTAAGGTCTAAAATTAACTTTGCATAAATATTTAATTAATGTGTGGGTCTCTTTTTATAAATAGGTCTAGAATACGAAGCATCAATAATTTACATCACCCACTCTTGGGAGTATATGGACTCCATCTCAACTCACGTTTGTAACTCTCAAATACTGCATAATGGGATCTCTATTATCATAACCAGTGGGCAATATAACTAAAAATCTCACACAAAATTGCCACACTCCTACATTTAGGAAAGATATCAAGCTCTCCTTTGCCTAACATATATTTTAAATATATCTCTAGCAATCAATTTAGTAATGGGATTAGCTAACATCTCTTTATTGATAATATACTTGAGCACAAACCCCATCTTTCACTTGATTTCTGACATAATAATATGAATCTCAATGTGTTTGGATTTCTTATGGTGTTTTGGATCCTTTTGGGGTTCACAATTGATGTGTTGTCCAATCTTATCATGAGAGGACCTTTAGCAACAGTAACAATACCCAAGACTCTAAAAAATCTCATAATCCACACACCTTGAGTTGTCGCACAATATGCAATATATTCAGCTTTCGTAGTTGAAAGGGCAGTTAGATATTGTTTCTTACTGCTCCATGTGATGACACCTCCATTCAGCGTAAACATAACCTAAAGCGGATTTGTTTTCATAGTGACCATCTCCTTAAGATGCATTAGAATAAGCTTGCATCCTCTTGACCGTTAAACCAATGTAGCTGTCCTGGGTTACTTTGATGTCGACTCACAAAAGTTACAACATAACATATATTTGGCCTAGTGCATAGCATGACATGCGTAAGCGTTACCTTTTGCACTGGCATAAGGCACATTTGGCGTAGATTGCCTCTCAGTATCTGACCAGGGAGACATACTTCTATTTTATTTAGAGTATTTATCGATCGAGTTTCAACTGGCGTGGAATTGTGCATTTTGAATTGTTTTAAGATTTTCTCAATATAAGATGCCTGTGGTAATTCCAAAAACTTCTTTGTGCAATCTCTTGTGATTTTCACTCTACGTATAAAGTTTGCTTCATCAAGGTTCTTTATTTTAAAATTCGAAACAACCATTCTTTGATTGAGTGCAACATTCCTTTATCATTGTTTGCTAATAAAATATCATGGATATATAAAGATAATATCAAGAACTGCCTCCCAGATCGCTTCACACATACATAATGATCTTCTTCGCATATGTAAAATTTGAAAGAAATAATGGCTTTATCGAATCTTATGTACCATTGTTTCGATGATTATTTTGGGCCATATACTTTAAGAGCTTATATTGGTCATTTAACACTTCTCAACGTATCCCACGGGTTGTTCCGTATAAATCTCTTTCTTTAAATCTCTATTCAAGAACGTTGTCTGTACACCCACATGGTATAATTCTAAGTCAAGGTACGCCACAATAGCCAACATCATGCAAATTGATATAAATCTAGCAAAAGTGAGAAAGTTCTTTTTTTCATAATCAATACTTTCTACTTGCGTGGAATTTGCTTCCATAATCAATACTTTCTACTTGTGTAGAGCCTTTTAACATTAAATGCACTTTATACTTATCAAATAAACTGTCTTCATTCTTTTGAATACACACTTATTTGCAATTACTTCATGGCCATCTAGAAGATCAACTAGCTTCCAAGGTTCTTCATCGAATCAATTTCATCGTTCATTGCAAGAATCCAATATTCAGAATTTGGGGATACCAGTGCATCCTGATATTAATTAGGTTTATCTTCATCTACTGCAATATAGGAGTATAATTCACCTTATATTTTAAAATGCCTTTTAGTAATTCTACCTTGTAAAGTTCATTGCAACTCAGGAACATTAATTGACAATGCTCCCACTATTTTTACCAATAATAGGATGCGCTGATTATCATTGTTTAAATTACCACTTCCACATTCTTAAATTACTTCCGACATCGTGTAAAGTTTTATTTTTATCTTGAGCTTCTTTCTATTGGGATATCTATCTTCCACAAATGCCATATATCATGATTCAATTTCATTCCATCTACTGTGGTCTTTATATACTAATATATATCCTTTCAAATGGACAGGGTATCGAATAAACATGCATTCAATTGTTTTTAGTCTAACTTGCTTTTGTTCGGAGTAGGAATTAAAACATGACCCAATGAATCCCACGGATGTAAATCACCCAATGACAATTTCCTACCAATTTATAATTCATAAGGTGTTTTAGGAACTGATTTGGTAGGAACCCTATTTAATACATAAATGGCTGTGAGCAGTGTATCTCCTCGGAAAGTGGTTGGCAGATTTCCATGAGTCATTATAGATCTGACCATAGCTAATAACATTTTAATTTTCCTTTTCAGCTATATTATTTTGCTGAGGGGTGTAAGGCATGGTGTACAGTTGAGTAGTGTTGGCATTTTCACAATTCGATTTGAAGATATTTTCCGTGTACTTGCTATGCTACCGTTGTCTGTTTTCAACACTTTGATTTTTTTATCCAGCCGAGTCTCTACTTCGAATCTGTGTCTCTGAAAACAGTTGCGTGCTTCTAACTTTTAAGAAATTAGATATATTACACCATGTCATGATTAGTCACCAATAAAAATAATGAAATATTAGCAACCATTTTGAGCTCACACATTCAGTGGTTCACATATTTCACTATGGATAATCTGTAAAAGCTTTTTTTTTAAGATATTATTGCCTTGGGGAATGGTTTTTTTTTTTTTTTTTGGTTGCCTTTCCTGGCACAAAATTTGCAAAAAGACAAATCTCTCTAGTTAATGTTCCCAATAATTCATCTTGTGCTAAGTCATCATTTGATCCTTTCCTATACATGCTCCAATCTCTTGTGCCACGTAATAGATTCAGACACTTAACATCATACATACCAACAAAAGATTAGCTGTTTGATATTGATGATAAACTGTTACAACATATAGCTTAAACATGTTTCTAACAATTCACCCCAAACAAGTATCACATTGTTTTTTCTAAGTTGAGTCTATACTTTTACAAAATCTTATATAAAAATTCTCTCTAATTAGTCACGTGACAGATATTAGATTTCTTCTCATCCTGGGAGCAAAAAGAGTTTTTAAGTAGTAGAAAGTGTCTTATTTTGACTCGAGATTATAGGTACTAGCTTTGATTACATCTTTGTTTCCCACATTAAGGCTTCTGCCTTTCAAGTGGGATAATCCGAAAGTCCACAAAGCCTTCTTTGTCTCTCTCTTCTTCTTCTTCATTTTTTTTTTTTTTTTTTTTTTTTTTTGTTTTTTTTTTTTTTTGTTTACATGCTTTGTTGCTCGAGCTCACATTCCATTCATTGTAGTTTACATCAACTATCAATACTGTGCAAACACAATTAATGGTTGGAGGAAAAATTACTATTTTACATTCGGAACAACCCCTGGCGCAGTGGCCTTGTTTTCCACACATGAAGCAGGAACCATCATCCTGTAACTCTGGTTCTTTTCTTAATATCTTTCCCTGGGTGCATAGGTTCAACATACACATCACATGGCTGTGGTAGTTGTGGAGGTTTCATGAGTCGATATTTCATGGGTTGATATCTAGGTGGATATGGTCAACTATAAGGTAGATATGATTGGTATCAGGGTGGTCGTTAGAGTTGAATGCGAACCTAGTTAGCTTGGTAAACTCGCTCGACTCGAAAAAGCTCGAATCGACTCGGCTCGAAACTGGGTTCTAGCCGAGTCGAGCTGATTTTTTGAGATCGAAAAAATTTCGAGCCGAGTCTGAACTAGACTGAGCTCGACTCAGCTCGGCTTGGATCATTTTGATTCAGATTGTGTTCACTTAATATAAATATTTTGTAAATATTTATATATTATATACATTAAAAACCTTAAAACCTGGACTCGAACTCAGCTCGAAAGATCGAGCTCAAGCTCGGCTTGAACCTGGCTCGAGTTGGCCTGAGCTGCTGATCGAGCTGAGCTGGCCAGTCAGGCTCGAAGACCCTGCTGAGCTGAGCTGAGTTCAAGCTGGGGTAGCCTGCTGGCCGAGCCGAGTTGGGCCCAGCTTGACTTGGTTCGGCTCGTGTACAGCTCTAGTTGTTGGTAAGAGGTGGGTATGAATGGAAACATGGAGGAATTGTTAGAGGATATGGTTGACTAGGTTGATCATTAGGAGCACAATGTATTGCACCCTTGGGATATAGATATGTATCGGTTATCGCATGGGATATATCGTTTGTATCGCGAAATTTATCGCACTTTTTGGGAAACATTGGAAATTTTGTTGAATTTTTCAACGAAACTTAAGGGATTATTAAAAAAGACCCTAATATAGACTTTTAAATCATAAAATCTCAAAAAAGAAGTGCACATAATAGGTTTCCTTTGTATAGGGTCTAAGCTATGCGTTGTCCTATTGAACTAAGACAACTATATTCAGTATCCACCCCATCCATCTGTTTTTCCATATCAAAAATTGAAGCAGATCCAATAATTAGGTAGACCATACCATAGGTAACAATGGTGATTGACCATTAGTGGGCCACAAAAGTTTTGGATCAAGCTGATAATTGTTTTTTCTCTTCATTCAAACCTATGCGAAGTTATCAGCGGATTGGATGCCTAATAAAATATAGGAAAAATTAAGGTTCACCCTAAAAAGTTTTTAATGGTACCGTGCTCAACTAATACTGTTTCCTTAAGTATAGTCCACTTGATAATTGGATCTTCTTAATTATTAGGATCATGTTGTAAAATGATTTGAAAAAATAGATGGACGGGGTGGACAGAATACACACGTCAAGTTGGGCCCCACGGTACGGTTGTATGGTCTTGGGTGAAGCGGGGTCTCACCTAATCCGCTCCTATAGTATTGAGTAAACTTATTGGGTCCACCGTAAATGTACATAGTTTATCCATGCAATCCATCTGTTTTTCCGGCTCATTTTAGGAGTTGAGCACAACTTTGAAACATATCCAAAGGTCAAGTGGACCATATCGCAGGAAACAATAGGAATAATGATTTCCACCGTTGAAACCTCCCTAGGGCCTACAGTGATGTTTATTTTTCATCCAACCTCTTCGTAAGATCACAAAGATATGGATAAAGGAAAAGAACAAATATCAGCTTGATCCAAAACTTCTTTGGCTCCCAAGGATTTTTTTGATGGTAGATGTTCAATTCGCACTATTTTCTGTGGTGTGGTCCACTTGAGCTTTGGGTATGCTTCATTTTTTGGGCTAAAAATCATAAAATTATATTGTAAAATGGAAGGATGGAGTGGATAAAATACATGAATTATGGTGGGCCCCACAGAGTTTATGTAGTACACTACTCACTACGCCCACTTCCTACCACACTATGAAGAAGGCAGTGACGCTCCTACAACTAGAGTGGTACCAACGGTTCAAAATTACATGGTCCCACGATAATGTATTTATTATATCTGCACTGTTTATGAATTTGGAGAGATCATTTTAGATCATGAGCCCAAAAATGAGCCATATTCAAAGCTCAACTGGACCACGCCACAAATAGCAGTGGGGCTGATTCTCACCGTTAAAATATTTGTAGGGCCCACTATAATGTTTATTTTCCATCCAATCTGTTCATTAGGTCACACAGACCTGGATGAAGAGGAAAAACAAATATCATATTGATCCAAAACTCCCGTGACCCCAAAAGGGTTTCAATGGTAAACGTTTAATCTCCCACTCCTATTTGCAGTGTGGTCCACTTGATCTTTTGATCTGTCTTATTTTTCAGCTCAAGCCTTACGACGAGCTTGCCAAATGGAAGAACGGTTTGGATATAACACATATCTTATGATGGGACCCACGAAACATGGTGACGTCAACACACCAGTCAACTCGGTGGTGTGCGGTACACTTGCCACCTTGATTTCCAAAAAAAAGGGATCGGACGCCTTTTTTTTTCGAAGCAGAGAGGGTTCCGGCCTTCCGGAACCTAAAATCTCTCCAAAATCTCACAGATCTTCAGATTTTGGCAAGGATTTCTCCGGATTTCAGTAAGATTTCGCCGAATTTTGCCTAAATACTTGGATTTCTCCAGATTTTGATGGATTTCTCTTCCAAATTGGAGATTTTGTTTGCACTAACCTACGGACGACGCTTTGATTCGAATGGCCCACCAAAGGGAAGCTTCCGATCATAAAAATCTCTTGTACAGGTATCGAAATCCACCTGTTGAAAGTTTCTCTATATATTTTTTTAATTTGTCCAATTTTTTTTGGATAATGAGTCCCGGACGATATTTGGTGTTTTTTTTTACTTGGTATCTTTCGACGATATATTGCGCGATATCGACGATAATATCGTGCGATATCTGAAGTTTTGGATTTTTGGTATCTTCCGGGTGTTATCGGAGGAGTTTCGTCTCGCAGTGGTGCGATAACAATAATATCGGTCGATAGTATTGAATGGAAACATGGAGGAATTGTTAGAGGATATGGTTGACTAGGTTGATCATTAGGAGCATTGTCTTCCCATTCTCTTAAATTTTTTCTTTTACGAGTCCCTTTTCCGACTTTGAACAATAAAAACCATACTATTTCTAGACTGAATGACCTTTGACTCAACTTCTTCATGTTCTAGGTAATGAGCTAAATTCTTAAAGGCCTTAATTGTCTCATTGTGATCGGGGATGTCTATATTGTGAGCCCATGAATATGATAGAGGTCCAAACATCACTATAAATTTCTGATTCTCTATTGAAGTACATCCTGCCTTTTGCAAATTTGTCATCATTTATGCCATCTTTCTGATATGGTTCTTAATGGAGCATTCAATTGGCATTCTATATGCATCAAATTCCATTTGCATCATTCTACTTTTGGCATCCGATATTTTAACATAAGATTCAATCAAGGCATCTCACATTTCCTGAGCAGCCTTATAGATTTCATGTGAGTATTAGTTCTCTGTGCATGGACCTTAGAAGGATATTTCTAGCAGCTCTGTTGTTTTTCTTTAATTTCTTATATTTCGTTGTGCGAGCTTCAGACTATTAATTAGAATATCCCCGTTTTCTATCTCTTAACAATTTTTAGTGTGTACAACACGTTCTCATCGTCCAGTAAAATCTTAATAGACCTATGCTAGTCATCAAAGTTGTTTCCATCAAATTTCTCTCTTTTCAAGAGATCAACAATGACTAATTGGATGCCATCGCTTGTCACTACGTCAAATGAGAGGGTCCGATATTAGTCAATCATGAAACACATCAGAGACTATTTTTAGTTTATTCATGTGCAATCATTATTAGTGGCCCCAATGGACATCACTCAAAGTAATTGACACAAGGGCAATACTGTCATTTTTAGTCCAACCCAAAAGTTTCATTTACCCGATTGGGTGTAGTATAAGTGTTCAAAGTCGAAAAGGCATAAATAGACTTCATTTGTGGCAATGGTCAGGTGATACCCACAATAAATCATTAAAATATAGGGCACATCCAAATGCACTTGAAATGCATAGTAAATTTATATATTTTACGACGTACAACTGTTCCATCACCATGGGCCAGTGTCTCACAATGGCACATGCATGTCGCGGTGATTATAAATGCATCATGTGCTGCATATTCTCGTGTGGTGTGACTTGTGTGGGGCAAAAAAAGTTGTCTCAAAATTCTTATTTGCCATTTCTTTTCATTGGAATCGTGTCGATCAACTCTTTGATACCACTGTTTGGTGTATGCGGATGGCGTGACACTATATGTTTTGGGTGTTATTGTTATGGATTGAGCGACACGATTACATGACCAAAACAGGGAGTTGAAACACGAAATTCTGTGTCCCGCTCAAGTCAACCACACAACAGGAAGACGAGCTGATTCACTTATTTGATCTGACAGTAGCGGTGGTAGCTAGTGAATGCGGTTTTGATAAAGCACGCGAGTGGGCCCCACCTTTTTCTCTTCTTTTCTTCTCCTCTATTACACACACATACCCCACATACTCTATTCTCTCCTTTATGCTGCTACCGCACACTAACACCCACTCCCTCCCTCCCTCTCTGGAGGGCTGGCAGCCCTCTGCCACATGGGTGGGCTCCACTGGGGGTTCCCTTCCAACACGTGTCCAACACCAACGTGATACATGGGTGCAAGATTCAAGCTGTCCATTTGTTTCCTACATTGGTCCACCTTATGTGTGGAGTGACCTGCCTTTTTAGCCGTGGGACCTACTATATGGCCAGCTTGAATCTCACACGAGTGCTTCATTGGCATGTGTCAGCATGTAGAGGAAAGGGAACTATGCACACGCAGAATTCGCAAACCTCTTGTCAGTCTACCTAATTATTTTTTGCAAATCTCACATCCATTTATTTTCCCAATTCCAATTATTCTATGGTATCTGCCAGTATAAACCTTTACTTCTTTGCATGTCCTATGAATTTAGACTAACTCTTTTCTTCCTCTTCTACCAGTCTTCCTTTGGTGCAAAAGCATGAGAGTATGTTTCACCGAGTCCGGGCCACGCCAGCTTAACTCACCATGGTGGTTATCTGTAGTAACTAAATCCTGTTTGTTTCAGCACCAAAGGTAAGTGTAGAAGCCTTCTGATGCATGTTATTGGGAAAGAGAAAAAAAACGTGAAAGATTTTTTCTTTGCGTGGCTGAGATTTCCATGTACATTAGTTATGGATGATTAAATCATGCTTAAGGTTTGATTAGTTCCACTCACCGACCTTTGAGAAAATTGTCATGGTTGCCAATTCTAAGCAGCATTCCATGGGAAAGAATGGTAAGCTGGCTTTTTTTTTTTTTTTTTTCCGTTTCACTCTTTTGCTTGTGTGTATTACGTAATATGCTCTTCTTTGGAATCTATAGAACTCATGGATACCGTTGTTGTGGAGCCTTAGATATGGATGTGGTGACGGAAACTCATTAACAGCATCTATTTTGGTCTGAAAGATCCGTCTGTTGGATGGGCATGTTTCATTCATGGCTTGCATATTGGCTCCAATTTTTTATTCACTTGTTTGATATTGCGATGGTAGAGAATTCTATTTCCAGTTACATAAAAGCTCTTTGCATGTGCGACAAAACCATCAATGAACCACATTTCAGCTAGTTACGGTGTCGGTGTCGGTGTCAGCTGTTTACGACAGACAAGGAAGGATAGATTTCTCAAAAAGAGCAAGAGCTCGCTACACACTAGCAAGGCAAGGAAGAAAGCTGCTAAAGCTCAATGCTTTTATAACATATCATGATCTAACTTGTTTTTGCTGTAATTCTAAAACTTATTCACTCAGCTCCATAGTTCATAAACTTGGAAAATTCGACTCGACTCTGTCCAGTCTGGTCGGTTCGACTCATCTAAGTCTTTACTTGATTCGATACTTAATAATTAAATTGTTCATGTTTATAAATATTCTAGGAAGCTCTATATAGGTAAAATATGTAAGTGGTTGCAAAGTACCAAGAACTCAAATGCTTAGTGTGCTGGTTAGGTGTGTTAGTACCCCATGGTAGAGGTATTGTGTTCAAAAACTTTTTCATTTATTTATTTATTATTATACAGAAACTGTTTACAGGCTAGTGGCTTAGCTCAAGCAATGTTGTCAAAATCATTATCGTATCGCAAATCTTATAGTGGTTGATTCATATCAAATAAAAAATCGTATAATAAATCCTAATATTTTTTTTATGATTACTTAAAAAATTGAAAAAAGTATGAAAAAATATAAATAAAGAAGAAAAAAAAATTAAAAATTCATAAAATCATCCTTTTTCCATCAATATGCACCAAGTAATACCATATCATGATGGTGTTTAGGGATTCTTACCTTTATTTTTTCATCTTTTAAGAAAATTTCCTTAAAAAATATACGAGGATCCTTTAATAATTTATGTGCTTGTTACCTTTCTTGAATGTAGACACGTTGGAAAAGTAGCATTTGATTTTGTAGACCAATGAAAAAAGATATTTTGATTTCTGACCATCATTCCACAATACATATAGTTAACATGATCGTAACCATCCATAAAAGCATTCCAAATAAGTCATACATCAATTTGGTGTTTTGACTATTTAAGAAGTAAGAAATCATAAAAGAAAGTTTCATGATTTAACATTGAAGAGATTATATATCATTTAATCACCTATAAAAAATAAAATAAAATAATTTATCTTTTCTAAATAATTCCTAATGCCCCACCAATTTAAAGACAAAAACGAAAGCCTGGTGAGGCTTAAAATGGAAGATAACAAGCATAATTTGAATTGTAAATCATAGAATCATAGGATTCATCTAAAAAGGGATTCAATGTGGGATTCAAATCATTTCGCTTAATTGTAAACATAGATCATAGAATTTTGACAACACTGGGTTCAAGTCGCAATTGAGTTGACCGAGTCAATTTCTAGGTCATATGCCAAGTCAAGACCAACTCATGCTCCCAACTGAGTTTCATAGTGACTTTCTGAATCTCATTTAGTTGATTCAGCTGAGTTTTTGGTTAATTTATTTAGTTTTAGAACTTGGCTCTACTCAAAATTCTCGAAGTTAATTCAACTTCAAGCCCATTCATCAGGAAGCTTGCTTGTGAGGGTTACTCAGGTCTTCAACTGACATGATTTGTGGAGTTGATGTGTTGATTTGGTTAAGTTGATGTGACTAGTTGAGCCAAGCCACTCGTCTACTCAATTATTCTTTGTTAAAGAAAAAGTTATACTGACAAATCTTGTTCTTGGAAATTTCTCTATTCAGGAATTTCTCAGAAAATTTTGGATTTTGAAGTTTCTATTGGGATATTATTGGGAAAATCTTACTGAACCATTTAAAGGGGAATAAAAAAGAAATAAATAAAAACTCACTGAACAAAAATATTTACCATAAATAAATATTTTTAAACTGCATGCATGTAATGATTTTGTTTCAAATTTTAAATATGGTTATGCTAATGTTCCCAAACCTTTTAAATAGCAGACATGGTGATTCATTGTCGATCCAAACAGTTCATTCATTCATACAACTAGGAGCAAGCCATGGGGCAAAAGTCATGCCTATTGGGTGATCCTAAGCTTCTGATCAATAGCAGGAAAATGGACAGTCAAGATTGGCCAGAGAAACAAAACAGGTCCAATCATCATCTTGGAACATCTAGCAGATAGATCCCACTTTGTATTTCTTATGATTCTAAAGTAACCCTTTGATTTGATGATTTTAACCATGTGATTATAGCTTGTAAACAATCCAAATGGTTAGGATAATCCGATCGGCATGATGCTTGCACCATGGCGGCTTGCAATTAGTTGTATGAATGAATGAATGGTTCAGATCGATGATAGGTCACTTTATGTGCTGGTTAAAAGGCATGGGGATATTACTAACATTCCCATGTAGGAGGGGATGTTAGCAAAACCCTTCAAAAACCCTTCTTAAGATCATGGAAATTAAAAATCAACAAGATTTTGAAACATTATGATATTTTCATTATTATATCAGTTTGTTAAAAATTTTTGCAAAAAAAAAATCACCAGATTGTCGAAATCTCATGCGAATGCCTGTGACCATCGAGCTGTGTGATGCATATACGTCTAAACTATCTACTTCATATATGTTGTAACATAATTAATTTAAATATCTATAGCGATTCTAAATATTTTAATTTAATTATTAGATATGAATCGAGTCAAATTAAGACAGTTGGGCCGCTGGACAGGGTCGAGTTTTTGTTTTTGTTTTTTTATTTTTTATTGGGGTTTTGAGAGCTGGGTTTTGTGATGGTGATGAGTGAGATCTTGGCTGTTTGAGATGGATGTTGCAGTTTTATGCCTCGGCCGTTCATCAGGGAGGGCCACACTTGTATGAGAAGAGTAGATGGTTAGGAAAAAAGGAAAAAAAATCTGACAGCCCATGTGCAACGAATACATGTGCCAACCTGGTGAGTGAAAAGATCGCCTTGCATGCGCAGGCCACAATGAATATGGACCATTTGATCATTTTCTTTTCCGCTGTCTTGTGCTGACGCGGATTGGGTACTACCCCCACTAAGGCCTAGCAAGAGACGGACGGTCCTGTTAGGGGCTCTGTGGGGCCACTGATAATGTGTTTTATCCAAGCTGTCCATCCATTTTAAAAGATCATTTTAGGGCATGGCCCCAAAACGAGACAGATCAAAGGCTGGAGTGGACCACGCCACAAGAAGCAGTGGTGACAATGACCACCACCGTTGAAACCTCGCTAGGGTCTAGCACGATGTTTGTTTGCCATCCAACCTGTTCATGAGATTGCATAGACCTGGATGAAGGGAAAACATAAATATCAGCTTCATCCAAACCTTCTGTGGTTCCCAATATGTTCAATCCCCAGAATTTCCTATGGTGTGGTCCACTTCAGTATTCAACATGCTTCATTTTTGAGCTCAAAAACTAAAATGATTCGTCAAAAATGGATGAATGGCATGGATAAAACATATACATCAAGGTGGGCCCGATTGAGCCCTTGACAGGTCCGTCCGTCTCTAGCTAGGTCCTGATTGGGGGTAGTACCCAATCCGCGCCCGTCTTGTGCTCGCCTCAGCGTATGAGTTACATTCCATAGTTTCTTAACAAGGTTATGTTTCCATGGGTGATAACATGATTAATGGTCCGTATCTCACACGTGCACCATGTTGTCACGTGTGCTGCAAGGATCCTTTCCTCCCACGAGCATAGCATGTGGTGTCTTCTAGTCATCCATTTGAGAAGACTAATTTCTAGGCTATTTCCCCTCTCTTTTGGATGTGGAAGAAGCGTGTTTTGATCTTGGACGCTTTTGAGGATGGGAAGATAATAAGATGCTCGTGAGGAAATCTTAGAAAAGTTAAAAACCTTGCAGAGAGCATGTGAGTTTGCACGTGGCGATCTTGGATCATCCGACGGCGATGGCGTAGATATCCACGTGAAAGCGGATTTCCTGTGAAAGCTTTTCGCATCAAGTTCCTGCACGGTGAAGCTACGTGGTGCCACCGGGATGTTTGTGAGAAATTCATTCATTTTGTGAGCTCATTTTAGGACATGAAGCCAAAAATGAACCGGATATAATACTCGTCCAGGCCACGAGAGTTTTGAATTAGGCTAATATTTATGTTTTCATTTCATCCCAGTAGGAATGATGTCATGAAGGGTATGTATGGCATGTAACCATCACTGTCGACCCAGGGAGGTTTCAATGGTAAAAAATTTCCCTAGCCACATTTTCCTTTAGTGCGGCCCACTTGAGTATATGATCATGCTCACTTTTGGTCTCAAGTCCTAAAATTAGCTCGTAAAACGGATGGTCGGGGTGGATTTCTGACAAATATCACGGTGGTCCCCGCATAGGTTTCCACTGCAGGAACTCCCAGCGCAAGGCTTTCGCAGGAAATCCGTGTCCGTGGTCGGTCATTTATGTGGTGGGCGCAGCTCGCGTTTACCTCTACTTAGGCAAGTTGATGAGAGATGATCCAGTGGGCTAAGTGAATGGAAACCTTTCAATGCATGCGCAAGTGAAATGAGTTGTAGACCGTCCGTTTGATTGGGAGGAAGTGAAATGCATGGATGTGGAAGTAGCCTCATTTTTTTTTAAACTTTTCTCTAGTAATCGCGATTCAATTTGATCGTGGATCCAAACGATCCTTGGCATCAGACTCGTGTAGTTTAGATTTGTCACAGGTGCATTTACCGTCTTGTAAGATATCACCCATGTATTTCTTAGGACCTTGACGGCACACATGAACGACGGTGATTGGGAAGAATGTTCGCTTTATGGTGCCTGCTGCGAAAAAACTCTATCCATTGGTTGTAGTGGGCCATATAATCACGTATTTGCACCGTTGGTTTTGTTGCAAAGTTGCGTTCTTATTTATACCCGTTAGCTGAGTACTTGACCTGTAAGTTACCACTTAGAATTCATCTTTTCGAACATGTAAAACATCCAACCAGTCTAGAAGGTTGGACCCACTGGCACGACTCAGATTTTGGGGTATTTTGGTGTATACTTCAACTTGAGATCCACGTCATGACTTGTACAGTACCTGAACTATTTAATATGCTAACACGAATTCGCATATCTAATAATACTACCATATATCTAAGTTTTATACATAGTCACATCTCATGAATAAGAAATTGATCATAAATTTCAATTATCAGTTATTAACATAGTTAAGGACCCTCCATACAGGGTCTTATGCAATAAAATAAATATTGTTCGACAGACTTGAAAGAAATAATTAATAATCCAATAACATCAAATATAATTAAAATGATAATTATGTCTAGTCTAGGGCAACAACTTCTTCCTCTGTCAAGTAGGGCCACGTGTCCTTTAGGTCATTTTCTGACTCAATCACATACTCCTGTTCTAGCCATTGGCTCACCCTCAATCACATCTGTACAGTTTTACATCAATACAGGGTAAGTTACCCAGGCTTAGTGAGAAGTTCCAACATTTCTTCAAATCAAATTAGAATAAAATAACAATAATCATATAAAATATAATTTCAAAAAGAAAATACAAATGTTATATAATGCGTGAATGGATGAATGCATTAAGTGAGAATTCGTCCAGTTGCCTGAGTTGGAAACCTGTCAACATCTGCCTATTGGTATGCTTCTACCATTTGATAGGCATAAGCAATGCCCACATATACTCATTGAGTGAGCTTTCAATAGTATAGTGAACTTTTAGTAACGATTCTACCAGGTAAACTATCTATGGAGGTTTCTTAGGAATTCAACACATGTTGTGCATGAAAATGATAGATACGCAAGCATATAAAGTAGTTCATCAATATGATAAATTATATCATTAGCCATACTACTATATTGAACAAATCACCTCATTAATAATACAACAATTAAGTTTATATATTTAATCAAATTCAATAAGAGATTATAATAACAATGTTAAAACATGCATACAACACGTAACTAATGAATCTATTTTAACTTAATAGAGGTGAAACACATTAGGATTACTCATCTTAATGCGGTAGAGATGATTGTGTAAACTAATGGTTTGATTTGAATTAGAATTTCCTAAAATCATATAAATAAAAATTATTTTCTAATCTAACTAATTCATATGATGGGGCCCACCTTTGATTGATTTAAATCCATTTAAATAATAAGATACCTTATTTAAATGAATTCATAAATTAGGAAACAATATTGTAAAATTAAGTTACGGTTAGAATTAACCCCCTGGAATTTCTACAGATTCGGGATGTTTTCAGTAATAGTCATAGAAGTTGCTTTTTCTGAAAGTTCGGGCGGCATTTTATAATATTTTGAAATTTTATGCTACAACCTCCTTGACTTCACGAAAATTGTATTTTAGCTATGAAATTTTGAATTTTTATGTAGTTTGTGATAATTTATAAGAAAAATTTGAAATTTATCTACTTTGATAATTTAAAGTTCAAATCACCTTCAATAGATGAATAAAGGCCAAACATTAATCGCCACTAGATGAATTTCAAGGGACAACCGATGATTATCTTGATAAGATCATCCATACATTAATTTATTACAATTCCTAATTATCATATTGATTGATCAATGGGGATCGCTAGATGGTCAAATCAATCATCAGGTCTGTATATCATCATCATCTGATATCTAGATTTTGATAGTCTGTCCAGATCAAGTTATATCTCAACTATCCAATAGTTTCATATAATAAATCAACATATGATTCATAGTTTACCATTTCCTTAGATCGATGCGGCCCATTTAATGGTTAGATCGGTCTGTAATTTAGGATGTTAATTAATTTTATTATTAAGAATATGATGAATGGTGAGGATTTAATAACACATTTCAGATTATCTCATATAATTCTCTTTGATAAATTGTAGCTTGTGCACAGAATTACTCTTTCAGTATTAATTCAATTTCCTTAAATTAAGGAAGAACCTTGGTAAATATATGATCGGTACGATCCATTAAAGTATCGAATATGTCTGATTCTTGAGATTATTATATAATTGTGTCTTAGAAAACTTGTGAATTGTACAAATCATATCGATCACTATCTATTGTAGAAAAATCACACATTCTACACATCAGTCATAAAGCCATGCGTATTAGTGTATTTTTTCACATGGATGAATTAGACATACACAATGGATGTTTGATTGATCCAATCCATCCATTGTATAGACTAATACCGAATTAAACTACTATAGAAAGGAAACAAAGAAAAGATTATTATACTGACTTGAATAAGATGCGATTGATGAATCTCTCTCTCTCTCTCTCTCTCTCTCTCTCAAAATTCAATTTTAAAATTTTAAATTCAATTTTTATATAAAAAAACAGGCATTACACCCACCATGGAGAACGCCTGATGGAAAAACCAGGTGAACCATACTGTAGAAAACAATCGACAACCACGCATCTTGTAAAAGATACACCCGTGGCCCACCTGATGTATGGATCAACCTGAATTTTCTACCAAGTGATCCTCAGAATGGGGTCAACCTTTGGGGTGGATGGGATTTCATACATACACACACACACACACACACACATATATATATATATATATTGACACCTTTGCGATTATATGCTTGTTGGACAACAAATTAGCGGTCTAAGTAGTTGCATGTGCTACCTCCCATTCTAACCCTAAATGTATACATTTCATTCCTAAAATGTGGTCCACCATTGCATGCATCTCAAACATGTAACTCTTTAAAGACACCATTTATTCCTAAAATGTCTCTCCCACATTTACGAATATATTCCCAAAATGTCCCCAAATAAATTTTTAGCTTTCCACCCATTTTAGATAGACTGGCCCCACTAGAGAGTCGTGGGTTGTGACCTTGCTTGATTTTTTCGTCCAATATTGAGTTGGCTATATCTAGGGCTGTACATCGAGCCGAGTCAAGTTGAGGTGGGCCAAGCTTGGCTTGACTCATTTGTGCTCTCCTCGAGCTCAAGTTCGGCCTCGAGCTTACCATTGGAGCTTGGCTTGTTTGCCAAACCTTTCGAATTGAGCTAGTGGATTGAGTTAAGGTGAACTTACCTCGAGTCAAGTTGAGCCTACTCCCAACCCGCACCCAACCTGCACCCAACCTAGCCACCCAACCCAACTGACCCAACCAGCACCCGACCCAACCCCCAAATCAAATATTCAATATATATATATATATATATATATATATATATATATATATATATATATATATATATATATATATATATATATATATAGAAGAATATTGTGGGCCACACAATCAGTGGAGAGAGAGAGAGAGAGAGAGAGAGAGAGAGAGAGAGAGAGAGAGAGAGAGAGAGAGAGAGGAGCTCGGGTGCGACAAGCTGGGTAAGGAAGGGAAATGGTAAAAATGGACAAACAGATAGGGTAGTTTTTTTTTTTCTTTTTTTTAAATATATAATATAATATAATATATATTCGAGTCGAGCTGATCGAGCTTGAGCCTGGTTCAAGTTGAGTCGAGTTAAGCTCCACTATCCTCGAACTCATCTTGTTTTCAAAATGAGCTGGGTCATATGAATCTTGACTTACCTCGAGTAATCTTTCTAGCGGGGTCAATCCGAGCTAGATCGAGCCAAGCCAAGCAAACTTTTCGAGCTAGCTTGGCTCGTGTACAACCCTACTTGTATCTGATCCTGCATCTACACGAATTAGAAAGACTGGCCAATCTAATGCGTGATTCATTATCTTACACGCTGGACTGGACCCAACAGGCCTGTAGGCTCAGCCCAAGCACAGTTTAGTTTAATTTTTCTTATTTTAACACTGACTGGGCCAAGCCAGCCCATTTGCCTCGCATTGCGTTGCCATTGAAAATTGAGATGATGGTTTTAAGGCGGAGACGAGTCTTGTGCAGCTCGTCCGAGTCGACTCAGACTTGGTGGGACCCCATTTTTCATCATGATTTATTTGAAAAAGATACTACGAAAAATGAATCTCATACACTTATATAAGGCAACTCATGTACAAACCATACGTGCCAGCATGGCACATACGAACGTTGTCCCATCCATTCACCAGCCCTGGCCCAGCAATCACGTTGATTCACAAGTGAGGTGGGCGATTGTTTATGAAACAAATGGACGGCTGAGAAAAAATTGCCCCAAGTTTTATTAATCCATGCATCCACTCGTTTCTAATATGGTAGCCCACCTGCAGAATGACCCATCCGAAAATGTGCACATTTACATAACCAACCCTTATATATGGCTTGGATATTCTACCTGTCTGCCACGCTGGCACATGTGATGGCATGGCTTGTACACGCGTGTGGATTTAGCAAGGTTGCTTGCAAGTTAATGCAAATCGATGTGATGAGTACACATTTCTATGTAGCAATAGCTTTTCACTTGGGATTTTTGTTGCAATATGGTGTGTGTGTGTGTGTTTGATGGGTCCAACCCCTTTGGGTTCATCACAAGATATAAATTTTAAAGTGAGTCCTTTGAGGTCATGGTTAAAAGATTCTGGGACTACTCTTCCAATCCCGAGATGTGGAGTGGCTTCATCTAGCTTAATAGTTTTCTGATCAAATCCGAGTCGACTTGGATGAGTCGCATGGGATGGTCACAAATATTTTCTCGACAATTTCTCCCGATTTTCAGATTTTAAGGTTTTTTTTTTAATGGAATATTATCATGAAAATATTGTTAGAAATAAAGATTTAAAAATATTTATTATAAGTTAATATATAAATTTAAAGTTAAAAGATACATCTACATGTTTTCATTCCAAATACTCAACTAGAAAGTCATGATGCAAGATCATTTGTGGACAACATCAGGAGAAATCAAGATATGCCGAAATTGTTAAAATATCACAATATTAACATGATAATAGTATTTGGACAAAAAATATGGTGATTTTTTCATAATTATATAATTTACAGCTGGGAGATATTCAGATTTTGAGTTTCTTCTTGGGATATTATTGGGAAAACCCGCCAAAAGTATGGCATTAAAAATATTTGTGTGAATTAATAAATCTCTCTCTCTCTCTCACACACACATATAATGGTACTATGAGGTCAAGTTGTGTATATCGGACATCCACCCCATCAGTCAGATTCACCCTTCTGTGGTGGGTCATGGGCTTAAAAATCAGGTCAATTCATGACTTAAGTGGGCCATATAATAAACAATAGTTGAGATTAGATACCCACCCATTGAAACCTTTACGGTCATTTAAAGGGGCTATTGAGATGTGATTCACACATCGAGTCCATTCGTTGTGTGTGCCTCACTTGGATAAGAGGTCACACCAAGTTTCAGCTATATCTAAAACTCAGGTGGACCCTACTAAGTGCTTTTAGATGTTTTAGGTATGCTTTCACACAATTTCTGATGACATAACCCCCTTGAGTTCTAGATATGGCTGATATTTGGAATATCTCAGGTATGATTTCACACAATTTCAAATGGTATGACCTAGTTAAATTCAGGATATGACTGATTTTTGGAATATCCCATAACCTAGAGGGATCCACCAAATGCACGGTGCAGATGTCTGATGCATATCACGGTGGGCCCACATAGCTCGCTCCCATGAGGTCAACCTCATAGCACCATTTTCCTGTATCTGTATGTTTTGGGCATCTGCATTTGGTGGGTCCCCTCTCGGTTCTAGGATGTCCAAAAAATAAGCCATATCTTAAACTTAGTTGGACCATAAAATCTAAAAGCATATAAAATCATGCTTAAAACATCTAAAAGTACTTGGTGAGGCCTACCTAAGTTTTACAATGGCCTAAAACATGGTGTTACCCCTCATCCAAGTGACACACATAATGGGATCCTTACCCTTGCTTGGGTGGTAGACTCTCAGGAGTTTCAACACTTGATCAAGGGTTCGAGTATCCATAGGTGGTGAAATTCCACTATCGTGAGTGTGTAGGGGTATTTTTTATTTATTTTATTTTTTTAAAAGTGACACACGTATTGGATGGGTTAGATGTCTTAACTGCATCTTCACGGGAATATAAACAATCAAGAAGTTTTCAATGGGTAGACACCCACTCTCAACCGTTGTCTATGGTGTGGCCTATCTAAGTCACTGATTGGCGTGACTTTGAGCGTGCGCGAGTATATATATACACAATGTCTAATAAATTTGGTGTTGATATACAATAATTTTGTATTAAAATTGCAGAAAATAAAAAATTCTAAGATTTTGAAAATCAAAATGTTAATATACTTTGATTAATGTTTCACGAAAATATCAAAAGATTTTGAAAAAAAGTTGGGAGATTTCCAAATATTGGCAATATTTGTCACAGGAATCCATTGGATATGTAGATGACAGTTTATTATACACGTGGGCCCCACCAGTCAGGTGCATTATTAGAAATACTTAGACGGCTTAGTGAAACTACGCCTAATTTCTTCGAATCTTTCTTCTTCTTTTGCAAATCGATGGCCCAACTTTTGATCGAATCGCCTGATTTTTTGTGAGACCATTAAAAGATCGTCACAGAGAAATTTGGCATGTATGATCTCACAAGGTCAAGGTAGTCCAATATCATGGACTTATTTTCAAGCCTCCATCCCATTTTTGATTCCCAGCTTTGAAAAATGTATACAGCCTTTAATTTTGAAATTGAAACAAAAGAAAAAGATAATGATGATTGAAAATTAGACATCTGTTACCTCCAACCACTCCCTTCTCAATACCTACCTCACATCGGCCAAACTGAAAATGCTTGGAGCATTCCACCGGTCCATGAGATGGACCCACATTGAAGATGACCACATAAAAAATCTGGCTCATCCATTTATCAGGAAGACAACAAGTATGTTGAATGTGGAATTTAACCTTTTATTATTTTCAATGGGCCCTTCTTTTCACATGGAGTGGCACATCCATTGATTAGATTGTTAGAGGATAGATACCATAGTAGCTGGCTGTACGAAAGAATACAATAGAGGTAGATTATGTTATTAGATGTTTATCTATACATAATCAGTGGGTTTTAATGAGGGCATACACTTTCTTTTGTTTGTGGTGTGGCCACCTAAGTCATGGATTGGCCTGATTTTTTGGCTCATTGCTCACCATGGAAGGGTGCATCTGATTAATGGGATGGATGTCCATCACACATCATGGTGGGCACACAGAGCTCGATCTCATGGGAAGCTTCCCATGAGCTCGACCTCATAGTACTTTTCATACACGGACAAGGTTTCCACCATGTAGCCCTCAAATTATCACAGAGAAACCTTGTGTTTTGCCATTTGTATATGGAGCTTTGCCAGAATACATGGCAATGTAGTGTAATAGGATATGTCCAAACTTTAGCCTTCCGATTAGGGTTTTTCCTAATGACTCACTTAACAAACTCTCATGCTGAGGCGATTATCCATGTTTAAAGAAAGAGGCTTCAAATGATTGGAAGGTTGAAATATTTCAATCTATGAGTTTTATTCTTGGACTATATCCATCCAAGGTGAGACCCATCATATCAATGGTTCATATAATTGAAAGATGATCTAAGATTCCCTTACATAACATATTCTTTAATACCATGTGTTTACACCTATTTTTGGCACACCTACATGGATCAATGAGATGCTGCCACGCGTTGACATTATGTACGAAATAATGCATAAAATCCTACTCGTGTAACGAATGTTTATACTTAGTCTGGCATGCCCAGATCGAATGGTCTAGAAGGTGCTACATAGTATCTGCGCCATATATGGTGTAGATGATTTCAAGATGAAGATTAGAGATGTGCACATGAGAGAGTATTAAATGTTACCGTTTTATTAAAAGTATTCTTTAAAAAAAAAGTCTCATTAAAGCAAGTCTCTCTCTCTCTCTCTCTCTCTCTATTAAATGCTAAAATTCTATCAAAACGTCTCTATTTAGTATTAAATGCTATATTCATGCCAAAAATACTCTCTATAGATGTTAAAGTTAAGTGACATAAGGACTCCAATAACTTTCTTATGCGGGAGTCCAATGACAGAGGGTTCCAGCCAACTCACGATCCAAAGAAGACATAGTCTCTTTCTCTTGTACATATGACTATACATAGTAGGTTACGTTGACGTGTAAAAATCAAGAAGATTTTCGCAACCAATTATTCAAATCCTTCACAATGCTGAAGACCGTAAGGCTACCCCTAGAAGCTTATAAAAGGAGCACGCGATGAAGAGCTTGCGACCCTACGCCAAACACATTTATTTAGTTTTTAATTTATCTTAGCTTAACCTAGCTTTGTTTTAGCATAGATCACTATTGCCTAATGACTTCCGCTACAATACCTTAGGGATAAAATATCCACAACCTTAAGTTGTAGGATCATGATTAACTGAGTACAATTTAGTTGATCATACCCATTCGGTCACATCCTGCTAACCATCTGTCTCAATTATTTGTTCCGATAGACGAATTAAGTCTTTATCTCTAGTTTATTTTATTTATTTGGTTGTTTGATATTTTGTCGATTGTAATGGGCCATACATTCAAATAATCGCTATTGTTTTAGCATTCTTTTATTTATCTGTCCATCTTTATTTCTTTGAGAAATACTAAGTTAAAGTATGGGTGAAAACACAAGTCTTTAAGTCTGCAGACGTAAATCTATTGTCACAAGGCAAAAAGAATCCATTTAGAAGGGCTAACCCCTACCCATTCACAAATCACCTAAACAATGAATGCAATCAGTGGTTGAGAGGATACCTGGATCTTGCTTTTAGTCTCTAATTAGTCCATCTCAATCCGGGGGAACACCGTCAACAGTTCAATTATACCTTGAGTCGAGTAGACTCTGATACACCTGCGCATTAAACCCACATATGAAAACCAAATATATGCCTTCGTTCACATGTATAGCCTTGTGTTTGATTGAATTTCCAGCAATACCATGTGAATTTGAGAATTTTCTCCATATATTCCATTGAAAGAGAAGAGGAGACACAAGCTATAATGATTAGATTCCTAATCTAGAATCGGCTGTACAAGAGATATAAACAAATCCTAATTTCTAGTTACATATTTTGTAATTTAAGCTACAGATTTACAATCTAACATTACGTGTGGCCTAGCAAACCTATGAAAGCGAAACATAAGAAAGAATTGTAGCATATCAAAAGGTAATTACGAAAGTCTTGAGCCCAGGTCAAGAGAGACAAGACATTCCTAGTTTTCAAAAGCAATGACCCTAAATAATCAAATGTAGTTTGGTAGTTAGTCATATACATGCCAGTCCAGCAGCTGTACGTTTATTTTCACGTACAAATGGTGGTTTCCAGTTAACATATCGGACATGTAGAATATGAAAGCAGTGTAAAAGGTGGGCGACACCACCATGATTGCCCGAAACTAAAATCAAGAGGATCCACTTGAGCAGGACACAACATCAATATCAACGGATAGCCAATGACATCACAAATTATACTGCTGTGGTCAACCTGATCTTCATTCCGAGTGGACCAACTTGATCCTATAACGGATAGGATATTCTGCACATGTGAGATGTTGGTGGGAAAGATATGGCTGCATGTGATCTTTTACATACAACCATTGTAGTCATTTGTCAATGATGGAAGAGAAACGGGTTTTCCAGCATAATTGAACCCAAGTCCACAAGACAAAGACGTCTGTTAAAGTAGTTCACACATAACCTTTGATATAACATTACGTTTCTATTTCATGTACCAAATCATTTACATAATGGGTCCCCCATGTTTTTCCAGACTTACGTTTCTGTTGTCTGCCTTCTTTTTTAGTGCGCTTTTTTTTTTGGGTTGTTGTTGTTGTTGTATAAGCTGCTGTTGCAATACAGGTTTTATATGATAAGTGAGGCCCAGAATTTTGTGGGGAGCTTACCCCATATATATAGAAAAGGTTCTATGCGGTCGAGCTTATGGAAACTTCCCATGAGGTCGAGCCGTGTGGGCCCCACCATGATGTATGTCGAACATCCATCCCATCAGTCAGATGTACCATTCCATGATGTGCATAGGGCTTAAAAGACTTGTATGGGCCACACCACATACAAAAGTTGAGAGGGGTTACCCTCCATTAAAACATTCATAATCATTTGTTGAGCCCACCGAGATGTGGTTCACAAATCTAGCCCATCCATTATGTGTGTCCCACTTGGATGAGGGGTCAGACCAAGTTTTAGATGCATCCAAATTTCAGGTGGGCCCCACCAAGTGCTTTTATATATTTCAAGCATGTCTTCACATGATTTTAGATGGTATGGCCCACCTGATTCCCTATACGGATGATTTTTACGATATCTCATAATTTCAAGGGGACCCATCAAATGCACGGTGTAGATGTTCGACATACATCATAATGGGCCCACACAACTCGACCTCATGGGAAGTTGTCATGAGCTCGACCGCATAGAACCTTTTCCACACACACACACACACACACACACACACATATGGTTGAGCGCATGCAACCCTAACACACACACACACACACACACATATATGGAAAAGGTTCTATGCGGTTGAGCACATGCAACCGTAACATACGGTTGAGTTGTGTCCCGTTTTCTATTGTTGGATGATAAATTTTAAAAATATACTGCTCAGATAATAGCTTGTAATGAAAAGTAAACCAATGAAACCGGTGGAACATTTTACTCACCCGCGAAGAAAGAGATCAAGCATTGGATTGCGTGGTGTGACGTTAGCGGTGTGTTGCCGTTAGACCCACATGATGAATGTGTTGTATCCAAACCGTCCATCCATTTGCCAAGTTTATTTTAGGGCACAATCATAAAAATGAGGTAGATCGAAGGCTCAAGCAGACCACATCACAGGAAGAATTGGGGATTGAATGATTATCATTGAAAACTGCTAGGGCCCATAGAAGTTTCGGATCAAGCTGATATTTGTTTATTTCTCTTCATCTATGTTAGGGTGAATGTTTTGAAGGTGGTGTCATGGTGCCCCATTGCTTTCTGTGGTGAGATCCACTTGAGCTTTGGATCTTCATAATTTTCAGGCTCATGATCTAAATGGACCTCTCCAAATAAATGGACGGTGTGGATAAAGCACATACATTACGGTGGAGCCCACAGAATTAGTGACGTCGTCGCAGCAACTAAGTCGGAGGTGCGGTGCACACTGCACAAGCCACTTACAGAAAATAGGGGAGAGGATTAGGTGTTGTCGGGTAACACCTTTATTACACTTACCGTGTGGGCCTACTTTGATGATTTTTTTGTATATCTATGCCCTCCATCCTTTTTATTATATATTCTTAGGACGTGATGCTAAAAATTAAGCGGATTCAAATGTTAGGTGGACGACACCACTAGAAAGGTGAATGACTATTAAAAGCTTTTTATGGGCAACAAAAGTTTTGGATTAATCTGGTCTTTAAATTTTCCCTTCATCCATGTATGGTTGACTTTATCAATGGGTTTGATGGAAACAAAACATTACAATGGACATTACTATGGGCCATAGGAAGTTTTAATGGTAGGCATTCAATCACCATTGTTTCCGATAATATAGTCCACCTGAGATTTAAGTCTTCTTCATTTTTGGACTCATACCATAAAATGATCATGAAAAACAAATGGACGTCATGGATATAAAATAAATAGATTAAGTTGGCCCAACAAAAAGGGCCGTACTGTCAATGGTGAGGCCGAGGTTGCATATAATCTACTCCCACTGCGTCGAAACAGAATGCCTCGTGTGCTAGGGCGTGTATTTCATGCCAAGCCTTTTGCAGGAAGTTCTTGTGAACTTAGGTGGGGCCATCGTGATGCTTGTGAGAAATCCAACCGAGCTTGTTCTAAGACATATAAACAAAATTAATCCTGATCCAACACTCAAGTGGACCACGCGAGTGCCGTTGAAACCTTCCCAGGTTTGAACTTGATATCTACATGACATCCAAACCATTTATGAGGTCATTTCCATTGGGATGAACTTAAAACATAGAGAATTGAGCCTGATACATTTTTTTTTTTTTTTTTTTGTGGACATATGAATATTGTTTCAACTGTTCAATCCCCGTTGTTTCCTATTGTATGCCCCACTGGAGTCTTGGATCTGGCTCGTTTTTTGTTGCATAAACTAAACCAAGGTCACAAAAAGGATAGACAAGCTGGATTTATCACAAACATCACGGTGGTCCCACCTAGTTCCCAACACAGGAACTTACTGCCAAAGGCTTTTCTGGAAATTAATCTACGCCCGTCCGCCATTTGTAACGACCTTGGTGTTGTTGTGTTGCCATCATAGCCCAACCATGATGTAAGTGTTATATTCACACCGTCCATCCTTTGGTGAGATTATTTTATGGGATTAGCCCAAACATAAGGCAGATTCAAAGCTCAAGTGGACCACAACACAGAAAACAATAGAGATTGAGTGTTTACGATTGAAAATATTGAAAACTTCCCAAGGGCTACAAAAGTTTTAGATCAAGCTCGTATTTGTTCTGTCCTTTCATCCAGGTCTGTGTGATAGTATGAATAGGTTGGATAACAAATAAACATTATGGTGCGTCTTAGAAGTTTTCAACGGTGGCCATCATTATCCCTACTGCCCTCTGTGGTGTGATTCATTTGAGAGCTGGATCTACCTAATTTTTGAGTTCATGATTTAAAATGATAGACGGTGTGGATATCACACTGAATTGAGAACTTACCTAATAAGTAGTAAACGGGTAGTGCTGGTTCCGCCGGTTTTGCCTTTGTTTATGTTGGCGGGATGCATCCAGTATATTTTTCAAATTTATCATCCAACGATGG
The DNA here is from genome assembly GCF_029962835.1 of Magnolia sinica. Classification (NCBI taxonomy): domain Eukaryota; kingdom Viridiplantae; phylum Streptophyta; class Magnoliopsida; order Magnoliales; family Magnoliaceae; genus Magnolia; species Magnolia sinica. The sequence continues at coordinate 58,863,369 of NC_080589.1, read as the reverse complement.
AAAATGGAACACGACTCGACCGTACGTTAGGTTTATATGCAGTCGACCTCATGGGAACTTCCCATGAGGTTGAGCTGTGTGGACGCCACCGTGATGTGTGTTGAACATCTCCCCCATCAGTTTGATGCACCATTCGGGCTTAAGAATCAAGTCAATCCATAGTTCGTGTGGACCACACTACATACAAAAGTTGAGAGGGGTTACCCTCCCATTAAAACATTCATAATCATTTGTTGGGACCACCGAGATGTGGTTCACAAATCCAGCCCATCCATTATGTGCATCCCACTTGAATGAGGTGTTAGACTAAGTTTCAGTTGCATCTAGATTTTAGGTGCGCCCCATCAAGTGCTTTTATATGTTTTAGGCATGTCTTCACATGATTTTAGATGGTATGGCCCACCTGAGTTCCATATACGGTTGATTTTTAGGATATCCCATAATTTAAAGGGGACCCATCAAATGCACGGTGTTGATGTTCGACACGCATCACAGTGGGGCCCACACAGCTCGTTGCATAGAACCATTTCCCATAATATATATATATATATATATATATATATATATATGTATGTATGTATGTATGTATATGTATATATATAGGTCGACCTCATGGGAACTTCCCATGAGGTCGAGCTGTGTGGGCCCCACCGTGATGTTCGTCGGACATCTACCCCATTAGTCAGATGAACCATTCCATGGTGGGCCATGGGCTTAAAAATCAAGTCAATTCATAACTTAGATGGCCAACACTACATAAAACAGTTGAGAGGGGTTACCCTCTCATTAAAACATTCATAAATCCAGACCATCCATTGTGTGTGTCCCACTTGGATGAGGGGCCAGATAAACTTTCAGCAGCATCTAAAACTCAGGTGGGCCCCACCACATGCTTTTATATGTTTTAGGCATGTCTTCACATGGTTTTAGATGGTATGGCCCACTTAAGTTCCATATATGGCTGATTTTTGAGATATTCCGTAACCAAAAGGGGACTCATCAAATGCACAGTATTGATGTTTGACACACATCATGGTGGGGCCTACACAGCTCGACCTCATGGGAAGCCCATGAGGTCGAGCTGTGTAGGCCCCACCAGATGATGTGGGTCGATCATCTACTTCATCAATCAAATGCACCATTCCATGGTGGGCCACAGGCTCAAAAATCAAGTCAATCCATGACTAGGGTGGGCACACCGCATACAATAGTTGAGAGGGGTTACCCTCCCATTAAAACATTCATAATCATTTATTTGGCCCACTGAGATGTGGTTCACAAATCCAGACCATCCATTATGTGTGTCCCACTTGGATGAGGGGTCAAACCAAGTTTCAAACTCATCCAAACTTACATGGGCCCCACCAAGTACTTTTATATGTTTTAGGCATGTCTTCACATGGTTTTAGATGGTATGGCCCACCTGAGTTCCATATACGGCTAATTTTTGGGATATCCCATAACCTAAAAAGGAACCCTTCAAATGCACGGTGTTGATGTTCGACACACATTACGGTAGGGGCCCACATAACTTGACCTCATGGGAAGTTACCATGAGGTTGACCTTATAGTAGCATTTCCCTATATATATATATATATATATATATATATATATATATATATATATATATATATATATATATTGTTGACACTTTAGTTTGTTTTCTATTTTGCGTAGTGTGCATGGGCGTGCCAAAATTGATACAACGGTTTGATCCAAACCGATCAACTTTAACTCCAGTGCCAAAATAAGCAAATACGTCCAATATGAATGTATATGACCAGATTCTTTGAAGATCGGTCACTTACTCAGCCACCTGCAGAATTTGATAATGATTAGGCGATAATTAGAGGGTGGGGTTCTTCCTTTGAAGATGTGTTACTTTGTGCCATTCACAAGAAAAGACTTTTAGAATACTAGTGCAAATCAAACCAAAGGAAAAACTCACAATCGGTCACTAGGAGCGACTGCAAGAATACATCTTTTTAAAGAACTACTTGATATTGGATAAAGAATGAATCCAGTGTATGATCGTAGACTTGGATTACAACTAAAGATTATGGTTAAGAATTACTGCTACTTGATTATTGCTATTTCTAGGATAGGCTGAGATAAAGTAAATTGATATGTTTGTTTGGTTTGATTGGTGTGAGACCCTTTCCTCTATTGATTTTCTCTACTATTTATAGAGTTCTATAGTAACTTATTTTTTCAAATCTTTCTTCCATTAATACAACAGTTACAACAGTAAAAAAGTCTTTCTACATCATTCTTTTATGATTGTTTCTCTTCCATTCTGATTTTGAATGCCTCTCGGCTGTTCACTTCGCTTTTGTTGGCCAAGGTTTTGTTTCAGTTGCCTGCGGTCGCCTTTTTATATCTTAAACAAATCGACCACGTTTCTTATATGTCGACCAAAACACTTTGTCAACCATCCACTGATGTGTATAACTAGCTTTATGCCATTCCAAATCTTTGAAGATCTTTTTATCCACTTCCAATTCCTCATGAATACCACACATTACCCTCTTATTGGATTTCTCAGAATAACTAGAAATAGGGTACAACATTGCCCCCACGTTGCTTCACCTTTGGGAAAAAGGTGACAACGATGTTGTTTCGTTGCCCAACATCATAAATACAATCGGTCGTTAATCCACGTAATATTGTTTCCTCATTGATTCTACTCGACCGATGCCGTATGAAGAAATATCCTTTGTCCTACGCTTTTAGGCTGTCCATGTGTCACGTCGCATAAAATCGTATCGTATGAGAAGTCATGATAATTCTTCATTAATGTACACCTATTGTAGGTGATACCTAAACAACTCCTAAGTTGGTGCTTCTCCCCTTTCACTTTTCTTCTCTCGCATCAAACTCCTCTTGTTTTCCTCTCCGTAAGTCATCATGGTTGCATCTTCTTCTTCTTCTTCTTCTTCTGCTCCAGCTTTCCACTTAGAATCTTTCATCAAAGACCTTGATGCCTTATTGTCCAGAGTGATTAATGATCTTCTATTCAACATTATAACTGAACTAGACATGGCATTGCTGATGCTTGGTCCTGCTTTCCATCCAATAGTCACCTATGAACAACTCTGTAAAATCAAACCCAGCTTCTCGAAATGCCCTGATGAAGTTTTGTTTGTCTAATTAAACAATCTTCTGGACCTCTCCAATGCATTCAAGTCTCCACAAGTATGACCAAAATTGATGAATGGTTAGGTTGAATGGTATGCTCGCGTTAAAGTACAACATTGAGATACATAAAAGCTAGCAAGAATTTATGAATGCATCAAATTTTCTATGCACGAATATCCAGCCAATTCCTCCATTCTTACAACAACATTGACTTTCTGAAGTCAATCAACCAATACATTCCATTTTAGATGTGCCCCGTAGGTCCATCAATCATGGATGTATGTGCATTCACTCATTTTCTGCCCTTTTGAGGAATCAATCAACCTAGGCTTCTCTCTGAAAAATCCATATCCATTCACTCTCTTAAACTGGACCAGCATGACCTATTATACCTTCATGGCTCTTCAACCCAAATCTTGGGATGATGTTGTTGAACAGGAACACACGATGTTTTTGATAATGTGGATCTGCCGATTTTTCTTGAGTGTAAGTGCTCTGTAAATCACTAAGGAATACATCCATTTGGCCAAGGTATTCGCTCAAGAACATTAGCTTGCCCTTGCCCCTTTCGTACTCGGCCACCTTTTCCACAACATGTATGAAGCAACTACAAATGGATTCTACAACTTTGGTAGGACTATCTGGATTGTCCCAATGTGGTTTTATGAATATTTTGAAGCTAAATTCGTGAAATCTACTCCATCAGAGATCGAATTCACTTCCTTCAGCCATCACAACATTCTTTACTCCAAGATTCATTATTCATTTGCCAAATGTATGGACTTCTTTCTTTCTTTCACTCTTAACAAGTCCTGTCATACTTTTTGCCCCTTCAAGGATAAAGAGTTCAGTTTGACATGATTCACTAAAGAATATGAATCGACGGACCCCGAATGGGTAAACCTCAGGGATGCGGCTTCAAAAAGTTATTTACTCTGCAGAGACCTACCATATGGTGTTACCATAAACATTGACGTTAATGCTAAGCCGACATTGAACAATACTGCCCCAATTTTCTTGCATGCTAGTTTCATTAGCTTAAGGTATCCCTTTTTCGTTCATTCACCGGACTTGTAACCAACCTCCGACTCATCGACTAGTCATAGACTCGACCACCATCTACCAGACTCTCCATAAAGGGTTTGAGTCCATCAGTTCACCTTTCACACTCTCTCTTTTCACCAATCATCTATAGTAGCTAGAATAATTCCACTCTTAGTGGAGGAATTATTATGAGGCTTTGATCAGCAGGTCTCATGAATTAATAGTCAACTTTCTTTTTCATAAAAGTTAGAGAAACCCATGTTCAAGAAAAAGAAAACAAATAAAGAAATCGTCAAGAAGTCAACTGCTTCTCAGTTAGCTGTGCGTCCTGTCCAGAGAAAGACATAATCAAGGAAGGCAACCTCGACCACATCGACTGTCTCATCTCCATCATCAATAAAGACTGTTAAATCTTTTTTAAAAAATAAAAATAAAAATGGTCGAGCCAGTTCAACCTAAACTGAAGTGTCAGAAGACCGTCGTGTAGATCCAGTTAACATGGTTCTAACTATTGCTTTAATTCTAGCTCTTACAATGCCTTCAACCATTTTGAAAATCTCTAACCTTAGACCTCTTATAGTGATCGAACCCAAGAGTTGATAACCCCAAGTATAGGGTTGTGATGCAGTAATAACTTGGTAAGACCAAGGTCGATCCACAGGGAATTTGATGAGAATATGCTATGTTTTTAAACTAAGAAAAATAGTTGGTCTGAATTTTTAATCCAGCAAAATAAAATAGTTGTAAAAACAATTATAAAAAAGGACTAAGGATATAAGAATCCCCAATTAATAGACTTCAAATTTAGTTCATTTTCACGAGTTGATAACTCAACTAGAATTTGATTATAATATGTTCTAATTGGAAGATAGCACAGTAATATCAATAAAAACATCCAACATATATTATAATCATGATAGGCTTGATCTCTCATGAAGATGTAGGTATTCACATGGTAGGAAATTGAAAGCATCTAATATATCCGGAGGTGATAATAGATTAAACAACTTTACAGATTGATTCATTCTCCAATATAGGAATTCAATTATATCTAATTACAATTCAACATAAAAATCTTAATTTTTATTGAAGAAACAAATTAAATCAAATATCCATTAAAATATTTATCTCTTAGCCTTTGCTAAGAAATTAGCCAAGCATGACTAACATCTTAAACAAAAACATAAAGACAAACTAGAAAAATAAACTAGAACCGAAGGATTGAAAATGAATGATGATTCCGAAGAAACTCTGCAACTCTTAGGTCTCTTTCTTAAGCCCTAATTTGTAGTTAGAAAGGCTTATAATGTCCCTTTAAATAGAAAAAGTTTGCACTGATTTGAAATTGACTTTAAATTTATGCACTTCTATTACGCTTCAGTCGCACTGATAGTCACATTCCGTCGCACTAATTCTAGCCGAAGATTCCTTCGGCTACATTCTAATTTCATAAAAATCTATCTAAAGTCTCTATCTCCCTTAGGTTGCACCGAACTCTCCTTCGTTGGCACTTAACCTAGTTTCGGTCAGACCTAAGTGTCGAGCCAAATTATCTTAGAAAATCATAGTTTCTTATTGGATTGTTTTGTGTACATTCGGTCGGACTGAACCAACCTCAAGTGGGACCGAACAATATGTTATTTCTATTATTGATTTGTGTGATTTTTCAGTCCTTCATCTTTTGTACTTGATTTTCTTAGTTATTTGGCATCTAAATTATTCATTAATGACTTTCAAATCTTTAAATCTTCTCTTGATTAATCTTTTGAGCTTTAATATTCATTTTCAAACATAATTTTATCTTTGTTTCCTAGATTACCTCGCATGTACAAAATATATGTTAGTTAATCAATTAATTACTTTGAATGCATGAAAACTAATGCAATTACGAGGGTAAATATGCAATATTTAGATGTTATCATGTAACACCTCACCCTATTTTACCTACAATATCTGGTCAAACTACTTCAAATATTTTCTCTTTGGCTAAAGGTCTCACAAACTTTAAGAAGTATTACAAAACTAAATTCTAGTTGGGTATTCCACCTGCCAAGTATTCTTCGAAAATAGAAGAGGAGTATAAGAGACATAAAGATGCTCACTTTAATATGACATTTAATATATAATAACATAAAAAAAAAGATTAAACAATCTTAATTTTTCTTTTGACCAATATCTCAAGTCATATAGTCCTAATCCTCATTTTTTTCATCGCTTTAACCGAGTTCTGACTTTGGTCGTCGATTCTATAAAAATTTCACCAGCGGACGATCGATTTGTTACTGTCGCTGTTTGATCAGATATAGGTGGATATCAATCTAACATTATGTCATTTCCTTTTTGTAATGATTGTGTAGTTTTCTTTACTGACTTTCTTTCTTTTTACAATAACAAAGGAATTCCCGGCTGCTGAAAAGTCAATTATTACATCAACTCTTTAGGTCGAGGTGTCTATTTTAGACATTCCTGTTGACGCTACTCAGTCCCAGTATGAAACACTTGAAGTTTCTGATTTGATAATGACCACGAGTGATATTTGTCAATCAATGGATCAAATTGAAGGCCAATTGGAGGTAATAATGTACCAGCCTGTGGAGTCCTTCAATCTTCTTTTACAATCAATAACCACATCACTCATACCTAATTAGGATTAAGAAGTTATGGGATAAGTCACCCCAATAATCTTATCTTTCATTCAATTTGCTTCTTCTTTAAGACCGACCGATTGAGTAATCACTTTGGTAGAAGAACATGAAATTATTCTCTAGATGAAGCAGAAAAATTTAAACAAGAGATATCTCGACCAATTGAAACTACTCCTGGTTAAGGTATAAAAATTCCAAAGTTCGACGTCTCCACTCCTCTGGTCCCATTGGCCGATGATTCTCATAACTTGTCTTCTTTTTTAAAGGAACTGCTTCTTTTAGATGACACTATCTTTCTTCAATCAAGACCTCCCCCATGATACCCTGGTGGTCGAGTCTCCTGCATTTTCATCAAAAATTCAACAACTACAGGAAGAATTATAAATCCTCATTCATTCCAGTGCTACTGATATCATTGCATTAAGATCGATTGAGAGACTTAACTTCCTCATTCACCGATACTAAACTCTTACTCAATCAGATGAATCCTTATAGGCCAAACTACCTGTACTTTATAAATTTCTAAGCTTGATTTACAAACACCAGGATATAGTTGCTACAGTCGACAAACTTGAAGTTGAGCATTTGGCCATCTCCCTAAGAATGACTATGATCACAGCTGCTAGGGTGCAACTTTTTGTAGTATACAACAACCTGAAAGAGTCAGATACATCCTTGACCGATCTAAAGGCTTAAATCTCGGTCATGGAAGATAAATTGAGATTGTTGAAGAAGAACAAAAAACTTTGACTGAGCGTAGACAGGGTTAGAAGGCTGAAATCAATCAATAAGGTGCCTTCATGCAAGAACATAATCCATTAATTTGTGAGATTGCACACTAAGAAGCCAAAACTAAAGTTGCTCTTCATTAACAAGAAGTCAAGTGAAACAAGCTTTAAGAAGCAATTGCATCTTTCTCGTCTTTCAATTTCTAATTTCTTTATACTTGTCCGCTGTCGGTCTTTTAACTTCTTTATTTTCAACACAATTGAACATAAAACTTACTCCTCATTGTATTATTTTATCTCTATAGTACTTGGCCTTTTTTTTTTCCTCTTATGTGTATAATTATAACAAGCTATTCATGAGAATTTGTGCACCGTTCGTTTACTCTCCATAGGAAACATTTCATACAATTAATGATGCGCTTCAACCAACAGGACGCCTCATATTCAAGTGAAATTATTCATCCTGAATGCCTACTTAAAAGAATCTCTTTTGCTTCCTCTACACACTCGAATTTTCTTTCTCCTCATCTTCAAGCATTCTTTTTTTTTTTTTAACCAATGGCTGTTGCACCAATGCCTGTTGTCGATCGGGCTTAAAGGTTTCTGAGAGAAATACTCCCATAGATATCAAAACTTTCGCTTATTCCACCCTTCAATATGACATTTATTCATTTGTTTGTGACCTTTGTTTCACTATCATGGATAATGCTCCCTTGACTAAACTTCTTGAAGCTTTGACAAAACTCCAGAGCATCGGCGATGCATACTTTGTTGCTGAGAAAGATCTGGAAGAAGTTGATGCTCATGCGAATGAGTGCACTGCCGTTCACATGGAGACAAACATACTTTCTAATTAGTATGATTCGCCTTGGTACAACTGCATGCACTGGACTCTGCAAATTCAACACAAAGAAATCATTGAGGATCTTAAGGAGATTGAACGAATCTATTTTGAAAGATGTTCGGACTACTCCAGACCCTCCTGAACTTCATTAATTCTTAGGTCGACCTCTACCAAGCTCGGTCATGTGAGAGCAGTGAATAGAAGAAAAAAATGAAGCATAAAGCCGATGTCATCGATTACCACATCGACCAAGTCTTGCACTTTCTTGACCAAGTTCTGAAAAGCGGAGAATTCTAAAAGGCTCAAAGAAAAATAATCGAACTCATCAGAGAACGTACTGTTAAAGAATTTGATTAGATAAATGTTGTGTATGCCTAATTCATACTTTGGCCGAGACTTCACACACACACATATATATATATATATATATATATATATATATATATATATATATATATTTAAATATAGATGTAATATTCTTCTTTTAAAAAATATATATGTAATAGGACAGTCGGCCATGTTTTACTAGTTTTAGCCATTAGTATAACATTTATATTTTTTCTTACTCTTGAATCTCAACCGATTTCGATCTTTTCTTTCCATTTATGATTATTTTAACCACTTTTTGCCCTGATCTTTCCATATCTCCTATAAGCTGAAATGATACGCTTTTAGAAATCGTCCATTGATAAGATTTTTAAAAATTTTACCATTCATGTCACGAAGAACATATGCTCCTCCATAAAGAACTTTTACAACTATGTATGGTCAATTCTAAGTAGGTAACCATTATGGAATGCAATATTTTTAGTCCCGATAGACAATATTACTTTTCAAACCATATTGTCCTTACTGAAAGCTTTTTTTTTTTTTTTTCATATTTTTATTGTATATTTGAGCAACTCTAGCCTTGTTTGTCACAATAGAATCTAAAGCCTTTAGCCGAATTTCATTTAAGCCTTCAAGTTTAATTAACATGGCTTTTGTGAACTCAGCCAGGATCAAATGAGCTTAATATGTTACCCGTAATGATAGCACAGTTACTTCTAATGGTAACACAATATCATGTCTATATACTAATCTAAATGGACTCATCCTTGTACTTGTATGAAACGAATTGCAATATGCCCAAAGAGCCTATGACAACTTAACATGTCACTGTTTAGGATTTTCATCAATCATTTTCTATAAAATATTCTTAATAACATTATTAATTACCTTGGCCTGGCCGTTTTCCTGAGCATAATAAGGTGACGAATGCATCAATTTGATCTTATACTCATCGACATTCGCCTTAACTTGCTTAGATGAAAATGTTACTCCACAATCCATCGCGATCGATTCAGGAATTGCAAATTGATGAATTATATAAGTATGAATGAACTCAATAATTTCTTCATGATCTATTCCTAACATCGGCTTCACTTCTACTCATTTAGTGAAATAATCAATCGCCACAATAATGAAACTGTGTCCCTTAAATGATAAAGGATAAATCTTCTCAATCAAATCAATAGTCCATCCTCGAAATGGCCAATGTTTAATAATAGGATGTAACTCGGTCACAAATACATGTTTTATCAGCCCATGTTTCTGACACACTTCACATCCTTTAGCAATTGGTCACAATCAACAGATGTGTTTGGCAATGAATACCTACAACATCAAAGTTTAAGTCTCATTTTCCTTCCGACCTGGTGTACTTTATAAATTCCTTTATATACTTCATCCATGGCTAGAATAGACTATGTTTTGCTTAAACATCGTAATAACATGTTATTAGCCCCTTTTCGATATAACTCCTTATCGATCATCATATAATATACAACCATCCTCCTAATATCTCGTTCAACATTTGTCTATGAAGGTCGAAGATATTATATAATTGGAACTCTCTAATCATCGTTACTTGCCCCAACTAGGCAAATTTTGTTAGTCGATTCCCTCTGAAAAACTGAGGGTAATGATTTCTTCTAAATAGTCACGATTGTTTCTTCAAATTCTTAGGCGATTTGAAGCTCTGATATTAAACTATGCCATTTTATTGGCATCAATGCTGTTTTCTTGAATTATGTGCCTTAACTCATCCTCATCAAATCTACTTAACAACTGTATCACAAATAGATAATATGACTATAAAGATGTATTTGTACAATTAAATAAATTAATGGGTTAGTTTATTACCAACAAAGAATTGCCCATAATCAATAACTCTATTACTCCTAAATTGGTCAACAATCTTAGACCGATTATTAAAGCTTTGTATTCAGCTTGATTATTGGTACAATTAAACTCAATTTGAAACGTAAATTCTTATTTTCTACCAACTATATCAATCAGAATGATCCCTGCTCTTGATCATTTGTCGATCGTTGAACTATAAAAAATCAGCTTCCAAGGTGACTGATATACCACATACAAGTCTAAGCCCTCTAAAGGAAGTCAACCTTCTATGGTTGAATGATGATTGACTACAAAATATATTATAGCCTGTCGTTTTAAAGCCCTTTGTGGCATATAAACTAAATTAAACTCGGACAATATGAGAATCAATTTGCCAATTCAGCTATTCAAAATTGACAATTTAACATATATTTTATTAGATTAGTTACTGCAACTACATTGACTGTTTCGGCCAATAAATAATGTCGTTATTTTATAGCCGTTAAGTACAATGATAAATACAATTTTTTCATAGTAGAATGCCATCTCGGTATCTAACAATGTTTGACTAAGATAATAAACTACACTCTCTTTTCAGTCATTGTCGTATTGTGCTAACAAAACTTTAATTGACTCTGTGAAAGTTAAGTTATACAATTTGAGTAGTCGACTCTTTACTGGTGGCATGGACAAATACTCTTTAATGCCGTCAAAATACAATTGATGCTCTGCCTCCCATTTGAACTCATTCCCTTGTTTCAGCTTCAACAAAGAAGAAAACACATTAGTTTTTCCATCACAATTGGTTTTGATTTTTAGTGGCCGAGCTTTTACTATTACCCATCTTATACAGATTGATCTCGATTCCTCTCTAATGTACCATAAAATCCAAAACATTTCAAGCAATACACCAAAAGCATATTTAAGATGGTTCATTTTGAATTTATGAATATTTATTCTTTCGAATGACTTTCATAAATGGTCGATATGCTTAGCTAAGCTGGGTGATTTAGTCATTACGTCATTAATATAAATTTCAATGAATTGACTAATCATATCATATAAAATGGCATCCATATATCTTTGATAAATAGCTTCAACATTTTTAAGCCCAAAAGACATTACAAACCAACAAAACATACCTAAATGACAAGGACATCTAAAGGTTGTCTTTGGGACATCCTCTACTCTAATATTTATTTGATTATATCTTATATAGTCGTCCATAAGAATATCATTTGATGCTCAGTTTCCTGATCGATCAAGTAATTGTCTGTAGTGATGGGATATTCCTCCTTTAGTGTAACGAGATTTAAATTCTAAAAATCAATGCACACTCTAAGCTTACCGTTCTTCTTAATAATTAGTATTATGTTCGAAATCCATATAGCATATTTGTTGGGTTTAATGAAACCTGCTTTCAAAAGTTGCTCAATTTCCTCCTTGATATTTTGCGTAACTTCAGCCGTCATCTACCTAGGTCGCTGCTTATGTGGCTGATATCCCTCATTTATGGGTAACTTGTGTTCAACCAGATGTTGGTCTAATCTAGGCAACTCATGATACTACTAAGCAAAACAATCGACAAACTCTTTAAGTAAATTAAGGAGTTCGACTTGGGTTTGAAAATCTATCAATCCACTGATAAGATAGGTTTGAGATGTTGCTCAGTCCCCAAATTTACTGTTAGCAGAGGATCTCAAACTTGAGCCTCAGAACCCTCATTTACTATTCGATTTCAAATTCTGCAGCCGAAGACTATGAAGAGGGCAGAAGGGATTAGAGTCGGTCGGTAAAGATGGCCAAAGTGATTGGCAAAGATGGTCATTTCATTTGGACAACTGTCTACTCATGATGGATTTAAGCGACATTGGAGTAGAGGGAGGAGCCAGAGTAGGGAAGCTGCTCTCAGTGGAAGTAGGTCTAGGGGATGAGTGTTCGTGGTGTCAATTGAGGCAGAGGCATGACTGGAAGATGGTGGTGGCGATTGGAGGCGCTGTGCTGTCACAACACTAATTGACACTACCGATGCTATTGGTGGTACACCACTATTACAGATGGAAAGGGGTTTCAAAGAAGTTGATGCGGAAAATCATCGGGATGCCATGCTACATTGCACCAAAGGAGAGGTGGAGTAGAGGGCTTTGCTCACAGAGGTTCGACGGTTTAAGGCTTTGGAGAATGTGGGGCTACTATAGATTTTATTGCGAACTGTTTGAAGAAAATATGTTATTATATTAACTTTTTCAACAACCTTTGATCAATCAAGTTTACAAAAATAAAAAATGTTCGATTTCAAAAGTAGAAAAATATATATCGTTATTGGAGTATTAGGCTTTCTGCGCATACACATATGGAATCAAACATGCCTAATTGAGTGTGATTAAATTAATGATCTAGGACAATCAATTGGAGATGAAATAAATCATTTCTGGTCAACTTGTGGATTTAGTGTGGTGTCATTTCCCTAAAGATTATACTCTCAGGGGTCTCACACTAGATTTACTTGATTGGATGGTATAGATTGAGTTTTCTAATAAGAAAGAAGTGTGGCAATTCAATACACTTCATTATAGCTGTAACTAAAGATATGTTGAGTTAATTTCTAATTGAAATTTCTCTAGCAAGAAGGTCTGTAAATATGTGTATAAGGCTTTATTTTTAAGCATTTTTATCTATCTTCCCTTCGACCTTACTCAGGGAGAAATATCTTCATTCCTATAAATCCTAGTTTAACAAATTTAGACATTCCGTAACATGTAGTGCTTTCTTTTTTCATGATTAAGAATCTATATTTATGGTAGGCTTTCTTTCACCCCATGCATATTTTCTTCATGCAAAAAAGATAATCATGATTACACATTCAAGGTAATTTTGTTATTGTAATTTTAAATTAGCATATATTTTAGCATTTCGGCTTACATGAAATATATGAAATATGTTCCGGATCATACCTCTAAGTTCTCTCTAATCAAACAATCTTAACTTCTTCATCCGGTTAGAAACACCATATGAATTCCAAGGACGACAGTCAGATGTTTACTATCAGAATTCAAGTGTAATTTTGGGGTTAGGCTCCATCCACCATTATCAATTCTGGCTGAGTTGTACAACATCCAACCTTATAAGAGTTCCCTCAATTTTAAAATGGTAGTCAACTATCATAGGAATCTTGCCCCTCTATATTATGATTTTGGAAATAAAGACCCAAACGGGATATCTTAATCACAAATTAAATATATATTTACTATTTTACACCTGGATGCCCTATTTGGATGCCTTGTAAATTACAATATTAAAGCTGGAGTTATTTGAGAGTCTGGTTATGCATGACGACGCAGGAAATACACACGTTTTATGTATTAACTCAAATAAAACTGACTAAATTGTCAGTCTCATTGTCTCCAAGTCAAAATCCCAAGATCAGATTGGTTTAACAATCCCAACCTCTAAATCGTGGATTATTTGCGAAAATAGTACAGTTGGATGTTTCTATTTTTAACCGTCCAATAAATGTTCATCCAGTAGTAGTTAGATAATCAAATAAGCTTAATTTTTTTCTTAATCTATTAGATGGTTTGATTTGATTATTTGTATGCCATGTATGCAATTCTTAAGTAATTCTAAGTGCCAGCGTATCATCTATCACACTCTGCCAGAGTATCAAAGCTTTTCTCATGTTCAAATCCAATCTACTTCCACCTCACCCTCTAATATAGAATGGAAAAAATAGGTAAACGGATATCTGTAGAAAATATTCTTTAGACTTATTGTTAGTTTCAGGTAAAATGTCTTATAGATAGTATTATGGTTTATTTGTATTCTAAATGGCAGTGCTCTACCTTGCTTATCTTGAAGCGGATTGCGTCCTGCCCCGGACAATAATCCATCCAGGAAGGGACTCTGTGGGGCCCACCGTGATGTATGGGTTTTATCCACTCCATTCATCCACCTTTCCAGGTCATTTTATGCTATGATCCAAAAACTGAGGCAGGTCCAAAGCTGAAGTGGACCACATGACAGAAGGCAGTGGAAGCAATGAGGCCCACCACCGTTGAAACCTTTCTACGGCCCACCATGATGTTTATTTTCCATGCAACCTGTTAATAAGGTCACACAGACCTGAAAGAAGGAAAACACAAATATCAGCTTGATCCAAAACTTCTGCAGCTCCCAAAAAGTTTTTAATGGTGGTGTTCAATCCTCAATTAGTGGTGCACTTGATCCTTGGATCTGCCTCATGTTTGGGTATATCCCCTAAAATGATCTGGAAAAGTGGATGGACGGAGTGGATAAAACCCATACATCACAGTGGGCCCCGAAGATCCCCCCCTGGAGGGATTATGGTCCAGCGGCGGCAGGACGCAATCTGCTGAAAACTTTGATAATCTGATTTTTTATTTTTATTTTTATTTTTTTTAACGTACGCACACACACCACCACACACTCACGCCATGGTGGGATTTCACCACCTATGGTACTCAACCCTCAACCAGGCGTTGAAACTCCTAGAGTCTACCCATGGAGTAAGAGTAAGGACCCAACTTTGATACTCTGGTTGATTGTGAGGATGGTATGCAAGCCTTGAGAAATTGTACACCTGGCATACAAGCAAGGCAATTCAAGTGCTCACGCACAATTAGTTGGACATTGCATTTTGATACAATTAACTATGCATTTAATGAAAAAATTATCTCTTAGTTAATGTAAGCAAATGCTTCCACTGCAAACTAATTTCATTTTGGCATGTAAAACGGGCCACGGCTTGAGTGGGGCCATCGTTGTGTTAATGTAAAATCAACCCCAACCATCAGCTATTTAACCCCATGTTAGATTAGGGTCTCCGATTTCATCCCCATCCTTAGTTTAGGTGGACCACACAATTGGAAACAGTGTACAAGGAAAGGTTCACCCTCTAAAATATTTTCCTTGGTGTGGCTTACATGAATCATGTATGGACCTGATTTTTAGGACACAGGCTTAATTTTTGTGTAACATCTAATGGATGGAATGGATTTCATAGTTTCGTCATGATGGGCCTTGTAAAAATAAAGCATGGATTCATCTCTCCTAATTGTTCTCATTAGTGTGGCCCATCTGTATCATATGTTAGCCTGATTTCTTGGATCTGGGTCTATCATTGGATTACACATTTAATGGATTGAGTGGATCTTACTTACACGTAAGAGTGGGCCCATAAAAAGTTAGAGGCGGGAGTCCTGTGGTACTTGTTCCCAAGAACACTACTACTTGGTTAATTTAAGGTGGTAATTAATGCTCATAACGCCGGCAGAGAAGTGGCATTATTTTGGTAGTTAATCCTCGTAATGCCCGCAGAGAAGTGGCATCATTTTGGTAATTAGCTCATCATCGTGTTAATTTTAAATCTACCCCGAACATCAGATGGGTCACCTCAAGTTACACTTCTGGCCGAAAAAGCAGGCCCATCCGTGCTCAGGTAGACCACACGACTGGAAATAGTTGATAAAGAAAAGCTTACCATCCAAAATATTTACGTTGATGTGGCCTATTTGAAAGATGGATGGACCTGAATTTTGGGCTCTAGGCCTAAGTTGTAGTGTGGCATCTCATGATTGGAGTGGATTTGGTATAATCTCCATGGTGGGCCCTGTAAAAATCAGTGGTGGACGGCTTTATTCCAACTATTTTCCTTGGTGTGGTCCACCCGAATCACATGTTGGGCTTGACTTTTAGTTTCTGTGACAGACATAAGATTACACATCTAATGGTTGGAGTGGATCATTCATAGACACAACGTAAGCCCCATAAAAATATTTTTTTTTAAAAAAAAAGATAGAGTTTTTTTTTTTCCAATAAGAAAGTCTAAGTTCAGTGGGTTAGAGTAGCATTTAATGTCCAGCCAACACATATCATCCAACCTTTTATGTAAATATGACATTGAACCCTTCCAATAGGTAGGCCACACATAATTTAGATGATTTTAACCGTGGGACTTTCTATCTTAACTGTTTACCCTGGTGTAGTCCAATCAAGTGTCGAATCAGCCTTAGTTTTAAGCCCCTATCTAAACACTCTGATGTATAGCTCAAGTGGTAGACTGAGTGAAAGATACCTCATTTCAACCATGAGGTCTTGGTGTCAATTCCCTAGTGGGGGTGGCTAACAGTGAATTTTGAACTGACAGTGGATGTACTAACAAGTTAACAAAAAAAAAATAAAAAAATGCCCCTATCCAAACACGAGGTGGCCCACATGATGGACAGGTTAGATCTACTCTCACAAACTCTTTCCTTCTAAGTCTGGGAAAGCAATGCCCTGCCTAAGGAAGGCTATGCAAACTTTATCCTAAATATTTGGGAAGAGGAGACATATGAAGGGAGAGTAAATGTAGGATGGGCTACACACTTATTATAGATGGACCATCAAACTCAACATCAGATCCATGCATTAGACAAATTACATTATCAACATGCTTGGGACAATTTTTTTTTTTGGATAATCTTTTGATTAAGCATGTCAAATACTTATAAAAAGAGTTAATTGTTAATCAAAATCCAACAATTTAGATTTAACATGCATACATACTTTTCTTAGAATTGTAGTTTCTTAGTTTTAGATACATAATTTCTATTTAGTGGATCTTAACGGATGAATAACCTGTATCTTTGACACGTGTGCCACTTTACAAAACACACACACACACACACACACACACACACACACATATATATATATAAGTGGGATACACAAAATGGATGGCCTGGATTTGTGAACCACATCTTGGTGGACCCAGGAAATGATTATGAATGTTTTAATGGAAGAGTAACCCCTCTCAACTGTTGTATGTGGTGTGGCCCACCTGAGCAATGGATTGACTTGATTTTTAAGGCCGTGGCCCACCATGGAATGGTTTATCTGACTGATGGGGTAGATGTTCAATACACCCCACGGTGGGGCCCACACAGTTCGACCCCATGGGAACTGTCGACCTCATATCTCTCTCTCTCTCTCTCTCTCTCTCTCTCTCTCTCACACACACACACATATATATATATATATATATATATATATTACACGGAAGTTCCTAATTTATCCATTGATCAAGTGAGCCATGACAAAAACAGTAGATGGTTTATACATGGAATATTCCTACTTTTTAATGTAATGAAACCAATGGTTTACACGTACGACCGGGCCATGCAAGCAAAGGCCAGCCCCACTCACAAGCCAAGCTAGTAGGTTCAAGCCCGGACCAAGGCCGGGTTGCGTGGCTACCCGGCCCATTGTCACCCTTAAATGTCATTTTAGTGCCTTACATCATTTCTAAACACGTGGCATGTATGCATGAAATCGAAACCGACATCTTTGTATTTCAAATACTAAATGCCTCTCTGACTGTCTCCGTCCGTTTGAAGGATATTCCTGAAAATAAAAGACAACCTAGAATTACCTACTTCGAAATTTCCGAGAATTCAAACACTAGCTGTACCTTAGTTCTATCCTCCAACTAGCTACTAAGTCTCCATGTATCAATTGTATAAAACATCCAAACTACCTCAGAGAGGCTGGCCTAACCACGAAGAATATATGATTTTTTTAAGAATAAAGACAACAAATAAATACACATGCACACGATCCACAAATCATGTGTCCAGTACCATATATATGTAAACAACATACCAATTTGGTCCAAAATACACATGGGCCCCACATGATGAGCTGATCAGGTTGATTTTTGCATCATGTTGGATCTGGATCAACCTATTTGACGGGTAGGATGTAATACACTCGTGACAAGCAAGCAATTACAGATAAGTTGGATGGTAATAAGCTGGGTCCAACTAGTTGTGTGAGACCTCATACAGAATAACCCTTTTATGGCTAGGTCATCATACACTTTCCGTGGTGAATAATAACTAAGTGCATTTAGGTGGCCTAACGCTCTTAAGTAATCATATTTTCTACAAAAAGAAATGCCATAACTTCCAGACTCCTCCCCACTTCTCCAATTCTACCCTTTGAATGTAGACATTTGATTTGAACTCATGAATAGCATTTTCAAGGGTCTGGATTTAAAGTAAGAAATATTGCATATCATATTCCACTTCACTTTTCAAATGTGCAAGTCACTAAACTCTCTAGTACTTAAATCACATCTCATGAATGCAATTCGAAATGGTACATTACATGCACTAGTGTAACATATTGGAGTAAGATCTAAGCCATCCATCATATGGGTCTAAACCATGTAAATGATCTGGTCCAAAATCAAGCTATAGCTGGGCCACAATGTTAGAAACCACCAGATCTCTTAGAAAAAAAATTGCCAAGTTCTTTTCAGCCTTCCATTTTATTCAAAAACTATGTCCAAGTTGACAAGTGAACTAGCCTGATTTAGGCCAAAGCATCTTTATTGTGGGATCCACCTAATGGACGGCTTAGTTCTTGTGCCCATGTGCCATAGATGCACACATGGTGTCAAGGTCATGATGGCATACAAATGAGCTAGACTTAGAAAAGTTATATTCATGGACATTGATTGATTTAATTTTTGTTTGAAAGTAAAATAATCTTGTGAAACCGATGGTTTTCTAAAGGCTTCTTTTGGTATTTATTAAAAAAAAAAAAAAAAAAACTTTAACCAAATAATGTTATCTTATTATATTTCACCTGAAAATATTTTTTTAATATTCTTTTTTCTAAAATAGATTAATTTTCTGATTTTTTACTATGAATCTATGAGAAATTTTTTCTTTTTTTATGAAATTGTTTTCTCCAATGACTAGTTTATAGAGTGCTTGATCATGGAGATCCGGTTAGATTAGTCCATGGAGTCATTTTGGACAGTTAGTTCATATAAAATTAATGATTCATGTATATGATTGTTTGGATCTTTTTTTATTTGCAATTAGTGACCATACATGTGGCATATATGGGCCCACACATCCTTGGTGAATAATGACATCACATGTACAGTCGTGATGGTCGTGTGGGGCCTCATTTTGATGAGCCTGCCCAAGCAATCATGAGAACCGCTTGATTGGTGAGATTTCTATTTAATGGCCGGTTACAGTTACGGGCTTGGGCACATGTGGGTGGATTGATAGAGTGATGATCTAACCCTAGACACTGAGTGATCTGGTCATTGGATCACCCTATATCTTTCTTTTGTGCGGACCTTGGATGTTGGATGGTTTTGATCACTTGTGCTTATTTGAATTGTTCTCACTCACTAGTTAGCCATTTGGTCCCATATTCCACGGGAAAGTATTATTCCTTGTGAGGAAGTCTATAGATGTTGAGGATATGACTTTTGATCATCAGATTTGTTTAGAGTGGAATCTGGACCATTGGATCCTTGGTGGATTGATCTCACCTGTTAGAGATTGGATCGGTCTGTAACTTGATGGTTAGCCCAAGTTTAATGTGGGGAACACATCAAGAGTCCATATTGACTAATGGGAGGCACAATCATGCACTTTGCTCAAATCAGCCCCTATATTATATTTATGATGGTTCATAGGTCGTGTTAGACCCTAGATGATAATCCCACAGATGTTGATGTGAGTTGTGTCTTGAGGCCTTACAAACATCAACGATGCCCTGGTGGCATATGTGGATGTTCAATACAATGCACGAGGGAGGACAACACAGTCTAAACAAACGCTTCGAGGTTGACATTTGATTATATTACATGCTTTTTGTTGTTTTGAGACCGTATATGTGTTGAGTTCATGTAGGGTATTGTATTGGCTGGAAACTACATGCCCTGGTATACTCTGCATGGGATGTCAGTTTTTGGAATTTTGTACTGAGTTCATGTAGGGTGTTGTATTGGCTGGCAACCACATGCCCTTATACACACTCTACATGGAATGTAAGTTTTTAAATAGATTGTTAAGGCTTTTAGGTTATGTTACCCAATTAGTGCTTGGTGCAGTGAGAGTCTTCCGTCTTACCGGGGACATGGCAGGACAAACTCTATGTCTGTATGTCTAAAAGCATCATATTCTCTACTATAAAACGCAAAAACACTAAACTCTAAGGCTTATGTGAAATTGCGTGGATTCGAACATTAGCCATTTGAATCTCCTAGAACTCCTTTAGTGCTGATGCTTTAGCCTTCTCTGCCATTGCCTGTTGGTCCCTCTACGTCGGTCGCTCGGCCATGAATTGGTCGAGGAAGCTTCTCACTTCATCGATGCGGTGGCCAATTGTGGCAACCTCGTTGTCAGCTTCATCCTTATGAGCGCTGCTCTCTCACGATCAAACCTAGTGGAGGTCTATCTTAGAATCAATGAAAGCCATGAGCTCATGGGAGTCAAGCCGATCCTTGACTATATGGAGACATGTAGTCTCAGAGAGTTCGTTGACCAACTCTTTGCACTGGGCTTCTAGCGTGTGCAGCATGTCCTCGTTGAAATGGTGCTGATGGGTCTAATACAAGCGATGGCTCCATGAAGCATCATATCGGGCCGAGAGAGCTTTAGATTATGAGTAGATGGTAGACCGCTTCCTTATCAGACTGGCATTCTTTTATATCTCCATATCGGCATTGGAATAAACATTCCTGAGGGGATATAGTCTCATCAGAACATTTAAAAGTTCTTTGAGAGGTTCGTCAGCTCAAAATACTTATATAGCATCTCTGACGAAAGGGTAAATGTTATGAAGGATGGGAGAAATATTTAATCCCCATAGTGAGGATTTCCTTCAAATGGACCAGCAATTGCGAGCGGAAGATTAAAGAAGACATGAAGGCTTGAGATCTGTTAGCAGAAGTAACAAGATGTACGTAGGTTGTAGAATGAAGAAGAATGATGATTTTATAAGCATCGTCAGAGGCATTTGATGATCATAGGTGATGAGATGTGGCATGTGGGATAACTGAAAGAGTGCGGCATCGATTTGTATTCCAAGGAAAGTGGAATGGGCGGTTGAAATAAATGTCGATTCCTTGGAAAACAGTGGATACGTCCCCCTTACTTTCACATACCCTGTCAGCCAAACAATTATTACACACAAGAAAAAATGCTAAGTATTCTCTGTGGCCGAGTGTAGAAGATGACATCGGTCGATGTGATCGAATGAGGATGGCCAACGTCATGATCGATAATATTTCGTTGCATGAGGTCAATCTAAGCGGCAAATCTTTTTCCTTTTCATTTAATGATGCACATGACCAAAAGATCCTCATCGGCCAAGTATTCCTAATTGAATGCAGCCGATCACAATGCTGGTACAATTATTTGGTATTTTACTCTCCGAAGTACTGATATCCCAAGGGCAATAATGTTATTCTATATTAAGAACTAGACAATCAAATAATAATGTATGAGTGGTGTGCAAGATATGATAAAAAATAAATTTGAAAAGTAAAATGGGTCATCGGCCAATTTACACAAAACAAAGCTAAAAGAAAAAAAAGGGAGACAAACGAGCATTAGTTGAGAGACGTAGTTTAGGCATATGCCGCCTTTATTTCCTCAAATTCTTGAATGATGTGCAACTTCTCTACCTTGATAGCCTCCTTTTGCAGTTTCTAGTTAGATCCGCACTACATGAAGATGGCTAGGAAGTGCAGAAGTTGGTTGACGTGAATGTCGGTCGAGGAGACTCTGCCCTTAGCCTCTTTCTTGCTAGCAAGTCTCACCTGCGATCGACCCTGATAATCAATTATATGGAAATCTAGAAAAGAGAGGAGATCCTCCGGAATGGCAGAATCCTTTGCAGCATAAGCGTGTTCCTTCTCCTTGATGTCCTCCATAAGCTCAATGCATTTTGCTTAAAGGACTCAGAGTAAGGTGCAGTTGAACTAATGCACTCTACTCCATCAGAGACTATTATTCCACGCCCTCTCATAAGCATCACCCATGGGACAAGACTCTTCCCAAGCAACGGATTGTTGTCTCAAGTATTGAACAATCCTTTGGAACTCGAATTCGAGTTGAAAGTATTAGTTCTCGAGATAGTGAAGCTTCCTCATCACTTCTAAAATCTCCCTTAGAGGAGGATTAGATTCAGCAACCTCAGACGCATCCTTGATGAAGAGGCCAGTGTTAAATAGTAGAGAGATTAACCATAATCGACAAGGCTGTAGTTGAAACTCTCTTTCATGTAGGACTTAGCTTGACTAAGGAAAGAGGGAGAGGGTTGGCTGAGGGCCATATTGGCTGGGTAGACGATTTTGGCTAAAATTAGGTTTCAGTAAGTTTCATAATGGAGCCCCATGATCGGAGTATCAGGGGCAATTATGGCATGTAGTGATGCTTTATGTTCTTAAAAAGAAGGAACATGTAGCCGTCATGGCAATTATTTCATCCAAGTCAGCGCATGACTCTTCATTTTCTACGTACCACATCATCAGTCAGTTATATGGATTGCAAGAAGTAAGAAAAACACCAAGGAAAAGACAGCAAAGGAAACAAAATGGCACAAAGGCCTATTATATTAATGAATTAAAAAAAAAGAGGTACACGCAGAAAACTAAAATTTAAAGGTTGAAAATCCTGCGATCGTAGCTTTTACTTCTTCCTGTCTCCCCTTCTTCTTGGCCAAGATGGTCTGATGTCACAAGGCTGACAGTCTAACCTGGCCGATTTCCTCTGTTTGGGCCTTGGAAAAAATTGTCAGGTCTCTGATTGCCTTCTTCTTCTAGTCATGCTAAGCTCTCTTCTCCTTAAAATTCCTCTTCAGCACCATCAATTGTGTTTTTAGAGTGACAATCTGTACACTCATGTCCTTTTACTTGGCCTTAGATTTCTTCAGCTCTTCATGTCCGGCCAAAAGTTTTGTAGTAACATCGCTAACTGTAGGTACTTTGGAAGTTGCATTCGCATGCTTAGATTCAAGATAGTCGATCATAATGTGGAGCTTGTGATTTTCCTTAATCAGGTCTAGGAAATCCTTGAGTGATGGAGGTTTGGCTGTAAAACTCTTATCTGAATGAGAGAAGACTTGATATCAGTCGATCAACTCATTAAGTTTCTTAATCAGTTCGATCGATGCAGTTTCTAGTACCCTCAATCATATGAGTGTTTGGATTTCTTCTTTGAGAAGTTATAGCTCGGTTGAGGGTATAGGAGACTCGGCCATGGAAATGTCACTACTAAGGGCTTGTTGGAGAGAAGAGAGGATATCTTCGATTGGAAGTGCATTTTCAGTAGTCATGGAAGATGTTGGAGCATCATTGACTACTATCACACTGGATCAGGAGTCGGTTATGAGTAAGGAGCTGAAAAATCGACCACTTAAACTTCTAATGTTGTTTGGTCAGAGACGATGGCTATATGTGCCATGCACGACTAAAGTGGTTCTTCTTTAAGGTAAGCTTCCAAGACTGGATATGTTTTCTGAGTAGATGTCGGAGTAGATTGGGAAGAGGATGCTTTCTGAGAGCTCGGGGGGCAGTTAAGGGAGGATTGTCCATTTCGGCATCGTCCTCTCTGTCTTCTTGGTCTATGATAATTATGGGCATTTGAGCTTGATTGATTATTTGAACAATCTCTGTTTCATTAGCTGATATCTCTTGAGTCACTGCGAATAAAGAAAGTAAAGTCAGAGATGAGATAACTGACGTTTGAGGCCATCCACAATTTCTATGACATAATCTTCAATGGAAAACTCTCACCAATACTCAGTTTGGAAATATTTTTCAAAAGAAGATACAACGTCGGTTGAATAAATACCTAGATTTGTAGCGATAGTGAATTGCGTGTCCTAGTTGTGGATGGTTAGCTTGTTGTTGTTGACTACGTTGGTGTGTTAGGCCAGACGAGGATGAGGATTGGAGCTTCAAGAGCTGGACCGATAGAAGGTCCTAGATCGGCAATCCTTGTAGGAGTAGGAGATGGTTGGAGGACTAAAGTTGATTGAGGAGCAGGTCCTTTCATTAAAACTTTTTTGTGTTTCAGTTTAGGAGCTGCCTTGATCACTGGAGTTACTCTTACTATTGTTATTTCAATCGATGTATCTCTCGACCTAGTTGTTCGTCAGCTAAAAGTCATAGCCGACTAAGGAGCAATTCTTCTATTTCCTCGCAAGTCCAATAAGGAGTACAAATAAGCACTGATAAGTTCAGCAGAAGTGGAGACTAGCTGCTTATAATGTTCCCCCCACCATACCAGAAATGTGTTCATCACTTGGGAACGATTCAGAAATTTGGGTAGCTCAAAAGACATGTTGGCTGACTGGAAAGTAGAATGAAGGGAGTGGTAGACCTCAACCTTATTAATGATCGACCAGGAGTAAGGATGTTGATTGCAAGTCTTTTAATTAAACGGACATGGAATACATTGAACCAGACTGAATTGTCGAGCAAGCAAATTCGAACAATATTGCTGGATTCCAGCCTTGGCATTATTGCTAGTCTTCGCTGTACCGCCATAGGGGAGGTCCCGACCAATAAGGTAACTCTTCCAACCTTGAAGCATCAGAGAAGCCGATTGCTAGTCAGTTTCTTCAAAAATCGCAAGTGAACCAGGTTGGACCAAATTCTTTTAGCGAAAAAGAGGTGAAAGTGAGGTTCCACTTGTTAGCGTTAAGAAGAAAGAATAATGAGTTTATATAACCAAAGAATATACAGATCTCCTCGGGCGAATGAATAATACGGTGGCCATAAGAAATATAAACAACATCGAAGGAGGTGTGAGAATGTACAAGAGTAGATTAGAAGTATTCACAGATCAACATTTGGAGAAGCCATAGTGGTCCTCTATTATGGTAAAGACCTTTGGTGGTTATCTTGTATATGCCTCTGTAAAGGTAGCCGAACACAAAGGGTGCAAGTGCTAATTTTTTTGTCTTGTGCGACCGCCTCAGCCAATAGAACATATTCGTTGGTAATCTGGAGCGCGTTCACACAGAGTAGATGCCAATAGATCCATAGTAATAAGAAAGTTGTGTGTTCTTCATTCTTGATAGGGTCTTTATGTTTTTGATAGGCGAGCATGAAATGGGAATAGGCCTTGCTGACCTTGTTGCTAAAATATCTCTTTTCATTGTTAGTGAAGTTGGGAAAACCACCTTGCCAAAGGGATTAAGTTGGGTGAGGTCATGGATGTCTAAGATTGTTGGACTCATAGTGCCACAACCGAAGAAGGTGTTGATGGATGAGTTCCAGAAGATGGATGCTTCGGTGAGGAGAGGGGTATTGTAAGCCCCGTATCCTAGCCCGTACTGTTCCGTCGGCTCCCGCGATCTTTCCCATTGAATTCCGGCAATCCACCGCCTGTAATCGACGTTTGCGTATGACCCTAAGTCGTATCCTGTAGATTTGAGTCGGCTTAATCTGATACTTGTACCATTGTGACCGCACCGTTGCCGCGGTTCCAACGCCGCGACTCGCATACCGATCCGATACCCAGGTCAGAAGATGTGAGCTGGCTTTTATTTCGAGAAAACACTGCGCGTTTGTAACTCCAAGAGAATCTCTACAACATGTCACATCAATCAATCCATCAATCAATTAATCAATCACCTCATGTCAAGTACAAGAGCACCCATACTTCCTTTCTTCACAAGTCAAGCAACCACCAAGTCAACCAACCTCTCACCTCACCCATCACTCACCTCACATCCATCACTAACCTCACATCACTCATCACTCTCTCTCCCTTACAACCCTCTCTCTCTCATTTCTCAACACATTTTCCAAGCTAGCAAGAGTGATGGACGTCCATGCATTCTAAGGAGAGAAGGTGAGATGTGTGTGGCCTACTTTCCATCCCAAGGTCTCTCATCCTAGTCATTCAAACCTCATCACCCTCCATCAAAGAGAAGCACAAGGAGATTGGCTTTCCAACGGACCAAGAAGATCGAACGGTGGGTGCTTCTATAGGCTAGATTTTTCATGTTTTTATGATGGGCCAAGTGAGGCCTACCGATTGATGGTATAGATCTCACTTTGGACCCTTGATGTGGCCGATGGCCCACCTTGATTCTCATTATCATTCCATGATGGGGTCATTCTCCATGGACCCCATCATGATGTTTATTTTCTAGTTTGAAAGGGGTCATCTAGACCTTCCATTTTGGTGGAAAAGGGATCTCCACCATTGATTTTTGTTTTGGTGGGCCCACATGTAATGGAATCCACTTGATGTATGATTGAATGCATGGAAAGGGAGGGCTCATAGTGGCAGAGCCCTCCATCATCACGTGTCTCTCTCACTCTCTCTCTCTTCCTCTCCTTCCTTTATTTTGTGGCCCACTTAATGAATAGATGTGATGTCCAAATCGTCCATCAAATGGACCCCATGGCCGTCCAAATCATGTGGACCCTACCCAAAAGGTGGTGGGAAAACACAAATCTCAGATTGATCCAAACTGAGTGGACCACGTCCATGTGGGACCCACTTTGAAAACACATTCATAGTGGACGTGGGTCCAAGTCAAGCGTGAATAGACAGTGGGATGCACTCCAGCGTCAGCATCTGGACGTGCCTTGCAAAAAAAAATATTATTAGCTTGGTTTGTGTTTGGGAGAGCCACTTGTGTAAGCCCCACCTTAATGTATGAACCCAATCCACACCGTCCATCCCTTTCCGCAGACCATTTTAGGCATTGAGCCGAAAAATGGGGCCAATCCAACTTTCTGGTGGGCCATACCTTAGCAAACAGTGATTTTCACCGTTTAAATTTACTTAAATTTTTCTACACACCGAAATATGTCCAATATTGGGCTTGATGGATTTGTTATGGACTGTAGAAACCAGTGGGTGGGGTGGATTCTTCCGATGTGGACCCCACGCATGAAAAACCTCAGAAAAATCTAATTTTTCAAAAAAAAAAATAATGGTCAGCACCTGCTGTCGCTGACGTCAGCAGCAGGCGCTGCTGCACTGTGGACGGACGGGCAGGGACCACGGGTCCCAGTCGTGGGCCCCACTGTGATGTGTGGCAGCATCCACACCGTGAATTTGTTGGGTCCCCTTTGGGACAGTGGGCCCCCTAAAACTCAGCCCTATCTGGAACTCAGGTGGCCCACATCACAGGAAATAGTGGGGTTGAATCGTCTGCCATTGAAACCCTTTTTGGTCAATGAAGTTTTGGATTAATATGAAATTTGTTTTTCCCTTTCATCCAAGTCCGTGTGACCTTATCAACGGTTGGATGTCAAACAAACGTTATGGTGGGCCCCATGTGGGACCCACTACGGTGTATGTGTTTTAACCACACCGTCCACACCAGTGGACGGTGGGACCTATTATGAGGCATGTGTTTTATGTATGCCGTCCAGCCATCTTGGCTGGGCTGCTGGACGGCAGGGGACCCCAATGATGTATGTTTTGTATCCACAGTCCATCCAACTGACGTGGGACCCACCTTGAGTTATGTGTTGTCCACACCTGTGACACATGTGACTGTGAGATGGCCCATCACATGGAAATCCACCCTGATATTTGTGTTTTACCTAAGCCATCCACCTGTTTTGCCAGATGGGACCTCTGTGATATATGTTTTGATCCACACCATTCAGTCCAACGTGGACAGTGGGCCCCATCATGATACATGCATTATATATTCAAGCCATCTATCTAATTGGGGCCCTGGTGTATGTGTTCTAGCCATGCTGTCCATCTGTATGTGGGACCGGCCATGATGTAAGTGTTTCATCCACGCCGTCCCATCCATGTGTTGGACGTGGACCCTATGCACGTGGTCCACCCTGACATATGATTTAATCTACACCGTCCTTCAGGTTGGGACTGTGAGGACTCCACCATGATATGTGTTATATCCTAACCATCTAGATCATACAGGGCCTGCCTCGATGTATGTTTGATCCACACTATCCGTGGGACGTATGACCCACCTGATGTAAGCATTCTATATCCACGCCGACCATCTGGTGGGGCCCATTTGCTACATGTGTGGGGCCCACCTATTGTGCATTGGTGCGGCCATTGATGCCGCCCACTTGATTTATGTGGTGTATTCCACGCCACTCATCTGTTTTACATCCATGACCGTTCTTTTGTGCAGACTGCCGTGATGAATGTATTGTATATCTATGCCGTCCATTGATGCGGCCCACTTGATGTACATGAGGCCCATTGGCGCATCCCGTTTGATGCATATGAGACCCATGTGTAGGGCCCACCTGTTGTGTATTTATGGCCCCTCTTGGCGTGGCCCATTGAGTTATATTCGGGGCCCGTGGGCTGAGGCCCATTGTGATGTATTTGGGGTCCGTGGGTTAAGGCCCATTATGATGTATTAGGGCCCATGGGTTGAGGCTATTGTGGTGTATTAGGGCCCATGGGTTGAGGTCCATTGTGATGTATTTGGGGCTCATAGGTTGGGGCCCATTGTGATGTATTCAAGGCCTGTTATTAAGGCCCACCTTAATGTGTATGAGGCCCATTATTGAGGCCCACCATGATGTGTATGAGGACCATTTGATGTATTTGAGGCCCATGGGTCAAGGCCCAATAGGATGTACATAAGACCCATTGAATGTGATTCAATCGTGGTTTGTGTGTAGACCTTTATGGTGGGCCATGCCTTGAGAGCAATGTTGGTTTGACGTCCACATTGTAAGAATAATGTTGGTTAAATGTCTGTATTATAACTCTCCCTAGGGCCCATTGATAGGCCCATACTTGTTGTGTGTAGGCCATCAAGGCCCATCTTCGTTGTGAGGATAGTTCATCACTATATAAAATACTTAGTATAACTCCATGATTCATGCTTATATGCATCATATGTATGCCTGATATGAGGAATATTTGATCATAGCATACGTCATTGGGCAGACTATTTACGGGACTCCTTATGAGACGGAGTGCCCACATTATCGCGCAATACGCACAGGATTGCTGCATGACTAGATAGTGTGACTCATGCATCTCACATATATGTGACTTGATCATTGTATGCTCCAGTGACATCAGGGCCGTGGCCTCCACAGACACATCGTGGATGGTCAGATGGGACACCGAAAATGCTTGGTTCTAGCACTATGGGTACGTAGGATGTCCTTGGGTGAAAATTCCAGAACCTCCTTTGTATCAGGAGATGCTCCAACGTCTAGACCGGGTGGAATATGAGCGCCGGTGCCTATACCATGAGGTCGTGTCTCCCATTGTGTCGTGGTCGGTTGGAAGGGAGTGTGGCCTTATCTGCCCGAGTGAGGGGGCTATAAGCTAGGCTGAGTATGACCAGCTAGTAAATGGGTCCGCTATCGACGAGCCGGGTAGGTATTGACAAACTAATGGTTAGGCGGATAGTGAGGTCTATTCCGCTCGCTGGGCTGTGCAGCTAGGGAGGAGGCAGTCGGTGTCGAGTGTAATAGACCCCGGTGATTTTTCCAAAGAGCAACCGTACTGATATGTGGACTTATTGAGCAAAAATTGCATATCCATTCATTCATTCATTCACTATCCACTCAGGTCGGTGGTGCGTAACTATTTGTTACGTGTACCATCGCATGGCCAGGATTTTCGGTTGGGTGCGCGACTAACCTGAGATCAGGAGTTTACCACATTACGTCGGACTATCCAAATTTAGGTATGGGACTGGTTTAGATAGAAGACCCTTATGGTGGACCCCGTAGCCTGCGATACTACGTACTATCATCCCGACTTCACATTTCAGCTTGGTCATTTCATTCGCACCGCATATTACATTACATCCGCAGTACTTAGCATTTTGGGTTACTATATTTTTTGTACTTATATGGCCTAGCTGAGGTTTATGGTATTCGTGACTCGTCAGGGTTTGCATATTGCATTGCGTCATCGGCATCTGACATTTGGCTTCTACATTTGCATAGCCGATCTGCATTGCGTATTCTGTTATTGTATGATTCATGGACCTACCAGTATATTTTCACTTACTCTGATATCGTATGATTTCTGATCTTGTCAGTATTTCTGCTTATCTCGATGATGTATGATTTATGAGCTTTATTGTATACTTAGCACTTACCTTACACACACTTTCACCACCCTCTAAGCTTTCTATAAGCTTATGCACGATAGATGCGTGCAGGTGGCGTTAGGTTGCAGCAGCGTTGAGCTTGGAGTGTGCAGCTGTCTTTGGAGCTTTGATATATGTATCTCCCTTTCAACATTATATTCAATTGATTATATTAGTGGATATATGATGATGATGTTGCCTTTGTGAATTGGGTATACTTGTGGTTATGCTCCATTACAAAAAAAAAAAAAATCATTCTGAAAATCCTCCTTGTAGGATCCCAGGATCGAAATCTGGCGCGTGCTGTGTTGAGAGCCGAGAATGGGGTACTACGGAGGCTGTCGGCACCGGATTTGAGGATCAGGAATTTTGTGAGCCCGGTTTTCGAGTTTGGGGTGTGACAGGGATCATATGAATAATCTTGCAACGATAACTTGATGCATTCATAGATGTCAGACTCTCTCTAAGAAATCTCACTCTATCTAGCCACACTCTTGAACCAGCCATGCCATCCCAGCAAAGGTTTCAACTAGGTTCGTGGAGCCCTAATAGCATTGAAAGGATCGAGGAGCGACTAAGATTGAATTAACAAGTTCTCGCCTAAACAGATTGGAAAGAAGTGATCTATGGAGTGAATTTTGAGAGAGCAGGGCCGAGGTAGAGAAAATTGCCAAGTGGTGATTTGAAGATTGCGTCGCTGGTGAATTTTTTGGAAAGACCTTCTAATGCATAAATCAAATCATCTTGTTAGAAAGATGAAGAAACCGAGGATGATGAAGTTGTCATCGCTAATGCAAGAGGATGTTTGGGTTTCAAGAGTAAGTAAACATGGAAGAAAGCTTGAGAAATGGGGAACGTGTTAAAATTATGAGATATATATATCAATCAAAATCGGGAGCATTAATGAGGATGTAATCATGATCTCATTTGGTATGATGCTCATACACGCATTGTCACGGGAATAGTTATCTGTCCAAAAAAGAAAAGCACGACCGTCATTCAGAAATATCTCGGTCATGCGTGGTACTGAGGCGTCGCTAGGTGTCCTACAGAATGATCATATTTATGAGAGGTCACACGTTGCCTTCACATTTTTCTCCAAAGGCGAAGCAGCGTGGGGGCAATATTGTACCCTATTTCCATTTGTTTCTTCAAAAACCAATTAGAGAGTGCATGTAATGCTGCTTGACATGCGTAGTGTCTTTAAGATCTGTTAATATACCCAAAGAGGAATTTGTGAGTATATAGCTAGCATTTATTGAGTGGTGCTACATCATCCATAAAGCACTAGTGACCGACCAGAACGTGGTCGAGTTAGCACGGAGGTTTGTAGCGGTTATTGGTACATGTGGTAGGCTTGGAAGGATGGTTCCAGAAGATCAGTAGTGTTGAAATATTTATAGCAACTATTACAACGTGGGAAGCATCCAGATAATCAGTTTGAGGCTACAAATAGTAAAGGAATTCAGCAGGAAAAATGGTCTCATACCAGCCAAACCAAACTAAATTTATCTTTCAATTATCCTTTGCGTTATCAGTCATTTACATTCTTTAGTGTAATCATTATCTTTAGTTGTTATTTACATTTCGTGGTGTATTCCTTTACTAGATTCCTTAGTGTAAGTTATAATGGTAATTAAGTAGTCATTGATCTTAGCTGTAATTCGAGGTTACGCTCATACACTAGACTCTGTTCAAATATCAAACAAAATTCTCTATACAGAAAGACGTTCTGCATTTGTTTTTCACGGTAGTTTGTAAGAATTTTTCTTTTGTTTTATTTATAATAAAAAAAGGTTATTTTTATAGAGAAGGCAAAAGTGTGACTCATTTTTAGATAATGAACCCCATCTTTTGATTATCATTTTAATCATCTTAAACAACACTGCACATGTGGATGAATATCATCTGCACCAGACAAGTGGTACTTGAAGAGTGCGCGTTAGCTTTGGAAGATCTGAAACAAGTATGAATGACAGTAGTAAAAATGAGCACTTGGGGTCATAGCTGTTTGGTTTGAATTGAGCATACATTCAATCAAATGGCCGACATAGAAATAGCAGCAACAACTCCATCAAGTAGATTTTAAGGCATGGTTCACCCACCAATGGATACATCATACCAATGGTCGCGATCACCATACCATGGAGGCCACTTGTCAGAACGGAAACCCGTGCATGCTGTGTACAAGTACGTGGACCTCGCATCCTGTAATTCCTCTTCAACCACAAACTTTCCTGATAATGGTTCGTCGGGGACTTGGATTCCGTAGTAACCCCTCAGTGCTGACAAAAGGACGCGACGTGACGGGAAGCTAGGTAGGGTCCACCGTGATGTTGGTGAGAAATCTACTTTATGTATCCATTTTTATAAGTCATTTTAGCACACGGCAACAAAAATGAGGTAGATCCAAAACTCAGGCGAGGTGTGTAACAGGAAACGGAGGGTAGGGAAATGCGTACTGTTGAAACCTTCATGGGTCCACTGTGATGTTTGTATGCCATTCATACTGTTCATAAGGTTATTCCTACTGAGATGAACTGAAAGCAAAAAATTATTATCATGATCCAAAATTTCCATGGCCCTGTGAAATGTTTTAATCGTGCATGTTCAATCGTCACTTCTTTGTTTTTTTGTTAGCTTGTTAGCTCAATCCTCATTATTTCCTATCGTAGGGCCCACGTCTAAAATGGTATAGAAAAACGTATGAACAGGTAAATTTCACACAAACATCACCGTGGCCCGTCACAAGAAATTCCTTTGAAAGGCTTTTCAAGAAAATCCGGGTCCCAGAAAAGTTATCCCCACCATGATTTTTGTGTTTAATCCAAGCCGTCCATTTTGCCAGATCATTTCAGAGCATAAGCAGAAAAAAGTGGTAGATAGGAAGAAGTGACGATAATGATGCCCACCATTAAGTGAGCTGAGAAAATAGATGAACGGTGTGGGTAAAATACATACATCATGATGGACCTAAGGAGTTTTTCCACCACCCAATACAGCAATGGAGGGCTCACTATCGCGAGTCCGCTTAATCTGTGTTCCATCATTTGGATGGT
Organism: Magnolia sinica; assembly: GCF_029962835.1. Taxonomy (NCBI): domain Eukaryota; kingdom Viridiplantae; phylum Streptophyta; class Magnoliopsida; order Magnoliales; family Magnoliaceae; genus Magnolia; species Magnolia sinica. Next base: position 58,829,842 of record NC_080589.1, on the reverse strand, counting down.
CCAGATCGATTGCAAGTTGTACTGATTTCTTGGTCAATATATATATATATATATATATATATATATATATATATATATATATATATATATATATATATATATATATATATATATATTTTGCTAGTTCATTTTAGAAAAAATATATTGGTTAAACTGGCTGCGAATTAAATGGTAAGAATATCTTTTTTATTCACATGTAATATCCACTTATCAGAATTTTTGTGACACCCAGTTTTATATCCATATGATAGAAATACATATCATAGATCGAGTTGGTTTATCAAATTGGGCTTATTAATTTAATTTTATCTATCAAAATTTAGTAAATGATCTTCGTTATTAGAGACACATATGCAAGCTGAATCTAGATTATTAGAATAGATTTCTAACTGCCCACTTTTCTTATAAAAGAATAGTTAGCTATTAATTACAGAAAAATAATATTTTATATCCGTCACATGCTTATAAGAAACTGTACCTAATTAACTGACTGATCGAATTTGTTACACATGCTGTGTATCTCATGAATATATCACACACGTACATATACCATTTTCTTTTGAAACAATCCTTCTCTTTCTCATTTAATGCACACTCTTTTATTATCATGCTCTCTCTGCCTCTACCCTGTGTGATTGGAAACCAATGGAGAATGTCTACAGAAGCTTAACACCGATGGACTGCTAATCCCGCTCATTTAGCTAGGAATGTGCAGGGGCTCAGAGGGGCCATATGAGTTTTATCCACACTGTCTATTTAATTTTTTCATATTATTTTAGGGTACAAGCCCAAAAATTAGGAAAATACAAGGCTCAAGTGGACCACATCACAGGAAGCAGAGATGATAATGACACATGCTAGTGAAACTCTTATACTACCAGTCTGAGATTTTTATCTACTCGATTTTTGGATTCATGCCCAAAGTATGTGTTATAATGGATGGACGGCATGGATATACAATACATGCATCTAGGTGGTCCCCACTGTCAAGGACTCACCATGTTGGGTAAGGTCTCAAAGACAATCTGCTCTCAAAATAATTCATAAAGTGTCTCTACGTTGATCAAGTCGGTAATGCATGCACTGACGTTGCAAAAATTTTGCAAGCCCCGCGATGATATCATATACAAACCGTCCATCCATTTTTTTTTTCCAGATCATTATTTTTTAGATCATTGAGCCCAAAAACGAGGCAGATCAATGCTCGAGTGGACAGTGGGGATTGAATGCTTACCATTGAAAACTTATTGGGGGCGTAGAAGTTTTGGGTCAAGCTGATATTTGTATTTTCCATTCATCCATACAGGTCCATGTGACATTATGAACAAGTTGGATGGTAAATAAACATCATGGTGGGCCCTAGGAATGTTTTAATGGTGGGCGTTCAATGTTTACTGTTTTTTGTGGCGTGGTCCACTTGAGATTTAGATCTGCCTCATTTTTAGGATGTTGTACTCAAATGATTTTTAAAAACTGACGGACGACACAGATATGTGACACATACATCATGGTAAGCCCACGGTTAAGGAAACACATGCCCGTAGGTGTTACTCGGATAATACCTAATCCACTTAGGGGAAACATAAGATTTTTCTCGGAACCAACAATAGTTTGACAGACGCCCACCCTTCAAAATTTTAAGGGCCCCACTGTGACATTTTTTAAGAAATCCACTTCAATCATTAGCTATATAATCCCATGTTAGGCTAGGACCAAAAAAATCAGGTTAATCAATGATTTAAGTGGACCATATCAATTGAAATAATTGAGAGAGACTTCCACCCTTGATTTTGATAGGCCCTGTCATGATGAGAATATAAAATCTACTCCAACCATTAGCTCCCACACCAAAAATTAGAACTCGAACTAAAAAATTTGGCACATAAGTGATTAAAGTGAATCACACCAAGTGAAAGAGTTTGGAGGATGAGCTTTCTACACACATTTTTCAATTATGTGGTTCATGTGAGCAGGGGATGGGGCTGATGTTTTGCACTGGGTCTAACTTGAGGTGGCTCACCTAATGGCCGGGTGGATTTTACATAATACTACAGTCGGGCCCACTTAAATAAGCAACCCTTTCTCATCAATTGAAATTACTTTTATATGAAAATTTTTACTAGCATTAACTGTTCATTAAATGCCCAGCTAGTTGGACGAAAATGAAGCGTCCAACTAGTTTTGTGTGAGCCATCTCTCTCTCTCTCTCTCTCTCTCTCTCTCTCTCTCTCTCTCTCTCTATATATATATATATATATATATATATGATTTCATGCCTAGTGATATTCATGGTGTTCCCCACCTTTTGGAAAAAATTGATTTCTTGCGCGTTTGAACGTCGGGAAAGAAAGTGGTGGATGTGGAAGTATGTAGCTATCCATGTCTACGCGTGGCTAGCCTGTTTGGGTGCGTTATAAATCACAATATTCAAACTGCAACATACATCCACCTTCCCCCATAATATATAGAGAATATAATAAAAAGAAGTGTATATATATATATATATATATATATAGAGAGAGAGAGAGAGAGAGAGAGAGAGAGAGAGAGAGAGAGAGAGAGAGAGAGAGAGAGAGAGAGAGAGAGAGAGAGAGAGGGTCTGTCCATTGCCTCCTTCTTAGTTGTTACTTTCAGGCGAGCTTGTGGTTCCGAAAGTCTTATATCATGATTAAAGTGAGGGTATACTGTACTGGGTGATCCAATAAATTATTAAATATTTTAAAAATATTTTATTATTATAAATAACAACGGAGAGGAAAACCCTAACCCATTTCGTCATCTTTTTCATGGAAAATTCAATCTAAGTCTCTCATTTTCATCTTTTTCATACAAAATTCAACCCCAACCTAGGTTTTGTAGGGGAGAATATATAATATATAATAACTAAGTTTCTGCCTCAAGGTGGACTAATTCTCTAAGGCAATCATGCATATTTTCTATAAATTACAAATAAAATTGCTAAGCGACAAGCTCCTCCCCACCTTTTCATTTCCTCCCTTTACATGGTAAACACGGCAACTCCTTGTAATCACTGCTTGCATTTTCAAGGGTCAGAACTTAAAGTAAGAATTCTTATATTATCTTATTGCTTTTGTTGTTCTTTTTAAAATTTTTTTTTTTTTTTTTTTAAAGTTATTACTATTTTTTAATGGGTCCATCCACGTGTAAGGATATGGTCAAAAAATCAAGTTTGTGCACCCTTCTGGTGGGCCACAATATTAGAAATAATCAGCTTACCTAGAAAGAAATTTTTTTCTCACCCATTCATTTGTTTCATGGTCCAAGCTATCCTTGAAGTGGGACCCACCTGATGGACGGCTTGGATCTTCTATCTAGGGTTTCATTGTTGGCGCCTATACTGCCTTGAAAGGAAAATTATCTTGTGAAAGATATGGTTTTCTAAAATAAGAAGTGGAAGGAATCAACACAATTTCACATTATTATTACAACTACAGAAACAGCAAAAGCTTCATGCGTTTACTTCACTCCCTCTTTGATAAAACAGACGTTAGTTGATAGTTGATACGCAACCTGCAAGCTTGACACGTGCGGCCAATGTCACAGCGATCCAGGCCATTGGTTTGTTGAGTCCCAGCATGGATGAACCACAACCCATAAATCTCCCAGGTTGGATGATCTTATCCTCAGATCTTGGTACTACTTTGAGTTGAAAGTGAACTCATATCAGCTCTCTTCTTAACTGCAGATCTATAGGCCACAGATTGAAAGGTTATGATTGTCTTATGAAAAGGATTTTGTGCGAATGATTCATCTCCAGTGGGAAACGGTGCATTTGTCTGTATTAACGAACCGTGGCCCCAGTTTAATAGTTTGAAATTCAAATGCTTCCTCCAATGAATATTTCTTTTTATAGAAAAATGATCGATTCGATAATGATCTCGGCATTAATTGTTTGTCTTTTAGATGTATTATCAAATCTAAATAACTCCAATGTTTCTTAGGTGCACTAGCCCACTGATCTAGAGCGTCCGTTAATGGAAACCCTTTTGATTGGGCCAAAGCAGGAAATCAACGGACTGATGACCCAATTTCATAATGGATGGACCTCTTGGATGGTGCACTGACCCTTAAAATTTCACCCCATTTCAAACGGTCAGCTTATTGAATGGTTGGCCCACTTTGGATGGGTGAAGGCCCTAAAATGTTGTCCTACGATCTCAACTGTTGGATCTTTGGTCTTGTAAACTCTTAGAGTTTCTCATAATTTTGAAATGGTTTCTTCATTTCTCATATCCCATTAATTTATGAAGAGTAAAAGTGCATAAAATTAGTAAATATTCAAGCAAATGTGGAATACAAGCTAAAGCTAATATGATAAAAGATGAAAGATAGTCCACGGGAGCACACAAATTTATATAACAACACTCCTTAAGTTAGAGCAAGAATGTAGACAAGCCAACTTGGAGATAACATATTTCAAATAGATGTCCGGCCCGCTCTTAGGCGCTTGACAAAGATATGCTCGCTTCAATTTGACGTTCGACGTCTCGTTTAGTACGAGATCGCTTCACACCTGGTGGTGCTTACACCTCTCGCCTATCGAAGTTTTGGGCTATTCGCGAACACCAGAACCAAATGCCGCCACTCGAGACTACTACTGCAGCTGAGACTCGGATAACTGGTTGATAGGAAGCATTGGCCCTATGGAGTTTTTTACGAAGAAGTCACTTGATAGGCCCGGACGGCCGATTCAGAAGGGTCCCCATTTGTAATGGTGGGAGGATATTCAAGTAGATTTTGAATTGGTACTACCAATAACATCCCTAGTAAAAATGTCCACAAGATGATTTTTAAACTAGACGTAAGGAGTGCAAATTATACTATTAGCTAACTTTTCCCTCGTAAAATGACTATCAACTTTATTGTACTTATTACCTTTATGAAGCATGGGATTGAGGCTAATATGAATAGAAATTTAATTATCGTAAAATAAAGGAATTGGAGACGAGGTTCCAATCCCTAGTTTATGGAGAAACGAATGAAGCCAGATAATCTTAATGGTACTATGTCCCATAGAGCAATACTTGGCTTCGGCAAATGAAGGGCTAATCCCGACGAACATACAAAAGCCGGATATGGATCAGTGATCACTTGCACAACCAGCACAATCAACATCATGGTAAGCATCAATGTCAAGATGACCATGATCATAATACCGAATTCCCTATCTTGGAACTCTCCCACGGTAACTAAGATTGTGGTGGATTGCTTCAAGATGGTGTGAGCATGATTATTGCATGAATTGGTTAACAAACTTATAACATAAGCACTATCTAGGCGAGTGATAACTAAATAAATAAGCTTTCCAGCTAGGCATTGATATTGATCATGATCATTGAGGGGAGATGACTGAATACCAAGCAATCGATAATCAACTTCGATGAGAGTCTTTGAGGGGAGCTAGGCTAACATGGTCATGTTATCAAGGAGATTTAAAGTGCACTTCCTCTGAGAGATGAAGATGATACGGATATATCGAGCAACCTCACTATGATAGAGTTTATCTTTGCAACAGGAAAGAATGTATCATGATAATCAATTCCATATATATATATATTTGTAAAACATTTAGCAACCAATCATGTTTTATGTCAAGTATAGTTTCATTAGGGTTATACTTGTTGGTATAAAACCACTTGTAACCAACAACATTGTGCCCCTTAGGAAGAAGAACCAACTCCAAAGTGCCTTACTATTTTTAAAGGCACGCATCTCATAAATAATGGTAGCCTTCTACTTAGGATCCTTTAAGGCATCATCTACTGAAGGTAGGGTAGAAGAAGGTAAAGAAGAAAGAAAGTCACAAAAAGATGAAGATAAACGATCACATGAAACAAAATTATCAATAAGATTTTACACACACAATCACACAAATTTGATTAATTAATTGTAAGATGGTAACAAATTCGCCTAATCACTTACATATCGAGTCAGCCTCTTGATTTATTCATCTAGAGCCCAAATCTAGCCGACCTATCACTAACTAACAAGATAATCATAACTAAATAAAGACCTACCTAAAGCTAAGACAAATAGGGGCCGGATCTTAATTAATAAATCAAATTGACCCATTTACTCTCTTAGCCTAAGAACCAATAATTTATGGTGATTATGATCGAATAACCATTTTTGCTAATTGCGAATAAGCCACACTATGAACATAGTTAATCTAAACTCTAATCATCGTGCACAAGAAATATTGCTACCTAATCCATTCTAAAAATTCATTGATTATCCAAATAAGCTCCAAACCACTCATTAGTGGGCCACTAAACCCAAAGCTATAAAAAGACATTCGTCTTAGCGGGCTTGATGTCCATCACAGGACATCGAGCCGAGATCGCATATCAGATCGCTCAAATTAGACTCGCAAGGCTAGTGCATGAGATGTGTGGATATTCCTGAAATTAAATAAGAACTTCAGTTAATTTTCTATATCCAATCTTTGCCAAAGTTGTGGCTTTCAGACCATTAGATCGTAGCCAAATTTAGGACACCAACCTAAATCAACATCATTTTGGGGCATCATGCCAAAAAGAAAGTAGATCCAAATCTTGGTTGGACCATACCATAGGAAATAATGGTGATTGACCATTAAAACTTCTTGTTGGCCACAAAAGTTTTGGTCGAAGTTGATATTTATGTGGTCTATTCATCCATGTCTTTATGACCTTATCAAAGGTTGATGGAAATTAAACATTCTGGTGGCCCCTAAGAAGTTTTTAATGGTGGGTATTCAATAATCACTTTTCCATGTGGTGTGGCCTACCTGAGAATTAGATCCATTTCATTTTTTGGATCATGCCCTAAAATGACCTATCAAAATGGATGGACGGCGAAGATGTAAGTCACATACATCACGGTGGGCCTTATAGTTAGGGATCCATTGATAGTTCATTTTGCATACATTGTGTATCTCAAAATATCAACATGTGTTGCACGACTGAGCCCATATGACGAGATTTTCATATGATCAGAGTGGATAATATTTATGGTTCTACTCCAGATGGGCCTAAGTAAGAAACGTTCACTGAATTGGTGATTATTACTATCCATATTTGTAGCTTAATTTGAACCATTTAATAGATAAAATTTAATAGATCACGTTTGACTTAATAAATTATGGAAAAATATCATTGTTTGGATCATGCTGATTGCACGATTCAATCAAACACGAGAGCACACATGTGAGTGAAGGCTTATATTTGGTTAACGTGTATAATTAGGATGTGCGGGAGTGCTAGAGTCATATATACTTGATTCAATGTTTAATTAAACACTGGCGCCCCCTTCATTGACATGGACTGGTTAAGACTGAATTAAAGGATCCAATCACCCTCTCAACCACCAGTTGTAACAGCGATTAAGGAATTTATAAAAGGGTAGGGGTTAGTACTTCTTGATGGATTCTTTTTTCCTTGTGACTTAAGGACTTTTCTTTCAGCGTGATAGGTACTGTAGGCTAACAATAAAAACAAATCGAGAAAGAAGATAAAAGTTGAAAGTATTCTTCTATTCATGATTTTTACAATATTAGCACTCACGATCGGCTTGAGGGACGATGATCTGTTTGTTGCCCAATCAAAAACTGAGTTTCGTAGCGGAACGATTGGGATGCGTGGGATGGTCATTTGTTCGTTGGTCAATCGAAATAAGGCCTTATGGCGAGATGACTTATGGAGGACAGATCTTCGACAATCTATTCATTACTCAGTCGGAACCAAACTCCATGGCGAGATGGCTAGTGAGGTGACAACCTATTCGTGATCTCAGTGGGAATCAAGTACGTGGTGAGATAGTCGCGATTCGACCATTCATTTATCATCTAGTGTAGACCAATCTTCGTAGCGAGATGGCTGACAGAATTACCTATCATGTAGTACTATAAAAGCTTGCAACATTCCGTTCAAAACAAAACAATCTTCCTCGTGATCTAGCAGAATGCCATGGATGAAGAGTATAGGAATAAACTTAGGATTTAAAACTAGGGCCTCATACTTAGAGGAATAATAGGGGCTAAACTAAAATAAAATAAAACGATAAATGTCTATGGTGGACATACATGTTTGACAGATAAATAAAGTTAAGTTTAGTTGTAATTGTCCGTGGTCTCTAGCTCTTCATCAATTTGCTGCTTTTATATGCTTCTAGGGAGGATGGCCTTGTATAGTCTTTAACATTGTGAAGGATTTAGACAATTAGTTGTGCAAATCTCAATGATTCTCCGCGTCAGCGTAGCCTATTGTTTAGAACTACATGTACAAGAGAAAGACTCTCGCTTATTCAGATCGTATGTCAATTGGAGTTCACACATCACTAGTAGGAAAGTTACTGGAGACTTTACGTCACTTGAATTTAATGTTAAATAAAGAGATGCTTTGTTAGGATTTTGACATTTAATGTTAAGAGAGATACTTGCTTTAATAAGACTCTTGCTTTTGCATAGAATACCTTTGATAAAACTCTAGCTACTAGTGCTTACTCATATACATGTCTTTAACTTTTCATGAAGTTATCTACACCATGTATAAACAATATTCTCAGCATACAATTCAGATTTTCCATCATCTAGCGCATGGTGTGGTAACCCATTGGTCCACACACGTGTGCTAAAAACTGATGTAAATACCTTCTATATTCAAGCTTGGTCAACTGGTAGAAGTGTAATTTAAACAATCTAGTTTATGGGTTATAACCTACCTATTGTTTCTTCAACGATTTGGATGGTTGGATTTGAGCACAATATTAATTTATGTGTACTGCTTTGAGTGCATACATATACACAGATGCGAATGGATGTGGACGTTGTAGGAGCTTTCTGCCAGGAAGATAGGTGGAGCCCACCATGATAGTTTTGAGAAATCTATCCATCCATCCATTTTTTCTAGATCATGTCATGACACTACAACAAAAATGTGTAAAATCGACACTTTGGGTGCATCATGCATCGGCGCTATTTAAAAGCGGGCCCACGGATGTTTCTATATAAAAAAAAAAACAAAACGCGATTTCCATTTCGCTTCGAACTCTCTCTCTCTCTCTCTATCTCTCTCTCTCTCTCTCTCTCTCTCTCGACGTCTCACTCTCTCTCTCCCAATTCTCAACTTCTTCCTACCCCCCGAGTCTCTCTCTCTTGCACAAGCTGCCATTAATTTCAGGGCTTAGATGAAGATCTGAAATAGGTAAAGTCTAGATTTCATCAATTTCAACCTTAGTGATTTCCTAATTAGGGATTTACAATGTTGAAACCCTAATTAGAGATTTACTATGTTGAAACCCTAATTAGGGATTTACTATATCGAAACCCTAATTCAATGTTAAAACCCTAATTTGTTGTTGGCTTGTGTTAAACAGGATACTCATTGTATTTTTGGATTCCTGTTTTTTGTTTACTATTTTGAGTTTCTGTTATATTCTCTTAGCTTTTGGGCATAATATTCTCCATTCTGATTTCTTTCTCATGAAATCTACGTGAATTCTTCCTTCAAATTATCTCTGCAGATGATTTCTTGCTTCATTGCATCTCTACATAAAATTCATTATATGTAAAATCAAAAAGTAAAGAAGAAGAAGATATTTTGGTGTTCTGACATGTATTACATCCTGATTCATCTAGTCTGTATGTGGGATCCATGGTTCAGTGATCCAGATCGTTGATCTAATGTGCCCCACCATGGATAGGGATGCATCAAGAGTATTCCTGATCGGGGCAAACCCCTACCCTGTTTGTCTGGGCTGTGTGAAACTGAGATTGTGAATTAGTCAGCATGGCTCCTGGGACTGGGAGTAGCATTTGCAAGGAAGTCCTTGAATCTCAAGCTGCAGATCATGAGTTATCCATTGCAAGTGATGAATTGGAAAAATTGCAACTAACTAAGCCTACTATTGCTCCTAGCATTAAAGGAGGTGTAACTTCCACTAATGGGGTGAATGAGCTTCTTAAGTGCCCTGTCTTTACAAACTCAATGTACCCTCCCATACACCAGGTTGAACTCTGCTCCTTCTAACTTCATTCACAGTCCTTCTAACTTATGTAAGTCAAGAAGTTACTTCTTATTTAGTTTGGTTATTAAACTTACATAAGTATCTCTTAAGAAAAAGTAAGTTACTTCTTTTACTTCTACGAGGTTTGGTTCCTTGGTCAGGTTAGCCATCGATTCTTCTGCCAAGTTAACCAATAAATCCCCTGTTGCATTAGCCTCTGATACATTTATCAGATCAGCCAATGGATTTCTTATGTGGGGCCCAAGTGGTCACAATGACTGTTGGATTGGATGGCTCCACCATCGATTATAAATGGCCCAAGATGTACCCTTACTGGATGATTATGTCCATTGGAATACGGGACTGTAAAATGGAAATAATGAGCATTTTTTAGGACTTGAATGGCCTGTGATCATTGGTGAGCCCTTGGGCCCCATATAGGGATTTGCATCATGATAATAAGGCAAGAAGAATTCTCATTGCTCCTGTTTCTATTATTTCTATATTTTCTTTCTTTCTTGATTTTTGTAGGCATTTTTTTGGTTTTCTAATAAAGTTGCTTTCTTTTATGCACAACTCCAATAATAACTTTGTGCTCGAGCTGGACTTTTCGCCCTTCACTGATTCTCTTTTCCTCAGCCTACTTTGTCAAAATCCATTGGCAATGGTGTAGAGTTCCTAAATCAGCACATTTCTTTGAAAACGTTTCATGGCAGAGAGAGCTTGTGTTGTTTGTGTTGTTTTCTATGACATAAATACAAGGAATAGATTATAAATTGGTAAAATGGGAGCCTTCATATCAAGATTGACACTCTCTTTATTCATTTGCTAGCCTTTTTATTATGTTTTTTTTTTTCTTAACTCTCTCTTAGTATTGGAAAAAAATGCATAGGAGTTGATTGTTAAAACCTCAAAGAAATGTGATTTTGTGGGGAATCATATGCTTTTAGTTTGGTTCTACTCTCTCTCTCTCTCTAACTTCTTGAATTGCGGAAAAAGCAATGGATGATGATCTGTCTTGGTTGAAAGGTTTGAGCCATGAAACCAATGAATGATGTTCAGGAACCCATAAATAGTTGGTTATGGACACTGGTTCTGTTTTTTCATCTGTATTGGGCAGGAATAGTTGCTAATGTTTCAGAGGCTTGTAAGCAAGATCTTGACTTTATGTGTCCTAACATTGTAGTAATTCCGTGAATTTCTATATAGGAGATAAATTACAATTGTTATTTCTAGCTGACTCCAATTCTAACATGTTTCCAAGTTCAAATGATTGCATTTATTTCATAATCTTGGAATTAGTTTCTAATACAAGGTGACTGTCCAAACAGAGGACATGCAGTTGGCGCGGGCTGCATTTTTGCATTGGCACATGACTATCGGCTCATGGCCTATAATTATGGTTATATTTTCATGAATGAGGTAATGATTAAAATCACCAAGGGTGCATTTGGATGTGTAATTGAATTGAATTGCAATAACTATTGAATATGTTCTTTCATGACCAACTTGTAAATAAATTTTATTTTTTTAAAGTCACTGCAACTGCAATTTGGAGCCTAGTTATCAATACTTGCGAAGGTATATGCAATTCAGAAGTTAGAAAATAACTTAAGTTTAATTTTCATATCCGCTGAATTTCTTTGATGTGTTTGGCTGCTACTATTTATATTTCTTAGTTTAGACATTACCTGATTTTTAAAAAGTTATGTTTAATTTACATTTTTTTGGCCTAAAAATTTAAACATAAATTAAGACATTTCCTAAGTTTTTGTATCAGCTAAACAAAATTAATTCTTCATCAATAAATATTACAGGCCCTTTAGCATCCATTTCGAATGGTATACATACTCGTTGTGGAAACTAGAAAATCTTTGTTTGGAATTCAATTCACTTGTGCATCCAAAAGCAGCCTAAATCAGCTGAACTCAGTTAGGAAATAGACATGGATACTCTCATTTCTTATTTCCTTCTTTCTAATAACATTGTCGATGTAGGTTGATTTTGGGTTGCCATTGACACCAAGGAATGTGACTGTCCTCCAGCTTAACCTAAAATGAGGAAGACATTTTATACAAATGTTCCTGATGAATATATGCAAGCTGTTGAAGATCTGGTTGTCCCAAGGACTGAATTTGGTAATGCATCAGAGAAAAAGCATTACCATGTGAAGGTATTATTTTAGCCTCTGTGGCTACTTTGTTACTAGTTTCCATTGAATAGATGAAGTTGTAATGCTCAAAGTTTGGTTTTTTTTGTTATTTAATGTAGTTTGTTATTTAATGTAGGTGCTTGACAAACACGAAGTGACTCTTTCATGCAAATGTTCTACAACAGAAGATGGTGGAAAACTTGAGCTTCGTAAGGCAAGTATTACGCCTTCCTTAATATTCATAACTAGATGCTATTAGTAAAATGCATGTGCATTGCATTTAGGAAATAATTCAAAGCATGCAAAAGAACAATAAAATCATGGATCACTCCATGATTTATATGATCGAGGTTAATCTATGTATGTTGATTGCTCTCTGGGGACCAAAATGTGTCCAGAAATGAATCCATCCACACATGAGTGAACCATTGTTCTGTCCATTGGATGGTTTACATGTCAAAAATCCAGCTCATTCATCAGGTAGTGTACACTTTGCACATGCCCTGGGCCAAAAACTGATGTTGGTATGCTAATCAAGGAAAATTATGCTTCTATGAGAAAAATCCTAGTACACTGCACATATACTCAAGCCAAAGATCATGTTGCTCCTTTGTGATAAATGGGTTGGAAATCTTAGAATCGGATTTTTGTGAAGGTTTTACCATTACAACTGAAATGCAAGTAAGATTCTCACGTGCTTGTGTAATTAGTGAATGTAGGGGTGTCTGCAATTAGCATGAAACCGAATTTCTAAATGAAACAAATCTTTTCCATAAAGAGTAATTAGATATAAAATTTTGGATTCTTAGGTTGATATTCAGTCTGGTACATGTTACAGGTTGAACTAATCACAAAGCGGCATTTCATCGCAGATACATTATGCCTCAATACGGATTTCCGCCTGAAGCTGATGTTGTTTACTAGGGGGGCTTAACTGGCCTCCAGGAAATGATTATATTGGAAACAGGTTCTCGGTTGGTGCAGTTTGGCACAACAAATTTAAGGTTTTCAAAGGTAAAATGTTTCCAAAAATTGTTTGTTGGAGAAAAAAATTCTCAAATTTTTGGTGATTAGCTGTCGCCATCTGGAACAATGTCATATACTTCTGAAATTTGACCTTTGCTATTATGTTTTTTGACCAATTCAGGCAGTAGCAATGGGCTTCCAACTCATGGCAACAAGCTTTAATCTTCCAGGCTCTAGAGCTTTATATCTATTTGTTGGTGGGATGCTACTGTGAGTAATAACACCCTAGCCTGGAGATTTGATGATCTTGAAGATGAACACAGAACTAGAATAAGCTTGTAAATATTTAGAAACTGACACCAAATCTTTAAATCTAGCGTACATTTGGAAAAGGCTATTCATACCATTTTTATGGAAGAACCAAATTTCTCTTTCTTAATGGCAAAATACCTTAGAAGGGTGGGAGTTCTTTATTGGGGGCACTTTCCAGGGATCCCAAACAAGGAAGTTTCATGTTGGTGACAAACAGGGAACTCGACATCTAAAATGATATTTAAAATCCTACCAAAGTATAATTTACTAAAATACCTTTAAAATAGTAAGGCCTTGTTTGGTAGAAACCTAAAAATGAGCTCATCTCATGTTAGTCAATTGTAATTTTCTATTAGAGATCTCAATCTCTAATGTATTAGGGATCATGATCTCCAATACACGCTTACTGTTAAAGAAATGAGATGAATTCATTTTTAGGCATCTACCAAACAGGGCCTAATATATAACCATTATAGTTCAGCAATGCTCAAGTGCCCTTAAAACACATGTAAGTCATAATGCTCCTAGTTGCATTTAGACATTTAATTTTAAACAGTCCAGTCTATTGATCTAGACTTTCATTAGATCCAAAGTGCATTTCACATATCATGGGCTACCATGCAAACATCACATGACAATGTTAAACATCTTCAGTAGCCTTCAATATGGATGGTAAATATTGATTACACAAAAGCACTTAAGAGTAAGGTCCAGTGTGAAATGATCTTAGCATTTTTGTCATTTGCCGATTACTTCCGGCCAAAGTTTTTTCTTTTAGAAAACGTGAGGAATTTTGTTTCTTTTAACAAAGGGCAGACATTGCCAAAATTTAAATATATCAAGTTTACAACTGGTGTATATATATGCACTTATTATTTTTCTAAATGATTATAAAAGAGCACGTTTCCTCACCCCAACAATGCATACTTAAAGCATGATTGCTTACACCATCCTGTATCCTTGTAATGCTTTTATCAATGGGTTTTGGCTCTTGAACAACATCACCACTTAATTGCATAAAATAGGTTGTTGAATGTATTTCTTTGCCAAAGATGAGTCAGTTACCACACCAGTCTAGTCTTTTCCTTAATAACACCCATATTCTACTGAAAATTCTTCATTTCAGGAGCTAAAATTATAGCATATAAGAGTGTGGTTCTTGGCTGTTTGTTATAACATTAGATTCCCAGCTTTTGCTAGGAGTTGTCAGGGAAACTACCTTGCAGTTTGGTCCTCATGGAGGATGCAGCCAGCAAGGAGAGGAAACTTGAGGAGATGAAGAGAGATCAAGTGATCTCTGGAGCTCTTAATTCAGTTGCCCTAGTCAGAGCAGAGGTTGATAAGCTCTCATAAAATGTGACTTCTAAAATTCTAGAATGAGCTAGATTTATCTAAGCCATTGGATGGACGGTCCTGTCATGGGCTCGTGGGGCCCACCATGATGTATATGGTTTATCCAATCCATTCATTCATTTTAGAATCTAATTATATGCGTGATATAAAAAAAAGAGGCAGATCGAAGGACCACGTAGATCACACAAATATAAATGGTGGTGACTTAATATCGACTATTTCCAACGGTGTGGTCCACTTGACCCTTCGATCTTCCTCCTTTTTTGGGCTCATGCCTTAAAATGGGCTGTACAAATGGATAGACGGCTTAGATAAAACACGCATGTTGCGGCAGGCCCATGGAGACTCTTAGGGTACAGTAAAAGTTGAGTAGGCTTAGCTACGGATTAAAATCGTAGCAAAATAGCTACGGTTTATATCTGTAGCAAATCACTCTTATAGTCCGTAGCCTTTGGCCATTTTTTTGGTAGTGTCTACCAACAACATGCCAATTGCATTGTAGTTGAGATCATAGTTAATTTTCTTCAAGTTGTGGTTGCCTTTCCCTTTCTTGCATATCGTGTACCTTTTCAAGCGTCTAGCTGTCATCAGTGGGTTATAAAGCTTTGTGACTTTGCATCTACTGATATAGGTATTCAGTCAGAGCTCAACAAGGGGCTTATCATTCCCTAATCGATTTAAAGGTTTTGATCTATGCTTATACTTGAGTTGCTGTGGTTGAATATAATGCAGATACTTCTTTCATGTGAATTGGAGTCTAGAGGAATTATCTGCTCCTCAACCAAATATGTGATGGCTTGATCTAGTTTTGTTTTTCACATGGGCATTTTTCATGAAATTTTTGTGAGGCTTTCTTCATGTTAACTAAATGCAAGAGGTTAATATTCAGATATGATCTTTTGGGAATCTAAAATCATTAGCTACTATCAGATTTATTCGAAGTTGTTGATCGAAGAGTAAAGCTAGTTGCGAGTGAGTTGTCAGATGAGCAGTCCATACAGCCACCAGGTATGCATCCCAATGCATTTAATGGTTTTCTATTTAACAATGTGTTTTGTTTGTACCTGGAGGGGGAACACCTTTGTTTTGAGCATTTATACATAATTTTTTTTTATATGGTTGTCTGCTACTTAACTTTTCTCTGTTTTCTTCTAGCAACAAATAATCTTCCAATGATAAAGAAACTCAAGCCAAGAGGGAGAAATCAAAGGAGAAGGTATTTAAATGCCTATCTTTCATTTTATTTATTTTTTTATGGCAGAATACTTAAAATGTGTTTGTTGCCCAACAGTAACAATTATGTTATTTATATAAAAAATTCTCAAACTTGATTGTTTTTATAAGGTCAATTGACACTCTCCACTGCTGAACCTCCTAATCCTACAACAAGTGTGACATTTGATAAAGATAAAGATGCCCCATCTGAAAATGCTGCTACCGTGTCCAGTAATTTTATAGACTAGAAAAGTACAGATGTTTTTTAACGAGTTGTGGAAATTGAAGCCATTGCCTGAAGAAATGAAGTGTCATTATTAGTCATCAGATTTGACGCCACTAGTGCTAGGAGTATACCATATAGAGGATTTGTTATTTATTTATTTGTATTCAAGACCATTTTCAATTTATTGTAATAAATATTATATTTTTTTTATTGTGTAATAATATAAATTTTATTTAATGTTAGTTTTAATTGTATTAGATCATTTTTATGTTTCAAATATTAAAAAAATACAGGTTTCAATTGAATTATATATAATAATAATAAATTACTGGCGGCCTTTTCAAATCTATACAAAGACTTCACCGGCGTTTGTATTGATTTTTGTTGGCACTTAGAGTTTTATAGCTCTTCTTTACTTTTGCCGGCGCTTTTATTAGAAAAATCGCAGCTAGCAAAAGCGCCGCTAAAAGCAGAGTGAGCACCGCAAAAACTATACTAATACCGGCGCTGCTAAAATTGACTTAGCGCCCGTATAACTTTTACCGACATACCCCTCGAGCGGCGCTTCTCTTGCATTGGTAAAAGTACTACCGGCGGTTTTGACCGCCGGTAACACCAGCTCGAAAATAAGGCAGATCAAATCTCTCCCGAAAATAAGACAGTAAAAAGTTGGTAGAAAATTGCCTGCCGTTGAAATCTCTCTAGGTATGTGTATATGACATCCATGCGATTTTATCTATCGGAATGAACTGGAGGAAGAAAAGTAATGTTTCAACCGTTGGACGTTAAATGCTCACTATTCCCACTGTTTCCTGCAGGCGGCTCACTTTCTGTTTTTTTTTTTTCTTGCACGCACGCGTACTCACGGGCGCGGAGTAGCTACTGACAAGTTTGAGTAGCGAGGCTAGCTCATGAAGTGACGTCACTAAGTTTTATGGACCCATCATGATGTATGTTTTGCATCTACACCGTCCATCTATTTGGAAAGATCATATTATTTCATGATCTAAAGAATGAATAGGATTCAAACCTCGAGTGGACCCCAGCAATAGTGGGGAGAGTGACGCCCACCATTAAAAAGTTATAGGGGCCACAAAAGTTTTCGATCAAGCTTATATTTGTGTTTTTCCTTCTTTTATGTATGTGTTAACACATGAACAGGTTGGATCTCAACATCATAGTGGGCCTTCGGAAGGTTTCAATGGTGGATGTCACTCTGCCACTGTTTTCTGTGGTGGGGTCCACTCGAGGTTTGGATCTTGCTCATTCTTTGGATCATGAAATAATATGATCTTTCAAAATGGATGGACGGTGTGGATACAATACATACAAATGGTAGGGCCCACCTAACTTGGTGACGTCACTTCAATAGCGAGCCTAGCTGCTCGGCTTGTCAGTAGCTAATCCGCGTCCCATCCTCACACCGTAGTGGGATTTCACCACCATGCGGCACACTTTAGTATTGGATCCGCCTCGGTTTTGGCCCCATGATCTGGCAAAACGGATGTACAGAATGGATTTTTCAGAAAAGACACATTGCCATGACCCCACTTAGCTTTCTGTCTCAGTACCTCAACGGAAGCGGATTGGCTGGTGTACCTCACATATATTGCTGTTGTATTGGCGTCAACAAGTTATGTAAATCTTTCCACGAGGTATATGTTATATCCAAACTGTTCATCCATTTGGTGAGCTCATCTTAAGGCTTGAGACGAAAAATAAGATAAATCTAATTATCAAGTAAACCACGTTGAAAAATGTAATGAGAGATTGAACATCTACCATTGAAACCTTTTTGGGGTCAAAGGAGTTTTGGATAAATATAAAATTTATTTTTTCCTCTTCGTTCAGGTTTTTATGGCCTTATGAACTGATTGGATGGAAAATAAGAGTTATGAATTTTTTAATGGTGAAAATCATTATGTCGGCTGTTATTTGTGGTGTGGTCCAGATGATTTGGGATATAATTCATTTTTTAGATAATACTATAAAATGATCTTTAAAAATATATGAATAGTATAGATATAATAAATACATCTCGTTTAAAATTATATAAATAGTATAGATATAATAAATACATCACCGTGGGCTATGTAACTTTGATTTCCTTTCAACCGATCGCACAACTCGGAGCTCGAGGAGCTTCAGTTCTCGTCTTTCGGACGCGGATTGCGTCCTACCCCCACCCGTCTCCAGTCACGAACGGACAGTTATGTGGGCGGGCCTACTGTACTTTATCTGTTTATCTACGCGGTTCATCCCTTCTTCTTTTAATGTATGTAGTAAAAAAATGAGGAAGATCCAACGCTAAAATGGCCACGCCAAACAGTAAACTTGGCTGCATTAAATGCACAAGCATGAAATGTAACTTGGATTAAATGCATAAATTCATCTGTGATGTGGCCCATTCGACCGTTGGATCTGCCTTATTTTTACTTACATACCTTAAAATGGTCTTAGAGAAAAGATGGACGGCGTAGATAAAAAGATAAATCACAGTGGGCCCGCCCACAGAACTGCCCGTTCGTGGCTGGAGACGGGCGGGGTAGGATGCAATCCGCGTCCTCGTCTTTGCACGAAGCGGAAGCTACGTAGGCCCACCGAGATGCCCGTTAGAAATCGACTCCGTCCATCGGTTTCTCGAGCTGACACGAAAACACCCGTGGACCACGTCACTGGAAACAGCAGGGATTAAATGCCCACCATTGGAAACTTTGTGGGGACCACAGAAGTACTTGATCAGGACGATATTTGTACTTACAATTCATCCAGTGGTAATAACCTTATGAACGGTTTAGATGACATATAAACATCATCGTAGCCTCCGGGAAGGTTTCAACGGTTGGTGTTTCTATTATCACTGTTTTCTGTCGTGTGGCCCCCCTAAGTATTAGATCTTCATAATATTTATATTAATGTCCTATTACGAGCTTTCGAAACTGATGAAGGGAGTGGATTTGTCAGGGGATGTTGGCGTGGGGCACAGGCAATTGGTGTACCAGATAAACCATATGGGATGAAATACAGTGGAGCCGGAAGACCCGGTTTCAGAAACTGATTGGCTGGGATACCGCACATCACCGACCTGCCTGGTGTGGGCACGTGTCGTGCGAAGACGGGACGCAGATTAGGCACCACCCCCGCCTGTTCCGAGCTCGGGACAGGCGGAGGCTCCGATGGCCACTAAGGGTCCAACGTGATTTATAAATTTTATCCACACCGTCCATGACTTTTTAAATATCATTTTAGATCATGAAACTAAAAATAAAGAAGATAAAAGACTCAAATGGATCACAAAGTGGGGATTAAATTTGTTGATGCAATTATCTGGTTCGTCCTCCTGGACCCTTGTATGCCTGCACAGAAAGAAAACAAAGGAGACCCTGGCTCGAGCAGGGGACCCTCCGATGCCAAAGTCAGGCCTGGACTCGGGGTCTCAAAATATTGAAAGATTTTTAGGAGGAATTTGTTTCGTACCTCTCAAGGTGAGGGCCCCCCCTTCTTTTATAGCTGCTGGGGCATTTAATCGTACGAGGATTCTCTTCCTGGTATTGTGCGCGGGATCTTCTCCTGGGATCACGGAAACAGGATCGTGTCCGTCTCGTGCCTTCATCCGATCCCGTGAGCTTCAGGATCGGGAATCTTATCCCAAGACATCCGGAGTGCGGCTTCATCTTGTGACGGTCGATCCGATAAAGAGGTCCGCCCGAAGCATGCCCGAGACACTGACGACTCGTCAGGGCCGACTCAACCTTTGCCTCGGTCTAGCGAATAATTCCTCGGATTTGACACATCCTTTGGTGACCCGAGGCATTAAGTCCAAGTCTGCGGACTTGTATTTTTTGTCCCCAACAGATAGGTTATTGCTCTTTGTGTTTTCATATGACACTGAGGAGTAGCGAGTGCTGAGTCGGTTCATAACTTAGTCCGAGACGAGAAGTAGTCGTTAAGCGCATTCATTGAGACCTTTGATGGGGGACGGTTCAGCTTCTGACATCGTATGCGCCGTTAGCCATCAAATCGCAGGTCCCGCCAATGAGGATTGGACACGTAGTAAAGCTATTATTGTTGCTAGTCGGCGTGCGCCACGTGTCGAGTGGGGGAACCGATGCAGGCGTCGAATCATTTCCCCATTAATGTCTCCGCCGTAGGGCGACCTTATAAAACGTCAGGGGTCCCGCACTTTGAACTTTTACTGCTCTTGCCATTCTCGCTCTGCGTTTTCCCTGGGATTTGCGTAGCCTTTCATCTCCTTCCTTTCTTCTCTCTTTACCGTCGGTGCTTCTTTCCGCCATTGTTCCTTTCTCTCCGGTGAGTTTCTCCTTCCTCTTTATTAGATAATAATAATGGCGGATAGGAGTTCTCAAAGCCCCCAGGGGGGAGTTTTCGGAGACGAAGGCGAAGCGCAACGTTTTTGGAACGTTGCGGAATCGCCTTCTTTACTAACGAAGATAGCAGTGGATGCCAACGCTGCTTGTATGCCTGAGAGAGTCACCGACGATCAGGCGGAGCGCCCTGCTTCCGTCGTTCCTTCCCGTGGCGGGTCATCCTTATTAACCCGCCCGGGGAGGCCCAACTTACCAAGGGACATGGAGGAAGATGAAGAGGAAGAAGATGAAATTTTAATCGCCGGAGGAACCCCTGACCCAGTTCCTGCTGATGAATCGGCGCAGGCCGAGTCTGAAGGGGAAGAATCGGGGGAAGATTTAAGCGGTCCGGTTCCTTCAGTCTGAGACGGACTTGGACAGAATCCGAGTCGGGTATCATATCCCCGAGTCGGTCATCACGTATCTTCCTCGCCCGAATGACCTGCCGGATCACCCTCCCGCTGGGGCAGTCGCAATTTACCAAGTATCGATGCAATGCGGCTTGCGTCTGCCCCTTCAGGCCATCGTCCGGGGAGTTTTATCTCGCATACAGATTGCCCCGGGGCAGATAGTCCCAAATGGGTGGAGGAACTTACTCGGATGTGCGGTGTTGTGGGCTGAGATGGAACAGCCACCGCTCACAGTCGACGAGTTTCTCCACCTGTACCAAGTGCGGGTAAATCCGAACTACCCTGGCTTCTACGTCTTTGCTGCTTGGCGAGGCGGAGGCGGTTCCCTGATAACCGACCCTCCCACTTCCAACAAACATTGGAAAGAGCGTTGGTTCTGGGCATGTGGTCGATGGGAGACGGACGAGTCCGGGTCTTGCGAGGCTCGTGTCCCTCGGACATTTCAGAGAGCAGGTGACTTGGGTCTTCTCTCCCTCGCCCTTTTTCATTTTTTTTTTTTTTTTTTTTTTTTTGTCTGACGGACTTGTGTTTGGCAGATATTCCGAAGAAGCGGCCGAAGCTTGGCTCCAGTGCCTCGGCTCGGATTAAGGAGTTGAGGGCATTGAATCCGAGAGATAGGTCTTGGAAGGTGCTTCTACAACCGGAGCGCCTTCATCTTGCAGGTCTGGACTCGGAAGTTACAGGTAATTGAGAATGAGTTTTCTGGGTCTTCCGAATTTCCCCCGACCTGATTCGCCATAACTTATTCCTTTATTTATTTATTTATTTATTTATTTATTTTAAACAGACCTGCCCGAAGCTCGTCCCAACCTCAGGATTATCCTCGAACCGGAGATGACTGGAGCTCGTCCTGCCCTCAGGCCAGTCACGAAGTTGAAGGCTCCTCCGCGGTCAGTTCTTCTTTCGGAGCCTCGGCCGCCGAAGAGGCAAAGGGTGCTGCGGAAGGAGAAAGAGCCAGCGAGCTCTTCTGCCCCTTCCGTCGTGGTGATTCCCGACCCGGACGAAAGGGCGGAGGAGACGGCGATTGCTGCTTCGGACCCTCAGACGGCACCTGACTCGGCACGCGTTGAGACGGATATTCCGAGTCGGGAGGAGGAGGCCCGGGCCGCGTCCTCCAGGGGGGAAGGAGAGGCCAGGACCGCGCCCTCCCGAGGGGAGGAGACGAACCAGGAGGGGCCGTCGGTCCTGCAGCAAGTGGTGTCGGGGATGGTTCCTTGGGCCCTAGCCCACAGGTGTGAGAGAGAGTTCGTGAAACTCTACAACGCCCCGTCGTCGCAGACCGTCAGCCACGCTGCTCGGATGCTTTTTGAACTTGCTCCTTGCTTAATCAAGGCCAGCAAGGAGCTATCCTCAACTCATCGGCTGCAGGCTCTTCTATCTGAGGCCGAGATCCGGGTCGGCGTCCTGACAGGCGAGGCGTCCCTTGCTCGGAAAGCTGCCGAAGACGCGAGGGCAGAGGCGGTTTCTTCCAGAAGGGCCCTGGACGAAGCGAAGGCAGAGGTCGCTCAGGCACTGGTTCGACTCTCCAAAGCCGAAGAGGAGAATCAGCGAGTTCTGGCAGTCCATGCTTCGTGCGCGGATGACTTAGCTCGGGCTAAGCTTGAGGCGGCGGAGCGCATTCAACAGGCCGAGGAGAAGACTCGGGAGGCCGAGACGGCTAGGGACCAAGCCGTCCAAGCATTCCTTGAGTCGGCCGAGTTTGAGGACGAGAGGGATCGCCTGTTCCAGAGCGGATATCTGGAATGCGTCAAGGATATAAAGAAGTCTTTTCCTGACCTTGACCTTTCAGAAATCGAGGGTGGCCTCAGAGTCCGAGAATCCGGACGCCGCCGCTGAAGGCACAACTGCCGGGGACGGGGCCGACGCATGAAGACTTTGGTTTTTTATATGTATATATTTTTTTTGCTCCGATGTATTCGGTTGCTTTTGTACTTACACATATTCGGACGAATGAAAAAGAAAAGAATGTCTTTATTCATTTGACTCGGCTTTACTCTTCCTCAGGGTCTTTTACTCTTCCTCAGGGTCTTTAAACATCAAATAGCAAGCTAAGGATAGTAGACCTTGAGGTGTTCAGCGTTCCATGGATGAGGCAATGACTGTCCGTTTAGGTCTTCTAGCCGATATGTTCCTGGTCTAATGGTGCCCGAGACGATATAGGGTCCTTCCCAATTGGGTCCCAGTGTACCCGACCCAAACTCCTTAGTGTTGGAAAACGCTTTCCGAAGAACCATATCTCCCCTTCGGAATCTTCTAATCTTAACTCGGGTATTGTAGAACCGAGTCACTTGTCGTTGTCGAGCCTCCGTGCGCAGCCTCGCCCTTTCCCTTTGTTCGTCCAGAAGGTCGAGTCCGAGTGTAAGGAGTTCTTCATTCTCTTCTGCATTGAATAAGGTGATTCGAGCCGAAGGTAATCCGATTTCGACGGGAGTGACTGCTTCCGAGCCGTAAGAGAGTGAAAACGGAGTTTCTCCTGTGGCCGTTCGGGTTGTAGTTCGGTAAGCCCAAAGAATTTTCGGGAGCTCTTCGGCCCATGCTCCTTTGGCCCGGCCAAGCTTGGTCCGAAGATGTTGCTTGATAATCTTGTTAACTGCCTCGACTTGTCCGTTGGTTTGAGGGTGATGCGGTGATGAATAAATATTCCTGATCCCGAGGTTCTTGCACATCTCACGAAAGCTCCTATTATCAAATTGCCTTCCATTGTCTGTGACAATGGTACGGTACTCCGAATCGGCAGATAATGTTTTTCCATACAAACTCGGTGATCTTCGGCTCGGTTATTTTAGCTAATGGTTCTGCCTCGGCCCACTTCGTAAAATAGTCCACTGCTACCACAACAAACTTGGTCTGCCCTTTTCCCATAGGGAGCGGTCCTATGAGGTCGATGCCCCATTGTGCGAAAGGCCAGGGACCAGTCATCGGCGTCAGTGCCTCGGGTGCTTGCCTCGGAATTGCCGCAAACCGTTGGCATCTGTCGCATTTTTGAACGAGCTCACGAGCGTCGTGTTGGATAGTGGGCCAGTAGTATCCCTGTCGTAAGACCTTGTAGGCGAGGGATCGCCCTCCAGAGTAGTTTCCGCAGATTCCTTCATGAATTTCCCGTAACACATAGTTTGCCTCGCTGGGTTTGAGGCACCGCAGCAACGGGGCGTAGTATCCTTTCTTATAAAGGGTCCCGTTGAGTATGGTGTAACGGGAAGCTCGGATCTTAATTCGTCGGGCCTCGGTGCGATCCTCTGGCAACTTTCCTTCGTCAAGGAATTGGCGGATTGGATCAATCCAGGATGGTTCCGAGTCGATTGTATTGACGACCTCGCTAATTGGCTCGTCTATACTTGGTTTATCGACGTATTCGACAGGGACGGACCTGGGTATATCGTCTTCTTCGGCCGAGGCGAGCTTTGCTAGCAAATCGGCTTTGCTGTTTTCCGTACGAGGTATCCGAGTTACACGGCAGAATTGAAATCTGTTGATAAGTTCTTTCGCTTTCTCCATGTAAGCCCTTAGCCGGTCTTTCCGTGTCTGGTATACACCTAAGCTGAAAACGCTTAGGTGCGTGACCTCCATGCTAGCGGCGAGTCGGAGGCCGAGTAGCAACGCTTCATATTCCGCCGTATTGTTCGACGCTTGAAATCCAAGTCGTAAGGCATACTGTATATAGGTGTGATCGGGGGTTTCCAGCACCACCCCAGCCCCACTGGCCTTCGAGTTGGAAGAACCGTCGACATACAGATTCCATGGAATAGGGCAAGGGGAAGCGGTTGAGGTCGGAGCGGCACCGTCCTTCGGTGTATCATTTGCTGAAAGTTCGGCTGAAGACGTTCCCTCGGCGATAAAATCAGCTACGGCTTGCCCTTTGATTGCTGCCTTTGGTCGGTACTTACTTCGCCTTACTCTCCCCCTCCTTTTTTTTGTTTTTGCAGATCTGCCCGAAGCGGAAGGTCGGTCATTACAATGATGGTGTGGGCATGGAAATACGGCCTAAGCCGCCGAGAGGAAGTTATTAAAGCCAAGGCCACTTTTTCCAAGCTTGGGTATCTCGTTTCTGCCGGCAATAACGCTTTGCTGACGTAATAAACCGGCAGTTGCTTTCCTTCAGATTCTCGTATCAAAGCCGAGCTAACCGCTGCCTCGGACACGGCTAGGTAGAGGAGCAACGACTCCCCTGGTTCGGGTTTTGATAAGAGAGGTGCAGAACCGAGATATGATTTTAATTGCTGGAATGCTGCTTCACACTCTTCCGTCCAACCCATCTCTTGTCTTCCTTTCAATTGTTTGAAGAAAGGGAGACATTTATCCGTAGCTCTGGACAGGAATCGATTAAGTGCTGCGACTCGTCCGGTCAATCTTTGGACGTCCTTAATGGTTTTGGGGGATTCCATATCAATCAGAGCCTTTATCTTCTCAGGGTTTGCCTCTATCCCTCGTTGACTGACCAAGAAACCGAGGAATTTTCCGGAGCCTACTCCAAAAGCACATTTACTTGGATTTAGCTTCATCCGGAACTTCCGCAGGATTAGAAACATTTCTTCCAAATCATTCACATGATCCGCTGCATGTATGCTCTTGACAAGCATGTCGTCGATGTATACTTCCATGGTTCGGCCTATAAGTCGAGCAAAGATTTTGTTAACTAACCTTTGATAAGTTGCACCGGCATTCTTCAGACCAAATGGCATCACTCGGTAACAATAAAGGCCTTTGTTGGTGACAAAGGTAGTTTTTGATTTATCTGTTTGATGCATTACAATTTGATTATATCCCGAATAAGCATCCATGAAGCTAAGGAGCTCATGTCCGGCTGTACTATCTACTAGCTGGTCTATCCTCGGAAGCGGAAAGCTATCTTTGGGGCAGGCTTTATTCAAGTCGTATAATCAATACAGACTCGCCACTTCCCGTTGGACTTCTTTACAAGCACGACATTCGCGACCCACTCTGGATAGTGTATTTCTTCTATGAAACTAGCTTGGAGTAGTTTGCTGACTTCTTTCTCGATGATGGCGTATCGTTCAGGGCCGAGCGGTCGTCGCTTCTGTCGGATCGGTCGATATGACGGATCGACGTTAAGTCGGTGAGTCACCACGGAGGGGTCGATCCCTTGCATATCTTCATGATTCCAAGCGAATACGTCGGCGTACTTTCGGAGCAGGGCGATCAGCTTTTCTCTCAAAGGGGACTGCAGAGATGAGCCAATTTGCACTGTCTTGGATCCATCTGTTTCGACTAAGGCGATTGAGACAAGATCTTCGACCGGCTGTCCTCGTTCATAATTCTCGCCCCGAGGGTCCAACGATTCGATTGTTAATATGTTGGTCGGATTCTTGTCGGCGGCTCCTTTTACAGCTATCATGTAACATCGCCTCGCGTCTTGCTGGTCTCCTTTAACAATTCCGACTCCTGACTCGGTCGGGAATTTCATTGTAAGATGGTATGTGGATACCACGGCCTGGAGGAGACTCAATGAAGGTCGGCCGAGTATCGCGTTGTATACCGAGGGTTGATCGACGACCAGGAAGTCAATCATCATCGTGGTCTGATGTGGGGTAGTGCCAGCAGTGAGTGGTAATGAGACAGTCCCCTCGGGCAATACTTGTCCTCCGGAAAAACCGATCAATGGGGTCCGAACCGGGCGTAACGCGGATCGTTCGATCCCCATTTTGTCGAACGCTTGAGTAAATAACACGTCTGCAGATGACCCCGTATCGACGAGTATCCGAAACACTTTTCGGTTAGCGATCGCCAAGGAGACGATCAGCGCATCATCGTGGGGGTGATGGATACCTCGGGCGTCTTCTTCAGTGAACGATATGCAATACCTTTCTCTTTTCTTTTCCTTTGATGGCCGATCTATAATCATGAGCTCGGACTGAGGCTGACTGAGTTTTCGTGCGTGATTCCTTCGCGCGTTGTTTGAGTCGCCCCCACATTGTGGACCGCCGATAATCGTCCGGATTTCTTCCATAGGCTGACTCTCGGTCGGGCGCGCCTCGGATGACCCTTCTTTTACTATATGTTCTCTGAGTCTGCCGTATTTTATGAGTCGTTCGTTTTCTTCTTTTTAAGTGACGGCAATCACTTGTGTTATGCCCGTGATCGCGGTGATAATGGCTATTTATCCTTATCCCGCCGATTAGGATTACTCCTGAGCTTGGGCCACCTAACAAAGCCTTCGTTTTTTATTTCCAGCACCTCTTCCCGAGTCTTATTCAGGGGAGTGTATATGGCAGTTTTCCTGACCTTCGCTCGTCACGCGCTTGATCCTCTTTGCTTTTCCTTCCCCCAGTCGGCTTCCCTTTTGGCCGACTCTTTGGCCGAGGTTTTAGTTTCACGCAGATTCGCGCTTCCTCGGCGTTGGCATATTTATCGGACCGTGCCATAAACTCGCCAGAGTATCGGGCGGAGTTTTGTCTAGAGATGCCAGGAATGGCTTATCCCTAACTCCTTGCATGAGTGCATTGAGGGCCGTTTCTTCCGAATGTTTCCGAACTTGAAGGGATTCGAAATTAAAACGCTTGATGTAATCTTTCAATAGCTCTCCCTGCTTCTGGACTAGGTTATTCAGATGTGCAGGGGGCTTTAATTTTTTCTTTCCGCCGATGAAGTTGGTGAGGAAGGCGTCGCTCAGCTCAACGAATGAACTGATGGACTTTGGCTTCAGCTGTTTGAACCACAGTCGAGCTACATCAGTCAATGTAAGAGAAAAGGCCCGACACATTACTGCATCCGAGGCATCATGGAGTTCCATATAGGTTCTGAAGCACTCAATATGCTCGGTCGGGTCAGTCTTGCCGGTGAAAGGAGCGATTTGAGGTAATCGAAACCTCTCGGGCAATCGGGCTTTCAATACCGAGTCCACAAAGGGGGATGCTTTCGCTTCGGACCCGGTTGAATATACATTCCGGCCGTGCTTTATGTCCGCCATCTCTTTTGCCATCTCTTCCCGCACTTCTTTTTTGAAATTTTGAATGTCGGCTTTCCAAGGTTCGCTGCTTTCTGCCGTGCCTTCCATGGAAGGGCGATTGCGCCTTCTTCGCTCTATTTCGTGCCGAAGGTCAGTCGGGGGGAGGGAGGCGTTGGCTGACTGCGCTGGAGATGGTTCTGGTCCGCCTTGGGGTTGGCTCGGCCGGAAAGACTGCGGCGCGGAAGATTGGGGATCAACCGCCGCCGTCGGTACGTGCGCTGTCTCCCCTTGAGGATGCGGGAGTGGCTGCATTTGCTGCTGATACATTCGTTCCAGCATCTGCTTCATCGTATTCATATCGGAACGGATTTCTTGAACCTCCTTGTCCAACCGCCCATCGTCGCGACCCCGCTGATTGTTGCTTGTTCCGGTCGCCCCTCGTCGGCGGTTGTTAGGTGCGTTCTGGGCTGGGGGAACGGCGATTGGACCGGGTGGCCCTGTAATCGCGTTCTCATTCAAATCTTCTTCTGGGACCGTCCTTCTAGTCATCACCATTGGACTCAGTATAGAGGTACGGGATGGCTTTTTGCACGTTCCCACAGACGGCGCCAAACTGTTGATGCAATTATCTGGTTCGTCCTCCTGGACCCTTGTATGCCTGCACAGAAAGAAAACAAAGGAGACCCTGGCTCGAGCAGGGGACCCTCCGATGCCAAAGTCAGGCCTGGACTCGGGGTCTCAAAATATTGAAAGATTTTTAGGAGGAATTTGTTTCGTACCTCTCAAGGTGAGGGCCCCCCCTTCTTTTATAGCTGCTGGGGCATTTAATCGTACGAGGATTCTCTTCCCGGTATTGTGCGCGGGATCTTCTCCTGGGATCACGGAAACAGGATCGTGTCCGTCTCGTGCCTTCATCCGATCCCGTGAGCTTCGGGATCGGGAATCTTATCCCAAGACATCCGGAGTGCGGCTTCATCTTGTGACGGTCGATCCGATAAAGAGGTCCGCCCGAAGCATGCCCGAGACACTGACGACTCGTCAGGGCCGACTCAACCTTTGCCTCGGTCTAGCGAATAATTCCTCGGATTTGACACATCCTTTGGTGACCCGAGGTATTAAGTCCGAGTCTGCGGACTTGTATGTTTTGTCCCCAACAAAATTCTCAACGTTGAAAAATTCTTGAGGGCCACAGGAGTTTTGGATAAAGAAGATATTTGTTTTTCCACTTCATCCAGTTTTATATGACCATATAAACAGGTTTGATGGCAATTAAACAACACGGTCGACCATACAAAAGTTTCAATGGTGACCATCCTTAGCACCGCTACTTCACGGGGTATGGTCCACTTGAGACTTAGATCTACCTTATTTTTGGTCCCATATTCTAAAATGATATGAAAAACTTTAACGGTGGGGATAAAATTAATACATCACGGTGGCCCATCAGTAGCTCTTGAGCCTCCGCCTGTTCCGAGTTACCTAATCCGCGCGCGCGAAGACGAGCTCTACGCTCCTCGAGCTCCGCGTTGTGCGAACGGTTCGAAGGAGATCAAAGTTACACGGCCCCACAATTATGTATTTATTATATCAATATAGGCCCTAAAATTATTTATTTATTATATCCATACTATTCATTAGTTTGGAGAGATCATTCTAGAGCATTAAGTCAAAAATGAGACGTATCCAAAACTCAACTGGACCACACAAAAAATATCGTAGGACAATGATTATAACCGTTAAAACATTCTTGGGGTCCACCAAAACGTTTATTTTCCATCCAATCTGATCATAATGTCACGCAGACCTAACTGAAGAGGAAAAACAAATATCATATTAATCTAAGACTTCTGTGACCAGCAAATGGGTATCAATGGTATGCGTTCATTCTCCCACTGATACTGTGGTCCACTTGATCTTTGAATCTGTCTTATTTTTAGCTTCGAGACTTGTGACGAGCTCTCTAAATGGACGGACAGTTTTGATATAACACATACCGATGGGACCCACAAAACTTGGTGACGTAAACACATCAGTCGGATCGCTGGTGTGTGGTACACCAGCCAATCCGCTTCCGTTTCTAGTGGAGAAGAGAATGCATCTCTTCACACTATGTTTGGAAGTGCCGTGTATCAATTGGGCCGTCCATCTAGTTGCTCCCATGCTATTAGGTCCGGTTCCATGGCCCGTGGTAGACAGACTCTCTCTTTCAATCCCATCCATTGCTTTTAACACCGCTGATAAGATGACAGGATCATACTACGTCCGTTTATTTTGAACAATTTGCCTGTCATCGAACATAATGTAATAAGTTCCACCTATGTGGGGCAAATCCTCATGGTCACGGTACATAAAAAAAAAAAAAAAAAAAAAAAAAAAACCCTCAGCGGTGGCCTTAAACCCATATATTCAATTTACGTGGTCCACCTGATGAGTGGATTGCATGAAATATAAACAACAACGTGGATTTTACATTCCATCTCGAAGTATCTAAGGCGGGAGGCGGATCCGGACCTCGGTACCTCTCCTGTATCCTTTGGTGTGGCCCACATGAGTAATGAATCAGGCATTGGATCTGGACCTAACAATGAGGTCACATCCAATGAACCGACTGGATACAATCGCCATACGTCCAGATGCATGGGACCATTCACCGAAGAAACTACATGGACGGTCCACAACGATCGGTTGCACTGCCATGTGTGTGGTGGAGAGAGAACCGTAATTCTCTACGAGACCTTTTTGACCTAGGTCGTAAAACAACCGTGCACTGGGAGACACGATGTTGTATGTGTAAAATCGACTCCATCCATCGGGATTTATTTATGATTCTGAGCTGTAGGAATAAAACTCAGCGAGATCTATATATAACTCAGGTGGGCCATGCGATTTTTTATTACATGGATTATATTTTTATTTACGGTTCAAATAATCGCCCCCACCTGATGAACGGAATAGATTTAATGAGTACAATAACATGGACGCCGCGTAAAACGGATGTTGTATACGTTTCGGGTCCTTAGATGGTTGGAAGCTTTGTGGGCCCACAGAGATGTCCGTGACAAATCCACTCGGTTCATCAGTTTATAAACACCACCTTTAGACAGAAATTCAAAAATAAGGTAGATCGAATGACCAAGTGGTCCAGAAAAACGAAACAGCTGGAATTGAACGCTCACCAATGGAAATATTTTGGGGGCCACAGAGGTTTTGTGTCAGGATTATATTTGTTCCTACAACTTATATGAGTGTTAAAGACCCTATTAATGGTTTGGATGTCATGTAAGTATCATGGTAGACTCGGAAAGGTTTCAATGGTGAACATTTCTATTATCACTGCTTTGTGTGGTGTAGCTCGTTGAATTTTGGATCTATGTTTTTTTCTTTTATTTCTATCAATGTTTATAAACTGATGGACGGAGTGGATTTATCACAGGAATCTCTGTGGGCCCCACAGAGCTTCCGACAATAGGAAATTCCTCTGTACGGGGCGCAGGCAATTCGCGACCATTGTGGGTTGCGCTGGCATCATAGATCTGGCTTGTTAGAGATCCAACGGCCAGAAACACGAGGCACTAATTTGGAAATGCGTTGAGACGTATTATTTTAGAGAAGCTGACTATAACAGAACCCTCAAAGAAAGGAAAACGGCGTCTGGAGATATTGACTGTGAAAACGGAATATACCTCCGAAGGTTCCGTTCTGTGCCTGTCCCTTACTCTCGACAGCGGTGCACTTAAATACGCAACGGCTCCCCCTTCTTTCCCTCCAACTCCAACACAACACCTCTCTCTCTCTCTCTCTCTCTCTCTCGTGAAGGAAAGCTCAAACCAGGTTACTCTCTCTCTCTCTTGTGAAGGAAAGCTCAAACCAGGTTACTCTCTCTCTCTCTCTCTCTCTCTCTCTCTCTCTCTCCATTAGGGATTTGGTTTTCTTGATTTCTTTCTTTGGGGAAATTTCCGTGGGCCAACATACAGATACGGTTTCGGGGTCTAAACGGTCCATTCTCTGGGTGCTATTCGAAACGATTTGCGATCCAATAATCACGGTGAAAGGAGAAATCTGACCGTTGATTTGTGGATCTGAATGGGGACCATTAAGAGTTGTCTGTTTTACGCTCAAGATTGAGCAAACCGTATCAATGGTCAGGATCATATAGAAGACGGGCGGTTGTGATCATCCGGCGATGAACACACGTGTGGGCAGTCTGGCTATGGCATAACCGATTCTTCTGGAATCCGTTTCGCCTCTTCGCACGACTCAAGACCTCCAGCGTGTCTTGCGGATTTGGGCCCACGTGATGAGATGGTCCGATGATGGGAACCGTCCGATGGATGCGGTTCCCAAAACACATGTTGCAGAGCGTGCAACAACGAAGTTCTGTGGGTCCACCGTCCTCCGTACAAAAATAGATCGATCGAAAAGATCAAGTAGGCCAACGGACGGCCACCATTGAAACCTTTGTGGGTCCCACCGAAATTTTGGATTCCGGATTCACCTTCTGAATGGGTTGATAGCATGTGAACGTAACCGTGGGCCCCAGGAAGGTTTTAAGTCGTTGGAGATTTCATCCCCACCGTTCCTTGTGGTGTAGCCCACTGGAGTTTTGCATCATCCTGATTTCTGGCTCCACATCGTATATTGAGCTGGCACAGCTGATGGACGGACATCACGGTGGGTCCCACATAGGCCTATGAGCTACGGTCAACCGCCACGCTTTAAGAATTGAACTTTCCCGGGTTTCCTGGACGATTCATGTAGTTGGAAAAAGACGGAAAGAGAATATCCTAATGTGACAAGAATGCCCCTCGGTATTTCGATGAATTACCGACGTTGGGCCTTTTCTTTACTGATCTGGACCATTTATCTAATGGGCCCCACCGTGGGTAGATTATTACCAAATAGTGTCCTTTGTCGAATCCTAACTTTCTGATTGGAAAGGCTAAAGATCTGATGTGTAGGATCTTTTACGGGAAATTTTTGGTGCGTGGTCATGGAGGCTATGGCCCATCAAGCCAATGATCTTGATTCTGCCAGCAATTCTTCTGTCTGCGAAAACTCAGCCGTCTAGTAATCCGCGGACCATTACCTGCCCTGATGATCCAAACCGTCCATCCGCTGGGCCCGAAAGTGGTTGAATTGTGCCACAACCCTTCAAGGCCGCCTACATCTTGAGATCCTAGCCATCGATCTACGGCCTTACTTTCAATTGAATGAATCTTTCATGTTTGGACTTGTGCATGTGTGGCCCACGTTCCAGCTATCCAAAGCACTGTTTTGATGGGCTAAATCAAGATTCTAGCCAACGACCTTGGGCCTTGTTTTCAGTTGAACGTGGACCATCTATTCGCAAGCTACAGATTGAAAGTTAGTACTATCAGTCCATCCAGGCTTGGCCCACCATACCAATGATCTGATCATCAAACCATGGGCCGCACTTTTACAACCTGAAAACCCGAGCATGCTGTCCTTGATGATCATATATTTCCCCATCCTCGTTAACCTTACCTCAGTGAGTTCAAATTAGGGTTGCAAGTCGGGTAGGTTGGGCCGGGTTGGGTTGGGTTTAGTTGGTGCTCAATCCCAGCCTAAAGCAAAGCTTCCTGTACCTTAACCTTAACTCAACCCAACATCAGGTTAGGAGTTCTCGACCCAAGCGGGCTCAAACGGCTGGTCGGGTGGATACATGTTAATATTTTGATTATTACATTAATCCATTATATCTCAATATAAGCTTATTTTATATATATATATATATATATATATATATATATATATATATATATATATATATATGGGAAAAGGTTCTATGTGCTCGACCTCATGAGTCCATCTCATGAGGTCGAGCTGTGTGGGCCCCACCGTGATGTTTTTCGAACATCTACCCCATCAGTTAGATGCACCATTCCATCGTGGGCTAGGTCTCAAAAATC
Organism: Magnolia sinica; assembly: GCF_029962835.1. Classification (NCBI taxonomy): domain Eukaryota; kingdom Viridiplantae; phylum Streptophyta; class Magnoliopsida; order Magnoliales; family Magnoliaceae; genus Magnolia; species Magnolia sinica. The sequence continues at coordinate 58,796,002 of NC_080589.1, read as the reverse complement.
AAGTCAATCCGTGACTTGTGTGGGCCACACCACATACAGAAGTGGAGAGGGGCCGTGCACCATTAAAACATTCATAATTATTTTTTGGGCCCACTGAGATGTGGTTTGCAAATCCAGCCCATCCATTATGTGTGTCCCACTTGCATGAGGGTTCAGACCAAGTTTCAAATGCATGCAAATTTCAGGTGAGCCCCACCAAGTGCTTTTATATGTTTTAACGGTGTCTTCATATAATTTTAGATGGTATGGCCCACCTGACTTTCGCATACAGCTAAGTTTTAGGATATCCCATAATTTAAAGGGGACCCATCAAATACACGATGATGATGGTCGACACGCATCACGGTAGGGCCCACACAGTTTAACCTCACAGGAGCTAATCGTGCGGTCCAGCGCATAGTAGCTTTTTCCTATATATCTATATATATATATATATATATATATATATATATATATATATATATATATATATATATTCTCCGTAAGGGATTTTATTTTTTTCTAAACAAACAAGCTAGTGGGGGTGGCTACTGACAGTGTGTGTACTAACAAGTTAACAAAAAAAGGAAAAGAAAAAAAAAAAAGAAGAAGCTAAAATAGAGGACAATTACTTTAATAAAATACGGGACAACTATTCCTTTAAAAGTGATGTCCCATAGCACTTCGGGAGAGAGAAATCCGCCTTATCCTTTTAGCTTGAGCCATAAAAAATGGCGCAGACCAATTCAATTATAATTTATAAGTAAGTTATATACCGATTGAGTTCGAGTTTGAGTTGGTCAGCCAACTTAAGACCCCAACATAGGTTTTATCGGGAGCTCGAGACCGAACCCGATACATCGTCCTGTACCTAACCCAATGTCAGGTCGGTCACGGGTCAACCCGACCAGCTTTCAGCCCTAGTTCAAATTCTTGAATCAAAAGACTCGCCCGAGTTAACTCAGCGAGTCCTTAAAACCGACCCACCAAAACTCTCAAAACTCAGCTGACTCAGTTCAGCTTCTTGCAGAGGAGAAGAACCATGGCAAGAGAACAGCTCGAGGTTCTGAATGCACTCGATGTCGCCAAGACCCAATGGTACCATTTCACGGCGATTGTAATTGCTGGCATGGGCTTCTTCACAGATGCCTATGATCTCTTCTGCATCTCCCTCGTCACCAAGCTCCTCGGCCGCATCTACTACACGGTCGACGGCTCAGCCAAACCCGGCACCCTTCCCCCCAACGTCTCTGCATCCGTTAACGGTGTTGCCCTCTGCGGCACCCTCGCCGGCCAGCTCTTCTTCGGTTGGCTCGGTGACAAGATGGGCCGCAAGCGCGTCTACGGCATGACCCTCATGGTCATGGTCATCTGCTCGGTCGCATCCGCTCTCTCCTTCGGCAGGTCAGCCAAGGCCGTCATGAGCACTCTCTGTTTCTTCCGCTTCTGGCTCGGGTTTGGAATCGGTGGAGACTACCCGCTCTCGGCCACCATCATGTCCGAGTATGCCAACAAGAAGACTCGTGGCGCATTCATCGCTGCCGTCTTCGCCATGCAGGGCTTCGGAATCCTAGCCGGCGGGATGGTCGCGATCATCGTTTCAGCCGCGTTCAAGGCCAAGTACCCCACCCCACCGTACTCGGTTGTCGGGGCGGCGTCCACGGTTCCTGAGGCAGACTATGTCTGGAGACTCATCCTCATGTTCGGGTCACTCCCAGCCGCGCTCACCTACTACTGGCGGATGAAGATGCCCGAAACAGCCCGTTACACAGCCCTAGTTGCGAAGAACGCGAAGAAGGCAGCAGCAGACATGTCCAATGTCTTGCAAGTGGAAATCGAAGCTGAGCAGGAAAAGATCGAGAAACTGGCGCAGGACGAGTCGAACTCATTCGGGCTTTTCTCCAAGGAGTTCATGCGCAGGCATGGGCTTCACCTGCTTGGAACCACGAGCACATGGTTCCTGCTCGACATTGCCTTCTACAGCTCCAATCTATTCCAGAAAGACATCTTCAGCGCAGTTGGATGGATCCCACCAGCCCAGACAATGAACGCAATCGAGGAGGTTTACAAGATCGCGCGTGCCCAGACACTCATCGCACTCTGCAGCACCGTTCCTGGATACTGGTTCACCGTCGCACTCATAGATCATTTTGGACGGTTTACAATCCAGCTGATGGGATTCTTCTTCATGACGGTTTTCATGTTTGCGCTGGCGATCCCATATCACCACTGGACATTGAGTGAGAATCGGATCGGGTTCGTGATCATGTACGCGCTGACGTTCTTCTTCTCTAATTTCGGGCCGAACAGCACTACGTTTGTGGTGCCGGCGGAGATTTTCCCAGCTCGATTGAGATCGACATGCCATGGGATTTCAGCAGCTGCGGGGAAGGCGGGGGCGATCGTGGGGGCGTTTGGGTTCTTGTACGCAGCCCAGAGTCAAGATAAAGCGAAGGCCGATCATGGGTATCCGGCCGGGATTGGGATGAGGAATTCCCTTATCTTGTTGGGGTGTATAAATTTCTTGGGGTTGTTGTGTACGTTCTTGGTGCCGGAGTCGAAGGGGAAATCGCTCGAGGAAATGTCGGGGGAGAATGTGGAAGACAATGGCACTGCCGCTGCTGGGGATGCCGAGATGGGCAGTTCTAGTTACAGTAGAACTGCGCCTGTTTAAGGGCATTATGGTCATTCTACTTGTTTTACCTCTTTCGATCTTCTTCTTTTTGAGGGTGTAGGTGTTCTTTCTAGAAATATCATGCAATGGTAGCTTGGGCAAGTGGGGTGATGGTTGAGTGATCGGAGACGTTTATGCGATGGGCCATACAATGGATGGTCCATGCACGAATATTGTATGGATTAATGGGAAGATGGTAGTTGTGTTCTTCATCATCTCGCGTTTTCTGTTTCTTCTTTGTTTTTTTTTTCCTAAATGAATTCTAGTTGGTACATCTTATTGGAAGAGGGGGGGATTTCTACCGCAAATGGGCCCCATGTCTCAGTGATCCAGACCATTAGTTTGTTGGGCCAAGGTGATTTCTGGGGCACACCCAGGATAACAATAATCTCGATCACTTACAAAGTGGGCCCACTTGTCATGAACGGCAGCTGAATACGTTGTGTGACTCCTCGTTGGAAAGTTAAAAGAGCTCTCGCCCGAGGAAGCGGATTAGCTACTGACAGGTTAGCCTACTCCCTACTAAAGCGACGTTACCAAGTTCTGTAGGCCCACCATGATGAATGTGTTGTCTCTGAACGGTTTATCCATTTTGAGAGAACATTTTAGATTAGGAGCAACATAACGAGGCAGATCCAAAGCTCGAGTGGACCGCATCACAGAAAACAGTGGGAGAATGACCCCTTGTAATGTTTATTTGAAATCCAACGTGTACATAAGTGACCCCTAGAAGTATTTAATGGTAGGCTTTAATCCCCGCTATTTTCTGTGGTGGGTCTGCTCGAGCTTTGAATCTGACTCACCCTTTGGCATCCAGTCTAGCTACTCATCAGCGTCCCTCGCCCAAGGAGAATCCGCGGCTCAATAGCACATCACAATCTCGAGTCGACCACATCTTATAATGCAGTGGGGATTGAACGCCAACCATTGAAAACTTCTCGGCCCACATAAGCTGATATTTTTGTTTTCCTTTCATCCGGGTCTACCTGAACTCATGAACATATTATATGGGAAATAAACTTCATAAAGAGCCCTAGGAAGGTTTCAACGGTGGGCGTCATTGCTCCAGTGGGGTATTCCACTTAAGGTTTAGACCTGCTTTATTTTTACACTCATGTGCTAAAATGATCTCACAAAATGAATGGACGATATGGATATAGCACAAATCACGGTGAGACCAAAAAATTCAGTGAGGTCAACACACACCCGTGGTGGGGGTGTGTGGCACACACCGCAATCCGCTTCCGAATCGGCAGCATGTACCCTTTCCGGAAAATGAGGTTGGTCATTCGATCTTTCGCGCGTGTAGGCGCTTACCCACTTTTGGTCCCCACTCCTGCATAGTAGGGTTAGGATAATCGGACCACACGCTTGGGTTTCTAGGTGTGGCCAATATGATGGGCCAGCAGCCGAGTGGGTCCAATCTTGTCCACTTCCCCACTGAGGGTGTCGAATCATATACATGAAGTTGGCAGATTCGCACATGTAATATTAATCCATAGGACGTGGATTTCCTGCTGGTGGGGCCACCGTGAGAAATCCACCCTGTCCATCCGTTTGGCGAGCTTATTTTAGAACATGTGACTAAAAATGAGGTTGATCCAAAACTCAAGTGGACCACACGAGAGGAAATGGTGGGGATTCAATGAGCATCATTGAAACATTATCATGGCCATATAAGTCTTTTATCACGCTAAATTCTTTGTGTTTTCGCTTCATCCCAATGGGAATGACCTTATAAACGATGACCTTATAAATGGTTTGAATTGCATATAAACATCAAGATGGAGCCCATAAAGGTTTCAACTATAGTCATTTCTTCCTCTCATGTGACCTACTCGCGTCATGACCCAGATTTCAGGTACATGATATATATTTTGGATTAGAGATTCATGTTATAACTTATGTACTAAGTGTATTTAAATTATTTGATATACTTACACAAAATTTACCTAGCCAATAATACTATTATAGATCTATCTTTCATTTATACTTAGTCATATCTTATGAATAAGAAATATATCAACAATAAATTTCAATCATCAGCTATTAACATAACCAATTATCATTTTAATCGGGGTCTCATATAATAAAATAAATCTTATCCAACAAACTTGAAAGAAATAAATAATAATCAAAGAACATCAAACAAATTTAAAGTAATAATCATGATTGGTTTAGGACACGTAACTTCTTCTTCTGTCAAGTAGGCCATGTGTCCATTGGGTTCTTTCTTACTCCTATTCTTGAGTCATTGGCTTACCCTCAATCTCATCTATATAGTTTTATATTAATACATGGTAAGTTGGGCAAACCTAGTGAGAAGTCCCAACATGGTACTTCACATTAAATTAAAATATAATAATAACAATCATATACAATATAAGTTTAAAAAGAAAATGCAAATGTTATGTAATACGTGAATGATTGAATGCATCAAGTGGGAATCCATCCACTTACTTGAGTTGGAAACCCATTAACCCGCATTTGCCCTTTTGTAGGCTTTTACCATTTGGTAGTCATAAGCAATGTCTGCAGCTACTCCTTGAATAAGTTTCTATTAGTATAATGGGCTTTTAATAATGATTCTACCAGGTATATCATCCAGGGAGGTCCCTCAGAAATTCAACACATGTTGTACATGCAAATAAATGATGCACAAGCATATCAAATAGTCGTAAATGATATATCATATGATCATTTATATTCTCATATTTGAATCATTGTAGTTTTCATACTAACTGATAACATTATCACAATCATCAATTCATATTTATATAAATTCATCAAACTAAATCACCAATTGCAATTATACAGAAAATTAAATCATATGTTCACCAACATAGTAAATTAGATAATTGGCTATACTAGCTAGAGCTGGGCATATCTGACTTGATTCGATGGATCCAACCCATTCCAAACCAAACCGACGGCCTGGATCGGTGCGGATCGAGTAGGGTCATTCAAATCCGACGGTTTTTCGATCAAGATCGGGTTGTGGTCAATTCGGACCAATCCGATTCGAAAACCCAATCTGAATGGATCCGAACCGATCCGATCTGACCTGATCCAGAGTAATTTTTATCAATACTTCTACTTTTTCCTGTGGTATGGTCCACTTGAGCTTTGAATATGCATTAATTTTGGGTTCAACCACTAAAATGATATGGAAAAACGAATGGACGGCATGGATAAACCACATGCATTCACGGTGGGCCCCAACAGAGTTTACTCAGTACGTCGATAAGAGCCGTTGTTGCACACGCGTACTTGGATTTCCTGCCAAAGCATTTCGCAAGAAGTTATTGCGTTGGGAACCCAAGTGGGGCCCACTATGATGTTTTGGAGAAATCATCCCTGTCCATCCATTTTTTGATTTCATTTTAGGACATGATGCCAAAAATGAACCGTATCTAATACTTAAGTGGGCCGTAATAAAGGAGAAGATGGTTAGGGAAATTCCTACTGTTGAAGCCTCCTTGGGTTCAACAGTGATGTTTATATGCCATCCATATCATTAATAATGTCATTCCTACTGGGATGAACTGAAAACACAAATATTAAGAATTAGTATGATTGAAAACTTCTATGGCCCCACGAATATTTCAACTGTAGATGTTCAATTATCATGTTTTTAGTCCACTTGAGCATTGGATACGGTTCATTTTTGGAATGATTTCTTAAAATGAACTCACAAAACTGATGGACGGGGAGGATTTCTCACAAACATCACAGTGGGTCCCACCCATCTTACAAGTGCAGGCTTTCACATGAAATCTGCGTCCTACCAACCCAATGCAATTCCTTGTACGACACGTTAATACAACTAGTGTGTAGATATGTGTCGTGCAAAGAAGAGGAGACCGCCTCGAGCTCCAAGTTGTACGAGTAAACTCTATGGGGTCCACCGTCATTCATGCATTTTATCCACTCCATCCATCCATTTTAACAGATAGTTTTAGAGATTTAGCCTACAAGTTAAGTCTATCTAAAGCTCAAGTGGACCACACCAACGGAAACAGTGTGAATTGAATTTCTACCATTCAAAAATTATTGGGGGCCATAAAAGTTATGGATTGATGATATTTGTGTTTTCCATTCATCCATGTCTACTTAATCTTATTAACATATTGGATGACAAATAAACATCACTGTGGGCCTTGGAAAGGTTTCAACGATGGAAATTAATAGTTCCACTATTTCTTATGGTATGGTCCACTTGAACTATGTATATGCTTCAATTTTGGGCTCAACACCTAAAAGAATCTGTCAAAACGGATGGACGGCATGGATAAACCACGTACATTCACGGTGGGCCTAAGAGTGTACTCAGTACGATAAAAGCGTGCTGAGTAACTCAGTACGCAATCCAATTCATGTGTCTCACAAGCCAGCGATACAGCTGGTGCAGATACGTGTCATGCAAAGATGAGCCCCGACGCGCCTCGAGCTCCGAGTTGTACAAACGACTTAAATGAGATTAAAGTTATAGGGGCCCACCATAAAGTTTATTTTCCATCTAATTTGTTAACAAGGCTAAAAATACATGGGTGAATAGCAAAAAAATAAAAATAAAATCATATTGTTCCGAAACTTCTGTGATGTCCAAAAAGGTTTCAATGGTAAACGTTCAATCCCCAACTGTTTTTTTGCAGTGTGGTCCATCTAATCTTTAGATCTGTCTTATTTTTCAGCTCAAGCCTTAAGATGGGCTCTCCAAATGGATGGACGGATTGGATATAACACATGCCTCATAATTTAACCCACAGACCCAACCCGATCCAAACCCTACCCAATACAATCCGACTCGGTTTCCCTGATCGAGTCAAAATCGGTTCAGGTCAGGCCAACCGTGCATCGGATCGGTTCGAGTCAAATGTCCTAGACTCGGTCCTGGATCGGATTGAGTTCAGGTAAGCCCATGTAGATTTTGGACCGAATCGATTTGGGCCCAATCCGATCCAACTCGGTCCGATGCCCAACTCTAATACTAGCACATTGAACAAATTACATCATTAATAATACAACAATCAAAATAACATGTTCAATCAAATCTAATAAGAGATCATAATAACAATGTTAAAACATGCATACAACATATCATCAATGAATCTATTTTAACTTAATGGATGGGAAACACATCGGGATCACTTACCTTGATGTAGTAGAAATGATTCCATAAACAAATTGTTTGATTTGAATTAAAATTTCATAAAATCACATAAATGAAATTATTTTCTAATCTCATTAGTTCACATGGTGGAGCCTACCTTTGATCGATGTAAGTTTATTTAAATAACAAGATATCTCATTTAAATGAATTCATAAATTATGTAACAATATTAAAAAATTAAGGTGCTAGAATTTGAACCCTAGAATTTCTATAAATTCAGGATATTTCAGTAACAGTCCTAAAAGTTGATGTTTTTGAAGGTTTGTGCAGCATTCAGTAACATTCTGAAAATTTATGCCAGAATTCCCTAACTTCACAAAATTTTTTATTTTATCATTTAATATCTGAATTTTTACACAGTTTGTAATAATTTTCATGATTTTTTGGGGATTTATCTACTTTGATAATTTAATGTTCAAATAACATTTAGTAGATGGATCAAGACTAACTATTGATCATCACTTGATTAATTTTAAGGGACAACCGATTATCAGCTTGATTCGACCATCCATACATTAATTTATTACAATTCCTAATGATCACATTGATTGGTCGATGCATTCCATATGATGGTCAGATTGATCATCAAATATGGATGTCATCATCATCTAATGTCTGAATTTTGATAGTCAATGCAGAGTGAGTTAGATCTCAACCATCTAATGGTTTCACACAATAAATCAACACATGATTCATTATCTACTATTATCTCAGATTGATGTGGCCCATCCAATGATTCGATCAATCTAAAATTTAAGATTTTAATTAATTTTATTCATAAAAATATGATGAATGACGGGGATTTAATCACACATCTCGGATTAGGTCATATAATTCTCCGTGCCAAGTTGTAACTTATGCAAAGAATTACTCTTCCAGTATTAATTTAATTTCCTTAAATTAAGGAAGAACTTAAGGAAATTTATGATCGGTACAGTCTATTGAGGTACCCAATAGACCGTACCGATTAAGTCTTAAAAAACTTGTGAATTGTACAAATCATATCGACCGCTGTCCATCGTGGAAAAATCACACCTGTACATCAGCCCTAAAATCATGCACATTCGTGTACCTTTCCATATTGATGAGTTAGACATACACAATAAATACCAGATTGATTCAATCTGCCTAATGTATAGGTCAATACCGAATTAAACTACTGCAGAAAGAAAACAAAGAAAAGATCATTATACTAACTTGAATAGACGAATTCCAAAAGCATCTCTCCCACTTTCTCTCTTTGTTTTTTTTTTCCTACCATTTTCTTTCATTAGTTCTTTGAATCTTAGTAAGACTCTTGCTCTCACACACTCCCTCTTTAAGAGAGAGGGTTTGTTAAGAGACTATAAGATGCAAGGGAGAGTTGGGATAATGAGAGATGAGATGAGATCAATGGATATCTTTCATTATATATATATATATATATATATATATATATATATATATATATATATATATATATATATATATATATAGGTTAAAAATGGGCGTTACAACTTGAGTTTTGAATCCACGAATGGATGGAATAGATTTCTCACAAACAACATGGTGGGCCCCACTAGGCATCCTTATGGAGGAACCTTCACAAGAAATTTGCATCCTAATCCATATATCTATTACATCACACCATTGGTTGGATCTCATTGGAAAACCCCAAGTCACTTTTCAACACTTGTACTAAATTAGCCCATAAATAGTTGATTGATGGCTCTTGAAAAGATTCTCACTGTCTTTAGTTAAAAGAGACTCGAGGCTTACATTGGGCCCACCAAAGTTTGCCCATGAATGTAGGCTCTCTTGGATTGTCTAAGTGCATGTGGAGACTGTATTATGGTTTCTACATTTTGGCATAAGAATGGTCTATTGTACAAAAATGTTGGTTGTCCATGAGCTTTACAAAGTGCAGCCTTCACGTACATTTTATTTGGACCTTAAAGGTAGTAAAAAATCTTTCAAAAAATGGGCCCATGTTCAAGAAGGTCATTCTACCCTATAAAATAGGCCCAAAATCAAGTGTTAATACCCATTTCTTCTTTTTCTCTCTTTCGCTTACTAGGTTCCTTTCTTCCTTATTATTTTATTTAATTTTCTCTCTATTTTTTATTACTCAAACCCAATTTATTTCCATTAATGCCTTCGATCTCTCTATGATCGGTGGCTTAATATTATAATTTAGGTTTTGATTTTATTTTTATTATTTTTATTTATTTTATTTTTTATTTTATTTTTTAAGAGGGTACATGCATTATCAATGTATTATTTAAATAGTAGGCACAATAAATTAGCAAAATTTTAGATTTAGGTAGGCACTTACCTCGTACCAATTTATTCTATGTAAATGAAAGATCCATATGTTTGCAATCTCTTCACGAAGGTGAAGATGGACGGTCTATGTCCATCAGTTTGTTTAACAAAAATGGGAGCAGAGTGAATCTTATCAACCCTCTAATTATATAATTAAAATGATACTCGACTATAATCAATAGCTTATATCATCTATAGACAAGTTTGATGGACAATTAGGCATTAATTACTCATCTATTTTATTTTTTCTTTTATAAGGAAGAAATCGAAGAGATTGGATAAGGGAGAGATACTCCCATCTCATTTGATATCTGTCCCTTAACCCAATCAAATTAAAATTGAATTATAAATTTAAAGATTAATTTTAATTTTAATTTCAAAGATAATTCTAAAAGATAAAAAAACAAAGCTTCCAAAAGTTTTTTTTTTTTTTTAAGAAGGATCCCAAAAGATAATTTCACAAGCGCAATGAACAAAGGGACTATCCCAAGATAAGCCCTGACAAAACGGCTTGAGGAATGAATAAAAGCTAACATCGTCATAATAGCTTAGCCAGTAGTATTTGTTATGGGTAAAAATGGACTGACCAGATGTACAGACTCAAAGACTATGGATTGCTTAAGGGCAAAAAAATCACCCCGACGTCGGCGTCGGTTACCAACCTTAAAGGTCGACCTTGTTCGTCGAACTCGGCCTTGGGTGCCAAATTTGGCCTCGGATACCGGCCTCGACCTCGGGTATTAACATCGGCATCGGCCTTAGAGGTCGGCCTCGACCTCGGAGGTCAGACTTGAATATCGACCACCATCTTGGAATACAAAGATACTTAGGGCCTGTTTGGGAGTGTGGATTTGGAACACCCTGGATTTGAAACCCCCTAGATTCGAAATCCTCATATTATGTTTGACACCCTATATTGGGAATAGCTATGCATAGTATTTTTACAGCAGTTTAAATTTAAATACTAAATCAACTTTAATATATATAATTAGTGATATATGTAATGTTTGACACAATGGTTATAATAAGCTCGCTGAGATATATGTTTTACCCGAAAATGATGAAATTCTAAGTCTCGGATGGGCCACAAGCACAAGATCATGTCCGAGTGACTAAGGAATGATTTCTAGCCATTGATTGACATGGACAATGTTCGGACGATGCTGATCATCATATTAAAGTAATTATAGTGATGAAATTGATAATCTAATTGTTTTTTAATATCATTAACGGGCCATGTGCCTAATAGAATAATAGTATGGTGACACATATGTTACACATACAACTATTGAAATGATTTTAAGTGTAATCCAAGCTCTCACGGTGGATTTGAAACCCCCAGTTACTTTATGCTACCAAACAACCAGGGTATTTGAAGTCGCCCCAAATCCATGGTGCCAAATGACCCCTTACAATATATTGAGATAACATCTTCCCGAGATCTTCGTTGTGGATCTCAGGGAGATAATGTAACACCCTGCACTTTCAGTACTCGAGTGTTACATTGAATTTAACCTATTATGTACACATATACGGTACCTATGTAGCCAACCTAACCCTACATCCATCCACCAATATGAATCAGACCAATTAAGAATGATTTCCATCCATAAATCAAGTCATCCGACCGTTGATCATATGGTCTGATATACGTACATTCCATTGACTAAATTGGTGAATAACTCTTTATCTATAATGAGTTAGATGTAAGTCATTTTGTAAGAATTGTTTAGAAATGAGCATAGGACCATGTAGAACTATTAGATTGCACAAAACTCTTAGATCAGCAATAATTACGAAAATGTCATTAACACAGACCCTTGAATTCTAGATCACGTAGTTCCCATGATCCGTTTCATGTGGAATTTTATACCAGGCCTAATTATCATAAATTAACCACACACGTCGAATTTTAGCCCTTAGATCGTAGTAAATCAGCTACTTGGCCTCTACATCCGTCCGCACACTTATCAAATTAAAATTCCGACCCATTCATCTTGTTCACCCCACATGAATATGCTTAACCCACCATTAGAATTACAATATGAAGAACTTACACATGTAAACAAGTCACTCGAATCTATCAGTATACATGTCATACCCCTAATCACTCCAGAAACACACCTTATGACCATCCATTTACGAAACTGATCGTACATTTACTGACATGCATGGCCAGGGTGCTAACCATCAAGTACCCTTATTTTTAACAAGTCATTTGACCATCCGTCATTTTTGGATCCGCCAAACAGGCCACATGAATATCACGGTGAACCGACCATCATAAAGATCTTAGGACATAGGTCGAAATTACTCGGTAACTTGTCAATCAAAGGTGTACAAATATTGTTTCTAAGTGCGGAGAGTGTTAGCCAATAAAAGAGTATCTCGGCCATCCTTGACAGATTGGGGCCCAAATTTAACTAGTTGAGAGATCTTAAGAAATAAGGATGATTGGTAAAGTTTCACTTCTTTTAGATATCACAGTAGGGAAGAACGGATGACAGAAGATACGGTAAGGGTGAAGGGCAAATTTGTAAATACCAATTGCATGGCAACCACGTACTAAGGAGGATTGGGTTAAATGGTGAATGACACCTCATGCATCGAAGGATCGTGTGGCCCACCTGGAAATCGGATCTGACTCAAACTTGGGGCTGTGGGCCACAACGACATGTAGAAAGTGGTGAATGGCATGGATTCTCCAAAAGATCATCATAAGTGGACCCCACCTAATGCCACAGCCAGTATGTTAACAGAGACTAACGAGCATTTGTACCATGAACTGATCAAATGTATTGTTGCTTACCTGGAACTTAGAATTTCCTTATATTTAGGTCCTTAGGACCCTTTTTCAACCGTTGGTGTTCAATTTCGAGGTGATCTGACCACTAGACTAACGGGAACTCACCATTAGAAACTGAAAATTTAGAGTATGGCACACCCGAGATTTGTACCAACCTAATCTTCGGTTAAAGTCCATAATGGGACCTCCAAAGTAGAATGGACGGAATGGATCTCCTAGTGTAGTCGTGAAGGGTCCATTTGGGGCAGTGAATGAGTACAGTTCACATGCATCGGCAGTGCACTGGACTACACTTCCAGTCAAATGGGCCTGACCCGAGATTTCCTTAAAAAGAGAGGTTTCTCTCTCTCCATTCGGTTTCGAGCAGCGAACGAACAAGCGTCTGTGCTGATCGGTGGCCCACCTCCTGGCCCCGTTGAGATGATCCAGATCGTCCATCAGATTCAGAGTGTGGCCCTGAAAAAAACCAAGAAAACTTCACATGGTTCAACATGTGTTCTTGCACACAATCCTTGGTGCAAACAGGCCATACAAACACACTATATCCAGAAATGGAACTGTTTTCTTCCTGCTCAGCGATCCGCGTGAGGCCGAATCCGCCTATCCTGACTGTTCATTTCAAACCAATCCCAGCCATCCAATGGCTCCCGAGAGGATTCCCACCCACAGAGAGACCAATACCGGGGCTGGTTTTGGCCTTACAAGTCGTACCCTGAAACAGCTTCAAGCCAGTGCAATCTGGGCCATCCATATCACATCCAACGGCCCTAGAGAGCTAGGGCTTTTCATAAATGAAGAAGGAGCTAGTAGATGCAATCGCTCTCCACCTCCTACAGCGGTTCGAGAGAAAATCGGCTGAAACCTGCTCTACTCGAACCCACCACCCAGATGTTCTCCAAGCTCCGAAAAAGCTTATCCGTAAGCTTCCTAGAGTCCATATGAAATATCCCAATCCATCAGATTAAAGGAAGAAACTGCAGATGGAAATCCACCATGAACAGCAGCTCATCTTCCTCATTGGAGCTGCTCCGAGTCGTCTCAACTCGGGGCGAAATCAGGTCAAGCCGTGGGCTCTGTCAGGCCTCTTAAACAATAGAAAAGAAGAAAAAGAAGAAGGAAGGAAACAGAAGGAAGAAAGAAAAAGAAAAGGGAGAGAATAGATAGAAAGAGAGAGAGTGAGCTCGACTTGAGCTGTGCCGCACCACACCGGTCCGCCAATGCTGGTGTGACTCACGGACGAGTTCGGCCCGCTGGCGAGTCTGGTTTGAGCTAGGGTCTCTGTTAGGCCTCTAGAGGAGTAGAAAATCAGAAATGGGAAGTGAGAGAAAGAGAGTGAGTGGGCCGGACTCGAGCTGGAGCCGCACTGCTCGCTGCATCATGCAACTCGGGCCAGTTTCAGACTGAGTTGGGTCCGATCCAGGCCAGAAATGGGTCCGGGTTGGGCCTGGTTCGAGATCTGTTGGGATTTCAATAGAAAGGAGAAAGAGAGAGAAGAAGATGGGCGTTGCTGCCTTGAGTTGACTCTAACTGAGTCAACTCAGTTGAGTGGAGTCCAGTGCTTTGCTGGCTTCAACCTAGTTGCTGGAAAAGAAGAAGGAGAGTGGAGGGCAGGAAGAAGAAAGAGGAGAGGGAAAGAAGAGGGGGGAAAAGAAAGTAGAGGAGAGGACCGAGTCAACTCGGTTCGAACCGAGTCATCAAGATGAGTCAACCTTTCCTCCCCATTTTAGCCTTATTTCGATGCACTGTTATCATTTGTTACCATTCTTATTATTAGGATTATTAAAATTAGCCACAGTTAGCCATTAGTAGGTCATTATGCTAGGACCAGTTATAAACAAATTGTAATTATTAAATGGTAATATTTTATTTACCATCCTAGATATTTATTTTGGGTAGTGGATTGTACCAATCATAATGCCTATCATTGCCATGATTAGCTAATATTAATTCTATCAATAGTATTAATAATTATGTTATGGTTATAAATTAACATGATAATTGATTTTACATAAATTAGCATTCAAATCCTACGACATAAGTTTAGGACCAAAATCTGGGATGGAACCCTAAACCTAGGCAATCCAAACCCTAAGTTAAGACCCTAACCCTAAATAGTGTGCAAGCTTGGGTCTAATGGCACAACTTTGTAATTGATGTTAGGAATTGATTCTAAGGAAGCACGCATTTCTTAGTGATGGTGTAGGCGGTTCAAACATAAGGTGAAGACTCACCCTTTGAGCTTCCCACTTGATTTCATCAATCTAGATATAGATGATGGCATGATTCCCTTAACTGAGTTTTTTACTTTATTATAGAATATGCTAACTTGTGGTATGGTTAATTCATGTATTAGATGATAAACGTTTCTTTTAAATTGCAATATGCATGAATGGTTCGATGATAACATGTTATCCTTTATTGTATATGTATTAATTCATTAATATGCTACCACTTGTGCTTGAATGATGAACTGAATGGAACTTACCTTGGACTTATGATCTTGTGGTCCACATTTGCCCTTTGTGGCTTGGATGTGTCATTGATGCCCTTTGTAGCTTATTGGTTACATTTACACATCCGTTGTTTCCTAGCCATCTTGCAGAGTTCAGTCGTACTATGATTTTCGAGTGGAGCTAAAGTTCGCTTATTGGTTTTCTAGTCATCTTGCGGAGTTCACATACGACATGATTTCCGGGTGGTCTAGGGTTTGTATGTTGTTTGTCTCTTCATCTGTGGTGTCAATCATACCATGATTTCTGGATGGAGTTGAAGTTCGCTTATCGATTTTCTAGCCATCTTACGGAGTTCACGTACGACCTGATTCCCAGATGAAGTGGGGGTTAAAGGGTGATTTTCTATTCACCTTGCAAATTCCACTTGTACCATGATTTCCGGGTGGAGCTGAAGTTCGCTTCTTGATTTTCTAGCCATCTTGCGGAGTTCATGTACAATGGGATTTCGGGTGCAATAGAAAATCGTATATTTGATTGTTTGGTTATCTGAACATGTTTCCTTGTATTGCGATTGCCATTATATATTGCTTATAACGAAACTCCGTTGATTGGTTTGATTTTTTTAAGTATGAGAATGACTATGAAATGCCCTGTTTAGTATATCTAACTTCATGACTTGTGATCTATATTGGATTATGAATGATGAGTGCATAATCTTAGAGGGTGTTCCTCACTGCGATAGCCATTGATGTTATCAAACCATAACAGTTGATGCAGGTATAGGGCGAGCCGATGCTGTTCACTAGGTTGTTGGAGCAGATCGAGTAACTAAGGAGCTAGGCGGGGCCCTTGCGGCCCACATTGATCTCCACTACTAGTTGATAGACTCATACTTTCACTTACTTGAACTTTGTTATTTGAGATTGTATAAGTCCTATATGGGCGCCACATTTGGAAATTGGTGATGATCAGAATGTTTTTATTTAATGCATGGTTTATTCTAACTTCGTTGTTGTTAACTCTGATTAATGACAAACAGTTCAAATTTACACTGGATTTTATAAGCTAACACTCAGGTTTTTGAGAAACGGGTTATATACTTGGGTCCTGAAAACATGGGGCGTTACAGATAACTACGACGCATTTAGAAGAAGATCTCTCCCATAATACGCAATCACCATCTAAGAGGCATTGCCTTATACGCCACTGCTCTAAAAGCCTATAAATACACCTGCTTCCATGAGTAAATATATAACAAATATCCTGATTTCTTTACACTTTTTACAGACCTACTCTGACTTAGGCATCGGAGGGTCCCTAGCCTGAATCAACGCCCTCAATGTCTTCACTTGTTTTCCATTAAATTACAAGTACTTCGGCTAGTAAGAAGTGAGAAAGGATTGACCAGATTTTTGCATCGACAGTTTGGTGCCATCCGAGGGAATGACATCAAAGTCATTCACATCTCCTATAGTGATTCTACAATGATGAAAAGCAGGAAGGGGGCTCAGGCATGATTGTTGTAAGACCTGTATCCTAGACTTTACCCTTCCGTAGGCTTACGCGATCTTCCCGGTCGAATTTCGGCAACCTTCGACCTTTATCCGACGTTTGCGCACGACCCTGAGTTACACGCCGTCAACTCGAGTCGACTCAACCCATGACCTGTACCTTAGTGACCGCGCCATCTCCGTGGTTCCGATGCCGCGACTCGCGCATCGAGGCGATACCTAGGCTGGGAGATGTGGGCCTATGTTCGGTTCGAGGAAAACGCCACGCGTTGCAAAACCCAAGAAAATCTCTACAACTTGTCACCTCAATCCATCAATCAATCCCATTAAGGGTCAAGTACATGTTAAGTACACATCACCTCTCACCCTTCCCCAAGCAACCCCTAAAGTCAAAAGTTTCTTATAAGCCCATACCCCATCTTACACAATCTATTCCAAAGTCAAAAAGGCTCTTACACCCATCACTCACCACATCCATCACTCCACCACCCATCTCTCTCCCTTTCGAACCTCTCTCTTTCATTTTTAAACCACTTTCCAGGCAACCCAAAAAACACCACACGTCCAAGCTTCCCAAATCTCCATGAGAGAAGCCATGTGTGGCCCACTTTCCTACCTCCCATCTCCACCATCAAAGCCTCATCTCAACCGTTGGATCACGTTCTTTGGATCTATAGAACGCGTTGATGGAAGAAGAACGAAGAGATCTTGAGGTGGGTGATTTTATGTTGTGATTTTGTGATTTAAGGGCCCACTTATAGTGGGACCCATCTTGATGTATGCATTGCGTAGGGAGGGCCCATAGTGGCGGGGTCCCTCCCCATCTCACGTCTCTCTCTCTCTCTCTCTCTCTCTCTCTCTCTCTCTCACACACACACTCTCCCTCCCCTTTTTGTTTTGACTATTTGATGGCCCACCTGATGTGTGCATCCAGGCTATCCATCACGGTGGAGCCCACTTTGGTGTATGAGAGAAATCCACACCGTCCAGCGATTTTGTCGGTCCCGTCCTGTGATATGGGTTATACCCACACCATACATCTAATGGTGGAAGCCCATCATAATGTATATGCCTCAGATCCACACCGTCCATCACTTGGACGGTGAGTCTGATCATGGGGATGGACGGTCAGTAGCTTTGGCTGTTGTTTTGGCCTTGCAAGTTCCGTGGGCCCTCTCATGATGTATCTATGGTATCCACACCGTCCAATCATTTGACGTGGTTGTGGACCCCACCACGATGTGTGAATTCATCCAGGCCGTTCCAGGCCTGGACGCTGCCTCTGCTTCAATATATATATATATATATATATATATATATATATATATATATATATATATATATATATATAAAATACAAATAAATATATGTTTCATACATATCTGGTGGCCTACGTGGAAACCCACCTTCTATGGGGCCCCTCATGATCTATATGTTTTATCCCTACCGTCCAAATGGGCTGGATGGTGGGGCCTGCTGGAATGTACGTGTGGCACCCACACGTGGGGCCAGTGATGATCCAGACCATCCTTTTATGTGGGGCTGTTGTGTTGCACGTGTGGCATTCATCTACCACGTGCGTGGACCCCACCTTGATGTATGTCCTAGATCCTCTCCGTCCATCCGGATTAGGAAAGCCCTGGACGATGTACGTTTTCAAAAGATAATATATATAATATGATATAATACTGTATTATATGTTATATGCATATATGTGATGTGCGATATATATATATATATATATATATATATACACACACACACATGCACGTGAGTGGTGGGTCCCGCATTTGTTATGACCAAACCACCTGTCCGTTTGGAGTCGGTGGAGCCCGTTGTTGTTCAACGTCAGCACGTTGTGTGGCCCCACCACGATGTATGTGATGTATCAAAACTATCCGTCCATTTTAGACCCACTTATATGTCTTTTACCCAAGTCGTCCACCTAATTTGCCAGCGTGGACACCACCATGATGTATTTATTTCATCCACACCATATAGATTGTGCCGGATGGTGTTGAACAATATTTGGACCATGCTAATTTACTTATACAATGTTTGGATGGCACTGATTTACATAGACAACATTTGCATGATACCGATTTACATGAATAATGTTCGGATGGTGCTGGACAATGTTCCGGCGGTGTTGATCACCATTAGGGTGCCATGTGCCCCATGGAATGATAGTGCACAGTGATACACATGTTACACCTTTAACTATTGAAATGATTTTAGAGGTAATCCAAGCCCACTTGAGGCCCATTGGTGCAGCCCATCCATGAGACCCATCATAATGTATATTTGAGGCCCATGAGTGCGGCCCATTGTGATGTATTCGAGGCCCAAGTACGTGGCTCATTTGATGTATATGAGACCCATTAATGCGGCCCACCTTGATGTATTTATGGCCCATTCATGAGGCCTACTGGTGCGACCTATTTGATATACATGAAGCCCGATGGCGTGACCCATATAATGCGGCCCGTGTGATGTGGCCCACTTAACATATGAGGCCCAGGTGTGTGGCCCACCTGTTGTGTATTCGAGGCCCGATGAGATGTTTGTTGGCCCATATGACGAGGCCTATGTGACATAAATGAGGCCCATCGTGATTGTACATAAGGCCATGGGCCATTATTCGTATGGCTCTATGTGGGCCACTCCTTGGGAGCAATGTTGGTTAGATATCCACATTGATGGGCAATGATGGTTGGATGTCCACATTGTGACCTTCCCTTAGGCTTTGTTAGGCCCATTCTCATCATTCTCTTAGTGGGTTAACCCTAATTAGTGGGCCACATTCACCATAGACGGATGGCTCCTTGCTATCGGATTTGAGATAACCACGGCTAAGTGCCGATCTTTATACTATGGTTGATCAACTGATCATCTATGGACCCCACTTTGTTTATCTACTGATTATTGGTGCCAATTATCGAGGCCAACTCCGATTATCAACCCTGATTATCGGTGCCGATTATCGATGTTGATTATAGGTGCCGATTGTCGTGACTGATTTGTCGATTTTGATTGTTGTAGCCGATTGCCGATTAGCGATCGAGGCCATTTATCATGAGTGATTGTCAATTCCGATTAACGTGACCGATTTACCGATTCAGATTATTGACCGATTCCGATTGTCGTGGCCGATTGCCGATTAGCGATCAAGGCCGATTATCGTGATCCATTGCCGATTTTTGATTGACGTTAACATTTCGCTTATTCCGATTATCGATCGATTCTGATTGACTTGACCAATTGCCAATTAATGATCGAGGCCATTTATCATGACCGATTGCTGATTCTGATTGACGTGACTGATTTGTCGATTTCGATTATTGACTGATTCTAATTATCGTGGCCGAATGCCGATTAGCGATTGAGACCGATTATCGTGACCGATTGCCGATTTTTGATTGACGTGTCGATTCACCGATTCCAATTTACCTGACCGATTACCGATTACCGATCGAGGCTGTTTATCATGACCGATTGCCGATTCCGATTGACCTGACCAATTTGCGGATTTCGATTGACGTGACCAATTTGCCAACTAGCGATCGAGGCCGATTATTATGACTGATTACCGATTCCGATTATTGACCGATTCTGATTGTCGTGGCCGATTGCCGATTAGCGATCGAGGTCGATTATCGTGACCGATTGTCGATTTTCGATTAACGTCACTGATTCACTGATTCCAATTATCGATTGATTCCGATTGACTTGACCGATTGTCGACTAACGATTGTAGCCGTTTATTATGATCGATTACCGATTCCGATTGACGTGACCAATTTGCGATTCCGATTATTGACCGATTCCGATTGTCGTGGCCGATTGCCGATTAGCGATCGGGGCCGATTATCGTAACCGATTGCTGATTTTCGATTGACGTGACCGATTTACCGATTCCAATTATTGATTGATTCTGATTGTCGTGACTGATTTGTCGATTTCGATTGTCATGACCAATTGTCGATTTCGATTATCAAGGCCGATGGTATAGGCCAATTCTGATTGTCGAGGCCGAGTATTGAGGCCTATTCTGAGTGTTGATTCCAATTGTTGAGGCCAATTCCGATTATTGAGGCCTATTGTGATGTATTCGAGGCCCATGGGACGTGGCCCATTGTGATATATTTTCGGCCTATATGGCGAGGCCCGACTTGATGTATATTAGGCCCGTGGGAGCGGCTCATTGCGGTGTACATTAGACCCGTGAGATGCGACCCACTTGATGTATATGTGGCCCATGAGTGAGGCACATCGTGATGTGTATTAAGCTATTGAGTGAGGCCCATGGTGTTGTATATTTGGCCCTGGTGTGAGGCCATAAGTCCATTGTATGTAAGGCTCTATATGGGTCATTCCTTGGGGGCAATGTTGGTTAAATGTCCACATTGTCGAGGTTGATTGTCGATGCCAGTTATTGATACCGATTATAAGTATGTGACCACATAGTATTATGATACATGCCCATACGCATCATCTGCATGTTTGTTATGAGATGTGGTTGACCATTGCATATGTTATTGGGCAGGTTATTATGAGACTCCCTGATAGGCGGATGTTATCTCACATAAGCGCACAATATGCACAGGATTGGTGCATGACTAGATTGTATGACTCATGCATCTTACATAGTGTGTTGTGATTACTGTACGCCCTAGCAACATTAGGGCCGTAGCCTCCACAGGCATATCGTGGATGGTCGGATGGGACACCGAAAATGTTTGGTTCGAATATCAGGTTGCCATAGATGACCCTGGGTGAAAATCCCTAAAACCCTTTTGGTATCAGAGGACGCCCTAACATCGAGACCGAGTGGATACATGAGCGCCCGAGTACCGAATACCAGGAAGCTGTGTCTCCCACAGTGTTGTGGTCGGTTGGGAGGGGGTGTGGCCTTACCCACCCGAGGGAGTAGGTATAGCTAGGTTGAGTTTAACCAGCTCGAGGAATGGGTCCGCTATCGATGAGCCGGGTAAGTATTGGAAGACTACTAGCTAGGCGGATAGTGAGGTCTCTTCCACTTACCCAGTTGTGCGCTTGATGGGGTGACTGGTGGTGTGGAGTGTACTGGACCCCGGTGATGATCCCAGAGATGAATCGTACTGATGTGGACTTATTGAGCAGGAGTTACACACTCATTCATTTATTTATTCATTATCCACTCGGGCTGGTGGTGCGCAACTATTTGTTATATATACCTTCGCAATGGCCAGGATTTCGATTAGGGCGCACGACTAACCTGAGATCAGGAGTTTACCACGTTGAGACTGACTATCTAAATTTAGGTATGAGACTGGTTTGAATAGAAGTCTTTTGTGGTAGACCCCGTAGCCTACGATACTACGTACTATCATCCCAACTTCACACTCTAGCTTGGTCATTTCATTTGCATCACATATTGCATTTCATCCTCAGCACATAGTATTTGACTTACTATCTCCGTATTACATAACTGATTTATATTGCTTCCTCAGTATATGATATTAGTTTATTATATTTTGCATCGCATAGCCTGGATAAGGCTGATGGTATTTATGGGCCTATCAACATGTTTTCACATTATTCTGATATTGTATGATTATGGGCTTGTCAGTATTTCTACTTAGTCTGATTACTCTGATATTCCTTACTTGGCACTTACCTTGTGCACACACTTTCACCACCCACTAAGCTTTCTTTAAGCTTATGTACGATAGATGTGTGCAGGTGACGTTAGGTTATAGCAACATTGAGCTTGGAGATGCAGTGGACTTTTGGAGCTTTGATTTTCGATATATGTATTTCCCTTTCAGCACTGTATTCAAATGTTTATATTGGTGGATATGTGATGATAATGTTACTTTTGTGATTTGGGTATACTTGTAGTTATGCTTCTTACGAGTAAAATGTACATTGGAAAATCCTCCTTATAGGATTCTAGGATCGGAATCTGGTGTATGGACGCCAGGAGCCGAGAATGGGGTACTACGGAGGCTGTCGGCACTAGATTTGGTGATCGAAAATTTTGTGAGCCCGGTTTCTGAGTTTGGGGTGTGACAATTGCAGCAGTTGCTCCCCCACCAGTAGAGTAGTCCGCAGACCACGAAGACTCGCCTTCACAACTTCAAACTGATTCCACACCCATAAGCCCTGTGCAGTGGTCCCGAAACTAAGGAGGTCAGCTCGTCTTTCTGGAACATCAAGTCGAAGCATTGACCAGTAACATTAACTGAATAATATAAATCTTGGAGAGACAAAATTCACCTCCCGACTTAAAGATAGATGCACGGGCAGCCACCGATGTCTCTGTACCACCTCAAGCACCAGTCAACTTGCAGAAAACCAAGCAACATCTTGGGCAACCGAGCCATACGCCCTCCCACACCCAGGGAACTGCCATGCTCAACGACTTCGACTTACGTCACACGTTGGAGAAAAAGAGGCGTGGAAAGGTTCTTGAGGCGGTAGCCAAGAACGAGGGCCCCTGGATGGGAACTCAAGGAACCGCGAGGTCAGATCGGCGATATCTACCAAGCCTACCGCATCCAAATACTGAACTCCGTCGAGGCTATTCTGGAGGAGACCGAGCCACTGTTTATCGACAACATAATGGGAGCCCAACTCCCACCCAAATTCTGAATGCTATAAATCGCCTCCTATTCCGGGTTTGACAACTTGGCTGAGCATTTGCAATCATTTAGTGCATGGATGGAGCTCCACAGCACGTCAAGTTCAGTTATGTGTCATGCCTTCTCCCTGACTTTGTCAAGGACTGCACGGAAATGGTACAAGCAATTGAAGTCGAAGTCCATCAACTCCTTCATTTAACTTAACAAGGCCTTCATCACACAGTTCATATATGGAAATGACAAAAGAAAGCCATCAACTCATCTTCTCATAATCAGTTAGAGGGAAGACGAGCTGCTGAAAGACTACACCATCCGATTTAACGCTGAAGTTGTCCAAGTCGATGACTATTTTGACCAGATAGGTCTAGCTGCCATGGTAGCCGACCTTAAACAAGGAAAGTTCCTCTTCTCTATTGGTAAAAACCCTCCGACTATCCTCATCAACCTACTTAACCGAGCTAAAAAAATATTCTAATGCCGAGGAGTTCTTCAGTTCACGAAGAGTTGCTGAGAATGAAACAACTTGGCTAAGGATAGGAAGCGAAGGGAAGAAGGGTATCCCTTGTCGTTAACGCCAAAAGAAAGAAAGATGATGACCAAGACCAAGATCATCATACCAACTGACATCCAAAAAGTTGCTTCCATCGTTACTCCCTTGAACACCAAGCTGGAGCAGGTACTTGAAGAAGTTGGGCTAAGTAAGGAAACCTTACGACCGAGCTGAACCTATCAACCAAGCTCAATAATAAGACTCATCGGCTAATCCCGACCTCGACATCAGATACTAAGGAGCGGGTTAACTGACTAACCTAGTCGATAAGGGCGACTTCCCTTTTTAAAGGAAAAAGGTGCTCGAAAACTATTGTTTATGTCTATATTTATGCGTTCTATAATAAAAGAGCTTCCCCCGATTTGGGGAAGAGAATCTTTTAATGATCTCTCAACCATCCGAACTACACGATCGACTACGAGGACTTCCCTTAGTGCAAGGGAAAAGTCCTTTACCATGAATTCTACTATGGAAGAGCTTCCCCATATTGGGAAGAAAATCTCTTTCTCCACAATTCGAGCTACGCAATCAACTACGAGGGCTTCCCTTAGTGCAAGGGAAGAAAGTCCTCTGTTATGAACTCTACCATTAAAAAAAACCTCCCCAGGTCAGGGGAGGAAAATTTCTTTCAAATTTCGACTATCCGAGCTGTATGATCGACCAAAAGGACTTCTCTTAGTACAAGGGAAGAAAGTCCTTAGTGCTTGGCTTACTATAATGATTATTATTTAATGGTCGACTTATTAATCCTACCATGTGTGATTTACCACTGAACAATCGATTTATCAATCCTACGATTGCTCGGCCCACTTGCTTTACTCCATCCGACCTCTCAGCCTCTCAACCTCTTTTGCATAAGGTATCGCAGTGTTAGTCCACACTAACCTACTTCCTAAGCTCCTAAATAACATTTGGAAGTAGGGGGCTACTATTATGGGTAAAAATAGATTGACCAAATGTACAGACTCAAAGACTATGGATTGCTTGAGGGTCAAAAAATCACCTTGACCTTGGCCTCGGTTACCAACCTTTAAGGTTGACCTTGGATGCCGACCTCGGCCTCGGGTGCCAAATTCAGCCTCGAATATTGACCTCGACTTCGGGTACCAATCTTGACCTCAAAGGTCAACCTCGACCAAAGACCTCGGCATCGGAGGTCGGACTCGGATATCAACCACTTGCTCGAAATACAAATATACTTAGAATATATTGAGATAATATCTTCCCGAGATCTTCACTGTGGATCTCGGAGAGATAACCACGACGCATCTAGAAGAAGATCTCTTCCGTAATATGTAATCACTATCTAAGAGGGATTTCCATATACGCCACCACCCTCAAAAGTCTATAAATACACCTACTGCCATGAGTAAAGACACAACAAATATCCTGATTTCGTTACACTTTCTGCATATCTACTCTGACTTAGGCTTCGGAGGGTCCCCGACCTTAACCGGCGCCCCCAAATTCCATTATTTTCCATTAAATCACAGGTACTTTGGCTAGCAGGAAGGATCAAGCAGATTTTTACATCAACAATACTCTAAATTCCTCGACACAGGAATTGATTAAGGACTAACTTATCAAAAGAGAATTTATAGAAGGAATTTTATTTTATTATTTTATCTTATTTTTTATTTTTTGTATTTAAAACTAGCTTTCTACAAATTTTTTTTAGTGGGCAAATATATTTTGAAGCTAGCCGAGAAGAGGGCTTTAAGGCTTTCAAATGAGGGAACATTAATCATCATGCGTGATAGTAGGATGTAAGATAATAATAAAAAAGTTTAGTGTATTGTGTTTTTATGAGAAAAATAAATTTTAAAAATAAAATATTTAACTTAAAAATGTAAATAAATATATTATATATGAAAATTTTATTAAAAATATTATTAATTGGATTAGTTGTAATATAAGGAGTTTTTGTCACAAGAACTTGTGTTCAAAATCTCTACAAGTTCGCATCAATTGTATATGTCCACATGTAGTGTAGGTGAAATTGCGGTAATGATCGCTTTAATCGAAGTAGGAATATGCCAAGATGTCCTAGAGGGGGTGAATAAGACTTTTTAATATTTTATGATAATTTAAAAACTTATCAACCCTATCCTGAATAAATATGCAAGTATCAGGATTTCTTCAAAATAACTTTAATGGCTTCCAAGGCCAAATAGATGATCCAATCACAAAACTATTCAAAAGATAAACAAGATGCACAACATAGTTTATGATGGATGTGACTGTGTGTGAGGTGTGATTCTACTTAGTTCCAGATAATCATGTGCACATGCAATATGAGAACAATAAGAGAAATCACATAAGCAGTAGAAGTATCAGGATTTCTTCAAAATAACTTTAATGGCTTCCAAGGCCAAATAGAGGATCCAATCACAAAACTATTCAAAAGATAAACAAGATGCACAACATATTTCATGATGGATGTGACTGTGCGTGAGATGTGATTCTACTTAGTTCCAGATAATCATGTGCACATGTAATATGAGAACAATAAGAGAAATCACATAAGCAGTAGAAGTAAATGAGAATCTCAAACACAATCATTTTTATAGTGGTCCGACTACGTGTTTACTCCACTTCTAGCGGACGCACTTAACCCTTGAGTGTACTGGATCTCACTAATAGAGGTTTCAAATCAGGTTCACCTCAAACTAGTACAATCTACACTAGGACGACTCTAACATGTCTCCATGACACAAGTTTATGCCCCACACAGGAGCAAGGGTCAACACACAACACCCAAATTTTAGGCTACACAGGCCAAGGATCCACATAAGGAACCTACTAGTTTATGCTCCCATGAGTAAGGGTCAACACACAACACCTAAATTTTAGACCACACAGGTCAAGGACCTACACAAGGACATAAGTTTATGCTTTCCATAGAACAAGGGTCAACACACAGCACCCCCACGTACACTCCCGTTGGAGGCCTCCTATAAGGACTTGAAAGGGGTGAGAAGTACCTTTGACCCAATCATACAAAAGGAATGATCACAAGGGTTCTCTGGACTTTAATGACTAATAGATAAGTAGATGAGCCTCATTTAGCACGTTGATGAAGATCTCCTCCCTTCATGACGAAGAATCTTCAGCTCCCTTGAACCGTAACACATGTGATTTTCCAATGTAATGCAACGGGTTGGATCAAGGTTATGATGGAATCCTACTCTATTAAATGTTTTCCTATATTAGAAATAGAGCGATTCCAATCATCTATGCATTCAAGGTATCCCAACTCAATGATTTGCTATTAAGATGGTAGCTGTAGGATCCTTGAATGCGAAAGTTCATTCCTCAATCCACTCTATTAAATATCAATGATGAGGGTGGATTAGAGGATAAACTCCTATGAGAGAAAACGGCTTAGGATATATGATCTAGATTTAAATACTCAAAAGCTCTATCTTTTTTCTCTACCAACAACCAAAGGTAAGCTCTCATTAAATAGCCAAAAAGTTCAAACGGATATAAGACAGTCATATTTTTGACAAAGTTCGATAGCATCGAATGACTGCTCGATAACACGAACTCAATTTGTCAAACGTTGTTGAACCTTTTTACCAATCGGTCAAGGAAATCGAACACTCTTCGATGTCATTGGATTTTGAACTCTGATTTCATTGAAACAAGGTTCGATTCCTCGACATTTGAAAATGTGAGAGCAGATGCCTTTGAAACTTAACAGGTATAGATATGATCGAGCATCACTCGATATCATCAGAATTTGAATATTGATGACGTGTCGATTCATCAAAATTTTCAAGAAATTTTCCTATAAGTTTGCTGGACAATTTGTGTCCTATTTCGATGACATCGACTTGGTCTCGATATGATCGATATTTGAATATCGATTTTATTAAGTGATCCTCAATACTTGAAAGAGTTTACCTGAAGACTTCCTGGATAGTCTTGTGTCCCAATCCGATATCATCGAAGGTCTGTCAATATCATCGAGATTTAAATTTCAAGGATATTGAAGCTCCCTTCGATATATCGAAAATCACCTGATTTGTCTTAATAACATGTTGGACACGACTGACCAGATGTCGATTTTATCGAGTCATTTTGATGAACTCGAGATTCAAAATTCGATGATATCGAACAGTCCATCGATTCATCGATAATTCAGTCCAGAATTCTTTATAGTTGCTGGACATCTGAAGTCCTCAATTCGATATTATTGAGTGAGTTTCGAGGACAACGATAACAGGGCTCGATTTCATCGAACCACGTATCGATAAATCGACAAAGTCAAAAAACTTAGAGATTTTTTTGATTTTAGGAAATAGTTTTCTCACATAAAACCCTAAGATGTTCTATCCGTTTTTAAAGGTTTTATATACCTGGTGTTTTGGGACATGGGATGTGAAGCTAAGTTTACCTTTGACGAGTTCGGGTACACATTTTGTTGAGGCAGACGCTTGAACAATCCTCCTATGGGGCTCCTTTGTCTTGCTGACTCAACACTCACGCTAATTGACAAACTAGGGCACTTTAGTGGGCTCTACGACTTTTTAGATGATTTTTGGTGCTTTATAAGGCACACTTTGCACTTTGACATTGTCATTAAGAGTAATCTTTTTGATGTGTGGTTCAAACCCATATGAGTCATGGTGTATTTAGGGAGTCAACTAGAGTTTAATCAGAGGTATTATTTAATAGTGTCAAAGGTTCTACCCATAGTGTTGGTTGAGTATACTTGAGACATAGATATAAATGTAGCATCGGTGCCACATATGATACATATGATGAAAATCATGTTGACTAAGATTTAAGTAGTAGTTACACATGTTGCCATGTCATAGCAACTTTTTACAAAATTGTTTTTATCCAAAAGAGAAATAACTACCACACACAAAAGTTATATCCAAAAGAGAAATAACTACCACACAAAGAAATCCCTTAAATGCTATTTCTAGGGATGTTTGGCTATCCAGACTGAGAAGTTTACAGCGAAGGAATGAGGGAAGCATGGTTGCTCATGTTGGATAACATTCTAATATGGAACGCTCGAGGAGTTGGCAATTCGCCAACTATCAGATCCATCAAGAGACTCATCAAGTCCAAGAACCTGTGGATAGTTGCGATCCTTAAACCTATGATCAGGGAGTCTAAGCGTCTCCAAACGGGGCTCCGCTTAGGTTTCCATTATTCCTACTCTAATGAGGATATGGGTGGCAAGATTTGGATTTTTCCTAAGTATCAGTCTGCAGTCTCTGTGGTCTCTTCCACGAGCCATATGATTACTTTGTCAATCAGCCTGCAACACCTCACCAGTCCGATTACGCTGACATTAGTATATGTGAGCTGCTCTAGAATCAAACGCAGGATGCTCTAGGGTGACTTGGTGTCGCTGTCCACCGCAGTCCAAGGTCACTGGGCCGTGGGGGGCGATTTCAATGCAGTCACAGATGCCTCTGAACGTCGTAGCAGAAGGTGCATTGACAGCGGCATCTCTCTAGATTTCGTCAAAGCCGTTGATGACACGGGCCTCCTCGATGCTGGTTTTATGGGGAGCAAATTCACTTGGTCTAATAATCAAGCCGGCCTGTCCCGAGTCTAGGCTAGGCTGGACCGAGTCCTGATTAAGATAGCCTAAAGCAACATCTTCCCATCCCTCTAGGTACGCCACCTCCCTCATCATAACTCTGACCATGCTCCTCTTTTAATGGTATTCCCCAGGCAGCAATTTTTAGGCCCTAAGCCCTTCCGCTTCCAGCAGATGTGGCTTCTCCATGACACCTTTCTTCCTCTGGTGAAGGAAGCATGGTCTTCGGCTGGAAACCCACAACCCATGCTCAATGTCCTTGTCAAATTAAAGGCTATTAAGTCGCAACTGAAGGTTTGGAATATGGAGACGTTCGGTAATATTTTTGAGGAGATTAAGAAAGTGAAGCAGAGACTTTTTGATTTAGAAGGAACTTTTCAGCATGAGGAGGGGTAGAGCTCGGCTAATAGTCCTATTCAGAGTAATATCACAGAAGAAAGAGTCATTCTATCCAAATTGGACGTTATGGAGGAAACTTTTTGGAAGCAAAAGGCCAAGAATAACTAGCTGGATGAAGCGGATAGAAATACCTCTTTCTTTCATGCGTCGGCCTTTGAGAGAGCTAGGAGAGCAGCGTTCACTTTCATAAAGGTGGATTCGGGTTAGGTAGTGGGGTCGCAGGTGGAAATCAAGGCTGAGGCGTCCAGGTTTTTCCACAGACTTTTCTCAGCAGGTGTGGTTGATCAAGGGGAAGCCCTCCCCTCGTCCATTCCCTCCTTAGTCACGGCTGAGGACAATGAGTTGCTGATGGCCAAGCCTACGATCCAGGAAATGCATAAGGCGGTTTTCTCTATCCCATCTACGCTGTCTTCTATCTCTTTGAGGGTGGCCTTTTGCCCAGAGTCTTCACAATGTCTTTGATTGCTCTCATCCCAAAGAAGGTGGCACCCATTCGCTCTACAAATTACAGGCTTATCAGTTCGTGCAACGTGGTCTATAAAATTTTTGCCAAAATTATAACCACCAGACAGAGTAAGTTACTGCCTTCCCTTATCTCTCCAGAGCAAGGAGCTTTTGTCCAGGGGCCGCTCCATTTCAGAAAACATTGCTCTATCCCAAGAGTTGCTTAAAGATTTAAACAGAAAGATCAGATGTGGGAATATTATTGTGAAACTAGACATTGAGAAGGCTTATGATAGAGTAGACTGGTTCTTCCTCAAGAGGGTGCTCCATCGCTTTGGTTTCTCCATCCCTTGGATTAATTTGGTTGAGCGATGTTGGAGTAATTGTTGGTTCTCGGTCTTGATTAACAGCGAGGCAGGTGGCTTCTTCAAGTCCATGCGTGGCCTCTGACAGGACGACTCTCTCTCTCCTAGCCTTTTCATTTTATCTTCTGAGGTTCTTAGCTGTGGCTTCAAAAATCTGGAGATTTCGGGCTCTTACCTCCCCTTTGGAGGTCGTCAAAACAGTGAAGTAGTGTCGCACATCTTGTTTGCCGACGATACTCTTCTCTTCCTTAATGGAGGCATCCGATCCATCCAGGCCATGAAGGGCTTTCTTGAGGATTACCAGCGAGTGTCAGGCCAAAAGATTAATCTCTAGAAGAGCGTTTTCCTTTGTGCCAAAAGCATGGTTGTATCTAGGGCTACCGCTATCCACAGCGAGCTAGAGATGGGGAGATCGGCTGGTAGTATTACCTACCTACGGGTCCCAATTTCAGTAGGTAGGATGAAAAATTTCAAGTTTTAAAGCTTGATTGATAAGGTGAATGGTCGTATTAGGGGCTGGAAAGCTCGCTGCCTCTCCATGGCAGGGAGAGTAGTTCTGGTGAAACATGTTTTGACGAGCGTTCCCGTGCATACCTTGGTAGCAACGCACATCCCTATTGGGATTTTGAGAAGACTTAGAGCAGGTTTGCTGATTTTATTTGAGGCTAGGTTGAAGGTGAGAAGAAGCTCCACTGGAAAAGCTGGAAGAGTATGACTGTTGCCAGAAGTGAAGGGCGCCTGGGGATCAGATCCTTGTTCGACATTATGATGGCGTTCCGCCTCAAAATGATTTTGGCTATAAAATTTAGCCATCGGAAGAGGGTGTGGGCCTCTTTTATGCTTTCTAGATATGGCCAGGATCTTCTGTCTAGGGGCCTAAACCAAGCATCTTCATCCTTCTCTCCTTTATGGAAAAGGACCCAAAATCTTTTCCTGATTTTGGAGAACCACACGTAGTGGCAGATTGGAGATGGGGAGCTGAATCTTTGGCATGCTAAATGGTCCGGATTGGGCCCTTTGGAGCTGAGAGCGTCTTCCTCTATCAGCCCGTCCTTAGAAAACCTCCAGATCAAGGATTTCATTGGAAAATCAGGACCGCTGCCTCCTTCAGTCGTGCTCACGACCCTGTCCCAACAAGATATCGACGTCATATTTCAAGGGGGCTACTATCTGGCGGGGGGTCCTAACATGCCCTTCTAGCCTACGAGCCCCTCAGGCTACTTTTCAGTTGCTTCGGCCTAGGAGATCAGCAGGAGGCGCCACCCCTGCACGGTTTGGGGAGCTAAAATATGGAATGTTAAGGTTCCTCCCAAGATCTCCTTGTTGGTATGGAAGATCATTTCTAGGGCCTTGCCGGTGGACGAGAGTATTCAATCTTGGGGAGTCCAGATAGCGTCTCGTTGCTGCTACTATCTCAATGACCACAGTTTGACGCAGAGACCTGCGTTTGAGTCTTATGCTCACTTATTCTTACTGAGCTCGTTGGTAGTGAAGTGTGGATCCATTTTGCCCGGATCTTTGATGTTCAGATGGGCTCGTTTAGCTCAGTGGAGAGCTGGTTGTATCATTGGTGGCGGGACCGTTCCTCCAACAGGCCATCTCCGCCGTTCAAGAAACTTCTGCCTTCTTTTATCCTTTGGGAGATCTGGATAAGCAGGAATGCGGCGAAGTTCAATGAAGTTCGGATGAATAAGGGGGTCCTCATCTCCGGCGTTTACGGGTGGGTTCGGCTCTTAACTATCAGTGGGGTGTGCCATGCTCCCAAGCAGAAATAGCAAGTAGGGCCCTGGGGGCCATGGGCATCTTTGTTCAGCCTCGCCCAAGAGGTTTGACTTAGGTGGTGACTTGGGGGAAGCCCCCAAGGGGTTGGTTCAAACTCAACACTGACGGGTCGTCCAGGGGCAACCCGGGGAAGGTTGGGGGAAGAGGAGTTTGCAGAGGTGATAGAGGGGAATTTTGCTTTGGATTCTATGTAGGTTATAGGGTCACTTCTAACTTTAGAGCGGAGCTTCAAGTTATTCATGACGGGCTTATGCACTGCATCCACTTAGGGTACTCCAACATCATTGTGGAATCTGACTTCCAGCTGGTGGTGGATTTCCTCTTGGGGCGCTCTCATCCGGGTTGGAAATGGAAGTGTTGGATTGATAGGATCCAAAATCTCAGCGCTTCTGGTAATGTAAAGTTTGTTCATATCTTTAGAGAGGGGAATGGGCCAGTGGATGCCTTAGCTAGGATAGGCAGTGAGAGCCAGAGATCGGCCTTGTTTTTTAGCCATGCCGATCTGCCGCTGACCACTAGGGGCCTCCTTTTCCTGGATAGGTTGAATCTGGGCGCAGTGAGAAGGGGGTCCTAGCTTTTTTTCTTTGCCCATTCACTTAGGTTAGAGGTTTTGAGTTTCTTTTCCTTTCGCCCCTTACGATAGGCTCTCCTTTCCTTTTGCTAGGAAGAGCCCAAATTGTGGGTGCTGTTTTTTCTTTGCTGTACATCTTTTGTTAGGAGAAATAACTACCTCACACAGAAGTTATATCCATTTGTGGAGAAATTGACTATTTGAAGTGAATGGGTATATGCTTGTTGTAAAGAGGCATAAAAATATCTCTTCAAAAAAGACTTCATATTCTTTTAGATTTTATATACCCCGGGCATTAAAGCCCATAGGATTTTTTATTTTTATTTTTTTTTCTTTCAAATCAAGCTAGCTAAAGCCTTATATACTCATATATGCCCATCTTGCAATTGTCCTTTTAAAACATTTTTGAAAAGTGCAACAATATAAGCCCAAAGATTTGTCCAACATTTAAATGTGCAAATTCATTGTATCTTGAAGACAATCTATTATTTCCTTTTTTTTTTTTTACACCGGCTGAATTTTTTATAAAAATGGCAGCATATTTGTCTTTAGAAATTGACTATTCTGGTCATAACTTAAATCCACAATTTTTATTTTTATTTTCTTTTACATTTAATTTTAATTTTATTTTATTGTGTATATGGCAAGATCCTACATAGATGCACTCAATTATGCCAATCATGGGTGCATCTATCAATCCTGGTGGATTGATAAATGATAGCACAATGCGTACAAGAATGACCACAAGGTGTGTGTAGGGGTAAGGGTTTATAAGGATAATCAAGCTGGGAGAGTTTCATAACTGAAACTGCTAATGATATTTGAATAAGTGCATAGATGAAGCTATGGTCCTAGCCTCGATTATAAATGAATTGATCAATGGCTTATAAGGGAGAAGAGTCTCAGAGACTTACCAGCTCCACTCCTCTTCGGGAAGATTCGTTAATACGCTTACATGTAGTTAACAAATTCATTATCTTAATATTAGAGGCCATTGCACAGATAAGGGTAGGGAAACCTCCTTTGTTCGTGAACTGAAAGAGGCAGCTGATGAAGCTCAATGGTCAGAACCTATTTTTTATAAGAGATTTCAACATCCCAAACTAAAGGATGAAAAAGGGGGAGATCTATCCTTTGACCGCACCTAAGATGGTGGGGCCCACCTTGATGTACATATCATGTATCCACACCATCCTTCTGTTTTTTCAGATCATTTTAGGGCACTAATTCCCACAATGAAGCATATCCAATAATGAGGACCATACCATAGGAAAAGGCGTGATTGAATGCCTTACTATTAAAAGCTTCATAGGAAAAAGAGGGGATTGAATGCCCTATCATTAAAAGCTTCTTAGGGCTCACGCTAACGTTTCCATAGTGTTTATTTTTTATCCATTCTGTGTATAAGGTCACATAGGTGATTAGCCTGACCTTATAAACAGATCGGGCGGAAATAAACACTACGGAAAAATTTAGGATGCGCACTAAGAAGCTTTTAATGGTAGGGTGTTCAATCACCACTGTTTCCTATGGTATAGTCCACCTGATAATTGATTCTGCTTCATTTTTGGGATAATTCCCTAAAATGATTTGGAAAAATGGATGGATGGCATGGATACAGAATACATATATCAAGGTGGGCCCCACAGGAAGGTCCGTACTGTTTTGGGTGAGTATGGGTCTCACCTAATCCGCTCCCTCCTTTTAGGATTTCCATCTAGTGGCTCCTTATCAACCTCAAACTTTCCAATCAAATTATCACCCGCCTAAGTTTAAGAAATAGGCCCAGCTCAGCAGCGAATCCTATAATTCAAAGATCAAATGCCGAAGCAGGAGAATACACCCCAAGACTTGGGTCCTTTTCCATCAGCCAAATTCTCTCTTCTTCCCCACCACCAAAGTCGTGTAGAATTAGCTAACATCAATTTCCTTTCCCATCAGCCAAATTCTCTCTTCTTCCCAACCACCAAAGTCGTGTAGAATTAGCTAACATCAATTTCAAACCAAGTTCTTTGGCCCATTTTAGATGGAGTCTTCACACTACTGATTCTAACGATCCAATCCATAACCATCAAATGAGACGTGCATGCCAATCCAGACAACCAGCTCTAGAATCTTGACAACCCATTAATAGAATGATCCTAACCATCCAACTAGTGGCCACTAAATGGACAACTAAAGTCCAGAGTCCATGAACATAAATCAGGCAAAGGAATTGCAAAATACTCTTACCTAAGAGGTTATATATATAAGGTTGGCAATGAACATCCGTTTACCCAATTACCCTTCTTCCAAACAGACACCGATTGGATGGCCAAGATTATTTACACCGATTCACAAGGGCCACATACGGCAACTTCTTGAGGTGGCTGGCCAGGCCTAAACTTCTGGGACGGATGGATAAATACTAGGCCCCACTAGATTGAGAAAGATCCTGATGATCCAGCTTTTGTACAACGTTCTTTATCCTACATAACTATCCAATCCATCCTTTATGTGGGCCTCACTGAGGGGTTACGCGCCTAAGAATAATCAGGTGCACTCAGAAATTGCAACATGATGTTATACAGATAGTCATTTATTACAATGCAAAAGTGCATCAGAGGAAGGTGGGCCATGATGTTATAAAGACCGTTACAAATGATGTGAAAACATGGACCATGGGGAGATTCGGTTTCAGCATCTGCATTATGTCATCCATACCATCTGTCTAGTAAATGGAGAGCTCAAACAAGTGCAAAGTCCATCAACATACATGGCCCACCTGTTATAAGGCCGTGATCAGCCACCAACACGACAAGCATTGTCCTTGCACCACAAACCTAAATAACAATGGTCCACTCTTATTTCTCCAGCAGAGACTTTGCAATCCTTGTAACATTCTCTTCAGTGAATCCGAACATTTTGAATGTGTCAAGGTAGGCCCCACTGGCCCCAAAATCCTCCACCCCATGCACCACACCATCCATCCCAACGTACTCCTTCCACCCATGCGGCGAGCCTGCCTCGACACTCACACGCTTCGGCACACTCCGAGGCAACACATGCTCCTTGTAGTCCTCCTGCTGCATGTCGAAGATCCGCCAACACACCAGCGACACCACCCTCACTCGCCTCCCTTCTCTTCTCAACCGCTCTGCGCTTCCCTCGCATAAACATAGCTCGGACCCAGTTCCTATCAGTATGATTTCTGGCAATTCTCTTTCCGAATTCTCGCTTACAATGTAACCTCCTTTTGCAACACTATCTGCTGATGTGCCGTCCAAGTGGGCCGCCACCTTCTGCCTAGACAGTGCAATCACAGTTGGCATGTGCCTGTTTCTGACTGCTACTTTGTAAGCACCTGCCACTTCACTGCCATCTGCAGGCCGGAAGACGAGCAGCCGTGGGATGGCACGTAGGCCTGCGAGATGCTCAACAGGCTGATGGGTGGGCCCATCTTCTCCTAAACCAATTGAATCATGCGTCAAAATGTAGATAACACCAGCGTGGCTCAGCGCTGACAACCGCATTGCATTTTTCATGTAGTCGGAGAATGTGAGGAAGGTGGCTGCAAACGGAATCAGTCCACTTCCATGCAATGCGATGCCATTCGAAATCCCAGCCATCGCATGTTCACGAACTCCGTATCGGATGTTGCGTCCGTAAGGCGATTTAGGCTGCTTGAAGTCATCATGGCCATTGAGGTAGACTTTATTGGATGATGCGAGATCTGCACTCCCACCGATCAAGCCCGGAAGCACGTCCACAAGCCGGTTCAAGCACTTCTCTGAATACCCACGAGTGGCATCAAGCGGATCAGATTTAGACCACCTCTGTTTCAGCACTTACAGCCTGTTAGTGTAGGAAGTGAGTTTTGGTTTTTTCATGGGCTATGTTTGAAAAAGGAAAAACCAGTGGAGGAAGTAAAAATGATCACCGGTAGCGAATTTTCCCAGCCTAGAGGCAGGCCACCGTCAATGAGGATTTTGAATTCCTCGTATTCTCGGGGGTAGTTGCTTTGATATTTTCTTAGGGTAGATGTCCAGTCCTCTAAGCTTTCACCGAGTTCGGCTTGGAATTGCGTTTCTCTGAAACAATTTATTCAACAAATGATAGGCAGCAAGATGGTTAGAATCTAAGTTGAACATGGGTGGGGCCACCGGTCTACCCGAAGACATGATTTTGTCCAGCTGGGTCGGGTTGACCCAAAGACTCGACTAGACTCAACAAAACCTGATGTCAGGCTGAGAGTTGATTCGACACAATAATTAATAATATTTTTTTTAAAACAATATTTAATAATTATTAATAAGATAATTTCAGTAATAATGGATAATATGATATGACTGTAAAAATTAGAATATAAGGATACAAATAAATTGCATGACTTGACGGTAGAAGCAGTTGGTTCTTCATATTGAGGTGTAGGTTTGAACACCTCAAGCACAACATGAAACTTTCTATTTAAAAAAAAAAAAAAAAGAACACCCGGTGAGTAACTTCTGACTCAACGAGTCTAGTTAAGTCATAACCGAGTCCCATCGACCTTTTACTTTTAATAAGATCACCTGGCAAGTGACTCGGATGAGTTGATTGAGTCAGTGAGCCGACTTGACAAGTCTAGCTGAGTAGTAACTGAATCAGGCTCACCAGTGAGTTTCATTCTATCAATGTTTCATTTCAAAAAACAACCACCCACCGACTCAATTCGACTTAGTCAATGAACAGACTCGATGAGTCTGGCCAAGTCATGATCAAGTCAAGCTTGCCAGAGAGTTTCTAGGTGACCCGGCTCAAAATCTTGTCGAGTTGACTTGACCAAGTTTAAGTCTCATCACCAAGTTTTGAACTCTTGGATAAACTGAGATGGCTGTTTTGAACTGTCATCTGTCCATTAGCTGGAATGGTCATTTGAACATTGTGCAAAAGTGCTCGTGGTTTCAAGTCATGCTTAAGGATAATAGACATCTTGGAAAGAATGATGTTTGCAGTTTCACTAGGGCCTACCTGTAAATCATAGGGATTACATGGAAAGGCTCTCGATCCTCCCAATTAACCTTCGCTCTCATTTGCTTGACATCATCGTCGTCAAACGTACCGTGATGAGCTTTTGATGTTCCTTCCTTTTTAGACAACTTCCCAATCAGAGTCTTAACCTGAAAATAATTCAAGAATAACTACCTTATAGTGCGGGAGAAATAACAAAGAAACATACATATTCTCAATGAAGCAATTGTTCAGCCAAACAAACTGTACAAATT
The DNA here is from genome assembly GCF_029962835.1 of Magnolia sinica. NCBI lineage: Eukaryota > Viridiplantae > Streptophyta > Magnoliopsida > Magnoliales > Magnoliaceae > Magnolia > Magnolia sinica. The sequence continues at coordinate 58,757,553 of NC_080589.1, read as the reverse complement.
GGGCCTAACTTCTGGCTCATTGGAGTCATTCATGTGGTGGCCCTATGGTGAATTGTGAGATGCTCCAAAATCTCTCCTATTAAATGATCCCAGGACCATTTGCTGTGGTTGTTCATGTTCGTTGGATGGCTAGGACCATCTGACGGGGAATACATTTGGAAATGGCCTATCACGTAATGGGCCTCATGGGATCGTTACGTGGGCAAAAAGTGGGCCCAAGTTATAACATTGCTGGGTTAAACGAAATAATGCTGTCCGTTTAACATTGTAGTCTTTAGATTATCACTCTGATGACTCTTCATACCTTTATAAATGTCGGCTTCTCAGTCTCACCATAAGCAGAGAGAAGAGCCGATTGGAATGATCCCATATCAAGGTGTATATCCTCCACAGTGATTGTATTCCAACCAAGAGCCTTCAAACGGGCAGAAATATCCTCGGAAAAGGAGAGGGATGTATCACCGTCTATGGTGTTATGGTTATCATCATAGATCAATATGAGCTTGTTGAGCTTCCAGTGCGCGGCTAAGGACGCAGCTTCGTTGGATATTCCTTCCATCGCACATCCGTCACCCATGATGCAATATCTGGAGGACTAACTAAATCAGCTAATCTCCATACAATCTCCTCAACAAAAATGTTTTGATAACTAAGGGCCTGTTTGGGCGCCACGTAAAAAATGAGATAATTTCATTTTAGTTGATAATTTCATTCTAGTTAACCACAATCATGATTGTTGGTTGTTAAGATTATTTAATACTACCAAAAAGAAATGTGATCTCTACTACATAACTGCGGTTAACTAAAATGAGATAAACTTTTTGAGCGGTGCCCAAACAGGCCTAAGCTTTTATAGATTGATTCTCTAGTAAATTTTGGTAGTCAACTTACATCCGGTGATTTATGATGACTGCATCTGGTTTATTGAAACGTGCAGCTAGATGGGCCTCTGCTAGAGCAAGACCAACGGCATTTGCAACCCCTTGTCCAAGTGGGCCTATGATGAGCAACTGAAGTTAACAAAGCATATACATGTGTAGAATTGTGCAAATAAAAGGAGGCACACATTACTGATAATTTTCCATACCAGTTGTGACTTCGGCGCCAGCGGTCACAACATTTTCTGGGTGGCCAGGAGTCCGACTTCCTACCTTACATAGGCGTTTCAAATCTTCAATCTAAACCAAAACACAGTTATTCAGCTTAACAGACAAGGATCCAATGAGTGCAGGAATGGCTACAACTGGCCTTGAGTTCATTAAGGGTCTCCACAGAGAACAACACAGATGGACTTACATACACCCAAAGTTACAACCATGATAATGGACACACACATCCACAAGAATGTGTCTTTTACATTTGTCTATATGGCACATATGTGTGTCTACGTTTGAATGTATTGAGCAGGCATGCATGCTATTAATGTGAGTGCTTATGCATGCATGCATGTACATGCATGTATATACATGGATACATGTGACAGTTTCCTCTAACGAATTTATACTACTAAGAAGCAAAGCAGAGTTCTCTCAAGAGAATAAAGGGAAAGTCAACAGACCAGTCAAATGCACAAATGCATAAAAAGTCCCGTAACATTGCCCAAATTCTACGTGGAAAGGTTACCATCGGTCATTCCATTTTTATCTATTCATCTTCAGCTTCTTTAACACAGAGTGCTCTGTTTTCTTTATTGGATAATTGTCATGAAAATTTGAGGTGTTGATTGTTCTAGATGGAGTGAGTCTTTCCAGAGCTAAAGCACGACCCGTCAAATAGGGACAACAACAATACCAAAATAGACAATCATTTGGAGATGCCTTTACATTATTAGGCTTATTACGTTACAATCAACAGAATATAACTCTCACAACATTTATCTCCCAGCCATAGATCACGGGTTAAGTCTTCTTCAGAAATTCTACTTTCGACGTTCTTTTCCGATTTCAAAGCTAAATGCCATAACCTTGTATTAGTATGTAACTACCAAACACATATATCAGATGTTACCAATGCTACTAAATTAACTATACCAACAAATAACTATTAGCAACAAAAGCATTTGAGCAGGCCACAGTGACATTTTTCACACATAAGGGTCACTGGTAGTAACTTCATCCATTTTAGATTCCAAGTAACTAGGAGAGTTATTAGATTCCCTCCTACAATAACTTATGAGCTCGTTTCTTTCATGATTCATATAACATCTTGCAACTGGTTTTAAACTGATTATTGTTGGAACCGGATTTATTTTTGTCCACAGAAATATCCTCTAACAACTTTATTTCCCCAGCAAATTTGCAACATCGGTATTAGCTGTTGTGTATAGCTAGCCGTATGAGCTTTTTTCTAAATCACACTTTAGACTCACACTCCCTAGAGGTTTATACTGGCTAAGATTTTGAAGTAAAAGCTTCCTGAAGCCCAATCTGTAGCCACTTCCCTCTTTTGTTTTGTGCGTCTATACTTCATATTGCAAGATGATCAAGATCATTCTTGATGCAGACCACATCAGGGACAGGTAAATCCTCACTGTTGTTTTTCATACAACCCGCAATCAAACCATTCAACGGACCCTGGAGGACTGTGAATGAAGGGAAAAGTCTCCTTTAAAAATCGTTAAATAACAGTTTCAGTTTTGAGGAGATTCGTCAACTGAAACCTCACAGAAAATCGGCCACAAAAGATCAGAAATTGACTTCCAGTAGATCCTGATCTTTAACCAGGTGTTGATTCTTTCTCCTCATCCCATGAGCAAAGTTAAGATAGGCTTGATCTTTATGGGCCATTCAGTAAATTTCTTTTGGATGAGTAACCTTGGCAAGAAAATAGGCTGGTTCATCTGCAAGTCCTTCTAGAATAAGTTTATTCTACAACCTGTTCACCTGTGCATAAAACGTTATTCACCTGAGCGTAAAAGTTAGTCATCTGCTCATTCACCAGCCAATAGACTATTGCCTTTTGAGGGCCCAACCATGTTGTGTATATGCCATCCAACCTGCATATTATGTCAGCCCCACTATGATGATGGAATGTTCAAAAATCATGTCTATCAAATCATTAGGTGAGCAACCCTATAAAAACCATCAACAAGGACCCATAAACCTCCAAAATTCACATGGTGGCCCACATGATGGTTGGATTGGACTGATTTTTGGACTGTCCAGCTTTCATGGTGGGGCAATGCTGCTAGACATAGGTTGAATGCCAAACACAAACCACAAAAGATTCATGTGCAACCCTTGTGGAATATGCTTATTCATCTAGAATACATTACACAAGCTTACATAAGTTTATTCTATAAGGATTTGTAGATGAAAATAGAAGATACCTGTTCTTAATGTTAAAGGCACATTGTGACCATTGAGAATTGAAGTTGAGAACACTCCAGCCTTTTGTTATGTGGGAGAGATGATTAACATGGAAATCTAATATGAATGAAGGGCACCAATTTCATAATCTGATGGCAAGCACACTAGAAATGTGTTACTATGCTCCACGATCCAGGTCATAGAATTGGAGAATCCCTCTGCAGATAGGACAATGACCATTGTCTGTGAATCACATGGATTAAGTACTCAAGTTTGGATCTTTCTCATTTCAAAAGTGAGAGTTGCCAAAATACTTTCCTATAGTTGGTTGGTGGGTCATTGCTCAGACAATCAAGATTGTCCGATCCAATCGGTCATATTTTCTAGTACGACCAATCCATGGTGGAACCTCCCAACGAACCATACAAGCACTTCGCAAGATATTATTAAATTAACTCAAGTTAAATCCTCACGTGTTCTTAAAGAAGACTTCAACCAATCTTGTTGTCAGATGTCTTAGATATGTGCTGAAAACAATGGCTCGATAGATCAACCAACTTGGTCAATTGATTGAGAACAACCTGGATTTTACAAATTGGTCTCTGGACACTTTTAGACAAGTTCGATCAATCGAACTCTTGGCTCGATCGATCGAAAAAATTCAGAAAATTCATGTAAACTCTCTCGACAGTTTTGAGCATGTTCGATTGATCGAACATGGGAGATCGATTGATCAAGGGTTTGCTCAATCGATGTTGATAGATCGATGCTTAGATCAATGGCGCGTGCAGTTTTGTGTAATTGCATGGTTTTTGTTTCCTATTCCGGGTGTAACACTATATATATGGGGTGTAATGCAGGATTAGAGTATTTTAATCGGGCTAAGTCGTTTTTAGGGTTTGGAGAGGAAAAAATGAGAGCTTTCTGAATTGTAAGTGCATCCATCTCTTATACTTTTCATTTTCATGGTGAATGCTCATCGCTTTGTGCCGTGGTTTCTTCCCAAGAGAGCTTTTTCATGTAAAATTCATGTGTACTTATTCATGCTTTGTTTGCGTTTGCTTATCATCGTGTGATCCGAATTTGGGATTTGCTTTTGTGGTCCCCCAACAAATCCATTATGGAACCTCCGAATGAACCATACAAGCACTTCATGAGATATTATTAAATTGACTCAAGTTAAATCCTCAAGTGTTCTTAAATAAGACTCAAGTACTTCTCACAAAATCAATTTGATTTCAAAGCGATTGGAACAACTCTCTCAACTTGAACACAAACTGACCAAGGAATTCTCAAGGTATGGAATAAGCCCACTTGAGAGCAATATTGAGGCTTAAGGTAGTTGAGTGTAGGTAGCTCAGAAGCTCAATCGCATTGAATTTAGAAAGTCGACAAAGTGAAAAGAACCAAAATTGGCCTAGTTTGACTTCATAAAGGTTGTCAATTGGCCAGGTTCAGCTCAAGTATTGGTGTACCTGTACCAGATCCAACTGGAGGAGTTAGATTCAATCTTGTCAAGTTTGGATATGGGTATCGTATATGAAGTGCTAGGTCCAAATCTGATGAGTTTTGGGTGCCCTTTGGATCCTGTAGGTTCTAGTTTAGAGGAAGATTAGAATTCAAAAAGAAGGTCAGAACTCCTGTTCAGGTCAAATTATGATTCAAGTCCATACTTGAAACATGCCATGATAGGATAGAAAACCTCTTAATCAATTTTCTTCTTGATTAATCAAAATCAGACAAACACTAATCTTAATACACAAGGAAAAAAATGCTTAAATAAGAGGAGAAAAATTATCTTCTTTGCTTCTCTTCTCTTTTCAACTTTTTCGTATACTTCTATTCATTCACAACCACTCACATATATAACAATGGACAACAAATTACGACATGGCATGTAAGACATGAACACATTGGTCCAACTAGCCTTCATAAGCATTCTTAAACAAGGCTAAGTACTTCTCAAAAAATCAATATGCTTTCGACGGGATTGGGGAAGCAATCTTTCAATTTCAAGATTTGAGGGAAGGTGGCCTGATTTGGAGAAAATTGGGGAAAATTCAAAATTTCCCCAATTTCTACCAAATTGCATGCAAGCTTACACTCCAAATACAAAATAAAAAAATGTGTAAGGCCTGATCTATTGATTTATGATATTTGTGTGAAATTTCAGAAATTTTTATTTTTTAATTAAAATTAATAAAAAAATGTAAAAAATAATTATTTTATTTAATTCCACTTCTAAAAGTGGTCAATTATGTTCAATTTCAAAGTATTTAGAAGTGTTTGATGAAATGATCATCACATACACTCTAATTTCTAGATTTGAGTGTAGGTCCGATTTGGAGAAAATTGGGGATAATTTGAAAATTTCCACATTTCTCTTAAATTCATTGTAATCTAACACTTCAAACATGAAATCAAACATGCATGAGGCATGGTCTACTGGTTCATGTTTTTTTTTTTTTGTAATATTTTTTCCAAAAATTATTTTCTACCAGCGGTTAATTGGCTGCATTTTCTGAGCATTTAAAGGTGTTTGATGATTTTTTTCAAAAATATAATTATATATTTATTTAATTATAATTAATAAATGTGGGTCCTACCTTTGCCAACATAACGTGTTTTTCTTCTTCTTCTTTTTTTCTTTTCTTTTTTTTTTTTTTTTTTTTTTTTAACAGGTAAAACATGTCAAAAGGAAAATGAGGGAGATAGTCTGATATTGGATGAAGATACAACCAACCTATTCCCGATAATCAATTTGGGAATATATGTAATTTATGTGGCCATATGTAATAGTAGGGGGGATACCCTGCTTGAATGAGCCTTTTGCGGGAGGGTATCATAATGTTGTGAACCGCGCTAAGTGCCCACCGGATGTGAGAGTAGAAATAAGTGTTGTGTTAAAAAAAAAAAAAAGTGTGAAGAAAAGAGATGACCGAGCTGAGTAGGAGAGGGAGATTAGGGAAGAGTTGGGGTGGCCAGCATATGCATGTCAGGATGTACTAGATGTTGATGACAAGGATAATCCTAAATACAGATGCACAGTTGAGGAGCCCATACAAGATGAGTGGGAGATATATCCGCAGAGGCAGTGGGAAGCGAGTAAACCTAGATTTAAATGGTCTACCTATGAGCATGGTGGAGGGAGTAGAGTAGGAGGGAGTAGGTCAAGGCCGAGTGTGGTAGGAGTTAGTGGAGTAGAGGGGAGTTATAAGGGTGGTGGAGATGAGGGTAGTAGGTGGGGAGGGTTATGAGATATGGGTTGTAACAATAGCATGCAGGTGCAGGATTGACCTTCAGATTTGAGGATGTACAGAGAGGCAAGAGGGACCAAAAAAAAAAACACTAAATGAGATATTCAGTGGAGGGGATATGAAGAAGAAGGCAGAGTAGTTTATAGTTAAGTTCCTTTTTCTTAATAATCAAATCCTCGAGAATGCCATAGCGAGTCTACACTTTAAGAATACAATAATTGAAGTGCCGTGTGGGGGTGAGGGTGTGTTGCCTTCAATGCCGTATGAGATCATGAGGAAGTATTTAGATGAATACGCGGAGATGAAGACTTATGTGGATGGACATAAGCAGTCATGGGAGATATACAGATGCATCGTCATGTGTGAAAGTTGGACCGGACCGACGAGAATGTCAATCATAAATTTTATAGTCTACTGTTGGGAACAGGCGGTGTTCCTAAAGTTCATAGATACCAACAATAAGATTAAAAAAGCGGATTACATTTACAATCTAATGTACAACATCATGTAAGATGTTGGGAGGATGAACATTGTGAAGTTTGTTACGAATAATGGGAGTGCAATTGTCAATGCAAGGAAGGATATAATGAATAATTATCATATGTACCAGACCTCCTGCGCAACCCATTACATTGATCTCATGCTGGAAGCGATCAGGGAAAGGCCGTCAGTGAAAACGGTTATTATTGATGCATGACTCACCAATACCTTTATATACAACCACACGGTTATTATCCGGGAGAATCAAAGAGCTTGTATTGAGCAATGCATTCTATGAGTGAATGTGCAATGTGGTTGCTATTTTGGAGCCTATTTATGTTGTGTTGAATAAGGTCGATAATGAGACATATCCATTGATGGGTTCATTGTATACGCACATACAATCCATGAAAGATGCCATCCAGGCTAAAGCCCTCATAAGTGGGTGCATGCAATAATTGATGACCGTTGGGAAATGACACTTTCTCACCCACTTCATTAGGTTGGTAAGTAGTTACATGATTTTATTTTGTCTATATGTTTCAATACTTTACTAGTTCTTCACATACTATGTATTACTATTTTATTGTACGGATGTGTAAATATTTGAATCATGTTGGGCTTCAGCATACTTCCCAAATCCCAAATATCAATACAACTAGAAACCCTGCGAAGAAAATTCACTGAAGAGGGTTGTACATGAAGTGTATGATAAGTTATTCCCCCACAGTCCGAAGAAAGGCACCTTCAGTAATGAAGTAAATATCTTACGTGCTTACCTTCTCCCTATCTTCATCTTAACCATTCTATATTTGCCCTTATTGTTATATACCATTAGCATATTGTTAAATTCCGCGACGCGCTTGGAATGTTTGGGTGCGAGGTCATGGTGAGTTTAATGAGTTGGATGATGGCATGTGAGTTGATACATTAGTCCCCTCTTAGAACTTAAAGTTAGTTTTTATATTATTTTAACAAATGTGAAACTAATGAAAAAAAAAAAAATCTACTTCACAGGTAAATGGTGGGCCATGTACAACAATGATTATTAGATTTTCCACAATTGGTTGTCCTCTGCTCGCACAAACAGTGTTCTCCCCACCTTGAAAAAGGAATGTGAGCACATTCTCACCCATTCACACAAATAAGCATAACAAATTGAGATATGAGAGGCTTCATACGATAGTGTATTGCCACTATAACATGTAAGTATGAGAGAGGATGCTCTGCTCAGAAGGAAGAAGAAAAGCACAGAAAGACCCATTGGACTTGATGATTATCGAACAACATGCATATGTTGATGACAATGAAGATGACCCACTTTATTGGTGGGTTAGGTCAAATGACTTAAATAGTTTGGTTGGGCGACCGGAGCCACATGTGGTGGTGGATGTAGACAAGCCATTGATGTTGACGTTTATGTGGAGCAGTAGACATTTCTTGATGAAGCTTCTGACCCATTAATGAGGAGTTCGGAGGGCAACTCGCGACAATCACTATCACACACACGGGACATGTGGCGGAGAGACATTATCCGACACAAGACCAAGACAGAGAGTGATGTGCGGGGTGGGTTTGGTAATGGTGATAACAGCGATGATGGTGGGGGTGATGGTAACGCTAGTGACAATAGCAATGATGGTGATGGTGGTGGAAACAACGAGTCTCATCTCGGGAGTCAAGTCTCAAAGGCCTCTTAGACCATTCATTAGGAGATGGATTTTAATCATGCCACGTAGGACACTCACCATGGTTCTCGTCCAGATGAACCATGGCCCCAAGTCATTAAAAAAACACACATGCGTAAGAAGCTACTAAAGAAGAAGAAAATCTAGAAGCTAACAAAATTAGAGGAGCAGTTATTGGCAATATCCATGAGGGACACGCACGATCATGAAAGGTGGGGTGCCTCTAGATCTAGAGCACAGACGAGAGAAGGGAGCTCGAGTTCCATGCCACATTATGGATATGGATCACAGGCACAGGAGAGTAGCTCGAGTTTTGTGCCACAGCATGGATATTGATATGAACCCAGTGAATATGCGGTGAGCGACTCCAGCAGTTACGGCACATCGTTTTTTGACCACGACTAGGAGTTCACTTATGCATACAGGTAGGGATATGGGCAACAATATGGATATGGCCGACAATATGCATACCTAGGACTTCCATTTATGCCCATTCCAGATTCATATCAGCCACAGACTGTGACGACTATGTGGTACCCACTAATGGGTGTATTGATTCAATTTGGAGAGGATGAGTACCAATGTTATTTTAGGGAGTATCTTCATTAGTACCATTCTACTACAATCTGGGCAAAATATTGTCAATTTATGGAATAACAATGGTATTTTAACTTCGTCGAGATGGAGATGACAATACGAGCTACCGTGCTGCTCTATGTGGGTCTAGGCTACAACTAGTCACATCATTCATATGTATATTTCTCAATTTCTACTTCTTTCTTGTTTTTTGTTTTTAAATAAATCAGCTATGTTTTCATAAATGTCTTTTTTACATTTATAAATGTTATGAATTCACTTTGAGTATAGTTGCATTAGTTCAGTCAGACAACGCATAGCTTAAGACCCTATACAAAGTAAACTTATTATGTGCACTTCTTTTTGTGATGTGATTTAGAAGTGTGTATTTAAGGTCTTCTTTTTTTCTTTTTAAAAATAAAAAAATAAAAAAATAATCCCTGAAGTTTTATTGAAAAATTCAACCAATTTCCCAATGTTTCCCAAAAAGTGCGATACATTACCCAATATAAACGATATATCTCACGCGATAACCGATACATATCTATATTCACGCAATACTAATACTGTGAACATTGATTCTAGGTAGCATTTTCATCAACATTAAAACAATTTCACAAATTAACATGGACCATCTTGGACGCTCTCGTGCACTAACATTAATCAGACTACGATTGACCTCCTATGTTTTTCCCCTCCTCCCGGACTGTGTGGGGAGCAATCTCTTTGCTAACAGTCAAAGGCCAGGCAATAAGAATCTTCCTAGTATCCTTTTTGTTCTAATGCACTTGATCTCCATAATTTCAAGAATCCTCATTGAAGCAAATAATCAAGCCTGTTATCAAGCAATATCCAATCTGGATTCCTTATCTTAGAGTATGAGACTCTTTGCCTACAAGCTAAAATCTTTGATCGATAACCATGGTGAGGAGGTGAAGATCATCAGTTGACGAAAAAAAAGATCTAATTTCTAAGCTCAAAGATCTCTACCTCTCCAACTAGCTCCTCTATTCGTATTTTACCCAAAACATGGGTTTCTTCCCTGGCCCGGGGCTCAGGGTGTGGGCCTTTTTTTCTAGCCCAAGATGTGGGCTTTTCCTTGACCCAGGGTGTGGGTTTCTTTCTCTTTCTCTTTCCCTTTTCCCTTTTCTTTCTCCTTCCATAGGGCTGTGGGTTTCTCTCCAACTCAAGTACAGGGTTCCCTCTTTCAGTTTTCTTCTCTTCTCTTCCCTAGCCTGGGTTGTGGGGCCCCCTTGTATTCTTTGGACTACATGCCCTTTTGGAGGAAATAAAGAGTCTCTTATCTTCTAAAAAGGAAGAAGATGGGTTTAGATTGATTAAGGTTAGGTGTTTAGTACAAAAGTCCTCTTTGCCTTTTTATTTATTTATTATTTATAGTTAATGAATTGAGTTTTTTTCCTCCATTTGAGTAAATCCCCGTGTTCCAACATGTCCGTTGAAGGAAAATTGTCAGTCCTATAAAGATGCTCGAGAACATCCATTTTTAAAGGATCATTGAATCCCACCGCTTGATCCACTCGTAAGGTGTCCAAAGCCTTTTATCACGCTGATTTCATCAGCACACCTATCTCAATCAAACTGTTGTATGTATTGCCACCAGGACCCGTACGGACCACATCACTTACTTTCAAAAAATAAAATATTTTATTTTTAAAATTCATTTTCCCAGAAAAACACAACAATAGTAAGGTTTGAGAAGGATTGGGGTAAATCCATCCATTATTACTAGGTGTGAATCCAGGAGAGGTTTGATCACACCAAAGAGAATCAGCATCAGTTAGATGTATAAGGTAATTAATCTAAACCATTCGCTTCCCTGAGTTTAAAAGATTAGATTTCTACTTCCAAAAAATTCCAACAATCCTGGTCTGATTTATTAATAGGCCCCAAAATGGGGATCAGCTTCCGATTAAATCATGTCCAGTACCTTGGTTATCATAACTCAACTTAGCAACTGATAACCCCGCAGTCATAATAAAAAACTAGTCCTCGAATAACAATCCGGATAGTTTCTAATCTAACTTGAAGCACATGGAATTGCAACCAGATGTCGCCCTCATTAAGAATTAAAATATCCCCATCTCCATTTGCGCCATTTTCCTCTGTATTTTATTGAATTAACACAATTCAATTCAACCTAGAATTCAATGCACAGATATGAAACCTCCAAACGGATCCAAGCATGTTCTAAACACCCACATCAAGAATTCGAGAACTAATTCTACTTTAAATTTCACATATCACCTAAAAATGCAAAAACAAGAAAACCCAAATCCAAACATGCACCAAAGATGAATCAGCTTACCTGAACGGACTCAAAACCAGCAAGATGCAAACAAACGTACTGAAGCAAGCACCCGTGTCCGGCACTTAGAACAAACCGGTCCCTATTGAACCACTTGGGGTTCTTTGGATTGTATCTCATTGCATGCCTGTAAAGAAAATAACCCACTTCAGCCATCCCAAGTGCCATTCCGGGGTGGCCTGCTTTCGCATGCTGGACGGAGTCGATGATGAGCATACGGACGTTGTCGACGCCTCTGCGATCAATCAAATCCTGAAAGAAGTCGTCATTGTCGCTGGTGTGTTCAGATAGTTGGGACCCGTATGCTTTCTTGAGCTCATATGTCCATGAGAGCTTGTAGTCATTGGAGAGATGGATGTTGGTTTTGAGGTTGCAAGTGGTCGGGAAGCGATTTGGGAATGGATTGTAGGTGGGTTTGTAAGGAAAGAAAGGTGTTGGACAGTGGAAGAGTAGAGAGGAAATTGTCATGGCTCGCTGAAGAGAGAGAGTTTCTCTTTCTTGGTTGGATGAGTCCCTTCACTGTGTGAGAGAGAGATATATATATATATAGAGAGAGAGAGAGAGAGAGAGAGAGAGAGAGACTACAGGGCAGCGGGTTCATTCGGTGGTTTTCGTGAAGTTTTTGAAGCGTTGGGAGTTGGGAAGGAAATGCGAGGTGGCGAGGAGGGAATATGCAAGGACGCCACGTGGTGCTGGTGGGGGCGTTGTTTCAGTAGGAAGCGGATTGGCTGGTGTACCACACACCACCGACCTACATAGTGTGTTGACGTCGTCAAGTTCCGTGAGTCGCATCATGAGGTACGTGTTATGCCAACTGTCCGTACATTTGGCCGGTTTGGCCAGCTGCATTAGGAGGATTTCATGGGGATTGAATTAGAAAAATTAATGGTCCTAACATCGTTCATGTTTGGTTATTAGCTTTGGTGGTACTTGTTCAAGACTTTGTAAACTGGATCAAATTTAAATTCTCTCGATCCTGCTGGGTTCAGGAAGAAAAAAAATTGCTATGTTGCATGGTGGTATATGGGCGTCACCAAGTTTCATGGGGCCCACTATGATATATGTATTATATCCATACCGTCCATCCATTCCGAGAGATCATATTAAGCCATAAGCCAAAAATGAGATAGATACAAAGATCAAGTGGACGACACCACATAAAGTAGCAAGGATAATGATTCCCATCGTTGAAACCTTTCTAAGGCCCATCATGATGTTTATTTGTCATCTAAGATGTTCATAAGGTCACACAGACCTGCGTGAAGGTAAAAAACAAATATAAGACTGATTCTAAACTTCTGTGGTCCGCTAGAAGTTTTCATTATAGATATTAAATCTTACTAGTTTATGTGGTATGGTCCACTTAAAATTCTGATTTGCTTCATTTTTGAGCCCATGCCTTAAAATGATCTCGTAAAATGGATTAGACGGTGTGGATGTAATACATATATCACTGTGGGCCCCATAGAATGTGGTGACGTAAACATAAATGTGGTGCGTCTTTGTCACACCATCTCATCCACAGCAGTTGGTGAGTTTTCACCATTGCTAGCCAAACACGACAACCATTGTCATCCCGGGACATTCCAACTTATTCAAACATACTGTTAAAAGTGTCCCAGGACATTTCAATACTGTAGAACTCCAACCCATCCACCAACAACATCATAATTACCTTAAAACTAGTTCCATTCCTTCTAATCACACCTAATGCAACGGCCAAACACGCCCTTGGAGAACTCATCGGTAGGCTTGATCTGAAAAATAATATAGATTCAAATATAAATTGGACCACTTTAAAAAGCAGTCGGAGATTGAACTTCTACCATTGAAACCTTTTTGAGTCACAAAAGTTTTTTATCAATATGATATTTGTTTATCCTCTTCGTACATGTCCTTTTGGCCTTATGAATGGATCGGATGAAAAATAAACAATATGGTGGGCTTACGAATATTTTAATGCTGAGGATCATTATCCCACTCTTATTTGTGGTGTGGTCCGCTTGAGCTTTGGACATGACTCAATTTTGAGTTCATATGTTAAATTTATTTTTTCAAATGGATGATCAGTATAGATATAATAAATATATCATCATAACGCTCATGTAACTTTGATCTCCTTTGAACCGTTTGTATAACTGGGAGCTTGAGGAGCGTATTCGCACGACAGGTACCCAGCTACGTCGTGGTACACCAGCCAATCCGCTTCCGTCTCGATGGACCACTGACTGTGAGGCCCACCGTGATGTATATATGTCTTACATCCACGTTGTCCATCACAGTAATTAAAGGTGATTGAATACCCAGCATTAAAATTTTCTTTGGTCCATCCAAAACTTTTGTGCCCGTTTTTAATGGTCAATCATCAAAGTCTTAGCAATCGTAGATCAGCCGGCAAGCATGATCAATGTCCAGCGACTGCCTAGGCCCATGATCTAGTACATCTGGCTATTTTTGGCAGTAAACCATGTAGAAATCATAAGTTTACTATTTATAGTAAGTCAGGAGTTTGAGTTTGAGTTTGATTATGAAATTTCTTCTGTAAATTAGTTTTTATCATTAATCAAACTATTTTCGAATTTATTTCTATTTTCAAATAGAAGTTTGAAAAGAGACTGTGATCGAACTCATCACGTTTATCCCTGCATCACCATGATCAGCAACATGGATCTCCATCTTTGGACGATCAACAAACGAACAGATCTGCGTCTCCCAAATTCCTTCTTCATTTTCTGAAAATTCCTTTTCTTCTTTATTTTCTGTAATTTGATCATCAGCAGATCATTGATATTCAGATGAAGCTTATGTTTAGATCAGATCATGGCCAGATCACAACTTGTGCTACAATCAGAACATTGATCAGTTTGGATGAAGAAATTACATTTAGATATGCTCAAATCTGAGTTCCATTGCTGGCTTTTTTCAAAAACTCCATTGCCAGTCTGATCTCTGCATCACTATAGATCTGATTCTAATTCTAATCTCCGTTAATTCTAATATGGTTTTAATCTGATTATAGTCTAGATTAATCTCAGATAATTAAGAAACCATGCACGATTGGCTGCAAGACCGTCCATCAACTAGGCCGTGTCCAGAGCTTCAGGATCTACGTCCCTCATGCAGCACTCTCATGATCATCATCATCGCAGCATCTTCTTCAACACCATCTCAATGTCTCTCTAATGGCGGCGGAACCCATCTCCTTAGCAGACCATGACTCTGTCATTAGCATTGAAAGCAGTTGCATGTGATGATGCTAGGATATCAACAACCTTCAAATCTGCATGGACCATATCTTGCTTCATCCTTCGTCGTATCTGTAGACCCGCAATTGCCTATGAGGTAACAACTCATCTAAGATCCCACTTTCATCATTCCTCGTGAGAACCATCTGGAATAAGTTACGTGTGATCAGTATAGATCCACATGGTGCATTTAAAAATTTAAAGAAGATTTCTTGGTAACATCAGTGGAAACTTATTGGCGAGCAATCATGGAGGAAAGGAACGGTTACAAGACAGGTGGGAAAAAAATAGAAGAGGCTATGTGGTGGTGAAGTAACCGTCAAAATTTAGTCTCATACCAACCCAGTGAAACTTTATCTTTAATTATCCTTTCAATTACCAGTCAATTTAGATTACATAGTGTAATACTTTATCTTTCTTGCCAAGCAAATTACAGTTCTTAGTGTAATTAGTTACTTTGAGCCTGGTGTTTACCTTCCATAGTGTAATCGGTAGCATTAACCAAGTAGCTGATAATTTTAGCCATAATTTGAGTATACGCTCGCACGCTAGATTCATATATATTCATTAGGAAAAGTTTTCGGCAGCTATTATCCACAGCTGACTATAATAATCTCTTTATCATCTAACTTTATCTGTACTGAAAAGTCTTTTTGTATAGAAGGCAACGGTAACCTATCATCAAGAGGATGAACCCATCCTCTAAATATCGACTAATCTTGTTCCAATGCCAAAATAGACCACCAACAGAAGTCATCCACGTTACATGAAGCAACCCTCTCTCTTACACACTCTCTTACACAGGTAGATGTCTTCCGTTATGTTTGTGATTCACACACGCTTGACTATGACTATTTCTCTTACCTCGTGAATGGTGTGGACTCATTTGATGACCCACGGTCCATTTCATCAATCCTCAACCCTCAGATAACAGTCTAGATAACCGTGAATCTAATGTTTAGAAAAACATCCATTTGATAGCCTAGACCATGGCCCATCCGCCATCCAGATTTAGGCCCATCAAACCTTAAGTGGCCCATTGGATGTCGGCCCATTTCACAGTCCAGATCTAGACCAGCACGCTGTCCAGATCTAAGCTTCCATTCACGGTCAGATCTGGGTTCCATTTATACCCATTTATGGCCCCGATCATGGGCTGTTTTCTGCCCAATGTGAAGCCCTTTTCATGGCCCGTCACATGTCTAGCATTAAACCTATATCATGGGCCATATTACGACCAGCAACCAGCCCATTTTATGGCCTAGCTTATGATTGGTGCTTGGCCTACCTAGCTGACTTATGGACCATTTCACATTTCACATTGTCAGTTTATAGCCCACGGCCCATTCCCATAGCCCAAAGTCCATTTCATGGCTAGCACACTATCTACACATTCATAGCCTACTCAAATAGCCTATGGCCTATTTCTTGGGCTCAGAGCCCACCATCGGCCCACAGCCCACTTCATTATTCCAAGTCCCATTTCTTTGCACAAAGCCTATTACATGGTTCAAGGCCCATGTGATTGGCCCGTTTCCTTTTCATTTGCCCCTCGGCCCACCTATTTATATTTAGGCCCATTTGTTGGCCCTCGGCCTGTTTCATTAGCCCTCAACCTATTTTATTGCCTTTCGGTCCATTTGTTGGCCCTCAGCCTGTTTCATCGGCCCTCAACCTATTTTATTGCCTTTCAACCCATATATTAGCCCATAGCCCATTTGATTAGTCCATGGCTTATTCGATTGACTCATGGACTTGTACATAGCTAAATAGTTCATATGCAGCTAAGTAGCTCACACATAGCTAATAAGTTCTTACAGAGCCAAGTAACTATGCTTATTTAAAACTCTATTTCATTACTTAAGTAGATCTTTAATCAATGTTATAATTGTTTACTAGACTTTTATACATTATATTTGATCAACTCTATTATCATACTTGATCATATATTACGCATCAATGCCAACTCATATGCATCACAATACATTCTATACGCACTGTGATGTTGTTTACTTGATCATGGTACTATTTCATAAAACCCTCAAAGCCAGACGCTAAGAAGACTATTTATTTTATCTCACTATAAGGAGGCCACATAGCTCAAGTTTATGATTTTAATGTTGATTTGTGAAAAACTGTACTTGTACTCTAGATTATCTTTATTATAGTGGAAGCTCATAGATACATAGTGAAGTAAACAAACCACCAAACCATGTAATTATACCTTTTGGATTGTTGTTTGACTCTCTCCTTTATGGGTCTTACAACCCTTATTAGTTGAGTCCTCTCGCCTATAGCTCAAGGACCTTGATACAGTCTCATTGGCTCATTGTGCATCTAGAGTATCTCAACTCCTTGTAATTGGTATGTTATTTTAGTTATTTATTAATGTTAAACACCTTGCACTCTTTTATTTATATGGCTCATACCTCAATTTATGTTTTACCTTAGAATCAAGAGTTACTCTCCTGTAATGTAATTAAGGACTTGTGGTATATCACGGCCTAGAGTGTAACAAGAACTTAGATAACAACTTTTTGACTTTATGATCTTATCTCTTTCATGGATGTGACAATGTGATGAGAATGTCTTATTAATGTTTTATGAATGGAAATAAAAGTGATTCCCAATCTATATATTTATATTTAATCTAAAATCATATCAATAATGGGATCTTGATGTACCTGTTTGATTATTTTTTACCCAAGCCTTATACATTCTGAATGTCTTGAAAACAAATCATTTGTTATGTATTAGGTACACAAATCCATTGCGAGAATAATCATCTATAAATGTGGTGAAGTACTCATAACCCCTTCTTCCTTTAACACTGAATGGTCCACATGCATCCATGTAAATTAATTGGAGGACTTGATTGAATCTTTCAATATTCCTCTTGGGAAAGGGTATCCATATTATCTTTCCTCGCAAATAGGCTTCATAGGTAGGTAGATGTTTCAATTTGACACTAAAAATACTCATATCATTCACTATAACTTTAAAAGTCTATCCTCATTAGGATAACATGGGTGAAGATGGTACTGAAAGGTGAATTTATTCTTCTTTCTTGTTATCTTCTTAGAGTTGATAATGTGAATGCTCTAAGTGGTTAAGTTGGTTGTGGTGCAGGAAATAAGGTATAAGCTTTCTCTGAGCACACTAGAAGTTATTAATCTTTTTTCCATAGTGAATCTTGACATTTTTTCATGGAGAAGTGAAGTGAGACTTATGCTACAGAATGTGCACTTTGAGTTAGATGATGATAGAACAAACAATTCTCGATCAAGGTAATTTATAGTTCATTTAGAAAGCTTATTGAATTATTTTTCTAAAAAGCCTAACATCACTTAGATCCAAGGTGTAAAGTGGGAGATTTGGTCTGTTTACTAAAGTTGCATGCGGCGTAAGTTATACTGTTAGAAATTTTAAAACCATTTTTGAAAAGTCAAATGGTGTCCAAATAAGATGAATCCAGTCCCATTTGAAAAGCTCATCAAATTATCTTTCAAATAAGCCCAAGATCGCCTAGATATGACCTATAAAGTGAGAGAGAATCATTTTTGTGAAATTACATGGTACGGAAAATGAAAGCAAACGTGATAGTGCAACAAAAAGCGAACACGAAGGTGTATCGAAAGTTAATGCAATAGTGTAACAAAATAGAACATGATAGTGTAACAAAGGCGACTATAATATTGTAATAAAAATGAATACGACGGTCAAGTTTTCAACATTATGCGATCCCACCAAAATGATCATCACTTCCTTATTATAGGTCGGATCGAGGTGATCTTGGGTTCCTTGGAAAGATAATTCGATGAGCTTCAAATGAGATAATAATAATCTCATTTGAAAACCTTTTGGCCTTTCAATAATGGACCCAAAGTCCATGATGATGTTTGTATTCATTTTCAACATTTCTACAAAGGGGTCTAACTCCCTCGTTAGATGTCAAATTGAAACGATATTGAGCTCGTTAAAAAGGAAATTCGACAATATTCAAATGAGACTAGAATCATTTCATTTGGACGTCATTTGAACTTTTAAATCAGGGCTTAAAATCTAGCTAATGAATTTTATTTTATTTTAAAAGAAGAATAACTTAATTTTAAAAAAGTTAAAATTTTGCATTTTTTTGCTATGTTTCTTCCCCCAAAAGTTTAAAATCCCTTCTTCTGAGCTTGGAGTTTTAGTTAAAGAAAATAGTCAGAAAGCACAAAAAATTACCTGAGAATAGTTGAGAAGCATGAAAGATCGCTAGATTGTAGGGGTATTATTAGAAGAGTTAATTGAAAAGTAATAATAAAAGAATATACATGTGTAAAAAAGAAGGTCCAAGGCCCTTTACATATACAATGATAATGGTAGAATAGTTTTGTCTTAAGAAATTTGAAAAAGGTGTAAGAGGTGCAATAAAATAAAAATGTAAAAAAAGTGGCTATTTTAGTGCATGCATATATATATATATATATATATTCATGCCATTCATCCATTTTTCATATAATTTTAGGGTACGAGCCAAAGAATCAGGCAGATCCAAGGCTCAAGTGGACCATAAGACATGAAGTAGCGATGATAATGGCACCCATTATTGCAACCTTTGTTAGGGTCTACTGCGATGTTTATTTTCTATTTAACTTGTTCATAAGGTCACGATGGATCTAGATAGAGAGAAAAAAAGCAAGTGTTAGCTACTTCTATTAAAACACTTTTAGTGGTGGGTGTTCAATTTTTATTGTGTGGTCTACTTGAGCGATGGGTCTGCCTCGTTTTTGGGCTCACACCCTAAAATGATATGCCATTTTGAATTATTGGTGCGCCATAACTACATGTTGCTCCTCAACCAAAGCAAAAGTTGACATAAAGTTTTTTACCACCAGACCTACTACTATGAGCAATAGTGACCGTCATCTGTCCTACCCATCAAAGTTGATCTTGATGGATAGCCAGATGGATAGGAAGGGAGATCAACAGATAAAATTAAGCCGGCATGACAATTTAGACTATCAATGAGTTAACTTCTTTTTGTTATACCCTGTTTCTATCATGTGTGGTCGAGCGGCTGAGATATTCAAAATTTAGGTATAGCACATGGTCGAGGGGAGAGAGGAACACGACTAAGATTTCAGATGTGGCAGGCGATCGAGAGGAGAGGGAAATGTGGTGGAGAATTCTGATGTGGCATGCAATTGAGAGGAGAGAGAAATGTGGTGGAGAATCTCGATGCAGCATGCGGTCGAGAGGAGAAAGAAAAATGGTCGAGCGATTCAAGATAAAAAAAAAGTGATAAAAAATAACAAAGATTGGCCGATGAATGAGGAACAGTCATAAAAGGAAAACGTAACAAGAGAAAGATTTAGACAAGAGAATGATATAAAAAATAGCTTTTCGACTATTGTAACCGTTGCAGTAATTGAATGAGATGGAAGAACAAGCTGTGACAGAACTCTATTAAACAATAGATAAATCCAACTAAAAAACAATCGACCAATCTAACAACAAGC
The DNA here is from genome assembly GCF_029962835.1 of Magnolia sinica. NCBI lineage: Eukaryota > Viridiplantae > Streptophyta > Magnoliopsida > Magnoliales > Magnoliaceae > Magnolia > Magnolia sinica. The sequence goes on along the minus strand of NC_080589.1, from coordinate 58,737,169 downwards.
AAGCAAATATATCAAATTATCTTTTATCTCAGCTTATCCTATGAGTAGCGGTAATTCTTAACTGTAATCTCTAGTTGTAATCCAAATATACGCTCATATGCTCAATTTGTTCTCTATCCAATATCATGTTGTTCTTTCAAGAGACTTATTCTTACAGTTGCTCTTAGTGATTGATTATGAGTGTTTGATTTCGTTTGATTGCACTGGTATTTTGAAAGTCCTTTCTTATAGAAGACACAAAGCAACCCATCTTCGGTGGAAAAACCCCGCCTTTCGATTTTCTCTTAATCGTTATAAAAGTCTACAAGTGGCTTAGTAAGTGACCGATCTTCTCAGAATTTGGCCATATACGTTCATATTGGACATATCTGCTTAATTCGATGTATGCGGCTGAAGTTGATCAGTTTGCATCAATCCGCTTTATTGATTCTGGTACGCCCACGTATACCACATGGGACAAAAAGCAAATTGAGTGTTTAACATTTTTGACATACCCGGTGAGACTACGAACTATTTGGTTGTCATAAAAATTCATTGTGCACCAACCATGCAACAATTTAATGAGCTTTCAATGTAATTTACACGCCCGGTGGGATTAATTGTACACCAGTCGTACAATAATTTTGACGAGCATTCAACATTTTGGCATGCCCAGTGGGACTATAAACTATTTGGTTACTATAAAAATTCATTATGCATCGACCGTGTAATAATTTTATAGAGTGTCCAAAATTTTTGGCACACTTAGTTGGACTACAAACTACTTGGTTGTCATAAAATTCATTGTTCACCGGCCTTGCGACAATTTTGGCAAGTGCCAACATTTTTTGTACACCCGATGGGAGTACAAACTACTTGGTTGTCATAAAATTCTTTGTGCACCGTCCGTGTAACAATTTTGGCAAGTGCAAAAACTTTTGGCATGCTCGATGGGACTCAGATTACATGTATACTTATCGGTGCATTATTCTTGTGAAATCATGAGCCGGAGATAGGTTCATCTAATACTTGAGCAGTTAAGTTTGCTACTAAATCTAGTACTCTTTCCACTAAACTTGGATAGGGCATCCTCATCTCAAGTTGATCATCTTGAGATTTTGTTGATCAGAATGTTCGATATGTAGTATATCGCTGAGCAGTCATGAATTCAGGCCATACAATCACCAATTTAAGTTCAAACTCTTAGGAGTTGGATGGATAATATTGCCGAAAGTATGAACTGGATGATGGTCATGTTTGTCGAAAGAATACCTACGGTACCTCAACAACATGTTAATATTGGTTATGTTCGAAATCTGGCGCTAGTACTGCCAACACTGCAGGTACCTCTTTCATAAAGGAATATGCTTCCTCCAATACAGAAATTATGGAATATTTTGCCACCAACTAAGTTTAAATGACCAGAATGGGAGGTCAAGAATGTTATTCCTGAAAGAGGAAACCAGGATACACCTGGTGGGCAACTTTTCCTCGTGAATCTACCGTATCATGGAAAACAGAACTAGGTAGGTCCTAAACCACCACCAGTGGATGAACCACACCATCTAAATCATGACCGAAGCATGTAATTAGTTTAGGAAGTAGCAGGCTAAGTCCTTAGCCGTACTACTACCTTAGTCATGTTAGTGTACTAATTTGTGCACCTTGTTTGTCAATCACGTGCATCTATGTGTCATGGAGTTAGTTGAGCCATTGTAAGCTAAAGACTAAAAACACATAAAGACTAGAGCATCAATGAAGTGAAGAACATGTAAATGAGGTATCTTAATGACCCTAACATTGACTGAAAATAACCTTTAAACCTCTAGATAATCATAGCCTTATAGGTAAACCTTTGATTTATCATCTTTTAGCCTTAAGAGCCCTAATTGAACATGCTTAGAGAGGCGATAGAAGTCTCGAGTTACTGTTAAACTAAACTGTCCAAAAACAATAAATTCATTAGTGATCAATCTTCGATTTATCTCGATCAATCGGTCTTGAGCGATCGAACAAGGGCCAAATCGACTAGCAACAAATTTTCTAAATGTTGGATTTATGACGATCGATCGATACATTGCTTGATCGATTGATGCATCCTCCAATCGATCGAATGAGAGTTTGATCGATCCAAGGCTTGGATTGATCAATCGAACCGCCCATTTTCTGCTCATTTTTTAATTGTTGAAATTTGGTTATTTTATAATGGGTATACAAACTTTAGGCATTTTGATGGATTTTTGGTGCAATAAAAGCCTAGATAATTCCATATTCATATTCCTTATCTTAAGCCTCTAGACTAATGCATTCCAAGTTATCTTCCTTGAGATTAACATTCTAATGAGGATTCAAACTTCCACCTTAAAGATGTCTTTGAACTCCACATTTTTTAGAGATTAGACCCAACCTCTATTGTTATATTATTTTTTAACTCCTCTAAAAGACCTATCTAGGTGAATCCCCTAGTATTACAACATTCCATTAGTTGTGGGAGATTTTACCAACCTCTCATGTCTTGGTCACCTCATTGACACACCATATGCAAGGCAAATGACTGTAAGAGCTAAAGCATTGGCAAGCATCGGCATCAACAATCGGGAGAGCAATTGTAGAGCGGATTTAACCACGGGAGAGGTTTGAAGAAGCAACTTAAGCACAATGCATTAAATGGGCTCAATTCGACAAGTAATTGACAATTAGTGAGTCCATGCTCTTTTTCCTTGTGTAGGATTAAAGGTAAGAATTTGTAACCCAAACTCGATATGTTATTTTGTAGGACACAGGCTCTTGTGTAGGGTTGAATTCATCAGACATGAGTGTGTATGTGTTAGTCTCTGTGGGAGTATTCGGCGAGAGGAAACTTAGGTCCTTGGAATAGGACCAATGTTGTTGGTTAATCAATAGAAAATTAACTAAAGTCTCTTATAAGAGTCTTCGGTGAGAGTGTACGCTAGAGAGGTTCTTGTGTAGGGCTGTAAATGTTAGAGGTGAACCTAATTTAAAATCTCTGATAGTGAAATCCGATACACTCAAGGAGAGTACGTCATCCCGGAGTGGAGTAGGAAAATCGAACTACTATACATGTTTGTGTTTGAGATTATCATTTAAGCACTTTTTTATAATTATGCTTATGTGATTGTTTAGTTGAATTATAGGTATGCATGATTAGATGAATGCTAGGATTTAAATAGTTAGCATATCCCACACACACATGTACGATCCTCTATTGGCTTGGAAGCCTTAGAGTTAATTGCTTTATTTAACTTTAATTGAAAATTATTTTAAGTAATTATGTGTATAACCATTCATTCCATAGATCTGCCACACTTCCACGCATATAACCCGTGGACCTGCAATGTGCAATTTCAAAATAAAGCATATCAAATTATCGAGTGGACCATACTATAAGAAATAGTGGTGATTGAGCATTAATAGGCCATAAAAGTTTTGGATCAAGATAATATTTATTTCTTCCCTTCATCCCGACTTATGTGACCTTATCAACAGATTGGATGGAAAATAAAGACTATGGAAACATTAAGGTTTCTTTTAAGAAGTTTTTAATGGTAGGATGTTCCATAACCACTGTTGCCTATTGTATGGTCCACTTGATTATTGGATATGATTCATTTTTGAGATATTGCCCTAAAATGGTACGAAGAAATGGATGGATGGTGTGGATACAAAATATATACATCAGGGTAGGCCCCATGGTAAGGGTCACATCATATTGGGTGAGGATGGGTCTCACCTAATCTGCTCTCCTTCCCTCCTGCCGATGGAATTGTGTCCTATACCCTCACCCCCGGCAACCTAGGTAGGGCCCACCATGATGTTTGTGAGAAATCCTCCTCATCCATTTGTTTTTCAAGCTCATTTAAGGAAATGAGATGGATCCAAGACTCAAATGGGCCCACATTCATTCCCTAGTTTTCCCTCTCATATGGCCCACTTGAGTCTTGGATCCAGATCATTTTTGGTTGCATGTACTAAAATGAGCTTTAAAAATAGATGGATGGCGTGGATTTCTCACAAATATCAGGGTGGCCCCGCTTAGGTTGAGTAACTTTATGTAAAGAAATCCGCATCCCCTCTTGCACTCATGGTTGACTGGCATAGTGCTCCAGGCAGGTCAGTTTCATCTCTTTAAAAATTTATAAGGTATTTAGAGTCATAAAAGAATATTTTAGAAAGACTTTCTTTTGGAGGCGTCTGAGGTCATTTTGGTCAAAGTGTCCCCCTTACCCAATGGACCGCCACCCAAAAGCCTTCCAATATATTTGATTGCTCACATGATGGTTGGATCAACTTGATTTTTGCACCATCCAATTTTCATGGTGGGTCACCTTATTAAAATAGTGGGATGCAATATACGGACCAAAATGTCTCCATTCCATCCATCCATTCTACAGCTTTTGTGAAACTGTTGTCTATTAATACGACTGATTTGGATTTCTATGCATAGTAGTCGGAAATGTCGTAGTCGGTTGTACGGAACAAGGCCTCTTGCTGGACATTGCACCATTTTATTAGATGAAAATAACATTATTATTTTATTTATGAAAGTAATGCATCAAACGAGTCTTATGGAAATTACAGTATTTCAGAAAATCAAACTGAAAACATCAGAAACAAACATTCTACATCAAACATGCTCACAAATCTTCACCGTAGATGAAAATAACATTATTTCCACTGTAGATAGGAGTCTTTCTTTCCACTGTAGATAGGAATCTTTCTTTCATGTCGTCCATGAATCGATAATAGGCAATCCTACAAGGCTTCTTGAAAACTAAAACGCCACAGAATCCCCAAAACCCAACCACAAATCCCAGTTCTATGCTTGTACAAAGCAATATCAATTCACGAGCATCGGCACTTTCTTCTCTTTCTTCTTCTCTGTCTTTGCTACCAACCTTTGGAGACTCATCGCCGCATCGCTTTGAAAGCGGAACACCACAGAGATCATGATTGCCAATGAATGATGAGTTGGTAAAGGTTGAAAACTGTCGTTCCAATGGAATAGGCCCTGACAAGTTGTTGTATGACAGATCCAACGCAATTAGGAAAGTTAAATTAGTCATGCTTGGAGGAATCACACCAGAAAGCTGATTTCTTGACAGATCCAGGGATTCTAGTACCTGCAATCTGCTGATACTCCCAGGTATCATTCCCGTTAAATGATTTCCCGATAAATTCAAGAAGACCAATCCAAAAAGACCAGTAAGTTCTTGAGGAATCTCACCAGATAGATTGTTGTTTGAAAGATCCAAGCTGATTACCTCTCCATAGCTGTCCAAATAAATCATTGGTACCACGACTGAGGTTCTGTTTTTCTTTGTTATCTTCGCAATAGTGCCAGAGAGGTCATACAAAACGGGCATGACCTCTCTCTGTAAAACAGCCATGGTACTCAGGTTGCTGAAACTACTGGGAATGGTTCCTGATAGATTATTCTGTGCGAGATCCAACAACTGAAGAGCACTCAGAAGTGATAACTGTGGGGGAATGTTTCCATAAAACATGTTCGACCGAAGCATTAGAAACCTCAAAGAAGTTAGGCTTTCTCCAATCCAAACAGGTATGTTTCCAGTGAATTGATTGCCACTAAGATCAAGTGAAACCAAACTGGTGCAATTCTTCAAAGATGAAGGAACTTCTCCAGAAAGGTTATTGTTACTCAAGTGCAATGACTTGAGAAAAAGTAAAGAACCCATTGAGTCAGGAATTTCACCGGATAGATTATTGTTTCCTAAATCCATTACCATTATTACCATAGAATCATGCCAACAGCCAGGGATTCGTGATGATAACTGATTTTGTGACAGATCAAGAACTACTAAATATTTCATTTTACACACAGAGAGAGGGATTCCACCTTCGATTTGATTCTGAGAAAGAGACAGGAAATTCAATTCAGGCATCCTATCATCAATATTTTCTGGAAGATTTCCATTAAACATGTTATTACTGAGATCAAGAAAAAGAAGACTGCTCAAATTAAACAACCAAGCAGGCATCTTTGATTCGATGGAGTTTGAAGAAAGATCGAGAACAGAAAGACGAGTGAAATTAACATGTGGAAGGGAAGCAGGAACGTTGGGAAGTTGGCAATGGGCTAACCGTAACTCTTCCAACAAAGGAAGAGTATTGGTTACTTGTAGCCAATCAGTTGCCATACTAAGGTTCACTCGTCCCATGTCAAGGAATCGCAGGGAAGAAAGAAGCGAGAGCCATTGAAGATTGTTGGCATCCAATTTCTGACGAAGAAAATAATCTGAAGACACACCAAAGTCGTTATTGAGATCAAGAAAATGCAAGCTCGACAAATTACCAAGCTGATGAGGGATTGCTCCACCAAAACCTGACTTTGAGAGGTTAAGATATTTCAGTTTCTTGAACGAACCTATCCAGTCTGGTATGCGAATCCCGTTGAAATTGCTCTTGCTCAGGTCTAGGTAGTTCAAATGCCTCAACTCAAGCAAACAAGGAAGTATCTCACCGCCCAAAGACCTCCTGTTGTAATCGTCGATGTTGAATGGACGCGGGTTTCCGAGGTCGAGCTTGACAACATGCCCTGTTCTGTTGTTGCAGACGACTCCTCTCCATCTGCTACAATCATGGCCCACCCATGAAGATAGCAAGTTGGAGGGATCTGTAAGACCTTCTTTGAACTTTAGAAGGGCTTGCCTCTCTCTTTCTATGCAAACTGCTCTCGAATCTCCACTGCAAGAACAGAATTGGATGGTTTCAGTGCATAGAAACCAAAGCAAAAGAATGAAAAGATGAACTGATCTATCCATTACTATCTCCAATGGAAGCTTTTCTCACAGCAAACTACTATTTAAAGGTGAATTTTAGAAACAACGAGGAAGCAACATGTGGGTCCGACCTAGGAGGGATCGTTATATGATTGACGAATCGTGGTTTTAAGACCCAGTAACTGAGCCGAGTCACTCCTGTTTTCAGTACTGTCGTGTGGTGCAGAACCAGATCGGACATGGAGCCTGGAAACGGATTGGCTACTCTCCCAGCCACCGGCCAATGGCTGGTGGTCGGTGCTCTGTGGGCCTCACCATGCCTTCCATCTATTTTTCTAGAGACCAAAAATGAGGTATATCCCAATCTCATATAGGCCGCATTACAGGAAACAGTGTTGAATGAACGTCGACCATTAAAAACTTTTTGGAGCCATAAAAGTTTTCTATGAGCCTAATTTTTGTTTTGTTTTGTTTTTTATTTTTGGTTTTTTCCCTTCATCTGGATCTGTATGACCTAATCAACAGATTAGATGTAAAATAAACATTACAGTGGGCCTCGGGAGGATTTTAATGGTGGATATCCTATCACCATTGTTTTCTTGTGGTGTGATCCACCTGAGATTTATATCCTCTCATTTTTTGGGATCAATCCTTAAAATGATCTCTAAAAATGGATGAACGGAATGGATGAAACACATACATCATGGTGGGGCCCACATAACACCGATAACCAGCCACAGGCGGTGGTAGGGGGAGTAGCACTGTTTCTGATGGAGCCCTGGTGGAACTAGACAAGTCATCTCGGACTCATACCTCTCTCTTTAGACTTGAATAGCATACAACACCTGTTTGAACCGTACTGCATATTTGACCACTCTGTTCATCAGGTGATAACACTTGTTTGAAGCCGACATAGGGAAGAGCATGAAGGGATAAAGAGAAATATCATTGTTTTCCTCAAATGACTAAGATCTTTAACCGACAAGGCGCAATGGCTCTCGAATCCAAAAGAGTAAAGAAAATTCAAATATCTTTATTGAAATCTCTTTCCCAAACGAGATTATAAAGCCTTAAATAATAAAACGAAACTTTAATTAAGAGTCATACTGTAAATAAACTGAAACTTTTTAAAATAGTAAAACTTACTAAAAATAGAAAGTTCAAATTTAACTACATATGATGATTCCTGGCATGATAAGAAGCATACCCTAAGAAGACACAAAAAACTAAAACTCTAAGAATAAAAAGTTACATCCAACTTAAAACTGACTAAAAATAGTAAATTTTTTTAAAAATGGGAGACTTGAGTAAGGAGTCGTTTTTCCACAAAATGTAGTGACACAACACGCTTACAGGTGTCGGTTGGCTCAGAATGAAATTTCAGTCAAAATTCATAATTAAAATTATGTGGAATAGGATACCACGGCTACACACAAAAGCTTAGCAGAGCTAAAAAATGATGGCTATGTCTTAAAGGGAGTAATTAGGACCAAATAAAATTTTGTACTTTTTAACACATAATTACCTACTTAAATTAATCTCCTATTAAAGCTAAGTAAGGCAATTACTTTAAGGCTTCCAAGCCAATAGATGGTCCAATCTTATAGATTATAAATCATATTCATATGAAGCAACTAGTCTATAAACATTATAATGTACATGTGTGTGTGAGATGTGCTACCTATCAATTCCTAACATTTATCTAATCATGCATATAGATAATTAAATATTCAACAACATAAGTATAATTAAACAAGTACTCAAAGAAAATTCCAAACACAAACATGTATAGTGGTTTGGTTTCCCTACTCCACTCCTGTCGGACGCAATCAACTCCCGAGTGTATTAGATTTTACTATCGGAGGTTTTAAATAAAGTTTACCTCTAACCTTTACAATCCTACACAACAACCAACACACTTAGAGACTTGGTTTTTTATTGGCTCGCCACGAACCTCGATCCTAATCTAAAGGCATATGTTTACTATCGTCGGATGCTCCTTTGAAGACTAATGCGTACACACTCGTGTCTAGTAGCCTATATAAAGACTTGGATTTAGGTCATACATAAGAATCTAATTGAGTTCACCAATTCAAACTCTATACTCAATCCTACATAAAGGTTGGAGTATAAATAAACTCTTACAATAATCCTTGAAGATCGAAAAAGAAATCTGAGGCTTCTTGGGTAGAATCTAGTATATTAGTCACTTCATCACCTAGCTCACGTTCGTATGTGAGCCATTATTCAAGCTGCTCTATAAAAAAATTGCTAAAAGAATGGAATGAGGACTGTCAGAAAGGCTTCGATAGAATTAATGAGTACTTAATAGATCCGCTAGTATTAGTCTCACTAGTACCTAGACGACCACCGCTACTTTATATTTTAATAGTTAACAATGTTATCGAGTGCATACATGGCTAGCATGATGACGTAGGAAGAAAAGAGTAAGCAATTTATTATCTCAGCCACCGATTCACAAACTACGAGTCCAAATACTCCCCAATCAAAAAGACATGTCTTACCCTCATGTGGGCCACTCAATGCCTCGTCAATACATGATTGCCTATCCGATCTTCTTGCTCATACATATGGATCCATTGGAGTACTTGTTTAAGAAATTGACACTAATTGGTAGAATAACAAAATGGTAGTTGTTGCTTCCAAGTTCGACATCACCTATGTCATTCGGAAAGCATTCAAGGGGAAGCACTGGATGATCACCTCGCAACACATTCTCTACTCGACTACCAGCCAATAAAGACTTTCTTCCCCAACTAAAACATCCTATTCCTCAAGGGTGAAGAAGGGCAAGTGGCAGACAAATAGACCTTGTACTTTGACGGTGCATCCAATGCCAAAGGAAGTTGAGTAGGAGCAATCCTCTACTTCCAAGATGACATCCCAATTCCTATATCAGAAGGCTAGCTTTCAAATGCACAAACAACAGAGCTGAGTATGAAGCATGTATAGCGGGCTTAAAAGAATGAATCATCCTGGGAGTAAATAAGTTAAGGGTCTTTCGTGATTCTCAACTTATCATCAATCAAATGAATGATGACTGGAAAATGAAGGACAAGAAGCTAGTTCCGTATCACATCTATCTCAAAAACCTCGTCGATGAATTCTACAAAATCACATTTACATATATGTTATGCACCAAGAATTAATTTGCAGATGCTCTGACTACACTGGCTTCCATGCTAGAAATTTCCATAGGAGCAGCCCAATGGGAACTCATAATTGAACTTTAGGAAGAACCGACCTTCTACCTATGAATTGTAGAAGTTGAAAGGCCACCTGAAGGTTCATGGTATACGAACATAAAGAAATATCTAGAAGATCAGGTGTAAACGAAAAGCACCATGCCAATGGACAATCGCGTAATTCACAATTAAAGGTGGCATCTTATACAAATGATCATTTAACCATATCCTGCTACAATCTGTGGACAAGACAAGGTGCGAAAATCATGGCCGAAGTCCATGAAGGAGTTTGTGGCCCACATGTATGGGCACATGATTGCTTAGAAGATCCTACGGCTTAGGATATTACTAGTTGACTATGGAAACAGATTGTTGCTAATACGTCAGGACATACTTCAAATGTCAGGAGCATTTGAATCAAATCCATGTCTATGCTTTTGAATTATACAACCTGACAACACCGTGGCCCTTCTTAATGTAGGGTATCAACATTATATAAAAAAAATAAGCCCCAAAGTATCTAATGGCCATGAGTATATCCTGGTGGTAGTCGATTACTTCACAAAATGGATAGAAGTCGCATCCTATACCGCCATAACAACATCACATATAGTATGATTTCTAAATAACAACATTATTAGCCTTTATCAAGTACCACATGTCATCATAATAGATAATGGGACACCCTTTGTAAATTGAAAGGTGGACACATTTCTTAAACAATTCAAAATCAAGCGGCACCGATCAAGCCCTTATTAATTGTAGATGAATGGAGGGGTTGAAGCTGCCAACGAAATGCTTATTCGCATCCTAAAAAAGATGGTAAAATATACCATGACTGGTCAGAATAGCTTTCATATGCACGCTGGACTTATCGAACATCCATACGCACTACAATGGGTGCCACTCTATACGAGCTCATATATGGAATGAAGGCTTTTTTTACCAGTCGAAGTAGAGATTCCCTCACTATGCATATTGTTAGAACGTGAAGTTGATGAGGGAGAATGACTATAAGCTCTCTACGATTAGTTACATCTGATGGATGAAAAGCATATACGAGCTCTTTGTCATTCTCAGACTTACCAGAAGAGGATTGCATGAGTGTACAACAAGCAGGTACACGCAAGAATGTTCAAAGTGGGAGACATGGTAATGAAGAAAATCTTACCTCCTCAGTTGCCTGATCCAATAGGAAAATTAAGCTCACTTGGGAATGCCCGCTCATCATTTGAGAAGTATTTCTGGAGGCGCACTTTGCCTCACCAATATGATCTTCTTGAGACAATCAATGCCGACCATGTCAAAACTCACCATGGATAATGGGGTGAATACAAACCACTTAAGATCGAGCCCCATCCCTTTCTATCAACCTACCCCACCTTTTAAAAGGCCCTAACCTCTGTTAGAGCATTTTGAAGCCTTCCACTACCCTAAATGCTTCCATCGGCTGACAATGATGGAATATCCGACCACTGAAAAGAAAACAAAAAGAGAGAAAAAAGAAAAATGCATCGAAAAGCAAAATGGGTGAGGTGAAAACTAGCAAGGGCATTTTGAGTAAAACTGTGGATGCACAACGGATTTGGTGAAAACTTGAAAGGGCGTCTCGACAAAAAGGTAAAACAGCCTAGGGGTAGATAAGAACAAATACTTGGGATGTGGTAAAAACCTAAAATAGTGTCACAGGCAAAAATGACAGGCAAAATCAGACATAGTGAAAACTCGAAAGTACGAGTAAAAATGATAACAAAAATAAAAAATAAAAAAATGCAGGGTGTTCCTCAACCTCAAGTTGGATACATATCTCAAAGGTAAGGCATGAAAACTATGATACTTAAGAACTTTCAACTCGGCCCAAATTTAGAAAGGAAGTTCTAGTCTGTACTTATAAACGTTTTGAAAAAAATTCCTCAGGAATCAGATCAAATCTTATAGAGGATGGATGTTGGAACAGTCAAGTATATGATCCCTGTAATCCACAACACCAAAATCCAAACCACAAATCATATAGACAAGACTGGCACAAACAACTTTTCATAAAAAAGTCATATTCACCTTTTCCAAAAAATTAAATAAAATGGTACACATGCATGTATATTATATATATATATATATATAGAACAAAACAATATCCATCATTGTAGGTTGCATCACTCAAGCCATGTGTGTTTATTTAGAACACTCAATTTGACAACAACCTCGTAAGTCTCATTCCCTCCAATTCATCAACCATCCAATTAAAAGCGGGTTTTCTTCTCTCCAAGTATAAAAGTACCCTTGATAATGAAGAGATGATCACTATGTTGACTAATAACATGCCAGAAGTTAGGCGTCGAGCAACAATCTCGTCTAATTAAAACTAATCTTGATCGCATCCACCAAATTATGAGACAATGGGCTAGATTAATTTTTAAGAAAATAAATTCAAACAAAAAAATCTTTATAATAAAAACCGACTCTAATCGCAACCATTGCAATTCTCAATGGATATGAGAGAGAGTCAAACCTATTTGAAAATCCAAAAACAGAGGCCAAATGAAAAAGCTACCTGACGACGTCCACACACGAGATCGGGCAAATTTCTTCAAAACAAATGGCCCAGAAAAGTCTTTCAAAAATATTTTGCGATAAAAATCCCATGGAACCATGTTCTATAGGTGGGGATCATTTAAAAAAAATCTAAAAAATATTAATTTTTTTTTCAAAAATACCAACATGCATGGTATCTGAGGCACTAGGTGGTCCTCCATACTTCTTGGTTGGTGTCGACGCAATAATTAATTTTAGTTTTCTCCAACTTGTCAATTTTCTCTGAGAACATATGCAGACATGGGGCAGCTGGCCTGAACTTCTAGTATTAGCTCGATCGTCTCAGAGTATAGAATGATTACTTTTGGATTAATGCAAGTAAAAAAAGTCTATTATGACCACAATGAAGAAATCAAAAACTCAAATGGCAAAAGAATAATACAGATGGATCTAGTTCGGGACACTTGTAAGCCTAACACATTATTGTGGAAGATCGATAAAGCCGTAGAATGCGGAGGCAACTGCCCATTACAAATGACTTGTCTTATAAACAATCATAATGGATCGTGCAGCATCGAAAACTACATTTTTAGATCAAAGTTTGTTGTCCTCGTAAGGCCGTAGAAAGTGCAGGTGTAATGCCCTGAAATTCGGGGGTCGAGCATAACTCATTTCCCGAGTTCCAGAACATCACTTATGCAACATATTTGATGATGGATGTATGTTGTCTATATGAGTACATAAAACATGAAATAGATTAAGTCAAACTGCAAATATAATTCAGGGATAAGTGAAGAACTCAAGCGAAAGACTTATAGAATCATATGTGTACATGTGCAAATCCCTGAAATACATATACATATCAGGTCGTATTACAAGTGTTACTGTCAAAATTACAAGTATCAAATTACATCATTTAATACCAAAAGAATTTCCAGAATCCTATGCATCAGAACAAGGCTCACTAGAACCCGCCTGAAAACTGCATAAAAGAGAAAGCAGCCTCATCATCCTCAATCTCCTGCTCTGCCTGAGAGGCTCATCAACATCTGCAACTAAGACAGAGTCTGGTGGGTGTTTAAACACCGCCCCAAAACGTGGGAGTGAGTGATCAACTCAGTGAAACAATAAAGCAAAGGTTAACATGTTATCAATTCAATCAAGCAGCAATGATAAAGCAGAACAATCAAACATGTCCTAAGTACTCTTGTTAATGCAAGGATGTATGTAGAATGATGCGTGCCCTCGCGCGTACACCCTCAGCGTCTTCATCTTACGTTACGCATGACAATGCCTCAAAGTGCGCCACGTCTTCAAAGCACATGCAAATGCGGTGCATGAACATGATTACCAAGTTGTTATTAGTCCTTTTCATATAGCAGGATTGGGAAGCTAAGGTACCTTCCTCATATCAACATCCAAACAGTGATCCATTCTAGGGTCGTCAGTCCTAGATCATCTCATACGATCATATGGTTTTAGGTCGTTGCAAAGGGCTCGTCACCAATCAATGCACGCCTATCACACTTTCGTTACTACAATAAGGCTCGTCACCTCAATGCGGTATCCAGGTATGCTCGAGGTCACTACAAAGGGCTCGTCACCAATCAATGTAGGCCGACAACACGAATATAGTATCCCATACCACCATAATCGGCTCATGAGTTTGGTTGCTCACTGGTCACTATGGGAAGGCTCGTCACCCCAGCGTAGGCCAACAGCTCGACCACGATGTCCCATAACACCATGTCCGACTCATGAGTCTTAGCGGATCAAGGTACAATGGTTTATAGGATTTGCACTGGTAAGTTTGGTACCCTAGATTCAAACAATAGCGTCCATACATGGTGAACATACATCGGACAATCGGGTTACTTGACGAACTCGAATAGCATGAGCACACGTTGGGTTGAACGACATGGAGTGCGCAAACACTCCGTGTGGCCAAACCACTGCCGACAACTCTAATGCGACTCGGGTTTGCCTAATCACGTCCTACGTGGCGAAAGCAACCTCAGCCACGAACTCAAGGCCGATTACCGATCTCCTGGACTAATTCATAGTCCCAAACACATTCCACTACAATAGATATTTATATCAACAATTTAGAATAGTAATGGAACAACAACTCAATTCATATAGTATATGAGCATTTGAAGAATGTCAACTTAACATGGATTTAAACATAAGTAATACTGGAACTTAAACAACAAGGAATATGACTTGCATGTAGAAAATCATACACATCAATAGGAGTGTTGAGAATCGCTTCTCAACGCCCGCAATTAGGTAAATATATTATACTTTAGATCATTTAGACATTTCTATAAACACTTAGAATACATAGTGCAACATACATGACGTATGTTGAAATACACGCATTTGGGGAATTCCTTTTACCAAGGAGTTGTCACACATACAGTTAGCATAGGTACACGACAAATAATCATGGCAAGCACATGTGCATATTTTATACGTATACGGTACTTCCTACATATACATAGAATACACAAAACTCAATATAACACATGCATATCAGGAACGCAAAATAAACATAGCATTTGGCATGTGAAATCTCATCCATAGCAAGAATAAACCATTCACTGGCATTGAAAGCCTTGAAAATCATAACCTATACAATTAAAGTCCGCACCTTAAACCAGAAATAGAACACCGAACTGATTCAGACGATATGTCTTCGTTAACGGCGACAAGATAACCTAAGGCAAGAATATAAATGAGCTACAACACGCATAAACCATACTAAGCTCTAAAACAGATTAGGGTTAGGTTAACTTACCCAAGGATGAACTCAAAATCGCCGGAGAAACGATTCAAAAGTGATGGTTTAAGGATGTAAAAGAACAGGAAGGAATCTAAGATGATTTACCAACTTCTCTCTCACCTTCTCTCTCTTTCTCTCTCTCTTTCTTAGCTAGGGTTAGGAAATTCGTATGGAAAAGAGAGCTAGGGTTTTAAGGTCTATATATAGGCCTAACATTGATGAAAATAACCCTAGGGCCAAGGTATACTTAGGTTATAACGAAAACAGGCCTCTCTTGATCCAACGGAGCACTGCCGGTGGGCCTTTTTCCACAAGAGGTTGGACTTCACTGACCATGGATCTAGGTCAGACTGAGTTTTTGTACCGATCGGATCTTCAGATCAGCCGTGGCGGACCACACTCACTACAACGATCACCGAAACTCGATCAGGTCCACAAGCACAAGGACATGCCTGGGCCATGTTCCCTGATCCGAGGGTGAAATTGGGTCAGAATCCAACGGTCAGATTTCTTAAAATCATCGCGCAAGCGACACGACTCAGATTTCACAAAATCTTATTTAATTTCTCACCGTTCTCACACTCTTCACTACGGACTCAATCAAATCGACCCAGAACATCATCTGGACTTGATTTTTGAGGTGATGGCCAAGTCCAACATGGTGACCAATACAGCCTAAGATCATCGCTATCGGACTTACGACGCGCGGTCCAGGTCCGATCCAAAGCTTCCAAAAATTTTCAAGAACAACTGGATATAGCGATGAATCACAGATTTCAGAGTAACCTAGCGCTCACTATTCTACAGATTTTAAGTCATGCAGATCAAATTTAAAGTGATTGATGCTAATTTCACAAGCAATCGAGTTTAGCGCTAATTACCCCAATTAACTACTAAGGAAAATAGAGGTAGTACTCGGGTCTTGGCACAAAATTTTTTGGGTCATTACAGCAGGGGCTCTAACCACCACAATCCAAACTTGTGGACTTTCTCAATGCATGCATGCCCATCACGACATAGAAGGTTTGCAATTTGATGCCCCATAAAGTTGTAGAATGCACGAGGATAAATTACAACATTTTTCCCAACCCTTATGAGACATCTATATTAATATTTAACTAAGCGAGACTCTTGATGACAACACCTTGGTGAGGAATAGACCAGATCACGTCTACATCTAATCTAGGTGTGGGGTGTTCACTCACTTTGGCATTTGGTTACCTGCAACCTCTGCCAAAGGGGGGCATCTATATACACCCCAGCTGGATATGGTTGTGTGTAAATTGCATCCACAGATGCGATCTTACATGCACTGCATCTAGGTGATGGTGGGACGTTGACACCTATAGACACCTCAGCTGTATGCTATGGTTTGTAAACCATATCCACATATGCAATCCTACATGCTACAAAACCCCTCTTGAAACCTACTTATTGACTTCGGCTAATCCCCAACCAAGGCACATGTATAGTGAGAAATATGCCTTAAAGATATCCCCCGTATTGGATCGACCAAGATTAGGGCATACAAGCAACATGCCAAGGGAGGGAGTACAACCTCCAGTCTGTGCACTAAACAATGAATTAAAAACTACTTTACCTAGAGGCAGTGGTTGGAAAACCACATCCATGGATGTGAATTTTGGCCCACCAAATCCGGCCCATTTACTCTCACCTTTGTCACGTTGTTTCTCGGCCATAACAGTGGCCAATCAAGGCCAATACATCTCAGCCTAATCGGCCCACGTGCCAATCAAAGCAAATTCGAGCTTGTATCCTCTTTCAAGCCTACCACTTGCTTGACATGCCATGGTTCGGCTCAGTTCGAGCCACGCTGTTAAGGGTACGTGTGCTCTTTCCTTGCTTTTTTAAAGGCAACTTTCTATCAATGAACACATGTTGACGAGACGATACAGAGAGGAAAATGTTGAAAAAAAAAAGTGGAGAAGCAGAGGGAAGTCTAGAGAGGGTGGGGCACTAGAAGAGTGATGTGAGCCAAAGTGTTGGTTGATTCTTCAGAGCTAGTCTCGGCTATGACGTGTGCTCTCTCCTTTGTTTATTTTGCATATACTCGATACCCACATAACGCCCTACCACCCCTGGAAGTTCCTCTTTCCCGGGACATCATGTCAGCCAAAGTCAAAGCCGAAGTAACAACTAATGTCATTGAGTAGGGTCAAAATCTGAGACATCAGACCATCCCTTTGATAAAAAAAAAATGGTGTCTAATTTTTCCTTTTCCCTCTCACATCCCAAATCAAACTATATTCCACTCCTCAAATTCCCTACATACTTACTATTTCTACACCCACTCACACATTTATTTTACTTTCATTTCTTTTATATTTTGCTTACCCAAGCCCTAAAAAGCCTACAAAGTATGACCTGATTTACACAACATTGGAAGTCCATCCGAATCCCCCTAAAAATTGTATAGCTGCTTAAAGTAGAGACTGTGCATTATATGGATGGAAAATGGCACCTAACTAATTCCTTTTCCATAACCGAGCCCCTTACCCAAAATCTACTACTATATACCAACCGCATGAGTCACTTTGAGTTGGGAAATCTTACGATTCCTCAACTGTTAAGTGATTCTATGGTTTTTAGCCAACTGTAGATTTCAAGCTTCATTTGGCTAGTGGCGCCTCAAAGTCAAATATATTTTTACTTCTAAGTCAACTTCGCGTCCAATCAAATTAAAACCAAAACTGATATATGGAAAAGCTAAGAAAATGTAAGCATCATTCCATCACTTGGTATTCAGGTGCAGTTCGCACATTCACACATTCCCATTAGGATGAATCAACAATAATAAAATATTATATCAAATCTTCTATGGCCACATGAATGTTTCAACTAGGCATTCAATCTCCACTGTTTTTACTGTGTGGCCCGCTTGTGTTTTAGATCTGCCTCATTTATAGGCTCATGTCCCAAAATAACCTTCTCTCTCTCTCGCCTCAGTTTGGAAAATCATACTCATAGTAATGGAAGCAACCGGGCTTTCTCTCAAGGCTTATGTTCTTCTTGTCCTGTTTGTCATCATTGGGACCATTGCTGCCCAACACAACGATCTCGCTCCTTCGCCTGCAATGACGAATGGTTCAGATTCGGCCTTGTCGGTTTGGTTGCCCTTCTTTTTACTTCTTTGATGTCTTTCCTTGGTCTCTTCTTTCACTGAAGAGATGTGATATTGCTATAGATATTTATATGATGGTGGGCCTTATTAGGGAATGCTATTTGTGTTGGGATTTGTGTTGCAGAATCACACAGATATGGATCTAGGATAACAATCCAAGAGTACCAAGTAAACACAAGAGAACAAAAAGATTTAACGTTGAAAACCCTTTCGGAAAAAAATCACGACACAAAGCGACAGATCTTCACTATGAAAATAGAAATTACAAAGATAGAGGACTTACCCGATTCAAACAACCTCAAATCTCACCGTTGCTTCACCCTTTGAAAACCTAGAACCCCTTTTAGAAACTCTTAGAATACATTTAGAAAGCCTCAACATCTCCTAGAATGGCCCTATAGACTCCTATTTATAGTTTAGGAAACTCTACTTACTCACCTCTCTGAAACCACCTCAAATTTACGCAGTCCGCGCAAAATCTACGCACAATTTGCATAACCTTCAACTGGTTGAACCTTTCCTTTGACTGGTCAAAGACCTCAGAAATTTCAAATACATTATTGCTGGACTTCAAGCTGAACTTTCTTCAACTCGTCGAGGATAACAAGATTTAAGACATCTTTTTTACAATAATCTCCATCATGTCTTCAATCTTCAAACGTGTAGCTTTTTGACCTCTTCTCTTATCTCTGTATTGCATCATAGCTTCATCAATACTTTTTGTGCACACTCCCAGAGAAGTTACACATAACCTGAACTTCTCTGTAGGAACGACCTTGGTGAGCATGTCTATCGGATCTGAATCCACGTGCCCAACCACATTTGCTCCTGTCTTCTTAAAAAATATGATATAGTCTTCTGTATCGAAGTAACCATCCAATATTGCTTGCCGGGCTATTTGCTCGCAACACCGTTTGCCTGTGAAATAATCAATCTAATACAGACCACGGCATGCACTACCAACCGCATTCAAATAAGGCTCATGAGACATATCCTGCTTTTCCTCATTTATTTTGGAACATGTCCTAAGGAAAACTTGAGGAGAGATGCGTAGGGAAAGCTCACTGGCTTTGCCTAGTCCATCACATAATTGATCAATACCTACCCAAGGTATTTTTCTAAGATAATCAAAGCCTACTCCTCTTCCAGTCTCAATGAATATTAATGCCGATGACCATCTTTGCAACCCCCCCAATCCTTCATCTCGAATGTCCCACTTAACTGAGTCTATAGTACGTTGATTTTAGATATGTCATGATTGACGATCTACATGTCATCAACATACAATTCCTGACTCACCATGAAAGAATCAAATTTTATACCACTGCCTAGGCGACAGGTCATACCACGACCTTCTGCCAATTTCCCATGCAGAAGCGTAGTCTCCTCATCCATCCTTTCAGCTCGAGATCGTATTGGGCAACCAGCGTCAGTTCGAATCTGATAGATACCTTCTATACCGTTGGCACGAATATCTCTGAGAAGTCGATCCCTTCTCTCTGAGCATAACCCTTCGCTACTAGCCTCACTCTATATCTATGTTGTATCCTCTTGAAGATCCACCTGCATCCAACCACTTTTCGACCAACTAAAAGCTCTACTAGCTCTCATGAGTCGATCAGGTACAACGAGTTCACACATCTTTCATAGTCACCTTCCACTTCTCAGCACCAGGCTTACCTAGAGCCATTTGAATAGTAGACGGATCCCCCTCGTCTTTAGCGAGAGCATATGCGATGTTGGAGTCGTCCATGTATCTCACCGATATCCTGTGATTATGCTGTGTGATTCTTCTCAGAGCTGGTTACTCCACCTGCTCCGTATCTCTGTCTGCGTACCACAGCCTTCATGCCCTGCTCGCTCATATGGCCATGCGTAGAATGTCACACACATGCAGAGATGGAATCCGCTGCATCCATTGTAGCTCCACCTGTTGAAGTGCTCCCGATCAACCAGTAAAGATTACCAAGTCATTGTGCTCTCATGATTACCCATGCTCCCTTATATACTTTAAGAAAACCATCAATACCTGTAAACTTGGAACCCATTGCCTCAAGTACACCAAGAGAAATCAAATTCTTCTTCAAATCAAGAACGTGCCTAACATCAGTCAAGGTACGCTCTATCCCATCAAGTATCTTGATGCGCACCATACCAACAGCCACAACATTACAGGCAATGCCATTGCCCATAAACACTTGTCCACCATTGCACTCCCTGTAACTAGCGAATCAATTTTAATGAGGAGTCATGTGAAAAGATGCTCCTGCGTTTAGAATCCACTCGCCCCTAGGATCATCGTATGGGTGTTTGATTATAAATACAGATAAGACATCACCATCACAACCACTCGATCTATCTGACGTGACAGCATTGACTTCCCTTTATGAAGCCTTAGATTCTTCTCTCTTAGATTTAAGATTTGCACAATCCTTCTTCATGTGTCCTTTTATCCCACATTCTAACACTTTAGTTTTCCTTTGCCATTGCCCTTAGATTTGGATTTAGAGCTTGAAGATCTTGTACCTTATTTAGAATTCCTGCCCCTCATAAATAATGCATCAGAAGATGTCCCCATGTCGTTGTTTTGCTTTCTCATGACCTTTGATGCAGGGGAGGACATGAGGTCGAGCACCATCTTCCTCAAGAGGATAACTATTCCGAATCCACGGAACTTCTCTATACTCCTCACAGAGACTTCTCGAATCCATGAGGAAAGAAAGCAGGAAATAGAAATAAATTCTAATAAATTCGAAATTGATTAATGAATTCCTAAAAATGAGTTCACAACCCTTTAAATAGGGGTACCGAGTAATGGAAAAGAAATCAAAATCAAACTACAACTAAAACTCCTAGAATTCACGACTTACTATAAATAGTAAACTTACTATTTATAGACGGTCGTGATGTCTACTAGTGCGCAAGGTTTTCGGCCAAAAATAGTAAGTGTCCTATTTGGCTTCACCAAACCGTTCTCCTAATTATTTTAAGCTCTTTTCACGTTGGGCACAACTCCTAAAGCTCGACGGATGAAGAGTTATAATCAAACTAAAACTTACAATTTATAGTAAAAACAAAATTAAAACAGGGAAATGATCGTCGATACAGGGGTATTTCGCAAATTCGGGTTACGTAACCCGGTGTAGTAGGGTTGGTTGGCTAAAGTAGCTTGTTCTACCCTAAAATCATATATTTTACGTCAGATAACTCATTCCGGATTGCGAGATACGCCCGATTTAAGATCCGATGGTCTAGATCACTTCTGTCATTGACCGGGCCTTTTCTGATCCATCTTGGCCATGTAACTGTTCGCGACCCACTCTACATCAACCTTCCCTTGAAGGGTTAAGATAACGGTGTCGACACTCACGATTTTATTTGTGGTGCACATTGTGTCCTTGAATAACTTATAGATGCCGGAAGAGAATTCAACAACATGCATGCTTGTTCCTCATCTTTTATCACTTCCTTCATATCCACCAATTTACAAACTAATTTATTAAAGTTACTGATGTGAGGCTCCAGATCTTCACCCTCTGCCATCTTGAAGTTATACCACTGACGTTTCAAGTGTAGGCGATTTTCAGAGGATTTTTTCGTATAGACATCCTCTAACTTCGCCCATAACTTAGCCGCAGTTTTATCCCTCATGACATTGTAGAGAACATCACCTGGGAGACATAAACGGATCGAGGATAAAGCCTTCTTATTAAGGGTATTTCAATCATCATCAGACATAATAGACTTCCTCAAAAGCACCATCTTCGCCTTGCTTGATTAAAGAACTGATCATCTTAATCTTCCATGACGCAAAGTTATTTTTTCCTGAGTACTTCTCAATATCATACATAGTGCTTACCATTATTACTTATCCCTCATATTTAGATCTGTGCCCCAACGATTTCTCTAATACCACTTGTTGGGATTTGTGCTGCAGAATCACACAGATATGGATTTAGGATAGCAATCCAAGAGCACCAAGCAAATACAAGAGAACACAGATTTAATATGAAAAACCCTTTCGGAAAAAAAACCACGGTACAAAGCGACAAATCTTCACTATGAAAATATAAATTACAAAGAGAGAGGAGTTACCCGATTCATACAACCTCGAATCTCACCCTTGCTATACCCTTTGAAACCCTAGAAACCCTTCTAAAAACCTTTAAAATACATTTAGAAAGCTTTAACATCTCCTAGAATGGCTCTAGGGACTCCTATTTATAGTTTAGGAAACTCCACTTACACACTTCTCTAAAACCGCCTTAAATTTATGCAGTCCGCACAAAATCTACGCACAATCTGCGTAACTTTCGACTAGTCGAACCTGTCATTCGACTGATCGAAGACTTCAGGAATTTCAAATATATTATTGTTGGACTTCGAGTCGAACTTTCTTCGACTCATGGGATAACAAGATTTAAGACATCTTTTTTACAACAATTTAACCCCATCTTTTTTTCGATGCATACACCTCTTCCTTTTCTAATTTGGTATTAGATAGTCTACCATTATTATTATTTTAATACCATGAGTAGAAAAGGGCGGTTTGTGCACCAAAAAGAGAGGGGGTAAATGCCAATTACCCTTTATTTATTGTTGTTGTTGTTACATATATGGCCACTTTTTTTTTTTCCTGTTTGTGAAAGGGTTGTTTGGATCAGTTATAGATAGATATTCCGGAACGAGGGAGATTGGATTCTTTCGGTAGATGCTACTATTTATTTGATCGGTGTTTTGTATACTGCATTCTATGAAATAAAGGATTATTTTGTGGTTAAAAAAAAAAAAAAAAAGCTCATGTCC
This sequence comes from Magnolia sinica, assembly GCF_029962835.1. Lineage (NCBI taxonomy): Eukaryota > Viridiplantae > Streptophyta > Magnoliopsida > Magnoliales > Magnoliaceae > Magnolia > Magnolia sinica. Next base: position 58,713,958 of record NC_080589.1, on the reverse strand, counting down.
CTAACAAAAGATACCAAAGCGGACGGACGGAGTGAGTTTCTCACTAACATCACAATGGCACCCCACCTAGCTTCTGACCGCAAGCCATCCGCGTCCACCGAACATCAGCCCTTTGAATGACTCACTATTATTTGTCCTGGACTAAAAGTTGGGACGCCATCTGAAACTGAATGGGAAGCAGGGCACCTTCTGCTAATCTCCTGTCCAATTTGGTAGTGTTCAGCGGGCTAGTAGTTCTAAGGCAATCCGAACGGTTGAATCTACCTGGAACGATCTAGGAACCTCATTAGGACCGGTCCACGTCATCATGTCATATTTCATACAGAATCACGTGGCCCGCGGACGGAAAGGCTTCCGTGTCGCTTTCTACTTTTTAGATGGAGACATTGCTTAAATCCAAGCCATTCATCTGCTTGACCGATGGATGGCTTTTGCTTTTGAAACATTCCCGCCAACGACATGCTTCTAGATGGGAAACGGATTGGCTACTCCCCCTGCCACCGGCCAATGGTTGATGGTCGGTGCACCGTGGGCCCCACCATGATGTATGTGTTTCATCAATGCCGTCTATCTATTTTTCTAGATTATTTTATGATATTACACAAAAAATGAGGTATATCCCAATCTCAAGTGGACCACATTATAGGAAACAGTACTGAATGAATGTCAACCACTAAAAAAATTTTGGGGCCCATAAAACTATTGGATCAAGCTGATCTTTGTTTTTTCCCTTCATCTGAGTCTTTATGATCTAATCAACCGATTGGATGTCAAATAAACAGTACAGTGGGCCTTATTAGGGTTGAAATGATGGATATCCAATCACTAGTGTTTTCCTGTGGTGTGGTCCACCTGAGATTTATATCCTTTTATTTTTGGGATAAAGCTCTAAAATCATTTTTAAAAATGGATGAACGGAATGGATAAAATACATACATCATGGTGGGGCCCATAGATCACCCACCATCAGCCATGGGGCTGGTGTCGGGGGAGTAGCCAGTCCGTTCCCTTCTTGATGGCAAGACTTTGAGTTTTGTTCTCACTTAATCGATGAGAGATGGTTCCGGGAAATTTCCTTACAGGAATACGTCACCGACGTTGGTACCATTATGCAAAACTCCGTCGACCCTACTTGATATATGTATTTTATCGGTGCAGTCTTTTTATTGGGCATGCTAAAAAAAAAAGGCCGATCCAAAGCTAAAGTGAATCACACCAAATTAGGCATGGGAGATAATAATGCTCACCGTTGAAACCCTCCTACGGCCCACCAAGATATTTATTTGTCTTCCACTGTGTTCATTAGACCACACAGACTTTGGGAAAAGAAAAATACAAATATGAGCATCTTCCAGCAGGATCCAAAACTTACGTGGTTCAATCCCAACAGTTTCTTGCAACATGGTTCACTTGAGCATTATCTGTCAAAATGAATAGAAGGCATGGGTAAAACACACATCATGGTGAGGCCCACAGAGTTTTGGCTCGTCTAGACGGAACGTAACATGGGTGATGTGTTATACACTACACAATCCGAGTCGTATGAAGGGAAGCGGATTGCGTCCGGATTGCGTACCGAGTAACTCAGTACCATTATCAGTAAACTCTGTAGGCTCCACTGTTATTTATTTATTTTATCAACTCCGTTCATACATGTTAGCAGATAATTTTAGAGCATGAGCTCAAAATGGAAAGATATACAAAGCTCAAGTGGACCACACCACAGGAAACAGTGTGATTGAACCTCTACGATTGAAAAATTCTTTTTTGCTACAGAAGTTTTGGATCAAGATGATGTTTGTGGTTTCTCTTCGTCCATGTCTTTGTGATCTTATGAACAAGTTGGATGACAAATAAACATTACTATGAGCCCTAGGAAGGTTTCAACGGTGGAAATCATTATTCCATACTGTTCACTGTGGAATGGTCCACTTGAACTTTGGATTTACTTCAATTTTGGGAACAACCCGTAAAATTAGCAGAAAAATTGGATGGACGGTGTGGATAAACTGAGTTTACTCAGTATGATAAAAGCGTATTGAGTAACTCAGTACCCAATCTGGTTTCCTCCCAACTGTGGTTGGACGGGCCCACCGTAATCTATCGGTTTATCCACGCTGTCTATCTATTTGCTTAGATCATTTTAAAGTATGATCCAAGAAATGAAGTATATCCAGCGCTCAAGTAGACCAACTCTTGCATTTAATGTATCTTGATTTAATGCTTCGTTTATTCAATGCAACCCAACCTGACTATTTCGTGTGGTCTACTTGGGCGCTGGATCTCTTCATTTTTTAGCTGGTATCTTAAACGATCCGAGAATATGAATGGACGTCGTGGATAAACAAATAAATCACGACGGTGGACCCAACAGGAGCTCAGGTCGGACCAAAGCAGACTGCGGACTTAGTAACACAGCACACTAAGCGTATTGAGTAAACTCTGTAGGGCCCACCGTAATTCATCCACTTTATCCACACTGTCCATCCATTTTAAACGATACTTTTAGGGTTTTATGAAAAAAAAAATGAAGCACATATAAAGCTCAGGTATACTACACCAGTGGAAACCGTGTGAATTGAACGTTCACTGTTGAATGGTTCTTGGGGCCACAAGTTTTATATCAATTAGGTGATTTTTTTTTCTTTGTTTTTTTTTTTTTGTTTTTTTTTTCACTTCACCCATGTCTGTTTGATCTTATCTTTGCATAACAGGTTGGATGATAAAGAAACATCACTTTGGGCATTAAAAAGTTTTAACTTTTCTTGTGGTATGGTCTAATTAAGATTTGGATATGCTTCAATTTTGGGATCAACCCCTAGAATGATCTTTGATGATGCAGAAATCTAGTTCATTCTTGTCGAGCTCTGGATGCTTGCTCCGAGCTTTATGAGCCTGCACAAGAGAAGGACAAAGGAGACCCTAGCTAGAGCAGGGGACCCTCCGATGCCAAAGTCAGGCTAGGAATCTGGGTCTAAGTAGTATAGTTGTGTGTGGGGTATGAGATTTTGCATACCTGTTCCTATGCATTCGATTGTTATTTATACATGGCGTCCGAAGTGGACATGCCCGTATTTCTCGGCACAATCTTAGCTACTAACCACAACTGACGGACGTGCAAATCTTGGCAATCGTGCAGTTATTCCCAGATCATGTGTTACTGGGACGTTGCATTGGTCATGTCTCCATTCAGACTGACTTAGTGATTGTCGTGCCCACTCTTTCACTTAACCTCAGCGGACGACACTGACGCCGTGCCTCGGAACTGAGTCTGAGCTGACTTCAAGTGGACGGAATGAGGTCGAGCTAAGTATAATCTTGCCAGGTCTCGTTACTCGGAGGTTTCTCCCAGACCGGCCATGCTTCAGATTTTTCCATAACAGAAGCCCCCTACTCTCTGAGTACGAACTCGGTCTCTGAGAGTAAATACCTGGGGAAACGATCCACGGACCCTTATACTAAAGAGTTGGTTCGTTTAAAGCGCACGGTCGCAATTATGGTTCCATGCTATTAGGATGGTGTATCATCGCCACTCTTCAACTACATGCCTGTAGCTAATGAACATGTGGTGACGGTTGTAAATTCGAATCATCGGATTAACTATGGAGCTGTTGCGTGGATTCTAAAGGACGGAATGGTGTCATTACAGCTACTCGATGTCAGTAGCGCGTGGCTTGGCATTCCTTGCCTAATTGCTTGTCGCCACGTGTCTTGTAGGCTCTGCTCGTGATGGTTTGGCTTCAGATGTATCGGTTCGTCATGATTGCGGATGACAACCTCGGGCTATATAAACCCCCATACTCCTCCCTAGAGCAACTTTATTTTCGATTGTCTACGAAGATGCTTGTTGCGGAAGCTCCTCGGAGTAGGCGATTTCCAATGAGTCTTCCCTCCTCCAGGCCTTCTTTTAGTTTTTTCCTTTTCGCTTTCAATCTGCAATGTCGAACGGATCGGGTGAGATTTGGGAGGGATACGCGTATGAGGGCGACTCCGAGCAGGAGAGCTTGGACTCCAGGCTTGAGGCCTCTGAGGGTCCCTTGGAGGCGATACCCCTCCATCCCCAGCCCAAAAGGGGTAGAGGCACTAGGCTAGTGCTCGTCCCAAGGGCATAAAAAGAATACCCTAAGACCTGATGGGGAGGGCTATCACTGGGCCCTTTGGTGGCTAGCTATGGAGCTCGTCCATGGGGGTTCAGTGCTCATCGAGTCCTAGATGGCTTGGGTCCACGAGGAATTCCAGATCCCTGACTTTGCCCTCATACAAGCCCCTGCCCCCCACGATGCCCCTGGGGACCCTGCTGAGGGCGACGTCACCATCTTCATCTGCGCTCTGCAATGCAGGCTTCAACTTCAGATTTGGCAGCACGCCTAAAGTTAGCCTCGGGCCAACTCATCTCCAATGCCTGAAGAATATTGATGATGTCATACATGATTTGGCACCAAGCTGAGAACTAGGAGCTGATGTCCGATGAGTTACTATCACTTTACCAAGCCAAACACGATCGTACCGAGCCGTGCTGGTATTATTTTGCTACTTGGGCCCATTAGGGTTCGGGCCTTGTTCTCAGTCTTCATTCTTTCAATATTGGAAGAACAAGTGGTTTTGAGTTTCGGGTGAATGGGAAGCTCCCACAGCCAAGCTCAGTGTGAGACTCGACCCAAGTTCACATGTGTGCGTGTGTAAGTATGCATTTCATTCATTTTGGTCCCGTGGTCCTACCGGTCAAATTTCGCCGACCCGCGACCTTCGGATAGTGTTTGTGGTTACCATTGAGTTCGGTCATGTAGACCCGACTCGGATTGACCTGAGACTTATGCCATTGCAACCGCATCATCGTCGCGGTTCCAACGACGCATCTCGTGTGAAAATCCGATGTGTCCATCAAAAGTTATGGGATGCGCATCTTTTGGACCATTGATCTCATTTTTGGTGGGACCCACATGATTTGCACGTTTCCCCATGTACACGTTTGCCAATGGTGATGACATTACCATTTCCATGATGACATATGGTCTAGTGTAGCAATGATGGACTCCCTTCTCCATACTCATCATGACTCTTTTTTTTTCTTTTCCAAAAGTCATCATGAGATTTTTTTCTTCCCCATGCAATTTCTCTTCCCCAATATGAAATTGTCTAAAATTTCTCTTCTCTAGGGAGAGAGAGAGACCACCATATCCTCTTTTCTAGCAAATGTAATCATAACTTTGAATAAAACTTCCTTCTTGCTAGCAAATGCATCTCATTCCTCTCTCCTCCCTCATTTTTCTTTTTCTTTCTCTTTTGCAAAAAAAAAAATAAAAATCCAACCCCTTTTTCCTTCTTTTCCGGCCCCTTCTCCTCCTTTTTCCCCTCAATCCCTCCATTGAAAACTCATCTCAACCCTTCATCTTGCTTCCTTGGACCATTAGAAGCTTGGAGTGGAGTTTTGATAGAAATCTTAAGGTAGGTAACTATGATCTTGCTGATCTGATTTTCTACCCTTAAAATCTTCTTATTTCTTTTGTGTGGATGGGGCCCACCAATCCATGGTGGGGACCCCATTTGACCCCATAGATATCGCCTTTTGGCCCATCCTATGTGCATATCATGAAACATGATGGGGCCATTCTCCATGGACCCCATCATGATGTATTGTATCATCCACTTTATTTTAAGGGCATCTAGACCCTAGAAGTCATGTTGGGATGACATCCTAACTACCCATTCTAGTCATAGATCATGCATGCATTAGTTTAATGTTGCATGTTCAAGTAACATTGTTGTATGATTGAGATTGACTCTTGGGAGGGCCCATTAGTGGTGAGGCCCTACCCCCATGGCCGGATTACTTTCTTTTCTTCTTCTCTTTTCTCTGATGTGCATATGATGATGTGTGTGTGGCCCATTTAGTGGGCCTAGGATGTCCCAAAATAAATAAAAATAAAAAATAAAAAAAATCCAGCAAGGTGGGTTGCCCTTACTTCCCAACTCCATGGTCTTTGGATACCTTAATCGATGCATGCAAGTGTCCTAGTCTTAGTCTGTGATTTGGACATATGTGGGGCCCACTGAAGAAGGCCACACACCATTTTTATGGCTGAGATTATTCAGATACAGGCTGATGTGTCCGGCCATGTATTGCTGTCTAAAAATCTGGACTATTGCATGGACTGTCATGTTTAATCTTTGGCATAGATTTTTGGATCATGATTTTCATTATTTTCTTTAAAATTATGGGGTGCAATAAGAAAGTGTGAATCCCACCTTAAGGTGTGGTGGGTCATACCTCAGATGACCCATGAAATGGTACCCAAAAAGGATGCCCATAGGGGTGGGCGGTCCACTTTGTTGGGCTGTCCGGCCCACATGTATGGAGGGAAAACATACACTTCAGCTTGGTTTCTCTAAGAGATGGGCCACTTTTGTGGACCCCACCTTATTGTATTTTATGAAGAAAATACTAAACCTCTATTTTCCCCCTCTTGGATGAAGTTTGGGCCCACCTTATTGGGTAAACAATGCATGGACAGCAACATCTCTTTCTGAATAGATTGAAATTCCTAATTTAATTAAAATATTTATGAGCATCCAAAAATCATAAAATTTTACAGAGAGGTGTTTCACTCATGGTAGGACCCACCTACAAAATTTTGGGGCCAATGAACACCTGTATACACCATGGTGGAGGCTGGACCGGCCCATTACAATATGATGTCCAGATCAGTCTGATTTTTAGGATAGATTGAATTCTTTAAATAAATTAAAATATTTTTAGATGTCTAAAAAAATTTAAAATTTTTTGGTAGTGTGTTCCACCTAGGTTATGACCTACCAACCAAATCTCAGGTTCAATGGACCCCTGTACACACTGTGGCAAGGGCCGGACTGGCCCACCACGTTGGGACGTCCAGGTCAGTCCGATTTTCTGGACAGTCTGTTTCATTTAAATAAATTAAAATATTTTCAAGGTCCAAAAGTATAAAAATTTTGTGAGGGTGTGGGACACCTATGGAAGTATTACCCTACAAAATTTTAGACCCAACGGATATTTGAGCTGGTCGTGGTACGGCTGGAAGTGGCCTACTAGGCAGGGACGCCCAGGATAGGGTGTCCAACTTGCTTCGTGAGCCCACCTTGATGTGTTGTGTATCCCACCACCCATCCATGTGGGGTCCTTAGGGAATTGATCATCTCCCCGTCCCCTTTATTCAATTGGGGCCCATTGGGTGGATTTTTGGGCTAGACACCCTAGGCCCATAGGGCTGCCTACACATGGGACATCCCTACCTTAGGCTACTGTTGTGCCTGCATTCCAACGGCCTGGCCCATTTGATATATGTGTTGTATATCCTCTCTCATCTGGTGGGGCCCACAGTGATGTGTGTGGGCCATCAGGAATTAATTATACTAAGAAATACTTCTATTGTTGAACTCCAACCAACCTGGACATTTGGGTGGGCTGGAATTTGGCATTAAGCCGAATAATTGTTGCCTATAGATGTTCTTTAGGGAAATATGGTCCACTAGATTTAAGGAGGGTTCAAGTCAGTATCTTACCATCTTAATTTTATATTTTTTTGGGGCTTAATTAGTGCATGATTAAAGGCCCGTCTCAAATGGGATTCTTCTTGTGCTAGTCTCTTAGTTAAGTATGGGCCTTATACCCTTAGTTGGGCTGGAACTTTTGATAGGCCCATTGAACCCTTGGGTCTTATATTTACCATGTCATTGGGATGGGTCTTATGGGCCAAATACTCAAGTAGTTGGGCCCTTGTTTGCCCACTATAATAAATCCATACTTGGGTTGAGATGTGAGGCCCAACTTACTTGTGTTAAAAATATAAGGATTTCCCATATGTTGGGATAATGGGCTGCCCATTAGGCCCACCACAATGAGTGAACCCATAACCCTTATGGTTGGGCCTTAACCTTGCTTAAGAGCCCACCAGGCTCCCTTTGTTTTGGGCTTAGTGTATGACCCACTAGGCCATAAATTGATTGTGCCTTGGACCTTTCTTTGCATACGTAGCAGGTTACCTTTTGGGACCCAGTTGAGGTTAGATGTCCTCCTTGGTGCCCCTAAGGTAGGCCCATAGAGGCCCTTATAGGTGGTTGAAGGCCCACCTTGGGCCTGGATAGGACTGTTCCTCCTTAGGATTTTGACTCTCTTAGTTTGTGGGTCATCCCAAAGTACTAGGCTCCCACTAGAGGACTTCTCTTCTTCTTAGAATACCTGTCTATGTGCCTAGATCTTAACCCTCCTTGGGACAAAAAATTCTATATTCCACAGGTAGCACACTTACATCGTTGCAACCCATATGCATCATCTGTATGAATTGATTGCATTGTGTGGTGGTCATTGAGGGATGAAGTTTCTCCCCTTATGCACATTGAATGCCTGAAACTTGTGCATGATCTGTGTGTGCGACTCATGCATTGGCATCGCATTTCATGATGATACCACTTTTGCTTCATCAGCGCCTTACCTCCCTAGGGACATTTGTGGATGACCGCATGTGTAGACATCGAAAATATTACTTGATCATACCGGGTGCATAGGATGCCCATAGGTGAAATTCTCAAAACTTTCATGGTACCAAGGATCTACTCCAACGCCGTGACTGAGTGGAAACTATGAGTGCACGAGGGCCTTATACCGTTAGGCCGCGACTCCCACTGTCGTGTAGTCGGTCGAATAGGGGTGTGGCCTTACCTGCTTGGTGTGAGGAGGCATTTCTAGGCTGAGTCTGACCAGGTCGTAAATAAATCCGCTACCTTCAGGCCTTGCTGGTGATTGGCTATCCACAGGCGGGTAGTGAAGTCCCTTATGCTCGTTTGACTATGCGGGGTCTGTAGAGCGGCAGTCATTCAGTAGTGTAATGGACCCCGGTGATTTTCTTATGATTGGAAATGTACTTGACATATGGTTTGGATATGAGCACTGACATTACTTGCATCACATTAGCATTGGCTATGTAAGCCCCTTCATATATTGCCTTAATATGGCTCCCAATACTCATTGCATGGTATTCATGATAAGCCTTGGTAAGGATAGTGATATTCTCATTGAGCATGTTCTTTCCTCGTACTTCATACTATTCTTCTATGCACCAATATCACACACTTACACTACCTTCTAAGCTTCTATAAGCTTATGCACGATTGATGTGTGCAAGAGACTCTAGGCAAGCGTCTTAGCAGTAGAGCGTGGAGTAAAGTTGAGCAGTGGGACTCCAGTGTTGCTGATTTCTTTCTCTTTCCTTATTACCTTATGTATATTCTTTTGAACCTGATATAAACTTGTAAAAGTTTAAATTCTTAGTGAATTTTGTGATGTGTGCCCTTTGTTATTCTCAGATATACTTGCTGTGATCTTGGGTATACTCGTATTGGAATGATTATACTGTTATGAAAATCCTCCTTGTAGGATCCCAGGATTGGAACCTGCCTCAGGAGCTGAGAATGGGGTACTATAGAGGCTGTTGCAGTCAGAACCGGCCATCGGGCTCCTTGTGAGTTTGGTTACCGAGTTTGAGACGTGACAGCTCAGAAATCCATGGGTTCAAGTGCCCACCAGATTCTCCACCCCAGGTCGGATCCCGAGAGATGCTTGTTTCTTCTATGATTTTCCGACCTGAACCGTTCTGACCGCTCATTCTCTTTATAGAATATCCAAAGGGAGGCCCCCAGCTCTATTCTCTTGTCAAAGCTCAGGTTGTCGGAGTGAGGCCGCGCACGGAAGAGCAGCACGTCTGACACTACGTAATCACCTTGGATAATCTTCATCAGTCCGGGCTCTGCAAACTTAAGCCCCTCCCTTTCGCTCTAAGTCAGTATCACTTCATTATATTAGTGTTTTATAGACTCAGAGGTTTCCTTATCTCCTACTGTCTGCGCAGGTATGGCCGAAGCTTCCGGATCCAGAAAGAGGAAGCCCCCACCCCTTAAGGAGATGCTGCTTACCGAACCCCGAGTGAAGATCATTGCTCGGAAGAGGAAGGATAGTCCTTAGGCCAAGGTTTTTGTTGTTGTGGTTCTCGACATAATCATGAAGGTCAAAACTGCAGCTGTGTCTGGGGCTGATGTCGCTCTTGCCCCAACCATTTGACTTGACGTTGCCTCCCCTCAAGCCCCCGAGGTACCCCCGACAACTTCCAAACATCCTCCTATTGCGATACCTTCTTCCTTCGAGCGTGAGGGGGCCGGTCAAGCTGCCAGAGGGATTCTCTCCCCTCTCGGGGATGGAGGTACTGCGATGGCCAAGGCTCAAGTCTCGGCCGCTAGTAGAGTTGGAGAGGCGGCTCCTCTCCCTGAAGCTGGTAGACTTCCTCCAGGCTATCATATGTCTGGCTTAGTCAATTGGGCGGTGAAGCATGCCCCCGAAGAGGAGATCGCCGAGCTCCTCACCTACCAACACGAGTCTTTTATCAATGACATTGCCTCTGTCTGCTACAAGGTAACTCTCGCATGAAATTTTCCTCTTATTTGATTTTGAATTGCTCCTAACTTATGCTCTCAATTCAATCACTGCTCATGTTCCTGTCGACTTGGGAGAGGCTGAGGGAAGTGACTAGGAAAGACATGGAGATAGAGACTCTCCAAGGCGAGGTTAGAGCACTTCAGAAAAAACAGGAGGAGCTTCATGGCTTACTGGCCGAGGAGAAGGTGAGAGAGTTACTATACCAAGGGGACATCTGTGAGACCCATATCCTAGTTCGTACCATTTCGTAGGCTTCAGTGGTCCTCTCACTAAAATTTCGACGACCCACAATTTATTATCGGCATTTGCGTGCGATCCTGAGTCGTGTCCCGTATATCAGAGTCGACTTGACTCGAAACTTGTATCCTTGCGACTGCACTGTTGCTACGATTCTGATGCCGTGTCTCGTGCGCTGAAGCGATACCCAGGCTAGAAGATGTGGGCTCGGGTTCAGTTCGAGGAAAACATCGCGCGTTGCAATTCTCAAAAGAATATGCCCCATCAAATGTCAAGTACACACCCCATCACTCCCATCACTCACACCCATCCCTAAAAGTCAACTTTCCATCACCTCACCATCCCTCTTTTCCATCACTTCTCTCCCATCATCTCTCTCTCTCTCATTCTCTCTCTTCAATTTTTCAAGTAACCCCATGAGAGGTGGACGTCCAAGCTTCCATGAGAGAAGCTAGTGTGGCCCACCTTCCTACCTTCTATCCCCACCATCTAAAGTCCATCTCGACTGTTGAATCGCGCCCCTTGGACCTCTAGATCGCATTGGCGAAAGAAGGAAGAGGAGATCAAAGGTGGGTGATTTTATGATTTGATTTTTTTATGATTTGAGGGCCTACATATGGTGGGACCCATCTTGATGTATGCTTTGTATCAAAGAGGGACCCATAGTGGCGAGGTCCCTCCATCACCGCTCGTCTTCTCTCTCTCTCTCTCTCTCTCTCTTTTCCTGATTGTATGACCCATCTTGAAGTATGTATCATATCTATGTCGTCCATGCATTGGGCCCACCTCGATGGACTATCCAGCGGACGGGATTGCTGCTCGTCCGTCTGGACAAGCCCGAATGATGAAATATACAAATATCAGCTTTATATAGAGTTGAGGTGGGCCACACGTGTGGACCCACCGTGATATGTGGATTAATTCCACACCATCCAGGAGCGTCCAGACCCTCTGGACGCAGGACCATTTAACAAAACAAAATAAAATAAAAAATAAAAAAATAAATTATATATATATGGAGGTAGGCCATGTACGTGGGACCCACCTGATAAGCGGATTGGAGGGCGTACCTCACACAATGCTGGCTGCTATGAAATTGACATCAGCAAGCTTTGGTGGGACCCACCGTAGCTGCATGTGTTTCATCCGCACCGTCCATCTGGATAGTGCTACGTACACCCCACCATGATGGATATTTTCCATCCAAACTGTCCATCCACTTGGTAGTATCTGGCTGTCCATCTGCTGGACGGTCAGCGCCCCACCATGATGGACGTTTTTCATCATCCAAATCGTCCATCCATCTGACGTGCTCATGGACCCCACCCTGATGTATTTATTTCATCCACACCGTCCAGATTGTACTGGACGGTGTTGGACAGCGTTTGGATGGTGCTGATTTCCATAGACAATGTTTGGATGGTGCGAATTTACATAGACAATGTTTGGCCGGTGCTGATCATTAGAGTGTCATGTGCCCCATATAATGATAATGGACAGTGATACACATGTTGCACCTACAACTATTGAAATGATTTTAGATGTAATCCAAACTTCCACTTGAGGCCCACTTTGATATACTTGTGGCCCACCTGTGAGGCCCACCTTGATATATTGTAGTCCATCTATGAGGCCCATTAGTGTGGCCCATTGATGCAGCCCACTTGACTGTACATGAGGCCCGTTGGTGGGCACGTTGATGCGGCCCACTTGGGGTATATGAGGCCCATATGATGAGGCCCGATTTAATGTACACGAGGCCCATTATGATGTGTATTAGGCCCTTATCATGCGTCCCATTGTGACGTGTATTAGGCCCATAACGCATGGCCCATTTGATGTTTTTGAGACCCAAATACGTGGCCCATTTAATGCATATGAGACCCATGTGAAGGGCCCACATGTTATGTATTTGAGGCCCATAAGCAGGGCCCACTTGTTGTGTATATGAGGTCCATTGGTGCGGCCCACTTGTTGTATTTGAGGCCCATGGGTTGCGGCCCATAATGATGCATATTAGGCCCATGTGATGCGGCCCACTGTGACGTGTATTAGTCCCATGTGATGTGGCCCACTGTGACATGTATTAGGACATGTGATGCAGCCCATAGTGATGTGTATGTAGCCCTTGTGTGAGGCCCATTGCGATGTATATTAGGCCTTTGTGTGAGGCCATGAACCCACTTTATGTTTGGCTCTATGTGGGCCACTGCTTGGGAGCAATGTTGGTTGAATGTCCACATTGATGGGCAATAATGGTTAGATGTCCACATTGTGACCTTCCCTTAGGCCCTTTGTTAAGCTGATTCCGATTATCGAGACCGATGCTGATTATCGAGGCTGATGCCGATTATCGAGGCCGATGTTGATTATCGAGGCCAATTATTGATACTGATTATGAGTATGTGACAGCATAACATCATGATACATGCCCATACGCATCATCTGCATATTTATTATGAGATGTGGTTGACCATTGCATATGTCATTGGGCAGGTTGTTATAAGACTCCCTGATAGGCAGCGGTTATCTCACATGAGTGTACGGTATACGCAGGATTGATGCATGACTGGATTATATGACTCATGCAACTTACATTGTGTGTTGTGGTTACTGTACGCCCTAGCGACATTAGGGCCTTAGTCTCCACAAGCACATCGTGGATGGCCAGATGGGACATCGAAAATATGTTATTAGCATCGGGCTTCCATAAATGGCCCTGAGTGAAAATCCCTAAACCTTCGAGGCCAGGAGACTCCCTAACGTCGAGACCGAGTGGAGCGCATGAGAGCTGTATACCATTAGGGCGCGTGTCCCAATGTGTCGTGGTCAGTTGGGAGGAGGTGTGGCCTTACCCGCCTGAGGGTAGTGGGCATAGCTAGGCTGAGTTTAACCAGCTCGTGATTCGGTCCGTTATCGACGTGCCGGGTAGATATTGGCTGACTACTGGCCATGCGGATAGTGAGGTCTCTTCCACTTGCATGGTTGCGCGTCCAGTGGGTTGCGATTGCATGTAGAGTGTACTAGATCCCGGTGATGATCCCAAAGATGTACAATACTGATTTATGAAGTAGGAGTAGTATACTCATTCATTCATTCATTCACTATCCACTTGGGCTAGTGATGCGCAACTATTTGTTAAGTATACCTTCGCAATGGCCAGGATTTCGGTTGGGGCGTGTGACTAACCTGAGATCAGAAGTTTACCAAATTGAGTCTGACTATGCAAATTTAGGTATGAGATTGGTTTGGATTGAAGTCCCTTGTGGTGGACCCCATAGCTTGCGATACTACGTAACATCATCTCGACTTCACACTCCTGCATGGTCATTCACACCGCATATTGCATTGCATCCTCGATATCTGATACTTGACTCTTTATGACTACTCATTTGCATAGCTGATTTGTATTGCGTACTTTGATATTGTATGACTCATGGACTTGTCAGTATTTTTGCTTACTCTGATATCGTATGATTCATGATCTCACCAGTATTTTCGACATTGTATGATTATGCCATTATATTTGTGTGCTTGACACTTATCTTGCACACACACTTTCACTACCCTCTAAGCTTTCTATAAGCTTATGCACGATACATGCGTACAGGTGGCATTGGTCGCAGTGGCGTTTAGCTTGGAGCGTGCAGCTGTCTTCTAGAGCTTTAATTTTATTTTGACATATGAATTTCTCTTTCAGCATTGTATTCAAAGTTTATATTACTGGATATGTGATGATGATGCTGTTTTTGTGATTTGGGTAAACTTGTGGTCATGCTTCTTATGAGATAAATGTACATCGAAAAATCCTCTTTGTAGGATCCTAGGATCGGAACCTGGCATATGGGCACTGGGAGCCGAGAATGGGGTACTACGGAGGCTTTCGGCATCGGATTCGGCGATCGAGATTCCTATGAGTTTGATTTTCGGGTTTGGGGCGTGACAACATCAATGAGCTCCAAGCCCGTTGTGATGCTGCCGAGTCTGAACTTACGAGAATCAAGGCTCATCTCGGCTCGGTAGAAGAGGATAACTCTCGGCTGGTGGCCGAGTTTAAGCAAGCTAAAGTTGATGTAGTTGCGAAGTTGGAGCTTGAGGTTGAGAAAGCTAAGGTGACCTAGCACATTGAGTTTGAGGCTTTGGTTTCTTCTACGATCGCTGCTACCATTGAAGAGTATAAATTTTCAGCGGAAAGAACCGCCGAGGCTAACAAGTTTTACTACCGCGGCTACAATGCTTACATAGATGACGTCCGGGAGCTGTATCCAGACCTCAGCCTCGACGCCCTAGTAGCTGATGAAGCCAGAGAGGAACGAGCTAAATGCTGTCCTTCCAGCCTGGTTACAGACTCCGAAGCTCCTCCTGCCTTCTAGCCCCTTAGTATGGTCGACTTCAGAGGATATTATGATGCATTGGCATCATTTTGGATATTTTCGGATGATAATGGTTTGATGATGATTTTTGGATGATGATATTTTTTTCCTTTAAAAAAAAAATTTATGTTGATGGTTGAATGGTGATTGATGATTGTTGATAAGTCGAATATTAATTTGTCGAATGACGAGTCGACCTTTTCTATAAGAGTCTGCTCGTCGAAGGATTCTATCTCTGCACATGAGAGACGATCCTTTGTAGCGTACTCGAAAAATGAGTCGGCCGTCCAGTCAGACAGCCGACTCTCTTGCGAGACCTTACTCCTCATGGGGATCCCCTGTAAATTGCGTAGAATTGGACAACTTTCTATAGAAAAACATGACTTTTATTGAAACAGTAGACTTATGACAAGGTGAGCCGACCTTTACATTGTTCCCTTTAGGAGTAGTAGACTTTCAAGTGCTCGACATTCTATGGGTGCGGCAGGGGGCGCCCTTCCAAGCTTTCGAGTCGGTAAGAACCAGGTTTAGCTGAACTGACAACTTGGCAGGGGCCTTCCCAATTAGGTCCCAAAGACCTTACCCCGGGTTCCGATGTGTTTTAGAACACGTGACGCAAGACTAAGTCTCCTGGTCGAAAATGTCTCGCTTTGGTCTTGGAGTTGTAAAAGCGGGTGACCTGCTGATGCCGAGCTACAACTTGTAGTTTGGTAATGTCTCGTACTTCTTTAAGAAAGTCAAGTCTTGTTACAACTTGCTTATTCTTCTTGTCTTGAAAGATTCACACCCCCGTGGTGGGAATTGATATCTCGACTGCGACAACAACATTTGAGCCGTAGGAGAGAGAGAGAGAAAGGGGTCTCTCTTATAGTTGACTGAGTCGTGGTCCTGTTGGCCCAGAGAACAAATGGAAGCTTGTCGGCCCAGTTGCCCTTAGCTTTCTCTAGCTTTGTCTTAAGATGATGTTTGATGACTTTATTCATAACTTCCAATTGTCTGTTGGACTGAGGATGACGAGGCGACGAGTAAGCGTTGACAATATCAAGACTTCGACACATACCCCTAAACTTATCATTGTCGAACTGTTTCCTATTATCGGACACAATGATGCGTGTGATGCTGAACCGACAGATGATGTTTTTTCAGACGAAGTCCGTTATTTTCTGCTTGGTAATCTTTGCCATTGGCTCGGCCTCTGCCCATTTGGTGAAATAATTGACCGCTACAATCGCATATTTGGTCTGCCCCTTGCCTTGCGGCAGAGACCCAATGATGTCGATCCCCCACTGAGCAAATGACCATGTTCCACTCATGGGGGTCAACTCCTCCGCTGGTTGCCCGGGGACAACTGTGAATCTTTAACACTTATCACACTTCCGAATGAAGTCTCTGGAGTCAGCCTGAATCGTTAGTCAAAAGTATCCCTGATGAATAATCTTCTGTGCCAAAGCTTTGACACCAGAATGGTTTCCCCATATTCCTTCATGAATCTCTTTGATTACATAATCTGCCTCATCCGGCCGCATGCACCTCAGATATGGTTGGGAAAATCTCCTCTTGTATAAGACATCGCCGATGACAACGTATCATGCCGATCCAATCCTCAAATGTCAAGCCTCTAATCTGTCCTCAGGAACCTTCCCATCCTTGAGGAACTTGACTATCAGGTCCATCTAACTTAGAATTACTTGCACGGGTTGGATAACTTTGGGATTGTCGATGCTCGGCCTACTCAAGAACTCCAATGGGACGAACCTTAGGTTTGCATATAGCTGTCATGACACAAACAACCTCATTATCTTTTGCAACTTGATGGGGGTTAAGAATCAAAACTTTAATTTATGACTGACCGAAGCGAAGGAGAACTTTGGTCTTTAGATTTATGACTGACCGAAGAAAACTTTAATTCATTGGTCTTTAGATTTATGATTGACCGAAGTAAAGTATTTGCACTTTTTTAGTTCAAAAATGGAAATGGGTGTGGTGTTTGTAAATCAAAAGGGTGGGTGTAAATAGTTGATCCCTTTCTTCAGAGGGTTATTTGTGGAAGAGAAGAAAAAAGGAAAGAAAAAAGAATACCAAGTTGAGTTCTATGATTGCCCATGTCTACCATTTTTGTTTTTGGGTGAATTTAGATATCGTATTGCATTTATGTATTTTGTTACATAGGACATGATGGAGCAGGAATTTTAATAGGTTCACTTGCAGGATTGTCCATTTTAGCTTTAGTAGTCTTACCCAAATGGTCCAACTATTGATGATAGAAATTGAATAAACTTGCTGGAATTTCAGATTAATTGCTGAAATTTCACCATTACTTGTACTTTTGTGATTAAATACTCTGATTTTCATATTTCAGTATTGGAAATTCATAATGATGTCCTGCTTGGAGCAAATCAATATCACAAGTACAAGTTGAAAAAGCAACCTAGTTGAATCCTTGGAGGAGCTTGCACCTACTTGCACATTAGATGTGAATTTTCCTCCATGGTAGTATCACCCTGAAACAACTTGTTTCATCATTACAAATGAATTTTATTTTGCCTCAGTTATAGATTGAAGAATCGTTGGAGGAGCTTGCACCTACTTGAACATTAGATGTGATTCAGTCCTTCTAAATGCACATTAGGTGGAATTTAAAGCTTTAAATTGGTGAAATGCTCTGAAATTGTACAAATCATCTCGGATAGATTAACAAATTCAGATTATTGTACAGATCATCTTGGATGCGAGTTTCAGAAATTTCCTCCTTTAATAAAAAAGAAAAGAAAAAGAAAAAAGGAAAAAAAGTTTACTCGAAGTTCCTGTAAACTAAAAGCTATATAGGGCATGCTGTTAAATCCTTGAGAAATGCACTCCCACTACGTGAAAAATGGAAAAAAATGACGGATTTAGAGATGGTTCTGGACCGTCTCTAAAATTGCTTGGTTTAAAGACACTTTAGAGACGGCCATAAACCGTCTCTAAAATTTTAGACGGCCCCAAATCAGTCTTAATAGTCTTAAAAATTTGAATGTCCCCAAATCATTTAAGACGGTCATTGACCGTCTTATATGGGTCATCTGAGACGGTCATTGGCCGTCCGCATTAGAGACGGTCCTTGACCGTCTTATATGTGGTCATCTGAGACGGTCGTTGGCTGTCTACATTAGAGACGGTCATTGACCGTCTTTTACTTGCAAACTGAGACTGTCAAAGACCGTCTCTAATAGAGACTGTCCTTAGCTGTCATACAACCCTGTTAAAGATCGTCTCTAATAGAGACCGTCAAAGACCGTCTCTATTAGAGACGGCCAAGGACTGTCTCTATTAGAGACGGCCCTAGACCGTCTCTATTAGAGACGGTCCTAAACCATCTCTAATGCTCAATTAACCTACTCAAAATAACTGTGAATTTTGAAAAAGAAAATAGTTAAGAAGCTTAGAAAATTAATTAACAATGTTTAAGAAAAATTTTAAATTTTGAAAAAAAAAGATTTCGATAAAAAAAATAATATTTTGAAAAAGAAAAATTTAAAAATTAAACAAAATTGTGAAAATTTTGACAAATTGAAAAAATATATATTTTTTAAAAAAGAAAACTAGATTTTGTATTTTGACAAGAAAAATTGAAAAGTTATATATAACAGAAGTGAGATTAAAAAAAATGATATTTTAAAAAAGAAAATTTAAGAAATTAAACAAAATTGTGAAAAAATTGACAAATTGTAAAAAATATATATTTTTTAAAAAAGAAAACTAGATTTTGTATTTTGACAAAAAAATTTGAAAAGTTAGATAACAAAAGTGAGATTTCGATTAAAAAAAATGATATTTTGAAAAAGAATATTTTAAAAAATAAACAAAATTGTGAAAAAATTATCAAATTATAAAAAAATATATTTTTTAAAAAAAGAAGACTAAATTTTGTATTTTGACAAGAAAAATTTAAAAGTTAGATAACAAAAGTGAGATTTTGATGATGTGTTGTATATCCTTGCTGCCCATACGTTTCTCCAACCCATTTTTGGGCCGGGTATAAAAAATTGTGTAGATTTAAATCTTAAGTGGACCACACCACCGGAAAGAATGATAATATAGTACCTCGCCATTAAAAATTATAAAGAGCCCATCGTAAGGTTTTAATAATGTTTATTTGCAATCCAACTTGTTGATAATGTAAAGAAAATTTAGATGAAGGTAAACTACAAAGATTAAATTGATCCAAAACTTTTGTGGCCTTCAAAAGGTTTTTAATGGTTATTCGTCATATTATTTTGATTGGTATGGCCCACTTAAGATTATTTAGTTCTTATGATTTGAAATCACATCCTAAAATATGATGGAAAAATATATGGACGGTGTCGATATACATAAAATATATCAAGGTGGGCCCTACACGGTTAGAGTAACACCCATAAAGGAGTTACCTAAAATAGTGAAATGGTACTATAAGGTCACCTCATGGGAACTTCCCATGAGGTTAATCTGTGTGCGCCCCACCATGATGTGTGTAGAACATCAACATCATGCATTTGATGTGTCCCCTTTAAGTCCAAAAATCAATCATATATGAAACTTAGGTGGGCCATAGCATCTAAAACTATGTGAAGACATCCCTAAAATATATATATAAAAGCATTTGGTGGGGCCCACATGAGTTTTGGATGTGTATGAAAGTTGGTCTGACTCCTCATCCAAGTGGGACACACATAATGAATGGGCTGGATCTATGAACCACATCTAGGTGGGCCCAATAAATGATTATGAATGTTTTAATGGGAGGGTAACCCTCTCAACTATAGTATGTGGTGTGGCCCACCCAAGTCATGGATTGACTTTATTTTTAAGCTCGTGGCCCACCATGGAATGGTGCATCTGACTAACAGGGAAAATCCAAAGTTCAAGTGGACCGACCATAGAAAAGAGTGGGATAGTGACACCCACTATTGAAACCTTTTTAGGGACCGTCGCGATGTTTATTTGAGATCTAACCTGTTTATAAGTTAATACAGACATGGAATAAGGGAAAACATATATATATATTAGCTTGGTTGAAAACTTTTATGGCCCAAAGTAAGGTTTTAATGGTAGACATTCAATCCCCATTGTTTTTTGTGATGGGGTCCACTTGAACTTTGAATCTGCCTCATACTTTGGCTCAATCACAAGAAGTTTTTAATGTTGGATATTCAATCAACACCATTTCATGTGGTGTGGACCAAATACTTGGATGAATAGGAAAAACAAATTTCATATTGATCCGAAACTTTTGTGACCCCCGAAAGGGTTTCAACGCACATTGCATCCTACCCTGCCGTATCTAGTTAGCAATAACACAGTGAATGTATTTGGTTTATCCACACTGTCAATCCATTTTTCCAGATTATTTTAGTGGTTGAGCCCAAAATTAAAGCATATCTAAAGCTCAAGTGGACCATACCACAGGAAACAGTGGGAATAATGATTTCCATCGTTGAAATCTTCTTATGACCTATAGTGATTTTTATTTGTCATCCAACCTGTTCAATAGATCACAAATACATGGATGAAGGGAAAACTAAAATATCAACTTGATCCAAAACTTCAGTGGCCTCCCAAAAATTCTCAATGGTAGACGTTCAGTTCATACTATTTCCTATGATGTGGTCCACTTCAGATTTTTATAGGCTTCATTTTTTAGCTTATGTAATAAAATTATATGTTAAAATGGATGGATGGAGTGGATAAAATGAATAAATCATGGTAGGCCACATAGGATTTACTCAGTACGCTTGGGAACGGATTGGCTACTCCCCTGACACCAACCAATGGCCCATGGACGGTGCTCTGTGGCCCCCACCATGATGTATGTGTTTCATCCATGCCGTCCATTTATTTTTACAGATAATTTTACAATATGAGACCAAAAATGAGATATATCCAAATCTCAAGTGGACCACATTACAGGAAACAGTGTTGAATGAGCGTCGACCATTAAAAACATTTTTGTAGCCATAAAAGTTTTGGATCAAGCTGATTTTTGTTTTTTCCCTTCATCTGGTCCTGTATGACCAAATCAACAGATTGGATGTCAAATAAATAGTACAGTGGGTCTTAGGAAGACGTTAATGGTGGATATCCAATCACTATTATTAGTGTGGACCACCTGAGATTTATATCCCTCTAATTTTTGGTATGAAGCTCTAAAATGATCTTTAAAAATGGATGAACGAAATGGATGAAACACATACATCATGGTAGGGCCCACAGAGCACCGTCCATGGCCCGCCCAAAATTGGGCGCGTGCTCAAAACAGAGCCGCGCCCAATCTCCCCCCATTTCTCTCACTCGCCGCGCGCCCTCCCTCTGCCCTCTCTCTCTCTCTCTCTCTCTCTCTCGCCGCCCTCCCTCTGCCCTCTCTCTCTCTCTCTCACCTCGGACATGGCTGCCGGACATGGTTGCCAGAGCTTGAGTGGAGGATTTCCATAGGTGACAAACGTGGATGATGGCGAGGAGTTCCACATCCGTCATGAGATTGAGCGAAGTTCACTCCAGGTATGACAATGGAATCCCCAATCTGATTCCAGATTGAAATCTCCAATCTGGTAACTGGATTTGGGGTTCGAATTCAAAATCCCTAATTGACTGATTCGAATCCAAAAAAAAATCCCTAATTTCAACTGGATTATGGGGTAATATGACTGGAATCCCCAATATGGGAATTGGGATTCGAAATCCCTAATTTCTGATTTGGGGATTCAAATCAGAAAACCCTAATTGCTGGATTTGGGATTCGAAATCCCTAATCAGCCTGTATGGGATTCGAAAATCCCTAATTAACGGATTTGAGGATTTCGAATTGAAAATCCCTGATTTTGTGATTTGGGGATTCACATTTGAAAAACTTAATTTCCAGATTTGGGAATTCAAAAACTTAGTCTCTCTCTCTTTCTCTCTTTCTCTCTCTCTCTCCCCCCCCCTCTCTCTCTGTTTCTAAAATTTGTTGCGTTTGCATGCGCCATCCTTCAATCGCTATGAATGGAAACTCATTTTCATTGACCAGTAAAGTTGCTCTGATGGACCCCAACATGGATGACAGATGCCCCATAAATCTACCAAATCGGATCTCCATGCTCTGACGTCTCTTGTGAAGTTTTATATGAAGTTTCTGTTTTCTTGATTTTCTTTGGGTGGTTTTATCATTAAATGATAGTTCAAATTTTTTGCTTTTTTCTATTTTCTTTTCAAAATTTCTATTTGGGTGATCTTTTCGTTGCCTTTTCTGAGGAGGGTTTTTGTTTTAGAGAGATTTGGGTTTTTCTTTCTTTTCTTTTTTATTTTGTAAATTCTGCGGGTGTTATTATTTTTTTTTTGCTGAGGTGGCATTTTGTTCTTGGGTAATTTTAATTTGAAGTGTCTTTTTTTTTTCTTTGAAAAATCAATTTTAGCATGGATTTATCTTCGGATTCCTTTTCTGAGGTGGGTATTTGTTTTTGGACTGTTTTTAGCATTAGATTTTGATGGTAGTTTTAGCTGAGAGCTTTGAATTTACTGCTGTTATCAACTGGGACAACTTTCTTGCATTTTTTCTGATTTTTTATTATTTCTGTATGAATTGCAAGCGATGGATTGTAATGAGAGAGAGAGAGAGAGAGAGAGAGAGAGAGAGAGAGAGAGAGAGAGAGAGTTTTCTATTTTTGGGTTTGTGGTGGAAACTGAGAAATCAGTTTGTTTTTCTGTCACTGATTCTTCTGAGGTGTCATTTTTTTTTTTGAAGTTTTTTTCCCGGGTTTAGCTTTGAAGCTGAAAGCTTTCAAGTTACTGTTTTTTGAAGTTGGGAGATGCCATTAATTTTTTATTTTTGAATTTTTTGTTGGGTATTTTTTTCCCTGAGGTTGATTTTTGAATTTACTGTTTTTCCTCATTTAACAATGTTTTCAATCTTTTTTCAAGATAGATTTTGATAGTTAGATGAGTTGGAAAATCTGAATTCTATTTTACAGCCATTACTGGTATTGTCTTTTTCATGTAAAGTGAGATTTACTCCTTTTTTGCTGCTTTAAATGAGGTTAGGTTTGTTATTTCCGTAGTTTTCTAGATTGCGATGGTAGCATCCATCGAAAGCTTCAAAATTTAGTGTTTTCTCAGCATTTTAAGAGTTTATGAGGAGTTTCTTCCTCAAGTAGAAAGTGGTTAGTTCTTGTTTGTTTAGCTGAAAAGTCAAAAATTTGCCTGTTTTTCTCCTTGTTTCATGGGTTTGCTGATTGAGAATCGCTGTATTTTTTTTTTTGAAGACAGGGTGTCCCCACCTCTTTTTTGAAGTGAGACTAATCCCAGCGAATACACGCAATCACCCACAACCACGTGTATCGGGTAAAGCCAAGGAAGGGAGTCGAACCCTCAACTATAGGGATCAAACATATAGTGAAGACCATTCCCCCAAACCTCATTGGGTTGAGAGTCGCTGTATTTTTGTGGGCTACTAATAGAAAAGCTGAACTTTTCTGTTTTTTTTTCATCAGTCTGAAGCATTTTTGGTATGTTTTCATCGTGGAGAATTGATAGATTCCTTTGTGGGCTTGGGGTTTCAGTGATCTGCTATTGATGTTAGGATTTGCTTCAATTCAGGACGTGGTTGAGTGGCAAGTTATTGGTGTTAATTCCTGTTAATTTTGGGATTTTGATGGCGTCGACTCCACCCGAAGATGAGAGTAATAAAGGGAGCATGTGGGTCTTGGACCAGAAGCTTGATCAGACCATGGATGAGGAGGCTGGGAGGCTGAGGAACATGTATAGGGAAAAGGTGAGATGTTTGGTTTTGATTTTTTGAGAAGATTCTTATTCCATCTTTTGTCGAGTCCAGATGATATCAGATTCCATGTTTTGTTATGCAAAGTTTCATATGAAGTTTCTGTTTTCCACATGTACAAACAGGGAAAGAGGCTATTTTAGAGAATGCAAATACCATTATAGCTCATCTTATTAGATTGGTTTCCTACCCACACATGATGGTAATATCTCATCCTCAATCATGTATCTGCTGGCCACCAGTTGAAGGCTCAGGTTATCCTTATGTGGAGGATTTTTGGTTCATGGGCCACCATCCATATAGTGTTGTCGTTATATCATTGAACCAAGGGCCCAACTCAACAACCCAAAAAACTAAGAAAATTGTATTTCTCTTGGGATAAGGTGTGACTTGACCAAACTTGCCATGTGTCAGATTGGTTTTATGTTTGCATTGTGCTGCTCATTCATGTTGAGGTCTAGTTTAGTACACGTGTGCAAGATCTTGACCATTTGTGGGGAGATCCCCTCCGATCATGTGTGATGGCCTGAAAATCAAGATGGTCCAATCTTTAGGTGATCTAAAAAGGTGTGATTAATGCTCTTTTGACAATTATCAATTAGTCTTGGTACTGCCTTTGTCTGATGAAAGGTTTAAGTAAGGCTAGAGAAGTTCAATTGAGAGCAATCTCCCATAAGGATTGCAGACACAAATCTGGTCATTAAACCTAGACATCCACATAAGTGCCAACATGGAATGCATGTGTGATCCAGACCATTCATCAAGATCCAAAATTTCATCTAGTAGGTCCAATTATCAATCTGTCCAGCCTAAGAATCAGGCCAGTTATCTCATATGTGAGCCACTGCATGCAAAACAAATAGGAAGTTGAAAAAGAATGGCCAATAGTCCAACATTCGATGTGAATGTTTGGCCCTCCTGACGAGTCTACCACCCTGATTCATACTGAGTTTCAGATCAGTCACAAATAGCCAAATCCTAGTTGAAATTGTCATCCTTTTCCAGTTATTTCCATTAGCCAATTCCTTCATCTACATGTTAGTTTTTACAAAAATAACATAATACATTTTGGGTTGTATTTGGATGAGCAATTAAATTGAATTGAAAATATTCAGTTTAAAAAAGATGAAACAACCAAATCCTAGTTACATTTCCTAGCATTCACTAGTGAGTAACTCACCCTCAAATTTCAACTCCAGTTATTTCAGGTCCATCTTCAAAGTATAGCGATTGCACTTAGGAGCCAAAGTCCCAAACCCATACCAGCCATACTATATTACGAATTGGTGATTTTCACTTTACCAGAATAACTATTGCAATTCAGATCATCCATTCATGCATGCATGGTTAAATAATTTAGTGATTTTTGGTTTCTGATTGTTTATGTTATAATATATTTCTTTCTATTTAATAGCAATTTCAGTATAACCCATTTCTTCCTTGATTGTTAAGTACACATTTGGGACTGATCTGGTTTTTGTTGTTGCAGGTTGGTGTAGGTGTCACTTTAGGGGGAGTTAACAAAATAAGTTTATATTTTTCTTTTTGGTAGCATTTGAGTGTCTAATTACCTGCTTGCCTTCTTTTCTTTTCTTTTTTCTTTCTTTCTTTTAATTGTAATTCTCTTTGACTGTTTTAGATCAATAAGGGACGTCCTCAAATTCAAGGAACGGTTTCAACATGACAATGACGGTAAGCTTAATTCTAAATATCACCTTTATAATAAGAATTTGTGCTCTTTATTGTCTACTTTTGAACTATATATATATATATATATATATATATATATATATATATATATATATATATATATATATATATATAAAATTGCCTTCCCTAATTGCATAAGTGGCTGAACCATCTCTATATGTTACACATAATTTGTCATCCACTAGTTTATGTAAATGATCCATGTTGTATGCGGTGACCTTCTCCTCAAATGCGATCTTTTGAGCAATTTCTAATGGTAAACCGATTTCATGAATCCCTTTATATGCATCCCCAATAATCACACTACGAGAAGAGAACCCTGATCCCTTCTTGAAAAAGTGTTCGCATCTTTTCAAGCCATGCCTATGTAGAAGAATCATCAACCTCTTTAATAGTCCCATACTTCCTACTAATGTCATGGGGTGCCTTGTAGTATGATAAATGAAAATAGGTAAGCGTTTAATGCAGGAAACTTCTCTAGAAATGTTATTCTGATAACTAACCTTATGAGAGTAATTTGCGGTTCAGTTCCTAGACCAATCTCTTTATCATATTCAAAGAAATCCACATTTTTCTTTGTGTTTCTTACATGGTTCTCTATTCCATTTTTGTTTGACTTGAAAGTAAAGGTGATGCATCTTCTTATTTATTTAATCATGGAATGCAGGATGTTGCGGTTAAGGTTCTTACAGATCAGGACATTCATGAGGATCAACTGAAGGACTTTCTAAAGAAGGTATGCATTTGAAACATTGCTAATAATGTTATTTGAAACCGTACCCATTTATGTATCCAGATGTGCGTCGAAGCTATCCGAATGTTGAGCGGGGGTCCCTAGAAGGTGGGAACCGCTGTTATGACCATTGGAGGGGCCTGGCCATTTGGACAGGCCATGTTTATGTATTTACTCGAAATTGATGGAGCAGACCCGGATATGCGTCGGAGCTATCCGGATGTTGAGTGGGGGTCCCTGGAAGATGGGAACCGCTGTTATGACCATGATGAAGCTGTCCATTTCCTATGGACAGCATTGGAAGGGCCTGGCCAATTGGAGCATGCCGTGTTTATATCTGTATTTGCAGGGACCACACCCTTAACCTATAACCTAAACCTATTCTCAAATCCCAAAACTATAACTACAACCTAAACCTATAACCTAAACCTATAAACCATAACCTAAACCTATAACCTAAACTCAATTCCCTAAACTTTAACCTATATCCTAACATAAACCTATACTTATAACCTAAACCTATTCTCAAACCCAAAACCTATAACTATAACCTAAACCTTAACTAAAAACCAATAACCTAACCTAAACCTAAACCTATAACCTTAACCTTAACATATAACCTTAACCTAAACCTAAACCTAAACCTAAACCTATAACCTAAACCTATTCTCAAATCCCTAAACCTTTAACCTATAACCTAAAGCTAAACCTAAAACCTAAACTTAAACCTACACTTATAACATATAACCTAAACCTAAAACCTAAAACCCAAACGTAAACCTGATCTCGAACCTGAACTCAATTTCCTAAACCTAAACCTTAATGTATTCTCAAATCCCTAAACCTAAACCTACACCTAATCATAATCTTAACTCCCTAACCTAAACCTAAACTTGAAAACCTAAACCTAAACCCGATCCCGAACCCGAACCCGATTTCCTAAACCTAAACCTTAACCTTTTCTCAATTCCCTAAACCTATATCTTATAACCTAAACCTAAACCTATACCTTAACCTAAACCTAAACCTAAACCTAAAACCTATAACCTAAACATAAGCCTAAAACCTAAATGTATTCTCAAATCCCTAAACCTAAACCTACACCTAATCCGAATCTCAACTTCCTAACCTAAACCTAAACCTAAATTTGATAACCCAAACCAAAACCCGATCCTGAACCCGAACCCGATTTCCTAAACCTAAACCTTAACCTGTTCTCAATTCCCTAAACCTATAGCTTATAACCTAAACCGAAACCTAAACCCATACCTAAACCTAAACCTAAACCTAAATATATAACCTATAACCTAAACCTAAACCTATAACCTAAATGTATTCTCAAATCCTTAAACCTAAATCTACACCTAATCCTAATCTCAACTCCCTAACCTAAACCTAAACCTAAAAACCCAAACCTAAACCCGATCTCGAACCCGAACCCGATTTCCTAAACCTAAACCTTAACCTATTATCAATTCCCTAAACCTATAGCTTATAACCTAAACCTATACCTAAACCTAAACCTAAACTTATAACCTACAACCTAAACATAAACCTAAAACTTAAATGTATTCTCAAATACCTAAACCTAAACCTACACCTAATCCTAATCTCAACTCCCTAACCTAAACCTAAACCTAAACTTGATAACCCAAACCAAAACCCGATCCTGAACCCGAACCCGATTTCCTAAACCTAAACCTTAACCTGTTCTCAATTCCCTAAACCTATAGCTTATAACCTAAACCCATACCAAAACCTAAACCTAAAGCTAAACATATAACCTATAACCTAAACATAAACCTAAAACCTAAAGGTATTCTCAAATCTCTAAACCTAAACCTAAACTTGAAAACCCAAACCTAAACCCGATCCTGAACCCGAACCCGATTTCCTAAACCTAAACCTTAACCTGTCCTCAATTCCCTAAACCTATAGCTTATAACTTAAACTTAAACCTTAACTTATTCTCAATTCCCAAAACCTATAGCTTATAACCTAAACCTAAACCTCAACCTAAACCTAAACCTAAACCTAAACCTGTAACCTAAACCTAAAACCTAAATGTATTCTCAAATCCCTAAACCTAAACCTACACCTAATCCTAATCTCAACTCCCTAACCTAAACCTAAACATAAACTTGAAAACCAAAACCATAACCTGATCCCGAACCCGAACCCGATTTCCTAAACCTAAACCTTAACCTATTCTCAATTCCCTAAACCTATAGCTTATAACCTAAACCAAAACCTAAACCTTAACCTATAACCTAACCTAAACCTAAATCTATAACCTAAACCTAAAACATAAGTATATTCTCAAATCCTTAAACCTAAACCTACACCTAATCCTAATCTCAACTCCCTAACCTAAACCTAAACTAAAACTTGAAAACCAAAACTTAAACCCGATCCCGAACCCGAACCCGAACCCGATTTCCTAAACCTAAACCTTAACCTATTCTCAATTCCCTAAACCTATAGCTTATAGCCTAAACCTAAACCTAAACCTATACCTTGACCTAAACCTAAACCTAAACCTATAACCTATAACCTAAACATAAACCTATAACCTAAACATAAACCTATAACCTAAATATATTCTCAAATCCCTAAACCTAAACCTACACCTAATCCTAATCTCAACTCCCTAACCTAAACCTAAACCAAAACTTGATAACCGAAACCAAAACCCGATCCTGAACCCGAACCCGATTTCCTAAACCTAAACCTTAACCTGTTCTCAATTCCCTAAACCGAAACCTAAACCTAAACATAAACCTAAACATAAAACATATAACCTATAACGTAAACATAAACCTAAAACCTAAATGTATTCTCAAATCCCTAAACCTAAACCTACACCTAATCCTAATCTCAACTCCCTAACCTAAACCTAAACATAAATTTGAAAACCCAAACCTAAATCCAATCCTGAACCCAAACCCGATTTCCTAAACTTAAACCTTAATCTATTCTCAATTCCCTAAACCTTAACCTATAACCTAACCTATACCTAAATCTATAACCTAAACCTAAACCTAAAACCTAAGTGTATTCTCAAATCCTTAAACCTAAACCTACTCCTAATCCTAATCTCAACTCCCTAACCTAAACCTAAACCTAAACTTGAAAACCCAAACCTAAACCCGATCCCGAACCCGAACCCAATTTTCTAAACCTAAACATTAACCTATTCTCAATTCCCTAAACCTATATCTTATAACCTAAACCTAAACCTAAACCTTAACCTTAATCTAAACCTAAACCTAAACCTAAACCTAAACCTAAACGTATAACCTATAACCTTAACCTAAACCTAAACTTGTAACCTATAACCTAAACCTAAACTTAAACCTATAACCTAAATGTATTCTCAAATCCTTAAACCTAAACTTACACCTAATCCTAATCTCAACTCCCTAACCAAAACCTAAACTTAAACTTGAAAACCCAAACCTAAACCCGATCCTGAACTCGAACCCGATTTCCTAAACCTAAACCTTAACCTTTTCTCAATTCCCTAAACCTATATCTTATAACCTAAACCTAAGCCTAAACCTAAACCTTAACCTAAACTTAAACCTGCAACCTACAACCTAAACCTAAACCTAAAACCTAAATCTATTCTGAAATCCCTAAACCTAAACCTACACCTAATCCTAATCTTAACTCCAACCTAAACCTAAACCTAAACTTGAAAACCAAAACCTAAACCCGATCTCGAATCCCAACCCGATTTCCTAAACCTAAACCTTAACCTATTCTCAATTCCCTAAACCTATAGCTTATAACCTAAACCTAAACCTATAACCTAAACATAAACCTAAAACCTAAATGTATTCACAAATTCCTAAACTTAAACCTACACCTAATCCTAATCTCAACTCCTTAACCTAAACCTAAACCTAAACTTGATAACCCAAACCAAAACCCGATCCTGAACCCGAACCCGATTTCCTAAACCTAAACCTTAACCTGTTCTCAATTCCTTAAACCTACAACTTATAACCTAAACCCATATCTAAACCTAAACCTAAACCTAAACATATAACCTAAATGTATTCACAAATCCTTAAACCTAAACCTACACCTAATCCTAATCTCAACTCCCTAACCTAAACCTAAACCTAAACTTGAAAACCCAAACCTAATCCCGATCCCGAACCCGAACCCGATTTCCTAAGCCTAAACCTTAATCTGTTCTCAATTCCCTAAACCTTTAGCTTATAACCTAAACCTAAAACTAAACCTATACCTAAACCTAAACCTAAACTTATAACCTATAACCTAAACATAAACCTAAAACCTAAATGTATTCTCAAATCCCTAAACCTAAACCTACACCTAATCCTAATCTCAACTCCCTAACCTAAACCTAAACCTAAACTTGATAACCCAAACCAAAACCCGATCCTGAACCCGAACCCGATTTCCAAAACCTAAACCTTAACCTGTTCTTAATTCCCTAAACCTATTGCTTATAACCTAAACCGAAACCTAAACCCATACCTAAACCTAAACCTAAAGCTAAATATATAACCTATAACCTAAACATAAACCTAAAACCTAAATGTATTCTCAAATCCCTAAACCTAAACCTAAACTTGAAAACCCAAACCTAAACCCGATCACGAACCCGAACCCGATTTCATAAGCCTAAACCTTAACCTATTCTCAATTCCCTAAACCTATAGCTTATAACCTAAACCTAAACCTTAACCTATTCTCAATTCCCTAAACCTATAACTTATAACATAAACCTAAAACTAAACCTAAACCTGTAACCTAAACCTAAAACCTAAATGTATTCTCAAATCCCTAAACCTAAACCTACACCTAATCCTAATCTCAACTCCCTAACCTAAACCTAAACATAAACTTGAAAACCAAAACCTAAACCCGATCCCGAACCCGAATCCTATTTCCTAAACCTAAACCTTAACCTATTCTCAATTCCCTAAACCTATAGCTTATAACCCAAACCTTAACCTATAACCTATAACCTATAACCTAAACTAAACCTAAAACCTAAATGTATTCTCAAATCCCTAAACCTAAACCTACACCTAATCCTAATCTTAACTCCCTAACCTAAACCTAAACCTAAACTTGAAAACCCAAACCATAACTTGATCCCGAACTTGAACCCGATTTCCTAAACCTAAACCTCAACCTATTCTCAATTCCTTAAACCTATAGCTTATAACCTACTAATTAACCTATAACTAACCTAACCTAAACCTAAAACATCCTTAACCTATAACCTAAACCTAAACCTAAACCTAAAACATAAATGTATTCTCAAATCTCTAAACCTAAACCTACACCTAATCCTAATCTCAACTCCCTAACCTAAACCTAAACCTAAACTTGAAAACCCAAACCTAAACCCGATCCCGAACCCGAACCCGATTTCCTAAACCTAAACCTTAACCTATTCTCAATTCCTAAACCTATAACTCAAAGTTCTACAAACTATCTATGACTAGGATTAACATTAAGATCTTAATTATGTAATCTAGTGAACTTTGACCTATAATCTAACCTAAGGTTAGGGTTTTGAGAAATGCAAGTTTCATAGTTATAACATCTAATCACATAATCAAATCTAAATTTCCACATAAGAGGGTAGAGAGATAGTTGACCTTAAGTTGACTTGGATCCCAAGTCAGAGAAACCGATTTTCCATAGAACCTCACCTATAAACTATTCTCAATTCCCTAAACCTAATAACTTATTAACCTAAACCAACTAAACCTAAACCTAAACCTTAACTAACCTAACTAATAACCTAAACCTAAACTATAACCTAACTAAACCTAACTAAACCTAAACCTAAACCTGTAACCTAAACCTAAAACCTAAATGTATTCTCAAATCCCTAAACCTAAACCTACACCTAATCCTAATCTCAACTCCCTAACCTAAACCTAAACATAAACTTGAAAACCAAAACCTAAACCCGATCCCGAACCCGAATCCTATTTCCTAAACCTAAACCTTAACCTATTCTCAATTCCCTAAACCTATAGCTTATAACCCAAACCTTAACCTATAACCTAACCTAAACCGAAATCTATAACCTAAACCTAAAACATAAGTGTATTCTCAAATCCTTAAACCTAAACCTACACCTAATCCTAATCTCAACTCCCTAACCTAAACCTAAACTAAAACTTGAAAACCAAAACTTAAACCCGACCCAAACCCGAACCCGATTTCCTACACCTAAACCTTAACCTATTCTCAATTCCCTAAACCTATAGCTTATAACCTAAACCTAAACCTAAACCTAAACCTATAACCTATAACCTAAACATAAACCTAAAACCTAAATGTATTCTCAAATCCCTAAACCTAAACCTACACCTAATCCTAATCTCAACTCCCTAACCTAAACCTAAACCTAAACTTGATAACCTAAACCAAAACCCGATCCTGAACCCGAACCCGATTTCCTAAACCTAATCCTTAACCTGTTCTCAATTCCCTAAACCGAAACCTAAACCTAAACCTAAACCTAAACATATAACCTATAACCTAAACATAAACCTAAAACCTAAATGTATTCTCAAATCCCTAAACCTAAACCTACACCTAATCCTAATCTCAACTCCCTAACCTAAACCTAAACCTAAATTTGAAAACCCAAACCTAAATCCAATCCTGAACCCGAACCCGATTTTCTAAACTTAAACCTTAACCTATTCTCAATTCCCTAAACCTTAACCTATAACCTAACCTATACCTAAATATATAACCTAAACCTAAACCTAAAACCTAACTATTCTAAACCTAAACCTAAACCTAAACCTAATCTATCTAACTCAAACCTAAACCTAACCAACTTCCAACGTCAGATTGTGATCTGACCCACCTAACCAAACCTAACCATCCAACCCAAACCATTTCTAAACTAAACTAACCTATTCTATCCCTAAACCTAACTTAAACCTAAACCTAAACTAAACCTAAACTTAATATCAAACCTAAACCTAAACCTAACCTAATCCATAACCTTAACCTAAACAAACCTAAACTTAAACCAAACCAAAACCTATAAATACCAACTTTCTAAACCTAAACCTAAACCTACAATCCTAATCTCAACTCCCACCTAAACCCTATAACTTAAAACCCAAACCTAAACCAAACCAAACCTTACCTAAACCTAAACCTTAACCTAATTTCTCAAATCCTAAACCTAAACCTAACCTAACCTAACTAACTCCTAACCTAAACCTAAACCTAAACTTGAAACCAAACCTAAACCCGATCCTAAACCATTTCCTAAACCTAAACCTAACTTCCAATCCCTAAACCTAAACCAACAACCAATTAAACCAAACCTAAACCATAACCAACCTTCTAAACCTAAACCTACTACCTAAACCTAAACCTACCTAATCCTAATCTCCACTACCTAACCTAAACCTAAACCTAAACTAAACCAAACCAAACAACAAACCAAGATCCAATCTATGAAGATCATCAATGTCTCTTCAAACCATGTCCTCTCTAAAAACTGCCTACAACAAGAGAAACAGCCAAAACAAGAACAAGAAGAACAACAACCACAACCACAACAAGAAGAACAACAGCCACAACAACAACAACGACAGCCAAAACAACAACAACAACAGATAAAACAAGAAGAAGAACAGCTGCAGCAACCACAGCAACAATAAACCAACAAGTTTACCTCAACTTAAACCTTAACCTATTCTCAATTCCCTAAACCTTAACCTATAACCTAACCTATACCTAAATATATAACCTAAACCTAAACCTAAAACCTAAGTGTATTCTCAAATCCTTAAACCTAAACCTACACCTAATCCTAATCTCAACTCCCTAACCTAAACCTAAACCTAAACTTGAAAACCCAAACCTAAACCCGATACCGAACTCGAACCCGATTTTCTAAACCTAAACATTAACCTATTCTCAATTCCCTAAACCTATATCTTATAACCTAAACCTAAACCTAAACCTTAACCTTAACCTAAACCTAAACCTAAACCTAAACCTAAACGTATAACCTATAACCTTAACCGAAACCTAAACCTGTAACCTATAACCTAAACCTAAACTTAAACCTATAACCTAAATGTATTCTCAAATCCTTAAACCTAAACCTACACCTAATCCTAATCTCAACTCCGTAACTTAAACCTAAACTTAAACTTGAAAACCCAAACCTAAACCCGATCCCGAACCCGAATCCGATTTCCTAAACCTAAACCTTAACCTTTTCTCAATTCCCTAAACCGATATCTTATAACCTAAACCTAAGCCTAAACCTAAACCTTAACCTAAACCTAAACCTGCAACCTATAACCTAAACCTAAACCTAAAACCTAAATCTATTCTGAAATACCTAAACCTAAACCTACACCTAATCCTAATCTTAACTCCAACCTAAACCTAAAACTAAACTTGAAAACCAAAACCTAAACCCGATCTCGAACCTCAACCCGATTTCCTAAACCTAAAC
Organism: Magnolia sinica; assembly: GCF_029962835.1. NCBI lineage: Eukaryota > Viridiplantae > Streptophyta > Magnoliopsida > Magnoliales > Magnoliaceae > Magnolia > Magnolia sinica. Next base: position 58,679,173 of record NC_080589.1, on the reverse strand, counting down.
CTTAACCTATTCTCAATTCCCTAAACCTATAGCTTATAACCTAAACCTAAACCTGAACCTATACCTTAACCTAAACCTATAACCTATAACCTAAACATAAACATAAAACCTAAATGTATTCTCAAATCTCTAAACCTAAACCTACACCTAATCCTAATCTCAACTCCCTAACCTAAACCTAAACCTAAACTTGATAACCCAAACCAAAATCCGATCCTGAACCCGAACCCGATTTCCTAAAACTAAACCTTAACCTGTTCTCAATTCCCTAAACCTACAGCTTATAACCTAAACCGAAACCTAAACCCATACGTAAACCTAAACATATAACCTATAACCTAAACCTAAACCTATAACCTAAATGTATTCACAAATCCTTAAACCTAAACCTACACCTAATCCTAATCTCAACTCCCTAACCTAAACCTAAACCTAAACCTGAAAACCCAAACCTAAACCCAATCCCGAATCCGAACTCGATTTCCTAAACCTAAACCTTAACCTGTTCTCAATTCCCTAAACCTATAACTTATAACCTAAACCTAAACCTAAACCTATACCTAAACTTATAACCTATAACCTAGACCTAAACCTAAAACCTAAATGTATTCTCAAATCCGTAAACCTAAACCTACACCTAATCCTAATCTCAACTCCCTAACCTAAACCTAAACCTAAACTTGATAACCCAAACCAAAACCCGATCCTGAACCCGAACCCGATTTCCAAAACCTAAACCTTAACCTGTTCTTAATTCCCTAAACCTATAGCTTATAACCTAAACCGAAACCTAAACCCATACCCAAACCTAAACCTAAAGCTAAACATATAACCTATAACCTAAACATAAACCTAAAACCTAAATGTATTCTCAAATCCCTAAACCTAAACCTAAACTTGAAAACCCAAACCTAAACCCGATCCCGAACCCGAACCCGATTTCCTAAACCTAAACCTTAACCTATTCTCAATTCCCTAAACCTATAGCTTATAACCTAAACCTAAACCTTAACCTATTCTCAATTCCCTAAACCTATAGCTTATAACCTAAACCTAAAACTAAACCTAAACCTGTAACCTAAACCTAAAACCTAAATGTATTCTCAAATTCCTAAACCTAAACCTACACTTAATCCTAATCTCAACTCCCTAACCTAAACCTAAACATAAACTTGAAAACCAAAACCTAAACACGAACCCGAACACGAACCCAATTTCCTAAACCTAAACCTTAACCTATTCTCAATTCCCTAAACCTATAGCTTATAACCTAAACCAAAACCTAAACCTATAACCTATAACCTATAACCTAAACCTAAAACCTAAATGTATTCTTAAATACCTAAACCTAAACCTACACCTAATCCTAATCTCAACTTCCTAACCTAAACCTAAACCCAAACTTGAAAACCCAAACCTAAACCTGATCCCAAACTCGAACCCGATTTCCTAAACCTAAACCTTAACCTATTCTCAATTCCCAAAACCTATTGCTTATAATATAAACCGAAACCTAAACCTAAACCTTAACCTAAACCTAAACTTAAACCTATAACATATAAGTTAAACATAAACCTAAAAGTTAAATGTATTCTTAAATCCCTAAACCTAAACCTACACCTAATCCTAATCTCAACTCCCTAACCTAAACCTAAACCTAAACTTGAAAACCCAAACCTAAACTCGATCCCGAACCCGAACCCGATTTCCTAAACCTAAACTTAAATGTATTCTCAAATCCCTAAACCTAAACCAACACCTAATCCTAATCTCAACTCCCTAACCTAAACCTTAACCTAAACTTGAAAACCCAAACCAAAACCCGATCCCGAACTTGAACCCGATTTCCTAATCCTAAACCTTAACCTATTCTCAATTCCCTAAACCTATAGCTTATAACCTAAACCTAAACCTATAACCTATAACGTATAACCTAAACCTAAAACCTAAATGTATTCTTAAATCCCTAAACCTAAACCTACTCCTAATCCTAATCTCAACTTCCTAACCTAAACCTAAACCTAAACTTGAAAACCCAAACCTAAACCCGATCCCGAACCCGAACCCGATTTCCTAAACCTAAACCTTAACCTATTCTCAATTCCCTAAACCTATAGCTTATAACCTAAACCTAAACCTTAACCTAAACCTAAACCTAAACCTAAAACTTAAACCTAAACCTAAACCTAAAACCTAATGTATTCTCAAATCCCTAAACCTAAACCTACACCTAACCCTAATCTCAACTCCCTAACCTAAACCTAAACCTAAACTTGAAAACCCAAACCTAAACCGGATCCCAAACCCAAACCCGATTTCTTAAACCTAAACCTTAACCTATTCTCAATTCCCTAAACCTATAACCTATAACCTATAACCTAAACCTAAAACCTAAATGTATTCTTAAATCCCTAAACCTAAACCTACACCTAATCCTAATCTCAACTCCCTAACCTAAACTTGAAAACCCAAACCTAAACCCGATCCCGAACCCGAACCCGATTTCCTAAACCTAAACCTTAACCTATTCTCAATTCCCAAAACCTTAACCTATAACCTAACCTAAACCTAAATCAATAACTTAAACCTAAACCTAAAACCTAATTGTATTCTCAAATCCTTAAACCTAAACCTACACCTAATCCTAATCTCAACTCCCTAACCTAAACCTAAACCAAAACATGAAAACCAAAACTTAAACCCAATCCCGAACCCGAACCCGATTTCCTAAACCTAAACCTATAGCTTATAACCTAAACCTAAACCTAAACCTATACCTTAACCTAAACCTAAACCTAAACCTATAACCTATAACCTAAACATAAACCTAAAACCTAAATGTATTCTCAAATCCCTAAACCTAAACCTACACCTAATCCTAATCTCAACTCCCTAACCTAAACCTAAACCTAAACTTGATAACCCAAACCAAAACCCGATCCTGAACCCGAACCCAATTTCCTAAACCTAAACCTTAACCTGTTCTCAATTCCCTAAACCTATAGCTTATAACCTAAACCGAAACCTAAACCCATACCTAAACCTAAACATATAACCTATAACCTAAGCATAAACCTAAAACCTAAATGTATTCTCAAATCCCTAAACCAAAACCTACACCTAATCCTAATCTCAACTCCCTAACCTAAACCTAAACCTAAATTTGAAAACCCAAACCTAAACCCGATCCTGAACCCGAACCTGATTTCCTAAACCTAAACCTTAACCTATTCTCAATTCCCTAAACCTTAACCTATAACCTAACATATACCTAAATCTATAACCTAAACCTAAACCTAAAACCTAAGTGTATTCTCAAATCCTTAAACCTAAACCTACACCTAATCCTAATCTCAAATCCCTAAACCTAAACCTACACCTAATCCTAATCTCAACTCCCTAACTTAAACCTAAACCTAAACTTGAAAACCCAAACCTAAACCCGATCCCGAACCCGAACCCGATTTTCTAAACCTTAACCTTAACCTATTCTCAATTCCGTAACCCTTAAGCTATAACCTAACCTAAACCTAAACCTATTACTTGCACTTATAACCTAAACCTATAACCTAAACATAAGCCTAAAACCTAAACCTAAACCTAAAATCGAAATGTATTCTCAAATCCCTTCACCTAAACCTACACCCAATCCTAATCTCAACTCCCTAACCTAAACCTAAACGTAAACTTGAAAACCCAAACCTAAACCCGATCCCGAACCCGAACCCGATTTCCTAAACCTAAACCATAACCTATTCTCAATTCCCTAAACCTTAACCTATAACCTAACATAAACCTAAACCTATTACCTGCACTTATAACCTAAACCTATAACCTAAACATAAGCCTAAAACCTAAACCTAAACCTAAAATCGAAATGTATTCTCAAATCCTTGAACCTAAACCTACACCTAATCCTAATCTCAACTCCTTAACCTAAACTTAAACCTAAACTTGATAACCCAAACCTAAACCCTATCCCGAACTCGGACCCGATTTCCTAAACCTAAACCTTAACCTTAACTTATTCTCAATTCCCTAAAGCTATAACCTATATACTATAACCTATAACTAAAACCTAAACGTTAACCTAAACCTATAACCTAAGCTTAAACCTTAACCTAAACCTAAACCAAAATCTATAACCTAAACCTTAACCTATAACCTATAACCTATAACCCAAACTTATAACCTATAACCTAAAACCTAATCCTAAACCTAAACCTAAAACCTATAACCTAAACCTAAACTTATTTTAATGATCAGTTTTATTTTTAAAAAGTGCCCACTTTTTTGAAAGAAGTTTATGCAATTCTTCATGATTCTGAATTATAATGTTTTGTTGGTTTAATATTTTTTTTCAGGTGAAAGACACAAAAAGAAAATTGTTGCTGATTTTTTTTTCTTTTTTTATTTATGATGTTAAACTTATATGTATTTATGTGTGGATGAATGTAATGTAGATAAGATTGCTTGTGTTTGGATGGATGTAGTTTATGTTTGGATGAATGTAGTTTATGTTGGATTTACGTAGTTTGGGTTCAGATGGGTGTGAATGTGAATATGATGAAATATATTATATAACAGGTGTATATTAGGAAGAATACGATGAAATATATTGTGAAAGGTGTATATTGACCCTCTCATAAGGGACGGACCATGACGGTCCTTTTTAGGGACGGTTCATGACCGTCCTTTTAAAGGACGGTCTATGGTCGTCCTTTGAAGGCCCATAAGAGACGGTCCATGACAGTCCTTTTTAAGGACGGTCCATGACCGTCCTTTGAAGGCTCATCAGAGATGGTCTATGACAGTCTTTGTTAAGGATGGTCCAAAGGACGGTCGATGACCGTCCTTTAAAGGCTCATAAGAGACGGTCCGAGACCGTTCTTTTTTCGTCAATAAGAATGACGGTTTTCGACCGTCCTTTAAGTAATACGACATGTCAAAATTTGACGGCCCTTGCGACGGTCTATGACCGTCTTTTTTGGTCATTTGAGACGGTTTTGGACCGTCCTTTTTTCGCAGTTTTGGCATAGTGTCCCTTCATCAGTTTCTCTAGCTCATTTCAGATTTAGAACAAAAAATGAGAATTCATTTACCTATAAGGGATGCTATCTTTCCTTCTCATAATTGAGGAAATATCTATGGTATCACTAAAAGATGACTGGCCCCTGTCCCAGTAACCTGAAATATCTCATGGTCTTTTTTGCATTAGTTGGCACAGCACGTGCATATTTTGATTTGATGTTATCTTTCTAGCCTTTTGAAATTCCAATGTTCTTTTAGTTTACTATCATTACATGTGCAGATTCCTTCCAAATTATTGTGAACGGAATCAATAGATTACCTTGTTAAATTGCACGGCCAAGGCCAACTACACCCAATCTTTGGGCATGAGATGCACCATCCCCAAGTTTTTATGGAAAGAAAACACATTCCAATGATTTCATTGTTATGTCATTCTCTGTAATCTGGCTTTCTAAAGTTTGTTGTTTGTTCTTACATTTCTCCTGAGAGTATTTTGGCTTTGGTCGAAGTACATGTTTCCAAATGTTTGTAATGAGGAAGTAGCCTTCAAATTGCAATTATGTTCTTCACAGGTCCAACTTGGAACTTGGAAGTAATGTGACTGCAATTTGAAGCCTTGCTGCACTGTATGAATGCTAAAGAAGGAAACAACAACATGCCAATACGCTGGCTGATACTGTTACCTAATACCTAGGTACATGGAAACAAATTGGAGACACCTTGGCTTCTTATAGCTTCCTAAAATTTGGTTGCTTGGGTGGTCATGTGTTGTGGGTCCTAGCTTCAAGTATGGTTCATGATAAGATCAGGTATTCTTGTGGGCCATGGCAAGGCGCACATTCTATGAGCATTATTATGTTTGAAGGCAGTATTTTTTTTGAAATCTTAGTTGTAGGAGCCTTCTATCCATTCTTGTTTCAAGATCTTGCTCTTATATAGCTTAGTGATGTTTTTGTGCCTAAAGTTTTTCAGCTTAGTTACACTAATGGATATCTAACTGTAATCTCTGTTACACCTGAAACAGAGGTTTTAAATGCATGAGATGGTACAATTAAAAGAGTGATCTATGGATAATATTCTATTTTGAAGAAATTAACAAACAATAGTCATTTCCTTTTAGGGAAATATAATCCATGTGACTTGGGTTTGGCTTTGTTGGTATTTAGGACAAGCCAATCTCTCAGAAGGACACTAGATTGTTCAAAGTCCAAACTATACACAAATATTAAAAGTGGAGATGATTATATGCAAGTAGGAAATTATTAAAATAAAAATAAAAAATCCTCATAGGTTATTAACATGATTAATAGAACCAAATAAATGGGTTGGAATCATTTATACAGGTTGTGAGATTCAATAGCATTCTTGAGTTATTTATTATCACCATTATGTTACCTCAACTTGCTTGCTTTTTCTACCTCAACGATCACTACGACCATCACAATTGCAGAGATTCCGAAGAAAGAGGGCTGGCTATTAGAAGAGCAAGTCCAACTTAGGTTGTTGCCTATCATGTTCCATTGTCGACGCTTGTGAATTAATAATAATAATCTATTTTTCCATCATGAGCAAGGATTTTGATGTCTACAGTTGACATGAAGGATGAATCCAAGGGTTCTCTCATTACAAAAGTAAAGGTGGGAACTGTTAATGCTAGTTTTTAATATTTATCATGTCAGATTAATCATCCTTACAACATTCTTTTTTTTTCTTTTTTTTTTCTTTTTTCTCATTGGAAGTGATCAATTTTCTTTCTTCTTTCTTATTTGAAGTGATCAAAATCAAATACCCATGCTTTTTTAACCAGCATGGTTGATTATTTCTGCCATTTTATCGAACCGCCTTCGTTTATTTCACAAAGACACAAGCATATGCAATTCTTTTTTTTTTTTTTTTGGCTACACTAGTTACATGATCTTTGAATCCAGACTCCTGTTTACTTTTTATTTTTGGGAGGTGTACATATGCTTTTTTATTGTTTGTGTAGTACGTGGAAATCTCATTTTCTTCTTACAATACTCACCTTGTTTCTAGTGTCAAGAATCTAAGTTATGGAAAAGCAGAGTCCAATCCATCCTGTTTTGTGCCATCCAAACAACAAAAATCATCACATTAAAGGAAAACCTTCCAATCCATCTTGTTTTGTGAAGCTTAGGAAACGTGTGATTGGCCAAGATGATGCCATCAATGCCATCTCTCCCGCATTGGGCTGAAGGACCCTGATAGACCCATTGCAGCAATGCTATTCTGTGGCCCAACTGGAGTTTGGAAGACTGAAGGACCCAGGTTGTATTTTATACAATATATGCTTGTAGGATTACCTTGATGCTGAAGATTTTCACTTCATGTTTCCATTTCAACCAAACCTCACTAACCAAACTTGGGTTTCCAATTTCCAAGCATGCCATGAGAATTCCACTCACTCTCATGATTCTCTGCTGCTTCTGGACATGTCTCTATATAACAAGAAATGGGCTCAAATGGCCAAAACCATAATTTTAAAACTTAGAAGAAATCAACTCATTTGGCTGAGTTAACTTGACTAGACCAGATTTACCAAGACTTGGAAAAACTAGATCCAGTCACACCTTGGTTAAAACTTGAGAAAAACAGTAAAAATTCAGCAACATTGAACAAAAAATTCGACTCAACTCAGGCAACTAGACATTATTTACATGTTCTTTAGACTCTTAATGTTGATGTTCATGGTAATGTTATTTTGGATGGCAGTAATCCGTTTCCTTTCTTTTCTTTCTTTCTTCCTTTGGCCTATGAAATATATGCTGAACCTAGTAGATCTTCAACAACATAGGGAAGACAAAAACCTTTAAACTAATGGAGTTTTAATGGTTCCATAGTCTCTCTAAATCAACAGTCTTATATGTAGAGATAAAGGCAAGCAGTTAGTTTTAAACCAAACACCATGTCACAACAGAACCAAACACCACTTCATTGAGAACATCAACAATATACAGAAATCCTCTCAAATGACAGAGACTTGCTAATTAGATTAACCCTTAATGTTGGCTTTTCATTAAACCATCATCAAGATCCAGGCACCATTCTCAAAGGTTCTACTTTGATATCATTCTCATTGCCTTCATTATCTTGATTGTTGATTGCCAGATTGAGCTTGCAAAAATGTTGTTGGCGGAGGGACAAAGTCATCCTTTTGTACCTTGGCCTGAACAAGGTGTTGATGATGAAGAAAAGAAAAGTTTCTTTGATCAGGTTCATTTTCATGGCACTTTTTTTTTTTGTTATTATTATTTTGGTTCTTACAAGTACAAGAACCTTGTATTCCATGCATTCTCAGTATATTTTTACAACTCAGCTGCTATATCCTGGAAATATTAAATGGTCTCTGTTGATTTCTAAGTCCAAGCAGCAAAAGTTTAACATCGGTTTCAACTTTTAACCTTCCATTTTCCTCACTCAAACATTTATTTTTATTATTATTATGATTATTTTGAAATTTATCATTGGAAGCCTTGCTGACCACAAATTTCTGGTAGAGGACCAAATTGATTTTGATGGGTTTCTGGAAACCTACATTGCTTTATACCTGTCAGCAAGATTGTTAATACTCTTCATATATCTGCTTATTGATGTCAAGTAGCTCTTTTCTATAGGTAACTTGGCTTAATTCAAGCTATCTAGGTGGTTTGGCATCCTATATTCGAAATGCTAGGAATCATATATTCAAAAGCAGGGAAAAATCCATTTAATGGCTTTACTCATTCGGTAAGTGAATCCATTATTTTTGTTTTGCAATCTATGTTTCTCGTAAAATTTTGCCAGATTTTTGTCTTCAATTTTACTCCTTTTATTTTATTTTATTTTATTTTAAATGAGAAAGATTTGCTCTATGGCTACGGTCGCATTGTGGGGCTAGTCATCTTTAGCTACGAATTTTATCTGTAGCTTTAGACCAATGTTCTGGTCGTGTAGCAAAAACTGGTGATTTAAAAGCGTCCAGCACAATCGTTAGTAAAGGTCCTAACTGCCGGTAAAGCTTTTACTGACTGAGGCTTTACCGGCTGTTAGTTGACCACGGGCACAAGATTTGGCGGCGGTTTTTGGGCCTTTGGACAGTTTTTCTTGTAGTGAGTCTACCACCGAAGTATGTAATTTGAACTGAAGCTAATAACAGTTCTGAGCCATTCTTGGTAAAAGTTGCTAAATAAAAATGTCAGAAAAATCAGCTTCGTTCAAACAGAGCAAGGCCTTTTGTGACATTATAAAAATCCAGCTAGACACGTGTATAAAGAGCTACCTGATTGAGACATGAAATCTTTAACCCCACAGTAGAGACATCTGTTACTTCTTGCTCAAACTAGTCATTTAATTTGTAAGCAACAGTGCCGAGATGATCAACAACATTAACGAAAGCTCTTACTGTATAATCTTTTAGGTTATCCAGTACCCTGATTAAGAAGTGTAATTTAGTTTTTTTTTTTTTTTCATTTATCAAAAAGATACAGAACCTGAAGAGTTAGTATGAGCCTCCACAAAGAGCATGTGCAGTATCCAACAATTATAATATATCCATGCTACTCATGTTACCAGAAATACAAAAAAAAAAATTTTAAAAAAATAAAAAATAAAAAATTAATCCTTCTCAACTGGCCATGGATTCATTCAGTTTCTTGTTTTACACTATTCCAGAGAAATTTTAAGAAATATTGCTTTCATGGACCAATAGGCTTTTAGTCTTTGGTTGTCACAAAGCTGTACGACAAACAGAATCTTCTTGGCCATCTCATGCATCTTTAGACAATATAAAATAGAAGGCTTTAGTCTCCCGCTTCTTTCCATCATTTTGTTGAAAGGCAAGAGAATAAGTTGAGTATGACTCCCCTCTTCATTCATACATTGAAGCAGCCGTTCCACACCAGCAATAAGAGTAACAATGCTATCATTTCAGCCTTTCATTCATAATTGTACTGATTCTTTAAATTTATTGGGCCACAGGACTAGGCAATAATACCAATTTAGCCACAGAAATCCAAATTCAAGAAAAATCCTAAAATAGTTAATGTACCAAAAACCCTATGGATCCATAGTATGGATAATGTAGTCATTTTCCTATCTCTAGGCAAAGGCATTATAATTTTATAAGGAATCAGATACTATGCCTCAAACATCTGATTACCCTTTGGATAGTGATCTATGAGAATTGAGAAATACAAACCCCATGGTAAAGTTCTCTAGTACCTATATTAGTTTATGCATCTATCAATATATGAGCCATAGCCATTATGATTTGATATCTTGTTTTCATTTTTTATGATCCATTCTATTTAATAACCTCATTAATTACACCCATATCATTACCTCATCAAATCCCCTTTGCTTTTGTCTTTGGATCCCTGCTTTTCTTTTTCTTTTCTTTTGACAAAATCGCAGATACCACCTCAGGGAAAAAAAAGGATCATACAAAGCACAATCTTTAACACATCACTCCATATGACTGTTTGCCCTCATGACGTAGACCAGAGCATGATGATTTAGCTGATTTATCCGCGAATTGTTTTGACCCAGTCAACTAAAAAGAACTAATTGCAAATGTATGAAACTAAAAAAGGTAAAATAAATTAAAATAGAGGAAAATTAAAAACTTAAGAAGTGTACAAACAGTGAGAATATAGTGCCAGATAATCTATCAATTATAAATAATAATAATAATAATAATAAAAGAAGGAAATGTTGCCAGATCAGGATCAGGCCAAGTCATATTCCTTCACTAATGAGCTGATCCATGAGCGACAAATCCTCTTGTTAGCAAACCCAAGAAAACCCATGTGAGTGAATGCATGCCTTTTGTACAATTTCTAAATGCTTGCATATCAAGCATCAGCCGGAGTATCAAATAACTCCTCAACATGGTGAGTACCATCTGATGATCAGATTGGATCTCTCACGTGTGTGCCAAATCCCTAAAACCCCCAAATCCCTAAAATCCCCAAGCCCCAAATCCCTAGAATCCCCAAATTCTCAACAATGTGAAGTAATGCGTCATAAAATCCCCAAATCCCTAAATGAGGGTCCACATCGAATCAGGAATCCACAAATTGCTAAATCCCCAAATCCCTAAATCAGTATTGAGATTGAGATTGAGAGAGAGAGAGAGAGAGAGAGAGAGAGAGAGAGAGAGAGAGAGATACCTCACGGTCGTCAATGAGCTATCCTTCAACCGAGCTTCAGAGAGAGAGAGAGAGAGAGAGAGAGAGATGTGGGCCCCACTATGATGTATGTATTATATCCACACCGTCCATCCATTGAGATATCATTTTAAGTCATGAGCCAAAGAACGAGGCAGATAAATATCTATAGTGGACCCCACCACAGAAAACAGCAGGGGGAGTGATTAATGTTTATTTGAAATCCAACCTGTTCAAAAGTAAAAAAAAGACATGAAACAAGGGAAAACACAAATATCAGCTTGATCTAAAACTTTTGTGGTCTTTAGAAGTTTTTAATGGTGGTCGTTGTTGTCCCATTATTTTATGTGTTGGGTTCCACTGGAGCTTTGGATATAACTCATTCTTTGCATATTGCCTTAAAATGATCTCTCCAAATGGATGGAAGGTGTGGATACAATACATACATCATGGTGGGGCCCATGGAACTTGCTGATGTCACTTCAATAGCTAGTCTCGCTACTCCCCCCGACACCAGCCCTGTGGCTGGTGGTCGGTGCTCTGTGGGCCCCACCATGATATATGTATTTCATCCATTACGTTCATCCATTTTTAAAGATCATTTTAGGAATTTATTCAAGAAATGAGAGGTATATAAATCTCAGGTGGACCACACCACATGAAAACAATAGTGATTGGATATCCATCATTAAAATCCTCCTAAGGCCCACTGTACTATTTATTTGACATCCAATCTGTTTATTAGGTCATACTAGCCTAGATGAAGGGGAAAAACAAAAATCATCTCGATCCAAAACTTTTATGGCCGTAAAATGTTTTTAACGGTTGACGCTCATTCAACACTGTTTCATGTAATGTGGTCCATTTCAGATTGGGATATACCTCATTTTTGGTCTCATGCCGTAAGATGATCTTTGAAAATAGATGGATGGCATGGATGAAACACATACATTATGGTGGGGCCCACAGAGCACTGACCACCAGCCATTGGTTGGTGTCGCGGGGAGTAGCCAATCTGTTCTCCTTATTTGTGGTACGGTCCATTTAATCTTTGGATATGATTCGTTTTTTGGATAATTCTCTAAAATGATCTCGAAAAATGGATGAACGGTGTGGGTTAATCCCAAATTTTCGGTAAATCCAAAACTCAAGTAGACCATGCCACACGAAACAATGTGGAATAATGATTTCCACCGTTGATACCTTCCTTGGGCCCACAGTAATGTTTATTTGTCATCCAACTTGTTCATAATATCAAAAAGATATGAATGAAGAGAAAACACAAACATCAGCTTGATTCAAAACTTCTAAGGCATCTAAGAATTTTTCATGGTTGAGGTTCAATCACACTATTTCCTGTGGTGTGGTCCTTTTTGTTCTTTAGACCTCAAATTATCTGTTAACATAGATGAACGGAGTGGATAAAATAAATAAATAATGGTGGACCCCACAGAGTTTACTCAATATGCTAAGGGTAATTAGTAAGTCACTTAAATGGAGTGGAGAGGGGTTTCCTTAAAACATTCATAATCATATATTGGGCTTGCCTAAATGTGATTCATATATCCAACCCACTCATTATGTGTGTCCCACTTGGATGAGGGGTCAGACCAAGTTTCAATCGCATCCAAAACTCATGTCGGCCCCACCAAGTGCTTTTATATTTTTTAGGATGTCATCACATGGTTTTAGATGGTATGGCCCACCTGAGTTTCGTATACGGATGGTTTTTGAGATATCTTATAACTTAAAGGGGACACATCAAATGCATCGTGTTGATGTTCGACACACATCATGATGGGGCCCACAAAACTTACTAACATTAATTCTTAGGTTCTTGTGAGGTCAATAAGTTGGTAAAAAGCTCATTTACCAACAAATTTTTTTCGGTACATATGTTTTTAAATATATTTATTAGCTACATCCAAAAACAAAAATTACAACTCAACATTCATGATCAATCACACAAAGTGAAATAATATGTCCACCGTTCATTTTATCTGACAACTTATCTATTTCGTCGGTAAAAATCTCCTTTATCGACTTTTTTTTTCGTCGGTAAAAAGATCCTTTACCGACGATATTGTATGACATCAGTAAAAATAACCTCTCCGTCATCGTAAAGGACACCAAGGGATCTTTTGTCGATGAACTATTTGATTCGTCGAGAAAAATTACATCTACTGACGAAATAATCGTCGAGAAAATAGTTTTCAGTGACGATACATAATGTCGTCGAGAAAAGTTTTCAGGCCGTCATTGTAAATGGTGGCAGTAACATATTTGGTCGTGGCGGAATCTTTTGCTGACGAAATATGATTTCATCGGGGAAAGTCATGTTTACCAACGAAATTGATCATTGGGAAAATAGTTTTCACCAATGATACATAATGTCGTCAGGAAAAGTTTCCAGGCCGTCGTTGTAAATGGTGGCAGGAACATATTTGGTTGTGGTGGAAATCTTTTGCCGACGAAATATGATTTTGTCGGGGAAAGTCATATTTACCTACGAAATTGATCGTCGGGAAAATAGTTTTCATCGATGATACATAATATTGTCGAGAAAAGTTTTCAGGCTATCATTGTAAATGGTGGCGGAAACATAAATGGTCGTGGCGGGAATTTTTTATCAACAAAATATGATTTCATCGGGGAAAGTCATGTTTATCGACTAAATTGATTTCGTCGGACATAAGTTCATCAGTAAAAGGCCAATTTCTTGTAGTGAAGGCCCAAGTGGACCACATGACATGAAGTAGTGATGATAATGGAACCCATTATTGCAACCTTCCTTAGGGTCCACTGCAATGTTTATTTTCCATTTAACTTGTTCATAAGGTCACGATGGATCTAGATAAAGAGAAAAAAAAAAGAAGAAGAAGCAAACATTAGCTACTTCTGTTAAAAAGCTTTTAATGGTGGGCATTCAATTTCAACTGCGTGGTTCACTTAAGCCTTGGATCTGCCTCATTTTTGGGGCTCACACCCTTAAATGATCTAGAAAAATGGATGAACGGCATGATAAAACCCATACATCACAATGGCCCCCACAGAGATGCTACTTGGACTAATTCTGTGGAAGGAGGGGTAGGACGAAATCCGTTTGCCCATTTTACCACCACATTGGCACTTTTGCCATTTTAAACTATTAGTGTGTCATAACTACATGCAGCTCTTCAGCCAAAGAAAAAGTTGACATAAAGTTTTTTTTACCACCAGACCTACTACTATGATCAATACTGACCATCCTCTGTCCTACCCATCAGAGTCAATCTTGATGGATAGCCAGATGGACGGGAAGGGAGATGAACACATACAATTCAGCCGGCATGACAATCTAGCCTGAAAATGAGTTAGCTTATACCCTGTTTCTGTCACGTGCGGTCGAGCGGTCGAGAAATTTGAAATTTAGGTGTCGCACCTGGTCGAGGGGAGAGAGGAACACGATTGAGAATTCAGATGCGGCAGGCAGTCGAGCGGAGAGAAAAATGTGGTGGAGAATCCTAATGCGGCATGCAATTGAGAGGAGAGAGAAACACAATCAAGAATGTCGATGCGACATGCGATCAAGAGGAGAGACAGACATGGTCAAGCAATTCAAGATAAAAAAAGGTGATAAAAATAATAACGTTTGAACGATAAATGAAGAACAATAAAAAAAAGGGAAACATAACAAGAGAAATATTTGGACAAGAGAATGATCTAAAAAGAGGCTTTTTGACTACTATAACCATTGCAGTAATTGAAGAAGCTGAAAGAGCAAATTGGAACATAACTCTATAAAATAATAGAGAAATCCAACAACAAAAAAATCAACCAATCCAACAACAACCAAAAAATATTTCAAATTATCTTTTATATAAGCTTATCCTAGGAGTAGTGGTAATTCTTAGCTGTAATCTCTAGTTTTAATCCAAATTTACTCTCGTATGCTCGATTTGTTCTCTATCCAATATCATGTTATTCTTTCAAAAGACGCATTCTTACAATTGCTCTTAGTGACCGATTGTGAGTTTTTCCTTTTGTTTGATTGCACTGGTATTTTAAAAGTCCTTTCTTGTGGAAGGCACAAAGCAACTCATCTTCAGTGGAGAAACCTATCTTTTGATTATCGCCCAATTGTTATAAAATTTTGTAAGTGGCTGAGTAAGCGACTGATCTTCTCAGAATCTGGCCATATACGTTCATATTGGGTGTATCTGTTTAATTCGACGCTTAGGGTCTGAGTTGATCAGTTTAGATCAAGCCACTTTATTGATTCTGGCACGCCCACGTACATTGACAGAAAGCAAATTGAGTGTCTAACATTTTTAGCATGCCCGGTAAGACTACAAACTATTTGGTTGTCATAAAAATTTATTGTGTACTAACCGCACAACAATTTAATGAGATTCGAACATTTTTGCCACTCTCGGTGGGAATACAAACTATTTGGTTGCCATAAAAATTCATTGTGCACAAGTCATATAACAATTTTGGCGAGCGTTCAACATTTTGGCATGCCCGTTGTGACTATAAACTATTTAGTTGCCATAAAAATTCATTATGCATCGCCGTGCAATAATTTTGGTGAGTGTCCAACATTTTTGGCACACTTGGTTAGACTATGGTTGCCATATAATTCATTGTTCACCGGCCTTTCGACAATTTTGGTAAGTGCCAACATTTTTTGCATGCCCCGATGAGACTACAAACTACTTGGTTGCCATAAAATTCATTGTGCACCAGCCGTGCAACAATTTTGGCAAGTGCCAAAAATTTTGGCATGCTCAGTCGAAATTGGATTACATGTATACTTATCGATGCATTAATCTTGTGCAATGATGAGCCGAAGATAGGTTTGTTAAGCACTTGTGGAGTTAAGTTTGCTACTAAATCTAGTACCCTTTCCACTAAACTTAGATAGGGCATCCTCATCTCAAGTTGATCATCTTAAGATTTTGTCGACCAGAATGTTTGATATGCAATATATTGTTGAGCAGTCATGAATTCAAGCCATACAATCATGAGTTTAAGTTTAAACTCTTAGGAGTTGGATGGATAGTATTTCCGAAAGTATGAACCAAATGATGGCCATGTTTGTCGAAAGAACACCTACAATACCTCAACAACGTGTTAATATTGGTTATGTCAGAAATCTGGCGCCAATACCGCCAACACTGCAAGTACCTCTTCTACAAAGGAATATGCCTCCTCCAATATAGAAATTACGGAATCTTTTGCCACCAGCTAAGTTTAGACAAACAGAATGGGATGTTAGGAATATTTTTACTGAAGAAGGAAACTAGGGTGTACTCGGTGGGCAACCTTTCCTCGGGAATCCACCGTATTATCGAAAACAAAACCATGTAGGTCTCAAACCACCACTAGTGGATGAACCACACCATCAAGATCGTGACCAAAGCATGTAATTAGTTTAGGAAGTAGCAAACCAAGTCCTTAACCATACTACCTCAGTCATGTTAGTTTACTGATTTGTGTACCTTGTTTGTCAATCATGTACATCTATATGTCATGGAGTCAGTTGAGCCCTTGTAAGCTGAAGACTAAAGACACATGAACACTAGAGCATCAAGGAAGTGAAGAACATGTAAATGAGGTATCTTAATGACTTTGATGTTGACCTAAAATAACTCTTGAACCTTTAGATAGTCATGGCCTTATAGGTAAAACCTTTGATTGATCATCCTTTAGCATCAAGAGCCCTAATTGAATATGCTTAGAGAGCTGCTATTAAACCAAAGTGTCCAAAAACAACAAACTCATTGGTGATCGATCCTCGATTTATCTCGATCAATCTGTCTTGTGCGATCGAACAAGGCCTAAATCGACTAGCTACAAATTCTCTAAATGCTGGATTTTGACGATTGATCGATGGATTGCCCGATCGATCAATGCATCGTCCAATCGATCGAAAGGGAGTTTGATCGATCGAAGGCTTGGATTGATCAATCAAACCGGCCATTTTCTACCCATTTTTTAACTGTTGGAGTTTGGTTATTTTATAACAGGCATATAAACTTTGGGCATTTTTATGGATTTTTGGTGCAATAGAAGCCTAGGTGATTCTATGTTCATATTCCTCATCTTAAGCTTCTAAACCAATGCATTCAAAGTTATTGTCCTTGAGATTAACATTTTAATGAGAATTCCAACCTCCACCTTAAAGATGTGTTTGAACTCCTCCATGTTTTAGAGATTAGACCCAACCACTATTGATATATCAATTTTTTTTTTTTAAATTCTTCTCAAAAGACCTATCTAGGTGAATCCCCTAGTATTACAACCTTCCATTAGTTATGAGATATTTCACCAACTTCCTATGTCTTAGTCACCTCATTGGCACATCATATGCAATGCAAATGACTGTAGGAGCTAAAGCATTGGCAGACATTGGCATCAACAATCGTTGGAGCAATTGTAAAGTGGATTCAAGCATGAGAGAGGTTTGAAGAAGCAACTCAAGCACAACGCATTAAATGGGCACAATTTGACAAGCAATTGTCAATTAGTGAATCCATGTTCTCTTTCCTTGTGTAGGATTAAGGGTAAGAGTTTATAACCTAAACTCGATGGGTTCTTTTGTAGGACATAGGTTCTTGTGTATGGCTAAATTCATTAGACACGAGTGTGTATGTGTTAGTCTCTATGAGAGCATTCGACGGGGATTAAACGTAGGTCCTTGGAATAGGACCTATGTTGTTGGTTAATCAATAGAAAACTAACTAAAGTCTCTTATAGAAGGCTTCAGTGGGAGTGTACGCTAGAGAGATTCTTGTGTAGGACTAAGGTCCTTGTGTAAGCCTATAAACGTTAAAGGTGAACCTGATTTAAAATCTCTGATAGGGGGAGTATATCCTCTGGGAGTAGAGTAGGGAAATCGAACCACTATACATGTTTGTGTTTAGGATTGTCATTTAAACATATTTCTAATTATGCTTATGTGATTGTTTAGTTAAATTATAGGTATGCATGATTAGATAAATGTTAGGATTTAAATAGTTATCATATCCCACACATACATGTACGACCCTCTATTGGCTTGGAAGCCTTAGAGTTAATTGACTTATTTAGATTTAATTGAAAATTATTTTAAATAAGCAATTGTGTGTATAACCATTCATTCCATAGATCCGCCAAACTTTCGCATATATAGCCCGTGGGCCCGCCACGTGCAATTTCAAAATAAAGCATATCAAATTATCGGGTGGACCACATATACTATAAGAAACAGTGGTGATTGAGCATTAATAGGCCATAAAAGTTTTGGATCAAGATAATATTTATTTCTTCCCTTCATCTTAGCTTATATGACCTTATTAACAGATTGGATGGAAAATAAAGAATATGGAAACATTAAGGTTTCTCTTAAGAAGCTTTTAATGGTAGGATGTTCCATAACCACTGTTGCCTATGGTATGGTCCACTTAATTATTAGATCTGATTCGTTTTTGAGACATTGCCCTAAAATGGTAGGAAGAAATGGATGGACAGTGTGGATGCAAAATATATACGTCAAGGTAGGCCCCATGGTACGTATCGTATTAGGTGAGGATGGGTTTCACCTAATCTGCTCCCCTTCTCTCCTGCCGACGGAATTGCGTCCTACCCTCGCCCCCTGGCAACCTAGGTGGGGCCCACCATGATGTTTGTGAGAAATCTTCCTCATCCATATGTTTTGCAAGGTCATTTTAGGAGATGAGACAGATCCAAGACTCAAATGGGCCCACTTTCGTTCCCCAGTTTTCCCTCTCATATGGCCCACTTGAGTCTTGGATCCAGATCATTTTTGGTCGCATGTCCTAAAATGAGCTTTAAAACTAGATGGATGGGGTGGATTTCTTACAAATATCAGGGTGGCCCCACTTAGGTTGAGTAACTTTACATAAAGAAATTCGCATCTCCTTTTGTACTCTTGGTTGATTGGCATAGTGCTCAAGGTAGGGCAGTTTCGTCTCTTTAAAAATTGGGAAATTGACGGTACTTGCCTCGAAGTTTGGGCAAATTACCTAGAACACTACAACACTCCATATATTCCCTAAAGGGCCTTCTGACAGCTTTTGGAGTTTGTTTCGGACAAAAATGCCCCTGACCTTGGTTCAGTAGTTGCACGGTTTTCTAGGGACTAAGAAGTTACATAGTATTTAATGCCAATAAAGTGATGTGTATGGAACCCTTTTTACATGCGGGCAATGACTAAACTCGTGGAGCCCATATTGATGTATGTGTATAATCCATGACGTCCATCCTTTTTACCGTGTCATTTTAGGGCTAGGGCCTAAATATCAGCCTGATCCAGAGCTCTTGTGGGTCATATAATAGAAAATAATGGTTACAATGGAACCCATTGTTGAAACTTTCCAGGCTCACCATGATGTTTGTTAGAAGTGGACACTTCTCAAGTTAGGACTTTTTTGGGCCCACACTGAGCTCGTCGACAAGATGAACGGAACGGATCTCCCCATTGTTGGCCTCAGACTATTGTACCAATGGCTATCCTTTCATTTGGTAGTAAAGGAAGTGAACATATTGAAGATATAACAACCGCGACCTGGAAAAACTACGACCCATATAACATGAGAACTCCGACTCTTATTACATTACAATCACGACCCTTACCACATTACAACCACGACCCAGGTATGGGTCGTGGTTGCCATGTTATATGGTTTGTGGTTTTCATGAGGAAAGGGTCGTGGTTGTCGTGAACCACGGGCTTGTTTTTCTTTCTTTCCCAGTATAAGTTGCGCGTGAGAGAGGAAATCAGATTGAGCACTCAGTTAGGCCCACCTTAAATGTATGTGGTCTATCTACGCCATCCATCTATTTTTCCATCTAATTTAAGGGGTTTAGCCCAAAATTGAAGCATATCCAAAGATCAATTGGAGTATACCATAACCTTAATCTGTAGCCTTCGATCAATTTACACTACCAAAAATGGATCGTGGTTGTCATGGGTCGTAGTTGTCATGTTATATGGGTCATGGTTATTACGTTATATAGGTCGTAGTTATCATGGGTCCTGGTTGTCATGTTATATGGATCGTGGTTGTCATGGTTGTGGTTGTCATGTTATATGGGTCGTGATTGTTATATGGTAAGGGTTGTAGTTGTCATGGGTTGTGATTGTCATGTTAAATGGGTCATGATTGTCATGTTAAATGGGTCGTAGTTATCATATTATATGGGTCGTGGTTGTCATGTGATATGAGTCGCGATTGTCATATTATATGGGCTGCGGTTGTCATGTTATATGGGTCGTGGTTGTCATGTTATATGACAACTACGACCCATGCAAATGACTCATATGGGCCCACATTGATGTATGTATATAATTTATGCTGCCCATCCTTTTTGTCGTGTCATTTTAAGAGTAAGACCCAAATATCAGCCTAATCCGGTGCTCGTGTGGGCCACAAAATAAAAAATAATGGTGATTATAGAAACTTTCCAAGCTCACAGTGATGCTTGTTAGAAGTGGATACTACCCAAATCAGGACATTTTGGGCCCACATTGAGCTAGCCGACAAGGTGGATGGATTGGATCACCCCATTGTGGGCCTTAAGCTATGGTACCAATGGTTTGGTAGAAAAGGAAGTGAACATGTTGCAAACCACGAACCATGCAACATGACAACCACGACCCATATAACATGGCAACTACGACTCATGCAAACCACGACCCAAATGGGCCCACATTGATGTATGTGAATAATGCATGCCGCCCATCCTTTTTGTTATGTCATTTTAAGGGTAGGGTCAAATATCAACCGCGACCCTTTGTGGATGAAACCACAATCCATTGTGTATGTGAACCATGACCCTTCGAATGGATCGTGGTTCTCATGTAGCAAGGGTTGAGGTTGTCATATTATATGGGTCGTGGTTGTGGCCTTCTGACAAGCTTCTGAAAATTACTTGGACCAAAATGCCCTTGTCCTTGTTTCAGTAGTTCTATGGTTTTCTAGGGAATAAGAAGTTAGTGGTATTTAATGCCAATAAAGTCATGTGTACAGAACACTTTTTTTTTGCATGGGCAAGGACCAAACTCGTGGGGCCCACATTGATGTATGTGTATAATCCATGCCGCCCATCCTTTTTACCGTGTCATTTTCGGGCTATGGCCCAAATATCAGCCTAATCCAATGCTCGTGTGGGCCACATAATAAAAAATAATTGTGATAGTGGCACCCATTCTTGAAACTTTCCAGGCTCATTGTGATGTTTGTTAGAAGTGGACATTGCCCAAGTCAGGATTTGTTGGGCCCACGGCGAGCGGGCCGATAAGGTGGATGGAACGGATCACCCCATCGTGGGCCTTAGGCTATTATACCAATGGCCATCCTTTTATTTGGTAGTAAAGGAAGTGAACATGTAACAACTGCGACCCATGACACATGAGAACCATGATCCATATAACATGATAACTACAACAACCACGACCC
The DNA here is from genome assembly GCF_029962835.1 of Magnolia sinica. Taxonomy (NCBI): domain Eukaryota; kingdom Viridiplantae; phylum Streptophyta; class Magnoliopsida; order Magnoliales; family Magnoliaceae; genus Magnolia; species Magnolia sinica. The sequence goes on along the minus strand of NC_080589.1, from coordinate 58,657,533 downwards.
ATATAACATAACAACCACGACCCATACCAACTACGACCCCTACCACATTACAACCACGTCCCATATAACATGACAACCACAACCCATATAGTATGACAATCATGACTCATATAACATGAGAACCATGACCCATATAACATGATAACTACGATCCATGACAACCATGATCCATGACAACTACGACCCATGACAACCACGACCCATATAACATGACAACTGCGACCCATAAAAACTATGACCCTTACCACCTTACAAGCATGACCCATACTGCATTACAACTACGACCTGAGAATTTGACCATACATCGAGGCCCACATTGATGTATGTGTATAATCCATGCCGCCCATCCTTTTTGTCGTGTCATTTTAGGGCTAGTTGATGTAAGGTCACAGTTGTCATGTTATATGGGTCATAGTTGCCTGTTATATGGGTCACGGTTGTATGGATCATAGTTGTCCTGTTATATGGGTCACTGTTATGTTGTTATATGGGTCATGATTGTCATGGGTCATGGTTATCATGTTATATTAGTCGTGGTTATCATGTTATATGGGACGTGGTTGTACTGTGATGTATGCAGTTCATAAGGGTCGTGGTTGTAATGTGACATGTGCGGTTCATAAGGGTCAAGCTTGCCATGTGACGTGGACCCCACCTTGATGTATATGTTTAATCCACGCCGTCCACCACCTTCTCCATATTATTTCATGCTATGAGCCCAAAATGAGACAAATCCGAGTCCAGAGTGGACCGCATCGAGGGAAATAAAGTCACACTGGTGGGCCTCGACCCCTAATATTTAAAAATAAGCAAGTTATTAATTACATCAACCTGATAACCACGTACCTTAATATATTACAATCACGACCCTTACTCGTCGACAACCAAGATCCATTCGAATAGTAGTGGTTCACGTTCACTATGGATCGTTGTTGTCAACCATGACCCTTTGTAGATGAAAACCACAGTCCATTGTGCATGTGAACCACGACCATTCGAATGGATCGTGGTTGTCATGCAGTAAGGATCGTGACGTCACCAAGTTATGTGGGACCTACCATGATGTATGTGTTGTATCCACACTGTCCATCCATTTGGTGATATAAATTTAGAGTATGAACCAAATAATGAGTCAGATCTAAAGCTCGAGTGGACCCCACAACAGAAAACAGTGGAGAGAGTGTCGTCCACCATTAAAAATTTATAAGGGCCACAAAAGTTTTCGATCAATCTGAAATTTGTGTTTTACCTTCTTTCATGTCTGTCTTAAGTTATGAACACGTTGGATCTCATATAAACATCATAGTAGACCTTAGGAAGGTTTCAACGGTGGGTGTCACTCTTCTTATTGTTTTATGTGGTGGGGTCCACTACAGATTTGGATCTAACTCATTCTTTGTCTGGTGCCCTAAAATAAAATCTCCAAACGGATGGATGGTGTGGATACAACACATATATCATGGTGGGTCCCACAGAAATTGGTGACGTCACTTCAGCAGCGAGTCTCGCTACTCAACTTGTCTTTGTATATTCGGCGAAAGACTTTCACGTGAAGTTCCTGCGCTAGGAACTCAAGTGGGGCCCACTGTGATGTTTGTGAGAAATCCTCCTCGTCCATCCATTTTGTAAGTTCATTTTAGGACATGATGCCAAAAATGAACCATTTCCAAAGCTAAAGTGAGCCAAAAACATGATAATTGAACGTCCACAGTTAAAGTATTCGTGGGCCAAAAGTGTTTTGAACATGCTAATATTTGTGGCTTCAGTTCATCCCAGTAGGAATGAAGTTATTAACGGTATGGATGGCATGTAAACATCACTATTGAACCCAGGTAGGTTTCAACGATAGGAATTTCCCTAACCACATTTTCCTTTATTACGGCCCACTTGAGATTTGGATACGGTTCATTTTTCGCATCATGTACTGAAATTAACTCACAAAATGGATGGAAGGCGATAATTTCTCACAAACATCATAATGGGCCCCACCTAGGTTCCCAGAGTCCGTATAATCCGCATCGGACGCGGAACCGGATTGGCTGGTGTACCACACTAGCTATATAACTGCTGTAGGTACGTGTCGTGTGAGGACACTAGGTGCGTGTCATGCGAGGACGAGCATTGACGCTCCTCTAGCTCCGAGTTGTAGGAACGGTTCAAAGTATATCAAAGTTACATGGCCCCACAGTGATGTATTATATCTACACCATTAATCTATTTTTAGAGATCATTTTGACCATTATCCAAAAAATGATATGTAAAAATGGATGAATAGCATGGATGAAACAAATACATCATAGTGGGGCCCACAAAGACCGACCACCAGTAACGTGTCTGGGGGAGTAGCCAGTCCGTCTCTACTGCTACTGCTATAGAGACGTGTCGTGCGAGGACGAGCACTGACGTAGTGACGCTCCTCGAGCTCTGAGTTGTACAAATGGTTCAAAGTAGATCAAAGCTACGTGGCCCACAGTGATGTATTTATTATATCTACACCGTTCATCTATTTTTAGAGATCATTATCTAAAAAATGAACAATATCCAAAGATCATATGTACCACACCACCAATAACAGTGGAGATAATGATTTTCACCGTTAAACAATTCGTAGGGCCCACCATAACGTTTATTTTCAATCCAATCTACTCATAAGGTCACAAAGACCTGAATAAAGAGGAAAAACAAATTTCATATTGATCCAAGACTTCGGTGACCCCAAAAAGGTTCCAATGGTAGAAGTTCAATCCCCTACTGCTTTTTGCAGTGTGGTCCACTTGATAGTTAAATATTTTTTTATTTTTAGTCCAAGTTCTTAAAATGAGCTCGCCAAATGAATGGATGGTTTGGATATAATACATACCTCATGATGGGACCCACAAAACATGTCAACGCCAATACAGTAGCTATATAGCTGGTGTGAGGTACACCAGCCAATCCGCTTCCATCCAACCCGCGTCCGTCTCCGGGATGGACGCAGATTGCGTCCTACCACCTGCCCGTCTCTAGCCCAAATGGGCAATTGGACCACCACGCTTGGTGGTTTGTGGGCCCCACCATCATGCTTGTGTTTCATCCATGTCCTCCATATATTTTTCCAGATCATTTTATTTTACGAGACCAAAAATAAGGTATATCTCAATCTCAAGTGGACCACACTACAGGAAACAGTGTTGAATGAGCGTCATAGACCATTAAAAACTTTTTGGGGGCCATAAAAGTTTTGGATCAAGCTGATTTTTGTTTTTTCCCTTCATTTGTGTTTCTATGACCTAATCAACCGATTGGATGTCAAGTAAACAGTACAGTGGGCCTTAGGAATGGATCGTGGGTGTCATGTAGTAAGGGTCGAGGTTGTCATGTTATATGTGTCATGTTTGTCAAGTTACATGAGTTGTGGTTGTTGTGTTATATGGGTCATGGTTGTCATGTTATATGGGTTGTGGTTGTCATGGTCGTGGTTGTCATGTTATATGAGTCGTGGTTGTAATATGGTAAGGGTCGTGGTTATCATGTTATATGGGTCGTGGTTGTCGTGGGTCGTGGTTATCATGTTATATGGGTCGTGGTTCTCATGTGATATAGGTCGCGGTTGTTATATGTTCACTTCCTTTACTACCAAACGAAATGATAACCATTGGTATCATAGCCTAAGGCCCACAATGGGGTGATCCGTTCCGTCCACCTTATCGGCCTGCTCGCCGTGGGTCTAAAAAGTCCTGACTTGGGTGCCACTGTCACCATTATTTTCTATTATGTGGCCCACACGAGCACTGGATCAGGCTGATATTTGGGCCCTAGCCCTAAAATGACACGGAAAAAAGGATGGGCGGCATAAATTATACACATACATTAATGTGGGCCTCGATGTATGGTCAAAATTTATCATAGATCGTGGTTGTCATGTTATATGGGTCGTGGTTGTCATGAGTCGTAGTTGTGGTGGGTCATGGTTGTCATGAGTCGTAGTTGTGGTGGGTCGTAGTTCTCATGTTATATGGGTCGTGTTCTCATGTTATATGGGTTGTGGTTGTCATGGGTCGTAGTTGTCATGCTATTTGGGTCGTAGTTCTCATGTTATATGGGTCGCAGTTGTTACATGTTACTTCCTTTACTACCAAATGAATGGATAACCATTGGTACATAGCCTAAGGCCCACAATGGGGTGATCTGTTCCGTCCACCTTATTGGCCTGCTCATCGTGGGCCCAAAAAATCTTGACTTGGGCAGTGTCCACTTCTAACAAACATCATAGTGAGCCTGAAAAGTTTCAATAGCAGGTTCCATTGTCACCATTATTTTTTATTATGTGACCCAAACTAGCTCTGGATCAGGCTGATATTTGGGCCCTAGTTCTAAAATGACACAACAAGAAGGATGGGCGGCATGGATTATACACATACATCAATGTGGGCCCCACGACAAAAAATAATGGTGACTGTTGAAAGTTTCTAGGCTCATTGTGATGTTTGCTAGAAGTGAAAATTACCTAAGTTAGGACTTTTTGGGCCCACGACAAGCTGGCTGACATCCCCATTGTGGGCCTTAAGCTATGATACCAATGATTTGATATAAAAGAAATTGAACACGTTAAAAACCATGATCCATACAACATGACAACCACAACCCATATAACATGGCAACTACGACCCATGCAAACCATGACCCAATTGGGCCGCAGTTGTATGGATTGTAGTTTTCATGTTATATGGGTCTTAGTTGTATGGTTCACAGGCAGGTGTATGGATTGTAGTTTTCGTGTTATATGGGTCTTAGTTGTATGGTTCACAGTTGTCCTGTTATATAGGTCACAATTATCCTGTTATATGGGTCGTGGTCACGGTTGTCATGTTATTTAGGTCGCAGTTGTCCTGTTATATGGTTCGCAGTTGTCCTGTTATATGGGTCGCAGTTTTTCTGTTATATGGGTCGCAGTCGCAGTTGTCTTGTTTTTTGGGTCGCAGTTATCCTGTTATATGGGTCGTGGTCATGGGTAGTGGTTATCCAATTATCATTGTTTTCCTGTGGTGTAGTCAACTTGAGATATATATCCCTCTCATTTTTAGTATAAAACTCTAAAATAATCGGTAAAAATGGATGAATGAAATGGATGTAACACATACATCATAGTGGGCCCACAGAGCATCGACCACTAGCCATGGGGCTATTAGCAGCGAGGAGTAGCCAATTCATTTCCGTCCCGGATACGGACGTGGATCAGAGGAAGCAGATTGGCTGGTGTACCTCACACCGGCTATGTAGTTGCTGTATTGAAGTCAGCAAGTTATGTGTGTCTGATCATGAGGTATATGTTATATCCAAACCGTTCATCCATTTGGTGAGTTCATCTTAAGGCTTGATATGAAAAATAAGACAGATTTAACATATAACATGACAACTTCATCCATTTGGTGAGTTCATCTTAAGGCTTGATATGAAAAATAAGACAGATCTAACATATAACATGACAACCACGACCCATATAACATGACAACCACGACCCATATAACATGATAACTACGACCCATTTAACATGACAATCACGACCCATATAACATGACAACCACAACCCATGACAACTACGACCCTTACCACATAACAACCACGACCCATATAACATGACACCCACAACCATGACAACCATGACCCATATAATATGATAACCATGACCCATGATAATTACGACCTATATAACATAACAACCATGACCCTTATAACATGACAACTATGACCCATGACAAGCACGATCTATTTTTGGTAGTGTAAATGGATCGAAGGCTACAGATTAAGGTCGTGATATACTCCAATTGATCTTTGGATATGCTTCAATTTTGGGCTAAACCCCTTAAATTAGATGGAAAAATGAATGGATGGCGTGGATAGACCACATACATTTAAGGTGTGCCCAATCGAGTACTTAATCTGATTTCCTCTCTCGCGCGCAAATTACACTGGGAAAGAAAGAAAAACGGGCCAACCACACTCCTGTCTCATAACAACCATGACCCTTTCCTCATGAAAATCATGACCCATATAACATGGCAACCACGACCCATACCTGGGTCGTGGTTGTAATGTAGTAAGGGTCGTGATTGTAATGTGGCAAGGTTGTAGTTTTCCCAGGTCGCGGTTGTTACATATTCACTTCCTTTACTACCAAATGAAAGGATAGTCATTGGTACAATAGTCTGAGGCCAACAATGGGGAGATCCGTTCAATCCATCTTGTCGGCCAGCTCGGCGTGGGCCCAAAAAGTCCTGACTTGGGCAGTGTCCACTTCTAACAAACATCACAGTGAGCCTGGAAAGTTTCAACAATGGGTTCCATTGTCACCATTATTTTCTATTATGTAACTCACACAAGCTCTAGATCAGGCTAATATTTAGAACCTGGCACTAAATTGACATGATAAAAAGGATGGACGGCATGGATTATACACATACATCAATATGGGCCCCACGAGTTTAGTCCTTGCCCATGCGCAAAAAGGGTTCCGCACACATCACTTTACTAGCATTAAATACTATGTAACTTCTTAGTCCCTAAAAAACCGTGTAACTATTGAACTAAAGTTAGGGGCATTTTCGTCTGAAACAAACTAAAAAAGTTGTCACAAGGCCCTTTAGGGAATATATGGAGTGTTGTAGTGTTATAGGTAATTTGCCCAAACTTCAAGGTGAGTACGTTCAATTTCCCTTAAAAATTTAAAAGGTATTTAGAGTCATAGAAAGAATACTTTAGAAGGACTTTCTTTTTGGGCGTTTGAGGTCATTTTGGTCAAAATCTCCCCTTCCAATATATTCGATGGCTCACATGATGGTTATATCAACTTGATTCTTGCACTATCCAATTTTCACGGGGGCCACCTTATTAAATCACTGGGATGCAATATACGGACCAAAACGTCTCCATTCCATCCAACAATTCTACAGCTTTTGCGAAACTGTTGTCTATTAATACGACTGATTTGCATTTCTATCCATAGGAGCCGTAAATGTCATAGTGGGTTGTGCGGAACAAGGCCTCTTGCTGGGCATTGCACCATTTTATTAGATGAAAATAACATTATTATTTTATTTATGAAAGTAATGCATCAAACGAGTCTTATGGAAATTTCAATATTTCAGAAAATTAAAGTAAAAACATCGTTAACAAACGTTCTACATCAAACATGCTCACAAATCTTCCTCACCCTTGGCCTACTTGTTTTTGTCTGGATATCCTTCTTTGCAATCTCGCTATCTTTATTTCCACTGTAGATAGGAAACTTTCTTTCTTGTCGTCCATGAATCGATAATAGGCAATCCTCCAATGTTTCTTGAAGATTAAAACGCCACAGAATCCCCAAAACCCAACCACAAATCCCAGTTCTATGCTTGTACAAAACATTATCATTTCACGAGCATCGGCACTTTCTTCTTCTCTATCCTTGCTACCAACCTTTGGATATTGATGTTGTCCATTGTCGGGGTAGTCGGGCCAGTCGGGGCAGTCATTTGCAGGTGAAGGAAAAGAGAGATCGTAATTGCCAATGAATAATGAGGTACCAAAGGATGAAAATTGTCCGTTGCGTGGAATACACCCCGACAAGTTGTTGTATGACAGATTCAACCAACTTAGGGAAGTTAAATGAGCCATGCTAGGAGGAATCACACCGGAAATCTGATTTCTTGACAGATCCAGGACTTTTAGTACCCGTAATCTGCTGATACTCCCTGGTATCATTCCCATCAAATGATTTCCCGATAAATTCAAGAAGCGCAATCCAAAAAGACCCGTAAGTTCTTCAGGAATCTCACCAGATAGATTGTTGTTTGAAAGATCCAAGCCGATTACCTCTTGATAGCTGTCCAAAAAAATCATTGGTACCACAACTGAGGTTCTGTTTTTCTTTGTTATCTTCGCAATAGTGCCAGAAAGGTCATACAAAACAGGTCCGACCTTTCTGTTTTCAACAGCCATGGTACTCAGGTTGCTGAAACTACTGGGAATGTTTCCTGATAGATTATTCTGTGCGAGATCCAAGAAGTCAAGAGCACTCAGAAGTGATAACTGTGGGGGAATGTTTCCATAAAACATGTTCGACCGAAGCATTAGAAACCTCAAAGAAGTTAGGCTTTCTCCAATCCAAACAGGTATGTTTCCAGTGAATTGATTGCCACTAAGATCAAGTGAAACCAAACTGGTGCAATTCTTCAAAGATGAAGGAACTTCTCCAGAAAGGTTATTGTTTCTCAAGTGCAATGACTTGAGAAAAAGTAAAGAACCCATTGAGCCAGGAATTTCACCGGATAGATTATTGTTTGCCAAATTCATTACCATTATTATCATCGAATCATGCCAACATCTAGGGATTCGTGATGATAGCTGATTTTGTGACAGATCAAGAACTACTAAATATTTCATTTTACACACAGAGAGAGGGATTCCACCTTCGATTTGATTCTGAGAAAGAGACAGGAAATTCAATTCAGGCATCCTATCACCAAGATTTTCTGGAAGATTTCCATTAAACATGTTATTACTGAGATCAAGAAAAAGAAGACTGCTCAAATTAAACAACCAAGCAGGCATCTTTGATTCGATGGAGTTTGAAGAAAGATCGAGAATGAAAAGACGAGTGAAATTAACATGTGGAAGGGAAGCAGGAACGTTGGGAAGTTTGCAATTGGCTAACCGTAACTCTTCCAATAAAGAAAGAGTATTGGTTACTTGTAGCCAATCAGTTGCCATACTAAGGTTCACCTGTCCCATGTCAAGGAAACGCAAGGAAGAAAGAAGCGAGAGCCATTGAAGATTGTTGGCATCCAATTCAGGATGAAAATAATCTGAATGCACACTGCGGTCGTTATTGAGATCAAGAAAACGCAAGCTCGACAAATTACCAAGTTGATGAGGGATTGCTCCACCAAAACCTGACCTTGAGAGGTTAAGATATTTCAGTTTCTTGAACGAACCTATCCAGTCTGGGATGCCGATCCCTTGGAAATCGTTCATGCTCAGGTCTAGGTAGTTCAAATGCCTCGACTCGAGCAAAGAAGGAAGTATCTCACCACCCAAAGACAACCTGTCGTAATCGTCATTGATGTTGAATGGACGTGGGTTTCGGAGGTCAAGCTTGACGACATGCCCTGTTCTGTTGTTGCAGACGACTCCTCTCCATCTGCTGCAATCAGGGCCCACCCATGAAGATAGCAAGTTGGCGGGATCTGTAAGACCTTCTTTGAACTTTAGAAGGGCTTGCCTCTCTCTTTCTATGCAAACTGCTCTCGAATCTCCACTGCAAGAACAGAATTGGATGGTTTCAGTGCATAGAAACCAAAGCAAAAGAATGAAAAGATGAACTGATCTATCCATTACTATCTCCAATGGAAGCTTTTCTCACAGCAAACTACTATTTAAAGGTGAATTTTAGAAAGAACGAGAAAACAACATGTGGGTCCGACGACCCAGTAACAGAGCCGAGTCACTCCTGTTTTCAGTACTGACTCGTGGTGCAGAACCGGATCGGACATGACGGAGCCCGGAAACGGATTGCTACTCCCCCTGCCACCAGCCAATGGCTGGTGGTCAGTGCTCTGTGGGCCCCAACATGACGTTTGTGCTTCATCCATGCCGTCCATCTATTTTTCTCGATCATTTTATGTTATAAGACCAAAAATGAGGTATATCCCAATCTCAAGTGGACCACATTACAGGAAACAGTGCTGAATGAACGTAGACCATTAAAAACTTTTTGAGGCCATAAAAGTTTTGGATCAACCTGATCTTTGCTCTTTTCCCTTCATCTGGGTCTGTATGACCTAATCAACAGATTGGATGTAAAATAAACATTACAGTGGGCCTTATGTGGATTTTAATGGTGGATATCCAATCACTCACTATTGTTTTCCTGTGGTGTGGTCCACCTGAGATTTATATCCCTCTCATTTTGCGATCAAGCCTTACAATGATCCATAAAAATAGATGAACAGAATGGATGAAACACATACATCATGGTGGGGCCCACAGAGCATTGTAACCAGCCACCGGGCTGGTGGCAGGGGTAGTAGCCAATCCGTTTCTGATGGAGCCCTGGTGGAACCAGACGAGTCATTTCAGACTCAGACCTCTCTCTTCAGACCTGAATAGTATACAACACCTATTTTAGCTGTCCTGCTAATTTGGCCACTATGTTCATCATGTGATAACACTTGTTCGAAGCTGACGTAAGGAAGAGCATGAAGGGATCAAGAGAAAGATCAGTGTCTTCCTGGAATGACCAAGATTTTGAACTGACAAGGCGCAATGGCTCTTGAATTTAAAAGAGTAAAGAAAATTCAAAATACTTTAATGAAATCTCTATCTCAATCAAGATTATAAAACTTTAAATAATAAAACGAAACTTTAATTAAGAGTTATATTGTAAATAAACTGAAACTTTTCTAAAATAGTAAAATTTAACTAAAAATAAAAAGTTCAAATCTAACTATATATGATGATTCTTGACATGATAAGTAGACACAAAATACTAAAACTCGATGAATAAAAAGTTACATCCAATATAAAACTTATTAAAAATAGTAAATTTTCTGAAAAATGGGAGACTTGAGTAAGGAGTCATTTTTCCCTGAAATGTAGTGACACAACACGCTTATAGGTGTCAGTTGGCTCTAGAATGAAATTTAAGTCAAAATTCATAATTGAAATTATGTGGAACAGGATACCGCAACTACACACAAAAGCTTGTCAAATGTAAGAAATGATGGCTATATCCTAGAAGGGGGACTAAATAAAGTTTTTACCCTTTAACACATAATTACCTCTACTTAAATTACTCTCCAATTAAAGCTAAGGAAATTACTATAAGGTTTCCAAGCCAATAGATAGTCTAATCTCATAGACTATAAATCATATTCATATGAACTAGTCTATAAATATGATATTTTACATGTGTGTGTGAGATGTGCTACCTATCAACTCTTAGCATTCATCTAATCATGTATATAGATAATTAAATATTTAAACACATAAGTATAATTAAACAAGTAATCAAAAACAATCCCAAACATAAGCATGTATAGTGGTTCAGTTTCTTTACTTCACTCTAGGCGGACACACTCAACCCCTGAGTATACCAGATTACACTATCGGAGGTTTTAAATAAGTTTCACCTCTAGCCTTTATAATCTTACACAATGACTAGCACGCTTAGAGACTTACATGGTTTTTTATAAGTTCACCACAAACCTCAGTCCCAATGTAAAGGCTTATGTTTACTCTCGTCGAAGGCTCCCTTGAAGACTAACACGTACACACTCGTGTCTGGTGGCCTACATAAGGACTTAGATTTATGTCGTACTCAAGAACCTAATCAAGTTTACCAATTCAAACACTACACTCAATCCTACACAAGATAGGAGTATACATAGACTCTCACAACAACCCTCAGAGATCGAAAAAAGAAATTTGAGGCTTCTTGTATAGAATCCAGTACACTAGTCACTTCATTACCTAACTCACACTCATATGTGAGCTCATATTCAAGCTGCTCTGTAAAAATGTGCCAAAAGAATGGAATGAGGACAGTTAGAAAGCCTTTGATAGAATCAATGAGTACTCACTAGATCCGCTAGTATTAGTCCCGCTAGTACCTAGATGACCACCCCTACTCTATATCTTAATAGCCGACAATGTTATCAGGTGGGTCCTTGGCCAACACGACGACATAAGAAGAAAAGAGCAAGTAATATATTATCTCAGCCACCGATTCACAAACTATGAGTCCAGATACTCCCCAATCGAAAAGACATATCTCGCCCTCATGTGGGCCACTTAATGCCTCATCAATACATGATTGCTTATCTTATCCTCCTGCTCAGAAAGTGTTCACTCCCCAAGTATAGGGTTGTGATGTAGTAATAAACTCGGTGAGATCGAGGTTGAATCCCAAGGGACTAAACCTTGTACGTAATCTGAAACTAAGTAGAACTAGAACTAGGCTAAGACGAAATCTAAATCGAATAAATTTAAAGAATAATGGTGAGATAATTATCTAAAAGTTAAAGAATTCAGGAAAAGGAAACTAAGGATTCAGAGGATCCACTTGTAGAGATCAGGGAGATCTTAAGCCTGATTCAGGTATTCAACTAGACTTAGAGTCCCATCTTCCTCCAGTTGAAGAATGTAACCATGAAAATCAAGACTGAACTTCTTTTGATATAGTTTTTCAAGAGATGAAAAGTGTATGAATTAGAATGAATTCCATCACCAAACCATGTCCAGGAGACAAAGTAAACAACAAAACTAAACTAATTACCAACCAATCAATAATGTATGAAGGTTAGAAAGGGTATTGTCATCCGACCATGCCTAGGAGACGATGGCGAACAACAGGGCTTCCTGTTGAGGGTCAAATATTACATATCAGACCCCAGTTATTACCGGATTTCACGTACATGATAGTGCTTAACGTCATATTTTAATTGTGTTATTATTGCAAGGTGAATCTACGAGCGTAGACGGGAAAGGACATTAAAAACATGGATTTAACACTCTAGCATCACCAAGGCAAAGGACGGACTCCAGGGGACTAAGATCGACGGAATTACACGCCAGGGATCCACGAAAATCAAGAAATTGAAACTCAAGTAGCCTAAAAGTCGGGCAGAATGCAAGATCATGGGGTTTCCACCGCCCGTTCAGCTCAAAACTTCATACAAGGCCTGAGGACCATAAATTAACCGTACACATCGAATTTCAACTGTTCTATCTCTACGGAAGTGACCCAATGGCCAGATCATCCCAAAAAACAGAGATTTGGGACCCACCTGATATCTGGATGCGCTCCAATTTTGGTTTCAACGGTATACATGAGGTGAAAAAGTGGATGGATGGATTGGATTTTGCATATACATCAAGGTGAGACCCGCTTTATGAAGGTGGAGTGCACAGAAGCCATGCACTCGCCGTGCACGGAGTGAACCAAGTCGGTCAGCAGGCGCTGACCCGACTTCCATTTTCCAGCGGTGAGAGAGCCGTAAGGGGGAGTTCTGACGACTCTTGGTGGGCCACCATCATCACATCTTTTTGAAGATCCACACCATTCAGTAAATTCACGAGGTCAAACCGACCGTACCTTGATTCACCTCCAGCTTTTCTCGGATGCTACATGAACATGGAGGTGTAAACGCAGGATTGGATGGTGCCAAGCAAAACGGCGTGAGGCTCGACGAAGCTGATCCAAAACCGATCATGATTGTCTATTTTTTCATGGGAAACCGAATGGACGGACTGGATTTCACTGGCGGAATCAAACATGGGTTCTCCAACCGCAGCGCAGACTCCGCTGTTTGCACGCTGTCCGCCAGCGACCGAACAGAGCATCTTGGTGGGCCACCATCATGATCTTTCTGATCGATCCGCACCAATAATCTGCTCCAGAGGATATCCACGACCATGACCACGTAGATCCTTTGGTCCCATGCAAGCAATCGCGAGAGTATATCATTCAAACGGAGGATGGATGGTAGAGTAGAAATCCCGATGGGCCAGACCGAATTCAAGCCGTACCTCGTCATCTCTAAATGTATTTTCGTGTCCAATCCAATGAACGGATTGGATCCTGCAAGAAACACCAGGATTGGGCCCCACCAGCGCCACAGCGAAAGGGATTCGCATCCCTGTTGCGCATCCGGACGCCGCCGACTATTGCGGGCTATGATGTGGTCTCGGTGATGATCAGACAGTTGATCTGATCCGTCCACCGTGTAGGCCACTCAAAAACGTCCCAAGAGACGTTGATCTTCTGGAGGAACTACCAGGAAAAGTGGAATTATGAGGCTAAGATTTTTACTGCGTAAGGGGTATATACGCACCGACCTTGCTGTGTAAAGACCTCTTCCGCAGCCTATTTCTTTGGGACTCCACAGTAGCTCCGGGAAGAAGCCTTTCATCTTTAAAAAGGAGGAGACGTGCGGGAGAGAGGGCAGAGGCTTGGACGTGGCTGGACGTGAGGCTGGAGGAAGTGATATCTGTTCTTTTCTTTCCTTCTTGTTCTTTTCTATTTCTTTTTCTGTTTATTTACTTTGTCTAAAGGGTCCAGCCCATTCATGTGTGGCTAAACCCCTTAGCTAGGGCTAAGGGGTGAAGCTTGTAGAGTGATGGGAAGAATTTTATGCCTATAATTCTTGTTTAAACTGAATGGATTTGGTATTGGGTTGATTGTAAGGGAATGTTTTCAGTTTTTAATGGTTTTTTGTGACTAAAATTACAACAGGTCTGTGATGGCTTTGAGCATGTTTCTTCATTTTTTCATGTTTATGACGTCAGGAAACCCAGTTGTTCACCATAGTCTCATAGGCATGGTCGGATGACGGTACCCTTCCTAACCCTCATAACATGTTGATTGGTTGGTAATTAGTTTAATTCTGTTGTTTACTTTGTCTCATGGGCATGGTTTGGTGATGGAATCCATTCTAATTCCTATACCTTTCATCTCTTGAAACTTATATCAGGTAAGTTCAGTTAAGTTCCATGATTCTTGAAGCAGGCGTAAAATCTCCCTGATCTCTACAAGTGGATCCTCTGAATCCCTAGTTTCCTGTCTCTGATTTCTCTTAAGTTTTAAATTAATCTCTCACCATTATTCATCACTTTATATTGAATTTAGATTTCATCTTAAGCTAGTTCTATTTCTACCCAGTTTCAGATAACGTACAAGTATCAGTCCCTTGGGATTCGACCTCAGTCTCACCGAGTTTATTACTACATCACAACCCTATACTTGGGGAGTGAACAAGTTTTTGGCGCCGTTGCCGGGCACTGACAGTTGCAATTTTCTAAAATTAATTAGGTTTAGAATTAATTTAAGATTAGAATTTGACTAACTTTAGTTGTAGACTTTTATTTGAATTCTAAAACTAACTTGTTTTCCTGTTTTGTAGGATCCTGACATAAGTTTCTAAATTGGTAATTTCTTTCCAACTCTCTCTTTCTTTATAGATTTTCTTTCCCTTTCTTAGGATTAGGTTTTGAATTTAATTGAGGGCTGTGAGTGTTTCATGCCCCAGTGGGCCCGTGACAACACTCGACGTCTCTTAACTGAAGGAGGATTGGTTGAGGGGTTGACTATCCATCGCAGGACTTGACACCACTCGAAATCCCCTGAGTTAATTGAAGTTATGGCTGAAGACCAACCTTCTTTACTTCCACCCAGGGTGAAGGATACCCAAGATGAGAATGAGGTGCATCAGGCACCCCCGCCTCGTACTTTACGAGATTATCTACAACTGGCGGGAGTGAGTACGCCCTCATGCATGATTTTTCCTGAAAACACAGGACAAATGGACATCAAGCCAGGATTTATCCAACTCCTTCCTAAATTCCATGGACTTGAATCAGAAAGTCCATATTTACATTTGAAAGAGTTCGATGAGATTATAGCTACATTATATTTTCCTAATGTATCTGAGGATACAATCAGGCTGAAACTCTTCCCTTTTTCCTTAAAAGAGAAGGCTAAGACGTGGTTACATTCACTGCGTCCTAAATCCATTGGCACATGGAACAACATGCAGAGGGAATTCATAAAAAAATTCTTCCGACATCATAAAACGATTACCCTCAGAAAAGCAATCATGAACTTTGCCCAAAAGGAAGATGAAACATTCTTCCAATGTTGGGAAAGGTTTAAAGATTTAGTCAGTTCATGCCCACAACACGGATTTGAAACGTGGCGCATTACAAATTTTTTCTATGATGGACTGACATCTTCCATGCGCCAAATGGTCGAGACAATGTGTAATGGAGAATTCATTAATAAAAATGTTGACGAGGTATGGGATAACCTCGATAGTCTTGCTGAAAAAACACAATTATAGGACTATTACCCAAAGTCGAACACCACGTCTAGGCCGACTCAATTAAAGGAAAAAGGTGGATTATATCTCTTGAAAGAAGAGGATGATCTCAAGTGTAAAGTGACTACGCTTATAAGGAAAGTTGAGGCCATGGAAGGAAAGAAGGATAAGGTTAATGAAATTGTTTGCGGCATCTGTGATTGTAACATTCATACAACTGAAAATTATCATACAATACCCACCTTTCGAGGAGTGTTGAATGAACAAGCTAATGCCGTAAACAACTATCAAAGACCTTTTACTGGACTTAACTCCAATACGTACAATCCTGGTTGGAAAAATCATCCAAACTTTAGTTAGAGGAATGGACAAACGGCTACCCCTCAAGGTTTCTTCAATCAAAATCCAAATCAAGTGAAACCTCAAGAGGAACCGGTTCAAAATTCCATACAAGAGCTAGCTCAGGCAATGCGGGGAATTACAGATTTTATGCAAAAGATTGATTCTCGTATGACGGTTATAGAAAAGGGGATGCTTCCTGCACAACCTCTCCCCAATCCTAAACCACAGTACGAGATTAATGATCTCAGCTCTTCAAATCAGATGGGGCACGCTAAATCTATCACCACTCTTAGGAGTGGAAAGATCATTGATAAAACTCTTCCAGTTAGGCCTGAAAAGCCTCAAGAACCAGAAGAGGACAACAATGATGGATCTAGTGATGCCTCGCAAAAATTAGAACCGGAACTTCTAGGGAAGCCAGTTGCTCCGTTCCCCCAACGGTTGGTTTCACCAAAACCTCTCTCTAACTCTCAGGATATCCTAGAGGTGTTGAAACAAGTGAAAGTCAACATTCCTCTACTTGATGTCGTGAAACAGATACCTTCATATACCAAATTCCTGAAAGACTTATGCACGACCAAACGACAGCAGAGTATTCAAAAGAAGATCTTCTTGATCAAGAAAGTGAGTGCCATCCTAAAGCAAGACGTGCCACAAAAATTCAAGGATCCCGGTAGCCCAACCATATCATGTGTAATCGGGGACCATTGAATTGATCATGCACTTCTTGACTTCGGAGCGAGCGTCAATCTGATTCCCTACGCGATATATAAACAGTTAGGTTTGGGTGAATTAAAACCCACCCTAACCACACTATAACTTGCTGATCGCTCTGTTCGTGTACCAAGAGGGATAATTGAGGATGTGTTAGTCCAACTTATTAGATTCTACTACCCTGCAGATTTTATCATCCTGGACACCGAACCCATCAATAATATGAGCACTCAGATCCCCGTCATTCTTGGTCACCCATTCCTTGCCACCTCAATGCAATTATCAAATGCAGGAATGGTGTCATGACTATGTCTTTTAGGAATATGACATTGGAGTCAAACATCTTTTTTAATAACGGTAGAAACTTAGAGGAGGATGACGATTTCCACGACATTAACATGATTGATTCTTTAGTGGAAGATACGACACCTCTGATCTTATCCTCTAACTCTCTAGAGACGTGCCTGGCCTACTCCCATGATTTTGATAATGACATGATTAGGGAGACGTGTGCCTTGCTTGATACTGCACCGGTACTTGAAGTTAACCGTTGAAGGCCACAATTCGAAGAATTGCCACAAACCGATGTAGTGCCTCCCTCGATTTGAAATATGCCTATTTAGGTCAAGATGAGACATTCCCGGTGGTGATTTCTGCCCACCTGGAGAAAGAACAGGAGAGTATGCTCATATCTACTCTTATTGAGCATAAAGGAGCCCTGGGATGGACGATAGCGGACCTCAAGGGAATCGATCCCTCGATTTGTACTCACCGCATATATCTTGAGGATAATGCAAAAACCGCTCGGCAACCACAACGTAGACTAAATCCAAACATGAAGGAAGTGATTAAGGCCGAGGTTCTTAAACTATTGGACATGGGTATTATATACCCTATATTTGATAGTCAATGGGCGAGTCCAACTCAAGTAGTCCCTAAGAAGTCCGGAATCACCATCGTAGCCAATGCTAATAATGAACTCGTGCCAACTAGAGTCGCTACTGGTTGGAGAATGTGCATTGACTACAGGAAGTTGAATACCGTCATAAGAAAAAACCACTTTCCTTTACCATTCATTGATCAGATCCTGGAAAGGTTAGCTGGCCATTCCTATTACTGTTTCCTTGACGGGTATTTGGGCTACAACCAGATAGAGATAGCCCCTGAAGACCAGGAAAGATCACATTTACATGTCCTTACAGCACCTTTGCCTACCGAAGGATGCCATTCGGACTATGTAATGCCCCTGCAACCTTTCAACGATGTATGCTTAGTATTTTTTCTGATATGGTGGGGCAATATCTAGAGGTCTTAATGGACGATTTCTCTGTTTACGGTCCATCTTTCAGCAAGTGCTTAGAGAGTCTTAAATGTGTCACGCCCCGAACTCAGAAACCGGGCTCATAAAATTCTCGATCGCCGAATCCGGCGCCGACAGCCTCCGTAGAACCCCATTCTCGGATCCCGGCACCCATTCACCAGGTTCCGATCCTGGGATACTACAAGGAGGGTTTCAAATCATCAGTCTGATTCATAATGAGCATAACAAAAGCATAACCCACAAACAATAACCACAAGAACACCACCACAAAATCCACTATGATAAAAAACTTTTTAGTACAATGCAACAGAAAGGGAAAATACAATGTAGTGCAAAAGATAGAAACTCCAAAACTGCGGCATGCTCCTTCTCCTGCTCAGCCACGATCTAGCGTCACTTGCACGCATCAATCGTGCATAAGCTTATAGAAAGCTTAGAGGGTGGTGTGAGTATGTGCGCAATATAAGCGTGCTTAAAATGCAAGGTCAGAGTAATGCGGAATCATGGTGATGAGTACATGAATGCAATCAGCCGTACCAAGGCTATGCGGTGCAAGATATGAATGTTATCGGCCATAACACGGCCATGCGATGCGAGATGCAACTCAAGCATGCCAATCCTCAACATGTATCAGTACAGTTCTCATTCTGGATAATCACCGGGGTTCAATACACTCCAAATGGCACTGTCGCTCTCCTAGCCGCACAGTCCAAGTGAGCGTAAAAAACCTCACTATCCGCCTGACCAATAGTCTGCCAATACCTATCCGGCACGTCGATAGCGGACCCATTCGCGAGCTGGTCAAACTCAGCCTAGTATTGCCCCCTACCCTCGGGCGAGTAAGGCCACACTCCTTTCCAACCGACCACGACACAGTGGGAGACGCAGCCTCTTGGTATTCAGCCCTCATGCGCTCATATATCCACTCAGTCTTGACGTTGGAGTTATCCTCTGGTACCATCGGGTTTAGAAATTTTCACCCAGGGACATCTATGGTGCCCGTATGCTAGAACCAAATATTTTCGGTATCCAATCCTGCCATCCACGATGTGTCTGTGGAGGCTATGGCCCTGATGTCGCTAGGGCATACAGTAACTACAATCACACAAATGCAAGTGCATGAATCACACTATCAGTCATGCAACAGTCCTGCATGTACCATGCACTTATATGGGGCAACTTCGCCTATCAGGGAGCCCATAAACAGTCCGCCCGAAGGCATATGCTATGATCGGTCACTCCTCACATCAGGCATACATATGATGCATATGATCATGAATCATGGATCTGCATATTATGTGGTGATGGGCTCTGATCAAAATGAAGATGGGCCTAGATGGCCTATATACTACAGGTATGGACCTATTAATGGGCCTTAGGGAGAGCGACAATGCGGACATTTAACCAACATTGTACTTGCAATGTGGACGTCAAACCAACGTTGTTCCTAAGGCACGAACCATGATAGAATCACATTGTAATGGACTTTATATAAATCTTGTGGAGCCTCGACCCAAGGGCCCAAATACACCAAATGGGCCTCAAACCATAGGCTCATATATCTCAAGTGGGCCTTAGTGGGCAGGCCACAAATACATCAAGCTGGGCCTAAACACATGATTCTTATATGCTTCACAATGGGCCTCATAATATGGGCCCTATACAAATCAAGGTGGGCCTCAGAAATGGGCCTTAAATCATCTCTAAAATAGTTGGACAGTTGGATGAAACATATGCATCATGCTGGAGCCCACACTAATGGAGGGTGTGGTTTACAATACTTACATAAGTGGGGCCCACCATAATGCTTATTTTCCACCCAGCCTAAGGCCCAATATAATGTTTATTTTCCACCCAACCATTCATAAGGTCATGTGGACCGGTAGGGCCCACTATAATATTTATTTATCACCCAATCTATTCAAGGTCACGTGGGCTGGATAGGGCCTTGTGCTATTCATTTGACATCCAAACTATTCATAAGGTGACATGGGCTGGATAGGCCCACTGTAATATTTATTTCCCATCTAACTTGTTGATGGGGTTGTGTGGACCAAGGGCCCACCTTGAAATGTTTATTTTTTTCCATGCACTTTGTTCGGGGCCACGTGGTGGAGGGGCCCCTGTAATATTTATTTTGCCATCCAACCTACGTGGGCAAGGAGCCCACCGTTATATTTTCACGCCATCGAACTGTTTATAAGGTCACACGGACCTGGGGTGGATGTGGGGCCCACCGAAATGTGGTTCACAAATCCAGCCCATTCACTGTGTGAGTCCCACCTGACTGACGGTCCATACCAAGTTTCAGCGACATCCAAAACTCCGGTAGGCCCCACCAAGTGATTTTATATATATAGGCATGTCTTCACATGATTTTAAATGGTATGGCCCACATGAGTTCCGTATAAGACTGATTTTCGGGATGGACGGCTAGTCCGTGGGGACCCATCAAATGCACGGTCTGGATGATTGAAAGGCATCAAGGTGGGGCCCACAACTGGGGCCGTGACCCCCAGCCAGCCCGTCCGTCCGTCGTCGAGCGCAGGCAGCGCCTGTGGCGCTCTGACAGCAGCAGCATGCGCTGCTTCTTCTTTCTTCTTTCTTCTTTTTGAAAAAAAGGATTTTCTGTGGTTTTCCACAGACGGGGCCCACATCAGACAGATCCACACCACTCATTGGCCCCTATGGCTCGATACAAATCTATCGAGACCAATATCGAATAGTTTTCTGATGTACAGCAGCATCGGGGTGTATTTCAATGGTAGGAAACTGGAGACTATCTTATGGCCCACCATAATGTTTATTGGCTTCATTTTTCATTTCAACGCCTAAAATGATGCGTCAACGAAATGGATGGCTTGGATTATGCATATACATCAAGGTGGGGCTGCATGAGAGGCCCACCACTTCATTCCCCTTTTTTTTTTAAAGTACACACCCATGCCGGTTAGCATTTCACTTGGATGGTGTGGCTGGACGGTGTGGATAAACACATGCCTTGTGGTGGGTCCCACATGGATGAGGCCCACCAAATATATACATATAATATATATATTATATTATATATATAATACATATTATGTTATATATTATATATATATATATATATTATACAAAATATAACATATATATATATATATAAAGCATTGGATCCATCCAAACAGTTGATGGTGTGGATCATCACCTGTAATAGAGTGGGCCACACCGTCTGATGTAGATGGACGGGGTATATGTAACACATATTGGTGTGATCCACACCATTACAAAGAAAGAGAGAGAGAGAGAGAGATAGTGAGAGAGATATACGGTGGGATAGAGGAACCCCGCCACTATGGGCCCTCTTGATTAAATCACATACATCCAAATGGGTCCCACTAACAAATGAGCCCTAAAATTTAAAATAATGGCAAATCACCCACCTTATCTTCCTTCTTCTTGGTCCCTTAGACTCCAATGCTCCTTAGTTTCAACTTTGATGGAGGTTGATGGACTTTTGATGGTGGGGATGAGAGATGAGAGGGTGGACCACACTTGGGAGGGAGAGAAGGGTTGGACGTGTGGGGTTAAGTTGCTTGGAGAGATTTGAGAAAATGAGAGAGAAAATGAGAGGATGGGAGTGATATGAGGTGATGAAGTGATGGGTGTAATTAATGAAGCATGGGTTTGTTTGAAAAGTGAGTAAAAGAGGGATGGGTGAAGAGAGAGAGTTGACTTTGTGGAGAAAGAGGGATGGGTTGTTGTACTTGAGGTATGGTTGCATTTATGGTTGATTGATGGGACTAATTGTGTAGAGATTCCCTCGAAATCCGCAACGCGCGGTGTTTCTTCGGAATAAACGCAGATCGACATCTTCTAGCCAGGGTATCGGTTCGGTGCGCAAGTCACGGCGTTGGAACCGCGGCGACGACGCGGTCGCCAAGACATAGGTTTCGGATCGAGCTGACGTCGGTGTGCGGGACCTGGCTTAAGATCGCGTGCAAACGTCGGATATGGTGCGAAGGTTGCCAAAATTTGACCAGAAGGACGCGGAAGCCAACGGAATGGTACGGACTAGGACACAGGTCTTACAGCTCTCCCTTCCAAATAAAAATTTCTTCCTCAAAATTTAAACAATCATCACAAGAAAACGTAAATCATAATAGAAGAGGAAGCAAGGCATCGCCATATAAATATCAGATACAACATACAACATACAACATACAATCAATCATCAAAGAGATAAGGATAGCGCTCTCGAATCTCAGCCTCGCGCTCCCAAGATGCCTCATCCACAGAATAATCTAGCAACACTGAACCTTCACAAAGGGGATGACCTTGGTCCGGAGGACTGCTCTTCCGATCAAGGATACGAACTTGTGCTGCTCAATATAAGAAGCGTCCTCACGAACCTCTAACGGCCGCCAATCGATAACAGGGAATGATGTTCGACCCACACTGCCTCAACATAGAGACGTGGAAAACATTGTGGACGCCAGACACAACTGAGATGGTAAGGCAAGCCGGTAGGCCACGGCGCCAATGCGCTCGGTGATCTCAAAGGTCCTATGAATCTCGGGGCAAGCTTGCCTTTCTCTCCAAATCGAACTATGCCCTTCATGGGCGAGACCTTGAGATACACATGGTCCCCTACATCAAACTCCAAGGGGCGACGCCGACGAACTCTTCTACCAGCTGAGCTGTGCGCATCCTCTACCCGATGATATCAATAACCTCGATGTCTCCTGCACAAGCTCGGGACCTAAGAGGCGCCGCTCTCAACCTCGGTCCAACAACTCGGAGATCCGCACGGGTTCGCCATATAATGCCTCAAAAGGAGCCATGCCAATGGTCGCCTGAAGCCGTTGTTGTATGCGAACTCAACCAATCGCAGATGCTCATCCCTACCACCGAAGTCAATCACGCAGCCCGAAGCATATCCTCAAGGATCTGGTTGACCCTCTCGGTCGGCCATCGGCTAGCAATCGGTCATACGGTACTGAGCTGCAAATCGGTGCCCATAGCTCTCTGAAAGCCTCCAAAATCGAGATGTGAACCTCGGGTCTCGGTCGAAATGATCGAGACAGGTATGCCGTGCAACCTCACAATCTCCTCAATGAATAACCTCGCAAGCCGGTCAAAGGCCAAGTCACACGAATAGCAAGAAAATGTGGCGACTTCGCAGACGATCCACGACAACCCGGATGGCGTCATGACCGCGCTGAGTCCTCGACAAACCCATAATAAAATCGGAGATACGTGCTCCCACTTCCACGTCGGGACACTCAACGGCGCAAATAGACCGGGGGTCTCTCGATGATCGGCCTTGACACGGCCGGCATGTGTCACACTCGGCCACAAAACGGCGATCTGGCGCTTCATCCCGCCCAAAAATCTGCCTCCTCATATCATGGTACATCTTTGTCGAGCCGAGGTGGATAGAAAACCACGATCGATGTGCCTCGGTCATAAGATCTCTACGCAACTCGGAAATATTCCGGACACACAATCGGCCTCAGCGAAGTCCACCATCGGCACCAATCTGCCATGCCTGACTCTCGGATGTCGCCTCTGCTCGGTAATCTGTAATGACTCATCTGCGGAGCCTCGATCACCCTTGCGACAAGAGAGGGTTGAATCGATAGGCTCGATAATCGA
Source organism: Magnolia sinica (assembly GCF_029962835.1). Lineage (NCBI taxonomy): Eukaryota > Viridiplantae > Streptophyta > Magnoliopsida > Magnoliales > Magnoliaceae > Magnolia > Magnolia sinica. The sequence continues at coordinate 58,633,683 of NC_080589.1, read as the reverse complement.
ACTATACAAAATGGAGACCAAAATCAAAGTCGTACTCGCTATATCCTCGAGCATCTTCCACTCTGAATCATCATATGTGCCACGAGGCCTCGTGGCTGACGGCTAAGGGCATCCGCCACCACATTTGCCTTGCATGGGTGGTGCTGGAGGTCAAAATCATAATCCTTCAAGATCCATCCCGCGTCTCTGTCTCATGTTTAGCTCGGTGAGAAAATAGATACTTCAAGCTCTTATGGTTGGAGAAGAGCTCAAGCCTGACCCCATAGAAATAGTATCTCCACACCTTCAGTGCAAAGACAATTGCTGCCAGCTCCAAATCATGCGTGGGGTAGTTCAGCTCATGGACCTTGAGTTGGCGAGATGCATAAGCCACTGGTCTCCCGTGCTGCATCAGGACATCACTTAAGCTAATACGCAAAGCATCCGTAAATACAATAAATCCATCACTCCCAGAGGGAAGAGTGAAGATAGGAGTGGACATGAGGTGGTCCTTCAGCTCCATAAATGCTCGCTCACATGCGTCGCTCCACATAAACTCTACACCCTTCCGAGTCAACTTGGTCAATGACGCTGCAATACGGGAGAAGCCCTCAATGAAACGTCAATAGTAGCCCGCCAAACAAAGAAAACTACGGATCTCGGATGCAGTTGTGGGCTGGCCCCACTGATGCACTGCCTCAACCTTTGAGGGGTCCACTGCGACACCCTCCCTCATCACCATGTGAGCAAGGAACTTCACCTCCTCCTGCCAAAACTCACACTTCTCTAGCTTCACATACAACTGGTGAGCACAGAGGGTGCAAGGCGATCTCCAGATGCGCATATGGTCCTCACGGGTCCTCGAATATATCGAATGTTGTCGATGAATATCAGAATGTCCTCGATGAAGACCACAACAAATCGATAGAGATATGGACGAAAGACCTCGTTCATCAATCGCATGAAGACCGCGGGTGCATTGGTCACCTGAAACATGACCCGAAACTCAAAATGACCATAGCGCGTCTGGAAGGTCTTTGGGATGTCCTCCTCTCGAACACGAATCGATGATAACCGAACGCAGTCAATCTTGAAAAGAACTGCACCCTGCGGTGATCAAATAAATCGTCTATCCTGGGAGCGGGTATTTGTTCTTAATCGTGACTCGGTTGAGCTCGCGGTAATCTACGCGAGCCTCAACGAGCCATCCTTCTTCCCGACGAAGAGTACCGGCTCCCCATGGCGAATTGCTCGGACGAATAAATCCCAACTCACGCAACTCGTCCAATCGTCATTGTGGCTCACGCAACTCCATCGGTGCCATACGGTGTGGGGCTTTCGAGATAGGCGCGGTACCAGGCATAAGGTCGATCCGGAACTCAATATGACGGCGCAGGAGGCAATCCTTGAATCTCCTGGAACACGTCGGGAAGTCGCAGACAACCGGCAACCGATCAATACACAAGGCAATAGGCTCCTCGGGCATAGGACATCAAGCAAGACAACGGCTCTCCTCAGGGCTCGGCGATAACTGAAACTGTGGCAAGCCTAGTATGCAGAATGTGACTGTCCTCGCAGAACAGTCCAAGATAGCGTGGTACTCGGCAAGCCAATCCATGCCCAAGATAATGTCAAAATCTGTCATCGGCAGCACAAACAAGTCAGCGGGCAAAAAGATATCACCGACAAGAACCGGGCAAAATGGACAGAAACGGCCCAATACTGCGGTCCTCCCCAAGGGCGTCGATACGGTCAATCCCTCACTAGTAGACTCTGTCTGCAATCCGATCGAATAACGAGAAATCCTCGGACATGAATGAGTGAGAAGCGCCAAAATCAAACAAGACTGGCGATGCATGAAGAGACAGAAAGTATACCCTCGACGACTCCTCCGGATGATGCGGGTCTGCTGAGCCGCGTAAAATTTAGCTGAGCCGGCCGGGAGGTGCTGTCCCCTCTGAGGTCCCCAGGTGTTCTGTTGCCTCTGCGCGGCCTATCTTGCCTCTCTGCTGCTGGGGTCTCGCGGCCGAGGTGTGTGCATGGTGCCGTCTTTGGAGGATCTTCTGAGATCGCTCTGGTCTTTGGAGGCTTGTAGTGCTCTCGGCGGTGTAGATGAGGCTGTTGTGATCCTCTCGATTGCTGGAGATGAGGGCGAGGGCACTCGGACAAGCGATGCCCTGTCCCACCACATCCAAAATAAGTCCTGTAAATGGCTGCTGGGGTAGCGCTGGAGGTTTGCTGCTGGGGCCGCTGGTGCTCTAGCAGGTGGGTGGCTCCTATACCTCGGTGGTGCGCGCTGGGAGCTACTGGAGGGGGTCTGTCTCTTCTGACCACTTCTCTGATCTCTGTCGGCCAGCGTGTCGGCCTACTCTATCTCATAAATTTGAGCCCTCCGCACTACTGCCTGAAAGGTCCGAAGCTCATGCCCAATCACACGGCCTCGAAGACCGTAACGCAAGCCGTTCTCGAAACGGCGGGCCTTCCGCCCCTCATCATTAACCATATACGGTGCGAACTTCGATAGCGCCATGAAACGGGCCGCGTACTGCGCCACGGTCATGTCCCCCTGCACCAGAGTCTCGAACTCTAGTGCCCTCTGACATCATATGTGGTTAGGGAAATACTGCTCCTTGAACCGGTCGATAAAGTCATCCCATGTCCAGACGTAATCAGGTCCTGCGACGCGGTTAACCGAGGTCCACCAGTGCTTGGCCTCATCCTGGAAAAGAAATACTACCAATCGGACTCGCTGCTCAGTTGTACATGACATGGTATCGAAGATCTTCTCCACATCAGAGCGCCACCGCTCAGCTGTTGTCGGATCTGGCTCGCCCTGGAAACGCGGAGGATCAAGCTGTCTGAACTCTCGAAGAAGGGCACTCGCGCGCTTCTGCTCTGCTTGGCCGGTGAAACAACCGGTGTCTGCTCTGCCCCGAAGTGCGGCCGTCACGGCTGCGGCATCTGCTAGAATCAGGAAGCACTCACGGATACGGTCGGATTCGTACTGGTCTCTAATGGAGGAGTAGCATCCTCGGGATGTGCGGTATGAATCTCTGGTAGAGGAGCGACATCCTCAGGCGGGGAGTAGGATCTCTGGTGGTGGAGTAGGGATCGTAGGTGGTAGTGCGGAGCCGCAGGTGGTGGAGCTGGAGTCTCAGGTGGTGGTGCGGGAGTCGATCTGGTCACTCTCCTGCGCGCCATGTCCTACAGGAAAGAGCGAAGGTGCCTATCAACTTAAAGGCTCGCGAAGGCACGCACGTTAAGGATCTGTAATAAAAGATCGCTAGGCTATCCGAGCTTAGGACTTAATCATTCATAGCAGACATATAATGTTGTTCTTGGTTATTCTCAAGTTATGCTCTGATACCAACTTCTGTCACGCCTCGAACTCGGAAACCGGGCTCACAAAATTTTCGATCGTCGAATCCGGCGCCGACAGCCTCCGTAGAACCCCATTCTCGAATCCCGACACTCATTCACCAGGTTCCGATCCTGGGATACTACAAGGAGGGTTTCAAATCATCAGTTTGATTCATAATGAGCATAACAAAAGCATAACCCACAAACAATAACCACAAGAACACCACCACAAAATCCACTATGATAAAAAACTTTTTAGTACAATGCAACAGAAAGGGAAAATACAAGATAATGGTGATGACAGAAACTACAAAGGCTTGACTGCACGCTCCTGTTGCTACTATGTTACGGCTGCGTCCTGGCGTCACCTGCACGCATCAATTGTGCATAAGCTTATAAAAAGCTTAGAGGGTGGTGTAAGTGTGTACGCAATATAAGCGCGCTCAGAATGCAAGGTCAGAGTAATGCGGAATCATGGTGATGAGTACATGAATGCAATCAGCCGTCCCAAGGCTATGTAGTGCAAGATATGAATGTTATCGGTCATAACACGGCCATGCGATGCGAGATGCAAATCAAGCATGCCAATCCTCATCATATATCAGTACAATTCTCATTCTGAATAATCATCAGAGTTTAATACACTCCAAATGTCACTGCCGCTCTCCTAGCCGCACAGTTTAAGTGAGCGTAAGAAACCTCACTATTCGCCTGGCCAATAGTCTGTCAATACCTATCCGGCATGTCGATAGAGGACCCATTCACGAACTGTTCAAACTCAGCCTAGTATTGCCCCTACTCTCGGGTGAGTAAGGCTATACCCCTTTCCAACTGACCACGACACAGTGGGAGACACAGCCTACTAGTATTCGGCCCTCGTGCACTCATATATCCACTCGGTCTTGATGTTGGAGTCATCCTCTGGTACCATCGGGTTCAGGGATTTTCACCTAAGGACATCTATGGCGCCTCGATGCTAGAAACAGTATTTTCGGTATCCAACCCGGCTACCCATGATGTGTCTGTAGAGGCTATGGCCCTGATATCGCTAGGGCATATAATAATCATAATGACACACATGCAAATGCATGAATCACTCTACCAAACATGCAACAATCTTGCGCGTACCGCGCGCTCATGTGGGGCAACTACGCCTATCAGGGAGCATATAAACAATCTACTTGAATGCATATCTATGATTAGTCACTCCTCACATTAGGCATACATATGATGCATATGATCATGAATCATAGATCTATACTAAACATGTTATGGGCTCTGATCAAAATGAAGATGGGCCTAGACGGCCTATATACTACAGGTATGGACCTATTAATGGGCCTTAGGGAGAGCGACAATGCGGACATTTAACCAACATTGTATTTGCAATGTGGACGTCAAACCAACATTGTTCCCAAGGCACGAACCATGATAGAATCACATTGTAATGGACTTTATATAAATCTTATGGAGCCTCGACCCAAGGGCCCAAATACACCAAATGGGCCTCAAACCATGGGCTCATATATCTCAAACCATGGGCTCGAATATCTCAAGTGGGCCTTAGTGGGCAGGCCACAAATACATCAAGCTGGGCCTAAACACATGATTCTTATATGCTTCACAATGGGCCTCATAATATGGGCCCTATACAAATCAAGGTGGGCCTCAGAAATGGGCCTTAAATCATCTCTAAAATAGTTGGACAGTTGGATGAAACACATGCATCCTGATGGAGCTCACACTAATGGAGGGTGTGGTTTACAATACTTACATAAGTGGGGCCCACCATAATGCTTATTTTCCACCCAACTTAAGGCCCAACCTAATGTTTATTTTCCAACCAACTGTTTATAAGGTCATGTGGACCAGGGTAGGGCCCACTGTATTATTTATTTATCATTCCATGTATTCATAAGGTCACGTGGGCCTGGATAGGGCCCATTGTGCTATTCATTTGACATCCAAACTATTCATAAGGTGACATGGGCCTGGATAGGCCCACTGTAATATTTATTTCCCATACAACCTGTTGATGGGGTTGTGTGGACCAAGGGCCCACTGAAATGTTTATTTTTTTTTTCATGCAACCTGTTCACAGGGCCACGTGGTGGAGGGGCCCACCGTAATATTTATTTTGCCATCCAACCTACGTGGGCAGGGAGCCCACTGTGATGTTCGTTTGACGTCCAACCTGTTTATAAGGTCACCAGGACCTGGGGTGGATGTGGGGCCCACCGCAACATGGTTTACAAATCCAGCCCACCCATTATGTGAGTCCCACTTGGCTGACCGTCCAGACCAAGTTTCAGTAACATCCAAAACTCAGGTAGGCCCCACCAAGTGATTTTATATGTTTTAGCATGTCTTCACATGATTTTAAATGGTATGGCCCACATGAGTTCCGTATAAAGCTGATTTTTGGGATGGACGGTTGGTCCGTGGGGACCCATCAAATGCATGGTTCTCATGGTTGAAACGCATCAAAGTGAGGCCCACAGCTGGGGCCGTGAGCCCCAGCCCGTCCGTCCATCAGCGGCCAGCGCCTGTGGCGCTCTGACAGCAGCAGCAGCGCCGCTGCATGCTGCTTCTTCTTTCTTTTTTTTCTTTTTTTTGAAAAAATGCTTTTCTGTGGTTTTCCACAAACGGGGCCCACATCAGCCAGATCCACACCATTCATTGGCCCCTATAGCTCGATACAAATCTATCGAGACTAATATCGAATAGTTTTCTGATGTACAGTAGCATCGGGGTGTATTTCAATGGTAGGTAACTGGTTTGCTATGCTATGGCCCACCATAAGTTCAGATTGAGATCATTTTTCGGCTCAACGCCTAAAATGATCTGGGGAACGAAATGGACGGCTTGGATTATGCATATACATCAAGGTGGGGCCTGCATGAGAGGCCCACCACTTCATTCCCTTCTTTTTTTTTAAGTATACACCCATGCAGTATAGGGCTCGCCTGTCCAGCGTCCAGTGACGCTGTGGATAAACACATGCCTTGTGGTGGGTCCCACATGGACGTGGCCCACCAAATATATACATATAATATATATATCATATTATACATATTATGTTATATTATATATATATATATATATATATATATATATATATATTATATAATATATAACATATATATATATAAAGCATTGGATCCATCCAAACAGTGGATGGTGTGGATCATCACCTGTAATAGAGTGGGCCACACCGTCTGATGTAGATGGACGGGGTAGATGTAACACATATTGGTGGGATCCACACCATTACAAAGAAAGAGAGAAAGAGAGAGATAGAGAGAGACATACGGTGAGATAGAGGAACCCCGCCACTATGGGCCCTCTTGATTAAATCACATACATCCAAATGGGTCCCACTAACAAATGAGCCCTAAAATTTAAAATAATGGCAAATCACCCACCTTATCTTCCTTCTTCTTGGTCCCTTAGACTCCAATGCTCCTTAGTTTCAACTTTGATGGAGGTTGATGGACTTTTGATGGTGGGGATGAGAGATGAGAGGGTGGACCACACTTGGGAGGGAGAGAAGGGTTGGACGTGTGGGGGTTGAGTTGCTTGGAGAGATTTGAGAAAATGAGAGAGAAAATGAGAGGATGGGAGTGATATGAGGTGATGGAGTGATGCGTGTAATTAATGAAGCATGGGTTGGTTTGAAAAGTGAGTAAAAGAGGGATGGGTGAAGAGAGAGAGTTGACTTTGTGGAGAAAGAGGGATGGGTTGTTGTACTTGAGGTATGGTTGCATTTATGATTGATTGATGGGACTAATTGTAGAGATTCTCTCGAAATTCGTAACGTGTGGTGTTTTTTCGGAACAAACGCAGATCGACATCTTTTTACCTGGGTATCGGTTCGGTGCACAAGTCATGACGTTGAAACCGCGGCGACGACGCGGTCGCTATGATACAAGTTTCGGATCGAGCCGACGTCGGTGTGCGGGACCTGGCTTAGGATCGCGCGCAAACATTGGATACGGTGTGAAGGTTGTCGAAATTTGACCGGAAGGACCGCGAAAGCTAACAGAACGGTACGGACTAGGACACGGGTCTTAAATGTGTGCTGAAAAGATGTGAAGAGAAGAACTTGGTACTTAATTGGGAGAAGTGTCATTTCATGGTTCATAAGGGAATTGTCCTTGGACATATTATCTCGTCCAAAGGAATCGAGGTGGATGAGGCAAAAATCGATCTTATTTCTAACCTACCTCCACCCTAGAATATCAGAGATGTGCGATCCTTCTTAGGACACGCATGATTTTATAGATGATTCATAAAGGACTTTAGTCTCCTCTCTCGTCTCTTATGTATTCTTCTCTAAAAGGATGCACCATATGAGTAGACTGAACAATGTTAGGAAGCTTTCACCAAGCTTAAGGGCATGTTAACCACTGCACCCATCATGCAGCCTCCCGATTGGAGCCTTCCTTTCGAGCTTATGTGCGACGCTTCTGATTATGCTCTTGGAGCGGTTCTAGGCCAGAGAAAAGATAAAAGGCCCCACGTCATTCATTACACGAGTAGGACTCTAAATCCTGCCCAAGTGAACTACTCGACTACGGAAAAGGAACTCTTAGCCGTAGTGTTCGCCTTGGACAAATTTAGGTCCTACTTGATCGGATCAAAGATCATTATCTACATAGATCATGCGGCACTTAAGTATCTTCTTTCTAAGAATGATTCTAAGCCCCGCCTGATACGATGGATCCTTCTACTCCAAGAATTTGATTTAAAAATTAAAGATAAAAAGGGAGTAGAGAATTTAGTGGCCGATCATCTGTCTCGCCTTAATACCTCTGATTCCCTTGAGGTGACCCATATCAATGATATGTTCCCTGATGAACAACTGTTCAAAGTCTCCCATTCACCTTGGTTTGCTGATATTGCTAATTATCTTGCCACAGGTGCCATACCGACACAGTGGAATGCGCAAGATAAGAAGAAATTCTTCACCGAGATGCGCAACTTTTTCTGAGATGATCATTATTTATTTAAATATTGTCCAGACCAAATCCTAAGGAGATGTGTACCAGACGTTGAGCATCAGAGCATCATCTCCTTCTGTCACTCACAGGCCTGTGGTGGTCAGTTTTCTGCTAAAAAGACCACGGCCAAGATTCTGCAGTGTGCCTTTTACTGGCCTACTATGTTTAGGGACACTCATGAGTTTTGCAAGGCTTGTGAGCGTTGTCAGAAATTGGAAGCATTGTCCCGTCGAAATATGATGCCTTTGAATCCCATCCTTATCATAGAAGCATTTGACTGCTGGGGCATTGATTTCATGGGACCATTCCCCCAATCATTTGGAAACTTATACATTTTGCTCGCCGTAGATTATATCACTAAATGGGTCGAAGCAATTCCATGCCGAAATAATGACCATCGCACGGTCATTAAATTCTTAAAAGAGAACATCCTTCCGCGGTTCGGGACGCCTCGAGCCATCAGTAGTGATGGGGGATCACACTTTTGTAATAGACCATTTGAGAGCTTCATGAAGAAATACGGTACCTCTCATAAGGTGAGCACCCTATACCATCCACAGACAAGTGGACAAGCTGAGATTTCTAATAGGGAGATCAAACATATCCTGGAGAAAACGGTTAACCCTGATCGTAAGGATTGGTCAATCCGATTGACCGATGCCTTATGGGCATACCGTACTGTGTTTAAAACCCTATTGGAATGTCTCCCTTTAGACTTGTCTATGGGAAAGCTTGTCACTTGCCTGTGGAGTTGGAACATAAAGCATACTGGGCGATCAAAAATCTTAATTTCAATCTGGACAACGCTGGCTCGCTACGCAAACTTCAATCGAATGAACTGGAGGAAATCCGAAATGATGCGTACGATAATTTAAGAATTTACAAGGACAAGATGAAAGCATTCCATGACCAACACATTTTGCAAAAATCATTCACGACTGGTCAGAAGTTCCTTTTGTATAATTCTCGATTACATCTCTTTCTGGGTAAGCTTCGATCTCGTTGGACTGGCCCTTACATTGTTGTTACTGTTTTTCCTCATGGGGCCGTTGAGATAAGAGATCCCGACAATGGCAAGGAGTTTAAAGTCAATGGACATCGATTGAAACCATTTATCGAGAAATTTGATTCAGAGAACATGTCCATGCCCCTGACTGCTCCTGTTTACCAGGATTGATCTCCTAGTCTGATGGAGTTATAAGTAGGTTTATCGCTTTCATAGGACTAGGGTAGTTGTTTTATTTGTCTGGCTGAAGACGGTAAACTTAGCGCTCCTGGGAGGCAACCCAGCTCTTCATTTTATTTCATTTTTATCGTTAATTAATTCAATGTTTGTGGGTAACATTACTGCAAACCCTCACGAGACTACAACTCGTCCACTAGGGGCAACCTAGGGGTTTAAAGGCTTGTTGCATACGCTAAATGCAATCGAGAGCACCTACGAAAGTGGTATAGGTAGGATTTTATTTTTGTTATTTTTATGTTGCCTTCTCTCTCGTGCTGACCGACGCCCATGCTGCGATCTCTTGAAAAGTGTCTCTCGATTCATCATCCAGGTACTATCTTCCCATCACTTCATATTTACTTTTCGTTGTCCCATGTGCATTGCATGCTTATTTCTTTTACATTGAGGACAATGTAGATTCTAGGTTGGGGGTGGGAGATTGGGTTTCCAAATTAGTGTTTTCTTGGTCTTGAGTAGAAATTGTGAAAATTTTTAAATTTTTTTTGGAATTCGAAGTGATTTAGACACCCATCTCGGATTTAGACGTACAAGATACATAATGTTGGTAATATATGACTCTTGGATTCAGTTATCTGTTAAACTTCGCAATTCAGTTCGAACTATTAATCCATGGTTAGAAGTTGTAGACATTGATTGAGTCATGATTTCACAAAACACATCTCGCATGCACATTAAGGGTTCAGCTCGATATTGAAGGATTAACTTGGTAATCACTAAACATGAAAAGAACCAACTTGGAAATTGAATGGAGTGGGCGAACAGTCTTTACCATAGGTTTGCTCCCTATAGGTGAGGATTCGATTCCCCATGGATAATATTTGAGAAAGAGTGGGTGTGAAGTCTTTACCATAGGTTTTCTCCCTATAAGTGAGGATTTGATTCCCCTTCTTGGCGTTACTTTTAATGAAAAAAATGAAAATTAAAAGTATAAAAAGATGATGTGTGAGACAAGTTTTAGTTATCATAAATTCTCTTATTGGTTACCAATGATATCCTTAAATAGAAAAGTTAATTTCAATATTGATAAGTCGAGATTAGACCATACATCCATGGAATTCAATGTTTAGAATTATTCTCATTGATGGACTAATACTTTGAACTTAATTATAAAGTTTACCGTGTGCTTGAGTCTAGGAGAAAATTATGCCCAACGATTCATGGATCTTAGATTCTTCGTCTCTGAATCGTTTTCTTCAAATTATCACTCGGTTTCATATAAATTGTCATATAATTCTCAACTTATTTTTTCGCATACTTTGCTTGGGACTAGCAAAATGCTGGTTGGGGGTTGTGTTGAGGGTCAAATATTACATATCAGACCCCAGTTATTACTGGATTTCATGTACATGATAGTGCTTAACATCATATTTTAATTGTGTTATTATTGCAAGGTGAATCTACGAGCGTGGACGGGAAAGGACGTTAAAAACATGGATTTAACACTATGGCATCACCAAGGCAAAGGACGGACTCCAGGGGACTAAGATCGACGGAATTACACGCTAGGGATCTGCGAAAATCAAGAAACTGAAACTCAAGCGGCCTAAAAGTCGGCCAGAATGCAAGATCACGGGGTTCCCACCGCCCGTTCAGCTCAAAACTTCATTCATGGCCTGAGAACCATAAATTAACCGTACACATCGAATTTCAACTATTTTATCTCTGCGGAAGTGACCCAATGGGCAGATCATACCATAAAACAGAGATTTGGGACCCACCTGATATCTGGATGCGCTCCAATTTTGGTTTCAACGGTATACATGAGGTGAAAAAGTGGATGGATGGATTGGATTTTGCATATACATCAAGGTGAGACCCACTTTATGAAGGTGGAGTGCACAGAAGTCGTGCACTCGCCGTGCACGGAGTGAACCAAGTCGGTCAACAGGCGCTAACCCGACTTTCGTTTTCCAGCGGTGAGAGAGTCGTAAGGGGGGGTTCTGACAACTCCTGGTGGGCCACCATCATCACATCTTTTTGAAGATCCACACCGTTCAGTAAATTCACAAGGTCAAACCGACCGTACCTTGATTCACCTCCAGCTTTTCTCGGATGCTACATGAACATGGAGGTGTAAACGCAGGATTGGATGGTGACAAGCAAAACGGCGTGAGGCTCAACGAAGCTGATCCAAAACCGATCATGACCGACCATTTTTTTCATGGGAAACCAAATGGACGGACTGGATTTCGCTGGCGAAATCAAACATGGGTTCTCCAACCGCAGCGCAGACTCCGCTGTTTGCACGCTATCCGCCAGCGACCGAACAGAGCATCTTGGTGGGCCACCATCATGATCTTTCTGATCGATCCGCACCAATGATCTGCTCCAGAGGATATCCACGACCATGACCACGTAGATCCTTTGGTCCCATGCAAGCAATCGTGAGAGTATATCATTCAAACGGAGGATGGATGGTAGAGTAGAAATCCTGATGGGCCAGACCGAATTCAAGCCGTACCTCGTCATCTCTAAATGTATTTTCGTGTCCAATCCAATGAACGGATTGGATCCTGCGAGAAACACCAGGAAGACGTTGATCTTCTGGAGAAACTACCAGGAAAAGTGGAATTATGAGGCTAAGATTTTTACTACGTAAGGGGTATATACGCACCGACCTTGCTGTGTAAAGACCTCTTCCGCAGCCTATTTCTTTTGGGACTCCACAGCAGCTCCGGGAAGAAGCCTTTCATCTTTAAAAAGGAGGAGACGTGTGGGAGAGAGGGCAGAGGCTTGGACGTGGCTGGACGTGAGGCTGGAGGAAGTGATATCTGTTCTTTTCTTTCCTTCTTGTTCTTTTCTATTTCTTTTTCTGTTTATTTACTTTGTCTAAAGGGTCCAGCCCATTCATGTGTGGCTAAACCCCTTAGCTAGGGCTAAGGGGTGAAGCTTGTAGAGTGATGGGAAGAATTTTATGCCTATAATTCTTATTTAAACTGAATGGATTTGGTATTGGGTTGATTGTAAGGGAATGTTTTCAGTTTTTAATGGTTTGTTGTGACTAAAATTACAACAGGTCTGTGATGGCTTTGAGCATGTTTCTTCATTTTTTCATGTTTATGACGTCAGGAAACTCAGTTGTTCACCATAGTCTCATGGGCATGGTCGGATGACGGTACCCTTCCTAACCCTCATAACATGTTGATTGGTTGGTAATTAGTTTAATTCTGTTGTTTACTTTGTCTCATGGGCATGGTTTGGTGATGGAATCCATTCTAATTCCTATACCTTTCATCTCTTGAAACTTATATTAGGTAAGTTCAGTTAAGTTCCATGATTCTTGAAGCAGGCGTAAAATCTCCCTGATCTCTACAAGTGGATCCTCTGAATCCCTAATTTCCTGTCTCTGATTTCTCTTAAGTTTTAAATTAATCTTTCACCATTATTCATCACTTTATATTGAATTTAGATTTCATCTTAAGCTAGTTCTATTTCTATCTAGTTTCAGAAAACGTACAAGTATCAGTCCCTTGGGATTCGACCTCGGTCTCACCGAGTTTATTACTACATCACAACCCTATACTTGGGGAGTGAACACTTCCTGACATCATAAACATAAAAAGGAAAGAAACATGCTTCATGCTATCGCAGACCTATTGTAATTTTAGGCACAACATACCATTAAAAACTAAAAAAAAAAATATTCCCTTAATTAAACCAAAATCAACATCAGTTCAGTCTAAACAAAAGGGACAAGCAAAAAGTCTCTTATCACGCTACAAGCTTCACCCCTTAGCCCTAGCTAAGAGGTCTAGCCCAGCATGGTCATGCTAAAACCAGGAAAAATATGAAAGGAAAGAAATAAACAAAAACAAAAAGGAAGAAAAGAATTCCTGGAAACCGGCTTCAAAATTCGCCTCTAAGACTGCACTCCACGTCCCAGCTTCCCCTTTTCTCATGTTCTCTCTCTCTTTTTTATAGGCAGGGAGGTCGGTGAGAAGCTGCATGCACAAGAGGCGGTGCGTGGGCTTTCTTTACGCAGCAAGAGCCACATGCGTAGTGAAACCGCAAGCCAGCTTGCATTTGGGCCGAGTGTGAGAGGTTAACCGTTAAGATTTCTAAAAAAAAAAACCTCTTGGACAGGGTTATAGCCTCCCTATGGACATTTTGAACGGTTCGAATCGTGAATCTGGCCACGATTAAGATCATACAGTGAGCCATGGAAGTCGGCAGCGTCCGGACGGTCTTCCTGCATTAAATCTTACACTGGGATGCACGGTGGACCTCTGATCGTTTGTAAAAGAGAAATCCACACCGTTAATTAGATTTATGGTGAAATTTAGGTTGTAAAGGAGTAGTTTTGGTCGATTTTGGTGCGACCCACTGTCTTAAATCTTCCCGTCATTCATCCTGCTTTTGACAGTGGAAATTGCTTGATCGCGTGTATAGGCCAAAAAAAGACAACTAGATGAGGGTTACGCCACCCTCTAGAGTAATTAATGGTTTGGATCGTGCATGTGGGCGATGGGTGGGGCCTACTAGCCAAGACCGGCCAGCCTTATGGAGCCGCTGGCTATTTACGCAGGAAGAAGAGGTTTTGAGTCGGTCAGCGTGCGCTGACCGACTCAATGGGATTCGGTGCACATCCACTGTACATATGCTGCGCGCACACACCATGTAATGTGGATCCCACCTTGATGTATATGAGACATCCTCTCCGACCATTCGTCTTTCCATGTTATTTGAGAGGTTGAATCCCAGTTTGAAGCATATCCAGAGATCAAGTGGGCCCCAAATCAAAGATTTGGTGGCTGATCTGACTATTGGGACAGTTTCACCAGGATCCAATGGATGAAATTTGACATGTATGGTTAATTTATATTCCTTAGGCTATATATGAAGTTTCAAACTGAATGGATGGTGGAAACCCTATGATCTTGCATTCCGGACGACTTTCGAGCTTGTTTAACATGAGTGGCCTGATTTTCTCGAATCTCTGGTGTGTAATTTCTTCGATCTCGGTCCCCTGGGGTCCTTCCCTTGCCTTGGTAACTTTAGAGCATCAAATTCATGCTTTTAGTACCCTTTTTCAGTCCACACTCGTAAATTTACCTTGCAACACAAACATAATTAAAATAAGGCATTAAACAGTATCATGTTCGTAAAAGTAGTTAATAACTGGGGTCTAATATACAATATTTGACCCTCAATAGAAAGCATTCAAGGTTCAAGCATTGGATGATCACCTCGCAAAGCATTCTCTGCTAGACTAGACTACCAGCCAATAAAGACTTTCTTCCCCAACTAAAACATCCTATTACTCGAGGGTGAAAAAGGGCTAGTGGCAGACAAATAGACCTTGTATTTCGATGGTGCATCCAACGCCAAAGGAAGTTGAGTAGGTGTGATCATCTACTTCTAAGATGACATCCCAATTCCTATATTGAGAAAGCTAGCTTTTAGATGCACGAACAACAGAGCTGAGTACGAAGCATGTATAGTGGGCTTAAAAGAATGAATCATCCTGAGAGTAAAGAAGCTAAGGGTCTTTGATGATTCTTAGCTTATCATCAATCAAATGAATGATGACTGGAAAATGAAGGACGAGAAGCTAGCTCCATATCATGTCTATCTCAAAAACCTCGTCGATGAATTCTAAAAGGTCACTTTTACATATACGTTTGCACTAAGAATCAATTCGCATATACTCTGGCTACGCTGGCACCCATACTAGAAATTTCCAAAGGAGCAACTCAATGAGAATTCATAATTGAACTTTAGGAAGAACCGAGCTTCTATCGACAAATTGTAGAAGCTGAAAGGCCACCTGACGTATGTTCATGGTATACTGACATCAAGAAATATTTAGAAGATTAGATGTACCCGAAAAGCACCACTCCAATGGAAAACCGCATAATTCAACGTATGGCCGCATAATTCACAATTAATGGTTGCATCTTATAGAAATGATCATTTAACCATATCCTGCTATAATATGTGGACAAGACAGAAGTTGTGAAAATCATGGCCAAAGTCCATGAAGGAGTTTGTAGCCCCACATGAGCGGGTATATGATTGCTAAGAAGATCCTACGGCTTAGGATACTACTGGTTAACTATGGAAATAGACTGCTGTCAACATGTCAGGACATACTTCAAATGTCAGGAGCACATGAATCAGATCCATACTCCTACTTTTGAATTATACAACCTGACAATACCCTAGCCCTTCTTAATGTAGGGTATCAACATCATCAGAAAAAATAAGCCCTAAAGCATCTAATGGCCACGAGTACATTCTGTTGGCAATTGATTACTTCACCAAATGAATGGATGTAGCATCCTATACCGCCATAACAACACCACATATAATATGATTTTTAAATAACAACATTATTAGCCGCTATGAAGTACCACAAGTCATCATAACTGTAAGACTTGTATCCTAGCCCGTACTATTCCGTAGGCTTCCGTGGTCATCCCGGTCAAATTCCGGCAACCCGCGATCGGTTATCGGCATTTACGCGTGACCGTAAGTCATGTCCCATATATCAGAGTCGGCTCAACTCGAAACTTATACCCTTGTGACTGTGCCGTTGCCACGATTCTGATGCCCCGTATTACGTACCAAAGCGATACCCATGCCAGGAGATGTGAGCCCACATTCGGTTTGAGGAAAAATGCCGCCCGTTGCAAATCCCAAGAAAGCATGACATCAATCCCATCAAACAAGTACACATCACACATTAATGTCAAGTACAACCACCTCTCCCCTAAGTCAACTCTTTCTTACAACAAGTACACACCCTTCACCCATCACCATCCCTCTCCCCATCACCTATCACTCTCTCTCCTTCATCTCTCTCTCTCTCTTTACATCACATCTCTCATTTATCTCTCATTTCCTCCTAAGCTCCATGACAGCAACCCACGTCCAAGCTCCATGGGAGAGAGAGCTAGTGTGGCCCACCTTTCTACCACCCGATCCCACCATCCTAAGCCCATCTTGACCGTTGAAATTGTCCCTTTGGGATTTTATCATGCATTGGCGGAAGAAGGAAGAAGAAATCTCGAGGTGGGTGATCTTTATTTGGATTTGATGAATTGAGGGCCCATTTATGATGGGACACATTTTGATGTATGTGTCTGATCAAGGAGGGGCCCATAGTGGCAGGGTCCCTCCACTACATCTCTCTCTCTATCCTCCCCCTAGAATGAAGTGGGCCCCACCTATTTGTGTTAAACCTACTCCATCCATCAAATGGTGTGGCCCACCGCGTTTCAGGCGAGATCCGCCATCCATTGTTGGGACGGTGGGAGGTCCCACTTGTTGGACTAAATATCATATAATATATCGATATTATATTAATATATATATATATACATGGTGGGCCACGTCCATGTGGGACCCACCATGATGTTTGTGTTATTTCCACACCGTCCAGCGTCTAAGGATGCTGGACGTGGCCCCACAGTAATGTGTGAACTGACCGTGTTGCGTCCATTCAGGCAACAACCAAATAATATATATAGTAAATATAATAATAATAAATATAAATGTTTTGGGTGGGCTACTCATGCAGGTCCCACCTTGATGTATGGTTCCAATCTAAGTTGTCCATCCTATTTCCCAACATATTTTAGGCGTTGAGCCGGAAAATGAAGACAATCCGACTATCGGGCGGGCCATACCATAGAAAACAGTATTATTACCATTGAAAACCCACGTTGATGTTTCTAGCTGCCAAACATACTGCATATTGGACTCGTTTGGTCCGTCATAAGCTTTAGAACCCAACCAGTGGGTTCGATCTTGTAGATGTGGGCCCCACCTATGAAAAAAAACTCCAAGAATTTTAAAAAAAAAACAACAAACATGTCAGTAGCAGGCGCTGTGCTACTGACTGTCTAAGGATGCTAGTAACGTCCTGCTACACGCTAGGAGGTTGGACGTGGGACCCACATCCGTAGACCCCACCGTGATCAACACCTTGCATTTGGTGGCCCTCCTTCTATGTTGTGGGCCACCCCCAAAAACCAGTTGTATACAATACTCAGGTGGCCCACATGGCAGGAATCAGTGGTGATTGAGCGTCTGCCATTGGAACCCTTTTTAGGTGTCCAAGGAGCCTTATACCAGTATGAAATTTGTTTTCCTCTTCATCCAGGGTCTATGTGACCTTAGCAACAATTTGGATGGCAGATAAACATCATGATGGGCCCCACATGGGACCCACTTCTATGAAGTGGATTGGCTGAAGTACCGTGTACAGTAGCTTTGTAACTGTTGTATTAACACCAGCAAGTTCAGTGGGTCTGAACATGAGGTATGTGTTATATGCATTTTGTCCAGCCGTGGACCCCAGTTGCTGTTGTGTGAGATCCAACCATCCATCAGCTGTTATAGCTGTTGTAAGACGTCAGTTCTACGGGCCCTGATCACAAGGTATATGTGTGGTGGGTCCCACACGTGTGGACCCACCTAGCATATATATTTCATCCTGATCATCTGTTAAATGACGTCCAGGGCTGGACGTTTACATGAATGGTAATATATATATGTGTGTGTGTGTGTGTGTGTGTGTGTGTGTGTGTGTGTGGTGTATATATTATATATAAACATTAAATCTAGTGGTTCACACCATGTGGTCCCACCTGATGTATATGTATTATATATATAATATTATATCTGGCGGGCCACACCATGTGGCCCCACCTAATGTATATGTTTCACCAATCCCATCCACCGCCCAGACCCTTGGACGGTGGGATTCCCGTGATGTATGTGTTATACATACATGTTGTCCAGCATGTGGAGCTCACGTGTGATGTATCTGTTTTATCCTAGCCGTCTATCATTTGGATGATGGGACATCACCGTGAGATATTTGTTTAAGCCATACTGTCTAGAATATTTGGATGGTGCTAGACCATGTTTGGACAGTGCTAGACCATGTTTGGGCGGTGCTATGGACCACAGCATGTTGTATGTATTCCACCCACACTGTCCACCTATTTTGACGGTGTTGTGCTGCCATACCGTGATGTGTTTGTTCCATCCCCACCATCCAGATAGTGCTGGACGGTGCTGGACAATGTTTAGATGGTGCTAATCTACCTGGAGACTGTTTGGACAGTGTTGATCATCATTAGTGGGCCATATGCCCCATAGAATGATGTGTACAGTGATACACATGATGCACCTGCAACTATTGAGATGATTTCAGATGTAATCCAAGCTCTCACTTGTGAGGCCCACTTTTATATACTTGTGGCCCATCTGTGAGGGCCACCTTGATATATTTGTAGCCCACCTATGAGGCCCATTAGTGCGGCCCATATGATGTATGTGAGGCCCATGTGTTGCGGCCCATTGCGATGTACGTTGAGGCCCATGGTTATGGCCATTATGATATGTTGAGGCCCATGGTTATGGCTGTTATGATATGTTGAGCCCATGGTTATGGCTGTTATGATATGTTTGAGGCTCATGGTTATGGCTGTTATGATATGTTTGAGGCCCATGGTTGTGGCCCATTATGATGTGTTTGTGGCCCATTTGGTAAGGCCCACTGAGATGTATTTTCGGCCCATGGGTCGAGGCCCATTGTGACGTATTTTCGGCCTGTATGTCGTGGCCCATTGTGATGTTTCCGACCCATTTATTGAGGCCCGACTTGATGTGTATAAGGCCCATTAGTGCGGCCCATTGATGCGGCCCACTTGTTATATATGAGGCCCATTGGTGCAGCCTAAAGATGCGACCCACCGTGATGTGTATATTAGGCCCAATGGTGCAGCCTAATGTATCGACCCACCG
Source organism: Magnolia sinica (assembly GCF_029962835.1). Classification (NCBI taxonomy): domain Eukaryota; kingdom Viridiplantae; phylum Streptophyta; class Magnoliopsida; order Magnoliales; family Magnoliaceae; genus Magnolia; species Magnolia sinica. The sequence goes on along the minus strand of NC_080589.1, from coordinate 58,614,336 downwards.
TGATGTTAGGCCCACATGCTGCATATGTAAGGCCCACCTATGATGACTATTTGAGGCCCACTTGTTGGATATTTGGGCCCACCTTATGTTTGACTCTATGTGGACCACTCCTTGGGAGCAATGTTGGTTAAATGTCCACATTGTTGGGCAGTGATGGTTAGATGTCCACATTGTGACCTTTCCTTAGGCCTTGTCAGGCCCATTCTCATCATTCTCTTAGTGGGTTAACCCAAATAAGTGGGCCCCATTTACCATGGATGGATGGCTCCATGCTACCGGATTTGATGTAACCACGGTCGAGGGCTAATCTTTATATTATGGTTGATCAGATGTTCATCTACGGACCCCGTCTTGTCTATGTGACCGGCTGTCGGTGTTGATTATCGATGCTGATTGTTGGTGCCAATTATCGATGTAGATTATCAGTGTCGATTTGTCGAGGCCGATTGTATTGGCTGGTTCCGATTGTCGAGGCCGATTCTGAGTATCAAATTCGATTACCAAGGCCGATTGTTGAGACCTATATGATGTATATGCGACCCGTAGTTGAGGCTCATTGTGATGTATTCGTTGCCTATGGGCAAGGCCCACTGTGATATGTATTAAGCCTTTGATGCATGACCCATTTGATGTATTCGAGACCCATGTGCAAGGCTCACATGTCATGTATTTGAGGCCCTTGAGCAGGGCCCACCTGTTATGTATATGTGGCCCTTGAGTAAGGCCCATTGTGTTGTATATTAGACTCTTGTGTGAGGCCGTTGACCCATTATATATTTGACTCTAGTGGGCCATTCTTTGGGGACAATATTGGTTAAATGTCCACATTGTCGAGGCCGATCGTTGATACCGATTATGAGTATGTGACAGCATAGCATCATGATACATGCTTATACGCATCATCTGCATGTTTGTTATGAGACGTGATTGACCATTGCATATGTCATTGGACAGGATGATATGAGACTCCCTGATAGGTGGAGGTTATCTCACATGAGCGCACGGCATGCGCAAGATTGATGCATGACTGGATTGTATGACTTACACATCTTGCATTATGATTACTTTACGCCCTAGCAACATCAGGGCCGTAGCCTCCATAGGCATATTGTGGATGGCCAGGCAGGACACCGGAGATTTGTTCTAGCATCGGGCTGCCATAGATGGCCCTGGGTGAAAATCTCTAAACCTTCTTGGTACAAGAGGATGCCTCAACGTCGAGACCGAGTGGATACATAAGCGCTCGAGTACCGAATACCAGGAGGCCGCATCTCCCACTGTGTCGTGGTTGGTTGGGAGGGGGTGTGGCCTTACCCGCCTAAGAGTAAGGGGCATTGCTAGGCTGAGTTTGAACAGCTCGTGAATAGGTCCGCTATCGTCGTGCCAGATAAGTATTGGCAGACTATTGGCTAGGCAGATAGTGAGGTTTCTTACGCTCACTTGGATTGTGCGGCTAGGAGAGCGGCAGTGCCATTTGGAGTGTACTAAACCCCGGTGATGATCCCAAAGAGGAACTGTACTGATATATGAACTTATTGAGCAGGAGTTGCATACTCATTCATTCACTATTCACTCAGGCTGGTGGTGCGCAACTATTTGTTGTGTGTACCTTCGCAATGACCAGGATTTCAGTTGGGGAGCGCGACTAACCTGAGATCAGGAGTTTACCACATCGAGTCTGACTATCTAAATTTAGGTATGGGACTGGTTTGGATAGAAGTCCTTTGTGATGGACCCCATAGCCTGCGATACTACGTATTATCATCCCAACTTTACACTTCAGCATGGTCATCCCATTCGCACTGCATATTACATTACATCCGCAGCACATGGCATTTTGGGTTACTATGTTTCTACATTTATATGGTCTAAATACGGCTGACGCTATTCGTGAACTCATCAGGAATTGCATATTGCATCGCATCCTCAGCATCTGATATTTCACTCTTTATGACTCTTCATTTGCATAGTTGTTCTATATTGCGTATTCTGATATTGATTGACTCATGAACTTATCCATATTTCCGCTTATTCTGTTATTGTACAATTTATGATCTTGTCAGTATTTCTGTTTACTTTGATAATTCCTGCTCTTGTCAGTATTTTTGCTTACTCTGATAATTCATGATTTTGTCAGTATTTTAGCTTATTTCGATTTTGTACAGTTTATGGATTACCAGTATTTTCAGTATTGTATGATGATGGCATTGTATTGAATACTTGACACTAACCTTGTGCACACACTTACACCACCCTCTAAGCTTTCTATAAGCTTATGCAAGATAGATGCGTGCAGGTGATGTTAGCTTGCAGCAGTGTTGAGCTTGGAGCGTGCAGCGGTTTTCTAGAGCTTGATTTTCGATTTATGTACTTCCCTTTCAGCATTGTACTCAAATGATGATATTAGTGGATATATGATGGTGATGTTGCCTCTGTGAATTGGGTAATCTTATGGTTATGCTTATTACGAGTTAAATGTACAAAAAAAAAAAAATAATCCTCCTTGTAGGATCCCAGGATCGGAATCTGACGTATATATGCTAGGAGCCGAGAATGGGGTACTAGGAGGCTGTCGGCACCGGATTCGGCGATCGGGGTTCCCGTGAATCCGATTTCCGGGTTTGGGGCATGACAATAACAAATGATGGGACACCCTTCCTAAATTAAAAGGTTGACAAATTTCTTAAACAATTCAAAATCAAGTGGCACCGATCAAGCCCTTATTGACTGTAGATGAATGGAGGGGTTGAAGCTGCCAACAAAATGCTTATTCGCATCCTCAAAAATATGGTAAAATATACCATGACTAGTCATAATATCTTGCATATGGACTCTGGGCTTATCAAATGTCCATACGCACTATGATGAGTGCCACCCCATATGAGCTCACATACGGAATGAAGGCTTTTTTACCAGTCGTGGTAGATATTCCCTCACTATGTGTACAGTTAGAAAGTGAAGCTGAAGAGGCAGAATGGCTATAAGCCCACTACGATCAGTTACATCTTACAGATGAAAAGTGTATACGAGCTCTATGCCATTCTCAGACTTACCAGAAGAGGATTGCATGAGTGTACAACAAGCAGGTATACACAAGAACGTTCAAAGTAGAAGACATGGTAATGGAGAAAATCGTACCTCCTCACTTTCTTGATCCATTGGGCAAATTCAAGCCCACTTGGGAATGCCCGCTCATCATTCAAGAAGTATTTTTTGGAGGTGCACTCTGCCTCACTAATATCGAGGGTGAAGATCTTCCTGAGCCAATCAACGCCGACCATGTCAAAACTCACCATGACTAGTGGGGTGGATGCAAATACCACCCAAGGTTGAGCACCATCCATCTCTATCAACCTCCCCCACTTTTAAAAGGCCCTAACCTTAACCAGAACATTTCGAAGCCTTCCGCTACCTTAATGGCTTCCATTGGCCGACAATGATGGAATACCCGACCATCGAAAAGAAAAGAAAAAGAGCGAAAAAAGAAAAATGCATCGAAAAGCAAAATGGGCAAGGTGGGCGCTTTGAGTAAAAACTGTGGATGCACAATGAATATGGTAAAAACTTTAAAGGGCGTCTGGGAAAAAGACAAAGCAGCCAAGGGACAGGTAAGAGCAAATACTTGGGATGTGGTAAAATCCTATAATGGTGTCATTGGAAAAAATTACAGGAAAAATTGAATGCAGTGAAAACCCGAAAGGGCATTACGAGTAAAAAGGATAAGAAAAAAAATGCAGGGTGTTCCTCAACCTCAAGAGCTAGATACGTATCTCGAAGGCAAGGCATGAAAACTATGACGTTCAAGAACTTTCAGCTCAGCTCAGATTTAGAAATTAACTTCTAGTCTGTACTTATAAACGTTATGAAAAAAAATCCTCAGGAATCAAATCAAATCTTATAGAGGACGGACGTTGGAACGGTCAAGTGTATGATCCCTACAATCCATAACATCAAAATCCAAACCACAAATCATATAGACAAGATTGAAACAAACAACTTTTAATAAAAAGTCATATTCACCTTTTCCGAAAACAAATGGTACACATGCATGTATATAAACAAATACAAAAAAACACCAAAATCCAGAAACAAAACAAAACAAAACAAAACAATATTCATCCTTGTAGGTTGCATCACTCAAGCCATGTGAGTTTATTTAGAACACCCAATCCGATAACAACCTCAACCAACTGGCTAGGTAAGTCTCCTCCCTCTAATTCATTAACCGTTTCATTAAAAGCGGTCTTTTTTCTCTACAAGTACAGAAGTACCCTTGATAATGAAGAGAAGATCACTGTGTTGACTAATAACAAGCCCGAAGTTAGGCGCCGAGCAATGATCTCGTCTAATTAAAACTAATCTTGATCGCATCCACCAAATTACGAGACAATGGGCTAGATTAATTTTCAATAAAATAAATTTTTAAAAAATTTACAATAAAAACCGACTCTGATTGCAACCATTGCAATTCTCAATGGATTTGAAAGCGAGTTAGACCTATCTGAAAATCCAAAAAACAGAGGCCAAATGAAAAAGCTGCCTAACGACATCCACACATGAGATGGAGCAAATTTCTTTAAAATAAATGGCCCAAAAAAGTCATACAAATTTATTTTACGATAAAAACCTCATGGAACCATGTTCTACATGTGGGGATCATTTAAAAAAAATCTAAAAAATAAAAAAAATTCAAAAATACCAACTTGCATGGCATCTGAGGCACTAGGTGGTCCTTCATACTTCTTGGTGGGTGTCAACGCAATACTAATAATTAATTTTACTTTTCTCCACTTTGTCAGTTTTCTCCGAGATCATATGTGGAATATGGGGCGGCTAGCCTGAACTTCTAGTGTCAGCCCAATCGTCTTGGGATACATAATGATTACTTTTGGATTAGTGCAATTGCACCTCTAGCTGTAAAAAAAGTCTATTATGACAAAAGTGACGAAATCAAGAACTCGAATGGTAAAAGAATAACTCGGATGGATCTAGTTCGGGGCACTTGTAAGCCTAACACATTGTAATGTGGAAGATTTGTAAAGCCGTAGAATGCGCAGACATTTGCTCATTACAAACGACATGTCTTATAAGCGATTATAATGGATTGTGCAGCTTCAAAAGCTACATTTTTAGATCAAAGTGCGTTATCCTCGTAAGGCTGCAGAAAGCGCAAGGTCTCTAACCACCCACAATCCAGACTCGCAGACTTTCTTGATGCACGCATGCCAATCACGACATAAAAGGGTTGTAATTTAGTGCCTTATAAAGTAGTAGAACACGCGCACGGATAAATTGCAACGTTTTTCCCAACCGTTATGAGACATGTTGATTAATCTTTAACCAAGCGAGCCTCTTGACGATGACACTCTGGTGACAAATAGACCATATCATAGCTACATCTAATCTAGGGATGGGGTGTTCACTCACTTTGGCATTTGGTTACCTGAAATCTCTGCCAAAGGGGGGGCACCTATATACACCCCACCTGGATATCGTATCCACAGATGCAGTCTTACATGCACTGCATCTAGGTGATGGTGGCACGTTGACAATTGTAGACACCTCACTTGGATGCTATGGTTTGTAAATCGATGTGATCCTACATGCTACAACACCCCTCCTAAAACTTATTGACTTTGGCTAATCCCCAACCAAGGCACATGTACGGTGAAAAATATGCCCCAAAGATATCCCCTGGATTGGATCAACCAAGGTTAGGGCATATAAGCAACATGCCAAGGGAGGGAGCATGACCTCTGGTGTGTCCGCAAAACAACGAATTAAAAAACTACTTTACCCCGATGTGGTGGTTGGAAAATCACATCGATGGATGCGAATTTTGGCCCACCTCATCCTGCCCATTTACTCTCACCTTCGTCACGTCGTGCCTTGGCTGTAACAATGGTTAATCAGGGCAACACATCTCTGCCCAAACTGGGCCACGTGTCAATTAAAGAAAATTTGAGCTTGTATCCTCCTTCGAGCCTGCCACTTGCTCGACAGGCCACAGTTTGGCTCAGTCCGAGCCACGCTGTTAAGAGCACGTGTGCCCTTCACTTGCTCATTTAAAGGCAGCTTTCTGCTAATGAAAGCATGTTGACGAGATGATACAGAGAGAGGAAAATGTTGAAAAAAAAAGTGGAGAAGCATAGGGAAGTCTAAAGAGTGCTAGGGCGGTAGAAGAGTGATGCGAGGCAGAACGTCAGTTGATTCTTTGGATCCAAGCTCTGCCGTGACACATGCTCTCTCCTTTGTTTATTTCCCATATACTCGACGCTCATGGAACCCCTTGCCACCTCTGGAAGCGCCTCTTTCCCAAGCCATCATGACAGCCAAAGTCAAAGCCGAAGTAACCACTAATGTCAATGAGTAGGGTCGGAATCTGGGACATTAGGCCATCCCTTTGATAAATAAAAATTGGTGTCTAATTTTCCCTTTTCCCTCTCACATTTTGAATCAAATTATATTCCACTCCGCAAATTTCCTATATACTTATCACGTCTACACCCACTCACACTTTTATTTTGCTTTCATTTTTTTTCTATTTTTCACCCATGTCTTAAAAAGCCTGTGAAGTATGACTTGATTTACACAGCATTGGAAGTTTCCTCGAATCCCCTTAAAAACCGTACAGCCTCGTTAAGTAGAGACCGTGCATTGCACGAGTGGAAAAGGGTGCCTAACTCATTCATTTTTCGTAACCAAGGCCCTTATCCAGAATATACGGTCGTAGACTAACTGCAGGAGTTACTTTGAGTTAGAGAATCTTGCAATTCCTAGATTGTTAAGTGATTATATGGTTTCTAGCCGGTTGCATATTTCAAGCTTCATTTGACTAGCAGCGACTCAAAGTCAAACATATTTTTACTTTTGAGTCAACTCTGCGTTCAATCAAATTAAAACCAAAACCGATATATAAAAGAAGCTAAGAAAATACAAGCATTATTCAACCTTCGGCTATTCTAGTGCACTTCCTCACATTCCCATTAGGATGAATCAACAACAGTAAAATATTATCTCAGATCTTCTATTATGGCAGCAAGAATGTTTCAACAATGGGCATTCAATCTCCACCGTTTCCATCGTGTGGCCCACTTGTGTTTTGGATCTGCCTCATTTTTAGGCAGATGTTCTAGTCGTGTGGCCCATTTGTGTTTTAGATCTCTCATTTATAGGCTCATGTCCCTGACGAGAGCTACCAAAGCGGACGGATGTAATAACTTTCTCACAAACATCACGGTGTCACCCACCCAGGCTTTGGAATGGCTCACTGATCTTTGTCCTGGACTAAAAGTTGGGACGCCATCTGAAACTGTATGGGAAGCTGAAAATGTATGGGAAGCGGACAACTTCTGGTAATCTCGTCCAATTTGGTAGTGTTCAGCGGGCTAGCAGCTCTAAGGCAATCCAAACGGTTGATTCTACCTGGAACGATCTTGGAAGCTCATTGGGACCAGTCTGCGTCATCATCGGACGGGGTTTGGCTAGTGACGCTGCCACCAGTCTGCATCATCATCGGTGCTATGTGGACCCCATCATGATGTATGTGTTTTATCCAGGCCGTCCATCTATTTTGAAATATGATTTTAGAGCTTGATCCAAAAAATTAGATAGATCTAAATCTCAGGTGGACCACACCATTGGAAAACAGTTGTGATTGAATGTCCACCGTTAAAAACCTCCTGAGACCCACTATAATGGTTATTTGACATGTAACATGTTGATTATGTCATTTTCACCACCTATGGTACTCGAACCCTCAACCAGGAGCCGGACTAAGAGTAAGGACCCATGTCATACAGACTTTGATAAAGGGAAACTAGATCCAAAACTTTTGTGCCCCGAGAAGTTTTTAATGCTGGGCGTTCAATCAATACTGTGCAGTCCACTTGAGATTTGGATCAACTTTATTTCTGTGCTCATACCGTAAAATGATCCGAAAGAATGGGTAGACGGCATGGATGAAACACACATCCACGGAGCACCGACCACTGGGCATGGGCTCGCGGCAGCGTCAGTAGCCGATCCGTTTCCGTAATCATACATATTTCATACGTAATCACGTGGCCGTGGACAGAAAGTCTCCCATGTCACTTTATGCATATTTACTAAATGTCTATTTTTCAGATGTAGTCATTGCTTAAATCGAGGCCATTCATCTGCTTGACCGATGGATGGCTTTTCGGTTAGAAAGATTCCCGCCGACAACTTTTTTTTAAATTTTTTTCCCGCCGACAGCTTGCGTCTGCGTGACAAGACTTTGACTTTTGTTCTTACTAAATCGATGAGAGATGGACCGGATGGTTCTGGGAAATTTCCTTACACGAACAAGTCACCGACGTTGGTACCATTAGGCAAAACTCCGCCGACACCACCATGATATATGTATTTTATCCCTGCATTCCATTCACTAGGTAAGCCAAAAATAAGGTAGGTCCAAAGAAGTGAACCACACCACAGGAGGCATGGTAGGTAATAATGTGTCGGAAATATTTAGTTGAATTAAATAGACTATTAAAATCGAGAACTAGAAAAGAAAAATAAAATTATGAGAAAAAAGAACTTATGAATTGAGTCGAGGCGTGACTGAGTCACTTGGCTTGAAATCGAATTTGCTTCCCTTGGACAGTGTCCCAAGTGCAACAAGTTTCCAGAGCAATCGACCTCCAGGATACAACGACTATGACCCAGTCTCAGCAGTGCACTCACTGTACACGGGCTCGAATCACTTGCAGTTTAATCTGAAAATGCTGAGTTGACTCAACGATGAACTCGGTAAAATTCTTAAAACCGTATCAGAGAGAAATTTATAAGAGAGATAATAATTTCGTATATTTTAAAACTGGAATCGGTCGTCTTTATATAAACTCTGAAGTAGTGTATAAACACCCTTTACAAAAGGTTAGGTCTGTTGGGTTTAAACCCAACAGGCATGACCAACCGGAAGGGATGCATCTCTCTGGTTTAAAAAGAAAAGGCGCAAGTGCGAGTACACTCTCGCAAACAAAGTCCCGTGAGTACCCATACATACATACCCACGCGAGTACACCCACACCGCACCTACGCCCACGCCCAGCCCAGCTGGTCCCATCGCGTCGCGTCGCGCACGCGCACATTCACACGCACACGCACACGGACTCGGACTCGGCTCGGCTCGGCACCGCACGGCTAGGCTCAGTGAGCGCGCGCGCGTGTGTGGTCAATGGCATAAATTAAAGCTATTGGCATAACCCCCTCACAGGACCAAATTCACATGCCCCCTGAAAGGGGCTCAAGCCCTAGGCAAAAAGACTATCTTATATACAAGATAGTTTACTTTATCAAATCCGATGTGGCACAAAACCCACAACACAAAAGTAGCAAAACTTTTCAAATGTGGAGGGAAATCACCGAAAATTAAAAAATTCAAAATTTTAATATTATTTTAAAACAAAATATAACAATCCCCTACATGTTTTAAAATAAAACTCTTTCAAATTAAAGCGTAATAGTTGTGCAATAGTGTCAGCGTTACCATAGACTTGAACCGACATTAGAGTGAGCAAGACAGGTCTATAGGAATTAGGTGATACCATAGTCTTAAACCTGAATCCTTTTAATGTAGATCGCAAGTACATGTCACTCACACAACTCTTCATCTGCAAGTGATTTTGCGGTTCGGTGCGTTTTGGCCATACACCATTACCCGGATTTCATGAGTGCTCTAGAGAATTCGCCTACATTCTCATAGGAAGCGGCTTTCACCTCCACACCCATATAGGTGAATTTCATCAAGTGTATGCAATAACTGTATACACCACCAAATATATGGCTATGGATTCATTAAGAGTTCTAACAACTCATCCTTCTGCGTTGCTGCTCGCACTATACACCATAAAAGGGGCTCATACAACTCAGTGCAATCATCTACCTCGTGTCTTATTGTTTACTCATTGAACCTATCTCATGGGATCTCCACTTGTATAGGTTGGGTTGCCGACACTAGCAGCTTATATATTAGACTCAGCCTCATTCCCTTCGATGTATCATTGACTAACCTTTTAGATAGTCCTTTGATCACAGGATCTGCTAGATTCTTTTCTGACCTCACAAAGTCAATAGATATGACTCCATCACACAACATGTGTTTCACTATGTTGTGCATGAGTCTAATATGCATACTCTTTCCATTATATATTTTACTTTTTACTTTTGCTATAGCTGCTTGACCGTCACAATGAATAGACACGACTGATACAGGCTTTGGCCACAATGGTATATCAGTTAAGAGATTTCTAAGCCACTCGGCTTCTGATCTAGCCTTTTCTAAGGCAATAAACTCGAATTCCAGAGTCGACCGAGCGATACATGTCTGTTTGGTAGACTTTCAAGAGACTGCTCCTCCACCCAAAGTGAAGACATATCCACTAGTGGATTTTGTCTCATCTGAATCACTAATCCAATTAGCATCACTGTATTCTTTTAATACAGTAGGAAAACCATTATAATTTAAACTATAGGCCATACTGCCTTTTAGGTATCTCAAAATCCTAGATAAAGCATTCCAATGCTCTTTTCTAGGGTTATGTGTATATCTACTTAGCCTTCCTACTGTAAAAGTTATGTCTGGTCTAGTGCAGTTTATTAGAAACATGAGGCTACTAATTATTCTGGAATACTCCAATTGAGACACACTATTTTCTGTATTCTTCATGAGAGACACTATATTCATAAGGAGTACTGACAGGTAAACAGTTAAAATGGTTAAACTTTCTCAATATCTTCTCAATGTAATGAGATTGTGATAATATAATAATACCATTTTTCCTGGTTACTTCAATACCCAACATTACACTAGCCTCTCCTAAGTCTTTCATGTCAAACTTAGATGACAAGAATTTCTTAGTTGCATTAACTAATTTAATATTAGTTTCAAAAATAAGCATGTCATCAACATAAAGGCATATAATAACATAATCATTTCTAAAAATTTTACTATATACACATTTATCTACATCATTTATATGATAACCATTTGATTTTAAAACACCATCAAATGTTTCATGCCATTGTTTAAGAGCCTGTTTTAAACCATATAGTGATTTAATTAGTTTACATACTTTATTTTCTTTACTTGATATCTTATAACCCTCAGGTTGTTCTATATATATTTCTTCTTCTAAGTCTCCATTTAAGAAAGCCGTCTTAACGTCCATCTGGTGTACCATTAGTTTATATATGGAAACTATTGCTATTAAGAACCTGATAGTAGTAATTCTAGTTATAGATGAATATGTATCAAAGTAATCTATTCCTTTCTTTTATTTAAATCCTTTCGCTACCAACCTAGCCTTAAACTTATCAATAGTTTCATCTGGTTTTAGTTTCTTTCTAAACACCTATTTACAGCCTATTGGTTTGTTTTCAGGTGGTAGGTGTACAAGTTTCCAAGTGTTATTAGATATAATAGATTCTAATTCATCATTTATTACTTTCTTCTAAAAGGTTGCATCTGGAGAGTTAATTGCTTTTCTATACGTTGTAGGATCATTTTCTACTAAGAAGGTGAAAAAACCATCTCATAGGTTAGTTTCTCTTCTAACCCTAATACTTCTTCTTGGTTGTATTTCTTCTACTACTTTTTCGTATGCGTTTTTACTAGTAGACGCAATATCTGATTCATTGACTTCCTCTATTCCTATAGATTTAGATTTCATAGGGAATACATTCTCAAAGAACTCTACATCCCTAGCTTCTATAATTGTATTAGGATCTGGAATATTATCCTTAGATTTTAAAACTAGAAACCTGTAGGCCGCACTGTTTTGTGCGTAACCTATAAATACATAGTTGGTCGTTTTAGAACCCAATTTTCTTTTCTTAGCTTCAGGTAATCCTACTTTAGTAAGACACCCTCACACTTTAATATATTTGTAACTAGGAACATGATTCTTCCAAAGTTCATATGGTATTTGTTCAGAAGATTTAGAAGGAATCCTATTTAGCATATAACAAGCAGATAGAATTGCTTCTCCTCATATATTTGAGGGTAAGCCTGAACCGTTTAACATAGCATTCATCATCTCTTTTAGAGTTCTATTCTTACGTTCTGCTATTCCATTCTGTTCTGGTGTATAAGGAGCCGTAGTTTCGTGAACTATTTCATTCTTTTCACATAATTCTCTAAATTGAGAAGATTCATATTCACCTCTTCTATCTGTTCTAAGTCTTTTAATTTTTATATTTAACTGATTTTCAACTTCAATTTTATATTTAAAAAAAAATATCTAAAGCTTCATCTTTATTTCTTAATAGATAGACTCTAGTGAACCTAGAGTAATCATCTACAAAAGTTATGTAATATCTTTTTCCACCTCTAAACATATGATTTCTAAAATCACCTAAGTCACTGTGTATTAACTCTAATAGAACAGATGATCTTTCTATTCGTTTAAAGGGTTTTCTAATGAATTTTGATTCTACACATGTTTCACATTTATCGAATCCTTCATTAGATATATTAGGTAATAAACCTAATTTTTTCATTTTCTTTAAAGATACTACATTCACATGACCTAATTTACTATGCCATAGATAAAAAGGTTCAACGATATAAATAGAACTGGATGTCTTCTTATTATTATCATTGGATACATTTACAATAAATAAACCATCGCTACAGTATCTCTTACCAACAAAAGTTTCATTCTTAGTCATTACAAGCTTATCTGAATCAAATACTAACTTGACACCAGCCTTATTGAGGAGCGAACCAGAGACCACGTTTCGTCTAATGTCGGGCACATGTACGACATTATTCAACATCAGCGTCTTTCCAAAAGTGAGTTTTAGAAGTACTTTCCCTTTCCCTACAACTGGAGATGTTCTAGCATTACCCATGAACACCTGTTCATCATCTCCTGATACTTGGTAGGAGGTAAACATGCTACGATCCTTGCACACGTGCCTAGTTGCACCAGTGTCTAGTACCCATTCCAAGTTATTTACAAGGAAGACTTCTGATACCACAGTTACTATCATGTCAGACTCATTGGCTATTTCTGTAAGATTAGCCTTCAGCTTATCTTTGTTTTTCTTAAGCTTGCAGGTTTTAACATAATGCCCAGGCTTTCCATAGTTATAGCAGTTTCCCTTTTTCTTAAATTGATTATTTCAATTCTTCTTTTGATCCTGCATTCATTTGCATAATATCCAGGTTTGCCATAGTTATGACAGTTGTCTTTTTTCTTATTATCTGTCCGACTTGGTTCCACAAGATTTACCTTTGAATCTATCTCATTTCTATTTTCTTTTTGGTCCCTGATTCTATTAGCCTCCTCTATTCGTATGTGTACGATAGTGGTTTCTAAAGAAACACCGTTTTTTTTAATGTTTTATTCTATTCTTATATTCTTTCTAGGAGGGCGGTAACTTTTCTATTAGTGCTCCTGACAGAAACACTTCATCCAACTTAATTCCTTCTGTCGATAGTTCGTAAACTATACTTTGAAAATTGTAAATCTGATTTGTGACAGGTTTATCATCTATCATTTCATAATGAAGAAAATTAGCAATTGCATGTTTCTTAGCGCCTGCATCTTCTAATATGTATTTCTTTTCTAAAGCGGTCCATATGACTTTAGCAGACACGTAATAAGCATATACGTTATATAGTTCGTTGGATAAAGAGTTTAGAATATAATTTTTACAATTATTTTCATCTGTTACTTCATTTTGATTTGCTAGATCTATAGTAAATGATTCAGATAAAATGTATGAAACTTTAAGGGTGGCCAGTGCAAATATCAGTTTCTGTTTCCACCGTTTAAAGCATTGTCCAGCGAACGGTTCGATTTTGGCTAATTCAGCAGAAGTATTTACTATTACTGTAGCAATAGTCTATGTAATTCAACAATTTCGATTTCAAGATTGTTGGAAATATTTGGTTGAATTAAATAGACTATTAAAATCGAGAACCAAAGAAGGAAAATAAAATTCTGAGAAAAAAGAACTTATGAATTGAGTCGAGGCGTGACTGAGTCACTCAGCTTGAAATGGAATTTGCTCCCCTTGGACAGCGTCCCAAGTGCAACAGGTTTCCAGAGCAATCGACCTCCAGGATACAACGACTATGACCCGATCCTAGCAGTGCACTCACTATACACAGGCTCAAACCACTTGCAATTTAATTCGAAAGTGCTGAGTTGACTCAGCGATAAACTTAGTAAAATTCTTAAAACCATATCAGAAAGAGTTTTATAAGAGAGATAATAATTCCGTATATTTTAAAACTGGAATTAATAGTCTTTATATAGACTCTGAAGTGGTGTATAAACACCCTTTACAAAAAGGTTAGGTCCATTGGGTTTAAACCCAACAGGTGTGACTAACCGGAAGGGATGCATATCTCTGATTTAAAACAAAAAGGTGCAAGTGCGAGTAGACTCTCGCAAATAAAGTCCCGCGAGTACCCATACACACACACCCACGCGAGTACACCCACATCGCACCGGCACCCAGCCCAGCCTGTCCCGTCCCGTTGCGCACACGCACATGGACACGGCTCAGCTCGGCATGACTCGGCTCGGTGTGCGCGCGCGTGTGTGGTCAATGGTATAGATTAGAGCTATTAGCATAGCCCCTCCACAGGACCAAATTCACATGCCCCCTGAAAGGGGGTCAAGCCTTAGGCAAAAAGACTATCTTATATAAAAAATAGTTTTCTTTGTCAAATCTGATGTGGGACAAAACCCACAACACAAAAGTACCAAAACTTTTCAAATGTGGAGGGAAATTACCGAAAATTTGAAATTTGAAATTTTTAATATTATTTTAAAACAAAATATAACATAATGCTCACCTAATTAGAGGTGGGCATCGAGCCGAGCCGAGTCGAGCTGGGCTAAGCTTGGCTTGGCTTGTCCATTGTATACTCGAGTTCGAGCTCGAGCTCGAGCTCAACATTGAAGCTTGGCTTGTTTGCCAAAGCTATCGAGTCGAGTTCGAGTCGAGCTAGTGGTTCGAGTCGAGTCGAGTTTACCTCGAGTCGAGCTCGAGCTTGTTCATATCATTCATCATAGGTTAAGTTATTAAAATTTTGGCTAAAAAATATATATTAAATGCCATATTACTAAGACATAAATGATAAACCTCTAGATACTATCAATATCATACCACAAAAACATAATTTGTCCTCAACAATCAACATCAACATCAATTCAAAATAGTTAAAATATATTAAAAATTATAAATCCGTTCATGAAAATTTTTAAAGCTTTCATTCCTTCAAGTATTCTGGCCCACGCTTTCAATTTCATTGTCCTCTTCATACTCTTCAGCATCGAAAGTGCTACCGCCCCAAACTGGATGCAACCAATCTTGCGTACATATCAGTGCTTCAACTGTATTCGAGGCGAGTGAGCTTCGATACTTGCTAACTACCCTGCTGCCAGTGCTAAAAGCTGATTCTGATGCCACGGTCGAAATTGGAATTGATAAAATGTCTCGTGCCATCAAAGAAAGTCTAGGGTATTCATGAGCTCGAGACTTCCACCATTGCAAAACATCGAAATCATTATCTTTTATCCTTATGACCGGTTCTTTTAAATACTTGTCCACTTCGGATTCAGTTTTCTGCATCTCCGTTTCTTCTTCGTCTAAAAAAGACATAAAGTCATGAAGTTGCTCGCTCGTAGTAGAAGAACTATTCGCAATTTGAGAAGTACCTATTGCACTTAATGGATCGGCCGAATTATCAACATATGATGCGAACAGCTCTTCAATTGCAGCATTAATAATGGCGGTCTCTACTGAAACTCTTTCAGAACTGAAATAAAGTGATCTGAAAACAAATCTAACCATTGCTATCTTGTATCGTGGATCCAAGACAACTGCAATAGCCATTAACAAGTGGCATTCAGCCCAATACTTATCAAATTTCATCTGCATTCCTAGAGCCATCACTTTTAAAAATTCTGGACCATTAGCAGCACATTTTTTAAGCGCGTTCATAATGAAAATAATTTCAGGAAGAAATAGATTTGCCGTGGGATACTTATTTCCTGAAAAAATCTTCGTGCAATCGTAAAAAACTTTGAGAAACCGATGAACATCTTCAGCTTTCTTCCAATCTTCATCACTTGGCACATATGCGTACATTTTATCACGCGCCGCAAGTTCAGGGAATGCAACTTTAAATTGTATAGCCGTATCCAACATTTCATAAGTGAAATTCCAGCGAGTGCAGACATCTAACTTCAACTGCTGTTTAGATTTCAAATCCAAACGTTGGATTATGTCATTCCACGTACTCATTCTTGAAGGTGACCCCCTTATATATTTAACGTTATCTCGTATGTTTACAATCATTGAATCAATTGCTTTAAGCCCTTCTTGCACAATCAAGTTGAGTATGTGAGCACAACATCTAACTTGAAATATTTTACCTTCGAATAATAAATTTCCAGCAGCCTTGAACTGAGTACGTAAGAAAGAAATCAACGTATCGTTAGACGAGGCATTATCTAAAGTAATTGAAGAAATTTTCTTTTCAATGCCCCACTCAACAAGACAGTTGTAAATGCAATCAGACAGTACCACACTGGTATGAGGAGGAGGAACATGGCGGAAGTTTAAAATCCTCTTTTGTAGTTTCCAATCCACATCCACGAAGTGTGCGGTTAATGACATATATCCTTTTCTCTGATTTGAGGCCGTCCACATATCAGATGTCAAGCTTATTCTGGATACAGATTCAAGGAGAGCTTTCAAGTTAGCTTTCTCAACGGCATACATCTTCATGCACTCTCTTTTCACAGTAGATCGAGAGGCCTTCTCACATCTGGGATTTAGAAATTTACAAAATCCCATGAAAACCTTACTTTCCACCATGCTGAATGGCTTCTCATTGACTATCACTAACCTCGCAAACCACTCATTTAATTTATTCGGGTCATACTTATACGTTGACAGTGCAGCTTTAGAGTTATCATCTTCAGAAATATTAAATGAAAGCAGTTGTTGCAATCCACCCTTCGATATTCTTGGTCTCTTCACACATTTATCTAGATGCCTCTGATAGTGAGTTGTAGAAGAACCAGAATGCTTGCTGTAAAGAGTCTTACAAAACTTGCATCTAATCTTGACAGAACCATCTGGTTGCGTGATCTCATCAAAAGATTCCCATATTGCCGATCTTTTTTTCCCTTTTACAGAACCTGAAGCTGTTTCAACTTTATTATCTAATTTTTCTTCATCCACAGAAAAAGGAGAATTGATTGACGCACCAGGGCCAGGAGTGCTTGAGTTTTCTTCAGTAGTCATCTAAAACTCAAAAGTTAACAAGTATAAATATATAATACAAACAATATCGGCAGCACCTCCCTATATTCTCCGAATATTTGTAAAATTCGATACTAATTAGTTGCCACAGTCACATGTAATTCATCAAGTGGACTTTAAAAGATATTTGTGATCATCATAATTTTATATTGTATTGTATGGAAAAAAATAATTTGTATAATATTTTTTCTATTAATTTAATATTTTAGTAATGTAAAAATATTATTATTATGATTTTACCACTTATATTCAAATATAAAAATGGTTAGTCAAGTTACGTTAAAATAAATAAATAAATCAAAGAGAGATTGTAATTTGTAATTATTATATTTTTATGATATCTTACAGCCAGTAATTCTAATTAAGTCAATTACTACCAACATAGCTACCTTCCTGTGTACTTTTTGTACAATTGTTTAAATATTGATGACTTATTAACCATGTAAGTGGCATGCATGTCTGTTAATCCCGACCATCCAAAATAGCTCACTTAGGATACGGCCTTACCTATAAGGTTTGGACCATAGATGATCATCTTTTTAACCGTCCATTTGGTGGCCATACTTAGATAATCAGGACCATTTGATCAATGTGACTATTGGGGGCCGTGATTTGGGCATTGTATATCAATATAAGTGTGCGTCATGGATGAAAGAGAAATCATCACCTGTACAATTGGTTTTTCCTCTTAGTATCCACCCTCATTTTGTTACAAACCAAAAATCATATTTGTTCAAAATTCCTGGCCTTTTATTCTAAAACACTTGTTATGATATCAGCCCAAAAATGAGTTCGATCCAAATCTCAAGTGGACCGCACAGTGTTGATTGAACGCCCACCATTAAAAACCCTATGGGAGCCACAAAAGTTTTGGATCAAGCTGATAAATATTTTTTCCCTTCTTCCAAGTCTTTATTACCTAATCAACGGATTAAATGTCAAATAACCATTACAGTTGGCTCTAGGAGATTTTTAATGGTGTAGTTCAATCACTACTGTTTTCCCACGGTGTGGTCCACCTGAGATTTATATCTACCTCAATTTTGTGGTCAAGCCCTAAATTTATATTTCAAAATGGATGGACGGCATAGATAAAACACATACATCATGGTGGGCCCCAAGTAGCACCAACCACTGGGCACACAAAATCCTTTCCTCCAGCGTAGATTCCAAGGAGGAGCTTCACAGCCATGCCTGAGATGACGTTTCAACAAATCTCTTTTTGACTTATTTTGAAACGGATGGGCTACTCGTGGTCGGTGCTCTGTGGGCCCCATCATGAGGTATGTGTTTCATCCATTCCGTCCATCTATTTTTCTAGATCAATTTATGGTAATACACAAAAAATGAGATACATCCCGGTCTCAAGTGGACCACATTACAGGAAACAGTGTTGAATGAACTTCGACCATTAAAAACCTTTTCAGGGCCATAAAAGTAGTGGATTAAGTTGATCTTTGTTTTTTCCCTTCATCTGGGTCTTTATGACCTAATCAACAGATGGGATGTCAAATAAACAGTACAGTGGGCCTTAGGAGGATTTAAATGATGGATATCCAATCAATGTTGTTTTCCTGTGGTGTGGTCCACTTGAAATTTATATCCCCTAATTTCTAGGATGAAAACCTAAAATGATATGTAAAAATGGACAAACAGAATGGATGAAACATATACATCATGGTGGGGCCCATAGAGCACCCACCACCACCTCAGGGGCTCGTGTCAGGGGGAGTAGCCAATCCGTATCTCGTTCTCTGAAAAAAAAAAAAAAAACCTGCGTCCCTATCCTGCATCCCTATTCTCCGGGAAGTAGCCAATCCATTCCATCCTTTTCACCTCCAACCTCCTACATCCTACCATTGTTCTTATACCCACGCTACGCTAGGCAGATACATGAGAGATCTAATCCATCCACTCATCAGGCGGGCCATCACAGAACCCGATTTGAGATCCAAGCCACTCATCAGGTGGACCCCATTCTCCAACAGAATCAAGAAAGAAGAAAAAAAGAAGAAGAAAAAGAACTTACCTTAATGATGTTGGTCGGGTGGGCGTGCGGCGAGCAGGGGGCTGGGTGGGGACCGTGGGGTAGAGATGAGAAAGAGAAGAAAATTAGAATAGGGAGAAAGGGAAAGGGAGGCAGTTGCAGGTGGGGTGGGGACGTGAGGTAGGGTTTTTAATTTTTACAATTATATATATATAAACCTATTTCTAACGAGCCGAGTCGAGCACGAGTTCGAGTTTCGAGTCGAGTTCGAGTTCGAGTCGAGTCGAGTTAAAACGGGTCATGGTCGAACTCGGCTCGTACTCACCTCGAGCTGCAGTATTTCAGCTTGACTCGGCTCAACTCAACCATTCAAGCCGAGTCAATCCGAGCTGACTCGAGCCGAGTCGAGCGAGTTATTAAAACAAAATATAACATAATGCTCACCGTTGAAACCCTCCTACAACCCACTAATATATTTATTTGTCTTCCACTGTGTTCGTAGGATCATATCAACTTTGAGGTAAGTAAAATACAAATATCAGCTTAATCCAAAACTTATGTGATTCAATCCCAACAGTCTCCTGCAAAGTGGTTCACTTGAGCATTAGATCTACTCATTTTTAGTTCATGCCCTAATTTTATTTGGCAAAATGAATAGATGGCTTGGATAAAACACACAACATGGTGAGGCGCATAGAGTTTTGGCTCGTCTAGACGGAACGTACCATCAGTGATGTGTTCTACACTACAAATCCGAGTCCAATCAAGGGAAGTGGATTGCGTCCCAACTGTAAGCAGACTGCGTAATGAACAACTCAGTACCTTTAGCGTACTGAGTAAATTATGTGGGGTCTACTGTTAGTTATTTATTTAATCCACTCCGTTCGTACATGTCAACAAATAATTTTAGATCTTGAGCTCAAAACGGAAGTATATACAAATCTCAAGTGGACCACATCACAGGAAATAGTGTGATTGAACCTCTACCATTGAGAAATTATTTTTGACTACAGAAGTTTTGGATCAAGATGATGTTTGTGTTTTCTCTTCGTCCATGTCTTTGAGATCTTATGAACTGGTTGGATGACAAATAAACATTATTGTGGGCCTTAGGAAGGTTTTAATGGTGGAAATCATTATTCCACACTGTTTACTGTGGAATGGTACACTTGAGCTTTGGATTTACTTCAATTTTGGGGTCAACCCCTAAAATTAGCAGGAAAAATGGATGGACGGTGTGGATAAACCACATACATTCACAGTGGCCCAACTGAGTTTACTCAGTACGATAAAAGCATACCGAGTAACTCAGTAGGCAATCCGATTTCGTCCCAACTGTGGTCGTACTTGCCCACCGTGATCTATCTGTTTATCCATGCGGTCCATCCATTTTCTTATATCATTTTAAAGTATGACCCAAAAAAAGAAGCAGATCTAACGCTCAAGTGAACCAACTCTTGCATTTAATGCATCTTGATTTAATGCAATCCAATAATCTATTTGGTGTGGTTTACGTGGGCGTTGGATCTCTTGATTTCTTAACTGGTATCTTAAATGATCAGAGAATATGAATGGACGTCGTGGATAAACAGATAAATCACACTGGACCCCACATGAGCTCAGGTTCGACGGAAGCAGATTGCCTAAAGTAACACAGCACGCTGAGCGTACTGAGTAAACTCTGTGGGGCCCACCGTAATTCATTCATTTTATCCCCTCCGTCCATCCATTTTAAAAGATACTTTTAACGTTTTATTAAAAAAAAAAAACCGAAGCATATGCAAACCTCAGGTAAACCACACCAGCGGAAACAGTGTGAATTGAAAGTTTATTATTGAAAAGTTATCGGGCTACAAAAGTTTTATATCAAGGTGTGTGTGTGTATATATATATATATATATATATATATATATATCCACTTCACCCTTGAATGTCTGTTTGGCCTTATTAACCGGTTGAATGATAAAGAAATATCAATGTGGGCCTTAAAAAGGTTTCAACGGTGGAAATCAATATTTATTTCCACTGTTTCCTGAGGTATGGTCTGATTGAGATTTGGATATGCTTCAATTTTAGGATCAACCCCTTAAAAAACGGATGAACTGTGTGGATAAACCAAATACGCTCACGGTGGGCCCAACAGAGTTTACTCAGTACAGTAAGAACATATTGAGTAGCTCAGTACGCAGTCCGATTTCTGGTCGGAACTGGGGTTCGGACACAATCCGCTTCCCTATGAACAGGTTGGACGGCACGTAACATGTGATGAACCACAACGATGCTTTAGTACCAACTCTTAAGCCATGGATTGCTCCTTGGGATGAGTGGGTTGAGCGTTTGATGATTTCCCCTCACTTCAAGGGCTTATACTATACCATGATAAAAGGCTGGAGAAAATGACCGATTAGAGAGACTATTCTATTTACATTTCGTATTATTAAAGAAATTTTCTATATAGCTGCATATAGAGAAATTTCCTACTGTATGACCCATTTATTGCCCATGAACCTTTTAAAGCCCACTTATTTTTAGCTTCCAATAATAAGCCCCGGCTGTACAGATGTACATTTACTGGACCAAAATGCCCCTGCCTTTTCAAAAATGTGGTTCCCTATAGCTATGGATTACACCCGTAGCCATAACTCGAGCTGGGCAAAACAAATCCGATCCGATCTGGTGGATTTGACCCGATCTTAACCGAACCGATGACCTGGATCGAGGGCAGATCGAGTTAGGTATATCAGATCCAAATAATTTTCGGATCGAGATCAGATCATGATCAATCTGGACCGATCCGATCTGAATGGACCCGATCTGATTAGATCCGACCCAATCTGGAGCCTTAGGAAGATTTTAATGAAGGATATCCAATCATTATTGTTTTCCTGTAGTGTGGTCCACCTGAGATTTTTATCCCTCTAATATTTTGTATCAAGCCTTAAAATGATCTGTAAAAATGAATGAACGACATCGATGAAATACATACATCATGGCGTGGCCCACAAATCACCGAACATAGGGAGTAGCCAACCGTCAGCGTCAGTACCACACACCAGCTACTGTTGTAGCCTAGGAAATAGGGAAATAGGATTGCATACTAAGTTACTCATTACGCTTCTATCATATAGAGTAAACTTAGTTGGGCCTACCATGAATGTGTTGGGTTATCCACGTTGTCCATCTGTTTTTCGAGATCATTTTAGTGGTTGAGTCTAAAATAGAAGTATTCCCAAAGCTTAAGTGGACCACACTATAAAAAACATTGTGAATAATGACTTCCACCATTGAAACCTTGCTAGGGCCCACAGTGATTTTTAATTGTCATCCAACCTGTTCATGAGATTACGCAAACATGGATGAAGGTAAAAAACAAATATCAGCTTGATCCAAAACTTCTGTGGGCCCCAAGAAATTTTCAATGGTAGAATTTCAATTCACACTATTTCCTATGGTGAAGTCCACTTGAGATTTGGATATATCTCATTTTTGGGATGAAAACATAAAATTATCTGTTAAAATGGATAGACAAAATAGATAAAATATGCAAATTATGGTGGACCCCACAGAGTTTACTCAGTACACCTAGCGTACTGAGTTACATAGTACGCAATCCGCTTTCATAGCTACTCTAGCTGGCTAGGTAGTAGGTACGTGGCGTGCGAAGACGAAATTGACGCTCCTCGAGCTCCGAGTTGTACGAACAGTTTAAAGGAAATCAAAGTTATATGGGCCCCACAGTGATGTATTTATTATATCTACACCGTTCATATATATATTTTTAGAGATCATTGTAGAGCATTATCCAAAAAATGAATAATATCCAAAGATCATCTGGACCACACCACAAATAGCAGCAGCGAATGATTTTCACCGTTAAACATTTCGTGTGGTCCACTTAATAGTTAGATCTGTCTTATTTTTCGTCTCAAGCCTTATGACGAGCTCGCCAAATGGATGGATGGTTTGGATATAACACATACCCCATTATCAGACCCACAGAACTTGCTAACGTCGTTATGGGCTTACAACAAGTTACTTGCGTGGAAAGCAATCACTACAATTTTGTGCAGTGCACGTTAACACAAGTCCGGTAAAAGCATGGATACAGTATAGAGAGTTCTTTCAAAGCCATGTGGGGCCCACCTTGATGTATATGTTTTATCTAAGCCGTTCATCCATTTTGACATATCATTTTAGGCATCCATTTTGACATATCATTTTAGGCCTTGAGCACAAAAAGACGGTATATTAAAAGCTGTAGTGGACCACACCAGATGAAACAGTTGGATTAAATTCATACGATTCGAATCCTACCGAACCTAATCTGACTTGGTTACCGAGTCAGACTCGGTTCGGGTCAGGCCAACCATGTATCGAATTGGTCCGAGTTAGGTGACCTGGACTCGGTCCCGGATCAGATCGAGTTTGGATTAGGCCATTGAGACTTTGGATCGGGTCGAGTTGGACCCAATCTGATCCGATTTGGAACGATGCCCAGCTTTAGCCATAACCATATTGTTGTGGCAGTCTATGCACTTTTTTTTTTTTTTTTTTACATGGAGAACTTTATTCTACCTAGAATTTTCTCTAATATATATTTATATAAATATGTATATATAAGCATATTAAAAAAATTCTCTTTTTTTTTTTTTCATTTCCTTTTTTTATTCATTTAACAAGAATATCTTGTAAACCAAAATTAGTTACTTGACGTACCATATGATTTTGGGGTAGGAGAAGCTACTTTAGCCAGCCAACCTGGTTATTTTCCAAGATTCCATCAGATCGATGGTTGAAAATCCATTTCATTCACTTCGCGGTAAATTTCAATCAGTTCGCGGTGAATTTCATTAACTTTGGGGTCAATTTCATTCATTTCGCGGTCAATTTCAATCACTTCATGGTCAATTCCCTTCATTTCACGGTCAATTCCATACATTTCACGATCAATTCCGGCAATTCCCCTTCATTTCACGGTTAATTCAATTCATTTCACAGTCAATTCCCTTCACTTCACGGTCAATTCAATTTGATCAATTCCCTTCATTTCACGGTCAATTCCATGCATTTCATGGTCAATTCCGACGATTCCCCTTCACTTCACAGTCAATCCAATTCATTTCACAGTCAATTCCCTTCACTTCACGGTCAATTCAATGCATTTCACGGTTAATTCGCTTCATTTCAAGGTCATTTCCATGCATTTCATGGTTAATTACGGTGATTCCCCTTCACTTCACGGTCAATTCAATTCATTTTACAGTCAATTCCCTTCACTTCACGGTCAATTCAATTCATTTCACGGTTAATTCCCTTCATTTCACGGTCAATTCCGGTGATTCCCCTTCACTTCACGGTCAATTCAATTCATTTCACGGTCAATTCCCTTCACTTCACGGTCAATTCCATGCATTTCACAATAAATTCCCTTCACTTCACGGTCAATTCCATGCATTTCATGGTCAATTCTGTGAAACTTCCGTGAAATGAATTGAATTGACCATGAAGTGAAGGGAATTGACCGTGAAATGAATTAAATTGACCGTGAAGTGAAGGGGAATCGCCGGAATTGACCGTGAAATGCATGGAATTGACTGTGAAGTGAAGGGAATTGACCGTGAAATGCATGGAATTGACCATGAAGTGAAGAGGAATCGTCGGAATTGACCATGAAATGCACGGAATTGACCGTGAAGTGAAGGGAATTGACCGTGTTGAAATTGACCGTAAAATCTCCATAGAATCTCCATCCTACTATCACATTACATCTTCCATGTTTCATTCTACTCAAGGCTACCTGCATTCGTTTTCAGAGAGGACGTGAATGCATTGATAAATGTGAAATATTATAGGCTTTTCTCCGAAGAACATGTTTCACATCAACGCACTCTTATTCTTTTTCTTGAACACGGATTTCACTGATACGGTGGCTGTGGGAGGTAAGGACGTTTAAATTCTTAAGAAATTACTTAGAAGTTTATGGTCAATTTCGTGCATTGCTAAGTCAATTTTACGTGGTTATCTAATAAACTTCAAGAAGTTCGCGGTCAATTTAATGAAGTTTCGTGGTCAATTTCACTTAGTTCCAGGTCAATTTACTGAATTGATTGGTCAACTTCATTAACTTCATGGTCAATCCCATGCATTTCACGGTCAATTCCCTTCACTTCACGGTCGATTTCATGCATTTCATGGTCAATTCCCTTCACTTCACGGTCAATTCCATGCATTTCATGGTCAATCCTGGCGATTCCCCTTTACTTCACGGTCAATTCCATGCATTTCAGGGTCAATTCCCCTCACTTCACGGTCATTTCCATGCATTTCACAGTCAATTCCCTTCACTTCACAGTCAATTCCATGCATTTCACGATCATTCTCGGCGATTCCCCTTCACTTCACGGCCAATTCCATGCATTTCACGGCCAAATCCCTTCACTTGACGGTCATTTTCATGCATCTCACGGTCAATTTCCTTCACTTCAAGGTCATTTCCATGCATTTCATGGTCAATTTCGGCGATTCCCCTTCACTTCATGGTCAATTCCCTTCACTTCACGGTCATTTAACCGTGAAATGCATGGAATTGACTACGAAGTGAAGGGAGTTGACCGTGAAATGAATGGAAACGACCGTGAAGTGAAGGGAATTGATTGTGAAGTGAAGGGGAATCGCCGGGATTGGCCGTGAAATGAAGGGAAATGACTGTGAAGTGAAGGGAATTGACCGTGAAATGTATGAAATTGAAGAATTGACCATGAAGTGAAGGGAATTGACCGTAAAGTGAAGGGAATTGTTCGTGAAATGAATAAAAATGGCCATGAAGTGAAGGGAATTGACCATGAAATGCATGGAATTGATCGTGAAGTGAAGGGAATTCACCAGAATTGACTGTGAAATGCATGGAATTGACCATGAAGTGAAGGAAATTGACCACGAAATGCATGGAATTCACCGCAAAGCGCTGGAATCGACTGTGAAATGCATGGAATTGACCATGAAGTGAAGGGAATTGACCGTGAAATGCATGGAATTGACGATGAAGTGAAGGGAATTAACCGTGAAATGCATGAAATTAACTGTGAAGTGAAGGGAATTTGTCGAAATTGACCGTGAAATGCATGAAATTGACTATGAAGTGAAGGGAGTTGACAGTAAAATGCATGAAATTGACCATGAAGTGAGTGAAATTGACCACGAAGTTAATGAAATTCACTGCGAACTGATTGAAATTGACCACGAAGTGAATGAAATGAATGAAATTGACCGCGAACTGATTGAAATTGACCGCGAAGTGAATGAAATGGATTTTCGACCATCGACCTGATGGAATCTCGGAAAATAACTAGGTTGGTTAGCTAAAGTAGCTTCAAATCATTTGTGGTATATCAAGTAACTCATTCTTATTTTGAGAGAGATGTTTATTAAATGTATAAAGAAACAAATGAATAAAAAGTGATTTTTTTTTTATATGCTTATATATACATATGTATAAAATTATGTATTAGAGAAAAATGTAGGAGGGAAAAGCTTCTCCTTGTCACATAATAAAATAAAATAAAAAATAAAAATAAATGCACAGGATGCCGTGGCACTACCACCGGTATGGTGGTACTGCTGCAGCAAGTTGCCTTTTTTTCCTCCCAGTGCAATCCCCACTGTTTTTGTGGGTCCCATCATAAGGTATGTGTTGTATCCAAACTGCCTATCTATTTGGCGAGCTCGTAATAAGGCTTGAGACGAAAATGAGATAGATCTAACTATTAAGTGGACCACATTGTAAAAAGCAGTGGTGGATTAAACGTATACCGTTGAAACCCTTTTAGGGGTTACAGAAGTTTCGGATCATTATGAAGTTTGTTTTTCCTCTTCATCCAGGTCTTTGTGACCTTACGAACAGATTGGATAGAAAATAAATGTTATGGTGGGCCTTACAAAATTTTTAACTGTGGAAATCAATTTTAATGCGCTCTTTGTGGTGTGGTCCGGTTGATCTTTGGATATGATTTTTTTTTTTTTTGATAATGCTCTGAAATGATCTGGAAATATGGATGAACGTTGTGCATATAAGAAATATATAACTGTGAGGCCATGTAACTTTGATCTCTTTTGAACCGTTCGTGAAACTCGGAGTTCGAGGAGCGTCAGCGCTCGTCTTCGAGCAGCCGATCAGCTTGCGGCAGGAAAAGCAAGGGCATTTTTGACCCGAGAAAAACTGTCCATACAGCTGGGGCTTATTCCTGGGATGTAAAAATAAGTGGGCTTAAAAGGTTAGTGAGCCATGAATGAGTGGTACAGTAGGAAATTTCTCCTGCATATATGACAATCATTGAAATTTTCCTGAAGCCCGCCATGACTTTTATACACCATCCAAACCGTTCATAGGGTCATTTCCACTGGAATAAACCAAAACCACGTAAGGTAGCCTGTATTTTGGCTCATGAGTGTTTCAACCGTGGGTATTCATTACCCTTGTTTGATGTCATGTGTCCCACTTGAGCTATGGATCTAACTCATATCAATTTGGGCTCACGCCTTAAAAAGTTATGGAAAAAAATAGATGGGATGAATTTGTCACAAGCTTAGTAGTGGGTTCCATAAGTTTTCAAGGAGAGATTAATTCAATGGTAGGTGTTTAATAACTACATATGTCGTGTGGCCCACTTTTGTTGTGGATCTCCCTAATTTTTTAGTCCTCGACCTAAAATGATCCGAAAAAAACCAGTGGATAGATTGGATTTGCCACAAAATATTAATGGTGTGTCCGACAGGTTTTTTAAGGGAGAGATTCAGCATTGGGTGATGTTTACAATCGTGTGGGCCATATAAGTTTTGGATCTACCCTAATTTTGGGGCTACCATAAAATGATACTTAGAAACTGATGAATGGGATGGATTTGTCACAAACATTACAGCGACCCCATGAGTTTTTCAAGGTAGAAAGAGAGATTCCACTGTGCATTACCCAGCAATTACGCATTGCGTTGGCAACTAGATGATCTTGTAGTTTTACTGTCCATCTGATAGCTGTAGATTGGATCGATAGAATCGATCGATCTGTGCCTCACAATTTGGATGGTCTGGAAAGCCGTACATGAGTTCTTACCGTAGGTGTCTAGCCACTAATACGAAGATTTGCCAAGCCACGTGTGCGTGCAAGCAAATGTGTCGATAAGACACATGTTTGTGAGATTAGAGCTGTCCAAAGAGATGGAGACAATGCTCACCACACTGCATGGTAAATTGATCAACATGATTGATGGTCAATTGACCATGATCGCCCGAGAATATGGCAAAATCCAGTCAATAGTTTATTGGCAATGGGTGATCTTGGTGAAATCATTTGAAATAAAGATTATGGTAAACTGGAATTTTATTACAGCCGATGACTTGGCTTATAACCTCTTGAACTATTTGCATGATTTGTTTACGATCTATCAGTTGTGGTTCAATCATGGGCGGCAGATCAGGACCTATCTGGTTCTCTCTCATGAAACAATGGATTTATGAAAAAATGCTGGAAAGGTTGTCCTTCCGGCATACCCTTGTTCCAAACTTCATGAACAAAATTCCTCAGAAGTAAAAATGAAGCCTTTGAGTTCTTTATTAAGTATAAGATAGAAGTTGAAAACCGGTTGAATAAGAAAATCAAGAGAATTCTAATAGATAGGAGAGGAGAATATGAATCCTTGCATTTTAAAAAATTCTGTGAAAATAATGAAATTATATATGAAACCACTACCCCTTATACACCTGAACAAAATGGTATAGTAGAATGAAAAAAATTAAACTTCAAAAGAAATTATGAATACAATGTTGAAAAGTTCTGGTACACCCTTAAACATATGGGGAGAAGTCATTCATTCCGTTTACCATATCCCGAATAGAATATCTTATAAAGTTATAGGTAAGACACCATGTGAACTATAGAAGAAACATCCTACTAGTTAAAAATATTTTAAAGTGTGTAGATACTTAGTAAAAGTAGAGTGACCGGAAACTAAGAAAAAGAAACTAGGTTTGAAAACAACAAAATGTATGTTTATAAGATACGTAGAAAATAGTGCAGTGTATAGATTCTTAGTTTTGAAATTTATGAATAATATCCTATACCTTAACATTATCATTGAAGCGAGAGATGCAAAATTATTTGATAATATTTTTCCAACGAACGTTGCATTCAAAGAAATTGAAAATAATGATGCTTTAAGTATTAATTGCATCAATTAGTAAGAATGTAAAAAGTATAAATGTAGAAAAAATAGAATCAATGAGGAGCGTAATGGTTAGGAAAGAAACTAACCTATGAGATAGATTTTATACTTTTCTCATTGAGGATGATCATTTAACATATACAGAAGCTATCAATTCACCCGATGCATCCTTCTAAAAAGCTATATATAAACGATGAATATAAGACAATACGATATAAATGAATTTTTAGAAAAAAAAAAAATTAAAACTTGGTGGTATCATCGATAAGTTTAAAGTTAGATTAGTGGCTAAGGATTTCAGATAGAGGGAAATGACAGACTACTTTGATACATATTTTCCTGTATGTAGGATCTATTCTATTAGGGTCCTTATAGTATAGCCTCTATATACAAATTTCTTGTACATCAAATGGATGTCAAGAAAACTTTTTTGAATATGAATTTAGAAGAGAAATATGATGAATCAACTTAAGGGTTACAAAATTGAAGGTAAAAAAAAAGTATATAGATTATTTAAATTTATTTAAATCTCTATATGATTTAAAACAAGCTCCTAAACAGTGGTATGGGAAATTCAATAATGCTTTAAAATTTAATGCGTATGTAATAAATGACAAAGATAGATACATATATAGCAAATTCATAGGTAATGGAGTTATTATTTATTTATATGTAAATGACATTCTCATTTTTAAAACTACTCTTAAGTTGATTAATGTTGAGTGTCAAATATTACATATTTTTCCCTGTTTATATTTTGGTTTTTTGAACATGATAATGCTTAATGGGTATATTTTATATATGTTTGTGTCGTGAGGTGAATATGAGAGCTTGGATTGAAAAGAATGTTAAAAACATGAATTTGATGCTCAAGAATCACCAAGGCAAGGGATGAATCTTAGGAGACCAAGATTGAAGATTTCAAGACTCCAAGATTCAAGGAAATCAAGTAGAGAAGGAAGAAAGTCGAAAGTGCAAAGTGCAAATGTAACGTCTCGGAAAAATCCATACAAAGGCCTGAATACCACCTCAGGCAAAAATCCCTAAGGACTGTATTCTATAGAAATTGGATGAAAATTTAGTCAAGTACTAAACTAAATAATCGATGGATTTATCTTGAACCACTATCTATACAAATGGCAAGACCCAAAACTATCAAAAGCAATGACTCAACACTACTTAATAACCTAAGAGATCTTAAAAGTCAGTTGCTTTCAGGAGCACATTGAAACTCTGAATCGAATTTGGACCGCACGTCGAAAGTTCGATGACCGCGAAACTATAGGGTTATGACCATCTTATTGGACTTGACAACCATCATGGGAACTGAGCCCAAATAGTATCCAGAAACGCACAACTTGAGCCCTGAACAAAGTGTGTGAGAAACACAAATATCTTTAGAAAAAGTAATGAAACTTAAGTAAATTGAGCCATTCGCTTACGGGTGAAATTAAAGATTTCAGATCGTCAGATTCTGACCGAACTTCACCCATGATCGGGGAAATTTTCTTAAACATATCCATATACTTGTGGCCCCGATCGAGTAAGAACAACCGTTGATCTGATACTGGTTCTTCACGGTCGATCCACTAATTCGATCGTACCAAAATCATAATCTGGCTTAGATCTATGGTCATGAAACTTGTTATATGATGTAGGTGAGAAATGGACCTTCATAAGGGCCCTGTTTGTCAAAAACAGGCTCCCTTTGGCTATAACCTAATTATACCATGGCCCTGGGGCTGTTGACATCACTTCTGGGCCTATATATAGCCTTTAAACCACCCTCTCTCTCTCTCATACGAATTTCTCCAAACCCCAGGAGAGAGAAGAGAGAAAATGAGAGAAAAGGGGAAGAAAGGAAGAAGGATTCTTGGAGTTTACTACAGTGATTCCTTCCTGCTACTCCATGCACTGAATCGCCTTTACATCTACCTAGCCGATTTATTTCAACCACAATTTAGGTAAGAAATCCTAACCCTAATCTTGATTTAGGGATCCAAATAGATTAATCGACAAAATAGCTAACCTATTTCATTGTTTAGGTACCCGTTGTTCGGTATTTGGGAATGTAAGGTTCGAACCACGTCCGAATCGAGTATTCCGACGAAAGGTGCGGACTATAAACGTTTAGGTTATAGTTTTTAAGGCTTTCAATGTCGGCAATGATTTATGTCTGACTTGATTGCTGCCATATGATCTTAGTTACGATGTTATCGATCAACGGTTAGCTAGTTCGTAACACGACCGTCGTCGTAGGCGCCATAACGATAGGTCTGGAACCTATAGCTACGGAATTAGGTCAATGGCTACGGATTAAATCCGTAGCAATTATGTCTGTAGCAAAAACTTAAACAGCTACGGATATTATTTGTAGCTGAAAGTCCGTAGCAATAGGCTAAAAATTAAAAGGCTACACCTGTCTGATTATTGGCTACAGATTTAATCCGTAGCTATATGTTAAATAGCTACAGATATAATTCATAGCAATTATATCTGTAGCAAAAACTTCAAACAGCTACGGATATTATTTGTAGCCGAAAGTCCGTAGTAATATGCGAAAATTAAAAAGGCTACACCTGTCTGACTAGTGGCTACGGTCAATATCCGTAGCTATTTTCTACATTGAAAAATTAAATCATTTGTTCATTCAATTATCACCTGCACTACCTGTTCATTCAATTACCACCTGTACAATCATTCATTCATTCAATTACAATCATTCATTCATTCAATTACAATTACAATCCTTCATTCAATTAATTACAATTACAATTAATTACAGTTACAATTACAATAATTCTGAAAATACAAATCTTTGGCTTCATTAGAGAAATGTGCTTGACTTCATCCTGAAATTTCAACAGCTTCGTATATTCCATCATCCTACAAACAGTTATATCATTCATAAATTAGAATGCCCATTGGAGAAAAGAAAGACAGTGAAAGAAGTGCATCACGTATAACCACTTTTTCTTTTCTTAATGAATTAAAAAAATAAAACTCAAAGAGGAATGAAATTGACACAAAAGAAATGGTCTCACCATATGATCATACGTTTAGGTTTGGTTTAGGTTTAGGTTATAGGTTTAGGTTAAGGTTAGGCTATAGGTTATAATTAAGTTTAGGTTATAGGTTAAGGTTTAGGTTATAGGTTTTGGTTTAGGTGTAGGTTAAGGTTTATGTTATAGGTTATAGCTTTTGGGAACTTGATTACAGGTTAAGGTTTAGGTTTAGGAAATCGGGTTCGGGTTCGAGATCGGGTTTAGGTTTGGGTTTTCAAGTTTAAGTTTAGGTTTAGGTTAGGGAGTTGAGATTAGAATTAGGTGTAGGTTTGGGTTTAAGGATTTGAGAATACATTTAGGTTTTAAGTTAAGGTTTAAGTTAAAGGTTTTAGGAAAGGTTATAAGTTTAGGTTAGGTTTATGTTTAGGTTTAGGTTTAGGTTAGAGGTTTTAGCTTTAGGGAATTGAGAATGGGTTATGGTTTAGGGAAAGGTTAGGTTTAGGTAATAGGTTTTGGGATTTGGGAATAATTTTAGGTTGTAAGTATAGGTTTAGGTTAGGTTATAGGTTAAGGTTTAGGAATTTGAGTTTAGGCTATAGGTTTAGGTTTAGGTCTAGGTTTAGGTTTTGGGAATTGAGTTTAGGTTATAGGTTTAGGTAATAGGTTTTGGGATTTGGGAATAGTTTTAGGTTATAAGTATAGGTTTAGGTTAGGTTATAGGTTAAGGTTTAGGGATTTGAGTTTAGGTTATAGGATTAGGTTTAGGTTTAGGTTTAGGGATTTGAGTTTAGGTTTAGGTTTTATGTTTAGGTTTAAGTTTATGTTTGGGTTTTGGGATTTAAGAATGGGTTCGGGTTTAGATTATAGGTTTTGGTTTCGGTTTAGGTTATAGGTTTTGGGATTTGAGAATGGGTTCGGGTTTAGGTTATAAGTTTTGATTTTGGTTTAGGTTTAGGTTATAGGTTTTTAGATTTGAGAATGGGTTATGGTTTAGGTTTAGAAAATTGGGTTCAGGTTCAGGATTGGGTTTAAGTTTGTGATTTCAAGTTTAGGTTTAGGTTTAGGTTAGGGAGTTGAGATTAGGATTAGGTGTAGGTTTAGGTTTAGGGAATTGAGTTTAGGTTATAGGTTTAGGTTTAAGTTAAGGTTGAGGTAATAGATTTTGGGATTTGGGAATAGTTTTAGGTTATAAGTATAGGTTTAGGGATTTGAGTTTAGGTTATAGGATTAGGTTACGGTTTAGGTTTAGGTTATAGGTTTTGGGATTTGAGAATGGGTTCGGGTTTAGGTTATAGGTTTTGGTTTTGGTTTTGGTTATAGGTTTTGGTTTAGGTTATAGGTTTTTGAATTTGAGAATGGGTTCGAGTTTAGGTTATAGGTTATGGTTTTGGTTTAGGCTATAGGTTTTGATTTAGGTTATAGGTTATAGGTTTATATTAAGGTTTAGGTTTAGGTTAAAGGTTTTGGGATTTGAGAATTAGTTCACGTTTAGGTTATAGGTTTTGGTTTTGGTTTTGGTTATAGGTTTTGGTTTAGGTTATCGGTTTTGGGATTTGAGAATGGGTTATGGTTTAGGTTTAGGAAATCGGGTTCAGGTTCGGGATTGAGTTTAAGTTTGTGTTTTCAAGTTTAGGTTTAGGTTTAGGTTAGGGAGTTAAGATTATGATTAGGTGTAGGTTTATGTTTAGGGAATTGAGTTTAGGTTATAGGTTTAGGGGGAGGTTAGGTTTAGGTAATAGGTTTTGGGATTTGGGAATAGTTTTAGGTTATAAGTATAGGTTTAGGTTAGGTTATAGGTTAAGGTTTAGGGATTTGAGTTTAGGTCATAGGATTAGGTTACGGTTTAGGTTTAGGTTATAGGTTTTGGGATTTGAGAATGGGTTCGGGTTTATGTTATAGGTTTTGGTTTTGGTTTTGGTTATAGGTTTTGGTTTAGGTTATAGGTTTTTGAATTTGAGAATGGGTTCGAGTTTAGGTTATAGGTTTTGGTTTTGGTTTAGGTTATCAGTTATAGGTTTATGTCAAGGTTTAGGTTTAGGTTAAAGGTTTTGTGATTTGAGAATGAGTTCACGTTTAGGTTATAGGTTTTGGTTTTGGTTTTGGCTATAGGTTTTGGTTTAGGTTATAGGTTTTGGGATTTGAGAATGGGTTCGGGCTTAGGTTATAGGTTTTGGTTTGGTTTAGGTTATAGGTTTTGATTTAGGTCATAAGTTACAGGTTTAGGTTAAGGTTTAAGTTTAGGTTATACGTTTAGGGATTTGAGAATGGGTTCGGGTTTAGGTTATATGTTTTGGTTATAGGTTATAGGTTTATGTTAAGGTTTAGGTTATAGGTTTTTGGATTTGAGAATGGGTTATGGTTTAGGTTTAGGAAATCGGGTTCAGGTTCGGGATTGGGTTTAGGTTTAGGTTTTCAAGTTTAGGTTTATGTTTAGGTTAGGGAGTTGAGATTAGGATTAGGTGTAGGTTTAGGTTTAGGGAATTGAGTTTAGGTTTATAGGTTTAGGTTATAGGTTTAGGTTTAGGGAATTGAGATTAGGATATAAGTTTTGGTTTTGGTTTAGGTTATATGTTTTGATTTAGGTTACAGGTTATAGGTTTAGGTTTTAGGTTTTGGTTGTGGTTTTGATTTAGGTTATAGGTTTAGGTTAAGGTTTTAGGGAAATGTAATAGGTTTCGATTTAGGTTATAGGTTATAGGTTTAGGTTTTATGTTTAGGTTTAAGTTTTGATTTATGTTATAGGTTATAGGTTTAGGTTTAGGTTAGGGAGATAAGATTAGGATTAGGTGTAGGTTTAGGCTTAGGGAATTGAGTTTAAGTTATAGGTTTAGGGAAAGGTTAGGTTTAGGTTATAGGTTTAAGTTAAGGTTGAGGTTTAGGTTATAGGTTAAGGTTTTAGGTCATGGGGTTTGATTTAGGTTATAGGTTATAGGTATAAGTTAAGATTTAGGTTTAGGTTTAGGTTTAGGTTTAGGTTATAAGATATAGGTTTAGGAAATTGAGAATAGGTTAAGGTTTAGGTTTAGGAAATCAGGTTTGGGTTCGGGATCGGGTTTATGTTTGGGTTTTCAAGTTTAGGTATAGGTTTAGGTTAGGGAGTTAAGATTAGGATTAGGTGTAGGTTTAAGTTTAGGGATTTGAGAATACATTTAGGTTATAGGTTTAGGTTTAGGTTTTAGGTTTTAGGTTAAG
The DNA here is from genome assembly GCF_029962835.1 of Magnolia sinica. NCBI lineage: Eukaryota > Viridiplantae > Streptophyta > Magnoliopsida > Magnoliales > Magnoliaceae > Magnolia > Magnolia sinica. The sequence continues at coordinate 58,578,619 of NC_080589.1, read as the reverse complement.
GTTATATGTTTAGGTTAAGGTTTAGGTTTAAGTTAAGGTTGAGGTTTAGGTTATAGGTTAAGGTTTTAGGTCATGGGTTTTGGTTTAGGTTATAGGTTATAGGTATAAGTTAAGGTTTAGGTTTTGGGATTTGATTAAGTTTAGGTTATAAGATATAGTTTTAGAAAATTGAGAATAGGTTAAGGTTTAGGTTTAGGATATCGGGTTTGGGTTGGGGATCGGGTTTATGTTTAGGTTTTCAAATTTAGGTATAGGTTTAGGTTAGGGAGTTAAGATTAGGATTAGGTGTAGGTTTAAGTTTAGGGATTTGAGAATACATTTAGGTTATAGGTTTAGGTTTAAGTTTTAGGTTTTAGGTTAAGGTTATATGTTTAGGTTAAGGTTTAGGTTTAAGTTAAGGTTGAGGTTTAGGTTATAGGTTAAGGTTTTAGGTCATGGGTTTTGGTTTAGGTTATAGTTATAGGTATAAGTTAAGGTTTAGGTTTTGGGATTTGATTAAGTTTAGGTTATAAGATATAGGTTTAGGGAATTGAGAATAGGTTAAGGTTTAGGTTTAGGATATCGGGTTTGGGTTGGGGATCGGGTTTATGTTTAGGTTTTCAAATTTAGGTATAGGTTTAGGTTAGGGAGTTAAGATTAGGATTAGGTGTAGGTTTAAGTTTAGGGATTTGAGAATACATTTAGGTTATAGGTTTAGGTTTCGGTTTAGGTTTAAGGTTTTAGGTTAAGGTTATATGTTTAGGTTAAGGTTTAGGTTTAAGTTAAGGTTGAGGTTTAGGTTATAGGTTAAGGTTTTAGGTCATGGGTTTTGGTTTAGGTTATAGGTTATAAGTATAAGTTAAGGTTTAGGTTTTGGGATTTGATTAAGTTTAGGTTATAAGATATAGTTTTAGGGAATTGAGAATAGGTGAAGGTTTAGGTTTAGGATATCGGGTTTGGGTTCGGGATCGGGTTTATGTTTGGGTTTTCAAGTTTAGGTATAGGTTTAGGTTAGGGAGTTAAGATTAGGATTATGTGTAGGTTTAAGTTTAGGGATTTGAGAATACATTTAGGTTATAGGTTTAGGTTTAAGTTTTAGGTTTTAGGTTAAGGTTATATGTTTAGGTTAAGGTTTAGGTTTAAGTTAAGGTTGAGGTTTAGGTTATAGGTTATGGTTTTAGGTCATGGGTTTTGGTTTAGGTTATAAGTTATAGGTATAAGTTAAGGTTTAGGTTTTGGGATTTGATTAAGTTTAGGTTATATGATATAGGTTTAGGGAGTTGAGAATAGGTTAAGGTTTAGGTTTAGGATATCGGGTTTGGGTTCGGGATCGGGTTTATGTTTGGGTTTTCAAGTTTAGGTATAGGTTTAGGTTAGGGAGTTAAGATTAGGATTAGGTGTAGGTTTAAGTTTAGGGATTTGAGAATACATTTAGGTTATAGGTTTAGGTTTAAGTTTTAGGTTTTAGGTTAAGGTTATATGTTTAGGTTAAGGTTTAGGTTTAAGTTAAGGTTGAGGTTTAGGTTATAGGTTATGGTTTTAGGTCATGGGTTTTGGTTTAGGTTATAAGTTATAGGTATAAGTTAAGGTTTAGGTTTTGGGATTTGATTAAGTTTAGCTTATATGATATAGGTTTAGGGAGTTGAGAATAGGTTAAGGTTTAGGTTTAAGATATCGGGTTTGGGTTCGGGATCGGGTTTATGTTTGGGTTTTCAAGTTTAGGTATAGGTTTAAGTTAGGGAGTTAAGATTAGGATTATGTGTAGGTTTAAGTTTAGGGATTTGAGAATACATTTAGGTTATAGGTTTAGGTTTAGGTTTAGGTTTAAGGTTTTAGGTTAAGGTTATATGTTTAGGTTAAGGTTTAGGTTTAAGTTAAGGTTGAGGTTTAGGTTATAGGTTAAGGTTTTAGGTCATGGGTTTTGGTTTAGGTTATAGGTTATAGGTATAAGTTAAGGTTTAGGTTTTGGGATTTGATTAAGTTTAGGTTATAAGATATAGTTTTAGGGAATTGAGAATAGGTGAAGGTTTAGGTTTAGGATATCGGGTTTGGGTTCGGGATCGGGTTTATGTTTGGGTTTTCAAGTTTAGGTATAGGTTTAGGTTAGGGAGTTAAGATTAGGATTATGTGTAGGTTTAAGTTTAGGGATTTGAGAATACATTTAGGTTATAGGTTTAGGTTTAAGTTTTAGGTTTTAGGTTAAGGTTATATGTTTAGGTTAAGGTTTAGGTTTAAGTTAAGGTTGAGGTTTAGGTTATAGGTTAAGGTCTTAGGTCATGGGTTTTGGTTTTAGTTATAGGTTATAGGTATAAGTTAAGGTTTAGGTTTTGGGATTTGATTAAGTTTAGGTTATAAGATATAGTTTTAGAGAATTGAGAATAGGTTAAGGTTTAGGTTTAGGATATCGGGTTTGGGTTCGGGATCGGGTTTATGTTTGGGTTTTCAAGTTTAGGTATAGGTTTAGGTTAGGGAGTTAAGATTAGGATTATGTGTAGGTTTAAGTTTAGGGATTTGAGAATACATTTAGGTTATAGGTTTAGGTTTAAGTTTTAGGTTTTAGGTTAAGGTTATATGTTTAGGTTAAGGTTTAGGTTTAAGTTAAGGTTGAGGTTTAGGTTATAGGTTATGGTTTTAGGTCATGGGTTTTGGTTTAGGTTATAAGTTATAGGTATAAGTTAAGGTTTAGGTTTTGGGTTTTGATTAAGTTTAGGTTATATGATATAGGTTTAGGGAGTTGAGAATAGGTTAAGGTTTAGGTTTAGGATATCGGGTTTGGGTTCGGGATCGGGTTTATGTTTGGGTTTTCAAGTTTAGGTATAGGTTTAGGTTAGGGAGTTAAGATTAGGATTATGTGTAGGTTTAAGTTTAGGGATTTGAGAATACATTTAGGTTATAGGTTTAGGTTTAGGTTTTAGGTTTTAGGTTAAGGTTATATGTTTAGGTTAAGGTTTAGGTTTAAGTTAAGATTGAGGTTTAAGTTATAGGTTAAGGTTTTAGGTCATGGGTTTTGGTTTAGGTTATAGGTTATAGGTATAAGTTAAGGTTTAGGTTTTGGGATTTGATTAAGTTTAGGTTATAAGATATAGTTTTAGAAAATTGAGAATAGGTTAAGGTTTAGGTTTAGGATATCGGGTTTGGGTTCGGGATCGGGTTTATGTTTGGGTTTTCAAGTTTAGGTATAGATTTAGGTTAGGGAGTTAAGATTAGGATTAGGTGTAGGTTTAAGTTTAGGGATTTGAGAATACATTTACGTTATAGGTTTAGGTTTAGGTTTTAGGTTTTAGGTTAAGGTTATATGTTTAGGTTAAGGTTTAGGTTTAAGTTAAGGTTGAGGTTTAGGTTATAGGTTAAGGTTTTAGGTCATGGGTTTTGGTTTTGGTTATAGGTTATAGGTATAAGTTAAGGTTTAGGTTTTGGGATTTGATTAAGTTTAGGTTATAAGATATAGTTTTAGAGAATTGAGAATAGGTGAAGGTTTAGGTTTAGGATATCGGGTTTGGGTTCGGGATCGGGTTTATGTTTGGGTTTTCAAGTTTAGGTATAAGTTTAGGTTAGGGAGTTAAGATTAGAATTAGGTGTAGGTTTAGGTTTAGGGATTTGAGAATACATTTAGGTTATAGGTTTAGGTTTAGGTTAAGGTTATAGGTTTAGGTTTAGGTTAAGGTTTAGGTTTAAGTTAAGGTTGAGGTTTAGGTTATAGGTTAAGGTTTTAGGTCATGGGTTTTGGTTTAGGTTATAGGTTATAGGTATAAGTTAAGGTTTAGGTTTTGGGATTTGATTAAGTTTAGGTTATAAGATATAGGTTTAGGGAATTGAGAATAGGTTAAGGTTTAGGTTTAGGATATCGGGTTTGGGTTCGGGATCGGGTTTATGTTTGGGTTTTCAAGTTTAGGTATAGGTTTAGGTTAGGGAGTTAAGATTAGGATTAGGTGTAGGTTTAAGTTTAGGGATTTGAGAATACATTTAGGTTATAGGTTTAGGTTTAGGTTTTAGGTTTTAGGTTAAGGTTATATGTTTAGGTTAAGGTTTAGGTTTAAGTTAAGGTTGAGGTTTAGGTTATAGGTTAAGGTTTTAGGTCATGGGTTTTAGTTTAGGTTATAGGTTATAGGTATAAGTTAAGGTTTAGGTTTTGGGATTTGATTAAGTTTAGGTTATAAGATATAGTTTTAGAAAATTGAGAATAGGTTAAGGTTTAGGTTTAGGATATCGGGTTTGGGTTCGGGATCGGGTTTATGTTTGGGTTTTCAAGTTTAGGTATAGATTTAGGTTAGGGAGTTAAGATTAGGATTAGGTGTAGGTTTAAGTTTAGGGATTTGAGAATACATTTAGGTTATAGGTTTAGGTTTAAGTTTTAGGTTTTAGGTTAAGGTTATATGTATAGGTTAAGGCCTAGGTTTAAGTTAAGGTTGAGGTTTAGGCTATAGGTTAAGGTTTTAGGTCAAGGGTTTTGGTTTAGGTTATAGGTTATAGGTATATGTTAAGGTTTAGGTTTTGGGATTTGATTAAGTTTAGGTTATAAGATATAGTTTTAGGGAATTGAGAATAGGTTAAGGTTTAGGTTTAGGATATCGGGTTTGGGTTCGGGATCGGGTTAATGTTTGGGTTTTCAAGTTTAGGTATAGGTTTAGGTTAGGGAGTTAAGATTAGAATTAGGTGTAGGTTTAGGTTTAGGGATTTGAGAATACAATTAGGTTATAGGTTTAGGTATAGGTTTAAGGTTTTAGCATAAGGTTATATGTTTAGGTTAAGGTTTAGGTTTAAGTTAAGGTTGAGGTTTAGGTTATAGGTTAAGGTTTTAGGTCATGGGTTTTAGTTTAGGTTATAGGTTATAGGTATAAGTTAAGGTTTAGGTTTTGGGATTTGATTAAGTTTAGGTTATAAGATATCGTTTTAGGGAATTGAGAATAGGTTAAGGTTTAGGTTTAGGATATCGGGTTTGGGTTCGGGATCGGGTTTATGTTTGGGTTTTCAAGTTTAGGTATAGGTTTAGGTTAGGGAGTTAAGATTAGGATTAGGTGTAGGTTTAAGTTTAGGGATTTGAGAATACATTTAGGTTATAGGTTTAGGTTTAGGTTTTAGGTTTTAGGTTAAGGTTATATGTTTAGGTTAAGGTTTAGGTTTAAGTTAAGGTTGAGGTTTAGGTTATAGGTTAAGGTTTTAGGTCATGGGTTTTGGTTTTGGTTATAGGTTATAGGTATAAGTTAAGGTTTAGGTTTTGGGATTTGATTAAGTTTAGGTTATAAGATATAGTTTTAGGGAATTGAGAATAGGATAAGGTTTAGGTTTAGGATATCCGGTTTGGGTTCGGGATCGGGTTTATGTTTGGGTTTTCAAGTTTAGGTATAGGTTTAGGTTAGGGAGTTAAGATTAGAATTAGGTGTAGGTTTAGGTTTAGGGATTTGAGAATACATTTACGTTATATGCTTAGGTTTAGGTTTAAGGTTTTAGCATAAGGTTATATGTTTAGGTTAAGGTTTGGGTTTAAGTTAAGGTTGAGGTTTAGGTTATAGGTTAAGGTTTTAGGTCATGGGTTTTAGTTTAGGTTATAGGTTATAGGTATAAGTTAAGGTTTAGGTTTTGGGATTTGATTAAGTTTCGGTTATAAGATATAGTTTTAGGGAATTGAGAATAGGTTAAGGTTTAGGTTTAGGATATCGGGTTTGGGTTCGGGATCGGGTTTATGTTTGGGTTTTCAAGTTTAGGTATAGGTTTAGGTTAGGGAGTTAAGATTAGGATTTGGTGTAGGTTTAAGTTTAGGGATTTGAGAATACATTTAGGTTATAGGTTTAGATTTAGGTTTTAGGTTTTAGGTTAAGGTTATATGTATAGGTTAAGGCTTAGGTTTAAGTTAAGGTTGAGGTTTAGGCTATAGGTTAAGGTTTTAGGTCAAGGGTTTTGGTTTAGGTTATAGGTTATAGGTATAAGTTAAGGTTTAGGTTTTGGGATTTGATTAAGTTTAGGTTATAAGATATAGTTTTAGAGAATTGAGAATAGGTTAAGGTTTAGGTTTAGGATATCGGGTTTGGGTTTAGGATCGGGTTTATATTTGGGTTTTCAAGTTTAGGTATAGGTTTAGGTTAGAGATTTAAGATTAGGATTAGGTGTAGGTTTAAGTTTAGGGATTTGAGAATACATTTAGGTTATAGGTTTAGGTTTAGGTTTTAGGTTTTAGGTTAAGGTTATATGTTTAGGTTAAGGTTTAGGTTTAAGTTAAGGTTGAGGTTTAGGTTATAGGCTAAGGTTTTAGGTAATGGGTTTTGGTTTAGGTGATAGGTTATAGGTATAAGTTAAGGTTTAGGTTTTGGGATTTGATTAAGTTTATGTTATAAGATACAAGTTTAGGGAATTGAGAATAGGTTAAGGTTTAGGTTTAGGATATCGGGTTTGGGTTCGGGATTGGGTTTATGTTTGGGTTTTCAAGTTTATGTATAGGTTTAGGTTAGGGAGTTAAGATTAGGATTAGGTGTAGGTTTAAGTTTAGGAATTTGAGAATACATTTAGGTTATAGGTTTAGGTTTAGGTTTAAGGTTTTAGGATAAGGTTATTTGTTTAGGTTATGGTTTAGGTTTAAGTTAAGGTTGAGGTTTAGGTTATAGGTTAAGGTTTTAGGTCATGGGTTTTGTTTTAGGTTATAGGTTATAGGTACAAGTAAAGGTTTAGGTTTTGGGATTTGATTAAGTTTAGGTTATAAGATATAGTTTTAGGGAATTGAGAATAGGTTAAGGTTTAGGTTTAGGATATCGGGTTTGGGTTCGGGATCGGGTTTATGTTTGGGTTTTCAAGTTTAGGTATAGGTTTAGGTTAGGGAGTTAAGATTAGGATTATGTGTAGGTTTAAGTTTAGGGATTTGAGAATACATTTAGGTTATAGGTTTAGGTTTAAGTTTTAGGTTTTAGGTTAAGGTTATATGTTTAGGTTAAGGTTTAGGTTTAAGTTAAGGTTGAGGTTTAGGTTATAGGTTAAGGTTTTAGGTCATGGGTTTTGGTTTAGGTTATAGGTTATAGGTATAAGTTAAGGTTTAGGTTTTGGGATTTGATTAAGTTTAGGTTATAAGATATAGTTTTAGAAAATTGAGAATAGGTTAAGGTTTAGGTTTAGGATATCGGGTTTGGGTTCGTGATCGGGTTTATGTTTGGGTTTTCAAGTTTAGGTATAGGTTTAGGTTAGGGAGTTAAGATTAGGATTTGGTGTAGGTTTAAGTTTAGGGATTTGAGAATACATTTAGGTTATAGGTTTAGGTTTAGGTTTTAGGTTTTAGGTTAAGGTTATATGTTTAGGTTAAGGTTTAGGTTTAAGTTAAGGTTGAGGTTTAGGTTATAGGTTAAGGTCTTAGGTCATGGGTTTTGGTTTTAGTTATAGGTTATAGGTATAAGTTAAGGTTTAGGTTTTGGGATTTGATTAAGTTTAGGTTATAAGATATAGTTTTAGAGAATTGAGAATAGGTTAAGGTTTAGGTTTAGGATATCGGGTTTGGGTTCGGGATCGGGTTTATGTTTGGGTTTTCAAGTTTAGGTATAGGTTTAGGTTAGGGAGTTAAGATTAGAATTAGGTGTAGGTTTAGGTTTAGGGATTTGAGAATACATTTAGGTTATAGGTTTAGGTTTAGGTTTAAGGTTTTAGGATAAGGTTATATGTTTAGGTTAAGGTTTAGGTTTAAGTTAAGGTTGAGGTTTAGGTTATAGGTTAAGGTTTTAGGTCATGGGTTTTGGTTTAGGTTATAGGTTATAGGTATAAGTTAAGGTTTAGGTTTTGGGATTTGATTAAGTTTAGGTTATAAGATATAGTTTTAGAGAATTGAGAATAGGTTAAGGTTTAGGTTTAGGATATCGGGTTTGGGTTCGGGATCGGGTTTATGTTTGGGTTTTCAAGTTTAGGTATAGGTTTAGGTTAGGGAGTTAAGATTAGAATTAGGTGTAGGTTTAGGTTTAGGGATTTGAGAATACATTTAGGTTATAGGTTTAGGTTTAGGTTTAAGGTTTTAGGATAAGGTTATATGTTTAGGTTAAGGTTTAGGTTTAAGTTAAGGTTGATGTTTAGGTTATAGGTTAAGGTTTTAGGTCATGGGTTTTAGTTTAGGTTATAGGTTATAGGTATAAGTTAAGGTTTAGGTTTTAGGATTTGATTAAGTTTAGGTTATAAGATATCGTTTTAGGAAATTGAGAATAGGTTAAGGTTTAGGTTTAGGATATCGGGTTTGGGTTCGGGATCGGGTTTATGTTTGGGTTTTCAAGTTTAGGTATAGGTTTAGGTTAGGGAGTTAAGATTAGGATTATGTGTAGGTTTAAGTTTAGGGATTTGAGAATACATTTAGGTTATAGGTTTAGGTTTAAGTTTTAGGTTTTAGGTTAAGGTTATATGTATAGGTTAAGGCCTAGGTTTAAGTTAAGGTTGAGGTTTAGGCTATAGGTTAAGGTTTTAGGTCAAGGGTTTTGGTTTAGGTTATAAGTTATAGGTATAAGTTAAGGTTTAGGTTTTGGGATTTGATTAAGTTTAGGTTATAAGATATAGTTTTAGGGAATTGAGAATAGGTTAAGGTTTAGGTTTAGGATATCGGGTTTGGGTTGGGGATCGGGTTTATGTTTAGGTTTTCATGTTTAGGTATAGGTTTAGGTTAGGGAGTTAAGATTAGGATTATGTGTAGGTTTAAGTTTAGGGATTTGAGAATACATTTAGGTTATAGGTTTAGGTTTGGGATTAGGTTTAAGGTTTTTGGTTAAGGTTATATGTTTAGGTTAAGGTTTAGGTTTAAGTTAAGGTTGAGGTTTAGGTTATAGGTTAAGGTTTTAGGTCATGGGTTTTGGTTTAGGTTATAGGTTATAGGTATAAGTTAAGGTTTAGGTTTTGGGATTTGATTAAGTTTAGGTTATAAGATATAGTTTTAGGGAATTGAGAATAGGTGAAGGTTTAGGTTTAGGATATCGGGTTTGGGTTCGGGATCGGGTTTATGTTTGGGTTTTCAAGTTTAGGTATAGGTTTAGGTTAGGGAGTTAAGATTAGGATTATGTGTAGGTTTAAGTTTAGGGATTTGAGAATACATTTAGGTTATAGGTTTAGGTTTAAGTTTTAGGTTTTAGGTTAAGGTTATATGTTTAGGTTAAGGTTTAGGTTTAAGTTAAGGTTGAGGTTTAGGTTATAGGTTATGGTTTTAGGTCATGGGTTTTGGTTTAGGTTATAAGTTATAGGTATAAGTTAAGGTTTAGGTTTTGGGTTTTGATTAAGTTTAGGTTATATGATATAGGTTTAGGGAGTTGAGAATAGGTTAAGGTTTAGGTTTAGGATATCGGGTTTGGGTTCGGGATCGGGTTTATGTTTGGGTTTTCAAGTTTAGGTATAGGTTTAGGTTAGGGAGTTAAGAATAAGATTTGGTGTAGGTTTAAGTTTAGGGATTTGAGAATACATTTAGGTTATAGGTTTAGGTTTAGGTTTTAGGTTTTAGGTTAAGGTTATATGTTTAGGTTAAGGTTTAGGTTTAAGTTAAGATTGAGGTTTAAGTTATAGGTTAAGGTTTTAGGTCATGGGTTTTGGTTTTGGTTATAGGTTATAGGTATAAGTTAAGGTTTAGGTTTTGGTATTTGATTAAGTTTAGGTTATAAGATATAGTTTTAGAGAATTGAGAATAGGTGAAGGTTTAGGTTTAGGATATCGGGTTTGGGTTCGGGATCGGGTTTATGTTTGGGTTTTCAAGTTTAGGTATAGGTTTAGGTTAGGGAGTTAAGATTAGAATTAGGTGTAGGTTTAGGTTTAGGGATTTGAGAATACATTTAGGTTATAGGTTTAGGTTTAGGTTTTAGGTTTTAGGTTAAGGTTATATGTTTAGGTTAAGGTTTAGGTTTAAATTAAGGTTGTGTAAGTGCTATAGTTTATATCCCTGTTTGTTGTCAAATTTGTGGTGCCAAAATCACTGTTATGTTTTATATAACCTGCTTAAGTGAAGCTCTCTCAAGGATCAACATTCATGACTTCATGAACAAACTAAGCTCACATCAAGCATAGCTCTCAAGTACAAGACTCAGGATCTTGAATGAAAGAACTGATCACAAGACAAGACTCTTGAATGCAAGAACTGCTCACAAGACTCAAGCTGAAAAGAAAAAGAAAGTACAAGGCAAGACTCAAGCTGAACTCAAGACTCAAGTTGAAAGTCAAGCTGAACTCAAGACTCAAGCTGAAACTCAAGCCACTTTCATGATTGAGCTACTTCAAGGTTTAGTCTACATCAAGACTTCAAGGCTCATTCTTCATGGTCTCTTGTTTCAATGTCCATACTTCATGATTGAGGTTTGTTTGACCATAGGATGACCTTAGAAGTAGGTCATTTCGGATACATAAACCGAATGTTATTTTACATGTGATTGGTCTGTTCTTCGACCAGTCTTAGGTCTGCTTCGACTAGTCCTAGACTTGCTTCGACCAGTCTAAGAAAATCCTCGACCAGTCGTAAGTTTGTTACAAATTCCGGATAAAATCTAGCCTTCGACTAGTCCTGAACTGCTCGACCGATCGTAGGAACAATGATGACTCGATCTTCGACCAATCGTAGAATCTACGACTCGAAGTCCAAGTGAACCTTTGCAGGACCTACGACTAGTCGAAGGACCTACGACCCGTCGTAGGTGACCTACGACCGGTCGTAGGAGGGCTACGACACGTAGAACGGTCTGCGCTTATCCCACCTAATCTTTCAAATATCTTGTTATGGCTTCGAGTAGTCGAAGAGTACTCTAGACAATCGAAGACCCGATCTTCTCACCTATAAATAGAGCACGAATCTCGAAGAAATCATCGATTTAATTATAGTATTCAAGCCAATCTTCGTCGAACTTCGAGAGATAATTTTGTGCTCCATCTAAGCTAAGTGTGCTTATTTAATATCTTCTTTCCTTAGCTTTATTTTAATTGATTTTGTTTCTTATATTCCAATCTGATTTGATAAAGAGGAATTGTTATTCCCTTTCTTTGGAATCAAAATCAATTAAGGCAAGCCCTATTTGGTTTAATTTAAAATCTATTAGAATTAGAACCATTGTAATCGAGTACTGGACATTGAACTTGGACATTCAATCATCTACTCTGACTTGGTTCTACCGGGCTACAACGAAGAAGATATTCGGTATTTTACATATTGTAAATTCCTTTCTATTATTTTGGTTTCTTTCAAGATTTGCCAGAAAAATCTTGTTATATTGGTTATCTGAGGAAAGCCAGGAAAACTCAGAAGTGGGGGTTTTTTTTAATTGTGTAAGCCCACATACAAAGACACAATTGTAAGGGTTTTGGGTGAACCTGGGAAAACCTATCTTTAGTGAACGCCAATATCCCCTGTGTGAGGATATTAGGAGTGGAGTAGCTTTTTGTGTGGCTGTTGGATAACAGTTGGTGAACACACAAGCGAACCACTATAAATCCTTTGAGTTGTGGTTGATTGATTTATTCTTTTAATTATTTTTTATTCTTTTTGTGGGATGTATGTATGATGGTGAATGTTGTAATTATTTCAAGCTTTGTGAGAATGTTGTAATAGCTTAGAATTTACTTTCTGTTATTCTTTTATAAGCTTGTTTTTCAATTTCATTTGAAAGTTGTTCCAGCAAGGTTGCCCTGCCATTTTTATGGTGTATGGCTGTCCCTAGAACAATACATCTTTAATTACAAGTTATTTCAATTCAGTTCATATTTGTTTTTGTATTCCTCTTCGATTTGAGACTTGATATAAAGACCTTTCTAGAAATAAGGTTGTCCTACCATAAACTCTGTTTTTGGTGTAAGGTTGTCCTTAGAATAACGTTTGTATCAACCTCTCAAGATCTGAATTTTGAGGTTGTTTTTCTTTCCTGCTTTATTATTTAATTTGGCTATCATTTTCTTTATTATTCCGCTGTTATAAGTTTTTATTTGGCATTGTCCTATTCACCCCCTCTAGGACATATAGCTTGGCCTTTTCAAGTGGTATCGAGCCTAATAGCTCCTTTTAATTCTTGGATTTAATTCGAGCTAACGATTTAAGCTATTTAAGATGTCAAATTTTGATAGCCTTTCAAATCACTAGGCCTCCACCCTTTGATGGCTCCAACTATGCTTATTGGAAAGCCGTAATGAGGATCTTCCTCAAATCAATGGATGAAAATGTGTGGCAAGCCACAATGGACCGAATGGAATCCTCCTATCATGGAAGTTATGGGGTTGATGGTTCAAAGTCTATGAAAACCACACCATATTACCAATGGACCACCCTTCATAAAAGTGAGAGTAGTGCAAATGCTAAAGCACTAAATGCAATTACTTGCGCACTATCACCGGATGAGTTCAAAAGAATCATCTCTTGTGATACGCAAAGCAAGCTTGGGATATATTAGAAATGACACACGAGGGTACTACAATTGTCAAAAATCTAAAGTCCAACTCCTCACAACCAGATTTGAAGAAATTCATATGGAGGAAAATGAGATGTTTATGGACTTTTACACTAGATTGAATGACATTGTAAACTCAATGTGGGGTCTTGGCGATAAAATCCCGGAAAGTAAAGTATGTGCAAAAATATTACGCTCACTTCCTGAACGGTTCAATTCTAAAGTAACCGCAATCCAAGAACTTCGTGATACGGATAATATGAGGGTTGAAGAACTAGTTGGTTCTCTACAAACCTACGAGTTAAACTTTAAAGCTCCTAAAGGTAAATCTATCGCGCTAAAATCTTCTAAATGTAATTCAAAAGAAAATTGATTCAGAAGATGATATGACTCTTTTGGCTAAAAAATTTTATAAGATTTTCAAAAGCAAGAAAAGGGTTGATTTTCAAAAATCAAATGACAAAAAGAAGTTTAGACCCAAATTTCAAAAATCTTTGAAAGATAGTCAATGTTACAACCGTCTAGAATATGGGCACTTAGCAAATAGATGTCCTAAAAGGGACAAACCCAAGAAGAAGGGTATGTTGGCTACATGGGATGAATCATCCGATTCTGAAGTTTCTTCTGAATCAGAAGATTCTGAAACCGAGTCCGGCAATGAGGTCAAAGCTCTTATGACTCTAGCCAAATTCACATTTTCAGATAATGACTCTACAAGTGAAGAAAATCAATAGTGAATGTGAAAATGAAGATGATCTTCAAGACGCTTACAATGCCCTATATAAGGAAAGTTGTAAAATTGTCACAAACTTAAACTTCAAAAAGAAAAGTTTTCTAAACTCAAAAATTGTTTTGAATTCACTTGTCTTAGAAAAATCACAAATTTCGATAGTTTTGAAAAATCAAAATGTGATTTGGAATTCAAAACTCACTAATTGTTGATTTAAAATCTGAAATTGAGAATCTTAAAACTGAAGTACTTCACTTTCGAGTTTAAAGGACACATGGAAATATGCCCAAGGTGATCCAAAGTTAGAAAAACTTTTATCCGGATCAAGAAAATGTGGCGATCGATCCGGATTGGGGTATGATAAAAATCCACCTCCAAACCAAACGTATACTCCGCCTATGTTTGTTAAACGACAGTCCTCCAACTCAACAGGGAAAAGTACTTATCCAGATTTTTCTAAAAATTCAAAAACGTTTCACAAACCGAGAAGCAACCATGTCAACTTTAATCGAATCGAAATCCACTAGCTGAAAAGATAGTTGATTTACTCAAGGAGCTATTAAAATCTAACTCTATAGGTCATTCCTACAAGTATACACAAAAGAAGACCAACTATGTTCCTAAACCCAAAATAATTATGAAATGGGTTCCTAAAGTCACCTGCTTGGTTGCTCACACCGCTTTCAAAGCAACAAGTCATTCAAAGTGGTACCTAGACAAGGATGCTCCAGCATATGACAGTGACAAAGCTTTATTCACCGATCTCAAAGATATGACTGATGGGTCTCAACCACATTTGGTGATGGTAGCAACTGCAAGATAATAGGCCAAGGTACGGTTCAACTTTTTAATCTTCCCGTGTTTAAAAATGTTTTATACGTTGAAGGTCTAAAGCACAACTTGCTTAGTATATCACAAATATGTGATAATAACCATAATGTTCGGTTTTCTAATCAAAGCTGTGAGATATTAAATAATAAGGGTTCTGTAATATTAACTGGATGTAGAATGTCTGAAAATTGCTATATTATTAGTGAATCCAGCTCATCTAATCAAACATGTTACATGGTCCATACAGACGAGACTGATTTATGGCACAAACGTCTTGGACATGTACATTATCGAAATTTATATCGATTGAGCAAACGAGAACTTGTAAGAGGTTTACCCAAACTTCAGAAATTAGATAAAATATGTGGTGAGTGCCAGATAGGCAAACAAACAAAGAACTCACACAAAAAGGTGAATTCAAATACCACATCAAGACCACTCGAACTTCTCCACATGGACCTGATAGGACCTACCAGAACGGAAAGTCGTGGTGGTAAAAAGTACATCTTGGTAATAGTCGATGACTTTACCAGATTCACTTGGGTAGTCTTCTTAAGGGATAAATCTGAAACCCTTGAAGAAGTAAGGAAAGTTCTCAAAAGGATTCAAACTGAAAAATCTTCTCAAATCAGTAAAATTCGTAGTGATCATGGATCTGAATTTGAGAATAGCAATTTTGAGAAGTTCTGTACTGACCAAGGAATATTACATGAATTCTCTGCTCCCAAAACTCCACAACAAAATGGAATTGTAGAAAGGAAGAATAGGGTGCTTCAAGAAATGGCTAATGTCATGTTGAATAGCATGAAGCTCTCTAAAAATCTTTGGGCTGAAGCAGTCAACACAGCTTGCTATATTATTAACCGAGTCTACACAAAAAAGATAATAATAAGACGGCTTACGAATTGTGGTTCAATAAAAAGCCTACTGTTAAATACTTTCGAGTTTTTGGCAGCAAGTGCTATATTTTACGTGATCGTGAAAATTTGGGAAAGTTCGATACGAAGAGTGATGAAGGTATTTTTCTAGGATACTCTTTAAACAGTCGAGCTTATAGGGTCCTGAACAAAAGGATCGGTGTGATTCAAGAATCCATTAATGTTGTCATTGATGATCATTTAAACACACCAACTTCTAATTCAGATAATGATGAAGTACTAATCATTGATAAACCCGATACTTCATCAAATCAAACTGATTCTGAGGACTCTTAAAGATCATCCAACCACACAAATTCTTGGAAACCCTCTCACCGGTGTTCGCACCCGTAGACAACTTGAGGATATATGTAATTATGTATGTTTTACATCCCAAATTGAACCATCTAACGTAAAAGAAGCGCTTACTGATGAGAACTGGATTGTTACGATGCAAGATGAACTCAACCAATTCATAAGAAATGATGTTTGGTATCTCGTACCAAAACCTAAAGATAAACACATCATTGGAACAAAATGGATTTTCAAAAATAAGTCTGACGAATGTGGAAATGTAATTAGAAACAAGGCTAGACTGGTGGTACAAGGTTATACTCAAATTGAAGGGATTGATTTCGATGAAACCTTTGCACCAGTAGCACGTCTTGAATCTATCAGACTATTTATATCCATTGCATGTTTTAAAAAGATAAAGATCTATCAGATGGATGTAAAAAGTGCTTTTCTAAATGGCGATTTACATGAAGAAGTCTATGTTGAACAGCCAATGGGATTTGAAGATTCCAAAAATATTGATCATGTATATCGGCTTAAAAAGGCACTTTATGGATTAAAACAAGCACCTAGGGCATGGTATGAGAAACTAACGAAATTTCTTTTAACTCATAATTTTCAAATGGGATCTGTTGATAAAACTCTGTTTGTTAAAAAACAAAATGATCATATCTTAATGGTACAGATTTATGTTGATGATATCATTTATGGATCAACTTGTACTGACTTGACTGCTGAGTTTGCAGATTTGATGAAATCACAATTTGAAATGAGCATGGTTGGGGAATTGACTTATTTCCTTGGATTGCAAGTAAAGCAACAATCTGAAGGAATATTCATTTCTCAATCTAAGTATTCCTTGAATCTAATCAAGAGATTTGGATTTGAGAATGGCAAGAATTTCGATACTCCTATGAGTACTACCCGAAACTATCAAAAGACTCTAATGGTAAAAATGTTGACTCAAAACTTTATCGGAGTATGATTGGTAGTTTGTTATATCTAACGGCTAGTAGACCGATATTTCTCTAAGTGTTGGTATTTGCGCAAGATATCAATCGATCCAAAAGAATCTCACTTGATTGTCAAGCGAATTATTAGATATGTCGCAAGCATCTGTAAATCTCGGTCTCTGGTATCCTCATGAAACCAATGTTCAATTAGTTGGGTACTCTGACTGGGCTGTAATCTAGATGATAGAAAATCAACCAAGGTGGTTGTTTTTTCATTGGAAATTGTCTAGTTTCTGGTTTAGTAAGAAACAAAATTCTATATCACTTTCAACGGCTGAAGTATCATAGCTGGTAATGCATGTACACAGCTTGTTTGGATGCAACGAATGCTAAGTGATTATGGAATTAAACAGAATTCTATGTTATTACACTGTGATAATTCCAGTGCGATAAATATTTCAAAAAATCCTATTCAGCATTCTCGTACTAAGCATATTGATATTAGATTTCATTATATAAGGGAATTAGTAGAAGAAAAAGTTATATCTCTAGAATATATTCCTACTGAAGATCAACGTGCTGATATTTTCACAAAACCTCTTGATAAAAGCAGGTTCAAAAAGATGAAATTTGATCTTGGCATGTGCATTTTAAACTGATAATTTATGCCTTCTTGTATATTATTGTATATATTTGCTAGATTAAATTTTAATTTTTGTGTATATTGCAAGATATTGAATTTTTGGGGTTTATACGACCAGTCGTGAGTATACACGACCAGTCGTACTACGACCGGTCGTAGATACCCACGACCAGTCGTGGAGTACGGATTTCACTTCATATTGGGGATTTTTCACTTTCTTCCTCATTTCTTCTTTCTTCTCCTTGGAGCCGAACTTCGACTCGTCGAACCCATCCTTCAAGTTCTTCAAGGTTAGTGTTCCAAATCCGTTTTTCTTGCATATTTGTGTCAAGATTACTTCCTTTTCACTCTTGAAGCTTTCTATCTTGAAAATCATTGAGATTTGGGGTTGAGATTTTGAAAAATCTGCTTTGAGCAAACCCTCTTCTCAATCCTTTGCAACTTCTTTATTCCTTTAATTCCTTGTTGCAAATGGCTTCTAGAGGAAGAAAAACTACTTCACGTGGTCCTTCTTCTTCCTCCAGATCTAACCCTTTATCTAAACGTCATCTTCTTGTTCCCAATGATGATCCATCATTTGTTAGGGACATTAGATCTCGTAAGGTTATCGTTGAACATGCTGTTGATGTCAATCACATTGCTCCATTTGACATCCTTCCTATGCTTGAAGCTGTAGGTTGGACTAACTTATTGCATTGGGGTGGGCCTGCATACCGGTCCATTGCCCAATCCATGTTTTCATGTATTAGTGCATTTTCACAGGATAATTTAACTTTTCAAATTTCTACTAGAGAAGGGCCATTTGACGTTGATCGTCATTTAATTTCAGCCCTTATGGAAATTCCTGTGAATGATGAGGGTATTCCAATTCATAATTTAACTGATAAACCCTCAATGGCTGAAAAACGCATGCTCACTAGAGACTTGTGTAATATGGATGTTCAATGGACTCAAAAAGGGAATGCGCTCCCGCAAGGTATTTGTTACCCAAATACGTAATTCTTCACAGAATCTTTGTGTCTAATCTGTATCCTCGATCGGGTAATAAATCCGATTTAACTTCATTTATGGTTCGTGTTATCCATGCTATCTCAAATGGTACTCGATTTGTTTACCTTCCTTAATCTGTCATTTCATTCTTGATTTCGACTCCATCCTGGTCATAGTGATATCCCATTTGCATACTTTATGACGTATTGGCTACTCACATGTTAGTCGATATGCTGTTGATGAAGCACCTATCCATCATCGATCTTCAACAATACAAATATTAATAAGATGAAGTTGGATCCGCTTCCCTGAAGAAGCTGGTGGTGGTGGTGGTCCTGAAGAAGCTGGTGTTGATATTAATATGGATGATATTTTTGAGGAACGACTCAGCTAATGATCCAGATTTTATACCATCTGATATTGATGCACGTCTGAGTGCATTAGAAGGTAGAGTTGAGAATATTAATGTTAAGTTGGAGAACATGTCTGTTGCTCATGATTTGCAATTCAAGTATATGCGCAAATATCTAAGGCGCTTGAACAAAGGCATGCACCAACTTGATCCTTCTATTCCTGCTCCATCTTCAAGTTCTAATTCTGACTAGTTTCTATGAGACTTTTTGTATGTAATAACTTTATTACTTTGCTCTTGTTTGATTGAGTTTGAGTTGGATTTTATGCTGGATATTTGTTCTTAATGTAATATTTATGCTGGATATATGTGATGCTATCTTGAGTATCTCTGTGACTCTTTTGCTATACTTTATTTCCTCCTCATGTTTACTCTCATTCCTTTATTTAGTTCTCCTTTGTCATATTGTGACAAAAAGGGGGAGAATGGTTTATTGTTAATGTGATTGTGAGAGGAGTAGCATTGGTTATGTTACTCAGGGGGAGTGTTACTCAGGGGGAGTGGGGTGTCAAGAAGAATATATGTTTGATCTTGTTGAATGTTGAAACTGGTTGAATGTTTAAATGTTGATTATTGATTTGCATGTATTAACCAGTTGTTTTACTTTTGTTTGGTTATGTGTTTTGTCACTAATTTGACAAAGGGGGAGATTGTAAGTGCTATAGTTTATATCCCTGTTTGTTGTCAAATTTGTGGTGCCAAAATCACTGTTATGTTTTATATAACCTGCTTAAGTGAAGCTCTCTCAAGGATCAACATTCATGACTTCATGAACAAACTAAGCTCACATCAAGCATAGCTCTCAAGTACAAGACTCAGGATCTTGAATGAAAGAACTGATCACAAGACAAGACTCTTGAATGCAAGAACTGCTCACAAGACTCAAGCTGAAAAGAAAAAGAAAGTACAAGGCAAGACTCAAGCTGAACTCAAGACTCAAGTTGAAAGTCAAGCTGAACTCAAGACTCAAGCTGAAACTCAAGCCACTTTCATGATTGAGCTACTTCAAGGTTTAGTCTACATCAAGACTTCAAGGCTCATTCTTCATGGTCTCTTGTTTTAATGTCCATACTTCATGATTGAGGTTTGTTTGACCATAGGATGACCTTAGAAGTAGGTCATTTCGGATACATAAACCGAATGTTATTTTACATGTGATTGGTCTGTTTCGACTACCAGCCTTAGGTCTGCTTCGACTAGTCCTAGACTTGCTTCAACCAATCTAAGAATTTCCTGGATCGATCGTAAGTTTGTTACAAATTCGGATAAAATCTAGCCTTGACTAGTCCCGAACTGCTTCGACCCGTAGGAAGCAGTGTTTCGCATCTTCGACATCGTAGAATCTACGACTCGAAGTCCAAGTGAACCTTTGCAGGACCTACGACCGATCGAAGGAAACCTACGACGATCGTAGGTGACTACGACCGATCGTAGGAGGGCTACGACGATCGTAGAACGGTCTGCGCTTATCCCGCCTAATCTTTCAAATATCTATGGCTTCGACTAGTCGAAGAGCACTCTGGACAATCGAAGACCTGATCTTCTCACCTATAAATAGAGCACGAATCTCGGAAGAAATCATCGATTTAATTATAGTATTCAAGCCAATCTTCGTCGAACTTCGAGAGATAATTTTGTGCTCCATCTAAGCTAAGTGTGCTTATTTAATATCTTCTTTCCTTAGCTTTATTTTAATTGATTTTGTTTCTTATATTCCAATCGATTTGATAAAGAGGAATTGTTATTCCCTTTCTTTGGAATCAAAATCAATTAAGGCAAGCCCTATTTGGTTTAATTTAAAATCTATTAGAATTAGAACCATTGTAATCGAGTCTTGGACATTGAACTTGGACATTCAATCATCTACTCGACTTGGTTCTACCGGCTGCTACAACGAAGAAGATATTCGTATTTTACATATTGTAAATTCCTTTCTATTATTTTGGTTTCTTTCAAGATTTGCGGAAAAATCTTGTTATATTGGTTATCCGAGGAAAGCCAGGAAAACTCGAAGTGGGGTTTTTAATTGTGTAAGCCCACATACAAAGACACAATTGTAAGGGTTTTGGGTGAACCGGGAAAACCTATTTTTAGTGAACGCTAATATCCCCTGTGTGAGGATATTAGGAGTGGAGTAGCTTTTTGTGTGGCTGTTGGATAACAGTTGGTGAACACACAAGCGAACCACTATAAATCCTTTGAGTTGTGGTTGATTGATTTATTCTTTTAATTATTTTTTATTCTTTTTGTGGGATGTATGTATGATGGTGAATGTTGTAATTATTTCAAGCTTTGTGAGAATGTTGTAATAGCTTAGAATTTACTTTCTGTTATTCCTTTATAAGCTTGTTTTTCAATTTCATTTGAAAGTTGTTCCAGCAAGGTTGCCCTGCCATTTTTATGGTGTATGGCTGTCCCTAGAACAATACATCTTTAATTACAAGTTATTTCAATTCAGTTCATATTTGTTTTTGTATTCCTCTTCGATTTGAGACTTGATACAAAGACCTTTCTAGAAATAAGGTTGTCCTACCATAAACTCTGTTTTTGGTGTAAGGTTGTTCTTAGAATAACGTTTGTATCAACCTCTCAAGATCTGAATTTTGAGGTTGTTTTTCTTTCCTGCTTTATTATTTAATTTGGCTATCATTTTCTTTATTATTCCGCTGTTATAAGTTTTTATTTGGCATTGTCCTATTCACCCCCCCTCTAGGACATATAGCTTGGCCTTTTCAGGTTGAGGTTTAGGTTATAGGTTAAGGTTTTAGGTCATGGGTTTTGGTTTAGGTTATAGGTTATAAGTATAAGTTAAGGTTTAGGTTTTGGGATTTGATTAAGTTTATGTTATAAGATATAAGTTTAGGGAATTGAGAATAGGTGAAGGTTTAGGTTTTGGATATCGGGTTTGGGTTCGCGATCGGGTTTATGTTTGGGTTTTCAAGTTTAGGTATAGGTTTAAGTTAGGGAGTTAAGATTAGGATTAGGTGTAGGTTTAAGTTTAAGGATTTGAGAATACATTTAGGTTATAGGTTTAGGTTTAGGTTTAGGTTTAAGGTTTTAGGATAAGTTTATATGTTTAGGTTAAGGTTTAGGTTTAAGTTAAGGTTGAGGTTTAGTTTATAGGTTAAGGTTTTAGGTCATGGGTTTTGTTTTAGGTTATAGGTTATAGGTACAAGTTAAGGTTTAGGTTTTGGGATTTGATTAAGTTTAGGTTATAAGATATAGTTTTAGGGAATTGAGAATAGGTTAAGGTTTAGGTTTAGGATATCGGGTTTGGGTTCGGGATCGGGTTTATGTTTGGGTTTTCAAGTTTAGGTATAGGTTTAGGTTAGGGAGTTAAGATTAGGATTAGGTGTAGGTTTAAGTTTAGGGATTTGAGAATACATTTAGGTTATAGGTTTAGGTTTAGGTTTTAGGTTTTAGGTTAAGGTTATATGTATAGGTTAAGGCTTAGGTTTAAGTTAAGGTTGAGGTTTAGGATATAGGTTAAGGTTTTAGGTCAAGGGTTTTGGTTTAGGTTATAGGTTATAGGTATAAGTTAAGGTTTAGGTTTTGGGATTTGATTAAGTTTAGGTTATAAGATATAGGTTTAGGGAATTGAGAATAGGTTAAGGTTTAGGTTTAGGATATCGGGTTTGGGTTCGGGATCGGGTTTATGTTTGGGTTTTCAAGTTTAGGTATAGGTTTAGGTTAGGGAGTTAAGATTAGGATTAGGTGTAGGTTTAAGTTTAAGGATTTGAGAATACATTTAGGTTATAGGTTTAGGTTTAGGTTTTAGGTTTTAGGTTAAGGTTATATGTTTAGGTTAAGGTTTAGGTTTAAGTTAATGTTGAGGTTTAGGTTATAGGTTAAGGTTTTAGGTCAAGGGTTTTGGTTTAGGTTATAGGTTATAGGTATGAGTTAAGGTTTAGGTTTTGGAATTTGATTAAGTTTAGGTTACAAGATATAGTTTTAGGGAATTGAGAATAGGTTAAGGTTTAGGTTTAGGATATCGGGTTTGGGTTCGGGATCGGGTTTATGTTTGGGTTTTCAAGTTTAGGTATAAGTTTAGGTTAGGGAGTTAAGATTAGGATTTGGTGTAGGTTTAAGTTTAGGGATTTGAGAATACATTTAGGTTATAGGTTTAGGTTTAGGTTTTAGGTTTTAGGTTAAGGTTATATGTATAGGTTAAGGCTTAGGTTTAAGTTAAGGTTGAGGTTTAAGCTATAGGTTAAGGTTTTAGGTCATGGGTTTTGGTTTAGGTTATAGGTTATAGGTATAAGTTAAGGTTTAGGTTTTGGGATTTGATTAAGTTTAGGTTATAAGATATAGTTTTAGGGAATTGAGAATAGGTTAAGGTTAAGGTTTAGGATATCGGGTTTGGGTTCGGGATCGGTTTTATGTTTGGGTTTTCAAGTTTAGGTATAGGTTTAGGTTAGGGAGTTAAGATTAGGATTAGGTGTAGGTTTAAGTTTAAGGATTTGAGAATACATTTACGTTATAGGTTTAGGTTTAGGTTTTAGGTTTTAAGTTAAGGTTATATGTTTAGGTTAAGGTTTAGGTTTAAGTTAAGGTTGAGGTTTAGGTTATAGGTTAAGGTTTTAGGTCATGGGTTTTGGTTTTTGCTATAGGTTATAGGTATAAGTTAAGGTTTAGGTTTTGGGATTTGATTAAGTTTAGGTTATAAGATATAGGTTTAGGGAATTGAGAATAGGTTAAGGTTTAGGTTTAGGATATCGGGTTTGGGTTCGGGATCGGGTTTATGTTTGGGTTTTCAAGTTTAGGTATAGGTTTAGGTTAGGTAGTTAAGATTAGGATTAGGTGTAGGTTTAAGTTTAGGGATTTGAGAATACATTTAGGTTATAGGTTTAGGTTTAGGTTTTAGGTTTTAGGTTAAGGTTATATGTTTAGGTTAAGGTTTAGGTTTAAGTTAAGGTTGAGGTTTAGGTTATAGGTTAAGGTTTTAGGTCATGGGTTTTGGTTTAGGTTATAGGTTATAGGTGTAAGTTAAGGTCTAGGTTTTGGGATTTGATTAAGTTTAGGTTATAAGATATAGTTTTAGGGAATTGAGAATAGGTTAAAGTTTAGGTTTAGGAAATCAGGTTTGGGTTCGGGATCGGGTTTATGTTTGGGTTTTCAAGTTTAGGTATTGGTTTAAGTTAGGGAGTTGAGATTAGGATTAGGTTTAGGTTTAAGTTTAGGGATTTGAGAATACATTTAGGTTATAGGTTTAGGTTTTGGTTTAGGTTTTAGGTTTTAGGTTAAGGTTATATGTTTAGGTTGAGGTTTAGGTTTAAGTTAATGTTGAGGTTTAGGTTTTAGGTCATAGGTTTTGGTTTAGGTTAAGGTTATAGGTATAGGTTAAGGTTTAGGTTTAGGTTTACGTTTAGGTTATAAGATATAGGTTTAGGTTTAGGTTTTAGATTTTAAGTTAAGGTTTAGGTTTAGGTTAAGGTTGAGGTTTAGGTTATAGGTTAAGGTTTTAGGTCATAGGTTTTGGTTTAGGTTAAGGGTATGGTCCCTGCAAAGCAAATACAAATATAAATACGGCCATCCGACACAAATGCCAGGCCCTTCCAATGCTGTCCATAAAAATTGGACAGTTTCATCATGGTCATAATAGCGGTTCCCTCTTTCCAGGGAACTCCGCTCTTCCGAATAGCTCCGACACAAATCCGGGTCTGCTCTATTAATTTCGATCAAATACATAGACACGGCCTGTCCAAATGGCCATGCCCCTCCAATGCTGTCCATAGGAAATGGACAGCTTCATCATGGTCATAACAGCAGTTCCCACCTTCCAGGGACTCCCGCTCATCCGGATAGCTCCGATGCACATTCGGGTCTGCTCCATTAATTTCGAGCAAATTTAATGGAGCAAATACGTAACCACTTGGTCCCAAATACTTACTTTATAAAAGAAAATCTCCCCTGTTTTCTCAAATTTTCCATTTCGATCTTTTTTAGCTCAAATCCATGTCAATGTATGAGAATCATGCATAAACATGGATTTTAAGCAAAATACATGAGGGAAATTACAACATAGATATCATGCACACGATATCACATAATGTACTGTTTAATGAACTACACATGTGCATTCTTGACAAGAGACGTACCAGATGCTTCCTTAACAACCATCTTCGCAGCAAGCTCTGCAGGTAATCCACGGAAAGATTGTGCGGCCATCTCAGATTATAAGGTATCCCATATGCTATCAGAAGCAATTATTAGCCTCCCCTCGGAATTTGAAAGCTAAATATCAAAATAAACAGGTCAAAAGGGCAAAAGGGCAAAACCATTGTGACTCATGAAGATCAAAATCACTAGCATTAGAAGGCAAATGTGAAACACTCAATGCGAACTCACCTTCACTTGCTTAACATGTGGTATCGGGATAATGAACTCACCCATAGTAGTATCACCAATCGATCTAGAAAGGCATAACCCACCAAGCCAGCACCTTAGGGGGGCCCACCTGTGTGTCACATAAGAAATTAAAGACTCCTTAAAAGAACAAACTGCAAGATATATGAAGGATCACTTTCCAACTAAGTAACATTTCAGTCAGGAATATTAAATAGTTCAACAGATGCACTACCTCGGTACCCCCACAAACATTGAGCCTACCCACTTCACCCCCACTTGCAGTCACATGTTCTCTCTCTTCAGCGTTCTCTTCAAGCCTATGATCAACCGTCAGAAGAGAAACCACACCACCCTGAGTATCCAAAATGCATGGAGAATCCCCAACTGATGCAACTATCACAGTCAATCCATCAACCACAACAAAGGTAACTGTAGTCCTAGAAGTCTCCCCTGTTATGAACATTGATACCATTAACACAAAATAGCATAAGATGCAAGGAAGAATAAAGAAGCACAAAAGGAGTGTGTATTCAACACGTGCCTTTTTGCTGAAATTCTATGTCAATTTTCATGAAACCAGCAACTAGTGCTCGAGGAAGGGCTTAAAGCCACTCTTCCCTATCAATTCCTTGAGGAATCACGCTCATAACATGATTCAACAAATTCTCTTTTGAGAATACAGTAGCAGATACGCCATTGTACCCATCAAAGATCTGTCAACCACTTCCAAGTTTAAAGAACTGAAGGGTATATATATGGGGCTAGTGTACAGTGGCCGGCCAAAATGCTAGCATTTTCATTCATTCTAGAAATTCGTACAAGTGAGGTTCATCTTCTAGTGATCCAGATCATTCACCTGAGGATGGGCAATGGACCAAAAATCTCTTCCATCAAAGAGTCCCAGCCATCCGGATGGAGTACATCTTGCCATTGCATTATGACATTGGCTATATTTTCTTTGCAACTGCCCATGTCCAGGAAAATTATTGCACAGCTAATATTGTACATGCATCTGAAGTTGAAATATCACAAGTCCCACCTCATCGAGGATCATCGCAAGGAAAACTACAATTCTTTGCCACATCAACCTTCCACGGTGAGTACCACCAGATGAACCTGCTGGATCACTGAAAGGCATGTCCAATTTTTAACAAACAGAAAAGTCCCTGATCCAACCTAAGCATTGTGTTTTTCCTCATATACAAGAGTACTCTGGAGATATGAGTAACAGAGAGAAGTGAACAGATTACCTTAAACACTGAAAATGATGCCACAGGGTTCCCAGGAATCCTCTGACAATCCGGTTTTATCAAGAAATAGTCTTCCCCTTTCTTCGCAAGAGCAGCATGTCCGTACCTGACCGTGGCTTCTCAATCTTCTCATTTGGAAAAGACTCTCTCTCTCTCTCTCTCTCTCTTAAATCGTGTTTCTCCTTGCTTCGATTTTCAATCGAATGCAGAAATCATGAGTTTCTACGATCCCATGTGCAGAATCGCCGCAAACACGAACAGGGGTGGTGGCTGCGGACGAAGGCTATGGTCATAGGGGCTGCGGCTGGTGGATGAGCCGGGGCAATGATGAGGGTTGGATGAAAGGGGTTTCGAAAACCCTAGCACAGAATATGCTCACAGATCAATGGTGAGTTTACGGCGACATGGGGTTTTGAAAACCCTCGTGAGAGAGACAGAGAAGGAAATGGGACTGAGTGACAAAGAGAGGATGAGGGAGTGCGAGAGATCGCGAGAGGGTGAGGGAAAGGGAGAGGGTGAGAGAGAGAGAGAGAGAGAGAGAGCGGGGGAGTTTTGGTTTTGGGAATTTGGGTGCGCACGGGAGAGGAGCGCGGGTAATATTGAGTTTTAGGGGTGACGCACATCATCATCTTGATTTAGTTTCGAACTTGTGGGGCCCACCATTGTGTATTTATCTATCCACTCCGTCCATTCATTTTAATGGCTCCCTTTTAGGGTTTATCCAAAAAATGAGTCAGAACAAAGATGTATATGGACCACACCATATATTAACGATATAAATATATTTTTCATTATTTCTTATGGTGTAGTCCACTTAAACTTTTGATCTTTCTACTTTTTGGGCTCTTGCACTGAAATAATATTTTAAAATTGATGAACAGATTAGATAAAACAAATATATTGCAATGGGCCCCATGGAGCTCCTTAAGCATCATCAGTCTCTAATAAAGTCCAATAGGGGAGGTATGTTTTAGCTACAGATTAAGTAGGTTTTAGCTACAGATTAAATCCGTAGTAATGTAGCTACGGATTAAATCCATAGCTAAAAACCTACATAGTCCGCAGCCTTTGCTCATTTTTTTGGTAGATATCATACATGTGTGAACTATGTTGAATATAAAATACATTCCATGTGTTTGTTGAAATGTTTGAATAAGTATGAAATTCTGATTTATGCTTACCATGATTTCTAACTTAAGGTTCATGTTTGCCATATGCTTTATAACCTAATTTGTGTAAGGAATTGCTATAGTTCATGTTGTAACTAATTTAGTCTATATACTTGGAAATGTGTAGTCTAAGTATTTGTTAAAATGTCTGAATGAGAATTTGTTGATGGATTGTATTTATTAAGTGTATTAAAATAGAATTATTGATTTCCTTAATCATATGAATAGCTTCTTTCATGGAATTATATCGTCGCTACGCGATTTATGGATTAAATGCAAGTGCTTGGCGACATGTGCAATGTGTTTGGTAAAATGCTCAAATGAGTTATTGATTTGGAATTGTTTGTTAAATGCTGATATGATCTTCACATGTATTTACGTGCTACATCTGAGTAAGATTGAGACTACAACGTAGTCCAGGCAATCGATAACAATTCTCGTTTGAGTGGCAAAATTAGTCTCGCTAAATTTGATACGTTCGATGAATCCGAGTCGTACAACGATTGTCGATAGTGGTTAGGCCACGTGGAGTATTTATGCTCTTCATGTCGATTAATTCAGCGTGCACTCGTACTAATCAAACTTATCCAATAAAACTGATTGGCCTATTGTGTGTTTACCATGTATGGACATCCCTGCTTGAATCTAAGGTACCACTTACCAATGTAAAGACTCGTTTCAACCATGATACCTTGATTCGCTAAGACTCATCAGCCGGGCATAGTGGTATGGGACACCGTGGTCGAGCTGTCGGCCTACATTAGGGTGACGAGCCTCCTCGCAGTGACCAATGAGCAACCCAAACTCATGAGCCGAATATGGTGGTATGGGACACCATATTCGAGCTGTCGGTCTACGCTAAGGTGACGAGCCTCCCCGTAGTGACCTCGAGTATAAACTCTTAAATTTGCCATCCACTGCTTTACATCAAGGGGTGATGCCCTACAACTTACCTATCGTATGTGATTAACTACGATTGACGAACCTAGATGGATCCTTTGTTTGGGTAAATGATTTAAAGGGAGGTACCTTAGCTTCCTAAATCTGTTATATGAATAAGTTTAATTAAGAACCCGGCTAACACGACCATACACCGCATTGCATGTGCCTTTGTAAAGGAAGGGCACAATGAGGGAGTTTGTCATATGCGAATGACTGATGTTGTCGCTTGTGAGGAAGCTTT
Organism: Magnolia sinica; assembly: GCF_029962835.1. Taxonomy (NCBI): domain Eukaryota; kingdom Viridiplantae; phylum Streptophyta; class Magnoliopsida; order Magnoliales; family Magnoliaceae; genus Magnolia; species Magnolia sinica. The sequence continues at coordinate 58,550,570 of NC_080589.1, read as the reverse complement.
CTGCGAGTGCATGCATCATTACTTGTAACACCCCATACTTCTCTACTCGGGTGTCACCATGTAGATCCAAATTAGCTTACATATATGCAATTACCCACATAATTTACCTTACACGTCACTATCCAACAACTCTCAATCTATATATCCATCTTAAACCCTTAGATTTTAGACTATGACAACTCACAACATCATAATAAGATTTGGAATCAATCTGTCCGTTTGACTATCACAAGTTAAACTGTATTTAAATAAATGAAAATCTTATTTGTATAATCTTAAGTGTGATGACATCTCATCATACACCTATATAGTACAATCGATCTATATGAAACCAATATAGGGATCAAAATCACAAGATCCACCATTCATCAGTTTACAACGCCCCGTAGAAAGATCCTTTCTATTCAACTCTCAAATCTCACCTAAAACATTCATTAGGACCCCTAGAGTTATCAATAATGAAATACTAGGCAATCCAATCATTGGATTGGTTTATAATGGTCCTAACTCCTAATGACCTACAGTGTGGCCCACATCATGAATTATATATATAGTGTGCATATAATAATAATAATAATAAATACAAAAAATGATATAAATACATGTATACACATAACAAAATAAATGAAATAAAATAAAATTAGGAGTATTATATGGGCAGTAACAAGTCTTGAAGAGGTAGACAACCCATAGGGCCACTTTAACCGTTGACGATTGATATGGGGTAAATCTGACCACCAGAACAATTATAATCATCCGTTAAGGGTCAAGATCTGGTTGGCATGGCCCACCTGGGTCTCACCATCGACCCGAAATGGGACAGGGTCCCTATAAAGGGTTCCTAATGTGAATGGACGGTATGGATTATGATACTGACATCTCAGCGGGTCCCTACACGGTGCATGTGCACTAAAGACGCTGGTACACGAGCCACACTGGGACCAAGCCCTTTTGCAAACAAGAAATATCTCCCGCCTTTCTCTCTCTGTTTTAAACTGACCTACTTCAACCCTATAAGTGGGCCACCATGATCGTTTTCCGAGCTTTGTAAACCGTTCAAATCCTTCATGGGACCCACACGATCAAAATGGTATAGCCGTTTGACCACTTGTAAACGGACGAAGGAGATCGAATGTCACCATCCAATTCAGACCAAAGACAGCCCGACGAGCGCCCGTGGGAGGAAAGGAAAAGAGAACCGCCCTTCCTCTTTGGGAAGGACGAATCTCAACCGTCCATTAGGGAAACAATCTCAACCGTTCCCTCTCTCTCACTTCCTCTATAAGACGGGCCCTGTAGACCTAGAAGTTCATGCTCAACGAGAGAGAAGTAGGAGTGCGGACCATTGTAGCTCGGAACCAGGTAGCTGGTTGCCTCCTCTTGCCTCCCTATCTTCTTCCTTTCTTTTCTTTTTCTTCTTTCCTTCTCTTTCAATGTGAGAACGTCATCAAAGGAGCTGGTACTGACCTCCTTCATGCTATGGAGATAGGTCGTGCCAGGCTCCAACGAAATGGAAGCTAGCCAAGTAATGGCTATGGTCACGCAGACATCAAGGCATTTTAGTGGGTCCCTGTTTGAAGCCGAAACTGAGCCAATCCATGGCTCTGTTCCGGGCTGAGAACCACCCCATCTGTAGCATCTGTTTCGATCTGGGATCGGACCCAAGTGTAGCTCATATTTCAGGCCAGGACCCGGCCAAACAATGGCCGTGCGTCAGGCCACGAGCAGGTATAAACGAAGCTCTGTTTGAGCTATAAACAGACTGAGAGCGGAGTCATTCTCGAAGCCAGAAATCAGTTGGAACAGGGCCTGTTCTCACGTTAAAGAGCTGTTGGGCCCTGTACGAATGTTGTGGGCCACGATCTGGACGTGGGATCGGGCCTCGAGTAGACCTTGGTTCCAGTCCATGCACGGGTCCAGTCGGTGCCGGAAACCGGGACCGGCGGTGGCTTCAAACAGCGGCCGTTTCTTTTCCTTTCCTTTCTTTTGCAAATATAGTTAGGGGGCTGTCTACCCGCCTAGGCCCTGTAAATTGCAAGTGGGCCTCACTTAAAACACCAAAGTGGGCTGCATGGTCGGGCCATCTCACAGGGCAGTGGAGTCCCTGGCCACGTGTGACACCCATGTGTGGATGGGATCCACCTTGCTCTGCATACGTGAGGCCTACCAATCACATGGGACCCACCTATGAAATGCATAAATGGTGCATGCATGCAAAGGGCGTTGAAACAAACGGGGTACTGTACATGTACAGTTGAACGCTCCTCTGCCACCGATCAGTTCACGTAAACTGATTGCAAAAAGTTGAGATCTCATCAGCTATGATGAGTCTGCGAAATCCGAATGGTCCACATGAAGCAGCACCTCATAAAACCTCTTGGTTTCAAATTTTACTTTAAACCGAAACTTCGGTGGGCCACAAGGAATGCAAACAGTTTCTTCCTTTAAAATTGAAATTATTCTTTCTATGGCCCACCAGAATCTTGGATCATGGTGAAAACTCACACCCTGAGGTTTCTTGGTATTCTACATCTTATGGACCGTTCAGATTTGACACCCATGTTTACGCAGGACCCACACGTGAACTAAATTGGCTCTGCATGCATGCACCAGGGAGTGAAGATATGTCAGTTCACGTAAGCCACTGCAAAATTTTGAGATCTCCCCATGACTATGAATCTGGAGAATCTAAATGGTCCACTTGGAGCAGAACCTCATAAAACCCCCTGGTTCCCATTTTTATGTTGAACCAAAACTTGGGTGGGCCATGATTAATGCAAACAGTTTCTTCCCTTGAAAGTGCATTTATCTTTGCTATGGCCCACCAGAATCTTAGATCAGGATGAAAATTTACCTCCTAGGGTTTCTTGGGATTCCACATCTTATGGACCGTTCGGATTTGACACCCATGTCACAAGTGTGAAGGAGCGCACGTGTATTCATGTCTGCATGGTGAGTCCTACACGTGTGGAACCCACTTTTGTGCACGCTGGATACAGACCGTCCCGGGGTCTGAATGTGGTGTGCCTGGACACACATCCACACCGTCCACACAGAACTCGTGTGATACATGTATAATACACATATATATGTACGTACATACTGTAGGTTGCAATATCATATACATAACGGATATAGGGATACATTGTGTGATGCATATGTACTGTATACAGTGTGTACATGTATACCACGTGAGATATTATGTATGTGGTGTATACATTATATGTCATGGATACATACCTCGGATATATAAGGTATGCATATATATATATATGTATATATATGCTATGTGCTAAGTATGTAATGTATACATGTATATTACGTGATGAACTCGTCCTAAGGATCTAAGGAGAAGGATGAGGCTGATCTAGTGATCAAGTGGGCCCTGACTGGACCCAGTTTAATTAAAAACAAGGGTTTATGCTTAGTGAGTTTGATTGCCTTGAGTACAGCCTAAGACAACCTCGGTCCAGGGTCTTCCTACCCTCCACCTATTCTTATCTGATCAAATTGGTGACTCATTATTTATTATAAATAAATTGCAGGGAGTCATGTGAGTGGTGTAAGTGCACCATCCCCCCAAGGAAACTTGCCCCCAGGAGCATTCTACGAATTGACTAGTGATGATTCTTCCCCTTGAGCTTTCCATCTTCTCATTAGCTTAAGTTATAGTTGTTATTTAAATTCATAATTGATATCTCTCTTTATAATCACATGTGTTAGCTAGTGAAAATTGAATTGTTGTATTATATGCTCTATGATTATCCTGTATAACTGTTCATGCTTATGGATTGCTTATGGAACTTAAATTGGTACATTAGTGGGAAATTCTCACATATAAATGTACACCCATACTTGGAATGTAACTTGACAAGTTGTGATCGTAATGGACCTTCGACTTGGTGGTTATTGAGTGGTGGTCTAGATGGACCATTGATGTGGGCCTACCATCCAGGGTTGTTGTGCCCAATGGTTTTAAGGATGGTCTTTATCGTATGGTTTTGATATCGGCCCTATGTGGCCTACTTTGATATCACCCTATGTGGCTTTATTCTAGTATTTCCCTATATGGGTTCGATGTTTTATTCTGTGCAACCATGCGATGGTAAGCCCCATATATTGTAATGTGATTGGTCACTAGTCGATGGGGTTCCATTAAACATCCTAAGGTGGTAGTCTCATGGGCCGGGGATGGTGGCAATGGGACACTATGCCCGAGCCGTCGGCCTACGCTGGGCCATGTGCTCCCCGTAGTGACCTTTGAGCTTACCTAAATTAGCTGGTTGTAAATGGATTAATAATGACTTGCTAATCATGCATACATGGCATATTTCGATGACTTGGATCACTCTGCCCTGCGATTACGCTGAATATTGCGCTTATGACCAGTCATTCGATGACGATATTGACTTGGATCACTCTGCCCTGCGATTACGCTGAATGTTGCGCTTATGACCAGTCATTCGATGATGATATTGACTCGGATTATCATGCCCTGCGATTATGCTGAATGTTACGCTGATGACCAGTCTTATCCCTGGGTGACGACTCCAATGTCCGTCCGGATGTTTTTCCCGGGACATTACCTGTCTGGATGTTTTACCCGGAGCACAGACCGTCTGGATGTTTTACCCGGGTCGATCATTACATTCATGCATCCATGCATCTAACAAGACTGCATTTACTCTGTTTTGGTTGTCTGTATGTTTTATACTATTTCTTACCTAATGCAACGGTGTGTAATCTTGAGGGAAATTCACACTGAGTTGGCCACTCATCCATCAAATATAAAACCATACAGGTAGTACAGGTGGCTTAAGTGATTTGCATGTTTAGACTTGATAAGGAGCAGGGTACGATCACCAGGAATGCATGACTATATGCTTGGAGGAGTTATGTGATCTTGCGGCTTATATTTATATGCTTTCTATTATTTCTCATATATTAGATCATGTAATTCTTTTATTTATAAATTTTGGAGACATTAGTTTGTATAAGTCATTATGGGCATATTTGAATGATAATAAAATTTTTCTTTATGTCGATTTGTCCACACTACGCTCATTTGCTTACTCTGATGAAAGAATAAATGTATGTACTCGAATTTGACCATCCTTTAAGGTTAACACTCGGATTTTTAGGAAATGGGTCGTGTACTCGGGTCCTGAAAAGTCGGGGCGTTACATTACTTCACTCCATTCTTGCATTAACTAGAGTATTTATGAAGTGATTGTTATATTGCTTTATCATTACTACTTGATTGAATTGATGACATGTTAAACTTGGCCTTATAGTACCACTGAGTTGATCACTCACTCCCACTCTGGGACGGTGTTTTAAAACACCAACCAGACTCTGTTATATATGCAGGTGATGAGAATGTATATGTAGCGGGGTTGGACTTTGTTGACGAGCAGGAAGAGTTCTCCTTTGTTCAGCTCTCTAGCAGGTCTATGTAGACCTTGTGTTGCTTCGATGGGATTACAGGGTTATAAGGATTAGTCAGACATTTACATTTTAACATTTTTATATTTTGAAACAACACTTGTATGTATTCAGCCTGGTACATATTCATACTCTAGAGGTTGTGAAATACTTTCATGTCTTAAATACACGTACTTAAGTCTTCTGCTTGCTTAATTTAATTGTACCTGGAGTATGATATACTGATTTAGTATAATCCCTCTCATGTTTAATGCACTAATATGGATAACATTCGAACATCCTTATCTATGTTATATAAGTGATGCGTTGGATCTCGGGAGTTGAGTTTTGCTCGATCCTCGAAATCTGGGGCGTTACAAGTTGATATTAGAGCATGATTTGGATTAAACTGAACTTGGGTTATGGTAACATGATGCACTTTGACTTAGGAAGGGGGCGATGAAATGTAGAAATGATCGTAGGATCCTAAGTTTCGCCAACGGGCGAAATTGACCGTTGTAATCTAGCCCGAACACGTCTGAGATCATGTGAAATGATCTTCATACCTTTTTAAACCATCAATTGACGAATTTGAACGATGATTCGGCAAGTCTCGAGCTCAAAACGATCTAAAAAGCATGAATACGCGCTTGTAGGATCGAGAAAACACCTCAAACAGACATGAGGACCTAAATCCCAATTTTCGGTGGGACTCAGGGGGTGCCCCGCACATGTACAATACCCTGGGAGGGGGTGGCCACTGCCACAGGGAGGAGCCACCGCTGGCAGCCCAGGGAAGGCGCGACGGCATCTCCCAGTCGGCGGCGCACCCTCGCCTTCACAGCGTGTGCGTGGCGGCACCGCGCGAGCGGCGACGCATCACCGTTTGGCTGGCCAGGTGCGCTCTGTCCCACGTGTGGGGCCCTCTATTTCACTCCCCTAATCCCCTTTTACCCCATTTCATGTTATTCAAACCCCTTAAACCCCTCAAAACCTCATTTCTCTCTCAAATTTCCTTCTATATATATATATATTTCCATCTTCTAAATCTTCTACCTATTACATCTACCCACCACCATTGCCTTGAAACTATCTTCTCTCTCAAAAGCCCTCTTTTGTACCTCATAATCTTCTAAAACCCACCAACTTATCTCATCCTTCAAGCTTTTCCACTTCTAATGGCTCTTTTTGATCTTGTCACTACCATCTTCTCAATCTCTTCGCTCCTTTCCCTCCTGGGAAAGAAAAGAATGGCCCCGGATGTGGTCGGGCCGAGCCAACCATGCCGCACTACGAAGAAGGCGAGCACCGAAGCTAGTACAAGTGTCGAACGAGAACGAAGATCCAAACAGGACCTCGATTCTCAAATCCCGTTGGAGAGATAGCTACCGGCGGGCATCAATCTCAGTAAGTTCCACAACCGCAAGGTGGTGTTTGAAGCACATGCCAGTGAGACAAACCTCACTAGTGAATGAGAAAGAAATTGCTGCACACGTTTCCTATGCGCCAACTTGAGCGTTAGAGGCGAGGAAATAGCCTTGCAGCGACTAACATGACAAATGATTTCTGATTGCTCCACCACATATGCATGTACAACGTGTATCCTAGGTGGAGTAACCGCACGGAATGTACTCAACTCATGGTAGACTTTCTGTACAGAGTTGGACAAGGGGAGAAGGTATGCCTGCCTACTTTCATTTTGTCTCAGATTATCAACACTGCACGGTCTACTAGAGAAGACTCCTCACTGCCTTTCGGCTGACTTATTTGTAAGATCGCTCGAAACTTCAATTTCAGACTCCATATGAATAACGCCGCCCCGATCCAAATTATCAGTGAGAACACGCTCAATAACATGGGCATTGGCCCTAGGCAATGCCAAGCCCGACTCGATGAGGATAGCGATGAAATAGAAGAAGAAAGCGAAGAGGAAGATGAAGAAGGTGGTGAAGAAGGAAGTGGTGAGGAAGGCAGTGAAGAGGAAGATCAAGGAGAAGAAGAGGAGGCCCAAGACTCATATGGGGGCCCTCCTGCTACACATGAAGACTACCATGATCGGGTTGCCTTAGAAGCCCGCATCGCCAGGATTGAGGAGAACCAGGCGGCCCTGAAATAGGAAATCAAGGAGAATCAAGCCTATCTGAAACAGAAATTCAAGAAGATGTCTCGTACCTTAAAGACCCTCCTGTGTTGTATGCAGGATAAGAGTGCTCCTCCACCTTCGCCAGAGTCAAAGGACTAGGTGTATGCTGCAGTTGTCATCTGTTTGTTTTTTTGTTTCTTGCTCTTCTATGTAATAGCCTTAGTTGGCTTAGTTTGGTGTTAGGATAGTCAGTGTTAAGCCTTTTGTTAAGTTTAGCTCACATGCAATTTCTGTCATGATTCATGTAATACTACACCTCATGTATTGTGATGATTTTGATTAAATGAAATGCATGACTCTTCTTTTAAATTGAGATGTGTAGAATGTTTGGAAATGAGAATGATATTATCCTAATATCATACATGTTGCACCCTATGTTGTATATAGGGAATGCCTCCTAAAAACACTTGAAACATAGCATGTCTCGCACTTGGTGGATCGATTGATGGGACACCTCCCCTGAGCGATAGCCAGACGGACCCTAGCTTGGGCCCAAATTTTGAGACAATGCCAGATTCACAACTGGGCACTAGCCCCACCAATGGGCCAACACCTAGTGCACCACCGGTTCCGGAACAGAACCATGTGTACATCGACGCCACACATGCCTCAGGCGGCTCCTCCCCCTGATAGGTTGGAGCAGATGATGCTCCTAATGCAGCAACAACAGCAAGTTTGGGCCACTATTGCGGGGGCCATTGCCCAAAACATAAACGTGGTCCCGCCTGTACCACCAGTGTAGCCCATTGAAACTATGAATATGAGCTGTTTGTTTGAGCGCTTTCAGTGCTTCCGTCCTCCTACTTTCGCAGGAACTCACCAACCTAAAGAGGCTGAATATTGGTTAGACCATATTTCCAAGATGTTGAAGCCATTGCATTGTACTGAGGCAGAGCAAGTAGAGCTGGTCACTTATGTGTTCGAGAAGGAGGCTAGTCTTTGGTGGGACAGCATCCTACGAACCGTCCCTGTAGGATACTTGTGGACGTGTGATGCGTTTAAAACTCACTTCCATGGAAGATATTTTCCCCTCACTTACTGTAATGAAAAGGAGGCTGAATTTCTTCACCTTCGATAGGGAGGGATGACAGTAGCTGAGTACGAGAACCGCTTCATGGAGCTAGCTAGATATGCTCCACTGATCCTAGCCGACAAGCCAATGAGAATGCAGTAATTTTTTAAGGGTCTGCGGCTTAATATCTGTATGAAGATGTGTTGCGCTAGCATTCCCAACTATTCTGAACTAATGAACATGTCCCTGCGAGCTGAGCAGGATGGAGACAGATTGTCCCGAACACGTATGCCCATGGGTCCAAGGCCTTGACCTGATTTGCCGAACCGACCATTCCTCTGCAAGATGCCACGTGTAGATTCGCCTCCTAGGCTTATATCTCCATCGACCCATCAGAGGTGATCAGATACTTGGTGCACCAACTGTAAGAAGATGGGCCATACAGACACTTATTGTTTTACCAAGATGAGGGACAACGACTTTATGCTGCCTCAGAAGATCAACTGTCAGCCACTACAAGCTATATCCGCCCTACCTCTACGATCTGCACCACCAGCACAGCCATTCTACAGACCACCTGTACCCCGAAATAGGCCACCTCAATGACTTAAGGCAGTGCAACCAAATCGTTCTCAACAAGCACGAGTTCATGCACTTGCAGCTGAAGCATCTGAGTCAGCAACTAGAGTGTCTTTAGCCTTTGAAGTCACTGCCCACATTTAAGGTACACCTTTATTTCTGTTGGTGGACACTGGGTCCACTATTTCAATGATATCATACTCTGCAGTCAAGCGTTTGGGGTTGAATACTATCCCTATGGTTGGAGTGAGGGTTATCGTAACAGTAGGAACTTTTATTGACGTCACCAAGCTGTGTAAGAATTTCTTAGTAGACTTAGGAAGCAGGGTGGTGTGCATTGACCTGATTGTCACCACGATATACCATTACAACGTCATCCTCGGCATGGATTGACTCACTAAAATGAAGGCAGAGATCGATTGTGAAACCAGATTAGTGACAAAATATGGGCCTGAGGGTACAACCTTCACTTTCTCAGTTCAGGTCAGTTGGCCTTTTCGCATCCGTTGTTACGCTTCTTTATTGAAATATGTTGGGGGTTCAACACTTAGGAACACGCCAGTAGTCCAAGACTTCACGGACCTGTTCAGAAAGATCCCTGGACTACCTCCTCAGCGCGAGATCGATTTTACCAACAACCTAGTGCTGAATGCAACACCTATCTCTTTATCCACTTATCGCATGCTTCCATGTGAAGTGGAGTCGCTGAGGGCATAGATCGATGATCTGTTGAATTCAGGTTTCATACGACCGAGCGTATCTCCTTGGGGAGCACTTGTATTGTTCGTAAAGAAGAAGGATAGATTGTTGCGATTGTGAATTGATTATCGCAGGCTGAATCACGTAACGGTCAAGAACAAGTATCCTCTGCCCAGGATAGATGACTGTTTGACCAGTTGAAAGGGGTACAATATTTCTCTAAAATTGACTTGCAGTCCAGGTATTATCAGTTGCACATTAGAAATGAAGACGTGCAGAAAACAACATTCAGAACTAGTTTTGGGCAGTACGAGTTCCTCATGATGCCGTTCGGACTTAGGAATGCACCGGCCGTGTTCATGGACCTCATGGACCAGGTGTTTCAGCCATATTTGTACTGATTCGTTATCTTGTTTATGGATGACATTTTGATATACTCCAAGAGTCGGAAAGATCACGAAGAACACATGCGAGTAGTCTTTGATACTCTCAGGAAAAATAAGTTGTTTGTGCAATACTGGAAATGCGACTTCTGGAAAGAAGAAGTCAAGTTTTTGGGACATGTGGTGTCTAAGGAAGGAATTGTTGTGGACCTGGTCAAGTTGACCGTGGTGTAGGACCGGGAGAAACCCAATTCGGTTACAGAAGTGAGGAGTTTTCATGGACTTATCGATTACTATCGCTGATTCATTAAAGATTTTTCCAAGAAAGCCAGACCATTATCGCAACTCACTCGAAAAGATTTTAAGTTGGCCCGGAACGAGAAAGCAGAAGCAGCCTTTTAGGAATTAAAGGACAAGCTGACGTCCGCACCAATGCTAGTATTGTCAGAGCAAGGGGTCAGATGTACTATATACACCAACACGTGTCGCGTTGGTTTGGGTTGTGTTCTTATGCAGAAGGACAGAGTGATTGCTTATGCATCGTGATAGTTGAGGAAACACAAAGAGAACTACCCCACGCACGACCTGGAATTAGCGGCAATCATCTTCACATTAAAGCTCTAGAGACATTACCTCTATAGAGAGGAGTTCGAGCTCTTTTGCGACCACAAGAGCCTTAAATACATTTTTATGCTGAGGGACCTGAATATGAGGCAACGATGATGGATGGAGACCTTGAAAGACTTCAATATTGAGGTCTCCTACCATCCTGGTAAGGCTAACCTTGTGGCAGACGTGTTGAGTAGCAAGAAGACAATAGAATTTACAGCCCCGCTGATGATAGAAGAGTGGAATATGGTAGAGTTTGTGCGAGATTTCAAACAAAAGCTTATAGTTGAGGAGCCTTTCGAGAGCGTCGCACACATCCACGTACAACCACTTATTGATGATCGAATCATTGTGGCTCAGAAAGAGGATGAACTGTTGGTGAAAATGAGGGAACATGCAAGTGACAGCGAAGAATCTGAATGGAGGATTGGCTTAGATGGAGGTTTACGATATCGTGGACGCTTATGCGTCCCGAATCTCCATGACTTGAGAAGGGAAGTTTTAGAAGCTGCTCACAATTCAAAGTTAGCAATGCATCTAGGTAGTATGAAGAGGTATAGAGACATGAAGCGTTTGTATTGGTGGGACAACATGAAGGCCCACATAACAGATTATGTATCCTCTTGTCTCACATGCCAGCAGGTCAAGGCCGAGCATCGCTGACCTCCTGGTTTACTTCTGCCCATGCCCATAGCTGAATGGAAATGGGATTTCATATCTATGGATTTCATTCTCGGGTTGCCGAAGACGAGAAAGGGGCATGACTCTATTTGGGTGATTGTGGACCGATTGACGAAATCGGCTCATTTCATCCCGATTAGAGTTTCGAACTCAGCAGATGATTTAACCAAGCTGTACATTAAGGAGATTGTATGGCTGCATGGAGTTCCTATGGAGATTGTGTCGGATTGAGACATACGATTCACATCCATTTTTTGGACACGGATTCAAGAAGCAATGGGAGCAACTGAAGTTCAGTATCGCATTCCACCCACAGACGGATGTGCAGACGGAACGGGTAAATCAGGTACTTGAAGATATGTTACGAGCATGTGTGCTTGACTTCAAGGACAATTGAGATGACTGTCTCCCTTATGCCGAGTTTGCTTATAACAATAACTTCCAAGCAAGCATTGGCATAACTCCTTATGAAGCCTTATATAAGCGTCCATGTTGAGCACCACATTATTGGGCAGAAGTTGACGAGAAGAGCTTGGTTGGCCTAGATTTAGTACAGGTAACCTCACAGAATATTAACATTATCAAGCATCAGCTTCTAGCAGCCCAGAGTAGACATAAGAGTTACTCCGATACCCGACGGTGACAGTTGGAGTTTGAAGTTGGGGACCATATATTTCTTAAAGTTTTCTACATGAAGGGAGTCCTCCGGTTTGGCAAGAAAGAGAAGCTTACGCCGAGATTCATTGACCCATTTCAGATTCTAGACCGAGTAGGTGTGGTGGCATACTGCCTCGCTTTGCCCACACCACTCGCAGGCGTGCATAACGTGTTTCACGTATCAATGTTGAAGAAATATGTTCCTAACCTTTCCCATTTGATCAAATGGGAGCAAGTACAATTAAGTGAAGACGCTACCTATGTACTTCGACTAACACGGGTCCTGGATAGGAAGAAACGAGTGCTACGCAGTAAAGTTATCCCACTTGTGAAAGTATTTTGGACACACCACACTGAGGAAGAGGCCACTTGAGAAACAGAAGCCGAAGTCCGTAAGAACTACCCTCAGATCCTCGAGGAGTACGAGAAAGTACTAATTTTGGGGATGAAAATTTTCTTTAAGGGGGGTAGATTGTAACGTCTCGAAAAAATCCGTACAAAGGCCCGAGTACCACCTTAGGCAGAAATCCCTAAGGACTATATTCTGTAGAAATTGGACAAAAATTTAGTTAAGTACTACACTAAATAATAGATGGATTTAGCTTGAACCACTATCTATATAAATGGCAAGACCCAAAACTATCAAAAACAATGACTTAACACTACTTAATAACCTAGGAGAAATCCCAAAAGTCAGTTGCTCTCAGGAGCACATTGAAACTCCGAATCGAACATGGACCGCACGTCGAAAGTCCGATGACCATGAAACTATAAGGTTATGATCACCTTATTGGGCTTGACAACCATTGTCGGAACCGAGTCCAAATAGTATCCAAAAATGCACAACTTGAGCCCTGAGCGAAGTGTGTGAAAAACGCAAATATCTTTAGAAAAAGTAATGAAACTTAAGTAAATTAGGTCATTTGCTTACGGGCAAAATTGAAGATTTCAGACTGTCAGATTCTGACCGAACTTCATCTGTGGATCAGGGAAATTTCCCTGCACATATCCGCATACTTATGGGCCCGATCGAGTAAGAACGACTGTTGATCTGATATTGGTTCTTCACGGTTGATCCGCTAATCTGATCATACTAAAATGATAACTTGGCTTAGATCCATGGTCAGGGAACTTGCTCTATAACGTAGGTGAGAAATAAACCTCCCTTTAGCTATAACCTAAGTATACCATGGCCCTGGGGCCATTGACATCACTTCTGGGCCTATATATAGCCTTTAAACCACCCTCTCTCTCTCTCCCATACGAATTTCTCCAAACCATAGGAGAGAGAAGAGAGAAAAGGAGAGAAAAGGGGAAGAAAGGAAGGAGGAGTCTTGGAATTTGATGCAGTGATTCCTTCCTGCTACTCCACGCACTGAATCGCCTTTACATCTAGCTAACCGATTCATTTCAACCATGATTTGGGTAAGAAATCCTAACCCTAATCTTGATTTAGGGATCCAAATAGATTAATCGATGAAATAGCTAACCTATTTCAATGTTTAGGTACCCGTTGTTTGGTATTTGGGAACGTAAGATTCGAACCACGTCTGAATCGAGTATTCCGACGAAAGGTGCAGACTATAAATGTTTAGGTTATGATTTTCAAGGCTTTCAATGTCAGCAATGATTTATGTCTGACTTGATTGCTGCTATATGATCTTAGTTACGATGTTATTGATAAATCATACATGTGTGAACTATGTTGAATATAAAATGCATTCCATGTGTTTGTGGAAATGTTTGAATGAGTATGAAATTCTGATTTATGCTTGCCATGATTTCTAACTTAAGGTTCATGTTTACCATATGCTTTATAACCAAATTTGTGTAAGGAATTGTTATGGTTCAGGTCGTAACTAATCTAGTCTATATACTTGGACATGTGTAGTCTAAGTGTTTGCTAAAATGCCTGAATGAGAATTTGTTGATGGATTGTATTTATTAAGTGTATTAAAATAGAATTATTGATTTCCTTAATCATATGAATAGCTTCTTTCATGGAATCATATTGTCGCTACGCAATTTATAGATTAAATGCAAGTGCTTGGCGACATGTGCAATGTGTTTGGTAAAATGCTCAAATGAGATATTGATTTAGAATTATTTGTCAAATGCTGATATGAACTTCACATGTATTTATGTGCTATATCTGAGTAAGATTGAGACTACAATGTAGTCCAGGCAATCAGTAACAATTCCCATTTGAGTGGCGGAATTAGTCTCGCTACATTTGATATGTTCGGTGAATCCGAGTCGTACGACGATTGTCAACAGTGGTTAGGCCACGTGGAGTGCTTATGCGCTCCATATCGATTAATTCAGCGTGTGCTCGTACCAATCGAACTTATCCAACAAAATCAATTGGCTTATTGTGTATTTACCATATATGGACATCCCTGCTTAAATCTAAGGTACCACTTACCAATGTAAAGACCCGTTTCAACCATCGTTGATCCGGACATCCCTGCTCGTACCATCCCTGCTTAAATCTAAGGTGCCACTTACCAATATACCTTGATCCGCTAAGACTCATGAGCCGAGATGATGGTATAGGACACCATGGTCGAGCTGTCGGCCTAGGCTGTGGTGACGGGCCTCTCCGTAGTGACCAGTGAGCTACCCAAACTCGTGAGCCGAATATGGTGGTATGGGACACCGTGTTCGAGCTATCGGCCCACGCTGAGGTGACGAGCCTCCCTATAGTGACCTCGAGTATAAACTCTTAAATTTGTCATCCACTGCTTTACATTAAGGGGTGATGCCCTATAACTTGCCTATCGTATGTGGTTAACTAGGATTGACGACCCTATATGGATCCTTTCTTTGGGTAAATGATTTAAAGGGAGGTACCTTAGCTTCCCAAATCTACTGTATGAATAAGCCTAATTAAGAACCCGGCTAACATGACCATGCACCTCATTGCATGTGCCTTTATAGAGGAAGGGCACGATGAGGGAGTTTGTTATGTGCGAATGGTTGATGTTTTCGCTTGTGAGGGAGCTTTCTGTGAGTGCATGTATCATTACTGCACTCTATTCTTGCATTAACCAGAGTATTTAGGAAGTGATTGTTATATTACTTTATCATTACTACTTGATTGAATTGATGATATGTTAACCTTTGCCTTATAGTACCACTGAGTTGATCACTCACTCCCACTTTGGGACGGTGTTTTAAAGCACTAATCAGACTCTGTTATAGATGCAGATGATGAGGATGTATATGCAGCGGGGTTGGACTTCGTAGACGAGGAGGAAGAGTTCTCATATGTTCAGCTCTCTAGCAGGTCTATGTAGACCTCACGCTGCTTCGATGAGATTACAAGGTTATAAGGATTAGTCGGACATTTACATTTTGATATTTTGTATATTTTGAAACAACACTTGTATGTATCTAGCCTGGTACATATTCATACTCTGGAGGTTGTGAAACACTTTCATGTTTTAAATACATGTACTTAAGTCTTTCGCTTGCTTAATTTAATTACCCCTGGAGTATGATATACTAATTTAGTATAATCCCTCTCATGTTTAATGCACTAATATGGACAACATTCAAACATCATTATCTATGTTGCATAAGTGATGCGTTGGATCTTGGGAATTGAGTTTTACTCGACCCTTGAAATTCGGGGTGTTACAATTCATAGAATCTGAACTTAACTTCACTGTCTATGTCATCGACCGCTGGTCAATGACATCGAAGCCAGCATTTGATGATATTGAACATGAGTTGATGATATCGAAAAATTACATGAAAATTAAGTTTGGTTATTAGAAAAGTTAGATGCAGTTCTCGATGACATCAAAGCCATGTTCGATTGCTCGAAGACTTGGTCGATGACATCAAAGCCATGTTCGATTGCTCGAAGACTTGGTCGATAACATCGAAGGCAGTTCGATGACAACGAGATTTTTGCAATTTCTGGAGCAACTCGTTGGAACACTCTGGACACATTCTCGATTGCTCGAACACCCTTCGATGACAACGAAGGACCATTCGATGACATCGAATATATGTTTTGAGGTTGTGAGGTTTAGGGTTTTGGAGCTATCTTCTCCATTAAATGATATGAGTTAAATACTTAGAGAAGATTCCCATGAGCAAGCATTCAAGAGTTCCAAAACAATGCTTTTCCTACAAAAGGTGTGTTCACTCCCCAAGTATAGGGTTGTGATGTAGTAATAAACTCGGTGAGACCGAGGTCGAATCCCAAGGAACTGAAACCTGTACGTAATCTGAAACTAAATAGAACTAGAACTAGACTAAGATGTAATCAAAATCAAGCGAATATGAGGGAATAATTGTGAATAGATTAATTAAAAACTAATAAAAATAAAGGTGGTAACTAGGGTGCTTAGAATCCATTTGTAGCAATTGGGAAGTTACCTTGATTGATTCAAGGACACAATTGGAATCAGAGTCCCATCCTATCCTGTTGGTAAGAAGAGATTTGTCAGATCTCTGAATATCTCATGGATCTAATCATCAACAGATACGATTGGTGTAGATTTGGAAGTGATCCCATCACCTAACCATGAGACTATGGCAAACAACAACAATTTACCAAACCCACAACCAATCACAAGAGAATTGTGAAAGTTAGGAAGGGGTTCCGTCACCCAACCATGCCAAGGAGACAATGGTGAACAATAGGGCCTCCTAAGTTCACAATATCATAATGAAAAGAACATATTCAAAGCTATTGTAGATCTACTGTAATTTGAGTCACAACAAACCATAAAAAACTAAAAGTATTCCTTAATAATCAAACTAAAATCCACAAGAGTTCAATAACCATGAATCAAAGCAAAGCTAACAACCCAATTACACTACAAGCTTCACCTCTTAGCCCTATCTAAGAGGTTTAGCCTAGCAACATGATTAGGTTACACCTTAAAAGAAAGGAAAAATAAAATAAAAAAATAAAAATAAAAACCATACAAACTCTACCCTCCCTCTTATGTACGTCCAAGGAATTCGGATCCCCTATCACGCTCTCTCTCTTTCTTTCTTATAGGCAGCCGAGAGTCGGTCGGCTGGGAGTGTGAAAGGGAGAGATTCTCCACAGTAAAATGCATCCGGTCTGCATTCGGAATAGATTTTTCAGCTACAGGGGCTGGTAGTGCAACATCTGAGCCATTCAGCCTTCATAGCTCTGGTCGGTTGGCCCAGGAGAGAATTTTGAACGGCCAGGGTCATCAGACCGATCCTGGTCACATCTGCAAAATGGCCCGCAGCGTATGGGTTTCAGATGCTCTGTAAATAGGGTTTGCGCAACCGTGCGCTGATGTTGTTAGTGGAGCCATGAATGTCGTTGGCTGAGAAATCCAAACCGTCCATTAATCTCATATACAAAAACCATTCCAATATGGCCAGCTTTGGAGTACTGATAACGCGGCCCACTCACTTGTATCTTGCGCCATGGTTCTGCCGTCCAACACACATTGCACCTTATTGCTGGCATTCTTCAGGCAAAGAACCACCAGACTTGGTTAGAATCCTCGTACGATTCAAATGGATGGCTCAGATTGATCTTGTGGACCATGATGATGGCCCACTGACGTTGCCTCCGCACTCCCTGTTTTCGCTTTTACGCAGCAGGAAACGAAAATTTTCATTTTTGGCTGGGGTCGTGGGTCAAAGTCAGTTTGACCTGACTTTGATTGCAGTACACGGCTAGTGCACCAGTGGATTATGTACACACTGCTTGGATGGGGTCCACTACAATGTTTATGAGAAATCCAATCCATCCGTCCATTTTTCCACCTCAATTAAGGGGTTGAATCTAAAAGTGAGACATATCCAGATGTCAGGTGGGCCCCGGATTGGCAATTTATGGATGATCTGACCTTTGGGACACTTACATAGGGATCCAATGGCTGAGATTCGATGTGTACGGTTCATTTGTGGTTGTCAGGCCATGTATGAAGTTTCGATCTGATCAGATGGTGAGAACCCTGTGGTCTTGTATTTTGGACATTTTTCAGGCCTGTTTGAAGTGAGTGACTGGAATTTCTCTGATCACTGGTGTGTAAATCCTCGATCTTGGTCCCATGGGGTCTCGTCCAATGCCTTGGTGATGCCCGAGCGTTAAATCCATGCTTTTAGCATCTTGTTTCAGTCCAAGCTCCTAAACACACCTTGCAGCACAAACACGGTTAAATTGAGCCGTTAAATAATACCATGTTTGTAAATCTAGGCAATAACTGGGGTCTAATATGCAATATTTGACCCTCAACACAACCCCCAACCAGGATCTTGCTAGTCCTGAGTAAAGTATGCGAAAAATAAGTTGAGAATTACAGGACAATTTCTATAAACTCGAGTGATTTTTGAAAAGAACAATCTAGATACCAAAATTCTAAGTTTCATGAATGTTGGGCATTACTTTCTCTTGGAATCAAGCTCATGGTAAACTTCATAATCAAGTTCAAATGTTAATCCATTAATTAGAACAATTTTAAACATTGAGTTCCATGAGTGTATAATGTAATATTGGCTTATCGTCATTAAAATTCATTTCGCTATTTCATGATACCATTGGTAAGCAACAAGAGCATTCGGGACACCCAAAAACTAAACGTGCCTCACAGATCATTCTTTAATTCTTCCAGCTTTTGACTTTTAAGTAATGCTGAGGGGAATTAGATCTTCACCTATAGGGAGCAAACCTATGGTGAAGACCAGTTACCCAGCCCTTTCCAAATGTCAATCATGAGTAATCGAACCTTCACCTATAGGGAGCAAACTTATGGTGAAGTCCATTCACCCAACTTTTTTAAAGGCGGGCTGGTTCCTTTCATACTTGCATATCAGACCCCAGTAATTACCAGATTTTACGTATATGATAATGCTTAATGGAGTATTTTAATTGTATTTTTGTTACAGGATGAAGTCAGGAGCGTTAATTGAAAATTGATGTTAAAGGCATGGATTTCATGATCCAAAATTACCAGAGCACGGGATGGACTCCAGAAAACCAATAGTGAAGATTTTACACGCCTGGGATCTGAGGAAAGCAAGGCAAAGGGGCCTGAAAATGATCCAGAATGCAAGATCACATGTTTTCCGCCATCCGATCAACTCGAAACTTCATACACGGGATGAGGGCCGTAAATTAACCGTACATATTAAATTTCAGGCATAGAAGATCTCGGGAAGTGGTCCAACGGACAGATCAGCCTATTAATCTCTAATTTGGAGCCCACCTGATATTTGGAACTGCCTCAACCTTTGTATTGACGGTTTAAATAAGTTGAGAAACAGGATGGATGGATTGGATTTCTCGAAACCATCACAGTGGACCCCTTATGTATAACATGTGTACATAGTGCACATGTGCACCGCCCGTATACCGAACGACCTGCGTCGGGTCAGCAACGCTGACCCGAACTCTTTCTTAAAAACGGAAATTTCCGTTTCCAGCGCTCCGCGAACCGAACCGCGGTCGTCGATTGTGGGGCCCACCTAGTGTCCAAATGAACAATCCAAACCGTCCATCCACTTCCTGGGGCCGATATTATCATCGCCTAGATGTCCGTTTGGTTCCATGCATGTGTACGGACGTTGACCGCTGAAAAACGCAAAACGGACGGTGAGTTCAAAACTCCGTGGGCCACCGCAACTCTAACTCGAAATTGGGCATTCCTAGCCGTTTTTTCATCCTCCATGCAATGGATGGAGTGGATTTTTGAAATAATTATCAAAATGGGTCCCACCATTGCCACGGAAGTGGTTTCGCGTCCGCGTAACGGACGGTCGCTGTCCGTTTTTGCGAAGGATTGTGGGCCCCGTACGTCACCCGTATGGCCGATCCGAGCCGTCCATCTTGTAGAGTGGTTCGAGAGCTTCAAAACCATGCTGATATTCTTCTCTCATGCGTGCACACGTGCGTGATACAGAGCCCACAAAAGGGCTACCCGGCGACGTTCAAAACTGATCTTTTTGTATTTTCTTCTCTGGGCCATGTCAATGGACATTCAAAACCACCCATTCTTGACTGAAATTTCGTCCTGAATCCAATGGACGGGGTGGATTTTCCAGAAAATACCTTAGTGGGGCCCACCGATCACGGCTGCGAAAAATTACACTTTGAGTCCTTCTACGACTCTGCCACCGACCCCAGCCATCCAGCAGCTATAAAAGGGGGGTTTTGGACGTGGGAAAGTCATTCAGAACCAGGGGATTCCAGATCTGGAGCAAGGAAGAGAAGAAAGAGAAGAAAGAGAAGAAAGAAGAGAGAAAGAGATTGTTTGGTTTGTTTTTTCTTTATGAATTTTATTTAATATTTTTTTATGGATTTTATAGGTCACTAATCTCTCAGCTAGGGCTGAGATGAAGCCCTTAATTTGATCAGCTCTTGTGTTGATTGATTTACTTTGAATTTCAATTAATTTGTTTCTTTCTCTAAGTGGGCTTTATGGGTTTAAATTCTATACTTCTCCATCTATGAAAGTATATATATGGATGTTGTTTGGATGCTTATTATAGGTGCTTGTGTCTGATCAAGAACAAGTTTCCTATAGAGGAAGAAACAGGGTGCTTTAATGAATGTACATTCCATGTACCCGACCAAGGATATGGGATATGTCATTCATGGCATTGCTTAAAGGAATTAGACAGTTTGTATGCCCGATTAAGGACACAGATTGTGCTTTCTCTGTATAAGTGGTATCAATCTAGATCAAGGTGAATCAACAGACAAAACAAGGGTTAGGATAATTAGGGGTGGATTCGAAAGTCCTAGTGCTCTCTCTCTGATTGAATTTTCTTCCCTGTTCTTAATTAATTGTTTTTCATAAAATTGTGCTTAGTAATTCATTCCATTATTTGTTGGATTAGTTAAGGAGAAATCATAGATTTGAATTGTGACAACCAGTCCTTGTGGGAACGATCTCGTAATACGTACCGTATCTACATCTGATTCGTATACTTGCGAGTTTAAAAATCATTTAAATCATGTTGGTTTGAATAAAACATCAAGTTTTTGGTTCCTTTCATACTTAGTGATTACCAAGTTAACCCTTCAATATCGACTAGAACCTTAATGTGTTAGCTAGATGTGACATGTGACATCATGACTCAATCAATATTTACAACTTCTAATCCTGGATTAACAATTCAAACTGAACTTTGAAATCTAATAGATAACTGAATCCAAGAGTCATAAATCCAACATTACATATCTTATACTTCTCAAATCACGACTATCTTTCAAAATCACTTCGCATGCACCAGAACGTCCACAAAAATTTCAAAATTTTCACAAATTTCGCTCAACACCAAGCAAACACTGATTAGGTAACCTAATCTCCTACCCCCAACCAAAAATCTACATTGTCCTCAATGTAAAAGATATAAGCATACAATGCACATGCGACAATGAAAGTAAATGAGAAGTGATGGGAAGATAATACCTGGACGAAGGAATCAAGAAACTTTTACTAAAGAGATCACTACATGAGAGCGGGTCAGCACAAGAGTAAAGCAAATTATCCTAAAACAAAGGGAAAGTAAACTAGCCTAATGGCATAAAACCAACTAACTTAGAACGACATCAAGAAAATTAACCTAGTCCTATGAAAGCAAGGGAAAAACTACTCAGTCATGCCGCAAGGTTCTTCTTTTGGCCAATATCTTAATAAATTTCTCAGTAGGTTTCTCAACAGAATCATCCAAAAGCCCTTTTTGCAATAGGCTTGAATGCTCTGGAGCATGAATTTTCAGAGAAATTTATGGACCTCAGTATAAGGTTTCCTTTTAATTTCCTGAGGTGTCCAAAATATATATGATTCACCTGTAACAGAAGAAGTGTCAACGTTAGTATCCCATAGTGAATCAGAGACTATAAGTAAATAAAGTTCAGAAAACTTCGCAAGAGGTGATGTAGTATCAACACATTCCGAAGTATCAGACTTCGGTTTCGTTGTCAGCTCCTCCTCCTTTAATAGTAGACATTTAGGATCAGGGGAAGAAGAGACTTCAGAATAAGGGTTCTCTCGATCGGTGATGACTACTGAGATGTTGTCTTGTAAGGCATCCACTTTGTCTTTTGACATGAGATCATTTGAATCTGCAAAGTGTGCCAAGCAATCATCCAAAGAGTTGGAAAGTTCAGCTGAGTGTGACTTATTTTCCACATTAGAGCTTGTGATGATCTGCCCAAGGAATCCATCATCCTTGAAAGTGGACGGAGGTACACTCTCTTGCTCTTGCCCTGCACAGACAGATTGGAAATCAATAGGGGAAGCATTGATGTGAACACTATGTTCATTAAAGCTATTCAGTAGAGGCATTAAATCGTCAAAAGTGTACAACTCAGATGGTGGCCTCAACTGGGTGGTTTCAAATTCGAGAGTAATATCGAGCAACTCGTCCCTCTCCCTAATGATATTATCATTCAGTTCGACGTAGTGGTCTAAACATGTTTCACAAGAGTTAGAAGGGTCAGTTATAAGAGACTCATCCTCCACATTTAAATCAGATATGTCAGGTGAGTGGAGTAGCTCATTATGACCGATCACTTCATGTACTTCTTGATCATTGACTTGGACCAAATTGAGATTGATTCTAGGGGAATTTAGACTACACGTTCATAATAGTCATCCCAATACGCATCATTGTCTAATTTCATCCAGTAGTGCACACTTGGGATGTGATCGCTTTCCTCAGATTCCATTCCTGAATTGGGTTGAGGTTCGAATAAATTAACCTTTACCTCATCATTGAAATCCTTTGTGTCATGTGAGGGAGGTGTGTCATCATCATTATATTTGAAAGACAACCATGTATCTTCACCATTCTTTTGAACAGTCATCGAGATCGACTCATCAGAAAATTGAACTGTATGCTCATTAATGGAATCCAACTCCTAATTCCAAATTCCAGATTTCTTCAAAAGCGAGTGAGGATCACTTTTCTCGCATTATATTTCTAGATTAGGTTGTGGTTGGGATGAGCGAGCTTCCTCTATCCTATCGAGGCACGAATTGAGTGCTTCCATTACTTTTTTAATTTCCACAAGACAGGCCATGTTACACTGAAATGAATCCTCTTGGATCGTTTCTGGTTGGATCTCAAAGGTAGGATCCAAGAAAATAATCATTATAACATGTTGTTGATTCATTTCCCCAATTTTGATGTTTTCACTGATTATATTCATACGGATCATAGGTGGGAGAATCTGGTGGTTGGTAATACATATTATCACTCATAATATAATCACTCATTGTTTTCTTTTTATCGGATGGGTGATGATAATTCTCACTCCCATAGTTATGATAACCCCAACATTCACGTACTGTTTTGTTAATCCGTGGGGTCTAATTGTTCTCTTGCATATAATCACGTAAGGACTTCTTAACCGGTGGATCTTTATATTTCGATCGGTTCTCAATGATAGTTTTAGAAAATTTTTGAGACAGGTTGTTTTCTATCATAATCATCATCCCAATATATTTTATTCTTCTTAGCATACTGACGTTCCCACTCATGCATGTACATGGTGAAACCCAAACTCTGAATCTAATCCTAAGAAAAACAAAAGAAAAGATCCTACAACAATATGAAAATTAAGAGGAGGAGAAGTTAGAAAGAAGGTACCAAATGTGAAGTTCCTATGTTAAGATCCTGTAAAAGAAAACAAAAGAAATTAATTTCTAAAATAGAAAGTCTAAAGTTAGAAAGTTCCTTAAACCTAGAAGCTAAGTTAGTTTCTAAAAAGAAGACCTAGAATTAGAAATTTTCTAAAATAGAAAATCTAAACCTAAAATTAAAAAGTTTCTAAAAATAAACTAATTCTTAAAAAGGAAAGTTTCTAAAAATAAAATAAAGGAAAGATGAGTTAGTTTCTAAAATTAGAAAGAATTTCTAAAAAGGGAAATAACTAACCTAGTTTCTAAAAACAAAAGAGGAAAGTTTCTAAAAATAAACTAGTTCCTAAAAATAGAAAAATACTAGAATTAGAAAATTTCTAAAAGGAGAACATAAAACCTAAAATTAGAGAGTTTCTAAAATTAAGTACGAAAGTTCTAAACCTAAAGTTAAAAAATTCTAAAAAAAAAAAAAAAACATAATCCTAAAATAGAAAGTAATGTTAGTTTTTAAAAAAGGAAAATTTTCTAAAATTAAAAGAAAGCCTAGAATTAGAAAATTTCTAAAATTCAAACCCTAATTCTAAAAATAGAAAAAGTAGAGGAATTAGAAAGGTATTACCAATTTAGAAGTTTATGTCAGGATCCTACAAAACAGGAAAACAGGTTAGTTTCTAGAAATCAGAAAAACCTAAACTTGAAGTTAGAAAAATCCTAATCTTAAACTAATCCTAAAACTAGTTAATTTCAGAAAACGTAACCGTCAATCCCGGGTAACGGCGCCAAAAACTTGTTCACTCCCCAAGTATAGGATTGTGATGTAATAATAAACTCAGTGAGGCCGAGGTCGAATCCCAAGGGATTAAAACCTGTACCTAATCTAAAACTAAATAGAACTAGAACAAGACTAAGATGTAATCTAAATCAAGTGAATATGAGGGAATAATTGTGAATAGATTAATTAAAAACTAATAAAAATAAAGGTGGGAACTAGGGTGCCAAGGATCCACTTGTAGCAATTGGGAAGTTGCCTTGTATTGATTCAAGGACACAACTGGAATCAGAGTCACATCCTATCCAATTGGTAAGAAGAGATTTATCAGATCTCTGAATGTCTCATGGATCTAATCATCAACAGATACGATTGGTATAGATTTAGAAGTGATCCCATCACTTAACCATGCCCATGAGACTATGGCAAACAACAACAATTTACCAAACCCACAGCCAATCACAAGAGAATTATTAAAGTTAGCAAGGGGTTCCACCACCCAACCATGCCAAGGAGACAATGGTGAACAACAGGGCCTCCTAAGTTCACAATCCCATAATAAAAAGAGCATACTCAAAGCTATTGCAGATCTACTGTAATTTGAGTCACAATAAACCATTAAAAACTAAAAGTATTCCTTAATAATCAAACTAAAATCCACAAGAGTTCAATAACCATGAATCAAAGCAAAGCTAAGAACCCAATCACACTACAAGCTTCACCTCTTAGCCCTAGCTAAGAGGTTTAACCTAGCAACATGATTAGGCTACACCTTAAAAGAAAGGAAAAATAAAATAGAAAAATAAAAATAAAAACCCTACAAAGTCTACTCTCCCTCTTGTGCACGTCCAAGGAATTCGGATCCCCTATCACACTCTCTCTTTCTTTCTTATAAGTAGTCGAGAGTGGGTCGGCTGGGAGTGCGAAAGGGAGAGATTCACCGCAGCAAAACGCATCCAGTCTGTGTTTGGAATAGATTTTTTGGCTACAGGAGCTGGTAGTACAAGATCTGAGCCATTCAGCCTTCATAGCTCTGGTCGGTTGGCCCAGGAGAGAATTTTGAACGGCCAGGGTCATCGGACCGATCCTGGTCACGTCTGCAAAACGGCCCGTAGCATCCGGGTTTCGGATGCTCTGTAAACAGGGTCTGCGCAACCATGCGCTGATGTTGTTGGTGGAGCCATGAATGTCGTTGGCTGAGAAATCCAAACCGTCCATTAATCTCATCTACAAAAACCGTTCCAATATGGCCGGTTTAGAGCGCTGATAACGTGGCCCACTTGCTTTTATCTTGTGCCATGGTTCTGCCATCCAACACACATTGCACCTTATTGCTAGCATTCTTCAGGCAAAGAACCACCAGACTTGGTTAAAATCCTCATACGATTCAAATGGACGGCTTGGATTGATCTTGTGGACCATGATGATGGCCCACTGACATTGCCTCCGCACTCCCTATTTTTGCTTTTACGCAGCAGGAAACGGAAATTTTTGTTTTTGGCTGGGGTCGCTGGTTAAAGTCGGTTTGACCTGACTTTGACCGCAATGCAGGGTTAGTGCACCAGTGGATTATGCACACACTGATCGGATGGGGTCCACTACGATGTTTATGAGAAATCCAATCCATCCGTCCATTTTTTCACCTCAATTAAGGGGTTGAATCTAAAAGTGAGACATATCTAGATGTCAAGTGGGCCCCAGATTGGCAATTTATGGATGATCTGACCTTTGGGACACTTACACAGGGATCCAATGGCTGAGATTCGATGTGTACGGTTCA
Organism: Magnolia sinica; assembly: GCF_029962835.1. Lineage (NCBI taxonomy): Eukaryota > Viridiplantae > Streptophyta > Magnoliopsida > Magnoliales > Magnoliaceae > Magnolia > Magnolia sinica. The sequence continues at coordinate 58,524,234 of NC_080589.1, read as the reverse complement.
TTTGTGGTTGTCAGACCATGTATGAAGTTTTGAGCCGATCAAATGGTGGGAACCCTGTGATCTTGCGTTCTGGACATTTTTCAGGCCTGTTTGAAGTGAGTGGCTGGAATTTCTCTGATCTCTAGTATGTAAATCCTCAATCTTGCTCCCATGGGGTCCCATCCAATGCCTTGGTGATGCCCGAGTGTTAAATCCATGCTTTTAGCATCCTGTTTCAGTCCAAGCTCCTAAACACACCTTGCAGCACAAACACGGTTAAATTGAGCCGTTAAACAATACCATGTTTGTAAATTCAGGCAATAACTGGGGTCTAATATGCAATATTTGACCCTCAATAAGGTGCTACTGAAAACTCAATGAATACAATAGTTTATAATTCAATTCAAGTAAAGAAGATGATAGTAAATGCCCGTGCTATGGATTGAATGATGAACTCTTATGGGAAGAGAAGGTTTGATGATGAGGGTATGATCTGTTATAATAAGTCTCTTAAGATTCCTTCAATTCTTGCTCATTTTGCTAAGAAGCAACCCCTGGTATATGTAAAGAGAAATCCCAATGATAAAAAATGGGTAGAAATTTATCATTGTCGATGTTATCAAGTAGTCTTCGATCCCATCGAAATTTGAACTTTGATGTTATCGATCCTTATTCGATTGCATCGACTTCCTACACACGTATAGTTACATTTGTGTAGAACAGATTCTACTCGATTTTATCGAGTACCCTTCGATTATATTAACGTGCACTTTGATGTAATCAAGAGGAGGTTCAATCTCATCGGATTCTCTTTAGAAAATTATCTTTGGTTGCTGGAAGATTTTCTCCTAATTATTTATACTATCTATCATCCTTTGATGCTATTAAATTTTAAAATTTGATGACATCGAATGGTCTTTGATGTAGTAAAAAAGAAGGATATACCTGAATGGCTTGCTGGACCAAATGTTCCTAATTTTTGATGTAATCGAACAGCCTTCGATTCCATCGAGAACTTACTCTCAATGTGATCGAAGGTAACTCGATTATATCAATGAACACGTAGAGTATTTTTTTATGTAGAGGGAGTGCCCGAAGCTGTCAAAATTTGAATTTCGATATCATCAAACTCTATTCAATATAGTTGATATTTCTCAGTAGATGGTTATTTTATTGTTGGACAGAATGGGCCTATTTCTCGATACAATTGAATCATGTTTGATAGAATCGAAAATGTCTTCGATTGTAAATCGATACAATCAATTTTTCCTTCATAGTTCATGTTTACTCCTCTAACATTCTAAGTGTTCAAAACTTAAGCTTACCAAAGATGACTTAAAATGTACTGGGGATAATACTAAGTTAAATGGGGTCGTATACCTCAAGGGTTTGGTTAAGGAAGTGAGGCTTCATTTACCAGTTTGGAGTACTCAAGTTTCTTCCTGGTTAAGGTCTTAATCTTGTAATCTTCATCTTGGGGGTTACTTGAAGGTTAAGTGAATACTCACGTAATTTGACAAACTAGGGCACTTTCATCTATAACCCTTTATATAGGGATATCAAGCCTTAGAAGAAATTTCAGAATTAAACAACAACTAAAACTCCCTAAAATTCGTAACTTACTAAAAATAGTAAAATTACTTTTTATAGTAAGTGTCTTATGTGGCTTAACCCCGTTATTCTCCTAATTATCATAAGAACATTTCATGTTGGAAATAACTCCTAAAGCCCAATGGACGAAGAGTTACAATTAAACCAAAACTTACTAAAAATAGTGAAAACAGAAATAAACATGAAATTTGACCATCGATCTGATGGAATCTCACAAATTCGACATGGCTAACCTGGCATAACTAGTTTGATTGGCTAAAGTACTTCGTCTTACCCAAAATCATATATGGTAGGTTGAGTAACTCATTCCGGTTTGCAAGATATTCCTGTTTTAAGGTTCTCACGGTCTTGATGATTTCCGCCTCCGATCGGGCCTTCTCTGGTCCATCTTGGACATGAAACTATCCGCGACCCGCTCTACATCAGTACCCTCCACTTCAAAAGAACTCATCCTTGAGTTCTCGCGCTGCTTCGGTTCTTGATACTTAGTCAGGTGCACCATAATGATACCCAGATCAAAAGTTATGATTAATTTATGGTCCACCTTCTTTTGGTCCAACCATGTGTAACACCCTGAAATTCGGAGGTCGAGCATAACTCAGCTCCCGAGTTCCAAAACATCACTTATGCAACATATTTAATGATGGATGTATGTTAACTGTATTAGTGCATAAAACATGGAAAATATTAAGCCAAAACACAGATATGATTCAGGGATAAGTGAATAAAGCAAGCGGAAGACTTATAGAAAAATATATGTACAAGTGTAAATCCCTGAAGTACATATACAAACCAGGTCGTATGAAAATGTTACTTAACAAAATTATGAGTATCAAGTTACATCATTTAAATCCTAAAAATAATCCCAGAATCCCGCGCATCAGACCAAGGCTCGCTAGAACCCGTCTGAAAACTGCATATAAGAGAAGGCAGCCTCATCATCATCCATCTCCCGCTCTGCCTCAGAAGTCGCATCAACATCTGTAACATCAGAACCTAAGACAGAGTCTGGTGGGTGTTTAACACCGCCCCAGAACGTGGGAGTGAGTGATCAACTCAGTGGAACAATAAGGCACTGGTTAACATGTTATCAGTTCAATCAAACAGTAATGATAAAGCAGAACAATTAAATAAATCCTAAGTACTCTTATTAATGCAGGGATGTATGCAAAATGATGCGTGCCCTCACGCGTACACCCTCAGCGTCTTCATCTTACGTTAAGCATGACATCGCCTCAAAGTGTGCCACATCTACAAAGCACATGCAAATGCGGTGCATGGATATGATTACCAAGTTGTTATTAGTCCATTTCACACAGCAGGTTTGGGAAGCTAAGATACCTTCCTCATATCACCATCCAAACAGTGATCCATTCTAAGGTCGTCAGTCCTAGACATCTCATACGATCATATATTTGAGGTCGTAACAAAGGGCTCGTCACCAATCAATGCACGCCTTTCACACCTTTACTACCACAGTTCGGCTCGTCACCTCATTGCGGTATCCAGGTATGCTCGAGGTCACTACAAAGGGCTCGTCACCAATCAATGTAGGCCGACAGCACGAATATAGTGTCCCATACCACCATAATAAGCTCACGAGTTTAATTGCTCACTGATCACTACGGGGAGGCTCGTCACTCCAGCGTAGGCCGACAGCTCGACCACGGTGTCCCATACCACCATGTCCGGTTCATGAGTCTTAGCGGATCGAGGTACCATGGTTATTAGGATTTCACTGGTAAGTTCGGTACCCTAGATTCAAGCAGTAGCGTCCATACATGGTGAACATATATCGGACAATCAGGTTACTTGACGAACTCGACTAGCACGAGCGCACGTTGAATTGAGCGACATAGAGTGCGCAAATACTCCGCGTGGCCAAACCACTGCCGACAACTCTAATACGGCTCGGGTTCGTCTAATACGTCCTACGTGGCGAAAGCAATCTCAACCATGAACATAGAGTCGATTACCGATTTCCTAGACTAATGCATAGTCCCAAACACCTTACACTACAACAGATATTCATGTTGAATGTAAAACAGTAATGGAACAACAACTTAAATCATGGTACATACGCATCTGAGGAATATCAACTTAACATAAATGTAAGCATAGGAAATGCTTGAATTTAAATAACATGGAATGTAACTTGCATAAAGGAAATCATGCACATCAATAGGAGTGTTGAGAATCACTTCTCAACGCCCGGCCATTAGTGTAATACGTTACACTTTAGATCATTCATGCATTTCTACAAACACTTAGCATACATGGAACAACATACATGACGTATGTTGAAATACATGCATTTAGACAATTTCTTTTACCAAGGAGTTGTCATACATACATCTAGCATACATACATGACAAATAATCATGGCAAACACAAGTGCATATTTTATACGTATATGGTACTTTATACATACACATAGAATACACAAATCTCAATATAACGCATGCATATCAGGAAAGCAACGTAAACACAACATTTGGCATGTGAAATCTCATCCATAACAAGAATAAATCATTAACTGGCATTGAAAGCCTTGAAAACCATAACCTATACACTTAAAGTCCGCACCTTAAGCAAGGAAAGAAACACCGAACTGATTTAGACGAGTTGTCTTCGTCAACGGCGATGGAATACCCTAAAACAAGGATATAAATGAGATACAACAACACCAAGACTATTCTAAGCTCCAACACAGATTAGGGTTAGGTTAACTTACCCCAAGATGAACTCAGAATCGTCAGAATAACGATTCAAAGTGAAGGTTCAAAGATGAAGAAGAACAAGGAAGAATCCAAGATGATTCACCAACTTATCTCTCTCACTTTCTCTCTCCTTTCCACTCTCTCTCCAAGCTAGGGTTAGAGAAAATTCGTATGGAAAAGAGGGCTAGGGTTTAAGGACTATAAATAGGCCTCAAATTGATGAAAATAACCCCAGGGTCAAGGTATACTTAGGGTATAACCAAAACCTGCCTCTTACGATCCAACGAAGCACTTCTGGTGGGCCTATAACCACGAAAGGTTGGACTTAAGCTCATTGACCATGGATCTAGGTCAAGCTGAGTTTTCATACCGACCGGCCCTTCAGATCAGCCGTGGCGGACCACACTCAAATCAACGGTCACGGAATCTCGATCAGGTCCACAAGCACTAGGATATGCCTAGGCCAGCTTCCCTGATCAGAGGGTGAAATTGGGTCAGAATCCAATGGTCAGATAGCTTAAAATCGTCGCGCAAGCGACACGACTCAGATTTCATAAAAACTTAATAAATTTCCAACCGTTCTCACACTCTTCACTCCGAGCTCAAACAAATCGACCCAGAACATCAGATGGACTTGATTTTCGAGGTGATGGTCAAGCCCAACATAGTGACCGCAACAGCCTAAGATCATCGCCATCGGACTTTCAACGTGCGGTCCAGGTTCGATCCAGATCTTCCAAAAATTCTCCAAAACAACTGGATTTAGCGATGGATCTTAGATTTCAGAGTAATGTAGCGCTAACTAATCTACAAGTTTTGAGCCATGCAGATACAATTTAAAGCGATTGATGCGAATTTCACAAGCAATCGAGTATAGCGCTAATTACCCCAAAAACAGCTACTTAAGGAAAGATTAGCACAAAAATTCCAAGGTCGTTACACCATGATAGGAATGTATCTGTGCCACATCCTACATCACCTGGGGATGATTCAAAAATTTGGGCAACCCAAAAGACATGCTAGCCAATTGGAAAGAAGAATGAAGGGAACAATAGAGTTCGATTTGATCAACGATCAGTTGAGAATAAGGAGGTTGATTACAAGTCTTCCGAGTGAAGGGATAAGGAAGGCATTTGACAAGGCCGAATTGTCAAGCAAGCAAATTTGAATAATATTGCTTGATTCTGGCCTTAGTATTTTTGTTAGTATCTATGATACAGCCGTGTTGAGACTTAAATATTACAGATTTATTCCTTCAATTGCATTAGTTTTCTTAACATTTAATTGATAATTTGATTTAATTATATACGTTTTTGTCATGAGATGTGATTCAGAAGCTTATGATAAATATGCGTTTAAAAGAATGGATTAAAAACTCAAAAGAAGATAATAAAGAATTGGAGTTTGGAAGTCCATGCATGCATATCAAAGAATTTAAAGAGGTCGTTACAACATTGCACTTTAATAATATTCATCCTAACACCATCAAACTCAGGTTATTTCCATTCTCCCTAAAGGAGAAGACCAAATTATGGTTTCATTTGTTAAGGCCTAGATCCATTAGCACATTGATTAAGATGAACCAGGAGTTCCTTAAAAAGTTTTTCCTAGACCATAAAACCAACACTCTTAGATGAAACATAATAAACTTTTACCAAGAAAGAGATGGGACTTTCTTTGAATGTTGGGAATGGTTCAAAGACTTACTTCTCACTTGCCCACACCATGGCTATGAAACTTGGCGAACAATTGATCTTTTTAAGGATGGACTTAGTCCAAGTATGCACCAATTCGTAAAGATGATGTGTAATGATGAATTCATGAATAAGGAATTGGAAGAAGCTTCGGATTACTTTGACATGCTAGCTAAAAACACCCAATCATGGGACACATCAAATCGAGCTAGTAATCCCAAGGAAGTACCAAGAGAGAGAGAGAGAGGAGTACATGTACTCAATGAGGAGGATGGCATTAGTGCACAATTGGCTAACCTCACATGGAAAGTTAAGGACTTGGAATCTAGGAAGTAATCAACTCGTCCCAAAACAGTCTTTGAAACCGTATGTGGAATTTGTGAGAGCAATGCACACCTAACCAAAGATTGTCCTACAATGCCAGCTTTTCAAGAGGTGTTGCATGTTCAAGCAAACGTTGCAAAGGTGTACCAACAACACTTTAGTGCAGCTAATTCCAACACGCACACTCTTGATTGGCGAAACTTTAATTGGGGGAATGGACTAACTGCAAATACCACCAATTATCCCCAAGGGCCATCTAGTGGACCTCCACCTGGGAGAACTATTGAGGATATATTAGATGCATTCATGCAAGGGCAACAATAGGCCATAAATGAACTCAGAACTTTGGTTGCAAGACTTGAGACACAACTAAATGTTAGGGAGACTAGGACCTTTCCAGCCTAGCCTCAACCTAACCCAAAAGGACAAGTTCGAATAAGTGATCTTAACTCTTCTACTCAACATGTGGAACATGTTTAAGCTATCACCACCCTAAAAACTAGAAAATAAATAGACAGATATTCTAAAGAAGGTTGAGAAACATAAGGAGTTCAAAAATTCAAATGATGGTGGTGACTATAACAATGCTCCACATGACAAAGAGCCATCACAAGAATACAAGCCTGTGACCTCATTTCCCCAACATCTCATCACGTCAAAAAGGCCAAGTAAGAATCATGATATTTTAGAAGTTTTTCAACAAGTCAAAATCAACATCCCCTTGTTGAATGCAATTAAACAGTTCCCATCTTACACAAAATTCCTAAAAGATCTATGTGCAGTAAAGCGGAAGCTAAATGTACTTTAACAAAGTCTTTTTGACTGAACAGGTGAGTGCCATCATAAACCAAAACACTCCCCCAAAATATAAGGATCACGGAAGTCTTACGATCTCATGTGTAATAGGAAACTTCCGGGTCAATAAAGCACTTTTAGACCTTGGGGCAAGTGTCAATCTAATATCATACTTGGTATACGAGCAATTGGGCCTCAGTGAGTTGAAACCCACCAAAACAACATTATAATTGGTCGACCGCTCGACTAGGATACCGAGGGGTGTGGTAGAAGATGTGTTGGTGTAGGTAGATAGATTCTTCTACCCAGTAGATTTCATTATCTTGGACACACACCTAGTTACAAATGCAGACATTCAAATCCCTGTCATATTGGGTCGACCATTTCTAACCACTGGAAATACCATAATCAATTGCATAAATGGGATTATGAAGATTTCTTTTGGTATTATGACTGTAAAACTAAATGTGTTTCATTTGCACAAACCACAAGAGGATGAGGACGTGACCTATGAGATAAACTTAATTGATACATTTGAAGATGATGAGCCACCTTCAACTGAAGCTCCTGAATCTCTGGAAGTCTGCTTGGCACACTTTGAAGATTTAAATGATCCTATGATTAGAGACATTGTGAACGCCTTGCGGCATTGTGTCCCGATGCCTGAAACTGACTGGGAAGATAATTGTATTAAAAACTAACTCTTCACAAATGATGAATTCTGACCATTATAGAAGGAGGAGTTGAAAATTGAACAGAAGTCTGAAACTTTGGAATGTGTTGAGACTACACTACCTAATGAGAATTTTTTTGAATTTTATCTACTTGTAGTCTCTGATTCACCGTGTTGTACTAACATTGAAACTTTTTCTGTCACAGGTGAATTGTATATTCTCTAGAAACCTCAAAATTTGGATCGAAAATATGTTGCTAAGGTTCATAAATTTCTCTGGACATTCATACTCCAGCATCCAGGCCTATTGTAAAAAATGGCTTTTGGATTATCTTGTTGAGAAATCTACTAAGAATTTATCAAGATATTGGTCAGAGGAAGAACCTTGTTACATGATCGAGTAGTTTTTCCATGCTTTCCTAGTTTAGGATTAGAATTTATTTACTTTCTTAAGATTAGTTTGCTTTTTGCAGATAAGTTTAGACACTAGAACCACATTTTATTAGAAGATCGTATTCACTTCACAGGTACTCTTCATCTACTCCCATTTATTTTTCATTGCCCTCAATTTTTCTCTTATTGCAGATGTTTATACATTGAGGACAATGTAGATTTTTGGTTGGGGGTAGGTTTCCCTTGGAAATTCTTCAGATTGGAGCAAAGTTGTTAAATTTTTGAGCTAAAATTCTTCAAAATTCTTGAAATTTATGTCAATTTAACTGATTTTGAAATTAATCCATATATTAGAATTATAAGATACTTAATATTGATGATTTGTGACTCCTAGATTTTCGTTATTTGATAGATTTAATTATTAAGTTGAGTTATTAATTCTTAAATTAGAAGTTTTAAACATTGATTGAGTCATGATTTCATATGCCATATCTAACTTAAATATTAACGTTTTAGTTTAATATTAGATTGTTAACTTGATGATTATTAAGAATGATTAGAACTAAAACCTGAGAAATTTTTCTATCATGTTCAATGAAAAGAAAAAAAAAGTGAGAAAAAGAAAATACCCAGCAAAAAAATAGTTGTCGTCGAAAGGGGCTACCTGTTGAGGGTCAAATATTGCATATTAGACCCCAGTTATTGCCTGGATTTATGAACATGGTACTGTTTAACGGCTCAATTCAATTGTGTTTGTGATGCAAGGTGTATTTACGAGCTTGGACTCAAACAGGGTGCTTAAAGCATGGATTTAATGCTCTGATGACACCAAAAGCAAGGGAAAGACCCCATAGGACCAAGATTGACGGATTTACATGCCAGATATTCGAGAAAATTAAGAAACTGAAGCTTGAGTGGCCTAAAAGTCAGTCAAAATGCAAGATCATAAGGTTTCCACCATCTGTTCAGCTCGAAACTTCACACATGGCCTGAGGACCATAAATGAACCATACATGTCAAATTTGAACCATCGGATCCCTGTGGAAGTGGCCCAACGGATAGATAGGCCCTTTAAATCTTGACGTGAGGCCCACCTGATCTCTGGATATGCCTCAATTTTGGACTCGAAAACTTAAATTATATGGAGAACCAGATGGACCGAGGAAATTTTATACATACATCATGATGGACCCCACATGTGCATTGCATGCGCACAGTGTGCACGTGCACCAGCCGTGCACTCATGCACTCAAAGTCGGTCAGTGGGCACTGACTGACAAAAATCAAAGATTTCCCAAAATGTAATAGCGTTAACGCTGTCCATCGCTGGTTTCGCTTAGTGGGGCCCACCCATCTCACATTTCAGCAATCTGGACCGTCCATTGCATCTAGAGAGAGGGGAGGTGTAACTCACGCCTAGATGTCCTTTTGGCCTCATGCAAGCGTCTACACGTTCCTAACCATTAAACACAGGATGAACGGTGTTGTAGAAGATCTTGTGGGCCACACAGAATTCAATCCAAAAAGCACCATACCAGAATTATTTTTCACCAGTATTCTAATGGACGGACTGGATTTCTCCATATACGTTGATCATGGCCTCAACAACAACAACAAAAAGGATTGCGTTAGCTCTGTTTCGTACTGGGAGTCGGACGAAGCTTTGTGGTCCACCATCGTACATCAACGGTCAGATCCAGACCGTCCACTAGGAGCCCACGGGCCCTTTCATCCAAGCCTAGGTGACAAAATCTTAAGAAACAACGGAGATCCATTTTTAACGGTCTAAACAGAGGATGAACAGTAGAATCACAAGTCCCATGGGCCATGCCGAATTCAAGCCAAATCCGTCCATTTCCAACCGAAAATCTAACGTGAACCCACATTTTCTTGCCAGTATTGATTATGGGCCCACCAATCATCACAGATGCGTAAGAGTTTTCAGAAATTTTTGTTGTGTAAACAGAGTGGGTTTCCGACTCCGTTACAGCAACCACTCCCACCGACTTCTATTACCTATAAAAGGGGACGAGAAAGAAAGAGAGGGGATCAATTTTTGGAGCGTGGGAAGAAAGAGAAGAGAGAGAGAGTGGGTGGACGGCTAGCGAGTTCTCCCTTTCCTCCTTCGGTTTGTTTTTTTGATGTTATTTAAGGAATTTTAACCTAATCATGTCTATGTTAGGCTAAACCTCTTGGCTAGGGCTAAGAGGTGAAGCTTGTAGCGTGATAGGGGACTTTTTACTTGTGCTTTTATTTAGATTGAACTGATGTTGAATTTGGTTTAATTAAGGGAATGTTTTTAGTTTTTAATGGTCTGTTGTGATTAAAATTACACGGGGTCTATGATAGCTTTGAGCATGCTCCTTTCCTTTTTATGATAATGATGTCAGGAAGTCCTATTGTTCACCATCGTCTCCTGGGCATGATTGGATGATGGAACCCTTCCTAACCTTCATATATCTCCTGATTGGTTGTTAATTAGTTTAATTCTGTTGTTTACTTTGTCTCCTGGGCATGGTTTGGTGACGGAATCCATTCTAATTGTTATACCTTTCATCTCTTGAAAACTAGATCAAAGGAAGTTCAGTTTTGATTTTCATGGTTACACCCTTCAACTGGATGAAGATGGGACTCTAAGTCCAGTTGAGTTCTTAAAGCAGGCATAAGATCTCCCTGATCTCTACAAGTGGATCATATGAATCCCTAGTTTCCTACCTCTGAATTCTTTAAGTTTTAGATTAATATTTCACCATTATTCCCTCAAATTCATTTGATTTAGATTTCATCTTTGTCTAGTTCTAGTTCTACTTAGTTTCAGATTACGTACACGGCTTTGAAACATGGCGCATTACAAACTTTTTTTATGATGGACTGACATCTTCCATGAGCTAATTGGTTGAGACAATGTGTAATGGAGAATTCTTGATAAAGATGTCGTTGAGGTATGGGATTGCCTCGATAGACTTGCCAAAAATGCACAATCATGTGACCATTACCCAAAATCGAACACCATGTCTAGGCCGACTCAATCTAAGGAGAAAGGTGGATTGTATCTCCTGAAAGAAGAGGATAATCTCAATTATAAAGTGACTAATCTCATACGAAAATTTGAGGCCATGGAAGGAAATAAGGATAAGGTTAATGAAATTGTTTGCAACATCTGTGATTGTAACATTCACACAATTGAAAATTGTCCTACAATACCTGCCTTTCGAGGAGTGTTGAATGAACAAGCCAATGCCGTAAATAACTATCAAAGACCTTTCAATGGACTTACCTCTAATACGTACAATCTTGGTTGGAAAATCATCCAAATTTTAGTTGGAGGAATGGACAAACTGCTACCCCTCAAGGTTTCTTTAATCAAACTACACAATAACAATAAGAGAAACCTCAAGAGGATCCAATTTTAAAACATTTTGAAAAGCAAGATCTTTTCAATCAGTGTATGCTACAAGCCTTGCAAGACCTTAACAAACACTATAAGGACTTAAGGCTGAAAACATGATTGGGAATAAGGGGAGCCTCCCAACTCAACCTCTTCCCAATCCTAAGCTGTAATATGAAGTTGGCAACCCAAGCTCTTTAAATCAGATGGAGCACGCTAAATCCATCACCACTCTTAAGAGTTGGAAGATTATTGATAAAACCTTCGGTTAGGCCAGAAAAGCCTTAAGAATCAGAAGAGTACAACAATGATGGATCTAGTGATGCCCCACAGAAATTAGAACTGGAACTTCTAGAGAAGCCAGTTGCTCCATTTCCCTAACGGTTGGTTGCACTAAAGCCTCTCTTTAACTTTCAGGATATTCTAGAGGTGTTGAAAGAAGTAAAAGTTAACATTCCTCTACTTGATGCCATGAAACAAATACCTTCATATGCCAAATTCCTAAAAGACGTATGCACGACCAAAAGACGGCAGAGTATTCAAAAGAAGATCTTCTTGACTGAGAAAGTGAGTGCCATCCTAAAGCAAGATGTGCCACAGAAATACAAGGATCCTGGTAGTCCAACCATATCATGTATGATCGGTAACTACCGCATTAAGCACACACTTCTTGACGTAGGAACGAGCGTCAATCTGATTCCCTACTCGGTATACAAACAACTAGGGTTAGGTGAATTGAAAACCACCTTAACCACATTACAACTCGTTGATCGTTCTGTTCGTATACCAAGAGGGATAATTGAGGATGTGTTAGTTCAAGTTGATAGATTCTACAACCCTGTAGATTTCATCATCCTAGATACTGAACCTGTCAATAATGGAAGCACTCAGATTCTTGTCATTCTTGGTCGCCAATTCCTTGCCACTTCAAATGCAATTATCAATTGCAGGAATGGAGTCATGAGCATGTCTTTTAGGAATATGATATTGAAGTTAAACATCTTTTTCAATAACGGCAGAAACTCAGAGGATGATGACAATTTCCATGACATTGATATGATTGATTCTTTTGTGGAAAATAGAACGCCTCTGACCTTATCCTCTGACCCTCTAGAGACGTGCCTGGCATACTCCCATGACTTAGATGATGACATGATTAGGGAGACATGTGCCTTGCTTGATACTGTGCTGGTACTTGAAGTTAACCAATGGAGGCCACAATTTGAAGAATTGCCTTAAATTGATGTCGTGCCTCTACCATCTAACCTCAAGCCACCGAAGCTTGACCTAAAACCTTTACCCTCTGATTTGAAATATATCTATTTAGGTCAAGATGATATATACCCGGTGGTGATTTCTGCCCACCTGGAGAAAGAACAGGAGAGTATGCTCATAGCTACTCTCATTGAGCATAAGGGAGCCCGGGGATGGACGATAATGGACCTCAAGGGAATCAACCCCTCGATTTGTACTCATCGCATATATCTTAAGGATAATGCAAAGACCTCACAACAATCACAACATAGACTCAATCCTAACATGAAAGAAATGGTTAAGGCCGATGTTCTGAAACTATTAGATGTAGGTATCATATACCCTATATCTGATAGTCAATGGGTGAGTCCTACTTAGGTGGTTCCTAAGAAGTCCGGAATCACCATCGTAGCCAATGCCAATAATGAACTCGTACCAACCAGAGTTACTATTGGTTGGAGAATGTGCATTGACTACAGGAAGCTAAATATCGTCACAAGGAAGGACCACTTTCCTTTGCCCTTCATTGATCAAATCTTGAAAAGGCTAGCTGGTCATTCCTATTATTGTTTCTTTGACGGGTATTCGGGATACAATCAGATTGAAATCGCCCCTGAGGACTAGGAAAAGACCACATTTACATGTCCCTATGGCACCTTTGCCTATAGAAGGATGCCATTCGAGTTATGTAATGCCCATGCCACCTTTCAGCGATGTATGATGAGTATCTTTTCTGACATGATAGGAAAATATCTAGATGTCTTCACGGATGATTTCTTTGTTTTCGATTCATCTTTCAGCGAGTGCTTAGAGAGTCTTAAATGTGTGTTGAAAAGATGTGAAGAAAATAATCTGGTAATTAATTGGGAGAAGTGCCATTTCATGGTTCAGAAGGGAATTGTCCTTGGGCATATCATCTCGTCTAAGGGAATTGAGGTAGATAAGGAAAAAAATTGATCTTATCTCTAACCTACCTCCACCTAAGAACATCAGATACGTGCGATCCTTCTTATAGGACATACAGGATTTTACAGACGATTCATAAAGGACTTTAGTGTCCTCTATCGTCCTTTTTGTAATCTTCTTCAAAAGGATGTACCATACGAGTGGATTGAACAATGCCAAGAAACTTTCACCAAGCTTAAGGGCATGTTAACCACTGCACCTATCATGCAGCCTCCCGACTGGAGCCTTCCTTTTGAGCTTATGTGCGATGCTTCTGATTATGCTCTTGGAGCGGTTCTAGGTCAGAGAAAAGATAAGAGGTCTTTCATCATTCATTACGCAAATAGGACTTTAAATCCTACCCAAGTGATATACATGACTACGGAAAAGGAACTCTTAGCCATAGTGTTCGCCTTGGACAAATTTAGGTCCTACCTGATCGGATCCAAGATCATTATCTACACAGATCATGCAACACTCAAGTATCTTTTTTCTAAGAATGATTCTAAGCCCCGCCTGATAAGATGGATCCTTCTACTCTAAGAATTTTATTTAGAAATTAAAGATAAAAAGGGAATAGAGAACGTAGTGGCTGATCACCTTTCTCGCCTTAATACCTCTGATTCCCTTGAGGCGGCCCATATCAATAACATGTTCCTTGATGAACAACTGTTCAGAGTCTCCCATTCACCTTGGTTCATTGATATTGCTAATTATCTTGCACAGGTTCCATACCGACACATTGGACTGCATAAGATAAGAAGAAATTCTTTAGTGAGGTGTGTAACTTTTTCTAGGACGATCCATAATTGTTTAAATATTGTCGAAACCAAATCCTAAGGAGATGTGTGCCAGACAATGAGCATCAAAGTATCATTTCCTTTTATCACTCACAGGCCTGTGGTGGTCACTTTTCTGCTAAAAAGACCATGACCAAGATTCTACATTGTGGCTTTTATTGACCCACTATGTTCAGGGACACTTATGAGTTTTGAAAAGCTTGTGAGCGTTGTTAGAAATTAGGAGCATTATCCCGTTGAAATATGATGCCTTTGAATCCCTTCATTATCATAGAAGCATATGATTGTTGGGGCAATGATTTCATGGGACTATTCCCCCAATCCTTTGAAAATTTGTATATTTTGCTCGTGGTAGACTATGTCACTAAATGGGTCGAAGTGATTCCGTGCCGAAATAATGACCATCGCACAGTCATTAAATTCTTAAAAGAGAACATCCTTTCTCGATTTGGAACGCCTCGAGCCATCATTAGTGATGGGGGATCATACTTTTGTAATAAACCATTCGAGAGCTTAATGAAGAAATACGGTATCTTTCATAAGGTGAGCACCCCATACCATCTACAAACAAGTGGATAAGATGAGATTTCCAATAGGGAGATCAAACATATCTTAGAGAAGACGGTTAACCCTGATCGCAAGGATTGGTTAACCCGATTGACCAATGACTTATAGGCGTACCGTACTGCTTTTAAAACCCCTATTGGAACGTCTCCCTTTAGACTTGTCTATGGAAAGGCTTGTCACCTACCTGTGGAGTTGGAACATAAAGCATACTAAGTGATCAAGAATCTGAATTTCAATCTGGACAACGCTGGCTCGCTATGCAAACTTCAATTGAATGAACTTGAAAAAATCCACAATGATGCATACGAGAACTCAAGAATTTACAAGGACATGATGAAGGCGTTTCATGGTCAACATATTCTGTGAAAATTATTCACGCTAGGTCAGAAAGTCCTTTTGTATAACTCTCGACTACATCTCTTTCTGGGTAAGCTTTGATCTTGTTGGACCGGCCCTTACATTATTGTCACTGCTTATTCTCATGGGGCCATCGAGATAAGAGATCTCGACAATGGCAAGGAGTTTAAAGTAAATGGACATCGATTAAAACCATTTGTCAAGAAATTTATTTAGAGGACATGTCTATGCCTCTGACTGATCCTATTTACAAGGATTGTTAGCCCATGATTAGAAGTTTTGATCATTAATTGTCATGATTTCATAGGACACATCTCGCTTACATATTATGGTTTCAGTTCGATATTGAATTGTAACTTGGTGATCATTAAGCATGGAAGGAACCAACCTAGGGAATTTGTCCATCATGTTTAATAAGAAGAATGAAAGAAAAGGAAAATACCTAGCTATAAGATAACTGCATGCGGAAAGGGTTGGGCGAACGAACTTCACCATAGGTTTGCTCCCTATAGGTGAGGATTCAATTCCTCTCCTTGGAATTACTTGTAAAAGGGTGACATAGAGTGAAAGCCATCGATGGAAAAATTAAAAGCTGGAAGAATGAAAAAAAAGAAGAAGAAAAGAACTATAAGGCAAGTTCTGGTTTAGGTTTTGGTTGTCCTGAATGCTCATTTGATCATCAATGTATCATGGAAATTGACGATTGGATCTCTTAATGATGGTAAGCTGAGACTATATACACATGGAACTCAATGTTTAGAATTTTTCTGATTGATGGATTAATACTTTGAACTTGACTATGAAGTTTACCGTGTGTTTGAGGCCAGGAGAAAATAATGCCCAACATTCATGAATCTTAGAACTCTAGGATCTGGATTGTTTCTCAAAAATCACCCGAGTTTATCGAAATCAACCTCTAATTCTCAACGTATTTTTCACTTACTTTGGTCGGGACTAGCAAGATGCTGGTTGGGGGTTGTGTTGAGGGTCAAATATTGCATATTAGACCCCAGTTATTACCTGAATTTATGAACATGGTACTGTTTAATGGCTCAATTTAATTGTGTTTATGATGCAAGGTGTATTTATGAGCTTGGACTCAAACAGGATGCTTAAAACATGGATTTAACGCTCTGATGACACAAAAGGCAAGGGACAGACCCCAGGGGACCAAGATTGACGGATTTACACGCCAGAGATCCGAGAAAATTAGCCAAAAATGCAAGATCACAGAGTTTCCACTATATGTTCGGCTCGAAACTTCATACATGGCCTGAGAACCACAAATTAACTGTATGCATAAAATTTGATCCATCGGATCCATGTGGAAGTGGCCCAACAGATTATAAGCCCTTTAAATCCTAACGTGGGGCCTACCTAATCTCTGGATATGCCTCAATTTTGGACTCAACAACTTAAATTATATGGAAAACTAGATGGACGGAGTAGATTTTGTACATACATCATGATGAACCCCACATGTGCACTGCATGCACACAGTGTGCATGTGCACCAGCCGTGCACCCATGCACTCAAAGTCGGTCAGCGGGCGCTGACCGAAAAAAATTGAAGATTTCCCAAAATGCAACA
The DNA here is from genome assembly GCF_029962835.1 of Magnolia sinica. Lineage (NCBI taxonomy): Eukaryota > Viridiplantae > Streptophyta > Magnoliopsida > Magnoliales > Magnoliaceae > Magnolia > Magnolia sinica. Next base: position 58,507,144 of record NC_080589.1, on the reverse strand, counting down.
GCGTTAACGCTGTCCATCACCGGTTTCGCTCAGTGGGGCCCACCCATCTCACATTTCAGAAATCTGGACCGTCCATTGCATCCATATGTGGTGTTTAACCCACGCCTAGATGTCCTTTTGGCCTCATGCAAGCTTCTGCATGTTCCCATCCGTTAAACGCAGGATGAACGGTGGAGCAGAAGATCTTGTGGGCCACACTGAATTCAATCCAAAAACCACCATACCTGAATTTTTTTTCACCAGTGTTATAATAGACGGACTGGATTTTTTCGTATACGTCGATCATGGCCTCAACAACAACAATGAAAAGGGTTGAGTCAGCTCTGTTTTGCACTGGGCGTCGGACGAAGCTTTGTGGGCCACCATCGTACATCAACGGTCCGATCCGGACTGTTCAGTAGGAGCCCATGGGCCTTCTCATCCAATCTTAGGTGACAAAATCTTAAGAAACAACGGAGATCTGTTTTTAACGGTCTAGACAGGGGACGAACGGTAGAATCACTAGTCCCATGGGCCATGCCAAATTCAAGCCAAATCAGTCCATTTCCGACCGAAAATCTAACGTGAACCCACTGGACGGAGTGGATTTTCTTGACAATATTCATTATGGAACCACCAATCATCACAGATGTATAAGAGTTTCCAAAAATTTCGGTTGTGTAAACAGAGTGGGTTTCTGACTCTGTTACAGCAACCACTCCCGCTGACTTCTATTACCTATAAAAGGGGACGAGAGAGAGAGAGAGGGGGGATCAGTTTTTGGAGCGTAGGAAGAAAGAGAAGAGAGAGAGAGTGGGTGGATGGCTGGCGAGTTATCCCTTTCCTCATTCGGCTTGTTTTTTTAATGTTATTTAAGGAATTTTAGCTTAATCATGTCTATGCTAGGCTAAACCTCTTAGCTAGGGCTAAGAGGTGAAGCTTGTAGAGTGATGGGGGGCTTTTTGCTTGTGCTTTTGTTTAGACTGAACTGATGTTGAATTTGGTTTAATTAAGGGAATGTTTTTAATTTTTAATGGTCTGTTGTGACTAAAATTACAGTGAGTCTGTGATAGCTTTGAGCATGTTCCTTTCCTTTTTATGATAATGACGTCAGGAAGTTCTGTTGTTCACCATCGTCTCCTGGGCATGGTTGGATGATGGAACCCTTCCTAACCTTCATATATCTTCTGATTGGTTGTTAATTGGTTTAATTCTACTGTTTACTTTGTCTCCCGGGCATGGTTTGGTGACGGAATGCATTCTAATTGTTATACCTTTTATCTCTTGAAAACTAGATCAAAGGAAGTTCATTTTTGATTTTCATGGTTCACCCTCCAACTGGATGAAGATGGGACTCTAAGTCCAGTTGAGTTCTTGAAGCAGGCATAAGATCTCCCTGATCTCTATAAGTGGATCCTCTGAATCCCTAGTTTCCTACCTCTGAATTTTTTAAGTTTTAAATTAATATTTTACCATTATTCCCTCAAGTTCATTCGATTTAGATTTTATTTTAGTCTAGTTTTAGTTCTACTTAGTTTCAGATTACGTACAGGTTTCAGTCCCTTGGGATTCGACCTCGGTCTCACAGAGTTTATTACTACATCACACCCTATACTTGGGGTGTGAACACTACCTATTAATGTTCAATAAGGACTGTTAAAAAGAAGAAAAAGTAAAATAGTGTGAAAGCCATCGATGGAAAAATAAAAAGCTGGAAGAATAGAGTGTTGAACTGTAAGGCGAGTTTTAGTTTTAGTTTAGGTTATCTCAAACGTTTATTATTATTATTATTAATGTTATCATGAAAACAGAGAATTGAACCTTTGGTTGTGATATGTTTAGACTTCAATATGCACCCTTGAAACTCAATGTTCATAATTGTTCTAATTAGAGTATTAATACTTTGAACTTGATTAGGAAATTTACAAAGTAATAGAGTTTAGAAGAAAGTAGTGCTCAACATTAATGTATTTTAGATTTCTATAATATGGACTGTTTTTAGAACCGCTTAAGCTTATTGAAATTATACATTGGTTTTCAAAATATCTTTCGCATATTTTGCTCGGGACTAGTAAAATGCCAGTTGGGGGGTGTGTTGAGACTCAAATATTGCATATTTATCCATTTAATTATATTAGTTTTCCTGACATTTAATTGATAATTTCATTTAATTATATATGTTGTTGTCATGCGAGATAATTCAGAAGCTTATAATAAATATGCACTTAAAATGATGGATTTAGAACTCAAAAGAAGATAATGAAGAATTTGAGATTTGGAAGTCATTAATGAAAAATTCACATGTCAAAGATCCAAGGAAACCAAGTATGGAAGGAAGGAAGTCAGAAGTGCAAAGTACATAAATTTAGAGAATCTGAACATCCCTATTTATGTCATCGACCACTGGTTGATGACATCGAAGAAAGTGTTCGATGACATTGAACACCGGTCGATGACATCAAAGAATCATATGAAAATTGAATTTTGTTCTTAGAACATTCTGGACACCTTTTTAATTACTCGAACACCCCTTCGATGACATCAAAGGGTTGTTCGATGACATTGAAGGCAGCTCGTTGGCATCAAAGATTTACATAGTGCAAAAAGGTGCGACTTTCAAATTCTATTCAACTTGGGATTTTATGGTCGATGACATCGAAGGTTTTTCAATGACATCAAAGGCATTACACAGAGTTTACGAGGAGTGCATAAATTTGAGGCGGTTTATGGATTTTTCAAGGTCAGTGCAAAAGTTTGAATTGCAAAACTATTTAAAGGAGTCCCTAGGCTATTTCAAAGCATCTTCTAGGATTTAGAAAGGGAGAAAAGGCCTAGGTGGAGCGCCGACAATATTTTTCCACTTCGATTTTTTCATGGTTCTAGTCGATCTTTTAGATTTTCTTTTATTTTTGAGTTAACTATGACTAGCTAATCTCTTAGCTAAGGCTAAGAGGTGAAGCTGTAGTTTATTTTGATGTTTCATTTGCTTTAATTTAAGTATATCATGAATTCTATTGATTTATGATTTGAATAAAGGAATATTTCCAGTTTTCTATGGTTTATTATGATTGAAATTATAATAGATGATATGATAGCTTTAAATAACTTCTTAATATGTTTTGAGAAGTTTGTGATCTGTAAAATTCGTGATTCACCATCGTCTATAGGCATGGTGGATGGTTGAATTTCCTGCGATTATCACATGAATGCTTCATGAGAGAATTATTAATAGAAAATTCTGATTTTTGGGTTTTTACTACTCTGTCATCCAACTAGATAGGATAAGACTAATTCAAGTTGTAGCTCTTTGAATCAAGTAAAGTAGCATCTTAATAGCTATATGTAGATCCTTGGCTGTAACACCCCGAACTTTTCAATACCCGAATATTAAAAGTTTTTGAGTGTTACCATGAAAGTTAACTTAATATGTAGATGTGTACGATACTAATCTAGGTATACTGACCGTACATTTATTTTCCAACTTGAATTTGACCGTTGAGAATGATCTTCATCCATATATCAAGCTATTCGACCATTAATTTTAAGATAAGATCATCATATGTTTAAGTATTTCCACTTGTCCATCATAACCAACCATTTAGCCAACTAACCACTGATAGGTAAAGATATCTGACCGTCCACTTTGAGTTTCGACCACCCGATCATAGTAAACTAACTACTTGATATCTGCATCCGCTCGTACACATATTAAATTGAAATTCTGATCCATTCATCTTGTTCACCACCTATGAATATGCTTTACCCACGATCAAAACTACAATCTGAGAAATTTACATATGTGAACAAGTCACTTGAATCTAATAATATATATGTTTTGCCTCTTGATCACTTTAAAAACTCACTTGTAATAATCCGTTTACAAAAATGACCGTACACCTACTTATATACACGATCAGAGTACTAACCATCAAGTTTTTTCTATTTTTAACATGTCATATGACCTTTCATTATGTTTGTTGATATATGTACATTCCCTCGATTAATTTGATGAATAATTCTTTATTCATAATAATTTAGATATAAGTTCTTTTATAAGAATTATTTAGAAATATGCTTATAACCATGTAGAACTATTAGATTTTTCAAAACTCTCATATTAACAATAATTATGAAAATGCCATTAACCTAGACCCTTGAATTTTAGATCACATGGTTCTCACGATCCATTTAATGTGAAATTTTATACCATACCTATGTATCATAAATTAACCATACATGTCAAATTTCAGCCCTTACATCATTGTAAAAGTGACCCAATTGACAAATCAGCCCCTTAATTGTTGATTTTAGTGTCCATCGAGTGAAGAAACCTCGTGGGTAGTAGTAGTAAAATATTTCCCTTCATATGAACAACTTCGATTGCACATAATATGAACCAAGTGTGAAATATGAAGACCCCACTTTGGTAGAATTTTCCTTAGGTGCGAAGTTATCCTTTCGAGGCTTAACAACTCCTCATAAATCTAGATTTTCTGATTTAACGAGTTCCCGCCGTCCATCACAACTAAAATTTGGATCACACTTTGGTCTCATATGACTACGATGCTATACAAAATTTAGACCCTGATCTATGATCCTATATCGTTGAATGTTGAAGTCAGTTCCTTCATTTTGGTGCAAAAGGTGAAATTTCACATTTAGGCCTTTTTCACCATTTATCAACCACTAAATTTTATCCAACCATTTTCTTATCCTGACTACATATTTCTTCCAAAATTGGGCCTTGATCATTAAGTGTGGACCGTCAATTAAGATTAAGTTCATTTTGGTACCCCTTAAGAGAATTTTCAAGATAGGCTGATTTAAATTTCGAATCACCAAGAAAATCATATACCCTGGCCCTGTTCAACGACCTTAACACACTGGATGAATTAGATTTAAAGAAATATTGCTCGAAAAGGTCAAATTGGAGAAACTCAATCCAAGTGGAATGTGAAGCACACCCCCTCTCACACGCCCACTCCTTTATAGAAGGAGTGCGTCCCCTTCTCCTCTCACACGCCCATGATCCAACGTCTAAGAAAGAGAAAGAGAAAGAGAAAGGAAAAGGGAAAGAGAGAAAAAGAGAAAGAGAAAGCTTAGTTGCTTATCATCCTCATCCTCCACACGTGTTGTCATACCCCAAACTCGGAAAACAGGCTCATAAAATTTTTGATCGCCGAATCCGGCGCCGATAGCCTCCATAGTGCCCCATTCTCGGCTTCCGACACCTATTTGCCAGATTCCAATCCTGGGATCCTACAAGGAGGATTTTCAGTATGATTTTTTTTGTAATGAAGCATAACCATAAGCATAACCAAGTCACAAAACAACATCACCACATATCCACTATATCAAAAAGTTTAAGTACAATGAGGAAAGGGAAATACAAGGAGATCAAAAGGCTCCAAAATAATCCGACACACACTCCTGCCTCAGCACTGCTGCGATCCAACGACACCTGCACGCAACGATCGTGCATAAACTTACAAAAGCTTAGAGGGTGGTGTAACTGTGTGCGCAAGGCGAGTGCCAAGTATACAATATCAGAGTAATGCGGAAATATGCGGGTAAGTCCATGAATAGTATCAACCGTACCAAGGCTATGCGATGCAAGACATGAGTACTATCGGCCATACTTAGGCCATGCGATGCGAGGCCTACGTGGCCAAATGTCATATGTTAGATGCAATACAAGCATGTCATCCTCATCAAATACATATATCAGTACAGTTCCTCTTTGGGATATCACCGAGGTCTAGTACACTCTACACTGACTGCCGCCTCCCTAGCCGTACAGCACAGCAAGTGGAATAGACTTCACTATCCGCCTGACCAGTAGTCTGTCAATACCTACCCAACTTGTCGATAGCGAACACATTTGTGAGCTGGTCAAACTCAGCCTAGCTTACAACCCCTCACTCGGGCGGACAAGGCCACACCCCCTTCCTACCGACCATAACACAATGGGAGACGCGGCCTACTGGATTCGGCACTCGGGCGCTTATGTATCCACTCGGTTTAGACGTTGGAGCATCTCCTGGTACCAAAAAAGTTCTAGGACTTTCACCCAAGGACATCTTAAGTGCCCACAGTGCTAGAACTAAGTATTTTCAATATTCGATACAGCCATCCATAATATGCTTGTGAGGCCATGACTTTGATGTCGCTAGGGCATAGAATGATCATGTCATACATATGCGAAATGCATGAGTACACTGTCTAGTCATGCAACAATCCTGCGCATACCATGCGCTCATGTGGGTAACTCCTATCAGTGAGTCGCATAAATAATCTGCCCAATGGCATATACTATGATCAGTCACTACTCATATTAAGCATACATATGATGCGTATGGACATGAATCATGAAATTATACTAAGCATGTTATAAAGTGATGAACTATCTTTATAATGAAGATGGGCCTAGACGGCCTACACATAACCAGTATGGGCCTATCAATGGGCCCTAGGGAGATTTACAATGTGGACATTTAACTAACATTATACTTACAATGTGGGCATCAAATCATCATTGCTCCCAAGGCATGGTCCGCCATAAATATTATTACACAAACCATGGTGGAATCACACATTGCAATGGACCTTAGGTACATCCCATTGGGTCTTAAATACATCAAATGGGCCGCATCACATGGGCCTTATATTCATCAAGTGGGTTGCAGTAATGGGCCGTACCAATGGGCCTTATGTACATTGCAATGGGTCAAACCCATGCGCCTTGAATACATCACAATGGGTTACATCATATGGGCCTCATATATATATATATATATATATATATATATATATATATATATATATATATATATATATATATATATATATATATATATATCAGGGTGGCCTCAACAATGGGCCTCATACATCATATTGAAGGATCATTTGGACCATACCACAAATAACAGTGGAGATAATAATTTTCACTATTAAATAAATCACAGGGCCCACTATAAAGTTTATTTTCCACCCAATCTAATCATAAGGTCTTAAAGACCTGGATTTAAGAGGAAAAACAAATATCATATGGTTCCAAATTTGGTAGCCCAAGGGTTTTGATGGTGGACGTTCAAACCCACTATTTTTGGTAATGTGGTCCACCTTATTCTAGATCTGTCTCATTTTTGCTCTCAAGCCTTAAAATTATCTTTCAAAATGGTTGGATGGTTTGGATGCAATACATGCATCATGTTGGGTCCCACAGGGATGGACGACATAGATAAAGCACGTACCTCATGGTGGGAGTCCACATTGATGAAAGGTGTGGATTTCAATACATACATTAGTGGGTCCCACATGGGGCCCACCATAACGTTATCTACCGTCCAATTTGTTAATAAGGTTATAGGGACCTGAATAAAAAGGAAAAAACAAATTTCATAATGATCCAAAACTTCCATGAAATCCCATGGGATTTCAATGGCAGAAGTTCAATCCCACAACTTCCTGTGACGTGGACCACCTAAGTTCACGACTGATTTTGGGGGTGCCCCACATGTTAAAGGGGGTCCCATCAAATGTACAGTGTGATGTTCAACACACATCACGATGGGGCCCACAATTGGGACCCACGCCCCTGCCCGTCCGCCATAGCGTAGCAGGACGTTGCTGTGCATCCTTTGTTAGCAGCAGCAGCGTCTGCTTATATTATGTTATTTTTAAAAAAAAACTGTAATTTTGTGGTTTTTCCTAAGTGGGGCCTGCATTAGTAAAATCCACCCTGTCCACTGGCTCCTATGGCTCAAGACAAGCCAAACAAGCCCAATATTTGGCATGTTTCGGTGTGTAGAAAGATCGGAGTGCATTTTAATAGTGAAAACCACTGTTTTCTATGATATGACCCGCTAAAAAATCGAATTAGCCTCATACTTTGGCTCAATGCCTAAAATAAGCTGGGGAATGGAATGGACGGCGTGGATTAAACCCAAACATCAAGGTGGGGCTTGTATGAGTGGCCCACCCAAATACCTTAAATATATAATATTATATATATATATATATATATATATATATATATATATATATATCTCTATTTGGTTTGCTGGTCAGCACCACACGGTCAGTGCGCATTTCACTTTGAGGCCATGTCCAGCGTCCTTAGACGCTGGATGGTCTCCATATAACACATATCTAAGGTGGGCCCCACATACAGGCATGCTGCCTAGGTGGGCCACCAAATGGTTGGATGGAGTGGATAAGACACACATCAAGGTGGGGTCCATTCGAGTGGGCCACACAACCACATCATCAAACAAAAATGAAAAAAAAGAGAGGGAGAGAGAGAGAGAGAGAGAGAGAGAGAGAGACACGTGTGATGGAGGGCTCTACCACTATGAGCCCTCCCTTGCATTCAATCATACATCAAGTGGATCCCAATACATGTGGGCCCACCAAATCAAAGATCAACAGTGGAGATTCCTTCTCCATCAAAATAGAAGGTCTAGATGACCTCTTTCGAATTAGAAAGTAAACATCATGATGGGGTCCATGGAGATTGGCCCCATCATGGTATGATCATATGGATCATAGTGGAGGGTCCAAAGTGAGATCCATACCATCAATCGAGAGGCCTCACTTGACCCATCATCAAAACATGAAAATCGAGCCTATAAAGCACCCACCGTTCGTTCTTGGTCCGATGGAACGCCGATCTCCTTGTGCCTCTCTTTGATAGAAGATGATGAGAAATGAAGGATTAGGATGAAGGATTTTGGGGTGGGAAGTGGGTCACACATGCACTTTTCTCTCTTGGGATGCTTGGACGTCCATCACATTGGTTACTTGGAAAGTGTGTTGAGAGAGAGAGAGAGGGGTGGTTGTAAGAGAGAGGTGATGGGTGTGAGTGATGGATGTGAGGTGATAGTGTATTTGACTTGAGAGTTGACTTATGGTGGTTGCTTGACTTAAGGAGAAAGAAAGCATGGGTTGTGTACTTTGATTGAGTGATTGATTGATTGATTGATGGGATGGGTTGTAGAGATTCTCTTGGGATTGTAAACGCGCGGTGTTTTTCTTGAACGGAACGTGGGCCCACATCTCTTGGCCTGGGTATAGGATCTGTATGCAAGATGCGGTGTTGGAACCGCGGTGATGGTGCGGTCGCAATGGTACAAGTCTCTAATTAAACTGACTCAGATCTACGAGATATGACTTAGGGTCGCATGCAAACGTCAATTATAAGTCGTGGATTACCGAAATTCGACGGAAAGGATCATGGGAGTCAACGGAACAGTAAGGACTAGGATGCGGGCCTTACACGTGTGGTGTCTCGCTCTTGCATAGGGTCCTACATCGAGTCAAGTCGAGTTGAGGTGGGCTAATCTTGGCCCGACTCGTCCATGCTGTACTTGTTGAGGGTCAAATATTGCATATCAGACCCAGTTACTGCCTGGATTTACGAACATAGTACTGTTTAACAGCCTGATTTAATCATGTTTGTGATGCAGGGCGTATTCACGAGCCTGGACTGGGAAAGGGTACTAAAAGCATGGATTTAACGGTCTGAAAGCACCAGAGCATGGGACGGACCCTAGGAGACCAAGATCGACAGATTTGCACGCCAAGGATCCAAGAAAATCGAGAAATTGAAGCTCAAGTGGCCTGAAAAGTGTCCAGAATGCAAGATCATAGGGTTCCCACCATCTGATCAGTTCAAAACTCCATACGTGGCCTGAGGACCATAAATGAACCGTACACGTAAAATTTCAGCTCCTGTATCACTGTGAAAGTGGCCCAACGGACAGATCAGCCCAGAAATTACTGATCTGGGGCCCACCTGATCTCTGGATACACCTCATCTTCGGTCTCAATGCCTTGAATCATGTGAAGAACCAGATAGACGGAGTAGATTTCTCACAAACATCTCTGTGGGACCCATACAGGTAGTGCATGTACACGTTACGCAGGTGCACCGGGCGCACACCAAAAATCCAAACATCGGTCAGCAAGCGCTGACCGAGCTCTCCCTCTCCAACTTAATTTCTTTCCTGCGAAAGAAACAGAGCTTGCGGCTCTTTCTTGTGGGCCATCACCATGATTCGACGGACCAATTCGAACCGTCCATAAGACTTGCACGGCCCCTCTCACTCAGGCCTAGGTGGATTTATTTCAAGAAACAAAGGAGATCAGTTTTCGATCGTTAAAACGGACGATGGACGGCGGAATACAATATCTAGTGGGCCACACAAGAACCTACCAAATCCACTCGTTCCTGACTGGATTTTCACGAGGATTTCAATGGACGATGTGGATTTCTCATAAAACATCACTATGGGGCCTACCGATCACATCAGCAGGTCTGCGTGAACCTTACGCGCATCCGGGAAATTCAGAGATTCGGAGGAGTTGTGGGCCACGATCATCAATCTTTTCGATGATCTGAACCGTCTAAATGATAGAGAGGGAAGATTCATCCACTTCCACGCTGGCAGAATTGATCAGAAAATGAACAGCGGGCCGCACGAAGTTCCTGATCACTGGCTGCGTAAGCTGGCCCGCCTCTTCTGCCGATTCCTTGCGGTGAAAGGAAGTTGGTTCTCATGCTGCGTAAGGGGCTCTTCTGTACGCACCGACGCCAGCCCTGACGGACTGCTAGCCTACCTTCATCAGCTACAAAAGGGAGAGCTTTGGTGGGAACAAAGGAAGGAAAAAAAGAAAGGAAAACGTGAAGGAAAGGGAAGAAGGAAGCTGGGTGCGGACGTGGACAGAGGCAGCCGTGGGAGTCTGTTAGGCTCGGTTTGGGAGATGAGAAAGGATTGAGGAGGCAGCAGAGGTTGGCTGCTGGACGTTGCTGGAGGCTTGGGCTGGACCTGGACCTGGTTTTTTTTCCTTTTTCCTTTCTCCTTCTTCTGTTGTTGATTTTGAATTTAGCCCATTCATGTGTGGCTAAACCTCTTAGCTAGGGCTAAGAGGTGAAGCCTGTAGCGAGATGGGAGACACTATTTCATGCATTTAATTTAAATTTCTGATCTGAATTTGATTTTAAGTTGATTATTAAAGGAATATTTTCTCAGTCTTTAATGGTCTGTTGTGACTGAAATTACAATGGGTTTGCAATGGCTTTGAATATTCCTTTTTCTCTTTTGATGTTTATGATGTCAGGAGGCCCTGTTGTTCACCATCGTCTCCTGGGCATGGTTGGATGATAGTACCCTTTCTAACTGTCATGCACTGTTGATTAGTTGGTAATTAGTTTAATCCTGTTGTTTGCTTTGTCGCCTGGGCATGGTTAGATGATGGAATCCATTCTAATTCATATACCTTTCATCTCTTTAGAATTATATCAGAAGAAGTTCAGTTTAATTTTCATGATTTTTGAAGCAGGCATAAGATCTCCCTGATCTCTACAAGTGGATCCTCTGAATCCCTAGTTTCCTTCCTCTGAATTCCTTAAGTTTTAAATTAATCTCTCACCATTATTCATCAATTTATATTTGATTTATATTGCATCTTAGGCTAGTTCTATATCTACCTAGTTTCAGGAAACGTACAAGTTTCAGTCCCTGTGGATTCGACCTCAGTCTTACCGAGTTTATTACTACATCACAACCCTATACTTGGGGAGTGAACAAGTTTTTGGCGCCGTTGCCGGGGACTGACGGTTACGTTTTTCTGAAATTAATTAGTTTTAGAATTAGGTTAGGATTAGGATTTTACTAACTTTAGGCTAAAGGTTTTTATTTTATTTTATTTTTAGAAACTAACTTGTTTCCATATTTTGTAGGATCCTGACATAAGTTCCTAAATTGGTAATTCCTTCCTAATTTCTCTACTTTTTTCACTTTTAAAGTTAGGGTTTAAATTTTTCTAATTCTAGTATTTTCCTATTTGTAGGAAATAGTTTTTAGAAATTTTCCTCTTTTGTTTTTAGAAACTTGGTTAGTTATTCCCCTTTTTAGAAATTAACCTTCTATTTTTATTTTAGTAACTTTCTAATTTTAACTCTTTTAGAATCTAATTTGTTTCCTAATTTATTTTTAGAATTTTTGTTTAGAAACTAACCTTCCTATTTTGTAGGCCTTTAAAATAGAAATTTCTAATTCGGTAAGCTCCTTCTCTACTTCCTATTTTTCAGTTCTCTTTTAGTAATTTACTTTCTAGTTTAGGACTTTCCTAATTTATTTTAGAAATTTCCACTTTCTTTTAGGAATTCCTTCTTTTAGAAATCAGTTTACTGCTATCTTTCCTTTAAAGGATTGTTCTTCTCTTTTTAGAATCTAACTTATTTTGTTTTATTTTGCAGGTTTTTAACTTAGGGACTCCAATTTGGTAATTTCTTTCCAACTCTCTTTCTTTCTAGATTTTTTCTCCCTTTCTTAGGATTAGGTTTTTGAGGGCTGCGAGTGTTTCATGCCCAAGTGGGCCCGTGACAACACTTGACGTCTCTTGACTGAAGGAGGATTGGTTAAGGGGTTGACTATCTATCGTAGGACTAGACACCGCTCGAAATCCCCTGAATTAACTGAAGTTATGGCTGAAGACCAACCTCCTCCACTTCCACCCAGGGTGGAGGATACCCAAGATGAGAATGAGGTGCATCAGGCACCCCCGCCTTGTACTTTACGAGATTATCTACAACCGGTGGGAGTGAGTATGCCCTCATGCATGATTTTTCCTGAAAACACAGGACAAATGGACATCAAGCCAGGTGTTATCCAACTCCTTCCCAAATTCCATGGACTTGAATCAGAGAGTCCATATTTACATTTGAAAGAGTTCGATGAAATTATAGCTACATTATGTTTTCCTAATGTATCTGAGGATACAATTAGGCTAAAACTCTTTCCTTTTTCTTTAAAAGAGAAAGTTAAGATGTGGTTACATTCACTGCGTCCTAGATCCATTGGCACATAGAACGACATGCAGAGGGAATTCATAAAAAAATTCTTCCCACATCATAAAACGATTACCCTCAAAAAACCAATCATGAACTTTGCCCAAAAGGAAGATGAAACATTCTTCCAATGTTAGGAAAGGTTCAAAGATTTGGTCAGTTCATGCCCACAACAAGGATTTGAAACGTGGAGCATTACAAATTTTTTCTACGATGGACTGACATCTTCCATGCGCCAAATGGTCGAGACAATGTGTAATGGAGAGTTCATTAATAAAGATGTCGACGAGGTATGGGACTACCTCGACAGTTTGGCTAAAAAAACACAATCTTGGGACTATCACCCAAAATCAAACACCACATCTAGGCCGACTCAATTAAAGGAGAAAGGTGGATTATATCTCTTGAAAGAAGAGGATGATCTCAAGTGTAAAGTGACTACGCTCATAAGGAAAGTTGAGGCCATGGAAGGAAAGAAGGATAAGGTTAATGAAATTGTTTGCGGCATTTGTGATTGCAACATTCATACAACTAAAAATTGTCCTACAATACCCGCCTTTCGAGGAGTGTTGAATGAACAAGCTAATGTCGTAAACAACTATCAAAGACCTTTTACTGGACCTAACTCCAATACATATAATCCTGGCTGGAAAAATCATCCAAACTTTAGTTGGAGGAATGGACAAACGGCTACTCCTCCAGGTTTCTTCAATCAAAATCCAAATCAAGTGAAACCTCAAGAGGAACCGGTTCAAAATTCCATACAAGAGCTGGCTCAGGTAATGCGGGGAATTACAGATTTTATGCAAAAGATAGATTCTCGTATGACGGTTATAGAAAAGGGGATGCTTCCTGCACAACCTCTCCCCAATCCTAAACCGCAGTACGAGATTAATGATCCCAGCTCTTCAAATCAGATGGGGCACGCTAAATCCATCACCACTCTTAAGAGTAGAAAGATCATTGATAAAACTCTTCCAGTTAGGCCCGAAAAGCCTCAAGAACCAGAAGATGACAACAATGATGGATCAAGTGATGCCCCACAAAAATTAGAACGGAAACTTCTAGAGAAGCCAGTTACTCCGTTCCCCCAATGGTTGGTTTCACCGAAACCTCTCTCTAACTCTCAGGATATTCTAGAGGTGTTGAAACAAGTGAAAGTCAATATTCCTCTACTTGATGTCGTGAAACAGATTCCTTCATATGCCAAATTTCTGAAAGACTTATGCACGACCAAAAGACGGCAAAGTATTCAAAAGAAAATTTTCTTGACTGAGAAAGTGAGTGCTATCCTAAAGCAAGACGTGCCGCAAAAATTCAAGGATCCCGGTAGCCCAACCATATCATGCGTAATCGGGGATCATCAAATTGATCATGCACTTCTTGACTTAGGAGCGAGCGTCAATCTGATTCCCTACGCGGTATACAAATAGTTAGGTTTAGGTGAATTAAAACCCACCCTAACCACACTACAACTTGCTGATCGCTCTGTTCATATACCAAGAGGGATAATCGAGGATGTGTTGGTCCAAGTTGATAGATTTTACTACCTTGTAGATTTTATCATCCTGGACACTGAACCCATCAATAACATAAGCACTCAGATCCCCATCATTCTTGGTCACCCATTCCTTGCCACTTCAAATGCAATTATCAATTACAGGAATGGTGTCATGACTATGCCTTTTGGGAATATGACATTGGAGTCAAACATTTTTTTCAATAACAGCAGAAACTTAAAGGAGGATGAAGATTTCCACGACATTAACATGATTGACTCTTTCGTGGAAGATACGACACCTCTGACCTTATCCTCCGACCATCTAGAGACGTGCCTGGCCCACTCCCATGATTTTGATGATGACATGATTAGGGAGACGTGTGCCTTGCTTGATACTGCACCGGTACTTGAAGTTAACCGGTGAAGGCCACAATTTGAAGAATTGCCACAAACCGATCTAGTGCCTCTACCGTCTAACCTCAAGCCGCCGAAGCTTGACCTAAAACATTTGCCCTCTGATTTGAAATATGCCTATTTAGGTCAAGATGAGACATACCCAGTGGTGATCTCTGCCCACCTGGAGAAAGAACAAGAGAGTATGCTCATATCTACTCTCATTGGGCATAAAGGAGCCCTGGGATGGACGATAGCGGACCTCAAGGGAATCGATCCCTCAATTTGTACTCACCGCATATATCTTGAGGATAATGCAAGAACCGCTCGGCAACCACAACGTAGACTAAATCCAAACATGAAGGAAGTGGTTAAGGCCGAGGTTCTTAAACTATTGGACGTGGGCATCATATACCCTATATCTTATAGTCAATGGGTGAGTCCAACTCAAGTGGTCCCTAAGAAGTCCAGAATCACCATCGTAGCCAATGCTAATAATGAACTCGTGCCAACTAGAGTCACTACTGGTTGGAGAATGTGCATTGACTACAGGAAGTTGAATACCGTCATGAGGAAAGACCACTTTCCTTTACCATTCATTGATCAGATCCTGGAAAGGTTAGCTGGTCATTCCTATTACAGTTTCCTTGACGGGTATTCGGGCTACAACCAGATAGAGATAGCCCCTGAAGACCAGGAAAAGACCACATTTACATGTCCTTACGACACCTTTGCCTACCGAAGGATGCCATTCGGACTATGTAATGCCCCTGCCACCTTTCAGCGATGTATGCCTAGTATCTTTTCTGATATGGTGGGGCAATATCTAGAGGTCTTCATGGATGATTTCTCTGTTTATGGTCCATCTTTCAGCAAGTGCTTGAAAAGTCTTAAATGTGTACTGAAAAGATGTGAAGAAAAGAACTTGGTACTTAATTGGGAGAAGTGTCATTTTATGGTTCAAAAGGGAATTGTCCTTGGGCATATCATCTCGTCCAAGGGAATCGAAGTAGATAAGGCAAAAATTGATCTTATCTCTAACCGACCTCCACCCAAGAACATCAGAGACGTGCGATCCTTCTTAGGACACGAAGGATTTTACAGGCGATTTATAAAGGACTTTAGTCTCCTCTCTCGTCCTTTATGTAATCTTCTTCAAAAGGATGCTCCGTACGAGTGGACTGAGCAATGCGAAGAAGCTTTCACTAAGCTTAAGGGCACATTAACCACTGCACCTATCATGCAGCCACCCGACTGGAGCCTTCCTTTTGAGCTTATGTGCGACGCTTCTGATTATGCTCTCGGGGCGCTCTTGGGCCAGAGAAAAGATAAGAAGCCCTACGTCATTCATTACGCAAGTAGAACTTTAAATTCTGCCCAGGTGAACTACTCGACTATGGAAAAGGAACTCTTAGATGTAGTGTTCGCCTTGGACAAATTTAGGTCCTACTTGATCGAATCCAAGATCATTATCTATACAGATCATGCGGCACTGAAGTATCTTCTTTCTAAGAATGATTCTAAGCCCCACCTGATACGATGGATCCTTCTACTCCAAGAATTTGATTTGGAAATTAAAGATAAAAAGGGAGTAGAGAACGTAGTGGCCGATCACCTTTCTCGCCTTAATACCTCTGATTCCCTTGAGACGACCCATATCAACGACATGTTCCCTGATGAACAACTGTTCAGAGTCTCCCATTCACCTTGGTTCGCTGATATTGCTAATTATCTTGCTACAGGTGTCATACCGACACAATGGACTGCGCAAGATAAGAAGAAATTCTTCACCGAGGTGCGCAACTTTTTCTGGGATGATCCTTATTTATTTAAATATTGCCCAGACCAAATCCTAAGGAGATGTGTACCAGACGATGAGCATCAGAGCGTCATCTCCTTCTGTCACTCACAGGCCTGTGGTGGTCACTTTTCTGCTAAAAAGACCACGGCCAAGATTCTGCAGTGTGGCTTTTACTGGCCCA
The DNA here is from genome assembly GCF_029962835.1 of Magnolia sinica. Lineage (NCBI taxonomy): Eukaryota > Viridiplantae > Streptophyta > Magnoliopsida > Magnoliales > Magnoliaceae > Magnolia > Magnolia sinica. The sequence continues at coordinate 58,490,436 of NC_080589.1, read as the reverse complement.
CTATGTTTAGGGACACTCATGAGTTTTGCAAAGCTTGTGAGCGTTGTCAGAAATTGGAAGCATTGTCCTGTCGAAATATGATGCCTTTGAATCACATCCTTATCATTGAAGCATTTGATTACTGGGGCATCGATTTCATGGGACCATTCCCCCAATCATTTGAAAATCTGTATATTTTGCTTGCCGTGGATTATGTCACTAAATGGGTTGAAGCGATTCCGTGTCAAACTAATGACCATCGCACGGTCATTAAATTCCTAAAAGAAAACATCCTTTCCCGATTCGGAATGCCTCGAGCCATCATTAGTGATGGGGGCTCACACTTTTGTAATAGATCATTCGAGAGCTAAATGAAGAAATACGGTATCTCTCATAAGGTGAGCACCCCGTACCACCCACAGACAAGTGGGCAAGCTGAGATTTCTAATAGGGAAATCAAACACATTTTGGAGAAAATGGTTAACCCTGATCGTAAGGATTGGTCAATCTGATTGACCGATGCCTTATGGGCATACCGTACAGCCTTTAAAATCCCTATTGGAATGTCTCCCTTTAGACTTATCTATGGGAAAGCTTGTCACTTGCCTGTGGAGCTGGAACATAAAGCGTACTGGGCGATAAAAAATCTTAATTTCAATCTGGACAACGCTGGCTCGCTACGCAAACTTCAATTGAATGAACTTGAGGAAATCCGGAATGATGCGTACGATAATTCAAGAATTTACAAGGACAAGATGAAAGCATTTCATGACCAACACATTTTGCGAAAATCATTCACGCCTGGTCAGAAGGTCCTTTTGTACAATTCTCGATTATATCTCTTTCCGGGTAAGCTTCGATCTCGTTGGACCGGCCCTTACATTGTTGTCACTGTTTTTCCTCATGGGGCTGTTGAGATAAGAGATCCCGACAATGGCAAGGAGTTTAAAGTCAATGGACATCAATTGAAACCATTTGTCGAGAAATTTGATTCAGAGGACATGTCCATGCCCCTGACTGCTCCTGTTTACCAGGATTGATCTCCTAGTCTGATGGAGGTATAGGTAGGTTTATCGCTTTCATAGGACTAGGGTAGTTGCTTTATTTGTCTGGCTGAAGACGGTAAACTTAGCGCTCCTGGGAGGCAACCCAGCTCTTCATTTCTTTTCGTTCTTATCATTAGTTAGTTCAATGTTTGTGGGTAACATTACTGCAAACCCTCACGAGACTACAACTCGTCCACTAGGGGCAACCTAGGGGTTTAAAGGCTTGTTGCATACGCTAAATGCAATCGAGAGCACCTACGAAAGTGGTATAGGTAGGATTTTATTTTTGTTATTTTTGTGTTGCCTTCTCTCTCGTACTGACCGACGCCCATGCTGCGATTTATTGGAAAGCGTCTCTCGATTCATCATCCAGGTACTATCTTCCCATCACTTCATATTCACTTTTCGTTGTCCCAAGTGCATTGCACGCTCATATCTTTTACATTGAGGACAATGTAGATTTTAGGTTGGGGGTGGGAGATTAGGTGACCTAATCAGCATTTTCTTGGTTTTGAACAAAAATTGTGAAAAATTGTGAAAATTTTTAATTTTCTGGACTTTCTCGTGAATTCGAAGGGATTTTGACAGCCATCTAGGGCACTCGGAATATTCAAGATACATGATGTTGGAAATTTAAGACTCTTGGATTCAGTATCTATTGGATTGCATAATTAAGTTTGAATTATTAATCCAGAATTAGAAGTTGTAAACATTGAATGAGTTATGATCTCACATGTCACATCTCGCTTTTCATTAAGGTTTCAGTTTGATATTGAAGGTTTTACTTGGTACTCACTAACATGAAAGGAACCGGCCTGAGAAAATTGAAAGGATTAGGTGAATAACCTTCACCATAGGTTTGCTCCCTATAGGTGAGGGTTCAATTTCCCAAAGTAGCCGGCGGAAAGGGGTGGGCAATGGTCTTCATCATAGGTTTCTCCCTATAGGTGAAGATTTGATTCCTCCCCTTGGCGGTATTTTAATGAATATATATATATATATATATATATATATATATCAAAGGCCGATTAATGAAAAGATGATCCGTGAGGAAAGTTTGAGTTATTATGAATTATCTTAGTGTTTACCGATAATATCATAAAATTAAGAAGTGAACCTTAATGATAAGCCGAGATTACACGATACACCCATGGAACTAAATATTTAGAATCGTTCTAATTAATGGATTAATATTTGAGCTTGATTATGAAGTTTACTGTGAGCTTGATTTCAGGAGAAAGTAATGCCAACATTCATGAATCTTAGAATTCGAGTATCTGAATTGTTTTTCATAAATCTCTTGAGTTTGTAGAAATTGTCCTGTATTTCTCAACTTATTTTTCGCATACCTTGCTCGGGACTAGCAAGATGCTGGTTGGGGGTTGTGTTGAGGGTCAAATATTGCATATCAGACCCAGTTACTGCCTGGATTTACGAACATAGTACTGTTTAACAGCCTGATTTAATCATGTTTGTGATGCAGGGCGTATTCACGAGCCTGGACTGGGAAAGGGTACTAAAAGCATGGATTTAACGGTCTGAAAGCACCAGAGCATGGGACGGACCCTAGGAGACCAAGATCGACAGATTTGCACGTCAAGGATCCAAGAAAATCAAGAAATTGAAGCTCAAGTGGCCTGAAAAGTGTCCAGAATGCAAGATCATAGGGTTCCCACCATCTGATCAGTTCAAAACTTCATACGTGGCCTGAGGACCATAAATGAAACGTACACGTAAAATTTCAGCTCCTGGATCACTGTGAAAGTGACCCAACGGACAGATCAGCCCACAAATTACTGATCTGGGGCCCACCTGATCTCTGGATACACCTCATCTTCGGTCTCAATGCCTTGAATCGTGTGAAGAACCAGATGGACGGAGTAGATTTCTCACAAACATCTCTGTGGGACCCATACAGGTAGTGCATGTACATGTTACGTAGGTGCACCGGGCGCACACTAAAAATCCAAACGTCGGTCAGCAAGCGCTGACCGAGCTCTCCCTCTCCAACTCAATTTCTTTCCTGCGAAAGAAACAGAGCTTGCGGCTCTTTCTTGTGGGTCACCACCATGATTCGACGGACCAATCCGGACCGTCCATAAGACTTGCACGGCCCCTCTCACTCAGGCCTAGGTAGATTTATTTCAAGAAACAAAGGAGATCAGTTTTCGATCGTTAAAACGAACGATGGACGACGGAATACAATATCTAGTGGGCCACACAAGAACCTACCAAATCCACTCGTTCCTGACTGGATTTTCACAAGGATTTCAATGGACGATGTGGATTTCTCATAAAACATCACTATGGGGCCTACCAATCACATCAGCAGGTCTGCGTGAACCTTACGCGCATCCGGGAAATTCGGAGATTCGGAGGAGTTGTGGGCCACGATCATCAATCTTTTCGATGATCTGAACCGTCTAAATGATAGAGAGGGAAGATTCATCCACTTCCACGCTGGCAGAATTGATCAGAAAATGAACAGCGGGCCGCACGAAGTTCCTGATCACTGGTTGCGTAAGCTGGCCCGCCTCTTCTGCCGATTCCTTGCGGTGAAAGGAAGTTGGTTCTCATGCTGCGTAAGGGGCTCTTCTGCACACACCGACTCCAGCCCTGACGGACTACTAGCCTACCTTCATCAGCTACAAAAGGGAGAGCTTTGGTGGGAACAAAGGAAGGAAAAAAAGAAAGGAAAACGTGAAGGAAAGGGAAGAAGGAAGCAGGGTGCGGACGTGGACAGAGGTAGCCGTGGGAGTCTGTTAGGCTTGGTTTGGGAGATGAGAAAGGATTGAGGAGGCAGCGGAGGTTGGCTGCTGGACGTGGCTGGAGGCTTGGGCTGGACCTGGACCTGGTTTTTTTTTTTTTCTTTTTCCTTTCTCCTTCTTTTATTGTTGATTTTGAATTTAGCCCATTCATGTGTGGCTAAACCTCTTAGCTAGGGCTAAGAGGTGAAGCCTGTAGCGAGATGGGAGACACTATTTCCTATTTTTTTATGAACTGAATTTGATTTTAAGTTGATTATTAAAGGAATATTTTCTCAGTCTTTAATGGTCTGTTGTGACTGAAATTACAATGGGTTTACAATGGCTTTAAATATTCCTTTTTCTCTTTTGATGTTTATGACGTCAGGAGGCCCTGTTGTTCACCATCGTCTCCTGGGCATGGTTGGATGATAGTACCCTTCCTAACTGTCATGCACTGTTGATTGGTTGGTAATTAGTTTAATCATGTTGTTTGCTTTGTTGCCTGGGCATGGTTAGATGATGGAATCCATTCTAATTCATATACCTTTCATCTCTTTAGAATTATATCAGAAGAAGTTCAGTTTAATTTTCATGATTTTTGAAGCGGGCATAAGATCTCCCTGATCTCTACAAGTGGATCCTCTGAATCCCTAGTTTCCTTCCTCTGAATTCCTTAAGTTTTGCATTAATCTCTCACCATTATTCATCAATTCATATTTGATTTATATTGCATCTTAGGCTAGTTCTATATCTACCTAGTTTCAGGAAATGTACAAGTTTCAGTCCCTGTGGATTCGACCTCGGTCTTACCGAGTTTATTACTACATCACAACCCTATACTTGGGGAGTGAACAATACTCGAGTTCAAGCTCGAGCTAGAGCTCGGCCTCGAGCTCAACATTAAAGCTTGGCTTGTTTACCAAAGCTGTTGAGTCGAGTTCGAGTCGAGCTAGTGGTTTGAGTCGAGTAAAGTTCACCTTAAGTTGAGCTCGAGCTTGTTCATATCATCATAAGTTAACCCAGGCCCCCAACCTGACCCAGCACCCAACCCGACCCAATCCAGCCACCCTAACCCGTCCTAAACCCCAACCCGACCCAACCTAACCCATCCCAAACCCCAACTCGACCCAATCCAGCCCCCAATCTACTAATTTATACAATAAATCTATATGTTAAATTTTTAAAAAAAGTTAAACACTTACCTCAGAGAGATTGGGAGAGAGATCGGGGTGAGTCGGGATTGGGCACGGTCGCGCTGGTACGCTCGGTGAGATAAGGAGAGTGAGAGAAAGAGAGATAGAGATGGTCGTGCAGGCTTCGGGCAGTGTGCTGGTCCGGTGGAGTGCTGGCCATGGTCGGGCAGGCATACAGGCAGCAGGTGGGTGGGGTAGAGAAGAAAGGGAAAGGGAAAAGGGAAGGAAGAGGAGTCGGTCGAGTGTAGCTAGGGTTTTTTGTTTTGTTTTTTAAAAAACTTAAACTTATAATTTAAGTATATATATTATATATATAATATTTAAAATTATTAATCGAGCCGAGTTCGAGTTCTAGTTGAGTTCGAGTTGAGTTGAGTTGAAATGCCCCTTAGTCGAACTCGGCTCGAACTCAACTCGAGCATCACAAAAAAGGCTTGACTTAACCTGAATCGGCCATTCGAGCTGAGTCAATCCGAGGTTACTCGAGCCAAGTCGAGTGAGTTTTTCGAGCTAGCTCGACTCGCGAACAGCCCTACTCTTGCTCAAGCGATGTCATAATTCATGTAAAAACTTTCCTACATCGAGATCTATATAGGGTTTAAATCTAAGGCTAAGGTGAGGGATTCCTTAAAAGCTTACACTAATTTGAGTTGATATGATTTATCTTATTTTTGCATACTTTCATATTATTATAATTTTCCATGTAATTGATTGATTTACCATTATTAATTATTTATTCTTTTGAAAATTATGGTTATGGTATGATTTTAATTATGCATGATTTTTATGAATATACTTGGGGTGATGGATACAAGCCATGCTTTTTTCCAATTTTGAGAGCGATGTGTACTTCCACTCTATATTTAGATGGCTTATTGCTCCTCTCTTCTTATTTTTATTAAGTTAGCCTATTTGTTACTCTTCTCTTTTATTGAGTTAGCTTATTGCTACTATTCTCCTTTATTAGGTCAGCATTGTGCTACATCTCTTTATGGCTTGGGTATGTGTCTTGGAATTCCGAAATCCTCATGGTTTGACTTATTTCTCTATTGATGTAAGTTATGTGTTATAAGCTTCATATATATTATCATGGACATAATATGTTTCAAGTAGCGGCCCTTTTTGTCGGCATGTAATCTCGTGGGTTGGTGAGTGGTGCACAATTGATATAAGTAAATCCTCATACATATTACATCACTTCTCAGGATTAGATGTCGCAAATAGTCACTACATAAATACATTATGTCACGTAAATCTCTCAATCGCATTGTTGTGTCACCTTAAGACGTTCACATAAATCAACGTTAACGTTGGACACGTTGACGAATCTCCGTAATATGGGATGCGAGGTGAGCCTAGTTTTTCATGAACTATATTCCACATTGTGATGACCACTACGTATGATGGAACACACACTATGCTAAGCATGCATTCATGTAGATTGGTTGGGCGTACTGATACCACTCGTAGTGGTGGAGTACGAGATATATCAAAACCCTCACATTATTCTTATGAATCTCTTGAATTATTGTTAATATTAAAGGATAACTATCACTATGAGTAGGGCATTGACCCTCTCCAACCATACAGATATTGCAGGCGAATTACATGTTAATGATATGGCTGATAATCAATTTATGGAAGATTCTTTCGAAAAGAAAAGAAGAAGGATAACACCACGAATTGTTGTATTTATTTTTTTGCTGCAAACTTTGATAATGTAATAAACACCCATTGAGAGGGCATTAAAGAATTATTTGTACGTTGTTTACTCTAATGGAATAATAAATAAATTCAATTTTATTCTCGTGAGTAGTTACCTTCATAAATGTAATTGGATGTGATTTATTTAAAAAATAAAACAAGGTGTGATTTTGAAGCATCCAATTTTTACATTATTAACACTCAGAATTCTTTGGTACGAGTATGTACTCGGGCCGCGAAAATTCAGGATATTACATTGGCGCTCTAGTTTCCTTTTTTTTTAATTATTAATTGTTAATCATCATTGATCTCAATTGTTCAGATTATTGGTTGAATCTAATTCCTAGTTCTAGTTATAGTTTATTTCAGAAAGACACTCATGTAAGTCCCTGTGGATTTGACCTCAGTCTCACCAAGTTATTACTATATCGCGACCCTGCACTTGGGGTCGTGAACACGCCATAAGGAAGATCCTTGTACATGAGGTAACTTTCCTAGGCAAGAAGCATTTGAGATGTTGTTTATTCGTCAGTTTCTTCAAAATTGCATGTGAACTAGGCTGAGCTGAATTCTTTGAGGATGAAAGGGGTAAAAGTTCGGTAACGTTTAGCTTTATTGAGATGAAAGAATAATAATTCCATATATACAAAGAATGTATGGTTCACCTGAGGAAGATGAATAACACGATGACCATAAAAGGTATAGATGATATCGAAAGGGATATGAGAATGTACAAGGGTAGAGTGGAATTATTCGTATATCCACATTTGGAGAAGCCATAGTGGTCCTCCACTATGAAATAAACCTTTCGTGGTCATTTCATAAATGCCTTTGTATAGGTGACCAAGTACAAAAGGCACAAGGGTAAGTTTTCGACCTTGTGCAAGTGCCTCGACAAGTTAGACGTACTCGTTAGTGATCTGGAGAGCATTCACATAGAGTAAGTGATGGCAGATCTAGAGTAACAAGAAAGCCATGTATTCTTTGTACTCTAAAAGACCCTCATGTTTATAGTATGTTTGCATGAACTGGGAATAGGCTTTATCAGCCTCATTGGTGAAATATCTTTGTTTCTTTTGAGCGAAGCCTAGGAAGACTGCCTCGTCGAAAGGAAGAAGTTGGGTAAGAACAGAAATGTCTATTATTGTTGGACTCATAAGACCGCTTCCGAAGAAGAATGTGTCGGTGGATGAGCTTCAAAATGTCGATGCTGTGATAAGTAGAAGAGGATCCGATGCATAGCCGGACATTGACAATTTAATGCATTCATAGATTCTAGATTCTCTCCAAGAAGTTTCATATTAGGCAACGATGTGGTCAAACCAATCATTCCATCCTAGAAGGGGTTTCGACCAGGATTGTGGATTTTTTAGAGCATTGGAGGGTTCTGGAACTGATTTAGATTGGATTAGCATTGTTTTGCCAGGATAGTTCAGGAAGAAGAAATCCAATGAGCAGATTTAATCATGATTCAACTTCAGGAAGGAAGGTTGGCCCCAGCCAATGGTAGTCTCCAATTGGTGATTTGAATATAATTTCGTAAGTAAAATTTTTAGAGAGGCCATCTAAACCATTTATCAGATCATCTTATTAGAAGATTAGAGACATAAAAGATGAGGAAGCGGCCATTGCAAAAATGAGAGAGTTAACTTGGGTTTTGGAGATGAAGTAGGGAAGAAAGCATGAGAAGCGGAAGAATGTGTTGAAATGTGGTATATATCGGTAGAAATCTAGCACATTAATCAGGGCATCATTATTTTCTTGTTCGATATGATGTTTGTACATGCGTCACAATGGGAACGACTCTTTGTTCTAAAAAGGAACATTCGAAATTATATCAGTCATAAATTACAAAGAAAGCATCGCCACGTGGTGTGAAGAGCAGACGCATTTATGAGCGGTCATACGTTGCTTTCACCTTTTTCGAAAGATGAAGCAATGTGAGGGCAATGTTCATCTTTATTTTTGCCAATTCCTACAAGAGTCAATCAAGAAAGGTTGCGTGTAATCATGAGGGAGATGCAAGTGTATTTGAATATTTTTAAAGATATTTGGAAATGGTTTTGCGATAAAATAGCTGGTGTCTGAGCAGTGTCATATCATCCACTAAGAGAAAGTGGTTGAGCGAAAAGTTAGTGTTGTAGCTCTTATCGGGACAGATGGGAGGTTCATAAGTAATAAAAGCAAGTAGTGTTGAAGCGGTTATAGCAACTGTAAGAACATGGGAAGAATCCAGATGTTCAATCTAATGATATGAATAATGAAGGAAATCAGTAGAAAAAATCATCTCATACCAAACTAAACCAAATTTATTTTTCAATTGCCAGCCATTTACATTCCTTAGTATAATCTTTATCATTATCGGCCGTTTACATTCCTTAGTACAATCTTTATCTTTACTTGCCATTTACATTCCTTAGTGTAATTCATAACAATAATCAAGTAGTTAACTTTAGTTGTAATTCGAGTCTACACTTATACATTGGATTCAGTTCTAGTATTAAGCGAAGTTCTCCATCAAGAGAGGGGTTCCGTAATTGTTTTTCGCGGCCAATTGTAAGAATTTCCTTCTTATTTTGTTTGTAGTGAAGAAAAAAAGACTTTTCATATGGAAGATAGAGTTGTGGCCCATTTTCATAGGATAAACCCCACCCTCTGACTATTGCCTGATAATCTTAAGCAACGTTGTGCGCAAGTGGCTGAATAAGCGACTGAAATTATTAAAAATTAGTTATATACAGTCAATTTCTGACGTATCTACCTATCTTAACGCTTGGAATCGTCGCTGTTCGGTTTGAATTTATTCAATTCTGGCATGCCGGATTCCATAGCTTAATAGTCAACATTGAAGCCTTATCAGGGTTCATACGGCCAATCTATTTATAACATATCCCATCATGATGTTTATATGCGATCCAATATCTTTATAAGTTAAGTTCCATCCAGAAGATGAAGGGAAAACTATGTATTAGCCTGATTGGAAACCTAGGTGGCCCCTAGAGGTTTTCAATTGTAGTCGTCTCCTTGGCCACTTCTCCCTCTGGTGTGGCCCATCTGAGTTTTGAATCAGCCTTATGTTTGGGCTCATGTCCTATCATAAACTGGCCAAATGATAGGCAGAGTAGATGTAACAAAACAAAGGTACGATGGCCCACAATTCTTTTTGTTGAAAAGGCTCATGTTAGGAAATTCCCCGGATTACTCTCATCCATTAGATGGGAACAGAAGTCAAAAGTCTTTGCCGTGCAGACACAAGTCATGAAATTTCCGGGACCACAACTCATCCATTAAATAACAACATTAGTCAAAGTCATTGCCGTGTAGACACAGGTAATGGGCAAGTCTTTCTAAACAAAAGGGATCTCGTCTTGCCGTGTTGACGAAGGACGCGGATTAGGTTGTACCCGCCTGTCTCAAACTCGGAACAGGAAGGGCTCTCATGGGCCCACCCTGATGTATGAGTTTTACCTATACTGTCCATCTATTTTTTCACATCATTCCAAGGATATAAGCCAGGAAAATGAGGCAGATCTAATGTTCAAGTAGACCACAAGTGGAGATTGAATGCCATCCATTAAAAACTTACCGGAAGCTATAGACGTTTTGATAAATAGTGATATTTGTATTTTCCCTTCATCCAGTTATTTGTGACCTTCCGGGAAGGTTGGATAGTAAATAAAAATCACAGTGGACTGTGGAAGGTTACAATGGTGGGTGTCAGTATGGGCGATGATTTTTTATTTTTTTTTGGAATGGTCCACTTTAGCCATGTAACTCAGCAATTTTGACTCCTACCTGCCTCGTCCAAGCTCACGACGGGAGGAAGTGGATTGCCTGCGAAAGCCTTTGCAATGAACTACTTCAAAGCGGAAGTTGGGTGAGGCCGAAATTGGATTGCGTACTGAGTTACTCAGTACGCTCTCATGTTACTGAGTAAACTCTGTTGGGCACGCTGTGAATGTATCTGGTCTATCCACACCGTCCATCCGTTTTTCCATTTTATTTTAAGGTTGAGACCAACATTTAAGCATACCCAAAGATCAAGTGGACCATACCATAGGAAACAGTTGGAATAATAACTTCCACCGTTGAAACCTTTCTAGGGCCAACAGTGATTTTTATTTCTCATCCAACCTGTTCATAAGATCACACAGATATGGATGAAGGGAAAACATAAATACAAGCTTGATCCAAAACTTCCGTGGCCCCCAAGAAATTTTCAACGGTAGATGTTCAATTCACACTGTTTCTTATGGTGTGCTGCACTTGAGGTTTGGATATACTTCATTTTTAGGTTGTAGCCCTAAAATTATTTGGTAAAATGGATGGACGGAGTGGATAAAATATATAAATCACGGTGGACTCCACAGAGTTTACTCAGTATGCTTAAATCCGCATCCGGTGAGACCACAGTGATGTTTGTGAGAAATCTACTCTATCCATCTAATTTTCCATATCCTAGCCCAAAATGAGCCAGATCCAAAACACAATTGTGCGACGAAGGCATGAAAAAGTACAGCACAAGACATGGAAAATTACATTGGATCAAAATGAGTCAGATCCAAAACACAATTGCGCGGCATGACATAAAAATGCGAGTAGGGAAATGCCGTTGAAACCTTCCTGAGTTCGAGGGCAGTGTTTATATACCATTTATAGTGTTCATAAGATCATTTCCACTGTAATAAATTGAAAATACAAAAATATCAGCCTTATCCAAAACTTCTGGCCCTAAGAATGTTTTAAGGGCTAACGTTCAGCTCTCACTGTTTAGTGTTGTGGCCCGGATGATTTTTTTGTGACAGGCATTTGGCGTCAGGGACTGGCGGGGATATCACCCAATCCGCGGCGACCAATGGAATGGAACGGATTTTAAGTCAAGCTGCAACTACAGAAAGTGGGAGCGGATTAGGTGCGGCACCAGCCTTTTCGTCATAGAATTAGCGGGATGAAGGGAATAGACCAGCTCTATCCAAAACTCAAGCATAACACTACGTTTAGAACTTTTAGGTAGAATTTTACATTTTCTCCTTTGGTGTGGCCCATTTGAGTTCTTTTCTAGGATGATATTTCCTATGCATGGTTCAAATGTGTTATAACCTGGTGTACGGAGTGGTCAAATATACAGCACAATTCAAAAGGGTATTCGAGTATGAAGAGAGGGCTGATTCTGAAATGACTCGTCCGGTTCCATGAGGACTCCATTGAGTCTGATCTAGTTCTGCACGAAAAGTTAGTATTGAAAATAGGTAGAGCTGTATACGAACTGAGTTAGCTTGGTTAACTCGCTCGAATTGACTCGGAAAAGCTCGCTCCAACTCGGCTTGAAACTAGGTTTGAGCCAAGTCGAGCTAATTTTTTGAGCTTGAAAAAATTTCGAGCAAAGTCCGAGCTAGACCGAGCTCGACTCGAAACTTGACTCGGTTCGATTCGACTTGAATCGGGTTCACTTAATATAAATATTTTGTAAATATTTATTGTTGGTGCAGACATTTGGTTCACCCTTTTTTGTTGAATTGCTAGACCACCGGATACCTGCACAAAAAAAAAAAAAAAAAAAAACAAAGGAGAAGTAGACTATAGCAGGGGACCCTCCGATGCCAAAGTCAGGCTAAGAATTTAAGTCTAGTAGCATGAATATGCTCTTGGGTGAGATTTTTTGTACCTCTTAGTGTTGATGGGTCCCCTATTTATAGTGTAAAGGAGTCATTATTGGGGTTAGAAATAGTTCTTGGTCACAGGCACAATCTCTGCTCATGTTTCTCGACCGTTATGTAGGTTTGGGTGATAAGTGTTGAAGTGGTCAACCCTAAAATCTTGTGACGGATGGTCGATGTCGAGCTCTCGATCAGTCGGGCTGACCTCCATGGTGGGCTCGATGTGGACTTCCGAGTTGACCATCACTCAGTCGGCTGACCAACTCCTTAATCTGTTCGTGCTAGGGCACGAGGGATGGGCTAATTTCCTAAGTGAGACTCGTCATTATGGATGACCATCCCTTTATCTTGTCTGACGGATTGGTCTTCTGGTCATCTGTCGAGACTGAGCTGAGCTAAACCTTCCATCATTTAGACAAATTATACAAATCCAAGCATCCCTTGGCTATCAGATAGGCTAGGTAGGTGCTCAGACATATACGGTGTCGTGGCCTCAGCTCAATAATTCGACGCTCGTCGTTCTTCAAATCGATCCAGGGAAGGATCATTCACAAGTCCTTTAATCATGATTAGCCTTGATCTCAGCTTTTAACTTTGGGCCAGGAAGTTTGTGTTCATGAGTCTAAGATGACCTCATAAGCGGTCGGACCATTTTCACCTAGAACAAAAGCCCCCTAATTCTGAGTTCGCAGTGCGAGCTTGAGGAGTAAGTTGGTGAAATGAGGTCGGGCGGACGAGCTGTCTCGCCTTTATTGCTGGAGGATGGAAGGCACAAGGATCGAGGTAAATTCGCAATGATGGCCTGGTATGATCAAGGCATCGTACGTCTTCGCAGTAGCTTTTTTTGGGTTCTGTCCTATGTGGTGCAGATGCGTGGCACCACCCGCAAAGTTGGGTCGGGAAGGCGAACGGGGAGCTGCCATGTGTAAAGTGTTCACTCCCCAAGTGTAGGGTTGTGATGTAGTAATAAACTCGGTAAGACCGAGGTCGAATCCACAAGGACTGATACCTGTACGTTATCTGAAACCAAGTAGAACTAGAACTAGACTAAGATGCAATCAAAATCAAATGTAAATTTAAGGAATAATTGTGGAATAATTATCTAAAGCTTTAAGGAATTCAGAGGATGAAACTAGGGATTCAGAGGATCCACTTGTAGAGATCAGGGAGAAATTATGCCTGCTTCAGAAATCATGGAATTTAACTAGACTTCCTTTGATATAGTTTTCAAGAGGTGAAAGGTGTATGAATTAGAATGGATTCCATCACCAAGCCATGCCCAGGAGACAAAGTAAACAACAGAATTAAACTAATTACTAACCAACCAATAGTATATGAGGATCAGGAAGGGTACTGTCATCCTACCATGCCCATGGGACAATGATGAACAACAGGGCTTCCTGACTTCATAAATATAAAAAAGAAAAAGAAATATTCAAAGCCATTGCAAACCCATTGTAATTTCAGTCACAACAGACCATTAAAGACTGAAACGAATATTCTTTTAATAATCAACTTAAAGCCAAGTTCAGTTCAGAAATTTTAACTTAAACGCATGAAACAGTATCTCCCATCTCGCTACAGGCTTCACCTCTTAGCCCTAGCTAAGAGGTTTAGCCACACATGATATGGGCTAACAAAAACAACAAAATAAAGAATAAAAAAGAAAAGAAAAGAATAAGAAGGAAAAAAAGAAAACCCACTCCACGTCCAGCCTTTCTTCAACCGTCCAAAACTCCAACTCCTCCGCTGTTTCACGTCTCAGCCACGTCCAGCAGCCTTAGCAAAAAAAAAAAAAACCAGTCACTGCTGTCTAGCCTCCAAACTGAGCATCCACGCTGCCAGCTCTCACATCCACTCCAGCAGAAGAGACGTCTTCCCGTTTCTTCCCCCCCCCCCCCCCCCTTGTTTATAGAACTGTCCTCCGAGAGCTCCTGCAGAGTCCTACCAGAAACAGGTTGCGGCGACAGTCCTCTCGCGGCCAGCTATTCAAACCGCGTTCGTATGCGTAGTGAAACGCAAAACATCTTCTGTTTGGATCGAGATTTTGGACGACTGATCGTCCAAAATCAGAATCGGACTCCTTGGAGGTGGTCACGGCTCCCTGTTGATGAGAATGAACGATTTGGATTGCTGATCCGATCACCGTCCTGATCACAGAACGGCCTGGAAGTCCCGGTTGCGCATAACAGGGCATGCGCGGTTCTTGCGCTGGGATGTTGGTGGAGGCCATGAACGATGCTGGAGAGGAAATCCACTCCGTCAGTTGGATTCGCCTCGAAATTCCGGTTGGAGATGGACGGTTTTGGTTGTCCGTTAATGCGGCCCATTGAATTACAACTCAGCCGTCCATCCTGCGTTTAAACAGAGACCCACGCACATATGCGTGTATGGGTTTGAAGAAACCCCTCTTGTACGGTCGGTTGGCTCCTCTGGAATGACTGGACGGTCCGGATTGTCGAAATAAGGCGCGAGTGGGGCCCACATCGAGCGCCCGTCGAAACAGCGTCGGTCGCTGTTTCCTTTCGAAACAGGGACTTCGGGTCAGCGAGTGTTTTGACCGGACTCTCCGTCCGGTGCCTTGCTCGTGCACCTGTACCCATGTACATGCAATGTACATCTGGGTCCATCGTAATGTTCGAGAGACATCTGTACCGTCCATCCATTCTGTCATATTCTATAAACCGTCCATACCAATTTTGAAGTATATCCAGATATCAGGCGGGCCCCACATAATGATTAAAGGAGCTGATCTGTCCATTGGGCTACTTCCACAGTGATCCAGGAGCTGAAATTTAACGTGTACGGTTCATTTATGGTCTTCAGGCCACGTATGGAGTTTTGAACTGATCAGATGGTGGGAACTCTATGATCTTGCATTCTGGACACTTTTCAGGTCACTTGAGCTTCAATTTCTCGATTTTCTTAGATCTCTGGCGTTGATCTTGGTCCCCTGGAGTCTGGCCCTTGTCATGGTGATTCCTGAATGTTAAATCCATATTTTTAGCCTTCTATTTCAATCCATGCTTGTAAATGCGTCCTGTATTACAAATACGATTAAAACATGCCGTCAAACAGTATCATATTCGTAAAATCGGGTAATTACTGGGGTCTGATATGCAATATTTGACCCTCAACACAACCCCCAACCAGCATTTTGCTAGTCCCAAGCAAAATATGCGAAAAGTAAGTTGAGAATTACAGAACAATTTATAAACTCGAGTGATTTTTGCAGAGTAATCCAGATATGAGAATTTTTAGATTCATGACTGTTGGATATTACTTTCTCCTAGACTCCAGCGCACGGTAAACTTCATAATCAAGTTCAAAGTATTATTCCATTAATTAGAAAAATTCTAACCATTGAGATCTATGAATGTATAATCTAATCTCGACTTGTCAACATTAAGATTCACCTTGATATTTAAGGATATCATTGGTAACAACTGAGAGAATTCACGATAACTCTTCTTGGCTTACACATTAATTTTTTTTTGATTTTTTTTATTAGAAGTAACGCCAAGAAGAGGGATCAGATCCTCACCTATAGGGAGCAAACCTAAGGTAAAGACTGTACACCCAACTTTTTCACATATCATTCATGGGGAATTAAATCTACACCTATAGGGAGCAAACCTAAGGTAAAGACCATTTGCCCAATCCTTTCAATTTTCCAAGTTGGTTCCTTTCATGTTTAGTGATTACCAAGTTAATCCTTTAATATCGAACTGAAACCTTAATATGCAAGCGAGATGTGTCCTGCGAATTCATGACTCAACCAATGTTTACAAATTCTAATGATGGATTAATAATTCAAACTTAGCTGTGAAATTTAATAGATAACTGAATCCAAGAGTCATAAAGTACCAACATCACGCATCTTGACATTCTAAGTGCCCTAGATGGCCGTCAAAATCACTTCGAAAATGTCAGAAAATTTTTAAAATTTTCACAACTTTTGTTCAAGACCAAGAAAATGCTGATTAGGTGACATAATCTCCCACCCCCAACTTAAAATCTACATTGTCCTCAATGTAAAAGAAATAAACATGCGATGCACATGGGACAAAAAGTAAATGAGAAGTGATGGAAAGATAATACCTGGATGAAAGAATCAAGAGGCTTTCCAAAGATTCCTACGTAGGAGCGGTCAACACAAGAGAGAAACCAACAGAAGTAAAATAAAATAACAAAAATACAATCCTACCTATACCACTTTCGTAGGTGCTCTCGATTGCATTTAGCGTATGCAATAAGCCTTTAAACCCCTAGGTTGCCCCTAGTGGACGAGTTGTAGTCTCGTGAGGGTTTGCAGTAATGTTACCCACAAATATTGAACTAACTAATGAAATGAAGAGCTGGGTTGCCTCTCAGGAGCGCCAAGTTTACCGTCTTCAGCCAGACAAATAAAGCAACTACTCTAGTCCTAAGAAAATAGGAAACCTACCTATACCTCCATCAGACTAGGAGATCAATCCTGGTAAACAGGATCAGTCAAAGGCATGGACATGTCCTCTGAATCAAATTTCTCGACAAATGGTTTCAATCGATGTCCATTAACTTTAAACTCCTTGCCATTGTCGGGATCTCTTATCTCAACGGCCCCATGCGGAAAAACAGTGACAACAATATAAGGACCGGTCCAACGAGATCGAAGCTTACCCGGAAAGAGATGTAATCGAGAATTGTACAAAAGGACCTTCTGACCAGGCGTGAATGATTTTCGCGAAATGTGTTTGTCATGGAATGCTTTCATCTTGTCCTTGTAAATTCTCGAATTATCGTACGTATCATTCCGGATTTCTTCAAGTTCATTCAATTGAAGTTTGCGTAGCGAGCCAGCGTTGTCCAGATTGAAATTTAGATTTTTGATCACCCAGTACGCTTTATGTTCCAACTCTACAGGCAAGTGACAAGCTTTCCCATAGATAAGTCTAAAGGGAGACATTCCAATAGGGGTTTTAAAGGCAGTACGGTATGCCCATAAGGCATCGGTCAATCGGATTGACCAATCCTTACGATCTGGGTTAACCGTTTTCTCCAAAATGTGTTTAATCTCCCTATTCGAAATCTCAGCTTGTCCACTTGTTTGTGGATGGTATGGGGTGCTCACCTTATGAGAGATACCGTATTTCTTCATTAAGCTCTCGAATAGTCTATTACAAAAGTGTGAGCCCCCATCACTAATGATGGCTCGAGGCGTTCCGAATCGAGAAAGGATGTTTTCTTTTAAGAATTTAATGACCGTGCGATGATCATTCTTTCGACACGGAATCGCTTCGACCCATTTAGTGACATAATCCACGGCGAGCAAAATATACAAATTCTCAAACGATTGGGGGAATGGTCCCATGAAATCGATGCCCCAGCAATCAAATGCTTCAATGATAAGGATGGGATTCAAAGGCATCATATTTCGACGGGACAATGCTCCCAATTTCTGACAACGCTCACAAGCTTTGCAAAACTCATGAGTGTCCCTAAACATAGTGGGCCAGTAAAAGCCACACTGCAGAATCTTGGCCGTGGTCTTTTTAGCAGAAAAGTGACCACCACAGGCCTGTGAGTGACAGAAGGAGATGACGCTCTGATGCTCATCGTCTGGTACACATCTCCTTAGGATTTGGTCTGGGCAATATTTAAATAAGTAAGGATCATCCCAGAAAAAGTTGCGCACCTCGGTGAAGAATTTCTTCTTATCTTGCGCAGTCCACTGTGTCGGTATGGCACCTGTAGCAAGATAATTAGCAATATCAGCAAACCAAGGTGAATGGGAGACTCTGAACAGTTGTTCATCAGGGAACATGTCGTTGATATGGGTCGTCTCAAGGGAATCAGAGGTATTAAGGCGAGAAAGGTGATCGGCCACTACGTTCTCTACTCCCTTTTTATCTTTAATTTCCAAATCAAATTCTTGGAGTAGAAGGATCCATCGTATCAAACGGGGCTTAGAATCATTCTTAGAAAGAAGATACTTAAGTGCCGCATGATCTGTGTAGATAATGATCTTGGATCCGATCAAGTAGGACCTAAATTTGTCCAAGGCGAACACTACAGCTAAGAGTTCCTTTTCCGTAGTCGAGTAGTTCACCTGGGCAGAATTTAAAGTTCTACTTGCGTAATGAATGACGTAGGGCCTCTTATCTTTTCTCTGGCCTAGGACCGCCCCAAGCGCATAATCAGAAGCGTCGCACATAAGCTCAAAAGGAAGGTTCCAGTCGGGTGGCTACATGATAGGTGCAGTGGTTAACGTGCCCTTAAGCTTGGTGAAAGCTTCCTGGCACTGCTCAGTCCACTCGTACGGAGCATCCTTTTGAAGAAGATTACATAAAGGACGAGAGAGAAGACTAAAGTCCTTTATGAATCGCCTGTAAAATTCTGCGTGTCCCAAGAAGGATCGCACGTCTCTGATGTTCTTGGGTGGGGGTAGGTTAGAGATAAGATCGATTTTTGCCTTATCTACTTCGATTCCCTTGGACGAGATGATATGCCCAAGGACTATTCCCTTCTGAACCATGAACTGACACTTCTCCCAATTAAGTACCAAGTTCTTTTCTTCACATCTTTTCAGCACACATTTAAGACTTTTTAAGCACTTGCTGAAAGATGGACCGTAAACAGAGAAGTCGTCCATGAAGACCTCTAGGTATTACCCCACCATATCAGAAAAGATACTAAGCATACATCGCTGAAAGGTGGCAGGGGCATTACATAGTCCGAATGGCATCCTTCGGTAAGCAAAGGTGCCGTAGGGACATATAAATGTGGTCTTTTCCTGGTCTTCAGGGGCTATCTCTATCTGGTTGTAGCCCGAATACCCGTCAAGAAAACTATAATAGGAATGACCAGCTAACCTTTCAAGGATCTGATCAATGAATGGTAAAGGAAAGTGGTCTTTCCTCGTGACGGTATTCAACTTCCTGTAGTCAATGCACATTCTCCAACCAGTAGTGACTCTAGTTGGCACGAGTTCATTATTAGCATTGGCTACGATGGTGATTCCGGACTTCTTAGGAACCACTTGAGTTAGACTCACCCATTGACTATCAGATATAGGGTATATGATACCCACGTCCAATAGTTTAAGAACCTCAGCCTTAACCACTTCCTTCATGTTTGGATTTAGTCTACGTTGTGGTTGCCGAGCGGTTTTTACATTATCCTCAAGATATATGCGGTGAGTACAAATCGAGGGATCGATTCCTTTGAGGTCTGCTATTGTCCATCCCAGGGCTCCTTTATGCTCAATGAGAGTAGATATAAGCATACTCTCCTGTTCTTTCTCCAGGTGGGCAGAGATCACCACTGGGTATGTCTCATCTTGACCTAAATAGGCATATTTCAAATTAGAGGGCAAAGGTTTTAGGTCAAGCTTCGGCGGCTTGAGGTTAGACGGTAGAGGCACTACATCAGTTTGTGGTAATTCTTCAAATTGTGGCCTCCATCGGTTAACTTCAAGTACCGGTGCAGTATCCAGCAAGGCGCACGTCTCCCTAATCATGTCATCATTAAAATCATGGGAGTGGGCCAGGCACGTCTCTAGATGGTCGGAGGATAAGGTCAGAGGTGTCGTATCTTCCACGAAAGAGTCAATCATGTTAATGTCATGGAAATCGTCATCATCCTCTGAGTTGCTGCCATTATTGAAAAAAATGTTTGACTCCAATGTCAAATTTTCAAAAGACATAGTCATGATACCATTCCTGCAATTGATAATTGCATTTGACGTGGCAAGGAATGGGTGACCAAGAATGACAGGAATCTGAGTGCTCATGTTATTGATGGGTTCAGTGTCAAGGATGATAAAGTCTACAGGGTAGTAAAATCTATCAACTTGGACCAACACATCCTCAATTATTCCTCTTGGTACATGAACAGAGCGATCAGCAAGTTGTAGTGTAGTTAGGGTGGGTTTTAATTCACCCAAACCTAACTGTTTGTATACCGAGTAGGGAATCAAATTGACGCTCGCTCCTAAGTCAAGAAGTGCGTGATCAATTCGATGGCTCCCGATTACACATGATATGGTTGGGCTACCGGGATCCTTGAATTTCTGCGGCACGTCTTGCTTCAGGATGGCACTCACTTTCTCAGTCAAGAAGATTTTCTTTTGAATAATTTTTCGTCTTTTGGTCGTGCATAAGTCTTTCAGGAATTTGGCATATGAAGGTATCTGTTTCACGACATCAAGTAGAGGAATGTTAACTTTCACCTGTTTCAACACCTCTAGAATATCCTGAGAGTTAGAGAGAGGTTTTGGTGAAACCAACCGTTGGGGGAATGGAGCAACTGGCTTCTTTAGAAGTTCCAGTTCTACTTTTTGTGGGGCATCACTGGATCCATCATTGTTGTCCTCTTCTGGTTCTTGAGGCTTTTCGGGCCTAACCAGAAGAGTTTTATCAATGATCTTCCCACTCCTAAGAGTGGTGATGGATTTAGCATGCCCCATTTGATTTGAAGAGCTGGGATCATTACTCTTGTACTGCGGTTTAGGATTGAGGAGAGGTTGTGCAGGAAGCATCCCCTTTTCTATAACCGTCATACGAGAGTCTATCTTTTGCATAAAATCTGTAATTCCCTGCATTGCTTGAGCCAGCTCTTGTATGGGATTTTGAACCGGTTCCTCTTGAGGTTTCACTTGATTTGGATTTTGATTGAAGAAACCTGGAGGAGTCGTCGTTTGTCCATTCCTCCAACTAAAGTTTGGATGATTTTTCCAGCCAGGATTGTATGTGTTGGAGTTAGGTCCAGTAAAAGGTCTTTGATAATTATTTACGGCATTGGCTTGTTCATTCAACACTCCTCGAAAGGCGGGTATTGTAGGACAGTTTTCAGTTGTGTGAATGTTTCAATCACAGATGCCGCAAACAATTTCATTGACCTTATCCTTCTTTCCTTCCATGGCCTCAACTTTCCTTATGAGCGTAGTCACTTTATACTTGAGATCATCCTCTTCTTTCAAGAGATATAATCCACCTTTCTCCTTTAATTGAGTCGGCCTAGACGTGGTGTTCGCCATTGGGTAATAGTCCCATGATTGTGTTTTTTCAGCGAGACTATCGAGGTAATCCCATACCTCGTCAACATCTTTGTTGATGAACTCTCCATTACACATTATCTAGACCATTTGGCGCATGGAAGATGTCAATCCATCATAGAAAAAATTTGTAATGCGCCACGTTTCAAATCCGTGTTGTGGGCATGAACTGACCAAATCTTTGAACCTTTCCCAACATTGGAAGAATGTTTCATCTTCCTTTTGGGCAAAGTTCATGATCGCTTTTCTGAGGGTAATCGTTTTATGATGTGGGAAGAATTTTTTTATGAATTCCCTCTGCATGTCATTCCATGTGCCAATGGATCTAGGACGCAGTGAATGTAACCACGTCTTAGCTTTCTCTTTTAAGGAAAAAGGAAAGAGTTTCAGCCTAATTGTATCCTCAGATACATTAGGAAAACATAATGTAGCTATAATCTCATCGAACTCTTTCAAATGTAAATATGGACTTTCTGATTCAAGTCCATGGAATTTGGGAAGGAGTTGGATAACTCCTGGCTTGATGTCCATTTGTCCTGTGTTTTCAGGAAAAATCATGCATGAGGGCATACTCACTCCCGCCGGTTGTAGATAATCTCGTAAAGTACGAGGCGGGGGTGCCTGTTGCACCTCATTTTCATCTTGGGTATCCTCCACCCTGGGTGGGGGTAGAGGAGGTTGGTCTTCAGCCATAACTTCAGTTAACTCAGGGGATTTCGATCGGTGTCTAGTCCTGCGATGGATAGTCAACCCCTCAACCAATCCTCCTTCAGTCAAGAGACGTCGAGTGTCGTCACGGGCCCACTTGGGCATGAAAACACTCGCAGCCCTCAATTAAATTTAAAGCCTAATCCTAAGAAAGGAAAAGAAAATCTAGAAAGAAAGAGAGAGTTGGAAAGAAATTACCAAATTGGAGTCCTAAGTTAAGGACCTGCAAAATAAAAGTAAAATAAGTTAGATTCTAAAAGAAGAGGAACAATCCTTGAAAATAAAGGTAGTAGTAAACTAATTTCTAAAAGAAAGTGGAAACTTCTAAAATAAACTAGGAAAGTCCTAAACTAGAAAGTAAATTACTAAAAGAGAATTGAAAAATAGAAAGTAGGGAAGGAGCTTACCGAATTAGAAATTTCTATCTTAAAGGCCTACAAAATAAGAAGGTTAGTTCCTAAACAAAAATTCTAAAAATAAATTGGGAAACAAAATTAGATTCTAAAAGTGTTAGAATTAGAAAGTTAATAAAATAAAAATAGAAAGTTAATTTCTAAGAAGGGAAAGAAATAACCTAAATTCTAAAAATAAACTATTTCCTACAGAAGGGAGGATACTAGAATTAGAAAATTTCTAAAATTTAAACCCTAATTCTAAAAATATGAAAAAGTAGAGAGATTAGGAAGGAATTACCAATTGAGAAACTTATGTCCAGATCCTATAAAACAGGAAACAAGTTAGTTTTGAACTCAAATAAATAAATAAATAAAAACTAAGGTTAGTAAAATCCTAATCTTAAACTAATCCTAAAACCAATTAATTTCAGAAAATCGTAACCGTCAGTCCCCGGCAACGGCGCCAAAAACTTGTTCACTCCCCAAGTGTAGGGTTGTGATGTAGTAATAAACTCGGTAAGACCGAGGTCGAATCCACAGGGACTGATACCTGTACGTTATCTGAAACCAAGTAGAACTAGAACTAGACTAAGATGCAATCAAAATCAAATGTAAATTTAAGGAATAATTGTGGAATAATTATCTAAAGCTTTAAGGAATTCAGAGGATGAAACTAGGGATTCAGAGGATCCACTTGTAGAGATCAGGGAGAAATTATGCCTGCTTCAGAAATCATGGAATTTAACTAGACTTCCTTTGATATAGTTTTCAAGAGGTGAAAGGTGTATGAATTAGAATGGATTCCATCACCAAGCCATGCCCATGAGACAAAGTAAACAACAGAATTAAACTAATTACCAACCAACCAATAGTATATGAGGATCAGGAAGGGTACTGTCATCCTACCATGCCCATGGGACAATGATGAACAACAGGGGTTCCTGGCTTCATAAACTTAAAAAGGGGAAAGAAATACTCAAAGCCCTTGCAAACCCATTGTAATTTCAGTCACAACAGACTATAAAAGACTAAGAAAAATATTCCTTTAATAATCAACTATATCAACTTCAGTTTAGAAATTTAAATTAAAGGCATAAAGTAGGTTCTCCCATCTCGCTACAGGCTTCACCTCTTAACCCTAGCTAAGAGGTTTAGCCACACATGATATGGGCTAACAAAAACAACAAAATAAAGAATAAAAAAGAAAAGAAAAGAATAAGAAGGAAAAAAAGAAAACCCACTCCACGTCCAGCCTTTCTTTAACCGTCCAAAACTCCAACTCCTCCGCTGTTTCACGTCTCAGCCACGTCCAACAGCCTTAGCAAAAAAAAAACCAGTCGCTGCTGTCTAGCCTCCAAACTGAGCATCCACGCTGCCAGCTCTCACATCCACTCCAGCAGAAGAGACGTCTTCCCGTTTATAGAACTGTCCTCCGAGAGCTCCTGCAGAGTCCTACCAGAAACAGGTTGCGGCGACAGTCCTCTCGCGGCCAGCTATTCAAACCGCGTTCGTATGCGTAGTGAAACGCAAAACATCTTCTGTTTGGATCGAGATTTTGGACGACTGATCGTCCAAAATCAAAATCGGACTCCTTGGAGGTGGTCACGGCTCCCTGTTGATGAGAATGAACGATTTGGATTGCCGATCCGATCACCGTCCTGATCATAGAACGGCCTGGAAGTCCCGGTTGCGCATAACAGGGCATGCGCGGTTCTTGCGCTGGGATGTTGGTGGAGGCCATGAACGATGCTGGAGAGGAAATCCACTCCGTTAGTTGGATTCGCCTCGGAATTCCGGTTGGAGATGGACGGTTGTGGTTGTCCATTAATGCGGCCCATTGAATTGCAACTCAGCCATCCATCCTGCGTTTAAACAGAGACCCACGCACATATGCGTGCATGGGTTTGAAGAAACCCCTCTTGTACGGTCGGTTGGCTCCTCTGGAATGACTGAACGGTCCGGATTGTCGAAATGAGGCGCGAGTGGGGCCCACATCGAGCGCCCATCGAAACAGCGTCGGTCGCTGTTTCCTTTCGAAATAGGGACTTCGGGTCAGCGAGTGTTTTGACCGGACTCTCCGTCCGGTGCCTTACTCGTGCACCTGTACCCGATGTACATGCAATGTACATCTGGGTCCATCGTAATGTTCGAGAGACATCTGTACCGTCCATCCATTCTGTCATATTCTATAAACCGTCCATACCAATTTTGAAGTATATCCAGATATCAGGCGGGCCCCACATAATGATTAAAGGAGCTGATCTGTCCGTTGGGCTACTTCCACAGTGATCCAGGAGCTGAAATTTAACGTGTACGGTTCATTTATGGTCTTCAGGCCACGTATGGAGTTTTGAACTGATCAAATGGTGGGAACCCTATGATCTTGCATTCTGGACACTTTTCAGGTCACTTGAGCTTCAATTTCTCGATTTTCTTGGATCTCTGGCGTTGATCTTGGTCCCCTGGAGTCTGGCCCTTGTCATGGTGATTCCTGAATGTTAAATCCATATTTTTAGCCTTCTATTTCAATCCATGCTTGTAAATGCGTCCTGTATTACAAATACGATTAAAACATGCCGTCAAACAGTATCATATTCGTAAAATCGGGTAATTACTGGGGTCTGATATGCAATATTTGACCCTCAACATAAAGCGATGGGCGTTGAGACGTCCCTTCATCTGTGGCATTTAATACAAGCCATCAATGCTCATAGCCAAGGAAGCCTATAAAAGTGGAAGACCCCACAAGCAGCTCGGTCATTTGCATTTCGTTCTTCCCATCGCTGCTTCAGAGCTCCCAGAGTAGGCGATTTTCGGCTGAGTTTTTCCTCCTCCTCTGGCCACTGCTGCTCTTGCTTTCTCTCTCATTTTTTTTGCATTTTTCTCCTCTTCTCTACCCGATATGTCAGATATGTCGAGCAAAGGGCATAAGGTCTATGCCTTCGAAGGAGATTTAGACCGGGGAAGCATTGATTCCCAATTTAGGGTCCCTTTCGAACCACCTTCTTCAGTTCCGTTGGGATTTAGTCAAGAAGAGGCTTCTTACCTTGCTGGGCGGGTGGCTGCTCAGCCAAGCCTGCTCAGTCCTCAGCTGAGCAGCCAATAGATGTCGGCCTTGGGGGGCTGACTTTGAAGGAATCGACTATGGCTAGGATTTGCTCAGAGTTCCGGTTCCTAGACTCCATGCGGCTTCGAACTCCTACCCCTTATGAAGTCCCTGGGGACCCGGCTGATGGGGAGGTGGTCATTTTTGTTGTCGCTCTTTAGTGTGAACTTTGACTCCCACTCCATCCGTTCGTGAGGGCAATGACTTCCAGTCTGAGGTCGGCCCCAGGTCAGCTCATTCCGAATGCATGGAGGGCTCTTCTGGGAACATACATCCTTTAGTTTCAGCTCAGTAATAATGAGCTAACAACCGAGGAGTTCATGTATCTATACCAGGTCAAGGTCAATCCCATGCAGTCGAGCTGGTATTACTTCTCAACATGAGCGAATAGAGGTCGGGGCCTCATTGTCAACCCCCCGACTTCTAACAAGGATTGGAAGAACAAGTGGTTTTGGGTGTCAGGAGAGTGGGAAGCACCCGCTGCAGAGATGGCTCGTCTGTCAGTTCAGACCCCCACCAAGTTTGCCACTTCAGGTCAGGTACTACTGAGAAGTTGAACTTAGATTTCCTTTCCGAATTTTCTTGCCATGTAAAATTGTCACCATTTGATTATCTTTATAGTCTTCCCAAAGGATTAACCCAAGCTATCTGACTTGCAGCGCAGGCAAGTGGACAAGGTAAAGGCTTTAAAGGATAACTGTTGCCATTGAAACGTGTTGATTACCCCAGAGCTGCTCCACCATTATGGTATCTTTCAGTTGGTCCCTCCTCAACAGCTGACCTCTCTGGACATCCTACCCCTTCTTCCTCCGTTAAGTGATAAATTATCAATTTGCCAGAGTCATTAGGATCCGATGCTAGCATTCAGCTGACTTGAACTGTCGTGCAAGCATGACCAAGCTCCAAAAGTCAAGGAAGAGGAAGCGCCCTCCTCCCATGGAGGAGATGGTCGGGAAGAAGACCTTTGCTCGGAAGAAGGTGGTTGTCCCCTCCATCATACAAATACTCACATTCACCGTGGAGGTGAGGTCGGGAGCTGGCGCGAGCAGCCCCTGACAGGTTAGCTAGCTTCGGTTACGGTGGGCCAGGGGGAAGCTCCCACTCCGATTGCCCCTCCATGGCCAAGCGCAGTGGAGGTCGTTGATCTGGATATGGAGGAGGCACCTCCAGTACCTGAGGTTCGCATGGCTAAAGAAGTCGAGGCCTCACCCCCTTCAGCTCGAGTCAGGGCTGCGGGTGAGTATGTCTTTTCAATGATGTCATTGTTATTCTCTGCTCCATTTTGCTAAATGATTTCTTTCATGCTCAGCTAGTCCCTGCGCTACTGACCACCTGCCAGAAGGTGAGGCAGATAGCTGATGAGTGCGAACAAGTCTAGGCAGCACTCAAGGAGAAGACTGCCAAGGTCGAGGCCCTTAGGGAGGGCCTTTAGGAGAGGGTGGCAGAGGTTGAGGCCCTGAAGGGAATCTTGGAGCATACTGGGGAGGACTGAGATGCTCTGAAGATCCAGTTGGATGAGGCCCGATGCAAGGAGGGCTTGGTGATGACTGAGCTCGAGGGGACGAAGTCATATCTCAGCTTGACTCGAGCTGATTTGGAGAGGGTGAAGGCGCACCTCTCATCGGTCGAGGTCGACGCTGCGGGGCTGAAGGCGGAGCTGGAGAGGGTAAAGGCGAGCTCGGCGGCTAAGTTAGATGAAGTCGAGACGACTTTGGCTGCTCAACTATCTGAGTCTGAGGTGGCCATCCTAGCGATCAAGGCTACAGTCATAGAAGAATACAAAATATCGAAGGAAAGAGCCAACAAGGTGGACGTAGTTTAGAACTGCTCCTATGACCACTGTGTTGAAGATGTCGGATAGCTGTACCCCGAGTTGAACTTGGACACGCTTTTAAGCAATGAAGCCTCGGAGGAGTCAGCATAGCCTGAGGTTGAAGTCAAGCAACCTCCTCCTAAAGCCGGTTAAATTTCTCTTTTAGTTTGTAACAAATTTTGTATTCTTTTTTGGATTGAATGAAGAAAAACTTTTTTGCCTCCAATGTGTTCGTGCTTTGTGTGTTTGTACTATTGACCTTTAGGACCGCGCGTTTGCATGTAGTAGTGGGCTGAACCTATAGGTCGAGGTGCATTAATTTTTGTAAGTAATGAATGACAATCTGACCTTTTCATTGCAGGTCAGATCACCCATCGCTATAGTTAATAGTCTGACCTCTTCTTTAAGGGTCATATTATTAGAGGAACGTCTCTCCTTACATTGAAGGAGGCCCTCGGTAATTTGTATAGCAAGAGATAATAGTAGAATTTAGATGAAAGTTTCTCATGCTGAGGAGGCTTTATTGTAAAATTTCAGTAGATTTACATTTAGTTCTGTCATTCCTGACCTTAACGGGTTACTCGCCTTCACTATGTGGCCTGGGCAGCCTACTGGTAGTAGATTTTTAGGTGCTCAGCATTTACGGGTGCGGAAAAGGTCATTCTTCTAAATCCTCAAAAGGTGTCAGGTCGAGCTGTACCTATTACCTGGTACAGTCCTTCCTAGTTCGGCCCTAGGGCCCCTGACCCAGGCTGCTTAGTGTTCTGGAATTTCCTACAGAGGACCAGGTCTCCTGGTCAGAATCTTTGGATTTTTACTTTAGAGTTGTAGAACCGAGCGACTTGCTGCTGCCGAGCTACGGTCCTAAGCTTTGATTGTTCTCTTGTTTCTTCTAGAAGTTCAAGGCTCATGGCCATCTGCTCGGTGTTCTGGGCTTCATTGTAGGACCACACACGTGTTGTAGGGAGTCGAATTCGACCGAGACGGCGACCTTTATTCCAAAGGCTAGAGAGAATGGAGTCTCCCGGTGGACGTCCGAGCGGTAGTCCTATAGGCCCAGAGCACATAAGGGGGCTGCTCGGCCTAGTCACCCTTCGTCTTCTCGAGCCTAGTCTTGATTATCTTATTGATTGCTTCCACTTGTCTGTTAGCTTGGGGGTGCCGAGGTGACGAGTATGCATTGTGAATGCCGAGCTCCCAACACATACCTCGGAACTTGTCATTATTAAACTGTTTTCTATTATTCGAGACGATTGTGCGTAGGATTCCGAACCGACAGATGATATTCTTCCAAACAAAGTTAGTGATCTTCTGCTCGATAATCTTAGCCAAAGGCTCGGCCTCGACCTACTTAGTGAAGTGGTCGACTGGCATGACAGTGTATCGGATCCGACCTTTACCCATGGGTATTGGGCCGATGATGTTGATCCCCCATTGGGCGAACGTCCAGGGCCCGGTCATCAGGGTCAGTTCCTCGGTAGGCCGGTGATGAACTGTCGCAAATCGCTGACACTTATTACACCTCTGAGTATACTACTTAGCATCCCTCTGAATGGTCAGCCAGAAGTACCCCTATTGAATGACCTTGTGGGTGAGAGTTTGGCCCCCAGAATGATTTCACATATCCCTTCATGAATTTCATTCAAGATGTAATTGGCCTCTTTAGGTCGAAGACACCAGAGATAGGGCAAAATGTAACCTTTCTTGTATAGGATATCCCTTATCATTGTATAGTGAGCTGCCCTAGATCTAAGTTTATGTGCTTCTAGTCGGTCGTTGGGGAGCTTGCCTTCTTGAAGGTATTCGATAATCGGGTCCATCCAGCTCGGGGTTATATGTATAGGTAGAGAGATTTCTGGGTAGAGCTTATGGATGCTCAGCTCAGCCAAGAATTTGATCAGTATCATCCTTGGGATGCCTTCCTCGGCCGCGGATGCCAATTTCGCCAACGCTTCTGCCTTCGAATTTTCTGACCTTGGGATTAAGCTGAAGTCGTACCTCTAGAATTTGCCTATTAGTTCTCGAGATTTTTACAAATATGCGATCATCTGCTTCTCCTTGGCTTGGTATTCATTAGTGACGTGATTAACGACGAGTTGAGAGTCACAGTGGACCTCTTGGACCTGAGCTCCCATAGTTGCTGCTAACCTGAGTCCTGCTAGTAGCGCTTCGTATTCCGCGACATTATTAGATATGCGAAACTCAAACCGCAGAGCATACTGGACAAAAGTCAAGTCGGGGTTATGAGGACGATGCCGACCCCACTGCGTTTGGAGTTGCAAGACCTGTCGATGTACAATGTCTAGGTGCGCTGGTTGGCTACGGTCGTCTAAGCGTCCTTGTCCGGCTAGTCAGGCTTTGGATCACTTGATGTTGTAATCGACGAGCCCATGCAGATTGGCTGATCAGACTCGTCCATTGGGTCGGTTGTAGGGTTGGCATTCTTATCTGGTTCATTTGGAGCAATTTGGTCTTTGCCATCAGTGAACTCGATGATGAAGTCAGCCGCCGCCTGACCCTTGATGGCACTCTTCCGTTGATATTTGATGTCTCACTGAGCTCGATTGCCCATTTTGTGAGTCTTCCCAACACCTCAGGCCTCTAAAGCACTTGGCAGAGATGTTGATTAGTCTAGACCACTATCGTGTGAGCTTAGAAGTATGGGCAAAGGCATTGAGATGAGATTATTAAAGCCAAGACGAGTTTCTCTACGTTAAGATACTTAGTCTTGGCTGGGAGTTGGATGGACCCCTCGGAGATGATAATTGTAGTGGTCTAATTTTGTCCTTCTCCAGCAGTAATCGGGAGTTGGATGGACCCCTCAGAGATGATCTTATCTCCCGTGAACCCGAGTAGTGGAGTCCTAACAGGTCGGAACTGTGGCCTGTCAAATTCCATCTTGTTGAACGCCTCGGTGAAGAGTATGTCGGTCGAGTTGCCTGTGTTGAAAAGAATGTGATATACCTTATGGTTGGCTATGGTCATGGCTATGACTAAGGCGTCATAGTGTGGGTGTTGAATTTCGCGGGCGTCCTCCTTAGCTAACGTCAGATCGCAAGGGTGCATCGATTGCTCCTTGGGCGGTCTGCAGGTGAGATGAACGTAATGGTTTGAGCTGGTACTCTCAGCATGGGCCTTTTGAGCTCTGTTCGAGTCTTCACCTCATGCAGGCCCACCAAATATGGTGCGGATTTCACCTGTAGGTTCGTTGTTAATCAACCCACTGCTCAGCAGCTCATCTTTTCGATCTGCTCGCTCCTCTCTCATGTCAATGTATTCACGTAAGTATCTGTTGCGAATGAGAACCACAATTTCCTCCTTGAGATCGAAGCATTCGTTGGTGGAGTGACCGTGGTCACGATGAAAGTGGCAATACTTCAACTTGTCGCGCCTATAGACATCAGCCTTCATTTTGTTTAGCCATTTCAAAAGTCGCTTATCTCAGACCTCCATGAGGACCTGCTTGGGCGTAGCATTGAGAGGGGTATAGGAGCTGGGCCAACTTTCAGGTTGTCTACTCGGATGTAATCCTCTTGTTGTCAGGTGCACGAGGAGGTGCTTCTTCCCTTCAATTCTTATCCATGCTCGAGCCCTCAGTGTCTCGAGTGGCCTTCCTGGAGATGACGAGCTCCTCAGCATTGGAGTACTTTTGGGCTCAACTCAGAAGGTCAAACATGGTTGACGAGGAGTTTTTGCCTATGGAGAAAAGGAACTTCCCTTCTCTTAGGACGGATATCATGGTGGTCAGGGCAATTTTGTGACAGCAGTCATCCACCTGGATTACTTCTCCGTTAAAATGCGCAATGTAATCTTTCAACAACTCACCTTCTTCTTTTAAAAAAGAATTTTTTTTTTTAAATTTTTACAAAGAGTAAGTGGGCGGACGACTTTCTTCGATCCTTTCCGACAATGAACTGAGTAAGAAAGGCCTTGTTGAGGTCGGAAAAGGAAGCGATGGATCTTGGCATCAATTGTCGATACCATCTTCGTGCTACCCCTATTAAGGTCAAGGCGAAGGTTGGACACGTGATGGGCTTCAATGCCAACTAAAGCTCCATCCATGCCCTAAAGGACTCTAAGTGCACTGTGAGGTCTCCTAACCTCAAATAGGGGGGAATTGGTGGTATCGAGAACCTCAGAGGAAAAGGGGATTCCATGATGTCATATGTGAATGGCGGCTCGGTCTCTTTAAGCACTGTGTCTATAGGGGTCGGGGCCTGTGCTCGACAGGCCTAGCATATGTCACCGATCTGACCCTGTAGTTCTTCGAGCCGAGCCTCCCAGGGGCCCCTACTTTTCGCTATAGCTTCAGGGGTGGGGAGCACCTCTAGGGCTTTACCGAGCCTCCTTTCCTCCAATGCGTGACGTTGGTTGTAGGCAGCCAGCGGGGTTGTTCTCAGGGTGTGGGAGGGTGCACGTTCTGGTTGCTGGTCTCTCCGGGACCCTGCTCGGGCTTGGGATGGTTAGGTGGCTTCGGTAGTGGTTCACACGGTGGAGGCCTGGACGGGGGGACGAATTTGCCTCTCCAACATCTGATTTATCTAACCAATGTTGCTAGCCAGTATTTCAACCTGGTGTAACAAGGTGAGAAGGCAGCCTCCTCAGTTTAAAGATCGCTGAGCTGGGCCCAAGGGAGCTGACTTAGCTTGGAACTGGGAAGAAGAGTCTTAATGTTCCTTATGCTGGTCTACTAGCACTGGGTCAGCTGCGGCAATCGCGGCGAGGGCCTTCTTCCTTCCCTTTGCCATCGTAAACCACTTGGAGGGCTAGAAATGGCTATAATATTCCTTCCCACAGACGGCGCCAAAATGTTGGTGCAGAAATATGGTTCACCCTTTTTGTTGAATTGCTGGACCTCCAGACACCTGCACACAAAAAAGACAAAGGAGACCCTGGCTACAGTAAGGGACCCTCCGATGCCAAAGTCAGGCTAAGAATTTGGGTCTAATGGCATGGATATGCTCTTGGGTGAGATTTTCTATACCTCTTAGTGTTGATGCGTCCCCTATTTATAGTGTAGAGGGGTCATTATTCGGTTTAGAAACGGTTCTCGGTCACATATGCAATCTCCGCGCATGTTTCTCGACTGTTATGCAGGTTTTTCAAATGTGACAAGTGTTGAAGTTGTCAGCACTAATATCTTACGACGGACGGTCGATGCCGAGCTCTCGATTAGTCGGGCTGACCTCTTGGTGGGCTCGATGTGGATTTTCGAGCTGTCCGTCGCTCAGTCGGCTGACCAACCCCTCGGTCTGTTTATGCCCGGGCACGAGGGACGGGCTAATTTCCTAAGTGAGATTTGTCATTCTGGATGACCATCCCCTTATCTCGTCAAACCAATTGGTTTTCTAGTCCTCTGTCGAGACCGAGCTGAGCTGAGCCATCAATCGATCGGACAGATTATACAAATCCAAGCATCCCTCGGGGATCAAATAGGCTCAGTAGGAGCTCAAACATATATGTTGTCGTGGCCTCGGCTCAACAATTCAACGCTCGTCGTTCTTCAAATCGATCCAGGGTAGGATCGTTCAGAAGTCCTTTGGTCATGATCTGCCCTGATCTCACCTTCCAACTTCGGCCAGGAAGTACGTGTTCATGAGTCCGAGACCATTTTCACCTAGAACATTTATATTTAAATAAATTATATTATACATATTTTATATATATATATATATATATTAAAAATCTTAAAATCTAAACTCAAACTCAACTTGTTGGTTCAAAATCTAACTTTGCTCGAAAAATCGAGCTCCATGCTGACTAAGCAGAGCTGAGTTGACTAGTCAGGCTCAAGGACTAAGCCAAGCCAAGTTCGAGCTGAGTAGCCTGCTTGTGGAGCCGAGCCAAGCTGGGCCAAGCTTGACTCGTTTCGGCTCGTGTACGGCTCTAAATCTAGGAGGGACTGGGTTCAGTCAC
This sequence comes from Magnolia sinica, assembly GCF_029962835.1. Lineage (NCBI taxonomy): Eukaryota > Viridiplantae > Streptophyta > Magnoliopsida > Magnoliales > Magnoliaceae > Magnolia > Magnolia sinica. The sequence continues at coordinate 58,457,135 of NC_080589.1, read as the reverse complement.
CGAGTCTTAAAACCACGGTTAGTCAGTGAAGCATCAATCCTTCGTCAGTCGGACCCACATGTAGTTTCCTCGTTCTTTCTAAAATTCATCTTTAAATAGTAATTTGTTGTGAAGAAAACTTCCATTGAAGATACTCATGGATAGATCAGTTCATCTTCTCATTCTTCTGCTTTGTTTTGTATGCACTGAAACTATCCAGTTCTGTTCTTGCAGGGGAGATTCGATAGCATTTTTCAAAGAAAATGAGAGGCAAGCCCTTCTAAAGTTCAAAGAAGGTCTCACAGATCCCACCAACTTGCTATCTTCATGGGTGGGTCATGATTGTAGCAAATGGAGAGGAATAATCTGCAACAACAGAACGGGGCACGTCGTCAAGCTCGACCTCCGAAACCGACGTCCATTCAACATCGATGATTACAAGAGGTGGTCTTTGGGCGGTGAGATACTTCCTTCTTTGCTCGAGTTGAGACATTTGAACTACCTAGACTTGAGCATGAACAATTTCAGAGGGATCAGCATCCCAGACTGGATAGGTTCATTTAAGAAACTGAAATATCTTAACCTGTCAAGGTCGGGTTTTGGTAGAACAATCCCTCATCATCTTGGTAATTTGTCAAGCTTGCATTTTCTTGATCTCAATAACGACCTTGGTGTGTATTCACAATATCTTCTTCTTCCTGAATTGGATGCTAACAATCTTCAATGGCTCTCGCTTCTTTCTTCCCTGCGATTCCTTGACATGGGACGAGTGAACCTTCGTATGGCAACTGATTGGCTACAAGTAACCAATACACTTCCTTTGTTGGAAGAGTTACGGTTAGCCCGTTGCCAACTTCCCAACGTTCCTGTTTCCCTTCCACATGTTAATTTTACTCGTCTTTCCTTTCTCGATCTTTCTTCAAACTCCATCGGCTCAAAGATGCCTGCTTGGTTGTTTAATTTGAGCAGTCTTCTTTTTCTTGATCTTGGAGGAAACAGTATTCATGCTCCCATCCCTAATGCTCTTGGAAATCTTTGTACTCTGCACACCTTGGATTTGTCCTGGAACTTTCTCGATGGAGAAATAACTCAGCTTGCCAAAAGTTTCAGTTGTTTAATTTGAGCAGTCTTCTTTTTCTTGATCTTGGAGGAAACAGTATTCATGCTCCCATCCCTAATGCTCTTGGAAATCTTTGTACTCTGCACACCTTGGATTTGTCCTGGAACTTTCTCGATGGAGAAATAACTCAGCTTGCCAAAAGTTTCAGTGGATGCATTATTTTCAGTTTAGAGAAGCTTAATTTGGGAGGGAATAAGCTTAGCGGGCATTTTCCTAATTGGTTAGAGCAGCTCAAAATTCTAAAATCTCTTGATCTTTCTAGAAACTTGCTTCAGGGTCCTCTTCCACGATTTCTTGAAAGATCTCTGTCCTTGAGAGAATTGCGTCTCAGTAAAAACAAGTTTAATGGAAGTCTTCCAGAAAATATTGGACAGCTTTCAGAGCTAGTCAACCTTGATGTGTCTTCTAACTCTCTTCAGGGTGTTGTAACAGAAGCCCACTTTGCTAATCTACCTAGATTAGAGGAATTACGCATTTCATCCAACTCGTTGATTTTGAATGTCAGCTCTGATTGGGTTCCTCCATTCCGACTCAAAATTATCAGAATGGGTTCTTGCAGAGTAGGGCCCCTGTTTCCTGCATGGCTTCAGACGCAAATTGATTTCCATGTACTAGACTTCTCCAATGGAGGGATTTCTGATAGAATGCCAACTTGGTTTTGGAATCTATCCTCTGAAATCACCTATTTAGATCTTTCCCATAATGTGATTTTCGGAAACATACTCAATTCATTCAACTACGGTGGCCTTTCAAGTGTGACCCTCTTCGATCTCTCTAACAATTCATTTTCTGGGCATATTTTCCCCAGCATTGGTGATATGATGCCTAGTTTGAATTACCTGTCTCTTTCTGGGAATCAAATTGAAGGTGGCATTCCTCTCTCTGTGTGTAAAATGAAATATTTGTCAGTTCTCGATGTCTCAGGAAATCGTTTATCATCACAAATCCCTGGATGTTGGCATGATTCAATGATTATATTCGTAATTAATTTGTCAAACAACAATCTATCTGGGGATATTCCTAGTTCAATGGGTTCTTTATTTTTTCTCGACTCATTGCAGTTGAGAAACAATAGCCTTTCCGGAGAACTTCCTTCATCTTTGAAGAATTGCAAGAACTTGGTTTTACTTGATCTTGGTTTAAATCAGCTCATCGGAAACATACCTGTTTGGATTGGAGAAAGCCTAACTTCTTTGAGATTTCTTGTGCTTCGGTCGAACATGTTTTATGGAAATATTCCTCCACAGCTCTCACTTCTGACTTCCCTTCAGTTCTTGGATCTCGCACAGAATAATCTATCAGGAACCATTCCCAGTAGTTTCAGCAACCTGAGTACCATGGCTTTTTTACCGGGAGAGTTCGGGCCCATTTTGCATGACCTTTCTGGCACTATTGCGAAGATAACAAAGAAAAACAGAACTTCAGTTGTGGTACCTATGATCTATTTGGACAGCTATCGAGAGAATATGTTGATTGGAGGAGAGGAATTAAATTTTGGTGGAGTTCTTACAGCGGTAATCGGCTTGGATCTTTCAAACAACAATCTATCTGGTGAGATTCCTGAGGAACTTACGGGTCTTTTTGGATTGTTCATCTTGAATTTATCGGGAAATCATTTTATGGGAATGATACCAAGGAATATCAGCAGATTACAAGACTTAGAATCTTTGGATCTATCAAGAAATCAGCTTTCCGGTGTGATTCCTCAAGGCATGGCTAATTTATATTTCCTATCTTTATTCAATCTGTCGTACAACAACTTGTCAGGGAGGATTCCAACCGGAAACCAATTGCAAATCTTCGACTCATCAACATATATAGGCAACTATGATCTCTGTGGCCCTCCAATTACAACCGAGTGCACCAATGATCGACAGAGTCAATATCCAAAGGTTAGTAGTAGAGAAGAAGATGAAGAGAGTGCCGATGTTCCTGAAATGCTATGGTTTTATGTTAGCATTGCACCGGGATTTGTTGTTGGGTTTTGGGGATTCTGTGGCATTTTAATATTCAAGAAGCCTTGGAGGATTGCCTATTATCGGTTCTTTGATGACGTGACAGAAAGGTTCTTAGCTACAGTGGAAATAAAGATAGCAAGATTGCAAAGAAAGATATCCAGACAAAAACTAGGAGGCCAAGGGTAAGCAAGATTTGTGAGCATGTTTGATGTATAACGGATGAGTGTTTTTGATTATTTTAGTTTAATTCACGGATATATATGTTGTACCTGTCATAGGACTTTAATTTATGGATATGTTGTACTTGTAATAGGACTCTTTTGATGCATTACTTTCAAGTGTATTAAATTAGTAATACTATTATTCCATCTAATAATATAGTGCAACGTCCAGCAATAGACATTTTTCCGTTCACCCCACCATGACATTTCCGTCTCCTGTGCATAGAAATCCAATATCACCCAAACACCAAATAATGAATTCTTTGATTGAATTAAACTTCTTGGGAAGTATTAATAGACAGAATTCCACAAAAGCTGTAGAATGGTTGGATGGAATAGCGCCACAGTGTTATGATTATATTGCATCACACTTACCTTGTATTCCATCGCACTTATGTAGCAGTGTCACCCAACTATGAAAGATGGACATTGCAGGACCCTCAGTTACTTTAGGGGTCATTCGGCAACATGGATTTGGGGGATTTGATGCAATTTCAAATCCCATGATATGTTTAGCACCATAAAGTAAATGGGGGCTTCAAATCCAAGCGATTTCAAATCCCCTCACACCCTGATTGGTACCTTGGAATTCGTGATAAATGGGAGTATTTCAAATCCAAATAATAGTTTTTTATTTTTTGGCACCCTTGTATTTGGAGATGAATAGAATATGAGGTATTTCAAATTTACCTTTTTGGTGCGATCTGAAATCCCTGTAAAATGATGAGATTCCAATGTTATACGAAGGAAAAGCTTCTTTTTTTCTATTTTATTTTAATTTTAAACTTTGATTTAAGGGCATTAGAGTCGCACATGTAACATTGATTTTAAGGGTAGGAGAGTCGCACATGTAACAAAAGTATCTCTAGGATATTAATCCATTGAGCACATGGCATGTTGATGATACCCTAAACAATTCAATTATTAACTATAACACTAAAATCACATCAAAATAATGATCAGAACCATCCAAACGTTGGACATCTAAATGGATAGTTAAAAAATGTATGTGAGTTGTGTGCTTGTCATCCTTGCATTTGTGGCTCATCTCAGGCTCATAATTTTCTCTTTTTTTAGTCAAAGTACATATTTTAATAGGCTTATTACAATCATTCTATTAAATATCACACACACACACACACACACACACACACATATGTACAAGCTCCCAAATAGAAGATTTGGATTCCAATGTATTTCAACCAAAGACAAATGATGATTCAGAATCACCTTGATTTCAATGTAATTGTGATTTGTATTCCAATGCATTCCAAATCCCAGCTCCCAAATGGGCCCTCAAAGTGTGTGTGTGTGTGGGGGGGGGGGGGGGGGGGTGGGCGCGTTTAAAATACAAGGTGAAAGGTAGGATTACATCCAAAATCCTTTGAAGAGTCACATGTATAACCTGTGTGTTACTATGCTGCTAATCTATTGGGTACATGGCCCATTGATGATATCCCAAAATAATCAGATCATCAACTGCACCACTAAAATTACTTTAATAGGATGATTTGTGTCGTCCAAACGTTATCCATGTAAATCAACGATTAAAAATCATTGGTTAGTACTCGGATGTGATCCTATGCTTATGGCCCATCCGAGACTTGGAATTTCATCGTTTTTAGCCCAAGTATATATTTCAACAGGCTTATTACAACCATTATGTCTAACATTACATACATTGTAAATTTAAACCCTTGTAAATATACTATGCATAGCTGACGCAAGGAGGGACATGATGAGGTTGATCATCATCTTCCTCAGGGATAACTATGCTGAATCCACAGAGCTCTCTGGACTCCTCACAGAGTTTTCATGAATCCAGGAGGGATAAAAATATAATGAAATTCTAATAAATTCATAATAAATCGATCGACGATAAATAAAAAATACAAAAATTACAACCCTTACAATCCTTTAAATAATGAGCTTACACTCAAACACCCTAAAAACATGACTTACTATAAATAGTAAGCTTACTATTTATAGACGGTCTCCATTCTTACCAAACTTCATCGTTTTCAGTCAAAAATAGTAAGTGTCCAATTTGGCCTAACCAAATTATTCTCCTAATTTTTCCAAGCCAATTTCATGTTGGACACGACTTCTACAACTCAAAGGATCAAAAATTATACTTGAACTAAAACTCACTATTTATAGTAAAAAATGAAATTAAACGGGACTTTTGACCATCGATCTGATGGAATCTCATAAATCTGGCATGGGTAACTCAACATAGCGAGGTTGGTTGGCTAAAGTAGCTTCTCCTACTCCAAAATCATATATGATATGTCAAAAAACTCATCCTGATTTGCGAGATATGACTATTTTAAGGTTTCGATGGTCTGAATCATTTTTGCCTTCGATCTTACCTTCTTTGGTCTATCTTCGTTATAAAAGTGTATACGACCTGCTCTACATCAGTCCCCTTTACTTTAAAAGAACTCAATCTCAAGTTCTTGTCTAGCTTCGATTCATAATACATGGTCAGGTCTGCAACGTTGAAAGTACGCAAGGTCTCCATGTCATCCGGAAGTTCAACAATGTAAGTGTTGTCATTGATCTTTTGGAAGATTGGTACTAGTCCAATCTTCTTGTTCTTCAACTTGTTGTAGGTCCCAATTGAAAATCTCTCCTTGCGTAGATGCACCGCCCACCTCGAACACCTTTTATTACCGATGCTTGTCAACCTACTCCTTGTACTTATCATTTGAAGCTTACAAATTGGCTTGCACATTCGCATGAATGCCCACATACCCGGGAGCTTGGGCAAAGGGACCAAGTCAAGTTTGTGGCAGGGCACTCGATCATACACAATCTGGAATAGGGACTTCCCTATTGAGCGGTTCACCATATTATTGAATGCAAACTCCACTTAACACAAGGTAAAATCTCACTGCTTCAGTTTTTCACCTAAAATACACTAGAAGATGTTTCCCAACATGCAATCACAACTTCGGTCTGCCCATCAGCCTGTGGATGGTAGGCACTTGTAACACCCCAAACTTTTAAATACTCGAGTATTCAAAGTTTTCGAGTGTTATCATGAACTTTAATTTAGTACATATATGTGTATGTCACCAATTTATCCTATCCTAACCTTACATCTATTCTCTAACCTGAATATGACCCTTGGAAATAATTTTCATCCATAGATCAAGTCATCCAACCATTAATTTTTAAGACAATATTATCATATGTCCAAGATTCTCACTTGTTCATCATAACCAACCGTTCAATCAACTATTCACAAGATGGTAAAGATATATAACCGTCCACTTTGAGTTTGGACCACCTGATCATAGTAAACTACTTGATCTTTACATTTTCTTATATATGTATCGAATTGAGATGTTGATCCGTTCATCTTATTCACCACCTATGAATATACTTAACCCATCATCAGAACTTCAATCTGAGGAACTTACCATGTGAATGAGTCACTTAAATCTAACGGTATACATGTTCTACCACTTGATCATTCCAAAAAACTCACTTGTGTTCATCCGTTTATGAAACTGATCATACATTCACCTGCATACATGGTCAAAGTACTAACCATGAAGTTTTATTATTTTTAACATGCCATCTGATCATCCATTATGTAGTTTGATATCTGTACCTTCCATTAATTAATTTGGAGAATAGCTTTTTATTTATAGTGATTTAGATATAAGTTTTTTTGTAAGATTTTCTTACAAACGTGCCTATAACCATGCAGAACCATTAAATTTCTCAAAACTCTCAAATTAACAATAATTACGAAAATATCATTAACTTGGACCCTTAAATTATATATCACATGTTTCTCATGATTCGTTTGATGTAAAATTTTATACCATGTTTATGTATCATAAATTAACTATATATGTTGAATTTCAACACTTAGATCGTTGTAAAAATAGTCCAATTGACAAATTAGCCCCTTAACCGTTGATTTAATTTGTATCCTTTGAGTGAAGAAAGTTCGTGGATAATTGTAATAAGATATTTCCCTTTGTATGAACACTTGATTTTTTATCATATAGACTAACTGTGAAATATGAGAACCTCACCTTGTTAGTCCTTTCCTTAAGCGCGAAGTTAGCTCGTTTGGGCCTACCAACTCTTTCTAAATCTAGACTTTCCAAATCACTCACTTTATATCATTAATCATAACTCAAATTTGGACCATGCTTTGACCTCATGTGACTAATAAATTATATAAAATTTAGATCCTGATCTATGATCCTACAGCATAGAAGGATGACTACCTTGACTCTAATTCATTCCTTTTCATGCAAAAGATGAAATTTCAGATTTAGTCTTTTTCCACCATTGATCAACCAACAAAATTTTTTAATCATTTGTCTATCTTAACTACACATTTTATCCAAAATTAGGCCTTGATCATTAGGCATGGACTGGTAATTGAGATTAAAATTGTTTGGGCACCCGCCAGGAGAATTTTCAAGGTAGGCCAATCTAAATTTTGGATCACTTAGAAAATCATATACCTTGTCTCTATTCGAAGGCCCTGACATAATAAGTAAATTATATTTATAGAAATATTGCCAGAAAAGGTCAAATGAGGAAAACTCAATCTAAGTGGGATGTGAAACACACCCCCTCTCACACGCACACTCCTTTATAAAAGGGGTGTGCGTCCCTTCTCCACTTACAAACCTACAATATCTGAGAGATAGAGAGAGAGAAAAGCCTAAATGCCCATCATCCTCTTCCTTCTCCACATGCGTGGTGTCTCTCTCTTACCCAAGAGATGTCGTGATTCATGTAAAAACTTTCCTACATCAAGATCTACTTAGGGTTTAGATCTAAGGTTAAGTTGAGGGATTCTTTTAATCTTACACTAACTTGAGTTGATATGATTTATCTTATTTTTGCATACTTACATATTACTGTGATTTTTCATGCAATTGATTAATGGACCTTTATGAATTATTTATATTTGTGAGAATTATGGTTAATGTATGATTTTAATTATGCGTGATTATTACGAATTCATTGGGGTTATGGATATAAGCCTGACCCTTTTGTCAATTTTAAGAGCGACCCATGTTTCCACTCTATATTGAGTTGACTTTTACTCCTATTCCCTTATTTTTAATGAGTTGGCCTATTTTCTACTATTCTCTTTTATTTAGATAGCTTATTCCTACTTTTCTCCTTGATTAGGTTAGTCTTGTGTTACCTCCCTTTATTTCTTGGGCATGTCATGGAATTTCAAAACTTTAATAGTTTGATTTATTTTCTCTATTCATGCAAGTGATGTGTTAGAGGTCTCACATATAATGATTCATATATTTTATCATGGACGTAATGTTTTCTGAGTAGTGACCCTCTTGGTCGACGTGTAATTTCATGGATTTTGGGTAGAGGTGTACAAATCGAAATAAGTAATCCGCAATGCGTGTTACATTACTTCCGGAATTGGATGTCGCAAATAGTCACTCCATGAACAAATCGTGACACGTAATTTATCTAATCCGTGTGTTGTGCCATCTTGAGGTATTCACGTAAATCCACAGTAGCATCAGACACGCTGACGAACCTTCATACTATGGGATGTGGGTAGAGCTAGGCATCGGACCGAGTCGGATCGGATTGGGCCCAACTCGACTCGGTTCGAATTTTATATGGTCCAACTCGAACTTGGACCGATCCGGGACCGAGTCTGGGTCATCTGACCCGCGCTGATTCAAATCTCTACTGACCTGAATCGAACCGAGTCCCACTCGATCAAGAAAACCGAGTCAGATCGGATGGTGCAAGGTTCGGATTCTACTAAGATTTTCTTTCTTCAAGTCGGGATTGTCGAGAGTTGGGATGGGTGTGGCGAGAATCAAGTTGGGGTTTTCGAGCATTGGGATGGATGATGTAGAGAAGTTGCGTTGGAAGAGGTATAGAGACCGGAGGCGGGAGCGGATGATGAAAGCCATGGTTTCTCAGACGTAAAGAAAGAGGTTTTAGGCTCCGCAGTCCCTTGCCTCGAGTGATTAGCCGATGTTTCATAAGAGAAGATTTGCAAAGCACAAACGCGTGTACAGCCCTTCACGTCCTTGCGCAATCACACATGCCAATATGACACATGTAGTAGAGCCCATATTTTCGTGAACTACACTGTTTAGATCTTCATGCTTAAATTAGGCCATTTCACTCTCTAGGTGGGCCATATTATAAAAACAAATGGATGGCTACAAATGGATGGCTAAAAAAAGATGTGTTTCCATCCGTTTGTTTTCTAGCACCTGATTTAAACAATGCCTTCGCCTGATGGAAGGCCACGATCTTACATAATTATAACATGCTGTTACGTTTGCGTATGCATGAGCAAACACGCATGTGGGCTTAGCACACCTCAACGATTTAAAGTTATATTTCATATATATTTCTTTTGGTATTTAAATATTGGGCCTACTCCATTGCTTTAAGAGTAATATAAGTCAGTCGTTGATCAGTGGCCTACAAACTCATAAATGTATGTATATGTGTTGCCATCTTAGTACTCCCTGTCAAAATGACAGCTGAGGCAAATGACAATGCAGGTGTGACCAGCCTTTTCTCTGCAAGTTCCAGCCGTCAATAGCCGTATCGGTCAGTCTTTGGGAAATGGATTGGCTACTCTCCCTGACACTAGCTCGTGGCTGGTGGTTCGATGCTATGTGGGCCCCACCATAATGTATGTGTTTCATCCATTTTTAAAGATCATTGTAGGCTTGATCAAAAAAATGAGAAGTATATAAATCTCAGGTGGATCACACCACATGAAAACAATAGTAATTGGATATCCACCATTAAAATCCACCTAAGGTCCATTGTACTGTTTATTTGACATCCCATCTGTTGATTAGGTCATACAGGCACAGGTGAACCCAAAATGTTTTTAATGGTAGACGCTCATTCAACACTGTTTCTTGTAATGTGGTCCAACTGAGATTGGGATATACCTCATTTTTTGTCTCATATAGTAAAATGATCAGTAAAAATTGATGGACGGCATGGATGAAACAAATACATCATGATAGCCCCATAGAGCACCTACCATGGAGAGTAGCCAATCCGTTTCCCAGTTTGTGTGGATCTTCTCTCTCTTGCAGGTTGGAATCCCTGACGTCATCATCATCACAGATCATCACCTTAGCCTCAGTCTTGTAGTCCGCGCGCTACTGAATGAACTCGTTGTCCATTCGTTGGGACATGTACGGATGATGATCAGAGCCATTTAATATGTACGTCCTTTGCACTGGGAAAGATTTTGGTCATGCCAGAGCTAGAGGGAGTTCTGTCATTCCTTAGTTGGACAGATTAGATCGTAGGATGATGAACGGTTCAAATTCAAGTCTATTTCATGTCTCAGTACATCTAATGTGGACCGCCAGTCGACTACCCACGGGAAGCGGCTTCCGTGGTGAAGATCCCTCCATCTTTCCAAACGAATACTTCCATCTCTCTCTCTCTCTCTCTCTCTCTCTCTCTCTCTCTACACTAAAATTCATTTCATATAACAAAAACCCAAGAATGTTATCAATGGAGCGGTTCTGACCGCAACAGCCTCCGTAGTACCCCATTCTCGGCTCCTAAAGCAGGTTTTGATTTTGGGATCCTAAAAGGAGGATTTCCATAACAATATGACCATTTCCAATACAAGCATACCCAAGATCATAACAAGTAAATTTGAGAATAAAAAAAGGCACATATCACAAAATCCACTATGAATTTGAACTTTTACAAGTTTACATAAGGTCCAAAAAGACATACATAAGATAATAGAAGAAAGAAAAGAAAGATGCAATATTGGGTCCTAAAGCTCAGCTCTAATCCAAACTCTGCCACTGCAACACCTGCCGAAGATCTCCTGCACGCATCAATCGTGCATAAGCTTATAGAAGCTTAGAGAGTGGTGTAAGTGTGTGATAATAGTGCACAGAAGAATAATAGGAGATACAGGAAGGAGACATACTCAATGAGAATATCATTAGCCTTACCAAGGCTTATCATGAATATGATACAATGAGTACTGGACGCCATACCAAAGCAATGCATAAAGGGGCTTACATAACCAATACTAATGCGATGCAAGTAATGCTAGTGCTCATAACCAAACCGTATGTCAAGTATATTTCCAATCATAAGGAAATCACCGGGGTCCATTACACTGCTGGATGACTGCTGACCTGCACAGCCAAACGAGCGTAAGAGACCTCACTAACCGCCATGTCAATGATATGACTGACGGTAGCGGACCCATTCACGAGCGGTCGACTCGGCCTAGCAATGCCCTCTTACATCAAGGCTAGTAAGGCCACACCCCTATCCAACCGACTACACGACGGTGGGAGTCACGGCCTAATGGTATAAGGCCCTTGTGCACTCATATATTTCACCGGTCACGGCGTTGGAGCAGAATCCTTGGTACCATGGAAGTTTTGGGAATTTCACCCATGGGCATCCTATGCACCCGATGCTCAAGTAACATTTCCGGTGTCCAACATGGCCATCCACGATGTATCGTGGAGGCTACAACCCGATGAAGCAAGGGTGATAATGCTCATATTATGCAATACGGATGCATGAATCACACAATCAACTATGGATCAATTCCAAGCATCCAACATGCTCAAGAGGAAATATTACGTCCCTCGGAGCACAGCATGCAATGCCCAATGGCACAATCATAACCACACACAATGTCATCAAGCATACAATGATGCACATGGGCCATGAAGATGGGTCTAGGCGCATTATGCGGTGATATACAAAGTAAATTACATTCCTCCTATCCAAGAAGGAACCAAGACTAGGTACTTAGACAATATCCATAAGGAATCCCACCTCTAGTGGGGGCCCATTTACCTGGGGTAGCCCATAAGACTAAGCATACAACTACGGGTCTAAGTAATATAGAAATGAGCCTAGCAACTGTCTAAGATAAGTATCCAATCACTTTTAAATACAATCAGACCTAGAGGGGTCCATAATGGGGACATTTAACCACCATTCCCCAAAAAGGCATATCTACCATGAACTATATGGATAAAAGGCCCAAGGCCTACATTTAAGATAAAAATAAAAGTAATCACATACATATATTCCTCATAATAGGCCATAAAAAGATATAATACCACTTTTAACAACATGGCTCTAAGAGGGGAATTAAGGCCCAAGGCCCAATTCCCAATGGCCATAGAATCCATGCATTAAGTTGGACTTGGTGGGCAGCCCGCGTACACAATATACGGCCCAAAAATAGGTTTAAGTTTGGATGAAATGGGCCCCACTACATCAGCCCAATAATTAGCAATTTAAGTAGGCAACCGAGGGCCCAATACTATCCTTACCTCAGCCCACAAGTCCATCAAAATGGTGGAAGTCGGCCCAATGTATGGTTGGGCCAAGCTGAGATGTCCCTGCCCAATCTGGGCTCACTGGATGTCCCAAAATTCTGATCTTAAGATGGTGGTCCTCATAAGATCACTAAAAGTGACCCAAAAGAATACACTGATTAAGCCCAAGGATTATAAGAAAGCATAAGCATGTAACACGTACACAAGTTCTCAATATGGTGAGCCCCACAGCCAAATGAAGTTGTAACCATAAAATTGTACATCAAAGGCCCTTTGATAAACTTTTGGCCCATTTGACTTCCTGGACCTGCTAAGGTCCAGAAATTAGTTGAGTATGTGGAAATAATCTCATAAAGGCCAACTATACTCACTGGGGACCCCACCGGATGGAGAGTACGTATATATCATGAAAAGATCAAGTGGGCCCACTACTGGATTGTGAGTCAAGCAGCAACCCAAGGCCGAGAGTGCTTCCACACTCGGGCGATCCAAGGCTTGGACGGCCTGGACCAAACATGCATTAAGGTAGGTTCCACATACATGCACATTGAGCCTTAAATAAATAGCCTAAGGTCTATGGTGGGCCTTTAACCACCCATAGAGAAACCTATGAGCTTACCTTAGGATCACCCAGGAGGACATCCAACCTCAACTGGATTCCAAGAGGTAGCTCACCACTACCCATATAATGAAAGATCTAAAGCCTAAGCAATGTGTGGACTAGTAGGCCATACACCAAGCCCAACTCATAAGCCATATAGTGGGCCCTCAAGTAAGGTTTGGGCCCAACCACAAAGGTCATAATTCCACATATTGTGGTGGGCTTCATGGGCAGCCCAGTAATTCATTTACATGGGCAAGTTTCACATTTAACACAAGTGAGTTGGGCCTCACTTTTGGCCTAAGTACGGGCAGTTTAATGGGCAGCCAAGGGCCCGACTTCTTGTGTATCATTGCCCCTAAGCCCATCACAATAGATAGGAGAGTATAGGCTCAAGATCAATGGGCCTATCCAAAAGAACTAAGTCCACAAGAGCCTACTTGCTAACACAAACATGCATATACTATATCACATAATGGGCCCTAAAGAAATGGCCCAAAACAAAAGTCATCCAATTCATACATTATGGTGGGCTTGAGTGCAGCCCAAAAACCCAAGAATACACATAGGCAAGGCCTATACTGACAGTGTGGGCCTTGCCACATCAGCCCAAAGACTTAGCAAGGCCCTCCACACTATACATTTATGTGGGCCCCGCAAGTCAGCCCATAATTAAGCATTTCATGAGGGCATCACGGCTAATAAATACACACGGTCAGCCTGTAGACGGCCCGTTGGGCCCGTGAAACAATAAGGTCTGGCCCTGCACGATCTTGGGCTCAAGAAATAGGTTTCCAGCCCATTGGGCCTATAAACTACCAAAAATCTGGTTAAGGCTAACCCCCAACATCACCACAAAGGTGGGCCTTAAGAGGAACTAATTATGCCCAAAAATGTCTAAGAAAATAAGGCAAGGAGTGTGTGCAATACTCCCTTAAATCTGGTGGGCCACAACAGCTCCAAAATAATCAACTATGGAGCAAATTTGGGCCCCTTACTGGAATTCCAGCCCACCCACTTCCTGGGCCTGCTGGAATCCAGAAATTTATGTAATTCAGATGGGTTACTAGCCCATGGTGACCCACACATATCACAGTGGGTCCCACCGGATGAGAGGGGAATGCACAACACACATTAGAAGTGGGCCATGCCGCTGGAATACAGGCCCAGCAACAGCCCAAGGTAGGGGCGTCCCGTGGTGGGTAGTCCTACGGGCCTGAGTATTTGGCCCAAAACTAACCCAAATTTGCAGGCCGCACCACGATCAGTATAGGGGCCCGATGGCCATGAAAATTTGCAAGATGGTCTTTCCATAGGTGGGACATAACTCCACAATATTTTATGATTTTTAGACAGTCAGAAGTATTTTAGTTAATTTAAATAAGACAGACTATCTAGAAAATCTGGTTAATCTGGAAGTCCGAACGTGGTGGGCTAGTCTGGCCCTTTCCACGGTATGCACAGGGCTCCATTGGCCCCCAAAATTTGTAGGTGGGTTCCAAAATGGGTGAACCACTTCTCTATAAATTTTTATAATTTTACAATACTCAAAAGTATTTAAATTAATTTAAAGAATATAATTTATCCAGGGTGAAATATTGCTGGAATATAACTGTCCTGAATTTGGGCTATCCAATGGGTGGGTTCTGGGCCTCCAAAATTCCTGAAATTTGGACCCAAGGTCCCTCATTAAGCCTACAAGAAGGTGGGGTTCAGAAATATGGCCCACCTTCTTAGAAATTATTTTTTTAAAATATTATTTTTATGGGACTATGCTGCTAGACTGCACAACAGAAATTTCTGGCAGTCCAGTATGTTGGTCCACCCTTTTGGATGCCTAAATAGGATTCCTTGGCCCTGAAATTGTGTGGATAGGTCCTACCATGGGTGGGACACCTCCCTACAAAAATTTAAGATTTTTGGAATAGTAAAAATATTTTTACTCCTACAATTTATGGACAGCAAGGTCCAGATTTTTATTTTCCTGCTGCAGCAATGTTGCTGTCCCTGACTTTAACACCCCATTTGAGTGGGCCCAGGTCTGTGTAAATTTGGAAAAATGCAAGGCCAACCTTCATATACAAGTATACAGCAAGGGGGTCCACAAAGGTGGCCCACAATTTCAAAATCAGGCTGATATTTATGATTTTCCAGCAAACAGTATGGCTGGACAGTCCAAAAAAATCTGGACCGTACACCCTCCTTGGCCCACCCTTTTGGGTGATCAAATAGGGACATTTGAAGGTGAGGTTTAGCATACTTTTAGGTGGGGTCCACACCTCAAAGAGAAGTCTAAGAAATTAGGAAAAAGGAGACCACAAACAAGGCCTACAACACATATATTACAGCATAAAAAAAATTCCAGCAATCTGAATAGCAACATGTTGCTGTCTAGATCAGCCCAAAAAAATTAATAAATGGGAAATAAATCATAAATTTCACAAAGTGGGGTCCACCCTGATGTATCACACAACTCCCAAGCCCAGCCCCTCCCCAAGAAAATCTATAAAATCAGGCCCAAAGGCTTTCCAAATCAAGCAGCAAAACTAGGCAGCACAGTTGGGCCTGGGTGTCCAACAACTTGGGCCTGGATGTCCCAAAATTTAAAAATTCTGGTTGCATGGCACATCAGGTGGGCCACATAATCATTACATCCAAACCATAGAAAGTGGAGAAGAGAAGAATAAAGGAAATCTCATCAAGATGGGGTCCATGGAGAATGGCCCCATCAAGATCACATGCATGCAAGTGATGGCTAAAAAGACCTTATCCAAGGAGTGGTGGACCTTCACCATTGATGTGGTGAGTCCTACACTCTCCATATGAAGCAACAAAAGATCTATGACAATAAGAATCATGCAATCTATCCTACATGCTCACCCACTTGTTGGATCTTCAAGATTCTTCAACCACCATGCTCCTTAAGCTTCAAGGAAGGAGGTTCAATGGTGATGATGGATCTTTGATGGTTAGATCTAGGGGGAAAGAAGAGGAAAGAGGGCTGGAAAAGTTCAGCAATGGAGGACATTGGAGGGCATTTGCAAAGAGGAGAAGAGAGAAATGAAGAAAGAGAGAGGGAGATGAGAGAGTTTCTAAAGTTGAAATGATTGCTTTCTTAGAAAAAGATGAGTTTTGAAAAGAGAAAATAATCATTGCTCATGGGATAGGGTGGCTCATCATTGCCTAGAGAAGCTAATCTCATCATGGTTTTCTTGAGAAAAGAAGCCATCATTGCTAGGCTAAAGGTAGCTTACATGGGGAATAGTGCACATGGGGAAATGTGCAATCAGGTGGGTCCCACCAAAAATGCAATCAACGGTCCAAATAATGCGCGGCCCATAACTTTTGATGGACACGCTGGATTTACGCATGAGACGCGGCACTGGAACCGCGGCGACGATGCGGTCGCAATGGCATAGGTCTTGGGTTAATCCGAGTCGGGTCTACGTGACCAAACTTGAGGGTGACCGCAATCACTATCCGAAGGTCGCGGGTCGTCAAAATTTGACCGGTAGGACCACGGGACCAAAATACACGAGATGCATACTCACACACACACATACACACATACGAACTCGGATCATGTCTCACAAAAACCCAAGAATGTTATCAATGGAGCGGTCCTTAAAACCACCCCAGATCTCTAAAATGTTCCAAAAGTCCGCCCTCGCCTTCAAGACCAAAACATCAAATCCTTTGCCGAAGATGACACCGAATGCGATGACGCCTACAACAACAACCATAACGATCACTCTCTCCTCGACTCCACCGACGAGATCATCACTGGTCGACGTGTTGTCATAATCAAACCCGACCACAACAAAACACCACTGCCCCTCTCCCAAAACAACTACAATAATCCCCAAACCCTCCATAATATAATTTCTTCTTTAGTGACCACCGTTGAAACATTTATATGGCCACGAAGGGGTCTAATTTTTGGTTTTTTCACTTCATCCCAGTGAAAATGACCTTTTAAACGGCTTGGATGGAATATAAACATCAAGGTGGCCCCCACCATGCATCCCAACGTGGGAACTTCCTGGGAAAGAATTCCCGTCCCGCTCCAAGACGGGAACAGACTGGCTACTCCACTGCCACCGGCCAGTGGCTGATGGTCGGTGCTCTGTGGGCCCTACCATGATGTATGTGTTGCATCCATGCCATTCATCTATTTTTTCAGATCATTTCGTGGAATGGGACAAAAAATTAGGTATATCAAAATCTCAAGTGGGCCACATTACAGGAAACAGTGTTGAATAACGTCGACCATGGAAAAACTTTTGGGGACCATAAAAGCTTTGGATCAAGCTGATCTTTGTTTTTTCCCTTCATCTGGGCCTGTATGACCTAATTAAAAGATTGGATGTCAAATAAATAGTACAGTGGGCCTTAGGAGGATTTTAATGATGCTTATCCAATTATTATTATTTTCCTATGGTGTGGTCCACCTGAGATTTATATCCCTCTAATTTTTGGGGTGATGCACTAGAATGATTTGTAAAAATGGATGAACGGAATGGATGAAACACATACATCATGGAGGGGCTAACAGAGCACGAAGTTCCTATGAAAGGCTTTAGCAGGAAATCCGCGTCTGCTCCTCTTCGCACGAAGTTCCTGCATTGGAAGCCTATATGGGGCTCATCGAGCTCAAGTTGTACAAATAGTTTTAAGGAGATCAAAGTTGGCGGGAAATAATCTGGTATAGTACCAATTCACGTTTATTTTTTTCTAAAATACAACAGGTATTACAGTCTCTTTATCTTTCAAAATTGACTTGATTTTCATGAGTTTTTGTCTTTTCTATTTATTTTAATCATGTAAATTTATTAAAAGATTTTTACTCAATTGTTCTTCGTTAAACAATTCTCAGTTTATAGTAGACTATTGTAGCGATGACTTCAAGGGATAGTGGCAGGGCAAGATGGAGTGATTTGGAGAAAAAATTATTTATTGATTGTTGTCTTGAAGAAGCACATAAGGGTGGTAGGTCAGGTTTAAGCTTGACCAAACAAGCATGGAACAAATTAATAATTGAGTTGAAAAAGCGTATAGGAAAAGAATTTAATCAAAAGCAATTGAAGAATTTATGGGATTATCTGAAAGTACAATATACTGCGTGGATAAAATTGATAAGCATTACGGGACATGGGTACAATGCATTGACGGGCTAATTCGATTGGCCTGAAGAAAGATGGGATGAGTACATAAAGGTAATTATGAAAGTTTGTTATATAGTTAAAGAAGAATTTGCCTTTCATCAAATTAAGACATGATTTTATGATTTGTTTTTGTAGGCAAATAAGAATGCAGCTCAATTCCGAAATAGACCACTAGCATTTGAGAACGAATTGAGGGCCTTATTTGAAGGTTTTGTTGCAACTGGTGCTGAAGCCTACACAACACATAGCGACAATCTTCCCGAGGAGTATTTTGGGTCTGTCATCTTAAATACCTTCAAATACACCTATGAGTGAAAATGAAATCAATTTAGGCAGTCTCGATGTTAACATAAATTCAGCTACTAAAGAATGCCAACAGGCACCGCTTGTCGATTTAGAAGCTCATCAACGCAAATGGCACAAACCAAATAGGAAGAAGGATATCCAAAGCAGCGTAGATGCACTCATACATCAGTTGGAAAAGACAGATGCAGAAGGTCCCACTATCAAAGAATGTTTAATGAAATTAAACAGCATGTTATCAATAAAAAGACCAGATCCATTATACTTTAAAGCTCTAAAATCGTTTACCCAGAAGAAGAAGAACAGAGAAGTGTGGATGCTTCTAGAAGAAGAAGAGGATATGAAGCTTTGGATAGAGACTTTAGATTAGTGTGTGGTTTATTTTTTCACATTTTTTACATTAGTTTTATTTCTTTTTCTTTAATGTTTTGATATTAGCTTTGCTTATAGACTTTATATTAGTGTACTATTCAGTTTGAATAATTTTAATATTAGTTTAATAGTTTTATTTCTTTCACATGTCTTTAATTCCACTGTAACTCCTGATTTATCAATATGCTGAAGATTATTATATAGAGCATATCGATTTCTATCGATATAAGATACTTAAGAGATTTGTTAATCTTAACTAGTTAATTGTTTAAACATCTAATTGAAGTCTTTACTTTCGATGTTGACAGAATTATGGCATTAACAAATGAACAGAAGAAATTATTGAAGATTGTTGTATTAAAGCTGCTATTTAATTATTTAGAGATGTTTACCAACAGAATACAAGCAAGTTCTCCTACATTACCTGGATCATATTTTGTGAAAGAATTGCTAGATGGTCCATCTTCAGTTTGCTACGAATTGTTTAGAATGGAGAAAGATACATTCAATAGTTTGTGTAACTTGTTTCGCATTTGAAGGTAGTTATTTGATAGTAGATATGTATCACTCGAGGAAAAGATTGCCATGTTTATAATGACAATTAGTCATAACCTTCGGAATAGATTGGTAAGAAATCGATTTGTACATTCAATACAAACGGTGCATAAGTACTTTCATGAGGTATTATTTGCTATGCTAAAATTTGCCAAAGAAATGATTGTCACTCCATCATTTGATCAAAATGTCCAAGAAAGCAGAACACACCGACATCTTTGGCAAATATTTAAGGTAAAACTTCATATAAAAAAATATAAATATATTTACTTATAATTGAATCATCTTACTTAAGGGTTAATAATTTACCTTTAATGTTTAGGGTGTCGTTGGTGTGTTAGATGGAACCCTCATTCCTGCATGTATCCCGATAGATAAACAAATACCTTACAGAGGAAGAGGAAGGGGTGAATGTGCTCAGAACGTTATGGCCATTTGTGACTTTAATATGATTTTTACATATGTCATAGCTGGATGGGAAGGGGTGGCACATGATTCAAGGGTACTTATGGATGCTGTACTTGATCCAACAAAGAAATTTCCATTGCCCCCTCCTGGTAATATTTAATATACTTTTTCATATAACTTGGTAAAATTATAACTTGAAATTTTGCTAAACTGTCATTTGTTTTTATGTAGATAAATATTATCTTGTTGATACTGCTTACACTCACACAAGAGGATTTATGGCACCATACCGTAATGTTCGGTATTGGTTGGGTGACTTTCGTAGTGGTGGGCGGCCAACTAGTAAAGAAGAAGTTTTTAATCATATGCATGCAAAGTTATGGAATGTAATCGAAGGGTCTTTTGGGGTGTTGAAGGCGCGTTTTGCAATTTTGAAGCGGATGGCACCATATTCCTTCCCGACGCAAAGAGACATAGTTATTGCATGCATGACACTACACAACTACATTAGAAAAGAATCCATCTCCGATTCACTCTTCCAACAATACAATGATGAAAATGTTCTTTCAGAGATGAATATCGAATCAGAGAATGATATGCCTGAAGTGGAAGGAGTATTTGGAAACTTTGAACAAACTATTATGTCTAATATGTGAGAAGAAATTGTCGCCACACTTATCAATGCAAATCATTAATTTTTTTTTCTTTTTTTATGAATAATGATATTTTAATTTTCTATTAAGTACTTTATAGTTTATTTGAATTCAATAGAATAATTTTATTTTCATTTAATAAAAAATAATTTCTTTATAATATAAAGCATTTCAAAACAGGAGATAGATAGGGGTAAATGTGTCAAATTAACATATTTCAGACATTTCAAATGTTTGTTAACAAACAAATTGTTTCAAATTCAGTACTTAATTTTCAGACTTCAGCCATAGTTACCAAACAAGTTTTTTGACTTCAGATTTCAGATTCAGGCTTCAGATTTCAGATTCAGGCTTCAGACTTCAGATTTAACAAACGGGGCCTTAGTATTGAATCAGCCCAATGGGCTCATGTCCTATCATAAACTGCACAAATGATAGGCGGAGTGGATGTAACAAAACAAATGTAGGATGGCCCCACAATGCTTTTTGTTGAACGGGCTCATGTAAGGAAATTTCCCGGATTACTCTCATCCATTAGATGGGAACAAAAGTCAGAGTGTTTGCCGTGCAGACACAGGTCACGAAATTTCCTGGACCACAACTCATCCATTAATTAAGAAAAAAGTCAAAGTCATTGCCGTGTAGACACAGGTAATGGGCAAGTCTTTCTAAATAAAAAGATCTCGTCTTGCCATGTAAATGAAGGACGCGGATTGGGTGGGACCCGCCTGTCCGAAACTCGGAATAGAAAGGCTCTCTGGGGTCCACTGCGATGTATGAGTTTTGTCTATACCGTCCATTCTTTTTTTCTTTTTCTTTTTTTCACATCATTGTAAGTGTATAAGCCAGAAAACTGGGGCAGATCCAACATTCAAGTGGATGTTATCGGAAGGTGGGATGGTAAATAAAAATAACAGTGGACTGAAGAAGATTACAGTGGTGGGTGTCATTATCTCCCCTCCATTTTTATTTTTTTTTTCCAAGTCGTCTACGTGAGCCTTGTAATTCCGCAATTTTGACTTTCACCTGCCTCTTCCGAGCTCGTTTTGACTCTTACCTGCCTCATCCGAGTTCGTGACAGGCGTATGACGATTGCCTGCCAAAGCCTATGCGATGAACCTACTTCAAAGGAGAAGCTTGGTGGGACTACAATGATGTTTGTGAGAAATCTACTCGCCCATCTAATTATCCATATCCTCTTAATACATGGCCCCAAATGAGGCAGATTCAGGACACAATTGCACCGCACGACATTTAAAAGTGAGTAGGGAAATGCCTATCGTTGAAACCTCCGGGCGTTTATATCCCATTTATACCGTTAAGGAGGTCATTCCTACTGTGATAAATTGAAAAC
The DNA here is from genome assembly GCF_029962835.1 of Magnolia sinica. Classification (NCBI taxonomy): domain Eukaryota; kingdom Viridiplantae; phylum Streptophyta; class Magnoliopsida; order Magnoliales; family Magnoliaceae; genus Magnolia; species Magnolia sinica. Next base: position 58,435,102 of record NC_080589.1, on the reverse strand, counting down.
ACAAATATATCACCCTGATCTAAAACGTCTGGCCCAAAAATGTTTCAATGGTGAACGTTCATTTCTCACTGTTTAGTATTGTGTAGCTCAGTTGATTTTTTTTGTTCCTTCTCATTTTTGGGACATTTCGGTTTTGCCTTATTTTTGAGCCATGTTTGAAGATGATTTGATAAAACAGATGTCGGAGTGAATTTCTTTGGCACCACCAAGTTTTCGATCCACCGAAAGTTCCCACGAAATGCGTTGGCAGGCAATTGGCGTCCCCGCCTAGAGGGGATTTCACCCAATCCGCCGCACTAGACCAAATGAATGGATTTAAGTCAAGCAGTGACTACAAAAAGTGGGAGCAGATTAGGTGCGGCACCGGCCTTACCCAATTCAGTGCCTTCCTAACGTTAGAGCCCACCTTCGTATATGTGTTGTATATCCACACCATCTGCCCATTTCTGGCGTTCATTACCGGGCATGAGACAAAAATAAAATAAAATAAAAATAATAAATAAATAAAGAATAAAAAAAAAAAAAAAAAAAAAAACAAATGAACTATATCTGAATCACCCACCATTAAAACTTAATGAGGCCTACCTTAATGCCCATCATAACTTTTAATTTCCATCCAACCTCTTGATAATGTCAGGAGACATTGATGAAAGGAAAAACAAACATCAGCTTGATAAAAGACTTCTTGTGAGCAGAAAACCTTTATGGGTCACAAGAAGTTTCTAACGGTCAATAACGTCCATTGGTACATATTAGTTTTGGATCGCTACTTCTTTTCTGAGATCACACCCCAAGATGAGTTAGAAAACGGATGAACAACCATATACAATATATACATCAAGGTCGGCCCTACGTTTAGGGGTGCATCAAATCAGATCCAGTCCAAAACGGCCCCGTTGGCTGCTTGCAGCTGCATGGAAGATTTATTAGGATTCGGTAGCAATCCGTCCAGTGCCGGGCGCTGTTTGGGTGGATCCCCATAGCCACCGTGGTCAGTGGATCTCCAACCGTGAGGCCCACTGTGATGTATATGCCTTACATCCATACCATCCATCTATTTTAAAAGCTCATTTTAGGACATTTTAGGACACCATCCATCTAAATCTTAGGTGGACCATACCATAGGAAACAATAGTGATTGAATCCCCACCATTAATAATTTTATGGGCATGTTCATCCTCATTATCATCATACCCTCTTACTACTAATCATAGGGAGTTACATGTGATCTGTACAAATACGCATGGTTCATTTGGAGATCTGCAGATATGTACGGAGGAGATTTCTTGATAAGTGTAGCCAGGACATATCAGGTACTGTCGTGTGTTGCTTGAGCGGCCAATGGAGAAACGATTGTGCTCAAACGGTTACATGACAGGTGGCAAGAGGAGTAAAGGAAGGTAGAACGTGGGAAGCATCCAGAAAGCAGTAATGGAGAACTGTTTTGGTAATCGTCAGAACGTAAGAAGGATCTAGAATGGCTAGATGAAAGCTATAAATAACAAAGTAAATCGACAAGAAAAATTGTCTCATACCAACTCAAGAAAACCAAACTTATCTCTCAATTATCCTTCAATTATCCTATCGATTTATCTATAGTAAATAGAAAAAGTAATTTCATAGGAAAGGCAGAGGTGTGAGCCATTTTTAGAGGATGAATGCAACTCTCTGAGTATGGCCCGATCATCTTAATTAATGTTGTGCAAGTGGTTAAATAAGCGACCGATCTTATTAGAATTCAACCATATACAATCGATTTCCGACATATTTGCCTATATCGGCGCCTAGGTCATAGATATATTTAGTTTGAATTGAGCCACATGTTCAATTCTGACACACCTGCACTAATGAAATGACGGAGAATAAAATAACAACAATAATCACCAGACGCTCATGAATGCACTCATTCATTGGAACAATCGGATTCCATTTCTTAACAGTCAACATCAAAGCCTTATTGGGGTTCATCGTCAGGTTTATATTCCACCCAATCTATTTATAAGATGAATATCCCATCATGATATTTACATGCCATCCAATCATGATGTTTATATGCCATCCAATCTAGTTATAAGGTGAGTTCCATCAAGATGAAGGGAAAATTTGTGTATTAGCCAGATTGGAAACTTAGGCACGCCCCTAGAGGTTTTCAATTGCAGGCATCTCCTTCGCTACTTCTCGGTGTGGCTGGGGCCTTAGTATTGAATCAGCCCAATGGGCTCATGTCCTATCATAAACTGCACAAATGATAGGCGGAGTGGATGTAACAAAACAAATGTAGGATGGCCCCACAATGCTTTTTGTTGAACGGGCTCATGTAAGGAAATTTCCCGGATTACTCTCATCCATTAGATGGGAACAAAAGTCAGAGTGTTTGCCGTGCAGACACAGGTCACGAAATTTCCTGGACCACAACTCATCCATTAATTAAGAAAAAAGTCAAAGTCATTGCCGTGTAGACACAGGTAATGGGCAAGTCTTTCTAAATAAAAAGATCTCGTCTTGCCATGTAAATGAAGGACGCGGATTGGGTGGGACCCGCCTGTCCCAAACTCGGAATAGAAAGGCTCTCTGGGGTCCACTGCGATGTATGAGTTTTGTCTATACCGTCCATTCTTTTTTTCTTTTTCTTTTTTTCACATCATTGTAAGTGTATAAGCCAGAAAACTGGGGCAGATCCAACATTCAAGTGGATGTTATCGGAAGGTGGGATGGTAAATAAAAATAACAGTGGACTGAAGAAGATTACAGTGGTGGGTGTCATCATCTCCCCTCCATTTTTTATTTTTTTTTCCAAGTCGTCTACGTGAGCCTTGTAATTCCGCAATTTTGACTTTCACCTGCCTCTTCCGAGCTCGTTTTGACTCTTACCTGCCTCATCCGAGTTCGTGACAGGCGTATGACGATTGCCTGCCAAAGCCTATGCGATGAACCTACTTCAAAGGAGAAGCTTGGTGGGACTACAATGATGTTTGTGAGAAATCTACTCGCCCATCTAATTATCCATATCCTCTTAATACATGGCCCCAAATGAGGCAGATTCAGGACACAATTGCACCGCACGACATTTAAAAGTGAGTAGGGAAATGCCTATCGTTGAAACCTCCGGGCGTTTATATCCCATTTATACCGTTAAGGAGGTCATTCCTACTGTGATAAATTGAAAACACAAATATATCAGCCTGATCTAAAACGTCTGGCCCAAAAATGTTTCAATGGTGAACGTTCATTTCTCACTGTTTAGTATTGTGTAGCTCAGTTGATTTTTTTTGTTCCTTCTCATTTTTGGGACATTTCGGTTTTGCCTTATTTTTGAGCCATGTTTGAAGATGATTTGATAAAACAGATGTCGGAGTGAATTTCTTTGGCACCACCAAGTTTTCGATCCACCGAAAGTTCCCACGAAATGCGTTGGCAGGCAATTGGCGTCCCCGCCTAGAGGGGATTTCACCCAATCCGCCGCACTAGACCAAATGAATGGATTTAAGTCAAGCAGTGACTACAAAAAGTGGGAGCAGATTAGGTGCGGCACCGGCCTTACCCAATTCAGTGCCTTCCTAACGTTAGAGCCCACCTTCGTATATGTGTTGTATATCCACACCATCTGCCCATTTCTGGCGTTCATTACCGGGCATGAGACAAAAATAAAATAAAATAAAAATAATAAATAAATAAAGAATAAAAAAAAACAAAAAAAAAAAAAAAAAACAAATGAACTATATCTGAATCACCCACCATTAAAACTTAATGAGGCCTACCTTAATGCCCATCATAACTTTTAATTTCCATCCAACCTCTTGATAATGTCAGGAGACATTGATGAAAGGAAAAACAAACATCAGCTTGATAAAAGACTTCTTGTGAGCAGAAAACCTTTATGGGTCACAAGAAGTTTCTAACGGTCAATAACGTCCATTGGTACATATTAGTTTTGGATCGCTACTTCTTTTCTGAGATCACACCCCAAGATGAGTTAGAAAACGGATGAACAACCATATACAATATATACATCAAGGTCGGCCCTACGTTTAGGGGTGCATCAAATCAGATCCAGTCCAAAACGGCCCCGTTGGCTGCTTGCAGCTGCATGGAAGATTTATTAGGATTCGGTAGCAATCCGTCCAGTGCCGGGCGCTGTTTGGGTGGATCCCCATAGCCACCGTGGTCAGTGGATCTCCAACCGTGAGGCCCACTGTGATGTATATGCCTTACATCCATACCATCCATCTATTTTAAAAGCTCATTTTAGGACATTTTAGGACACCATCCATCTAAATCTTAGGTGGACCATACCATAGGAAACAATAGTGATTGAATCCCCACCATTAATAATTTTATGGGCATGTTCATCCTCATTATCATCATACCCTCTTACTACTAATCATAGGGAGTTACATGTGATCTGTACAAATACGCATGGTTCATTTGGAGATCTGCAGATATGTACGGAGGAGATTTCTTGATAAGTGTAGCCAGGACATATCAGGTACTGTCGTGTGTTGCTTGAGCGGCCAATGGAGAAACGATTGTGCTCAAACGGTTACATGACAGGTGGCAAGAGGAGTAAAGGAAGGTAGAACGTGGGAAGCATCCAGAAAGCAGTAATGGAGAACTGTTTTGGTAATCGTCAGAACGTAAGAAGGATCTAGAATGGCTAGATGAAAGCTATAAATAACAAAGTAAATCGACAAGAAAAATTGTCTCATACCAACTCAAGAAAACCAAACTTATCTCTCAATTATCCTTCAATTATCCTATCGATTTACATTTCATAGTGTATTATTTTACCTACCTTGTTAAGCAAATTACATTTCATAGTGTAATCTTTACCTTCCAAGCCAGCTAATTTATATTTCGCAGTGTAATATGTAGTTGTAACCGAGTAGCTGATAATCTTTAGCTATAATTTGAGTTTACGCTAGCACGCTGGACTTATATCATCCATCGGAAGAGTATTCTGTAGCTGTTCTTCGTGATCGACAATAAGAATATCTTTCCATTCCATTTAATTCTGATACGTATTGAAAAGTCTTTTCGTACGAAAGGCAAAGGAGTAACCTATCATCAGAGGACAAATTCTGCCCTTTGAATATCGCTTGATCCAATTTTTACACATTGAGCAAGTGACTGAATAGGCGACCGATCTCTTTAGATCTCTATCATACACTATGAGTCTGCCTATCTTGGTGGTTGGGGTCATTGTTATTCTGTTTGAATTGAAGCCGCAATTTCAAATATGGCATACTAGCACACCTTGTGTAGAAACAATAACGAACAATTTTCTGGCATGCCCGATGGGGACCCTGCCTCTAACATACCGGTGTGGAATTTCCAATGATGAATAGGAGTGCTTGTATTGCCGGGGTTGAACCCTCTATGCTAACCGCACAACTTCCAATTGGGGACGTGTCGGTTCCCACAGCCACTGAGTCAATGAATTTAAATAATAGCCCAACAACTATTATAAACCTGGGAGGACCATCCACGTCCCGGACCGTTCTTCTAGATGAGGTAGCTGTTATACTCAGAGATGTTTAGTTGAGCATTCAGCTCGTGCAAGAATACAAAAGAGTCCAAGGGGAACAATTCCGCATTCAAACTAAGAGCACCAATCGATACATAGCTAGTTAAACTGAAGCCATGTAGTGATTCATAACTATGGTAACTGAGCAAACATCATCGACAATGCAATACAATGCCAAAGGAAGTTCGATTGGCAATGAAACTCTATTGCCACCAATGCCACCTCCACAGCATAATTCGCCCCCAGTCCCTATCCTGGAAGTGAGAAATGCACTACCTCCTATGGAGGTTAAGCGACCGATACGAGAGGTTAGGAATTTTATACCTGAAAACAGTAATCAAGGGCCTCTAGGAGGATTTCACCCCTAACAGTTCCATAGATTCTAAGATAATGTAAATTGATTTGGTCCAAATCACCTGCCAGCCTTAGAGCCTCAACGGATCGATTGCGACAAGATTGTAGAAATGGTTAAGGAGGTTGCTGGCCAAGTGCTTGGGCACAACAATATCCCAGTTTATCACAAGTCGTTCCCCGAGTGGATAGATTGGTAACATCCATTGCCAAGAAACTATCGACCAGATTTCGCTTTATTTTCAGACAAGCCCGGTCAGTTGACCATTGAGCATGATAGCCGCTTCACAATGCAATGCGGAGAATTGGCCAAGAACGATTATTATAAGTTATAGTTGTCCAGCCATTCACTGACCGTTGCGGCCTTCACTTGGTACGCAAATTTGTTGCTAGACTCGATATATAATTGGCAGGAGATGAAAGGGAAGTTCCATGCTCAGTTTTTTTTATAAGAACAAAGAGATTACCATGGCCAATCTAGCATAATTCCAACAATTGCCTGGGGAATTGTGCAAGAGTTACATTACGTGGTTCAAGTGGGCGAAGAGCCATTATAAAGTAGTCATGACAGAGGTCGAGTTTGTGCAACTAGTACAAGGCGGGCTTGAATATAAGCTCCGTAAAAAATTCATGGGTATGAAATTTGTTGATTTGTACGCCTGACTTAAAAAAGTCTCTTGTTACGAAGAACTCCTACAAGAAGGATCTAAACAGAAGAACTCGTCATTAGCTCCGTAAAATTTACAAAGTAGTCATGACGAAGGTTGAGTTTGTGCAACTAGTACAAGATGGGCTCGAATATAAGCTCTGTAAAAAATTCATAGGTATGAAATTTATTGATTTGTACGCCTGACTAAAAAAGTCTCTCATTACGAAGAACTCCTGTAATAAGGATCTGGACAGAAGAACTCATCATTAGCAACATATTACAACAACCCCAATTACAATATTGCAATTGCTGAAATAGTGGCCAAGAAGTCATTAGTATGTTTGGCATTGATCAAAGCGGAGTAGATCACTTCGCCTACATTGAAGGTTCAGAAGGTCTATACCTTTGATATTACCAGAGCTGAAGAGGTGTTTGACATTTTGTTGGCTGAAAAATTTATTAAGATTCCTATAAATCATAATATACCTTCGGCCGAGGAATTGTATATGAAAAGTACTATAAATGGCACGAAATTCGGTCACATTCAACTAACAAGTGTGTCATATTCAGGAATCTCATCCAAGACCACATTAATTGAGGATTGTTAAATTTTGTAGAAAAGTGCGAGGGGGCAATGTTCATCGACACCAACCCATTCCCATCCAATATTGAAGTGAACATGGTCACCGTCAACCTGAGGAATCAACCGTGACTAAGGTTTGATCTCGGCCCAGGAAAGCAATGAAAGGCACCATATCGACCCACACAAGGGAGCCAAAGGTTCCCTCGTCCTAGCGATGATCGGTCGGGTATTATAAGGAGAACATATTGGGACCCCCAACTTTGTGATTTATGCGCTCAAAGAATCGTCTCTCGATGGGAAGACCCCACCAAGAAGGGATGGAAACGTCGCTAAGTAGCAATTCGGCTAGGTAATGGCCCCAACCGGTATTGGTCTCCACAAATGGCCCCAAACCGCTGTTAGTGTTGGGTGCTACCCATGCCGAGAATGGTTAAACCCACTAATATGCGTGAGGGAGTTTTGAAATGGGTTACACACTCGAAGTTTCCTGCAGCGACGAAAGTATTGACATGAACCCAGAAGCCCCAATGGCAGACGTCGCTACGCGGCAATTCGGCTAAGTAATGGCCCCAACTGGTATCAGTCTCCACAAATGGCCCCAAACCGCTGCTAGTGTTGGGTGCTACCCGTGTTGAGAATGGTTAAACCCACTAATATGCATGAGGGAGTTTTGAAATGGGTCATGCACTCGAGGTTTCCTGCAGTGCCGGAAGCAAGATTCGTGAAGAACAAGTGGTAGTGAACACGGTTGAAGTAGTGCTATCTAAGCCATCCGTTTTGCCTGTTTATTTTAGGGTATGAGAAAAAAATTAAGTAGATCTAAATCTCAAATAGACCACCGTAGGAAACTGTGGTGACTGGTCACTCACGGTTAAAAACTTTCTAATGCCCACCTTAATGCCCGTTTTAACTTTTAGCTTCCATCCAACCTGTTGATAAGGTCACGAAAACATGGATGAAGGGAAAATTTTCAGCTTGACAAAAAAAATTCTAGTGGGCAGAAAGCATTTGTGGCCGATCTACTTCATTTTTTCACCCATGTATATCTGACAAAATAGATAGACTGAATGAATTTCTCAGAAATATTACAGTGGGCTCTACCCAGCTTTTCCACTTAGCAATTTCTGCGTTCTTGACAGGCAAGGCACTACCCAATCCGCGTCGGTGCAAGAAGGGAATGGATTTTAAGTCAAACAACGACTTAGAAACTGAAAGTAGATTAGGTGCTGCCTTACCTCGTCCAACTGGATGATGTCCTCACCTTGGGCCCACCTTGATGTATGTATTGTATATCCATACCGTCCATCCATTTTATCTATTTATTTTAGGACATAAGAAAAAAAATGAAGTAAATCCAAATCTGAAATAGACCACCCTCGGAAATTGTGGTGACAATTCCCACTGTTAAAAGCTTTTTAATCCCCACCTTAATGCCCATTTTAACTTTTAGTTTCCATCCAACCCGTTGATAAGGTCACAAAAACATGGATGAAGGGAAAATTTTCAGCTTCATTTTTTTAAAAAAAGCTTCCTGTGGACAGAAAGCATTTGTGGCCCAGTTGATTTTTGGATCTGTTTTGTTTTTGGGCCCATACATATCCAGCAAAATAGATAGACTAAATGAATTTGTCACAAATATTAAAGTCCACCTAGCTTTCTCTCTTTGAAATTTCCGTGTCCGTGACAGGGGAGGCACTATCCGCGTCGGTGCACCAAGGGAATGGATTTCAAGTCAAACAGTGACTCAAAAAGAGAGTTGATTAGGTGCGGCCGTCTCAGCCAACTCGGTGCCGTCCTCACCATGGTCCCACCTTAATGTATGTATTATATATCCACACGGTCCATCTTGTTTTGTCTGTTTATTTTATGCCATGAAAAAAAATAATAAAACAAAAAATAAAATAAAATAAAATAAATGTAGATCTAAATCTCAAATAGATCACTGTAGGAAACTGTGGTGATTGATCACTCACCATTAAAAACTTTCTATTGCCCACCTTAATGCCCATTTTATCTTTTAGTTTCCATCCAACCTGTTAATAAGGTAACAAAAACATGGATGAAGGGAAAAAATATCGGCTTGATAAAAAAAAAGACTTCCTGTACCGAGAAAGCATATGTGGCCCGGTTGATTTTTGGATTTGTTTCGTTTTTGAGCCCATAAATATTATCCGGTAGAACAGAGAGAGTTAATGAATTTCTCATAAATATTACGGTGGGCTCCTCCCTGCTTTGTCTCTCGAAATTTCCACGTCTGTGACAGGCGAGGCACTACCCAATCCGCGTCGGTGTAAGAAGGGAAGGGATTTCTAGTCAAACAGCAACTTGGAAAGTGAAAGTAGATTTGGTGCGGCCTTGTCTCACCTAACCGTGGTGTCTCACCCTAGGCCCACCTTGATGTATGTATTGTGTATCCATACCTTCCATCCATTTCGTCTATTTAATTTGGGCCATGAGAAACGAAAAAACAAAAAGAAGTAGATATAAATCTCAAATAGACCACCGTGGGTGATTGATCACTCAATGTTAAAAACTTTCTAATGCCCATTTTAATTTTTAGTTTCCATTCCACCTATTGATAATGTCACATAAACATGGAAGAAAGGAAAAAATTCAGCTTGATAAAAAATGTTCTTGTGGGCAGAAAACATTTGTGGCCGGCTTGATATTTGGATCTGCATTGTTTTTGGGCTCACATATATCCGGCGAACTAGATATACTGGATGATTTTCTCACAGATATTATGGGGGGCTCCACCCAACTTTTCCTCTCATAAATTTCTGCATCCGTGACAGGTGAGGCACTGTCCAATCCGCATCGGTGAACGATGGTAATGGATTTCAAGTCAAACGACTCGGAGAGTTAAAGTAGATTAGGTGCGGTCCTGTCTCACCCAACTTGGTGCTGTCCTCAACTTGGGCCAACCTTCATGCCGTCTATTAATTTTGTCAGTTTATTTTAGACCATGAGAAAAAACTAAAATAAAGTATATCTAAATCTCAAATAGACCAGCGTAGGAAACTGTGGTGACTGATCACTCACAGTTAAAAACTTTTTAATGCCCACCTTAATGCTTAATTCAAATTTTAGCTTCCATCCATCCTATTGATAAGGTCACAAAAACATGGATAAAGGGAAAAATTCATTTGTAGTTCACAGGTTTGTAACGATTAATAACTACTACTTTATATGGTGTGGTCCATCTCGGATTTGGATCTGCTTCATTTTTTGGATCATGCCCTGAAATGAGCTTGAAAACGGATGGACAGCGATATACAATCTATACATTAAGGTCGACTCCACAGTCCGGCCTGCAACAAATAGCCTTCCGTCCAAAATGGCCCTCTCAGTCTTATGCTTAGAACTACAGGGAAGACTGACTCGGATTCGGAAGTGAGCCATCCAGTACCGACGTCGGTGCTGGAAAAGCTGGGTGACCCCACCCTGATGTATTTGTTTAATCCACACGTCCATCCATTTCGCGAGCTCATTTTAGGGCATCAGCACAAAAATGAGGCAGATCCGAATCTCAGATGGACCACACCACAGAAAACAGTGGTGATTAAATTCCCACCATTAAAAACTAAGAAAGAATTTTTTTTATTCTTTTGCTGTTCTGTTTTGTCTATAAATAGTTTGCAAGAAGCTACGCTCATTGCAAGAATTTCTTCTTATTGTTTGTTATTTGAGTAATCATGGCTAGTCCTAAACGACTTGTCGTTTACTTGGCTGTGTTTCTATGCATGGCTACCGTGAAATGCTACGGAGCTGGGAGTTGTATGGAAGGAGAGATGCAAGCACTTCTCAAGCTCAAACAAGGTCTCAAAGATCCCAGTCATCGGCTCTCTTCCTGGATTCCAGCTGAAGATTGCTGCAGATGGAGAGGCGTGCGTTGCAACAACAAAACGGGCCACGTGATCCGCCTGGATCTCAGAAGTACATATCCACTGGAAACCATAAATTCAGTTGGTTTTTATAAGATTTGGCCCTTGTTTGGTGAGATAAATCCATCTTTATCTGCTTTGAAGCATTTGAATTATCTGGACCTTAGCCTGAATGATTTTGGAAGGACACAGATACCAAAATTCATTGGTTCGTTCAAGAAACTGAGATATCTCAACCTCTCTAGAGCTGGTTTCATTGGAAAAGTTCCTCATCAGCTAGGGAACCTCTCAAGCTTGAGCTACCTCGATCTCAGTTTTGTTCAAGTTGCTGTGTCTGGTGTGTATAATAATTCGAATGCTTTGAATGTTGACAACATTGAGTGGCTTTCTCATCTTTCCTCTTTGAAACACCTTGACATGAGTGGTGTTGATTTTACAGAGGTGGGTGGTAATTGGGTACAGGTAATAACCATTCTTCCTTCTCTCTTCGAACTACGCTTATCCTACTGTCTATTATCTACATTTCCTGTCTCTCTTGGGCATGTTAATTTCACTTCCCTTTCCATCCTCGACCTTTCTCGGAACGATTTCCATGATTCTCTGTTTATGTCCAATTACTTGCCCAACCTTACAAGCCTTGTCTCTCTTGATTTGAGTTCCAATTCTCTCCCAGGTTCAATTCTTAATTCATCAAGAAGCAAAAGCATGGGGAGCTTCTGTAATCTACAGAGATTGATTTTATTGCAGAACTATTTCGATGGGGATATTGTTGGATTCGTAAACAGTCTTTCCCATTGCACTAGGAATAGTTTAGAAATGTTGGACTTGAGTGGGAATTACCTTACTGGGACTTTGCCGGATGGGTTAGGAGAGTTCAAAAATCTAAAATTGCTAGATCTTCACGATAACAATTTTTTTGGTCAGATTCCAGCATCCCTTGGACAACTGCCGTTCTTGAAAAAATTGGATCTTAGTTATAATCATTTGAATGGGACTGTTCCTCAAAGTCTCGGACAACTGCCGTTCTTGAAAAAATTGTATCTTAGTTATAATCATTTGAATGGGACCGTTCCTCAAAGTCTCGGACAACTTCAAATGCTAGTTCATTTGGATTTATCGTACAATTCTTTAACTGGTATTGTGTCTGAAGCTCACTTCGCAAAGCTGGTGACTTTACAGGTATTGGATATGTCATTTAACTCATTGTTATTTGATGTCAGTTCGAGCTGGCTTCCACCTTTCCAACTCAAATATATTGGCCTAGCCAATAGCCAGCTAGGGCCTCGATTTCCTTCCTGGCTTCGAACCCAAAGGAGCTTCGAGTACCTAAACTTGGGGAATGCAAGTATTTCAGACACAATACCAGATTGGTTTTGTAACTTTTCTTCCCAAATCTACTCTCTTGATCTATCTCATAACCAAATTAGTGGAAAGCTACCATATTTCTTGAAATATGAAGCACTAAGTGTTGTTGATTTAAGTTCAAACTTCTTTGAAGGTCCGTTGCCCCATTTTCCTAGTAATGTAACCAAAATAAATCTCTCCAACAATTCATTTTCAGGACCAATCCTCCCTACCTTTCAAGAACCCATGCCATTTGTAAGGCAACTGATTCTTTCCGGTAACCATCTAAATGGCATCATTCCCCGTTCCATTTGTAAAATGAAGTCTTTGGAATATTTTGATCTGTCGAGGAATAATTTTTCAGGAGGAATGCCTTCATGTTGGGAGAATTTCCCAGAAATTCAAGTGGTGGATTTATCAAATAATCATTTGAATGGAGTGATTCCTAGCTCGGTGGCTTTTCTTCTTAAGCTCCGATCATTGCACTTGGGAAACAATTCCCTTTCAGGAGAACTCCCTTTGTCCTTGAAAAATTGCACAAGTTTGGTTACGCTTGATCTTGGGAATAATGCATTCTCTGGAAACATACCATCCTGGATAGGGGAAAGCCTATCCTCACTGCAAATTCTTCGCTTACGATCCAATATGTTCCATGGCTTCATTCCCTGGCAACTATCTAACCTCTCCCTTCTACAAGTATTGGACCTCGCTGTCAACAATCTCTCGGGAAAAATTCCACGCAGTCTTTGCCATCTCAATGCCATGACTGGGGAATTACTGTTTGCAGTTGCACCAATGTTTAGTCCATCTGTTCGGTACGAAGAAAACATTGACCTGACGATGAAAGGGAGGGAACTCAAATATACAAAGATCCTTGATTTGGTGGTAAGCCTGGACCTGTCGAGCAATAGTCTTTCAGGAGAAATTCCCAAGGAACTAACCAACCTTCGTAGATTGGTTGGTTTGAACTTATCTGGAAATCATTTAACAGGAAGAATACCAGAAGAAATTGGTGAACTGCGGTCGTTAGAATCGCTTGACATGTCAAGAAACCAGCTATCAGGGGCAATTCCTCCGAGCATGTCCGCTTTGACTTCTTTAAGTCATTTGAACTTGTCAAATAACAAGTTGTCAGGGAGAATTCCATCGGGCAACCAACTCCAAACGCTCATTGATCCATCTATTTATTCTGGAAATGATGAACTCTGTGGCTTTCCACTTGCAAAATGTGGCAAAGATGAAGCAGCTGTTGACCCTGTTCCTGGCGGTGGTGACAAAGATGATCTTGAAATGGTATGGTTCTACACTAGCATGGGACCTGGATTTGTGGTGGGGTTTTGGGGTTTCTGTGGTGTACTAATTTTCAACAAGACGGGAAGGACTGCCTACTTCCGATTCTTCGATGACATGAAAGATAAGCTCCTTCTGGCACTCATGTTGAATTTGGCCAAGTTGCAAAAGAAGCTGCAGAGAAACCAAGCATGAATGTAAGGAAGGATTGTGAACGTGTCCAAGGTGGATCATGACTGTTTTTATGTAATTATAGTGAGATTAGTATTACTTTTGCTATAATCACTGTTATAAAATAAAAAGAACTATTGTATTCTAAATGCTCTTGGGTGAGATATGAAGTATTTGTTCACATTACTTCTTTATATATTTGTGCTACAACAATCTCTCTGATTTTCTAGCGTTCTCTCTTGCAAAGCACCACTCTGATTGAATTAAGATACTCTTCTCAGTCAGTACTCTAAGCATCTAAAATTTCACTAGTAAAGCGTTCTCTGCATTGTGAATTCCCAGTTGTAACTGTCCTCCAAGATATAGCTGCTTTCAGTGGTAAATGGTTCAAAATAAAGTCTTTTCATATGGAAGGCAGAGGTCATTTTAAGCAACCCTGTGAGCAAGTGGCTGAATAGGTAATTGAGCTTATTAGAAATCAGTTATATACCGTCAATTTCTGACGTATCTACCTATCTTAATGCTTCGGGTTATGATTGTTTGGTTTGAATTAAGTTGCACATTCAATTCTGGGAGGCCCTGATGAGGTGACCAAGAATGAAATAACAACAACAATCACCAAATGCTCAATGCACTTATTCATCGGAACAACACGATTCCATGGCTTAACAGTCAACATTGAAGCCTTTGGGCGGTGGGATTAGAAGGGATTAGGTGGGATGGGATTCATCTGCTCCGCCGATTCCACTCCATGTTTGGGAAGAATGGAAAAGCTTGGAATTACATTAAATGGAATTGCATTGGTCCCGTCCCAATTTCACTCAATGTTAGCAAGTTGTGTAGGTCCCACCATGATGTGTGGGCTATATCCACACCGTCCATCCATTTATCGAGATTATTTTAGAGCATGGACCAAAAAATTAGGTAAATCTAAAGATCAAGTGGACCCCACCATAGAAAGCAATGGGGATTGAATACTTACCGTTGAAAACTTCTTTGGGGCCACATAAGTTTTAGATCTACCTCATTTTTAGGCCCATGCCATAAAATGAGGTTACAAAACAAATGAACGGTTTAGATATAACACATGTGTATTATTCTCGGTAATTTCAAATGATGGTGGGTATATCCATTCAATGTACCACCAGATTATCAACAAAGCATGGCATTAATCTTATCCATTGGCAAAGGGGGTCAATCCCTGCCATGGCTAATAATTATGCTTTTTGAATCCCATCCCACCTAATCCCTTCTAATCCCACCGCCCAAACGGGCCCTTATTGAGGTTCATTGCCAAGTTTATAGGCCAGCCAATCTATTTATAAAACGAGTATCCCATCATGATGTTTATATGCCATCCGATCTTAAGAAGGGAAAAACTATGTATTAGCTCAATTGGAAACTTAGGTGGCCCCTAGAGGTTTTCAATTGTAGGTGTCTCCTTCGCCACTTATCCCTTTGGTGTGGCCCTACAAAGCTTTTATGAACTCCTCACAGATACTTCGCGAATCCACGAGAAAAGAAAGAAAGAAAATAGAAATAAATTCTAGTAATTTTGAAATTTAATTGATAAATGAAATAAACAAGTTCACAACCCTTTAAATAGGGATACAAAGCCATAGGAGAGAAATAAGAAGCAAAGTAAAACTAAAACTAAAATTCCTGAAAATTCTTAAGTTACTATAATTAGTAAATTTACTTTTTGTGATAAGTTTCCCATATTCTCCTAATTATTCTAAGCACTTTTCATGTTGGACACAATTCGTAAAGCCCAACAGATGAAGAGTTATAATCAAATTATAACTTACTATTTATAGTTAAAACAGAATTAAACATGGAATTTGGCCGATGAAATCTTGCGAATTCTGTGTGTGGGCAACCCGGCTAACGCCTGATAACTCATTCCGGATTATGAGATACGCCCGATCTAAGGTTTGACGGTCCGGATCACTTCTGTCAACAACCGGACCTTTTCTGAACCATATTGGACATGAAACAATCCGTGACCTGCTCTACAACAGTTTTGAGTTAGCCTTATGTTTGGGCTCATGTCCTCTTGTAACCTGGCTCAAATGATAAGCATAGTGGATATACCAAAACAAACGTAGGGTGGCTCCACAATGCTTTTCGTTGAACGATGTAAGGAAATTTCTCGGATCACTCTCATACATTAAATGGGAACAGAAGTCAAAGTCTTTCACATGCAGACAGAAGTCACGAAATTTCCGGAACCACAACTCATCCATTAATTAAGAACAGAAGTCAAAGTCATTTACGTGTAGACAGGTCATGGGCAAGTCTTTCTAAACAAGAGGGATCTCGTCTTGCCGTGTAGACGAAGGACGCGGATGGGATAGTACCGCCTGTCCCAGACTTGGAACTGGAAGCCTCTCATATGCCCACTGTGATGTATGAGTTTTATCTATACTGGCCATCCATTTTTTCACATCATTCTACAGGTATAAGCCAGAAAAATGAGGCAGATCCAACGTTTAAGTGGACCTTATGAGAAGGTTGGATAGTAAATAAAAATCAGTGGACTGAGGAAGGTTATAATGATAGGTGTTGTTATCATCGCTACTTTTTTCTTCGAGGGGTCCGCTTGGGCCTTGCAACTCCGCAATTTTGACTGTTACCTGCCTCTTCCGACCTCGCGACAGGTGAACGCCGATTGCTACCAAAGCCTTTGTGATAAACCTAGGGGAAGCTGAGTGGGACCAAGGTGATGTCTGTGAGAAATCTACTCCGTCCGTCTAATTTTCCAGATCCTCTTAAGACATGGGCCCAAAATAAGGCAGATTCAAAACACAATTGCACCGCACGACATGAAAAAGTAAGTAGCAAGGGAAATGCATACCATAGAAACATCAGTGGCTTCCACCGTGATATTTATATCCCATATATATTACTTGGGATAAATTGAAAACTCAAAAATATCAGCCTGATCCAAAACTTCTGGCTCCAAGAATGTTTCAAGGGTGAACGTTCAATTCTCATTATTTGGTGGTGTGCCCCAGATGATTTTTTGTTCTGTCTCATTTTTAGGCTTTATTTTATTTTATTTTTTTTATTTTTTAAATTTTTAAATTTTGGTTTTGCCTCATTTTTGAGCTTATGTCCGAGTGAATTTCTTACCAACATTGGAGGGCCCCATCTAGCTTTCTGTTCATGAAAGTTCCCATGAAAGGCGTCGGCAGGCAATTGGCATCCACTACTGGCGAGGATATCACCCAATCCGCAGCAGTAGACCAAAGGAATGAATTTAAGACAAACTACAAAAAGTGGGAGCGGATTAGCTAGGTGCGGCACCAGCTTTACCCGTGCCTTCCTAACCTTAGGGCCCACCTTCGTATATGTATTGTATATCCACGCCATCCACCCATTTCTGCTGTTCATTTCCGAGCATGAGAAAAAAAAAACAAACAAACAAAAACAAAAACAAATGAACAATTCCTGAATTACAAATGGACTACAAAATAGGAAACAGTGGGAATTTATCACCCACCATTAAAAACTTAATGAGGCCTACCTTAATGCCCATCGTAACTTTTAATTTGCATCCAACCTCTTGATAAGGTCAGAAGACATTGATGAAAGGCAAAACAAATATCAGCTTTATAAATGACTTCTTGTGAGAAGAAAAGAGGTTTCTAACGGTCAATAACCATTGTTTCACTTTTCATGTGGCATCGCCCATATGAGATTTGGATCCAAGGATGGATAGCCATATACAATACATACATCAAAGGTCGGCCCATGGTCAGGGGCGCATCAAATCAGATCCCATCCAAACAGGCGCTGTCGGATGCTTGCAGCTGCATGGAAGACTGATTCGGATTCGGTAGTCATCCGTCCAGTGCCGGGCGCAGTTTGAGTGGATTCCCAGAGCCACCAAGGTCGGTGGATCTCTAACCGTGAGGCCCACTGTAATGTATGTTCCTTACATCCACACCATCTATCCATTATGAAAGCTCATTTTAGTACTCTCTTAAAGAAAGGTGAAGGAGATCCAAATCTTATGTAGACCATACCACAGGAAACAATAGTGATTGAATCCTCACCATTAACAACATGGGAACCACGGGAATTTTTATTTGCACCCAACCTATTGATAAGGTCACAAAGACCTGGATGAAGAGACTTGATCCAAAACTTTCGTGGGACATTTGAAGTTATTAATGGTCAATTACCAATGTTTTCTGTATTATGGTCCACCTGAGATTTGGATCTGCTCCATTTTGGAATCATGGCTGTAAATGAATTTTCAAAATGGATGGACAGTGTGGATACAAGGAACATACATCACAGTGGGCCCATGTTCAGGGATACCTCCAGCACAGACACGATCAGTGCTCTAAAAGCTCAGGTGATCCACACGAATTTCATGGAATGCTAGGTGAAAGTCACGCCGTTGGATGATCTGATCCATCCGTTTGTTGGCCTTCTTTTTATATCAATCCATTTTCCAAGCATCGGTTGGATCGACATGATCATCTGATAGAAGTGATTCTTTGAAATCATAAGCAATCCATGATTGACCCCTATAAATAGATGGCTCAAATTGCTGATTGAATTTTTTATTTTTATTTTTCCATTAATGATGGCCTTCTATATTATTATCTATCCATTGGATGGTTAGAATCGTCCAATGAGTGTGATTTTTGAATTGTAGCGCATGGAACTTGTGCTGGAGATAACGGACAGCTCAGATTGATCATTTGGGCAGTCCAAGTGTCCTGATATAACTAGGAGCTCTATAACTTGGAGTGCTATGGTAGCCATGGATCATTTCTCTTTTATAAAAAGATCAAAATTTTTAGTTAACCACATCTACATCTAAAACCACACATGATGAGTTGGCTTTGTGTGGCTCAGGATCGCCAGCGTATGTAGGCTAATTGGGGCCCATATTTAGATGGTCCAATGGCTTTAACCATCCATATTCTAGATGCTATCCCACATGGGCCACCATAGCTTGAAACTATGCTAAATGAATTATTCCCATGAACACCATCTGATGATGAATTTAGAAGATTGGAAAGAAAATTTTAAATTGGCTCAAGTTCAACTCCAAAAATCAAATGCCAATGTCATCACTGAGCTTGATTATTGGACCATAGGTTATTTATGGTAATACTAAGAACATTAAAGGTTAAAATCATTGTACCATCTCACTATGTGGGCCCCAATGGAGCCACACATGCTGGTGATCCTGTACTAATCTTAGACTACTACTCTAAATCAAGTTTCTCTACGTCACCATGTTTAGATGAATTTAGAACATTGGAAAGAAAACTTTCAATTGGCTCGCATTCAACTCAAAAAAAATAAAATAAATAAAAGATCACCCAAGTGTGATTATTGGACCCCTAGCTTATTTACAGTGGAACCAAGAAAATGAACTCACATCTAACTCTAAAAATCAAAGGCCAAGATCATCAATGAAATGCGATTATTAGACCACAACTTATTTATTACAGTACCAAGAAAATCAACAGTTAAAATCGTCAGAAAATCTGATCAGTATGTGAGCACTACAAACCAAATTGCTCTTACAACGAGTTAACAATGCTACATTTCTTCCTAATCTCTCCTAAACTGTACATGAGGGCTGCGACTGCTCCCATTCTCTTCATAGATTGTGAGAATTCAGGTGAAGAAATTAGTTAAGTTGGCACTACAAGAAATGAGATTTTTACCAGCGGTTAGAAATGCCGTTAAAAGACCCAAAAACCGCCGGCAATATTATCACCGGCGCTAGACATGCACCGGAAATGGGTATGTCGGTAAAATATTTGCCGCTGCTAAGTAACTTTTCCCGGCACTCGGTAATTATGTACTGTTTTTTGGCGCCCGCTTTAACTTCACCAACACTTTTGGTGGCCGCTGGTAATTCTGAAAGACGCGCCGGTAAAACTGAAATAAGCGCCGGTAAAAATCCATCCAAGCATCAATAAAAACATGGTTTTTAGACACTTTTTCTCATGGAAAAGTGCCGATAGAAGTTTACACAAGCGTCATTGAAAGTCTTTGTATAGATTTGAGAGGCCCTAGTAGGCTAGTACTTTTTTTATTATATATAATTCAGTTGAAACCTGTATTTTTTTAATATTTGAAACATAAAAAATGATGCAGTATAATTAAAACTGAACATTAAACAAAGTTTATATTATTATACAATTATATATATATATTGGAAATGGTCTTGAATTAAAAATAAATAAATAAAATCCTCTATATGGTCTACTTCTAGCACCAGTGGCATCAAAAGGCCAAAGTGCTTGTAGGCCTAAATTTAGGCACAATTGATTAAAATCCTACACAAAAGGGGAAAAAAAAGTTAAAAAGTAGCATTCAACAAATTGATGCATGGAAAACAATTAATCATTTGATCCTTTGTCCTTAAAAAGTTAAAAAGTATCAGGGCAACAAATGTTGTAACTTGAATTCCATTACATCTATTGGCCCCACATTGATGCTTATGTTTTATCCACGCTCGTCCATCCATATGCACCCTTCACACATGACATTCAAGTGTACAAGTGACCAATATCAGTTGTGAGTCTGGTTCATGAATTACAATTCTATGATCTACCAAATACCAGTTTTACTTAATTCAATATTTTTTCATAGGAAGAATGTTGTCAAACAGATGCCTTTAATCTGTTAAGTATCGCACTGCTCGACCGGTCGAGGGACTGGCTCGACCAGTCAAAGGTTCACTCGACCAGTCGAGGCCTGCTCGACTCAAAGTCCAACAAGCACATGTTTTGGGTGTCTGGGATGCTCGACCACTCGAGCATTAGGCTAGGACCTGGCTCGACTAGCCGAGGGTTACGCAGCCGGTGCACGGACTGCATAAATTTGAGGCAATTTTCGAACTTTTTCAAAGGAGGTGCATAAGTAGAGTTTCCTAAATTATAAATAGGGGTCCCTAGGGATATTCTAGGGTATTCTAAGGCTTTATAAAAAATTTTCAAGGGTTCCTAAAAGGGTTTTAAGGTTTCTAAAGGGTGTAACAAGGGTGAGATTCGAGGTTTTTCGAATTGAGTAAGTCCTCTCTCTTTGTAATTTGTGCTTTCATAGTAGAATTCTGTCGCTTTATGCCGTGGCTTTTTCCTGAAAGGGTTTTCCATGTTAAATCTTTGTGTTCTCTTGTGATTGTTTGGTACTCTTAGATTGCTATCCTAGATCTAAATCTGTGTGATTCCGCAGCGCAAATCCCCAACAAGTGGTATCAGAGCAATCGTTGGGGCACAGATTTGAATTTGAGGGATTAGTAATAATGGCAAGCACCAAGTATGATATTGAGAAGTACTCAGGGAAAAATAATTTTGAGTTATAGAAGATCAAGATGATGAGTTTATTAATCAAGAAAGGCGAAGATGGTGCTCTTAAGGAACGAAAGTCTATTATGACTGATGATGAATGAAATACTCTTGATAAGGCTTTATCATCGATCCGTTTATGTCTCACGAATGAGGTTCACTACAATGTCATGAGAGAGAAAACTGCGGTTAAGTTATGGGCGAAGTTAAAGGACGTCTATGCGAAAAAATCCTCTAAAAATCGCATACACTTGAAGCGGCAGTGGTATAACTTCATGATGGCAGAGGGTGGAGATCTGGAGGCTCACATCAACAACTTTAATAAATTGGTTTGCAAATTGCTGGATATAGAGGAAGTAATGAAAGATGAAGAACAAGCATGTATGTTGCTGAATTCTCTTTTAGTATTTTATGAGTTATTCAAGGACACAATGTGTTCCACGAATAAAACTCTGAGTGTCGACACCCTTATCTTAACCCTTCAAGGGAAGGCCATGAGAAAGCTTAATGTCAATATTGGGATATCTTCTGATGCACTGGTTTCAAGCGGTAGAAATTCTGAACAAAGTACAGGTTATTCAGGTTCTAGATCCAAATCCAAGGGCAAGGGTAAGAGAAAGGTAAAGTGCTGGAATTGTGGGATGGAAGGACATGTGAAGAAGGATTGTACAAATCCTAAATCTAAGAGAGAAGATTCTGAGGCTTTGTACAGGGAGGCCAATGCTACCACGTCAAATGGATCGAGTGAATGTGATGGTGATGTTTTGTCTATGTCTATAATCAAACGGCCATACGATGATCGTAAGGACGAGTGGATTCTAGACACAGAGGCATCTTTTCACATGACTCCTCATCGGAGTTGGTTCATCAGCTAAAGGGAGTTCAATGGTGGATAGGTGTTTATGTGCAATGGTTTATGTGCAATGGCTTTGCCTGTAATGTTGTGGCCATTGGTACGGTGCGCATCAATATTTTTGATGGGGTGGAGCATACCCTGATTGAAGTGAGGCACGTTCTTGACATGAAGAAGAATCTGATTTTTCTTGGTGTACTTGAGGCAATGGGCTGCAAGTTCACAGGTATTGATGGTGCTCTTAAGGTATTTAAGGGGGCACAGGTAATCATGAAAGCGCAACGACTCGGTAACATGTACAGGTTGATTGGGAGCACTTCAAAAGGTGGAGCTGCAATGGCTGTAGCAGATTCCACCTCTGCACATGTGTGGCATGTTGGGCATGGCCACATGAGCGGACAGAGTAGGAAGGCTGAGACGCGCGGACAAAGATACAAAGCAGGTGAACTAGCTACCTGTGAGAATAATCACACAGCATAATCGCAGGATATCATATGTTGCAGCACTGTCAATTCATTATTCTAATCTGGTGGGAGATTATAAATGCCTTCAATTTACATTGGTGCTATTCGAGGGAGGTAAGCCAGTTCCTCCAAGTGTGGCACGGGGTGCATATTGGCAAGGTGAAGACATCTGGAGGATGTCTATTCTTACGGTCTTCGGGGGGGGAGAAATAGTAGAGTTTTCAGGAATTCTTCAAATTTGGCGGGCTCTGTGGCAACAAAGGCCAACCGTCTGATGATCGAGTGGGCCTCCAATGTTAATGACCTTTACGGTCAAGACTTTTTCTTCTTAGGGCTGTAACAGTGGGCTGCTTTCTCAACAACCTCTCTTTTTTGTTTTTCTTTTTTGCTTCTCTTAATGAAATTCTTCACTTTTCAATAATAATCGCAGGATATCGGCGAGGTACATGGACGACTCCAATATCATAGGGGATTCATCTTTCATTCAAATGGCTCTAAGTGAGCCTCGTGCTGAGAAGTTGAAGGTAACTATTGGCGATGTGATAGATTCGTTGTACCTGATCAACACGAGAGATAGTGGAGCTTCTAGTGGGTCAGGAAGTGGTTGAATGCAGGTGGATCTTCTAGAGGATACAACATAGATACAGAGCGAGGTTGGTGGCGATGGGTATGCTCAAAGAGAATGGATTAGCTTCTCAGAGATATTCGCGTCGACGGTATAGCAGGTATCTATTAGATCCGTGATTGACACTGGTTGGCCAATGTGATCTTGAGCTGGAAGGATGGATATGGAGTCTGCACTTCTTTAAGAAAAATTGGAAGAGCAGATCTACATGACGCAACCAAAGAGGTTCGAAGTTAAAGGGGCTGAGAAAAGACTTTGCAAGATGTCATGGTTCGACTTGTCGCATAGGCAGTGGTTTAATTCCTTCATAGTGAGTTAGGAATTGATGACATGTAGATCGTCAATTATGACATGCCTAAAATCAATGTACTGAAAACTCAGTTAAGTGAGACATTCAGGATGAAGGATCGGGAGGCTGCAAAGAGGGTTCTCGGCATTGAGACCGAAGGAGGAATAGACTTTGGTTATCACAGGCGGAATACCTTGTATGTAGATATTAATCAAGGATGTAATGGACTAGGTAAAACCGAAGAGCGTTCCCGATGCGTCTCTCTACCTGTTTTCCTCAGGACATGTCCCAAAATAGATGAGGAAAAACAGGATATCTCATGAGCCTTAGTCGAATGCAGTTGGCAGTGTATGCCATGGTATGAATTAGACCAGTTATTTCACAGGCTATCAGTGTTGTGAGCAAGTACCCCGACAAGCAATATTGGATAGCAGTGAGATGGTAAGAAAATTACGTTTTTCCTTTTAAGAAGACATGAGCAAAGGTGGTTGGGCACTTGGATTCTGATCCGGCAGACATGCTCACCTAGATTGTTCCTGTAGAGAAGTTCAAGTTCTGTGCAACTTCTCTAGGCTTGGCAATGACGGATAAGAAGGACAGAGTGTGTACGAGAAGCTATGATGTGATGCAGAGATAAGAGAAGAGGTCAAAGTGCTACACGGTTGAAGATTAAAGTCATGGTGGAGATTGTTGTCAAACAGATGCCTTTAATCTGTTAAGTATCGCGCTGCTCGACTCAAAGTCCAACGAGCACATGTTTTGGGTGTTCGGGATGCTCGACCAGTCGAGGGTTAGGCTCGACCGGTCGAGGGTGCCCTTCGACTAGTCGAGGACCTGGCTCGACTAGTCGAGGTTTACACAGCTGACGCATGGACTGTGTAAATTTGAGGCAGTTTTCGGACTTTTCCAAGGGAGGTGCGTAAGTGGAGTTTCCTAAAGTATAAATAAGGGTCCCTAGGGCTATTCTATGGTATTCTAAGGCTTTCTAAAAGTTTTCTAAGGGTTCCTAAAATTTTTTTAGGGTTTCTATAGGGTGTAGCGATGGTGAGATTCGAGGTTGTTCGAATCGGGTAAGTCCTCTCTCTTTATAATTTGTGCTTTCATAGTGGAATTCTGTCGCTTTGTGCTGTGGTTTTTTTCCGAAAGGGTTTTTCACGTTAAATCTTTGTGTTCTCTTATGATTGCTTGGTACTCTTAGATTGTTATCCTAGATCTAGATCTGTGTGATTCCGCAACGCAAATCCCTAACAAATAATATGATCTACATAAAGATTGGATGGTCGAAATACCATAATATTTCCAGCCATTCAATTATTATGCGATAATAGTGTTAATTCCATAAAATGCAATTTCATGCCATTTAATCTGGAGGACGAAACTGGCCCTCTCAAAACCAGACACACATCCATGGTTTGTCAACTATGACTTGGATTTAGATGATAGCTTTAATTCAAATAAAACAAAGGGCAAGACAGTCCAAAAAACTAGCTATTAGTATAGATAAGGTAGACGTTAATTACCTATGCCCAATTTCCTGTGGTCCAAAGCTGTCTGGGGCCCTCAAAGATGCCCATGACAAATCCACTCCGTCCATCAATTAGAAATAATTAAAGTATAAATAAGAATTGAACGAAACTATGGAGGATATGAGAAGGGATTTTATCAGTGAAGTGGGAAGCAAAGGTACTAACCCAAGGAAAATCAGAAGTGACAATAATGTAACATTCAAGGACAAAAGGTAAAAGACTAACCAACATAGAACCTTCCGCTTAGATTGCAGTAAAGCATTAGCAGCATGTTCTTCCTCTCAAAACTGAAATATACATTACCCACCTGCCAAAAGAAGTTATCAGCTATGGAAAGAATTGAATTGAACAGAGACTACAGAACTGCAATTCCAAGTATATTACCACGTGGTCAGCCAAATTGCCACAGATATTAAGGCTCTCAATCTCTCTCTACTTGTTCAACTCCTCAAATAGATCCTCATAGAAATCCTGCAGTTTCAAAGTCATTCAAACCACAAAACAAACAAACTATAAGACGCAAAAATTATATTTTCCAAACAATATGAATGCATGATGCCCCAACCTTACACGAGAGAGAGAGAGAGAGAGAGAGAGAGAGAGAGAGAGAGAGAGAGTACCAGTCCTAATGGCATCTTTTGAAGAGAATAAGACACCATTTTTGTTGTAATAAAGAAGGTGCATTTATAAATAAGGGATTGACATTAATAGCAGTTCCGTGAGTTCTACCAACATAACCAAACTATCGGCTATTCAATGTAGGAAGCATGATTCCTAAGTTCTCTGTGTACATGAAAATATTGATAAGAAGAAGAAGAAGAAGAAAACAGATCGAAAGAAAAAAAGCATATACTTTTTTCCAGACAATCATCACACAAGTACCCAAGACTGGGAGAGAGAGAAAAGGAAGATATACATTACCATTCTAAGTATCTTATGCATTTGTACCGCTTGCCATCGAAAACAGAAAAATGAAGAGAGAGAGAGAGAGAGAGAGAGAGAGAGAGAGAGAGAGAGAGAGAGAGAGAGAATTCTTTGTGCCAACATTCCGTCTCATTTAGTCACTAGTAGAATCTGCTCTAGAGCAAGTAACATACAAGGATCTGAGGATTCCTTTCACACTGCCCCATGAGTAGATAAACTCTTTGAACATCTTGCATCTGCACGAGAAGTGATGATTCAGTACGACTTCTTCTTACTGTGTTCTAGTACAAATTCCTCTGTGGGACCACTTATGATGGCTCCACTGCTGAGAGTTTATCCTCCAAGCTATCGGCTTGGAAAAGCGACCAAATTCCTCCACTGAGAAGGCGCAGGTGGTTACATGGACAAAACCGTCGGAGGGATGGATAAAATCGAACGTCGATGGCTCAGCTAGAGGCAATCCAGGGGCAGGAGGTGGTGGTGGGGTGTGCCGAGATCACTTGGGCAACCTTATTTTTGCTTTTCACAACAGTTATGGTCTTGTCTCGAAAACGGTTGCTGAAGCCCAAGCCATGGTTGACGGGCTGAACATTTGGGATTATCCAATATCATAGTCGAAACTGATTCCAAAGTTGTCTTGGAAGCAATCTCCAAGCCCCCTCACTCTGGTTGCTAGAAGTGGCGGATGGACTCGCCAAATTGGCCAGCAGCGGCTCTTCAGGCATGTTATTTCATAGCTCTTCTGACCTCCCCAGCTTCATCAAAGGATCCATCTTTTTGGACAAACCTAGTCTGGGTCAGATTAGGAGGAGCAAACCAAAAATAGGTGTGGGTTGATCCACCCCTCACGTAACCTGATTTTCTTAGGTTGGCGGAGGTTTTTGGGGACAGGATCAAGGATCGTTGGGAGGTCTTCTTGTTGTGCTTGCATTCTCTGTGTGAAGCCATGTCATGCATTCTCCTACGCAGTTGCTACTTCTTGCTCAGTTGGTTCAAGTTCTGGTGGGGCTTTCCTTGCAGGTTCTGTTGCAGATTTTCCTAGGTTGGCGGAGTTTTTGGCGGCAGGATCAGGGATCCTTGGGCAGTCTTGTTGTTGTGCTAGTTTTCTCTGTGTGAAGCCATGTCTTGCTGCTGCTTGCTCAGTTGGTTCAAGTTTTGCGGTATTCATCCAGATGGCCGAGTGCGGAGATTTCTTCAGAAATCTGTAGCTTGGCAATTCTTTAATTTCTTTAGAGATTGCAGTTGATGGTGCTTCCTCTGCTTTTTCCTGTTCTGCTGCTATGTTGCAGCTGGCCTAGCATGGGAGCTGCCTCAGTAGTCCGTAATGCTTGGAGATTGGCCTTTGATTGAGTGATGGTTGTAGTTGTTCTCCAGTTGTGAGGCTGTTGGCTTTGTGATCCACCCCAGGGGCTTTGGCCTTAGTTGTTGCGGCTTTGTTTTTCTCATTGGCTTGGCATCTGAGCTTCATCGTGGTTGCAATCTGTTTTTACTTCACAGGTAGGAGTAGGGGTGGGGTTGTCTTTTCCTTTCTCCCTCTGGATTTTGCTTGTCGTTTTTGTCAGGGGAGGCCCATTTTGTATCTGTGGAGGCCGCCTAATTTCAGTGGTTTGTAATTCCTCTGTTCATACATACAAACGAGTAGCAGAAGGTTTTTTTTTTTTTTTTTTTTTTTTTTTTTTAAGAAAGAAAAAGAAAAAAAGATGACAACAGCCTTCTAATTAAGGGCCAACAAAAATGGATGTTGAGATCATTTTTAGTTTTTGGAGTCCATTTTTGAGCCCTTAATTGGATGTTGGGATCATTCGATCAGAGTGATTTTGGTCTATCCATTGGTCCACCATGACCGTAGGTGGGCCAACCATGACCCCAAAAAGGAACTTGCACAAAAATACAGTTGGAAGAATTCTTCCTGGATCATTGCTCTGAAATCACTCAATGCCCTACATAGCATGTCCTTTATCTGAAGGGCTCTCCTACCCTTTCAAAAAGTTCTTGCACCCATACTTTTGTACCATCCACTAACCTTAACACCCTTAGTATTCAAATGCAAAAGGTTGGTCTGCCTACCACAGCTAGTGAAAACGAGGCATTCATCATCTGGCTAACGAATAACAGAATGCATTTAAACTAAAGAAACGAATTTTGTTTTGATAAACTAGAGAGAGAGAGAGTCCTTCCTCTTCCTTTCTCATGTGTTGTCCACTATGCATGCATCTCTTTGTTTATGACTATAACTTGTTTTAGGGTTTTGTGTGTAAGCTTTCCTGTTCTCTTCAGCTGGGATAGATATTGGAGAAATTTTGTTTTGTGTAAAGCACCATCCACTTCCCAGGTGTGAATCCGGCACCATGGAAATGGATTCCATTAATGAGGGGTTGAATTTAGGTTTGAATCGGAAATTTAATTCTTAAAATTTGAACCTTTATATCTTTAAGATGGGTCCCAAAATTTTGAGAAATACATCCATATTCAACGGATAGAAAAGTCCTCCTCGCCTAACAACTGTTTCTCAGTATCCAAATACGAACGGGATTTATGAGAATAGCTTTCTTAGCATCAAACACCAGAGCTGGATTTATAAGAATAGCTTTCCCAGTGCCCAACCACCAAAGATGCAATCTCTTTCACTGGGAATCTGTTTTCAAGATTCCAGAGCCAAACGACCTGTAAGTTTCCCAAAATTAGACTTTTTTAAGTAATCATAACTTCTGACACCTGTTTTTTGAAATGGGACCATTGGATATCTTTCATTTTCAACCGTCCAATAAATTTCCACCAATCCAATTCTGAAATAATCAAATAAACATACTTTTTGGTTCTGATACATCAAAACTAGGACCAATAATTTGGCCAGTTTAATTTGAATTACTTATAAACTAGATATACAGTTTCTAACTAATTTCTAAGCATTTGCTTATTCTCCATCACAATGCCAGAGTCTGTGTTCAACACAAACGGGCCAAGGCAAATGATCCGCAGATCCAGACTGTTGATATGAAAGGCCCCCACTGTGAAAAGTGAATGCCCCAAAATTCTTCAGATAAGAACCATCCTGGCATTCTTTGGCATCTTTTCCAACGCAGAGCTGTGTCACAAACAGGTTATTTGTAGCCCAATTGATTGAAGGGTTAGGATCTTCATAGTAGGAGATTTTGGGGGCATCCCACAGAGGTGCCCATCAGGTCATCAAATGGATAACCGATCATGGACCCACTTTCAGAAATTGGAATATCCGACTCTAATTTCTCATCAATATATCTGGGCATGTGAGACGCATGCATGTTATTCAAATAGAACATACCATGGATTTAGTGTACCCCTGAGTTAACTCAGTTGGATTAACATTTTGCGTTCTTGGTGTACATGAAGCATGTTGAAAAACAAGAGGAACCGAAATTACTTGACAATGCCGAGGATGAGAGAAGGCTGATTCTGTTTCACTCCTGTTTGATGGATACTTAGAATATGAATTTCCAAAACCTTTACATACAGTTAGAATAGTTTAATCAATGACATGAGAAAAGGAAACTTGAAAATTCAGGTGAAATTAACAGTGTCCATCCCAATCTGGATTCATATTCACATGAAGGGTGGTATCGCATGACTCTGACTAGAACTAGATATGCTTGAAATACCAACTGTAAGACAGTACAGTGGTTGACCTCTGAATAAATCTTAACAGAGATGTGACTGCTTTCAGTTTGTGTATTTAGTTTTAGGACGGAAGAGAAGGATCTGTCAATAAGACAAAGCTGCCTTTGAGATATGTGAAATCCATTACAGTACTTCTTCCACACAAGAGCTGACACCGAGAAATGTGGGAATTCCGGACCCATATTTACCAGCATCCAACACAAAGTTTAGTGTGGCCGCCCGTAACGTGTGAAACCACGGTCGGCGAAATAAAAAACCCTAACCCTCCTCTTCTCCAAACTCTCGCAGTCGCCTGCCGCGCCTCCATTGCAAGCAGAGTAACGTTGTTGTCCTACTTTCTACTCTAAACCCTAACCATCAACCACCAACGATGTCCATAGTCTTCCCGATCTGCGGTAGCAACAGATCTCGTCCCAATGCATGGCCGCCCAACCTCCATCAACAACAGCTACCATCACAAGAGGCTTCTCGTCCCTCATTGTCAACAACACCTACCATCAAATCAAAGGTACTCTCTCTCGATCTCTCTTCCTTCATCTCTGTCTCTCTCACTTCCCCTTTCGATTATCAGAATTTGTGAAGCAACCATGGCAACGGCAGCCATATCCAATGCTGTCCATGGCCGCCGACATCTGCATGTTAGTTGTTTGAAGAAATGCTTCAACCGATAACGTGTACCACTGTTGTACTTTTAATCTCTTTGTTTCTTTCATACTTTTTTGGCCCATCCATGAGTGGACTAACCTGATATATGGGAGGGGAACAATCAACATTGGTCCACCTCATTAGAGGCAGTGATCCCACACTCATGCCACTTTAGACCATGTGTTTGTGCAGATAGGGCATTCCTCCTCTGTTTATTCACTTCGATGATAAAAAATGTTAATATGTCGGCCATCAACCTGGATGGCTAATGATATGAAAATCCCCATATTGGAAGGTCGTAGCTATTGAATATTTGATCTTTTACTAGAATGTGAACTTTGGTGTCTTTATTTTCTTAATTGAGTATTTGTTGGGCAACCTATTGAAGTGTTTGGATTTTTCTATTTTTGGTATGTTTTGGTGCATGGTCCACCAGTGTGGGACCCATCATATCAATGGGTGGGATAACTAAACTATTGATTTCACTTGTACAAACCAAAACCTTGAGGGATGCTATTAAAACATCCAACATAAGTATTGTTATAATGCCTTGTTAATTGAAAAGAACTAAAGAAGCTAATGGACTGGCCAATGTCAAAAATTTTAAAGCCACCCAAATTCTGCCCAAACCATGACATTAAATTTTTCCTTCAATGTTGAGATCAAATCATAAATAGAATAGTGTTTTTCATAACAATGAAACGGTCTTCACTACATGTCAGCTTGAGTGTGTTTTGGGAATTCATGAATAACACATTTTTTTCCTTTTTCTTTTTTGTTTTGTAATAATGAGGAATGGTAACTTTTCCATATCCATGCATTAATGTGCCATAGTGAAGGATTACTATGAATGGACCTAGGTGGAGCTCTTTTATGGAATGTCATGTTCAGCCAATGATGAGATTGTGCACTTCAAAGACCTTATGAGCATTCTAAATGTGGTATATTTGAATGGTACTTCAAATAGTGCTTCTTTTCTAGGACATTCTGCATATCATCACCTTCTTTACTATAATATGAATAGCAAGAAACATAATTATTAATTCTTTTGCCATTTCCTTATGATTAGACTGCATGTTGGCTATTTAAATCAAACATTGCTTGGATTTGTTGAAGAAATGAATGGGTATTTAAATCAAATTTATTTTTCTTTAAGAACCATCGTTGCTCCTTATGTTCAATTTTTGTTTTCTCGTGACACTTCTTTGCAGGTTCATCAACATAATTTTCACCCGAAATGTGTATATATGTTGTTGTAATGTTGAGACGCATGATGGAAGTGTCTTGCATTAATGGGATGTAGTACACGATGAAAGTACCAGATGTTTTAAATCTACTAACATTGATGCCTCAATTGGTTGCCAATGTGCCTTCTGTATGATGGCTAAGCAGGTAGAATATAGAACCCGAGAATCTTTTACGTTACTCAAATGTATTCAATGCAAGCACAGATGTAAGTAAATCTACTAATATTGATGCCTCAATTGGTTATCAGATCCTTTCGGCCTTAAACTTTCCCTGTGTTTAATTGATCACTTGTAATATTACTGCAAATCACAGGGAGTGTGCTTGGGGACATGATTTTCTCATGATGGGCTCTGAATCTTTATATTTTTGTGGGAAATATTGCAAGAAGGTATTTCTTTGTTTGCTTAATGCTTGTTTTTCGAGGTGTAGGTGATCATGGGGGTACCTTTAATTTGTCATCTTTAGGTCTAGATGCTTTCCCTCACCAGCATCATTCCAACACTCTCTTTGACGCCAATATGGGTTTTGCTGAATGCGCTTTTTCCACTACTGGGGCTGCTGTCCTGTCAATGATCCTTGTTAATCTGCTAGACATTTTAAAGGTAGATGCTTCTTTTTAATTTCAATTTTGTTTCTGTTTCTATTGTAATTGTGGTGTCTGTGGAAAGACTCATTTGTTATTTTTCTCAAAAATTTTAGATATCTCTCTTGTTTTTGTCTTTTTTCTTTTATTCTTTTTTGTAATTGTGATATTAGTGGAAAGACACATTCGTCATTATATATATATATATATATATATATATATATATAGAGAGAGAGAGAGAGAGAGAGAGAGAGAGAGAGAGAGAGAGAGAGAGAGAGAGATTGAATGTATGACAATAGGCATTCAGAGAAATGGAGGAATCATGCTAATCATGTCTTTAAAAAACATTCAAAATCTTAGTCTAAGATTGGCATCACATTAGTGAAAGCAAACGCCTGATGTACATATCTATACCTACTTCAGAGACATCTGTAATCAAACAGAGAACGAAAAAAAAAGAAGAAGAGACTCCTCTTCCACCATTGCTTGCTGCATCCCGAGTGATTCACTTAGTGATGCTTGATGAAGCCAAACTCCTTGGTATTGCCGCGGTTATATTTAACCCTTGGCTGCATTATTACCCGGCGGTTATATTTTCATCTTCTTCATCTCTACTCTCAAGTAGTAACTAGAGGAAAGTTCTCTTGAGACCTTAATGCTTTCATATACTTGTAATTTATTCTAAGGAAATATTATGCAAATCATTTTAAACTTTAATTCTGATCTTCTTTAATTTATTATTGCTATTTTTCTTCAATTTCCTAATCAAATTAGAAAGAAAAGGTTATCATGAGGCTTATGGCTTGCCTCTGCCTCACGCCTTTTTAAACCATAGGCTTCCATAACTCTCTTTTCATTATTCATATACACTCCAAAAGATCATCAGAAAATGGTTTTGTTTGTGTTTGAATTTAGAAATTCGTTGGCCAAAAGTAACTGCTAAACTTGTTTTCATCACTGTTGATGTAAATAACTTCAGAGTCCAATACTATATTCTGACAAATATTATTCTCATGTTTTGCTTTTTTTTTTTTTTTGGGGGGGGGGGGACTTGCATTACAAGGTGAGATACTGTTCCAAGTGTACATTTCATTAAGAAATTATGTAATGTCTTTTGCCTTTTTGAAATCTAGCACATCATAGTTTTGAGCGTATGGTTGTGGGTATAGATGTATAGTGTTTTTTTTATTTTTTTATTTTAAATCATTAATCTTTCTGGAATTTCTTCAAAATGTCATGTGCATCTTTCATATCTGAAGAATTTGAATTGATACTGTACTCTATGATCATCCTACTTTTCCTGAAATTATGGAATGTTTATACTGTATTGATTGCCCTCTTGATTATATTGGTGCAGTCGTTTTGGTAAATTTGTCGAGATCCAATTTGATAAGCATGGAATGTTATCGGGTGCAGCCATCAGATAAGGTTAGAGTGCATTTTCTTTTCTTTTCCTTCTGTTCTTTTAATTTTAATTTTAATTTTTTAAAACTTTGGCTCCCCATTTTACTGCCGTTCATAGTTTTCTGGAAGGGAATGCATTCATATTTTTCTGGTGATGTTTAGCCTCACGGATCGTTGGCCTCCATTTCATGCTCTCTTGCCCCGAATCTTTAATGCATTAACTGATTTCTCTTTTTCAAAGTCTATCGAAGCTCTGTTTTTCTCACAAAAATTTAGATAGCTATCGAGAGCGAAATGAGTGTTCTTTTTTCACTGAGTGAGAGACTGGACCATTTTCAAGATTGTTATTCACCAGTCGTCAAGTGCATTTTACAAAAGGCTTTCTTCACCATTCAAAGTGATCGATGCTCTGGTGAATGTGCATTATTTCGTTTATTTGCCTCTTGAACAAGGCTTCTTTGTTGAATATTCTGGATTGTAATTTTTTTTTTCTTTTCTGGATTGTAATTCAGTACATCCCTTGTTTCTGCTATATATTCTGGATTCGATGTGCTTAAGATGCAAGGCGAAGGTAGAATGACAGTTGCATTAACCAACCATAGATTTCTTAAAATGTCTTCCATGTCTTGTGCAATTGCTATTTCACAAAACAATCCCCAAATAAGGATTACTAAAGTTTTATTATGAGAATTTTAGTATCTTTTAAGTATTGGAAAATCAAAGAAAGGTCCAATTGATAGCTGAACCAATGAAATCATTCCAATCCCAACTGGGTTGTACACCCAAATGGGCCCTTTTAGAAGGCAAGAGTATCAACTGGAGTCATTCAAGTATTTGGATATTTGGCCCTGCGGTTCTCTAGCCTCCAGTGGATTCCGAAAAGGTATCGGCCAGTGGCAACTACTATTTGCCAAAAAATTTCCGATGGTTTTGCCAGTCTGTTCCACACCCATGTGAAACTTTTCTTTAACTGTATACATGTAAATTTACATATTTCATACTGCAGTAAATATTTGCTATACTAGACATTATCCACTAGAAAATAATGTTCTACAGTTGTACAAATATAGCTAGAGGATGGTTCTATTTATTTAATATATACACTGTATATTATTGATTATCGATTAGGTTATTTGATTTTTCACTTTAGTTTAAAATCAGATATTGTGCCATAGTCTTTTTTGCAGAAATGGACATCAATCTTTCTATCAGAAAGTGCAGTTCATCTTATGAAAACTACGGATTGCTTACAATTATTCTATACAAAAAAATGATTTTGAATTAAGTTCTTGTGTGCTTTATACATTTATATTTGTACACATTACTGATTAACCTGCAATTGTTTTTTTTTTTTTTTTTTCCTTTTTCTTTTCTTTTCTTTTCTAGTGGTGAAAGTGGGGCAGGAAAAACTGAAACAACAAAAATTGCAATGGCTACGGATTATCGGTAGCCATAGGTTCTATGTCTACAGATTAAATCATTTATTTAGGTTATTTGCTTTCTTTTGGTAGGCCTTTATTTTCTTTCTTTTTTCTTTTTTCCAGAGAGCTCATATTTTATTCCCCGCAATTGGGGTCACTATGGTACTGTTTCTTTGGAAGGTCTGACAAAAATGCATCAAGAAAATTTTCTAAAGAGAGAATTGATCTTATGATTGGTTGGTTGATTTTCATTCAGGAAAAAGAATTCATCCTATATTAGGCCCAAGCTCAATCCTATGTGGCAGGGACTTGAAGCCTAATAGGCTAGTCTATCCTATTGCCATAACAAGCCCTGAATATTATTTCCAGTGATTATGGATATTGGTCCCACAAACATTTTAGTGCACTATTTCTAGTCTATATCCATTATATTATGAACTTATGTTTTGTGTTTGCTCTATTAGGTGAAATTGAACTATATTCTGAGGGGCATCGAACCTCGAGAATTTGACTGAGGAATATATGACTTCCTCTGAGGATGTAACTTATATCTTAATTAAGGTGAGCTTATGTCATTTCTGGCTGCCTCTGCAATGGCCAAGACTAAATATCTCATGTTGGCCGAACTGCACCATGGAAAATCATTATATTCTGTTTCCTCCCATCATTGGATGCTAAGAGTTTTTGGATACAAAGTTGTTTTCTCTGCATTTTTCCACAATGTATTTCATGCATGGTTGTATATTAAGAAATTATATATTCTTCTATGGTGATTAGTTAATTGTTGTAGCTTCGGGCAGCTCCGTAGAGGGTCACTGCCATTTTTTCTACCTATCACATTCGAGATTGGGTGAGTACTGCATCATCGCCTCACTCGAATGCATCCTAAATCATACTGTTGTGTATTATCATGGATGTTGTGAATGTTGTTTTCTTTTCTTGCTCTCCATAAATTGGATGCTTGCAGAAGCTCAAAATCTCTATTCCTCTAATAAGCAGTGGTTCTTCTTAGCTATCCTGATTGACTTGGTTGCTAGTTATATGTTTGGATCCTGATCATGCAGGACAATTAACCACTTGCTCTAAAAGCTCGAACTGTTAGAGTATGACGAATTAATCCCTTTATCTCATAGCCTAGGCCCCACATCTCATGGGTTAGGACCTTGGCCGAACCCCCTTCGTGGGCCCTAAATCACATGGGCCGCCCACCTCGAGTGTGTCTCCGCATCCCACGGGCTACCCCACTCGAGCCCGGTGTGAAATGCGCATTAATCACCCCTGGTAAGGAGTCTCGAACACGAGACCTCCCCCGTGGGCCCCAAATCTCATGGGTCACCCACCCCGAGTGTGCTCCTGCATCCAATAAGTGACCCCACTTGAGCCCAGTGTGAAAATGCCCCTGTATTAATAACCCCCGGTGAGGAGTCTCGAACACGAGACCTCCCACTTTGATACCAATTTGAAGCAAAACAATCAACCACTTGCTCTAAAAGCTTGAACTGTTAGAGTATGACGAATTAATCCCGTTATCTCATAGCTCAGGCCCCATATCTCATGGGTTAGGACCTCGGCTGAACCCCCTTCATTGGCCTCAAATCACATGGGCCGCCCACCTCGAGTGTGTCCCCGCATCCCACGGGCTACCCCACTCGAGCCCGATGTGAAATACGCATTAATCACCCCTGGTAAGGAGTCTCAAACACGAGACCTCCCTCGTGGACCTCAAATCGCATGGGTCACCCACCCCGAGTGTGCTCATGCATCCAACAGGCGACCCCACTCAAGCCTAGTGTGAAAATGCCCCTGCATAAGATCCTTTGCTGCAGCTTATGTTGATCATAAGTTCTTTTGTTGTTTTATATATATATATATATATATATATACAAACGCACAA
Source organism: Magnolia sinica (assembly GCF_029962835.1). NCBI lineage: Eukaryota > Viridiplantae > Streptophyta > Magnoliopsida > Magnoliales > Magnoliaceae > Magnolia > Magnolia sinica. Next base: position 58,398,448 of record NC_080589.1, on the reverse strand, counting down.
CTGACACTGATTCGTACGTACTACGTACGAACTTTTTTGAGAACCCATCCTACGTGATGTGGATCCAAAATCTGAACCGTTCATGTGAAGCAGAACCTCGTGAAACCCCCCAAGCCTAAGTTTTACTTTGATCTAAAACTTTGATGGCCCATGAAAAATGAAAACATTTTCCTCCCTTGATTTACATTTCTCTTTGCTATGGCCCAACAGAATTTTAGATCAGGGTGAAAATTTGTCACATGGGGTTTCATGGAATTCCACATCACATGGACCGTTCAGATTAGACACCCATGACACGTGTGCAAAGGTGCGCACGTGCGTAGGTGCGCAAGGGAGCATGACTATATATATATATATATAAAAGTGGAACTTTTGATAGGGTGATACTAAAGGACCTGCTAAGGCTGGCGATGGATCTGGCAAAAAGGATGTGGTCGCAGTGCAGCTTGGCCCTAACAACCTGGCCCTAGCAACTAGGTGGAATTTAATAGACCCTTATGATTTATTATTATTATTATTGTTAATTTTTTTTTAATGATGTTCACATCACATGGTTATAGCGGATTTGAGTATATTATTTTTTTATGATTGTCTCATGGCTTTTATTTTAAAATGTGAGCAATCTGTCTAATGGGAAGTAATTTGGTGTATAGCATGACTAGGATTGATTGTACACCATCAATCCTATTTTGAGTTTTGGCTTCTTCTTCTAGGTTTTTTTTTTTTAATTTTAATTTTAATTTTTTTATTTTTTTAAAAAAAGGGCAATACCTCCTATTTCCTGCATGACACTGCGACGTGCTACTTAGGTAACAATATTGTGTGGAAAGTAGGTCTAGTGGCATTGGATATGTGATTCTAGCTGTTGTCCACTCTTTTACTTTAATGCATCATAACATGATTGGGCCTTTAGTAAGTGGAGTTAACATGAGTGGGTGGGAAGTGTTCTCATCACAGACACACACACACGCACGCACGCACGCACCAACGTATGGATGAAACTGAGTTTAAAACACCATGTTTGGCATGGAGCATGTTTTGAGGTTACATAGAACTCCATCATTAACAAGGTTAGAAGAAGAGCATTTTATGAAATTTATGACTTTGTTGTAATAATCCAAGAGGATGGATTCATTTGACGATGGCATAGAAACTAGTAATGAAGGAATCATTCCCAAAAGGACATGATATCGTGTAGCATGATTTTAGAACTTGAAGTGCAAATTTTGAAGGAATCATTCCCAAAAGGACATGATATCGTGTAGCATGATTTTAGAACTTGAAGTGCAAATTTTGGCCGCTAAGAATAGCCATTCCAACTGAGGAATTACCTCCTCTTCTCAAGTAGCCTTGAGTACTTGATGAAGAGACCTTTTTTTAAAACCTTCCCTCCGTTTTTATTTTATTTTATTTTTTATTTTTAATCATTAGCCCTTGACCTTGTGCATAATCGGTTGGACTTGATGGCTCTAATGAGTCTGTTGTTCTTCAACTTCCAACCTTAGTGACTATTAAACCTGTTTGACTTTGCTTTTTGGTAGGTAACTAACTTGGGACCTATAAAACGATACCAGAAGGTAAAATGGATTAGATAGATGATCACAATCATTGTTATCATCATTGTTGCAAGACGTGCGTTATTCGTTGCAAGATGTGCGTTCGCACCATCCCCTAATTGACATAATCTTGTACTCATTTTATACCTATGAAGGCACACATGTTACACTTTGTTTCATGCAGGGTATAAACATTCCCCGGTAGGGAATCGGAACCGATGGCATAAGAGCCATGCTAGAAAGCAACAGCCATTTTCTCTTTTACTTTAGTTGAAAGGGATAAAAGCATAAACGGACCTAAAAACCAAATCACAGTAGGGATGCTTGGTGTATGAAAAAAAAAATTTAAAAAGAATTTTTCCAAAAAAAATTCCCCCCCCAAAAAAAACCCAAAAAAACAAAAAACCAAAAAAACAATTAAAAAACCAAAATCAAAATCAACCTGTCCAAAAGTTAAAAAAAAAATCTCGGAAGGAGAGGTCGAATCCAAACGACAGATCGACGAATCGTAAACTCAGTAAGAGATAATGAAATTAAATCTTAAACAATATTTAGAGAAATATATGAACTAGTAGAATTCAAAAATAAGAAAACTAATAAAAGTTGGAGATGGAATTACCCAATCAAATCATAGGAAATTAAAAATTGAAGAGTCTTTCCGATGCAAGTAAATTATGAACTTACTGAAGTTGCCGAGCAGGTAACAATGAAATCTCAAACCATACAATAATGCAAACAGTAAAAAACTATAAAATGCATGAAGAAGGAACGAAGCTCGAACATCAAGGACATCAAAACCTCACGGATACTCAACATTATCAATCACACTTAAAAAAAAATTCCTTAGTACTAATCATCTGGCTAAACAAAGCATCAATCAAAAAGTATCTCCACGACTAAAGCTTCACTTACCTAAGATTCGACCAGACATATACCTAATAACCTAAAATAAAATAATAAGAAAAGAAAAGAATCGAACTCATCCTCATCTCTTCTCTCTTCATCTTCGATCGTCCATGCCCAAAGTTTCTCCCTTAGTCCCTTATGGAATATTGGTTAAAGAATCATGCGAAAATTTCACTATATGAAAATCATGTTGGGAAAAATGTCCGAATCAACATCATTATGCATTAGGTGGCCCATTGAACAGGTACGGATGATATGCCGCGTTCGATCAGACCAGGTGGACCACCAAGTCGGTTTTAGATCGACCCTGTTGATCCTATCGGCCAACCTCGGCTTCAAATGTATCCACTCGTAAATCCTTGAACGTCGAAGATTGTTCAATTGGCATTGTTCCTAAGATCTTCGTCACCTGACTTCTAAGGTGTTCCCAATTGTTCCCAAATTTGGCCCTAGATCAGGGACTGTAGATCAATAAAGGGGCAGACATCTTGGAGGAGTGCACCCCGTTGAAACGACGGACAGCCTCCGTCCGTCGCGGACGGCGCACCACTTGAGTCGTGACATTGCTGCCACCCGCAGTGGGTCCATTATGTCGTGACGAAGTAGTCCATTGTCGATTCGACATCCCATCATTTAGGCGTACAATTTGAAGCTTCGTACAGGACAAATAAGATGTTCGATATCTGCCATTCAATGATTTATGGTGATGTTGTGAGCATTCACAGGATCCATGGCTGAAATTTGACGTGTACGGTTAATTTATGCCTCGCTGTAGGATCATCAGTGATATCCATTTTGGTATATCAAACTCTTTGAAACCCATATATCCCTTTTACAACCCCATGTTTCACCAATCCAGTCTAATCACCATAACAAAGGTTAGGAAGGATACCGCCATCCGACCATGCCCATGAGACGATGGTGAACAACAAGGCTTCCTGACGTCATAAACATTAAAAGGAGGAAGAAATACTCAAAACCATCACGGATCTATTGTAATTTCAGTCACAACAAACCATTAAAAAAAAACTGAAAGTATTCCTTTTAATTGAACTAAAATCAACATCAGTCGGTCTAAACAAGAGGCACAAGCAAAGTCTCTCCCATCAGACTACAAGCTTCACCTCTTAGCCCTAGCTAAGAGGTTGAGCCAGACATGGATGGCTAGATCTCTTAAAAATAAAATAAACAAAGTAAAATAAAAATAATAAGAAAAAGAAAAAGGAACGAACTCTCTATCTTCTCTCTCTCTCTCCCTTGCAATCGTCCAAGCCCAAAACCCCAGATTCCCCTCCTCCTCACATGCTTCTCCTCTTATAATAGGTGTAGGTTAGCTGGAGTGGAGAAACTTCATGCGGAAGTTTTCTTTACGCAGCCCAACAGCGTGCGCAAGAACCATGCAAAATACTCACGTTTTGGAAAAGAATTTCGGCGCGAAATCAATTCATCTATTGATTCTGACATCTTGGCTAGGGTTATGGCCACCTGTTGTAACATGTGTACGGTCCAAATCATGGATCCGACGGCGATCAGAAGAACACAGGGGCCCACAGCGTCTGAATTTTACGGACTGCGAAAACAGAACCAGCGCTTCTTGCGCTGGCTGTCGGTAGGACCCACTTATCGGCTTCAAATGATAAATCCACTCCGTTCATTGTAATGCTCTTGAAAAATCAGTAAGAAACAGATGGTTTCAGATTGTATTCGGTGTGGCACGCAAGATCTTCTGTGCTACCGTCGATCGTCCATTTGAACGGTTGAATTCTGATACACATTGTCTCCCAAAATTCCGTCACCTAGACTTCCGTAAGGGGGCCTGTTAGATCCCAATAAACAGTCCAGATCATACATTTGGGGAGCGAGTGGGGCCCACTGCTGAAAAACGGACGGACAGCGTCCGTCCGCTGTTGCTGCAGAAGAAGAAGACGGGTCAGCCCGTCTTTGACCGGGCTGACCATCCGGTGCACTGCCGGTGCGTGTACACTATGTACACGCACTATACATGTAGGGTCCACTGTGATGTTCGTGAGGCATCTGCTCCGTTCATTCGCTGCGTCACTCCATTTAAGGCGTTGAGAACAAAATTGAAGCATTTTCAGATACCAGGCGAGCCCCAAATCACTGATTTATGGGCTGATCTGTCCGTTGGGCTACTTTCAGAGGGATCCAATGGCTGAAATTTGACGTGTACGGTTAATTTATGGTCCTCAGGCCATGTATGAAGTTTCGAGCCAAGCAGATGGTGGGAACCCTGTGATCTTGCATTCTGGACCAATTTCAGGCCACTTGAGCTTCAGTTTCTCGATTTTCTCGGATCTCTGACGTGTAAATTCTTCAATCTTGGTCCTCTGGAGTCCGTCCCTTACCTTTAGTGTCATCAGAGCATTAAATCCATGCTTTAAGCTCCCTTTTCAGTCCATGCTCGTAAATACACTCTGCATCACAAACATGATTAAAGCGGGCCATTAAACGGTATCATGTTCGTAAATCCAAGCAATAACTGGGGTCTAATATGCAATATTTGACCCTCAATACAACCCCCAACCAGCATTTTGCTAATCCCGAGCAAAATATGCGAAAATTACTTTCAGAACTAAAAGGCAATTCCTGTAAACCCGAGTGACTTGTGAACAAATAGTCGAGATGTGAAAATTCTAAGATTCATGAATGTTGGGCATAATTTTCTCTTAGACTTAAGCACATGGTAACTTCATAATTAAGTTCAAAATATTAGTCTGTTAATTAGAACAATTCTAAACATTGAATTCCATGGATGTATAGTCTAATCTCGACTTATCAACATTAAGATTCACCTCTCTATTTAAGGATATCATTGGTAACCAATAAGAGAATTCACGATAACCAAAACTTACCTCACACATTTTCTTTTTATTTTTTTAATTTTTGATTTTTCCATTAAAAGTAAGTGGAAATTTCTAAAATAAATTAGGAAAGTCCTAAACTAGAAAATAAGTTACTAAAAGAATCTGAAAAATTGAAAGTAGAGAAAGAACTTACCGAATTAGAAATTTCTATCTTAAAGGCCTACAAAATAGGAAAGTTACTTTCTAAACAAAAATTCTATAAGTAGAAAATTAGGAAACAAAATTAGATTCTAAATAGAAAGTCTAAAGTTAGAAAGTTTCTGAATTAGAAAGTTTCTAAAATTAGAAAGAATTTCTAAAAGGGAAATAACTAACCTAGTTTCTAAAAACAAAAGAGGAAAGTTTCTAAAAATAAACTATTTTCTACAAATAGGAAAATATTAGAAAATTTCTAAAATTCAAACCCTAATTCTAAAAGTAGAAAAAGTAGAGAAATTAGGAATGGATTACCAATTTAGAAACTTATGTCAAGATCCTACAAAACAGGAAACAAGTTAGTTTCTAGAAAGTAAAATAGAGAACCTAAACCTAAAGTTAGAAAAATCCTAATCTTAAACTATTCCTAAAACTAGTTAATTTTAGAAAACGCAACCGTCAGTTCCCCGGCAACGGCGCCAAAAACTTGTTCACTCCCCAAGTATAGGGTTGTGATGTAGTAATAAACTCGGTGAGACCGAGGTCGAATCCCAAGGGACTGATACCTGTACGTTATCTGAAACTAAGTAGAACGAGAACTAGATTAAGATGAAATCTAAATCAAATGATTTTTGAGGAATAATAGTGAAATACTAATCTAAAACTTAAGGAATTCAGAGGAAGGAAACTAGGGATTCAGAGGATCCACTTGTAGAGATCAGGGAGATCTTATGCCTGCATTAAGAATCATGGAAATTAAACTGAACTTACTTGATCTAGTTTTCACGAGATGAAAGGTATATGAATTAGAATGGATTCCATCACCAAACCATGCCCAGGAGACAAAGCAAACAACAGAATTAAACTAATTACCAACCAATCAATAATGCATGAAGGTTAGGAAGGGTACCGCCATTCGACCATGCCCATGAGACGATAGTGAACAACAGGGCTTCCTGATGTCATAAACATCAAAAGGAGGAAGAAATACTCAAAACCATCACGGATCTATTGTAATTTCAGTCACAACAAACCATTAAAAAAAAGTTGAAAGTATTCCTTTTAATTGAACTAAAATCAACATCAGTCGGTCTAAACAAGAGGCACAAGCAAAGTCTCTCCCATCAGACTACAAGCTTCACCTCTTAGCCCTAACTAAGAGGTTCAGCCAGACATGGATGGCTAGATCTCTTAAAAATAAAATAAACAAAATAAAATAAAAATAAAAATAAAAGAAAAAGGAACGAACTCTCTATCTTCTCTCTCTCTCTCTCTCTCTCTCTCTCTCTCTCTCTCTCTCTCTCCCTTACAATCGTCCAAGCCCAAAACCGAGATTCCCCTCCTCATGTGCTTCTCCTCTTATAATAGGTGTAGGTCGGCTGGAGTGGAGAAACTTCATGCGGAAGTTTTCTTTACGCAGCCCAGCAGCGTGCGCAAGAACCATGCAAAATACTCACGTTTTGGAAAAGAATTTCGGCGCGAAATCAATTCATCTATTGATTCTGACATCTTGGTTAGGGTTATGGCCACCTGTTGTAATATGTGTACGGTCCAGATCATGGATCCGATGGCGATCAGAAGAACACAGGGGCCCACAGCGTCTGAATTTTACGGACTGCGAAAACAGAACCAGCGCTTCTTGCGCTGGCTGTCGGTAGGACCCACTTATCGGCTTCAAATGATAAATCCACTCCGTTCATTGTAATGCTCTTGAAAAATCAGTAAGAAACAGATGGTTTCAGATTGTATTCGGTGTGGCACGCAAGATCTTCTGTGCTACCGTCGATCGTCCATTTGAACGGTTGAATTCTGATACACGTTGTCTCCCAAAATTTCGTCACCTAGACTTCCGTAAGAGGGCTAGATCCCAATAAACGGTCCAGATCATACATTTTGGGAGCGAGTGGGGCCCCTGAAAAACGGACGGGCGTCCGTCCCATTGCTGCGGAAGAAGAAGAGGGGTCAGCCCGGTGCACTGCCGGTGCGTGTACACTATGTACACGCCGTACATATAGGGTCCACTGTGATGTTCGTGAGACATCTCCTCTGTTCTCCGTGTCACTCCATTTAAGGCGTTGAGAACAAAATTGAAGCATTTTCAGATACAGGCGGGCCCCAAATCACGATTTATGGGCTGATCTGTCCGTTGGGCCACTTCCGGAGGGATCCAATGGCTGAAATTTGACATGTACGGTTAATTTATGGTCCTCGAGGCCATGTATGAAGTTTCGAGCCAAGCGGATGGTAGGAACCTGTGATCTTGCATTCCGGACCAATTTCGGGCCACTTGAGCTTCGAGTTTCTCAATTTTCCTCGGATCTCTGGCGTGTAAATTCTTCAAGCTTGGTCCTCTGAAGTTCGTCCCTTGCCTTTAGTGTCATCAAAGTGTTAAATTCATGCTTTAAGCTCCATTTTCAGTCCATGCTCGTAAATACACCCTGCATCACAAACATGATTAAAGCGGGCCATTAAACGGTATCATGTTCGTAAATCCAAGCAATAACTGGGGTTTAATATGCGATATTTGACCCTCAACACAACCCTTAACCAGCATTTTTCTAGTCCCGAGCAAAATATGCGAAAATTACTTTCAGAACTAAAAGACAATTCCTGTAAACCCGAGTGACTTGTGAACAAATAGTCGAGATGTGAAAATTCTAAGATTCATGAATGTTGGGCATAATTCTCTCCTAGACTTGAGCACATGGTAACTTCATAATTAAGTTCAAAATATTAGTCTATCAATTAGAACAATTCTAAACATTGAATTCCATGGATGTATAGTCTAATCTCGACTTATCAACATTAAGATTCACCTCTCTATTTAAGGATATCATTGGTAACCAATAAGAGAATTTACGATAACCAAAACTTACCTCACACATTATCTTTTTATTCTTTTAATTTTTAATTTTTTCATTAAAAGAAAGTGGAAATTTCTAAAATAAATTAGGAAAGTCCTAAACTAGAAAATAAGTTACTAAAAGAATCTGAAAAATTGAAAGTAGAGAAAGAACTTACCGAATTAGAAATTTCTATCTTAAAGGCCTACAAAATAGGAAAGTTACTTTCTAAACAAAAATTCTATAAGTAGAAAATTAGGAAACAAAATTAGATTCTAAATAGAAAGTCTAAAGTTAGAAAGTTGTTGCAATTGAAATAGAAAGTTACTAAAAAACAAAAATAGAAAGTTAATTTCTAAAAAGGGAAATAACTAACCTAGTTTCTAAAAACAAAAGAGGAAAGTTTCTAAAAATAAACTATTTTCTACAAATAGGAAAATATTAGAAAATTTCTAAAATTCAAACCCTAATTCTAAAAGTAGAAAAAGTAGAGAAATTAGGAATGGATTACCAATTTAGAAACTTATGTCAAGATCCTACAAAACAGGAAACAAGTTAGTTTCTAGAAAGTAAAATAGAGAACCTAAACCTAAAGTTAGAAAAATCCTAATCTTAAACTATTCCTAAAACTAGTTAATTTTAGAAAACGAAACCGTCAGTTCCCCGGCAACGGCGCCAAAAACTTGTTCACTCCCCAAGTATAGGGTTGTGATGTAGTAATAAACTCGGTAAGACCGAGGTCGAATCCCAAGGGACTGAAACCTGTACGTAATCTGAAACTCACTAGAACTAGAACTAGATTAAGATGAAATCTAAATCAAATGATTTTGAGGAATAATAGTGAAGTACTGATTTAAAACTTAAGAAATTCAGAGGAAGGAAACTAGGGATTCAGAGGATCCACTTGTTGAGATCAGGGAGATCTTAAGCCTGCATCAAGAATCATGAAAATTAAACTGAACTTACTTGATCTAGTTTTCACGAGATGAAAGGTATATGAATTAGAATGGATTCTATCACCAAACCATGCCCAGGAGACAAAACAAACAACAGAATTAAACTAATTACCAACCAATCAATAATGCATGAAGGTTAGGAAGGGTACTGTCATCCGACCATGCCCATGAGACGATGGTGAACAACAGGGCTTCCTGACGTCATAAACATCAAAAGGAGGAAGAAATACTCAAAACCATCACGAATCTATTGTAATTTCAGTCACAACAAACCATTAAAAAAAAAAGTTGAAAGTATTCTTTTTAATTGAACTAAAATCAACATCAGTCGGTCTAAACAAGAGGCACAAGCAAAGTCTCTCCCATCAGACTACAAGCTTCACCTCTTAGCCTTAGCTAAGAGGTTCAGCCAGACATGGATGGCTAGATCTCTTAAAAATAAAATAAACAAAGTAAAATAAAAATAATAAGAAAAAGAAAAAGGAACGAACTCTCTATCTTCTCTCTGTCTCTCCCTTGCAAGTCGAAGCCCAAAATCGAGATTCCCCTCCTCCTCACGTGCTTCTCCTCTTATAATAGGTGTAGGTCGGCTGGAGTGGAGAAACTTCATGCGGAAGTTTTCTTTACGCAGCCCAGCAGCGTGCGCAAGAACCATGCAAAATACTCACGTTTTGGAAAAGAATTTCGGCGCGAAATCAATTCATCTATTAATTCTAACATCTTGGCTAGGGTTATGGCCACCTGTTATAACATGTGTACGGTCCAGATCATGGATCTGACGGCAATCAGAAGAATACAGGGGCCCACAGCGTCTGAATTTTACGGACTGCGAAAACAGAGCCAGGGCTTCTTGCGCTGGCTATCGGTGGGACCCACTTATCGGCTTCAAATGATAAATTCACTCCGTTCATTGTAATCCTCTTGAAAAACCAATAAGAAACGGATGGTTTTAGATTGTATTCGGTGTGGCACGCAAGATCTTCTGTGCTACCGTCGATCATCCATTTGAACAGTTGATTTCTGATACACGTTGTCTCCTAAAATTTCGTCACCTAAACTTCCGTAAGAAGGCCTGTTGATTCCAATAAACTGTCCAGATCATACATTTGGGGAGCGAGTGGGGCCCACTGCTGAAAAACGGACGGACAGCGTCCGTCCGCTGTTGCTGCGGAAGAAGAAGACGGGTCAGCCCGTCTTTGACCGGGCTGACCGTCCGGTGCACGGCCGGTGCGTGTACACTATGTACACGCACTGTACATGTAGGGTCCACTGTGATGTTCGTGAGACATCTGCTCCGTCCATTCTCCGTGTCACTCCATTTAAGGCGTTGAGAACAAAATTGAAGCATTTTCAGATACCAGGCGGGCCCCAAATCACTGATTTATGGGCTGATCTGTCCGTTGGGCCACTTCCAGAGGGATCCAATGGCTGAAATTTGACATGTACGGTTAGTTTTTGGTCCTCGAGCCATGTATAAAGTTTCGAGCCGAACAGATGATGGAAACCTAGTGATCTTGCATTCTGGACCAATTTCGGGCCACTTGAGCTTCAGTTTCTCAATTTTCTCGGATCTCTGGCGTGTAAATTCTTCAATCTTTGTCCTCTGGAGTCCGTCCCTTACCTTTAGTGTCATCAGAGCGTTAAATTCATGCTTTAAGCTCCCTTTTCGGTCCATGCTCGTAAATACACTGCATCACAAACATAATTAAAGCGGGCCATTAAACAGTATCATGTTCATAAATCCAAGCAATAACTGGGGTCTAATATGCAATATTTGACCCTCAATACAACCCCCAACCAGCATTTTGCTAATCCCGAGCAAAATATGCGAAAATTACTTTCAGAACTAAAAGGCAATTCCTGTAAACCCGAGTGACTTGTGAACAAATAGTCGAGATGTGAAAATTCTAAGATTCATGAATGTTGGGCATAATTTTCTCTTAGACTTAAGCACATGGTAACTTCATAATTAAGTTCAAAATATTAGTCTGTCAATTAGAACAATTCTAAACATTGAATTCCATGGATGTATAGTCTAATCTCGACTTATCAACATTAAGATTCACATCTCTATTTAAGGATATCATTGGTAACCAATAAGAGAATTCACGATAACCAAAACTTACCTCACACATTATTTTTTTATTCTTTTAATTTTTGACTTTTTCATTAAAAGAAAGTGGAAATTTCTAAAATAAATTAGGAAAGTCCTAAACTAGAAAGTAAGTTACTAAAGAGATCTGAAAAATTGAAAGTAGAGAAAGAACTTACCGAATTAGAAATTTCTATCTTAAAGGCCTACAAAATAGGAAAGTTACTTTCTAAACAAAAATTCTATAAGTAGAAAATTAGGAAACAAAATTAGATTCTAAATAGAAAGTCTAAAGTTAGAAAGTTTCTGGAGTTAAAATTAGAAAGTTACTAAAAATAAAAATAGAAAGTTAATTTCTAAAAAGGGAAATAACTAACATAGTTTCTAAAAACAAAAGAGGAAAGTTTCTAAAAGTAAACTATTTTCTACAAATAGGAAAATATTAGAAATTTTCTAAAATTCAAACCCTAATTCTAAAAGTAGAAAAAGTAGAGAAATTAGGAATGGATTACCAATTTAGAAACTTATGTCAAGATCCTACAAAACAGGAAACAAGTTAGTTTCTAGAAAGTAAAATAGAGAACCTAAACCTAAAGTTAGAAAAATCCTAATCTTAAACTATTCCTAAAACTAGTTAATTTTAGAAAACGAAACCGTCAGTTCCCCGGCAACGGCGCCAAAAACTTGTTCACTCCCCAAGTATAGGGTTGTGATGTAGTAATAAACTCGGTAAGACCGAGGTCGAATCCCAAGGGACTGATACCTGTACGTTATCTGAAACTAAGTAGAACGAGAACTAGATTAAGATGAAATCTAAATCGAATGATTTTTGAGGAATAATAGTGAAATACTAATCTAAAACTTAAGGAATTCAGAGGAAGGAAACTAGGGATTCAGAGGATCCACTTGTAGAGATCAGGGAGATCTTATGCCTGCATCAAGAATCATGGAAATTAAACTGAACTTACTTGATCTAGTTTTCACGAGATGAAAGGTATATGAATTAGAATGGATTCCATCACCAAACCATGCCCAGGAGACAAAGCAAACAACAGAATTAAACTAATTACCAACCAATCAATAATGCATGAAGGTTAGGAAGGGTACCGCCATTCGACCATGCCCATGAGACGATAGTGAACAACAGGGCTTCCTGACGTCATAAACATCAAAAGGAGGAAGAAATACTCAAAACCATCACGGATCTATTGTAATTTCAGTCACAACAAACCATTAAAAAAAAGCTGAAAGTATTCCTTTTAGTTGAACTAAAATCAACATCAGTCGGTCTAAACAAGAGGCACAAGCAAAGTCTCTCCCATCAGACTACAAGCTTCACCTCTTAGCCCTAACTAAGAGGTTCAGCCAGACATGGATGGCTAGATCTCTTAAAAATAAAATAAACAAAGTAAAATAAAAATAATAAGAAAAAGAAAAAGGAACGAACTCTCTATCTTCTCTCTCTCTCTCTCTCTCTCTCTCTCTCTCCCTTGCAATCGCCCAAGCTCAAAACCGAGATTCCCCTCCTCCTCACGTGCTTCTCCTCTTATAATAGGTGTAGGTCGGTTAGAGTGGAGAAACTTCATGCGGAAGTTTTCTTTACGCAGCCCAGCAGCGTGCGCAAGAACCATGCAAAATACTCACGTTTTGGAAAAGAATTTTGGCGCGAAATCAATTCATCTATTAATTCTGACATCTTGGCTAGGGTTATGGCCACCTGTTGTAACATGTGTACGATCCAGATCATGGATCCGACGGCAATCAGAAGAACACAGGGGCCCACAGCGTCTGAATTTTACGGACTGCAAAAACAGAGCCAGCGCTTCTTGCGCTGGCTGTCGGTGGGACCCACTTATCGGCTTCAAATGATAAATTCACTCCGTTTATTGTAATCCTCTCGAAAAACCAGTAAGAAACGGATGGTTTCAGATTGGATTTGGTGTGGCATGCAAGATCTTCTGTACTACCGTCGATCGTCCATTTGAATGGTTGAATCCTGATACACGTTGTCTCCCAAAAGTCCGTCACCTAGACTTCCGTAAGGGGGCCTGTTAGATCCCAATATACGGTCCAGATCATACATTTGGGGAGCGAGTGGGGCCCACTGCTGAAAAACAGATGGACAGTGTCCGTCCGCTATTGCTGCGGAAGAAGAAGACGGGTCAACCAGTCTTTGACCGGGCTAACCATCCGGTGCACGGCCGGTGCGTGTACACTATGTACACGCACTGTACATGTAAGGTCCACTGTGATGTTCGTGAGACATCTGCTCCGTCCATTCGCTGCGTCACTCCATTTAAGGCGTTGAAAACAAAATTGAAGCATTTTCAGATACCAAGCGGGCCCCAAATCACTGATTTATGGGCTAATCTGTCCGTTGGGCTACTTCCAGAGGGATCCAATGGCTGAAATTTAATGTGTACGGTTAATTTATGGTCCTTAGGCCATGTATGAAGTTTCGAGCCAAGTAGATGGTGGGAACCCTGTGATCTTGCATTCTGGACCAATTTCGGGCCACTAGAGCTTCAGTTTCTCGATTTTCTCGGATCTCTTGCGTGTAAATTCTTCAATCTTGGTCTTCTGGAGTCCGTCCCTTACCTTTAGTGTCATCAGAGCGTTAAATCCATGCTTTAAGCTCCCTTTTCAGTCCATGCTCGTAAATACACTCTGCATCACAAACATGATTAAAGCGGGCCATTAAACAGTATCATGTTCATAAATCCAAGCAATAACTGGGGTCTAATATGCAATATTTGACCCTCAATACAACCCCCAACCAGCATTTTGCTAGTCTCGAGCAAAATATGCGAAAATTACTTTCAGAACTAAAAGGCAATTCCTGTAAACCCGAGTGACTTGTGAACAAATAGTCAAGATGTGAAAATTCTAAGATTCATGAATGTTGGGCATAATTTTCTCCTAGACTTAAGCACATGGTAACTTCATAATTAAGTTCAAAATATTAGTCTGTCAATTAGAACAATTCTAAACATTGAATTCCATGGATGTATAGTCTAATCTCGACTTATCAACATTAAGATTCACATCTCTATTTAAGGATATCATTGGTAACCAATAAGAGAATTCACGATAACCAAAACTTACCTCACACATTATCTTTTTATTCTTTTAATTTTTGACTTTTTCATTAAAAGAAAGTGGAAATTTCTAAAATAAATTAGGAAAGTCCTAAACTAGAAAGTAAGTTACTAAGGAGATCTGAAAAATTGAAAGTAGAGAAAGAACTTACCGAATTAGAAATTTCTATCTTAAAGGCCTACAAAATAGGAAAGTTAGTTTCTAAACAAAAATTCTATAAGTAGAAAATTAGGAAACAAAATTAGATTCTAAATAGAAAGTCTAAAGTTAGAAAGTTTCTGCAATTGAAATAGAAAGTTACTAAAAAACAAAAATAGAAAGTTAATTTCTAAAAAGGGAAATAACTAACCTAGTTTCTAAAAACAAAAGAGGAAAGTTTCTAAAAATAAACTATTTTCTACAAATAGGAAAATATTAGAAAATTTCTAAAATTCAAACCCTAATTCTAAAAGTAGAAAAAGTAGAGAAATTAGGAATGGATTACTAGTTTAGAAACTTATGTCAGGATCATACAAAACAGGAAAACAGGTTCGTTTCTAGAAATCAGAAAAACCTAAAGTTAAAAAATTTCTAATCTTAAACTATTCCTAAAACTAGTTAATTTTAGAAAACGAAACCATCAGTCCCCGGTAACGGCGCTAAAAACTTGTTCATTCCCCAAGTATAGGGTTGTAATGTAGTAATAAACTCGGTAAGACCGAGGTCGAATCCCAAGGGACTGAAACCTGTACGTAATCTGAAACTCACTAGAACTAGAACTAGATTAAGATGAAATCTAAATCGAATGATTTTTGAGGAATAATAGTGAAATACTAATCTAAAACTTAAGGAATTCAGAGGAAGGAAACTAGGGATTCAGAGGATCCACTTGTAGAGATCAGGGAGATCTTATGCCTGCATCAAGAATCATGGAAATTAAACTGAACTTACTTGATCTAGTTTTCACGAGATGAAAGGTATATGAATTAGAATGGATTCCATCACCAAACCATGCCCAGGAGACAAAGCAAACAACAGAATTAAACTAATTACCAACCAATCAACAATGCATGAAGGTTAGGAAGGGTACCGTCATCCGACCATGCCTATGAGACAATGGTGAACAACAGGGCTTCCTGACGTCATAAACATCAAAACGAGGAAGAAATACTCAAAGCCATCGCAGATCTATTGTAATTTCAGTCATAACAAACCATTAAAAAAACTGAAAGTATTCCTTTTAATTGAACTAAAATCAACATCAGTCAGTCTAAATAAGAGGCACAAGCAAAGTCTCTCCCATCAGGCTACAAGCTTCACCTCTTAGCCCTAGCTAAGAGGTTCAGCCAGACATGGATGGCTAGATCTCTTAAAAATAAAATAAACAAAGTAAAATAAAAATAATAAGAAAAAGAAAAAGGAACGAACTCTCTATCTTCTCTCTCTCTCTCTCTCCCTTGCAATCGTCCAAGCCCAAAACCGAGATTCCCCTCCTCCTCACGTGCTTCTCCTCTTATAATAGGTGTAGGTCGGCTGGAGTGGAGAAACTTCATGCGGAAGTTTTCTTTACGCAGCCCAGCAGCGTGCGCAAGAACCATGCAAAATACTCACGTTTTGGAAAAGAATTTCGGCGCGAAATCAATTCATCTATTGATTCTGACATCTTGGTTAGGGTTATGGGCACCTGTTGTAATATGTGTACGGTCCAGATCATGGATCCGATGGCGATCAGAAGAACACAGGGGCCCACAACGTCTGAATTTTACGGACTGCGAAAACAGAGCCAACGCTTCTTGCGCTGGCTGTCAGTGGGACCCACTTATCGGCTTCAAATGATAAATTCACTCCGTTCATTGTAATCCTCTTGAAAAACCAATAAGAAACGGATGGTTTTAGATTGTATTCGGTGTGGCACGCAAGATCTTTTGTGCTACCGTCGATCGTCCATTTGAATGGTTGAATTCTGATACACGTTGTCTCCCAAAATTTCGTCACATAGACTTCCGTAAGGGGGCCTGTTAGATCCCAATAAACGGTCCAGATCATACATTTGGGGAGCGAGTGGGGCCCACTGCTGAAAAACGGACGGACAGCGTCCGTCCGCTGTTGCTGCGGAAGAAGAAGACGGGTCAGCCCGTCTTTGACCGGGCACGGCCGGTGCGTGTACACTATGTACACGCACTGTACATGTAGGGTCCACTGTGATGTTCGTGAGACATCTGCTCCGTCCATTCTCCGTGTCACTCCATTTAAGGCGTTGAGAACAAAATTGAAGCATTTTCAGATACCAGGCGGGCCCCAAATCACTGATTTATGGGCTGATCTGTCCGTTGGGCCACTTCCAGAGGGATCCAATGGCTGAAATTTGACGTGTACGGTTTATTTATGGTCCTCAGGCCATGTATGAAGTTTCGAGCCAAGCAGATGATAGGAACCCTGTGATCTTGCATTCTGGACCAATTTCGGGCCACTTGAGCTTCAGTTTCTCAATTTTCTCGGATCTCTGGCGTGTAAATTCTTCAATCTTTGTCCTCTGGAGTCCGTCCCTTACCTTTAGTGTCATCAGAGCGTTAAATTCATGCTTTAAGCTCCCTTTTCACTCCATGCTCATTCTCCTCGCATCACAAACATAATTGAAGCGGGCCATTAAACGGTATCATGTTCATAAATTCAAGCAATAACTGGGGTATAATATGCAATATTTGACCCTCAACACAACCCCCAACCAGCATTTTTCTAGTCCTGAGCAAAATATGTGAAAATTACTTTCAGAACTAAAAGACAATTCCTGTAAACCCGAGTGACTTGTGAACAAATAGTCGAGATATGAAAATTCTAAGATTCATGAATGTTGGGTATAATTCTCTCCTAGACTTGAGCACATGGTAACTTCATAATTAAGTTCAAAATATTAGTCTATCAATTAGAACAATTCTAAACATTGAATTCCATGGATGTATAGTCTAATCTCGACTTATCAACATTAAGATTCACCTCTCTATTTAAGGATATCATTGGTAACCAATAAGAGAATTCACGATAACCAAAACTTACCTCACACATTATTTTTTTATTCTTTTAATTTTTGACTTTTTCATTAAAAGAAAGTGGAAATTTCTAAAATGAATTAGGAAAGTCCTAAACTAGAAAATAAGTTACTAAAAGAATCTGAAAAATTGAAAGTAGAGAAAGAACTTACCGAATTAGAAATTTCTATCTTAAAGGCCTACAAAATAGGAAAGTTAGTTTCTAAACAAAAATTCTATAAGTAGAAAATTAGGAAACAAAATTAGATTCTAAATAGAAAGTCTAAAGTTAGAAAGTTTCTCCTAGAATTAGAAAGTTTCTAAAATTAGAAAGAATTTCTAAAAGGGAAATAACTAACCTAGTTTCTAAAAACAAAAGAGGAAAGTTTCTAAAAATAAACTATTTTATACAAATAGGAAAATATTAGAAAATTTCTAAAATTCAAACCCTAATTCTAAAAGTAGAAAAAGTAGAGAAATTAGGAATGGATTACCAATTTAGAAACTTATGTCAAGATCCTACAAAACAGGAAACAAGTTAGTTTCTAGAAAGTAAAATAGAGAACCTAAACCTAAAGTTAGAAAAATCCTAATCTTAAACTATTCCTAAAACTAGTTAATTTTAGAAAACGAAACCATCAGTCCCCGGCGCCAAAAACTTGTTCACTTCCCAAGTATAGGGTTGTGATGTAGTAATAAACTCGGTAAGACCGAGGTCAAATCCTAAGGGACTGATACCTGTACGTTATCTGAAATTAAGTAGAACGAGAACTAGATTAAGATGAAATTTAAATCAAATGATTTTTGAGGAATAATAGTGAAATACTAATCTAAAACTTAAGGAATTCAGAGGAAGGAAACTAGGGATTCAGAGGATCCACTTGTAGAGATCAGGGAGATCTTATGCCTGCATCAAGAATCATGGAAATTAAACTGAACTTACTTGATCTAGTTTTCACGAGATGAAAGGTATATGAATTAGAATGGATTCCATCACCAAACCATGCCCAGGAGACAAAGCAAACAACAGAATTAAACTAATTACCAACCAATCAATAATGCATGAAGGTTAGGAAGGGTACCGCCATTCGACCATGCCCATGAGACGATAGTGAACAACAGGGCTTCCTGATGTCATAAACATCAAAAGGAGGAAGAAATACTCAAAACCATCACGGATCTATTGTAATTTCAGTCACAACAAACCATTAAAAAAAAGTTGAAAGTATTCCTTTTAATTGAACTAAAATCAACATCAGTCGGTCTAAACAAGAGGCACAAGCAAAGTCTCTCCCATCAGACTACAAGCTTCACCTCTTAGCCCTAACTAAGAGGTTCAGCCAGACATGGATGGCTAGATCTCTTAAAAATAAAATAAACAAAGTAAAATAAAAATAATAAGAAAAAGAAAAAGGAACGAACTCTCTATCTTCTCTCTCTCTCTCTCCCTTGCAATCGTCCAAGCTCAAAACCGAGATTCCCCTCCTCCTCATGTGCTTCTCCTCTTATAATAGGTGTAGGTCGGCTGGAGTGGAGAAACTTCATGCGGAAGTTTTCTTTACGCAGCCCAGCAGCGTGCGCAAGAACCATGCAAAATACTCATGTTTTGGAAAAGAATGTCGGCGCAAAATCAATTCATCTATTGATTCTGACATCTTAGCTAGGGTTATGGCCACCCGTTGTAACATGTGTACGGTCTAAATCATGGATCCGACGGTGATCAGAAGAACACAGGGGCCCACAGCGTCTGGATTTTATGGACTGCGAAAACAGAGCCAGCGCTTCTTGCACTGGCTGTCGGTGGGACCCACTTATCGGCTTCAAATGATAAATCCACTCCGTTCATTGTAATCCTCTCGAAAAACCTGTAAGAAACGGATGGTTTCAAATTGGATTCGGTGTGGCACGCAAGATCTTCTGTGCTACCGTCGATCGTCCATTTGAACGGTTGAATTCCGATACACGTTGTCTCCCAAAATTTCGTCACCTAGACTTTCGTAAGGGGGCCTGTTAGATCCCAATAAACGGTCCAGATCATACATTTGGGGAGCGAGTGGGGCCCACTGCTGAAAAACGGACGGACAGCGTCCGTCCGCTGTTGCTGCGGAAGAAGAAGACGGGTCAGCCCATCTTTGACCGGGTTGACCGTCCGGTGCACGGCCGGTACGTGTACACTATGTACATGCACTGTACATGTAGGGTCCATTGTGATGTTCGTGAGACATCTGCTGTCCATTCGCTGCGTCACTCCATGTAAGGCGTTGAGAACAAAATTGAAGCATTTTCAGATACCAGGCAGGCCCCAAATCAATGATTTATGGGCTGATCTGTCTGTTGGGCCACTTCCAGAGGGATCCAATGGCTGAAATTTGATGTGTACGGTTAATTTATGGTCCTCAGGCCATGTATGAAGAGTGTAGCATCAGATTGATATACACAACTTAGATTGGTATATCATTTTTTTAACTCCTCTAAGACCCATCTAGGTGAATCCCCCAGTATTACAACCTTCCATTGGTTGTGGGAGATTTCACCAACCTCCCATGTCTTGGTCACCTCATTAGCACATCATATGTAAGGTAAAGGACTATAGAATAAGCATTGACAAGCATCTACATCAACAATCAGGGGAGTAATTGTAGAGCGGATTCAAGCACAGGAGAGGTTTGAAGAAGCAACTCAACCACAACGCGTCAAATGAGCTCAATTCAACAAGTAATTGTCAATTAGTGAGTCTATACTCTCTTTCCTTGTGTACGATTAATGGTAAGAGTTAGTAACCCAAACTCAATAGGTTCTTTTGTAGGAAATAGGGTCTTGCATAGGGATGAATTCATCAGACACGAGTATGTATATGTTAGTCTCTGTGGGGCCATTCAGCGGGAGTAAACATATGTCCTTGGAATAGGAACAATGTTATTGGTTATTCAATAGAAAACCAACTAAAGTATCTTATATGAGCCTTCAACGGGCGTGGACGCTAGAGAGGTTCTTGTGTAGAACTGGGGTACTTGTGTAGGACTGTAAACATTAAAAGTGAACCTCATTTAAAATCTCTGATAGTAAAATCCGATACACCCATGGAAAATACATCCTCCGGGAGTGGAGTAGGGAAATCAAACTACTATACATGTTTATTTTTGGGATTTTCGTTTGATCACTTTTCTAATTATGCTTATGTGATTGTGTAGTTGAATTATAAGTATGCATGATTAGATGAATGGTAGGATTTAAATAGTTAGCATATCCCACGCACGCATGGACGACCCTCTATTGGCTTGGAAGCCTTAGAATTAATTGTTTTATTTAGCTTTAATTAAAAATTATTTTAAATAAGCAATTTTGTGTATAACCATTCATTCATAGATATGCCAAACTTAAGCACATATAACCTGTGGGCCCGCCACGTGCAATTTCAAAATAAAGCATATCCAATTATCAAGTGGACCATACCATAAGAAACAGTAGTGATTGAGCATTAATAAGCCATAAAAGTTTTGGATCAAGACAATATTTATTTCTTCCCTTCATCCCGGCTTATGTGACCTTATCAACAGATTGGATGGAAAATAAAGACCGAAAACATTAAGGTTTCGCTTAAGAAGTTTTTAATGGTAAGACATTCCATAACCATTGTTGCCTATGGTATGGTCCACTTGATTATTGGATTTGATTTGTTTTTGAGATATTGCCCTAAAATAGTCTGAAAAAATGGATGGACAGTGTGGATACAAAATATATACATCAAGGCGGGCCCCATGATAATGGTTGCATCGTATTGGGTGAGGATGGGTCTCACCTAATCCACTTCCTTTCCCTCCCGCCGACAGAATTGCTTCCTACCCTCGCCCCGTTGGCAACCTAGGTGGGGCCCACGCTCATTCAACACTTTTTCCCATAATGTGGTCCACTTGAGATTGGGATATACCTCATTTTTGGTCGCATGCCATAAAATGATCTGGAAAAATAGATGGATGTCATGGATGAAACACATACATCATAGTGGGGCCCACATAGCACCGACCACCAGCCATTGGCAAGGGAGTAGCCAATCCGTTTCTGACTTTCTATACACGGGCCATGTGATTCCATGTGAAAAATGCCATTATGACGGAAACGGATCGGCTACTCACCCTGCGACTAGCCAATGGCTAGTTGTCGGTGCTCTGTGGCCCCATTATAATTTGTGTTTCATCCATGCCGTCCACCTATTCTTTCAGATCATTTTATGATATGAGCCGAAAATTGAGGTTAATTCAAATCTCAAGTGGACAGTGTTGGGATTTTGGCCTGCGGAATCATAGAGATCTAGATTTAGGATAGCAATCCAATGGCACCAAGCACACACAAGAGAACACACAGATTTAACGTGAAAAACCCTTTTGGGAAAAAACCACGGCACAAAGCGACAGATCTCCACTATGAAAGCATCAATTACAAAGAGAGAGGACTTACCCAATTCGAACAACCTCGAATCTCACCCTTGCTACACCTTTTAATAACCTTAGAACCCTTTAGAATACATTTAGGAAGCCTTAGAATCACTTAGAATAGCCCTAGGGACCCCTACTTATAGTTTAGGAAACTTCCCTTTCGCATCCTTTCGAAACCGCCTCAAATTTTCACAATCCGCATAAGATCCGGACTCGAATCTGCGTAACCTCGACTAGTCGAGGGACCCCCTTGACCGGTCGAGTGCCCCGGACACCCAAATAAGGAGTTTGCTGGATTTTGAGTCGAGCAAGCCTCGATAGGTTGAGTGGACCCTCGACCGGTCGAGCCATGCTCTCGACCAGTCGAGCGACCCAAGCATTGAAGACTTTAAAAAAGTCTGACAACAATCTCCACCAAGTCTTCAATCTTCAATTGTGTATATTGCTGCCCTCTTCTCTTATCTCTACATCATAGCTTCTTGTGCACACTCCATCCTTCTTTTTCGCCATCGCCAAGCCCAGAGAAGTTACACAGAACTTGAACTTCTCTGCAAGAACGATCTAGGTGAGCTTGTCTGTCGGATCAAAATCCACATGCTCAACTACCTTTGCTCCTTTCTTCTCAAAAGGAAAGACAGTCTTCTTACTATCTCACCGCTACCCAATATTGCTTGCTAGGGTACTTGCTCATAATACTGATAGCCTATGAAATAACCGGTCTAATTCAGACCATGGCATACACTGTCAATTGCATTCGAATAAGGCTCATGAGATATCCTGTTTTTCCTCATCTGTTTTGCGACATGTCTTGAGGAAAACTTGAGAAGAGACGCGTAGGGAACGCTCTCTGGCTTTACCTAGCCCATCACATCCTTGATTAATATCTACACACAAGGTATTTCTCCTATGATTACCAAAGCCTACTCCTCTTTCAGTCTCAATGCCGAGAACCATTTTTACAACCCCCCGATCCTTCATCCTAAATATCCCACTTAACCGAGTCTTCAGTACATTGATTTCAGATATGTCACAATTGGCGATCTACATGTCATCAATTCCTGACTCACCATGAAGGAATTAAACTACTACCTAGGCGACAGGTCGAACCACAACTTTTTGCAAATTCTTTTCTTAGCCCCTTTAACTTCAAACCGCTCTGATTGCATCATGTAGATCTGCTCTTCACTTTCCCTTGTAGAAGTGCAAACTCCACATGCATCTTTCCAGCTCAAGATCACATTGGTCAACCAGCGTCAATCATGAATCTAATAGACACCTGCTATACCGTTGGCGCGAATATCTCTGAGAAGTCAATCATTTCTCTTTGAACATAACCCTTTGCCACCAACCTTGCCCTGTATCTATGCTATATCCTTTTGAAGATTCACATGCATCCAACTGCTCTTCAGCCCATTGGAAGCTCCACTTGCTCCTATATGTCGGTCTAGTACAACGAATCCATCATATCGCCCATAATCACCTTTCACTTCTCAGCATTGGGCTCACCTAGAGGCATCTGAATAGAAGATGAATCCTCCTGTAATATTGGAGTCGTCCATATACCTCGCTGATATTCTGCGATCATGCCGTGTGATTCTTCTCACAGGTGATTGTTCCACCTGCTCTGTATCCCTGTCAGCACGTCTTAGCCTTCCTGCCCTACTCGTTCCTGTGGTCATGCCTAACATGTCACACATGTGCAGAGGTGGAATCCGCTACATCCACTGCAGCTCCACCTTTTGAAGTACTCCCGATTAACCTGTACAAGTTACTGAGTCGTTGCACTTTCATGATTACCTGTGCCCCCTTAAATACCTTAAGAGCACCATCAATACCTATGTACTTGCATCCTTTTGCCTCAATTACACCAAGAGAAATCAGATTCTGCTTCAAATTAGGAACGTGCCTCACATTAGTCAAGGTATGCTCCACCTCATCAAACATCTTGATGCGCACCGAACCAACAGCCACAATATTACAGGCAATGTCATTGCCCATAAATACATGTCCACCATCGCACTCCTTATAGCTAGTGAACCAACTTCAATGAGAAGTCATGTGAAAAGACGTTCCTGTGTCTAGCATCCACTCGTCCTTACGATCATTATATGGCCGCCTGATAGTAGACACAGACAAAACATTACCATCACATCCACTTATCCATCTGACGTGGCAGCATTGACCTCCCTGTATGAAGCCTCAGAATCTTCTCTCTTAGATTTAGGATTTCCACAATCCTTCTTCACATGTCCTTCCTTCCCACAATTCCAGCACTTTACCTTTCCTTTGCCCTTACCCTTGGATTTGCATCTAGAACCTGAAAAACATGTACCTTGTTTAGAATTCTTACCCCCTGTCGACGTTGAGCTTTCTCATGGCTTTCCCTTGAAGGGCTGAGATAACAGTGTCGACACTCAGGGTTTTATTCGTGGAGCACATTGTGTCCTTAAATGACTCATAAGACACCGGAAGAGAATTCAGCAACATACATGCATGTTCTTCATCTTTCATCACTTTCTCCATATCTAGCAATTTGCAAACCAATTTATTAAAGTTTCTGATGTGAGCCTCCAAATCTCTACCCTCTGCCATCTTGAAGTTATACCACCGCCGCTTCAATTGTAGGTGAATTTCAAAGGATTTTTTCGCATAGACATCCTCTAATTTCGCTCATAACTTAGCTGTAGTTTTCTCCCTTATGACGTTGTAGAGAACCTTATCCGTGGGACATAAACGGATTGATGATAAGGCCTTCTTATCAAGAGTATTCCAATCATCATTAGCCATAGTAGACTTCTGCTCCTCAAGAGCACCATCTTCGCCTTGTCTGATTAAGGAACTCATCATCTTGATCTTCCATAACTCAAAATTATTTTTCCCTGAGTACTTCTCAATCTCAAACCTAGTACTTCCCATTATTACTAATCCCTCAGATTCAGATCTATGCCCCCAACGATTTCTCTGATACCACTTGTTGGGATTTTGGCCTGCGGAATCACACAGATCTAGATCTAGGATCGCAATCCAATGGCACCAAGCACACACAAGAAAACACACAGATTTAACGTTAAAAATCATTTCGAGAAAAAATCACGGCACAAAGCGACAGATCTCCACTATGAAAGCATCAATTACAAAGAGAGAAGACTTACCCGATTTGAACAACCTCGAATCTCACCCTTGCTACACCCTTTGATTAACCTTAGAACCCTTTAAAATACATTTAGGAAGCCTTAGAATCACTTAGAATAGCCCTAGGGACCTCTATTTATAGTTTAGGAAACTTTCCTTTCGCACGCTTTCAAAACTGCTTCAGATTTCCGCAATCCACATAAGATCTGGACTCGAATCTGCATAACCTCGATGGTCGAGCTAAGTCCTCGACTGGTCGAGGGACCCCCTCGAAAAGGACGGCTCATGGACCGTCCTTAAAAGGACTGCCATAGACCGTCTCTCGATAAGCAAAGGCGGTCATGGACCCTTAAAAGGCTCATGGACCGTCCTTTTATCAAGGTCAATATACACCTGTTACAATATATTTCATTGTATTCTTCCTAATATACACCTGTTATATAATATATTTCATCATATTCACATTCACATCCATCTAAACAAACCAAACTACGTAAATCCAACATAAACTACATTCATCCAAACATAAACTACATCCATCCAAACACAAGCAATCTTATCCACATTACATTCATCCACGCATAAATACATATAAGTTTAACTTCATAAATAAAAAAAGGAAAAAAATTAGCAACAATTTTCTTTTTGTATCTTTCATCTGAAAAAAATATTAAACCAACAAAACATTATAATTCAGAATCATGAAGAATTGCA
The DNA here is from genome assembly GCF_029962835.1 of Magnolia sinica. NCBI lineage: Eukaryota > Viridiplantae > Streptophyta > Magnoliopsida > Magnoliales > Magnoliaceae > Magnolia > Magnolia sinica. Next base: position 58,372,692 of record NC_080589.1, on the reverse strand, counting down.
TAAACTTCTTCCAAAAAAGTGGGCACTTTTTAAAAATAAAACTGATCATTAAAATAGGTTTAGGTTTAGGTTTTAGGTTTTAGGTTTAGGTTTAGGATTAGGTTATAAATTTAGGTTATAGGTTATAGGTTACAGTTTAAGTTATAGGTTTTGATTTAGGTTTAGGTTAAGGTTTAGGCTTAGGTTATAGGTTTAAGTTAAGGTTTAGGTTTTAGTTATAGGTTATAGTATATAGGTTACAGCTTTAGGGAATTGAGAATAGGTTAAGGTTAAGGTTTATGTTTAGGAAATCGGGTCCGAGTTCGGGATCAGGTTTAGGTTTGGGTTATCAAGTTTAGGTTTAAGTTTAGGTTAGGGAGTTGAGATTAGGATTAGGTGTAGGTTTAGGTTCAAGGATTTGAGAATACATTTCGATTTTAGGTTTAGGTTTTAGCCTTATGTTTAGGTTATAGGTTTAGGTTATAAGTGCAGGTAATAGGTTTAGGTTTATGTTAGGTTATAGGTTAAGGTTTAGGTTTAGGAAATCAGGTTCGGGTTCGGGATCAGGTTTAGGTTAGGGAGTTGAGGTTAGGATTAGGTGTAGGTTTAGGTTTAGGGATTTGAGAATACATTTCGTTTTTAGGTTTAGGTTTAAGTTTTAGGCTTATGTTTAGGTTATAGGTTTAGGTTTAGGTTAGGTTATAGGTTAAGGTTTAGGTTTAGGAAATCGGGTTCGGGTTCGGGATCGGGTTTAGGTTTGGGTTTTCAAGTTTAGGTTTAGGGATTTGAGAATACATTTAGGTTTTAGGTTTAGGTTTAGGTCATAAGCTATAGGTTTAGGGAATTGAGAATATGTTAATGTTTAGGTTTAGGAAATTGGGTACAGGTTCGGGATCGGGTTTAGGTTTGGGTTTTCAAGTTTAGGTTTAGGTTTAGGTTAAGGAGTTGAGATTAGGATTAGGTGTAGGTTTAGGTTTAGGGATTTGAGAATACATTTAGGTTTTAGGTTTAGGTTTAGGTTTAGGTTATAGGTTATTGGTTTAGGTTAAAGTTTAAGTTTAGGTTTAGGTTTAGGTTTAGGTTATAAGCTATAGGTTTAGGGAATTGAGAATAGGTTAAGGTTTAGGTTTAGGAAATCGGGTTCGGGTTCGGGATCGGGTTTAGGTTTGGATTTTCAAGTTTAGGCTTAGGTTTAGGTTAGGAAGTTGAGATTAGGATTAGGTGTGGGTTTAGGTTTAGGGATTTGAGAATATATTAGGTTTTAGGTTTAGGTTTAGGTTTAGGTATAGGTTATAAGCTATAGGTTTAGGGAATTGAGAATAGGTTAAGGTTTAAGTTTAGGAAATCGGGTTCGGGTTCGAGATCGGGTTTAGGTTTGGGTTTTCAAGTTTAGGTTTAGGCTAGGGAGTTGAGATTAGGATTAGGTGTAGGTTTAGGTTTAGGGATTTGAGAATACATTTAGGTGTTAGGTTTAGGTTTAGGTTATAGGTTACAGGTTTAGGTTTAGGTTTAGGTTTAGGTTAAGGTTATGGGTTTAGGTTTAGGTTTAGGTTTAGGTTATAAGCTATAGGTATAAGGAATTGAGAATAGGTTAAGGTTTAGGATTAGGAAATCGGGTTCGGGTTCGGGATCGGGTTTTGGTTTGGGTTTTCAAGTTTAAGTTTAGGTTTAGGTTAGGGAGTTGAGATTAGGATTAGGTGTTGGTTTAGGTTTAGGGATTTGAGAATACATTTAGGTTTGGGCTTAAGAAATCGGGTTCGGGTTCGGGATCGGGTTTTGGTTTGGGTTTTCAAGTTTAGGTTTAGGTTTAGGTTAGGGAGTTGAGATTAGGATAATGTGTAGGTTTAGGTTTAGGGATTTGAAAATACATTTAAGTTTTAGGTTTATGTTTAAGTTATATGTTATAGGTTTAGGTTTAGGTTTAGGTTAAGGTATAAGTTTAGGTTTCGGTTTAGGTAATAAGCAATAGGTTTAGGGAATTGAGAATAGGTTAAGGTTTAGGTTTAGAAAATCGGGTTTGGGTTCGGGATCGAGTTTAGGTTTATGTTAGGGAGTTGAGATTAGGATTAGGTGTAGGTTTAGGTTTAGGGATTTAAGAATACATTTAGGTTTTAGGTGAAGGTTACAGGTTTAGGTTTAGGTTTAGGTTATAAGCTATAGGTTTAGGGAATTGAGAATAGGTTAAGGTTTAGGTTTAGGAAATCGGGTTGGGGTTCGGGATCGGGTTTAGGTTTTGGTTTTCAAGTTTAGGTTTACGTTTAGGTTAGGGAGTTAAGATTAGAATTAGGTGTAGGTTTAGGTTTAGGGATTTGAGAATACATTTAGGTTTTAGGTTTAGCTTTAGGTTATATGTTACAGGTTTAGGTTTAGGTTTAGGCTTAGGTTTAGGTTATAAGATATAGGTTAGGGAATTGAGAAAAGGTTTAAGGTTTAAGTTTAGGAAATCGGGTTCGGGTTCGGGATTGGGTTTAGGTTTGGGTTTTCAAGTTTAGGTTTAGGTTTAGGTTAGGGAGTTGAGATTAGGATTAGGTGTAGGTTTAGGTTTAGGGATTTGAGAATACATTTAGGTATTAGGTTTCGGTTTAGGTTATAAGTTTTAGGTTTACGTTTGGGTTTAGGTTAAGGTTCAGGTTTAGGGAATTGAGAATAGGTTATGGTTTAGGTTTAGAAAATCGGGTTCGGGTTGGGGATTGGGTTTAGGTTTGGGTTTTCAAGTTTAGGTTTAGGTAGTTGAGATTAGGATTAAGTGTAGGTTTAGGTTTAAGGATTTGAAAATACACTTAGGATTTAGGTTTAGGTTTAGGTTATAGATTTAGGTATAGGTTAGGTTATAGGTTAAGGTTTAGGTTTAGGAAATCGGGTTCGGGTTCAGGATCGGGTTTAGGTTTGGGTTATCAAGTTTAGGTTTAGGTTTAGGTTAGGGAGTTGAGATTAGGATTAGGTGTAGGTTTAGGTTTAAGGATTTGAGAATACATTTAGGTTTTAGGTTTATGTTTAGGTTATAAGTTATAGGTTTAGGTTTAGATTTCGGTTTAGGTTATAAGCTATAGGTTTAGGAAATTGAGAACAGGTTAAGGTTTAGGTTTAGGAAATCGGGTTCGGGTTCGGAATCGTGTTTAGGTTTTGGTTTTCAAGTTTAGGTTTAGGTTTAGGTTAGGGAGTTGAGATTAGGATTAGGTGTAGGTTTAGGTCATAGATTTAGGTTTAGGTTAGGTTATAGGTTAAGGTTTAGGAAATTGAGAATAGGTTGAGGTTTAGGTTTAGGAAATCGGGTTCGGGTTCAGGATCAGGTTTAGGTTTACGTTAAGGAGTTGAGATTAGGATTAGGTGTAGGTTTAGGTTTAAGGATTTGAGAATACACTTAGGTTATAGGTTTAGGTTTAGGTTATAGATTTAGGTTTAGGTTAGGTTATAGGTTAAGGTTTAGGTTTAGGTTATGGTTTAGGTTTATGTTTAGGTTATAAGATATAGGTTTAGGGAATTGAGAATAGGTTAATGTTTAGGTTTAGGAAATCGGGATCGGGTTCGGGATCGGGTTTAGGTTTAGGTTAAGGAGTTGAGATTAGGATTAGGTGTAGGTTTAGGTTTAAGGATTTGAGAATACACTTAGGTTATAGGTTTAGGTTTAGGTTATAGATTTAGGTTTAGGTTAGGTTATAGGTTAAGGTTTAGGGAATTGAGAATAGGTTGAGGTTTAGGTTTAGGAAATCGGGTTCGGGTTCAGGATCAGGTTTAGGTTTAAGTTAGGGAGTTGAGATTAGGATTAGGTGTAGGTTTAGGTTTAGGGATTTGAGAATACATTTAGGTTTTAGGTTTATGTTTAGGTTATAGGTTATAGGTTTAGGTTTAGGTTTAGGTTTCGGTTTAGGTTATAAGCTATAGGTTTAGGGAATTGAGAATAGGTTAAGGTTTAGGTTTAGGAAATCGGGTTCGAGTTCAGGATCGGGTTTAGGTTTGGGTTTTCAAGTTTAGGTTAAGGTTTAGGTTAGGGAGTTGAGATTAGGATTAGGTGTAGGTTTAGGTTCAGGGATTTGAGAATACATTTAGGTTTTAGGTTTAGGTTTAGGTTATAGGTTACAGGTTTAGGTTTAGGTTTAGGTTAAGGTTATAGGTTATAGGTTTAGGTTTAGGTTTAGGTTATGGTTTAGGTTTAGGTTTAGGTTTAGGTTTAGGTTATGGTTTAGGGAATTGAGAATAGGTTAATGTTTAGGTTTAGGAAATCGGGATCGGATTTAGGTTTACGTTAAGGAGTTGAGATTAGGATTAGGTGTAGGTTTAGGTTTAAGGATTTGAGAATACACTTTGGTTATAGGTTTAGGTTTAGGTTATAGATTTAGGTTTAGGTTAGGTTATAGGTTAAGGTTTAGAGAATTGAGAATAGGTTGAGGTTTAGGTTTAGGAAATCGAGTTCGGGTTCAAGATCAGGTTTAGGTTTGGGTTTTAAAGTTTAGGTTTAGGTTTAGGTTAGGAAGTTGAGATTAGGATTAGGTGTAGGTTTAGGTTTAGGGATTTGAGAATACATTTAGGTTTTAGGTTTAGGTTTAGGTTATAGGTTACAGATTTAAGTTTAGGTTTAGGTTAAGGTTATAGGTCATAGGTTTAGGTTTAGGTTTAGGTTTAGGTTATAGTTTAGGTTTAGGTTTAGGTTATAAGATATAGGTTTAGGGAATTGAGAATAGGTTAATGTTTAGGTTTAGGAAATCGGGATCGGGTTCGGGATCGGGTTTAGGTTTCGGTTAAGGAGTTGAGATTAGGATTAGGTGTAGGTTTAGGTTTAAGGATTTTAGAATACACTTAGGTTATACGTTTAGGTTATAGATTTAGGTTTAGGTTAGGTTATAGGTTAAGGTTTAGGGAATTGAGAATAGGTTGAGGTTTAGGTTTAGGAAATCGGGTTCGGATTCAGGATCAGGTTTAGGTTTGGGTTTTAAAGTTTAGGTTTAGGTTTAGGTTAGGGAGTTGAGATTAGGATTAGGTGTAGGTTTAGGTTTAGAGATTTGAGAATACATTTAGGTTTTAGGTTTATGTTTAGGTTATAGGTTATAGGTTTAGGTTTAAGTTTAGGTATAGGTTTCGGTTTAGGTTATAAGCTATAGGTTTAGGGAATTGAGAATAGGTTAAGGTTTAGGTTTAGGAAATTGGGTTCGGGTTTGGGATCGGGTTTAGGTTTGAATTTTGAAGTTCAGGTTTAGGTTAGGGAGTTGAGATTAGGATTAGGTGTAGGTTTAGGTTTAGGGATTTGAGAATACATTTAGGTTTTAGGTTTAGGTTAAGGTTATAGGTTATAGGTTATAAGTTTAGGTTTAGTTTAAGGTATAGGTTTAGGTTTCGGTTTAGGTTATAAGCAAAAAGTTTAGGGAATTGAGAATAGGTTAAGGTTTAGGTTTAGGAAATTGGGTTCGGGTTTGGGATCAGGTTTAGGTTTGAATTTTAAAGTTCAGGTTTAGGTTTAAGTTAGGGAGTTGAGATTAGGATTAGGTGTAGGTTTAGGTTTAGGGATTTGAGAATACATTAATGTTTAGGTTTAGGAAATCGGGTTTGGGTTCGGGATCGGGTTTAGGTTTGAGTTTTCAAGTTTAGGTTTAGGTTTAGGTTAGGGAGTTGAGATTAGGATTAGGTGTAGGTTTGGGTTTAAGGATTTGAGAATACATTTAGGTTTTATGTTTATGTTTAGGTTATAGGTTATAGGTTTAGGTTTAGGTTTAGGTATAGGTTTAGGTTTAGGTTTAGGTTATAAGCAATAGGTTTAGGGAATTGAGAATAGGTTAAGGTTTAGGTTTAGGAAATCGGGTTCGGGTTCGGGATCGGGTTTAGGTTTAGGTTTAGGTTTAGGTTAGAAAGTTTAGATTAGGATTAGGTGTAGGTTTAGGTTTAGGGATTTGAGAATACATTTAGGTTTTAGGTTTATGTTTAGGTATAGGTTTAGGTTTCGGTTTAGGTTATAAGCAATAGGTTTAGGGAATTGAGAATAGGTTAAGGTTTAGGTTTAGGAAATCGGGTTCGGGTTCGGGATCGGGTTTAGGTTTGGATTTTCAAGTTTAGGTTTACGTTTAGGTTAGGGAGTTGATATTAGGATTATGTATAGGTTTATGTTTAGGAATTTGAGAATACATTTAGGTTTTAGGCTTAGGTTTAGGTTATAAGTTACATGTTTAGGTTAAGGCTATATGTTATAGGTTTAGGTTAAGGTTTAGGTTTAGGTTTAAGGATTTGAGAATACATTTAGGTTTTAGGTTTAGATTTATGTTTAGGTTTAGGTTTATGCTATAGGCTATAGGTTTAGGTTAAGGTTTAGGTTAAGGTTTAAGTTAAGGTTATAAGCTATAGGTTTAGGGAATTGAGAATAGGTTAAGGTTTAGGTTTAGGAAATCGGGTTCGAGTTCGGGATCGGGTTTAGGTTTTAGTTTTCAAGTTTAGGTTTAGGTTTAGGTTAGGGAGTTGAGATTAGGATTAGGCGTAGGTTTAGGTTTAGGTTTAGGGATTTGAGAATACATTTAGGTTTTAGGTTTATATTTAGGTTATAGGTTACAGGTTTAGGTTAAGGCTATAGGTTATAGGTTTAGGTTAAGGTTTAGGTTAAGGTTTAGATTTAGGTTTAAGGATTTGAGAATATATTTAGGTTTTGGGTTTAGGTTTAGGTTATAGGTTACGGGTTTAGGTTTAGGTTTAGGTTTATGCTATAGGTTATAGGTTTAGGTTAAGGTTTAGGTTTAGGTTTAGGTTTAGGTTTAAGTTTAGGTTATAAGCTATAGGTTTAGGGAATTGAGAATAGGTTAAGGTTTAGGTTTAGGAAATCGGGTTCGGGTTCGGGATCGGGTTTAGGTTTAAGTTTTCAAGTTTAGGTTTAGGTTTAGGTTAGGGAGTTGAGATTAGGATTAGGTGTAGGTTTAGGTTTAGGGATTTGAGAATACATTTAGGTTTTAGGTTTATGTTTAGGTTATAGGTTATAGGTTTAGGTTAAGGCTATAGGCTATAGGTTTAGGTTAAGGTATAGGTTTAAGTTTAGATTTAGGTTTAAGGATTTGAGAATACATTTAGGTTTTAGGTTTAGGTCTAGGTTATAGGTTACAAGTTTAGGTTTAGGTTTAGGTTTATGCTATAGGTTATAGGTTTAGGTTAAGGTTTAGGTTTAGGTTTAGGTTTAAGTTTAGGTTATAAGCTATAGGTTTAGGGAATTGAGAATAGGTTAAGGTTTAGGTTTTGGTTTTCAAGTTTAGGTTTAGGTTTAGGTGAAGGAGTTGAGATTAGGATTAGGTGTAGGTTTAGGTTTAGGGATTTGAGAATATATTTAGGTTTTAGGTTTAGGTTTAGGTTATAGGCGACATGTTTAGGTTAAGGGTATAGGTTATAGGTTTAGGTTAAGGTTATAGGTTTGGGTTTTCAAGTTTAGGTTTAGGTTAAGGTTTAGGGAAAGGTAATAGGTTTTGATTTAGGTTATAGGTTATAGGTTTAGGTTTTAGGTTTAGGTTTAGGTTTTGATTTATGTTATAGGTTATAGGTTTAGGTTAAGGTTTATGTTTAGGTTATAGGTTTTGGGATTTGAGAATGGGTTCGGATTTAGGTTATAGGTTTTGCGATTTGAGAATGGGTTCGGGTTTAGGTTATAAGTTTTGGTTTTGGTTTAGGTTTAGGTTATAGGTTTTTGGATTTGAAAATGGGTTATGGTTTAGGTTTAGGAAATCGGGTTCAGGTTCGGGATTGGGTTTAAGTTTGAGTTTTCAACTTTATGTTTAGGTTTAGGTTAGGGAGTTGAGATTAGGATTATGTGTAGGTTTAGCTTTAGGGAATTGAGTTTAGCTTATAGGTTTAGGGAAAGCTTAGGTTTAGGTTATAGGTGTTGGGATTTGGGAATAGTTTTAGGTTATAAATATAGGTTTAGGTTAGGTTATAGGTTAAGGTTTATGGATATGAGTTTAGGCTATAGGTATAGGTTTAGGTTTAGGTTTAGGTTTAGGGAATTGAGTTTAGGTTATAGGTTTAGGGAAAGCTTAGGTTTAGGTTATAGGTGTTGGGATTTGGGAATAGTTTTAGGTTATAAGTATAGGTTTAGGTTAGGTTATAGGTTAAGGTTTAGGGATATGAGTTTAGGCTATAGGTATAGGTATAGGTCTAGGTCTAGGTTTAGGGAATTGAGTTTAGGTTATAGGTTTAGGAAAAGGTTAGGTTTAGGTTATAGGTTTTGGGATTTGAGAATAGTTTTAGGTTATAAGTATAGGTTTAGGTTAGGTTATAAGTTAAGGTTTAGGGATTTGAGTTTAGGTTATAGGATTAGGTATAGGTTTAGGTTTAGGGATTTGAGTTTAGGTTATAGGTTTAGGTTTAGGTTTTAGGTTTAGGTTTAGGTTTGAGTTTGGGTTTTGGGATTTGGTTTTAATTATATGTTTTGATTTAGGTTATAGATTATAGGTTTAGGTTTTAGGTTTAGGTTTTGGTTTTAGGTTTAGGTTTGGTTTGGTTTAGGTTATAGCTTTTGATTTAGGTTATAAGTTAACGGTTTAGGTTATAGGTTTTTGGATTTGAGAATGGGTTCAGGTTTAGGCTATAGGTTTTGGCTTTGGTTTAGGTTATAGGTTTTGGTTTAGGTTATAGGTTATAGGTTTATGTTTAGGTTTAGGGTTAGATTATGGGTCATAGGATTTGAGAATGCGTTCGGGTTTAGGATATAGGTTTTGGTTTTAGTTATATGTTTTGATTTAGGTTTAGGTTATAGGTTTAGGTTTTAGGTTAAGGTTAAGGTTTAGGTTTAGGTTAAGGTTATAGGTATAGGTTAAGGTTTAGGTTTAGGTTATAAGATATAGGTTTAGGGAATTGAGAATAGGTTAAGGTTAAGGTTTAGGTTCGGGTTCGGGATTGGGTTTATGTTTGGGTTTTCAAATTTAGGTATAGGTTTAGGTTAGGGAATTAAGATTATGATTAAGTGTAGGTTTAGGTTTAGGGATTTGAGAATACATTTAGGTTTTAGGTTTAGGTTTAGGTTAAGGTTGAGGTTTAGGTTATTGGTTAAGGTTTTAGGTCATAGGTTTTGGTTTAGGTTAAGGGTATGGTCCCTGCAAATACAGATATAAACACGGCCATCCGGGCCCTTCCAATGCTGTCCATAAAAAATGGACAGCTTCATCATGGTCATAATAGCGGTTCCCTCTTTCCAGGGAACCCCGCTCTTCCGAATAGCTCCGACGCACATCCGGGTCTGCTCCATTAATTTTGAGCAAATACATAAACATGGCCTGTCCAAATGGCCAGGCCCCTCCAATGCTGTCCATAGGAAATGGACAGCTTCATCATGGTCATAACAGCAGTTCCCACCTTCTAGGGACCCCCGCTCATCCGGATAGCTCCGACGCACATCCGGGAATGCTCCATTAATTTCGAGCAAATACATAAGACATTCTCAAGATTCTCATATATTACCTTAATCAAGATTCTGTGCTGTATCATTGCTGCAGTTCTACTGAGCCTACCAACACAAAAAGCCACCATGCTTCTAGGCAATCTATTGGCATTCCCTCCCTTACCTAACATTATACAACATGAACAAAACTTAATATTAGAAAATAATATGAAATACTAGGGAAAACATATAAGTGTGGATGAACCAACAAGAAGACTTAACTCGCTTATGACAATTTGAAGCGAATAATAGCCAAAATGAGAAAAAAAAAATGGAAATATATGAAAGATTTGAAGTGAAATCAACTCATTCATTACTGGAAACCAAACAGACCCTGACTTTTTTAAACTCATCTATATCATGGCATTTAATTAAAAATACTAATATTAACTGAATCATGTGTTATCTCATCCTCAGTCACACCACTAAATCATACATAGCCCTATAAAATATCATGAATTCCCAACTACACCCCTATCCAGACACCTTGAAGCATGTGCAATTCCCATCCCTATTACTTCAATTGCAAGAATGTTGATTAATTTCTAAAATACATACCATATAAAGTACTTGTTAACAACTTTGAGGGCAATTGATTAATTTCTCATCCATATTGCCTCATCGTCATAACTAGCTCAGAAATTTTGTTAAGAAAGAGTCTACACTAACAGATACAATTGATAAATATTATAATAATGTGTCTGTCATGTACAACTGAATATATGACACACTCCATGACATTGTAGTTGACTCAAAAGGGTTGATTTAAAATTTTAAAATAAATAAAATCAGGTTGTGTTTTTTGTTTATTGTGTTATCTATTAAAAAAAAGATGATGTACTTCAGTTTTTAGCAATTTAGAAAAAAAGGAAGCATTTCAATTCTGATGCTCTGCTTTTAGTCTTTCTGCAATGATAAGATACCGGTACCCTCGTTCTTAATTAACCAGGTAATAGAGATTTGAAATAATTTAGATATTGCATTAAATAGGTCTGTTCGAGGTTTGGGTTGAGTACGGGTGTAACTCACCTGTTTAAAAGCTTCGAAAAACAAATTGATTGATTACTAGAGAAGTTCAGCACGTTTTCCCATATCCAATCAAGTTTTCACTTGCCTGGGTTTGAGCAACTTCCTTTGAAACTTGAGCAGAACCTAAAATCCAATTTTTGGGCTTGTCGGTGTTTTTATCTTTCCAAAGCATTGAAGGTTCAACTAAAATTCAAGTCTAACCCCACTCCAGACCCATTGTTTTCTCCATATCTCCTAGATCCAAAGATTTTATTCATTAGTGACTTAACCAATAACACATGTGACCAACCCAAACTTGGATATTCCACTTCAGTTGACCATCCACCCAACAAACTAGTGTAGAAACATATCGGAGACCAAAAAAAAAGAGTAAGCTTCTTCAAAACAAAACATGAAGAAGAAAAAAAATTGCATCAACAATGTATCGGCACTGCTACTTCAGATAATCTGCTAAATTCATTGAAGCCCTATAATATGCTAAGAGGAATGCTACGGCAATGCACACAAGGCAAGACCGTCGAAACAATTTGCAGTCCACGTGTCTACTGGCAAATACGTGAACATTCCCTGATCTTTTACCAGGTGGGTCCCACTGTGAACATGCCCTAGCATAAAAATCAGGTTGATCCACTAATCAGGAAGGCAACACATGCACATATTACATTAAATGTCGATCTTTTTTTTCTAAGCACCCTTTTTAGTCAACCATATGTGGACAGGTAGGTGGGCAATACTGGCCTGATTTTCAGGCCAGAACATTACAATGCTAGGCCCCATCTGGTGAATGGCAGTGATCTCCAATAGTGCCAGGTTGGCATGTGCCAGGAATTGCTTGCTTCTTCAATTTGCCCATGCGGAAATTGCATTAGCGCCTCTTACTTGCTCAGTTACACGCGCGCACACACACACAAAAAAGAAAAAAAACAGAGACAGATAGACAAGAAGACATGGGAAAAAAAAAACAGGAAAAACAAATTCCAAATCTTTCTATTTGATCAGTGACAACCAAAAAAAAAAAAGGAAGAGGAATTTGTTGTAAATTAAACATCCCAAAAATTACAATTCACTTAATTCCTCTAATTTGAAATAAATATGTGTGTGTGATAAAATGCCAGTAAAATTTTTTTTAAAAATAATAATAATAATAATAATCTTCCAACGTCCTCTTTCACCATCCACTTTAAAAAAGGGTTACAGTTTCAAGCATCAAAATCCACTGGAATCCCATAGATTTACAGTTCCAAACATAAAAACCCACTGAAATTCACTAATATCCTCTAGTTTTTTAAAATTACCTTCACAAAGCATCTTTTTCAAAAAAAAAAAAAAAAAAAAAGAGAAAGAAAGATGGATTATTCAAGGATCTACAGTTTCGAACGTCGAAAATTTCACTAATATGCCAAAAAATATCCTCAATTTCTTTAAAATTAAAAAATAAAAAACAAAAACAAAAACATTTTCGTTTTCTCTTAATAAAACCAAAACGCAAGAGATTAAATCAAAGATTTACAGTCTCCAATACAAACAAGCAATCAATTTCACTACAAAACAAAACCCTAACATCAACCTCTCAATCTGAAATCAACTCAGTCAAAGAAAGAACATGGATTAACGTGATTTTCAACGGATTTGTGTGAAAATACCACAAAATGATTCGATCTCGAAGCTCTTTTGCGTCGAGAAATTGAAAGGAGGAAGAATTTCTTACGGTTTTTCGGATCTGAGCTTCTCTCTTGAAAGCCCCGCGAGACAGAGAATGAGTGCCTTCATCGTTGCAGGAAGACCCAACTACTGAAGCTGCCATGGATTCTAACAGCTGCTGAGAGGAGGAGAAGACGGACCATCTGGGTTAGGGAAACGGAGGGAGAGAACGGAGGGAGAGAGCGAGAGCGAGAGATTAGGGAAAGATTTGGGAATTGGGGATTTTTGGGCGCGGCTCCGTTTTTGAGCGCGCGCCCAAATTTAGGCAGGGTCTGGTACGGCTCTGTGGGCCCCACCATGATGCGTGTCAAACATCTAACCCATCAGTCAGATGCACCATCCCATAATGGGCCCAGGGATTAAAAATAAAATCAATTTATGACTTTTGTGAGCCACACCACATACAAATGTTGAGAGGGGTTACCCTCCATTAAAACATTCATAATTATTTTTTGGGCCCACCGAGATGTGGTCCACAAATCCAGCCCATCCATTATGTGTGCGCCACTTGGATGAGGGGTCATACCAAGTTTCAGATGCATCCAAATTTCATGTGGGGCCTACCAAGTGCTTTTATATGTTTTAGGCATGTCTTCACATGATTTTAGATGGTATGGCCCATTGGAGTTCAGTATATAGCTGATTTTTAGGATATCTCATAATTTAAAGGGGACCCATCAAGTGCACGGTTTTGATGTTTGACACATATCATGGTGGGGCCCACACAGATTGACCTCATGGGGACGACATGGATTAAACACAAAGGTCAAGCTGTGTGGGCCCCACCATGACATGTGTCAAACATCAATACTGTGCATTTGATAGGTCCCCTTTAAATTATGGGATATCCCAAAAATCAGCCTTATAAAGAAATTAGGTGGGCCATACCATCTAAAATCATGTGAAGAAATGCCTAAAACATATAAAAGCACTTGGTGGGCCCCACCTGAAATTTTTATGCATTTGAAACTTGGTCTGACTCCTCATCCAAGTGGGACACACATAATGGATAGGCTAGATTTGTGAACCACATCTCGGTGGGCCTAACAAATGATTATGAATATTTTAATGGAGGGTAACCCCTCTCAACTTTTGTATGTGGTGTGGCCCAAAAAACTCACGTATTGACTTGATTTTTAAACCCTAGGCCCACCATGGAATGGTGCATCTGACTGATGGCGTAGATGTGGGCCCACTTTGATATATATATTATATATCCATATGATCCATTTGTTTTGCCAACTCATTATAGGATATGAGCTCAAAAATGAATCATATTCAAATATTAGGTGGACCACACCACATGGAAACAATAGTGATTGGTTATCCATCATTAAAATCATCGTAAGGCCAACTGTACTTCTTTTTTTTTTTTTTTACATTGAGACTATAATTCTTCTTCAAAAGACAATGTTTAACAAGTTCAACTACTGCTATAATAAGGACAAATACTTCATAATCATGAAGAATGAGTAAATATTTCTATTTTTATTTATTTATTTATTTTTTATAGGAATAGGATTCCTTAAAATTTCACAAACAAATGGAGAAATTCGAATTATAAAAGAGATTTTAACATCAAAGCTGGGAAAAAAAAAAGGAATGTGATACTGAAACGCCCAAATCCAGATGGACAAAAAACCATCAAATCCCAAAACAAAAGGACATAAATGAAGAGATAACATAAACATCAACTTGATCCAAAATTTCTATGAATGTTATTTTTAATGGTGGACGTTTAGTCCCTACTTTGTAGTCTACTTAAGCTTTGGACCTGCCCTATTTTTTGGTTAATATCTTAAAATGATCCGAGAAAAGCGTTGAACAGTACGGAGAAAGTCAATCCATGACTTAGGTGGGCCAAGAGCTTAAAAATAAAGTCAATCCGTGACTTGGGTGGGCCACACCACATAATATAATGGAGAGGGGTTTCCTTAAAACATTCATAATCATATATTGGGTCTGCCTAAATGTGATTCACATATCCAACCCACTCATTATGTGTCCCACTTGGATGAGGGGTCAGACCAATTTTCAACTGCATCCATGTCTGTATTAACTTATAAACAGGTTGGATCTTAAATAAACATTAAATGGTATGGCCCACTTAAGTTTCGTATATAGATGATTTTTGAGATATATCTCATAACCTAAAGGGGACACATCAAATCCACGGTGTTGATGTTCGACACACATCATGATGGGGCCCACAAAACTCACTAACATCAATTCTTAGGTTCTTACAAGGTCAGTAAGTTGGGTCACAATTTTGACCAGAATATTTGGCCCATTTTACATGTCTGGTTCATTTATTCGATTTTACTGATCAATATCCCGAATTTGACTAGTTACTCGCCTCAATCAGACTACATATGAGAAAAGATTTTGGGTATACCAAGATTGATCAACAATTTCAGTGAAATTTGATTTAAACATCTGAAGTTATTTACTCTTCAATTTGAACTGATTAGATTGTCCAAAAACAGTTAAATGTTGTTCATAATATCAAAAATATATGAATGAATAGAAAACACAAACATCAGCTTAATCCAAAACTTCTATGGTCTCCAAGAAATTTTAAATGGTAGAGGTTCAATCACACTATTTCTTGTGGTGTGGTCCACTTGAGCTTTGGATATATATATGCTTCCTTTTTGTTCTTTAGACCTCAAATTATCTGTTAACATAGATGAATGGAGTGGATAAAATAAATAAATAACAGTGGACCCCACAGAGTTTACTCTGGTAAGGGTAACAAGTAACTCACCTAAATGTAGTAGGCAAGGGTTTCCTTAAAACATTCATAATCATATATTGGGCCTACCTAAATGTGATTCACATATCCAACCCACTCATTATGTGTGTCCCACTTGGATGAGGGGTCAGACCAAGTTTCAACCGCATCCAGAACTCATGTGGGCCCCACCAAGTGCTTTTATATTTTTAGGATGTCTTCACATAGTTTTAGATGGTTGGCCCACTTGAGTTTCGCATACAGATGATTTTTGAGATATTTCATAACCTAAAGGGGACACATCAAATCCACAGTGTTGATGTTCGACACACATCATGATGGGGCCCACAAAACTTACTAACATCAATTCTTAGGTTCTCACGAGGTCAGTAAGTTGGATCACAATTTTGACCAGAATATTTGACCCATTTTACATGTCTGGTCCATTCACTCTATTTTACTGATCAATACTCTCATTTTGACCAGTTACTCGCCTCAATTAGGCTACATATGAGAAAGATATTGAGCATACAAGATTGATAAACAATTTCAGTGAAATTTGATTTAAACATCTGAAGTTATTTACTCTTCAATCTGAACTGATTAAATTGTCCAAAAACAATTAAATGTTCAATTAGTGGATGTGCCTAATAATTTAGTAATTTTATTTTTCACAAATAAATTTAACATTTTTTTTTTCAAAATGTATACTTTTTTTACTCTTTTAACTAAATATCATTTTTATTATAAATAAATTTAACATTTTTTTTTACAAAATTTAGTTCTCTTTTTAAAAAAATATATATTTTTTACAATTTGTCAATTTTTTCACAATTTTGTTTAAATTTTAAATTTTTTTTTCAAAATATCATTTTTTAATCTCACTTTCGTTATATAACTTTTTAAATTTTCTTGTCAAAATACAAAATCTAGTTTTCTTTTTTAAAAAATATATTTTTTTACAATTTGTCAATTTTTTTCACAATTTTGTTTAATTTTTTAAATTTTCTTTTTCAAAATATCATTTTTTAAATCTCACTTTTGTTATAGAACTTTTTAATTTTTCTTGTCAAAAAACAAAATCTAGTTTTCTTTTTTTAAAAATATATTTTTTAACAATTTGTCAATTTTTTCACAATTTTGTTTAATTTTTAAAATTTTCTTTTTCAAAATATCATTTTTTTATCAAATTTTTTTTTTCAAAATTATCAACATTATTCAAAGTTCTATTTTTTTATTTTTTTTTTCAAAATCTAGATTTTTATAAAGTTACAGTTTTTTTTTCCAAATTTAAATTTTTCATAAACATTGTTAATTATTTTTTTAAGCTTCTCAACTATTTTTTTTCGTAATTCTTAAATTTTTAGAGTTTCTTAATTTTTGACATTAGCATTGTCTTTGGCAGGGATATAAGACGGTTTAGGGCCGTCTCTAATAGAGACGGTCTTCGACAGTCTCCAATAGAGACGGTCATTGACGGTCTGTGATAGAGACGGTCGTAAACCGTCTCTAATAAAGACAGTCATTGACAGTCTCTAATAAAGACGGTCTTTGGCAGGGCTATGAGACGGCTAAGGACCGTCTCTAATAGAGACGGCCTTTGACAGTCTCAGATTACAAGTACAGGACGGCCAATGACCGTCTCTAATTCAGACGGCCAATGACCGTCTCAAATGATTGCATATAAGACGGTCAAAGACCGTCTCTAATACGGACGGCCAATGACCGTCTCAAATGACCGTATATAAGACGGTCAACGACCGTCCTTAACGATTTGTGGACGTTCAAATTTTTAAGACAATATTAAGGACGGTTAGGAGCCGTCTAAAATTTTAGAGACGGTTTGTGGCCGTCTCTAAAGCGTCTTAAAACCAAGAAATTTTAGAGACGGTCCAGAACCGTCTCGAAATCCGTCTTTTGCGCCAGATCTCCACTATGAAAGCATCAATTACAAAGAGAGAAGACTTATCCGATTTGAACAACCTCGAATCTCACCCTTGCTACACCCTTTGATTAACCTTAGAACCCTTTAAAATACCTTTAGGAAGCCTTAGAATCACGTAGAATAGCCCTAGAGACCCCTATTTATAGTATAGGAAACTTTCCTTTCGCACCCTTTCGAAACTGCTTCAGATTTCCACAATCCGCATAATATCTGGACTCAAATCTGCAGAACCTCGATGGTCGAGCTAAGTCCTCGACTGGTCGAGGGACCCCCTCGACCGGTCGAGTCATCCCCTTGACTGATCGAGTGCCCCGGACACCCAAATAAGGAGCTCGCTGGACTTTGAATCGAGCAGGCCTCAACCGGTCGAGCCATGCTCTCGACTAGTCGAGCGACACAAGCATTGAAGACTTAAAAAAAAGTTTGACAACAGACGGCATAGTGTTGATTGAACTCTTGCTATTAAAATTTTCTTGGGGGCACAAAAGTTTTGGATAAGTTGATATATATGATTTCCCTTTATCAAGTATGTATGACATAATCAACATGTTAGATGTCAAATAACCATTATATTGGGCCTTAGGAGGTTTCTAGCGGTGGACATTCAATCACAACTGTTTTCCAATGGTGTGGTGAACTGAGATTTATATCTACCTAATTTTGGGGATCAAGCCCTGAGAAATAGACATATAGTAAATATGCATGAAGTGACGTGGAAGACTTTCTGTCCACGGGCCAAGGGATTCCGTATGAAATATGCCGGAAGCGGATTGCGTACTGAGTATGTGGGGTTTACCATGATCTATGTATTTTATCCACTCCGTCAATCAATTTTATTAGATAATTTTATGACATGGATCCAAAAATGAAGGATAGCCAAAACTCAAATGCACCACACCTCATGAAAAAGTGTGAATTGGACTTACACCATTGCAAAATTCTTGATGTCACAGAATTTTTGTATTAAGCTTATATTTGTTTTTTTCCCTTCATCCATGTCTTTGTGATATTATTAACAGCTTGGATGACAAATGGACATTACTGCATTACTGTAGGGCCTAGGAAGGTTTCAACAGTGGAACTCATTATTCCCACTGTTTCCTGTGGTATGATCCACTTGAGAGTTGGATATGCTTCAAGTTTGGGCTCAACCCCTTAAATGAGCCGAAAAAACATATGTACGGTGGGGATAAACCACTTATTTTCACGGTGGGCCCAACTGAGTTTACTCAGTACGATAAGAGCGCACTGAGTAACTCGGTACGCAATCCAATTCCAAATATGCCATGATGACGCGGACCGGTCCTAATGAGCTTCCTAGATCGTTCAAGGCAGAATCAGCCGTTTGGATTGCCTTAGAGCTGCTAGCCCGCTGAACACTACCAAATTGGATAAGAGATTACCAGAAGGTGTCCTGCTTCCCATTCAGTTACAGATGGCGTCCCAACTTTTAGTCCAGGACAAAGAATAGGAGCCATTCTAGAGGATGCTGTTTGGTGAACGCGGATTTCTTGCCACCCTAAGTTCATGCGGTCCAGAGCTAAGGTTTTTTCTTTTCCCAAGATTTATAGGAAAAGGTACTATATGCTCGACTGTATTATACCTTCCATAAGGTTGAGTGCTGGCAACACGTTATTCATCGGATGGGAGATTGTATAGGAAAATTGAAGAAGCAACCACTTATTAAAATACCCCTCCACCGATATCTCTCTCATGAGTATTTTCTACAAAAAGCCTTGTGCTAGAAACTTAAGTAGGGCCTACCATGATTTATTTTATTTTTTTGAGAAATTCACCCTGTCCATCCATTTTTCCATATCATTTTAGGACAAGAGGCCAAAAATGAGCTGGATCCAACACTCAAATGTGCCGAAAATTTGAGGATTGAACATCCACAGTTAAAATATTCATGGGGCAATAGAAGTTTTAAATTAGGATAATATTTGTGTTTTAAGTTCATCTCAATAGGAATATTACTATGAACAGTATAAATGCAATTGAAACATCACTTTCAACCCAGAGAGGTTTCAATGGTAGGAGTTTCTCTACCCACTTTTTCCTTTAGTGTGGCCCACTTGAGTCTTCGATCCAGCTCATTTTTGGGCCCTATGTCCTAAAATGATCTCTAAAAACTAATGGACAGTGTAGATTTCTTACAAACACTAAGGTTAGCCCTTACCAAACATTATGCAACCCTGACCACGCCTAGAATTTCTCAGGGGATAGAAGTTCAATTCATGTTGTTTCCATCCACTTCGTGAGCAGATTAGATACTGACAGGTTGAGTTGCTAGACTGGCTACTGAAGTTACATCACCAAGTGGGCCCTACCATGATTTATGTTTTATATCCACACCTTCCATGCATTTAGAGATATCGTTTTAGGGTAATATGCAAAGAATGAGTTAAATCCAAAGATCCAGTGGGCCTAACACAAAAAACAGTGAGGACAGTGACGCATAGTGACGCCCACCATTAAAAACTTCTAAAGGCTACAAAAGTTTTAGATTAAGCTGATATTTGTATTTTCTGTTATTTCATGTCTTTTTTAACTTTTGAATAGGTTGGATTTCAAATAAACATTATGGTGGGCGTCAGGATAGTTTCAACGGTAGGAATCACTCTCCCCACTGTTTTCTATAGTGGGGTCCACTACAAATTTTTATCCAACTCATTCTTTGAATCATGCCCTAAAATAATATCTTAAAATGGATGGATGGTGTGGATACAACACATACACCAAAGTGGGGCTCACAGAACTAGGTGACGTAACCTTACTCAACCTGTCAGTATCTAATCTATGTACATCCCTTCAGTATTTAAAGGAACGCGGATTGTGTCCGGGTGGGCAGGGCTTTGTGGGGCCCAACGTGATGTAAGTTTTTTGTCCACACCGTTCAACCATTTTCTTATATCATTTTAATATATGAACCAAAAAATGAAGCAGGTCCAAGGCTTAAGTGGACGGATTGAACGTCTACCATTAAAAACTTCTTGCGAGCTGGAGAAGTTACGAATCAAGTTGATATTTGTGTTTTCACTTCACCCATGTCTACATGACCTTATGAATACATTGGTTGGTAAAAAAAACATAATGCTGGCACTTAAAAGGTTTCAATGGTGAGTGTCATTATTAGTGCAGCCTCCTTTGTCGTGGTCCACTGGAGCTGTGGACTTGCCTCATTTTTTAGATAATAACTTAAAATGATCTAGAAAATCTTTAACAGCGTGGATAAAACACTTACATCACGTGGGTCCCACAAAACCCTGCCCGGATGGATTACTGTCCGGGCGGGGGTAGGACGCAATATGCGTCATCCTATTAAAAGTCGTAATGGAGTACTCAAACGCTAGCTAGACGCAGATTCTACGAACAGGTTACGTCACCAAGTTATCTAGGACCGACCATAAATGTATGTGTTATATCCCTACTATTCATTTAGTTGGAGATATCAATTTAAGGCATGAGACAAAGAATGAGCCAAATCCAAAGCTGGAATGTACTACTACAGAAAATAGTGGATAGTGTGACGCCCACCATTAAAAATTTCTAAGGCCTACAAAAGTTTTCGATCAAGCTGAAATTTGTGTTTTCCCTTCTTTCATGCATGTCTTAACTTATGAATAGGTTAGATCTTAGATAAACATCATAGTGGGCCTTAGTAAGGTTTCAACGGTGGGCACAAGGCTTTGATAGAAAATACGAGAGATAAATTTTTCACCATCCGACGAATAACGTGCTGCCAACACTCGACCTTATGGTAGGTATAATACGGTCGAGCGTATAGTACCTTTTCCATATATATATATATATATATCATCTCAAAATGTTGTACAGCTTGATTTGGGAGGGACCCTCGAAAAGCCCCTCCTATCGTAAAAGGAAACACAATAAAAAGGACGAGAAGACTGAGGCGGGTTAGGCTGGTCGAATGTTACCTAGCCCGATTTTATCTGGGAAGATAAGACCACGAATTTTTGCTTAGAGCGGCCATAACCTCATGGAAGAGGAGGTTTTCCCTGCTCGCACTCCCCATACGAGCCAGCTCATCTGTAGGGGAATTGGATTCTCTTAGGCAGTGGGAGAAGCGGACTAAGAAGGAACAGGAGAGGGCCTCTATCCTCTTACGCCAGTACCACATAGACAATGAAAGGGAGGCGTTGGAGCTGAGGGCAGAGACCATGGATAGGGAATCTCTAGCAACCTATGTGAAACCTTGGTATGTGCAGAGGTTTAGACCATCTAGAATTGGTCAGATTTCAGGGCAAGTATTGGAACCAAAGCCGTATGAATGGGAGAATGCGAAGAGCACATTACTAGTAGCATCTCTAGTGAGCCCCCCCTCCCCTCGGAGCCCAAGTTGCCTTGCGCTAAACCGTTCACGTTTAATTTAATCCAGCCCGATTGCGGCCTAGCCCATTCGAGGACTATTGGGCTGACAGGGGGGAAAGGGCCTGCCCCAAACAGGTAAGGCCAGAGGTGGGCAATGACTAGTGGAGAGATGGGCAAGGAGTAGCGGGTTCAACGGTTTATCCATCGGTGGATATTAGCCAGCATGATGGAGATATGAGAGTCGAGACCGTCGAAATGAGCCTCGTTCCTAGCCCTCCGGAGCTCCCAGAAGATAATGGCTAGGATAAGGCCCATAATGGGCCTAATTTTAGTGGAAGAGGAGGCCGCAGACCACCAGAGAGACGCCATACCAACTGCCGATGTCAGGAAAGGCCTGCCCATGCCCACGGCCCTGCTGAAATGCGTCCACACTACCTTGGCTTTGGTCCCCAGCAGAAATAAGTGGTTGATTGTTTCCATTTGAGGCGACGACAGAGCGAGGCAACAGTTGCATCTTGATGCAATAGAGATACCCTTTCTCTGGACTCTATCATCGACTGGGATGGCTTGATAGATGATTTTTCAGGCCAGCAAGGAGAGCTTGGGAGGTAAGTGTTGTGTCAAGCCCATCTAGACCAGGCCTTCTTCTCAGCCTGCAGATGGAGGATCTTGGACGCTAGGCTAACAGAAAATTCCCCAGAAGGGGAAGGCATCTAGATGCATCTATCGACTATAGGGGAGGTGTAAATCCCTTCGTTACAGATGTGGTCGAAGATGAACTGGGGTAGAAAATTGTGCAGGGCGTGTTATTTTCCCAACCAGCAGGACCGATCAGCTGGGTAACTGAGGCCTACGGTAGGGGCGTTAGGATCGGACTAGTCGCCCAATTAAGGAGTGGGACCAATCCAGACCAGTTTGTCTTCCAGAAATTGCAGGTACCCCTGCCCACCAGCCATCTGGAGTGAGGAGATAGCAACGGGGTCAGCCTGCGAATGCGCTTCCAGAGGGGAGAGGCAAAAGAACATGTAGGGCCCGAGCCTTATCTATCTATATCTGATGCATACTTAGCTCTAATAAACTTGGCCCAGCAGCCGGCTTCTCCATTGTGTTGGATTGTCCAAGACATCTTTAGATGGAATGCACTCAAAACAGCAGAGAGGCTTTTGATCCCCAGAACTCCCTCCGCTTTTGGGAGCGCAATCGCTTTCCAACTATGCTAGTGGCAACTTTTTTTAGACCCCTCCCAGCCCCACTGGAAGTTTGCAAAGGATCTTTACAGGTCCTTCAAGATATTAGCTGGGACATCAGTAGAAGAAAGCATGTGGATGGGCATCCCTGCTAGAATGTGGTTTAGTAGCATTAGCCTCCCAACCTACGAAAAGATTTTGGCTTTCCAACTGGCTATCTTGTTGATAGTTTTGTCTAGGAGTGGTAGAAAGTAGGCTCGCCGAGGCCTTCCGTTGAAGATGGGGAGGCCCAGGTAGGTGAAGGGAGAGGAACCTCTGCTGAATCCTAAAATAACTGCAGCTGATCCCTGTCGCACATCTGATTGGCTAGATGCCATCATGAAGAAGCTTTTTAGCACATTAACTCACTGACCCGACGCCTTTTCATAGGCCTTGATGAAGGTGGCAATACTTCTGAGGGAGGAGGTGCTACCATTAGCGAATAAGATTGTTATGTCAGCGAACAGGAGGTGCAAGACGATGGAGAAGTTCTTGCGCGTTTTATAGGGCTGGCACTGGCCACTGGAAATCAAGTGTGCAAAACCCCTACTAAGGACTTCTGCCGCTAAGATAAATAGCCTTGGCAAGATAGGGTCTCCCTGGCGGAGACCTTTAGAGGATTTGAAAAACCAGTAGCCTTGTTGTTGATTAGGACAGAAAACCAGCATTTAGACCAGTAGTTCTGCAACAACTTGATCCAATTTTTATCAAAACCAAACTTCATGAGGACTTTAGACAGAAAATCTCAGCTAAGCCTATCGTAAGCCTTCCCATATCCAACTTAAGCATGATATTACCACCCCTAGCTTTTCTGTTGATGTCCCTGAATATCTCTTGGGCTAGCGTACAATTTTCAGCAATGGATCTACCTTTGACAAACACTCCTTGCTCCGTTGAGATGATTTTAGGAAGAATGCTGCCTAACATGTCAGCAATGATTTTGGAGAAGACCTTATAGATGCAATTACAAAGGCTGGTAGGCCTAAAATTAGAGAATTTAGTAGGGGAGGCAGATTTAGGAATGAGGCAGAGGAGAGTGGCTGAGAATGCTCTGCGAAGAGTCCCCCCTTTAAAAAAGGAAGAGACGGCCCGTAGAATATCTTGGCCCACAATCTCCCAACACGATTGTAAGAAAGCCCCTGTGAAACCATCAGGACCAAGGGCCCCATCCGCTAGGAGGGCCATGACAACTTCATGGACCTCATCTAAGGAAGGCGCAGATAGGAGAGCATGATTTTCCTGTGGGGATACAGTGAGGCTAATGCGGTTTAGAAAAGTGTTTGCAATGACAATGGGTTTAGCCTGCAGCAGGTCCTTAAAGAATACAATTGCCTCACACTTGATAACATTTCCATCCTCTATACGCAACCCATCCTGCAGCCTTAATTCCAGAATTTTGGCTTTCCGCACTCTCCCTGCTACCGTGGCATGGAAAATTTTGGTATTTCTATCTCCTGCTGTTAACCATTGGATCCTGGATTTCTGTCTCCAGAAGATCTCCTCAAAAAGCTCCAATTCAGAAACTTTGGCCTTGGTTGAATGGAGGGGCCTGCTGCAAACTTGGGTCTACGGAATCTTGGCATGCTAGTTCTGTCGATGCTAGGTCATCCATAGCCTATTTCATTTTGAGGAAAATATTCCTGAATATTTCCCAGTTCCAGCTTTTCAGGGCTATTTTAACTCTTCTCATCTTGTTAAGGAGTGTGTACGGTTAGAAGCTAGGTGGGTGCCATTCTGATGTTTGTGAGAAACTCACTCCATGTGTCCTCTTTGGTAGCTTTTGTTAGGGACATGAGTTTATAAATGAGGTAGATCCAAAACACAAGCAGGCCACATGATAAAAACAGTGGAGATTGAATGCCAAGTTGAAATATTCATGTGGCCATAGAAGATTTGACATAATATTTTACTGTTGTGGATTCATCCTAATGGGAATGTGTGAGCGTGCGGAACCGAGTACATGAATACCCAGCTGTGGAATGATGCCTACATTTTCTTAGCTTTGACCATGCAGTTTTAATTTTAATTTGATTGAACGTGGAGTTGACTCGGAAGTAAAAAATATGATTAACTTAGAGTCGCAACTAGCCAAATAAAACTCGAAATGTATGGCCAGCTAGAAATCGTATAATCACTTAATAGTTGAGGAATCGTAAGATTCTCCAATTCAAAGTACTCCTGTGGTTGGTTTACAGTTGTAGATTCTGAGTAAGGGCCTTGGTTACGAAAAAGGAATGAGTTAGGCATCCTTTTCTACCCGTGCAATGCACGGTCTCTACTTTAAGGGGCTATATGGTTTTTAAGGGGATTCGGGCGGTCTTCCAATGCTGTGTAAATCAAGTTATACTTCACAGGCATTTTAGGGCCTGGGTAAGAAAAATAGAAAAGAAATGAAAGCAGAATAAAAGCATGAGTGGGTGTAGAAGTGGTAAGTATGTAGAGAATTTGCAAAATGGAATACAGTTTAATTCGAGATGTGAGAGGGAAAAGGAAAAATTAGACACCATTTTTTTTAATGAAAGCAATGGCTTAATCTCCCAGATTCCAACCCTACTCATTGACATTAGTGGTTACTTCGGCTTTGACTTTGGCTAACATGATGGCCTGAGAAAGAGGAACTTCCAGAGGTGGTGGGGGTTACGTGGGCATCGAGTATATGCAGAATAAAGAAAGGAGAGAGCACATGTTACAGCCGAGACTGGCTCTAAAGAATCAACCGACATTCTGCGCCGCATCACTCTTCCAATGCCTTGCCCTCTTTAGACTTCCCTATGCTTCTCCACTCTTTTTTTTAACATTTTCCTCTCTTTGTATCGTCTCGTCGACACTCGTTCATTAGCAGAAAGCTACTTTTAAATAAGCAAGCGAAGGGCACATGTACCCTTAACAATGTGGCTCAAACTGAGCCAAATTGTGGCATGTTGAGCAAGTGGCAGGCTAATAAGAGGATACAAGCTCAAATTTTCTTTGATTGGCACATGGGCTAGTTGGGCAAAGATGTGTTGGCCCTGATTGGCCATTGTTACGATCGAGGCACGACATGACAAAGATGTGAGTAAATGAGTTGGATACAGTGGGCCAAAATTCGCATCCATGGATGTGGTTTTCCAAACACTGGGTAAGGTATTTTTTTAATTCGTTGTTTTATGGACACACTAGAGGTCGCGCTCCCTCCTTTGGCATGTTTCTTGTATGCACTGACCTAGGTTGATCCAATCTGGGGGATATTTTCGGGCCATATTTTTCACTGTACATGTGCCTTGGTTGGGGATTAGCCGATGTCAATAAGTAGGTTTCAGGAGAGGTGTTGTAGCATGTCAGATCGCATCGGTTTACAAACCATAGCATCCAAGTGAGGTGTCTACAGTTGTCAACATGCCACCATCACCTATATGTAGTGTGTAAGACCCGTGTCCTAGCCCGTACCATTCCGAAGGCTTCCGCGGTTATCTCGGTCGAATTTCAGCGACCCGCGTTCTGTTGCCGGGGTTTGCGCGCAACCCTGAGTCATATCCCGTTATTCAAAGTCAGCTTGACCCGAGACTTGTACCTGTGCGACCGCACCGTCGCTGCGGTTCCAACGCCGCGTCTTGCATACCGATCCGGTACCCTGGTAGGGGGATGTGGGCCCGCGTTCAGTTCGAGAAAAAAATGTCGCGCCTTGTAACTCAAGAATAGTGTCCCATCAATTAATCCCATCATTCACTCCACATGTCAAGTATGTTGCCCCATTCCCAAGCAACCCCCAAAGTCAAACAACCCCTTTCCCTCAAGTCAAGTACACCCATCACACCCATCCCTTTCTCTTACAATTTCTCTCTTTCTCTCTCTCTCTCTTCCTCTTCATTCCATTGCTAGCCATGGACGTCCCAAGCAAGTTCCATTTCTAGCCCTCTCACCTTTAGATCACTCCTAATATAACCGTTAGAAGCCCATCTCCACCATTGGAAGGGGTCCTGGAAGGCTTGAGGAACCCATGGGTAGAAGAAGAAGGAGAAGATCATTGTGGGTGCTTCTCTCTTCATCTCTCTCTCTCTCTCATATTTTGTTGCTCACCTGATGGATGTGAAAGTGATCCGGACCGTCCAGCAGCAAGGACGCCCTTGCTGTCCAGATTGCTGAACATCCAGTGATCCCAGGCTCTGATGAAGGGAAAAACATATATATTAGCTTGATCATGGGGGCCGTGTGGCCCATCTGCGTGGACCCTCCCATGATCTATGTATTTGATCCCAACCGCCCATCTGTGGAGATCATTTTGTGATGTGAACCCGCCAATCTGATCAGGTCAGCCGCTGGCAACCGTCCAGCCTGCCTGCAGGCTTGGACGTAAGAAAACACAAATATCAGTTTTGATTCAAATGTAGGCAGGCCACACTCATGTGGACCCCACCTTATATATATGTCTTGCGTCCACACCATCCATGGGGGAACCGTCCAGATCTAGAACCCTGGTGGCCCGTACCATAGCAGTAGCAGAATCAATGGCCGTGCTTTTGAAACGCCTGGGCCCACCGTGCTGTATGTACATCTCATTCATGTGGCTCACCTAGTGGATGGGACCCACTATGATGTACGTGTCCCACACCTACACCATCCATCTTCCGATCTACCTTGATCGTGAGGTCCGCACAACACCCGCTGGGCAGAAATCTGCTCAGCAGCAGGTCTGCCGTGATGCATGGGTCTTACCCATTCCACCCATATCGGCCCACCTGGACATGTTTTGATGAACTGTCCCCAGATGGGACCCACCGTGATATGTATGTCATCCTGACTGTCCATCCAATTTCCCATGCTATTTAGGCCATGGGCCTGAGAATGGGACAGATCCAAATCTCAGTTGATCCACACCGTGAGAAACAGTCGGGACTGATGTCTACCATTTAGCATTTATTTTATTATTATTATTTTTTTAATTTTTTTTGTCCATTATGAATTTTGTGTGAAGCCCAGTTAGGGGCTATGAGGCCCACCTTGTGCATGTGTTTCAACCAGGCTGTCCAGTTGAGGGACGACCAACAGGCCCAGCTGCTGGTGGGCTGGACGTTTTGCAGTGGGCCCCATCTTGCTTTGTGTTATTTTCCCACTAGGCCCCACCTCTGATGTATACATTTTATATCTAAACCGTCCGTCCATTTCCTCTGATGGACCACCATGTTTGTATGTGTTGCATCCCACAGTCCATCTGGACGGTGGAAATCTTGTAAGTGGGGGCTGCTGTGTACGTCTGCAGGTTCTGGGAACCAATGTGATGTGTGTGTTCTGAGCACACCGTCCATTTGCTGGTGGGGCCTTAACTGTGATGTATATGATATATCCTAACCGTTCTTCTGTCTGGACATGGGTCCCACACCAGCCATATGCTGTTGTCTGACGTCAGTAGGTTAGGTGGGCCCTGACTGTGATGTATGTTGTATATCCAACCGTTCACCCAAGTGGCCATCAAATGACGTGTATCTTGTATTCACACCGTCCAGCTCTCTGGACGGTGGAATCCACTGTGATGTTTATGCCGTTCATTAGTGTGTGGCCCACGTAATAACCCACACACACGATATAGTGTTTTATCCATGCTGTACGTGGGAACCTTGATGCATCTGGACGTTACTATATATATAATTCTATATCTGTGTAGTGGGTGGACCCCACATGGATAGCCCACCATGATGCATGCTATAATCACCACCGTCCACTGTTTGGGACGGCGGGACCCACCTCTTTCTCTGAATACAGCCTTGGGGCCCACGTGATGTATACGCGTCACCCACACTGTCCATTGCGTGGACGTGGGGCCCACACTCGATGTATACACTGTATACTTACACCGGACCACCATAAGGTACCTGTTCCATCCAACCGTCCATCTGGACGTTTTGCTGGGTGGGGCCCTCCTTGACTTATGTGCTACACATACACACCGTCCATCTTGAGGGTGCTGCATGGGCCAACCTGATGTAAGTGATTTGGCCACGCCGTCTAGTCCGTTGGACGTGTGGCCCACTCAGTATATGTATTGTATATCCAAGTTGTTCATTTGGTGGGCCCATTTAGAGGTGTAGGCCCACTTGCTATATATGTATAGACATACCTTGATGTCAGTGTTTCATATCCACACTCTCCGTACTTAGATAGCAGTAGATGTAGCCCACCCTGTTGGATGTGTTTTATCCAAGCTGTCTATCCACGTGGGACGTGTGGACCTCGCATCTGATGTAGGAATTTCACTCATGCTGTCCATCCATGGGTCCCACGTGGGGATTGCCATGATGTATGTATTTTATGTCCACACCATCCATTTGCCGATCCCACTTTGATGGATGTGATTCATCCACACCGCCCGGCCATGGTCGATAGGCCCACCGACCGTGTTATCGCAGGGCCCACCATGATGTACGTGTTTCATTTATCCGGCCCCTGTGACGTGGATCACTTGATGTTTATGAGGCTCGTTGGTGCGGCCCATTGATACGGCTCACTTGATATACATGAGGCCCATTGGTGTGGCCCACTGATACGACCCATGGTAATAGTATAAGGCCCTTGTATGAGGCCATGGACCCACGATACTTTTGGTTCTATGTGGGCCACTCCTTGGGAGCAATGTTGGTTGAATGTCCACATTGATAGGTAATGATGGTTGAATGTCCACATTATGACCTTCCTTAGGCCTTGTTAGGTCCATTCCGTGACCGATTGCCGATTCCAATTGACGTGACCGATTACCGATTCTGATTGACGTGACCGATTTGCCGATTTTGATTATCGATTGATTCCGATTGTCGTGACCAATTGTTGATTCCCATCGATGTGACCGATTTATCGATTTTGATTATCGATTGATTTCGATTGTCGTGACCGATTTGTCGATTCTGATTATCGATTGATTCCGATTGTCGTGACCGATTGCTGATTCCGATTGTCGTGACCGATTGCCGTTCTGATTGTCTTGATCGATTTACCGATTTTGATTATCTATTGATTCTGATTTTCGTGACCGATTGCCGACTCCCATCGACGTGACCGATTTGTCGATTCTGATTATCGATTGATTCTGATTGTCATGACCGATTGCCGATTCTGATTGACATGACCGATTTGCCGATTCTGATTATCGATTGATTCCGATTGTCGTGACCGATTGCTAATTCCCATCGACGTGACCGATTTGTCGATTCTGATTATTGATTGATTCCGATTGTCATGACCGATTGTCGATTTCGATTGTCGTGACCGATTGCCGATTCTGATTATCGATTGATTCTGATTGTCGTGACTGATTGCCGATTCTGATTGATGTGACCGATTTGCCGATTCTGATTATCGATTGATTCCGATTGTCATGACCGATTGCCGATTCCGATTGACATGACCGATTGTCGATTCTGATTGACGTGACCGATTTGCCGATTCTGATTATCAATTGATTCCAATTGTCGTGACCGATTGCCGATTCCCATCAACGTGACCGATTTATCGATTCTGATTATCAATTGATTCCGATTGTCGTGATCGATTTGCCGATTCTGATTATCGATTGATTCCGATTGTTGTGACCGATTGCCAATTTCGATCGATGTGACTGATTTGTCGATTCTAATTATCAATTGATTCTGATTGTCGTGACCGATTGTCGATTCTGATTGTCGTGATCAATTGTCGATGCCGGTTACTGATACCGATTCTGAGTATGTGATAGAAAAACATCATAATACATGCCCATACGCATCATCTGCATGTTTGATATGAGATGTGATTGACCATTGCAAATGTCATAGGGCAGGTTACAAATGGGGCTCCCTGATAGGCAGAGTTACCCCACATGAGAGCACGACATGTGTAAGATTGATGCATGATTGGACTGTGTAACTATGCATCTCACATTTGTGTGACATGACCACCGTACGCCCTAGCGACATCAGGGTCGTAGCCTCCACAGGTATTTCGTGGATGGCTAGATGGGACACTGAAAATCTGTTCTACATGGGGTGCTATAGATATCCCTAGGTGAAAGTTCCTAAACCCTCTTGGTTCCAGAGGTTGCTCCAACGTCTAGACCGAGTGGATGCATGAGCGCATGAGGGCCGTATACCGTTAGGCCGCGTCTCCCACTGTGTCGTGGTCGGTTGGAAGGGGGTACGGCCTTACCTGCCCGAGAGGAGGTGACAATGTTAGGCTGAGTCTTACCAGCTCGAGAAATGGGTCCGCTATCGACGAGCTGGGCTTGATATTGGCAGGCAGATAGTGAGGTCTCTTCCACTCACCTTGTTGCGCGCGATAGGGCGACAATCTGGTTTAGAGTGTAA
Organism: Magnolia sinica; assembly: GCF_029962835.1. Taxonomy (NCBI): domain Eukaryota; kingdom Viridiplantae; phylum Streptophyta; class Magnoliopsida; order Magnoliales; family Magnoliaceae; genus Magnolia; species Magnolia sinica. The sequence goes on along the minus strand of NC_080589.1, from coordinate 58,342,049 downwards.
TAGACCCCGATTCCCCAGAGAGTAACCATACTGATATATGGACTTATTGACTAGGAGTTGCATATTCATACATTCATTTCATTCACTATCCACTCAGGCTGGTGGTGCGCAACTAATTATTGTGTACCTTCGCATGGCCAGGATTTTGGTTGGGCGCGCGACTAACCTGAGATCAGGAGTCTACTACATTGAGTCTGGCTATTCAAATTTAGGTATGGGACTGGTTTGGATAGAAGTCCCTTGTGATGGACCCCGTAGCCTGCAATACTACGTACTATCATCCCGACTTCACACTCCAACTTGGTCATTTCATTGGCATCTCATTGCATCTTCAGCACATATCATTTGGTTTACTACGCTTCTATATTGTATAACATAATTAAGGTTAACGATATTCGTGGACTCGGTATCTGATATTTGGCTTACTATGTCTCCCCATTACATAGCTGATCTACATTGCTTCCTCAGTATATGATATTGATTTATTATATTCTCACATCGCATAGCTTGGATAAGGCTGATAGTATTTATGGGCTTATCAGTATGCTTTTGCATTACTCTGATATCGTATGATTTATGATCTTGCCAGTATTTATGATATTGTATGATTACGAGCTTATTAGTATTTCCACTTCCTCTGATTACTTTGATATTTCTTACTTGACACTTACTTTGTGCACACACTTACATCACCTACTAAACTTTCTATAAGCTTATGCACGATAGATGCGTGCAGGTGATGTTAGATTGTAGCAGCATTGAGCCTGGAGCGTGCAGCGGTCTTCTGGAGTTTTGATTTATTTTATATATATATATATATATATATATATATATTTTTCCCTTTCAGTATTGTACTCAAATGATTATATTAGTGGATATGTGATGATGATGTTGCCTTTGTGATTTGGGTAATCTTGTGGTTATGCTCATTATGAGATAAATGTACGTTGGAAAATCCTCCTTGTAGGATCCTAGGATCGGAATCTGGCGTATGTATGCTGGGAGCTGAGAATGGGGTACTACGGAGGCTGTTAGCATCAGATTTGGCGATCGAAAATTTTGTGAGCCCGGTTTCCAAGTTTGGGGCGTGACATAATGCATGTAAGACTACATCTGTAGATGCAATTTACACACCACTATATCCAGGTGGGGTATATATAGATGCCTCCCATTTGCAGAGGTTGCAGGTAACCGAATGCCAAAGCGAGTGAATACCCCACCCATAGATTAGATGTATATGCGATCTGGTCTATTCCTCACCAGAGTGTCGTCGTCAATAGGCTCTCTTGGTTGAAGATTAATCTAAATGTCTCATAAGGGTTGGGGAAAATGTTGCAATTTATCCCTATGTGTTCTACAACTTTATGGGGCATCAAATTGCAACATTTTTATGTCGTGATCGGCATGCGTGCATCGAGAAAGTTCGCAAGTTTGAATTGTGGGTGGTTAGAGCCCCTGTGCTTTCTGCGGCCTTATGAGGGTAACATACTTTTATATAAAAATGTAGTTTTTGATGCTGCACAATCCATTATGATCGCTTATAAGACAAGTCATTTATAATGAGCAGTTGCCTGCGCATTCTATGGCCTTACGGATCTTCCACATTACAATGTGTTAGGCTTACAAGTGTCCCAAACTAAATCCATCCGAGTTATTCTTTTACCATTTGAGTTCTTGATTTCATCACTTAAGTCATAATAGACTTTTTTATAGCTAGAGGTGTGGTTGCACTAATCTAAAAGTAATCATTCTGTATTTTGAGACGATTGGGCTGACACTAGAACTTCAGGCCAGCTGCCCCATGTTCTGCATATGATTTTGGAGAAAACTAACAAGTTGGAGAAAACTAAACGTAATTATTAGTATTACGTCAACACCCACTAAGAAATATGGAGGACCACCTAGTGCCTCGGGCCATGCACATTGGTATTTTTGAACTTCTTCTTTTTTTTTTTTTTTTTAGATTTTTTAAAATAGGTTCCCCACCTGTAGAACATGGTTTCATGAGGTTTTTATTGCAAAACATTTTTGAAAGACTTTCCAGGCCATTTATTTTCAAAAAATTTGCCCAATCTCGTGTGTGGACCTAGGTGGCTTTTTTATTTGGATCATGTTTTTTGGATTTTCGGATAGGTCTGACTTGCTCTCGTATCCATTGAGAATTGCAATGGTTGCAATTAGAGTCGACTTTATTGCTTTTTTTTTTTGAATTTATTTTCTTGAAAATTAATCTAGCCCATTGTCTCGTAATTTGGTGGATGCGTTGAAGATTAGTTTTAATTAGACAAGATCGTTGCTCGGTGCCTAACGTCTAGCATGTTATTAGTCAACATAACAATCTTCTCTTCATTATCAAGGGTACTTTTGTACTTGCAGAGAATAAAAGACTACTTTTAATCATATGGTTAATGAATTGGAGGGAGTGAGACTAACCTAGCCAGTTGGTTGTGGTTGTTTTTGGATTGGGTGTTCTAAAGAAACACACATGGCTTGAGTGATGCAACCTGAACGACGGATTTTATTTATTTTGTTTATATACATGCATGTGTACCATTTTTATTTTTTATTTTTTATTTGGAAAAGGTGAATATGACTTTTTATAAAAAGTTGTTTATGCATTTCTTGTCTATCTGATTTGTAGTTTGGATTTTGGTGTCGTGGATTGCAGGGATCATACACTTGACCATTCCAACGTCAACCCTTTATAAGATTTGATCTGATTCCTGAGAGATTTTTTTCATAACGTGTATAAGTATAGACTAGAAGTTCCTTTCTAAATCTGGGCCGAGTTTAAAGTTCTTGAACGTTATATTTTTCATGCCTTGACTTCAAGATAAGTATCCAGCTTGAGGTTGAGGAACACCCTGCATTTTTTTGTTATCCTTTTTACTCGTAGTGCCCTTTCAGGTTTTAACTATGTCCAGATTTGCCTATCATTTTTTCCTGTGACACCATTTTAGGTTTTTACCACATCCCAAGTATTTGTTCATACTTGTCCCTGAGCTACTTTGCCTTTTTGCCCAGACGCCATTTCAAGTTTTAACCAGATTCGTTGTGCATCCATAGTTTTTACTCAAAGTGCCCTTATTGGTTTTCACCTCACCCATTTTACTTTTCGATGCATTTTTATTTTTCACTTTTTCTTTCTTTTCAGTGGTTGGGTATTCCATCATTGTCGGCCAAAGGAAGCCTTTAGGGTAGTGGACAGCTTCGAAATGCTCTGGCCAACGTTAGGGCCTTTTAAAAGGTGGGGGAGGTTGATAGAAAGGGATGGGACTTGACCTTGGGTGGTATTTGCATCCACCCCATTATCCATGGTGAGTTTTGACATGGTTGGCGTTGATTGGCTCGAGAAGATCTTCACCCTCCATATTAATGAGGCAGAGTGCGCCTCCAAAAAATACTTCTCGAATGATGAGTAGGCATTCCCAAATGGGCTTGAATTTGCCCATTGGATCAAGCAAGTGAGGAGGTATGATTTTCTTCATTACCATGTCTCTTACTTTGAATGTTCTTATGTATACCTACTTGTTATACACTCATGTAATCCTCTTCTGGTAAGTTTGAGAATGGCATAGAGCTTGTATACGCTTTTCATCTTTCAGATGTAATTGATCGCAGTGGGCTTATAGCCATTCTCCCTCTTCAACTTCACTTTCCAACAGTATGCATAGTGAGGGAATCTCTTCCTCGACTGGTAAAAAAGCCTTCATTCCTTATGTGAGTTCGTATAGAGTGGTACCTGTCATAGTGCGTATGGATGTTCGATAAGCCCAAAGTGCAGATGGAAACTATTTTGACTAGTCATGGTATATTTTACCATCTTTTTTTATGACGCGAATAAGAGTTTTGTTGGCAGCTTCAACCCCTCCATTCATCTACAATCAATAAGGGCTTGATCGGTGCCGCTTGATTTTGAATTTTTTAAGAAATTTGTCCATCTTTCAATTTACAAAGGGTGTCCCATTATCTGTTATGATGACATGTGGTACTTCATAGCAGCTAATAATGTTGTTATTTATAAATCATACTATATGTGATGCTATTATGGTGGTAGTTGCTACCTCCATCCATTTGGTGAAGTAATCGACTGCCACCAGGATGTACTTGTGACCATTAGATGCTCTGGGGCTTATTTTTCTGATGATATTGATTCCCTACATTAAGAAGGGCCGGGGTGTTCTCAGGTTATATAATTCAAAAGTAGTGGCATGGATCTAATTCATGTGTTCTTGACATTTGAAGTATGTTCTGACGTATTGGCAACAGTCTGTTTCCATAATCAACCAGTAGTATCCTAAGTTGTAAGATCTTCTTAGCAATCATATGCCCGTTCATGTGAGGCCACAAACTCCTTCATGGACTTTGACCATGATTTTTGCAGCTTCTATCTTGTCCACAGTTTGTAGCATGATATGGTTAAAGAATCATTCATATAAGATGCCACCGTTAATTGTAAATTATGCAACTAGTCGCTAAATTATGCGGTTGTCCATTGGCGTGGTGCTTTTCGGGTACACCCGATCTTCTAGATATTTCTTGATGTTAGTATACCATGAATGTCCGTCAAGTGGCCTTTCAACTTCTACAATTTGTAAGTAGAATGACGGTTCTTCTTGAAGTTCAATTAAGAATTCCCATTGGGCTGCTCCTTTGGAAATTTCTAGCATGGATGCTAGTGTATCCAAAGTATCTGTGAATTGATTCTTAGTGCATAACATGTATGTAAAAGTGACTTTGTAGAATTCATCGATGAGGTTTTTGAGATAAATGTGATACGGAACTAGCTTCCCGTCCTTCATTTTCTAGTCATTATTCATTTCATTGATGATAAGTTGAGAATCACCAAAGACCCTTAGCTTCTTTACTCCTAGGATAATTCATTCTTTTAAGCCCATTATACATGCTTCATACTCAGCTCTATTGTTCGTGCATTTGAAAGCTAGCCTTCTCGAGATAGGAATTGGGATGCCATCTTGGAAGTAGAGGATTGCCCCTACTCAACTTCCTTTGGCATTGGATGTAACATCGAAGTACAAGGTCTATTTGCCTACCACTAGCCCTTCTTCACCCTCGAGGAATAGAATGTTTTAGTCAGGGAATAAAGTCTTTATTAGCTAGTAGTCGGGCAGAGAACTTGGAAAGCAACAACAACCATTTTGTTATTCTACCAATCAACGCCAATTTCTCAAATAGTTACTCTAATGGATCCGTACGTGTGAGCAGGAGAATCGGATAAGCAATCATGTATTAACAAGGCATTGAGTGGCCCACATGAGGGCGAGACATGTTTTTTCAATTGGAGAGTATTTGGACTCGTAGTTTGTGAATTGGTAGCTGAGATAGTAGATTACTTGCTCTTTTCTTCTTATACCGTTGTGCTTGCCAAGGATGCACCTGATAACATTGTCGGCGATTAAGATATAGAGTAGCATTGGTTGTCTAGGTACTAGCAGGACTAATACTGGCGGATCTATTAAGTACTCATTGATTCTATCAAAGGCTTTCTAACGGTTCTCATTCCATTCTTTTGGCACATTTTTGCGGAGAAACTTGAATATGGGCTCACATATGAGTGCCAGCTAGGCTACTAATGTACTGGATTCAACCCAAGAAGCCTCAGATTTCTATTTCGGTCTTCGAGGTTTGTTGTAAGGGTCGATGTATACTCCTACCTTGTGTAGGATTAAGTGTAGAGTTTAAATTGACAAAGTCGATTAGGTTCTTGTGTAAGACCTAAATCTAAGTCCTTATGTAGGCTACTAGACACAAGTGTGTACGTGTTAGTCTTCAAGGGAGCCTCCGACGAGAGTAAACATAAGCCTTTAGATTAGTACTGAGGTTCGTGACAAGCTTATAAAAAACCATGTAAGTCTCTAAGCCTGCTGGTCATTGTGTAGGATTCTAAAGGTTAGAAGTGAACCTTATTTAAAACCTATCATAGTGAAATCGGGTACACTCAAGGGTTGAGTGGTCCATTAGGAATGGAGTAGGGAAACTAAACCACTATACATGCATGTGTTTAGAATTATCTTTGAGTACTTGTTTAATTACTTATGTGGTTGAATGTTTAATTATCTATATGCATGATTAGATGAATGTTAGGAGTTGATAGGTAATACATCCCACGCACATATGTACACTATCATGTGTATAGACTAGTTGCTTCTTAAGAATATGATTTATAGTCTATGGGATTGGATTATCTATTGGCTTGGAAGCCTTAGAGTAATTTCTTTATTTAGATTTAATTAGAGATTAATTTAAGTAGGGAATTATGTGTTAAAAGGCGAAAATTTTATTTCATCCTAATGACCCCCCTTTGGGACATAATCATCATTTCTTAGCTCCGCCAAGCTTCTGCGTGTAGCAGTGGTATCCTGTTCCACATAATTTCAATTATGAATTTTGACTGAAATTTTGTCCTAGATCCAACCGACATCTGTAAGTGTGTTGTGTCACTACATTTCGTGGCAAAATGACTCCTTACTCAGGTTTCCCATTTTTCAAAAAAAAAATAATACTATTTTTAGTAAGTTTTAGGTTGGATGTAACTTTTTATTCTTAGAGTTTTAGTATTTGGTGTCTTCTTAGGGTATTCTTCTTATCATGCCAGCAATCATCATATATAGTTAGATTTGAACTTTCTATTTTTAGTAAGTTTTACTATTTTAGAAACGTTTCAGTTTATTTATAGTTTCATTTTATTATTTAAAGCTTTATAATCTCGTTTGAGAGAGAGAGATTTCAATAAAGTATTTCGAATTTTCTTTACTCTTTTGAATTTGAGAGCTATAGCACCTTGTTAGTTCAAGATCTTAGTCATTTAAGGAAAACAATGATCTCTCTCTATTCCTTCATGCTCTTCCCTAGGTTAGCTTCAAACAAGTGTTATAGCTTAATGAACAAAGTGGTCAAATACGCAGGATAGTTCAAACAGGTGTTGTATACTATTTAAGTATGAAGAGAGAGATATGAGTCCGAAATGACTTATCTAGTTCCACCAGGGCTCGATTGGAAAAGGATTGGCTACTCCTCCTGCCACCAGCATGGTGGCTAGTTATCCGTGCTTTTTGGGCCCCACCATGATGTATGTATTTCATCCATTCCATTTGTCCATTTTTACAAGTCATTTTAGGGCTTGAACCCAAAAATGAGAGGGATATAAATCTCAGGTGGACCACACCATAGGAAAACAATAGTGATTGGATATCCACCATTAAAATCCTCCTAATGCCCAATGTAATGTTTTTTTTACATCCAATCTGTTGATTAGGTCATACAGACCCAGATGAAGTGAAAAAAGCAAAGATCAGGTTGATCCAAAACTTGTATGGCCCCAAAAAGTTTTTAATGGTTGAGGTTCATTCGACACTGTTTCCTGTAATGTGGTTCACTTGAGATTAGGATATACCTCATTTTTGTTCTCGTAACATAAAATGATCTAGAAAAATAGATGGAAGGCATGGATGAAACACATGCATCATGGTGGGGCCCACAGAGCACCGACCACCAGCCATTGGCTGGTGGCAGGGGGAGTAGCCAATCCGTTTCCGGGCTCCATCATGTCCAATCTAGTTCCGCACCACAAGTCAGTACTACAAACAGGAGTGACTAGGCTCACTTATTGCGTCTTAAAACCACGATTCGTTAATGATAGTGAGTGCAGATCCCTTGTTTCGTGGAAACAGCAAGCAGCTGAATCCAATATTATTATTAGTCCATGTCATTATAAGTGCCACATCACTGGTTTTTTTTAATATATTAAAAAAATTACACCATTAGACGGTTTCGCTTGGAAATCGGATTGCATATCGATTACGGTACGCACTTGCTCTTACCTTACTGAGTAAACTCAGTTGGGCCCACCTTGTATGTATGTGGTCTATCCAGGCCATCCATCTGTTTTTCCATCTAATTTAAGGGGTAGAGCCCAAAATTGAAGTATATCCAACTATCAAGTGGATCATACCACTGTAAACAGTGGGGATAATGATTTCCACCGTTGAAACCTTGCTAAGCCCCACAGTGATGTTTATTTGTCATCCAACTTGTTCATAAGATCATACAGGCATGGATGAAGAGAAAACACAAATATAAGCTTGATCCAAAACTTTTGTAGCCCTCGAAAAATTTTCAATGGGAAATGTTCAATGCAACTGTTTCCTATGGTGTGGTCCATTTGAACATTGTATATGCTTCATTTTTGGTCTCAAGCCCTAAAATTATCTAGTAAAATTGATGGATGGAGTGGATAAAATACATAAATCATGGTGGACCCGACAAAGTTTACTCAGTTCGCTAACGCAATGAGTTACTCACTATGCATTCAACTTCCTTCCATTTCGGGATTCAGCACACGGGCTGAGGACACGGATTAGATACTGACAAGTTCAGTAGCCAAATCACTAGTGAAGTGTGTCACCAAGCTATGTGGACCCCACCATGATGCATATGTTAGATCCATACCGTCCATTAATTTGGAGAGATCGTTTTGTGACATGAGGAAAAGAATGAGATAGATCTAAAGTTCAAGTGGACCCCACCATAGAAAATAGTGGGCACAGTGACATCAACCATTCAAAACTTCTTAGGGGCCACAGAAGTTTCCGATCAAGCTGATATTTTCGTTTTCACTTCATCTATCTCTAGTTAACTTATGAATAGGTTAGATCTGAAAAATACATCATGGTAGACCCTGCAAATGTTTCAACTATGAGTGTGACTACTCCAATGGTTTTCTGTGGTGGGTCCACTTTAACTTTAGATCTATCTACTTCTTCTTCTCATGCCATAAAACGATCTCTCCAAATGGTTGGACAGTATGGATACAACACATGCATCATGGTGGGGTCCACAGAGCCTGGTGACATCACTTAAGTAGCGATTTGGCTACTGACCTTGTAAGTATCTAATCCGCGTCCATGGGTTGAGTAGTGAGACTCGCTACTAAAGTGATGTCACCTAGTTATGTGGGTCCTACCATGATGTATGTTTTGTATCCACACCATCCATCCATTTGGAGAGATCATTTTAGGGTATGAGCCATAAAATGAATCAGATCCGAAACTCGAGTGGACCCCACCACAGAAAACAATGGAGAGAGTCATGCCTACCATTAAAAACTTCTAAGGGTCACAAAAGTTTTCGATCAAGCTGATATTTGTGGGGATTCAATGCACAGGTTGAGTAGCGAGACTCGCTACCAAAGTGATGTCACGTAGTTATGTCAGTCCCACCATGATGTATGTTTTGTATCCACACCGTCCATCCATTTAGAGAGATCATTTTAGGGCATGAGCCAAAGAATGAATCAGATCCAAAACTCGAGTGGACCCCACCACAGAAAACAGTGAAGAGATTACGCTCACCATTAAAAACTTCTAAGGGCCACAAAAGTTTAAGATCAAGCTGATATTTGTGTTTTTGCTTCTTTAATATATGTGTTAACTTATGAAAAGGTTAGATCTCAAATAAAAATCACGGTGGACCTTAGGAAGGCTTTAACTGTGGACGTCACTCTCCTCACTATTTTCTATGGTGGGGTTCACTCCAGCTTTGGATCTACCTCATTCTCTTGATCATGCCCTAAAATGATCTCTCCAAATGGATGTACAATGTGGATACAACACATACATCATGGTGGGCCCCACGGAACTTGGTGGCGTCACTTCAGTAGTGAGTCTAGCTACTCATCGTGTCGGTAGCTAATCCGCCTCCAATTTCTTTCTTCTAAAATTTAATTAGGTCATGTCATCTCACGACAATTTTATAAGATAAAAAAATATTTACAAAATCTTCTTGATTAGTAAGGAATATTAACTGCGACCCAGGATGAGTGATGTCCGTAGGATCCTCACGCGGGCCCACCTTGATCTATGCGTTGTATATCTCCCCATTCATCCACTTTCTCATATTATTTTAAGACTTGACCCGAATCGGTACTTGTGTTCGGGTCAGATTTAGTCCAAATTAGTCCAGGACAGACCCAGACTTGGATCAGTTTAGGCATGCTGGACTCGGTACCGAGTCAGGTCGAGTTCAGGTCAGGCCTATTTCAAACCCGAATTGAGTCGGGTGTAACATCCTGGATTTTTGCTATCTTGGATTGTCAAAAATCCTTAATGATATATATATATATAAAAAAAAAAAACTAGCCCACATTGTCACTTACTGTCCCTTGATGCTCAAGGTGAGCCTATACGTAGGTTATACCAGTCAAGAACCGCACAAATTCGATTAACCAACCGTATGAAGCCAACTAATCCGCCTGATCACTTAAACCTCAAGTGTAGCCTTATGAATTATTCATCTAGGGCCCAAATCTAACCGACTCATCACTGACTAATTAAGACAACCGTAACTAAATTAAAGATCTGCCCAAAGTCGAGCCACCTATGACCCGGATCGTAACTAATGGACCAAGTCAACCTATTTACTCTTTTAGCCTAAGAACCAACGGTTTAGAGTAATCATGACCGAATCACCATTTTCGCTAATTTCAAATTGGCCACATAATGAACTTAGTTAATCCAGACCCTAACAACTGCGCCCAAGAAATCTCCCTACCTAATTCATTCAAAAAATGTCCCAATTACTTGAACGAGTTCTAGACCGCTCGTTAGTAGTCCACTAGTTCCGAAATTATAGAATAATGTCCGTCTCACTGGGCTTGACGTCCATCGTGGGTGGCGAACCAAGAAAGTGCCCAGAACTAGTCAACTTGGGCTAGAAGCCAAGTGCTTGAAACACATGAATTTCCTAGGCTAAAATATGAAAACTTAAGTGAAATAGACCTTCCACTCTTTGGCAAAGTTGTGACATTCCAACCGTTGAATTGTAATCAAACTCAGGCCATGAGCTAGGGATATTTCCCTGCTCATATCTATATAACTGGGACCCCGATTGAACATGTGTAACCGTTGATCGCAAATCGGGCCCCTGCAATTAATTGACTTATCCGTTTGCCACCAAACTTGGAACAACCCTTCATCTGAATATGAGACACCTATTCCATAGCGCAGATGAGACAGGGGGCCACTGAGATGGTCCCAAGGACCAGAAATCTACCCACTAGGGGTATATATGTTAAAACAAGAGTTCCTTGGGCCTTTTAGACAAATTTTCAGACTATATAAGTCCCAAAATCTCTCTCATTCATTCTCATACAAATTTTGTTGCAAGAAGGAGAGATAGAGGAGAGAGTAAAGAGAGAGGGACCTCCAAGAAGCTAGAATTTGGGGAATTTCCCTCTCCTACCACAATTCCACGTCGGAGCTCACAACTCCGCCGCCATAGAAGCAGCCCACCGGCGATACAAAGGTAACTCTCCAGCCTTATCCAAATTTCAGCATCATAGAACCTTGTGCATGCACCCTTATAAGCTAATTCCATCGTCGTAGGGCCTCGATAAATCCGCTAGACCGGAACCGTATGAGCTGCATTTCAAGTCGTTAAACCATTTTTAGGTGCGGACCATTAGTCTTAGGTGGCCAATTATCGAACCTAGGCTGAAATTAATGATTATGTGTGTGAATTTGTTGTGCATGCTGATTTGTAAGAAATTTATTGGTAGTTATTCTCCTTAAATTTGCCTAACCATGTTTAGAATAGCCAATTTTTTGCTTCCATGCTAGATTAGGCCAAGATATTGAATTACTGCCCTTCTTTACTTCAAATTCTGCCACATGAAATTGATTTTGATGTATCCCTAAATTTGTGATGTTTTGAGGATAATGTGCCTACATGTCGTTAATATGTTTCGATTGGGTCGAATGCTTATGTTTATTAATATGCATGCCTGAATTTTCTATGGCTAAGAGTAGTTTATGATATCCTGTATAATGCTAAATGATTAAATCCTTTTCTGTTAACCATGTATGATATCGCCTGTTTGAACCTGAGACACCCTACGCCCATATAACGCTTATTAATAACAATTATGATGTGATCTACAAGTCTCGTGAGCCGAGCATGGTAGAATGGGACACTATGCTCAAGTTGTTGGCCTACAATCCAAGGTACAAACCCGCCTTGTGAGCTGGGTACGGTGGAATGAGACATTATGCTCAAGTTGTCCGCCTACGCTAGGGTAACGAGCCTCCTCGTAATGATCGTGAGTGATTCAGCTTACAATCCGCCTTCATATGTGTTATTTGGGAGTGACGAACCCAAAAGGATCAAGAATCGTGGGCGCAAGGCCGCCGTGGTCCCCTAGGCCTCGCGATCGGGATAGGGCATTAACTCCGTTAGGGTGTCCCAGTTTCCCCAAACTGCTGGATGAATGAATGTTAAGTAAATACACGACCAATATATTCACCATTACATCGCATTAGTTAGGATGGTGACTTGGCAGTCGAGGTCACATTGAGGGAATGTTTGGTATTGCGAACGTTAGATGATATCACTCGAGGGAATGTTGGATGTGAGGGCTTGCATCATATCATGAAACCATGTATATGCATTAATAAGAGTAATTAGGATCTTGTGATTGGTTGCTTTTCACTAAATTCGTCCATGGAATTGATAACTTGTGTAACTTAATGCTAATGGATCCCACTGAGTTGATCACTCACTCTCACTCTGGGACGGTGTTTTAAAACACCAACCAGTCACTTTCATAGACGCAGGTACTAGGAATCCGATGCGTTGGAGGAGGCTCACATGGACTCGGAGGAGTCCTCGTACTTCCAGTTGCTGGATGGCCAATGTAGGACACTTTTAAGACGTCGACGAGATTTTAGAGTCGACACTTTTGTATTCTTAGAACTGTAAACTTTCGTCAACTGTAGTCTTGTACTCTGGATAGACGTATTTTACTTGTTAACTAATTTACTTGCATTAAAATTTATATTTATTCCAGGGTACATCGCATAGTTTATTTTAATTCTATGAACTACTCAAATGCCAGGTGAAACGAATTATAAAATCCTACTTCAATAAAGCATAAGTGGCACCCGGGATGTCGGGAGTCGAGTATCTACTCGGCCCCTCGAAATCCGGGGCGTTACATCGGGTCAGCCCTAACTCGGTTTGAATCGACTCGATGCCCACCTCTAACTATGATGGTTGCTTTTTTTATCCACACTGTTTATCCATTTTGCCAACTTACATCAGAGCATGAGTCTAAAAATAGATAGATTAATATCTCTAGTGGACCACACCATAGAAAAAGTGGTGATTGAACACATATGATTATAAACTTTATAGAGCCTAATGTAATGTTTTTTTTTCCATCCAACCAATTGATAATGTCACAAAGACATGGATGAAGAGAAATACAAAATATCAGCTTGATCCAACACTTTTATAGCCCTCAATAAGTTTTTAATCTTCTAATCATCCATGTTTCATGTGGTGTGGTCCACCTGAGATTTGGATCTTCCTCAATTTTGTGCTCATGAACTACAATGATATATAAAAATGGATGGATTGCATGGATACAATACATACATCATGGTGGAGCCAATAGAACTTTTCCAATAAAACACATGCAGTACTGTAGTTGGTGGTATATGCTACCAATGTCCCGTTTGTCAAAACCACTTGTATGATCAAATAGTCAATGGCTCAGGTGGGCCATACTGTGATGTTTTCTGAAAAATCAACCTGTACCACAAGGTGCGTCACCCCATTTTAGGCCACAAGCTGAAAAAATCAGTTCTATCTATAGTTTAGGTTGACCACATAATTGTAAACACTGTATAGACAATCCTCGCCTTCCAAATTGTTTCCATTAGTCTGGCCCAAGTGATTCATATATCGGTATGATTTTTGGCAAAATGTTTTTTTTTTTTTTTTTTAATAATCTAGTTGTTGGAGTGGATTTTGATGTAAGTATAATGTTGACCCTTTAAAATAAAGGGCGGACATCTCTCTCCCAACTATTTTCTTTAGTGCGTATCTTTAGGCTCAATATGAGACTTAATAGCCAATGGTTATAGTGGATATTACATAAACATCGCAATGGGCCCCGAAAAAATCAAGAGTCATGCCCCATACAAATATATATATATATATATATATATATATATATATATATATAAACTCTCTTTACAATTGAAGAAGTATGGGGGATTGAATTTTTGGCGGGGGCCCACCATGATGTGTATGCAAAATCCATTCTGACAATTAAATGCATAATTATTTAGGCCTGAATCTAAAAAAAAGAAGGTTAACATGAGATTCATGTGAGCCACACCAAATAAACTATTTGGAAGAGAGACATCCACCCTTGAAATTTATAGGACCTACCATGATGATTATGTAAAATGGACACATTAGTTTATCTAATGGAACCCCCATCATTTCGTCTAATGGAACCCTATTACTTTGTCAAATGAACCTTTCACTTTGTCTATTGAAACCCCGTCATTTTATTTGACAAGTCGCTACTTTATCTAATGAAATCTTGTCACTTTACACAGTAACATCGTCACTTTTTCTAGTAGAACCAAGTCACTTTATTCAAAAACTGGTCACTTTATCAAGAAAAACTCTATCAATTTGTCTGGCAACCCCATCATTTTAGTGGAACATCATTACTTTGTTTAATTGAACCCCCTTACTTCATCCAATAATCAAGTCGCTTTGTCTATTGAAATCTCGTCACTTTGTCTAGCACCCCTTTCACTTTATCTAGTGAAATCCCATCATTTTGTTCAGCAACCTCGTCATTCTCTGTAGAACCCAGTCACTTGATATGGTAGAACTTTGTCACTTTGTCCTACTACACAGTCTCTTTGTCTAGTATAACCTCATTACTATATCTTGCAACCTAATCAGTTTGTCTAGTGAACCTCGTCACTTCATCTAATGTTCACCACCCTAAGTATAGGGTCGTGATGTAGTAATAATCTCTATAAGATCGAGGTCGAATCCACAAGGACTGAACCTTGTATGTATTCTAAAAGTAACCAGAACAAGAAGTAGAAGAAGATGTAATCTAAGTAGGAGAATTTAAGAGAATAATTGTAAACTACTTAAGTAAAACTTATAAAATTCAAAGGTGGGAAACTAGGGTTTCCAAGGATCCACTTGTAGAGATCAGGGAGATCTATGCTTGATTCTCGAACACAACTGGAATCAGAGTCCTATCTTCATCCAGTTGGAAGATATTTCAGTAAAATTCACATCTGAACTTCCCTTGATCTAGTTTTCAATGAATGATAGGTATGAGAACTAGAATTGATTCCATCACAAAACCATGCCCATGAGACAAAGCAAACAACAAAGTTTAACTAATCCACAACCAATCTAAGAGAGTTATGAAGGTTAGGAAGGGTTCCATCATCCAACATACCCAAGAGACAATGGTGAACAACAGGGTTCCCAAGTTCATAATCCCTATAATGAAAAAAAATATACTCAAAGCTATCGCAAAACCATTGTAATTTAAGTCACAACAAACCATTAAAAACTAAGAGTATTCCTCATAATCAAACTACAATCAAAGAAAGTTCAATAAACATGAATCAAATTCAGAGAAAGGATCCCATCACACTACAAGCTTCACCTCTTAGCCCTAACTAAGAGGCTTAGCTCATCATAGACATGAAGATCTAAAATCTCAGAAAAATATTAAGGAAACAATGAAAGAAGAAGAAGAAAACTCTGCTGAAGACAGCCAACTCCATGCCTTCTCTCTCTCTCTCTATCTACTTGTTCTCCACATCTTGGATGATTCCTCACGTCTACTTCTCTCTTTCTTTTATAGGCAGCAGGAAGGCGGTCACTGAAAGTCAGTGGAGAATGGAGTCAGGGTGTGCATGTGTCGAAACTTACGTAGACAGCAAAAATGCAACTTATTTTACGTTTAATCCCATTTTTAGGACGGATGGCCATCCCATCTGGTGATTTAGCTCCACAGCTAGGGTCGTGGCCCCCTTTTGAAGATTTTGGATGGTTGGGATTTTTGAAACAATCGATGATCATGGCCCACAAGTTCCCGAAATTCTCAGTTTTCACGTACATGTGTAGCCCTTACACAGGTTGCCTGAGATGCTCGGTGGGCCCCATAGTGATGTGTTTGGAGAAATCCACCCCATCCATTGGATTCCTGGTGAGATTTCGGTCGAAAATGGGTGGTTTTGATCGAGTTTTAGTGCGGCCCATGGTATCAAATCACGCTACCGTTCATCTTGCGTTTGACGGTTATCTACGTGTGTACACGTGCATGGGAGCAAAAGGTCACCGTGGTTAAGGTCAACGCCCCCTTAGATCGATTGAACTGTTCCAATCGTCGAGATGATGGATGGTGGTGGGCCACAATCCACGACAGCGGACGCACGTCCGGTCTCTGTTGCATAAACGAGATGGGGTCGAGTCAACGACCCTTGACCC
Organism: Magnolia sinica; assembly: GCF_029962835.1. Lineage (NCBI taxonomy): Eukaryota > Viridiplantae > Streptophyta > Magnoliopsida > Magnoliales > Magnoliaceae > Magnolia > Magnolia sinica. Next base: position 58,325,708 of record NC_080589.1, on the reverse strand, counting down.
CCCTAGTTCGGTGTGCTGCGAGTGCGCATGTGCTGCATGCACACGTCACTCAAGGTGGGGTCCACTGTGATGTTCATAAGAAATTTGCTCCGTCCATCCATTTTGTCATCTAATTTGGGGGGTTAAGACCAAAATTGAAGCATATCCAGATATCAGGTGGGCCCCAAATCAGTGATTTAGTGGCTAATCTGTTCGTTGGGCCACTTCCACAAAGATACAATGGCTGAAATTTTACGTGTATGGTTACTTTATAGTCCTCGGGCCAGATATAAAGTTTCGACGATATATCTTACATTTAGGACGATATTTAGGCATCTTTATCTTCAATTACTGGGTTTTCTCAGATCTTTGGCGTGTAAATTCTTCAATTCGGTCCCCTAAGATTCGTACCTTGCCTTAGTGATTCTTGAGCATCAAATCCATGCTTTTAGCACCCATTTCAATCCAAGCTCTTAAATTCACCTTACAACAAAAATATGATTAAAATAGAACGTCAAACATTCTCATGTTCGTAAGACCATATGATACCCGGGGTCTAATATGCAATATTTGACCCTCAAGATAATCCCCAACCATCATTTTCCAAGTCCCTAACAAAGTATACGAAAAATATTTTAAGAATTACAAGACAATTTCTATAAACTCAAGTGATTTTTGAAAAACAATCCAGATACTAGAATTCTAAGATTTATGAATGTTGGGCATTACTTTCTCCTAAACTCAAGCACACGGTAAACTTCATAGTCAAATTCAAAGTATTAGTCCATTAATTAGAAAAATTCTAAACACTGAGTTCCATGGGTGCATAGTGAAACCTAAACTTATCACAATCAAAGGTTCAATTATTTATTTTCATGATAACATTTGTCATGCCCCAAACTCGGAAACCGGGCTCACAAAATTCCCGATCGCCGAATCCAGTGCTGACAGCCTCCGTAGTACCCCATTCTCAACTCTCAGCGTCTATACGCCAGATTCTGATCCTGGGATCCTACAAGGAGGATTTTTCAATGTACATTTAAGTCGTAATAAGTATAACCACAAGTTTACCCAAATCACAAAGGAAACATCATCATCACATATCCACTAATATAAAATCTTGAGTACAATGCTAAAAGGGAAATACAAATATATATATATATATATGTATATGTATATGTATATATCTATATATATATATATATATATATATATGTATATGTATATGTATATATATATATATCAAGTGGGTCCCACATGGGGCCCACCACGTACCTATAATGTATATTATTATTAATATATATTGAGTCCAGGTAAGTGTCAAGTATGCAATACAGTGTCATAAATCATACAATATAAGAATAAGCAGAAATACTGACAAGGTCATGAATCATATGATATCAGAGTAAGTGGAAATACTGACAAGTCCATAAAAATATCATCAGCCGCATCCAGAATATACGATGAAAAGATATAGCAAGCCAATGTCATAAACTAAGAGAAGTAATGTAATCGGCTATGAAATGCGGAAACATAATGAACCAGATATCAGATATCGAGGATGTAATACAATATGTAATTCGGAAGAACTACAAATACAATCAGTCTCATCTAAGTCAAATAAATGCAGAAACATAGCAACCCAAAATGACATATGCCGAGGATGTAATGCAATATGCAATATATGGTGCGAATGAAATGACCAAGCTGCAGTGTGAAGTCAGGATGATAGTGCGTAGTATCGCAGGCTATAGGGTCCATCACAAGGGACTTCTATCCAAACTAGTCTCATACCTAATTTGGATAGTCGCGCGCCCTAACCGAAATCCTGGCCATTGCGAAGGCATACGTAACAAATAGTTGTGCACCATTAGCCCGAGTGGATAATGAATGAATGAGTATGCAACTCCTGCTCAATAAGTCCACATATTAGTACGGTTCTTCTTTGAAAAATCACCGGGGTCTAGTACACTCTACATGCAAATTGCCACCCACTGACGCGCGACCATGCAAGTGGAAGAGACCTCACTATCCACCTAACCAGTAGTCAGCCAATATCTACTCGTCACGTCAATAGAGGACCCATTCACAAGCTGGTCAAACTCAGCCTAGTTATGTCCCCTATCCTCGGGCGGGTAAGGCCACACCCTTTCCCAACCGACCACGACACAGTAGGAGATATAGCCTCTTGGTATTCGACACTCGGGTGCTCATATATCCACTCGGTCTTGATGTTGGGGCGTCTCCTAGCCTCAGAGGTTTAGAAATTTTCACCCAGGGCCATATATGGCAGCCTAATGCTAATAACAGATTTCTGGTGTCCCATCTGGCCATCCATGATGTGCCTGTGGAGGTTACGGTCCTGATGTCGCTAGGGCATATAGTAATCACAACATGTAATGCAAGATGCATGAGTCATACAATCCAGTCATACATCAATCTTACGCATACCATGCGTTTATGTGAGATAACCTCCGCCTATCAGGGAGTCTCATAACAACCTGCTCAATGACATATACAATGGTCAACCACATCTCATAACAAACATGCAGATGATGCGTATGAGCATGTATCATGATGTTATGCAGTCACATACTCATAATCAGTATCAATAACCGGCATCGACAATAGACCCCGACAATGTAGACATTTAATCAACATTGCCCCCAAGGAATAGCCCACATAGAGCCTAACATATAGTGGACACATGGCCTCACACAAGGGCCAAATATACAACACCATGGACCTCACTCAAGAGCTTAATACACATCACGATGGGCATTTCACATGGGCCTAACATACATCACAACAGGCTCCATCACCTGGTCCTCAAATGCATCATAATGGGCCTCATCACATAGGCCTCATATATATCACTTTGGACCTTAAACACGGGATGAATACACATCACAACGAGCCTTAAATACGGGCCGCATATACATCACATTGGGCCTCAAACACGGGCCGAATGTACATCACAATGAGCCTCAAATACGAGCCACATATACATCACATTGGGCCTCAAACAATCAGCCTTGATATCTGGCCTCAACAATCGGAATCGGTTATCGGAATCAGCCTCGATAATTGACCTCGACAATCAGCCTATGCAATTGGCATCAACAATCGAAATCGACCTCGATGATCGGAATCGACAATCGGCCACAACAATCGGAATCGACTGATAATCGGCCTCGATAATCGGAATCGGCAATCAGCCACAACAATAGGAATCGATCAATAATGGGCCTAACAAAGCCTAAGGGAAGGTCACAATGTAGATGTCCAACCATCAGTGCCTATCAATGTGAACCTTTAACCAACATTGCTCTCAAGGAATGACGCTCATAGGGCTAATCAGAAAGGGGCCCACGGCCTAACACAAGGGCCTAATATACATCATCATAAGCCTCAATTACATCAAATGGGTTGAATCAAATGGGCTGATCGAATGGACTGAATCAAATGGGCCGGTACAAATGGGCCGAATCAAATGGACAGATCAAATAGGCCGAATCAGATGGGCCGGTTCTAATGGGCCGAATCATATGGGCCAAGTCAAATGGGGCCAAACCAACCACACCATTCATCCATCACTAGAGATCATTTTAGAGCATTATCACAGAATGAATCATATCCTAAGGATCATCTGGACCATACCACAAATAGCAGTGAAGATAATGATTTTCACTGTTAAACAAATCACAGGGCCCACCATAATGTTTATTTTCCATCCATTCGGATCATAAGGGCAAAAAGACTTGGATTAAGAGGAAAAACAAATTCTATATTGGTCCAAAACTTCCATGACACCAAAAGAGTTTCAATTATACACGTTCAATCCCCATTGTCTTTGGCAATGTGGTCCACTTGACAATTAGATCTTTTTTATTTTTAGTCTCAAGCCTTAAGATGAGCTCGTGAAGTGGATGGACGGTTTAGATCTAACACATGACTCATGATCAGGCCCACACTTTCTGACGTAACTACAACAGATATGCAGCTGGTGTGACCCAACAGTGGACAGTTGGATGAAACACATCCACCAGGGTGGGCCTGGTAGATGGATGGTGTGAATAAAGCACATACATCAATGATGAGTCCCACGTCCCACGTGTAGATGGTGAGGATACAACATATATATCGCGTGTGCCCCACCAGCCCATACTGTCTGGACGGTGAGGATGTAACGCATTCATCAGGTGGATCCCACCACCCCATATGTCTGGACGATGGAGATCAAAAACATAATTCAAGGTGGGATCCACGTGATGGACCACAAGATATACACATGTTAGGTATCTAATATAATAATATAACATGTTATTATAGTTCAGGTGTAGGCATACACCAGCTTAACTTCTTTCACAAAGGTGGGTCCCACGTGAGGCCCACCATATAATATTATAATATAATATATTATTATTATTATTATTATTATTTTCTACAAAACGGTCCAGCAGACATTCAAACTGAATAGACGGTGTTGGATATATAATAAATTCATCAAGGTGCACCGTCCAAGGTCTGGACGGTGAGGACACCACATCATCATGGTGGATCTCACACGTATGGACCGTGTGGGATAAAACTCATGTGTCCCACATGGCTTGTCAGATAGATACCATAGGTAGAGCACATACCACGTGCGTGGGGCTCACATGGCCTGGGACATCAATACAGCAACTATATACATGGTGTATGTGTACACCAGTCAATCCTCTTACAGGTGGGTCCCACATGGGGCCCACCATAACGTCATTTTCCCATCCAGTCTGTTCATAAGGTCACAAAGACCGGAATAAGGAGGAAAATGTGGGACCCACCATAACGTCATTTTCCCATCCAGTCTGTTCATAAGGTCACAAAGACCGGAATAAGGAGGAAAAGCAAATTTCATATTAACCAAAACTTCTGGGACCCAAAAAGGTATGAAAGGTAGACGTTCAATCCTCCACTGCTCTTGTATTGTGGACAACCTGAATTCCGTGTACGGCTGATTTTCGGGGTGACCCACTAATTAAAGGGGACCCATCAATTGAACGGTGTTGATGTTCAACTCACATCATGGTGGGGCTTGAGGTGGGGCCCACTGACCCTGCGCCAACCTAAGCGGCAGACACTGCTTGCTGCAGCGTCCTCTGGACACTAACAGCAACAATGTCTGCTGTTGTATTTTTTTCCTGAGGTTTTTCATAGGTGGGGCTCAAATCAAGGGGATCCAGTCCGTCGGCTGGGTTCCTAGGCTCATGACGGGTCTAAGAAGCCCAATATTGGGTATGTTTTGATACATAGAAAACATCGTAGTGGGCCCTAAAATGGTGCGGCCTACCAGAGTTTCGGATTAACTTCATTTTTCGGCTCAACGCCTAAAATGAGCTGGAAAGTAGGGTGGATGGTGGAGATATAACATACATCTAGGTGGGGTCCGCTTCAAGCAAAATGGATGGAAGGTGTTGAATAACATATACCTCATCAAACCTACAAAACTTGGCAACGTCAATACAGTGACAATATAGCTGCTGTAAAGACGCCAGCCAATCAACTTCCACATGGTGGGTCCCACGTGTGTGGTCCACGCATGGACGGCATGGATATAATACATACTTCATAGGTGGGCCACATTCCATCACCCAAGGATAGAGAGAGGGAGAGATAGACAGGGGAGAGAGAGAGAGAAAGAGATTGGAATAGCGGAGGGACCCTGCCACTACGGGTCATACATCAAAATGAGTCCCACCATGTGGGCCCTCAAATCATCAAAATTAAAGAAATTTAATGCTATGAACACCCACCTTTGATCCTTCTTCCGCCAATGCATTCAAAAGCTCCAATGGAACACGTTTTAAGGGTTAAGATGAAACTTGGATGGTGAAGATGGGAGGTAGGGAGGTGGGCCACACCAAGCTTTCTCTCATGGAGGTGGGCGTTGGATTGCTCTCATGGTGCTTGGGAGAAAAATGAGAGAGAGAGAGAGAGATGAGAAAGAGAGAGAGGTGATGTGAGTGATGGAGTGATGGGGAGAGGGATGGGTGAAGTGATATGTACTTGACATGTAAGGGTGTGTAAGAGAAAAAGTTGACTTTAGGGGGTTGCTTGTACTTGACATGATGTGTACTTGATTGATGTGATGTTTCGTAGAGATTCTCTCGGAATTACAAATGCACGGCGTTTTCTCGAACTGAATGTGGGCCCACATCTCCTGACTTAGGTATCACCTTGGCGCGTAATACACGGTGTCGGAACCGGACTGACGGCGCGGTTGCAAAGGTACCAGTTTCGAGTCGAGCCGACCCTGATATATAGGACACGACTCAGGATCACCCGCAAATGCCGATAATAGATCGCGGGTCTCCGGAATTCGACCGGGAGGACCGTGGAAGCCTACGGAACGGTACGGGCTAAGATACGGGGCTCACAGCTCTCCCCACCAAGTAAAAATTTCATCCTCGAAATTTACAGAACAGGTAAGGGAATAGGAACATCATTAAGTATATAAGTCAAGGTACAATCAATCTACCAAAGGATTAAGATAGCGCTCTCTGATCTCAACCTCACCCTCCCAAGACGCATCATCAACACTATGATGACCCCATTCCTGGATCTCGGATCAGAAATGATCGAAGCTCGAATACTAAGCAACCTCACAATCTCAATGGTAAGGAGCTATGTTAGAAAATTTCTAAGTTATTCGAACTCACGGATCTAACCATTCTAAGTTCTCAACAATCTTAGAGTGTATGGTAACTATCAGCAGATATGTGATGTTATCTTCAGGTATTCTCAAGTTATGCTCTGATACCATCTTCTGTCACACCCCAAACTCGAAAACCGGGCTCACAAAATTTTCAATCGCCGAATCCGATGCTGACAGCCTCTGTAGTACCACATTCTCAACTCTCAGCGTCTATATGTCAGATTCCGATCCTGGGATCCTACAAGGAGGATTTTCTAATGTACATTTAACTCGTAATAAGCATAACCACAAGTTTACCCAAATCACAAAGGCAACATCATCATCACATATCCACTAATATAAAATCTTGAGTACAATGCTAAAAGGGAAATACAATATATATATATATATATATATATATATATATATATATATATATATATATATATATATATATATATATATATATATATATATATATATATATATCGAAAATCAAAGCTCCAGAAGACCGATGTATGCTCTAAGCTCAATGCTACTACAACCTAACATCACATACACGCATCTATCATGCATAAGCTTATAGAAAGCTTAAAGGGTGGTGTAAGTGTGTGCACAAGGTAAGTGCCAAGTATGCTATACAGTGCCATAAATCATACAATATCAGAATAAGCAGAAATACTGACAAGGTCATAAATCATACGATATCAGAGTAAGCGGAAATACTGACAAGTCCATAAAAATATCATCAACCGCATCCAGAATATACGATGAAAAGACATAGCAAGCCAATGTTATAGACTAAGAGAAGTAATGTAATCGGCTATGAAATGAGGAAAAATAATGAACCAGATATCAGATATCGAGGACGTAATACAATATGTAATTTGAAAGAACTACGAATACCATCAGTCTCATCTAGGTTAGCAACCCAAAATGCCATATGCCGAGGATGTAATGCAATATGCAATATGTGGTGCGAATGAAATGACCAAGCTGTAGTGTGAAGTCAGGATGATAGTGCGTAGTATTGCAGGCTATGATGTCCATCACAAGGGACTTCTATCCAAACTAGTCTCATACCTAATTTGGATAGTCAAACTCAATGTGGTAAACTCCTGATCTCATGTTTGTCGCGCACCCCAACTGAAATCCTGGCCATTGCGAAGGCATACGTAACAAATAGTTACGCACCACTAGCCCGAGTGGATAGTGAATGAATGAATGAATGAGTATGCAACTCTTACTCAATAAGTCCACATATCAGTACGGTTCCTCTCTAAAAAATCACAGGGGTCTAGTACACTCTACCTGCAAATCGCCGCCCACTGACACGCGACCATGCAAGTGGAAGAGACCTCACTATCTGCCTAGCCAGTAGTCAGCCAATATTTACTCGGCATGTCAATAGCGGACCCATTCACGAGATGGTCAAACTCAGTCTAGCTTTGCCCCCAACCAACCACAACACAGTGGGAGATGCGGCCTCCTCGTATTCAGTACTCGGGCGCTCATGTATCCACTCGGTCTCGACGTTAGGGCGTCTCCTGGCCTTAGAGGCTTAGGGATTTTCACCCAGGGCCATCTATGGTACCTCGATGTTAATAACAAATTTTCGGTGTCCTATCTGGCCATCCAAGATATGCTTGTGGAGGCTACGGCCCTGATGTCGTTAGGGCGTATAGTAATCACAACACACAATGCAAGATCCATGAGTCATACAATCCAGTCATGCAACAATCCTGCGCATACCGTGCGCTCATGTAAGATAACCTCCGCCTATCAAGGAGTCTCATAACAACCTGCCCAATGACATATGCAATGGTCAACCATATCTCATAACAAACATGCAGATGATGTGTATGGGCATGTATCATAATGCTATGCAGTCACATACTCATAATCGATATCAATAACCGGCATCGACAATCGACCCCGACAATGTAGACATTTAATCAACATTGCCCCCAAGGAATGACCCACATAGAGCCTAACATATAGTGGACACATGGCCTCACACAAGTGCCAAATATACAACACCATGGGCCTCACTCAAGAACTTAATACACATCACGATAGGCCTTTAACATGGGCCTAACATATATCACAATAGGCTCCATCACTTGGCCCTCAAATGCATCATAATGGGCCTCATCACATAGGCCTCATATATATCACATTGGGCCTTAAACACAGGCTGAATACACATCACAACGGGCCTCAAATATGGGGCGCATATACATCACATTGGCCCTCAAACACGAGCTGAATGTACATCACAAAGGGCCTTAAATAGGGCTACATATACATCACATTGAGCCTCAAACAATCGACCTCAATATCTGGCCTCGACAATTGGAATCGGCAATCGGAATCAGCCTCAATAATTGACCTCAACAATCGGCCTATACAATTAGCCTCAACAATCAGAATCGGCCTCGATGATCGGAATCGGCAATCGGCCACAACAATCGGAATCGATCAATAATGGGCCTAACAAAGCCTAAGGGAAGGTCACAATGTGGATGTCCAACTATTATTGCCCATCAATTTGGACCTTTAACCAACATTGCTCCCAAGGAATGATGCTCATAGGGCTAATCAGATAGGGGCCCACGGCCTAGCACAAGGGCCTAATATACATCATCATGGGCCTCAATTACATTAAATGGGTCGAATCAAATGGGCCAGTACAAATGGGCCGAATCAATTGGGCCGATCAAATAGGCCGAATCAGATGAGCCGGTACTAATGGGCCGAATCATATGAGCCAAGTCAAATGGGCCCAAACCAACCACACCATTCATCCATAGCTAGAGATCATTTTAGAGCATTATCACAGAATGAATCATATCCCAAGGATCATCTGGACCATACCACAAATGGCAGTGGAGATAATGATTTTCACTATTAAACAAATCACAGGGCCCACCATAATCTTTATTTTCCATCCATTCGGATCATAAGGTCACAAAGACCTGGATTTAGAGGAAAAACAAATTCCATATTGGTCCAAAACTTCCGTGACCCCAAAAGAGTTTCAATGATACACGTTCAATCCCCATTGTCTTTGGCAATGTGGTCCACATGATAATTAGATCTATTTTATTTTTAGTCTCAAGCCTTAAGACGAGCTCGTGAAGTGGATGGACGGTTTGGATCTAACACATGACTCATGATCAGGCCCACACTTTCTGACGTTTCTACAGCAGCTATGTAGCTGGTGTGACCCAACAATGGATGGTTAGATGAAACACATCCACCAAGGTGGGCTTGGTAAATGGATGGTGTGAATAAAGCACATACATCAACGATGAGTCCCACGTCCCACGTGTAGACAGTGAGGATACAACATATATATCGCGTGTGCCCCATCGTCCCATACTGTCTAGATAGTGAGGATGTAACGCGTTCATCAGGTGGATCCCACCATCCCATATGTCTGGACGGTGGAGATCAAATACATAATTCAGGGTGGGATCCACATGATGGCCCACAAGATATACACCAGCTATGTATCTAATATAATAATATAATATGTTATTATATTTCAAATACAACAAATATATACCTGGTGTAGGCATACACCAGCCTAACTTCTTTCACAAAGGTGGGTCCCACGTGGGGCCCACCATATAATATTTTATTTTATTATTATTATTATTATTTTCTACAAACGGTTCAGCAGCAACTGCTGCTGGACGTTCAAACTGAATGGACGGTGTTGTATATATAATAAATTCATTAAGGTGGGTCCCACCGTCCAAGGTCTGGATGGTGAGGACACCACATCATCATGGTGGATCTCACACGTATGGACCGTGTGGGATAAAACTCATGTGTCCCACATGGCCCGTCAGATGAATGGCATAGGTATAGCACATACCACGTGCGTAGGACTTACATGGCCTGGGACATCAATGCAATGCAGCAGCTATATACGTTGTGTATGCGCACACCAGTCAATCCTCACATGGCCTGGGACATCAATACAGCAGCTATATACATGGTGTATGCGTACACCAGTCAATCCTCTTGCATGTGGGTCCCACGTGGGGCCCACCATAACGTCAATTTTCCATCTAGTCTATTCATAAGGTCACAAAGACCGGAATAAGGAGTAAAAGCAAATTTCATATTTAACCAAAACTTCTGGGACCCAAAAAGGTATCAAAGGTAGACGTTCAACCCCCACTGCTCTTGTAGTGTGGACCACCTGAATTCCATGTACTGCTGATTTTCAGGGTGACCCACTAATTAAAGGGGACCCATCAATTGAACGGTGTTGATGTTCAACTCACATCATGGTGGGGCCTGAGGTGGGGCCCACTGACCCTACGCTAACCCAAGCAGCTGACGCTGCTTGCTGCAGCGTCCTCGGGACGCCGGCAGCAACAGCGTCTGCTGTTGTATTTTTTTCTGAGGTTTTTCATAGGTGGGGCCCAAATCAAGGGGATCCAGTCCGTCGGCTGGGTTCCTGGGCTCGTGACAGGTCTAAGAAGCCCAATATTGGGTATGTTTTGATGCATAGAAAACATCGCAGTGGGCCTTAATAATTTTCACTATTCAAATAAAGTTTTAAATGGTGCGGCCTACCAGAGTTTCAGATTAACTTCATTTTTCGCTTCAATGCCTAAAATGAGCTGGGAAGTAGGGTGGACGGTGGAGATAAAACATACATCTAGGTGGGGTCCGCTTCAAGCAAAATGAATGGATCGTGTTGAATAACATATACCTCGTCAGACCTATAAAACTTGGTAACGTCAATATAGCAGCAATATAGTTGCTGTAAAGATGCTAGCCAATCAACTTCCACGTGGTGGGTCCCACGTGTGTGGTCCACGCATGGACGGCATGGATATAATATATACTTCATAAGTGGGCCACATTCCATCACCCAAGGATAGAGAGAGAGAGAGAGAGAGAGAGAGAGAGAGAGAGAGATTGGAGTAGCGGAGGGACCCTACCACTACAGGTCATACATCAAAATGGGTCCCACCATGTGGACCCTCAAATCATCAAAATCAAAGAAATTTAATGCTATGAACACCCACTTTTGATCCTTCTTCCGCCAATGCATGTAAAAGCTCCAATGGAACATGTTTTAAGGGTTAAGATGAAACTTGGATGGTGGAGATGGGAGGTAGGGAGGTGGGCCACACCAAGCTTTCTCTCATGGAGATGGGCGTTGGATTGCTCTCATGGTGCTTGGGAGAAAAATGAGAGAGAGAGAGAGAGATGAGAGAGAGAGAGAGGTGATGTGAGTGATGGAGTGATGGGGAGAGGGATGGGTGAAGTGATGTGTACTTGACATGTAAGGGTGTGTAAGAGAAAGAGTTAAATTTGGGCGGTTGCTTGTACTTGATTGATATGACGTTTCGTAGAGATTCTCTCGGAATTACAAACACTCGGCGTTTTCTCGAACTGAACGTGGGCTCACATCTCCTGGCTCGGGTATCACCTCGGCGCGTAATACGCGGCGTCGGAACCGCGGCAACGGCGTGGTTGCAAGGGTACAAGTTTCGAGTTGAACAAACCCTAATATACGGGATAGGACTCAGGATCGCACGCAAATGCCGAAAACAGATCGTGGGTCGCCAGAATACAACTGGGAATACCATGGAAGCCTATGGAACGGTACGGGTTAGGATATGGGTCTCACAACATTGATAATCAAAAGTGCATTCAGGATAATCATAACCTAAACCAAAACTTTCCTTACAGTTCATGTTTTCATTCTTCCAACTTTTAATTTTTCCATCAATGGCGTTTACGCTATGTTCAATCTTTTCAATGATCTTTAATAGGTAGCCCTTTTCGACGACAACTGTTTTTTTAACTGGGTTTTCTTTTTTTTTTTTCTTTTCTTTTCAATTCTTTTCATTGAACATGATGGATAAATTCCCCAGGTTGGTTCCTTCCATGCTTAATAATCACCAAGTTAACAATTCAATATCAAACTGACACCTTAATGTATAAGCTGTGACATGTGAAATCATGACTCAATCAATGTTTAAAACTTCTAATCATGGATTAATAATTCGAACTTAACTATGAAATCTAACAAGTAACTGAATCCAAGAGTCATAAATTATCATCATTAAGTATCTTGTACTTCTAAATCATGGATGAACTTCAAAATCACTCGAATTTACATAATTTTCAGAAAAATTTTCACAATTTTTGCTCAAATACTAAGAAAACACTGATTGATTTGCCTAATCCACACCCCCCAACCTAAAATCTACGTTGTCCTCAATGTAAAAGATATAAACATGCAATTCACATGAGACAACGAAAGTAAATGAGAGGTTATGAAGAGGTAGTACCTAAGGAATAAATCAAGAGGCTTTTCCAAAAGGATCTCACTGTGAAAGTGGGTCAGCACAAGAGTTAAACCAACAAAAGCAAACTATCCTAGCAGCATAAAGCCGACTATTCTAGACATAACATGAAAACAATAAACTAATCCTAAACTAGGAAAGCGAAGGAAAAGATACTCAGTCATGCCGCAAGGTTCCTCTTCTGGCCAATATCTTGATAAATTTCTCAGTAGATTTCTTAACAAGATCATCCAAAATCCTTTTTTAAATAAGCTTGGATGCCCTGGAGCATGAATTTCTAGAGAAATTTATGGACTTAAGTAAAAAATTATCGTTGAATCACTTGAGGTATCCAAAGTATATATGATTCACCTGTGACCGAAAAATTTTCAATGTTAGTACTCCATGGTGAATCAGAGATTACAAGTAGATAAAATTCAGAAAAATTCTCAGCAAATGATGTAGTCTCAACACATTCCGAAGTTCCAAATTTTGGTTTAATTTCTAACTCATCCTCCTTTAATGGTAAACATTCAGGGGTCTGGGGAAGGAGGGGCTTTAGAATAAGGGTTCTCTCGGTCCGTGACAACTACTGAGGTATTGTCTTGCGAAGCATCCACTTTTTCTTTTATCATGGGATCGTTTGAATCTGTAAAGTGTGCCAAGCAACCATCTAAAGAGTTGGAAAATTCGGTTGAGAGTGACTTATTTTTCACATTGAAGTTTGTGATGATCTGCCCAAGGATTCCATCATCTCTAGAAGTGGATGGACGTATGCTCTCTTGCTCTTGCCCTGCATAGTTAGATTAAAAATCAATAGGGGAAGCATTGATGTGAATACTCTGTTCATTGAAACTACTCAGTAGAGGCATTGAATCATCAAACTTGTATAGCTCAGATGGTGGCCTCAATTGGGTGGTTTCAAATTTCAGAGTCATATCGAGCAACTCGTCCCTCTCCCGAATCATATCATCATTCAATTCAGGGGATTAGTCCAAACATGTCTCACGAAGGTTGCAAGGGTTGGTTGAAAATGGTTCATTCTTTACATTTAAATTGGCTATATCAGATAGGTGGAGTAAATCACTATGGTCGACAACCTCCTAAACCTCTTAATCATTGACCTGGGCCAAACTTGAGATCGATTCCAGTGGAATTTGGGTTGAACATTCATGATCATCATCCCAATCATCATCTTCTAATTCCGTGCAGTACACACTTGGGATGGGATCACATTCCTCACATTCTATTCCGAGATTGGGTTAAGGTTCAAATAAACTAACTTCTTCCTCATCATTGAAACCAAGTGTGTCATGTGAGTGAAGTGTGTCATTATTATTATATTTGAAAGACACCCACGTCTCCTGACCATTCCTTTGGACCGTCATCGAGATCGAATTTTCAGGGAATTGAACCATATGCTCATTTACGTAATCCAACTCTTCATTCCAAATTCTAGAGTTCTTCAAAAGCGAGTTAGGATCACTTTCCTCACATTGTATTTCTGAATTGAGTTGTAGTTGAGACGAACGAGCCTTCAATGTCTTATCAATGCGTAATGCAAGTGCTTCTATCATTTTTCTAAGGCCAGAAAAATCGTAAATGTTATCTTCCAGTGACTCATCTTGAATCGTTTCTGATTTAATTTCAAAGGTAGAGGACCCAAGAGAATTATCACTATGATGTACCGCTAGTTCATCTTCCCAATTTTGATAGTTCCACTGATCAAAGTCATACGGATCATAGGTGGGATAATATGATAGTTGTTGATACATATTATCACCTATAATATAATCTCTCATTGTCTTTTTCTTGTTTAATGGTTGATTATAATTCTCACTCCCATAAGTCCAACAACCCCAACATTTACATATTGTTTCCTTAATCCGTGGCGTGTAATTATTCTCTCGCATATGATCACATAAGGACTTCTTAACCAGTGGAATATTATATTCCGGTCAGTTCTCAATGATGGTTTCAGAAAAATTTTGAGACATAGGTTGATTTCTGTTATAATCATCATACATTCATCCCCAATATCTCTTATCCATCTTAGCATACTGACGTACCCACTCTTGCATGGTGAAACTCTAATCCTAAAAGAAAAGAAAAAATCCTATAGCAATATAGAAAGTAAGTAGAGGGAAGAAGTTAGAAAGAAGTTACCAAATTGGAGAGTTTTATGTTAGGATCCCGTAAAACAAAACAAAACAAGTTAGTTTCTAAAAATAGAAAATCTAAAATTAGAAAGTTTCTAACAACAAAATTAGAAAGAGGAGTTAGTTTCTAAAAAGGAAAGAAATCCTAGAATTAGAAAGTTTCTAAAAATAAAAAATAAAACCTAATCCTAAAAATAAAAAATTCCTAATCTTAAACTAATTCCAAAAGCAGCTAATATCAGAAAAACGCAACCATCAATCCCCGGCAACGGCGCCAAAAACTTGTTCACCACCCCAAGTATAGGGTTGCGATGTAATAATAATCTCGGTAAGACCGAGGTCGAATCCATATGGACAGAACCTCGTACGTATTCTGAAAGTAACTAGAGCTAGAACTAGAAGAAGATGTAATCTAAAGCAGGAGAATTTAAGAGAATAATTGTAAACTACTTAAGTAAAACTTATAAAATTTAAAGGTGGGAAACTAGGGTTTCCAAGGATCCACTTGTAGAGATCAAGGAGATCTATGCTTGATTCTCGAACACAATTGGAATCAGAGTCCTATCTTCATCCAGTTGGAAGATATTTCAGTAAAATTCACATCTGAATTTCCCTTGATCTAGTTTTCAATGAATGATATGTATGAGAACTAGAATTGATTCCATCACAAAACCATGCCCATGAGACAAAGCAAACAACAAAGTTTAGCTAATCCACAACTAATCTAAGAGAGTTATGAACGTTAGGAAGGGTTCCATCATCCAACATGCCCAAGAGACAATGGTGAACAACAGGGATCCTAAGTTCATAATCCCTATAATGAAAAAAATATACTCAAAGCTATCGCAAATCCATTATAATTTAAGTCACAACAAACCATTAAAAACTAAGAGTATTCCTCATAATCAAACTAGAATCAAAGAGAGTTCAATAAACATGAATCAAAGCCAGAGAAAGGATCTTATCACGCTACAAGCTTCACCTCTTAGCCCTAGCTAAGAGGTTTAGCTCATCATAGACATGATGATCTAAAATCTCATAAAAACGTTAAGGAAACAATGAAAGAAGAAGAAGAAAAACTCTGCTGAATACAGCCAACTCCACGCCTTCTCTCTCTCTCTCTCTCTCTCTCTCTCTCTCTCTCTCTCTCTCTCTCTCTCTCTCGCTGCTCGTTCTCCACGTCTTAGATGATTCCTCATGTCCACTTCTCTCTTTCTTTTATAGGCAGCAAGAAGGTAGTCACTGGAAATCGGTGGAGAATGGAGTCGGTGGCGTGCATGCGTAGAAACTTGCACAGCCAGCAAAAACACAACTTGTTTTATGTTTAATCTCATTTTTAGGACGAATGGCCATCCCATCTAGTGATTTAGCTCCATAGCTAGGGTCGTGGCCCCCTTTTGAAGATTTTGGATAGTCTGGATCTTCGAAACAATCATTGATCATGGCCCACAAGTTCCCAGAAATCCCAGTTTTCACGGACGTGCGTAGCCCTTACGCAGGTTGCCTGAGATACTCAGTGGGCCCCATAGTGATGTTTTCAGAGAAATCCACCCTATCCATTGGATTCCTGGCGAGATTTCGGTCGAAAATGGGTGGTTTTGATCAAGTTTTGGTGCGGCCCACTATATCAAATCACGCTACCATTCATCCTATGTTTGACGGTTATCTACATGTGTACATGTGCATGGGATCAAAAGGTCACCGTGGTTAAGGTCAGTGCCCCCTGGATCGAATGAACAGTTCCAATCATCGAGATGATGGACAGTGGTGGGCCACAATCCACCACAGCGGACGCATGTCCGATCTCTGTTGCGTAAACAAGACGAGGTCAGGTCAATGACCCTTGACAGGACTCCCCCCCCCCCCCCCGGTCCGGTGCACTACGAGCGCTACATGCGTACGCCACTCAAGGTGGGGTCCACTGTGATGTTCATAAGAAATCTGATCTGTCCATCCGTTTTGCCTTCTAATTTGAGGGGTTAATACCAAAATTGAAGCATATCCAGATATCAGGTGGGCCCCAAATCAGTGATTTAGTTGCTGATCTGTCCGTTGGGCCACTTCCACAAAGATCTAATAGCAGAAATTTTACGTGTATGGTTACTTTATGGTCCTTATGCCAGATATAAAGTTTCGAGCCAAACAGATTGTGGGAACCCTGTAAGCTTACATTCGGGGCAATTTTTAGGCCTCTTTATCTTCAATTACTGAATTTTCTCAGATCTTTAGCATGTGAATTTTTCAATCTCGGTCCGCTAAGATCCGCCCCTTGCCTTAGTGATTCTTGAGCATCAAATCCATGCCTTCAACACTCTTTTCAGTCTAAGCTCTTAAATTCACCTTGCAACAAAAACATAATTAAAATAGAACATTAAACATTATCATGTTCATAAAACCATGTGATAACTGGGTCTAACATGCAATATTTAGCCCTCAACATCTAACAGCCTTGTCACTTTGTCCAGCAACCTCATCACTTTGTCTAGTGGAACCTAGTCACTTTGTCTTCCATCCTCGTCACTTCGTTTAGTGGAACCAGGTCACTTTATCCAGCAACCCACCACTTTTTCCGATAATTTGTAACTTTGTCTAATGGAACCCTATTTGCTTTGTCTCATTTAACCTTATTAATTTGTTTAGTGGAATCATGTAGCTTTGTCGAGCAATCTCGTCACTTTGTTTAGTATAACTTTATCACTTCATCTAATAACCCCGTCAGTTTGTCCAATGAATCCTGTCACTTTGTCGAATGACTAGAAAAAATTATCGGCAATGGATGGTCTATATTGTCGGTGGCCCCACATTATTTAAGGCCCACATTGAATTGTCTTATTACCATGAAAACTATTTATTATATATTGTTCCTGAAAACTATGCTTAATTATCTTGATATTTGTGAATCTTGGGGGTTGTACCTCACTGGGATAGCCATTGACGCTATCAAACCATATTCAGTGTGCAGGAGACGCAGATGATGGGTATATTGGTGTTCATATGGAATAGGAGGAGCTAGATGATCTTGCGACTCTCTATTCCTGATTTCATTCATATTTAATTTGTACTGTCGTGTATTATAAAAACTGAAGACATTGGTTTGTATAAGCTTTCAGGTAGCCACTCGATTAGTTTGTTATGTATATTTGGACTCCCTCTTATACTTAATTTGTTTCTATTTCGCTAAATTACTAACTCTAATAAAGAAAAAAATGTACGTGAAATTCAGGCTAACTTTAAAAGTTAACACTCGGGTTTCGAGAATCGGGGTGTTATAAACGTAATTATTGGTCAAAGTAATGAGGTTCCATTAGACAAAGTGACGATATTCCACTAGATAAAGTGATGGAGTTGCCAGATAGATTGATAGGTTTTCGTTTGATAAAATGACGAGTTTTTGAATAAAGTGACTTGGTTTCACTAGACAAAGTGATGATGTTATTCCGTAAAGTAACAAAATTTCACTAGATAAAGTGGCAGCTTGTCAAATAAAATGACGGGGGTTTCAATAGACAAAGTGACGGGTTCATTTGACAAAGTGATAAATTCCATTAAACAAAATGATGGAGTTCCATTAGATAAACTATTGTGTCCATTTTATATAATCCTTGTGGTGGGTCCTATAAGTTTCAAGGGTGGATGTCTCTCTTCCAAATAATTTCTTTGGTGTGGCTCACATGAATCTCGTGTTAAGCTAATTTTTTTAGATACGGGCTTAAATGATTACGCATCTAATTGTCAGAGTGGATTTTGCATACACATCATGGTAGGTCCCCGCCAAAAATTCAATTCCCCATACTTCTCCAATTGTAAAGAGAGTATATATATATATATATATATATATATATATATATGTATTGGGCGTGACTCTTAATTTTTCTAGGGTCCACTACTATGTTTATGTAATATCCATCATAACCATTAGCTATTAAGTCTCATATTGAGCCTAGCAATATGCACTAAAGGAAATAGTTGGGAGAGAGATGTCCACCCTTTATTTTAAAGGGTCAAACATTATACTTATATCAAAATCCAAATTAAAAAAAATAAAAATAAAAATCATTTTGCCAAAAATCATACCGATACATGAATCACTTGGGCCAGACTAATGGAAACAATTTGGAAGGCGAGGATTGCCTATACATTATTTACAATCATGTGGTCAACCCGAATTATAAATAAAACTGATTTTATCGGCCTGTGGCCTAAAATGGGGTGACGCACCTTGCGGTCCAGGTTAATTTTTCAGAAAACATCACAGTACGGCCTACCCGATCCACTGACTATTTGCTCATACCAGTGGCTTTGACAAAGTACAATCATGTGGTCAACCCGAATTATAAATAAAACTGATTTTATCGGCCTGTGGCCTAAAATGGGGTGACGCACCTTGCGGTCCAGGTTAATTTTTCAGAAAACATCACAGTACGGCCTACCCGATCCACTGACTATTTGCTCATACCAGTGGCTTTGACAAAGGAGACACTAGTAGCATATACCACCAACTGCAGTATTGTGTGTTATTGGAAAAGGTCCATTAGCTCCACCATGATGTATGTATTTTATCCACACCATCCATCCATTTTTACAAATCATTGTAGTTCATGAGCACAAAATTGAGGAAGATCCAAATCTCAGGTGGACCATACCACAAGAAACATTGGTGATTAGAAGATTAAAAACTTATTGAGGGCTATAAAAGTTTTGGATTAAGCTGATATTTGTATTTTTTCTTCATCCATGTCTTTATGACGTAATCAATTGGTTGGATGAAAAATAAACATTACATTGGTCTCTATGAAGTTTATAATGGTATGTGTTTAATCACCACTTTTTTTTTATGGTGTGGTCCACTTGAGATCTCAATCTATCTATTTTTAGACTCATGCCCTAATGTAAGTGGGCAAAATGGATAAGCGGTGTGGATAAAAAACAATCATCATGGTTAGAGGTGGGCATCGAGTCGATTCAAACTGAGTTAGGGCTGACCCGACTCGATTCAGTTTTGAAATAGGCCTGAACCGAACTCTTCCTGACTCGGTACCGAGTCCTACATGCCTAACCCGATTTGAGTCCGGGTCTGTCCTGGACTAATTTGGACTGAATCTAACCCGATCACAAGTACCGATTCGGGTCGAGTCTTAAAATAATATGAGATAACGGATGGATGGAGTAAATATACAACGCATAGATCAAGGTGGGCTCATGGTGAGGATCCTACAGACATCACTCATCTTGGGTTGCAACTAATATTCTTTGCTAATCAAGCATATTTTATAATAATTTTTTTTTAATCTTATAAAATTGCCGTGAGATGACATAGCCCAATTAAATTTTAGAAGAAAGAAATTGGAGGCGAATTAGCTACCGACACGTTGAGTAGCTAGACTCGCTACTGAAGTGACTCCACTAAGTTCTGTGGGGCCCACCATGATATATGTGTTGTATCCACATTGTCCATCCATTTGGAGAGAACATTTTAGGGCATGATCAAAAGAATGAGGTAGATCCAAAGCTGGAGTGAACTCCACCATAGAAAATAGTGAGGAGAGTGATGTCCACCGTTGAAGCCTTCCTAAGGTTCACCATGATTTTTATTTGAGATCTAACTTGTTCATAAGTTAACACAAATGTTAAAGAAGCGGAAACAAAAATATCAGCTTGATCGAAAACTTTTGTGGCCCTTAGAAGTTTTTAATGGTGAGCGTACTCTCTTCACTATTTTATGTGGTGGGGTCCACTCCATTTTTGTATCTAATTCATTCTTTGGCTCATGCCCTAAAATGATCTCTCCAAAGGGATGGACGGTGTGGATACAAAGCATACATCATGGTGGGACTGGCATAACTACGTCACATCACTTTAGCAAGGAGTCTTGCTACTCAACCTGTACGCTGAATCTCCAAATGAAAACTAAAATAAAAATCACGGTGGACCTTAAGTTAACATAGACATTGAAGAAGGGAAAACACAAAGGGAAATTTGCGACTGTACGACCCATTTATGGCCCTATTTACGAGACCAAGCCCACCTTATTTTCCCTTGCGAGAATAAGCCCTAGCTGTACGGATGGCTTGCTAAAGGTCGAAAATGCCCCTGCTTGTTCCTTCAAGCGGATAGGTGGTGCTCGAAGACGAGAGCTGACACTCCTCGAACTCCGAGTTGTACGAACGGTTCAAAAGATATCAAAGTTACATGGGCCCCACAGTTATGTATTTATTATATCCACAACGTTCATCCATATTTCGAGATCATTTCGGAGCATTATCCAAGTAAAAAAAAATCATATCCAAAGAACAACTGGACCACACCACAAAGAGTAGCAGAAAATTGATTTTCACCGTGGAAACTTTTGTAGGGCCCACCATAACATTTATTTTCCATCCAATCTATTCATAATGTCACAAAGACCTGGATGAAGAGGAAAAACAAATTTTGTAATGATCCAAAACTTCTGGGACCCCTAAAAGGGTTTCAATGGTAGACGTTCAATCTTCCACTGCCTTTTACAGTGTGGTCCACTTGATAGCTAAATCTATCTTATTTTTCTTCCCAAGCGTTAGTACGAGTTCGCCAAATAGATGGACGGTTTGGATATAACACATACCTCATAAAAGGACCCACAAAGGCGGTGGGGATTACAACAGGGAAAAGAAAAAAGCCTGGTATCTATGGCTACGGATTATAACCGTAGAGATAACCACAGCCAATGCTTTTTCAATATGTCCTCTACTATGCATCGAAGGTCTTTCGATATGTACTTCGATATATCGAATGTCTTTCGATTAATCGAAAAAGGTCCAAAACTGTCCAGCAACTTTGCATAAAAAATCCTGCAATTTTTGATTAATCGAAGTGTATTCGATATGTATCGAAGATATAGCTATAGATTATAGCCGTAGCCATAACTGCAGTCCGTAAAAGTCTATGCAATTTTTTATTTTTTTTAAATTTTTTACATGGAGAACTTTATTCTACCTACAATTTTCTCTAATACATATTTATATAAATATGTATATATAAGCATATAAAAAAAAATTCTCTCTTTTTTTTCATTTATTTCTCTATTCATTTAACAAGAATATCTTTTAAACCAAAATTAGTTACTTGATGTACCCTATATGATTTTGGGGTAGGAGAAGATACTTTAGCCAACTAACCTAGTTATTTTCCAAGATTCCATCAGGTCGATGGTCGAAAATCCATTTCATTCACTTTGCGGTCAATTTCAATCAGTTCGTGGTCATTTCCATGCATTTCACCGTCAATTCCCTCCACTTCACGGACAATTCCATGCACTTCACGGTCATCCCAAACAATTCCGTGTTGATTCATGGTCGTTTCGAGGCATTTCGCGGTCAATTCGACCATGAATCAACACGGAATTGTTTGGGATGACCGTGAAATGCATGGGAATGAACATGGTTTGATGCGAATTGACCGCAAAATGCATGCAAATGACCGTAAAGTGAAGGGAATTGACCGCGAAATGCCTCGAAGCGACCGTGAATCAACACGAAATTGTTTGGGACGACCGTGAAGTGCATGGGAATGATCATGGTTTGAAGCGAATTGACCGCAAAATGCATGCAACTGACCGTGAAGTGAAGGGAATTGACCGCGAAATGCCTCGAAATGACCGTGAATCAACACGGAATTGTTTGGGACGACCGTGAAATGCATGGGAATGATCATGATTTGAAGCGATTTGACCGCGAAATGCATGCAAATAATCGTGAAGTGAAGGAAATTGATCGCGAAATGCCTCGAAACGACCGTGAATCAACACGAAATTGTTTGGAACGACCGAGAAATGCATGGGAATGATCATGGTTTGAAGCGAATTGACCGCGAAATGCATGCAAATGACCGTGAAGTGAATCGAATTGATCGCGAAATGCCTCGAAACGACCGCGAATCAACACGGAATTGTTTGGGACGACCGTGAAGTGCATGGGAATGATCATGGTTTAAAGCGAATTGACCGTAAAATGCATGCAACTGACCGTGAAGTGAAGCGAATTGACCGTGAAATGCCTCGAAACGACCGTGAATCAACACGAAATTGTCTGGGATGACCGTGAAATGCATGGGAATGATCATGGTTTGAAGCGATTTGACCGCGAAATGCATGCAAATGACCGTGAAGTGAAGGGAATTGACCGCGAAATGCCTCGAAACAACCGTGCATCAACACATAATTGTTTGGGATGACTACGAAATGCATGGGAATGATCATGGTTTGAAGCGATTTGACCGCGAAATGCATGCAAATGACCGTGAAGTGAGGGGAATTGACCGCGAAATGCCTCGAAACGACCGTGAATCAACACGGAATTGTTTGGGATGACCGCGAAATGCATGGGAATGATCATGGTTTGAAGCGATTTGACCGCGAAATGCAGGCAAATGACCGTGGAGTGAAGGGAATGGACCGCGAAATGCCTCAAAACGACTGTGAATCAACACGGAATTGTTTGGGACGACCGTGAAATGCATGGGAATGATCATGGTTTGAAGCAAATTGACCGCGAAATGCATGCAACTGACCGTGAAGGGAAGGGAATTGACCGCGAAATGCCTCGAAACGACCGTGAATCAACACGGAATTGTTTGGGACGACCGTGAAATGCATGGGAATGATCATGGTTTGAAGCGAATTGACCGCGAAATGCATGCAACTGACCGTGAAGTGAGGGGAATTGACCGCAAAATGCCTCGAAACGACCGTGAATCAACATGGAATTGTTTAGGATGGCCGTGAAATACATGGGAATGATCATGGTTTGAAGCGATTTGACCGCGAAATGCATGCAAATGACCGTGAAGTGAGGGGAATTGACCGCGAAATGCCTTGAAATGACCGTGAATCAACACGGAATTGTTTGGGATGACCGTAAAATGCATGGGAATGATCATGGTTTGAAGCGATTTGACCGCGAAATGCATGCAAATGACCATGAAGTGAAGGGAATTGACCGCGACATGCCTCGAAACGACCGTGAATCAACACGGAATTGTCTGGGATGACCGCAAAATGCATGGGAATGATCATGGTTTGAAGCGATTTGACCGCGAAATGCATGCAAATGACCGTGAAGTGAAGGGAATTGACCGCGAATGCCTCGAAACGACCGTGAATCAACACAAAATTGTTTGGGATGACCGCGAAATGCATTGGAATGATCATGGTTTGAAGCGATTTGACTGCGAAATGCATGCAAATGACCGTGAAGTGAGGGGAATTGACCGTGAAATACCTCGAAACGACCGTGAATCAACACGAAATTGTTTGGGATGACCATGAAATGCATAGGAATGATAATGGTTTGAAGCGATTTGACCGCGAAATGCATGCAAATGACCGTGCAACTTAAGAGACTAGAAGAAGCACACTATGAACACAACTTGGATAACATGGAGTGTGTACCGACATGGGTGTGTACTGACAAGCTAACCTAAAAATGCAAAACAAAAACAAAATATATATATATATATAAAATAATTTAAAAAACACATTAGAAAAAAAAATAGAAAAATTACACTTCGATATATCGAATAGAACTCGATATATCGAAACTCTTCGATATAATCGAAACCTAATCGATTAATGGTAGAGTAAGTTGTCGATTATATCGAAATCTAGTCAATATAATAGTAGTAAGTCATCCTTACAACCGACCGATATATCGACTATTATTCGATTGATCGAAAATGGTCACACACTGTCCAGCGACAAAATGCTTTTTAAATTGTATTATCGATATAATCGAGTAGATGTCGATATATCGGGGTATCGATATATCGACTAGATTTCGATATATCGAAAATTGTCAGAAAATGTCCAGCGTCGAACTGCTTTTTTAGTGCAATTATCGATTATATCTTCGATATATAATCGATATATCGAAGTAAGTATATATCGAGTAAATATCGATATATCAAAAATGTACCTCAATGATCCAGCAACCAGAATCTTATTTACTGGGGAAGGGTTTCAAGTGGAGGAGGTGGGCCACCATTCACTGATCGAGAAGCTCGATTTAAATGAAGAAGGGGGAGGAGATGGTGATGGAATCGAGGGTATGTTGTTGTATGGGTCAATTGAGAATGATTGTCCATCATCATCTGGTAAAGAATCTCTATTGATCGAAGTGCTCAAAGAAGGATATGATAATGGACTAGAGGATGTGATATTGCATCGATCAATAGAGAAATCATCAGGTGAAGGATTTGAATTGGAAGTGGACCACCATCCACCGATCGAAAGGATTAATTTGCAAGAACAAGGGGTATGAGATGATGACAAACGCAAGGATATATCATTTGATGAGTCAATAGAGAGAGAGTCAGTTTCATCATCTAGTGGAGGATCTGAAGTGAAGGAGGTGGGCCACCATCTTAAAATTGAGGATATCTATTTGCATGAAGGGGGAGAAGGAGATTTTAGTGATTTAGAGGGTGTGTTATTCCATGGGTCGATAGAGAATGAACCACTATCATCATCTCAAAAAGTATTTGAAGCAGAGGGAAGCCACCATCCACCAATCAAGGGTCTTGATTTACATGAAGGGGTAGAAGGAAATGATAATGCACTGGAGGGTATGTTACTCTATGGATTCATAGATAAAGGGCCGCCATCATCTTCTGGTGAAGGATTCCAAGTGGCGGAGGTTCCCTACCATCTACCTAGCAAGGAACCCGGTTTACATACAGATGGGGGTACAAGAGATGTCAATGGGCGAGAGAGTGCATCATTCAATACATAAAATGGGAAAGGATCCCGACCGTTGCCTAGTACAGGAAGTGAAGTTGACAAGGTGGGCCATCATCAGTAAATCAAAGAACTTGGGTCACATTTAGCAACCACAAACGGTGTGGTAGCACAGCCAAGGAAATGTTCCCAATCTGACCAACAAAGGCATTGGATGACAGGAGGTAGTCGATTACAGACAATTTCGATTTCTTTCAAGTGTGGAAAGGTTGGACACTTGAATGCATGGAATTGTTCGTGAAGTGGAGGGAATTGAGGGTGAAATGCATGGAAATGACTGTGAAGTGAAGGGAATTGACGGTGAAATGCATGGAAATGACCGTGAAGTGAAGGGAAATGACCGTGAAGTGAAGTGGAATCGTCGGAATTGACCATACATTGCATGGAAATGAGCGTGAAATGATATAGTAATTGATTGAAATACTTGAAAGAGAAGTGCCCAGTGTATATTCTCTCAGGTCAGACTAAGCGTTTGCTAGGGTGATGCTGTTGAAACCAATATCGATATCTGTACAATTATTCTATAATCTTAAGAGAATAGGGGGAACGATCACCACCTACAACCAGTGGTACGCCACAGCCTAGTTTCTGCCTTCAGAAATTTGTTTGTGCACATGTACCTCGGATGCAGGTGATCAGTCCTCCAAAAATAAAGGGAATTGATAGTGAAATGCATGCAAATGACCGTGAAGTGAGGGGAATTGACCGCGAAATGCATCAAAACGACCGTGAATCAACACGGAATTGTTAGGGATGACAGTGAAATGCATGGGAATGATCATGGTTTGAAGCGATTTGACCGCCAAATGCATACAAATGACCGTGAAGTGAAGGGAATTGACCGCGAAATGCCTCGAAACGAGGTTGAATCAACACAGAATTGTTTGGGATGACCGCGAAATGCATGGGAATGATCATGGTTTGAAGCGTTTCAACGCGAAATGCATGCAAATGACCGTGAAGTGAAGGGAATTGACCGCGAAATGCCTCGAAACGACCGTGAATCAACAAAATTGTTTGGGATGACAATAAATGCATGGGAATGATCATGGTTTAAGCGAATTGCGCGCAATGCATGCAAATGACCGTGAAGTGAGGGGAATGGACATGCCTCAAACGACCGTGAATCAACATGGAATTGTTTGGGATGACCGTGAAATGCATGGTAATGATCATGGTTTAAAGCGATTGCGCGAAATGCATGCAAATGCCGTGAAGTGAAGGGAATTGACCCAGAAATGCCTCGAAACGGTGGAATCACGGAATTGTGTTGGGATGACCGTGAAATGCATGGGAATGATCATGGTTTGCGATTTGACCGCAAATGCATGCAAATGACCATGAAGTGAAGGGAATTGAGCGAGAACCTCTAAACGACCGCGAATCAACACGAAATTTTTGGGATGACCGTGAAATGCATGGGAATGATCATGGTTTAAGCGAATTGACCGGAAATGCATGCAAATGACCGTGAAGGAAATTGACCGAATGCCACAAAACGCCGTGAATCAACACGGAATTTTTTGGGATGACCGTGAAATGCATGGGAATGACCATGGTTTAAAGCGATTTGACCGCGAAATGCCTCGAAACGACCGTGAATCAACACGGAGTTGTTTGGGATGACCGCGAAATGCATGGGAATGATCATAGTTTGAAGCGATTTGAACACGAAATGCATGCAAATGACCGTGAAGTGAAGGGAATTGACCGGGAAATGCCTCGAAACGACCGTGAATCAACACGGAATTGTTTGGGATGACCGTGAAATGCATGGGAATGATCATGGTTTGAAGCGATTTGACCGCAAAAATGCATGACCGTGAAGTGAGGGGAATTGACCGCGAAATGCCTCGAAACGACCGTGAATCAACACGGATTTGTGTGGGATGACCATGAAATGTATGGGAATGATCATGGTTTGAAGCAATTTGACCGCGAAATGCATGCAAATGACCGTGAAGTGAAGGGAATTGACCACGAAATGCCTCGAAACGACCGTGAATCAACACGGAATTGTTTGGGATGACCGCGAAACGCATGGGAATGATCATGGTTTGAAGCATTTGACCGCTAAATGCAAGCAAATGACCGTGAAGTGAAGGGAATTGACCGCGAAATGCCTCGAAACGACCGTGAATCAACACGAAATTGTTTGGGATGACCGTGAAATGCATGGGAATGATCATGGTAAGAATGATAGCGAAATGCATGCAAATGACCGTGAAGTGAGGGAAATGACCGTGAATGCCTTTAAACGACCGTGAATCAACACTTTTTTGGGATGACCGTGAAATGCATGGGAATGATCATGGTTTAACGCCGAAATGCATGAAAACGACCGTGAAGTGAAGGGAATTGACCGCGAAATGCCACGAAACGACCGTGAATCAACACAATTGTTTTGGGATGACCGTGAAATGCATGGGAATGATCATGGTTTAAGCGAATTGACCGGAAATGCATGCAAATGACCGTGAAGTGAGGGGAATTGACCGCAAATGCCTCGAAACGACCGAATCAACACGGAATTTTTGGGATGACCGTGAAATGCATGGTAATGATCATGGTTCGTTTGGCCGCGAAATGCATGCAAATGAGTGAAGTGAGGGAAATTGACCCGAAGTGAAACGACCGTGAATCAACACAATTGTTTGGGATGACCGTGAAATGCATGAGAATGATCATGGTTTCAAGCGATTTGACCGCAAATGCATGCAAATGACCGTGAAGTGAAGGGAATTGACCGCAAAATGCCTCAAACAACCGTGAATCAACATGGATAAGCAATCCCGAAATGCATGGGAATGATCATGTTTAGAATGACCAGAAAATGCATGCAAATGACCTGAAAGAAGGAATTGACCGTGAAATGCCTCAAACGACCGTGAATCAACACGAATTGTTTGGGATGACCGTGAAATGCATGGGAATGATCATGGTTTGGCGATTTGACCGCGAAATGCATGCAAATGACCGTGAAGTGAGGGGAATTGCCGCGAAATGCCTCAAACGACCGTGAATCAACACAAATTGTTTGGGATGACCGTGAAATGAAGGGAATGATATGGTTTGGCTTTGTGATATGCATGAAATAACCGTGAAGTGAAGGGAATTGACCCAAATGCCTCGAAAGACCGTGAATCAACATGGAATTGTTTTGGGATGGGAAATGCATGGGAATGATCATGGTTTAAGCGAATTGACCGCGAAATGATGCAAATGACCGTGAAGTGGGGAATTGACCGTGAAAGCCTCGAAACGAACATGAATCAACACGGAATTGTTTGGGATGACCGCAAATTGCATGGGGAAGCGAATAAACCGCGAAATGCATGCAAATGACCGGAAGTGAGGGGAATTGACCGCAAATGCCTCAAACGACCGTGAATCAACACAATTTTTGGGATGACCGGAAATGCATGGGAATGATCATGGTTTAAGCGAATTGACCGCGAAACCTGAAAAACCTGAATGTGCGCGAGATCGGACCCGAAATGCCTCAAACGACCGTGAATCAACACGAAATTGTTTGGGATGACCGTGAAATGCATGGAATGATCATGGTTTGACTGCGAAATGCATCCAAATGACCGTGAAGTGAGGGAAATTGACCCAAATGCCTTAAAACGACCGTGAATCAACACGGAATTTTTGGGATGACCGTGAAATGATGGGAATGATCATGGTTTGTTTGACACCGAAATGCATGCAAATGACCGTGAAGTGAAGGGAATTGACCGCAAATGCCTGAAACGACCGGAATCAACACGGAATTTTTGGGATGACGTGAAATGCATGGGAATGATCATGCTTTGAATTGACCGCAAATGCATGCAAATGACCGGAAGTGAGGGGAATTGACCGCGAAATGCCCCAACCAGGAATCAACACGGAATTGTTTGGGATGACCGGAAATGCATGGAATGATCATGGTTTCAAGCGATTTGCCCCAAATGTATGCAAATGACCGTGAAGTGAAGGGAATTGACCGCGAAATGCCTCGAAACGAACATGAATCAACACGGAATTGTTTGGGATGACCGCGAAATGCATGGGAATGATCATTGTTTGAAGCGTTTGAACGCGAAATGCATGCAAATGACCGTGAAGTGAAGGGAATTGACCGCGAAATGCCTCGAAACGACCGTGAATCAACACGGAATTGTTTGGGATGACCGCGAAATGCATGGGAATGATCATGGTTTGAAGCGATTTGACCGCGAAATGCATGCAAATGACCGTGAAGTGAGGGGAATTGACCGCGAAATGCCTCGAAACGACCGTGAATCAACATGGAATTGTTTGGGATGACCGTGAAATGCATGGTAATGATCATGGTTTGAAGCGATTTGACAGCGAAATGCATGCAAATGACCGTGAAGTGAAGGGAATTGACAGCGAAATGCCTCGAAACGACCGTGAATCAACAAGGAATTGTTTCGGATGACCGTGAAATGCATGGGAATGATCATGGTTTGAAGCGATTTGACCGCGAAATGCATGCAAATGACCATGAAGTGAGGGGAATTGACCGCGAAATGCCTCGAAACGACCGTGAAGCAACACGAAATTGTTTGGGATGACCGTGAAATGTAAGGGAATGATCATGGTTTGAAGCGATTTGACAGCGAAATGCATGCAAATGACCGTGAAGTGAAGGGAATTGACCGCGAAATGCCTCGAAATGACCGTGAATCAACATGGAATTGTTTTGGATGACCGCGAAATGCATGGGAATGATCATGGTTTGAAGCGATTTGAGTGCGAAATGTATGCAAATGACCGTGAAGTGAAGGGAATTGACCGCAAAATGCCTCGAAACGAACATGAATCAACACAGAATTGTTTGGGATGACCGCGAAATGCATGGGAATGATAATTGTTTGAAGCGTTTGAACGCGAAATGCATGCAAATAACCGTGAACTGAAGGGAATTGACCGCGAAATGCCTCAAAACGACCGTGAATCAACACGGAATTGTTGGGATGACCGCGAAATGCATGGGAATGATCATGGTTTGAAGCGATTTGGCCGCGTATGCCTACAAATGACCATGAAGTGAGGGGAATTGACGGCGAAATGCCTCGAAACGACCGTGAATCAACACGGAATTGTTTGGGATGACCGTGAAATGCATGGTAATGATCATGGTTTGAAGCGATTTGACCGCGAAATGCATGCAAATGACCGTGAAGTGAAGGGAATTGACCGCGAAATGCCTCGAAATGACCGTGAATCAACACGGAATTGTTTGGGATGACCGTGAAATGCATGGGAATGATCATGGTTTGAAGCGATTTGACTGCGAAATGCATGCAAATGACCGTGAAGTGAAGGGAATTGACCGCAAAATGCCTCGAAACGACCGTGAATCAACACGGAATTGTTTGGGATGACCGTGAAATGCATGTGAATGATCATGGTTTGAAGCGATTTGACCGCGAAATGCATGCAAATGACCGTGAAGTGAGGGGAATTGACCGCGAAATGCCTCGAAACGACCGTGAATCAACACGGAATTGTTTGGGATGACCGTGAAATGCATGGTAATGATCATGGTTTGAAGTGATTTGACCGCGAAATGCATGCAAATGACCGTGAAGTGAAGGGAATTGACCGCGAAATGCCTCGAAACGACCGTGAATCAACACTGAATTGTTTGGGATGACCGTGAAATGCATGGGAATGATCATGGTTTGAAGCGATTTGACCGCGAAATGCATGCAAATGACCGTGAAGTGAAGGGAATTGACCGCGAAATGCCTTGAAGCGACTGTGAATCAACACGGAATTGTTTGGGATGACCGTGAAATGCATGGGAATGATCATGGTTTGAAGCGATTTGACCGCGAAATGCATGCAAACGACCGTGAAGTGAAGGGAATTGACCGCGAAATGCCACGAAACGACCGAGAATCAACACGGAATTGTTTGGGATGACCGTGAAATGCATAGGAATGATCATGGTTTGAAGCGATTTGACCGCGAAATGCATGCAAATGACCGTGAAGTGAGGGGAATTGACCGCGAAATGCCTCGAAACGACCGTGAATCAACACGGAATTGTTTGGGATTACCGTGAAATGTAAGGGAATGATCATGGTTTGAAGCGATTTGACCGCGAAATGCATGCAAATGACCGTGAAGTGAAGGGAATTGACCGCGAAATGCCTCGAAATGACCGTGAATCAACACGGAATTGTTTTGGATGACCGCGAAATGCATGGGAATAATCATGGTTTGAAGCGATTTGAGCGCGAAATGTATGCAAATGACCGTGAAGTGAAGGGAATTGACCGCGAAATGCCTCGAAATGAACATGAATCAACACGAAATTGTTTGGGATGACCGCGAAATGCATGGGAATGATCATTGTTTTAAGCGTTTGAACGCGAAATGCATGCAAATGACCGTGAAGTGAAGGGAATTGACCGCGAAATGCCTTGAAGCGACCGTGAATCAGCACGGAATTGTTTGGGATGACCGTGAAATGCATGGTAATGATCATGGTTTGAAGCGATTTGACCGCGAAATGCATGCAAATGACTGTGAAGTGAGGGAAATTGACCGCGAAATGCCTTAAAACGACCGTGAATCAACACGGAATTGTTTGGGATGACCGTGAAATGTATGGGAATGATCATGGTTTGAAGTGATTTGACCGCGAAATGCATGCAAATGACCGTGAAGTGAAGGGAATTGACCGCGAAATGCCACGAAACGACCGTGAATCAACACGGAATTGTTTGGGATGACGGTGAAATGCATGGGAATGATCATGGTTTGAAGCGATTTGACCGCGAAATGCATGCAAATGACCGTGAAGTGAGGGGAATTGACCGCGAAATGCCTGGAAGCGACTGTGAATCAACACGGAATTGTTTGGGATGACCGTGAAATGCATGGGAATGATCATGGTTTCAAGCGATTTGACCGTGAAATGCATGCAAATGACCGTGAAGTGAAGGGAATTGACCGCAAAATGCCTCGAAACGACCGTGAATCAACACGGAGTTGTTTGGGATGATCGCGAAATGCATGGGAATGATCATAGTTTGAAGCGATTTGACCGCAAAATGCATGCAAATGACCATGAAATGAAGGGAATTGACCGTGAAATGCCTCGAAACGACCGTGAATCAACACGGAATTGTTTGGGATGACCGTGAAATGCATGGGAATGATCATGGTTTCAAGCGATTTGACCGCGAAATGCATGCAAATGACCGTGAAGTGAAGGGAATTGACCGCGAAATGCCTCGAAACGACCGTGAATCAACACGGAATTGTTTGGGATGACCGCGAAATGCATGGGAATGATCATGGTTTGAAGCGATTTGACCGCAAAATGCATGCAAATGACCATGAAATGAAGGGAATTGACCGTGAAATGCCTCGAAACGACCGTGAATCAACACGGAATTGTTTGGGATGACCGTGAAATGCATGGGAATGATCATGGTTTGAAGCGATTTGACCGCGAAATGCATGCAAATGACCGTGAAGTGAGGGGAATTGACCGCGAAATGCCTGGAAGCGACTGTGAATCAACACGAAATTGTTTGGGATTACCGTGAAATGTAAGGGAATGATCATGGTTTGAAGCGATTTGATCGCGAAATGCATGCAAATGACCGTGAAGTGAAGGGAATTGACCGCGAAATGCCTCGAAATGACCGTGAATCAACACGGAATTGTTTTGGATGACCGCGAAATGCATGGGAATGATCATGGTTTGAAGCGATTTGAGCGCGAAATGTATGCAAATGACCGTGAAGTGAAGGGAATTGACCGCGAAATGCCTCGAAACGAACATGAATCAACACGGAATTGTTTGGGATGACCGCGAAATGCATGGGAATGATCATTGTTTGAAGCGTTTGAACGCGAAATGCATGCAAATGACCGTGAAGTGAAGGGAATTGACCGCGAAATGCCTCGAAACGACCGTGAATCAACACGGAATTGTTTGGGATGACCGCGAAATGCATGGGAATGATCATGGTTTGAAGCGATTTGGCCGCGAATGCATGCAAATGACCGTGAAGTGAGGGGAATTGACCGCGAAATGCCTCGAAACGACCGTGAATCAACATGGAATTGTTTGGGATGACCGTGAAATGCATGGTAATGATCATGGTTTGAAGCGATTTGACCGCGAAATGCATGCAAATGACCGTGAAGTGAAGGGAATTGACCGCGAAATGCCTCGAAACGACCGTGAATCAACAAGGAATTGTTTGGGATGACCGTGAAATGCATGGGAATGATCATGGTTTGAAGCGATTTGACCGCGAAATGCATGCAAAGGACCGTGAAGTGAAGGGAATTGACCGCGAAATGCCTCGAAATGACCGTGAATCAACACGAAATTGTTTGGGATGACCGTGAAATGCATTAGAATGATCATGGTTTGAAGCGATTTGACCGCGAAATGCATGCAAATGACCGTGAAGTGAGGGGAATTGACCGCGAAATGCCTCGAAACGACCGTGAATCAACACGGAATTGTTTGGGATGACCGTGAAATGCATGGGAATGATCATGGTTTGAAGCGATTTGACCGCGAATGCATGCAAATGACCGTGAAGTGAGGGGAATTGACCGCGAAATGCCTCGAAACGACCATGAATCAACACGGAATTGTTTGGGATGACCGTGAAATGCATGGAAATGATCATGGTTTGAAGCGATTTGACCGCGAAATGCATGCAAATGACCGTGAAGTGAAGGGAATTGACAGCGAAATGCCTCGAAACGACCGTGAATCAACACGGAATTGTTTGGGATGACCATGAAATGCATGGGAATGATCATGGTTTGAAGCGATTTGACCGCGAAATGCATGCAAATGACCGTGTAGTGAAGGGAATTGACATCAAAATGCCTCGAAACGAACGTGAATCAACACGAAATTGTTTGGGATGACCGTGAAATGCATGAGAATGATCATGGTTTGAAACGATTTGACCGCGAAATGCAT
Source organism: Magnolia sinica (assembly GCF_029962835.1). NCBI lineage: Eukaryota > Viridiplantae > Streptophyta > Magnoliopsida > Magnoliales > Magnoliaceae > Magnolia > Magnolia sinica. Next base: position 58,290,817 of record NC_080589.1, on the reverse strand, counting down.
GCAAATGACCATGAAGTGAAGGGAATTGACCGCGGAATGCCTCGAAACGACCGTGAATCAACACGGAATTGTGTTGGGATGACCGTGAAATGCATGGGAATGATCATGGTTTGAAGCGATTTGACCGCGAAATGCATGCAAATGACCGTGAAGTGAAGGGAATTGACCGCGAAATGCCTCGAAACGACCGTGAATCAACACGGAATTGTTTGGGATGACCGTGAAATGCATGGGAATGATCATGGTTTGAAGCGATTTGACCGCGAAATGCATGCAAATCACCGTGAAGTGAAGGGAATTGACCGTGAAATGCCTCGAAACGACCGTGAATCAACACGAAATTGTTTGGGATGACCGTGAAATGTATGAGAATGATCATGGTTTGAAGTGATTTGATCGCGAAATGCATGCAAATGACCGTGAAGTGAGGGGAATTGACCGCGAAATGCCTCGAAACGACCGTGAATCAACACGGAATTGTTTGGGATGACCGTGAAATGCATGGGAATGATCATGGTTTGAAGCGATTTGACCGCGAAATGCATGCAAATGATCGTGAAGTGAAGGGAATTGACCGCGATATGCCTCGAAACGACCGTGAATCAACACGGAGTTGTTTGGGATGACCGCGAAATGCATGGGAATGATCATAGTTTGAAGCGATTTGAACACGAAATGCATGCAAATGACCGTGAAGTGAAGGGAATTGACCGCGAAATGCCTCGAAACGAACATGAATCAACACGGAATTGTTTGGGATGACCGCAAAATGCATGGGAATGATCATTGTTTGAAGCGTTTGAACGCGAAATGCATGCAAATAACCGTGAACTGAAGGGAATTGACCCCGAAATGCCTCAAAACGACCGTGAATCAACACGGAATTGTTGGGATGACCGCGAAATGCATGGGAATGATCATGGTTTGAAGCGATTTGGCCGCGTATGCCTGCAAATGACCGTGAAGTGAGGGGAATTGACGGTGAAATGCCTCGAAACGACCGTGAATCAACACGAAATTGACCGCGAAATGCCTCGACACGACCGTGAATCAACACGGAATTGTTTGGGATGACCATGAAATGCATGGGAATGATCATGGTTTGAAGCGATTTGACCGCGAAATGCATGCAAATGACTGTGAAGTGAAGGGAATTGACCGCGAAATGCCTCGAAACGACCGTGAATCAACACGGAATTGTTTGGGATGACCGTGAAATGCATGGGAATGATCATGGTTTGAAGCGATTTCACCGCGAAATGCATGCAAAAGACCGTGAAGTGAGGGGAATTGACCGCGAAATGCCTCGAAACGACCGTGAATCAACACGAAATTGTTTGGGATGACCGTGAAATGCATGGGAATGATCATGGTTTGAAGCGATTTGACCGCGAAATGCATGCAAATGACCGTGAAGTGAGGGAAATTGACCGCGAAATGCCTTAAAACGACCGTGAATCAACACGGAATTGTTTGGGATGACCGTGAAATGCATGGGAATGATCACGGTTTGAAGTGATTTGACCGCTAAATGCATGCAAATGACCGTGAAGTGAAGGGAATTGACCGCGAAATGCCACGAAACGACCGTGAATCAACACGGAATTGTTTGGGATGACCGTGAAATGCATGGGAATGATCGTGGTTTGAAGCGGTTTGACCGTGAAATGCATGCAAATGACCGTGAAGTGAGGGGAATTGACCGCGAAATGCCTGGAAGTGACTGTGAATCAACACGGAATTGTTTGGGATGACCGTGAAATGCATGGGAATGATCATGGTTTGAAGCGATTTGACCACGAAATGCATGCAAACGACCGTGAAGTGAAGGGAATTGACCGCGAAATGCCACGAAACGACCGTGAAATGCCTGGAAGTGACTGTGAATCAACACGGAATTGTTTGGGATGACCGTGAAATGCATGGGAATGATCGTGGTTTGAAGCGGTTTGACCGTGAAATGCATGCAAATGACCGTGAAGTGAGGGGAATTGACCGCGAAATGCCTCGAAATCAACATGAATCAACACTTCACAGTCAGTTGCATGCAACTGACCGCTGATCATGAATTAATGCGCTTTGAACGCGAAATGCATGCAAATGACCGTGAAGTGAAGGGAATTGACCGCGAAATGCCTCGAAACGACCGTGAATCAACACGGAATTGTTTGGGATGACCATGAAATGCATGGGAATGATCATGGTTTGAAGCGATTTGGCCGCGAATGCATGCAAATGACCGTGAAGTGAGGGGAATTGACCGCGAAATGCCTCGTAACAACCGTGAATCAACACGGAATTGTTTGGGATGACCGTGAAATGCATGGAAATGATCATGGTTTGAAGCGATTTGACCGCGAAATGCATGCAAATGACCGTGAAGTGAAGGGAATTGACCGCGAAATGCCTCGAAACGACCGTGAATCAACACGGAATTGTTTGGGATGACCATGAAATGCATGGGAATGATCATGGTTTGAAGCGATTTGACCGCGAAATGCATGCAAATGACCGTGAAGTGAAGGGAATTGACCGCAAAATGCCTCGAAACGACCGTGAATCAACACGAAATTGTTTGGGATGACCGTGAAATGCATGAGAATGATCATGGTTTGAAGCGATTTGACCGCGAAATGCATGCAAATGACCGTGAAGTGAGGGGAATTGACCGCGAAATGCCTTGAAGCGACCGTGAATCAACACGGAATTGTTTGGGATGACCGTGAAATGCATGGTAATGATCATGGTTTGAAGCGATTTGACCGCGAAATGCATGCAAATGACCGTGAAGTGAAGGGAATTGACCGCGAAATGCCTCGAAACGACCGTGAATCAACACGGAATTGTGTTGGGATGACCGTGAAATGCATGGGAATGATCATGGTTTGAAGCGATTTGACCGGGAAATACATGCAAATGACCATGAAGTGAAGGGAATTGACCGCGAAATGCCTCGAAACGACCGTGAATCAACACGGAATTGTTTGGGATGACCGTGAAATGCATGGGAATGATCATGGTTTGAAGCGATTTGACCGCGAAATGCATGCAAATGACCGTGAAGTGAAGGGAATTGACCGCGAAATGCCTCGAAACGACCGTGAATCAACACGAAATTGTTTGGGATGACCGTGAAATGTATGAGAATGATCATGGTTTGAAGCGATTTGACCGCGAAATGCATACAAATGACCGTGAAGTGAGGGGAATTGACCGCGAAATGCCTCGAAACGACCGTGAATCAACACGGAATTGTTTGGGATGACCGTGAAATGCGTGGGAATGATCATGGTTTGAAGCGATTTGACCACGAAATGCATGCAAATGACCGTGAAGTGAAGGGAATTGACCGCGAAATGCCTCGAAACGACCGTGAATCAACACGGAGTTGTTTGGGATGATCGCGAAATGCATGGGAATGATCATAGTTTGAAGCGATTTGAACACGAAATGCATGCAAATGACCGTGAAGTGAAGGGAATTGACCGCGAAATGCCTCGAAACGACCATGAATCAACACGGAATTGTTTGGGATGACCGTGAAATGCATGGGAATGATCATGGTTTGAAGCGATTTGACCCCGAAATGCATGCAAATGACCATGAAGTGAGGGGAATTGACCGGGAAATGCCTCGAAACGACTGTGAATCAACACGGATTTGTTTGGGATGACCATGAAATGTATGGGAATGATCGTGGTTTGAAGCGATTTGACCGCGAAATGCATGCAAATGACCGTGAAGTGAAGGGAATTGATCGCGAAATGCCTCGAAATGACCGTGAATCAACACGGAATTGTTTGGGATGACCGCAAAATGCATGGGAATGATCATGGTTTGAAGTGTTTGACCGCGAAATGCATGCAAATGACCGTGAAATGAAGGGAATTGACCGCGAAATGCCTCGAAACGACCGTGAATCAACACGGAATTGTTTGGGATGACCGTGAAATGCATGGGAATGATTATGGTTTGAAGTGATTTGACTGCGAAATGCATGCAAATGACCGTGAAGTGAGGGGAATTGACCGCGAAATGCCTTAAAACGACCGTGAATCAACACGGAATTGTTTGGGATGACCGTGAAATGCATGGGAATGATCATGGTTTGAAGTGATTTGACCGCGAAATGCATGCAAATGACCGTGAAGTGAAGGGAATTGACCGCGAAATGCCACGAAACGACCGTGAATCAACACGGAATTGGTTGGGATGACCGTGAAATGCATGGGAATGATCATGGTTTGTAGCGATTTGACTGCGAAATGCATGCAAATGACCGTGAAGTGAGGGGAATTGACCGCGAAATGCCTCAAAACGACCGTGAATCAACACGAAATTGTTTGGGATGACCATGAAATGCATGGGAATGATCATGGTTTGAAGCGATTTGGCCGCGAATGCATGCAAATGACCGTGAAGTGAAGGGAATTGACCTCGAAATGCCTCGAAACGACCGTGAATCAACACGGAATTGTTTGGGATGACCGTGAAATGCATGGGAATGATCATGGTTTGAAGCGATTTGACTGCGAAATGCATGCAAATGACCGTGAAGTGAGGGGAATTGATTGTGAAATGCCTGGAAGCTACCGTGAATCAACACATAATTGTTTGGGATGACCGTGAAATGCATGAGAATGATCATGGTTTAAAGCGATTTGACCGCGAAATGCATGCAAATGACCGTGAAGTGAAGGGAATTGATCGTAAAATGCCTCGAAACGACCGTGAATCAACACAGAGTTGTTTGGGATGACCGCGAAATGCATGGGAATGATCATAGTTTGAAGCGATTTGACCGCGAAATGCATGCAAATGACCGTGAAATGAAGGGAATTGACCGTGAAATGCCTCGGAACGACCGTGAATCAACATGGAATTGTTTGGGATGACCGTGAAATGCATGGGAATGATCATGGTTTGAATCGATTTGACCGCGAAATGCATGCAAATGACCGTGAAGTGAGGGGAATTGACCGCGAAATGCCTCGAAATGACCGTGAATCAACACGGAATTGTTTGGGATGACCGTGAAATGTATGGGAATGATCATGGTTTGAAGCGATTTGACCGCGAAATGCATGCAAATGACCGTGAAGTGAAGGGAATTGACCGCGAAATGCCTCGAAATGACCGTGAATCAACACGGAATTGTTTTGGATGACCGCAAAATACATGGGAATGATCATGGTTTGAAGCGATTTGAGCGCGAAATGTATGCAAATGACCGTGAAGTGAAGGGAATTGACTGTGAAATGCCTCGAAACGACCGTGAATCAACACGGAATTGTTTGGGATGACCGCGAAATGCATGGGAATGATCATTGTTTGAAGCATTTGAACGCGAAATGCATGCAAATGATCGTGAAGTGAAGGGAATTGACCACGAAATGCCTCGAAACGACCGTGAATCAACACGGAATTGTTTAGGATAACCGCGAAATGCATGGGAATGATCATGGTTTGAAGCGATTTGACCGCGAATGAATGCAAATGACCGTGAAGTGTGGGGAATTGACTACGAAATGCCTCGAAACGACCGTGAATCAACACGGAATAGTTTGGGATGACCGTGAAATGCATGAGAATTTCATGGTTTGAAGCGATTTGACCACGAAATGCATGCGAATGGCCGTGAAGTGAAGGGAATTGACTGTGAAATGCATGGAAATGACCGTGAATCAAAACGGAATCGCTGGGATTGACCATTAAATGCATGGAATTGATCGCGAAGTAGATGAAATGAATGAAATTGACCGCAAACTGATTGAAATTGACCGCGAAGCGAATGAAATGGATTTTCGACGATAGATCTAATGGAATCTTGAAAAATAACCAGGTTGGTTGGCTAAAGTAGCTTCTCCTACCCCAAAATCATATAGGGTACGTCAAGTAACTAATTTTGGTTTAGGAGATATTCTTGTTATATGAATAAAGAAATAAATGAAAAAAAGAGAGATTTTTTTTTTTATATGCTTATATATACATATTTATATAAATATGTATTAGAGAAAATTGTAGGTTGAGTAAATTTTTCTATGTAAAAAAATTAAAAATTAAAAATTAAAAATTAAAAAAATTCATAAACTGGCATAGACTACAGTTATGGCTACGGTTATAATTCGTAGTTATTGGTCATATCATCTTCGATATGTATCGAAAATTGCAGGATTTTTGAGGCAAACTCGCTAGACAGTTTTGGACCTTTTTCGATTAATCAAAAGACCTTCGATACATATAAAAGGACGTATCGAAGCGGCAAAGGCTACCGCTATGCTACGGTTATAATCCGTAGCTATAGAAAACATCGTAGCCATAAGTTCCTGGCCTATTTATTTATTATTATTTTATTTTTTACTTTTGTAATCCCCATCGCTTTTTGTGGGTCCTATGATGAGGTATGTGTTATATCCAAACCGTCCATATATTGGACGAACTCGTATTAAGGCTTGAGACGAAAAATGAGACAGATCTAGCTATCAAGTGGACCACACTGTAAAAGGCTCTGGAGGATTGACCGTCTACCATTGAAAACCTTTTAGGGGTCACAGAAGTTTTGGATCATTATGAATTTTTTTTCCCTCTTCATCCAAGCTTTTGTGACCTTATGAATAGATTGGATGGAAAATAAATGTTATGGTGGGCCCTACAAAATTTTTAACAGTGAAAATCAATTTTCCCGTTGCTCTTTGTGGTGCGGTCCAGTTGATCTTTGGATATGATTTTTTTTTGATAATGCTCCAAAATGATCTCGAAACATGGATAAATGTTGTGGATATAATAAATACGTAACTGTGGGGCCCATGTAACTTTGATATCTTTTGAACCGTTCGTACAACTCGGAGTTCGAGGAGTGTCAGCGCTCGTCTTCGAGCACCACCGATCCGCTTGACGGAACAAGCAGGGGCATTTTCGACCTTTGGCAAGCCAACCGTACAACTGGGGCGTATTCTCGCAAGGGAAAATGAGGTGGGCTTAGCCTCCTAAATGGGCCATAAATGGGTCGTACAGTCGCAAATTTCTCAAACACAAATATCAGCTTGATGGAAAACTTTTGACCCTTAGAAGTTTTTAATGGTGGGCGTGACTCTCTCCACTGTTTTCTGTGGTGGGGTCCACTCGAGTTTTGAATCTGATTCATTCTATGGCTCATGCCCTAAAATGATCTCTCCCAATTGATGTACGGTGTGGATACAAAACATCCATCATGGTGGGACCTACATAATTAGGTGACGCACTTTAGTAGCGAGTTTCCCTGCTCAACCCGTGCGCTGAATCCCCAAATGGAATGGAAGGAAGCGGATTGCGTAGTGTGTAACTCACTACGTTACCGTACTGAGTAAACTGTGTGGGGTCCACAGTTATTTATTTATTTTATCCACTCCGTTAATCCATGTTAACAGATAATTTTATGGCTTGAAACCAAAAACGAAGCAAATTAAAATCTCACGTGGAACACACCACAGGAAAAAGTTTGATTGAACCTCTACCATTGAAACTTTTTTGGAGGCCAAAGAAGTTTTGAATCAAGCTGATGTTTGTGGTTTCTCTTCATCCATGTCTTTGTGATCTTATGAACAGGTTGGATGACAAATAAAAATTACTTTGGACCCTAGGAAGGTTTCAACGGTGGAAATCATTATTCCACACTGTTTCCTGTGTAATGGTCCACTTGAGCTTTGGATTTACTTCGATTTTGGGATCAACCCCTGAAATTAGTAGTAAAAATGTATGGACGGTGTGGATAAACCAAATAAATTCATAGTGGGCCCTACTGAGTTTACTCAGTACGATAAAAGCGTACTGAGTAACTCCGTACGCAATCCGATTTCGTAACTCACTACGTTACCGTACTGAATAAACTCTGTAGGGTCCACCATGATTTATGTATTTTATCGGCTGTCCATAAATTTTATCAGATAATTTTAAGTCCTAAGACAAAAAATGAAGCATATACATTTAAATCCACACCATAGGGAACAGTTGAATTGAACGTTTACCATTAAAAATTCCTCGAGGGCTACAAAAATTTTGAATCAAGCTTATATTTGTGTTTTCTCTTCATCCATGATTGTGTGATCTTATGGACAAGTTGGATGACAAATAACCATCACTGTAGGGCCTAGCAAGGTTTCAACGGTGGAAATCATTATCCCCACTGTTTACAGTGGTATGATCCACTTGCTATTTTGATATACTTCAATTTTGGGCTCAACCCCTTAAATTAGATGGAAAAACGGATGGACGGCCTGCATAGAACACATACATACAAGGTGGGCCCAACTGAGTTTACTTGGTACGGTAAGAGCAAGAGCGCACCGTAATCAGTACGCAATCCGATATCCAAATAAAACCGTGTGGTGCCGTTAGACTTTTCCTGAAATGTAAATTTTTTTTATTATATTAAAAAAAAGTCGGTGATGTGGCACTTACAGTGACATGGACCAATAATAATATTGGATTCTGTTTCCACGAAACAGAGGATCCACACTCTCAATGATATAGCGATGAGTCCGGATCCTCTGTTTTCAGGTCAACACAGAATTCCTGATACCCAAATTCTCATCGGTCAACGTCACCACTTACTAAAAAAATAAAAATAATAAAAAACAGCTTCGGACGCCAAACCATTAGGGTAACGGGAATTCTCTTTTGACCTGATAACAGAGGATCCCGACTCGCTATAGCGATCCCTACTCGGTCGGACCCACACGTTGTTTCCTCGTTCTCTCTAAATTTCACCTTCAAATGGTAGTTTGCTGTGAAAAAAGCATCAATTGGAGATAGCAATGGATAGATCAGTTCATCTTTTTATTCTTTTGCTATGGTTTCTATGCTCTGAAACCATCCAATTCTGTTCTTGCAATGGAGATTCGAGGGCAGTTTGCATAGAAAGAGAGAGGCAAGCCCTTCTAAAGTTCAAAGAAGGTCTTACAGATCCCATGAAATTGCTATCTTCATGGGTGGGCCATGATTGCAGCAGATGGAGAGGAGTCGTCTGCAACAACAGAACAGGGCATGTCGTCAAGCTTGACCTCCGAAACCCACGTCCATTCAACATCTACTATTACGACAGGTGGACTTTGGGCGGTGAGATACTTCCTTCTTTACTCGAGTTGAGGCATTTGAACTACCTAGACCTGAGCATGAACGATTTCAAAGGGATCGGCATCCCAGACTGGATAGGTTCGTTCAAGAAACTGAAATATCTTAACCTCTCCAGATCAGGTTTTGGTGGAGCAATCCCTCATCAGCTTGGTAATTTGTCGAGCTTGCGTTTTCTTGATCTCAATAACGACCTCAGTGTGTATTCGCATTATCTTGATCTTCCTGAATTGGATGCCAACAATCTTCAATGGCTCTCGCCTCTTTCTTCCCTGCTATTCCTTGACATGGGACTAGTGAAGCTTCGTATGGCAACTGATTGGCTACAAGTAACCAATACTCTTCCTTTGTTGGAAGAGTTACGGTTAGCCAATTGCCAACTTCCCAACGTTCCTGCTTCCCTTCCACATGTTAATTTCACTCGTCTTTCCGTTCTCGATCTTTCTTCCAACTCCATCGGCTCAAAGATGCCTGCTTGGTTGTTTAATTTGAGCAGTCTTCTTTTTCTTGATCTTTCTAGCAACTCGCTTCAGGGCCCTCTTCCAAATTTTCTTGGAGGATCTCTGTCCTTGAGAGAATTGCGTCTCAGTAATAACATGTTTAATGGAAGTCTTCCAGAAAATATTGGTGATAGGATGCCTGAATTGAATTTCCTGTCTCTTTCTCAGAATCAAATCGAAGGTGGAATCCCTCTCTCTGTGTGTAAAATGAAATATTTAGTAGTTCTTGATCTGTCACAAAATCAGTTATCATCACGAATCCCTAGCTGTTGGCAGGATTCGATGATAATAATGGTAATGGATTTAGGAAACAATAATCTATCCGGTGAAATTCCTGGCTCAATGGGTTCTTTACTTTTTCTCAAGTCATTGCACTTGAGAAACAATAACCTTTCTGGAGCAGTTCCTTCATCTTTGAAGAATTGCACCAGTTTGGTTTCACTTGATCTTAGTGGCAATCAATTCACTGGAAACATTCCTGTTTGGATTGGAGAAAGCCTAACTTCTTTGAGGTTTCTAATGCTTCGGTCGAACATGTTTTATGGAGACATTCCCCCCCAGTTATCACTTCTGAGTGCTCTTCAGCTCTTGGATCTCGCACAGAATAATCTATCAGGAACCATTCCCAGTAGTTTCGGCAACCTGAGTACAATGGCTGTTGAAAAGAGAAAGGTCGGACCTGTTTTGTATGACCTTTCTGGCACTATTGCGAAGATAACAAAGAAAAACAGAAGCGCAGTTGTGGTACCAATGATTTATTTGGACAGCTATCAAGAGAATATGATGATTGTTACAAAAAGAAATGAATTAGAATTTGGTAGAGTTATTGCAGAGGTAATCGGCTTGGATCTTTCAAACAACAATCTATCTGGTGAGATTCCTGAAGAACTTACGGGTCTTTCTGGATTGGGCTTCTTGAATTTATCGGGAAATCATTTGATGGGAATGATACCATGGAGTATCGGCAGATTGAAGGTACTAGAATCCCTGGATCTGTCAAGAAATCATCTCTCTGGTGTGATTCCTCCAAGCATGGCTGATTTAACCGTCCTAAGTAGGTTGAATCTGTCATACAACAACTTGACGGGAATGATACCAGGGAGTATCAGCAGATTGCAGGAACTAAAATTCCTGGATCTGTCAAGAAATCAGCTATCTGGTGTGATTCCTCCAAGCATGGCTGATTTAAGAGTCCTAAGTTGGTTGAATCTGTCATACAACAACTTGTCAGGGCCTATTCCATTCGAAGGACAATTTTTAAACTTTGATAACGCATCATTCATTGGCAATTACGATCTCTATTGTCCTTCACCTTTAAATCCCTGCCCCGATGATAGACAACATCAATATCTGAAGGTTGGTAGCAAGGATAGAGAAGAAGAAAGAGCCGATGCTAGTGAAATAATATTGTTTTGTACAAGCATAGAACTAGGATTTGTGGTTGGGTTTTGGGGATTCTGTGGCGTTTTAATTTTCAAGAAGCCTTGGAGGATTGCCTATTATGGATTCATGGACGACATGAAAGAAAGGTTCCTATCTACAGTGGAAAAAAAGATAGCGAGATTGCAAAGAAGGATATCCAGACAAAAACAAGGAGGCCAAGGGTGAGGAAGATTTGTGAGCATGTTTGATGTAGAATGTTTGTTTCTGATATTTTTAGTTTAATTTATTGACATATTGTAATTTCCATAAGACTCGTTTGATGCCTTAATTTCAAGTGTATTAAATAAAATAATGATGTTATTTTCATCTAATAAAATGGTGCAATGCCCAGCAAGAGGACTTACTCCGCATAGAAATCCAAATCAGCCGTATTAATAGACAACAGTTTCACAAAAGCTGTAGAATGGTTGGATGGAATGGAGACATTTGGTCCGTATGTTGCATCCCACTAATTTAATAAGGTGACCCACCATGAAAATTGGATGGTGCAAATATCAAGTTGATCTAACCATCATGTGAGCCATCAAATATATTGGAAGGCTTTTGGGCAGTGGTCCGTTGGGTAAGGGAGAGCTTTTAATCCAAATGACCTCAAAAGCCCCAAAATGAAAGTCTTTCTAAAATATTCCTTTTATGACTCTGAATAGCTTTTAAATTTTTAAAGAAACGAAACTGCCCTGCCTTGAGCACCATGCAAGTCAACCATGAGTGCTACAGGGGATACGGATTTCTTTACGTAAAGATCCTTAACTTAAGTGGGGCCCACTCTAATATTTGTGAGAAATCCACTCCATCCATCTATTTTTAAAGCTTATTTTAGGACATTTTACAAAAAAATGATCCAAATCCAAGACTCAAGTGGGCCATACGAGAGGGAAAACTGGGGAAAGAAATGCCTACTATCAAAACTGTGGAATTTAGATCAAGCTTATCTTTGTTTTTCCCCTTCATCTGGGCTTATTTGACCTAATCAATATATTGGATGTCAAGTAAATGGGCCTTAGGAGGATTTTAATAGTGGATATCCAATCACTATTGTTTTCCTCTGGTGTGGTTTACCTGAGATTTATATTCCTCTCATTTTTTGTATAAAGCATAAAATGATACGTAAAAATGGATGAAACACATACATCATGGTGGGGGAAGCGGATTGCGTTTGAGTAATTCAGTACCCTTAGTGTACTGAGTAAACCATGTGGGGTCCACTGTTATTTATTTATTTTATCCACTCTGTTAATACATTTTAACAGATAATTTTAAGTCTTGATGCCAAAATTGAAGAATATTCAAACCTCAAGTGGACCACACCACGGGAAACAGTTTGATTGAACCTCTACCATTGAAAAATTCATGGTTGTCATAGAAGTTTTGGATCAAGCTGATGTTTGTGTTTTCTCTTCATTCATGTCTTTGTGATCTTAAGAACTGGTTGGATGACAAATAAACATCACTGTGGGTCCTAGGAAGTTTTCAACGGTGGAAATCATTATTCCACACTGTTTCCTATGGCATGGTACTCTCTAGCTTTGGATAAGATTTTGGATCAACCCCTAAAATTAGCGGGAAAAAGGGATGGACAGTGTGGATAAACCACATACATTCACAGTGGGCCCGACTGAGTTTACTCAGTACGATAAAAGCCTACTGAGTAGCTCAGTACGCAATCCGATTTCCATGGTGGGACCGATAGAGCACCGACCAACAGCCACGCGGCTAGTGGTAGGGGGAGTAGCCAATCCGTTCCCCAGAAAGTCTTCCATATTGCTTCGTGCATATTTACTGCATGTCGATTTTTTAGATGGAGTCATTGCTTAAATCTAAGCTATTCGTCTACTTGACCGACGCAACGCTTTTCCTTTGGAAAGATTCCTGCCGACGACTTGGGTATGGATGGCAAGACTTTGACGTTTGTTTTTACTTAATCGATGAGAGATGGTTCCGCGAAATTTCCTTACAAGACGCGTCACCGACATTGGTCCCAATGGGCAAAAGTCCGTGGACCCTACCATGATTTATCTGTTTTATCCACGCAGGACATTCATTGGGCAAGCTAAAAATGAGGCAGATCCGAGGCATTGAAGATAATAATGCTCACCGTTGAAATCTTCTCACGGCCCACTAAAATATTTTTATTTATTTGCCTTCCAACATGTTCATGAGATCACATGGACTTCAGGAAAAGGAAAATACAGATACCACCTTGATCCAAAACTTCCATGGCCACCAAAAGTTTTCAATGGTAGACGATTCAATCCTAACAGTTTCCTGTAATGTGGTTCACTTGAGCATTAGATCTGCTTCATTTTTTGGCTATGCCCTAAAATTATTTGGCAAAATGAATATGCGGCATGGATGAAACACATATTGTTGGGGATAAAAAATACAAGTCCGCAGACTCGGACTTAATGCCTCGGGTCACAGAAGGATGTGTCAAGACCGAGGCATGATTCGCTAAACCAAGACAAAAGTTGAGTCGGTTCGGACGAGTCATCAGCGTCCCGGGCATGCATCGGGCGGACCACCTTGCCAGACCGACCATCGCTAGGACGAGCCTCATCCCGGATATCTCGGGATAAGATCTCCGACCCCGAAGCTCACGGGATCGGATGAAGGCTCAAGATGGGCACGATCCTATCTCCGTGATCCCAGGAGAAGATCCCGCGCTCAATATCAGGAAGAGAATCCTTGTGCGACAGAATGCCCCAGTAGCTATAAAAGAAGGACCCCGGTCACCTTGAGAGGTACGGAAAAAATCCTCTCTAAAAAGCTCCTCAATACTCTTAGACCCAGAATCCAGGCCTGACTTTGGCATCGGAGGGTCCCCTGCTCAAGCCAGGGTCTCCTTTGTCCCCTTTTTGTGCAGGTACGCGAAGGTCCAAGAGGAGGAACCGGACATTTGCATCAACAGCTTGGCGCCGTCTGTGGGAACGTACAAAAAGCCATCTCGTATCTCTATACTGATTCCAATGGTGATGACTAGAAGGACGGTCCCAGAAGAAGATTTGAATGAGAACGCGATTACAGGGCCAGCGGGTCCAATCGCCGTTCCCCCAGCCCAGAACCCACCTAACAACCGCCGACGAGGGGCGACCGGAACAAGCAACAATCAGCGGGGTCGCGACGATGGGCGGTTGGACAAGGAGGTTCAAGAAATCCGCTCCGATATGAATATGATGAAGCAGATGCTGGAACGAATGTATCAGCAGCAAATGCAGCCACTCCCGCATCCTCAAGGGGAGACAGCGCACGTACCGACGGCGGCGGTTGATCCTCGACCTTCCGCGCCGCAGTCTTTCCGGCCGAGCCAACCCCAAGGCGGATCAGAACCATCTCCAGCGCAGTCAGCCAACGCTTCCCTCCCCCCGACTGATCTTCGGCACGAGATAGAGCGAAGAAGGCGCAATCGCCCATCCATAGAAGGCACGGCAGAGAGTAGTGAACCTTGGAAAGCCGATATTCAAAAATTTAAAAGAGAAGTGCGGGAAGAAATGGCGAAAGAGATGGCAGACATAAAGCACGGCCGGAACGTATATCCGACCGGGTCCGAAGCGAAGTCATCCCCCTTTGTGGACTCGGTACTGAAAGCCCGGTTGACCGAGAGGTTTCGATTACCTCAAATCACTCCTTTCACCGGCAAGACCGACCCGACCGAGCATATTGAATGCTTCAGAACCTATATGGAGCTCCACGATGCCTCGGATGCGGTAATGTGCCGGGCCTTTTCTCTTACATTGACCGATGTAGCTCGACTGTGGTTCAAATAATTGAAACCAAAGTCCGTCAGTTCATTCGCTGAGCTGAGCGACGCCTTCCTTACCAACTTCATCGGCGGAAAGAAGAAATTGAAGCCCCCTGCACATCTGAACAACGTAGTTCAAAAGCAGGGAGAGCTACTGAAAGATTATATCAAGCGTTTTAATTTCGAATCCCTTCAGGTTCGAAAACATTCAGAAGAAACGGCTCTCAATGCGCTCATGCAAGGAGTTAGAGATAAGCCATTCCTGACCTCTCTAGACAAAACTCCGCCCGACACTCTGGCAGAATTTATGGCACGGTCGGATAAGTATGCGAATGCCGAGGAAGCGCGAATCCTGCGTGAAACCAAAACTTTGGCAAAAGAGTCGGCCAAAAAGGAAGCCGACTCGGCCGGAGGAAGGAAGCGCAAGGATGATCAGGAGCGTGATGAGCGAAGGTCAGGCAAACGGCCGGATCGAAAATTTTCCACATATACTCCCCTGAACAACACTCGGGAAGAAGTATTGATGGAAATAAAAAGCGAAGGCTTTGTTAACTGGCCCAGTAAGCTCAGGAGTAATCCTAATCGGCAGGACAAAGATAAATACTGCCATTATCACCGTGATCACGGACATAACACAAGTGATTGCCGTCACCTAAAAGAAGAGATCGAACGACTCATAAAAGACGGCCGACTCAGAGAACATATGGTTAAAGCTGGGGCAGCTGAGGCGCGCCCGACCGAGAGCCAGCCTATGGAAGAAATCCGGACGATTATCGGCGGTCCACAAGGTGGGGGCGACTCAAACAATGCACGAAGGAATCATGCAAGAAAACTTACTCAGCCTCAGTCCGAGCTCATGATCATAGATCGGCCGCCAAAGGAGAAGAAAAGAGAAAGATATTGCATCTCTTTCACAGAGGAAGATGCCCGAGGCATCTATCACCCCCACGATGACGCACTGATTGTCACCCTGACTATCGCTAACCGAAAGGTATTTCGGATACTCGTCGATACGGGGTCATCTGCAGACGTGTTATTTACCCAGGCGTTCGACAAAATGGGGATCGAACGGTCCACACTACGCCCAGTTCGGACCCCGTTGATCGGTTTTTCCGGAGGACAGGTACTGCCTGAAGGGATTGTCTCGTTGCCACTCACTGCTGGTAGTGCCCCATGTCAGACGACGATGATGGTTGACTTCTTGGTCGTCGATCAACCCTCAGTATACAACGCAATACTCGGCCGACCTTCATTGAGTCTCCTCCAGGCCGTGGTATCCACATACCATCTTTCAATGAAATTCCCGACCGAGTCGGGAGTCGGAATTGTCAAAGGAGACCAGCAGGATGCGAGGCGATGTTACATTATGGCCGTAAAAGGAGCCGCCGACAAAAGTCCGACCAACATATTAACGATCGAATCATTGGACCCTCGGGGCGAGAATTATGAACGAGGGCAGCCGGTCGAGGATCTTGTCTCGGTCCCCTTGGTCGAGACAGATGGATCCAAGAAGGTACGAATTGGCTCGTCTCTGCAGTCCCCTTTGAAAGAAAAGCTGACAGCCCTGCTCCGTAGGTACGCCGACGTCTTCGCCTGGAGTCATGAAGATATGCCCGGGATCGACCCCTCTGTGGTGACTCACCGACTCAACATCGATCCGTCGTATCTATCGATCCGACAGAAGCGGCAACCGCTCGGCCCTGAACGATACGCTATCATTGGAGAAAAAGTCAACAAACTCCTCCAGGCTAATTTCATAGAAGAAGTATACTATGCAGAGTGGGTCGCGAATGTCGTGCTCGTAAAGAAATCCAACGGGAAGTGGCGGGTCTGTATTGACTATACCGACTTAAATAAAGCCTGCCCAAAGGATAGCTTTCCGCTTCCAAGGATAGACCAGCTAGTGGATAGCACCGCCGGACATGAGCTCCTTAGCTTCATGGATGCTTATTCAGGATATAATCAAATTGCAATGCATAAGACAGATAAATCAAAAACTACCTTTGTCACCGACAAAGGCCTTTATTGTTACCGAGTGATGCCATTTGGTCTGAAGAATGCCGGCGCAACCTATCAAAGATTAGTTAATAAAATCTTTGCTCGGCTGATAGGCCGAACCATGGAAGTATATATTGATGACATGCTCGTCAAAAGTATACACGCGGCAGATCATGTGAATGATTTGGAAGAAATGTTTCTCACCCTACGAAAGTTTCGGATGAAGTTGAATCCCAATAAATGCGCTTTTGGGGTGCGCTCTGGAAAGTTCCTCGGTTTCTTGGTTAGTCAGCGAGGAATAGAGGCAAACCCTGAGAAGATAAAGGCTTTGATTGATATGGAATCCCCTAAAACCATAAAGGACATACAAAGGTTGACTGGACGAGTCGCAGCACTTAATCGGTTCCTGTCCAGAGCCACGGATAAATGTCTCCCTTTCTTCAGACAGTTGAAAGGAAGACAAACAATGGACTGGACGGAAGAATGTGAAGCGGCATTCCAACAATTAAAATCATGTCTCGGTTCTGCACCTCTCTTATCAAAGCCCGAATCGGGGGAGTCTTTGCTCCTTTACCTAGCGGTGTCCGAGGCAGCGGTTAGCTCGGCCTTGATACGAGAATCCGAAGGAAAGCAACTGCCGGTTTACTACGTCAGCAAAGCGTTATTGCCGGCAGAAACAAGATACCCAAGCCTGGAAAAAATGGCCTTGGCTTTAATCACTTCCTCTCGCCGACTCAGGCCGTACTTCCATGCCCATACCATCATCGTAATGACCGATCTTCCGCTTCGTCAGGTATTGCAGAAACCGGAAGCTTCCGGCCGACTCACGAAATGGGCCATCGAATTGAGTGAATTTGACATTCAATACAGACCGAAGGCAGCAATCAAAGGGCAAGCAGTAGCTGATTTTATCGCCGAAGGAACTCCACCGTTCGAGCTCCCGGTCAACGATATGACAAAAGATGTTGCAGTTCCAACAACAACCGCTCCCCCGACCCTTACCTGCCCTATTCCCTGGAAACTATTTGTCGACGGTTCTTCCAACTCGAAGGCAAGTGGGGCTGGGGTTGTGCTGGAAACCCCCGATCATACCTATATACAGTATGCCTTACGACTTGGATTCCAAGCGTCGAACAATACGGCGGAATATGAAGCGTTGTTACTCGGCCTCCGTCTCGCCGCTAGCTTGGAGGTCACGCACCTCAGTGTTTTCAGCGACTCTCAGTTGGTTGTTAATCAAGTTACCGGTGTATACCAGACACGGAAAGAGCAGTTAAGGGCATACATGCAGAAAGCGAAAGAACTTATCAACGGATTTCAACTCTGTCGTGTCACTCGGATCCCTCGTACGGAAAATAGCAAAGCCGATTTGTTAGCAAAGCTCGCCTCAGCCGATGAAGATGAAATACCCAGGTCCGTCCCTGTCGAATACGTCGATAGGCCGAGTATAGATGAACCAATTAGCGAGGCCGTCAATACAATCAACTCGGAACCATCCTGGATCGATCCAATCCGCCAATACCTTGACGAAGGAAAGTTGCCTGAGGATCGCGCCGAGGCTCGACGAATTAAGATCCGAGCCTCCCGTTACACCATACTCAACGGAACAAATCTTCTCTAAAAAGCTCCTCAATACTCTTAGACCCAGAATCCAGGCCTGACTTTGGCATCGGAGGGTCCCCTGCTCAAGCCAGGGTCTCCTTTGTCCCCTTTTTGTGCAGGTACACGAAGGTCCAAGAGGAGGAACCGGACATTTGCATCAACAGCTTGCTCGTCCATCTCCCAGCGACCACATGCCCAGAACCAATGCTCTCTCCAATGTTTGTTGGAAGTGGGAGGGTCAGTGATCAGGGAACCGCCTCCGCCTCGCCAGGCAGCGAAGACGTAGAAGCCAGGGTAGTTCGGATTCACCCGCACTTGGTACAGGTGGAGAAATTCGTCGACTATAAGCGGTGGCTGTTCTATCTCGGCCCACAACACCGCACACCCGAATAAGTTCCTCCACCCATTCGGGACTATCTGCCCCGGGGCAATCTGAATGCGAGACAATACTCCCCGGACGATGGCCTGAAGGGGCAGACGCAAGCCGCATTGCATTGACACTTGGTAAATGGCGACCGCCCCAGCAGGAGGGTGATCCGGCAAGTCATTTGGACGGGGGAGATAGGTGATGACCGATTCGGGGATGTGATACCCGATTCGGATTCTGTCTAAGTCCGCCTCAGTTAAAACTGAGGGAACCGGACCGCTTAAATCTTCCCCCGATCCTTCTCCTTCAGACTCGGCATGCGCCGGTTCATCAACGGGAACTGGGTCGGAGGTTCCCTCGGCAATCAACATTTCATCTTCTTCCTCCTCATCTTCCTCCATGCCCCTTGGGTAGTTAGGCCTTTCCGGGCGGGTTAATAAAGACGACCCACCACGAGAAGGAACAACAGAAGCAGGGCGCTCCGCCGGAGCTTCAGGGACTCTCTCAGATAGAAAAGCAGCGTTGGCATCCACTGCTATCTCCGTCAGTAAGGAAGGCGATTCCGCAACATTCCAAAAACGTTGCGCTTCGCCTTCGTCTCCGGAAGCTCCCCCCTGGGGACTTCGAGAACCCCTATCCGCCATTATTATCTAATAGAGAGGAAGGAGAAACTCACCGGAGGGAGAAAGGAAAACGGAAATGGCGGAAGGAAGCGCTGACGGTTAAGAGAGAGGAAAGGAAGAAAATGAAAGACTGAGAAGGCTCCAAAGGGAATGAAAAGTAGGAACGGCAATAGAAGTTTAAAATCCGGGACCCCCACCAATTTATAAGATTGCCATACGGCGGGAGTAATTAATGAGGAAATGATTCGACGCCTGCATCGATTCCCCCACTCGACACGTGGCGCTCGTCGACTGACGACAATAATGCCCTTGCTACGTGTCCAACCCTCATTGGCGGGATGAGCGATTTGACGGCTGACGGCGCATGCAATGTCAGGAACCGAACCGCCTCCCGTCAAAGGCGACATGGAACGCATTAAATGACTACCTACTGTCTCGGACTGGGTTGTGAACCGACTCAAAACTCGCTACTCCTAAGTGTCATGTGAAACGCACGGAGTAAGGGGGGCTTACTGTTGGGGATAAAAAATACAAGTCCGCAGACTCGGACTTAATGCCTCGGGTCACAGAAGGATGTGTCAAGACCGAGGCATGATTCGCTAAACCGAGACAAAGGTTGAGTCGGTTCGGACGAGTCATCGGCGTCCCGGGTATGCATCGGGCGGACCACCTTGCCAGACCAACCATCGCTAAGACGAGCCTCATCCCGGATATCTTGGGATAAGATCTCCGACCCCGTAGCTCACGGGATCGGATGAAGGCTCAAGATGGGCACGATCCTATCTCCGTGATCCCAGGAGAAGATCCCGTGCTCAATATCAGGAAGAGAATCCTTGTGAGACAGAATGCCCTAGTAGCTATAAAAGAAGGACCCCGGTCACCTTGAGAGGTACGGAACAAATCTTCTCTAAAAAGCTCCTCAATACTCTTAGACCCAGAATCTAGGCCTGACTTTGGCATCGGAGGGTCCCCTGCTCAAGCCAGGGTCTCCTTTGTCCCCTTTTTGTGCAGGTACACGAAGGTCCAAGAGGAGGAACCGGACATTTGCATCAACACATATCATAATGAGGCCGACAGAGTTTTGTCAAGTCTACACAGAACCTACCATGGGTGATGTGTTCTACACTACACAATCCGAGTCCTATAAAGGGAAGCAGATTGTGTCCCAACCGTGGTTGGACGTGCCCACCATGATTTATCTGTTCATCCGTGCTGTTGATCCATTTTCTTAGATCATTTTAAAGTATGACATAAAAAATGAAGCAGATCCAACATCCAAGTGGACCTGACAAGAGATGACTCTTGCATTTAATGTATCTTGATTTAATAATGCTTTGTGCATTTATTGCCACGGAAGCTCACTATTTGGTGTGATGTACTTTGGGTTGGATCGACTTTATTTTTTAGTTAGTATCTTAAAATGCTTCCAGTATATGGATGAGCTACGACGATAATAGATGAATAGATAAATCACTGTGGCCCCACCGGAGCCCTGGTGGGACAGCATATTGTCCAACTGGGGTTCGGATACAATCCACTTCCCTATGAACGAGTTAGACAGCACATAACACCGTTACAAACCCCAACAATGCTTTAGTACCGACTCCAAATCCTCGACTGATTTGTAAGATTCAAATTATTTGGTTATAAAGACTTGCTTTCTACGTGGCATGGGTGGGTTTGATCTGACCGTGGATGCGAGGTTTCACTGCGGGGGTGCTTGGCACATGGTATTGGGAAGGACTAGGTGCGATGGGATTAAAAAAACATAATTATTACATCTGGCTGGGATTGTCCTCTATTACCATGGGATAAGCTTAATTTCATGCTATGTTTGTAATACAATGGTACATTGAATGGATATACTCACCATCATTTGAAACTATTGAAAATAACAAATGTGTTATATCCAAACTGTTCATCTGTTTTGTAACCTCATTTTATGGCATGAGTGTAAAAACGAGGCAGATCCAAAACTTATGTGGCCCCAAAGAAGTTTTCAGCCGTAGGTATTCAATCCCCGCTGCTTTCTATGGAAGGGTCCACTTGAGCTTTAGATCTACCTGATTTTTTGGCCCATGCTCTAAAATAATCTCAAAAATGGTAGACGGTGTGGATATAGCCCACAAATCATGGTGGGACCTACACAACTTGCTAACATTGAGTGCAACTGGCACGGACGGATTCAATTCCATCTAATCTAATTCCAAGCTTTTCACGTCTACCCAAATATTGAGTGGAATTAGCAGGGGACCAAATGCAATTCCATCCCACCCAATCCCATCAAATACCATGCGCCAAACGCCCCATTACTGATTCATTGACCATGGACTGCTAATTGTCCTCTGGATTGCAGGGACCAAGCTTTAGTGGGGTTGACTTTTACATTTGGGACCTCTAATTTTTAGAGATTACACTCGACCTTCTTTACTTGGATTGCGTGAGGAAAAGAGTTGGAGTAAACTCC
The DNA here is from genome assembly GCF_029962835.1 of Magnolia sinica. Classification (NCBI taxonomy): domain Eukaryota; kingdom Viridiplantae; phylum Streptophyta; class Magnoliopsida; order Magnoliales; family Magnoliaceae; genus Magnolia; species Magnolia sinica. The sequence goes on along the minus strand of NC_080589.1, from coordinate 58,268,970 downwards.
CCTGGTCTCCATTTCTTTATTGGGAAACTTGAGAAATCCTTTGATGATTTGGCTTGTACGATTAGTTGAAAAACACATAGTTTGCTAGGGAGAGAGAACATGTGTCATGTCATTTAGCATTCGATCTTTTTAAGCTCTTTAATCACATAGTTTGCTAGGGAGAGAGAACATGTGTCATGTCATTTAATATTCGATCTTTTTAAGCTCTTTAATGGAGGGAATTCTTTGATTCATTGGAACCATTATGAATTTCTCTTCGAAAACCTGATTAAAGATCTTGATGGGATAACTTACGTTGAAAGAGTATCATTTGCTAACTTTGAATACATTTTTATCGTGACCCGAAATTCAGAATTTGAACAAGGTGACCCTGATCCAAGTTCTAGGATGTGAACTACAATTTCATGCATTCATATATCATATTCACATTCAATTCTTCACATATCTAAACCAATTATTATTAAATTATTCAAAACATAATAATTACAATTAAAACTTTAACTTAATATATCAACAATCCAAAATCCTCTACTATTACTTAATCCTCCCATAATCATCTACTTTATTATTATTATTTTTTTACAAGTTCTCAAAATAAAAATAAAAATAAAAATAAAGTCCATGATATAATGAAAGCAGCCATCCTAGTATTCTTCTATTTCTACTTATTGAGGGTCAAGTACTGCATGTTAGACTCCAATTATTACTTGGATTTATGAACATGATGCCGTTTAATGCCCTATATTAATCGTGTTTGTGATGCAGGATGTATTTAGGAGCTTGGACTGAAAAAGGGTACCAAAAGCGTAGTTTTGATGCTCATAAATCATCAAGGCAAGGGATGGACTCCAGGAGACCAAGATCGATGGGTTTCAACGTCAGAGATCTGGAAAAACCAAGCCGGTCACGTTAAACGGGCCAGAACGTCAGTTAGAATGCAAGATCATAAGGTTTTCACCATCCGTTCAGCTCGAAACTTCATATATGGCCTGAGGATCATAAATTAACCGTAAACGTCAATTTTCAGCCATTGGATCCTTGTGGAAGTGACCCAATGGACAGATCAGCCCTTAAATCTGGATTTGGCGCCTACCTGACATCTGGATATGCTTCAAACTTGAGCTTAACCCCTTAAATTAGATAAGCGGATGGACGGAGTAGATTGCTCAAAAAATAATGAGGTGGGTCCCAATCCATGTGGCGAACTACGCATCGGGTGTACACCTGTCTTGCATCCGATCTAGGAAACGGTCAAACCCGTTTTGACCCACAGATCCTTCTTCCCGGATCTGTTGCACAGGACATCTGCAGATGGGTTTTGTGCACCACGATCTCGATTTACATGATCAATCTGGTCCTGTTCAGTAGAATCAGACAAATGGTCTGACCTAGACCACGTAAACGTTGCCAAGAATGCGGACAAAAATCGCCCTCGCCATATTGGATATCTGAACCATCACTGTGTGATTGTCTCGATGGGTCATGACCATAAGGAATCAAAACCTCCTTCACTAAGATCTCTTAACAGAATTAATGGACGTGGTGGATTTCTCATTCGACGGAGTGTGTGGACCCCACTCACACCACCAACCCATCTCTCCTTCAAAAGAAACGCAGACTCTGTTTCTGGCATGAAACAGAGCGTGCGGAGGCAATTCCGTGGGCCATCACCCTAGCCCACATGCCCGATCCGGACCGTTCATTGTATCCAGACAAGAATTTTGACCAAAACCTCTAACTTCCTTGCAACCATGCATACAGATAAGATTGCTAGTGTTGGATCGGTAGTGTTGAAGCTTTCGCCGAACGTTGATTCACTCGGTGGCCCACCAAAAGTTCTGATTCTCTTCAAAATTGGAATGATGTGCTAAATCAACCTCACAGAGCTAATGGACAGCTCTGTTGAGGTGTGAAGTCACTAAGTGGACCCCACCAACCTCAGCCATGAGAACGGAAATTTCTGTTTTCTTGCAGCTCTGTTCGTGGAAACCAAAAGCTATCCGCATTTTGCGGGCGGCTGTGGGCCACCATTACGAGCTATCTCTCTAATCCACACCATCCATCATGAAGTTGTTGAAGTGATAAAGTCCCTTAATATACATTGATACTCCACACTCTGACAGCTTACGCTTTTGGAGTGAATGGTTGTTTAACATGGTATCAAAGCAGAAGGTCCTATGTTTGAATCTCGAGAGCAGCAAATATGCCTTGCTAATATATTATTCTCCCACAGGGGGTCAAGAAAATCAAGTCCGGCCTAGGGATCAGGAAATTAAGCCCGGCCTATTTATAGGGTGAGTGTCGCTCCACCTTCGTCAATATGTTCCCGTGTGGAGTTCCCACCTCGCACGTGTGGGGGGGATGTTGAAGTGATAAAGTCCCTTGATATACATTGATACACCACACTTTGACAGCCTAAGCTTTTGGAGTAAATGGTTGTTTGACAGAAGTTTAGTTAAAAATGCCCTAGGGGACGTTTCCTTTTTGTGATAGAAAGTAAGAAAGACGGGGATTACATCTCTGATTCCCCGATGTGAAAATCCTTACGTACGGCAGGAGATTCTTCACCTGGCTATGTATGTAGGGACTCGGTTCTTCACCAACTGCATATATCTGTCCTCTCCACCGATAGTTCCCTCTTATAAAAGAAAAAGAAGAGAGAGAGAGAGAGAGAGAGAGAGAGAGAGAGAGAATCATCCTTGGACGTGAGCAGCCATGGAAGCGTGGACGTGGAAAGAGAGAAAGAGAGAGAAGTGGCTGACCAAACTCCATCTAGCGTGGAGTTTTCTTTCCTTCTTCCTTCGTTCATCTTTAGTTTTCTTTCCTATTCCCTTATGTTCTTAAGAGCCTTTAGTTTCATCATGTCCATGATGAGCTAAACCTCTTAGCTAGGGCTAAGAGGTGAAGCTTGTAGCGTGACCAGGATGGTTGCTTTGTTTTGATTCATGTCTTGTTGAACCTTATGGATTCTAGTTTGATTATTAAGGAATATTTTAGTATTTAATGATTTGTTGTGACTCAAATTACAATGGATCTGTGATTGCTTTGAATATTGTCTTTTCATATATTAAGATTGTGAAATTAGGCAGTCCCGTTATTCATCATCATCTCATGGGCATGGTTGGGTGATGAAATCCTCATAATCTTCTCAATTTTCTTATGATTGGTTGTGGGTTTGATGTATTGCTGTTGTTTGCTTTGTCTCCTGAGCATGGTTTGGTGACGGAATCACTTCCAAATCTTCACCATTTTAATCCTTTGATGATTAAATCCATGAGAAGTTCAGAGATCTGACAAATCTCTTCTTACCAATTGGATAGGATAGGACTCTGATTCCAGTTGTGTCCTTGAATCATGCAAGATAGCATCCCAATTGCTACAAGTGGATCGCTGGCACTCTAGTTTCCTACCTTTGATTTCCACAATTTTTAGACCAATATTTCACCATTATTCCTTCATATTCACTCGATTTAGATTATATCTCATTCTAGTTCTAGTTCTAGTTAGTTTCAGATTACGTACAGGTTTCAGTCCCTATGGATTCAACCTCGGTCTTACTGAGTTTATTACTACATCACAACCCTATACTTGGGGTGTGAACACTACTCCTCTCTCATCTTATATAAGTTTAAGAGTTATCAAATTTGGGTGAGCTAGAAGCTTTATGAGATCATACAAACACAAGTTTGAAATAGACCCAAAAAATCAAGTAAAAGACGATTCGACATGTAACAAGATGCAATGAAATGATGCATAGATTTATTCATAGTGTGATATGTACGATGAAATGATGCATAAATTTATTCATAGTGTGATATGTACGATGCTATGATGCATGAATCATCCAATTATAGTCAAGGGAACTCCAACTTGATAATCCCATCAATGCATGTCATCCGGTCATGTAAGTCAAGGAAACCATCAGTCGATAATCCCACAAATGCTTGTTATCCTAGCCATGTAGGTTAAGGGAACCCCACTCGATAATGCCACCAATGCAATCATCCTTGCCATGTAGGTTAATGGAATCCCCACTTGATAATGACATAAATGGAAATCATCCTAGCTATGTCGTTCAAGGGAACTCCCGCTCAATAATCCTATAAATGTAATAATAATTTCCACATAAGTCAAGGAAACTCCCACTTGATAATCCCATCAAAATATGTAAATCATTCATGAGATTACTCAAGGGAACCCTCACTTAATACTCCCACCAAAACATTGAAATCATCCTTGAGATGTACTTAAGAGAACCCCTTCTCAATAATTTCACAAAATATGCAATTCAACCTTGAGATTTACTCAAGAGAACCTCTACTCGATAATCTCACTAAAACATGCAAATCATCTTTGAGATGTACTAAAAGGAATTCCCACTCGAGTATTCCACCAAAACATGTAAATTATCCTTATGATGTACTCAAGGGAACCCCCGCTTAATAACCCCACCAAAATATGCAAATCATTCTTGAGATGTACTCAATAGAACACCCACCAATAATCCCGATAGTGCTAGTAAATAAAATTCAATGTTTTTCCGATGAGGCAGACAATTCAATCTTTAAGTAGCCTATGATGTTAATGCAATCAAGCAATCTAAGTAATCAGGTGTCAATCTCTTATAATCATTATGCATACAGACTCAACTATGATATCAAATCAGAATCAACAATGCAACATATGATACACATGGTAGAATACATTTATGAAGAAAAAAAAAACTAGTCAAGGCAGAGGTATGCACGATAAATTCAAAACAATACCACATCACAGATAAAGATTCAAAATAGGCAACAAAGTGACTATCATCAACAAATAATAATTAAAGAAAACATCATAATTCTTAGAAAAATAAACGGGCAAATTGAGGGGAAACGAGCTAATACCAAGGAGATTAAGATGTCTCACATAGGTCAGACTCAAGGAGACAATAGTTGCAAAAGAGACAATGATGCACCAATAGATGAGTAAAAAAGCAAGAATGTTTAAGTAGCACTTTATTTTTGATATGCTAGGATTTGAGTGTTCGGTAAGGGGTAGAGCATATAATCAAGAGCTACTTAAACTAAAAGTAGAGAGTGAATGAGAAAGAAGATGTGCAAAATGTAAAGATAGAAAATGAAGTAGATTATTGGATTTATGTCTGTGCACACGTAGAAATGTTGGAGGACGAAATGAGAGCTATGACACTCCTCATGAGAGATGATTATAGATCTCAAATATCGACCCTGCTCTGTCGATCTTAAATCCTAAAGATGACTTGGCTGGGCAGGCCACACTCTTACTTTTTTTACTCCCCTGTAACTATCTTTTCTACACTCTCTCATTATCTCCTTGCTCTCACTCTCTCTCTTGTAAAAACAAAATAAAATTGGGAGCCTTGAATTAGAGGGTGGGCTTCTATTTATAGATCGTTGGCCTGATTTTCTGATAATTAGTGGTAACTTAGGGCATGTTTGGATTTATGGCTCAAATCGTTTTGCATTGTATTAATGAAAAAAATAATATTTTCAAAGTGTTTGATTTCGAATTCAAATCCTGTATCTACGCCGCCCTCGAATACATCGCCAAGCTAGTGTACTTATTAGAGACATCAGTAATATTAGGGAGCAGTCCATCAAGTAGTGCAATGCCTTCATTGCACTGCACTAGAAAATATTCTTTCAATTTCGAATAATTTGGTAGTTCATATCTAGATTTACACTTTTATTACCGTTTCCTTCTCATCTTCATGACTGGTTCAATTGTGGGCACTAGTGACAGTTATGTCCACGTGAAAAATATTATGAAATTGTTTTGAACTTTATGCATTGTGCCATTATACGTCTTTTCCAAACATCGACTAATCCATCGCCTTTATATACTCATCCGAATCTACTCACATCCAAACAGTCTGCTTTTCTTCTGGGAAATGAAAGAATACGTACTCTTCTATGTTGTATACCTTTGTTGTACAAAAATACAATACAGAACAATACTATACGTAACTCCAAACAGGCCCTTAGAGGGCAAACTTGCCATGTAGAGTAATTTGAATAGTTTAGGAATAGGTGTCACCACATACTCACTTAAAAGATTGGTAAAACAAGTAATTTCACTTGTTCACTTAAAGTAAAACAAGTAATTTCACTCTTTGGATAAGTTGAAAGGGTCGTTCTACCTTTGGCAGCAATAATATTGCCGCCTAGCCGTAGCTTTCCTTCATAATCATTCAGAAAGATCTTGGGAGGGATCATAGAGATCCTCTTGGTGTTGCAATGATTTAGGCAGTAGTATTTTGCAGCCCTGGTGTGAATCTTGAACTTTTTAGGCCCAACAACCCCCTGACTGACCCTTTGTATACTCAAAGTTGCTGAAATGGGTTTGGGCGACAATTACTGCTGCTTATGTGCACTTTTGTGTCACGACAATTTGAATTAAATTCCATGATGGCCCATCATATCCTCAAATTGTTAAAATAGTCCTTCAGTGGTAATATTATTACCAACTCTATAGAGTTTGCCCTTTAAATTTGCCTGTGGTATTTAATAGCACCGTGGGGCCTTAGACATTATTATGGATTTGTGTTTTAGGTTTGTGACTTTCTTAGTGTTTGAAACTCATAAATCATATATTTTGGTTTAAGATAGGTGCATGGTTTGCTACAGTGGAGCATTTAAAAGTCTAATTTATTTATAAAGTGAGTTCGGTTAAGATCGGAGGAGAAACGTACGTATGATCCTGCTCCAAAGCATCAAATGCCCTGTGAAGTTTTCAATCCTGTATGTAGCTGTCCCAAAATTTACCTCTTATGTGGCCCACTTGAGTTTTCAATCATCTATATTTTTAGGCTCTAAGTTCTAACATGAGCATGCACAAGTGATGGGCTGAGTGGATGTTACCCATGAAATCGGATTGCGTACGCTCTTATCGTACTGAGTAAACTCAGTTGGGCCCACCTTGAATGTATGTGGTCTATCTACACAGTCCATCCATTTTTCCATCTAATTTAAGGGGTTGAGCCCAAAAATTAACCATATATAAAGATCAAGAGGATCATGCCACTGGAAACAATGGGTATAATGATTTCCATCATTGAAACCATTCTAGGCCCTACAGTGATGTTTATTTGTCATCAAACCTGTTCATAAGATCATAAAGACATGGATGAAGGGAAAACACAAATATAAGATTGATCCAAAACTGCTGTGACCCCCAAAAAAATTTCAATCGTAAATGTTCAATGAAATTATTTTCTGTGGTGTGGTCCATTTGAACATTTGGTATGACTCATTTTTGAGCTCAAGCCCTAAAATTATCTGATAAAATGGTTGGACGAGGCAGATAAAATACATAAATCATGGTGGACCTCACATAGTTTCTTAGGGTATGCTCACTATGCAATCGACTTTTGTTTCTATTACCCAATACCTCGGAGGAACACGGATTTCTTGCAAAACCCCTCCGCAGGTAACTTCAACGCAAGGATGCTGGTTGAGGCCTACAGAGGTGTTGTGAGAAATCCACCCAGTCTATCTCTTTTGAGTACTCATTTTAAGAAATGTGAACAAAAATGAGGTGGATCTAAAACTTGAGTGGGTATCATACGAGAGAAAAAATTTAGGGAAATAAATTTCAACTGTTGAAACCTTTCTGGGCTCACCTTGATGTTTATATAGTCTTCGAGTCATTTATAAGGTCATTACTGTTGGGATTTGTGTTGCGGAATCACATAGATTTGGATCTAGGATAGCAATCCAAGAGCACCAAGCAATCACAAGAAAAACACAAAGATTTAACGTGGAAAACCCTTACTGGAAAAAATCATAGCACAAAGCGACAGATCTTCACTATGAAAGTAGAAATTATAAAGAGAGAGGACTTACCCGATTTGAATAACCTCGAATCTTACCCTTGCTACACCCTTTGATTACCCTAGAACCCTTTTAGAAACCTTTGAAATACCTTTAGGAAGCCCTTAGAATACCTTAGAAAGGCCCTAGGGACCCCTATTTATAGTTTAGGAAACTCCACTTATACACCTCTTTAAAACCGCCTCAAATTTACGTAATTCACGCAGAATCTGCGTATCCCTCGACTAGTTGAAGGACCCCTTCGATCGGTCGAGCCTGACCCTCGACTGGTTGAGCATCCTGGACATTATAAAACTTCAAGATGGCAGAGGGTGGAGATCTGAAGGCCCACATCAACAACTTTAATAAATAAATTTGTAAATTACCGGATATGGAGGAAGTGATCAAAGATGAGGAACAAGCATGTATATTGCTAAATTCTCTTTTGGCATCATATGAGTCATTCAAGGACACGATGTACACCATAAATAAAACCTAGAGTGTCGACGTTGTTATCTTAGCCTTTCAAGGGAAGGCCATGAGAAAGCTAAACGGTGACACAGGAACATCTTCTGATGCACTGATTACGAGAGACAAAAAATTTAAGCGAGATATAGGATCTTCAAGACTTAGATCTAAATTCAAGGGCAAGGGCAAAGGAAAACTAAAGTGCTGGAATTGTGGGATGTCTGGACACATGAAGAAAGATTGTACCAATCCTTGTAAGGCTCGTATCCTAGACTGTACCGTTCCGTAGACTAGGCCATCCTCCCAGTCGAATTCCAGTAACCCGCGACCAGAAATCAGTGTTTACGTGCGACCCTAAGTTGCATCCCAAAGATCTAAGTCGGCTCGACTCAAAACTTATACCTTAGCGACCGCGCCATCACCGAGGTTCCAACGCCGTGTCTCGCACACCGATGCGATACCCAAGCCAGGAGTTGTGGGCTCGCATTTATTTCGAGGAAAACGCCACGCATTGTGAATTTTGAGAGAATCTCTACAACTTATCACTTCAATCAATCAAGTACAAGCAAGCACACAACCCATCCCTCTCTTACCAACAAGGCATAACACCCATCTCTTTCCCATCCCCAAAGTCAACCTTATGTCCCCTCTCTTACACCACCCATCCCTTCTTTACACATCCATTCCTCTCATTCTATCTCTCTTACAACACCCTCTCCTCTCTCATTCTCTCCACCATTTCCAAGCCTTCATGAGAGAAAAAATTCTAAGGAGAGAAAGCCTAGTGTGTGGCCCACTCCCTACCCCTAAATTCTCATCTTTCACCATTAAAGAAGAAGCCAAGGAGCTAAGGAAGCCATACAACCAAGAAGATTAGCAATCGGTGGGTGTTTTATAGGTTTAGATGTTGTTCTTGATGATGCGCTAAGTGAGGCCTACCGATTGATGGTACAGATCTCACTTTGGACCGTAGGCATGACCGATGGCCCACCACGATTCATATATTCATCCCATGATGGAGAGATTCTCCATGGACCCCATCATAATGTTTAATTTCTTAGTATGAAAGGGTCATATACACCTTACATTTTGGTGGAAAGGGATCTCCACTATTGATTTTGATTATTGGGCCCACATATAACGAGACCCACTTGATGTATGTCTTGTAATGCATGAAAGGGAGGGCCTATAGTGACGGGGTCCCTCCCATCGCACACGTTCTCTCTCTCTCTCTCTCTCTCTCTCTCTCTCTCTCTCTCTCTCTCTCCCTGTTTGAATGTCCCACCTTGAAGCATGATATTATCCACGCCATCCATCACCTAGTGGTGGAAAACCACCTTTATGTATTTGGAAGGCCTGGACATTGGTGTTGATTATATATATATATATATATATATATATATATATATATATATATGCTTGTGTTGGGTCCCATGTGGGACCTAACCACCATGGAAGTAGATTGGCTGGTGCATTTCACACCAGCTATATAACTGATGTGTGACATCAGCAAATTTTGTGGACCCCACCATGGCAGCGTGTGGGGACCACCTTGATATCATGTGTTGTATACTCACTGACCAGTCTCTAGACGGTGAGAGGTAGGATTGGTTGGTCTACCATGTACCAGCATATAGCTACTGTACTGTCAGCAGGTCCGTGGGACCCACTGACCATGATGTATGTGTTGTATCTACACCATCCACCTAACTGGACGGTGGGACCCACACGTGTGGAGTCCCACACCGTCCAACAGGGACGATGGACCCCACTGTGATATATGTGTTTCATCAATGTCGTCCACCTGTTTTGGTATTCCAGATCGTCCATCTGGACGGTGAGCCAGTTAACCTGCACCAGCTATCCAGTTGCTGTATTGGCAGCAGCAAGTTCTGTGGTTCCTGCTGACGTATGTGTTACATCCAAACCGTCCATCTAGATGGTGAGCTCGTCTTAAGGCCTGAGACTAAAAATGAGGTAGATCTATCAGGTGGACCACACTGTAGAAAATAGTGGAGAATTGAACGCCTACCATTGAAATCCCTTAGGGATCATAGAAGTTCTAGATCAATATGATATTTGTTTTTCCTCTTGATTCAGGTCTTTGTGACCATATGAACAGATTGAATGGAAAATAAATGTTATGGTGGGCCTTGGTAATTTTAAGGGTGGAAATCAATCTCCACTGTTATTTGTGATATGGTCTAGATGATCATCTGATGTGATTCATTTTTGGGTAATACTCTAAAAAGATCTCTAAAATAGATGAATGGTGTAGATGGTGTGGCCCATATGATGAGGCCCACTTGATGTATATGAGGTCCATTGGTGTGGCCCATTAATGCGGCCCACTTGATGTATATAAAGCTCATTGATGCAGCTCACTTGATGTAGGTGTTGTACACCCATGCTGTTCATCTGGTGGGCCCATTTGGAATGTGTAGGGCCCACCCCAATGCGATGTATATGAGTCCCATGCGATGCGGCCCACTTGATGTATATGAGGCCCATGTATTGTGACTCATTTGATGTATGTGAGGCTCATATGATGAGGCCCGATGTGATGTATATGAGGACCACGAGTGAGGCTTAATATGATGCATATGTGGCCCATGAGTGAGGCCCATGGTGATGTATATTAGGCTCTTGTGTGAGGCCATGGGCCTACTATATGTGTGGCTCTATGTGGGCCACTCCTTGGGAGCAATGTTAGTTAAATATCCACATTGATGGGCAATGATGGTTAAATGTCTACATTGTGACCTTCCTTTAAGCCTTGTTAGGCCCATTCTCATCATTCTCTTAACGGTTTAACCCAAATTATTGTGCCCCATTGATGTTGCATGGTCCATCCTCGCCATAGACTCTGTACTACCAGAATTGATATATTCACGGCCGAGGGCCGAATCTTTATATCATGGTTTAGATCGGCTATTCATTTATGGACCCCGCCTTGCATATAGGCCAATTATCGATACCGATTATGAGTATGTGACAGCATAACATCATGATACATGCCCATACGCGTCATCTGCATGCTTATAATGAGATAAGGTTGACCATTATATATGCTTTCTGGTAAGTTGTTTATAGACTCCCTGATAGGCGGTGTTGTCCCTCATGAGCGCACGGTACATGTAAGATTGATGCATGACTAGATTATATGACTCATGCATGTTGCATTGTGTGATATGGTTACTATACGCCCTAGTGACATCAGGGTTGTGGCCTCCACAGGAACATTGTGGAGAGCGGAATTGGATACGAAAAATACTATTACAAGCATCGAGGTATCATAAATGTCCCTGGATGAAAATTCCTAAACCCAATGGTACCAGAGGATGACTCCAACATCAAGATCGAGTAGATACATGAGCACACGAGGGCCGTATATTAGTAAGCTGCATCTCCTACTGTGTCGTGGTAGGTTAAAAAGGGGTGCGTGACCTTACCCGCCTAAGTGAGGGGGTAGTATCTAGGTTGAGTTTGACCAGCTTGAGGAATGGGTCCGCTATTTTAACATCCTGAATTTTTGCCAACTTGGAGTTAGACGTCCTTAGGTAATGGGTCGATCATAACACCTTATTGACTTCTTAGAACCCAATTCCAAAGTCTCAAATCCCTTTTAAATCCATTTCCTTCAAAAATCTCACCTTTCACTACCTCATTCTTCAAAATTTTCTAAGTACTTTCATATTGGACACTAATCATAAAGTTTAAATGATGAAGAATAATTCTTAAACTAAAATTTACTATAAATAGTAAATATATAAATAAAATGGATTTTTGACCATTAAAATTATGTAATCTCACAAAATAAATAAGTTATTTGAATAGATCAACTTCTCTTACCCCAAAATCATATATTGCACGTTGAATAACTCATTCCAGTTTGTAAAATACGCCCGTTTCCAAAACATCGGGTGGCCGGCACTCTAGCCGACCGCGACACCACCACGTTGACCGCAGCGCACCATGCAAGGCTGACCAGCAGACCGCGGCGCCACCGCACTAACCGCGGTGCACTGCCGGTGCACAGAAAATCTGTGGACCCTCGCTGTAAAATTCTGCAGTTTTCGACTGACTTTAAAAAGTCGTATCTCCCTCGTTATAACTCTGATTTGGGTGATTCAAAAGCCAGATTGGAGCTTGATAAGTCTAATTTCATATAAAAATAATGTAAAAATATAATAAAGATATTAATATAGTTAAATTTAGATTATTGTGACAACTGTCCAAAATTTATTCGTTCGAACAACTGCTAATTCTAGAATTTTTAGGATTTTTCTACCACACGAAATCTTATGAAATTTGGTGGAGATGAAATGAACCTGATGATGAACTATAAAAAATAATTAAAATAATATACTAATTAAAAGTACCAAAAAGGGACATAAAACTACCTAGGACCTTATTCTATCGTAATTAGGGCGAAATTTGGTTAAGTATTAAACTAAATAATTGATGGATTTGGCTTGAACCACTTTTTATACAAACTACAAGAACCAAAATCATTAGAATCACTAACCCAACATTACCTAGAAATCTAAGATCAATCTCAGAACCCAGTTGCTTTCGGGAGCATATTGAAACTCCGTATCAGACCTGGACCGCGCGTCGAAAGTCCAATTACCGCGAAACTATACAGTTATGACCGCCTTATTGGGCTTGAAAACTATCTCAGAAATTAAGTCCAAATAGTAGCCTGAAATGCACAACTTGAGCGCGGAGCGAAGTGTGTGAGAAACATGAATATCTTTAGAAAATGAACTAAAACTTAAGTGATTTGGGTCGTTCGCTTGCAGGAAAAATTTAATGTTTCAGACTGTCAGATTCTGACCCAACTACACCCTCGGATCAGGAAAATTTCCCTACACGGGTCAATGTACTTGTGGCCCTGATCGAGTGACGATAGCCATTGAACTGAAACTGGCCCTCCACGGTCGATCCACTGATCTGATCGGACTGAAATCTTAACCTGGATTAGATCCAATGTCAGGAAACTTTTCCCAGACCGTATGTAGATAATGGACCTCCAGATAAGCTCCGCTAGACCGAAATAGCCACTCTTTGGCTATAACCTAAGTATACCATGGCCCTGGGGCCATTTTCATCAGTTCTGGGCCTATATAAGGACCTAAACCCAACCCTCTCTCATTCCATACGAAATTTCAAACCCTAGGAGAGAAGAGAGAAAAAGGGAAGGAAAGAGTGAGGAGAAGAGAGAGAGAATGAGAGATAGTTGCTGAGATTTGATCCCGCCGCTCCACGTGCCAAATCATTCCTACTATATCGCTACATCGTGAAATCTGAATCCATTTTTGGGTAAGAAATCTTAACCCTAATCTGTTTTAGGGATTCAAAACAGGGATTGGTGAAATAACTAACCTATTTCATTGATTTAGGTAGCCGTTGTGCCGTAGCCAAAGAAGTAGGATTCGAACTAAGTCGATACGAGTCTACCGATGGAAGGTGAGGACTATAAACGTTTATGTTATAGTTTTCAAGGCTTTCAATGTCAGTTAGTAATTTATGACTGACGTAATTGCTATCACATATGCTTAGATGCGATGTTTTTCGCGTATTTTATATATATATATATATGAACTATGTTGATTTTAATGCATTCCATGTGTTTGTTTAAATGTTTGTATGAATATGAAATTATGATTTATGCTTTCCATGATTGGTATTTGAGGATACATGACTATTGTACGTTTGACAACTCCCTCGTGAAAGGATTTGCTATAATACCTGTTATAACTACTATATTACATGTATGTTGATATGTGTAGTCTAAGTGTTTGATAAAATGCTTGTTGAAATGTATTTAATGAGGGTGTTGAGATAGGATTCTCGATCCCTCTATCTATAGTTACAGTTTCTTTTATGTAACCTATCTTACCACTATGTGATTTATGGATAAAGTGTTTATGTATAATAACATGTATACTATTTGTTTGTTGAAATGCTTACATGAGATTTGTATTTAGATTGGTTGTCACATGCCGTCTTTGACTATCTCATGTGAATGCTATTGTTTGGAGTGTGATTGGGGCTACGATGTAGTCCAGGCAATCGATAATGATTCCCGAATTAGTGGCCAAGGTCGTTATGCCACATAAGACACATTCGATGAATCCAAGTCGTACGTTGCTTATCGACAGTGATTAAGCCACATGGAATGCTTACGCACTCCATGTCGATCAATTCGACGTACGCTCATACCAGTCGAGCTTGTCAAGTAACCCAATTGGCCTAATGTATGTTCACCACGTATGGACGTTATTGCTTGAATTTAAAGTACTAACTTACCAGTGCAAATCCCATTTAACCATTTAACCTTGGTACCATGATCCGCCAAGACTTATGAGCCAGGCATGGTGGTATGGGACACCGTGGTCGAGCTGTCAGCCTATGCTGGGGTGACGAGCCTCTCCGTAATGTCCAGTGAGCAAACCAAACTCGTGAGCCGAATATGGTGGTATTGGTCACTGTATTCGAGCTATCGGCCTACGCTAAGGTGACAAGCCTTTCCCGTAGTGACCTCATGTATAAACTAATGCCTACGCTTAGGTGACGAGCCTCTTCATAGTGACCTGAACTTGCCTATCTACTGCTTTTAAATCAGCGGTGACGTTGCCCTATAATTTGCCTATCGTATGTGATTAACTGGGATTGATGACCCTGGATGGATCATTGTTTAGGTAAATGATATAAAGGGAGGTATCTTAGCTTCCCAAACTTACTGTATGAGTAAATCTAATTAAGAACTTGGCTAATCACATACATGCACCGCATTGCATGTGCCTTTGGCGCAAGAGTTGAGCACAGTGGAAGGGATGCATGACGCGATTGTGAGATGATGTCGCAGGAGTGTAGGCGAGGGCATGTATTATTAACACATATCATCCTTGCATTAATCAGAGTACCTAGGAATACTTGTTGTATTTCTTTATCATTACTGCTTGACTGAATTGATAACAAGTTAAGCTTTACTTTATAGTTCCACTAAATTAGTTACTCATTCCCACCTGGGACGGTGTTTTAAAACACTAACCAGTCTCTGGTTTAGATGTAGGTGATGGTGAGGTCTATACAGCAGAGTTAGACTTCGTAGGTGAGGAAGAAGGATTCTCCTACATTCAACTATCAGGCGGATCTATGTAGGTCTCATACCGATGCGCAGGGGCTAATGGGATACTTGATTAGTTGAACACATTTACTTCTTACATTTTATATGATTAGAAACAACACATGCATATATTTAGCCCAGTTCCATACTCATACTCTGAAATTTGTGAAACATTTTCATAATTAAATGCATATATTTCAGTCTTCTGCTTGCCAAATTACATTAACTCTGAAGTATGATATGTTGTTTTAGTATAATTCCACTCGTGTTTAAATGCACTAATATGGACAACATTTAATCATCATTATCTATGTTGCATAAGTGATGCGTTGGAACTCGGGAGTAGAGCTTTGCTCGACCTCCAATTTTCAGGGCGTTACAAGATGGTATCAGAGCATGATTTGGATTAAACTGGACCTAGGTTATGGTAACACGACGCACTCTGATGCACTCTGACTTAGGAAGGGGGCGATGAAATTTAGAAACGACCTTAGGATCCCAAGGTTTCGCTGACAGGCAAGACTGAATATTGTAACTTAGTCGACAACATATCTTCGATCTCGTGAATCGACCTAGATCACATTTAGGCCGTCAGTCGACGGGTTTGAGTCGTTAGTTGACGATTTCCAAACCTGAAACGGATCTAAATGGTGCGAATACGGGCGCGTTGGACCACAAAAAGGACCCAAACTAAGAATTTCAGAGCGAAGTAATGAGATAACTAGGACCTTGGGAACGGGGATTATATAAAATCTGACAGCATAGGAAACCCAATAAATTAATAACGTGAACCCTAGGATCTCCTTAGCTGGTATGGGCATATGTGAAGTGCTCGAGCGCAGTTAAATTCAAGTTCGGGCAACTCAATTCCATTCAGACAACTTTTGACCCTAAGCGATAAAACAATTTATTGTATTAGAAATGGTACGAAATCATCTAGCATATGAGCGTAGACTTTGGATTACAACTATTGGATTACTGCTACTCCTAAATTAAGACTAGGCTACTGGTTATACTGAGGAATGTAAAAGACTGATTATGCTAGGATAAATGAATGATAGACATAGTTAGTCGGCTTGATTAGGTTGGAGTGAGACCTCATTCTTTCGTTGAATCCCCTTAATACTTATAGGCTTCTTTAGTAACTCTTAGGAAGCTTGTCTGACTTAGAAACTATTCACGCTCAGAGAAAACTTATATATCCATTGGATTGAACGTTAGGTCAAATCAATACGCCCCCTAGAATTGTCTTCTCAAGGACTTATTACAATCGGGAACATGGAGTAGAGAAACTATATATAAGCGAAGTATTCATGGTTTGAATCGAATTCTCAATCCTGGTAGTTACCAATGAACTCAATGTTCTGATCAAGTAGAAGATCGGGATCAACTAGGATTAAGAACTGATACGATAAATTTTTTATTATAGACTAGGCAGAAGGTCTATGTATCCGGCTCAGACCCACTACATAACTTTCCTTTCATGTTGGCCCGACCACTTGCAACCAAAAATTTATTACTTTGCCTTTGAGGAGTGTTAAGAACATATAGCCAACAGGGATACTTTTGGCCCAAGGAATTCCTCAAATGGGCAACAGACAGTTAGGAATTAGGTCTCGAATCACAGACTGTTCTAGCATACATATTGTGCATATAAACTTAGAAAGATAGTTTGCCCATTAACCTATTTTGTCCAAATTCCTTATGTACTAATAATGTATAGACTATCTTACAGTATTAAATTGAACATGATTAAAGATGATAAGTTGCGACTATGGCAAAAGTCCTTCTTTGGTAGAATTAGGCATCTTGCCACAAACTCACACTCGTCCCTGGAATCAACCACAACACTCATCATTTTAGCTCATTTCTATAACTATAGGTACCAATGCCATAACACACATCATCGATGGAAGAAAGACCAATGTATTGGGAGATCGTATCCCATTTCATGTCAAGGATAGGTCCTAAATTACACCTTGTTCCGACATACGGATCAGGACATAAATCTTTGAGCCTTGAGAGTGAAAATAATTTTTAAGGGGGGTAGAACGTTATGAGCCCAATCTAGTTAAGTCAGTTTATACATCCATTGGATCAAAGTGGCGTAGCGGAAGCATGGTGGGTCCATGCCTCACTGGCCTAGGATCGAAGAAAATTAATCCACACCGTGTGTAGGGATATGTCACTAAATAGGATCTGAATCTTCCTTAGAATGTCAATAATGAAGTCATTGAAGGAAAGCAATTAGGGTTCAAATGTTAAACCAATTCATATTAAAGAATAGGCCTAACAATGGGTATGAGCTGAATTACAATAGCCGAGGTCAGTGTATCTACAAATGTGCTCATTGGATACGAACCCAATAGGAGCCTTAGCCAATTTCAGGGCGAAAAAGTTTTAAGGAAGGTAAACTAAAATGAGACAAACTAGTATAAATAGTATACACCCTGCCATGCATATAAACTTAAAATCAATAAAACTTAGGCAAATGAAATAATAAAATCTTTACTTATTACCCTTAGCCAATTTCAGGGACGAAATTATTTTTAAGGGGGGTAGATTGTAACATCCTGAATTTTTGTCAACTTGAAGTTAGACATCCTTAGGCAATGGGTCGATCATAACACCTTATTGACTTCTCAGAACCCAATTCCAAAGTCTTAAATCCCTTTTAAATCCATTTCCTTCAAAAATCTCACCTTTCACCACCTCATTCTTCAAAATTTTCTAAGTATTTTCATATTGGACACTAATCATAAAGTTTAAATGATGAAGAACAATTCTTAAACTAAAATTTATAATAAATAGTAAATATATAAATAAGATAGATTTTTGACCATTAACCTTATGTAATCTCACAAAACAAATAAGTTATTTAGATAGATCAACTTCTCTTACCCTAAAATCATATATTGCATGTCGAATAACTCATTCCAGTTTGCAAAATATGCTCGTTTCAAAAACATCGGGTGGTTGGCACTCCAGCCAACCGCGGTGCACCATGCCCAGCTGACTAGCGGACAGCGGCGCCACCGTGCTGACCGTGGCGCACTGCTGGTGCACAGAAAATCTGTGGACCCTTGCTGCAAAATTGTGCAGTTTTTGACCAACTTTAAAAAGTTATATCTCCCTCGCTATAACTCAGATTTAGGTGATTCAAAAGCTAGATTGAAGCTTGATAAGTCTAGTTTCATATAAAAATAAGAGAAAAATATAATAAAAATTTTAATATAGTTAAGTGTAGGTTCTTGTGACAACTATGTAAAATTTATTCGTTTGAACAGTTACTACTTCTAGAATTTTTAGAATTTTTTTACAATATGAAATCTCATGAAATTTGGTGGAGATGAAGTAAACCTGATGATAAACTACTAAAAAAATAATTAAAATAATATACTAAAACTAAGTACCAAAAAGGGGCATAGAACTGTCCTAGGACCTTATTTTGTCGTAATTAGGGCGGAATTTGCTTAAGTAATAAACTAAATAATTGATGGATTTGGCTTGAACAATTTCTATATGAACTGCAAGACCCAAAATTATTAGAATCACTAACCCAACATTACCTAGAAATTTGAACCCAGTTGCTCTCGGGAGCACATTGAAACTCTGTATCAGACCTGGACCGCATGTCGAAAGTCTGATTACTGCGAAACTATACAGTTATGACCGCCTTACTAGGCTTGATGACCATCTCAAAAATCAAGTCCAAATAGTAATCCGAAACACACAACTTGAGCTCGGAGTGAAGTATGTGAGAAACGCGAATATCTTTAGAAAATGAACTAAAACTTAAGTGATTTGGGCCGTTCGCTTGCAAGAAAAATTTAAGGTTTCAGACCATCAAATTCTGACCCAACTATACCCTCAAACCAGGAAAATTTTCCTATACAAGTCAGTCTACTTGTGGCCCTGATTGAGTGACGATAGCTGTTGAACTGAAATTGGCCCTCCACGGTCGATTCACTGATCTGATTGGACCAAAATCTTAAATTGGCATAGAACCAATGTCAAAAAACTTTTCCCAGACCGTATGCAGACAATGGACCTCCAGACGAGCTCCCTTGGACCAAAACAGCCACTCTTTGGCTATAACCTAAGTATATCATGGCCCTGGGGCCATTTTCATCAGTTCTAGGCCTATATAAGGACCTAAACCCACCCCTCTCTCATTCCATACGAAATTTCAAACCCTAGGAGAGAGAAGAGAGAAAAAGAGAAGGAAAGAGTGAGGAGGAGGAGAGAGAGAGAGAGAGAGAGAGAGTAAGAGATAGTTGCTGGGATTTGATCCCGCTGCTCCACGTGTCAAATCATCCCTCCTTTATCGTTACACCATGGAATCCGTCTCCATTTTTGGGTAAGAAATCCTAATCTTAATCTATTTTAGGGATTCAAATAGAGGGATTGGTGAAATAGCTAACCTATTTCATTGATTTAGGTAGTCGTTGTGCTGTAGCCAAAGAAGTAAGATTCGAACTTAGTCGA
Organism: Magnolia sinica; assembly: GCF_029962835.1. Lineage (NCBI taxonomy): Eukaryota > Viridiplantae > Streptophyta > Magnoliopsida > Magnoliales > Magnoliaceae > Magnolia > Magnolia sinica. The sequence continues at coordinate 58,249,044 of NC_080589.1, read as the reverse complement.
TACGAGTCTACCGACGGAAGGTGCGGACTATAAATATTTAGGTTATGGTTTTCAAGGCTTTTAATGTCAATTAATGATTTATGACTGACTTGATTGCTATCACATATGCTTAGATATGATGTTTTCCGCATATTACATATATATATATATGAACTATATTGATTTTAATGCATTCCATGTGTTTGTTTAAATGTTTGTATGAATATTGAATTATGATTTGTGCTTGCCATGATTATTATTTGAGGATACATGATTGTTGTATGTGTGGCAACTCCCTTGTGAAAGGATTTGCTATAATACCTGTTGTAACTACTATATTACATGTATGTTGAATGTAGTCTAAGTGTTTGATAAAATGCCTGAATAAGAAAATGCTTGTTGAAATGTATTTAATGAGGGTGTTGAGATAGGATTCTCAATCCCCCTATCTATATTTACAGTTTCCTTTATGCAAACTATCTTATCACTATGTGATTTATGGATGAAATGCCTATGTATAATAACATGTGTACTATTTGTTTGTTGAAATGCTCACATGAGATTTGTATTTAGATTGGTTGTCACATGCTGTCTTTGACTATCACATGTGAATGCTATTGTTTGGAGTGTGATTGGGGCTACGATGTAGTCCAGGCAATCGGTAATGATTCTCGAATTAGTGGCCGAGGTCGTTACGCCACATAAGACACGTTCGATGAATCTGAGTCGTACGTTGCTTGTCGACAGTGGTTAGGCCATGAGGAATGCTTACGCACTCCATATCGATCAATTCGACGTACGCTTGTACCAATCGAGCTTGTCAAGTAACCCGATTGGCCTAATGTATGTTCACCATGTATGAACGTTATTGCTTGAATCTAAGGTATCAACTTACCAGTGCAAATCCCGTTTAACCTTGGTACCACATCTGCCAAGACTTATGAGCAGGGTATGGTGGTATGGGACACCATGGTCGAGCTGTCAGCCTATGCTGGGGCGACGAGCCTCCCTGTAGTGTCCAGTGAGTAAACCAAACTCGTGAGCCGAATACGATGGTATGGGATACTGTATTCGAGTTGTGGGCCTATGTTAAGGTGACGAGCATTTCCTGTAGTGACCTCGAGTATAAACTAAGGCTTACGCTAAGGTGACGAGCCTCTTCGTAGTGACCCGAACTTGTCTATCTACTGCTTTTAAATCAGGGGTGACGTTGCCCTATAATTTGTCTATCGTATGTGATTAACTAGGATTGACGACCCTAGATGGATCACTGTTTAGGTAAATGATATAAAGGGAGGTACCTTAGCTTCCCAAACCTGCTGTATGAGTAAATCTAATTAAGAACTTGGCTAATCACATACATGCACAGCATTACATGTGTCTTTGGCGTAGGAGTTGAGCACAGTGGAAGGGATGCATGGCGCAATCGTGAGATGATGTCGCAGAGGGAGTGTAGGCGAGGGCATGCATCATTAACACATATCATCTTTGCATTAATCAGAGTACCTAGGAATACTTGTTGTATTTCTTTATCATTACTGCTTAACTGAATTGATAACAAGTTAACCTTTGCTTTATAATTTCACTGAATTAGCTACTCACTCCCACCTGGGATGGTGTTTTAAAATACCACCCAGACTCTGGTTTAGATGCAAGTGATGGTGAGTTCTATATAGCAGAGTTGGACTTCATAGGTGAGGAGGAAGGATTCTCCTACGTCCAACTATTGGACGGATCTATGTAAATCTCATACCGATGCGCAGGGGCTACTGAGATACTTTGTTAGTTGAACACATTTACTTTTTACATTTTATATGGTTAGGAACAACACATTTATATATTTAGCCCGATTCCATACTCATACTCCGAAATTTGTGAAACGTTTTCATAATTAAATACATATATTTTAGTCTTCTGCTTGCCAAATTACATTAACTTTGGAGTATGATATGCTGTTTTAGTATAATCTCACTTATGTTTAAATGCACTAATATAGACAATATTCAATTATCATTATCTATGTACCATAAGTGATGCATTGGAACTCAGGAGTAGAGCTTTGCCCGACCTCCGATTTTCAGGGGTTCTACGGAGGCTGTCGGCGCCGGATTCGGCGATCGGGAATTTGTGAACCCGGTTTCCGAGTTCGGGGCGTGACACGTAGAGTGTACTAGACCCCAGTGATTGTCCAGCGTGAGAACTGTAATGATATTTGGTGATCTAGTATTGAGCTGAATTGATATGTGGATTTGAATGAGGACTGGTATGCTTGAGTTGCATCTCGCATCGCATGGCCTTGGTATGACCGACATCATTCACTCCTTGCATCGCATGGCCTTGATGTGGCCATAACATTCACTTCTTACATTGTATGGCCTTACTGCAGCCGATAACATTCATGGCTTGCATCACATAGCCTTGGTACGGTGAATAGAATTCATGGACTTACCAGTATATTCTGCATTACTCTAATAATGAATTCCAAGCATGCTTATATTGCGCACATACTCTCACCACCCTCTAAGCTTTCTATAAGCTTATGCATGATTAATGCATGGAGGTAACGCCAGGACGCAGTCGTAGTTTATTAGGACTAGGAGCATGCAGTCGAGCTTTAGGAATTTTCATATTATTATCATTGTATTTCCCTTTATATGCATTGTACTTTAAAGTTTTTGGTCATAGTGGATTTATGATAATGTTGTTGGTTGTCGTTTGTGGGTTATGCTTATGGTTATGCTTGTTACAGAATAAATTCATGCTGAAAAATCCTCCTTGTAGGATCCCAGAATCGAAACTTGGTACATGGGTGCCGGGTGCCGAGAATGGGGTACTATGGAGGCTGTCAGTGCCGAATTCGGCAATCTGAAGTTTTGTGAGTCCGGTTTCCTAGTTTGGGGCATGACAGAAGTTGGTATTAAAACATGACTTGGGAATACCTCAAAACAATATTACATGTCTGCTATGAGTTTAGAATGATTAGGTCCCGAGTTCAGATAGCTTAGCGATCTTCTGTTATAGACCTTTAACATGCATGCTTTTGAGAGTTCTCAAGGTTGATAGATGTCCTTGTTCTTCCCTATAGGACATGCCGCTCAGGAAAGTGACCCGAGCGACTCCTGCTCTACCACCTACGACTCCCACTCCACCACCAGAGACCCCTACTCCCCAGCTTAAGGATGCCGCTCCTCTACCCAAGACTGGTGCGAATCCGACCGTAGCCGTGAGTGCCTCCCAGTTACAGAAGATGTTGCAGGCTGTGACAGCCACCCTTTAGGATGCCAAGGGGGTTTCAACTGTAGAAATTTCCCTACCCACCTTTTCCTTTAGGGCCTGTTTGGTTTTCCAATTACCACGGTAGTTGGGTGTAAAGACAGCATGATTACATCTTTACATGTATTAGCAATGATTGTTTCAATACATGTATTTTGCTTTCCCACGCTTGTTTTTTGGGTGTAATAGATGAAAATTCAGTAGTAACGTATTTGGATAGACAATGTAGTAGTCACATCATTCCTTTTTTACTCTTATGGTGTCCACCATTTCAGCTCTACAACAACTGTAATCAGTTGTTTGATTTTTACAGCAGTGTTGAATATACAACTTCCCCTTTCAACAATTTGGTCAACTCTGGACAAGTGATCGTGGGACCCAATCTTTGCATATGCTTAAATTTTTTATACAGCACGATGTGGTGGACCACATGATGATCTTTGTGATAGATTGTCTGGTCCACAACATATATCGAAATGCACCAAAACATATATTAGCACTATGTGGTGGACCTGTTTCAAACGGACATGTCTCACAGTTGACATTGTAACAACTGAATCTAGATGGCTAGCATACCAGCGGAATAAAAGTGGGTACATGGGTCCCTTCAAATTCGGATTTTAAAGGATAATGGATGATCGTATACATAATTCAGCTGTAACATGGATAAATAGACATAGGATTTAGAAGTAGACATATAGGGGTTAAGGTGTATATGTTACACTTCAAAATTTTAAATTGAAGTGTATCAGCGTACTCACACCACTGAAAATCTCGATGTGGGATTTATAACCCAATGTCAGTAGCAAGTGCTTGCTACTAATCTTTACTACGTGAAGAAATATGGGCCCCACTGAAGTATAACATAATATACTCTTGTAAATGTGACATGTCAGTAATGAATTATGAAAACCACTTAGAAGTTAACCCATAGATTCCTAAACATCCACACAACCTATTCAAAGCAAACCACAGTCTTCCAGAAATTGTATAACAGTTGTATTAAAAATAACCATTAACCAGAAAGCTATAAACTAGCGCCACGCCATGAGCTGAATGGTGAGGATTAAAAGCAAGCAACCAAAGATAATCCTAAGGAGAGCCTCAAATGACCCTGGCGTTTCTTCAACGCCATCTCCCAGTGTGCCGTTGCCAACACACTTTGCACAGTAGTAGGATGGTGATGGGGAGTTCCCTATAGTGTTTAACATCCTCGTCTGATGGTCGTCCTCGATGTCGGCCACCGGTTCATTGTGCTGCGCCGCATACTCGCAGAAAGCAGTCCATTGAGTATATGCCTCCGACGTGGACTTGTATCCTTTGAAGCGGGCCATGAAAAATCCATCCACCTGTTGGCGTCCTTCCTCCCATGTATAATACAGTCCGGGTCGACGTCCATTGAAGACGACATACATTTTCTTGCCCATCTACAGACTATTGAAATATGAATAAGTACAACATGTAGATGATTGATATTGATATTAATAATCAAACATGAAACAATTTTTATACACTTTACCAGGAACGATAGATAACTGATCATATAACGAATCTGAGAATTTGAGAGCATACCTGAAGCGATGACTTGTCCAGTAAAAAATTGGAACTTATCCTATACAAAGTATAGATATGAGCAAGATAATCATATGGAAAATAATATATCAAGGAGATTAACATCAAATAATGCAAGTTAATACGCATCAACAGTGGGATCATAAAAAACACACATCAAGATCTAAAAAAACAAAAAGAAAAATATCATCTAAAATAAGCAACATTTTTCCAGCTAGTCAACAAACTAGCCCTGTACTAAAAAAGGAAATTTTGTCTAAAAACCACTTGGCTGATAAGCCAAAGAAAACAGAAACCCGGATGGTAGTTCAATCAGTCAGAAGACTGATCTGGTGCAAGCAGCATCAGCACAAAGTCCAACCTCCTATGCTCATAGAGTGAAAGGAACGAGGCAGATTGTTGTTCATCTTTTGATAGTATCTTCGTGGTGCTTAGGATCTCGTGACCCGTGAGGCCTTCAATCTGCTCCAGAGTAGGCACAATCTGGGACATACGTACCAAATCCTTCCCTTGGTGTATGGTTATAGCTAGTGACTTGACAGCTTCTGCAACGTCACTCATTCCTTTGCCAATGACGTCGCAAGGGTGATCCTGTCTGGCTCTCTTCCTAGAATTGGATGTGCTGCCTGTGTTCACCGAGTTGTTCCCATTGACATTCGGACTATGGTTTGCGACATGAGCACCGTCATCACTTTGAAACGACCATTAGATGTTATGTCCACTGTCCCCTACATCGTCACTCGACAACACGAGTGTATCGTCGTTCAGATCAACCGATGTTGTCGGTGTAATGTCGGAATCATGGGACCTTCTCTTTCACACAGTACTATGCATATTTCTTGTGGAAGTACGTGATCCAGTAGCGCGGTCATTTCCAAATAGGAAGGTGAGGTCATCGTACCTTCACACCGCCTTCCCTTGAATGTGTTGTACATAGGGATGTGACTATTGACAACAGCCAAGAAAAATTTGTATTACTAAACAAATATCGATGAGATATTCTTTAAATAAACATTGTGCTAAAGTAAAAAACTGGTTCAATATAAAAAATAATCTCACCCATATGTAATCCTCCCAGACATCATATGAGGCCGCAACTAGCTTATTGTCCTCATCCCAGCCAAACCCACTGGCATTGAGGGTGTCCCGAACCTTAAAATACAACCGTTTCAATGTCTGGAGGAGATAACTAACATGCTTTTCTTATACTGATATCCCTAGGGCACTCATGACAGTTTCCATGACCGTTTTATAGGTCTCATTCTTAAAACTGTTTGTACTCTTACGATGATTTGCCACAACATCCATCAAGGTATCAATGAGGCAGTCATCCATTTCATCCGTCCACCGCATTACACCACTAGACACAATGTTTTCATCGAGTGATTTGATTTATACTTTTGCGGTGTCCTTCATGGTGTGACACACTGCTCTTGTCCAGATTGTTTAATAGGGGTTGACTGGTTGTTCCGCCCATTTGGAGACATTTCCTCGTCACTATTAACTTCAATTATCTACAAACAGTACAATGGACATATTTAGTCTAATAGTACAACATTGCATATAAGTCATGGGAAGGCAATACATGAAGAAAGCTAAAATTCAATACACAGATATAGAATATGGTATACAAAATAGACGGTGAGGATCATCTTCTTCCAAACATCTAAAATGATGATAAGATATGCTTGTAGGTATCATCATACAATCATGTGATGTTATAACCTATTACAAAATGATAAAATATAATTTGAATATCAAACACCACGACTCACAGGATGATATTCATTCCACATCCTTCAAGTAATATTGTCTCGAAATGTGGCCCATTCGTCCTTCTCACGTTGTGTCACATTAATTAAGCATGGTGATAAGTCTATACTCTCCATTACATCTATAAATGAGACTTCATCTTCTACCAAACCATCTCCTCCAGATAGACGGATGAAGTTGTGTAACACACAACATGCGATGACTATCTTCACCTATATTAGAAGGTTGTATGGTGGAGCTGATTTGAGGATTGGAAAGCGAGCTTTCAATACTCTAAATATTCTTTCTATAACATTTTGTAATTGAGCATGCCGGTAGTTGAATAGTTCTTAATGTTGGTTGGAACGCGACCCATGCAGTATTCATTGAGGTGGTATCGTACACCTTGATAAGGAGCCATGAATCCAGGAGAATGAGCATAACCAGCATCAACTACGTAATACTTACCTACAAATAATTACGAGTAATTATCAATTTATTTACTCAGAAGTCATGTTATCAAGATGTTCGATCATACAAATATACATGAAGTACCCTCGGGGATAGTAAAGCGATCAGTGGAATGTGTCAATGCACTGAGTAAGACGCATGCGTCAGAGGCTGATCCCTCCCATCCAACGAGCACATATATGAACTTCATGTCAAATGTACATGCGCCCAGTCATTCTGAGAGAGGACCCCTTTCTTGTTATGGTAGGTTGCACTTTCCAAAGTTGGCACATAGGCGGGCAAATGGGTCCCATCAATTGCACCAATGCAGTCCTAATTTCACCTTGAATTATCAGGATAAAAAATATACTATAAATTTAAGACAGGAGTGGACATTACATAATGTGATTACAATTGAGCGTACCTGAAAGTACGTGCTCCATTTAAGATTGGAAAGGATCTCGTTTGGTGTATCTGTACTTGGGAGTGTCATAAACTCCAGATATATTCCGACAATTGCATCCACCGCTTTACTAAAATATCAGCTCACGGTTTCTCCAGATCTTATAAACCGATGTCTAATGACACGGTTTCTAATATTATGCCCTACTGTGTGAAGGAACATGACAAGTTGTTTTTCCATACTTACATGTTTTCCATCGGAAAGGAGATTTCTATTCTCGAGAAATGAGCATAGGTTGAAGAATGTAACCTTGTTCATTCTGAGTTGTGCTATGCACTCGTTGTCACCTGCTCTTATTATCGCATTTATTATCTTCTTTCTTTCAACGTCCCCAAATCTTGAGGGTGTCTTAAATAAAATATTTCTGCAATATTTTCCTACTCCAATAGTAGTAGTTGCTGTAGCAAGTGTAGTTGCAAAGGCAGCCATCTACTCTTTCGTCTATCCTTGACCCTCCATGTTTTGATTTTCTCTTGTATAACAAACCCAATGAAATGGAGTCAGCACTAACGACACTTTATAAAATACCAGTTTTCATAGGTGAATGTAGCAGTAAATGCCCTTCAATATATACATTTGTTGGTACTATGTATTGATATATACATTTGTTGGCGATACATATATAGAGAGACGAAGGTTGGTGATCATTACTTGGTTCTCCAGACGAAGGCAGTAAATGCCCTCTTGAATGTTGTACTCTAAAATAGTGAAATACTTATAATTGGTGGTTTTTCGATGGATGTAGTCAGATATTGTCACAAACTACATATATCCTAGTTATTGTGTGGTGGTGGCTGCACTTTTTATCTTTGCCATGACCCACCTTTTTTCTCATTTATTTGGCCATAATAAAATTGAATTATCATGTTTTCAGATTTTCTTGAGTACCAATTTTTATAACAGATGAGGACGAATTTCCACAACAGATGAAAACTACTATTCTAAACAATATTTTGAGAGATGAAATCTCATGACAATTGAAATATAAAATCCGTCAACGGTGCCTTTATTCCATTGAAATCAAATAGAAATAATTCAATCCACTGAAAAAACCAACCAAACAAGCATGAGATTGAAATTTTCCAAGAATCAAAGACATAATCGTTAGGTGCTTTTTCATCCAAACCATGAGTAGTGAAAAGCATGTCATGCTTGCACTTGGACCATAATAATGCCTTCTGGACTAAACAAACACATGCTGCATTTTCTAATCCAGAACCCATTTCTCAGACATTAACAGAAATCAAATAGTGAAAAAAAAAAAACTGCAAGATCAAAATATCATTGACTTTAAAATCCCCCAAAACCATGCCAGTTACTCCACCAAAACGTAGATTTTGGGACCACAAAATCATAAGGAAGAACAACCTTACAACCACATTAATCAAATTTTTCAGCGTCAACAGTGATCGAACAAATCGCCAAAAAGGAATTCAATGATAAAAGTTATTGTGATTACTATTATATGTATCATGGGTCCTTTTTAATCATAAACTGGTCATACATTTGTCGAAACTGATCATACAATCACAACAAAAAACAAAACTGAACCCAACAACAACAAACGAAGAAAGAATTTCATTATCTATCTGTAGAGTCATGACCAAAGAAGCCTAGGGATCATTACCAGGGATTATTACCAGTGCAACCAAGATCACCTGCCTGTTTACACTGGTCTAACCTTAGAATTTTGTTTGAGTGTGAATATTTTTTTTTCATAAACCAAACTAGTATGTTGATGGTCTTGACTGGTCCAATGGGTTCGGGATAAGTGCTTTTACTAGCATGTCAGTTTTTTTACAAAACTGAACAAGTTATCTATCTTGTGCATGATAGGCATGCTCAAACAGGAAATTCAATTTTACCAAGCGAGCATTACATAAGACCTTTTTAATCATTACTACTATTTATCTAGACAAAGAATTTCTGTATCTAGACCAGTCATCGAATGGAACTGACCAGTGGTGGCCATATACCAATGGACAAACTGATAAATAATAAATTAATATCATACAATTCACAACAGAGAAACAAGATCACAACAGAGATATAAGAATTAAAACAGCGGCAATCAAAATTTATTTTCTTTATCTATAGAGTAATGTGCAAATGATAATACAAATATGATTGAACAATGTGGATTTCATTATAGGACTTGTTTGGATTAAACTCGTTGAGTATAATACAAAGAGTCATGCAATACTCATTGATAGCACCACAAAGCTGATTGGCACCGTTCTGCCGTTGGTAGGGATTTCTTGTCGCAGACTCGTTTGGACAACAAATTGGGAAAAAAAAAGGGGCCTTGCTTTGAAATCAAATACTGTAACTGTACACTTTTAATTCTTACAAAATAACTAATTAACAAGTAAAAAAAAATCTAGGATTGCATTCAAATAAAAGGATCGAAAGTTCTGAAGTTGTCATCTGATATTCTTGGAAAACACATGCATAAATGCTAGGCCATTTACCTGCCAACCGATGTGGCAATGCAGTACATCTGTATGAGATACAAGCCATTCATCAGATGAGCCCCACTGTTTATATGTATCTGCCCAAAAAGCTTATCGACCTCCCCAAAAAATATCCATCTCTCTTCTATGTTTCTATTTATATATGAAAATCTGACAGAAGGTAAACAGAGGATTTATAGTAATAACTGTCATAAACATCATGTAAGAAAGAAGTTAAACAGAAGGTAGACAGAAGGTAAACAGAGGACTCAATATCCGCTCGAACATTCCACTGTACGACTGGTAACGAATAAAGAGAGCACATAGGACCACCCCATTCTGGCATCATACTCCTTTTGTGGTTTATCCAAATGGTCTGCAAAAGGAAAAGTCTTTTTAAAAACTTCTTGCCATGCAACCGATCAAAAGCCTCTACTCAAAATCCTACAGAGGCTTCGACACAGCCCTAACATTTTATTATCCAAAAAATCTCTACAAAATCATATACAGTAACAACCCACATTTCTGAAATTCATCAGAAAATCTCAAAAATATTTATAAAAAACCTTCTCAAGGCTGTAAAATACCAACAATCGGAGCGTACCTGTTTCAATATCGGATGACTGTTGTGGAAAATCTGATGGTGCATGTACAGACAACCCAATATTTGATGGTCAGTAGAGGGATAGAGGTAATACAGACGAAATTTGTGTTCCCGACAGATCACGCAGCGATGAAGGTGGATGTAACACCGTCTACCACCAAGATCTATCTTTTTTAGACTGTCGAGAAGAGGGAGAGAGACGGTTAGTATATACAAATAAGTTTGAAGAAGATAACCATGTGAAGATGGCAAGCTTCCAACAAGATCTAGGAACGATTTTTGAAAACGTCATCGGATGGAGTGAGATCTTACCTTGCTGGTGAAATTCTTCTTCAAGTGTCGTTGGGAATGAGATGAAGTTTGCAAAGGCGAAGATGAAAATATAAGAACGAGGCAACTGTTTATTCGTAGTTTGGATAGCGGTGGTGTCCCGCGGACCACCATACTGTTATCAGTCTTACAGATGGGCATCAGATGAAATCTCATCGAGTACCTGTAATGTGCAAGATTTGGCGACTGCTTTACCACTGAATCCATCCAACTGCGGATTCATTTATAAATGCTGCCGAATACGTTAAAATTCAAATGGGTGTGAAAAGTCATAATTACCCTTTTCACCCGATTTGCTAGTATTTGGTAAAACCAAACATGCCCTTAGTGTGGGCCACTTGAGTCTTGGATGCAGCTCATTTTTTGGTATTAAAGTCCTAGAATGAGCTCAAAAAATGGATGGATAGGATAGATTTCTCAAAAATTTCATGGTAGCCCCACCTAGGTTTCCAACGCGTGCAGGAACTTCCTGCTGAAAGGCTTTCGTGGGAAATCCGTGTCCCCTAAAATTATCTTTATGGATGGACAACGTGGATAAAACACATACATGATATTGGGTCTACATAGCACTGACCATTAACCACCTGGCTGGTGCTAGAGTCACTAACCGAACCGCGTCCTTGGCTTATGGGCTACATGCAGTTGCAGTATGCAGGCCACCGGCACCGATTATTTAAATTGACAAAGAGTTCTCATTTGGTGGGTCAAATGAATAGCTTCCTGTGAGATTTGAAAGTAGACAGAGGCTTTGTACAATTTTATAGATTCAAGGCTCTGATTTGGATCTGCACTCCACTCAGAAAATGAGAGTAACAGATCTCTTATCAGGATTGCAAAAAGAAACACGAGAATAAGGAAAAGGATAAAAGAAGCTGAGTTTCCTATTCATTTTGAACAGTTAATTTCCCTCTTGGGAACTTAGTATGTAGATTTAGGTCTATTGATGGTCCATCCAAGCCGTTGATTTGATGGCTTCCCTCTTGGTTTCCCAACATGTTGCTATTATGGATGGACCGCTCTTAGAATATCCTCTCTTTTGGTCAACTCTAACCTTCCCGTTGGTGTGGCATGCGGATACCGGGTAGAAAAGAGATACACGAAAGAACCACATTCAATGGAAGATAGACCAAAACTTAGATGCCCAAGATCTTCTAATTTGAGAGATTTGGGGGAAATGGACCATCCATGATGTGGGCCATCAGAACAATGGCTTATAGATAATCCTTGGGTCCCACATCTACAAATTAAGTTGTGATTAGATAAGTTCCCTTTTTGGTTTGGAATGAACAAAGAACTCCGTTAAAGAAAAAATAATAATAATAATAATAAAGAAAAAAATAAAAAGAAGGAAAAGTTCTAAGAGTGGTTGTGGCTAGGTTCAGAGTTTAATGACTAAATCCAAATGCCCTTGGTTTCATTTTTTATTTATTTTTATTTTATTATTATTTTTTTTTAACTCCACATAATGTGGCTTGTAGAAGTCTTCCAGTTAGCATCATGTGGCTTTATTGACTTAAAATCCAAGCCACTCATCTATTTACCGACAAAATTGTCTTTGATCCTCAAGAGTCAAGAACGCGGATTGCCTCCTACCCCAAGCACGGAAAGGGACAAGAGCTTGGAGTGGCCATTGTGATGCAGGGGTTTTATCTACACTGTCTATCAATTTTACTAATGTAATAAGACCAAAAGTTAGGCATATCTAAGGCTTGGGTGGACCGTACATGATGTGGGCCACCATGACAATGGCTTAAAGATCATCCTTGGGTCCCACATCTATAAATTACGTTATGAAAAGGTAAGTTCCCTTTTTGGTTTGGAATGAACAGAGAACTCGTGATAAAATAAAAGGAAAAAAGAGAAGGACAACAAGAAATTAAGGAAAAGTACTTAAGAGTGAATGTGGCTATGTTCAAGTATAATGACTAAACCGAAAGGACCTTGGGTCAACTTAACTCCGCGTAATGTCGTTCGTGGAAGTTTTCCTGTTAGCATCAAATGTCTTTATTGACTTAAAATCTAAGCCACACATCTACTTAGAGACAAAATTGTCTTTGATCCTCAAGACTCAGGAGCGTGGATTGCGTCCTACCCCCAGCTGAAAAGGGACAGGAGCTCAAAGTGGCCATTGTGATGTAGGGGTTTTATCTACACTGTCCATTAATTTTGCCATGTCATTTAATTGAATACGACCAAAAGTTAGGCATATCTAAGGCTCGGCCATGATGTGGGCCACCAGAATAGTGGCTTATAGATCATCCTTCGTTCCCACATCTACAAATTAAGTTGTGAAAAAGTAAGTTCCGTTTCTGGTTTGGAATGAACATAGAACTCGATAATAAAATAAAAAGAAAAACAAAAAGAAAATAAAGAAAGGAAAAGTACTCAAGAGTGGTTAAGGCGATGTTCAGAGTATAATGACTAAATTGAAAGGACCTTGGTTCCATTTAATTCCACGTAATGTGGCTCGCGGAAGTCTTCCGGTTAGCATCAAGTGTCTTTATTGACTTAAAATCCAAGCCACTCATCTACTTAGTGACAAAATTGTCTTTGATCCTTAAGACTCAAGAACGGGGATTGCGTCCTACCCCCAACTCGAAAAGGCACAAGAGCTCGGAGTGGTCATTGTGATGTAGGGGTTTTATCTACACTTTCCATCAATTTTGCCATGTCATTTAATCGAATAAGACCAAAAGTTAGGCATATCCAAGGCTTAGGTGGACAACACCATAAGAAATAGCAGTTGTTATACCTTATTTTTGACCATTTGTGAAATAGCCAATCAGGAAATGACATGTGTATTGTAGGAACTGCAGGTAAAATAACAAGAGTATCTGGAAGAGAACCAAGATCGACAATCCTCTTGAAAACAAGTGGTACTACAGGTGCTTGAGCAGATTAAGGAGTTGTGCCTGACAGAGCAGGAGATGTAGTTATAACCTTTTAGCACTTCGGTTAAGGGGGAACTAGATTGACCATCTTTATTATTGTTGGAGGGACGGCCGAAGCAATTGAGGACATTCTTTACGACCAATTCCTTCTCTGACTTGGAGACACAATCGATTTTGGCGTTGATGGTTTTTTATTGTCTTTTGTCAATTTCTTCTTCTCGACTACATGTTTTCCTGTCTTAGAGGTTGAAGGGAAAATTCAGGCAATGATGAGATTGGTGGACCAATTGATTAATATCAAATAATACTTCTTTTGCCAGTTACAAAAGGAAAGCATTTGACAGGAATAGTTGCTGAAGGAGCATTGAAAGTAGTACCTATTGCTTCAAAATTTTCATGGAAGATTTGGAAGGTGTTGACCGAATTCACGATCGGGCATTGGTTCGGGCGCTAATTACAAGTTCCTTGTATGAAGGGACATAGAATGCATTGAGTTAATCCAAATTGGTGAGCAAGGAGATTGGGGTGGTATTGCTTGACCTCGGCTTTAACATTAACTCATGTCTCTTCAATGTTGCCATAGGAGAGATCCCCGCAGATGAGATAGCTCTTCCAAACTTTGTCTCTGAGACCGGTCATCTCGACATTGCTTGTATTGTAGTCTTCTTTGAACTAGGTTGGACCGAACTGTTTATTGTTAAAAGGCAGAAAGAACGAGTGCATTTTTCTAGGTTGAGAGAGAGAAAGAAACTCATGTATTTAACAAAAGAATATGTATTCAACAAAAGAATGGGTAGCTTTAGGGAAAAAGATATTCCAGTGGTTGTAAGAAGTGAAAGAATCTATAGGAGGGATAACATTTACAAAGGTAGATATGAAATATTCAAAAATCCATATTTAAAGAAGCCACAAAGGCCCTCCACTATAGGAAAAAACCCTTGGTAGTTTCCTTGGACATACTACGATAGAGGTAGCGGAGCATGAATGGGGCAAGGGTTAGTTGTTGACCTTGGGCTGGCGCATCGGCTAGGTGAACATACTCTTTTATGATGTGCACATCACTTACACAGAGTAGATAATGACAAATCCACATCAACAGAAATGTCATGTGTTCTTGATTATCAACAATGACATGGGTTTTGTGATGGAGCGACATGAAGTTAGAATAAGCCTCGTCATTATTGTCTGGAAAGGAGAAGTAGTGCCTTAGGCAAAGTTGGGGTAAACTGAATTACCAAAAGGAAGAAGGTGGGTGAGCGCACAAATATCCATGACTATGGGACCCATGGGGCCACATCCAAAATGAAAAGTGTTAGTTGATTGGCTCTAAAAGGCCGAAGCTACAATAAGAAGAGAGGTGTCTACTACATATTCATGTAGTGAAAGGCTGATACATTCATATATGTCAATCTGTTTCCATTTATTGCCATGTTGTTGGGATACATGGGCAAACCATTTTAGCCTTACTTTCAATGCTCTCGGCCAGGATCCATATACCTGAATGAAGGGAAAACAAAATATCAGCTCGATGCAAAACTTCTATGCGCCTGAAGATGTTTTCCACCTATGTCTTGATCTACTGAGGTTTAGGATGTATCTTGAAATGATATAGAAAACCCCTAATCACGTTGGGGACTCGGCGACTTTGTAAGTACGGAGCTAGAGACAGGCGGGGATAGGACACAATCCACATTAGAAAGTGACTTTGCAAGTTCTGAGTTGGAGACGGGCAGGGGTAGGATGCAATCCACATTGGAAGACTCAAGACTCAGCAAAAAATTGCCTCATGGCCCCACCAGGATGCATTAAATGCTTAATGTATTAATGTATCCACGCAGGGGCTCTCTGAGGCCCATCATGATGTATGCGTTTTATCCATTCCATCCATCCATTTTTTAAAATCATTTTGGAATATAAGTCTAAATCTAGGCAGGTCCAATGTTTAAGTGGACCGCACCACAAGAAGCAGTAGTGATAATGAAACTCACCATTGAAACACTCCTAATGGCCACCATGATGTTTATTTGCTATCCAACATGTTCATAAGGTCATATATATATACTGGGATGAAGGGAAAACACAAATATCAGATTCATCCAAAACCTTTGTTGCTCACAAGAACTTTTTAATGATGGGAGTTAAATCCTCACTGTGAGGTCCACTTGAGACTTGGATCTGCCTCATTTTTGGGTTCATATCCTTAAATAATTTAGAAAGATGGATAGACAATGTAGATAAAACCCATACATTACGATGGGCCCTATAGAGCCTTGCGTGGACAGATTATCATCCACGTGAGGGCAGGACGTAATTCACTTGAGAAGACTCAATCACCACCAGAAAGGTTAAAAACGCATCTTAGAAATTTCATCAATTGGAAAATTACGGATGTAGATTTTTCATAAGGTTGTTTGCACGTTTAGGAATTAGTATTATGGTTTTACATTGATTATACCTACAATCACATAATGGTCCTTCCCCCCCCACCCCCCCCCCCCTTAATTATTGTTTGAGTATAACCCAATGGAAATCATCTCATTCAAGGAGAATGTAACTTTATGTTGGCCATGGTGGATTTAAACTTCATTTGTCTTATTTGTAAATGGTATTTATAGCAAGGTTTAAAATTTTGGTTTTGGTGCACCATATCAGTCACCGTTGTAACCGACACAGATCATTCTCATGTGCGGACTCTCCATTAAGAGACAAATTAGATAAACTATTTAGGTCCCATAACTTATCATTTGGCATGATTTCTATCATATAGTAAAAGTTTAGAGTTTAAATTTTCAGCTTTCAATTGATAAAAGGGAATTAGTTTACAATTCTTGCCATAAGATGTTGGATGTACCACATGAGAAATTGTACACATGACATATATTAACTTAAACTAAATCAACTACATTGTTAAACCAAAAGTGGCTTAGTTGTAGTTCGAGATCCTCATTGGTTGAGCAACCCTAGCCTCTAATTGGTGGAGATTGTTTAGGGCATATTTGGCTTGTAACTTCTCTAAAGTTTCCAACCTAACAAGGTGGACCGTTAACCTTGACACACACGCGCACACGCACACACAAAAGCGAACACACATTTTACATTTTTTTTTAAAGGAGAATTTTATTGAAGGATTTAATAATCACACATTCGGACAGAGCCCATACAAAAGGACCAGGCCTGCCTATCATATCATCTCATATAGAGTAAAAAATCCAAATTCAACCACCTAAAGAGAAAAAGTCTGACAATAAAAATCAGAAGGAGACAAAAGATGTATTAGCTACCATGTTTGGATTTCTTTCTCCTTCTGATCAACCCTAATCTTGAATTATCTAGAGCCAAGGACCCCCTAATCCTCCTTGGTAGCTCTACCCACCTATAGTAAGTAGGGTTCAAGCTCCCATCACTATCGAGCTTATCTAGGCTATCCGTGTAACGTCCCTGAATTTTGGTCCACATAAAATCCTAGACCAATTGGGTTAAAATTTTATTTTTTATAATTAATAATAGAACAAAGTACTTAGCACTCTGGTAGAGGCACTCTTGGATGAAGGAGATGTTGGAGGATCTACTTGTGCCACCTCCACTCTCGGTTGTGTGTCAGGTCAATGGATCGATCTCTATCACTGATAAAAAATTTAAATATAGAAAATGAGCTCATCCGGATAAGATTTTTAGCCACATCGCTCAAATAAGTTCTCGAACCTTATTTTTATATAGTTGATGATTCAATGGATTGTTAGATGCATCAGATCCAATTTATGGCATTCATATGCGAGACTCATCTCTAACTTGACTTTGTGGTAATCGATGGACAATTCAGATCTTGTGGGAACCAACGATAAACCCTCAACATTATGAAATAAGGAAAAATCCACAATATTTGTGAAATCGGATCATGTAATAGAGAAAATCAGACCTTTCCCAATTTGATTGAAGGAAATTTCAATCGAACAAAATGGGCCAAAATATCTCTAGAGTCTTAGACTATAAAATTCTAAATTGATCTGACTCAATCGATTGACATGTCCAATCAACACACTCTTAGGTTGATCTGTCATGTTCTGAAATATGATAATGGGATTAATAGTCTATAATACACGTAACTTTTTTTGGACCAATCACAAACTGATGAATAAAGGTGGGCCACCTTGATTTAATCAAAGGTGGACACCATTGGATGGAATATGTGGATCAATTAATAATTTTTCTTAAATGATTTATTAGGGACCTTGGATTTGAACCTATTCGACTACCCATTGATTTATCTTTACCGAGTACAGGCGAGTGAATCCCTACATGTCTCCTCTCCATTACAATTAAGATGGATTTGATATGATTGCTATGTTTGTTATATTATAGTGTTAAACTGGTTTACTGATGTATGAATGATTGTTTTGCATGGCTATTACTGTGAATTGCTTATACTTAGATGTTATATCATTACATTCATGAAATTAGAGTTTCCTCTCATTTGGAAAGATGTATATGACAAGTTGTGTAGGATGATGCATTGGGCATTGAGCGTGAATCATTTGCATTGCATAAAAATCCTCTGCTGATTCTTAGAGGCCCACTCAAGATGATTTGCATGCACACTTCGTGCTTGGGTTCCTGGGGGATCTCCCTAAAAGGTATACTAGGTATAATTGTTACTAAATACCTATTATACTACTGGAAGCCTACTCAAGGAGTAGATGCCGACCTTGCCCATGTGTACCCAATGTGATAAAAGTCTACCAAGTGCAGATGCGGGTTAACAGATATCCAACCAAAGCAAGTGGACTATTTCCCCACTCGATGCATCATTATTGCATTACATGTCATTCCTTCATCATACACATTTCTGTGCTTTAAGTGTTGTTCTGTGTTATCCTAATAGCATTGTGCATGACCAATGATAGGTTCACTCATTGGGCCTGGCTAGCTAAGATTTGTTGAGTAGCAATCGTATAAAGGTGATCGAGACTAAAAATGTAAATTAAGTAAGAATGAAGCCAAGATGATAGATGACCTAGGATCAATGGCCCTATTTATCTGAGGACAAACTCGTTGGATTGAAGTAATTGAATGGATCGTTAGACAAGAACAGTTGATTATGGAATTAATTTCTTTAATTTATTCATTGATGATTAGACATTGTTAAGGTAATTGTTACTAGACGTTCTGTGTGAAACGGTTCTTGATATTTATGGTTGAATAAAGTCCCAAATGGGTGCACTGTGTTGAGTTATTAATTAGTATGATGTGCTTGGAGGATGTGTTACTTGTGGATCATGAAAGTTTTTGGAATTGTATAATATGTATGGATGTGTAATTGTTAGATTGATGAATTATGGAATGAACATACAATGCATTTAAGTTAAGCCTCCTAGTAACTGTATGCTAAGTCGGTTTGAGTACACTTGGTGTACGAGTCATGGACTGTAACTCGGGTCTAAGAGTACATACTCTATATATAAAGTGCAAGGCGTGACAATCTACCACTGAATTCCCTTCTTGGAAAATATGATTGAACTTAGGTTGAGGAGCTGGTGCTTCTTTGAGATGACTCCCATTCAATACCAAATACTAGATGGGCAGGAATGTTGGCAGTCAGCAATCGACGTTGTGAGGATATGAGAATCTTCTTCTACATTGATAGTGGATAGCCTAAAGTGATGGCAAATCTCCAAACCATCTAGCATAGCCCGTGTTGTAGCTACATTATTAGAAACTCTACCGTAGGAGCTATGAAAAGCAAAGATCATGTAACCAGAGTGGTTTTTATAAACTCCTCCACTAGCCTCTCCTGGGTTGCCTGTCGATGAGCCATCTACATTTAATTTGAGCCATCCTCTCTTAGGCATCTGCTATTTGACAATATCCACCTTCCTCATGGGTGGGGGAAATATGATATATGCCAAGAGCTTGCAAGGTCACCTGATATGATAAGGCACTTTTGTATCCTACCTCCATCGGGTTTGTAACTTCTATAAGCCAGAAAGAAACTAACTATAATCTAATTTACCGACATCTGAAGACCTTCAAACGGGGTATAGTTATGGCTCAGCCAAATTTCCCAGACTATAAAACCCGACACCATACCTCAAAGGATACTCACTCAATAACTCATTGAGGTCTTTCTCATCCATTGTTTGGTTCTCCCATCTATTGATTGATTAGGAAGAAACAGAATATCAAATTGTTTCCCAAATTATGACCATACCTTGGCTGTAATGATCCCATGACATAATAGGTTGTTGATAGACTTTATTGCGTTTAGAGGCGGGGAAGCTTGAGATTACAGAGTAAGAAGAAAAGGGGCAATGTAGTAATAAACTCGGTGAGACCGAGGTCGAATCCACAGGGACTGAAACTTGTACGTGATCTGAAACCAACTAGATATAGAACTAGCAAAAAGATGTAATATAAATCCAATGTAAATTGATGAATAATGGTGAGAGATTAAACTTAAGGAATTCAGAGGAAGGGAAACTGGGGATTCAGAGGATCCACTTGTAGATATCAGGGAGATCTTATGCCATCATCATGTAAACTAAACTGAATTTCTTTTGATATAGTTTTTTAAAAGAGATGAAAAGTATATGAATTAGAATGGATTCCATCATCAATCCATGCCCAGGAGGCAAAGCAAACAATAGAATTAAACTAATTACCAACCAGTCAACAATGCATGAAAGTTAGGAAGGGTATCATCATCCGACTATGCCTAGGAGACGATGGTGAACAACCGGGCTTCCTGACGTCATATACATCAAAAGGGAAAATGAGATATTCAAGGCCATTACAGATCCATTGTAATTTCAATCACAACAGACCATTAAAGACAAAAAAAAAACATTCCTTTAATTTAACTAAGAACAACATCAGTTTAGTTTAAACGAAAAAGCATAAGTAAAAAAAACTCCCATCAGGCTACAAGCTTCACCTCTTAGCCCCAGCTAAGAGGTTTAGCCACACATGAATGGCCCGAACCCAAAGCAAATACAAACGTTCCTTCAATCCTCTTGTTGCTCAAGTCCTCAGCTTTTCCTCTGCCTGAAAACCAAAAACGATCCCTCTCCCGTCTCAAAACCTCCTCCTTTATAGACGTATTTAGGCGCACTCCTCCCGCTGCTGGAGTTCGTCTCCAAGGCTTCTGTTTTACACAGTTTAATAGCTCCAAAACACCTTGCGTTTGATTATTTTCGGGATGGCTGTACTGGCTTGGCTTCGAAATTTCCTCATGGCTGGGGTCTCGGCTAGCGTGGGCTCCACATGAATGGTTCAGATCGTTCATCCGATCAAGGATGATGGGCCACAGCTGTTCGAAATTTCCGGATTCCTCCGGACTGCGTAAACAGGACGCGTAACGTACCTGCGCTGTTCGGATGGTGGGGCCCCTGATCATAATTATTTGAGAAATCCAGCTCGTCCATTAGCTTAGTCACGAAAAATAGGTCGGACATGACCATTTTTTGGATCCGCTTCTTCGTGGCCCGTGAATGATTTCATTCCACCGTCCGTCTGCCGTTTGGACGATTGAAAATCGTTCTCCTCTGCCTTCTGAAATTCTGTCACCTAGGCAATGTTTATAGGGAGAATGGACGTCTGATGAACGGTCCAGATCCGATTGATGAATCACGGTAGTGGCCCACAAAATTTCTCCGCAACTTCTGACGTGAAACAGAGTTTCCGTGTCGGCATAAAACATGTCTGATGGACCCCACAGTGATGTCTTTGATAAAATCCACCACGTCCATTGTATTCCTAGCTAAAAACCAGTCAGGAATGGACGGTTTTGGAGTGTAGTTGGTGTGGTCCACTGAACTTTGCTCGCTGCCGTCCATCCTGCGATTTATAGTTAGGATCTTCCGGTAGCTTGCATGAGGACAAACTGACACCTAGGAGAGGGTTTTTGCCCCCCTATGGACACAATAGACAGTACTGATCATCCATTTGGATGATGTGTGGGACCCACTAGCCAAAAAAAGGTCGGACAGCGTTGGACGCTGCCTCCGTGATGAAGAAGGCTTAGGTCGGCCGGCTTTATATCCAGATATAAAGCCGCCAGTCGGCGCGCCGTACCTCATGTACACGCCTGCACATGCGGAGTAGACCGTGATGTTCGTGAGAAATCCGCTCCGTCCATCCGTTTTGACACGTGGTTTAAGGGGCTGAGACCAAAATTGGATTATATCCAGATATCGTGCGGGCCTCAAAATCAATGAATTGTGGGATCTGTCCGTTGGGCCACTTCAGAGGGATCCAATGGATGAAATTTTACGTGTACGGTTAATTTATGGCCCTCGTGCCATGTATGAAGTTTTGAGTCAAATAGATGGTGGGAAACCCGTGATCTTGCATTCTGGACTTTCAGGCCGCTTGAGCTTTCTCGATTTTCGTGGATCCTCGGCGTATAATTCCATAGATCTTGGTCCCCAGAGTCCGTCCCTTGCTTTGGTGCATTCTGAACGTTAAATCCGTGCTTTTAGCATCCCGATCCAGTCCCAGCTCGCAATTTCACCTTGCAACACAAACATGATTAAAATGGGTTATTAAACGGTACCATGTTCATAAATTCAGGTAATAACTGGGTCTGATATGTAATATTTGACCCTCAACACAACCCCCAACCAGCATCTTGCTAGTCCCGAGCAAGGTATGCGAAAAATAAATTGAGAATTACAGGACAATTTCTACAAACTCAAGAGATTTATGAAAAACAATTCAGATACTCGAATTCTAAGATTCATGAATGTTGGCATTACTTTCTCCTGAAATCAAGCTCACGGTAAACTTCATAATCAAGCTCAAATATTAATCCATTAATTAGAACGATTCTAAATATTGAGTTCCATGGGTGTATCGTGTAATCTCGGCTTATCATTAAGGTTCACTTCTTAATTTCATGATATTATCGGTAAACACTAAGATAATTCATAATAACTCAAACTTTCCTCACGGATCATCTTTTCATTAATCGACCTTTGATATATATATATTTTTTTCATTAAAATACCGCCAAGGGGAGGAATCAAATCTTCACCTATAGGGAGCAAACCTATGATGAAGACCATTGCCCACCCCTTTCCGCCGGCTACTTTGGGAAATTGAACCTTCACCTATAGGGAGCAAACCTATGGTGAAGATTACTCACCCAATCCTTTCAATTTTCTCAGGCCGGTTCCTTTCATGCTTAGTGAGTATCAAGTAAATCTTTCAATATCAAACTGAAACCTTAATGTGAAAGCGAGATGTGATATGTGAGAGCATAACTCAATCAATGTTTATAACTTCTAATTCTGGATTAACAATTCAAACTTAATTATGCAATCCAATAGATACTGAATCCAAGCGTCTTACATTTCCAACATCATGTATCTTGAAATTCCAAGTGCCCTAGATTGCTGTCAAAGTCCTTTCGAATTCACAAGAAAGTCCAGAAAAATACAAAAATTTCACCAATTTTTGTTCAAGACCAAGAAAATGCTGATTAGGTCACCTAATCTCCCACCCCCAACCAAAAATCTATATTGTCCTCAATGTAAAAGAAATAAGCATGCAATGCACATGGGACCACGGAAATATAGGAGGAGTGATGGAAAGAATCAAGAGGCTTTCCAAAGATATCTACATAAGAGCAGGTGAGCACAAGAGAGAAACCAACAGAAGGAGAAAAAAATAATAAAAAAATAACAAAAATAAAATCCTACCTACACCACTTTCACAGGTACTCTCGATTGCATTTAGCGTATGCAACAAGCCTTTAAACCCCTAGGTTGCCCCTAGTGGACTAGTTGTAGTCTCGTGAGGGTTTGCAGAAATGCTACCCACAAACATAGAACTAACTAAAAAAATTGAAATGAAATGAAGAGCTGGGTTGCCTCCCAGGAGCGCTAAGTTTACCGTCTTCAGCCAGACAAATAAAGCAACTACCCTAGTCCTATGAAAGCGATAAACCTACCTATACCTCCATCAGACTAGGAGATCAATCCTGGTAAACAGGATCAGTCAGAGGCATGGACATGTCCTCTGAATCAAATTTCTCGACAAATGGTTTCAATTGATGTCCATTGACTTTAAACTCTTTGCCATTGTCGGGATCTCTTATCTCAACGGCCCCATGAGGAAAAACAGTAACAACAATGTAAGGGCCGGTCCAACGAGATCGAAGCTTACCCGGAAAGAGATGTAATCGAGAATTGTACAAAAGGACCTTCTGACCAGGCGTGAATGATTTTCGCAAAATGTGTTGGTCATGAAATGCTTTCATCTTGTCCTTGTAAATTCTCGAATTATCGTACGCATCATTCCGGATTTCCTCAAGTTCATTCAATTGAAGTTTGCGTAGCGAGCCAGCGTTGTCCAGATTGAAATTAAGATTTTTGATCGCCCAGTACGCTTTATGTTCCAACTCCACAGGCAAGTGATAAGCTTTCCCATAGACAAGTCTAAAGGGAGACATTCCAATAGGGATTTTAAAGGCAGTACGGTATGCCTATAAGGCATCGGTCAATCGGATTGACCAATCCTTACGATCAGGGTTAACCGTTTTCTTCAAAATGTGTTTAATTTCCCTATTAGAAATCTCGGCTTGCCCACTTGTCTGTGGGTGGTACGAGGTGCTCACCTTATGAGAGATACTGTATTTCTTCATTAAGCTCTCAAATGGTTTATTGCAAAAGTGTGAGCCCCCATCACTAATGATGGCTCGAGGCGTTCCGAATCGAGAAAGGATGTTTTCTTTTAGGAATTTAATGACCGTGCGATGGTCATTAGTTTGACACAGAATCGCTTCGACCCATTTAGTGACATAATCCACGGCGAGCAAAATATACAGATTTCCAAACGATTGGGGGAATGGTCCCATGAAATCGATGTCCCAGCAATCAAATGCTTCAATGATAAGAATGAGATTCCTCGATGGGATAATGCTCCCAATTTTTACAACGCTCACAAGCTTTGCAAAACTCATGAGTGTCTCTAAACATAGTGGGCCAAGAAAAGCCACATTGTAGAATCTTGGCCGTGGTCTTTTAGCAGAAAAGTGACCACCCAGGCCTGTGTGACAGAAGGAGATGACGCTCCGATGCTCATCTCGCCTGGTACACATCTCCTTAGGATTTAGTCTGGGCAATATTTAAATAAATAAGGATCATCCCGGAAAAAGTTGAGCACCTCGGTGAAAAATTTCTTCTTTTCTTGCGCAGTCCCGGTATGGAACCTGTGCAAGATAATTAGCAATATCGGCAAACCAAGGTGAATGGGAGACTCAAAACAGTTTTCATCAGGGAACATGTTGTTGATATGAGTCGTCTCAAGGGAATCGAGGTATAAAGGCGAGAAAGGTGATCGGCCACAACGTTTTCTACTCCCTTTTATCTTTAATTTCCAAATCAAATTCTTGGAGTAGAAGGATCCATCGTATCGGGGGCTTAGAATCATTCTTAGAAAGAAGATACTTGATTGCCGCTGATTCGTATAGATAATGATCTTGGATCCGATCAGTAGGACCTAAATTTGTCCAAGGCGAACACTACGGCTAAGAGTTCTTTTCCGTAGTCGAGTAGTTCACTTGGGCGGATTTAAAGTCCTACTCGCGTAATGGAATGACGTAGGGTCTCTTATCTTTCTCCGGCCTAGAACCGCTCCAAGAGCATAATCAAGCGTCGCACATAAGCTTAAAAGGAAGGCTCCAATGGTGGCCGCATGATAGGTGCGTGGTTAACGTGCCCTTAAGCTTGGTGAAAGCTTCCGGGCATTGCTCCCACTCGTACAGAGCATCCTTTTGAAGAAGATTACATAAAGGACGAGAGAGAGACTAAAGTCCTTTATGAATCGCTGTAAAATCCTGCGTGTCCTAAGAAGGATCGCACGTCTCTGATGTTCTTGGGTGGAGGTAGGTTAGAGATAAGATCGATTTTTACCTTATCTACCTCGATTCCCTTGAATGAGATGATATGCCCAAGGACAATTCCCTTCTGAACCATGAAATGACACTTCTCCCAATTAAGTATCAAGTTCTTTTCTTCACATCTTTTCAACACACATTTAAGACTTTCCAAGCATTTCTGAAAGATGGACCGTAAACAGAGAAGTCGTCCATGAAGACCTCTAGATGTTGCCCCACCATATAATAAAAGATACTAAGCATACATCGCGAAAGGTGGTAGGGGCATTACATAGTCCGAATGGCATCCTTCGGTAGGCAAAGGTGCCGTAGGGACATATAAATGTGGTCTTTTACTGGTCTTCAGGGGCTATCTTTTTCTGGTTGTAGCCCGAATACCCGTCAAGGAAATAGTAATAGGAATGACCAGCTAACCTTTCCAGGATCCGATCAATGAATGGTAAAGGAAAGTGGTCTTTCCTCGTGACGTTATTCATTTCCCGTAGTCAATGGACATTCTCCAACCAAGAGTGACTCTAGTTGGCACGAGTTCATTATTAGCATTGGCTACGATGGTGATTCCGGACTTCTTAGGGACCACTTGAGTTGGACTTACCCATTGACTATCGGATATAGGGTATATAATACCCACGTCCAATAGTTTAAGAACCTCGGCTTTAACCACTTCCTTCATGTTTAGATTTAGTCTACGTTGTGGTTGCCGAGCGGTTTTGCATTATCCTCAAGATATATGCGGTGAGTACAAATCGAGGGATCGATTCCCTTGAGGTCCGCTATCGTCCATCCCAGGGCTCCTTTATGCTCAATGAGAGTAGATATGAGCATACTCTCCTGTTCTTTCTCTAGGTGGGCAGAGATCACCACCGGGTATGTCTCATCTTGACCTAAATAGGCATATTTCAAATCAGAGGGTAAAGGTTTTAGGTCAAGCTTCGGCGGCTTGAGGTTAGACGGTAGAGGCACTACATCGGTTTGTGGTAATTCTTCAAATTGTGGCCTCCACCGGTTAACTTCAAGTACCGGTGCAGTATCAAGCAAGGCGCACGTCTCCCTAATCATGTCATCATCAAAATCATGGGAGTGGGCCAGGCATGTCTCTAGATGGTCGGAGGATAAGGTTAGAGGTGTCGTATCTTCCACGAAAGAGTCAATCATGTTAATGTCGTGGAAATCATCATCCTCCTCTAAGTTTCTGCCGTTATTGAAAAAGATGTTTGACTCCAATGTCATATTCCCAAAAGACATAGTCATGACACCATTCCTGCAATTGATAATTGCATTTGAAGTGGCAAGGAATGGGCGGCCAAGAATGACGGGGATCTGAGTGCTTATGTTATTGATGGGTTCGGTGTCCAGGATGATAAAATCTACAGGGTAGTAAAATCTATCAACTTGGACCAACACATCCTCGATTATCCCTCTTGGTACACGAACAGAGCGATCAGCAAGTTGTAGTGTGGTTAGGGTGGGTTTTAATTCACCCAAACCTAACTATTTGTATACCGAGTAGGGAATCAGATTGACGCTCGCTCCTAAGTCAAGAAGTGCGTGATCAATTCGATGGTTCCCGATTACACATGATATGGTTGGGCTACCGGGATCTTTGAATTTCTGTGGCACGTCTTGCTTTAGGATGGCACTCACTTTCTCAGTCAAGAAAATTTTCTTTTGAATACTTTGCCATCATTTGGTCGTGCATAAGTCTTTCAAGAATTTGGCATATGAAGGTATTTGTTTCACGACATCAAGTAGAGGAATGTTGACTTTCACTTGTTTCAACACCTCTAAGATATCCTGAGAGTTAGAGAAAGGTTTTGGTGAAACCAACCGTTAGGGAAATGGAGCAACTGACTTCTCTAGAAGTTCCGGTTCTAATTTTTGTGGGGCATCACTAGATCCATCATTGTTGTCCTCTTCTGGTTCTTGAGGCTTTTCGGGCCTAACTGGAAGAGTTTTATCAATGATCTTTCCACTCCTAAGAGTGGTGATGGATTTAGCGTGCCCCATCTGATTTGAAGAGCTGGGATCATTAATCTCGTACTGCGGTTTAGGATTGGGGAGAGGTTGTGCAGGAAGCATCCCCTTTTCTATAACCGTCATACGAGAATCTATCTTTTGCATAAAATCTGTAATTCCCCGCATTGCCTGAGCCAGCTCTTGTATGGAATTTTGAACCGGTTCCTCTTAAGGTTTCACTTGATTTGGATTTTGATTGAAGAAACCTTGAGGGGTAGCCGTTTGTCCATTCCTCCAACTAAAGTTTGGATGATTTTTCCAACCAGGATTGTACGTATTGGAGTTAGGTCCAGTAAAAGGTCTTTGATAGTTGTTTACGGCATTAGCTTGTTCATTCAACACTCCTCGAAAGGCGGGTATTGTAGGACAATTTTCAGTTGTATGAATGTTGCAATCACAGATCGAAAACAATTTCATTAACCTTATCCTTCTTTCCTTCCATGGCCTCAACTTTCCTTATGAGCGTAGTCACTTTACATTTGAGATCATCCTCTTCTTTCAAGAGATATAATCCACCTTTCTCCTTTAATTGAGTCGGCCTAGACGTGGTGTTCGACTTTGGGTAATAGTCCCATGATTGTGTTTTTTCAGCAAGACTATCGAGGTAATCCCATACCTCGTCAACATCTTTATTAATGAACTCTCCATTACACATTGTCTCGACCATTTGGCGCATGGAAGATGTCAGTCCATCATAGAAAAAATTTGTAATGCGCCACGTTTTAAATCCGTGTTGTGGGCATGAATTGACCAAATCTTTGAACCTTTCCCAACATTGGAAGAATGTTTCATCTTCCTTTTGGGCAAAGTTCATGATTGCTTTTCTGAGGGTAATCATTTTATGATGTGGGAAGAATTTTTTTATGAATTCCCTCTGCATGTCATTTCATGTGCCAATGGATCTAGGACGCAGTGAATGTAACCACGTCTTAGCCTTCTCTTTTAAGGAAAAAGGGAAGAGTTTCACCCTAATCCTTAGATACATTAGGAAAACATAATGTAGCTATAATCTCATCGAACTCTTTCAAATGTAAATATGGACTCTCTGATTCAAGTCCATGGAATTTGGGAAGGAGTTGGATAACTCCTAGCTTGATGTCCATTTGTCCTGTGTTTTCAGGGAAAATCATGCATGAGGGCGTACTCACTCCCGCCGGTTGTAGATAATCTCGTAAAGTACGAGGCGGGGGTGCCTGATGCACCTCATTCTCATCTTGGGTATCCTCCACCCTGGGTGGAAGTAGAGGAGGTTGGTCTTCAGCCATAACTTCAGTTAACTCAGGGGATTTCGAGCGGTGTCTAGTCCTGCGATGGATAGTCAACCCCTCAACCAATCCTCCTTCAGTCAAGAGACGTCGAGTGTTGTCACGGGCCCACTTGGGCATGAAAACACTCGTAGCCCTAAATCAAATTCAAAACCTAATCCTAAGAAAGAAAAAGAAAATATAAAAGGAAGGAGAGGGAGAGTTGGAAAGAAATTACCAAATTGAAGCCCCTAAGTTAAGGACCTGCAAAAGAAAACAAACAAGTCAGTTCTAAAGAGAATGTCTAGAATTAGAAAATCCTTAAAAAGGAAGATAGAAGTAAACTAGTTTCTAAAAGAAGAAAGTCCTACACTAAAAAGTAAATTAAAAAGAGATATGAAAAATAGAAAGTGGAGAGAAAGAACTTACCGAATTAGAAATTTCTATCTTAAAGGCCTACACAATAGGAAAGTTAGTTTCTAAACAAAAATTCTATGAGTAGAAAATTAGGAAACAAAATTAGATTCTAAAAGAGTTAGAATTAGAAAGTTACTAGAAAACAAAAATAGAAGGTTAATCTCTAAAAAGGGAAATAACTAACCTAGTTTCTAAAAAAAAAGGAAAAAAAAGAGGAAAGTTTTTAAAAATAAACAATTTCCTATAGATAGGAGGATACTAGATTTAGAAATTTTCTAAAATTTAAACCCTAATTTTAAGAATAGAAAAAGTAGAGAAATTAGGAAGGAATTACCAATTTAGAAACTCATGTTAGGTCCTACAAAATCAAGAAAATAGGTTAGTTTCTAAAAACAAAATAAAATAAAAGTCTACAACTAAAGTTAGTCAAATTCTAATCTTAAATTAATTCTAAACCTAATTAATTTCAGAAAATCGCAACCGTCAGTCCCCGGCAACGGCGCCAAAAACTTGTTCACTCCCCAAGTATAGGGTTGTGATGTAGTAATAAACTCGGTAAGACCGAGGTCGAATCCACAGGGACTGAAACTTGTACGTGATCTGAAACCAACTAGTTATAGAACTAGCAAAAAGATGTAATATAAATCCAATGTAAATTGATGAATAATGGTGAGAGATTAAACTTAAGGAATTCAGAGGAAGGGAAACTGGGGATTCAGAGGATCCACTTATAGAGATCAGGGAGATATTATGCCATCATCATGTAAACTAAACTGAACTTCTTTTAATATAGTTTTTAAAGAGATGAAAAGTATATGAATTAGAATGGATTCCATCATCAATCCATGCCCGAACAACAAAATTAAACTAATTACCAACCAGTCAACAATGCATGAAAGTTAGGAAGGGTATCATCATCCGACCATGGCCAGGAGACGATAGTGAACAACAGGGCTTCCTGACGTCATATACATCAAAAGGGAAAAGGAGATATTCAAGGCCATTGCAGATCCATTGTAATTTCAGTCACAACAGACCATTAAAGACAAAAAAACATTCCTTTAATTTAACTAAGAACAACATCAGTTCAGTTTAAACGAAAAAAGCATAAGTAAAAAAAACTCCCATCAGGCTACAAGCTTCACCTCTTAGCCCCAGCTAAGAGGTTTAGCCACACATGAATGGCCTGAACCGAAAACAAATACAAAGGAAAAGAAAACGAAAAAGAAAAGAAAAGAAGAAAACAACTTAGTCTTTCTCTCCCTCTCACGTTCCAGCAGCCGATCCCCCCTCTCCCTTTCCCCGTCGAAACCTCCTCCTTTATAGATGTATTTAGGCGCACTCCTCCCGCTGCTGGAGTCGGTGTCGAAGGCTTCTGTTCTACGCAGTTTAATAGCTCCAAAACACCTTGCGTTTGATTATTTTCGGGATGGCTGTACAGGTTTGGCTTCGAACTTTCCTCATGGCTGGGGTCTCGGCTAGCGTGGGCTCCACATGAATGATTCAAATCATTCATCCGATCAAGGATGATGGGCCATAGCTGTCCGGAATTTCCGGATTCCTCCGGACTGCGTAAACAGGACGCGTAACGTACCTGCGCTGTTCGGATGGTGGGGCCCCTGATCATAATTATTTGAGAAATCCAGCTCGTCCATTAGCTTAGTCACGAAAAATAGGTCGGACATGACTATTTTTGGATCAGCTTCTTCGTGGCCCATGAATGATTTCATTCCACTGTCCGTCTGCCGTTTGGACGATTGGAAATCGTTCTCCTCTGCCTTCTGAAATTCTGTCACCTAGGCAATGTTTATAAGGAGCATGGGCGTCTGATGAACGGTCTAGATCCGACTGATGAATCACGGTAGTGGCCCACAAGATTTCTCCGCAGCTTCTGACGCGAAACAGAGTTTCCGTGTCGGAATAAAACATGTCTGATGGACCCCACAGTGATGTTTTTGATAAAATCCACCACGTCCATTGTATTCCTGGCTCAAAACCAGTCAGGAATGGATGGTTTTGGAGTGTAGTTGGTGTGGTCCACTGAACTTTGCTCGCCGCCATCCATCCTACGATTTATAGTTAGGATCTTCCGGTAGCTTGCATGAGGACAAAATGACACCTAGGAGAGGGTTTTTGCCCCCCTATGGACACAATAGACGATACTGATCATCTATTTGGATTATGTGTGGGGCCCACTGGCCAAAAATTGATCGGACAGCGTTGGACGCTGCCTCCGAGAGGAAGAAGGCTCGGGTCAGCCCGGTTTTGACCGGGTTGACCGTCCGGTGCGGCACGGGCACTGTACCTCATGTACACGCGCTGTACATGCGGAGTAGACTGTGTTGCTTGTGAGAAAGGTCACCTGATATGATAAGGCACTTTTGTATCCTACCTCCATCGGGTTTGTAACTTCTATAAGCCAGAAAGAAACTAACTATAATCTAATTTACCGACATCTGAAGACCTTCAAACGGGGTATAGTTATGGCTCAGCCAAATTTCCCAGACTATAAAACCCGACACCATACCTCAAAGGATACTCACTCAATAACTCATTGAGGTCTTTCTCATCCATTGTTTGGTTCTCCCATCTATTGATTGATTAGGAAGAAACAGAATATCAAATTGTTTCCCAAATTATGACCATACCTTGGCTGTAATGATCCCATGACATAATAGGTTGTTGATAGACTTTATTGCGTTTAGAGGCGGGGAAGCTTGAGATTACAGAGTAAGAAGAAAAGGGGCATAGTCTTGTCCAGGAGTTTGGATCAGTGTAGTAAGTAGGGCAGCTTGAAGAATCCCAAGGACAACGTCTATGTTCACCAGAGCTAGAAAACACAACATCTGTAGGTCTTGTGGCATAATCGATCTAAGGAGATTCTCACTAGGAGGAGAAACGATGAGAGGCAAAAAGTTGTTTCCCAACTGTCTGAGCATTGTGTTAGGCTACATTAATGCCACAATGCTCCTAGCATCAGCACTAGCAAAATACTAAGTTTGGCCTTGAAGGAGGACATAGAAAGCATGCCTAAAAAGACAGTGTCAGCGTGACTTAGAAGTGGATTAGCACTAGCTCCAGATGGGACTTGGAAATCTCTATGATCATCATCCACAGTAGCATAGAGGTTTCTGTCTTGGCAAGCACCAGGATAGGAGAGCGATTGCTGGTCTATTGGGATGGGCGTTCAGTGATCGCAGAATGTGCATTTAGATGCAAGAGAGATTATGAATGGATAGGAGACTACTTGCTAGTCTAGGAATCAATTTAGACAAAGTCCATTTGGTCCAACAGAGGTTTCTATTGAGTGGTTCAATCATGACAATGCTCCTAGCATCAGCACTAGCAAAATACTAAGTTTGGCCTTGAAGGAGGACATAGAAAGCATGCCTAAAAAGACAGTGTCAGCGTGACTTAGAAGTGGATTAGCACTAGCTCCAGATGGGACTTGGAAATCTCTATGATCATCATCCACAGTAGCATAGAGGTTTCTGTCTTGGCAAGCACCAGGATAGGAGAGCGATTGCTGGTCTATTGGGATGGGCGTTCAGTGATCGCAGAATGTGCATTTAGATGCAAGAGAGATTATGAATGGATAGGAGACTACTTGCTAGTCCATTTGGTCCAACAGAGGTTTCTATTGAGTGGTTCAATCATGTTCCAATCTGATTTCAGCGTAAACTTATCAGAGGGTGTCAAGTTCCAGACAAAATTATCTTTTATGTTGGAGATGGATACACATTTATCTTTTTTTTTTTCTTGAAGAATAGGCGCAGGAAGAAGGCTCTCAATTTCTGTAAGATTCCACTTGCCTTCATGCCCCTAAAAATCTTTAATTGATCCCTGCACTAGGTGGTCTAGAATATTAGACAGAGAGACTCTAGCCAATAGGCCACCACTTGACCAGTTCTAGGTCCAAAAGTGACTTTCCCCTCTCCTATATGCCATCTCGAATTGTGGAGAACAAACATCAAAATTTTCCCGTAGTCCTTCCATAGGTTGGAATGAGAAGAGTGAATTGAACTGTTTGTCCGTATGAATTTCTTCATATATTTTGCTCAAATTGTTTTTGCTCATAGTGATTTACCAAGAACTTCCAACCCATCTTAATTCTAAATGCCTTCATGACATCATCTAACCTCCTTATGCCAAGACCTCCTTCCCGCCTATGTTGATAGTTCTTCAACTAGGTAATCCAATACCTCCTGACTTTGCCTTTCGAACTGCACCAAAAAAAGTTCATAAAATCTGCTTCCATTATCTTACAAGAAGCTTTCAGAATGTTCATCATTGCTGGAAGATGGATTGGGTTGCTTGATAGGACATGTTTGATCAGTGCCATCTTTGATGCTGGATTGAGGAGCTTCGCCATTCAACCAAAGACCTTATTAGCTATTTTTTGGATGAGAAGAAGTAGGAGAGGAGCATGGCATCTCCCTTTGGTCAGTGGCTCACCTAGGTAAATGAGCAGAAATGAGGCTTGCTTGAAGCCAGAAAGAAGTAAGAACTTGCACACCCTTGATGATTTAGCTTTCGAAGTTAGAATGAAAGATCTTTTCACCTTATTCACTCTTTGCCTGACACTTTCTCGTACTTGGCAATGAATTCTAACAATGTGGGAATTAATGAAATCCTTCCATTCATGAAAAGTATTGTGTCATAAGTAAATAACATATGAGAGATTAGGGGACAAGTATGATAAAGTTGGTAAGCTTGGCATTCCCCATAAATGAATAGTTTTATAATCTCTATTCTTAAAATTTCAGCTATAAGAATGAAGATGGTTGGCAAGAGGGGATCTCCCGGTG
Source organism: Magnolia sinica (assembly GCF_029962835.1). Taxonomy (NCBI): domain Eukaryota; kingdom Viridiplantae; phylum Streptophyta; class Magnoliopsida; order Magnoliales; family Magnoliaceae; genus Magnolia; species Magnolia sinica. Next base: position 58,214,899 of record NC_080589.1, on the reverse strand, counting down.
TTAGACCTCCAGTAGATTGAAAGAAACTAGATGGTTTCCAATTTATAAGAATGAAAAACTAGCAATCCTTCCAACATCTTTGCACTAGATCTATCCATCTTCGATCAAAGGTGCAACTAGAGAGGACCCGAAGAATAAAGTTTCATTCAAGATGATCATAAGCTTTCTCCATGTCAACAAGCTTAATCATAAGGTTACCTTCATGATGAACTTTTCTTTCAATCTAAAAAGCAATCTCATTTGCAATAGATGCCTTTTCTGCTATTGATCTATGTTGCAAAATAGTTCCTTTCTCTTTGGAGACAATAGCTAGAAGAAGATTAGCTTGCCTCGTGACCACCACCTTGGAAAAGATCTTGAAGATGCAATTGCACAAACTGGTCAGCCTGTAGTCTATAATGTAAATTAGGTTCTTCTTTTTGGGAATAATACACATAAGAGTGCATTGGTAAGATCTTGGAATTGGCCCTCCTGCAAAGAATTCACATGTAACCTTGTAGACATCTTCTCTTATAATGTCCTAGTAAGAGCTGAAGAAAGCACTATAGTAAATGTCTGGACCTAACAAACTGTCAACCAGGATAGCAAATTCTAAGTTTTTCACCTCTTCTTGCATAAGACGACTCAAGATATAGTTGTTCATTTTCTTTGTTACAAGGTTCGGATTGCAAAGCAAAAGATCGGTGGCCTCTTTGGTTGGTTTAATTACGGATAGCTCTTTGAAGTGTCTTTTAACATCAAATGCAATATCTTCATCATTGTGAACCTTGGCCCCTGATTGAAGCTTGATATCCTTGATGGTTGACCTTCTTTTATTTTTCATGATCATCCCATGAAATCATTTATTAATGTGATCTCGTTCTTTTAGCTAGTTGGTTCTCAATTTTTGCTTCCAAAATATATCTTCTTAGAGTTGGGTTGTCTTCAAATTGGTATGGGTTAGAGCTAGGGCAACTTTGTGGTCTTCAATTCTAAATTCTAGGAGAGCACTTTCTACCATGTTGATATTATCTTCGACCTTCTATATATTCTAGAAGACATCACTAAAAGTTGATTTGTTCCATTTTCTAAGGGCCCTTGTTAGATTCTTTATCTTGAGGATGAGTTTAACCATGGGAGCCACCTCAAACTCAACCTCTCAAGGTTCTTTAACCGCTCTCAAGAAATCTAAATGAGTTGTCCACAGTAGCCAAAATGTAAATGGTCTCGGGAAGGAGCTTTAATTTATTAACATATAGAGAAGCAAGGGGGAGTGATCTAAGTGCATTCACTTTAAGTGGTCAACCTCATAGTGCAGGAAGGCTTGGACCTAAGCTGCATTCAGAAACATCCTTTCCGACCTAGCCTAACACCTATTTTTGTCGGCTCTATTGTTACACCATGTAAATTTTAATCTAGAAAATGCTGCATCTATTAGGCTTGTGTCATCAATGGCAGTGTGAAATTCTTCCATAACTCTAGTTGCAAATGAGGATCCCTATACACTCATCACCATTAATAATAAGAAGTCTCTACACACTAGCCATGGACCTGAAGTGGACATAGGGATGGTCCGCAAATCATCCCAAAGATGGGTCTTATGGTCCTTAGTACAACTAGCATATACTCTAGTAATAAAGTATCCCAGATGAAAGTTAACGTAGACGGATCCTCGAGAGATAACCCAGGTTTAGCGGGTGGTGGTGGGGTCTGCAGGGATGCTTCGGGTCGTTTCATCTGCGCTTTCTCCTCGGGCTATGGTGTTGGCACCAAAACTTATGCGGAGCTGCGCGCGGTCTTCGAAGGCCTCTCCGTTGGCCTAGCTAGGGGATACTCTCAGATCATCGTCGAATCTGACTCTTTACAGGCGGTTAAACTCTTGAACGGTCTGTCCCGCCCGAGCTGGAAAGGGAGCTATTGGTTCGATCGGATAAATTTGCTGAAGAACGGAGGTCGCATCGAATTCGTGCATGTGTTCAGAGAAGGAAATGGCCCGGATGACGCCCTTGCCCGCCTAGGGAACGAGGGTCAGACCACCTCCTTGTTTAACAGATTCACCGATCTCCCTCATCGTATTCGCGGGTTGCTCTTTTTGGACAAGGTGGGGCTGGGTTCAATCAGAGCAGCACCTTGAGGTTCTTGAAGTCGTTTTTCCCATCTTTTCTGTTTTCCATTCCGTCATATGATAGGTTCCTCCAAGTCATTTTTTCCTGGGTTTCCCGAAAGCAGATGTTGTAAGTATTTTCTTTCTAATGGAAACAGCCTTTTCTGAAAAAAAGAAAAGAAAAAAGAAAAAGTATCCTAGATGATGTTCATTTGACATGATATGGGACATGACACATTGACGGGAAGCTACCAAAGTCCTAACCCGCAAGTTACTTTTGAAAAGAGCCCAAATTCTCCCTTTAACACCCTCTTCCATGATGACTTCTCAAAGCCCAACTTGTCTACCACCCTGTCTTGCTTAGAAGTTCTAATCATGGGTTCCTAAAGGATGAGAACTTCCACCTGCGCTTGAATTGGGCCAAGGTAAGGGCATTGTTGACACCCCTCACATTCCAACATAGAACATTAGTCATTAGATACCGAAGAAGTGATCAGAACCTTTTTTTTTTTTTAATTTTGGATTCTATCCTATCTTAGGCTTCTTCTAACTTACATAATGCCTCACTATTGGCCTTTGTGCTTCTTTAATCCCCACATAGGTCAGACTCCTTACTCTGGTTCACTTGATAACCTAGATTGGTTAGCCAAATTAGGATCCCAATCACCCCTTATGTCTACCCATAAGTTCACCTCCTGGTTAGGGTTGGCTCCTTGGACAGAATTGGAATTCAATCCTCCATCCTGTTCAAGTCGCTCATCAGTTTTAGATGTATCATCATAAAAAACTATAGAATATGTGCCCGAACATCATCAACATCTAAAGAAAGATGAATTGGTAGTTGTTTGTTATTACCAAGGGGTTGCAATTGTTAACCGGGCCCTCCCGAGATCACCTCAAACATTCTGTTAACTCCGGAGAGATAAGCTTCCCACCCTTTACAGTTGTTGTTTCCCATCGGAATATTATGCTAAGGTAAAATAGGGGTAGAAGGCACACGTGTTCCGTATGTCCCTGGCAAATAATGTCTAAGAGCTGAAGAAATTGGATCTTTCCCCTTTCTGTCTCTCTATGTAGAATTTGGAGGAAAATTTGATGCAAGATAGGTAAAGATTAGGACTGGCATGCCGGGAGAGGGATAACACTCAATCCTATGTAGTAAGCATCTGTGGGCTAAAATTGAGCATGCGTGAAATCTATTACACTGGGTTCTTTTGTGGCTTTGCATGCTGAGGATTAGAGTGAAAGATCTTATGGAGAGAAAAAAATCACTCTCCAGTATTCATTATTGAGTTAGTTGTACGAAGGTGTTTATATGATACCTAAAGGGTGTAGGACAAGTTGACTCTCAGAGGCAATAGGAGGAGTACTTGAGAGGCATAAATCAGGTTGGTCCACAGGCGCATATTGGTGAGCATCTGAGAGGCATATTGGTGAGCATCTGAGAGGTGCAAAATAGGAGATATGCTAAGGACATTTTGTCAGGCATTTGAGCGGCACTGAATAGGCATGTTCATAAAAGTAATCTATTGATCAACTGAAAGCATAGTCTCTTCATTCCTCTCTTCTTCAATGGAACCATAGAGAGCTACAACGCCAAGGGATTGTGGCTTTATCACTCTCTCTTATTTTGTGGAACCTGTCTCTTGCATGACATTTCTTTCTTCACAATTGAGAATGCTTAAATCGAATACTCTAGCCACCCAATGCTTGGTACCTTCTCTTTTGGGGTTTGGAGGAGAGAGGAAGGTGAAACTCCTAGTTTAGTCATTTACAGGGTTGAATCAAAGAGGCAGGCTCGAAATGGACAATAATCAGGAATAATAGGCCATCAACCTCCAAGTCCAAAAGTGATTTGAGAGCAGCTGACAAGTAAGGGACTATCTTGACCCTGTCATATATCAAGAAGGAGCCATTCAAATTGCGGTTGTCCATCTCTATAACAAAGTCGAAATATTCTGCTATTTGCCCAATGATCTATTCACACCATGCATGGAAGGTAATTCCTTCAATGTGAATCCACATACCTCTGTTGGTCACTATTATTGATGATCCCCAAGGCCTGATGGTAGAGATGTTCATCTTTTAATGAAGAGGGTTGTCATCCTAGAAGTTGATAACTTCCTCTCAAGATTTGAATGTTAGAATGAAAAATTTGTCTATAGCCCTAGATTGTTCAACTTTTGAAACACTAAAAGGAGAGCACATGAGGGTATTTAGTAGAAAACTGGAGTTAATCTCAGGATTCAGGGCTTTAACTAGGACGACATAGGCAAGATCCTTTCTACACCTATTGGAGATCCACTTCAGGACAGAAATAGATAGATGATGAGGGGTAGCTGAGGGGATGGGATTCACTATAACAGCAAAGCCCCTGAGAGGGGGTTCCATGTTGGAATCCCCTCTTTCGAGAGGAGCAAAATCCATCATCTATGGCAGTGCCTAAGGGGGGAAGGGAGGCAACTCCCCCTCTAGAGACCAGGACTTCAAATCCTGGGTTAGTCTTCTCTAGGCGAATATGAGCCTTATTGATAACCATTTCTCAACCCCTAAGCTTCTAGCTGTTGAACTTTTCCATGTCCAAGAATGCTTCCTCCTTGTGCTTGAATCTCACAAATGCAAAGCCCCTCCCTCTATTAAAGTTTATAAATTTGGGGATGTGAACATCAACAATATCTCCAAACTTTCCAAACTTTGCCCTAATTTCATCGTGCTTGGTTATGAAAGGTAGATTTTTGATGAAAAGACTAGTAAGAGGATCTTAGCAACATCGAGACTCGATAAACTTCCGGCCTCTGGCCAAGTCAGGGCCTAGATGTTCCTCCTTCATCATTGATCCGTCTTCTCTTCCACTTAACACCGCCATCAAGCAGTTGGGTTATGGAGGCATGTGGGAAATCACATGTTAGACCATTGTGTGTGTGTGTGTGTGTGTGTGTGTGTGTGTATTACTTATTTATTTTAAATTTCTTTTTATTTAACTATTGCCCATTAAGGTAAACCATGTTTATTTTATTTAACAATCTTATGTGTGGTCCGGTCCATTGTCAATTTTACAATTTTTGTATTATTATTATGTATTCTGGATTGCTATCTACTAGTAGCTAATTATGTGTTTGATTATTGTGGGCCACATTTTTTGTACTAGAATGTATTTTGCTAAATGCTATGAAATAATGTTTCGAATTCTAATTCATTTTCATTTAATTTTTGATTGGTTACTCCAATTAAATAATTAATTAAATTTAAGGATTGATGTCATTTCTTATCCATTTCTAAGCTGTTGAAATATCTGGTTCTTTGGGCCCTAGAAGTACTTGTAGGACCAACATTCTTTTCCCTGATGTTAAGGGTGCATCTTGTGAATCCCATTATGTATTAAATATGCCATAAATATCTCTCTATTAGGTAATCTTAACAATCTGATTGTTGTTTGTCCAAGTGGGGATGTTTAACAAACAGTTCACATTATTTGCTCTAGGTTGCTATTTGTTATTGTTCAATTATCTTCCTTTTTCGATTATGGGAGAGTTTGTTAGATCACGCTTGTACATTTGATATCTATTTGCTTAATTGATGTTGGATCATCCTTTATTATTATTATTATTATTATTATTATTATTATTATTATTTATGGAGTTAATCTTTTTTGGACTTGTTCCTTTTAAAGGGGGATCACACTTGTACATTATGATGTAAGCCGATCTTTTTGAGCAAATAACATATACATTGGAGAGGATGATTTTCAAATAATTTTTTTTATTAATGTACTTTGTATAGTTGAAGAGAATATTATTAATGTATTTTATTTGTTAGATATATTGTTAATATTTTTAGTTTCCCAATGCTTATATCGAGTTATTGTTCCAGATTATAGTTATCTTGAATTCATGGGCTCACTTTTGTAGCCCAATTGATGATTGATTTACCCTAAGAATTGGTTTAAATATTCATTTATATGAGTCAACAATAATACATATTTAGTGCCAAACTTTTTTATATGACATTTTTGAACGATTTCCTACTCTAAATTGTGCTTTGTATAAATATACAACTTCTGACTTGTAACTAATTTATAAGCTCCCAACACACAAAAATCAAGTTACATTTAACTGACTAATAGCTTACATCTAAACAGAATTGCCTATAAATGAGTTTTACATATAAGTAATTCACCTATAAGTAAATTACAACTTAAAGAACTTACAAGCATCCAAACACCCCCTTTTTGAAATAGAACCTTCCAATTTTTTTATTCTTTACCATTGAAAAAATGTCCAACAATCGGATACTAAGATGGTCATATAATCATAATTTTAATTTCATAATGCATCTAAAATGGTACCCACAATGTAAGACTATTTAATCTTAATTTCTTTATGCCACAGATGCTTGACCATCATCCATCATTCTCTGCCGGGCTCACTACAAGAAGAAGGATATTTTGCAGCGCTTTTATGCGCCACCAAAAACCATAAAAGCGCCGGTGTTTTCTTTTCCCAGCAATAGGCAAGCGCCGATAAATGGGGGTGTCGGTAAAAGCTTTAGCGGCGCTTGTCTGAGCGCCGCCAATTGCATAAGTGTAAAAACGCCGCCAAAAATCTGTTCAAGTGCCGCTTAAGTACTGTTCTCAACACTTTGTTCACAAAAAAGCGCCGCTAATCTACACAGGCGCCGGTAAAAGTCTTTGTATAGATTTGAAAGGCCCCAATAGGCCAATAATATATTTTTTTTTTTTTATATAATTCAATTGAAAAACTTGCCTTTTTTTTAATATTTGAAACATAAAAAATGATGCAATACAATTAAAACTGAATATTAAATAATATTTATATTACTTCATAATAAAAAAGTATAATATTTATTACAATAAATTAAAAATGGTCTCGAATAAATAAATAAATAAAAACAAATCCTCTATATGGTCTACTCGTAGCACGAGTGGCATCAAAAGGTTGAAGTGCTTGTAGGCCTAAATTCAGGCAGAATTGATTAAAATCCTGCACACAAGGAAAAAAAAAAAAGAGTAAAAAGGTAGCATTCAACAAATTGATGCATGGAAAATAATCAATCATTTGATCCTATCCTTAAAAAGTCAAAAACTATCAAGGCAACAAATGTTGTAACTTGAATTCCATTACATCTATTGGCCCTACATTGATGCATGTGTTTTATCCACACCCGTCCATCCATATGCACCCTTCACACATGACATTCAAGTGTACACGTGACCAATATTAGTGGTGAATCTGGTTCATTAATTACAATGCTATGATCTGCTTTAGGTGACATGGATGAAACTGGATGGTATCTAAGATGTGTTGAGAATCCAAGCAAGAATCTTCTACATAATGATCACAATAATAGTAGTAAAGGAACAAATTTAGAAAGTTAAGAATCTATTAGCATCTACAACAACTCTCAATTTAATTACACTCTAATATTTTAAAAAAAAAAAAAAAAAAGAAAAAATCAAAGAAAACCATTCCAAAATATCAAAGCATTACCTCATATATTGTTGGGGTAAATGAAAACCCATGCTTTATTTCTCTGCATAGAAAAAGAAACAAGGTTCAAAAACTGAATCTCCAGACAAACCAATGAAAAAGTGAAAAATTGAGTTGATAAAAACTTGCCTATAATCAAAGGAAGACATGGCCCCAAGCTCATGTTCCAACTGCTGCATGGCATCAAGGTTCTGCCTGATCCTTGCATCAAGTCTACAAATCTGCAGGAATTTCAGTTTACTACAACTGAATATCAGAAAAATGAAATGAAGAATGTAGAGAAAGTTTCTTCTTCTTCTTTTCTTTTGTATTGAACGAATTTCAGTTTAAGCCATGCTTGAATCCAAGGTTACTTCAAACATGAGGAATTTGAATTCACAAAAATATTGTTTAATTTTCTGTATACCTTTTTAAAATCTAGAAATTCAGTTAATTTTACTTATTTTTAGCTGGTGAATCTCTGATTTCAATTTTTCTGCCCCGTCTAAAGATGGGCCCATGGTTTGAGTTTGGATCAGTACATGTATGCCCATGATTTGAGCGGCCTGACTTGTATTAGGCTGAAGTGTCTTGTTACCTGTTACAAGTGTGGCCAGTAGTTGTGAGATATAAACTTTAATTTGATAAGCTCTATCAAAGAATATAGAATATAAATATCAATTGTTTAGGAAAAAGATGGACAACAATTAGATGGTAAGGTACACCCAATTAGATTGGGTTGGGTTATGGCAAAAAGAGAACTTATAAATTCCTAGATGGCCAAATAGAACTTAGATGGTAAGGTACACCCAGTCAGTTTCTCATAAAGAATTTGTTTCCAGAAAATAAATTCTTTAACAACTTGTAAATTCCTAGTTTCCAAACAACCCAAAATACAGATTCGTTACATCACATATGGATAAGGAATAGAAGATTATAACCAACTTATTTGGAAGTGTAAACAAACAGATGCATGTGAGTTCTACTGTGTGCTTGTAAGTAATTAGATTACATGCAAAATCATTCATGTTGATAGCTTCCAACATTCTCAATCTGCAAAATCATTCATGTTGATAACTTCCAACATTCTCAATATGATCTAACATGAACCTTGCATGTATTTGGGGTTCTTTTGGAATGGGTCTGCTTCCGAAAGAAAACTACTTCAACTGGTATACTTACCGAGACGAGGTTGATTGCCTCTTTACTGGCAGATGGTATGAGCACAGAAAGCTGGACACTTGCACACTGCAATATTAAATCAGCAACATTTAATTCTCTGACTTCAAAAGAACTTCATTGGATGTTAACAGAAAATACAAGTGAGTGTTACAAACCACAAAGTAAACCTACTATGTAAAGAGAATCAACCATGTACAAAACACTATGCAAGTGTACATGTATAACATACACATGTATTGCATTGACATGGCAGTCCTAATGACTCTTCAATAAACTTTCTTTTATTTAGTTACAATCAAGAAAACCATATTCCAGGGATGGATATAATGCTGGCGAAGTGATTTATTGACAGCAAATTATTGACCACTTCATTGTGGCAAGCAACAACCATTAAGAACAACACGTGCTAATTAGGAAACAGTTAAAGACTATTCAAGCTGGTCCATTGCTTGGGCACATGATGACAACAAAACATGAGATTCTCCCTGTAGGATATAAAATGGGCTGTAGCATATTACAGCCAATTGTAGCTGCGAATTTGAAGAATAAAATAAAGTCCAACCTCTGGGAATTGGTACTTGATTGCATTTGCAAGTTGCAGGCCTTCAGCCCAAGAATCCTGACTAGGACTGCCTATCACATTGCATATTTTGTAAATTTCATCTGCTTCGCTACATCCCAGAATGAAAACATATCAGCCACATAAGTTTGCACAAAGGCCAGAAGACAGAACAATGTGAACCGAGGAAAAAAAGAAATATATAAAGAGAGAGGAACTTTTTTTTTTTTTTTTACACAAGCACACACGCACGCCGTAGTGGAATTTCACCACATATGGGTACTCGAACCCTTGACCCGGTGTTAAGGAGAGAGGAACTTGCAAGAATGTGGAGACAATGGGAATTGAGTTCCTTTCACAAACTGAAGAATATTGATTACAATATGGAAACAGGAGAAAATAGGCTAATTTATAAACTAGCATGTTACATTCATAAACTTGAGTGAGAGTAAAATACTTAAGGCCCCAATTATACTACGATACTCATATGGATCAGGGAGAGGCTCTCCGTCATTATGAGAAACCTAGAAGAAATGACAAGAATAGTGGTAGACCAACTCACCTGAAGCTTTGAAGCATTATACATTAGTATGGTGAAAATCATGCTTACAGGTCCAGCTTCCTTTGCGATGTTTCCTGATACAAAAATTTTCAAAGAATTAGGCCAATGTTTACACTGAATAGAAAATAAACAAGATGTGTCATGAAAGCTTACAGGATATGGTGGGTTTGTTCATAGTTTCCTCGTATTCATGTGAGTTTGTTTGGAAGATATATCCAGATTTATCTATTGCATACCAATACATGCAGATTTTCTTTTTAGAAAAGGTACTTATATTGCCTGCTTATGCAACTAAATCTGCAATTTAAGAAAACAAAAGTCAATGTTTTAAATTCATTTTTCTGACATAATCAAAACCCAAACAATACATCATGACTTGAAGTGTCTATTTAGAAGCAAGGAAATTGCAATTTGGTCATTTCAGTTTATAAGTACAAATAATTGCAATTTGTTTTGACAACACATCCACACAGTCACATCAAAATAATAACAAACCATCCAAGTAAAATGATAAAATCCAACAACCAATCTCCAACATCACTATCTTAATCATGTTCTTTCGCATCTCAACACTTTCTAGAAATAGAATTACTCTCTATTACTTAGACAGCCTGCATGTGGATGGCAGGGCTGCCATGTGAATTTAGCAAACCTCAACTTTTTCCTTTCCAATAGAGTCAGCAACACAATTAAAAGAAATACTAGGAATCTACACATGACATGATGGTTAACTATGAAGGGCAATAAGATCACAGGGTTACTAAAACTGAAACCTCCTAGATAACTAATAATATTGAAATTTGTCACAATAGCTGGAATATCATGAAAGGATCCATAAAAGCATTGTTTTATACAAGGCAACCAATCAAGGAAGTTCTCTAGCTATGCATCTCTATATGAATTGTCTCAGATTTCTGCACTTGGAAAAAAGATCGGTTGGCAACCACTAAAAAAAAAAAAAAAAAAAAAAAAAAAACAATATTCAATAAATGATGTTTGACAATTAGAATCTGAATGCATCAAAGCTACCCCTTTGTTGAATTGAAGGCAGATCATGGGAATTCAATTAGAAGCTGGCCCCCCAATGCACCAATCTCACACAGATTCCCAATTTCGACTTTTGTGTATTTGAGATAATATATTTTCATAAAAAATAAAAATAAAGTGGCACTTTCAACACTCTGTAGGAATTGTTCATACATATTAGAGGTGACTTAGTCAAGAAATACAAAATGAAACAGCAAATAAATAAACAAATTAAAAATATCTAATTTGTCAAACTTCTAAATCAGCCAAATGTAAAATTAGACACATGCAGACATGAAGTGGTTGCACTAATTGTTATTTGGTAACTTGATGAAAAAGGTGCAAACATTATTTGGTAAATATGAAATGAAGTGTGCTAACTAAAATATCATGTTGCAACTTAATTATTGCAATCAAAATCAGTCTATACCCAAACAACGACAGTCAGTTACAACACACACACACTCATGTTGGGGTAAAAACTAATCCTTCCTAGTTTACTCTAACCTCCCACATTGAAAATATTGTTGGGTTTAGGATATTATTTCACAATCTGCAAATTGCTTTTTTAAAAAAATATATTTTTTCATGCTTCTTCCGTTAAAAACCAACAAATAACTAGGCCAGCTCAGAGCATTAGTACAGATCATAGGAAGTGGGTGCCATGAGTTCAGCCCTGCTTTGTGGCCATACCCAAAGGCAACAATATGGCTTCTAACCTTCCAAGAAAGACAATAATCTTGGATATTATCTAGGTATACAATGATCTCTTCGAGTTAATCAAAATCCAACTAGCAGATAGGTGCCTGCTTGTCATGAGCATACCACATCCAAACAGAAAATACAACAAAATCTCTCCCAATGTGATCACTAGTCTCACGACATTCCCCTCATCATTTGGGCAACGTTCGACAGTCCTGATGTCTGTGTAAAATTTCAACAATTCAGTCATATGATCTGAAAGTTTCAGATTTTAACATGGGTATCATACATACGAAAATGATAAATAGCAATGCAATGTAACAAAAATACTAGGTTGAATAGTTGAGGACTGACAAAACAATTAAAACCACCCGTTTCCAGATTTAGGACCTGTGCAGTAACCAGTGGGTCCCATCATTTACGGATTGGGTCACGTGGAGGGAGTAAGTAGAAATTACATTCCTCTTTACAAGTAGTTTGGATAAAAATATAAATGTCTCTATCATGATTAGAACAAGATATATAACAATATAAGTTGTAGTTGGAGCAGATTGCTACAAGTCAATCCGCATCAACATCAAAAGGATTTGGTATACCTAGTTACTGATATACTAATATCTGATACTGACTATTTTAACTCAGACCCTCTAATGCCCTCCTCAGTGTGTGATGAATGATAGAACTTGTTGACAGTTTGCATTCCCCATGTTTACTCTTCTCTTCTGGAGGATCTTCTTCAAGCTCAACCTTGGTACATGGAGAGAACTTACCACTGTAGAACTTCGAGTCAATACAAATGTTTGAAATCAAGCCTGACGTTGCCATGAGGAGGAGGGATATAAAGCCTGTGCAAATTTGAGGGGGATCCAAACAAGCACAAAAATTCCAATCTAACAGAATAAAAAATAGCCAAATTTCCAAAAAGAATGGTAACAAAAAGCCACTTACAGAGCTCAGACGGTGAATAGAGCGCTCCACAGGCAAAGAAACAGCGACAAAGACCGTCAATACGACCACAATAGACCATGTTGGCATCAATGCCAATGACCGCATTTCTTCTCCTCCATCCGCCATCCTCACCAATAAACCTCTACCTTCTTCTCTTTCGTTTCTTTCCTTCTTCCTTTTCTCTGTTTCTGAAGATTCCAACGTAGAAACAAACCACCGTCCCCACAATTGGAAAACCCTCCCCACATTACGCAATTACAAAAACCCCAACTCTGCCTACATTCCGTATTTTGGCATTTTCAAAGCCCTGATTCCTTCAAAAGCAACAGAATTCACCACTACAAAAATACAGAGCCACTGAACAAACCTGCAAATCTCTTCTGCTTTTGCTATTCTCTTCCCCCAAATCTCTTCCATATGCTTGCATTCAAACTTGCGATTGACTTTTCAAAAATTCTTCTATTGCCCTCCTTGTCTACTCAAAAGACGGTCCAAATACATACACCTACATTTCATTAATGCCACCGCTTGCTCGCTCTCTCTCCTTCTGGTTTTGTGGCTGTCGAATGCTCTTTTTTCAACAAGACAGCCACTTTTTGTCGTATCTTTTCTGTTTTTCGGCTGTAAAAATAGCTAGAGCTTTCTCTTGCTGATTTTCTCAGCCGGCGTGGCCAATGAATCGCCCTCCAGCTTCCTGAGCACCGCGGCCGAGTTGACTATCGTGAATGGGACACACTCCAGCAGGCAGACGGTGACCATGGATCAGACGACAGACAGCGGATCCGCATCTCCATCATCATCATCCAATGGCTTCTTATCACTGTCAGATCGGCGGAGTTGTTGAGGCGGATCGGATGAGGGTTTGGTAGCAAGGGACTGGAGTTTTAGATCGCGGCGAGGGGTGAAAGTTCAGTTTTCGAAGCCATTTATGAGATTAGGGTTAGAGTTAGGGTTTGGAGTGTAGGATCGGTCGTTGAAGGAAGAGATGAGCTGGAGGGAGAGATCGAGGGAGGAGATGAGGTTGGGGACGAGGGATTGGAGGGAGGAGATGAGGTGGTGCTGGTGGAGCTATCGATTTTTGATCCAGTCCTGGATTTGCTGACCCGTGTCCTTGAGGGAGAGGAGATTGTCCTGAAGTTGCTGCCGCAAGTTTCAGAGTCGCTGAAATGACTCCATCGCGTCGTGGAGTTGCAGAGAGAGAGAGAGAGAGAGAGAGAGAGAGAGAGAGAGGGGCGGGGATTCTGATGGGTAGATTTTTTTTTTTTTTTTTTTTTTTTTTTTTATAGATCCGCTTAGGAGCGCCCGGTTTTGCTTAGCGCCGGAAAAAGACCACTCCGAAATTGCCGACTAAACCCATTTCTGTTGTAGTGGCTATTAAATTTTTTCTCATTGCAAGGCATTGTAAATCTAAGCTTTATAGTCAAGGGTTAGTTAAGAATCTACTATAAAGGTGCCTTACCTGTCTATCCACTCTTCAAGATTTTGAGGAACCCTAACCATGCATCACGTGAAAGCCACTGTGAATATTGTATACTATTTATTTTTATTTTTATCTTTTGGAGAAAGGTGGAAACAGACCACCTTCTAGGCATTGATGGAGAAAAAAGTTACAACTTCGAAGGACGGTGAATATCTACCGCAACCGCCACCAACATTACCTTTACAGAGACCCGACTGTGAAGATAAGATGCTCTAAAATTCTTGCATATCTGAAACTCAGATGGGCCATACCATTTGAAAGTATGTGATGTAGAGTAGGTCATTGACACTTTCATGTCCAAGATGGACCAGAGAAAGCCCGATTGGAGGCAGAAGTGATCCGGACCGTCAGAACCTTACAACAGGTGTACTTGGCAAACTGAAATGAGTTACTGGACATACCATACATGATTTTGGGGCAGGAGAAGCTACTTTATCCAACCAACCCAGACATGCCGGGTTGCCGGTGCTGAATTTGCGAGATTCCATCAGATGAACAGTCAAAAATCCATTTTATTTCCGTTTTTAATATTTATAATAAGTTTTAGTTCGATTATAAATCTTCATCCTTTGAGCTTCAGGAGTTGTGTGCAACATAAAAAGTTCTTAGAAAAATTAGAAGAATAACATGGCTAATCCAAATAAGACACTATGAATTGTAACTTCCTAAAATTCACAACCTACTATAAATAGTAACTTTTTTTTTACAATGGCCTGTACACAAGCCGAGTTTTCTACAGTTTGGTAGAAATTATGGTGAGACATTAAAGTTTCAACTTTTTACTAACAAAAGTAATTATTATTTCGGAGCTCTGCTTATAAATAGTTTGTGGGGAGCTACATTCCAGTCAAGAAATTCTTCTCTTGTTTGTTGTTTGAGTAATCATGTGTAGTCTCACCCAACTTCTCATATACTTGGTTGCGTTTCTATGTGTAACCGTGAAATGCGATGGAGCTGGTAACATAAGTTGTATGGAAAGAGAAAGGCAAGCTCTTCTCAAGTTCAAACAAGATCTCAAAGATCCCGCTCATCGCCTCTCCTCATGGACAGGTGAAGATTGCTGCAAATGGAGAGGTGTCCGTTACAACAACAGAACTGGCGTCGTGATCCGGCTCGATCTTAGAAATCCATATCGACCTGAAAAATTAAATTCATTTGCCTTTTATAGGGAGTTGGCCTTGTTTGGTGAGATTAATCCATCTTTATCCGCTTTGAAGCATTTGAATTATCTAGACCTTAGCATGAACCAGTTTGGACAGAAGCAGATCCCAAATTTTATCGGTTCATTCAAGAAACTGAAATACTTCAACCTCTCTAATGGTGGCTTTGTCGAAGCAGTTCCTCATCAGCTAGGAAACCTCTCGAGCTTGAGCTACCTCGATCTCAGTTCTGACATCTCAAATTATTTAAAGGTTGACAACATTGAGTGGCTTTCTCATCTTTCCTCTTTACAACACCTTGACATGAGTGGAGTTAATTTTACAGAGGTTGGTGGTAATTGGGCACAGGTAATAACTATGCTTCCTTCCCTCCTTGAGTTATGCTTATCCCGCTGTCAATTCACTACATTTCCTCTCTCTATTCCGCATGTTAATTTCACTTCCCTTGCCATCATCGACCTTTCCTCGAATGATTTCAATGCTACTCTGTCTAGGTCTAATTGGTTGTCCAACCTTACAAGCCTTGTCTCTCTTAATCTGAGCTTCAATCGTTTCCAAGGTCCGGTTCTTGATTCATTGAGAAGCATGGGGAACTTCTGCAATTTGCAGAGCTTGATTTTATCAAAGAACAATCAACAGTTTTTCTCAGTGCACTAGGAATAGTTTAGAGATGTTGGATTTTAGTAGGAATAAACTTACTGGGAACTTACCTGATGGGTTAGGAGATTTCAAAAATCTAAAATCGCTTCGTCTTATCGATAATGCATTTTTTGGTCAGATTCCTACATCTCTTGGGAATTTGTCATTCTTGCAAAAATTGTTTCTTCAAAGTAATGATTTGAATGGGACCATTCCTCAAAGTCTTGGACAACTTGGGATGCTAGTTTATTTGGATTTCTCGTACAATTCTTTAACTGGTATTTTGTCTGAAGTTCACTTTGCAAAGCTCGTGAATTTAGAGGTATTGGACCTATCTTTTAACTCATTGCAATTTGATGTCGGTTCAAGTTGGGTTCCGCCTTTCCAATTAAAAGATATTGGCCTAGCTAATAGCCAGCTGGGGATTCGATTTCCATTTTGGCTTAAAACCCAAAGGAAGTTTGAATACCTAGACCTGGGGAATGCAAGTATTTCAGACAAAGTACCAGATTGGTTTTGGAACTTTTCTTCCCAAATCTACTCCCTTGATCTATCTCACAACCAAATTAGTGGAAAGGTACCAGATTTATTGAAATATGAGGCTCTAAAAGTTGTTGATTTAAGTTCAAACTTCTTTGAGGGTCCATTGCCCCATTTTCCTAGTAAGGTAACTATAATAAATCTCTCCAATAATTCATTTTCAGGACCAATTCTCCCGATCATTCAAGTACGCATGCCATTTCTAGTACAACTGTCTCTTTCCGGACACTGTCTAAATGGCAGCATTCCAAAGTCCATATCCAAAATGAATTCTTTGGTACAGTTTGATCTCTCTACAAATTATTTTTCAGGACGAATCCCTTTGCGTTGGGAGAATCTCTCCGCAATTCAAGTTTTGGATTTATCAAATAATAATTTGAGTGGAGCAATTCCTAGCTTAATGGGTTTTCTTCGTCAGCTCCGATCATTGCACTTGAACAGAAATTCCCTTTTAGGAGAACTGCCATTGTCCTTGAAAAATTGCACAGGTTTTGTTACGCTCGATCTTGGGAATAATGCATTCTCTGGAAACACACCATCCTGGATAGGGGAAAACCTACTGTCACTACGAATTCTTCGCTTATGATCCAATATGTTCTATGGCTTCATTCCCCCACAACTTTCTTTCCTCACGAATCTTCAAGTATTGGACCTTGCAGTTAACAATCTCTCGAATAATGCATTCTCTGGAAACATACCATCCTGGATAGGGGAAAACCTACTGTCACTACGAATTCTTTGCTTACGATCCAATATGTTCTATGGCTTCATTCCCCCACAACTTTCTTTCCTCACGAATCTTCAAGTATTGGACCTTTTTTTTTTTTTTTTGAACAAAAATCCTTTCACATCACAGCTTATTTTGGTCCCAAGGGGTTCAAGTCTATGACCTCCATACCACAGCCCCCCGAGACAACCATTTTTTTTTTGGCAAAAAGATTCCATTCATATCATCAACAAAGTTACAATGGAACAGATTTCGCGCGCACACGGGCTGACAAAAGGGAGCCCGGATCGCCTATCATGTAGCTATACAGATTTCGACCTCAAGTATTGGACCTTGCAGTTAACAATCTCTCAGGAAAAAATCCAAATAGTCTTCGCCATCTCAATTCCATGATCGAGGAACTGACGTTCACATTTCTACCACCAATAGTTGGTCCATATGTTCAGCCTGACATATACCAAGAAAACATAGACCTGGTAATGAAAGGGAGGGAACTTGAATACACCAAGATCCTCCATTTGGTAGTGAGCATTGACCTGTCAAGCAATAATCTGTCCGGAGAGATACCTGAAGAACTAACCAAACTTCGTAGATTGGTTAGTTTGAACTTATCTGGAAATCATTTTACAGGAAAGATCCTAGAAGAAATCAGTGACCTGCAGTTGTTACAATCGCTTGATATGGTTCAATTCCTTCAAGCATGTCCACTTTGACTTTTTTAAGTCATTTGAACTTGTCCAATAACAACTTGTCAGGGAGAATTCCATCTGGCTCCCAACTCCAAACCCTCACTGATCCATCTATTTATGCTGGAAACAATGAACTCTGTGGGTTTCCACTTGCGGAATGCAATAAAGATGTAGCACCTATTGACCCAGTTCTTGACGATGATGATGGAGAAGATCTTGAAATGGTATGGTTCTACATAAGCATGGGACCTGGATTTATGGTGGGGTTTTAGGGGTTCTGTGGTTTACTAATTTTCAACAAGATGTGGAGGATTGCCTATTTCCGATTCTTCGATGACATGAAAGATAAGCTCTTTGTGGCACTCATCTTGAATTTGGCCAAGTTGTAAAAGAAGCTGCGGATAAATGAAGTTGGAATGTAAGGAAGGAATCCAAGGTGGATCATGACTGTTTCTATGTAATTATAGTGAGATTATTACTAGTTTTGCTACACTGTTATAAAATAAAGAGAACAACTGTATTCTAAATGCCCATGTGTGGGATATAAAGCATCTGTTCACGTTACTTCTTTATATATTTTTCTATTTTGTGTTTTCTTTTGCAATGCTCCACTGATTTAATTAAGATACTCTCCTCAATCCGTGCTCCGAATCTCTCATGCTGGCATTGAAATCCAATATCATCAAACACCAAACAAGGAATTCTTAGATGGAATGGAACTTCTTCGGAAGTCTTAATAGACAGAGTTTTACAAAAGCTGTTGGATGGTTGGATGGAACGTAGCAACTGTGGTGCGTACGTGCGTGTGTGCGTGCGTGTGTGTGTGTGTGTGTGTGTGTGTGTGTACACACACATCCTAGTTGTCCCCTACTGTGGTATGTTATTAACAGTTAAAAGTTACTTTTCATTCTGCATACAGTACATTTGAGTTTGCAACATAGAGACCTATATAAAGATATCAATGAACTTCTATGAAATGGTTTCACAGGATTCAGCCCATTGTCTCGGTCGATCGCAATCTTGGGAAGAGTAATTTCACCTTGCAGCTTTTCATCTTGTGGTAAACATACGATACATCTGGTCTATCATTTACATGGGCCCTCTGGTGAACATTGCCACTCTGCAAAGTAGTGGGCCAAAAATGCCTTTTGAATGTGGAACTTTACATCAGCCTAAAGCGAGATCACCAGAGAGTGCATTTCTTGTTAGTTTAGACCGTTGGTTTTCCTTTATTTAGCACTCCACATGCTAGTCTTGGCACGGCAAATGAATCAACTGATGGAACAGATGTCATATATACTTGTGCCGAATTACTACGTATGAGGTGATTTCAAATACGTGTTCTACGTTTGCACCTGTGAGGCACATCCAACAAGAGTCAGTTTGTCTTTAACTGTTCATTTATTTTGAACACATGCAGCTCACTGATGATCATGGCCTCAGATGAAGTCCACAGACCCATTTACAATTCAAATGCATGGAGTGGCAGTGCACCAATATCGTGTTCTTCACGTTTACTTTTAAGGGAAAAAAAAGAGGAAAAGCTTAGGCCCTGTTTCATAGACATTTAAAATGATTTTATCTTATTTAAGTAGACATTAATTATGTATTCAAGATCTTAATATCTAATACATAAAAATTTCATACAAAAAATAATTATTTTGTGGGCCCAAGAATGTTTCAACGGTGACCTTATGAACATATTGGATCAAACTGATATTGGTGTTTTCCCTCTGTCCATGTCGGTGACCTTATGAACATATTGGATGAAAAAGATGCATAATTGTGGGCCCAGGAATGTTTCAACGGTGGACATCATTATCCCCATTGTTTCCCGTGGTGTAGTCCACTTTAGCTTTTGATATGCTTTAATTTTGGGCTCAACCTTTAAAATGAGTTGAAAAAACAGATGGGCCCACACGGAGTTTTCCCAGTATGATAAAGTGTAACGAGCTACTCAGTGCACAATCCAGTTCTAAAAAATCAAGTGTGTCGTAACTGAAGTGTGCCACACCACACGTGATAGTGCTGATGGAGACACCCACCATTGAAGCCTTTACCATGGTCCATCATGATGTTATATGCCATCCAACCTATTCATAAGGTCAGTTCCATCACGATGATGAAGGGAAAATTCACTTGTCAGCATGGTCCAAAACTTTGAAGGGTTATAAGAAGTTTTCAATGGTATATATATGTCTCCATCCCCAAATTTACCTATACGTGCTGTAACCCACTTGAGTTTTGGCCCAGGTTTTGGCTCAAGTCCTAATTACATAGGCTGTCACAAATTATGGTTAGACTGGATGTTCGGCACAAGTTAGAGTGGGCTCCATCGATCTTATTGTTTATAGGGGGAGGAAATTCAAGTGGAGGTGCATGTCTCAGCTATTGGTGTTTGAAACAGGGGATTAAATAGTATGGAAGTGCTTTAGGTGGAATTAACACCATTATTTCACAATGATTATATGTCCAATCCCAGGCTTGGGATCAAATTCTTTACTGTGAACCTATGTTTGCCGGACCTTGGAATTGTAATCAACGGAGCATATTTCACAATTGATGCTAGATAGGGTCACCGGTGTGCATATGCATGCATCTCGGCTATCACATGTAAAGGGCGAATATGAATTAATAATGTAAATAAAACACATGCATCAATGTGGGGCCCACTATTTGGAAATCCACTAGAAATCATGTTGTATTTCTTGTTGGGAGTCATTGATATGATACTTAGATTAATCCAAGCCTACCCATTATTTCCAGACACGGGGTGAAATTTACATTGGATCAAATGCAATCGTAGAAGTCAAAGTCGACCATGTGGTGGGCAAGCGTCTTTTAGATAAGATAACTCATCAGCTCAGAAAGATGAATGACTTGGATTCCAAGTCAAGCAATGACCTCGTACTTAGATAGCCCTCCCATAAAGATGCTTGGAGCAATCCAGAAAACTTTCTATCCATGGGCCACACGATTCCATGCAAAATGCGTTGCAAGGATGTGGATAGTGTCATAATAAGCTTTTCGAATACGGACTGAACGGAGAAGGAGAGATGAGAACGATGAAGCTCTTCATTTATTTCGCTACTCTACTTTCTTCTCTAGCCCTAATTCAGGCTAAGAAAGATCTGCAAGAAGTGACACATAAAGTTTCCTTCGACGTTGAGATCGGTGGCAAACCTGCTGGTCGTGTTGTCATGGGCCTCTTTCGTAAAACTGTGCCTAAAACAGTAGAGAATTTTCGAGCACTTTGCACAGGCGAAAAAGGTACAGGGAAGAGTGGGAAACCACTCCACTTTAAGGGGAGCTCGTTTCATAGGATCATTCCCAGCTTTATGATCCAGGGAGGTGATTTTACTCATGGCAATGGAATGGGGGGAGAGTTGATCTATGGCACTAAATTTGCTGACGAGAATTTTAAACTGAAACACACTGGACCTGCGCATCTATCAATGGCTAATGCTGGTCCAGATACAAACGGGTCGCAGTTCTTCATTACAACTGTAACAACCAGCTGGTTGGATGGCAAGCATGTCGTGTTTGGGAAAGTTCTATCCGGAATGGATGTAGTGTACAAGATTGAAGCGGAAGGTCAGCGGAGTGGCGTGCCCAAACGGAAAGTCGTGATTGCAGACATTGGTGAGCTGCCACTGTCATGCCAATCATGTTGAAAATAATAGATGACTTTTCTTCAGCGCTTTTCAAATGTCACGCCAGATGTTTTTATGTAGGATGTTGTGCACTGCCTTTCTAGGAAAAAAAAAAAAGGGTTTATTTGTAGTTTCATGTTTTCAATATTCTACTCCCACCACATTGCTGTTTTGGCATGAATTAGCCTTTGTTGCATTCAAGGCCGTCCCTGGTGTAACCAACATCTATTTCCAGATCAAGGTGTTGTCGTTGCATAGTGGAAAAAAAAAAAAAAAAAACTTTTCCAATACATAACATTAAGAAATAATTACTACAAGAAAATTATCCTTTACCGGCGGTCAAAACCGCCGGCAAGGCCAAGAAAACCGTCGGTAAATCCTTTGCCTGCGGTTAGCTAACAGCTGGTAAAGCCTCAGTCGGTAAAGGTTTTAGCGGCGGCCACGACCGTTTGACAGTTGTGCTGGACGCCGCTAAATCGTCAGTTTTTGTTA
This sequence comes from Magnolia sinica, assembly GCF_029962835.1. Lineage (NCBI taxonomy): Eukaryota > Viridiplantae > Streptophyta > Magnoliopsida > Magnoliales > Magnoliaceae > Magnolia > Magnolia sinica. Next base: position 58,192,971 of record NC_080589.1, on the reverse strand, counting down.
AAAATAGTTTAAAGCTACGGATAAAATCCGTAGCTAAATATGAGTAGCCCCACAATACAACCGTAGCCATTGGTACCGTAGCCACAGTAAATGCGTGGCCTGCTGAGTGGGGTTCAGAAAATCAGTTTCACATCAGCTGATACGGCAGTGTTGAATCCATATCAGCTTACCCCAATAAGATACAGGGAAACTCTTAGTTATTCTAAGCATATGATAGGCAATAAATAGAATTCATGGAAGCCCTCCTAGGCATATACTGTAAAGAAATTGCTTCCTATTTCAGTTTTTAACTAACATATTACAGGCAGACAATGCCTATAGTGAAATAAATCAAACCTTAATTGAACAGTTTCTATGAATTAAAGTACAGAACATATAACAAATATTAGCACATGGTTACATATCAAAATATTTGAAACAAAATATCCATGCCCTCCTTTTACAATTACAAGATATCATCCAAACATTTCATCACCATTCCACCATTCTTCATTTTCTCTGGTTACTTTGCATGTGCAGATCATCGCACTCTCTGCTGTGAGAAAAATGTCTGGAAAAGAAAATTGTAATTAAAGAATTTGCTAGAGTTTGCTTGCTCAAAATTTATAAAAGAATTTGAAGCATATACCTAACTTTAGAAACTATTCATGGATAGAACAGGGAGTACAAGTTCCTAGGGCATTCGGTCCAAGTATCTTGATGATGCTTGTTACAAGTGGGGATGATACTTCTAAAATCCAAACTTTGATTTGATAGGCACTGCCATAGATGGAAGATGCTCCGAAAATCTTACAGATCGAATTTCCTAATCTGTCAATCAACGTCCTACAAAAGATGGTTAAGAAAAAATTATAAATCAATTGCCTGGAAAAAAAAAAATGGCCAAAGATTATATGGCAAGAATTCTCAATTAAATTTCCTTAAGTCATACCAAATAGATAACTCTTTATAAGAATATAATTAACACAATTAAATTTCAAACTCAAGATGTGAAATTACTATACTCATCCAATCTGAGCTTCAAATCATAGAATGACTGCAAACTGATCCAGACACATTGGCTTCTCAACAAGTTCTCCATGCACAAACAAAAACTAAGCTACTATAATCAAACATTATACATGCTATGATGCCAACTATCATATGCAACTAAACAAGTCTAAAAACACATGAAGTAAACATAAAACAGACGTTAAGCTCACAAGTATGTGGAATCGCATCCGTTCACATGCAGCAGCACATACGTCAAGTTAAATAGTCTAGACTCTGGGAATTACTGTAACTAGTCGTGAACCCAAAATCAGATTGATTGGATATTTGGATGATACTCATTACTGATTGATGGATATATTTTTGGTGAATTCAGGCCATTTCATGTTCCCTTAATAGCAAAGTCTGTGGGGGTAACATCCCGTTGAAATTAGACATGGAACAAGCTTACGATCGGCTCAATTGGAGCTTTTTTATGTCTTGTGTTGCTGCAATTTGGTTTTTGTCATGCCTGGGTTAATATGGTGGAAAAGTGCTCTTTTTGAAGAGGGCCTATACTTTTTTCTCGAAGTTGGACAGTACTCTCCAAGTAACCCGATTGATCCCAAATAACGAGAAGCCAGTTCAGACATAAAAGAAGCTTCAAGCATGACACCCTCCACTTTGGCTATTAGCAGAGTTGCAAGATAGACCTGCCAAATTCCTGTTTAACAAACAGAATTAGTAGAGGCATGAAGATTTGGGTTGTTGTTGTTGTTACTATTATTATTATTATTATTATTATTATTAGTATAAAAAGGAAATAAATTATAATAAAAACAAAAACAAAAATACACGATATCATATCAATAGCCAGTACCCATGGAATCATTCAGGCATTTAACCAAGCTTAGCAATTGCAACCTAAAGTACTCAGATGTAGCACAGTAGCAGAGGATTACATGGATAGTCAGGATTGAAAGGTTCAATCCAGGGAAAAATCAGTTTAGCATGCACTGTGGGTTCAATCCAGGGCAAAATCAGTTTCGCATATGATGGAAAGTTCAATTTTTTAGTTATTGATTGTAAGTTAGGATCATCCGACCAAAGTGGTTTTTGAAACAGATGGGCTATCAAGGATAAGAGCCACATCATCGATGTCAGATCAATGATCAGACTATTTGTAGCATGGTAAATATGGACTGTCAACTTTTGTAGGCATTGGTTGGAAGATTATGATCATTCAACCAATTTAACTATAAAAACGTGGCAAAGGTACAGGAATAATTTTAAACAGCATGTCTAAGAATTAAAATAAAAAGAAATAAATAAAAAATAAAAAAAGCCATAGGAATTGTGACAGCCTTGATTTACATCAACAACTTATAACTTCTATTCAGAAAATAAAGTTTACTAACTTGGAAAACAACATATATGTCAAATACCTTGGGCAAGTCATCACCATTTACGATACAGTGTTAACCAGACAGCAAACCAGCCAAAAACATGAATTATGTTGCAGAAAACAAGAAAAACACTGAGTTTTTTATGAAGTTGCACCGGCACTAACTTTTATGCTTCACAGGAAACAGTAGAAACTTGAAAATGTATACATCACTTTAATCATTTTAAAATAGTGATACTGTAGTGGGTTTTATTCAAAGGAATGATAATGGGCCATCAGATGTTAATTCTTATGAAACTCGGTCTCCACTATTTTTAATTTTCTCGAGTTCATCCAACTGCAGCAAATTACAGAAACCTCTAACTCGTGAATTGTCTTGTTACCTGGTCAGTGGTGGCTGAGTTGTGTCACAGGGAAGTAGACTCTGAGAACTTTCCGGGAACAGAGGTGGTGGAGAATGTGCAAGGTTAGGCTCCAGTATAAAACCCAAACTATCCAGTTTATCATCATGAGAGATTCCTGCCTGAAGTAGCGTTTTGTTGTCATCTCTAACCTTCTTACCCTGAAGAAGAACACCAATTCGCAGCCCGCCTCCAAGTATAGCAGTCACAGCTTCCATAACTGTCCTCTAGAAATTCGACAGTTAAGAGATTTGTCAGCAAAACACATCCTCTGATGTTGTTCCAAGCAAGATAGTATACACCTACTAAGGTCTAAGATATAGTTACTTTGTGAAAAATAAACGAGAGAAGTTAATGAGCTATTGAATTAAGTGTTTGATCATTGAGAAGTCTTTAATCACCAATATAATTTTTTTTTTCTTGCATTGTGCAAAACCCATCAGCCACTTGGAAAAAATACCTGTAACGCTTCTCATAATTTAATCTTTGCTTTTCAAACGCATGGTGGATCCTTTATAAGGCAGCAAAAATTTGCCGTTCTCTGCCTGTGAACTGCACCTGCTGTTGCAGGGTTACAGATCCTGATTGGGCAAGTGACAGGTATTGCATCTCAACAACTGTAGCTTTTTAACAAATGGACAGCTTTGATTTGATTTCATTTCCAGACTTTTTGAAAGGAATATATTAAAAAATATGACTAACCATCCAAGTCCAACTAATCCAAGTCATCCAGCATGCACCTCTACTACCCATGAGTATGTGTATCAAAGCCAAAACAGGTGGAGGTGCATAGACCAGCATCCAAAACATTGCAATGTTGTGTACTTTGATCTGCATTGCGGACCTGACTTTTGTTTTTTTCTCATCTGATGAACGTCCTGGATCCCATACAAATGTGTCAAATTGGCACATGTGAAATTATTATAGCGTGGTAAACTAAGTAGTGTAAGAGTAGAAACTTCAAGAGAGCTTTCTAAATGAAAACTTACCAAACCCATCAAAGAAATGGCATTATAAATAAATAAATAAATAAATAAAAATCAAAACTATATGTTTGTTGAACAAGGTTTTTCATCCATAACCATTAAAAACCATCATAGCTTAGTGTTTATTTTTTTTTCAACCAAATGCAGAAACAGAATAATACACTTTCATGACAAGTCATGCCACAGGCTCACCATTTATGAGCAAATAAAAGAAAAGATACATTAGTTACTCCCACCTCAGAAGCAAGCATCCGCATATATGGTCAGAAAAGAAATGCGGAGCAATTACAAAAAAGGCAAGAAAACAGAAGGTAATAAGAGAACTCAATGCACATTTCAGAAACTATCGAGTACCTGTACGAGACCATGCAAGGTCAACTTGGCCTCATCATCCACATATATCTCCATTGGCTGAAACGGAACAAATGTCAAATTAAAGCAGATTAGGAGCCTCTCCTCAAGCTAATTGAATCCAGTTGGATGATGTACGGACAACTCTGGGAACCGATTCTGGTCCATGTCTGACTTGAAATACTAGCATTATGCTTCCTAATAGAAACTTGTTTAATTCACAACCTTTTAATCCATATCCTACCCAAAATAGATCCCATTAGTAAACAACTGATACTCAACTCCTGATCACAGCCTTATGTACTAAACAACCAGGTATACGACAACTGAGTGACATTGAAGACAGCAGCACAAGTAGGCTACAAAAGTAGCTCCAACAATGTAGATGATTAACCATCATTAGCCCAAGTAAAATAATTGAAGTTCTAGGTGACCTGTATATTGTATTTCATACTTTTACTAGCACAAACCTGGAATTACTAAACTGAAGCATCCTAAGGAAGAAATACCACACCCCCAAAAGTGAACTGGAACATATAGGACCCAGGCAAACATGTCAAAACACACACACACACAAAAGGTTCCAAAGGAAAAGACCAAGGTAATTTGATGAAACTACACACCTGAATTTCCTTATCAAAGGCCATAACCTTTACTTCATCACTAGAAAGAGCAGCATCCTTCTTGGCTTTCTAATACCAACCACCATTCGATTTCTTTCAGCTCTATGAAATGATAAAGATAGATCTTAACAATGAATTTGCACTCACCTTGAGATCATCAAGATGGTCAAGTATGAAAAATCGTGCTTCGTCTTTCAATCTAGAGTAGAAACCTACAAAATTCTTTAGCTTTAGTTCAGCGGAAAAGTTTTGATGTGCATCTACAATCTCAAATTCAGGATTCCCATTTCCAACTGTGCCTTCTTAGAAGGCATCCTTGAATTCCCAGTCATTTTCATCCAAATCATCATCACCATTTACTAAATCTAAATTCAGGCCCAACTGAGTTGAACTAAATTCATTTGCAGTGGGCTGTCGAGTAGAATTTACAGTGGATATCTGCTCAGCTTGACTGTACAGATCTGAAATAAGATCACTAAAAGCACTGCTCCAACCAGAATTGACGCCATTGAAGCCATTGCTAACAGAGGTGGTGAGTCCATGAAAAAACCCCTCTTCGGCATCAAACATATCACCATAATCCGGTTTTCCATTGCTAAAAGTATATGAAGGAGTGGTTCCTTGACTATCCTCCAACATTTCTTCAATGCCCTGCAACTAAAAATTATTGAATTATCAAATATAGCCAGCATTCTTACAATTCATGTGCCACAAGACAATAGGCAAACTTCAGTAGTAAATAAAAAGTAGGTGGTACATTTTTAAAAAAAAATGTGAAGAGTTACCAGCAGTCTATCACTGAAACATGCAACTTTTACAAAATTGAAAACCAGGTATACTGTCCTTGATTTTAAATTAGCAAAGGAGGATTTGGGAATGTAAGCATGGAATCTAATTGTCACCTCTGATCCAGAGGTTTGACACTTCAGCCTTACAGAAATGTGTAAAGTTCATTGCTGTCATTAGTATGAAGCTCACTTTAGCCTTATGGGTTCTTTTTATTCTTACTTTCCTATTGTTTTTTTTTTTTTTAAGAGATGCATGGTGCATGAGATATTGTAAAAGTTCCCTTTGTTATTTTTCTGTTGCCTTCTAGAAATGTATTATACATTGATTTAAACTTGATTTTTTTTTTCTTCAGGTGACTGTCATGATCATGTCATTGAAGGCTGGAAATCTCGGTCTAAACATGGTTGCTGCCTGTCACATTATTCTTATAGATCCTTGGTGGAACCCAACTACGGGAGATCAAGCTATTGACAGGGCACATTGAATTAGGCAGACTCGCCCTGTGACTTTTTCACGGGTAACTGTTAAAGATACAGTGGAGGATCGGATATTAGCTCTCCAGGTAAGTTTCTGTTCATAGTCTGCTGGATCCATGGATTTAATACTATAGGATGACTTTGATGTAACTTGTTTGACTTGTAGTTAGGCATATGGCAAAAAAAAAGGAACGGGAAATATTCATTTCTAGTTCAGCCTCAATTGTTAGAAATACGGTAAAAAAAATTAAATTAAAAATGGTAAAATAATAGAAACACCAAAATTCAGCGAATGGAAAGTTCACTTTTAATATGGTTTAGACAAGTAGTAGACATGCATCTTGAGATTAGGGCCCATTGTAATCTTTATTTGCCATCCAACCTATTGATTAGGTCAAACAGACCTGGACGAAGGGATCCAAAACCTTTCTAGGCCCATATCAACATCTTCATGCAAATGAACCTCTGATACATGACTGTCTTCTCTCAGACAACACCTATACACTAATCCGCAATTAGGGAATCGACACTACAAATCCCTAATTAGGGATTCGAAACTCAAAAAATCCCAATACACAAATCATTGCACAATGTTACTTGAAGGATTAAAAAAATGCCAAAAAATGCCCAAATTGATATGAATAGATAAGGGGGGGGGGGGGAGAGAGAGAGAGAGAGAGAGAGAGAGAGAGAGAGAGATACCTGATGTTGCAGCAGAGATTGAGTGGAGAGACAGATACCTGATGTTGCAGCAAAGGGCCGAGGAGATAGAAAGAGAGAGGACTAGGGTTTTGAGAGAGAGAGAGAGAAGACTAGGGTTTTGAGAGAGAGAGAGAGGGAAAGCGATCGGAGAGGGAGAGGCAGAGAGAGGGAGGGAGAGAGAGAGGGAGAGGGCCGGAGACGGAGAAGGAGAGGCAGAGAGAGCGGCAGAGCGAGGGAGTGAGAGGGAGAGCGAGCAGCAGAGCGATGGAGTGAGAGGGAAACCGAGCGGCAAAAAGAGGGAGTGAGAAGGAGAGAGAGAGGTGCGCGATAGGTTAGGGTTTTTTTCCTTTTCTTTTATAGGTATCTATACGGACCTGCCGGCAGCCGTTAAAACTAGCAGCCGGCAAAGAATTAGCCCATCGGTCGGCTAAGGCCCATTTTCTTGTAGTAAATCGACAATATTCTTGATTGTTTAGACTGAAATCTACCAAATTCAGCAAGGTTATTGATGTAGAGCGGGTTGCATAAAATTTCATGGCTAAGATGGACCAAAAGAGGCCTGATTGGAGGCAGAAGTGATCTGGACTGTCATAAGCTTAAACCGAGCATATCTCGCAAACCAAAATGAGTTATCCAGCGTGCCATATATGGTTTTGGGTAGGAAAAGCTACTTTAGCCACCCAACCTGGTTATGCCGGGTTGCGCACGCCGAATTTACAAGATTCCATCATATCAACGATCAAATTTCCATTTTAATTTTATTTTTACTATTTATAGTAAGTTTTAGTTTGATTATAATTCTTCATTCGTTGGGCTTTAGAAGTTGCATCCAACGGGAAAAGTGCTTAGAAAACTTTGGAGAGTAACATGGTTAAGCCAAATAAGACACTTACTATGAGGTCTAGTAGGAATCATGACCATCTACAAATAATAAGTTTAGTATTTTATGGTAAGTCACGACTTCTAGTAGTTTTAGTTATAGTACGCTTTTGAAACTTCTTCCTAGGGGTTTATATATGTTATTATTTATGAGATTATAAGCTCGTTTTTCATCCTCAATCAAGTTATTATGAATTCCTAGAATTATTTCTATTTTCTTATTTTCCTCGTGGATTTGAGGTATCTTTGTGAGGAGTCCAGAGTAATTCTATAGATTCGGAAGAGTCTAGAGTAGTTCCATGGATTCAAAATCCTCATAAGGAAGACAGTGCTTGACCTCGTCCATCCCTGCGTCAGTTATCACCTGAAGGTGGCCCATCTCTGAAAACACTTCTTGATGGAATATCATCACTAATGGCCGATGCTTAGGGTGCTAGGCATTACAAGCCAACTTAAATTTTTAGGATAAATTTAGTTAGATCCTAGATTAGGTTTGTTTAGATCTTAAATTATCTCCTAAACTTTGTTTTGATACAGATCACTTGTATATATTTTTCTATTCTTTTTCTCTGTTCACACCCTGCATGTCATCAACCCGCACTTTCGAACTGATCTGAGCCGTTTATCAATCAACCAATCAGGAGGCGCAGACTACCCACTACTCCTAACTATGGTTAGAAGCTAGATGGGGCCCATTGTGATGTCTATGAGAAATCCACCCTGTCCATTTATTTTTCTAGCTCATTTTAGAACAGAACCAAAACTCAAGTGGGTAACCTGGCACGTAACAATTTAGAGTGAAATGTGTACTATTGAAACCTTTCTTAGTCCACCGTAAGGTGTGTATGCCGTCAAACTCTTCATAAATTCATTCATTCCAACTAGGCCTTACCGAAAAACAATATATATATATATATATATATATATATATATAGCCTGATCTAACCCCCAATGAATGTTTCAACAGTCGGTATATAATCCCTACTGTTATCACTACAAGAAGGACTTTTAGCGGCGCTCAAAAGCGCCGCTAAAATCCCCAAAAAGCGCTGCCGTAGATTTTCGTGGCGCTAGGCAAGCGCCAATAATTGGGGGTGTCGGTAAAAGCTTCAGCGGCGCTAGTATAATTTTAGCAGCGCTTGTCTTAGCGCCACAATTGTATAATGGTATTTCTGACAGAAGTGCCGACAAAAGTATAAAAAGCGCCGGTAAAACTAAATTTCAGCAAGTAGGAATATATAATCCAACCTGAACACATCTTTCAAAACAGTTATTAAAAAACCTAACTATCTGATTTGGACTGAACAGAGCTCACTCTATATTGGCCCTATATCAACTGTCATGAGTTTTGGTGGTGAGTGATACCGTATGTCAAAACTAATTTTTAATCCATTTGCCTATATGTAGGGAAACTGATGCAAGTTGCCTAATTCAGGGCAAAGCTCACTCAACATAACTCACAGGGATTAATTTAAGGAAAAGAATTTAGGCAGCAAAGCCAGGCAATTCATATCAACTGATGCCTAAGTAGGTAAGAATCTGATATTTCTAACCAAGCTAGCAGCTCTCCTTCTTCCAGCTGAGAGAGAGGAATCAATTGAAATCTCAAATCAAAAATAAAATGGATTTCAAGGCATAGATAGTGAAATCAAAATCGATTCCGATTTTGAATTTCAGTTTTTTTTTTTTTTTTTTTTTTTTGTGTGTAAAATCACATCACCTAAGCAGGAAAGCAAATAGATGCTTGAAGCCCTCTAGGCACTGCAACATGATATTCCCCACTCGTTAAAACATCCATACCTAGTAAAATAATTAGCTAGATGACACCTTGGTAGATAGACAAAGATGTAAGCTCAAGGCAGAAAGACAAACTACAACACAAATAGAGCAAAGAGAGGGTAACCAAAACAGAAACCCCCTCAAAACAGAACACCACTAAACAATACATAAGGACGCTCAAGGGTATGGAGAAATTCTCTAATCACAGATGTATGGATTCCTCCTAGAGGTCCACTGATCTTCTTTGTCATTCGCCATAGTAGATTCCTTTAGCACTAGATCTTGATGCTAAACAAGCATAAGAAGGTAGACAGAAATATCATCTCTTGGAACAGGAAGAAGTGTATAAATCCATTAACAACGGAGGTACAGTTATAAATCCCTCAAGGATTTGAAATACTTCCAGACATAGAAATATCCCTAATTAGAAAAATATGAAAATTATATTTAGCAATTTTGGTGTAGTGATGACATGGATCAGCCCAGGTGGGCCCTAACACCTCCCTAGTAGGTGAGGCAGTCCACACTTTACTGACAGATCAATCAAGCATAGGTGGATCAGCCCAGGTGGGCCCTGACACCTCTCTTTCTTTTTCTTTTTTTCTTTAAAGATGAGAAAGTTCTTCTCTTTTACTTACCCCTGTGCCTTTGCTAAGGTAAAGTCCATCACCACGCACTAATGTGCATTTAGAAGGACCGAATCACATCTACGGAGTTTCCCAGAAATTTGGTCTTTAACTTGGATGTCACATCATAGGTAAAATGATCATTTTCTGCATGCCCCACGCTCATTGGAGGATGATGACTCACCTGACATTTGGAAGCATGATAAAAGAAAGGAATTGAGCATCGCAGAACAACACCATGGAAATGACAATGAAAAAGCAACCACAACAAATAATGTTAACATGGTTTAGCAATTAACGGGTGGGTCGTTGGGAGAGGCGGTGGGTGTATGCATGAATGTGTTAAAAAAATCAGCTGAAAGTGTTCTTGTGAAATATCAGCAGCCAAAAGATGACAAATCAAAATCAAAGTAAACTTATGAACAGTTCACCTGCTCCGCAAGGAATGTAATGCCACCATGATTAACCATTTCATAAGTCTCACCAAGGATGGGATTGAAGGGCTTCCAGGTTCATTGATAGGCATAGTAAACAGATATTGCCCATGATGCTGCAGACAATAGCCAATATTCCATTAAACCAGATAATCCATGAACGCAACTCATAAGCACCACAGTAGAGAAGACCACTTACTAGCATAGACCATCCGCATGTAGGGATCCTCACATTCATCAGCCAGGTCTAACAAGTGGGAGTACTCCAGCATATGTGAGGATAATGCAATTTATAATGCTCAATATGTGATAAGCAAGGCTGAAGGCATTGAACAAAATTGACAAGCATCAGGTTTAAAGTGCAAATAGCACAGACCTCTGCCACTTTCTGAATCATTGTCATGGGCTCAAATATAAGAACTGGAAGCGTCACCATTGATGTAACATCTGAACCTATATACTTCTGCATCATCTTCCAATAACTATCTCGATCCTGCAAGAGACACAAAGAAGATTCGAAACACAAAAAACAAAAAGCAAAAAGACATTCATAAAAAATGAAAGAGCAAACAGATCAATGTCATGGTCATGAAAATTATGAGTAGCAATTATAAAAAGAAATGAACTTATCTCAGTTCATCACTGCTCCAATGTACAGTTGACAATATCGGTGAAAAATGAATCAGACAGTTCCTCTTTTTCCAACTGCCAATTGAGGACTACTTCCTACACCCAGATCCATAGCTCAAGTAGTAGACTGAGTGAAAGATACCTCGTTTCAACAATGAGGTCTTGGTATCGATCCCTAGTGGGGGTGGCTAACAGTGAAGTGTGAACTGACAGTGTTGTGTACTAACAAAGCTAACAGAAAAAAAGAAAAAGAAAAAGAGGACTACTTCCTCATTATGAATAGTAAGGAAGGTTGCAGTTGTAACTGTTGGAAGCGGTGATGGATTTGTGCAAATCCAAAACCGTGTGAGCATCGTCTGAGCTAGCTGTGCTAGCTGTGAGATTAGATTTTCGTTCTAAAATTAGATTGCTAGCTGTGAGATTTTTCTAGCTGTTGAGATTTTTTCTAAGTTTACTCTGCTAGCTAAGAGAAGATAAACAGTAGATTTTTTCTAGATTTTTTTCTTTCTCTAGCTGCCCCTGGGATGTATCTGGACAAGGATAGATTAGTCTTTTTACATAACAAGAAAAGCCTATAACAGCACCGTGTATTCATTTCCGTTTTAATACAATTCTAATATAGCAGCATATCACTGTTTCTTTTAAAAAAAGGTTTATTTTCTGTTTTGAGGTGGCTGCAGCCACTCGTCAGCAAAAGGATTGGGTTTACAACCCATCAAAGTGGTATCAGAGCCGACGATCCTTGGGCCTCATCAGCAAGAGGCAGATCCTGAACTCCCGGTTTTCAAAAAAAAATCAGTTTTGAAAAAAAATCAGATTGCAGCCGCAGTTTTTTCAGAAAAAATCTGTTTTGAAAAAAAATCAGATTGTAGCCGCAGTTTTTTCAAAAAAAAAAAAAAAATCAGATTGCTGTTTTTTTTAAAAAAAAATCAGATTGTAAAAAAAAAATTCTGTTTTTTCAAAACAATCAGATAGCAAAAAGCCAAGGATTTGTCCACAACTCGACTGTTTCAGCAAAGATGGCCAGCACCATCCAGCCGCAGGTTCCTAAGTTGTCAAAGGACAACTATGAAAAATGGTGCATCCAAATGAAGGCGTTGTTCAGGTCGCAAGAACTATGGGAGATCGTCACCGATGGGTATGAAGAACCCACTATGGAAGAAGAAGCCACCTTCACCAACAAAGAAAAGACTGCTCTCAAAAATCAAAGGAAGAGAGACAATAAAGCTTTGTTTCTCCTCTATCAAGGGTTGGATGAATCCACCTTCAAAAAGATTGCCGAAGCAACATCAAGCAAGCAAGCATGGGATACCCTTAGCACCATCTTCAAGGGTGTAGATCGAGTGAAGCGGGTTCACCTTCAAACATTGAGAGCCGAGTTCGAAGCAACTCACATGAAGGAAGGTGAGAATGTTACTTATTATTTTTCGCGTTTGCTTGTAACTGTCAATAATTTGAAAAGAAATGGTGAAAAGATTGAAGATGTCCGAGTTATTGAAAAGATACTTCGATCCCTCACAACCAAGTTTGAGCATGTGGTTGTGGCGATCGAAGAATCAAAAGATATTGAGAAACTCTCCATTGAGGAGTTGATGGGATCGTTGCAAGTTCATGAGCAACGAATGCAGAAAAATGCCAATTCCATGCCGATGGAACAAGTTTTGGAGTCAAGATTGACTCTGAATGATAACAATGGTGGACGTGGAAGTTCACAACGTGGTGGACGTTTTGCTAACAATCGCGCAAGAGGCAGAGGGCGCAGATACCAACAAAGTCACGGAAAGAGGAAATGGTAGAGGTAGATCTATGCGTGGATGGGGAAGTACAAAGAACATCCAATGTTATAATTGCAACAAGCTTGGCCACTATGCATCTGATTGTTGGAGCAAGCCGATGAATCAAGACGAGCGATCCAACTATGCCGAAGCATCAGGACATGAACAAGAAAGCTCCACACTTCTCCTTGCACAAGAGAAAGGTAGTGATCAGCAGGACGTATGGTATCTCGACACGGGTGCAAGTAATCACATGTGCGGCGACAAGAAACTCTTTGTGGAACTCACAGAAGGAGTTCATGGCGATGTAACGTTTGGAGACTCATCAAAAACGCCGGTGAAAGGTAAAGGTAAAATCAAAATCTTTCAGAAGAATGGTGTTCCAAACTATATTTCCAATGTGTACTACGTACCCAACATGAAAAGTAACATATTGAGTCTCGGACAACTCTTTGAAAAAGGGTATGTCATACACATGGAGAACTCTTCTCTTTCCATAAGAGATATGCATAGACGTTTGATTGTAAAAATCCAGATGGCGAAGAATCGTATGTTTCCTCTTCATATAAACACAATGCTTGAGAAGTGTTTGTATGGAAAAGTAAAGAATGATTCCTGGATGTGGCATCTTCGCTTTGGCCATCTAAACTTCAATGGCTTGAAACTTCTGTCCTCATCAAGCATGGTGCATGGCTTGCCTACCATTGAAGCTCCAGAACATGTGTGTGAGGCGTGTACACTTGGGAAACAACAAAGAAACTCCTTTCCAAGTGGAGTATCCCGAAGAGCAAAAGAACCGTTGCAGTTGGTTCTCACTGACATCTGTGGACTATTAGAGTCAATCTCTCTTGGAGGTAATAATACTTTATTACCTTCATTGACGATTTCAGTAGAAAATTGTGGGTGTATGTAATTAAAGAGAAGTCTGCTGGTTTTACTATTTTTAAAAATTTTAAGGCCCTTGTTGAAAAAAGAAAGTGGTCTTAAAATAAAAACCCTTAGATTTGACAGAGGTGGGGAGTACACCTCAAATGTTTTTTGAGAATATTGTAGGGAACATGGCATTAAGCAACACACTACAGTGTACACGCCATAATAAAATGGAATTGCGGAATGAAAAAACCGCACCATCCTCGATATGACGAGGATCATGCTGAAGGAGAAAAGTCTGCCAAAGAATTTCTGGGCAGAGGCAGTTGTATGTACTGGCTATCTGCTCAATAGGTGTCCAACCAAGAGCGTCAGATTCCAGACACCGCAAGAAGCATGGAGTGGATACAAGCTGAGCGTGGCGCACCTTAAGATCTTTGGGTGTGTCGCCTACGCTCAAGTTCCAGAAGCGAGAAGGAAAAAGCTTGATGATCGTGGCGAGAAGTGCATCTTCATCGGCTACAGCGAAGAGTCAAAGGCATACAAGCTCTACAACCCACTAACCAATAAGCTGGTGGTAAGTAGAGATGTAGTATTCTGCGAGAAAGAATCTTGGAAGTGGAACCAGGAAGATTCGGCCAAAGAAAGTCAGGTTGAGGCCGAAGTATATGAAGAAGAGAGGCATATGAATCAGGAGCAGACACCCACATCACCCCCTGCAGATCTCAGAAGTCCAGGAGTACGCTCCATATCTCTTGGAAGTACTTCATCAAATCAGAATTCATCCAGCACATGTTCATCCGATTCTCCTTCATCCTTGGCTCCTATTAAAATGAGAAGCCTCAACAACATCTATGCAGAAACTGAGGAAGTGAATTTACTCTGCCTATATGCGGACCACGAGCCTCTCACATTTGAGGAGGCTGTGAATGAAGAATGTTGGATAAAGGCTATGGAAGAAGAGATTCATGCCATTGGGAAAAATCGAACATGGGAGTTGACCTTACTCCCTAAAAGCCAGAAGGCCATTGGTCTCAAATGGGTATACAAAATCAAGCGGAATGCTGATGGTAAGATTGAACGATATAAAGCAAGGCTCGTAGCAAAAGGTTACAAACAGAAATATGGGGTAGACTATGAAGAAGTTTTCACCCCAGTTGCTCGCCTTGACACTGTAAGAATGATTATCTCCCTTGCAGCTCATCACAGTTGGATGATCTACCAACTGGATGTGAAATCTGCATTCTTAAATGGGGTACTCGAAGAAGAAGTATACGTTGACCAGCCTGAAGGCTTTGTCATGCAAGGGGAGGAACACAAGGTGTATCGGCTGAAGAAAGCCCTGTATAGGTTGAAGCAAGCTCCTCGTGCTTGGAATGCACGGATCGACGGTTATCTTCAAGAGAATGGTTTCGTCAAATGTCCATATGAGCATGCCGTCTACACAAAGAAGAATGCCCATGGTGATATACTTATCGCTTGTTTATATGTTAATGATCTGTTGTTCACTGGGAACAGCCAGGAGATGTTTGAAGAATTCAAGCAGGCTATGTTCAAAGAGTTCGAGATGACTGATGGTGGATTGATGTCCTTCTTCTTGGGCATTGAGGTGAAGCAACAAGTCGGCGGCATTCACATATCCCAGAAGAAGTACACAAAGGAACTTCTTGAGAAGTTTCAGATGGCCGACTGTAAAGCCGTAAATACACCTGTTACAACAGGCCTGAAGCTCACGAAAGATGGAGAAGGAAGAAACGTCGACTCAACCCTATTCAAGAGCCTAATTGGAAGCTTAAGGTACCTCACAATCACTAGGCCAGATATAGTCTACAGTGTTGGGCTTTTAAGCCGATATATGGAAGCCTCAAAAGAGTCACACTGGCTAGCTGCAAAACGAGTACTGAGGTATATCAAAGGGACTATTGAATTTGGTCTTTTTTATCCGTACAATGATGAGGCAATGCTGTATGGATACTCTGATAGTGATTGGGGTGGTGACCAAGATGAAAGAAAAAGCACCACAGGCTATGCTTTCTATCTTGGGTCGACAGCATTCACATGGAATTCGAAGAAGCAGAGTGTGGTTGCCCTGTCCACATGTGAAGCAGAGTACATGGCAGCATCGTCCACCGTCTGTGAAGGAATTTGGTTGAGAAATCTGCTAAAGGAGCTGAAGCATCCGCAGGAAGAATCCACAGTCATATATGTGGATAACAAGTCGGCAATCGAGCTAGCTAAAAATCCGGTGCAGCATGGAAGAAGCAAACACATTGATACCCGGTACCATTTTCTGAGAGATCATGTGAAGCAGAAAACGATGAAGTTAGAGTATTGTCATACTACGGAACAGGTGGCGGATATTTTCACAAAGGCATTGCCGACAGATGCATTCAAACGACTAAGAACGATGCTCGGAATGAAGCCGGTTTTGGTTTGAAGGGGAGTGTTGGAAGCGGTGATGGATTTGTGCAAATCCAAAACCATGTGAGCATCGTCTGAGCTAGCTGTGCTAGCTGTGAGATTAGATTTTCTTTCTAAAATTAGATTGCTAGTTGTGAGATTTTTCTAGCTGTTGAGATTTTTTCTAAGTTTACTCTGCTAGCTAAGAGAAGATAAACAGTAGATTTTTTCTAGATTTTTTTCTTTCTCTAGCTGCCCTTGGGATGTATCTGGACAAGGATAGATTAGTCTTTTTACATAACAAGAAAAGCCTATAACAGCACCATGTATTCATTTCCGTTTTAATACAATTCTAATATAGCAGCATATCACTGTTTCTTTTAAAAAAAGGTTTATTTTCTGTTTTGAGGTGGCTGCAGCCACTCGTCAGCAAAAGGATTGGGTTTACAACCCAACAGTAACTGCCAATGTAATGTTCGAGTTGATATTATGAAAAGCATAATAAATGCCAATTATATATAAATACTTTTTGATAAGCGAAGCAGATTTGAGTAGTCATTCTGTCTAGACCTTGTTCTCTGAGTGTGATATTACTTGCTACATATATTGGCACCAAGAAAAAAGTATAAGCAATGTTTATTGGCTTCTTGAATCCTGAGTTCTTGGGAATGAATGTAGGTGACTCATCAACCTTACACATGGCACTGATATAGCTCCATCCACAGTTGGTTCAGTGATTTGGACAGTCAGGATTGCTGTACAACTATGCCATGTGTACGGTTGAAGAGTCTCCACCAGTTTTTAAGTTGTGGAAAATTAACCTAAGTTTAAGTACCTAACTACCTATCTCAGGTCCTGTTGTGATTATTATGGACAGTTAGTGGATCCATCTGTTTCTGATAGGTCTAAGGTGTGCCACAAGAGCCATCTCTCTCTCTCTCTCTAAAGAAATACAATGCGGGTCATTTTTCCCGTTATATGGCCATTACGACAGTGTACCGGTGGCACCGTTACATGACGGATGATTCGTAGTGACATGATTAACATTCCTGTGTGCTTATAAACTATCAATTGCAGCCACAGGTTTATGGGGTAACATGTTAACCACCCTTGTGAAGACATAAGCGGTCAAATTGCCTACAGAAATATCAGAGGGCAACACATTTACACGTTAACCATCCTTCAATGATGTAAGTGGTCCAACTGGAGAAATATCTGAGGGCAACACATTGATCATCCTCAGCAGGATATAGTAGATCAACCATGATCATTACATTCATTGCACAAATATATGGTATATGAGTGGTGAAATTAGTGGTGTTGTGAACAGTTTGCAGGTTTTATCTTAACTATAGATGTACAGTTAATTTTTAATGGTGAGTGTTCAATGACTACTGTTTCCTATAGTATGGTTCACCTGAAATTTATATATGCTTTATTTTTTATATCATGCTTTAAAATAAGCTGGAGAAACAGATGAATGACATAGATATACAATTAATACATATAGGTGGGTCCTATGGTTAGGGTCTCACCACATCGGTGGTGCAGGGGTCACATACAAGTCACTCTCCATAACGTGGCCCACTTCAACTGCATCTGCGGACCACATTAATACCCTCTCTGTAAACAAGCTGAAACCACATCCTCTAATAAACCAATCATGGCCCCACATCCATCTGCACAATTAAGAAAAGGAGAAATACTCTGATACTCTTGCAGAGTGTGAGAGATGATACACAGGCACTTAGAAATTGCATACATGGGATACCAGTAATTCAAATTTAACTGTCCAAAATATGTCTTCCCAATTTGGATGTATCATGAACTAAAATTTATGATTTTTTTTTTTAATTATCCACTATCAGATTGGTGGACATTTATTGGACGGTTAAAATGAAAAATATCCAATGGTCCAGTGAGTGCAGGCATCTGAGGTTAGAGTCGTTCCATCAATCTAATTTTTGGAATTTAGTTAATGTATGCCACGTGTACAATTTCTACGTGCTTGTGTATCAAGTATCCCACGCTGTCTGAGTATCATGTAACTACAAGAGCCTGCTAACAAACAATACCATGTTTGGCAAGCCACTTTGCAATTAACTTAGATCAGGAAAATAGAAGAGAACAAAATCCATATCATCATAGCCGTAAACAACATTTGAATTTGAAATACTATGCCAACTCTAACATATAAATTGAAAACTGTTAGAATAGAGACATTTCATCAAACACATGTTGTGCACACCTTAAACATTCACAACAATAAACCATAAAAGGGATTTTTTAGGAAAGCCCTAATCCTTTTCCCATTACGGAGTTTAGGAAATCCCTAATTCCAATATTGTATCCCCTGATAATCTGCGGTTTTACAGATCTAAAAATAAAAAACCTAAATATCTATTTGAGAGAAATGAGTACCTGGCCGGGGAAGAGATGAAGGGCAGGGGCTGCTGGCCGCACCAGATCTGGAGATGATGCAAGTGAGCAAGAGAGAGAGAGAGAGAGAGGCGTGAGATCTAGAGATAATGCAAGTGAGAGAGAGAGAGAGAGAGAGAGAGGCCGGGGTATGGAGAGAGAGGCTGGGGTCCGGGAGCGAAATGAGGCAGATGGAGAGAGAGGCTGGGGTCCGGGAGCGAAATGAGGCAGATGGAGAGAGGCGCAGGGTCCGGGAGTGAAATGAGTACTATAGGTTTATATATATACGGAAACGCTCACCTGCGAACCAGTTCGTACGTACTACATACGAACTTTTTTGAGAACCCATCATACGTGATGTGGATCCAAAATCTGAACCGTTCATGTGAAGAAGCACCTCGTGAAACTCCCCGGGACCAAGTTTTACTTTGATATAAAACTTTGATGGGCCATGAAACCTGAAAACAGTTTCCTCCCTTGATTTTCATTTCTCTTTTCTATGGCCCACCAGAATTTTAGATCAGGGTGAAATTTTGTCACATGGGGTTTCATGGGATTCCACATCACATGGACCGTTCAGATTAGACACCCATGACACGTGTGCAAAGGTGCGCACGTGCGTAGGTGCACAGGGGAGCATGACTCTATATATATATATATATATATATACACACACACACGGTAAAACATCCGTGGCCCTGTTTTACACAGCACCGGTGCAAGAGGGACGTAAAGTGTCGCGGTTGGTCTTATTTGTTGTACTGTATTATTCTGTGGTCCACTTGACTTTTGGTTCTGCCTCATTTTTTAGGGGTGTCGATGGGCCGAGTTAAGGCTCGGTTAAGATTTGTACAAGCCCAGCCCACATTGTTCAACATAGGCTCCAGTCTAGCCTGAGAGCCAACAGTAGTCTTAACTTAATATTGAGGAAGAGACCTGATTAAGGCACATTATAAGGGGAGAGAGAAGAGAGATGGAGAGATTGGAAGAGTTGGATAGAAGAGAAAGAAAGCTGTGGCTTTCAAATACAAATCAGGCTGGCTCCCATTAAAAAATAAGGTGGGACTCCACAAAATTATGGGTTTTAAGAGAGAGAGAGAGAGAGAGAGAGAGAGAGATATATATATATATATATATATATATATATATATATCGCCGAATGCTCAACTGAGTTCGCATGGAACTCGTGCGAACTTTTTTGAGAACTCATCATACGTGATGTGACTCCAAACTCTGAATAGTCCATGTGAAGCAGCACCTCATTGACACCCCCCCGCGGGGCCCAATTTTTACTTTAATCCAAAGCTTTGGCGGGCCATGAAAAATGAAAACAATTTTCTCCCTTGATTTACATTTCTCTTTGCTATAACTCAATAGAATTTTAGATTAGGGTGAAAATTTGTCCCTTAAGATTTTATGGGATTATGCATCACATGTATCATTCAGATTAGGTGCCCATAACATGCATGCAAAGATGCGCATGTGTGTAGATGGGCAGGTGAGCTTGACTCTCTCTCTCTCTCTCTCTCTCTCTCTCTCTCTCTCTCTCTCTCTCTCTATATATATATATATATATATATAAGTTGGCAGAGGAAAGCCACCTTTGATTATTGATGGGCTCATTATGATGTGTAATTGAAATCCACCTCAACCATTATATGCCTAATCTCATATTAGGCTTAGGAAAAAAGATCATGTGGCCACACCATAGGAAATGGTTGGGAGAAACGTCCATCATTGAATTTTGTAGGGCCCACCACGATGATTATATTAAGTCCACTCCATCCATTATAGGCCACACCAAAATTTAGACATGGGCCTCCAAAATCAATCCCAATCGTTATTCAGGTGGGTCACACTAATAAAAAAAATTAGAGGGTGAACGTTGCCCTCTGCACTTTCCAATCACCAACGAAAGCAACCTCAGAGTTGAATCAAATAATCAATAAGAAACCACAACAAAACAACCATAGAGAGCACATGTTTTTAATGAAAAGCTCATTACGGGAAAAATACACGGCACAAAGAGACAAAAATTCACTATGAAAATGAATCACAAGAGATATTATGAACTTGTAGATGCAAAAACATAATAAAAAATCATTCTTAAAATCACATCTCTTATTTAGAATAAGTTCCCCATATCCTAATCCAGTGTTACACTCATTTATATAACTCCAATTCTAAAATTGGAAATGAAATCTTATACTTGCGCAGAAACTGCGTGCTCCATTGATTGATCGACATTGATCTATTGACGCCACAATGTTTGATCAATCAAATATGCTCAGAAGTGTTCAAAGAGCTAACTTGATTTTTTGATATTTTCTCGATTGATCGAGCCTTCATATTCAGTTGATTGAACATATCCAACTTTGTCTAAAGAGTTTATTAGGAAATTCAGAAATTTCTAAATTGATTGAGGCTAGAATCGATCGATCGAAATCTCCTATTTTTCACTAGATTAAAGACACTAATTTCAACAATCTCAACAGTGGCTTCAATCCTCATGCTCCATTTTTCAAGCTGCTTACTCTATGCCAAATAAAAATAAAATGCAAAATATAAAAACAGATAGTTGAAATAAATAACAATGTCAACTGCAACAGTATTGAGAGGTTGATACAAACATTGTTCAAAGGACAACCTTACACCAAAAACCAAGGTTTATAGTAGGACAACCTGATTTCTTGAACTCAATAAGGATCAAAAACTCAAACTAAAGCAAGAAGCAATAGAAAAAAATCTAACTATTACAACATTCACCACATGTACATGAAGGAGATACAAGCATTCAACACATACATCACATACAAAATCCACCACAACTCCAAGAATTATAGTGGTTCGGTGTGTAAACCAGCTGTTCGCAAATAGCCACACCTACTCCACTCCCAATAATCACAATCCATGTGATATTGGCTTGCACTAGGAAGGAAGGTTTTCCAAAGTTCACCTTAAAACCTTTACATTTGTGTTTTTCAATTGGGCTTACACAATAAAAAAATCCCGCACTGAGATTTTCTGGCTAATCTTAGTCAAAACCAAAAATAGAGATTTTCTGGCTAATCCCACAAACCAAATACAGAACGTATAAAATACTTATCTAAAGATTCTTCTTCGATGTAGCCCGGTAGAACCGCTTCTTTGAATATGAAGATGTTTAATGTTCAATCACATGAATGGAAGGGTTCTAGGTTTAAATGAATTTTAAATTAATTCAACCTTGGGCTACTTTGATTCAATTTCTTGGATCTCAAAAGGGATAGAACAGAATTTCCTTTTATAAAATCAGATTGAAGTAGCAAAAGATCAAGAAATTATAAATAAAAAAAGCTATAAAAGAATCTTAAATTACTGTACAATAGTTTCACAATCACGGGGACTTAACTCTCAGAATGGTAGCTTGATTTAGCTTGGAATTAATGAAAAAATCTGAGAAAAGACCTCTATTTATAGGTAGAAAAATGGTTCCTTCGACTGGTCTAAGGTCTCCCTCGACTGGTCCTGAGAATAACCAAAATTTAAAAATTCTGACGCAATCGGATAAAATCGACCTTCTTGACTGGTTGAGTGGAGCTCAAAATGGTTGCTGGAGTTTGAGTTGAGCCCTATTCAACTAGTCGAGCACTGTTCCCACGACTGGTCGAGAAGGGTGCTGGACTGGTTGTGACCCTATCAAAAAATTTCAAAATTTCAAGTTATTTCCTGGACTGGTCGACACAAACCCTGGATTGGTCAAGCCAGATCCTGGACTAGTTGAGCATAAGCTAAGACTAGTCAAACCAAAGCCTATAATAAGTATATTAACCAATATAGAATATGTAATATGAATGACCTAATCCTAAGGTCTTTCTAGGGTCATATATACTTGAAAGTTGAACATTGAACCATGTAACTTCAGTTGCTTTCAATTAATCTTGTTCTTGAAGTTCTTGAAGCATAATCTTATACACTTGAAATTCTTGAACTTAATCTTAAATTCTTGAACTTGATCTTAAACATGTAGTGCTTTTGAGCTAACATAGTCTGTTGTCAAATTTGTGGTGCCAAAATCACAGTTATGTTATATATAACTTGCATAAGTGAAGCTCTCTCAAGGATCAACATTCATGAATAAGCTAAGTTCACAACAAGCAAAGCTCACAAGACAAGACTTCAAGAACTTCAAGAAGAGTACAAGGCAGTTTGTAAAGATCTCAAGACCCTTTCAAGATCAAGCTACATCAAGATTTCAAGATTGATCTACATCAAGACTTACAGGCTCATACTTCAAGGTCACTTATTAATGTTTCAATGTCCATACTTCATGATTGAGGTTTGATACCATAGGTTGACCTTAGAAGTAGGTCATTTGGATACATAAACCGAATGTTTATTTTACATTTGGGTCAAAAATCAACTTGAAACGATAGAAACCTATCACTAATTGTCACAAATTTGTTCAAATATCTCTTCAGATTTTTCAAAGAACTCCCTACGACAAATCTCCCATTCGAGAATTTTTCAGACCTACGTAGAACTGACTAGATTGTAGGACGTAATACTCGTCAGCTTAACAAGCATGACAAGCGATTCAAGAAATATCGAATTAATAAGTATGCACCAATCTACCGATACTTCACAATAATAGCTGCTCCATAACCGCTAATTGCTATTTAATATTCTCTTTCCTTAGCTTTATTTAATTGATTTTGTTTCAGCTATTCCAACTCCCTAATAAGAGGAATTATTATTCCATTTCTTTGGAATCAAAATAACAATTAAGGCAAGCCCTATTTGGTTTAATTTAAAATCTATTAGAATTAGAACCATCGTAGCATTGGACATTGAACTTGGACATTCAATCATCTACTCGACTTAGTTCTACCGGGCAACGAAGGAGATAATTCGGTATTTTACATTTAATTGTAAATCCCTTTCTATTTTGGTTTCTTTCAAGATTTGCGAAAAATCTTGTTGTATTGGTTTTCCGAGGAGAGCCAGGAAAACTCGAAGTGGGGTTTTTAATTGTGTAAGCCCACGACAAAGACACAATTGTAAGGGTTTTGGGTGAACCTGGGAAAACCTATTTTTAGTGAATGCTAATATCCCCTGTGTGAGGATATTAGGAGTGGAGTAGCATTTTGTGTGGCTATTGTTTAACAGTTGGTGAACACACAAGCGAACCACTATAATCCCTTGTGTTGTGGTTGAATGATTTATACTTCTAATCTTTAATTATTCTTTTGTGGGATGTATGTATGGTGGTGAATGTTGTAATCATTTAATTCAAGAATTGTGAGAATGTTGTAATAGTTTAGAATTTATTTCCTGCTATTCCTTTATCGCTTGATATTTTAATTTCATTTGAAAGTTGTTCCAACAAGGTTGCCCTGCCATTTTTATGGTGTATGGTTGTCCCTAGAACAATACATTTTTTATTACAAGTTATTTCAATTCAGTTTGTATTTAATTCTGTATTCCTCTTCGATTTAAGATTTGATACAAAGATCTTTCTAGAAATAAGGTTGTCCTACCATAAACTCTGTTTTTGGTGTAAGGTTGTCCTTAGAACAACGTTTGTATCAACCTCTCAAGATCTGAATTTTGAGGTTATTTTACTTTACTGCATTGTGATTTATTTTGGCTATCATATTCTTTTTAATTCCGCTGTTATAAGTTTTATTTGGCATTGAACTTAATCTTAAATTCTTGAACTTGATCTTAAACATGTAGTGCTTTTGAGCTAACATAAAGACTTGAAGTAGCACATGAATTAGGTCTTGAACTTGCACTTGAGCTAGCACTATGACTTGATCTTGAATTTGAGGTCGTACTTAAACTTGAAGCAATACTTCATGACTTGAATGTAGCACATCTTCACTTGAAGGTGAACTTTCCATCACTTTACAGGTCCATCAATCTAAAGTGGTTTGTCACAACAAAATTTGACAACTAAGAGTGCTAAATATATAATACAGCACTTACAATCTCCCCCTTTGTCAAATTTGGGACAAAAAACAACTTGAAAGATCAACCTATACATACCTAATGCACAAGTTCACAATTCCTCTTCATCAAAAAACTCCCCCTCAATCTACAACCCTCAGTTTGAGCTTGGTGACTTGTTGTAGAGTATCTGTAGTAACAAATACACATATATCCATAAAAAAATGCACTCCTCTACACCATACTACACCAATCAAACTTCCATAACCGCAATGCCTACAAAATTCTCCCCCTTTTTGTCACAACTTGACAAAGGAAGAAATTAACAGTAAACAGCCAAAGATGTGATTATGATAATAGCAATAGAATAAGAGTATAAAAAAATGTAAAGCAAGTAGAGTTTAATATGAAGATAGGATAAAAAGTGTCATAAAGTAAAGCACAAAATATCAAGCAGTCATACATGTCCAGCAAAATATAAAGTGATAATCCAAGTTATTCATGCCCAAAAGATAAATAAAAAGACTACTAATCTGATCCAGAAGAAGATGGGGGTGGAATGGAAGGATCAATCTGACGGAGTCCTCTGGTAATGCGATGAAAATACGTTCGCATATATTTCATGGATGATTGTCTTGAGAAACTTTCAAGGCATCCACCTTCTCTTCTAAAGAGAAAAGACGCTCATCAAACTGAGGTGCCTGAAAATCAGGATCAGCTTCGACATCGTCGGAGTCAAGTTCATTAAATATATCTTCCATCATGGCCTCGGTTGGCAATGCATCTTCTTCACCAACTTCCTCTGCTATTGCATCCATTTGGCCTGGATTCAACTTAAGTTTCATCTTGTTTATGTTTGAGTTGTTGAAGGGGAGAACCGAAACAAGAGCTTCATTAGGAGGCATGACCATATTGCAATGTACGGCTAAGGTGGTCATTAAATAGGCGAAGGAATATATTTGTGGCCCGAGTGAACACGAAATTGAATAATAATGTAGCATATTAAAGATGGAAGACATATGAGAATACCAGACACAACGGAATGCAAAATACAAACCATGAATGAAGTAAGCTCAGCTTTATTTCTAGAGCGCAGATAGACATTTGCAATAAAAATGTGATGTAGGACCTTGTATTTGGGTAACATTTGATTGGCCCGAAGTGCATTTCCATCACTCCATTCTGAGTTGATGTTACATAACTTACGAGTTACTAAATGTCTTTTTGATTCATTCATTCGATCGGCTAAAGTTGGTATGGGTATACCATCATCATTCACATTTACATATAGCAAACTTGAAATTACGTACGTATCAACTTGAAAATTGCATTCCTTAAAGGTAAGTGTGAAAGTCAAAATTTTAAGTGACACGTCGCTCATACAAGCAAACATACCCTGCACAATGGAGCGGTATGCGGGTCTGCCCCAATTCAAAATATTTTCCCAACCTACAGCCATTGGGATGGGAAGAAGTTGAAACTGAGCTAAATGATTCGAATTAATATTGCGCTCAACAATGATCTCTCGAGTACGAAAATCCGCACATATCAGGGTCTTCCTCGGGAGTGTCACACCCCAAACTCAGAAATCGGATTCACAGGAATCTCGATCACCGAATTCGGTGCCGACAACCTCCGTAGTACCCCATTCTCGGTTCCCAGTGCTCATTTGCCAGGTTCTAATCCTGGGATCCTACAACGAGGATTTTCCAACGTACATTTATCTCGTAAGAAGCATAACCACAAGTTTACCTAAATCACAAAAGCAACATCATCATTACATATCCACTAATATAAATATTTGAATACAATGCTGAAAGGGAAATACATTTGTTAAAATCAAAGCTCCAAAAGTCAGCTACATGCTCCAAGCTCCACGCTGCTGCAACCTAACATCACCTGCATGCATCTATCGTGCATAAGCTTATAAAAAGCTTAGAGGGTGGTGTAAGTGTGTGCACAAGGTAAGTGTCAAGTATTCGATACAATGTCATAATCATACAATATCAAAAATATTGGTAAGATCATGAATAATACGATATCAGAGTAAGCGAAAATGAATCAATCAATATCAGAATACATGATACAGATCAACTATGTAAATGAGGAGTCATAAAGAGCCAACTATCAGATGTTGATGATGCATTGCAATATACAATTTTCAATGAGTTCACGTATAGCGTCAGTCGTACCTAGACCATATAAATGCAGAAACACATTAATCCAAACCTT
Organism: Magnolia sinica; assembly: GCF_029962835.1. NCBI lineage: Eukaryota > Viridiplantae > Streptophyta > Magnoliopsida > Magnoliales > Magnoliaceae > Magnolia > Magnolia sinica. The sequence goes on along the minus strand of NC_080589.1, from coordinate 58,166,295 downwards.
GTGTTGTGGTTGAATGATTTATACTTCTAATCTTTAATTATTCTTTTGTGGGTTGTATGTATGGTGGTGAATGTTGTAATCATTTAATTTAAGCATTGTGAGAATGTTGTAATAGTTTAGAATTTATTTTCAGCTATTCCTTTATCAGCTTGATTTTCAATTTCATTTGAAAGTTGTTCCAACAAGGTTGCCCTGCCATTTTTATGGTGTATGGTTGTCCCTAGAACAATACATTTGTGATTACAATTTATTTCAATACAGTTTGTATTTATTTCTGTATTCCTCTTCGATTTAAGATTTGATACAAAGATCTTTCTAGAAATAAGGTTGTCCTACCATAAACTCTGTTTTTGGTGTAAGGTTGTCCTTAGAACAACGTTTGTATCAACCTCTCAAGATCTGAATTTTGAGGTTATTTTAATTTCTTGCATTGTGATTTATTTTGGCTATCATATTCTTTTTAATTCCGCTGTTATAAGTTTTATTTGGCATTTCTTGAACTTAATCTTGAACATTTGAAGTTCTTGAACTTGATCTTGTCCATGCAGTGCCTTTAAGCTAACATATAGACTTGAAGTAGTACATGAACTAGGTCTAGAACTTGCACTTAAGCTAGCACTTTGATTTGATCTTGAATTTGAAGTCGTACTTGAACTTGAAGCAATACTCCATGACTTGAATGTAGCACATCTTCACTTGAAGGTGAAATTTCCATCACTTGTACAGGTTCATCAATTCAAAGTGGTTTGTCACAACGAAATTTGACAACTAAGGGTGCTAATCATACAATATAGCATTTACAATCTCCTCCTTTGTCAAATTTGGGACAAAACCAACTTGAAAGATCAACCTATACATACCTAATGCACAAGTTCACAATTCCTCTTCATCAAAAAACTCCCCCTCAATCTACAACCCTCAGTTTGAGCTTGGTGACTTGTTGTAGAGTATCTGTAGTAACAAATACACATATATCCATAAAAAAATGCACTCCTCTACACCATACTACACCAATCAAACTTCCATAACCGCAATGCCTACAAAATTCTCCCCCTTTTTGTCACAACTTGACAAAGGAAGAAATTAACAGTAAACAGCCAAAGATGTGATTATGATAATAGCAATAGAATAAGAGTATAAAAAAATGTAAAGCAAGTAGAGTTTAATATGAAGATAGGATAAAAAGTGTCATAAAGTAAAGCACAAAATATCAAGCAGTCATACATGTCCAGCAAAATATAAAGTGATAATCCAAGTTATTCATGCCCAAAAGATAAATAAAAAGACTACTAATCTGATCCAGAAGAAGATGGGGGTGGAATGGAAGGATCAATCTGACGGAGTCCTCTGGTAATGCGATGAAAATACGTTCGCATATATTTCATGGATGATTGTCTTGAGAAACTTTCAAGGCATCCACCTTCTCTTCTAAAGAGAAAAGACGCTCATCAAACTGAGGTGCCTGAAAATCAGGATCAGCTTCGACATCGTCGGAGTCAAGTTCATTAAATATATCTTCCATCATGGCCTCGGTTGGCAATGCATCTTCTTCACCAACTTCCTCTGCTATTGCATCCATTTGGCCTGGATTCAACTTAAGTTTCATCTTGTTTATGTTTGAGTTGTTGAAGGGGAGAACCGAAACAAGAGCTTCATTAGGAGGCATGACCATATTGCAATGTACGGCTAAGGTGGTCATTAAATAGGCGAAGGAATATATTTGTGGCCCGAGTGAACACGAAATTGAATAATAATGTAGCATATTAAAGATGGAAGACATATGAGAATACCAGACACAACGGAATGCAAAATACAAACCATGAATGAAGTAAGCTCAGCTTTATTTCTAGAGCGCAGATAGACATTTGCAATAAAAATGTGATGTAGGACCTTGTATTTGGGTAACATTTGATTGGCCCGAAGTGCATTTCCATCACTCCATTCTGAGTTGATGTTACATAACTTACGAGTTACTAAATGTCTTTTTGATTCATTCATTCGATCGGCTAAAGTTGGTATGGGTATACCATCATCATTCACATTTACATATAGCAAACTTGAAATTACGTACGTATCAACTTGAAAATTGCATTCCTTAAAGGTAAGTGTGAAAGTCAAAATTTTAAGTGACACGTCGCTCATACAAGCAAACATACCCTGCACAATGGAGCGGTATGCGGGTCTGCCCCAATTCAAAATATTTTCCCAACCTACAGCCATTGGGATGGGAAGAAGTTGAAACTGAGCTAAATGATTCGAATTAATATTGCGCTCAACAATGATCTCTCGAGTACGAAAATCCGCACATATCAGGGTCTTCCTCGGGAGTGTCACGCCCCAAAGTCGGAAATCGGATTCACAGGAATCCCGATCACTGAATCCGGTGCCGACAGCCTCCGTAGTACCCCATTCTCGGCTCCCAGCGCCCATATGCTAGGTTCCGATCTTGGGATCCTACAAGGAGGATTTTCCAATGTACATTTATCTCGTAAGAAGCATAACCACAAGTTTACCCAAATCACAAAGGCAACATCATCATCACATATCCACTAATATAAACATTTGAATACAATGCTGAAAGGGAAATACATATGTCAAAATTAAAGCTCCAGAAGTCAGCTACATGCTCCAAGCTCCACGCTGCTGCAACCTAACATCACCTGCACGCATCTATCGTGCATAAGCTTATAAAAAGCTTAGAGGGTGGTGTAAGTGTGTGCACAAGGTAAGTGTCAAGTATTCAATATAATGCCATAATCATACAATATCGAAAATACTGGTAAGATCATGAATCATACGATATCAGAGTAAGCGAAAATGAATCAATCAATATCAGAATACATGATACAGATCAACTATGTAAATGAGGAGTCATAAAGAGCCAACTATCAGATGTTGATGATGCATTGCAATATACAATTTTCAATGAGTTCACGTATAGCGTCAGTCGTACCTAGACCATATAAATGCAGAAACACATTAATCCAAAATGCCATATGTTGCAGATGTAATGCAATATGCGGTGCGAATGGAATGACCATGCTGGAGTGTGAAGTCGGGATGATAGTACGTAGTATCGCAGGCTATGGGGTCCATCACAAGGGACTTCTATCCAAACCAGTCTCATACCTAATTTGGATAGTCAGACTCAATGTGGTAAACTCCTGATCTCAAGTTAGTCGTGTGCCCCAACCAAAATCCTGGCCATTGCAAAGGTACACGTAACAAATAGTTGCGCACCACCAGCCCGAGTGGATAGTGAATGAATGAATGAGTATGCAATGCCTACTCCACAAATCCATACTGTACTTCTCTGGGATCATCACCGGGGTCTGATACACTTTACATGCAAATCAACGCCCACTGACGTGCGACCATACAATTGGAAGAGACCTCAATATCCGCCTGACTAGTAGTCAGCCAATATCTACTCGGCACGTCGATAGCGAACCCATTCACGAGCTGGTCAAACTCAGCCTAGCTATGCCCCCTACTCTTAAGCGAGTAAGGCCACTCCCCCTCCCAACTGACCACGACACAGTGGGAGACGCGGCCTCTTGGTATCCAGCACTCGAGCGCTCATGTATCCACTCGGTCTCGACGTTGGGGCATCTCCTGGCCACGGAGGTTTAGGGACTTTCACCCACGAACATCCAAAGTACCCAGATGCTCAAACCAAATATTTTCGGTGTCCCATCTAGCTATCCACGACATGCTAGTGGAGGTTACGACCCTGATGTCGCTAGGACATACAGTAATCATAGTACACAATACAAGATGCATGAGTTATACAATCTGGTCATGCATCAATCCCGCGCATACCGTGCGCTCATGTGAAATAACCTCCACCTATCAGGGGGTCTCATAACAACCTGCCTAATGACATATACAATGGTCAACCACATCTCAAACATACATATGATGCATATGTACATGTATCATGATGCTATGCTATCACATACTCATAATCGGTACCAATAACCGGCCTCGATAATCGGTATCGACAGTCGACCTTGACAATGTCGATGTTTAATCAACATTGCCACCAACGAGTGGCCCACATAGAGCCTAACATGTAGTGGACCCATAGCCTTACACAAGGGTCAAATAAATAACACCATGGGCCTCACTCAGGAGCTTATTACACATCACGATGGGCCTTTCCCATGGGCCTAACATACATCACAATTGACTCCTTTGCTTGGCCCTCAATTGCATCACGATGGGCCTCATCACATTGGGCCTTAAACACGAGCTGAATACACTTCACAACGGGCCTCAAGTACGGGCCATATATAATCACATTGGGCCTCGACAATCGGAATCGGCAATCGGCCACGATAATCGAAACCGGTAATCAGCCATGACAATCGCCCTTGATCGTCAATCTGCAATCGGCCACGACAATCGAAATCGATCAATAATCAGCCTTGATCGATAATCGGTCTCGATAATCGGAATCGACAAATCGGCCACGTCAATCGAAATCAGCAATCGGTCACGATACTCGGCCTCGATCGCTAATCGACAATCGGCCACGATAAATCAAAATTGGCAATTGGCCACGACAATCGGAATTGATAATCGACCTAACCAAAGGCCTAAGGGAAGGTTACATGAGGACTTTCAACCGTCATTGCCTATTAATGTGGACATTTAACCAACATTGCCCCCAAGGAGTGGCTCATACAAAGGATTCATACACAACGTAATAGGCCATACATACATCGCATTGGGCCTCAACCATGGGTCTCGAATACATCACAATGGGCCCCGCCCATGGGCCTCGAATACCTCACATTGAGCCTCGCCCATGGGCCTCGATACACAATGGGTGGGCCCTACACATGGGCCTAATATATATCACAGGTGAGCCCTGCACATGGGCCACATACGCATCAAGTGAGTTGCTTCAATGGGCTGCACTAATAGGCCTCATACGCATCAAGTGGGCTACACTAATGGGCTTCATGAATGGACTACAAATATATCAAGGCGGGCCTCACAGATGGGCCACAAGTATATCAAAGTGGGCCACATCACATGGGCCACAAAATACATCAAAGTGGGCCTGACAAATGGGCCATAAAAATAAATCAAGATGGGCCACAAGTATATCAAAGTGGGCTGCATAACAGGGGCCACAAAATACATTAAAGTGGGCCTAACGAATGGGCCATAAAAATACATCAAGATGGGCCTCACAGATGGGCCACAAGTATATCAAAGTGGGCCACATCACAGGGGCCACAAAATACATCAAAGTGGGCCTGACGAATGGGCCATAAAAATATATTAAGATGGGCCTCATAGATGGGCCACAAGATGTATGTTTTTTTTCCTAGCCATCCATCCATTTTCAAAACGGTGGACCCCACCTTAATGTATGTGCTTTATACATTTCGTCCATCTGTTGGGACATAGGGGCCACCCCACACGTGTCACATGTGTGGGGAGGGACCCACCTTGTGGCATGTATAGTATATCCACTCCATCCATCTATCCAGATGGCGTGGACCCCACTATAATGTATGTGCTTCACGTCCAATACATCCCAGCTGTCCATCCATTGGTGGAAACCACCCTAGTGTGAGTGTTTTATCCACACCACCCATCTGACGATATACTTCATCAGGATCATCCATCAAGTGGGACCCACCTGATGTGCCATCAGATCGTCCAGATCAGGCCCCCACAATGATGTATGTTTGGTATTTCACATCTAGACGCTGGATGTGTGGGGACCACTGTATATGTATATTAAATAAATGATAATAATATATATATTATATGATATATATATATATATATATATATATATATATATATTCTATATATCCGGTGGGCCATGTACGTGGGACTCACCAGATGAAGTGGATTGACTGGTTATCTACACACCAGCTGTATGGCTGTGTATCGAGGTTAGCAAGTCTATGTGGGGCCCACATATGAGGTATGTGTTGTATCCTCAACGTCCATCCATTTGGGGACGTGGACCCCACCTTGATTTATTTATTCTATATCCACTTTATCCATCTGTCTGGGGTGGTGTGGGGCCCACGTTGATGTGTACATTGTATGTCCATGCCACCCATCTGCCGGGCTACAATATGATGTGTGTTTTATCTATACCGTTTAAAGGACGGTGGGCCCTACCATGGTGTATGTATTTTATCGGCACCATCCAGTTGGGACTGGACCCACCTGAGGTATGTTTTGTATGCACGTCGTTCATGGGCTGTGGTCCACCATGATATATGTTTTACCCTTGCCATCCATCAATTTTCAGGCCCACCAGAAGCATGTGTTTTATCAAGCCTAATTGCTGATTGATTGAGGCCTATTGTGAATGTATGAGGCCCGCCATGATGTGTGTGTTGCATACACATTATCCATTTGGTGGGGCCCATCCTGCTGGCCCACCATGTTGTATATGTTCCATATTCATGCTGTCCATTTATTTTGAACCGTATGGGTTATCTCATCAGGCCCATTGTGACGCATTTGAGGCCCAGGTGGTGCGACCCAGTGTGATGTATACCTGGCCCATGCGATGAAGCCCACTTGTTATGTATTCGAGGCCCTCGGGCAAGGCCCATTGTGACGTATTCGTAGCCTATGAATAAGGCCCATTGTGATGTATTCGAGGCCCATGGGCGAGACCCATTGTGATGTATTCGAGGCTCATGGGCGAGATCCATTGTGATATATTTAAGGCCCATGGGCGTGGCCCATTGCGATTCGTTTGAGGCCCTTGTATGAAGCCCAACGCGATATATGAGATGCCCATGAACGGGGCCCAACATGATGTATGTGTGGTCGATATGTAGTGTATTAATCCCTGATGTGGGTCACTCCTTGGGAGCAATGTTGGTTAGATGTCCACATTGATGGACAATGATGGTTGGATGTCCACATTGTGACCCTCTCTTAGGCCTTGTTAGGCCCCATTCTCATCATTCTCTTAATGGGTTAACCCAAATAAGTAGGCCCTATTTTTCATAAACGGATGGCTCCATGCTATCGGATTTGAAATAACCACGGCTGAGGGCCAATCTTGATATTATGGTTTAATTGGTAATTCATATATAGATCCCACCATATATATAAGCTGATTATCGATGCTGATTATCGGTGCCGATTGTTGAGGCCGATTGTTGAGACCGATTCCGCTGCTGATTATCGGTGTCAATTATCGATGCTGATTATCGATGCAGATTGTCGAGGCCGATTGTTGAGACCGATTCTGACGCTGATTATCGATGCCAATTATTGATGATGATTATCGTTACCGATTGTCGAGGCCGATTTCGATGCTGATTATTGGTGCCGATTACCAATGCTGATTATCTGTGCCGATTGTCGAGGCCGATTGTTGAGGCCAATTGCCGATTCCGATCATCGAAGTCGATTATCGATCGATTCTAATTATCGTAACCGATTGTCGATTAGTGATTGACATTAATTATTGTGATCGATTGCCAATTCCGATTATCGATCGATTCCAATTATCATGGTTGATTACCAATTCTAATTATCAAGGTCGATTATTGATTGATTCCAATTGTCGTAGCCGATTACCGATTAGCGATCGACGCTGATTATCGTGACCGATTGCCGATTTCGATTGTCGTGACCGATTGTCGATTCCGATTGTCATGGCCGATTGTCGATTTTGATTATCGATCAATTCCAATTGTCATGACCGATTACCTATTCCGATTATCGAGGCCGATTATTGATCGATTCTGATTGTTGTAGCTGATTGTCGATTCTGATTATCGAGGCTGATTGTCGAGGTCAATTATCGAGGCTAATTCCGATTACCGATACCAATTGTCGAGGCCGGATATTGAGGCCGATTGTTAAGGCCCAATGTGATGTATATGTGGCTCGTTGTGATGTGTATTTAGCCCGTATTTAAGGCCCAATGTGATGTATATGAGGCCTATGTGATGAGGCCCATTGTGATGCATTTGAGGGCCAGACGACGGAGCCCATTATGATGTATGTTAGGTCCATATGAAAGGCTCATCATGATGTGTATTAAGCTCTTGAGTGAAGCCCATGGTGTTATATATTTTGCCCTTGTGTGAGGCCATGGGTCCACTGTATGGGCCATTCCTTAGGGTAATGTTGGTTAAATGTCCACATTGTCGAGGTTGATTGTCGATGCTGGTTATTGATATCGATTATGAGTATGTGACAGCATAGCATCATGATACATGTTCATACGTATCATCTGCATGTTTGTTATGAGATATGATGAACCATTCCATATGTCATAATGCTGGTTGTTATGAGACTCCCTAATAGGTGGAGATTGTCTCACATGAGCGTACAATATGCGCAGGATTGATGCATGACTGGATTGTATGACTCATACATCTTGCATTGTGTGATATGATTTCTATACGCCCTAGCGACATCAGAGCTGTAGCCTCTACAAGCATTTCGTGGATGGCTAGATGAGACACTGAAAATCTGTTCTACATAGGGTGCAATAGATATCCCTGTGTGAAAGTCCCTAAACCCTCTTGGTTCCAGAGGTTGCTCCAACGTTTAGACCGAGTGGATGCATGAGCACATAAGGATTGTATACTGTTAGGCCGCGTCTCCCACTGTCATGGTAGGTTGGAAGGGGGTACGACCTTACTTGCCCGAGAGGAGGGGGTAATGCTAAGCTGAGTCTGACTAGCTGGAGGAATGGGTCCGCTATCATTGAGCCGGGCCCGATATTGGCAGGTGGATAGTGAGGTCTCTTCCACTCACTTTGTTGAGCACAATGGGACGACAACCTGGTTTGGAGTGTAAAAGACCCCAGTGATTTTCCAGAGAGGAACCGTACTGATATATGGACTTATTGACTAGGAGTTGCATACTCATGCATTCATTTTATTCACTATCCACTTGGGTTGGTGGTGCGCAACTAATTGTTGTGTACCTTCTCATGGCCAGGATTTCGGTTGGGCACGTGACTAACCTGAGACTAGGAGTCTACCACATTGAGTCTATCTATCCAAATTTAGGTATGAGACTGGTTTGGATAGAAGTCCTTTGTGATGGACCCCGTAGCCTGTGATACTACGTATTATCATCCCGACTTCACTTCAGTTTGGTCATTTCATTCGCACCGCATATTACATTGCAACCGCAACATTTAGCATTTTGAGTTACTATATTTCTGCATTTATATGACCTAGATAAGGCTGATGGTATTAGTAACTCTTCCGAATTGCATATTGTATTGCATCATCGATATTTGATTCGTTATGTTTTTGCATTACATAGCCGATTTACATTATTTTTTCAACATATGACATTAGCTTGCTATGTCTTTTCATCGCATATCCTGGATGAGGTTAATGATATTTTTATGGACTTGCAATATTTTCGCTTACTCTGATATCGTATTATTCATGCCAGTAATTCTGATATTGTATGATTAAGGCATTATGTTGAATACTTGTCACTTATCTTATGTAAACGCTTACACCACCCTCTAAGCTTTCTATAAGTCTATGCATGATAGATGCATTCAGGTGATGATAGGACGCAGTCGAGTTGGGGCAGGAGCGTGCGGCAAAGCTTCTGGAGATTTTATTATATGCATGCATTTCCTTTACAGTAATGTACTCAAATGATTATATTAGTGGATATGTGGTGATGATGTTGTTCTTATGATATGGGTATACTTATGGTTATGCTTCTTATAAGACAAATTCATGTTGATAATCCTCCTTGTAGGATCCCAGGATCGGAACCTGGCATATGGGTGCTAGGAGCCGAGAATGAGGTACTAGGAGGTTGTCAGTACCAGATTCGGTAATCGGGATTCCTGTGAATCCGATTTCTGGGTTTGGGGCGTGACACATAAGGCCAAATATTACTTTAAGTCTCACGGATTCTAATTTATAGACATTTCAAGACCTGATTGAAGAAGCTTGTAGCTTAGAAATCATTATTGTAACGGTGGCAGACTTTTATATAAGACAATTGATTTCGAACCTCGGGAGAAATCCAACCGATATGATTGAGGAAGAAGGAAAAATGAAGAATTGATAGAATGAGCAAGGAAGTCCAGATATAAGAAATATGATTGAACATATGACCAAGAAAATGAAGAAAGAATTTGCACGGCCCAAAACTGATAAGGAGTATTCATTCAAAGAAGATGATATATTACCTATGCTGAAGAAATTGTTAGCAACCAAAAAGATCAAATTGCCGTGGGCAAAACATTCAAAGGAAATGAAGAAAATAAGTGAAGGTAATTATTGTTATTACCATCGACTCCTCAGGCATCGAACAGAGAATTGTTTCAACCTAAAGAACAAATTACAGAAGATGATTGGTAAGGGTGAAATTGTTATAAGGAAAGTGTACGAAGTAAAAGAAGAAATAAGAGTACATAAGCCTGATTAGTGCAAGAATGAGAAAAATGCTAATATCAGACGATCAATATGAAGTGATGCAGTGTCAGTATATTTGTTAAAGGTCGCAACATCATGATTTTGATTACAAAGATTATCAGAATAATGCTTCCTAATCAAAAGGGGGCATGACAAGTAGAAGGATGCAATGGCTGAAAAAGACAAAGTCATGTACTCCCCTTCATGTGAATGAATAAAAGGCACAAGTTTTCAAGCAAAGCCTCTCAAAGTATATCAGGCATATCAAGATTGAGCGCATTGATGATTGTTCTCAACCATTGATGATTGCTATCAAGTATTAATGATACATGACAATCAATAACTGTCATTGTCAAATTCGTCAAACGTCTATGATTTTCGTCAATTTCGCCAAGTGTCAATGATTATCGCCAAAATTAGCCACTATCGTTGTTGTCATCAATTGCTTGCATAATCTTATTGAAATTGCTATCATTGCCAAGCCGATACAATATTTTAGACATAATATGAGTGTTCTCAAAATATTATTAACAGTGGCAAAATATCAATTGTCGATTCACTATTTTTAGTAGTGGAATAAACTATATAGCCAACCACATATAAAGTTGATGACAACGATGGTAGCTTATCATTCAAGGTAGCTTAGCCAAGCGCTATATAGCCAACTATGCACAAGACCTATCATCATTGGCGCTATATATATATATATAATTTGGGCAATAGTGAGAAACCAGTGGCCTTAAAAAGCCCATATAGGCCATCATATGCATATCCATGCGAGCAGCGGACGGAGTTAATGACTAAAAGTCCTCAACGGCCAGTCACGCATGAGACCAATGCCACTTGTAGAGCTTCTGACAGCGTCAAGGGGAAGGATGAAAATACCCTCCCATGAATGCGTCCGACCTTGCAGGCGAGGAAAAAGTGGGCCACAATGTGAGCTCTGTGGCTTTGACCATAGATAGGCCAACCATATGTAAGACCCCCAGATTCCTAGTTTGATTCCAGTAGAAACTCATGAGGAAGGGTTTTTAACTTACTCATTGATGGACTGACGACCTTAGATTTGGTACCTAAGGTAGCCTTACGCCCCCCATGAACTCTAGAGAGTTACTGTAGCCAACCCTATGTGTAAATCCAACCGAGTTCATGGCCATGGTATGTAAGACCCTTAACCTCAGTGTTCATTTTATTCCATTAGGTCCTGCAGTCCTACCGGTCAAATTCTGGTGACCCGCGACCAGTAGATTTCATTTGTGATCATTCTTAAGACCCATCATGTATACCAGACCCAAATCGACCCGAAACTTATACTATTGCGACCACATCGATGTCGCGGTTCTAATGTCGCATCTCATGCGTCAATCCGAGTTGTATATCTAAAGTTATGGCCCACACCATTTTTGGGCCCTTGATCATGATATGGGACCCACTTTACCCATGTGCACGTTTTCCCATGTGGGCCCACCCTAGTGTTTCACATTCCCCATGCAGGGTATAACTAGCCTATAGCCACCCTAAGACCCTAACATGATGTCATCCGGGAGCATGCCTTATGATGTCATTCTAGAGCATGCCTTGCTTGCCATGATTGCAAGCATGCTCCCACTCTCCCACAACTCATCATTTCTTTTCTCTAGCTACCATTTCCTCCTTATCATCTCTCTCTTTTCTCTCATTCTCTTCTCTAGCCATTGGACGTCCATGGGAGAGCTCTCTTTCTCCAGCCCCTTTCACCAAAAAATCCTCCTAATGTAACCCTTTAAATCCCATCCTCATCATTAAAACCTCACCATTGGAGCTATAGAACCTAAGGCTAGAAGAAAGAACATCTTAGAAGTGGGTGTACTTTTAGGATTAGTTTTTTATTTTTCCTTCATGTAATCTTGTTTCTCATTCTTGGGAGCTTGTAGGACCCACCAATCAATGGTGGAGATCTTACATAACTCTATGAGTATGACTAGTGGCTCACTTCATGCATGCATGTTGCCATGATGGGGCCATTCTCCATGGACCCCATCATGATGATTTTCCCTTTATCTATGGTTGTTGGGTCATCTAGACCCAAGATTGAATGGTGGGGATGACATCCCCACCTCAGATTTTCTTTGGATGTAAGAATCCATGTATGCATGGACCAATGATGTAAGGTTTGGATTGTTGGAGGACTCAGAGTGGCGGAGTCCTCCCATGGCCGAGATTCTCTCTCTCTCTCTCTCTCTCTCTCTCTCTCTCTCTCACCCTCTTTTGTCCTTAGTGAATGTGGCCCACCTGATGTGACCATAACATCCTAGACCATCCAGATTTTGGGACGTCTAGGCCCACCATGCTGGACGTCCAGGCCCATCTTGGTTGTATGGGTTGGATGACCATTAAGGCCTGATTTCTTGGATGTTTTTGTAAGGGGCTTCGGTCTGGAATATTTGTGGCCCATCTAGGTGGACCACACTTGTCTAATCTAAGCTTTAATCCCTCTATTAATTTTACAATGGGCTGGAAATGGACAACACATGTTGCTGTCTAGATTTCAGGTCCATTGTTGTATGGTTTTGGACATTATTGTAAGGCCTGTTTACAATGCTTTTCTTCCAGATTTTTATTAATTTAATGTAGGATGGAGCTCACACCATCCACCCTTGATTTGAGCTCTATGGAGTGGGCCCAAGAGTGTTAGACAGTCTAAATTTTTTGGATTGTCTAGCAGTCCTGCATGCAAAAAATGCCCCTATACCAGCCTAGTTGTCATGCCCCAAACTTGAAAACCAGGCTCACAAAATTTCCCATCACCGAATCCGGTGCCGACAGCCTCCGTAGCACCCCATTATTGGCTCCTGGTACCAATACACCTGGTTCCGATCCTGAAATTCTACAAGGAGGATTTCAAACATGATTTTGATTCGTAATAAGCATAACCATAAGCATAACCCACAAACAACAACCAACAATATCATTACAATTCACTATGATCAAAAGCTTTGAGTACAATACGCATAAAGGGAAAATACAATAATAGAATCGGAAGCTCCAAAAGTCTGCTACACGCCCCACTCTCAATGCTGCTGAGGCGTCCAAGCGTTACCAACACGCATCAATCATGCATAAGCTTATAGAAAGCTTAAAGGGTAGTGTAAGTGTGCGCGCAATATGAGCGTGCTCAGAATGTAATGCCAGAGTAATGTGGAATCATGTTGATGAGTACATGAATGCAATCAGCCGTACCAAGGCTATGCGGTGCAAAACATGAATGCTATCGACCATATCAAGGTCATACGATGCAAGATGCAACTCAGGCATACCAATCCTCATCTGAATTAACATATCAATGCAGGTCATCACTAGAGTGTCAAATATCAATACAATTCTCACTCTGGATAATCACCGGGGTTTAGTACACTCCAAATGACACTGCCCCTTTCCCATGCACATAGTCCAAGTGAGCGTAAGAAACCTCACTATCCGCTTGGGCAATAGTCCGCCAATACCTATCCGGCACGTTGATAGCAGACCCATTCAGGAGCTGGTCATACTCAGCCTAGCAATACCCCCTACCCTCAGGCAAATAAGGCCACACCTCTTTTCAACCAACCACGACACAGTGGGAGACGCAATTCAGCCCTCGTGCACTCATGTATCCACTCAGTCTCGACGTTGGAGTTACCCTCTGGTACTATCGGGTTTAGAAATTTTCACCCAAGGATATCTATGACGCCATAATGCTAGTAACAATATTTTCGATGTTCGTTCCTACCATCTACGATGTGCCTGTGGAGGCCACAACCTTGATGTCGCTAGGGCATACAGTAATCATGTCATACAAATGCAAAGTGCATGAATCACACTACCAGTCATGTAGCAATCCTATGCGCATCGCGTGCTCATGTAGGGCAACTCCGCCTATCAGGGAGCTCATAAACAATCTACCTGAAGGCATATGCTATGATCAATCACTCCTCATATCAAGTATACATATGATGCGTATGAGCATGAATCATGGAACTATACTAAACATGTAATATGGTGATGGATTCTGTTCATAACGAAGATGGGCGTAGACGGCCTACACACTACAAGTATGGGCCTAACAATGGGCCTTAGGGAGAGTTACAATGTGGACATCTAACCATCATTGCTCTTACAATGTGGATGTTAAATCATCATTGCTCCCAAGGCATGGCCACCAAAAATATCATTACATACATCATGGTGGAATCTCACATCGCAATGGGCCTCATATACATCACATCGGCCCACACAAAGGCCTCACGTACATCTCATTGGGCCTCATATACATCAAGTGGGCTGCATCATGTGGGCCGCTCCAATGAGCCAACATGCATCAAATGGGCCACATTATATGGGCCGCACCAATGGACCCATATACGTTAAACGGGCTGCATCAAATGGGCCAATTCAAATGGGTCAAATCAAATGGGTCGAATCAAATGGGCCGATTCAAATGAACCGAATCAAATGGGCCGAATCAAATGGGCCTATCACAACACAATTCATTTATGTTTTTTTTAGATCAATATAGAGTATTATATAAAAAATGAATCATATCAAAAGATCAACTGGACCATACCACATTTAACAGTGGTGATAATGGTTTCCACAGTTAAATTCCAGTGGGCCCCACCATAGTATTCATTTATTCATAAGGTCACAAAGACCAGAACAGAGAGGAAAAAAACAAATATTATATTGAATCAAAACTTCTATAACCCAAAGGGGTTTCAATGGTAGACGCTCAACTCCACTGTTTTCTGCAGTGTGGTCCACTTATTACAAGATTTGTCTTATTTTTAGTCTCAAGCTTGGAGACAAGCTCGCCAATTAGATGGATGGTATAGATACAACGCATGCAGCATGGTGGGGTCTAGAAGCGTGGCCCACCATGGCGGGAAAGCCAATGGATGGACGGTAGGGATTCAAGATGGATGGACGACAATGGTCTAGCACATACATCATGGTGGCCCACTGCACGGACGGTGCAGATACAACTCTGCATCATGGTGGGCCATACAGCTTGTGACGTCAACACCAGCTTCCTAGCTGGTGTGAGGTACTCATCCAATCCACTTCAATGTGGAAGATTATCATGTGGGGCCCACAGCAATACATATATATTATATTTTTTATGTCAGTAGCTTATATGTATATATATATATATTATTTATTATTATTATTATTATTTAAAACAGACTGAACATCCAGCGTCCCTATCCAAGCCTAGACAGACGACTGGATGTACACATTCATCATGGTGGGCCCCACACGCTGCCATGGTGGGGTCCACATCCAAAGAATGGACTATGTGGATATAAACTCATACATCACGGTTGGACCCACATACTTGCTGACGTCCAGTTCAGCGGCCACATGCTGCTGGCCGTCCAGTTGATGGATGACCCAGATTTAACGCATGCATGTGGGTCCACACATGTGGGACCCACTAGCAGCTTTGATAAAGTGGATATTTATGTTTTCCTTCCATCTAGGCTGGCCTGAAATCGGGTAGCAAGTGGGCCACATCTACTGGACGACCAACAATCTGGACAGTCCAGATTGTTGTACACCGCCATCAAACTAAGAAGAAAAGAGGGAGAGAGAAAGAGAGAGAAGTGTGAGAAGGGGAGGAACCCCAGCCGCCACTATTGGGCCCTCCCTTACACAATGCGTACATCAAGTGGGTCCCACAATAAGTGGGCCCTTAAAAATCAAATTTTAATGGTGGATCACCCACCTATCTGCCTCCTTCTTTAACTCCTTGGACTCCTATGCACCTTGCCTTCAATTTTGATGGAGGTTGATGGAGATTGGAAGGTTGAGATGGGAGATGAGAGAGTGGGAAAGTGGGTCACACTTGGCTTTGGAAAAGCTTGGGGTGCTTGGATGTTGGGTGCTTCTCTTAAGAGTTGGAGAGTGAAGATATAAATGAGAGAGAGAGAGAGAAAGAGAGAGAGAGAGAGAGAGAGAGAGAGAGAGAAATGATGGATGAAAAGAGATGGATGGAGTGGTTGTTGTAAGGAATGGGGATGGGGAGGTATGGGTTTGGTTGAAATTTGGGTAAAAGAGGAATGGGTGGGGAGAGAGAGAGAGAGAGAGAGTTGACTTGGGGAAAAGAGGGACTGGGTGCTTGTACTTATAATAGGGTGAGGTGGCATTGGGGTATGGAGGATGTACTTGACTTGATTGATGTAACAGATCGTAGAGATTCTCTTCGAATTCACAATGCGTGACGTTTTTTCAGAATGAATGTGGACCCACATCTCCTGGCCTGGGTATCGTATCGGCGCGCAAGACCCGGCGTTGGAACTGTAGTGATGGTGCGGTCGCTAGGGTACAAGTTTCATGTCAAGTCGACTCCGATATATAAGACTCGGCCTAGGATCGTGGGCAAATATTAGATACAGGTCGAGGGTTGCCGAAATTCGACCGGTGGGACCGCGGAAGCCTACGGAATGGTACGGACTACGATACGGGCCTTACAACTCTCTCCTCCAAATAAAATTTTCATCCTCAAAATTTACACAATCATCGCAACTAGACATAACTCATAAAGAAGGAGAAATATAGCATCATCATATAAAATTAAAGACAGCATAAAAGATACAACATATAATCAATCATCAAAGAGATGAGGATAGCGCTCTCGAATCTCAGCCTCGCACTCCTAAGATGCCTCATAAACAGAATGGTGACCCTACTGAACCTTCACCAAGGGAATGACCTTGGTCCGGAGGACCTGCTCCTTTCGATCAAGGATACGAACTGACTGCTCAATGTAAGAAGTGTCTTCACGAACCTCCAGCGGCTGCCAATCAATAACAAGAACGATGTCTGACCCACACTTCCTCAGCATAGAGACATGGAAAATGTTGTGGACCCCAGACAACTGAGATGACAAGGCAAACCGATAGGTCACAGCGCCAACGCACTCAGTGATCTCGAAAGGTCTAATGAATCTTGGGACAAGCTTGCCCTTCACTCCAAATCGAATTACGCCCTTCATGGGAGAGACCTTGAGATATACCTTATCCCCAACAACGAACTCTAAGGGACAACGCCGGCGATTAGAAAAACTCTTCTGCCAGCTTTGAGCTGTGCGCATCCTCTGCTTGATGATATCGATAGCCTCTAACATCTGCTGCACAAGCTCGGGACCTAGGAGACGCCGCTCTTTAACCTCGGCCCAACAACTCAGATATCTGCACAGTCTGCCATATAATGCCTCAAAAGGAGCTATGCTAATGGTTGCCTAATAGCTATTGTTGTATGCGAACTTAGCCAATTGCAGATGCTCATCCCATCTAACTCCAAAGTCAATCACGCAGGCCCGAAGCATATCCTCAAGGATCTGGTTAACCCTCTCGGTCTGGCCATCGGTCTGCGGATGCTATGCGGTGCTGAGCTGCAATAAGTCCCTATCGCTCTATGAAAGCTCTCCCAAAAATGAGACATGAATCTCGGGTCTCGGTCAGAAACGATCGAGACTGGAATGCCGTGCAGTCTCATAATCTCCTCGATGAATAACTTCACAAGCCTGTCCAAAGACCAGATCGCATGAATCGCAAGAAAATGTGCCGACTTCATCAGGTGATCCACGACATCTAGATGGCGTCATGACCACGCTGAGTCCTCGGTAATCCCATAATGAAATATGTCGACACGTGCTCCCACTTCCACGTCGGGACGCTCAACGGCTGTAATGTACCAGGGGTCTCTGATGATCGGCCTTAACACGCTGGCATATGTCACACTCAGCTACAAACCTGGTGATTTGACGCTTCATCCCTGCCCAAAAATACTGTATCCTTATATCAAGATACATCATTGTCGATCCAGGGTGGATAGAAAATCGTGATCGATGTGCCTCGGCTATAAGATCTCTGTACAACTTAGGAATATCTGGGACACATAATCGACCTCTGAAGCGAAGTCCACCATCAGAACTAATCTGCCAATCTGACTGACTCTCATATGCCACCTTAACCTTATAACTCTATAACGACTCATCAGCCTATTGAGCCTCGATCACCCTTGCTACAAGAGAGGGTTGAATCGATAGGCTCGATAACTACACGATAGAAGATTGCAGACTGAACTCAAAATCATATGTTGCCACATCCTCAAACATCCTCCACTCCTAAATTATCATGTGTGCCACCAGACCTCGTGGTTATTGGCTGAGGGCATTCGCCACCACGTTTGCCTTACCCGGGTGGTACTGAAGATCAAAACCATAGTCTTTCAGGAGCTCTATCCAACACCTCTGCTTCATGTTTAGATCAGATTGAGAGAATAAGTACTTTAAGCTCTTGTGGTCGGGGAAGAGTTCGAATCTAATCCCATAGAGATAGTGCCTCTACACCTTCAATGAGAAGATGACTGCTGCTAGCTTTAAATCATGCGTGGGGTAGTTCAACTCGTGGACCTTGAGATGGCGAGACGCATAAGCCACTAGTCTCCCATGCTGCATCAGGACAACACCCAAGCTAATACGTGAAGCATCGGTAAATGCAAAAAATCCATCACTCCATGAGGGAAGAGTGAGAACAGGAGTGGACGTGAGGCAGTCCTTCTGCTCCATAAATGCTCACTCACAGGCGTTGCTCTAAACAAACTCTATGCCCTTCCGAGTCAACCTAGTCAACGGGGCTGCAATATGGGAGAAGCTCTCAATGAAACACCAGTAGTAGCCCACTAAACGAAGAAAACTGGGGATCTCGGACTTAGTCGTGGGCTGGTCCCATTGACACACTACCTCAACCTTCGAGGTGTTCACTGCGATACCCTCCCTCATCACCACGTGACCGAGGAACTTCACCTCCTCTTGACAGAACTCACACTTTTCCAACTTCGCATACAGCTGGTGGGCAGGAAGGGTCTGCAACGCAATCTCCCAATGTAACTCATGCTCCTCACGGATCCTCAAATATATTAGAATATCGTCGATGAATACCACAAAAAATTATTCAAGGTAAGGACGGAAGACCTCGTTTATTAACTACATGAAGACTGCAGGTGCATTGGTCAGTCTGAAGGACATGACTTGAAACTCAAAATGACCACAACGCATCCTAAAAGCTGTCTTCGGGATGTCCTCCTCTCGGACTCGAATCTGATGATAACCAGAACGTAGGTCAATCTTCGAAAAGAACTGTGCACCCTGCAGCTGATCAAATAAGTCGTCTATCCTTGGGAGTAGGTACTTGTTCTTGATCGTGACCCGGTTGAGCTCGCGATAATTTACACAGAGCTTTAACGAGCCATCATTTTTCTTGACGAAGAGTACCAATGCTCCCCACGAAGAACTGCTTGGACGAATGAATCCCAACTCACGTAACTCGTCCAACTGTCGTTGCAGCTCCCTCAACTCCATCAATGCCATATGATATAGGGCCTTCGAAATAGGCGCGATACCGGACATAAGATCAATATGGAACTCAATATGCCGGCGCGGCGGCAATCCCGGAATCTCCTGAAACACATCAGAATAATTGTAGACTACTGGCAACTGATCGATACACATGGAAAAGGGCTCCTCAACTGCGAATGACATGAGACAAGATAACGACTCTCCTCTGGGCTCAGCAACGAACTGGAAATATGGTAAGCCTGGTATACAGAATGTGATTATCCTTGCAGAGCAATTTAAGATAGCATGATACTCGGCAAGCCAATCCATGCCCAGGATGACATAGAAATCTGACACCGGCATCAAAAATAAATCGGCAGGTAAAAAGATATCTCTGACCAGAACAGGACAAGATGAACAGAAACGGCCCAACACTATAGTCTTCCCCAAGGGCGTCGATACGGTCAACCCCTTGCGAGAAGACTCTGTCGGCAATCCAGTCAGATGATAAAAATCCTCGGACATGAACAAATGCGATGCACCGGAATCAAACAATACACATGCGATACATGCGGAGATGGAAAGAATACCCTTAATGACTTCTCTAGATGATTGTGGATCCTGTTGAGCCACGTAGAACCAAGCCTGAGCTGGCTGGGGAGGTGTCTATCCCCTTTGAGGTCCCTATTGCTGCTTCTGCCTCTACAGCAGCTGATACTGTTGTCTCTGCTGCTTCTAGGGCCTTGACGTCTGTGATGGCTACGGTTACTGCTGATGGGGTTGCTACTGCTATGGTCGCTGGCGCGCTGGAGGCTGCTGTGGCCCTCTCGGCTGTTATAACTAATGGTGGGGGCACTCATACATGTAGTGCCCTGTCCCACCACATCCATAAATGGCTGTTGGGGAGGCGCTAGGGGTGCCGCTGGTGCTGGTGGTGCTCTGGCAGATGGGTGACTCTTGTGCCTCTTTGGCCGTCGATGCTATTGGGAGCTACTAGAGGGGGCCTGCCTCTTTCAACCTCTCCTTTGATCTCAATTGCTCCATGTGTCGACCAACTCAGTCTCATAATCTGAGCCCTCCACACTACCGCCTGAAAAATCAGGAGCTCATGCCCAATAACACGACCTCGAAGTCCGTAATGTAAGCCATTCTCAAAATGGTGGGCCTTCTGCTTCTCATCATCAACCAAATACGGCGCGAACCTCGAAAGCGCCACAAAACAAGTCGCGTACTATGCTATAAACATGTCTCCCTGCACCACGGTCTCGAACTCTAACGCTTGCTGCCGACGAATGTGGTCGGGGAAGTACTGCTATTTGAATCGGTCCACAAAATCCTCCCATGTCCAGATAAAATCAGGCTTTGCAACACAAGTAACGGACGTCTACCAGTGCTCGGTCGCACCTTGGAGAAGAAATAATGCTAACCGGACCCTCTACTGGGTCGTACACGCTATAATATCAAAAATATTCTCCACATCGGAGCGTCATTTCTCGGTTGCAGTTGGATCTAGCTCACCCTAGAAACACGGGGGATCGAGCTATCTGAACTTTCGAAGAAGGGTACTCGCGTGCTCATGCTCTACCTGGGCTGGCGAAATAGTAGGGTTCATGCCCTATCCCTGAAGTGCAGCCATTATTAGGGGTGCACACGGTTCGGTTTGGTCCGGTTCTGGGGTGAAACCGGAACAGAACCATTCCTAATGGTTCTAGGAAATTTAGAACTGAAACCGGACCATTGACACCTTAGAACCGAACCGGAACCGAACTGTTAAAACCGGTTCGGTTCCGGATCGGTTCCACGGTTCTGGGCTTTTTATAATCCAACTTAATTGCAAGCCCATGTCCATCTATGTTGTGGTCCATTTGATGAATGGTTTAGATATTATATAAGGTGTGCAAAAATACATTTACGAAAATAATTGCTCTAGAGAAAATAATTATAAGGTGTGCAAAAATACATCGGTTCGGTTCCACGGTTCAGTTCTACGGATTGGATCCACGGTTTGGTTCTACGGATCGGTTCACGGTTCAGTTCGGTTCTACATACCCCCAAACCGAGAACCGAACCGATGTCACCGATTCTTTGATTTTTGGAACCGGAACCGGAATCGGTGCACTCTAGAACCGGACTAAACCGGACCGTTTGGTCGGTTCCGGTCTGGTTCCACGGTTTTATCGGTTAAATGTGCACCCCTAGCCGTTATAGCCTGTAACATCTGATGTAATTGGGAGGTATTCACAGGTACGGTTGGATCCGCACCGGTCTCAGGTGGAGGAATGACATCCTCAGGCTGGGGAACAAGGATCTCTGGAGGTGAAGTAGGATCGTAGGTGGTAAAGCGGGAGCCTCAGGTGGTGGAGCGGGAGTCGCTCGGGTCGGTCTCCTGGGCGGCATGTCCTATAGGAAAGAAAAAGGACACCAATCAACCATGAGAATTTTCGAAGGCACGCACGTTAGGGAACTAAATTGAAAGGCTATGCACTAAGAACCTAACCGTCCTGAACTTATATTAAACATGTGATGTTGTTCTCGGTTATTTCCAATTTATGCTCTGATACCAACTTCTGTCACTTCCCAAACTCAGAACCGGGGTCATAAAATTCCTGATCGCCGAATCCGGCACTGACAGCCTCTTTAGTACTCTATTCTCAGCTCCTGGCACACATACACCAAGATTCGATCCTAGAATTCTATAAGGAGGATTTCAAACATGATTTTGATTCGTAATAAGCATAACCATAAGCATAACCCACAAATAACAACTAATAACATCATCAGAATCCACTATGATCAAAATCTTTGAGTACAAAGTGCATAATGGGAAAATATAATAATATAATCAGAAGCTCCAAAAGTCTGCTGCACACCCTACTCTCAATGCTGCTAGGGCATCCAAGAGTCACCTGCACACATTAATCGTGCATAAGCTTATAAATAGCTTAGAGGGTGGTGTAAGTGTGTGTACAATATGAGTGTGTTCAGAGTGCAATGCCAAAGTAATTTGGAATCATGCTTACGAGTAAATGAATGCAATCAGTCGTGCCAAGGCTATACGGTGCAAAACATGAATGTTACCGACCATATCAAGGCCATGTGATGCGAGATGCAACTCAAGCATACCAATCCTCATCCGAATCTACGTATCAATGTAGCTCATCACTAGAGCATTAAATATCAGTACAGTTCTCACTCTAGATAATCACCGGGATTTAGTACACTCCAAATGACACTGCTCACAAGCGCAGAGTCCAAGTGAGCGTAAGAAACCTTTCTATCTACCTGGCCAATAGTTTACCAATACCTATCCAGCACATTGATAGCGGACCCATTCAGGAGCTGGTCATACTCAGCCTAATAATGCCTCCTACCCTTGGGCAGGTAAGGCTACACCCCTTTTCAACAGACCATGACACAGTGGGAGATGCGGCCTCCTGGTATTCGGCCCTCATGCGCTCATATATCCACTCGGTCTCGATGTTAGAGTCATCCTCTGGTACCATCGGATTTAGGCATTTTCACCCAGGGACATCTATGGCGCCCCAATGCTAGTAACAATATTTCTTATGTCCGATTCTGCCATCCACGATCTGCCTGTGGAGGCCACAGCCCTGATGTCGCTAGGGCGTACAATAATCATGTCATACAAATGTGAAGTGCATGAATCACACAACCAGTCATGCAGCAATCCTCATATCAAGCATACATATGATGCTTATGAGTATGAATCATGGAACTATACTAAACATGTAATATGGTGATGGATTCTATTCATAATGAAGATGGGCCTAAACGGCCTATATACTATAAGTATGGGCGTTGGTAAAAGTTTACTTTTACCTACGAAATCCTAATTTCGTAGGGAAAAGTCTACTTTTACCGATGAAAATTGTAATTTCGTAGGTAAAAGTAAACTTTTAGCAACGTAACTTTTCATTGGTAATGGTTATTTTTATTTTTTGAAAAAAAAAATATGAAAAATTTTCTTTTACCAACGAAAATCAATTTTCGTAGGTAGAAGTGTTATTCCCGACGGACATAAACCGTCGGCAAAAATCTGGTATGATCTAATTACCGACTAAATATATCTTCGTTGCAAGTGTTTTTCCCGACGGACATGACACGTCGGCACAAATCTGGTACATTGTTAGAACCGATGAAATAGTTTCATTGGCAATTGTGTTTTTACCGACGGACATCAATCGTCGGCAAAAATCCTATACAATTTTATAATCAACGCGAAGCATTAGTCGTTGGTAAGTGTTTTCCCGACGGACTTGAAGCGTCGAAAAAAATCTGGTAGGATGTAAATACCGACAGACAGGCATCGGTAAAAATATGTTTTCCGACGGATATCAACCGTCGGAATAAATCCCATACATTCGTAGCCCAAAGCATGACCGTTTTACCGACGAACTAAACCGTCGGAAAAAGGTTCCTATCAAAGCATGTTAATTTTTCCGACGAACTAAAACCGTCGGGGAAAGGTTCCCGCCAGGGACCAAAGATTCCCGCCTTTGCCGAAAGTATGACAGTTTTGCCGACGAACTAAAACCGTCGGGAAAAGGTTCCCTCCATGGAATAAAGATTCCCGCCTTGGCCGAAAGTATGACAGTTTTGCCGACGAACTAAAACCGTCGGGAAAAGGTTCCTACCATGGCATGATTGTTTTGCCGACGAACTTAAACCATCGGGAAAAGGTTCCGCCAAAATATGTCAGTTTTTTCCAACGAACTAAAACCGTCGGGAAAAGGTTCCCACGTCGGTAAAAATAAATATTTAAATTTTTTCCGACGGCAGATAACCGTCGCTAATGTTTTTACCGACAAACAGAAGCCATTGGTAATAATCCTTTGTTTTTATTTTATATATATAGAAATGCTCACACACACTAGTTGGACATTGCATTTTCGTCCAACTAGTTGATGAATTCAAGGACCAATTAATGCTATTTAATATTAAGAAAAGTTATTTTTAAGAGGAAAAGTAGACACCAGTGGTGGCCCCACTTTAGTGTTAAAGTGAAATCCACCCCAACCATCCGGTGAGTCACCCGGTGTTAGAACCATGGGTTAAACAATCAGCATCATCTATGGTTCAAATGGACCACATGATTGAAAACAATGTACAAGTAAAACTCACTCTCCAAACTATTTTCATTGGTTTGGCCCACCTGAATCACGTATGCCCCTAATTTTTGGATATTAGGCATAGATTTTTAGTGTGTCATCTTAATGGTTGAAGTGGATTTATTAACATTAGCTGATACCTAAATTAGGCAATGGATTTAAAGAGAAAATGGGATGAATTAGGAAGCTGCACACAAGTAATATATTTATGTGTGTAGTAAATGTATATGAAATCTAGTCCATTAATTAGGTAGGATTTCTTTCAAACATGTGAAGGACATAAATTATTATTTTTAATGGTTAATGGTATGATATCTATTTACCAAAAAACGGAGCTATTAGTAATTCATTTTAGCCGTACATATTTAACTTGTATCTATGGCTTCAGTGATGATGATCATTTATTAAATTTAGCAAATAAAATATAATTAATAGGCCTTATTTAATGGACAGGCCGGATCTTTGAAATATAATTTCTATCATACTTATTTACAACTTGATATTACGATCTCACATGTGGCATGAGATAGAAAAGTAATTTTTTGTTATTAAATACTCATCTAGTTGGACCAATTTGGTTTGTCCAAGTTGTGTGTGAGCATTACTCTATATTAATTAGTTTATATCATATGATTGGAAAATTTTTTGTTTTTTATAATTAAAAAGTAATATTTAAATGATTTGTAATATCATGTGAAAAAGAATATTGAGAAGTTTAAAATTTTAACAATGTTTGAGAAAAATTTTGAAAATAAAATGATGCTTTTGAAGAAAAGAAAATTGGCATTTTGAAATTATTGAGAAAATATTTTGAAAATTTGAAAATAAAAATTCAGAATTTGTATTAATTTTTTTTTTTTTGAAATAATATATAATAAAAATGTTTTTTTGTTAAAATGTTTTCAAAAATATACATTTTATAAAATAATTTTATTTTTAAATTGAAATTAAAATTTATGTATGAAAAAAAAATTACTAAATTATTAGGCACATCCACTAATTGTACCTTCAACCATTTTTGGAAAATCTAATCAGTCTAGATTGAAGAGTAAATAACTTTAAATGTATAAATCAAATTTCATTAAAATTGTTGATCAATCTTGTATGCTCAATATCTTTTTCATATGTAACCTGATCGGGACGAATAACTAGTGAAATTGAGTATTGATCAGAAAAATAGAGTGAATAGACCAGACAGGTAAAATGGGGCAAATATTTTGGTCAAAATTGTGACCAACTTTATTGACCTCATAGGAACCTAAGTGTTGATGTAAGTTTTGTGGGCCCCATCATAATGTGTGTCGAACATCAACACCATGAATTTAATGTGTCCCCTTCAGGTTATGAGATACGTAAAAAATCATCCGTATACGAAACTCAGGTGGGCTATGCCATCTAAAACCATGTGAAGACATCCTAAAAAATATAAAAGAACTTGGTGGGGCCCATGTGAGTTTTGGATGCGGCTGAAACTTGGTCTGACCCCTCATCCAAGTGGGACACACATAATGAGTGGGTTGGATATCTGAATCACATTTAGGTTAACCCAATATATGATTATGAAAGGAAACCCCTCTCCACTCTATTTAGGTGATTTACTAATTACCCTGAGTTAACTTTGTGGGGTCTACCATTAATTATTTATTTTATCCACTCTGTTCATCCATGTTAACAGATGATTTAGGATCTAAAGAACAAAAAGGAATCATATCCAAAGCTCAAGTGGACCACACTACAAGAAATAGTGTGATTGAACCTCTCTATTGAAAAATTCTTGGAGGCCATAGAAGTTTTGGATCAAGCCGATGTTTGTGTTTTCTCTTCATTCATATCTTTTTGATATTATGAACAGGTTGGATGACAAATAAACATTATTGTGGGCCCAAGGAAGGTATTAATGGTGGAAATCATTATTTCACATTGTTTCGTGTGGCATGGTCTACTTGAGTTTTGGATTTACCGAAAATTTGGGATCAACCCACACCGTTCATCCATTTTTCGAGATCATTTTAGAAAATTATCCAAAAAATAAATCACATCCAAAGATTAAATGGACCGCACTACAAAGAAGGGGAACATATTGGCTACTTCTCCTGACACTAGCCAATGGCTAGTGGTTGGTGCTATGTGGGCCCCACCATGATGTATGTGTTTAATCCACACCTTCCATCCATTTGTAGAGATCATTTTAGGGCAATATCCAAAGAACGAGTTAAATCTAAAGCTCTAGTGGACCCCAGTACACAGAAAACAGTGGGACAGTGACGCCCACCATTAAAAACTTCTAAAGGCAGTAAAAGTTTTATATGAAGATGATATTTGTGTTTTCTCATATTTCATGTATTTTTATACTTTTGAACAGGTTGGATTTCAAATAAACATTATGGTGGGACTTAAGATAGTTTCAACAGTGGAAATTACTATCCCCGCTGTTTTCTATGGTGGGGTCCACTACAGATTTTTATCTGCCTCATTCTTTTGATCATGACTTAAAATGATATCTCAAAATGGATGGATGGTGTGGATATAACAAATATATCATAGTGGGGCCCACAAAACTTGGTGACGTCACTGACGTAGGGCGTCCAAGAGACGCCCACTGTCACAGCGATGGAAACGGATTGGCTACTCCCCCTGCCACCAGCAATTGGCTGGTTGTCGGTGGTCTGTGGGCCCCACCATGATTTATGTATTTCATCCATTCTGTCCATCTATTTTTATAGATCATTTTATGGCATGAAAGAAAAAATGAGGTATATCTCAATCTCAAGCGGACCACGTTACAGGAAACAGTGTTGAATGAACGTTGAACATTAAAAATGTTTTGGGGGCCATAAAAGTTTTGGATCAGGCCGATTTTTATTGTTTCCCTTCATCTGGGTTTGTAAGACCTAATCAACATATTGGATGTCAAATAAACAGTAAACTGGGCCTTAGGAGGATTTTAATGATAGATATCCAATCATTGTTTTTTTTCCTATGGTGTGGTCCACCTAAGATTTTTATCTCTATAATGTTTTGTATAAAGCCCTAAAATGATCTGTAAAAATGGATGAACGGAATGGATGAAACACATACATCATGGTGGGTCCCACAGTATCTGATGACTTCACTTTAACTGCTGCTCAACTTGACTGTCATTATTGACAGTGAAGCCTTTCGCATGACTTCCGAGCGCAAGGATTCTAGGTGGGGCCCGTTGCGATGTTTGTGAGAAATCAAAGCCGTCCATATGTTTTCTGACCTCATTTTAAGCTATTATACCAAAAATGAGTAGGATCCAAAACTCAAGTGGGCCATAGGAGATGAAACAGTGGGGAATGGAATGCCTACCATTGCAACCTTCCTAGGCTCTACCTTGCCGTATATATGCCATATAAACCGTTTACAGCATCTAAACTGTTTATAAGGTCTTTTTCACTCAGATAAAGTGAAAAAATGAAAAAAATTATATCGTCAAAAACTTTTATAGACATATAAATATTTCAACGGTGGTCACTAACTATCCACTGTTTCCTCTCGTGTGGCCCACTTGAGTTTTTGATCCTCCTAGATTTTGGTCCCACGTCATAAAATGAGCTTAAAAAATGGATAGAGGGGTTAGATTTCACACAAACAACTAAGTAGGACCCACACAGAATTTTGTGCAAAATTGGAAATCCGCGTCCGTTCGTCTTCGTCAGCGACTCCTCGCTTATCTCTCTCTCTCTCTCTCTCGGTCCTTTCTCGCGCATCCTCTATCTTTCTCTGTCTCTCTCGGCCCTCTCTCTCTCACGCATCCTCTCCCCTTCAATGATAACAACACTTCCAGGCTAGAGTTATTACAGGAATTCAAGTCCATGGGAGTGAAGATTTTTCAGGTACATATATTTTCACTTGAGTTTCAACTTAGAAAAATGAAAGAGGAATTACAATTTTCAGTTGGCTTGGTAGGCCCACCTCCTCATGATCTGACCTGATCGTATGGTGAGTGAGCGTTGAAATTGAATAGGGCGTGAGACATACATCATCTTTAAATTCACTTCAGTCCCTTTCTTCTTTTTTTGTCACATGCCCTAAAAGATATGAGAAAAAAATGGATGGACTGTATCAATCTATTTTTTCTGTGGTGTGGTCCACTTGGGCTTTGGATGTAACTCCTTTTTGGGATCATGCTTTAAAATTATCTTAAAAATTGTTGGACGGTGTGAATCAAACACAAAAATCATGGTGGGCACGAAGAAGTTCTACACATTAAAAGTTGTGTTGTGCAGTAAGCAATTTATCTCAGAGAGAAATCTGGTCTATCTTGTGAACTGGACTCATCAAATGGCATCATGCAATGATAAGTGCCGGCACCGAAATTTCCATCATATGCAATCCTCACGTCCTCTTTAGATCCAAATAAATCAGACCAATCTAAAGCGTTGGTGGGGCCACAACATGTAAAATCATACCCAAAACCTGTAAAACCAAGTGGTATTGCCAACCTCAGTTTTGAAATGGCCTGATTTTTGGAGTACTCATTCATCCGGATGGGATAAATCTTATTCATGGGTTGAATGGCATATGTAAAACACGGTGGAGCCCAAACACAATCTGAAATGTTTTAATGGTGGTTGTCAATGTCCCAGCCTTATCCTGTGGAGTGACACACACATGTTTTGGGTCGGCTTGATTTTTATTAAACGGTGTTAAATTGAAGAGATGCACCTTATGTACGGAGTGGATTTGGACCCTACATCACGGCGGGCCCCACACACAACATCATAGAATAAGCCGAGAATCTGAAGGTACTGTACAACCTCTTGTCTATTTTATTGGAATACATCATTTTCCCGCACAAGCAATCGTTGTTGTCTGTACCATGTGATAGACCACGATATTGCACCACGAGATTGCAACATGTCTTTAAAACCGATGTATGGTATCCAAAGGACGTGTCCACCACATATATTACATTATTTCCCTTTACAACTAGCAATCACTAAATAAGAGTCATGATCCACTACAACTTCTCTATAACATTATTTCAGTGCAAATCTACATGTAGAGCCCAGGTGGGCCCACATATGATTAACAAAGACTTCAATTCACTACATAATAATAATAATAAATTTTCACCGGTGCATGTCTTCTGTGCCATGTGTTTGAAAGAGGTTAATTACTTGTATTCTAGATTACACTTTTAAATTTACTGATTTAATATTTGTCAGTAGCCACCTCAGTCTCTCTCGCATTCTCTCTCTCTCCTCTCAGTGATCGGGAACCCAATTTTCGGCGTGGACTCGTGATCGGGCCTCCAACTCAAACTCCTCTCGTTCTCTTCCTCAAAGCTCGAAAGGTAAAAATCCTAACCCTTTATCTAAGCTCCTCTCGTTCTCTTCCTCAAAGCCCGAAAGATATGCAAAGAAAGCAAACCAACTTTACATCAAAATGACTAATTTTTTAACATTATCAAAATGACTAATATGTACATCCTGAACTAGATCCAACTTTCAGTTGGCCCACATCACAGGAAACAGTGGTGATTAACCATTAAAAACTTCTTATGGTCACAAACGTTTTGGATGAAGCTGATACTTGTGTTTTCCCATCGTCAAAGTTGACCTCATCAACTGATTATTGGGAGGGATCAACAATCGAAAGTAGGTCACAGATGATGATCGGTTCATAAACATTATTTGACCATTCAATGTACTTTATTATATTAGTTTGGGCCATCCATTTTTTTCTTTAGATTGATTGGATGGTTAGGATCATTAGATCATAGTGACTTTTAAGAGACTCAACAATCAGAGGTGAGATACACATGATGGACGATCGAGATCATTGATTGGACCTTTTGTAGTACAAATAAATGGGAGCGGATTTATCATTGATAATGCCTTTTGCAAATTTTATCTATACATACCACAATCCCAACCGTCCAAATCATTGAACCCACCATGGTAGGGTACAGAAGAAATGTAAAAGTTGGTAGGAGGATTATAACCATCTGATTAGTGAACAATTTTCTGTAAATATTGAGTGTTTTTCCTTTTAACCATCCATTCTATGGCCACCAAATAGACGGTTAAGATCTTTCATTCAGTTTGATTACTGGGTCTGGCCCATATTCAAAGAGGTCACAAATTGGGCCTTTTGGGGTGGGGTACGTTTAATGCACGTGTACAGAGAAAATGGCATGCGTGTGATAGGGAATAATACTACCCTTTTGTTCTTTTGCTCTTTGCCTTTTTGTTTCGTCAACGAAATGGATCCAAGAACCGTAATTATTAAAGTATAATCTATTAATTTAATACGATAATAAGTTAATGATTAGTGATGGCGTCCTTTCTCCTAATCAGTTAGCTTTGGAGTTTTTTCTTATAATTTTTTACACGTTTGATGGTCCAACTAGAGTGGGGGCATCAAGTTGATCAACTTTTACCGGACTGAGTAAATTCAGTTAGGCCCACCTTGAATGTATGTGGTCTATGTAGCCCGTCCATCCGTTTTTCTATCTAATTTAGGGTTGAGCCCAAAATAGGAGAATATCCAAAGGTCAAATGAATCATACCACAGTAAACAGTGGGGATAATAATTTCCACCGTTGAAACCTTTACAGGCCCAACAGTAATGTTTATTTATCATCCAACCTGTTCATAATATCTACACCCTACACAATCCACTTCCCTACTATCCTACTGTGGTCTTTAAAAACTTAAAGGAGGGAGTGGGTTTGTCAGGGATATCTCTGGGCCCCACACAGCCCTCTGCACCAGTAGGGACATGCATTTCGGTCTTCTATATATATAGCCCTCTGCGCCAGTAGGCATATGCTTTCAAACAGCCCTTTAAGGCACAAGATACATATGTACACGTCAACGTTTGACATACGTGGAATATCCAGCTGCCACAAAAGGTGGACCACACTATGATGGTGATAACATGGTAAGAAAATTAGGCTGATCAACTTATGAGGTGGGCCACACCAGTACAATGAATAATGCCATTAGCTGTCTAATGTCCATACTGTCGTATCATGCTAAATGAGTGGATGGGCCTAATTTAGGCGGTACATCCTTTTCAGGATTGGATATAGGAGGGCTGGTATTTGGAATGTCAATGCATCCTGATGGGGCTCATCCCATTTTTTTTCTTGGGGTTGTTAAGTAAATCCATTGCCTTCTGTCAATGTGTATATTGTTCCATTGCCTTCTGTTGTATAAAATGGTCCTTGCAAACCTTAATGAGCTCATATATTACATTTTTTTGTCTTTAATTATTATTGTGATTAGTTAGTTTATAGTTGTGACTTGTAATTGTGATTTGTAAGTTAGATAATTAGTTACCCGTTTGAGGATTTCTATGGGGCCATACATAGATAAAGTGTGTTTTTGGTGGCATAGAAATCGCTCAAATTGTCCTATTTTGGATAGTTCAAGGTTAGATGGATAGTATGCTTTCATATAATCTATTTAAATGTCCATGCCTTAAACCTGTTGAGGACAATGCCAAGTTGTTTACATCGGAGGTTGGTGTCTTATGTCGAATTCTGATCCCTACCACCACCCCCCGTTGGGCAGACGTGACAGATGATGTGCGACAGCACATCCGTCAGCGCCTTACGGTAAAATTTAGTAAATTAAATTTTGTTTTGTAAAATTTCATTTATGGTTAAGTTATTTTCTTAATAAGTTTATTACCTTAATCCATTATTTACAAAATTACAGGATAAATTTGTTTTGGATTTGAGTGTTCTGTACATTTCCCATGCCGTCGACGACATGATCAAGGAGCGGTTTAAGGAGTACCGCAGTGATTTACACCAGCGGTACAAGCGGTGCAGGAGCCTCGAGGAGGCCGTACTGACCGCACCGCTGCACGTGACCATTGACGATTGGCGGATACTCTGTGAGAGATTTTCGTCGGAATCTTTTCAGATAATATTTACATATTTACGATATCTTAAGATAACAATTAAATTCATAATTAATAATAATGTATTATGAATAATGTGTTCTGAAGAGGAGCAAAATAAATTCTGCGAATAGGGGAAAGTTGGAAGTGAACCACATAGCTGGTTCAAAGTCATTTGTACAACTTCGTCGCGATATGGTAAGAAGTTACTGGTTATTATTAAGTTGATATATTTTTCCATGCATTTATATTAGGTCTATTGTCATTTTGATTGTGCAGCGAGATTCCGTCACTTGACAGGAGCCCGGACCAGTAGACTTCTACAGAGAGACTCATTGTCGGCAGGCGACGGGATCTTGGGTACATCTTACAGCCAGCGAGAATTGGGTAAAAATCGTTACATTGTAAAATTTAATTGCATTGAATTATAATAATGTTATTTATTATGAAAATTCATGTTTTCATTACAGGCGGCGATGGACGCCATACGCAGTCAGCCCACTCCCGATGGTACTCAGCGGAGTGAGCCAGAGATCCTGAGTGAGGTGCTTGGCACCCGTTCTGGATATGTGCGTGGGCTTGGCCATGGTGCCAAGCTCATGGCACTCGCTAGAGTTGCATCCAGCCAATCCGTCGCTGGCGAGAGCGCCATACGCCGAACTGATATCGCAGAGAAAGAGGTTCAACATCTATGGGGCGCCGTCGACGAGATCAAAGACCAACTGGCGAGGCAAAAGGAGGAGCATGAGAGGTAGAAGGAGGAGCAGGAGAGGCAGAGGGAGGAGCAAGAGAGGAGGATGGAGGATATGCGGGTGGAGCATGAGCGATGGATGCAGGAGATATTATAGGTTCTCGCTGCACACTTACCCATCGATGCCCCACCACCTCCGCCTTCATCTTTGTGATTTGTCATATTTTATTTATGATTTATTTTATATAAGAATGTTAAACTTATATGTATTTGTGCGTGGATGAATGTAATGTGGATAAGACTATTTGTGTATGTATGGATGTGATTTGTGTTTGGATGGATGTAGTTTATGTTTGTTTGGAAAAATGAAAATATGAATATAATGAAATATATTGTAACAGGTGTATAACAAGAATTTTTGCAAAAAAAAAAAAGAAAAAAAAGAGACTTTTACCTACGAAAATTTTCGTAGGTAAAAGTTTCATCGACATTTTTACCTACGAATTTTTTCGCAGGTAAAAGGTTCATTCACATTTTATTACCTACGAATCATTTCGTAGGTAAAAGTTTTATCAATAGTTTTACCTACATAAATTTCATAGGTAAAAAGTCTTAGCACAGTTTGTACCTACGAAACCTTTCGTAGGTAAAAGTCTTAACACCGTTTGTACCAACGCAAAATTTTGTAGGTAAAAGTATTAACATAGTTATTAGCTACGAAAACGTTCATAGGTAAAAGTTTTAATACAGTTTGTACCTACAAAACATGTCATAGGTAAAAGCTTTAACAAAGTTTGTAGCTACGAAAACGTTCGTAGGTAAAAGTCTTAAAACCGTTTGTACCTACGAATAAATTCATAGGTAAAAGTTTCAACTAAGTTTATAGCTACAGAAACATTCGCAGGTAAAGGTCTTAATACAGTTTGTACCTACGAAACATGTCGTAGGTAAAAGTTTTAATGAAGTTTGTAGCTACGAAAATGCTCGTAGGTAAAAGTCCTAACACCGTTTGTACCTATGAAAAAATTCGTAGGTGGAAATTTTAACAAAGTTTTTAGCTACGAAAATGTTCGTAGGTAAAAGTTTTAACAAAGTTTTTAGCTACGAAATGTTCGTAGGGAAAAGTTTTAACACTTCGTAGCTAAAGTCTTAACAAAGTTTTTAATTTCGTTGGTAAAAGTCTTCCCATTGCCAACGATGACATTTTTGCGTCGGTAAAAGTCTTTAGCCACGGCTTTTTACCAACGAATTTACCGACGAAATATTTCGTAGGTAAAATTCTTTACCTACGAAATAATATCATTTACCTACGAAACTTTTCGTAGGTAAAAGTGAAATTTCTTGTAGTGATATACATGGCCTGAGGGCCATAAATTAACCATACATATCAAATTTCAGCCCTTTAAGGGGAGATAAGTATGGGCCTATCAATGGGCCATAGAGAGGAAGTTATAATGCGAACATTTAACCATCATTGCTCTTACAATGTGGACGTTAAACCATCATTGCTCCCAGGGCATGACCGCCAAAAACATCATTACATGCATCATGGTGCAATCTCACATCGCAATGGGCCTCATTTACATCACAGTCAGCCCACACAAAGGCCTCACATACATCTCATTGGGCCTCATATAAATCAAATGGGCCGATCAATTGGGCCGAATCAAATGGGCTGAATCACATGGGCTGAATCAAATGGGCTGATTCAAATGGGCCGATCAATGGGCTGATTCAAATGGGCCGAATCAAATGGGCCGATCAAGTGGGCCGAATCAAATGGGCCGATTAAATGGGCCGAATCAAATGGGTGAATCAAATGGGCCAAATCAAATGGGCCGAATTAAATGGGCTGAATCAAATGGGCCGATCACAACACAATTCATCTATTTTTTTTAGATCAACATAGAGTATTATGTAAAAAAATGAATCATATTAAAAGATCAACTAGACCATACCACATTTGACAGTGGTGATAATGGTTTCCACAGTTAAATTCCATTGGGCCCCACCATAGTATTTATTTCCCATCTAGTCTGTTCTAAGGTCACAAAGACCTAAACAAAGAGGAAGAAAATAAATATTATATTGATTCGAAACTTCTATAACCCAAAGGGGTTTCAATGGTAGACGCTCAACTCCACTGTTTTCTGTAGTGTGGTCCACTTGAAACTAGATCTGTCTTATTTTTAGTCTCAAGCTTGGAGACAAGCTCGCCAATTAGATGGATGGTATGGATACAACACATGCATCATGGTGGGGTCTAGGAGCGTGGCCTACCATGGCGGGCAAGCCAATGGATGGACGGTAGGGATTCAAGATGGATGGACAGCAGTGGTCCAACACATACATCATGGTGGCCCACTGCACGGACAGTGCATATACAACTCTACATTGTGGTGGGCCACAGAGCTTGTGACGTCAACACCAGCTTCCTGGCTGGTGTGAGGTACTCAGCCAATCCACTTCAAAGTGGATAATTGTCACATGGGGCCCACATTAATATATATATATATATATATATATATATATATATGTATATTATATTTTATGTTAGCAGCTTATATATGTATATATGTATATATATTATTTAGTTTTTTTTTTTATTATTTAAAACAGACTCAACATCCAACATCCCTGTCCAAGCCTGGACGGACGGCTGGATGTATACATTTATCATGGTGGGCCCCACACACTGCCATGGTGGGGTCCACGTCCAAAGAATGGACTATGTAGATATAAACTCATACATCACGGTTGGACCCGTAGACTTGTTGACGTCCAGTTCAGTAAGCACATGCTGCTGGCCGTCCAGTTGATGGATGACCCAGGTTTAACGTATGCATGTGGGTCCACACATGTGGGACCCACTAACATCTTTGATCAAGTGGATATTTATGTTTTCCTTCCATCCAGGCTGGCCTAAAATCGGGCAGCAAGTGGGCCACATCTACTAAACGACCAACAATCTGGACGGTCCAGATTGTTATACACATCATCACCGCCATCAAAATAAGAAGAAAAGAGGGAGAGAGAGAGAGAGAGAGAGAGAGAAAGAGAGAGAAGCATGAGAAGGGGAGGAACCCCACCACTATTGGGCCCTCCCTTACACAATGCGTACATCAAGTGGGTCCCACAACAAGTGGGCCCTTAAAAAATTTAAATTTAACAGTGGATCACCCACATATCGGCCTCATTCTTTAACTCCTTGGACTCCTATGCTCCTTGCTTTTAATTTTGATGGAGGTTGATGGAGATTGGAAGGTTGAGATGGAAGATGAGAGAGTGGGAAGGTGGGCCACACTTGGCTTTGGGAGAACTTTGGGAGCTTGGACGTTGGGTGCTTCTCTTGGGAGTTGGAGAGTGAAGATAGAAATGAGAGAGAGAGAGAGAGAGAGAGAGAGGAATGATGGATTGATAAGGAATGGTGGAATGGTTGTTGTAAGGAATGGGGATGGGAAGGTATGGGTTTGGTTGAAATTTGGGTAAAAGAGGAATGGGTGGGAGAGAGAGAGAGTTGACTTGGGGAAAAGAGGGAATGGGTGCTTATACTTGTGATAGGGTGAGGTGGCATTGGGGTATGGATGATGTACTTGATTAATGTGACGGATTGTAGAGATTCTCTCAGAATTTGCAATGCGTGGAGTTTCTTCGGAATGAACGTGGGCCCACATCTCTTAGCCCAGGTATCGCCCCGGCGCTCGAGACACGGCATTGGAAGTGCGGCGACGGTGCGGTCGTTGGGGTATAAGTTTTAAGTCGAGTCAACTTCGATATACAGGACTTGGCCTAGGATCGAACACAAGTGTCGGATAAGGTCAAGGGTTGTCGGAATTCGACTGGGAGGACCATGAAAGCCTATGGAATGGTACGGACTATGATATGGGCCTTACACTAGCTTTAGGGATAGTGGGCCACTCTGGTGGACCCCACATATTGTCCATATATGGGTGCATGCTATCCACCCATTTCCCATTTAATTTGGCAGGCCTGGGCCCACCCCATTAGGTGTACAAGATGGGGCCAGCAACATTTTTTTCAGTAGTAGAATTTTTACAACCTTGCTGTCCATTTGTATTAAAAAATTTTGGAAGTGTTTAAGGCCATACTCTTTCACCCAATTTGTGGCCCACTTACTGGGACCTACCTCAGGTGCATGTGGGCCACCTGAATCATAGAATTTTGGGGTCTTTGGGGCTGGGACAATAGCACCATACTGGAAGTCCTGCTGGGCTGACGTCTAGCCATGGGTTGACCTGGTCATCCACCCATTGTGGCCACTTTGATGTATGTGTTTCTTCCCACATGTATCCCCTTGTGTGGCCCACTGAAGTGTGGACTGTCCCTTGGTGGGACGTCCGCCTGTGGAGCCCACCTTGGTGTGTTCTAGGCTAGCCGTCCTGGCCCTTAGGACTCCCAGGCCCACCTGGGACGTCCAGGCTTTTGGGGGTGCTGCTGGACTTGCAGTCCAGCAGCAGGCCCACTTGAGTTTATGTGTTATATCCACATTCTCCATCTGTTAGGGCCCACCATGATGATCAGGGACCACCATATAATTTATATCTCCTTAAAAATCATTTTCTGCAGGACCTCAGCAAGCTTAGGAAGCTGGGTGGGCTGAAGGTCTAGCAAGGTGTTATGAAAGAAATTGTATATATGGCTAGATATTTTAAGAATGTGGAGCCCACCAAGTGGAGAAATAATGTGTGCATATGTTATACTTTTAATTTTAAGGCTTTTGGGCTTAATTAGTGCCAAGAAAGGCCCACCCTTTTGTTGTTGTTTGAGCCAAAAATAAATGGACCAGAATTTTTAGATGTCTAGCAGGCTCAGATGGGCTCGGACATCCAAGCTTGGCCTAGTTGTATATATGGGTTGCTTCCATCATTATGCTGGACTAGTTGGGCTGAAATGTAGATGTGATTAGGTCCTTGACTGCCCACCCAATTTACTAATTTTTAGGCTGATGTTGTAAGGTCCATTTTGCCCAACTTGGATATAATTTTTGCCTATGGACTTGGGCTTATGGGCTACTCGCTAAGTCCAACATAATGCATGGATTTGGTGACATTGTTATTGGGCCATAATCTCCCCTATGGGCCCATGTTGTTATATATAGGTTTGGGCCATTTTCTCTAAGCCATTATATGAGAAATATGTATATATATGTGGCTACCCATTTTTATGGTGATATTTGGACCTTGGGCCTTGCTTCTAGGTAGATTATTGTTGGGCCACCTTGTTAGGAGACAATGGTGGTTAAATTCCCCATTAAGGACCCCTCTAAGCCCATTTGTTAGGCCCATTCTCATCTATTAGTGGTTGAATGTCCACCTTAGACCCGTTGCTAGGCCCATTCTCATCATTTATGCCCATGGCATTGTCTACTCAGTCTCGTGGGCTACCCAAGCTATTTGACCCTCACTAGTGGTTGTGTTCTTTCCTATCTATGGGAATATTTGTCTAAGTACCTAGACCCAAGGAGAGTACATCATCTCATGACACACTTAGTCATTTTCATGACTCATGAGCATCATTTGTGTGCTTGGTGGATGGTTGATTGGTCATAGCATTATGTTGTTGGGCAGGCTGTTATGGGACTCCCTGAGTGATAGAGTTGGCCCACTTGAGTGCGCTGGATGCGAAGGATTTGATGTATAATTGATTGGTGTGATTCATGCATCTGGCATAGCACGTTGATATTTTTCCTAGCTTCATCAGGGTCGTAGCCTCCATAGGTATCGTGGATGGCTAGATTTAGACACTAAAAATATTAGTATGAGAACTGTGGGCATGTAGGATGTCCTTGGGTAAAAGTCCCAGAACCTTCATAGTACCAGGAGATGCTCCAACACCGAGATCAAGTAGAAAACATGAGCACTGGTGTCTTTACCATTAGGCCGCGTCTCTCACTGTATCATGGTCGGTTGGGAGGGGGTGTGGCTTTACTCACTTGAGTGAGGGGGCAATAGTTATGCCGAGCCTGACCAGCTCGTAAATGGATCCGCTACCGTCATGCCTTATTGGTGTTGGTAGTACACAAGAAGGTAGTGAGGTCTCTTATGCTCGCTGGGCTATGCAGCTTAGAGAGCTGCAGCCAGCAGGTAGTGTATTTGACCCCGGTGATTCCCCAGAGAGGAACTGTACTAATTTGTGGACTGATATGAGGATGAGCATGATCACATTGCATATTGCATATGACACTTGGTTGTATAGCCCCTCATTGCATAGCCTTAGATTGGCTGATGGTATCTTGCATTGAGTTACAAAGCCCTTGGTTAGCAGATGGTATTCCTACCTTGCTTTTGCTTATCCTTGTGACAGCTAGTGGTATTCATGGTCTTACCGCATTTTTTGTATATTCTGATATCGTATTCATGACACCTGTCCTACACATACTTACACCACCCTCTAAGCTTTTTATAAGCTTTTGCATAATTAATGGGTGTAGGTGATTCTAGGCCAGTGAGTGGAGCAGGAGCTGGAGCGTGCCGTTGATCCTTTTGGAGTCTTCTTTATATAGACCTTGTATTTCCCTTTTAAACCTTGCAATGTAAAAGTATAATTTCTTAGTGAATTTTGTAATATTGTTCTTGTGGTTATTTTTTTGTGGTTATGATGTTATGATCTTGGGTATGCTTTTTATGAATCAGACTTATGTTATAAAAATCCTCCTTGTAGGATCCCAGGATCGGAACCTTGTGAATGGGTGCCAGGAGCGGAGAATGGGGTACTACGAAGGCTGTCGCCGCCAGATTTGATGATTGAAAATTCTTTGAGCCCAGTTTTCAAGTCAAGGGTGCGACACAGTAGCTTCACTGGGCCCCTTTGATGGATCGTGGTTTGTGAACTCCCCAGCTGTGATAAGTTCAGCGAACTTATAAGAGTTATAGAAACCATTCACGTAAGACCTGACTCCAACTACTTATGAGTTTAAAAAACTATGTTGCTCCACTACTCAAGAGCTTAAATTGTGTGGCTATTTAACTAAATTGAAACTTAGTTCCACCTACTAAGACAAAAATCATATAGGAAATCCCATACTAACAATTATGATAAAGTGTTATCTTTATCTCAAACCCTTGTTGAATATCATGTTAGACAACTGCATAGATAAACATGTTTGAAATGAATTATGATTTGAAAATTTATGAGGAGACAAATTATCTCAAAACATCACTATACTTTCATTGATATGTGCTAAAAATCAAAAGAAGCTACATGTGATCACAAAACAACGAACAAAACAAATTCTTTACAATTCATCTCTAACCCCCAATGCTCCCAAATATTTCTATAAATCTTCCTTCAATTGAACTTAAGCCGCAATATGTTTTGATCTCACTTTAAGAATAATCTTTGTTTGATCAGGAACACCTGCTAACTTGTTCTTTAAAGATGCAACTATCTCTTCATTTTTTATTAATTCAGATTTCTCATCATCAGCAGATTGAATACTGATTCGCATTTTTTCCTTAATCTCCTTCATAGTTAATTCTTCTATATGGTCTTTCAGCTCCAGTTGCAAGATTTTCTCCTTCAGGGTAGCAATACGACTTTTAATAATCGTTTTGTTGTTAGCACAAGCCTTCAACTTTTCTTGAAGAGTTAATTACTCTTGGTTGAATTCAGAAATGGAAGAAGTGATAAGGGAAACCTTCTCTTTGGAAGAAGCTAGCTGTTTTCCATATTCTAATATCTCTGGGGCGATGGTGACATTTTCTACTGATGCCAAAGAGATTATTGAATCACGAAATTTGAAAAGAGAATCGTGTAGGACAGAAATATTAATCTTCACCATTCTTGCAATGCTGTCCAAGATTTCTATAGCAACATCCAGATCCGACCACTAATCAAGATCTTTAAAAATATGAATTATTGCTGATACAAAATTCCTCATCAAAGTCAATTTATGTCTAAGAACCTTTTTAAAAGATAATAGATCAGACACAGTGGCTACAGAATCAGAGCTTGTTGTATCGCTACGAGGATTTCCTGTAAGAGAAAAAAGAAAGGACATTAGAATAAGGCTAAAGGATATAGAAATATTGATACAACAAATGATAGATATACCTGCCATAGAAATATAGGCGACAAGGGGTCAAATTTCCTTGACAGAAGAAGGGCCAGCTCCCAACAAATCAGCAAAGGAAGGCGCTTTAGCCTCCGTGCTCAAATCCCTGGTAGTTGGAGTTGGAAGATCAGTGGTCTCTACTAGGAAGATGATCCCGCGAGCCGTTACCTTTAATACAACTAAAGGAGTCAAAGAGATTCTTATTGGGGGTGGTGCAATGGGAGAAAGATCTTTAGGAGTATCACTAATTCTAGTATTAACAACATGAGTACCTAGAATAGAAAATAACAACAATGAGAAAATAATAATAATAATAATGATCGCAAGTGAAAAGTTAAAAGATAAAATCACAAGAAAATTCTTACTCAGTGAAATCCATATTCTCCATAATCTAATGGTTCATCATCTTCCTCCTCTATTGTTGATGGGGTCTTTGCAGGAATACTATTGTCGGGAGGAACTTCAGCAGTGGATGGAGGATGTTCTCCAGTAGAAGTGCCTTCAGCGACAACATCATCTTCATCATCAATGTTAACCTCTCCTTCCTCAAAATCATCATCTTCGTCATCTTCTTCAGTGTTATATTCAATAGAAGAAGTACCTTCAGATGAAAAAGATTAGCTTTCTTCCTCTAATTCTTCTTCTTCTATGTCTTCGATTACAACCTATTTCCCTTTACAAGAGGAAATTTTACTGCTTCCTGGTTGAAGATCCTTATCAATTGGGATTGGAGAGGCCAAGGCAACAGCTCCTTGAGGTGAAGGAGGAGAAGCCTGAGAACACGTTCGAGACCTCGTCATCGGAGAAGATGGACTAGGGTGAGAGGGTTGAGGAGAAAGAGTAAGAGCCGGATTATCTTGGGATGCGGCGATATTCTCTTGAGTAAGAGAAGGAATTTCCATCACCTCCTCAACTATTCTATCAAAATGATCCTGTGGGACTTTTTCAAAGTCCATAATAACCCCATGAGTTATCCATCCTTCTAAGGTGTTAATGGTTTTTCGCTCGTGAATTGGATCATCCACGGATATCTTCCTGGAGAGGTGATCGAGAAAGGGGGCATGGCTCGTCTCTGGCACAAAGCCTATTCCTTCTTTAAATTTACGGCCTTTAAGATTCGGCAGTGAAATCGAGATTGGCTCAGTCACAGGTAAAGATTTATTAACAAGGTATGATTGATGCACCCACCACCTCATGTGACCATATGAAGCCTGAGTGATGCGATTACTACCCAAAATTATGAAAGTAGATATAACTAAACCACCCAGTAACTGCTTCCATATCATCGCCCAGTTAATACTCATCTCGTAGTCCTCTGGAATGGTTTGGGCCAGTTTCGTAGCTGCACATTCTCCTTGTTACTAACCTGTAGTCCTCTGGAATGGTTTGGTCAAAACCAAACTGGCGAGCGAAGCGGCTTGGATAGTAAGGCTCCCTCTAAAACTCTACTCCCTCCCTTAATGGAAGGCTGTAGGATCGAATTAAAAGGAAAAATGTTCTCTCCTTTGAAGTAAGCGATCTGATATCTACCTTATCTATATCCTCTATGTAGCGATACAGGCAAAACTGGAAGAAATCAATTTTATCAGTGTCCAATATGGTGTTGACGACCTAATCGTATGATCTTCTAGCCATAGTCCTCTTTTGAAAGAACCATAGCAGAAGATGTGAAGGGTGAAATTATGCCTTTTCTGGAGCATCAAAAGTCCATAGAAAGTAGACACCTAGCCAACCCATGATATAGTGCCGGGGAGTATAAATGGAAGAAGCACCAACAATGTGATTTTTTACATGAGACGCTATCTCTCCGAGAGCCCTATAAATTGAGCACAGGACTGGAGGGGCAAAAGAATATTTGTGGCCTTTCGCCATGGCACTGGCAGCAATAAATATTATAGGACGAATAACATCTGCCCATTTTGAACTTGGAAGATCCACCACTCTCAACCAATAAATGAGGAAAGTTACAAGCTCTCTATCGAGGCTATATTCTAGACTCTCTGTTATCTTCTCGCAAAGATTTGTCAGCTCTCGTGAATGGCAACTACTGAATCTAAGAAAAGGAAGAGAAAGAGAACATATATTGTGAAGTATGGAAATAAAGATGTAATGGAAACGATTGATTTAAGAAGAAGTAGATTACCGACGGGCCCTAGTGAAATGGGCAAGCCATTGCAGTGGCGAGATCATGTGAATGTTGGAAAACTTAGACATCTCCGTAAAGAGTTCTATGGTCATTTTCGAAATTGAGGCCACTCAGCCAGGTGAAGAAATGAACGCTAATTCTTTGTTCGTGGGTATGAATTCGTCGTAGAATTTTTTTGGTCAAGGGAAGACCAGCAATTCGATGATGATCCCAAAGGCTAATACTCAGCTCTCCTACTAGAAGATGGAAGGAATTGGTTGTGGGACACCAATAATTAAGGAAGCCTTTTAAGACGGAGGTCTCCCTGTAGAAATGCTAAGAAGTGACCATTATTGCATTATATAGGTCAATCTTGACCAATACGTTAGAATGCTTGGCTAAAATTATTGTTGCCCAGTCAGAGTAATAGTCACGTGATGTTAAAAGGCCTTTTGTTCTGAACTCATTGCTACCCCAAAGCGATTCACGATCCCTAAAATGCTGCTGGAGCATTTCATAGAAATGGGTTAGAAATAGGGTGTGAGGATTATGAGAGGGAGTACGGAAGATTATCGAATGGATGTCACCAACTTGCTGTCTTGGTTTTTCCACTAGCAAGACCCCTTCCAAGATTCTTAGTTCCCTTGATGACCAGAATTCTGTGTAAGCTAATTTTTCCCCGTCCATTTGGTCTGAAGGCTCGTAATTCAGAATGAACTGGTGATGGTGAAGACTTAAAGGGATTATCATCATACCCTATTTATGAGGGTTATCAAATTTCATAATAGCCTCAATGACTCAGATTCCTTCCCAGGATTTCTGGAGTCTCTTCTTATTGTGCTCTTTAATTTTCTTCTGAAGCTCCTCAGCCTTGTTACGACGATGCTTGTTTGATTTAGAAGGAGGGGGAGTTTCCTCTCTAACAGGTGGCTTCTGACTCATCGTTGATAAATGAGTTGTGGTCTTCAGCCACTCTTCCCAGTTAAAGTCACGGTCATGTTTCAGTGGCCGTTCGATCTCACCCAGTGCTATTGCCCTATGGATGGGAGAGGGTAGTGAAGAGATTCAGTCTTAGAAATTGAAGGTGGGGAGTACAGGCTCCTTGATATATGCAGGATGCCTGATAGTGGTTTTGAAGCGTTTGCATGGTGGTTGATTGGGAGAAGAAGATGGTTCAGCGGTGTGGGAAGGCGAAGAGTTTGGCAAATCCTGGTGGGAAGGTTATGCAGTGGGAGGTT
This sequence comes from Magnolia sinica, assembly GCF_029962835.1. Taxonomy (NCBI): domain Eukaryota; kingdom Viridiplantae; phylum Streptophyta; class Magnoliopsida; order Magnoliales; family Magnoliaceae; genus Magnolia; species Magnolia sinica. The sequence goes on along the minus strand of NC_080589.1, from coordinate 58,121,384 downwards.
CAACAAGACGGTAAGTTCTTTTGGTACGGGCCATAGTAAGAAAGAAGATTGGTATCAGGATTGTTTTGGAAGCAAAGGTTTGAAAAAGTTAAGTCCTGATGATTCTGTAAAGGGTCCTTTGCGCTGGTGCGCACAAACAAAATTAGTTGCGCGGAGCAGCGCAACGTCCAGAAGTCTTGCGTGAACAGAAGATCTATTACACGGTTTCATGCAAACGAAAGCGGTTGTGCAGGGTAATGGTGGACAAGTAGAGCTTCTCTTGGAAAACAAAAAATGGGGAATGAAGAGGGGCTTCTGATATTTATAGGGAGTGTGACCCGAGTACGGTACTCGAGTGCCCTTTGTGCAAGTGCGCACAAACGATTGTAAGAGGTGAAAGATAAATGATTGATCCTGATTTTTTAATTCTGAAGAACAAAGAAAGGATCAAGGGGGCATCTATTGAGGCATAAAAAAATGAAGATAGAAATGATCAAAAGACTGCAATTAGAAGAAATATGTGAACAAAGATGAAATAAAGTGTAACTTCATATGATTGTGTGCATCCGCACAAACCATATCAGTTGCACAGGACTGCGCAAATGACCATATTGGTTGGCGATAATGCACAAAGGGTTGTATGAACTATTTTGCATGAACAGTTAAATCTGAAGAAAGGTGGGCCCCATGGCATAAAGATCGAGGGTTCGCACATGTGGAGGTTTATAAATACCCCACTCTCCCTCTCATTTGAAGAGGATGAAGACTTTAAAGAAGATCAGAGCTCCAAAAAAGAAGAGAAGACTGAAGGTATTATAAGACAGGAGCACGGGTTTGCACCAAGCCACGCAACAGTACTGTTATGCAGATAGTAATGATCAAGGGCTGATATGCTCTTGAAATTGTCAATCTTGGTTTTCGCAATCTTTAGTTCTCCTTTTGCACAAGGATATGATCTCAAGAAAGAGAGATCAGATGATCGAATCCACACAATGTTCCTCTTAATGAGATGATCGGATTGCAAGCCGAAATACTGCCAGATTTTATATATAGATTCAATATTCGAACTCTCTCCATTTCTATATTTTAAGTAATCTATCTCAGAATCAAGAGAATCAAAGGATGTAAACGAACTCGATATGAATAAATATGATGATTGTTCTAAACACACTCTCTCTGTTATGCTTGAATAAGATATTCTCCCATATCGAAATGCAATTGTTTCTTGTCGAAACAATATGCAATCACACATATCTTTTGAAGTCTAAAGTCTTGTACTTTGAAGTCTTATGAAGTCTTCTTGTAATCTTCAACTTACAAACTGATGATACTAATGATGCTCAACTGACACTCCCCCTGTGAAATAGACATAGCATTTCATACACCTAGTGTTCATGCATTCATTTCATACATTCCATAGCATCATCCATGACTACATTCTTTCCCCCATTCAATAACATTGCATATTACTCATATTACTAGCATTGGTATATTTCTCCCCCATACTAGCATATCTCTCCCCCTTTTTGTCACAAGTTGACAAAGGAAAAATAAGATAAATAAAAGGAGCATGTAAAAAGAAAAAAAAGAAGAGAGAGAATAATAGTAAGCATATGGAATTTCTAATCATATTAAATCATAATTGTAAGCATATGAAATATGTTAAGGTTTAAGGGTAAGTAAGTGTCAGTAAAAGCATCAAATGTACCAAGACAAATGAAAAATAAAGTTTAGTACATAACGAGCATAAGTTTGAAAAATAAACCTAATCTAGCTCAATCCAACCCAGAGGAAAAAGGAGCAGGCATTGAGGATTCATTTTGACTCAAAATCTAGGTGATGCAATGGAAGTACTTCTTCATGTACTTCATTGTAAACTTTTGAGTTTGTGCCAATGAAGCCTGCGATACATGAAAGGACTCCACTTTCTCCTCCAGTGATGTAAGTCTCTCATCAAATTGAGAGGGATGGTAGTTAAAATCGGTTGGATCATCTGAATTTTCTAACTCATTAAAAATATCTTCCATTGTGGTGTTTGCAGTTGGCTATGCTTCCTCTTCTTTTTTATTTTGACCAAGAAGAGGTTTGAGGTTCATATTCAGATTGGAGTTGTTAAATGGGAGTTTAGATTCCAGTGCCTCGTAAGTTGGAATTTGAACATTTTAGTGAAATGCAAGGCAAGTCATGAGATGAGCAAAGGGAATCGAACCGTGCTTGGGATGCAAGCAAAATTGAATGATGATGTAATAGATTAAGGACAACAGAAAGACATGCATATTAAATACAACAGAGTGAAATACTCTAAGCATAAAGTGAGTAAGATCGGTCTTATTCCCGTCTTGAGGATAAACATTGGACATGGAAATCCGATGCATACACGATATTTTGCGAGCATTTGGTTAGCATGAAGGGCATTACCTGATCACCATTCAGCATTAAATCGACATAATTTACGGGTGATGGCTTGTTTTCCAGAGTTCGATATCTTCTTTGAAAATGTGGTAATTGGTATTCCATCTTCCACAACAAATATGTCCATTAATGTCAAAATAACGTGCGGCGTTATTGTGAATGTCTCTTTAACAAATTTAACTGAGAATGTCAGATTCTTAAGAGAGACATCACAAATGGACTCATACATGCCCTACACGATGGAGCAGTAAGCCGTTCCACCCCAACTCTAGATGCATTCCCATCTAACCTCTGATAGAATAGGAACAAGAACAAACCTAACAACGTGGTCTAAGTTGAGAGATTTTTCAATGATTATGTCTCTTGCGCAAAAATCCCAGACATATTCCGGATCATCCTCCGATGTTCGTAGTGTATGTACAATAAGAGGGGTTGATTAAGAAGATGAACTGGCAAGATTCTTATGAGCCGTTTTCATAGTTTTATATTCCATATTAGTTTGCCCAAGAAAAATATCAAAGAAAATGAGTAGATCATATTTGGATAAAAAACCATTACAAAAAGGGTTTTAAATGATGAAAAGGTACTCAAATATGATTTTCTAGCATGAGATGACTAAATACTAGAAGAAATTTGAAAATAAATCACTTACTAGCAAGTTTGGAAGATGGGTTGGTCGAATGGGGCACTGGCTAGCTGAGGAAAAAGATGTGGAATGAAAGAAATTTGGAGATTTTCCCCTTTTTGGTTCAAATCTGTGCAATCTTTGGCTAGCCCGAGTAGGTGCTCAACTGGCCAAAGAATTCGGCTAGCCCGAGCCCGTGCTAGCTGGTCGAAAAACCCCAAAAATTTTAAATTTTTAGTAAAATTTTATTATCATTTCATGCATTTCATTAAAAAATAAACATAAACATAAATGTATAAAAAGTAATAAAATAATTATTTAACGATATATAATCCAATATCATGCTTCAAATTTAAAATTTTAACTTTGTCAAGCGGCTTAGTTAGTATATCTGCAAGCTGCTTCTTAGTTTGAATATATTCTAGCATGATAGACTTGGCTTTAACTAATTCTCAATTATAATGGTATCATATGTCGATATGTTTCCTACGAGAATGTTGAATAAATTTTTAGAGATATTTATAGCACTAGAATTATCACAATATGATGTCATTGTATCATACATAATTCTATAGTCAGCTAGCATTCTTTTCATCCATATTAGTTGAGTGCAAGTATTTCCTACTACAATATATTCAGCTTCAATTGTAGAGAGATATACGAAATTTTATTTCTTGCTAAGCCAAGATACTAAGTAGTTTCCAACATTGAAACATCGACCACTGGTAGATTTTCTATCATCAATATTTCATGCCCAGTCTGCATCTGTATATCTAGCAATTTGTATAGACGTATCATGTGGATACCATCAACCTAAGTTCGCAGAACTTGCAACATATTTTATTATTCGTTTAGCAACAGTTAAGTGTGATTCTCTATGATTAAATTGATATCTAGCACTAAATGCAATATCAGGTCTACTAGCAGTTAAGTACAGAAGACTACCAATCATACTTTGGTATAGATGAGAGTCTACACTTTTACCTTACTTATCTTTTGAGAGTTTAAAAGTCAGACTCATTAGAGTATCGAAATTTTTACCGTTCTTAAAACAAACCTTTAGTTCAATGCATATTTGGTCTATGAGACGAACATTCCATCTTCAAGTTGTTGAACTTATAATCCAAGAAAATAGTTTAGTTTGCCGACCATACTCATTTCAAACTTGGATTTCATTAAATTCGCAAACTCAATGGATAAGTTAGCGCACGTAGATCCATAAATAATATCGTCAACGTAGATTTGAACTATTAGGATATGATCATTATATTTCTTGACAAATAGGGTTTTATCAACACTATCCATAACAAAATTATGACTAAGTAAAAATTTAGTCAATTTTTCATACCATGCTCTAGGAGCTTGTTTCAACACATAAAGAGCCTTTTTAAGACGGTAAACATGATTTGAAAGTTTGGGATCTTCAAAACCCTTTGGTTGTTCAACGTATACTTCATCATTCAAATCACCGTTTAAAAATACTTTTTACATCCATTTGATAAATTTTGAATTTTTTATGACATGTAATGGAAATAAATAATCTGATTGATTCAAGATGCGTAACTAGTGCAAAGGTTTCATCCTAATCAATACCTTCCATTTGAGTATACCCTTGTACAACCAATCATGCCTTATTTCTGATAATTTTTTTCATTCATTAGTTTTCTTCATAAAAATTCACTTGGTTCCAATCACATGTTCATCAGTGGGTCTGGAAACCAAATATCATACATCATTTCTAATGAATTGATTTAGTTCTTCTTACATGACATTAATCCAACTTTCATCAGCGAGTGTTTCATTTACATTACTCGGTTCAATTTGGAAAGTAGAGCAAACATGATTACATATATTTTCTAGTTGTCTTCTTATCTGAATGCCAGTGCTAGGGTTACTAAGTATTTGATTATCGAATGGTCTTTGACTAGCCTTAACTCAGTATTGTCTGATTTAGATGAATAGTCAAGTATATTAATTAAATTAACATCATCATCATCTTGATTAGGACTAGGTGTGATCTGTTGATCATCTATCACAACATTTATAAATTCTTATATCACCCTAGTTCTTTTGTTAAGAACACGGTGTGCCTAAGTATTTAGAGCATAACCTAAAAATATTCCCTCATCGCTCTTGGCTTTAAATTTTCTCAAATTTTTCTAGTCACGTAACATAAAACATTTGTTTCCAAAAGTTTAAAAATATTTACTTGTGGGATTTTTATTAAACCATAATTCATAAGTTGTTTTGTTTTTAACTTTTCTAATATAAACACAATTTATTATATAGCAAGCAGTACTAACAGCTTTAGCCCATAAATTTTTTGGTAGGTTCATGCTATTTAGCATTACACTTGCTGTCTCTTAAAGAATTCTATTTTTCCTTCAACAATTCCATTTTGTTGAGGTTTTTTTATAGTAAAGAATTCATGCGATATACCATGATCAATGCAATATTTCTCAAAATTACTATTTTTGAATTCGGTACCATGATTACTTCTGATTTTGATGACATATAACTCTTTTTCAGTCTGGATACGTTTTAAAATTTTTCTGACTTCATCAAGAGTATTCGAATTTTCTCTTAGAAAGGCTACCCATGTGTATCTAGTGTAGTAATTAAGTACAACCAAAAAATATTTCTTTCTGCCTCTACTCTCCATTCTAGTTGGTCCAAGTAAATCCATATGAAGAAGTTTAAGAGGTCTAGCTGTGGCTAAAGAGTTCACTTTCTTGTGATACTCCTAATTTGCTTGCCTATTTAACATGCGTCACAAAATTTTTCAATCTTGTCACGTAAGTGATCTCTTTTGCTCAATTTATATATATCTCTATAATTTACATGTCTAAGACGTTTATGTCACAATTCAGTCTTGTTTGTTTGGACCATGTAATATGAATGTTTTGTCGAGTAAGAGTTATCAATTATATAACAATTTTCAGACATTCTGCGACCATTTAATATTACACTTCCTTTCTCATTTATAATTTCACATCCATGATTTAAAAATTTTACACTATGCTTATTATCACAGATTTGAGATATGCTAAGAAGATTATGTTTTAATCCTTCAACATATATAACATTTTCGAAGATAGGTAAGTTAGGAAGTTGTACATTACCTTCGCCAATTATCTTGCAGTTGCTTCCATATCCGAATGTAAATGAGCTGCCATTTACTTCGTTGATGTTTGAGAATAAAACCTTATCACCGGTCGTGTGTCTCGAACATCCACTATCTAGGTATAATCTTGAATGACTAATAAATTTGAAAGCCATGTGGGCAACAAGACACTTAACCTTTGGAACCCATTTGATTACAGTTCTAGGTTTATGAGGATCTCTTATTTTTTACTGTGTTGGGGAGTTAGGATTTCTCCCTTTTCTATATACTCCAGTCTTATACGAGTTGGATTATAATAACTCTTTAAGTAAGTCCACAATTTTTTTAGCTAAAGGAGGTTTATTATTTATTAGATGTTTATAACTAATGGCATTATTATTTATTTTAGAGACTTGAAAAGATTTTAAATTTTTGAAGTCATTCCTGTTACAATTTGAATCTCGTAGAGTCTTAGCTTTAGTGTTCGAGGATTCTCCTTTTACAAAGGTAGGAGTAGAATCCTTAGGTTTTAAAGAGTTGTTTTTAATATAACCCAAATCAGACTTGTCACCACATCGTCTTGATGAGGTTAACAATTTTTCAAGTTTTTGGTCACCCATGGCATATTTCCAAGTGCCCTTTAAACTCTGAAGGGATGAGACTTCAAGTTTTAGTTTTTCATTTTCTATTTTAAGTTTTCGCAATTAAAAGACTTAAAACTCAAATCTAATTTTGGTTTTTTTAAAACAATTGAAAAAATGAGATTCTTCTAAAACAACTTTTTCAAGTTCTAATCTTAGCTTAGAATAATTTTCTTTTTAAATTTTCAATTTGACAGCAATTTTAGAACTCTCTCTGTATAGGCATTATAAGTATCTTAAAGATCATCTTCATTATCAGGGTCACTTCTTAGAGTTTCATAATCAGACATATCACAACTATCTAAAGAAGTGACTCGAGCTATTGTCATGAAGGCTTTCAAATCGTTTGCATTTTCTTGGTCTGATTCATCAAATTCAGAATTAGTTTTAAACCTTGATAATTCATCCCAAGTAGCTATCATGCATTTTCTTTTAAATTTATCTTTTTTAGGACATTTAGAAGTCAAATGTCCATATTCATAATAGTTGAAACATTGATTGTCTTTTGTTTTGGATTTTTAAAATTTTGATTTTCCTTTTTTATCAGATGGTTTTTAAAAATCTGTTCTTTTCTTATTTTTGAAAATTTTATAAAATTTATTTACTGACATTGCCATATCATCTTTGTTTTATTCAAAATCAGAATTCGTATTAGTTTCTATTGAATTAGATTTAGAATATTTAAGAGCAATGGACTTTATTGTAGGAGCATTGAAATTCAGCTCATAAGTTTGAAGAGAACCAACTAACTCCTCAACTTTCATAAACATATGTATCCCTTAATTCCTATATAGCAGTAGCTTTTGAATTAAACCTATTAGGTAGTGATTGCAGTATTTTTGTACAAACCTTGCTTTCAAGGATTCTATCTCCAAGACCCCACATGGAATTTACTATTTCATTCAGTTTCATATAGAAGTCCATAAAAGACTCATTTTCTTCCATACAAATCTCCTCAAATTTTGTTGTGAGGATTTGAATTTTAGATTTTTTTTTTACCATATTAATTGTTGAGACTCAAATAATGCATAATTTTTCCCATTTATATCTTGGTTTTATGAACATGAATCAACTTAATATTCTATTTTACTCATGTTTGTGTTGCAAGGTGAATTTAAGAGTTTGGATTGAAAAGGGTGCTAAAAGCATGGATTTGATGCTCAAGAATTACCAAGGCAAAAGATGGATATTAGGATACCAAGATTGAAGAATTCACATGCCAAAGATCCATGAAAACCAAGTGAGGAATGAAGAGAATCAAAGATTTGAAGTGAAGAAAAGAAATCCTAAAATCATCCTAAAAAAGCATATTCTGAAACTCATGGTAATTTTGGGAAACTACCCAGAGTGAAGTCTATTTTAGCAAACTGCGTAAATTTGAGGTTGTTTCTAGAGTTTTCCAACTAGGTGCGAAAGTTGGAGTTTTTCACTTATAAATAGGGCTTCTCAGGGCACTCCTAAGCATTATTTAAAGCATTCAAGAGTAAAATTTAGGGTTTTTAGAGAGTTTTCAATTTCATTAAAGGTTTATAATTTTTTTTTTCTTTTAGATCTTTTCCATTTACATTTATTTCTTTCTTGTTGCTTTTCTATTTTGCAATATAATTATGTTTTTTTAGGTTTCCTTTAGCCCTAGCTAGAAGGGAAGCACATTGGTTTAATATTTTTATAGTTATGATGATTGATTGTTTTAACAATGAGAAGAATGGTGTATGCATGTTATCAATTGTTTAGGTTTAGTTTTTGATCCTCACGTGAGATCCACATTGATAGATAGGGTTACCCTGAATCAATTAGATTTCCTAGATAGGAGAGGATCTCAACCTGTTATATTTCTTTAATATTCATTATCTTATAGATATGAATTCTTAAAATCACTGGCTCTTGAGAATATATATTAATTGTGCAAATCCATGATTTTTTAATCTTTTATATCATTTATTTAAAATATTTAAATTATTTTATTTTCTGATTAGGCCAATCATAGTGCTCGGATCCTAGTTGTGTTATCCAAGTCATCATGATTTTAGAACATTAACCTATGTGTGGAACTTTGAAGCTTATGTGTTGTTTTAATTTAGTTGAATTACATCCATTCAAAACTCCCAAAATCAAATCATCAGTTTAACTTTTATTACTTAATTTGTTTTGCATTTGATTTTCTCCTTCTCGTAATTCATCTCCCTGTGGGATCGAACCTATATTCACGAGATATTACTTATGAACCTCTACACTTGGAGGCACAATCAAGTTTTTAGCGCCATTGCCAGGGAGAGACTAAGATAGATTAGATCTGTTCAAGATAGCTAAGGTAAGTTCTCTTCTAAACCCTCCAAAATTTCTATAAATTTTCTATTTTTCTTTGAAAGTAAATTCAGTTGAATCTTTCAAGCACTAATTGTGACATAAGGTAACCCTACTTGGGATTTTATCACCTGAGGGCTATGGTTGTCTTGCAGTTGCTGTTTGATCACAAAGATAATCCACTGAATCTATTTTCTAGATTAACATAGTTTAATTTTTGCATTAGTTTTACTTTTGTTGGTTTATTTTTTTATTTTTTCTTTGTGGTTTGAACCTTTATGGTTGGCTCTGCCGCCTGGGTTGTTGATTTATTTTTCTTTGTAGATTGAACTCTTATGGTCGGCTCTGCCGCTAGGGTTGTTGATTTATTTTACTTTGTGGATTGAACCCTCATGGTCGGCTCTACCGCCTGGGTTGTTGGTTAAGTTTTTATTTTTATTTTAAGTATCATACTTGCTATTTGAATTAGTGGTTTTTGTTGTGTGGTGTGGATAGTTTATGTCCCGTTGAAGTAGGAATCAAAATAATCGACTCTCCACCGAAAGCGGACTAGTTCTAGGAATTGATCATTTACTTAGAAGAGGCACTCAACATTACTTGGATTCCATGGTAGACCCCGTTGATAATTCAAATCCAAATATGCTAGATCCAACTATAAATCAAAACATAGAAAATCAATGTAATCCTCCTCTTGAGGATGAGAATGAAGTTCATAGGAATGTGTTAAACTAACCATGGACTTTTCGTGAATGTCTACACCCTAAGAGATCAATTTTACCATCTTGCATAGTGTTCCCTGCTCACATAGGAAACATTGATTTTAAACCAGGTGTGATTCAATTGATTCTTAAATTTCATGTCTTAGATTCTGAAAGCCCTTACTTGCACCTTAAGGACTTTGAGGAAGTAATCGCAATATTACAAGTAAACAATGGCAATAGGGATGCACTTAAGCTTAGGTTATTCTTATTTTCTCTAAAGGATCGGGCTAAAGCATGACTCAACTCTCTAATACCTAATACCATCACTACATGGCAAGCCTTAAGTAGAGAGTTTTTGAAAAAATTCTCTCCTGAGCACAAAATAAATGCACTTAAACAGGAAATCATGTCGTTCTCCTAAAAGAGGAATGAACTGTTTTTCTAAGCTTGGGAGCGCTTCAAAGACCTTCTACTTACTTGTCCATATCATGGTTATAAATTATGGCATGTGATTGATGCGTTCTAAAAGGGGCTCACCATACATACCCGTCAATTCATAGAGATGATGTATGGTGGAACTTTTCTTAATAAAGATCATAATGAAGTTTGTGATTTTGTAGACATGTTAGCAGAGAATACGTAAACATGGGATGTATTTTCTAAACTAGACCAAACTATACTCATTCCTAGAGAGAAAGCGGGGATGTATGTCATAAGAGAGGAAGACGACCTTAATACAAAATTCGCTGCATTGGCTAGAAAGGTCGAAGCCTTGAAAATTAGGAAGGTTGATATGGTTAAAGAAAACACTTCCTCAAGTAATTTTTGTAGCATTTGTGGTGGTGCAGACCATGACATAAAGGATTGTACAATAATCTTAGTTGTACAAAATATCACACATGAGCATGAGCAAGCAAATGCTATAAAAAATTACTAAAGGTCAGTTATGCAACCAATGGAAAACATGTACAATCCAAATTGGCATAACCATCCTAATCTTAGTTGGAAGAATGGACCACAAATTAATGTGCCCAGTGCACCTCAATGCCCGTAAAACAACTTCTTTAGGGCACCTAATAATGCATCATATGTTTCTCCATTAAAGCAATCTGAAAAGGCCAAGCTATATGTCCTAGAGGGGGGGTGAATAGGACAATGCCAATCAAATCAGGAATTAAAGACGGTCGTAGCTACGATTGAAACTCAACTAAATGCTAGGAAAAAAGGCAACCTTCCTTCTCAACCTATGCCAAACACTAGAAATACACATTTCATTGGAGACTCAAATTCAAGTGATCTACATCATGAACAAGCCAAGGCCATCGTTACCTTGAGAAGTAGAAAAGAAGTCGATAACAAGATAATGCAACCAGTAGAAATACCGGAGGATGAGCTACCATCTCAAGAGAATGATTTACAGGCTATGATTCAAAAGCCGTAAAAATAAAAGGATAAAGAGACTAAGTCACATGAGCCTCCAATTTTATTCCCATCTAACCTTTGGAACTTGTCTGTCCCCATGATATATCAAGAGGGTTGAATGTGCTCCAAAAGTTTACTGTCAATATTCCTATGCTTGATTCCATTAGACAAATTCCATCATATGCTAAATATCTCAAGGACTTGTGCACTGTAAAGAGAAAATTAAATATGCACAAAAAGGCCTTCTTTACTAAGAAAGTGAGTGCTATCATTTAACAATGAGCCGTACCCAAATACAAAAACTTGGGAAGTCCCACTATTCCTTGTATTATTGGCAATTTTCAAATCGAGCATGCTTTGTTAGATTTGAGTGCAAGTGTCAACTTAGTACCTTATTTAGTTTACCAACAAATGGGGTTAGGCGAGCTTAAACTAACCACAACTACACTCCAACTCACTGACCCCTCCATTAAGGTATCAAGGGGAATTTTAGAGGACGTATTATTCCAAGTGGAGAAATTCTACTTCCCTGTGGATTTTATTGTACTAGACACTGAACCATGTGTAAATGTTAGCGCTCAAGTTCCCATCATTTTAGGTCACCCATTCCTACCAACTTCAAATGCAATCATAAATTACAAGAATGGAATTATAAACTTGTATTTTGGTAACATGACTCTAGAGTTGAATATTTTCAATCTATGTAAGAAGCACATTGACAACAATGAGATCCATGAGCTAAATTTCATAGACTGCTTGATAGAAGAAGAGGAATTGGAACCTAGTCTGACCAAGGAATTGATTTATGTCTTTGGGGACTTGAAAATTTCTAATTTAAAAAAGGTGCTTTTTGAAATTTATGATGATAATGAGAGCACTACCACCTAAGACATTGGTATATACCAATGGAGACCACGCACTCAAATCCTATCTATCGAGGACTTGTGACCTCTGCCATCACCAACCAATGTTCCAAAGCTTAATTTAAAACTACTACCAAATGAGCTTAAGTATGTATACTTAGGAGAAAATAAAACTTATCCTGTGGTGATCTCTTCATTTTTAGACAATGATCAATAGATTAAATTGTTGAATGTTCCAAGGGACCACAGAGGAGCCTTGGACTGGACCATTTCTGACATTAAGGGTATAAGGCCTTCCATATGCATCTATCGGATCCACCTTAATGAGGATGCCAAACCAATTAGACAACCTCAAAGGCGAATCAATCCAAACATGATGAAAGTTGTAAACAATGAGGTGATCAAATTGTTAGATGTGGGAATCATCTACTCAATGTCCAATAGTGTTTAGGTGAGTCCAACTCAAGTAGTCCTAAAGAAATCCAGAATAACTATTATGCAGAATTCTAATAATGAACTCATACCAACACGTGTCACCACAGGTTAGGGTGTTTGCATTGACTATAAAAAATTGAACCAGGTCACAAAAAAGGACCATTTCCCTCTACCATTCATTGATCAAGTTTTAGAGAGGGTAGCAAGTCACTCTTTCTATAGTTTTCTTAATGGATATTTCGGATATAACCAAATAGAGATAGCCCCGTAAGACTAAGAGAAAACCATGTTCACTTGTCTATTTGGCACGTTTACTTTTAAACGGATGCCATTTGGATTATACAATGCCCCAGCAACTTTCCAATGATGCATGTTAAGTATTTTTTCAAATATGGTTGAAAAGTTTCTTGAGGTTTTCATGGACGACTTTTCTATATTTGGGAGTAGTTTTGAGGAATGCTTCAACAATTTATCTCTTGTCTTGTCTAGGTGTGAAGAGAAACACCTTGTCTTAAATTGAGAGACATGTCATTTCATGGTTCAGAAAGGAATTATTTTGGGACATTTTATCTCAAAAAATGGAATCGAGGTAGATCGTTTAAGACAGGACATTATAGCTAATCTACCTATCCCCCGAACTATTAGAGATATTAGATCACTTCTAGGGCATGTTGGTTTCTATAGAAGATTCATCAAGGACTTTAATGTCATTACTAGGCTATTAACTAATCTTCTTCAAAAGGAAGTCCTATTTAAGTGGACAAATGAGTTTGCAAGTACCTTTAACAAAATTAAATTATCCCTTACCACTACACCTATCATGCATCCACCAGATTGGACACTTCCTTTTGAACTAATGTGTGATACAAGTGATTATGCCATAGGGACTGTTTTGGTATAAAGGAAAGATAAACAACCCTACGTTATTCACTATGCGAGTAGAACTCTAAACTCAACTCAAGTGAACTATTCAACAACTGAAAAACAGTTACTTGCAGTAGTTTTTACTTTGGATAAGTTTAAGTTCTACTTGATGGGATCCAAAGTAGTTATTTTCATGGACCACTCGAATTTGAAATATTTTCCATCTAAGAAGGATGCAAAGCTAAGACTTTTAAGACGCATCCTCCTACTCCAAGAATTTGACTTAGAGATAAAAGATAAGAAATGAGTAGAAAATGTAGTGGTCGATCACCTTTCCAGATTGGTGTTAGATGATTCCACCGAGGAGATGCATATCCAGGACACTTTCTCTGATGAATAACTATTTACGATCTCTAAATTGCCTTGGTATGCAGATATAGTGAACTATCTTATGACGAAAAAAATGCCATATCATTGGAAGTTATAAGATAGGAAGCGTTTTGAAATCGAGGTTAGAAACTTCTTCTAGGATGACTTGTATTTATATAAATATGGAATTGATCAGATTTTTAGATGTTGTGTCTAAGAGGATAAAGTTTAGAGTGTTATTTCATTTTGCCACATGGAAGCATGTGGTGGCCATTTTTCTACTAAGAAAACCACTGCAAAAATTATGCAGTGTGGTTTTTACTTGCCCACCATGTTTAAAAACACATGCTTTCTGTGTTGCTTGTGAAAGATGTCAAAGGTTGGGAAGAGTGTCTCGGTGCAACATGATGCCTTTATCTTTAATTTTACCATTGGAGATTTTTTATTGTTGGGGTATTGATTTTATCTGCCCATTTCTATCTTCTTTTGAATTTCTTTATATATTGGTTGGTGTGGACTATGTTTCCAAGTGGATTGAGGCAGTTCCAAGTAGGACCAATGATAACAAAGTGGTTATATGATTCCTCAAGGAAAATATTTTTCTAGATTTGAACTCTAAAGGCCATCATTAGTGACGGCGAATCTCACTTTTGTAATTGGACATTTGAAGCTTTGATGGAGAAATATGGCATAAAGAATAAAGTGAGCATCCCTTACCACCTACAAAAGAGTGGGTAAGCTGAGATTTCTAATTGGAAAATCGAACACATTATGAAGAAAACTATAAGGGTAGATAAGAAGTATTGGTCCCTCAGACTATCCGATGCTTTATGGGCTTATAGGACTGCTTATAAGACCCCGACTGAAATGTCTCCATATAGGTTAGTGTATAGGAAGGCTTGTTACTTACCTGTGAAATTGGAACATAAAGCATACTAGGCAATAAAAAAATAAACTTTGATATGGACTAAGCAAGTGGACAAAGGAAATTAGAGTTGAATAAATTAGAGGAGCTGAGAAGAGACTTTTATGAAAATTTTAAAATTTACAAAGAAATGACCAAAGCTTTCCATGACAAAAACATTTTGAGGAAAAATTTTGAACCTCAGCAAATGGTCATATTGTACAATTCACGTCTCCAGTTCTTTCTGGAAAAATTAAGATGAAGATGGAAAGGCCCCTTCATTGTGAAGAATGTATATACTCATGGGGCTGTTAAAATTGAGAATCTATATAATTGCAATGTGTACAAGGTTAATAGTTAGAGAATGAAGCTTTATGTGGAAAACTTTCGTTAGGCAGAGAAGTCTGTCCCTTTTCATGAGTCAGAATATTCAGATTAATGCTCCTAGTCTGACGGAGCATTTATGTATGATGTATTATATTTAAATTTTTTTAGTGTCACCTAACAGGTGAGTTCTTCATAGTAGGTACTATACACCCTTTCTTTTATTTTTATTGTTCTCTGCATTACATTATCATTACATTAGGGACAATGTAGATTTTAGTTTGGGAGGTATGGATAGTTATTCATGTAAGTTTTTTCTTTTAGGTTTCAGTTTATTTTTTATTTTTTTAGGTTTCAGTTTATTTTTTAGGTTTAAGTTTATTGTTTTAGGTTTCTAGAGAAATTTTTTCAACATTTTTAAAATAATAAGTTTATATACAAGAATGTGAACATGATATTATGTGAATTTCAAAGTCAAAGTTAATACTTAGTCTAGGTTAATAGTAGTCAGAATTCTGATAACTAAAAATTATAGACTTGAGTTCGATTATCTAATCACTAGTTTAAAGTGAGTTATAATTTGATGCACTGAATTCACAATATACCCTAACTAACTAAGTGAGGAATATGATATGTGAACTAAAATAATAAATTTTGATTCAAACAAGGTTGAATGAACTAGTACCATTAATATATGCTTAAAAGAGAGAATATTGAAGAATAAAAGTGATGGAAAAAGAAAAAATTATTATAGAGCATGAATGCAATGATCATAACAATCGTGTCAGTAATCCGGAGTAAGAGATGCCTAAGTATCCATTATTGTTACCATTACAAGTACGATACCGTAGGTTATGAAGTAAACCCAGTAGGAATCTTCATCTAAGGGTAGTCTATAATAATGAGGATATGATGATAAAAGAAGAAATGGGATAACTAGAGATTTCATATTCTTATGATGATTTAAAGGAGAATGATAGGGAACATGCATATTTCTCAAAGTTAGACTAGTGTCACCGAGCACCTAAGTATATTAGATCATAATTATTCTAAATTTTAATTAGGTCTCTGAACTCAAGGATGTAATGGATTAGAAAATTTAGATTCTAACTAACTTCAGACTTAGGGTAAGTATTGTTTTGTTTTGGAATTCATATGATGAATGGATTTATAATTGTATAACTTTTTGAGTATTGAACTATTTTTCATGTTTTCAATGTTTGTGGGTAACATTTCCAGAAACCCTCATTAGACTATAACTCGTCCACTAGGAAAAACCTAGGGGTTTAAAGGCTTGTTGTATATGCTAAATACAATCCAGATTACCTGCGAAAGTGCTATAGTTAGAATTTTTATTTTCATTTTAATTTTGTTTATAGAATTAGTTTTTATTCTTATTTTTTTTTTCTCGGCTTATTTTGTTCGGGACTAGCAAAATGCTAGTTGGGAGGAGTGTTAAGACTCAATTAATGCATAATTTTTCCCATTTATATGTTAGTTTTATGAACATGATTCAACTTAATGTTCTATTTTACTTATGTTTGTGTTGCAAGGTGAATTTAAGAGCTTAGATTGAAAAGGGTGCTAAAAGCATGGATTTGATGCTCAAGAATCACCAAGGTAAGGGATAGATCTTAGGAGACTAATATTGAAGAATTCACATGCCAAAGATCTAAGAAAATTAAGTGAGGAATGAAGAGAATTAAAGATTTGAAGTGAAGAAAAGGAATCCTGAAATCGTCTTGAAAGAGCATATTCTGAAACTCAGGGTTATTTTGGAAAACTGTGCAGAATGAAGTCTATTTTAGCAAACTGCGTAAATTTGAGGTAGTTTCTGAAGTTTTTCAACTAGGTACGAAAGTTTGAGTTCCCCACTTATAATAGGGCTTCACAGGGCATTCCTAAGCATCATTCAAAGCATTCAAGAGTAAGATTTAGGGTTTGTTAGAGAGTTTTCAATTTTATTAAAGTTTTATAAATTATTTTTTTTCTATTAGATCTTTTCTATTTGCATTTATTTCTTTCTAGTTGCTTTTTTATTTTGTAATTTAATTATGTTTTTCTAAGTTCCCTCTAGCCCAAGCTAGAAGGGAAGCACATTGGTTTAATGTTTTTATAGTTATGACGATTGATTCTTTTAATGATGAGAAGAATGGTGTATGCATGTTATCAATTGTTTAAGTTTAGTTTTTTATCCTCATGTGAGATCCATATGTTTCTATCATATGAGATCCACATTGATGGATAGGCTTACCCTGAATCAATTAGATTCCCTAGATAGGAGAGGTTCTCAACCTGTTACATTTCTTTGATATTCATTATCTTATAGATATGAATTCTTAAAATCATTGGCGCTTGAGAATATATATTAATGGTGTAAATCCATGATTTTCTAATCTTTTATATCATTTATTTGAAATGTTTAAATTATTTTATTTTTCAATTAGGCTGACCATAATGTTCGGATCCTAGTTGTGTTATCGAAGTCATTATGATTTTGGAACATTAACCTATATGTGGAACTTTGAAGCTTGGGTGTTATTTTAATTCAGTTGAATTACATCCATTCAAAACTCCTAAAATCAAATCATTAGTTTAGCTTTTATTACTTAGTTTGTTTTGCATTTTATTTTCTCCTTCTCGTAATTCATCTCCCTATGGGATCGACCCTAGGAAAGCAATCAGTAGTTCCTTCATGTGTCATTTCAAGAATATTTCATGCTTGTTTAATTGTATCACAATAAATAATTCTTTTGAATTCATTAGGTGATAGAACACAAGTTATAACATTTAAGGCTTTTGCATTTACATTACTTTCACTTTTCTGAACCGTAGTCCAAAAGGCAAAGGCAGTTTCTTTCATATATATGGCTCCATCATCGACTATTACTTCCATCATAGGAGGGATCCATTTTGTGAGTGTTATGATGTACAAAGAACATTTATTTTTCAAATTTCGATGAACAAAATAACTTGTGATGTGGTGACTCAAATGATGGAAAGTTCACCTTCAAGTGAATCAAGATGGAAAGTTCACCTTCAAGTTCAAGACATGAAGTTAGAAAGTGCAAGTTCAAGACATGAAGATGGTTACTTCAAAATCCAAGGTACTCATATAACGCCCCGATTTTTGGAACTCAAGTATATGATTTGTTCTCCAAAAACCTGAGTGTTACCCTATAAAATTCAGTATAAATTTGAACCGCTTATCATTACTCAGAGTTAACAGTAACGAAGCTAGAGTAAACCATGCATTGTATAAAAGCATTCTAACCATAATAAAAATCTAAATGTAGCACCCTTACAGGACTTATACAATATCAAATACAAAGTTCCTTAATAACAAAAACACAGAAACCTATCATCTAATGGTGGAGCTCAATATGGGCCATAAGGACCTCGATTAGCTCCTCAGCTACCCGATCTACTCTAGCAACCTAGTGAACAGCATCAGCTAGCTCTACACTTACATCAACTGTTACGGTTTGATAGCGTCAATGGCTATCCCAGTGAAGAGCACCCTCTAAGATTGTGCACTCTTCATTCATAATCCAATATTATAGGTCGCAAGTCATGAAATTGGATATATTAAACAAGACATTTCATAATCATACTCATATACTCAAAAATTAAGTCAATCAATAGAATCTCATCATAAGAAAAATATAGTACCAATTGAAATGTAAGGGAATATGTCCAGATAGTCAAATAATCAATCATACAACTTTCTATTGCACCTGAAATCACATTGTACGTGAGCTTCGCAAGATGGCTAGAAAATCGATACACGAACTTTAGCTCCACCCGAAAATCATGGTACAAGTAAAGTCCATAAGGTGAATAGAAAATCAACCTTTAAACCTCTACTTTACCCAGAAATCATATAGTGCATGAACACCACAAGATGGCTAGGAAATTGCTAAGTAAACACCCCCTCCACTCAAAAATCATGGTACGAATGAACACCGCAAAATGAAGAGAGAACAACAAACAAATGTCTACTTCACCCGAAAATCATATCGTACATGAACACAGTAAGATGGCTAGGAAATCGTTAAGCGAACACTCGCTCTACTCGAAAATTATGGTACGACTGAACACCGTAAGATGAAGAGACAAGCAACATACAAACTCTGGACCACCCGAAAATCATATCGTACTTGAACACTATAAGATGGCTAGGAAATGGCTAAGCGAACACTCGCTCCACCCAGAAATCACGGTACGACCGATCACCGCAACATGGCTAAGAAACAACAGGATATGTGAATATAACCAACTTGCCACAAAAGGGCACCAATAGACCATCAAAGCCATAAGGGCAAATACACGATTCAAGCCACGTAGGGCAAATATGCGGTCCAAGCCAGGTAGGGCAAATATGCAGTCCAAGCCATGTAAGGCAAAACATGATCCAAACCATGTAAGACAAATGTGCGATCCAAGTTGCATAAGTCAAATATGGACCGCAGGATAGTGAGACCACGACAAGTTTCATTCAATCCATCAAATGATTGCAAATAACAATCATACAATTAATTAACATGTGTATAACTAAAAATAACATATTATCATCAATCATTTATGCTTACCAAGGTTAAAGAGATATGTTATTTATCTAATATAGGAATCAAGTATGCAATATATTATCATATATACATATTCACATAATGAGTTAAGCAACTCAATCAAGTAACTTATGAGGTATTAAATGGGAAGGATTGAGGCATCATATATGATTAATGAATTTAAGTGGGAAGCTCAAAGGGTGAGTCCTCACTTTAGATGAATGTCTTCCTTGTTTGATCATACGCTTGAGGGTTTATGAATCCTAAGATTAAAGCAATAGTCAATTAGTTCCTATTCTCATTACATGCATGGATTATTCATCTTAGAAGTATTATCAATCACTTGATCTAATTTGAGTGGAGGTAGGAGAGTTCTTCAAGGTAGGCAGCAATGGATATTTCCTGCTTGTCCATATCAGCGAGTTATAGCTGAGTTGACTCAGTGGGTATCTAGTTAAAAGACTGTGGATGAGAGAAATACCTGGGGTCTTCCTTCGGTTCATTCGGCCTATGACTTGGTAGTGATCTTGAAACTCTTCTCAGGTAGATACCTGGGGTCTTCCTTCCAGACATTGGACCTTGGAGGTAAAACGAGTTTAACTCAGTTGGGTGTCTACTGAGTCAATGCACCAACCAGTTGAGTGAAAGACTACATGAAATAAATGGAGTTTAGTGATAATACCTAACTGAGATCGGTTCCAACTGACGGTGGGGAGGAGATTGAGGCATGACTCGTGGCAAGTCTGGTCATTAATCTCGAGGACGCGACTCAGTTGGGATTCCTACCCAACCAACTAGTTGAGTTGCGATGGGAGAAGCTACCTGGTGAAGCAACTGGTCATGGATCCCTGGATCTGCAGCAGCATGTCGGCTCACCCGAAAGAGAACTCAACTAAGGTCGGGTTAGATCTCAACCTGATTAGGGAACTGGTGAGTCAACTTGCCACTGAGTTGAGATAGTTTCTAACATAGACAGTCAAGTTGAACCTCATACTTGAGTAGCGTCTGCTACAATCAGTAGGGTAGACTAGATTCAGACCGATCTTGTTAGCTCAGAACTCCATCTTGCCGAAGCATGTTGATTAGGAATGTCTTCAGGCGGGTTGGGCCATTCCTATCCATGCCACATAGAATTTAATGGAGTTGACTGATCAACGGTTCTGCAACTGGCTGAGATAGGAATCTCGGATGGAGTTGGCCGGTGAGATATAAGGAACTTCCTCACTCTCTCTCCTTCTCTCTCACAGTAAGGGGACAAGTCAGACCCATTATTGACTCGCCCGATGAGTGTGACAGACGTACGTGACTTACTCCAGCAGCGTTCTCTCTCTCTCTCTCTCTCTCTCTCTCTCCTTATCTCTTTCTCTCTTCCTTTCCTTACTTTACCTCAAACTTCACCCTAAAAATCTAGCTATTTATAGCCTTTGATCTCTTATCCAGCTATTTATAGCCTTTGATCTATTTCTAGTGGCTTCTGCACTAATCACTGGATTAATTGGGTCGTTAATAGGAGAGAGATAAATAAGCTCGGTTTGAGAGCTTCTAAACCCTGGCTTAATAGTTACATGGGTTCGAACAGTTGTTCCTAATGAGATTTACGTGGGGTGGGCCGCATTTTGGATGACTTAGATGAGTGAAAGGATCACCTTCCCAAGTGCGATTTTCTCTATCAGATCGAGGAAGATGATGCCCTGGCCATGGCATTTTTGCAACGTACAGCTGATCCAACGATCAGGGTCATTAGGACAGTTTGAATTATGCCTAACAGGCATGTGTGGTCCACTTGATGGTAAAAAGGGCCGTTGATCGCAATGTTTGCGTTATGATGGAGGCAACTCGCGTTGTGGCAATAACATGCCAAAATCTCATTTTGCTTATGAGATTCTCGGGCGGCCCTAGACTGGACACCTTATATTGCTCAGAAGATCCTTCTAGAAACTGGGAATGCTCGAGATCGCGCCCTACTCGAAATGGAAATATTCTTTCCGCCTTTCTGCTGAGTAGGGAACCATTTCAGGAAACTGTAGAGGTGACGGGGCTCCTACTGCATGTGTGGCTTTCGTCCGACGGTTTCGAACGGTTGGATTAGCTAGTGAGACTGTAGACGTGGCCATCTACTCCTCGTCAACAGCCCCCTCTTTACAACGTTCAATCGGCAACTGACCGAGCTCGTGTGGTTGACCTCCCACCATGTATCTTACCATGGTTAGGGTCGGTGGGACTCTATCTAGAAGATGGACGGTTTGGATTTCCAGGACGGGTTATGATGGTGGGCCATCATCAGTAACAAATGGTGAGCCATCATCAATAACAGATGGATGGGTCTATTTGAATCTGAGACGGGCGGGAGTTTTTGTTAAAAATCGTTGATTTTAGGTCTTTTATCGGGTCAAAGCTCATTTGACCCAATATTATGTCTTGTGCATAGCATGTACACACTATCTATGCGCATGCACACATCAAATGTGGGGTCCACATCGTGATCTAAGTAGATCAACACCTTCTATTAGTCCTGAAAGGCCCCCTAATGGCTAGAGATAAAAGGTTGGTGCATTCAAATGGTTGGGTGTTTATCTTTTAAGGGTTTATAATCAGAAATTGCAAATTATCATGGGTCCCGATCACCTGTGGGTGTAATATGAGACGAACGTTCCTTTTACTAGGTTTATGAATTGCCTTGGACTGAAGATCGGTCCGTTTCTATTCTTGTAAAGGGTCGTACTTGGAGATTTATCCTTGATGAGTATTGATTACTTTAGTTGGACATTTAGTTTTTATTTTAGTTGTGTAAGTTAGTAATTAAGGGGTGTATTTAAAGGGAATAGAGTTTTTCTTATGGCTAAGATCTTGCTATCGGGTTTGTGTTAGTTCATAGTGTTGGGAAGTGGAGTAGTTAATCCCTGAATGGGCCACAAAAATGTGGGTTTAGGATTTTATCTACCAATCCTGAAGGATCCAATGATGGGATTCATAGTCTAGTTCAGATGTAGATCCTCGATCGATTAACTGTATGGCTTAGGTCCTCAGATTGTTAAGGACGTGACAAATGGTAGATCCAACGGTTTGCCGATTCATTTTGAGAATCAATGGATGGATGGCTTGTTCTTTGAGACCAGTGCTATTCCATTGGTCATACCTAAGTTGGATTGTATGGCTTAGGTGTGGTTTACCATTTGAGCTACTAAGGATGCACTACATAGTGGTGGTGTAACTTATATCCTAAAAGATGTAATGACTTCTCTTGATAATTAATAGATGGATGGGTTGGTCTATCCCAACCATTAGATCAAGCCAAGATGAGGGTGAATGTTCAGATACATCATATTGTGCTTATATTGAATATGGTCTTCCTGGTAACACCCGAGTACTGGAACGTATGCGGCGTTACAATCTACCCCCCTTAAATCGAATTTCGTCCTCAAAATTCAATACTTTTTACCTTAAATGGGATGAAGACAATCTATTTTCCATGTCTCTAAGCATTTACTACTTTCTCCATGAAGCATGTCTAACTAAAGGACTGGGGTTGTTACAATCTACCCCCCTTAAAGAAGAATTTCGTCCCGAAATTCAATTCTCCCATTATGAGTACAATTGAGAATGGATTTTTACTATCTAGGGTAAAAGAATATTCATGTTTTCATTATTGGGGCAACCATAAAGGGACGGTTATATTAGGTCTGAACCTAATACTCCAAACTTCTACTTGGTCGGGCATTGAGTTTACTAGTATCCTTCTTAATCCCAATGAGTATCGATCTTCTGCTTGATCAGTGTATTGAGATCATTGTAATCATTAAGATTTAGAATTCATGTCAAACCGCATATACTTCGCTTAAACATGGTTTCGTCGGTTCGTGTTCTCGATCATTTTAGTCTTTTGAGATAGGCTATTTAATTTCCTACTTCCCTAAAGAATAAACCAAAATGATTCATTTTGCTCCAACATTGCAATTTAGCTATCTAGGGTGCTACCCTAAAATCTATAAGTTAATTATTTCTAATTGTTTTAGTCACACTACTACACATTGTTAAAAATTTATAATCCTTACGAACTACCTTATAACTCCTAAGGAAGATTTATAAAGATTGTACCTTGGTGGGCTTATTCAGGGTTCGGTATATCTAAAGCATACATGTGATGAGTTCCTCATTCTCGTGCCTGAGGTCGTGAGGATTGAGCAGGGTTCGAAGAAGTCCTCTCATATCATTGTCTCTTGAAACACTGCCTTAAGATATGACCCGGTTTGCCACAATAGCTGTAGAGTTTATCTTGACTCGAAGAATGAATTGGGTGAGATGTGAATTTCGCCCTTTTCTCAAGCATGAGAGATGTAGATGGCGCTGACCTAACATTACTTGTTGAACCTCGAATAAGAGTATGTGTTTTGGCCATACGCTTGAAGTCCTTTTCTATCTGCATGGCTTTGTCCATGATATCAGCAAAGTCAGCAAAGTCGAAAGTGCACAATCTCGACTGAATTTCGGGTTGGAGACCTTCCTTAAACTTCTGCAATTTATACTTAGTGTCCTCAATAGCCTTTGGTGCATATCATGACAATTCGTTAATGTACGCTTCATATTGAGACACTATCGTATTTCCTTGTTCCAACTTGAGAAACTCAAATATTTTCTCGTGACGATAGCACGGAGGAAAATATTTTTCATTGAACCTCTTCTTAAACTCAGTCCAAGTCCACGCATAATTAAATGGGACTCTTCTTAGCACACCTTCCCACCATATATCAGCTTCGCCTTCTAAGGCATAAGTGGCAAGAAAAACCTTCTGGGCTTTCGAATAACCCAGCGGTTTCATCATCTTGGCCATTCTATTCAGCCAGTGTTCTGCTAGAACTAGATCTGATGCCTCTGAGAAGGACGGTGGCCTCAACCTCTGAAACCTTTCAAACATATCTGCCCCACTAACTTCTTCAGTCTTCGAGGTTGATGTATGCATATTGTGTTGGAGGGCCTTTAACAGTGTGGCGATCGAAGCCTGTGTTGTTGTATGATGGTTGTCATCTGACTAATAACATCACCATGTGGGGCTTCATGTTACGCATTTGGTGGAGGTGTGCCCACATGACTCACAGGTGAGTGAGACAAAATAGATCCTGACGTTGACTCTCTTTCAAGGATACTTGGCCTAACTAGAGGTGCAGGAGAGCGCTCAGGACCCCCTTCTTTAACAACCTCATCTATTGGTGAAGTTAGCAATTGAAAAGTTTATGATCTTGAACGACGGGAATTTGGGGCCATAATCATGTTAAAAGAAAGGATTCTTCCTGGTTATGCCCTCATAAGTTTAAACAAGTCTTAACCTAAGATCGCAGGACAATTTATATGAATCGTATAGCTAGAATATTATTCAAATCAATGGGTGTTTGACAACTTCCTATCCTTTGCGATTAGGTGCAACAAGACTCCAAGGATCTGACCATTTAACTATCCTTATACACGCGTCTTCTAGTCTTCGACCTAAAGGTAAGGCCCTACGATAATCTTATGCTTATATTTATGTCTTGGGATGGATTACAGGGGGTCTAAACTTATGAGTTCTTGAATTTAAACAAACTTTCTACAATGCCTAAATTTTTATTTCTAAGTTCAACAACTAGCCTAGAAATTTTCATGGGAGCCTAAAATTTTGGATTTCTAGATTCACAAGGCACCCTAAAAATAAGGGAATGGAACCTAGTTTCAAGTTTCTAATTTCATCAATGAAACTTGGAGTACTTAAAGTTATATAAGACTCATTTTTCCCAAGGCCTGGTTTCTCTAGACTCGCTCTGATACCACTTTGTAACGCCCCGGTTTTTGGAACTCGAGTATATGACTCGTTCTGCAAAAACCCGAGTGTTACCCTATAAAATTCAGTGAAAATTTGAACCGCTTATCATTACTCAAAGTTAACAGCAACGAAGCTAGAGTAAATCATACAATGTATAAAAGCATTCTAACCATAATAAAAATCCAAATGTAGTGCCCATACAGGACTTATACAATCTCAAATACAAAGTTCCTTAATAACAAAAACACAGAAACCTATCATTTAATGGTGGAGCTCAATATGGGGCACAGGGACCCCGACTAGCTCCTCAACTACCCGATCTGATCTAGTAACCTAGTGAACAACAACAACTCGCTCTACACCTGCATTAACTGTTACGGTTTGATAGCGTCAATAGCTATCGCAATGAGGAGCACCCTTTAAGATTATGCACTCATCATTCATAATCCAATATACGTCACAAGATGGCTAGGAAATCGCTAAGTGAACAGAAAATCATGGTATAAGTGAAGTCCGTAAGGTGAATAGAAAATCAATATTTAAACCTCTACTTCACTCGAAAATCATATTGTACCTGAACACCGTAAGATGGTTAGAAAATCGCTAAGTGAACACCCGCTCCACCCAAAAATCATGGTACGACTGAACACTGCAAGATGAAGAGAGAACAACATACAAACATCTACTTCACCCAAAAATCATATCGTATGTGAACACCGCAAGATGACTAGGAAATTGCTAAGAGAACACCCACTCCACCCGAAAATCATGGTACGACCGAACACCGCAAGATGGCTAGGAAACAACAAGATATGTGAATATAACTAACTTGCCATAAAAGGGCACCAATAGACCATCAAAGCCGTGAGAGTAAATACACGATCCAAGCCACGTAGGGAAAATATGTGGTCCAAGCCATGTAAGGCAAAGCATGATCTAAACCATATAAGGAAAATGTGCGATCTAAGTTGCATAAGTCAAATATGGACAACAAGATAGTGAGACCATGACAAGTTCCATCCAATCCTTTAAATGATCGCAAATGACAATCATACAATTAATTAACATGTGTACAACTAAAGATAACACATTATCATCAATCATTTATACTTACCAAGTTAAAGAGATATGTTATTTATCTAATACAGGAATCAAGTACGCAACATATTATCATATACACATATTCATATAATGAGTTAAGTAACTCAAACAAGTAACTTAGGAGGTACTAAATGGGAAGGATTAAGGCATCATCTATGATTAATGAATTTAAGTGGGAAGGTTAAAGGGTGAGTCCTCACCTTAGATGAATGTCTTCCTTGTTTGATTATATGCTTGAGGGTTTATGAATCCTAAGATTAAAGCAATAGTTAATTGGTTCCTATTCTCATTACATGCATGGATTGTTCATCTTAGAAGTATTATCAATCACTTGATCTAATTTGAGTGGAGGTAGGAGTGTTCTTCAAGGTAGGCAGCAATGGATATTTCCTGCTTGCCCATATCAGCAAGTTACAACTGAGTCAACTCAATGGGTATCTAGTTAAAAGACTGGGTGGATGAGAGAAATACCTGGGGTCTTCCTTAGGTTCATTCAGCCTATGACTCTAGTCGTATTCTTGAAACTCTTCTCAGGTAGCTCCATACATTGCACCTTGGAGGTAAAATGAGTTTAACTCAATTGGGTGTCTACTGAGTCAATGCACCAACGAGTTGAGTGAAAGACTACATGAAATGAATGGGATTTAGTGATAATACCTAACTGATATCGGTTCCAATTGATGGTGGGGAGGACATCAGCTCACCCGAAAGAGAACTCAGCTAAGGTCAGGTTAGATCTCAACTTGATTAGGGAACTAGTGAGTCAACTCGCCACTGAGTTGAGGTAGTTTCTAACGTAGACAGTCGAGTTGAGCCTCATACCTGAGTAGCGTCTGCGACAATTGGCAGGGTAGAGTAGATTCGAACCGATGTTACTAGCTCAGAACTCCATCCTGCCAGAGCATGTTGATTAGGAATGTCTTCGAGTGGGTTAGACATTTCCTACCCACGCCAGATAGAAGTTGTTGGAGCCGACTGAGCAGCAGTTCTGCAACTAACTGAGATAGGATTCTCAGATGGAGTTGGCTGGTGAGATATATGGAACTTCCTCACTCTCTCCTTCTCTCTCATAGCAAGGAGACGAGTCAGATCCGTTGTTAACTCGCCCGATGAGTTGCGACAAACGCACGCGACTTACTCCAGCGACGTTCTCTCTCTCTCTCTCTCTATATATATATATATCTCTCTCTCTCTCTCTCCCCTTATCTCTTTCTCTCTTCCTTTCCTTACTTTACCTCAAACTTCACCCTAAAAATTTGGCTATTTATAGCCTTTGATCTGTTTCTAGTGGCTTCTGCACTAATCACTGGATTAGTTAGGTCGTTAATAGGAGAGAGATAGAGAAACTCGGTTTGGGAGCTTCTAAACCCTGGCTTAACGATAACATGGGTTCAAACAGTTGTTCCTAATGAGATTTAGGTGGGGTGGGCTGCATTTTGGATGACTTGGATGAGTGAAAGGATCACCTTCCCAGAGTGCGGTTTTCTCTGTCAGATCGAGGAAGATAATGCCCTGGCCATGGCGTTTTTGTAACGTACAGCTGATCCAATGATCAGGGCCATTAGGACAGTTCGAATTATGCCCAACAGGCATGTGTGGTCCACTTGACGGTAAAAAGGGTCGTTGATCGCAATGTTTGCATTATGATGGAGGCAACTCGCGCCGTGGCAACAACTCGCTAAAATCTCATTTTGCTTACGAGATTCTCGGGCAGCCCTAGACTGGACCCCTCAGATTGCTCGGACCATCCTTCTAAAAACTAAGGAATGGTCGAGATCGCGCCTTGAAATTGTGATAAAGACCACTTTAGTTGAAGTAGGAATATGCCAATATATCCTAGAGGGGGTGAATAGGACTTTTTAATAATTTTATAACAATTTAAAATCCTATCACTGTAATCCTTATAACAAGCATATATTATGATTACTCAAGAGCAACTCTACTAGCTTTCAAGCCCCGTAGAGGATCCAATCACAAATTATTTGAGAGATGAATAATATGCAAACTAGTTTATGACAGATATGACTGTGTGTGTGTGAGGTGTGATCTCAGATAATCAGATATGAAAGTATTTAAGGAAATCACATAAACAAATGAAAGATACTAACAATCTCAAACATAGTCATTTTTATAGTGGTTCGGCTACTTGTCTACTCCACTTCCGGTAACCACACTCAACCCTTGAGTGTACCGGATTTCACTAAGGAGGTTTCACATGGTTCACCCCAAACCCAAGGTTTTAAATTAAGTTCACCTTTAACCTTTACAACCTACACCTAGGCTGACTATTTATGCTCTCACAAGCAAGGGTCAATACAACGAACCCACTTTTAGGCACACTGGCTAAGGATCTTCCACAAGACCTTAACTGTTTATGCTCTCCATAGAGCAAAGGTCAACACAACGCACCCACCACGTAACTCCCGCCGGAGGCCTCCTAGAGGACTTGCAAGGGGTGAGAAACACCTTAGACCCAATCCGACAAAGGAATGATCACAAGGGTCCTCTGGACTCTAATAACTTACAGATAAGCAGATGAGTCCCTTTTAGCTTGTTGTTGAAGATCTCCTCCTTTATTGATAAAGAATCTTCTGCTTCCTTGAATTGCAACTCAGAAGATATACCAATGCATGGCGATGGGTTGGGTCAAGGTTATAATGGAATCCTACTCTCAAATATTTTCCTATAAAGGAGATAGAGTGATTTCAATCATCTATGCATTCAAGGCATCCCATCTTAATGATTTGCCATTAAGGTGGTAGCTGGAGGATCCTTGAATGCGGAAGTTTATTCCCCAATCCACTCTATTGAATATCAATGATGAGGGTGGATTGGAGGATGAACTCCCTTGAGAGAAAGGGCTTCGGATAAATGATCTAAGGTTAAACACTCAAAAGCACTCTCTTCTTTCTCTACCAGCAACTAAAGACAAGTTCTTTATATATAGGAAAAAAGTTCCAACGGATATAAAACGATCATATTTATGACAGAGTTCGATATAATCGAGCAAGGTTGATATCATCAATCATATACTCTCGATTGTATCGACTAGCCACTCGATGACACAAACTCAAATGTCATATGCTTTTGAAACCTTGTGTCAGCTGGTCGAGGAAATCGAAACCTGCATCAATGCATTGGATTTCGAACTTTGATTTCTTCGACATGAGGATCGATTCCTCGACATTTGAAAATGAGAGAGACATTGCCTTTAAAATATTTCATGTTAAGGATATGATCGAGATACACTTGATATCATTGGAATTTGAATGTCGATGATATCGATAGTCGTGTCGATGCATCGATAAATCCAAAGGATTTTCTAGTTAAGCTTGTTGGACAGTTTATGTCCTTTCTCGAAGCAATTGACCCGAACTCGATATCATCGATATTTGAATATCGATTCTATCGAGTGACCCTCAATCCAAGATAAAAACCACCTAAAAAATGTTGCTGGAAAACTGTGTCCAAGACCGATATCATCGAAGACCTTTTGATATCATTGGTTTTTAAATTCCGAGGATATCGAGGAGTACTTCGATATATCGAAGGTCTTTATGATTTTTCTTCGAAAAACAGGGACACGAACTCTCTATTATCGATTTTATCAAGTCAAATTTAATAGACTCGAGTTTGAAATATCGATGATATCGATAGGGGTATCGATACATCAATAATTCCGTCCATAAGAATATGTGCATGGTTTCTAGACATCTTTTGTCCTCATTTTGATGGTATCGATTGATCATCGAGGACATAGACAACATTTCCCGATTATATTGATCAATCTATTGATAAATCGACAGAGGTAGAAAACTTAGAGATTTTCTGAATTTGTAAAAAAGTTTTCTAACCCAACAACCTTATGATATTCTAACCAATTTTAAGGGTTTTATTTACCTGGTGTTTTGGGACATGGGATGCGAGGCTTAGATTTACCTGTGGCGAGTTCGGACATACATCTGGTTGAGGCAGACAGTTGATTGATCTTCCTTTAAAGCTTCTCTGTCTAGTTGACTCAACACTCACGCTAACTGACAAACCAGGGCACCTTCATGCCCTAGCCGAAATGGAAATATTCTTTTCACCTTTTTACTGAGTAGGGAACCATTTGAGGAAACCGTAGGGGTGATGGGGCTCTTTTAAGGCCCGTATCATAGTCCATACCGTTCCTTAGGCGTCCATGGTCGTCGCGGTCGAATTTCGACAACCCTTAACCTGTATCCGACATTTGTGCGTGATCCTAAGCCGAGTCCTACGTATCAAAGTTGACTCGACTCAAAACTTGTACCTTTACAACCGCGTTGTTGTCGCGGTTCCAACGTCGCATCTCACGCACCGATACGATACCCAGGCCAAGAGATGTAGGCCCGCATTCATTCTAAAGAAATGCTGCGTGTTGCAAATTTTAAGAGAATCTCTACGATTCGTCACATCAATCAAGTCAAGTACATCATTCATACCCCCATGCCACCTCATCCTATCACAACTACAAGCACCCATTCCCTCTTTTCCCCAAGTCAACTCTCTCTCCCCACCTATTCCTCTTTTACCCAAATTTCAACCAAACCCATACCTTCCCATCCCCATTCCTTACAACACCTATTCCACCATTCTTTATCAATCATCATTCCTCTCTCTCTCTCTCATTCTCTAAGAAATCTCATAATTCCCAAGAGAGCTTTCAACGTCCAAACTCCCCAAGCTTTCCCAAAGCCAAGTGTGGCCCACTTTCCTACCCTCTCATCTCCCATCTCAACCCTCCATTCTTCATCAACCTCCATCATGATCAAAGACAAGGAACATGGGAGTTCAAGGAGCTAAGGAAGAAGGCCGATGGGTGGGTGATCCACCGTTGATTTTTTTTATTAGAGGGCCCACTTGTGTTATGACCCATTTTGATGTATGTATTATAATCTTAAGGGGCCCATAGTGGCGGGGTCCCTCCCTACACACCGTCTCTCTCTCTCTCTCTCTCTCTTCCTGATTGTATGGCCCATCTTGAAGTATGTATCATATCCATGCCGTCCATGTAGTGGGCCCACCTTGCTGGACTGTCCAGCAGACAGGATTGTTGCCCGTCCATCTAGATAGGCCCGAATATAGGAAAACATAAATGTTAGCTTTATCTAGAATGGGTGGACCACACCACGTGGACCCACCTTGTTGTTTACATCATCCACACTGTCTAGATCCCTGGACGGTGGGACCCTTTGACACCGTCCAGATGTCCAAATGGCTGGACGTAGGACCCCTTTTTAAAAAAATGTAAATAATATAATGTATAATACATGTTATATATATATATGTATATATATATGGAGGTGGGCACCACGTGGGACCCATCCACCATGGCAGCCATTGGACTGCTGTAACATGGGATGAAATCCATGTCGTTCATCTATGTAAGACCCGTATCCTAGTCCGTACTGTTCCATCAAATCCCGCGATCCTTCCCGTCGAATTCCGACAACCTGCGATCGGTAATCGACATTTGCGATCGACCCTAAGTCGTATGCTGTAGATTTGAGTCAGCTTAATTCAAGACTTGTACCATTGCACCGTACCATCGCCGCAGTTCCGACACTGCGTCTCTTGCACCGATCCGATACCCTGGCAAGAAGATGTGAGCTGGCATTTATTTTAAAGAAAACGCCGCGCAATTGCAATCCCAAGAGAATCTCTACTACATGTCAAATCAATCCCATCAATCAATCCCATTCATCACCTCATGTCAAGTACAAAGCAACCCATGCTTTCTCTCTCCAAAGTCAACTCTCTCTCACCCTCTCTCTTACACACCTATGCTAGTCAAGTACACCATCACCTCACCCATCACTCACATCCATCACTCCTCTCCTTACATCCCATCTCCCTCTCTCTCTCTCTCATTTCTCAACTCAATCCCAAGCAGCAAGAGAGCTCACGTCTAAGCTCTCTTCCATGTGAGAGAGTGCATGTGTGTGGCCCACTTTTCCATCCCAAATCCTCCATCCTAGCCATTCATTTTCCATCTTCCACCGTTAAAGTGAAGCTTAAGGGGATCGGCATTCCAACGAACCGAGAAGATCGACCGGTGGGTGCTTATTAGACTAGAATTTTCATGTTTTATGATAGGCCAAGTGAGGTCTACCGAATCAATGGTATGGATCTCACTTTGGACCATTAGGTGTGGCAGATGGCCCACCTTGATGCTCATGATCATTCCATGATGGGGCCATTCTCCATGGACCCCATCATGATGTTTATCTTCCTTGCATACATAAGGTCATCTAGACCATCTATTTTAGTGGAGAAGGGATCTCCACCGTTGGATTTCAATTTAATGGGCCCACATGTAATGGGACCCACTTGATGTATGTTTGAATGCAAGGAGGGCCCATAGTGTCGAGGTCCCTCCATCACGCGTGTGTTTCACTTTTTCTCTCTCTCCCTCTCTTATTATTTATGTATTTTGTGTATGATGGAATGGCCATATGCCCCACCCGAATGGACCCCACCATGCAGCATGGTTTGGACCCAATCCATTTGTGGGTGAGGCCCACCTTGCATGTGTATGTGATCCACACCACCCCACCATATGGTGGCCCGCCTAAGTAAGGGCCACCTCAATGCATGTGTTAGGTCAAAAACGTCCAGCGTCCAGGGACGCTGGATGTGCATGGAAAACACAAATATTAGCTTGGTTCCAAGCCAATGGGGGTGGCCCACTTGTGTAGGCCCCATCTTGATGTATATTTTCAATCCATACCATCCATTCCACTCCCTAGCTGATTTTAGGCGTTGAGCTGAAAAATAGATTCAATCTGAGATTTTGGCGGGCCATTCCTTAGCAAACAGTGATCTCCACTGTTTAAAGTTCCCCAAATTTTTCTACACGCTGAAACAAGCCTAATATTGGGCTTGATGAACTTATTATGGACTATGAAATCTAATGATTAGAGTGGATTACCTTGAAGCGGGCCCCACATGTGAAAAACCACAGAAATAGAGGTTTTTCAAAAAAAAAGATAAGGGGCAGCGCCTGCTGCCGCTGACACAGCAGCAGTATGCTGCTGCATTTTGACGGTCGGCCAACAGGGACCCACTACTCCAACCGTGGGCCCTACCTTGATGTTTATTTGTCATCCAATCCGTTCATATGGTGGGCCCTCAGGGTAGTGGACCAGCCTCCAAAATTCAGGTCCATCCAAGACTCAGGTGGCCCACATTATAGGAAACAGTGTGAATTGAACTCTACCATTGAAACCCTTTTTGGGTCCACAGAAGTTTTGGATCAAGCTTAAATTTGTTTTTCCTTTTCATTCAGGTCACTGTGACCTTATCAACGGGTTGGATGGAAAACAAACATTATACTGGGCCCCACGTGGGACCCACAATGATGCATGTGTTTTATTGGTACCGTCCACAGGCAGTGGACGGTTGGAGCCCACAGTGATGTATGTGTTTCATGGGCACCGACCACTGACGGTGGACGGTGGCATCCACCATGATCTATAGGTTGTATCTGCACCGTCCACCCTGGACGGTGGGACCCACCCCTACAACTGCCTGTGTGTGCGTGCGTGTGTGTGTGTATGTATATTACATTGTATATATATTATATTTTATAATATACCTGATGGTGGGCCTTCATGTGGACCCCCCACCATGATGCATGTGCTGCATCCACGTTGTCCAATCATTTTGAAAGCCTATTTTAAGGCTTGAGAGTAAAAATAAGATAGATCTGTAGTTCAAATGGACCCGACCTTGGCATATGTTTGGGGCCCATCTTGATTTACTTATGGTCGTCCATTGAGGCCCACCTTGGTATATATCTAGGGCCCATATGATTAGGCCCATTTGGTATGCATAAGGCCGATGTGATTAGGCCATCTTGATGTATTTGTGGCCCATGTTTGTGGCCCATTGTTGAGGCCCGCCTTGATGTGTATGAGGCCCGTTGTTGAGGTCCACCTTGATATGGATATAAGCTCCATATTATAAGGCCCATTGTGATGTATTCTAAGGCCCATGGGTTATGGCCCATTGCAATGTACATAAGGCCCATTGGTGCAGCCCATTGATGTGGCCCACTTGATTATATAAGGCCCATATGATACGACCCATTTGATGTACTAAGGCCTATGGGTTGAGGCCCAATAAGATGTATATAGGCCTATTGCAATGTGTGATTCCCTATGGTTTGTGTAATGATATTTTATGGCGGGCCATGCCTTGGGAACAATGTTGGTTTGATGTCCACATTGTAAGAATAATGTTGGTTAAATGTCCGCATTATGACTCTCCTTAGGGCCCATTGATAGGCCCATACTTGTTGATGGTTCACCACTTTGTAACATGCTTGGTATATCTTCATGATTCATGCCCATACGCATCATATGTATGCTTGATATGAGGAATGTTTGATCATTGCATATGCCATTGAGCTGAGACATTTACGAGACTCCTTAAGAGATGGAGTGCCCCACATGAGCACGTGGTACGCGCGAGATTGCCTCATGACTGATGATGTGACTTATGTATTTCGCATTGTGTGTCGTGATTCACTGCACGCCCTAGCGACATCAGGGTCGTGGCTCCACAGACACATCGTGGATGGCCATATCGGATATCGAAAATGCTTGGTTCTAGCACTGTGGGTACTTAGGATGTCCTTGGGTGAAAGTCCCAGAACCTTTTTGGTACCAGGAGATGCTCCAACGTCTAGACCGAGTGGATACATGAGCGCCCGAGTGCCGAATACCAGTAGGCCGCGTCTCACACTGTGTCGTGGTCGGTTGGAAGGGGGTGTGGCCTTATCCACCCGAGTGAGGGAGCTATAAGCTCGGCTGAGTTTGACTAGCTCGCAAATGAGTCCGCTATCGATGAGCCGGGTAGGTATTGGCAAACTACTGGTCAGGTAAATAGTGTGGTCTCTTCCACTTGCTTGACTATGCAGCTAGGGAGGAGGTAGTCAGTGTAAGGTGTATTAGACCCCGGTGATATCCAGAGAGGAACTGTATTGATATGTGTACTTGATGAGTACTGGCACGCTTGTTTTGCATCTCGCATATGACATTTGACTACATAGGCCTTGCATCACATGACCTTGGTATGGCCGATAGCATTCATGCCTTGCATCACATAGCTTTGGTATAATTGATAGCATTCATGGACTTACCGCATATTTTCGCATTACTCTGATATTATACACTTGACACTCGCTTTACACACACTTTCACCACCCTCTAAGCTTTCTATAAGCTTATGCACGATAGATGTGTGTAGGTGGCGTTAGGTTGCAGCAGCGTTGAGCTTGGAGCGTGCGACCGGGCTTTTGGAGTTTCTTTTACTTTCATTATATTGTATTTCCCTTTCGTTTGCATTGTACTTAAAGTTTTTGATATAGTGGATATGTGGTGTTGTTGTTTTGTGACTTGGTTATGCTTGTGGTTATGCTCCATTATAAAAAAAAAAATTCATACTGAAAATCCTCCTTGTAAGATCCCAGGATCAGAATCTGGTGTATGGGCGCTAGGAGCCGAGAATGGGACACTACGGAGGCTGTCAGCACCGGATTCAGCGATCGGGAATTTTGTGAGTCCGTTTTCTGAGTTTGGGGTGTGACAATCTATCTGGTGGGACCCACCATAGTTGTATGTGTTTCATCTGCACCGTCCATCTGGATGGTGCCACGTACACCCCACCGTGATGGATGTTTTCCATCCAAACTGTCCATCCACTTAGCAATATCTAGTTGTCCATCTGCTGGACTGTTAGCGCCCCACCATAATGGACGTTTTCCATCATCCAAACCATCCATCCATCTGATGTGTTCGTGGGCCCCGCTTTAATGGATGTGTTCCATCCAAACCGTCCATCCATCTGACGTGTTTGTGGGCCCCACTTTAATGGATGTGTTCCATCCAAACCGTCCATCCATCTGACGTGCTCGTGGACCCCACTTTGATGTATATGGTTCATCCAAACCGTCCATCCATTTGGTGAGCCAATTCTAAGGCTTGGGAAGAAAAATAAGACAGATCTAGTATCAAGGGGACCACACTGCAGAAATAGTGGGTTTAAACACCCACCATTGGAAACCCCTTTGGGTTACAGAAGTTTTGGACCAAAATGATATTTGTTTATCCTCTTAATTTAGGTCTTTATGACCTTATGAACAGATTGGATGGAAAATAAATGCTATGGTGGGCCCACTGGAATCTTAACAGTGGAACTCTTTACACCACTATCATTTGTGGTTTGGTCCAGATGATCTTCGATATGATTCATTTTTTTGGATAATACTCTAAAATGATCTTTAAAAATAGATGAATGCTGTAATCGGTGCGGCCCACATAATGCGGCCCATTGAGATGTATTTGACGCCCACATGATGCGGCCCATTTGATGTATATAAGGCTCGTGGGTTGAGGCCCAATGTAATGTATATAAGGACTATGAGTGAGGCCCAATGAGACGTATGTCAGGCCTTTGTGTGGGTCGAATGTGATGTATATGGGCCCATTACGATGTGAGATTCCACCATGATATATGTAATGATGTTTTTGTCGGCCATGCCTTGGGTGTAATGTTGGTTAAATGTCCACTTGATGGGCGATGATGGTTAAATGTACACATTGTGACCTTCCCTTAGACCCTTTGTTAGGCTGATTACCGATTATGAGTATGTGATATTGAGGCCGATTATTAATGCCAATTATGAGTATGTGACAGCATAGCATCATGATGCATGCCCATACGCATCATCTGCATGTTTGTTATAAGATGTGGTTGACCATTGCATATGTCATTGGGCAGATTGTTATGAGACTCCCTGATGGGCAGAGGTTATCTCACATAAGTGCACAGTATGCGTAGGATTGATGGATGACTAGATTGTATGACTCATGCATGTTGCATTGTGTGTTGTGATTACTGTACGTGTAACGCCCCGTGTTTTTAGGACTCGAGTATATGACCTATTTCCCAAAAACCCGAGTCTTAGCTTATAAAATCCAGTGTAAATTTGAACCATTTATCATTAATCAGAGTTAACAGCAACGAAGCTAGATTAAACCATGCATTGTATAAAAACATTCTGATCATTACAAAATTCCAAATGTAGCGCCCATACAGGACTTATACAATCCCAAATACAAAGTTCATTAATAACAAAAACCAGAAACCTATCGTGTAATAGTGGAACTTAATATGGACGGCAGGGACCCCACTTAGCTCCCCAGATAACCGATCTGCTCTAACGACTTAGTGAACTTCATCAGCTCGCCCTACACCTGCATTAATTATTATGGTTTGATAGCGTCAATGGCTATCGTAGTGAGGAACACCCTCTAAGATTACATACTCATCATTCATAATCCCATGTAGATCGCAAGTCATGAAAATAGATATATTAAACAGGAAATTTCATAATCATGATCATACACTCAAAAATCAAGCCAGTCAACAGAATCTCATCATAAGCAAACATAATAGTAATCACAATATAAGAAAATATGTTCAAGTAAGCAAATAATTAACCATACGACTTTCTATTACACCCGAAAATCGCATTTATACGTGAACTCCGCAAGATGACTAGAAAATCAATAAGCAAACTTCAGTTCCACCTGAAAATCATGGTACAAGTGAATACATGAGGTGAATAGAAAATCAACCTTCAAACCTCTTCTTCATCCGGAGATCATGTCGTACGTGAACTCCTCAAGATGGCTAGAAAATCAATAAGCGAACTTCAGCTCCACCAGGAAATCATGGTACGACTGAACATCGCAGATGAAGAGACAAACAACATACAAACCTTAGACCACCCAAAAATCATGTCGTACATGAACACCACAAGATGGAGAGAAAATCGATAAGCGAACTTCAGCTCCACCCAGAAATCATGGTACGACTGAACACCGTAAGATGGCTAGGACACCAACATACAAACTCTAGATCACCTGGAAATCATATCGTACGTGAACACCACAAGATGGCTAGAAAATTGATAAGCGAACTTCAGCTCTACCTAGAAATCATGGTATGACCGAACACTATAAGATAGCTAGGAAACCAACATACAAATATCTACTTCACCCGGAAATCATATCGTATGTGAACTCTGCAATATAGCTAGAAAATCGATAAGCGAACTTCAGCTCCACCCGAAAATCATGGTACAACTGAACTCAGTAAGATGAAAAGAGAACCAATATGGGAACTCCGTCGTCATTCAGAAATCGTATGAACTCTGCAATATGGCTAGAAAATCAACAAGTGAACTTCAACTCCACCTGAAAATCATAACAAACTCCGCATAATGACCTTAAAATCAATGAGGTATGCAAATATAATCAACAAGTCACACAATGGCATCAATGTCCCATCAAAGCCATGGAGAGCAAATAAACGATCCAAGCCATGTATGATGAGTATGCGGTCCAAGACATGTAAGGCAAAGTGTGATATATGGACTGTAAGCTGGTGAGTTCGGGATAGGTTCATTCATTACATCACTCAATCGCAACCGACCAACATATAGTTAATTAACAATGTACGACTAAAGATAGCATGTTATCACCAAATCGTTTATGCAGGTTATAATTAAAGAGATATGTTTATTATTTACCACAGGAATCAAGTGTGCAACATGTTATCATATTCATATATTCACATATAAGTAGCAAAATCAAGTAACTTAGGAGATACTGAATGGAAAGGATTAAGGCAACATCTATGATTAGATCAATGAATTTAAGTGGGAAGCTCAAAGGGTGAGTCCTCACCTTGGTTAAACAACCCAGTTGTGTATGGCTTGCTAGGTAGCACAGGTGTAGCCCGATCGAGTCAAACCTAATCTATAAACATGTGACCATGACTCAATCAAAACATCAAGGAATATAGTAAATACTTAGCTTCTACGGTTAGTGTACTTAAAGAAACAAATGAAGTGAGTTGTGATTTACCTCGACTTGATAGCTTAACTTGGCAACTCAGATCTGGCAAAATGAAAAGTCATGGATTCAACTACGACCCACCGAGTTGATTCACTCCCTCTCACCCTCTTCTCTACCCTCTTTCACTTTCTCACTCCCTTCCTTTCTCTTTTTTTTTCTTTTATTATTGTTAGAACGTCCAGCCAGAATATGGACCGAGTCAACTCGGACGCAACTCGTCAGTGAGTTGTCTCGACTTACAACTCTCTCCCTTTCTCTCTCTTCTCTTCCTTTCTCTCTCTCTCTCATTCTCTCTCTTTTTTTCCTACTGGAATCCTAGCTGGACTAGGCCACTCGACCCAGTCAACTCAGTCAGACTCGATTTAAACTGAGTCGACTAGGCTCCAACTGAACAGCAGCCCCACGCTGCCACCCTCTCACTTTTCTTCCCTTTTACTTCTTCCTTTCTTCTTCTACTAGAATGTCCAGTAATGGGTCCGGACAACCCAAGTCTATACTGGGCCCAAGCCCCAACTCAAACCCAGACTCGGCTCGAACTCAGTCAGCAACGCCCCCACGTTCTGTCTTTTCTTCCACTCTCTCTTTCTCCTCTGTTCTTCCTCTCTCCTTTCCTTCTAGCATGTCTTGTGATATTGTTGGACCAAAACCCGACCGATACTCACACCAGCGAGTTGATGACTTGCTCATCTTGACAACATCTGCACACCCCCTTCTCTTTCTCTCTTCTTCCCTTTCCTTCCTGTTTAAGGAGGTCAGACGAACATGGATACGTCAGGCCCGACTTGCGGTTTGGCCTGTCTCGGGCACGAGTGCAGCGGGATTTGCACCACTGCCACCTTCTTCTTTAACCACGGATGCTGAAATGCATGATCTTTAACCACGACAGCCGGATCCTGTAGATCGTGCCCAAACTCGCTACAGGTAAATTTGAGCCTCACATCCCATGTCCCAAAACACCAGGTAAATAAAACCCTTAAAATTGGTTATAATATTATAGGGTTTTTGGATTAGAAATTTTTTTTACAAATTCATAAAATCTCTAAGTATTCTACCTCTGTCGATTTATCGATAGACTGATCGATAAAATCAGAAAGTGTTGTTGATGTCCACGATGCTCAAATGATACTATCAAAATGAGGACAAAAATTGTCTAGCAACCACATATTCTTCTGGACAGAATTATCGATGTATCGATACCCCTATCAATATCATCGAAATTTAAAACTCGAGCCTATCGAAGTTGACTCGATGAAATCAACAGCAGAGAGTTTGTGTCCCTGTTTTTCTAAAGAAAATCATAAAGACCTTTGATATATCGAAGTACTCCTCGATATCCTCAGAATTCAAAAACTAATAATATCAGAAGGTCTTCGATGATATCGGTCTTGGACATAGTTATCCAGTAACATTTTTCAGGCAGTTTTATCTTGGATTGAGGGTCACTCGATAGAATCGATATTCAAATATCGATGATATCGTGGCCGGGTCGATTGCATCGAGAAAGGATATAAATTGTCTAACAAGCTTAACTGGAAAATCCTTTGGATTTAACATTGCATCAATGCGACTATCGATATCATCGACATTCAAATTTCAATGATATCGAGTGTACCTCAATCATATCCTTAACCTAAAATATTTCAAAGGCAATGTCTCTCTCATTTTCAAATGTCAAGGAATCAATCCTCGTGTCGATGAAATCGGAGTTCGAAATCTAATGACATTGACGCAAGTTTCGATCTTCTCAACCAGCTGGCAAAAGGTTTCAAAAGCGCATGACATTTGAGTTTGTGTCATCGAGCGGCCAGTCGATATAGTCGAGAGTATACGCTCGATGATATTGACCTTGCTTGATGATATCAAACTCTGTCATAAATGTGACCGTTTTATATCCGTTGGAAATTTTTGCCTATATATAGAGAACTTGTCTTTGGTTGTTGGTAGAGAAAGAAGAGAGTGCTTTAGAGTGTTTTACCTTAGATCATATACCCAAAGCCCTTTCTCTCATGGAAGTTCATCCTCTAATCCATCCTCACCATTGACATTCAGTAGAGTGGATTAGGGAATGAACTTCTGCATTCAAGGATCCTCCAGCTACCATCTTAATGGAAAATCATTAAGTTGGGATCCCTTGAATGCATAGATGATTGGAATCACTTTATTTCCCTTATAGGAAAACTTTTAACCGAGTAGGATTCCATTATAACCTTGACCCAACCCATCGTCATGCATTGGTACATCTTTCGAGTTGTGGTTCAAGGAAGCAGAAGACTCTTCATCAACAAAGAAGGAGATCTTCAATAACGAGCTAAAAGGAATTCATCCGCTTATCTGTAAGTTATCGGAGTCCAAAGGACCCTTGTGATCATTCCTTTGTAGGATTGGGTCTAAGGTGTTTCTCACCCGTTGCAAGTCCTCTAGGAGGCCTCTAGCGGGAGTGTACATGGTGGGTGCGTTGTGTTGACCCTTGCTCTATGGAGGGCATAAACAGTTAGTGTCTTGTGGAAGATCCTTGGCCAGTGTGCCTAATAGTGGGTGCATTGTGTTAACCCTTGCTCATGAGAGCATAAACAGGAGAGGTTCCTTGTGTGGATCCTTTGCTAGTGAAAATCAGATGCTATGTGTTGACTCTTACTTATAGGAGCATAAACTGCTAGCCTAGGTATAGGTTGTAATGGTTAAAGGTGAACCTGATTTAAAACCTTGGGTTTGGGGTGAACCATGTGAAACCTCCTTAGTAAAATCTAGCACACTCAAGGGTTGAGTGCGTCTGCCGGGAGTGGAGTAGACAAGTAGTGGAACCACTATAAAAATGACTGTGTTTGTGATTATTGTTTGTATTTGATTACTTGTGTGATTTCATTAAATGCTTTCATATTTCATCACACCTCACACATAGTTACATCCATCATAATCTCTGAATTGCATCTTGTTTATCATTAA
Organism: Magnolia sinica; assembly: GCF_029962835.1. Lineage (NCBI taxonomy): Eukaryota > Viridiplantae > Streptophyta > Magnoliopsida > Magnoliales > Magnoliaceae > Magnolia > Magnolia sinica. The sequence continues at coordinate 58,079,085 of NC_080589.1, read as the reverse complement.
GTTAGTTTCATGATTGGATCCTCTAATTGGCTTGGAAGCCATTAGAGTTATCTTGAAGAAATCCTGATTCGTGCATATCTATTCAAGACAAGTTTGATAGAATTTTTAATAAACCATAAAATTTTTATAAAAGTCCTATCACCCCCCTCTTGGACATATTGGCATATTCCTACTTAAACTAAAGCGGTCTTTACCACAATTTCAATTGATATTAGAGAGGGTCTCTCTTAAAGGGCTTCACCGCCTAGAGAGTGATCTTAACTAAAGTTGGGAATATGGCTAAAGGAGAGGGCTCATCGGTCACTAGACTTCTAGTATTTGATGGATCAAATTATGCATACTGGAAGGCTAGGATGTACTACTTTATGAGATCTTTGGATCATGATGTTTGGGATATTATTGAAAGAGGATATGTGCTACCTATTAAACAAGTAGTACTTGAATATGGCACAGGTATAACCAAACTAAAATCTAAAGAAATGTGGACAAAATTCGACAAAGAAAGGAAAACATCTGAAGCTAAAGCTATGAATGCTATCTACTGTGTTGTGTCCTAAGATATTTTCAATCAAATCAGTATGTGTGGGACAGCCAAAGAAGCATGGAATTTGTTGGAAACAACCCATGAAGGAACAAACACTGTGAAGAGATCTAAACTGTAACTCCTGACATCACAGTTCAAAAGTCTCAAAATGGAAGAGCATGAGACTTTCATGGAGTTTTTCACAAAACTAGATATCATTTGCAACTCCATGGGTGGATTAGGTGAGAAAGTTCCGGTTCTAAAAATCTGTAGGAAAATACTAAGATCATTACCAGAACGGTTCAACCCTAAAGAAACAACCATTGAAGAATGTAAAAACATAGATGAAATGAAAGTAGAAGAACTTGTAGGTTCCCTACAAACATTTGAACTACACTTCAAACAAACCCCTCCAAAACTACTATCCTCAAAACTTCAAAGAAAACAACAAATGAGGACATTGAAAGTGAAAGAGAAGATGAAGATGAGGAAGTCGCTTTATTGGCTCAATGATTCAGAAAGTTCTTTCAGAAAAATCATGGCCATCTATTTAAAGGAAGAAAGGTGGACAACAGACCCTCTACAGGTAAATTTGGTAAAAAGACCAAAGAACCACAATGTTATGCCTGTCAAAAGTTAGGACACTTGTATACTGAATGCCCAAACAGAAAAACTAAGAGCAAGGCAATGGTTGCCATATGGGATGATATATAAGAGTCAAACTCAGAATCTAACGACTCAGAGAGAGGTGGAGATAAAAAATCTTTGAAAATTCTTATGGTCTCCACTGCTCCAATCATTCCCATTGAAACTGAGAATGAGGAAGAACCACAAGCTACTGACTCATTCCTGTCAGATAATGAGGAAACTGAAAAGGAAGAAGAAGAAGAACAAAACAAACTACAAGATGCTTACAATCAACTTTACATCCATAACATCAACATTGTTAGAAGACTTGGAATATCTGAAAACAAAAAGGAATTGCTGCAAAAAGATTTGGATAAAACTCTAGAAATTAATACACATCTAATTAATGATTTACAGCAATACCATTCAGATAATAATAGACTTGAGAGAATTAACACCTTCCTTAAATCCGAGACTGAAAAACTAAACAAATAGGTTGAGCAATTAAAAGACAAAAACATGCTCTTTCAAAATGAAAATCATACACTCCTGTTTGATTTAGAAGAATCCAGAAAAATCGCTAAGCTAAACTATAAGTTTTCCTAGAGTGGTGAGAAGTTAGAAAAACTCTTAGGTATGGGAAGACCTAGAAAGGACAAGAGCGGCTTAGGATATGATAAATTTAAAATAAAGACTGGAAATGCAGCACCAACAACTGAAAAATCTACTGCTTCAGGTAGTAATAGAAGAACTACTCCAGTTTGTCATTTATGTGGTGATTCGGGTCATTATAAGTTTGAATGCTTGACACTTAGGAGGACTAAACATAACTCTGGTCAAAATCATATTGAAAAATTCAAACCAATCAGAGAAATACAAAATGTCAAGAGTCCACCTAGATAAAAGAGATTCACATCCACCACCACCTAAAATGACTAACAAAGAGCAATTGAATCAAGTGGTAGAATTAAACAAGAAAACAAAATCTACCATAGTTAAAAATCCTTTCACAAAATAGATAAAAAAGAAAAGTTGTCTGATAACTCGCTCTATTCATATGCCCTAAAATATTAAGCATGAAAAGACAAGGCCAGGTCATGCATCTAGATCTGGATATTTGCTGAAATGATGCAATTTTGCTGAGCTCTTAATGATACATCTGAGGTTCCTCACCTCAATCTTTTTATATGTAAACATTCTAATGTTTATAATTTTGATTTGTACAATGCTTGTACAAAATTTTGTTGTATATACTGTTGATTCATAGATATACTAAAAGTATACATGAAGGGTTGTCTGAATGATGAAAATTGAAAACATTCACCTTTGATATAACTGTCGATACATCGAGTGAATGGTTCGATTACATCAACCGTGAATCGATACCATCGACAAAATCTTAAGCAGCTGAATCGTCGGGTCGGTTGGTCTTCCCTCTAATCTTCATTGAAAAAATCAGATAAGGTATTCCGATGTCATCGAAACGATGTTCGATGATATCGAAAGTTACTGCTCAATTAAAAACGGAAGAACGGAAAAAGAGGCTCACTTGTTAATCTCAGCATGGCAGTCCATTTCTTAGAATAGTTTTTTTTTTTCTTTCATCTCAAGAAAAAATGTCTAAAGGACCGGTTCTTCCACAATGTTCCTCAACGGAGAGTAAGAAAGGTAAGAAGAATGCAACTGCCTCATCTCCATTTTTCAACTTAAACTTTGTGGCAGAACGAACAGTTCAGAGAAAGTGCAATGAACCCTTTGGGATCATCGGTCTCTTAGAACTGATTGGGTGGGGGAATGTCGTGAATTTTGGTGGAGGATTTCAGCATAATCTTGTGCATCAGTTTCTGAACTTAATTTACAATGTTGAAAATAATCCTCCAATCATTTCAGTCGCTGTCATAAATCAAACCGAGTTCATCACCCCTAGACTGATAAGTCGACTGATTAGTGTAGAAGTCACTAGGATACCTGTATCAGAACGAAATATGAATGGTCTTGGTGTGTGGGGAGAAGTTACTCGAGCACTATGTAATGGTGCTACTATACCAAGAAATGCAAAAGAATGTTCTTCATGTTAAATATCTCAATCCTGCATATAAGATTCTTCATAGCATCTTCAGTATAAATGTTTATCCCTGTGAAGTCTCTAGCAATAAGCTTTCTCCATACATTCTTAATGTTCTATATGATGTTCATCTCGATATTCACGTATGCCTACCCACTCTCATTCTACAGTAGTTAATTTGGGTGTCTTTAGACGAATCCATCACTACACTTCCATTCCCATGTCTTGTGTCCAAGCTATCATGACAATTTGGGCTGCCTCCTACTAGTGATCTCCCACGCCCGTGTGCCTGGTTCAACTAAGAAGACATCTGCAATCTGAATATCGTTGACAATACGTCTCGTGGGGGAAAATTGATTCAATCTCAAGCAAAGGCTATCCTGTGCACAGCCTCGACTCGGTTAAAATCACTCAGGCTGTCACAGAACGAGACATGGTACAGGATCTTCTGGATGGACAATCTCACATGATGAAATGGCTCGATGACTGTGAATCCTGTCTTTCAGAGATCAGACACATACTAATGACTCTGCAACACGCTACAAAACAAATTCTGGATTCCTTACTAGAATAATAAAGGCTTTCGTACGTCCTTCCTGTCATCACATACCTAGAGTTTCTCTGAAATACGTAGGGCATAAATATCTTTTTGAATGCTCTTCGCTCATATATATATATACATATATATATATATATATATATGTGTGTGTGTGTGATGCATTACTAACTTGCAGAGTTTGACAAACTTGTTTTTGGTATGATATCCTTTGTTTTAGGTGCCCATGAATGGGCTTGGTAAATTTTTTTTTGGATAACTATTATATTACTGCCAATCTTGGGCAGTATATATATTTTGAAGATTTTGGGCTATGATTGGTTATACTTCATATCTGCCTTACTGCCATGCCCTGGTTTATCTAGTTATAGCTTAAATGATGTGTGATGCATATGATGTTTTGATCATTATTCTATCTACTTATATCACTGCTCTATTTGGTCTGCTATGCATACATAGTTTCTGAAAATGATGTCTGATTAACCCATTGTTTTGATCATTCTACATCTATCTTTTATATATGTATGCTCTCTGGATGTTGGTTCTCCCAAATTGCTTTAACTTCAGTCAATATCAACTGCTATACCTTTGCTAATGACTGACAAAAAAGGGGAGAATAAATTAAACGCCCCAATGGGAAAATTATATATTTGCTTGAATGGTAATGTAGGTGTTAGGGGGAGCAGCTGCACAAGATAGGGGGAGAATGTTGTTAGGGGGAGCAGCTACTGATCGTGTGTATAGTTTTACTAGACATTGTAAAATTATGTAGATTACATGTACACACAATTTAGGATGTGTTTGTCTAGATGATGTTCTAGGATGTTTTGGTATTTTGTCACGTAATTGACAAAGGGGGAGATTAAAAGTGCCCTGATTTGTCAATTAATGTGAGTGTTGAGTCAGCTAGACAGAGAAGCTCCATAGGAAGATCAATCAACTGTCTACCATAACCGGATGTGTGCTCGAACTCGCCATAGGTACATCTGAGCCTCACATCCCATGTCCCAAAACACCTGGTAAATAAAACCCTTAAAATTGGTTAGAATATTATAGGGTTTTTAGGTTAGAAAACTTTTTTAAAAATTTAAAAAATTCTCTAAGTTTTCTACCGCTGTCGATTTATCGATAGACTGGTCGATAAAATCAGGAAGTGTTGCTGATGTCCTCGATGCTCAATCGATACTATCGAAATGAGGACAAAAATTGTCCAACAACCACATATTTTTCTGGACGGAATTATCGATGTATCGATACCCCTATCGATATTATCGAAATTTGAAACTCGAGTCTATCGAAGTTGACTTGATAAAATCGACAGCAGAGAGTTTGTGTCCCGATTTTTCTAAAGAAAATCATAAAGACCTTCAATATATCGAAGTACTCCTTGATATCCTAGGAATTCAAAAATCGATGATATCAGAAGGTCTTCGATGATATCGATCTTGGACACAGTTATCCAGCAACATTTTTCAGGTGATTTTTATCTTGGATCGAGGGTCACTTAATAGAATCGATATTTAAATATCGATGATATCGAGGCCAGGTCAATTACATCAAGAAAGGACAAAAACTGTCCAGCAAGCTTAACTGAAAAATCCTTTGGATTTATCGATGTATTGACATGACTATCGATATCATCGACATTCAAATTTCGATAATATCAAGTGTACCTCGATCATATCCTTAACCTGAAATATTTCAAAGGCAATGTCTCTCTCATTTTCAAATGTCGAGGAGTCGATCCTCGTGTCGATGAAATCAGAGTTTAAAATTCGATGACATCGATGCAAGTTTCGATCTCCTTGACTAGCTAGCAAAAGGTTTCAAAAATGTATGACATTTGAGTTTGTGTCATCGAGCGGCCTGTCGATACAATCGAGAGTATATGCTCGATGATATTGACTCTGCTCGATGATATCGAACTCTGTCATAAATGTGACCGTTTTATATCCGTTGGAACTTTTTTCCTATATATAGAGAACTTGTCTTTAGTTGCTGGTAGAGAAAGAAGAGAGTGCTTTTGAGTGTTTTACCTTATATCATATACCTAAAGCCCTTTCTTTTATGGAAGTTCATCTTTCAATCCACCCTCATCATTGACATTCAGTAGAGTGTATTAGGGAATGAACTTCCGCATTCAAGGATCCTCCAGCTACCATCTTAATAGAAAATCATTAAGCTGGGATCCCTTGAATGCATAGATGATTGGAATCACTCTATTTCCCTTATAGGAAAACTTTTAATAGAGTAAGATTCCATTACAATCTTGACACAACCCGTCGTCATGCATTGGTACATCTTCTAAGTTGCGGTTCAAGGAAGCAGAAGACTCTACATCAACAAAGAAGGAGATCTTCAACAACGAGCTAAAAGGGACTCATCCGCTTATCTATAAGTTATCAGAGTCCAGAGGACCCTTGTGATAATTCCTTTGTAGGATTGGGTCTAAGGTGTTTCTCACCCCTTGCAAGTCCTCTAGGAGGCCTCTGGTGAGAGTGTACGTGATGGGTGCATTGTGTTGACCCTTGCTCTGTGGAGGGCATAAACATTTAGGGTCTTGTGGAAGATCCTTGGCCAGTGTGCCTAAAAGTGGGTGCGTTGTGTTGACCCTTGCTCGTGACAGCATAAACAGGAGAGGTTCCTTGTGTGAATCCTTTGACAGTGTGCTTAAAATCGGGTGCTATGTGTTGACCCATGCTCGTGGGAGCATAAACTGTCAACCTAAGTGTAGGTTGTAATGGTTAAGGTGAACCTGATTTAAAACATTGGGTTTGGGGTGAACCATGTGAAACCTCCTTAGTGAAATCCGGTACACTCAAGAGTTGAGTGCATCTACCGGGAGTGGAGTAGACAAGTAGTCAAACCACTATAAAATGACTGCGTTTGTGATTTTTGTTTGTCTTTGATTACTTATGTGATTTCATTAAATTCTTTCATATTTCATCGCACCTCACACACAGTTACATCCATCATAATCTCTGAATTGCATCATATTTATCATTAAGTCAGTTTTGTGATTGGATCCTCTAATTGGCTTGAAAGCCATTAGAGTTATCTTGAAGAAATCCTGATTCATACATATCTATTCAGGACAAGTTTGATAAGATTCTTAATAAACCATAAATATTTTATAAAAGTCCTATTCACCCCCCTCTAGGACATATTGGCATATTCCTACTTAAACTAAAGCAGTCTTTACTGTAATTTCAGATGGGTTTTTGACTTGGCTCCTAAGGGAACCTAGAGAGCTTCCAGACATGCCCCTTCGAAGCTTGGGAGAGCTTTGAGTAGTGGGTTTGGGTTTGGAAAAGAAGCGGCCGTTCTTTGAAAAAAAACCAGAAGTTAGGGCGGTCTCTCTCTTCCTTTGCAAGAAACCCTAACTTTGTGGGTATAGGATTACTCTAGAATGGACGGCTGGGATCGCAGGAGAGACTTTCACGCGGATCGCCAACATGGAAAGCACGAAAAATGGATCTCTTTCCGTTTTAGGAATATGGTTGTGTTTGTAGGTTGATTTACAACTGCTGTTGTGTGCACAACATGCAATCCAATGGCTGAAACTGGTCATGGATTGTAGGGTTTTTGGCCCTCTTTAATATGGATGGTTTGGATCAGACATGGGATCTGAGGTGGTGGGCCACAAATCGTCCCAAATGGACGTCGTCTGTCTGTCAGGCACGGGTGGGAGGAATTTCAAAAGGAATGAAATTCCCTCCCTTTCATCTTTTCATGGTCAGACCCGGTTTGACCGGGTTGACAGCTCCGGTGCAGCATAGGAGCACTTATGCAGTGTACTCGCCACATAAGTGTGGGGTCCACCTGGATGAACTCAACCGATCCACTTCGTTCATTCTTTTGGTCAGCTTGAATCAAAGCCCAGCCTAAAGAGTGGGGTAGACTCATGGCTTAGGTGGGCCAAACACGCCACATTTTTGTTCAATTAGCGGTTTGCGCGGCCCCTGGTGTTCTTAAGTGAAATTTCTCCCATCCATTAGTTCCAAAATACTATACACCAGGTAATAATAAATATAACGTATATACAGCTTGTATTACATTCATATTTTATATTAATGATTATTTATTTACTTTGTAATATTATATATGTATATGTATACATGTATGTTTTTTTTCCTTTTCATATATATAAATATTAATTATTCAAAGTGTACTATAATTAATTTATGTAATATTCTTATACATTTATTATAATAATATTAGTAAATAATGTCTTAGATTATATAATAAAAATATATTTTGATTTTTGTTTAGTATAATACATTAATAGTCACAGATAAGTATTTATTTACAATCATTAATATTTACAGTGTATTATTATTATTCTTATTTGTGGTTATGCATGCGTATGTTATTATAGAAAAAATTTATATTATGATATATATATTTTATATATATAGTATATTACATTAATATATAGTTAAAATTATAAAATGTAAATATTAGTTAATATTCATCAATTATATGATAATGTGTTGGCATGAAATTTATTTTATATATAGTTTAAATAATATATATAATTTATTTCCCCTACATCTCAGTTGGACGATAAATCTCGAATCTCATAGTTGCTCCACCATCTCGACTGCTGGATTTTATGACTTATCAACACAATCATTTCATCTTCCTTCCTCCATAGTTCCAGATGTCATACAGATAGTATAAGTAGAGATCTAACTGTTGATCCTATGTTTAGAGGGTTGGATGACCCGATATACGAATGCAAGTCACCCTTAACGGTTGGATTCAGGCCAGAGTGTGAATGTTCACATAAATCGGGATTGTATTTATATTAAGTCAGGTTTTCATGGTAACACCTAAGTACAGAAAAGTACAGGGTGTTACAGTATGCCCTAGCGACATCAGGGCTATAGCCTCCACAGGCATATCGTGGATGGCCAGATGGGACACCGAAAATATGTTATTAGCATCGCGCTGTCATAAATGGCCTTAGGTGAAAATCCCTAAACCTTCGAGGCTAGGTGATGCCTCAACGTCGTGACCGAGTGGATATATGAGCTCATGAGGGCCGTATACCAGTAGGTCGTGTTTTCCACTGTGTTATGGTCGGTTGTGAGGGGGTGTAGCCTTACCCGCTTTAGGGTAGGGGGCATAATTAGGCTGAGTTTAACCAGCTCATGATTCAGTCCGCTATCGACATGTCAGGTAAATATTGGCTGACTACTGGCTAGGCGGATAGTGAGGTCTCTTCCACTTGCATGGTTGCACGTCCAGTGGACAGTGATTGCATGTAGAGTGTACTAAACCCCGGTGATAATCCCCAAGATGTATATTACTGATATGTGGACTTATTGAGCAGGAGTTGCATACTCATTTATTCATTCATTCACTATCCATTCAGGCTGGTGGTGCGTAACTATTTGTTATTGTACCTTCGCAATGGCTAGGATTTCGGTTGAGGTGCATGACTAACCTGAGATCAAGAGTTTACCACATTGAGTTTGACTATCCAAATTTAGGTATGGGACTAGTTTGGATAGAAGTCCCTTGTGGTAGACTCCATAACCTGCGATACTACGTACTAATATCCTGACTTCACACCCTAGCTTGGTCATTTCATTCGCATCGCATATTACATTGCATCCTCAGCACATAGCACTTGGTTTACTATGCTTCTGTATTGCATGGCCTAGATAAGGTTGTTGGTATTCATGAACTCGGTATTTGATATTTGACTTACTATGTCACCGCATTATATAGCTGATTTACATTACTTTCTCAGTATATGACATTTGCTTACTATATATTTTCATCGCATATCCTAGATGAGGTTGATGATATTGTTAGTATTTCGGCTTACTCTGATATTACGTGACTTGTGGACTTAATAGTCTGTTTCTGTTTGTTCTGTTATCGTATGATTCATGATCTCGCTAATATTTTCGACATTATATGATTATGGCGTTGTATTTGTGTGCTTGACACCTATCTTGTGCACACACTTTCACCACCCTCTAAACTTTCTACAAGCTTATGCACAATAGATGGGTGCAGCTAGCGTTAGGTTCCAGCAGCGTGGGGCTTAGAGCGTACAACGGTCTTGTGGAGCTTTAATTTTCGATATATGTATTTCCCTTTCAGTATTGTATTCAAATGTTTATATTAGTGGATATGTGATGATGATGTTGCCTTTGTGATTTGGGTATACTTGTGGTTATGCTTCTTATGAGACAAGTTAATGTTAAAAATCCTCCTTGTAGGATCCTGGGATCAGAACTTGGTATATGTGCACTGGGAGCCGAGAATGGGGTACTACGGAGGCTATTGACATCGGATTTGGCAATTGAAAATTTCGTGAGCCCGGTTTCCGAGTTTGGGGCGTGACAGCTCCTGCTGCACGCGTGGCTTCCGGCCGATGGTTTCCAACAGTTGGATTTGCCAATGCAACTGCAGACGTGGCCATCTTCTCCTCATCAGCAGCCCCCCCTTTACAACGTTCGATTGGTAACTGATCGAGATCGTGTGGTTGACCTCTGACCATGGATCTTACCATGGTTAGGGTCAGTGGGACCCTATCTAGAAGATGGACAATTTGAATTTTCAAGACGGGGTCTGATGGTGGGCCATCATCAGTAACAGACGGATGGGTCTGTTTGAATCAGAGACGGGGGAGAGTTTTGGCTAAAAATTGTTGATTTCGGTCTTTTATTGGGTCAAAGCTCATTTAACCCGATACTATGTCTTGTGCATGGCGTGTGCACACTATCTGTGCGCACACATAGATCAAATGTGGGTTCCAAATCATGATCTAAGCAGATCAACACCGTCCATTAGTCCTGGAAGGCCCCCTAATGGCTATAGATTAAAAGTTGGTGCATTCAAATGGTTGGGTGTTTATCTTTTAAAGGTTTATAATTAGAAATTGTAGATTATCAAGGGTCCTGATCACTTATGGGTGTAATCTGAGCTGAACATTCCTTTTACAGGGTTTATGAATTGCCCTGGACTAAAGATCAGTCTGTTTCTATTCTTGTAAAGGGTTGTTCTTGGAGATTTATCCTTAATGAGTGTTGATTACTTTAGTTGGACCGTTAGTTTTTATTTTAGTTATGTAAGTTAGTAATCATGGGGTGTGTTTAAAGGGAGATAGACTTTTTCTTATGGCTAGGATCTTGCTACCGGGTTTGTGTTAGTTCATAGTGTTGGGAAGTGGAGTAATTGATCCCTGAATGGGCCACAAAAATGTGGGTTTAGGATTTTATCTACCAATCTTGAAGGATCCAATGATTGGATTTATAGTCTAGTTCGGATGTAGATCCTCGATCGATTAGCTATATGGCTTAAGTCCTTAGATTGTTAAGGACGTGACAAATGGTGGATCTAACGGTTTGCCGATTCATTTTGAGAATCAATGGATGGACGGCTTGTCCTTTGGGACCAATGCTATTCCATTGGTCATACCTAAGTTGGGTCGTATGGCTTAGGTGTGGATTACCATTTGAGCTACTAAGGATGCACTAAATAGTGGTGGTGTAACTTATATCCTAAAAGATGTGGTGACTTCTCTTAATAATTAATAGATGGATGGATTGGTCTATCTCAACCATTAGATCAAGCCAAGATGAGGGTGAACGTTCAGATACATCGTATTGTGCTTATACTGAATTTGGTCTTCCTGGTAACACCCAAGTACTGGAACGTATGGGGTGTTACAACTCAAGATCTACTTCTCTTCTAGTTTAAGATCAAGCTACATTTACAAGATTACTTCAAGTAGAAGATTGAATGAACGTAACTGAAGATTTAAGTACAAGTTACAAGGTATACACTTCAATGTTCAACTTTTCAGGTATATTTTACCCTAGAAAGACCTTAGACTTAGGTTCTTTCGAATGCCAAACATAATTGGGTTTCTATAGTTTAATTAGGCTTAAGTTCAACTAGTCTAGGCTTTGATTCAACTAGTATAGGAAAAACTTCGACCCATCTAAGTTGTCAACTGAAAATCGGATAAAATCTGTTGGTTCCTCGACCAGTCAAGAAAAGTGTTCGACCAATCGAAGGCACACCCTCGACCAGTCGAAGGGGGCTCGACTCGAAGTCCAGTAATGGATTTTGGGCATCCTAGACCAGTCGAAGGCTATGTTCGACCGGTCGAACAGGGCCCTCGACCAGTCGAGCAGGGCCTTTGACCAGTCAAAGAACGGTTTGATCCGATCTTGCCTGAAATTTGAAATTTAGTTGTTTCTTAGACCAGTCGAAGCAACAACTTTTCAGCCTATAAATAGAGGTCTTTTCTCACTCTAAAAGAGATCATTCAAGGCACAAAAATCCTTCACTTTAAGAGAGAAAAGTCCCCATCTTCTTCAAGCTAAAGAACGGTATTTTAAATTCTTTTTAATAGCTTATTGTTTTGTAATTTTAGATTTCTTTTTATGAATCATATGTTTTAAAGGGAGTTCTTGTTCTTCCTTTTGCGATCTGAGAAATTCAAATAAGTAGCCCAGGTTTGAATTAAGTTAAAATCTATTTATAACCCAAAACCCTTCATTTTGGTCATTGGACATTGAATATTGAACATTCATCATCAATCGAAGCAGTTCTACAGGCTACATCATTCAGTGTCTTCTGAAGAAGATAAATATTTACTTTTCATTTTCAGTTTATTTGAGATATCTAGGAAAATCTTATGTATTGGTTTTGACTGAGACAGCCAAAAAATATCAGTGTGTGGGGTTTTAATTGTGATAGCCCTTTTAAAATCACAACTGTATAGGTTTTAAGGTGAACCTGAGAAAACCTTGATTTTTAGTAAACACCAATATCACGTTGGTTGTGATTATTAGGAGTGGAGTAGGTGTGACTATTTGAGGACAGTTGGTGCACACACTGAACCACTATAATTCCTGGTGTTTATGTGGTGAATGATTTTTGAGATGTACATGTGGTGAATATTTGTAAATCTTTATGTATATGTGGTGAATGCTAGTAATAGATAGTTGCATTTCTTTTTCCTCTTGTTTTATTTTGCGATCATGATCCTTACTAGTTCATGAAATCAGGTTGTTCTACCTAAAACCTCAGTTTTTGGTGTAAGGTTGTCCTATGAACACGGTTTGAATCAATTTCTCAATACTATTACAATTAAGATATCTGATTAAGTTCTGATTTATCTATTCTTTCAGTACTTTAATTTTATTTGGCATAGTCCTATTCAGGCCCCCTCTAGGACTGTAAGCTCGCCTCTGTCAAGTGGAATCATAGATAAGTGGCTCATTTATTTAGATTAATTTCTTAGAGTTTAAAGATCCAAAGCTTCTAATATGTCAAATTTCGATAGTCTGTCTATTACCAAGCCACCACTATCTGATGGCTCAAATTATGCCTGTTGGAAAGTCAGAATGCGGATTTTCTTAAAATCCATAGATGAAAGTGTGTGGCAAGCCACGGTGACCAAATGGAAACCACCAGTGTCTGAGGTTCTAGGCAGTGATGGAACCAAGTTTATTAAAGAAACACCTTTTTATTTATGGACCATACCTCAGAAAAATGAGAGCAGTGCAAATGCAAAGGTCTTAAATGCCATTACTTGCACTCTATTCCTAATGAATTCAAAAGACTTATATCATGTGATACAGCTAAGTAAGCCTGAGACATCCTTGAAATGACTCATGAAGGAACATCTATTGTCAAGAAATGTAAAGTCCAAATCCTCACAAGAAGGTTTGATGAAATTCACATGGAAGAAAATGAAACTTTCATGGACTTCTATACGAACTTAAATAACATAGTGAATTACATGTGGGGTCTAGGCGATGGAATCACAGAAAGCAAGGTTTGCGCTAAGATACTGTGATCACTTCCTCAAAGGTTTAATTCCAAAGTAATTGTCATTCAAGAACTTAGAGACACTGATCAAATGAAGGTTGAGGAGTTAGTTGGTTCACTCCAAACATAAGAATTAAGTTTCAAAGCTCCTAAAGGTAAGTCCATAGCCCTTAAGTCATCCAAGTCTATTTCAAACGAAAACCATGCTAATTCTAATTTAGAAGATACTGATGATGATATGACTTTACTTACTAAAAAGTTTTACAAAATTTTCAAAAATAAGAAACGATCTGGTTTTCAAAATTCTTCCAATAAAAGAAAAGGTAGATCAAAAACTTGAAAATTTATAAAAGACAACCAATGTTTCAACTGCCATGAATATGAGCATTTGGCGAATAAATGTCCCAAAAGGGATAAATCAAAAAGAAAGGGCATGATTGCCACATGGGATGAATCATCCGGCTCTAAAAGTTCTTATAAGTCAAATGAATTAGAACAAGAAACTTTAAATGAAGTAAAAGCCCTAATGACTATAGCCAGAGTCACCTTCTTAGATAATTGTAACTTATCTTATTATGAGGATCTCAGGAGTGACCCTGAAAATGAGAATGAATATGATCCTCATGACGCCTATAATGCCCTACATAGGGAGAGTTGCAAAATAGTTGTCAAGTTAAAGGTTCAAAAAGAAATTTTTCTTAAACTAAAAGAAGAACTTGGAAATGAAAGTGCCCTGGTTTGTCAATTGGCATCAGTGTTGAGTCAGACAGACTGCAGAGCCTCATATGAAGATCAATTCAAGTATCTGCCTCAACAGGAATGTGTGCAAGCTCACCTCAGGTAAATCTAAACCTCACATCCCATGTCCCAAAACACCAGGTATATAAACCCTTAAAACAAACTAGAACATCATAGGGTTTTAAAGTTGAGAAAACTTTTTTTCAAAATTGAAAAATTCTCTAAGTTTCCTTGCTTTGTCGATTTTATCGATACACTGTTTGATAGAATAGACCTATGCTATCGATGTCCTCGATGCTTAAACGATATCATCAAAATGAGGAGAAAATATGTTCAGCAACCACATACTCATCTAGACTCGATGTATCGATATACCTATCAATATCATCGATATTTGAATCTCGAGTCCATCGAAGGTGACTCGATAATATCGACAGTCAGATCTCCGACGTGCCTATTTTTTCTTAAGAAAATCACATGTGCATCGATATATCGAAGCCGTTCTCGATACCATCGAAGTTCAAATCTCGATGATATCGGAAGGCTCTTGATATTATCGATCAAGGGTGCCAAAGTTCTCCAACAATTATTTCAGGATTAATTATCTGAGATCGAGGGGCACTTGATAGAATCGATATTCAAATATCGATGATATCAGTATGGTTTCGATGACATCGAACAGGGACAGAAACTGTCCAGCAAGCTTAAACGAAAATTCTTTGGATTTATCGATGCCTTGACACTCTATCGATATCATCGACATTAAAATTTCGATGATCTCGAAGGTCCCTCGATCATTCTTGTAAACCTGAAATATTTCATAGCAAGTCTCTCTCATTTTCATGTGTCGAGGAATCGATCCTAGTATCGATAATATCAGTGTTTGAAATCCGATGACATCGATGCTTATATCGATTCCCTTGACCAGTAGGCAAAAGGTTTCAAAAGTGTATGACATTTGAGTTTGGTTCATCGAGCGGCCAGTCGATGCTATCGAGAGTATACGCTCAATGATATCGACCCTACTCAATGATATCGAACTCTATCATAAATGTGACGGTTTTATATCTGTTGAAACCTTTTGCCTATATAAAGAGAACTTGTCTATTGTTGCTGGTAGAGAAAGAAGAGAGTGCTTTTGAGTATTTTACCTTAGATCATATACCCAAAGCCCTTTCTCTCAGGAAAGTTCATCCTCCAATCCACCCTCATCATTGACATTCAATAGAGTGGATTGAGGAATGAACTTCCGCATTCAAGGATCCTCCAGTTATTACCTTAACGGAAAATCATTAAGCTGGGATGCCTTGAATGAATAACCAAAATCACTCTATCTTTCGTATAGGAAAATATTTTATAGAGTAGGATTCCGTCTTAACCTTGACCCAACCCGAAGCCTCTTAGTACATCATTTGTGTTGCGGATCAAGGAAGTCAAAGATTCTTCATCAACAAAGAGGAGATCTTCGTTAATGCGCTGAATGGGACTCATCCACTTATCTATAAGTAACTAGAGTCCAGAGGACCCCTTGATCATTCCTCTGTAGGATTGGGTTTAAGGTGTTTCTCACCCTTGCAAGCCATCGTAGGAGGCCTCCGGCGGGAGTGTACGTAGTGGGTGCGTTGTGTGGTCCCTTGCTCTGTGGAGAGCATATACATCTGGTTGAAGGTGAACCTGTCTAAAACCTTAGGTTAGAGGTGAACCGTGTGAAACCTCAGTTAGGGTCTTATGGAAGATCCTTGGCTAGTGTGCCTAAAAGTTGGTGTGTTGTATTGACCCTTCCTCTTGAGAGCATAAACAGTTAGCCTTAGTGTAGGTTGTAAAGGTTGAAGGTGAACCTGATTTGAAACCTTAGGTTTGAGGTGAACCGCTGTGAAACCTCCTTAGTGAAATCCCATACACTCAAGGGTTGAGTGCGGTTACCGGGAGTGGAGTAGACAAGTAGTCGAACCACGATAAAAATGACTGTGTTTGTCTAGAAATTGTGTAAAATGCATGTACACATAATTTACGATGTGTTTGTCTAGATACTGTTCTAGGGTGTTTTGGTATTTTGTCACGTAATTGACAAATGGGGAGATTAAAAGTGCCCTGGTTTATCAATTAGCGTGAGTGTTGAGTCGGACAAACTGCAGAGCCTCATAAGAAGATTAATTCAAGCGTCTGCCTCAACAGGGATGTGTGCAAGCTCACCTCAGGTAAATCTAAGCCTCACATCCCATGTCCCAAAACACCAGGTATATAAACCCTTAAAACAAACTAGAACATCATAGGGTTTTAAAGTTGAGAAAACATTTTTTTTCAAAATCAAAAAATTCTCTAAGTTTTCTTTCTTTGTCAATTTTATCGATACACTGTTCGATAAATCAACCTGTGCTGTCGATGTCCTCGATGCTTAAACGATATCATTGAAATGAAGACAAAATACGTCTAACAACCACATACTCATCTGGACTGATTTATCGATGTATCAATATACCTATCGATATCATCGATATTTGAATCTCGAGTTCATCGAAGGTGACTCGATAATATTGATAGCCAGATCTCCGGCGCCCCTATTTTTTCTTAAGAAAATCACATGTGCATCGATATATTAAAGTCGTTCTCGATACTATTGAAGTTCAAATCTCGATGATATCGGAAGGCTCTCGATGTTATCAGTCATGGGCGCCTAAGTTCTCCAGTAATTATTTCAGGATTGATTATCTGAGTTCAAATATCGATGATATCGAAACGGTTTTGATGGCATCGAACAGGGACAAAAACTGTCTAGCAAGCTTAAACGAAAATCTTTTAGATTTATCGATGCCTCGACACTCTATCAATATCATCGACATTCAAATTTCGATGATCTCGAAGGTCCTTCGATCATTCTTGTAAACTTGAAATATTTCATAGCAAGTCTCTCTCATTTTCATGTGTCGAGGAATCGATCCTAGTATCAATAAATTGGAGTTCGAAATTCGATGACATCGACGCTTGTATCAATTCCCTCGACCATCTGACAAGAGGTTTTAAAAGCGTATAACATTTGAGTTTGGTTCATCAAGCGGCCAGTCGATGCTATCGAGAGTATACGCTCGTTGATATCGAACTCTGTCATAAATGTGACCGTTTTATATCCATTGGAACTTTTGCCTATATAAAAAAAGCTTGTTTATTGTTACTGGTAGAGAAAGAAGAGAGTGCTTTTGAGTGTTTTACCTTAGATCATATACCCAAAGCCCTTTCTCTCAGGAAAGTTTATCCTCCAATCCACCCTCATCATTGACATTCAATAGAGTGGATTGGGGGATGAACTTCCGCATTCAAGGATCCTCCAGCTACTTCCTTAATGAAAAATCATTAAGCTGGGATGCCTTAAATGCATAACCGAAATTACTCTATCTTCCATATAGGAAAACATTTTATAGAGTAGGATTCTGTCTTAACCTAGACCCAACTCGAAGCCTCATATTGGTACATCATCTGTGTTGTGGATCAAGGAAGTCAAAGATTCTTCATCAACAAAGAGGAGATCTTCTTCAATGCGCTGAATGAGACTCATCCACTTATTTGTAAGTAACTAGAGTCCAGAGGACCCTTTGATCATTCCTCTGTAGGATTGGGTCTAAGGTGTTTCTCACCCTTGCAAGCCCTCGTAAGAGGCCTCCGGTAGGAGTGTAAGTAGTGTGTGCGTTGTGTGGTCCCTTGCTTTGTGGAGAGCATAAACATCCGGTTAAAGGTGATCCTGTCTAAAACCTTAGGTTATAGGTGAACCGTGTGAAACCTCAGTTAGGGTCTTATGGAAGATCCTAGGCCAGTGTGCCTAAAAGTGGGTGTGTTATGTTGACCCTTGCTCGTGAGAGCATAAACAGTCAGCCTCAGTGTAGGTTGTAAAGGTTGAAAGTGAACCTGATTTAAAACCTTAGGTTTGAGGTGAACCGCTGTGAAACCTCCTTAGTGAAATCCAGTACACTCAAAGGTTGAGTGCGGTTACCGGGAGTGGAGTGGACAAATAGTCGAACCAATATAAAAATGACTCTGTTTGAGATTGCTATTCTTTTGTTTATGTGATTTGCTTTAATATTTTCATATATGAATATCTGTGATCACACCTCACACACTTTCATAGTCATATCCATCATAAACTAGTTTGAATATTGTTTACTTCTTAAACAGTTTGTGATTGGATCCTCTACTGGGCTTGGAAGCTAGTAGAGTTACTTTTAAGTAATCCTAATATGTGTCTATTGTTAGGATTAGTGTAATAGGATTTTAAATAAACCATCAAACCTTAAAAAGTCCTATTCATCCCCCTCTAGGACATATTGACATATTCCTACTTCGACTAAAGCAGTCTTCACCGTAATTTCAATTTGTAAGAAATGATGTCTGGTATTTGGTTCCAAGACCAACTGATAAACTTATAATTGGAACCAAATGGATTTTTAAAAATACATCTGATGAATTGGGAATATAATTAGAAACAAGGTTAGACTGGTTGTACAAGGGTACACTCAAATAAAAGTAATAGATTATGATGAAATCTTCACACAGTAGCTCGTCTTAAATCCATCAGATTGTTTATATACATTGCTTGCTTAAAAAAATTCAAAATATATCAAATACATGTTAAAAGTGCTTTCTTAAATGGGGATTTATATGAAGAGGTGTACGTTGAATAGCCTGCGGGTTTTGAGGACCCCAAACAGTTAAATCATGTATATTACCTTAAAAAAGGCACTTTATGGTTTAAAACAAGCTCCCAAGGCATGGTATGAAAAGCTAACAAAGTTCTTACTCAATCATAATTTTATTATAGGAAGTGTTGATAAAACTTTATTCGTTAAAAAATACAATGAACACATACTGTTTGTACAGATATATGTTGATGATATCATATATGGTTCTACATGTACTAACCTTTCCATTGAGTTTGCAGAACTTATGAAATCCAAATGAGAAATGAGTATAGTTGGAGAACTGCATTACTTTCTAGGCTTACAAGTTAAAGAACAAGAAGAGGGTATCTTCATTTCTCAAATTAAATACGCCTAAAATTTGGTTAAGAAATTTGGATTCGAGAATGGTAAGAAATTCGATACTCCTATGAGTACGACTCTCAAACTCTCAAAAGATGAAACAGGTAAGAGTATAGACTCTCGTTTATATCGTAGCATGATTGGTAGTCTATTATACTTAAATTCTAGTAGACCATATATTTCCTTTAGTGTTGAAATCTGTGCAAGATATCAATCTATTCCAAAAGAATCATATCTTATTGTTGTTAAACGAATAATTAGATATGTCACAAGTACTACTAATTACAGTCTTTGGTATCCACTTGATATAAAAGTACGATTAGTTGGATATACAGATGCTGACTGGGCTGGGAACATCGATTGTAGAAAGTCTACCAATGGTAGATGTTTCTACATTAGAAATTATTTGGTTTCCTGGCACAATAAGAAGCAAAATTCGGTATCCTTATCCACAGCTGAGGCTGAATACATCGCAGCTGGTAATACATGTTCCCAGCTGGTTTGGATGAGAAAATGTTAACATATTATGGAATTACACGAGATACAATGATCCTGTATTGCAATAACTCTAGCGCAATAAATATTTCTAAAAATCTTATTCAACATTCTCGTACAAAGCATATAGAGATTCATTGCCATTATATTCGAGAATTGGTTGAAGATAAGAGCATCTCGTTAGAATACATACAGATCGAAAATTAGCTTACCGACATCATGACAAAACCGCTTGATAGGAATAGGTTTTCTAAATTGAAACATGATATTGGTATGTGTATTTCAAATTAACTATGTCATGTTAATTGATTTATTTTTTAATTTTTATGCAAAAATTTTAAAAAATTTTAAAAATATATTTGAATTTTTTAGTCTACATGACCGGTCGAGCACGTACTCAACCAGTCGAGCCTCGACGGGTCTAACACATACTTAACCGGTCGAGGAGTGCAGGCTGGCTTTCTAAATTAGGGGAAAATCACTTTTTCTTCTCATTTTCTTCTTCTTCCTCAACAACTTCTTGCTCGACTCGTCGAACCCATCTCCATAAAGTCATTTTAAGTGCATCATTTTTAATTTCCTTTTAGATTTGGGTTCTTCTATATATTTTAAGCTTTGTTATGTTGTTGATTTGTGATTTTCACTCTTTTCTACAAGGATTTTTTGGCAAAAATTTGACATTAGCCAAACCCATATATTATATTCTCTTGTGCATACTCTACATGGAGCATCGCTTTAAGAGGAAGGTCATACGCAAGGGCCCCAGCAGCTTCTCCTCCCGGATGACTCCAATTAGGGTGAGAACATTGAGAGCTCCCGAAGAAGATTCAGAGCATGTAAGGGATTTCCGCACTCGAGATATAATAATCGAAAAGACGGTAAATCTTAATCATATTGCTCGCTTCAAGTTGTTGCCCATTCTCTTAGCCATTGGTTGGGAAAAGTTTTTTGGTTGGGGTGGACCGACTTACTGCTCCATTGCACAAGGCATGTTTGCATCTATTGAGGAGTTGTCCCTTGAAAATCTTACATTTTTCATCAATTTTAGAGAAGGGACAGTGCCGGTAGATAGGCACCTAATTTCGGGTCTACTTGATATAAATGTTAATGATGAAGGTATCCCGATTCATCCTCTTTCTGATAAGATGTTTGAATCTGAGCGTAGGGATATTACCAGTAAATTATGTCAATTTAATGGTGAGTGGAGTGGCGGTAATGCACTATGTGCCACCTAGATGATTTCCCGTTTCCATGTTCTTCAAGGCATTTTTACTTCGAATGTTTATCCACAGTTTGGAAACAAATCTGAGCTCACTCCATTCATGGCTCGTTTTCTCCATGCTGTCACATCGGGTATCCCCTTTTTCCTTCCTTCCTTGATTTACTATTTGATCATCCAGTTTCGCATTCATCCTGGTCATGGTTCTATTCCATTCACTTATCTTATGACGACACTTGCCCTTCATTACAATGTTGTCATTCTGTCCACTGAGGCCCCTGAGGCAGTTCTTCCATTTGACAATTCGAACATTAATAAAATGAATTTGACTTACCTCGTCGGTCAGTAAAATGAGGATGAGGTCAAGGAAGAGGAAGCACCATTGCCAGCAGATACTTCGATGGATGATATCTTTGCTGAGTTAGAGTCTGATGATGAGGTGGATCCTGACTTTCAACTGTCTCAATTCGATGATCGCCTTCGCTCTTTAGAGGACAAGGTGGATGCTTTGAAAGTATCTCAGGACAATCTGGCTGAAAGCCATCGCTCTTCAATGAAATATATGCAAAAATATTTTCATGGCATAACGAAGGGCCTTCACTAGATTGACCCACCTATTCCACCGCCTTCTTCCTCTGGTTCCGACTAGTTTTGCTTTGTTTTGATTTTGTGGTTGTATAACTTGGATGATATTTTTGGATATTATTATGCTCTCTTAATGTTTTGTAACGTCCTAAAAAAATCCGTACAAAGACCCGAGTACAACCTCAAGAAGAACAACCCAAGGACTGCATCCTGTCGTGTAATTTAGATGGGATTTAGTTAAGTACTAAATAATTAGTGGATTAAGTTTGGGCCACCATTTTCACAAATGGGGAGGCCTAAAACCATGAGTATAGCTGGCACAATGTCACCTGAAGACCTGGGAGAAATCCCAACGGCCTGTCACTCTCGAGAGTATATTGAAACTCGGTAACGGACCTAGATCGCATGTCGAGAGTCCGATGACCGTGAAATTATAGGAAGAAGTCCGTCCTACTGGGCTTGACAACCATCGTGGGAATCAAGCCCATATAGTGTCCAGAAACGTCCAACTTGAGCCCTGAGTGAAGCGCGTGAGAAACTCGAATATCTTTAGAAAATGAACTGAAACTTAAGTGAATTGGGTTGTTCGCTCTCACGCAAAGTTGAAAAATTCAGACTGTTAGTTTGTGACCAAAATTCACCCATAGGTAAAGGAAATTTTCTTGCACATATCCGTATAACCGTGGCCCCGATTGGAAACGTACGACTGTTGATTTGAGATGGACTCTCCACGGTTGATCGGCTTATCGATCACACCAAAATCGTGTCCTAATATGGATCCATTATCAGGGAGTGTACCCTATGACGTAGATGAGTCGTGGGCCTCCCTATGAGCCCTATTCGTCAGAAACAGCCGCCCACGGGGTATAAACAATGTATAAAGTGGCCCTGGGGCCATTTGCATCACATCTGGGCCTATAAATAGCCCTTAATTCACTCTCTCCCTCTCATATACGAATTTTGCAAACCCTGGGTGAGAGAGAAGAGAAAAGAGAGAAAATAGGAAGAGGAAACTCCGGGAAATCACTGCAACTGTGGAAAATCATCTCCCACACATCCACATGCCTGATCACCACCTCCTTTTTCTACCTAAACTTCTCCTAGCTACGATTTCGGGTAAGAAACACCAACCCTAATATCGAGATAGGACTCCCAGATAGCTTTCGTTAATATAGCTAACCAGTTTCATTATTTAGGTGCCTGACATTCCATTTTTGGAAACGTAGAGTTTGGACCAAGTCTGAGTCGAGCAACCTAACGGAAGGTGCAAACTATAAACGCTTAGGTTACAGTTTATCAATGCTTTCATGACAGCTAATGATTTATGCCTGTCTTGATTGCCATCGTATTGTCTTAAATGCGTTGATTTCGGTATGAAATACACCTGTGAATTATATTAAGTGAATGATGCAATCTATGTGTTCGTTGAAATATTTAAATGAACAATTAAAAATGATTTGTGCTTGCCATGATTTCTAATCCAGGATTCATCATTATCATATGCATGTAGATCTCTCTATATAAAGAATTGATAAAACACATGTTGTAACTAACGTAGGCTATGTGTTTGATAAATTGCCTAAATGAGAAATTGTCGATGATTTGTGTTTACTACGAGTATTAAGGTAGGATTCTCCATTGATTTATATGTATGCATGTTTTCCCTTATGAAAGCAATTGATAAATACATGTTGTATTAGCATGGTCTATGTGTTTGATGAAATGCCCACATGAGAAATTCACATGGATTGTTTGTTGAATGCTGGGATAAATATGACACGTAGTTGTTAGCCGTATTTGAGTAGGATTGAGGCTACAAACGTAGCCCAGGCAATTGGTAAAAGTCCTTGGTTGGGTGGCCGAATTAGTCTTGCTTCCTTGGGTAAACTTGATGAATCTGAGTCGCACGACGATTGTCGACAGTGGTTAGGCCACGAGGGGTGCTCACGCGCTCCATGTCGATTAAGTCAGCGTGCGCCCGTACCAATCAAGCTTGCTTAATAAACCGATTGACTTATTATGTGCTTACCATCTATGGACGTGACTGCTTGAATTTAAGGTACCCCTCTCCAATGTAAGGACTCATTTTAACTATGGTACCATGATCCACTAAGACTCATGAGCCGGGCATGGTTGTATGGGACACCGTGTCGGAGCATCGGCCTACGCTGGGGAGATGAGCCTCCCTGTAGTGACCAATGAACAACTAAGACTCATGAGGAGGGCATAGTGGTATGGGACACTGTGTTCGTGCTGTCGACCTACGCTAGGGTGATGAGGCTCCCTGTAGTGACCGTGAGCACAACTTCTTGCAACTTGCTTATCGTATGTGTTTGACTAGGAGTGACGAACCTACAACTTGCCTATCGTATGTGTGTAACTAGGAATGATGAACCTAGATGGATCCAGAACATAGGAGTAGGACCACTATAGTTGTTTAAGGCCAAATGTTTGATTCAGGTCAATGATATAAAGGGAGGTACCCTAGCTTCCCAAACTTACTGTATGAATGAACTTAATTAATTACATGGCTAACACGACCATACATTGCACTGCATTAATTAGGATGTGCCATGAAGACGTTAGAATTGCACCATTTTGAGGAAGTGTTGTCATATGCGAAATAGGTTGTCGGAGTCACGTGTTAGGGAGCATTGATGTGAGGGCATGCATCATTACTTGCACCTCATTCCTGCATTAAAAAGAATAGTTAGGAAGTGAATGTTTATGATTGCTTTATCATTACTGCTTTGATTGACTTGATAACATGTATAACTTTTGCCTTATAGAACCACTGAGTTGATCACTCACTCCCACTCTGGGATGGTATTTTAAAACACCAACCAGATGTTGATTTAGATGTAGGTGTAGACGACGTCTATGCTCTAGAGCAGGACTTTTTGGATGAGGAGGAGGAATTCTCCTACTTCCAACTCTCGGGTAGGTCGATGTAGACCACGAACCATTGCGCAGGGGACACTAGGCATCAGGGCTTAGTTGAACACATTTACACTACCACTTTTTGTATATTTTGAAACTATACATGTATATAATGAACTCGGTTACATACTTATACTCTGGAAGAAGTTTTATGAAACATCTGCATTCTTGCATAGACATGTTTTAAAATTTCGCACTAGTTTAATTTCAAAATCCGGAGTATGATGAATTGTTTAGTATAATCCTATGCATGCTTAATTCATGAAAATGGAAGAAGTCTGAATATCATCATCCATAATATATAAGTGATGTTCTGAATCTCGGGAGTAGAGCTTTGCTCGACCCTCAAAATTCAGGTGTTACATGTTTACTCATGTATTACTCTTAATCATGATGCTTAACTTGTTATTCTATTATTCATTTATCTCATATTCCTACTTTCCTTTGTCAACTTATGACAAAAAGGGGGGGAGAGTTTGTATGGATATGATTGGTATGATGATTGGAATTGATTAAATATATATTATTAGAATGGATATGTATGTTAATACATATATTCTACACAAGGCTAAAGTGAAGCACTGATTGGGGGGGAGTAAAATTTTAAATTTTTGTACTCATATTGAGGGAGAGTATGTGATTTCAAGAAAAACAGATATGTTGAACTTGTATGTATGTTTTGTTATGTTTTGTCATGAATTTGACAAAGGGGGAGATTGTACGTGCTGTTATATACAAAGCACATTTATTTGTCAAATTTCGATGGACAAAATAACTTGTGATGTGGTGACTCAAATGATGGAAACTTCACCTTCAAGTGAATCAAGATAGAAAGTTCACCTTCAGTTTCAAGACATGAAGTTGGAAAGTGCAAGTTCAAGACATGAAGATGGTTACTTCAAAGTCCAAAGTACTCAAAACTCTACTTCTCTTCTAGTTTAAGATCAAGCTACATTTACATGATTTACTTCAAGTAGAAGATCGAATGAATGCACCTGAAGATTCAAGTACAAGCTATAAGGTATACACTTCAATGGTCAATGTTTTTAGGTATATTTAAATCTAAAAAGACCTTAGACTTAGATTCTTTTGAATGCCAAACATAATTGGGTTTCTATACTTTAATTAGGCTTAAGTTCGACTAGTCTAAGCCTTAGTTCGACTACTCTAGGCTTTAATTCAACCAGTCTAGGAAAAACTTCGACCAGTCTAAGTTTTCAACTAAAAATTGGATAAAATTTGTTGGTTCCTCGACCAGTCAAGAAAAGTGCTTGACTTGTTGAAGGCACACTCTTGACCAGTCAAAGGGAGCTTGACTCGAAGTCCAGTAATGGATTTTGGGCATCCTCGACCAGTCAAAAGCTATGCTCGACTAGTCGAGCAAGGCTCTCGACCAGTCGATCAGGGCCTTCGACCAGTCAAAGGACAGTTTGATCCAATCGCGTCTAAAATTTAAAACTTGGTTGTTTCTTAGACCAGTTGAAGGAGACCTTAGACCCGAAGCAACCACTTTTCAGCCTATAAGTAGAGGTTTTTTCTCACTCCAAAAGGGATCATTCAAGCCACAAAAAGCCTTCACTTTGAGAGAGAAAAGTCTCCATCTTCTTCAAACAAAGAACGGTATTTTAAATTCTTTTTAATAGCTTATTATTTTGTAATTTTTAGATCGCTTTTTGTGAATCATATGTTTTAAAGGGAGTTCTTGTTCTTCCTTTTGAGATCTAAGAAATTCAAACAAGTAGCTCATGTTTGAATTAAGTTAAAATCTATTTAGAACCTAAAACTCTTCATTCTGGTCATTGGACATTAAACATTGAACATTCGTCATCAATCAAAGTGGTTCCACGGGCTACATCATTCAGCGTCTTCTGAAGAAGATAAGTATTTACTTTTTATTTCTGGTTTATTTGAGATATCCAAGAAAATCTCATGTATTGGTTTTGACTGAGATAGCCAGAAAATCTCAGTGTGTGGGGTTTTGATTGTGATAGCCCTTTTAAAATCATAACTGTATAGGTTTTAAGGTGAACCTGGGAAAATCTTGATTTTTATTGAACGCCAATATCACGTGGGTTGTGATTATTAGGAGTGGAGTAGGTGTGGTTGTTTGAGGACAGTTAGTGTACACACCGAACCACTATAATTCCTAGTGTTTATGTGGTAAATGATTTTTGACATGTACATGTGGTGAATGTTTGTAAATCTTTATATACATGTAGTGAATACTTGTAATAGATAGTTGTATTTATTTTTTCTCTTGTTTTAATTTGAGATCTTGATCCTTACTAGTTCATGAAATCAGGTTGTCATACCTAAAACCTCGGTTTTTGGTGTAAGGTTGTCCTATGAACCCTGTTTGAATTAATTTCTCAATACTATTACAATTGAGATCTCTGATTAAGTTATGATTTATCTATTCTTTCAGTACTTTATTTTTTTTTTGGCATAGTCCTATTCAAACCCCCCGACCCCCCCCCAGGACTGTAAGCTTGCCTCTTTCACATTTAGATACATTAGCTTGCCACACACTTTCATCTAAGGATTTGAGGAAAATCCTCATCCTGGCTTTCCAGTATGAATAGTTAGAGCCATCAAACGGAGGTGGCCTGGTAATGGATAAGCTTTCAAAATTTGACATATTATAGCTCTGGATCTAGATCAATGAGGTAAATCTAAAAAAAACAAAAAAAACCAACCCTCTCTCATACCACTTGAAAAGGAGAGCTTAAGATGTCTTAGAGGGGAGGGTGAATAGGACAATGTTAAATAATCGAAATAAGTCTTGAATATGTAAATAAAAAAAAGATCTCAATTGCTTGAGTATTGAAACCTTGATTCCAAATAATTCGTAGGACAACCTTCACCTAAATTTGTAGGTAAGACAAAGTTATTTTATGAATTTCTTTAAAATAAAAACCTCAAACTTGCAAGAGTAAATTAAAGTATTACAACATTCATAACTCAACTAAAATTAAATACATTCAATCCACCACAAATAGAAATAAAGCATTTACCACATGCATAAAAAATTATAGTAGTTCAGTGCTTTAAAAATAGCCACACCTACTCCACTCCCAAAATTACTTTCCTCGCAATTTCGGCTTTCACTATGAAAAAGGTTTTCTCAGGGTCACCTTAAAACCTGATATGATTTCTTGTGATTTTCACGGGCTATCACAATAAAACCCAAACAATGATTTTAATAGGCTATCTCAGACAAAACTTAAAACTGAGATTTTAACAGGCTATATTGGAGAAAACCTAAAAGAGTTTAGAAGGTATACTTATCTTCACCTTAGAAGATGTAACTTAAGCTTGTAATAGAAGAACCTCTTTCTTGAATGTAGATTGTTCCAAGTTCAGTCAGATATAAAAAGGTCTAAGGTTCTATTGATTTTAATTAAGTTAAACCCAAAAACCTACTTAAATCAATCCTCTTATATCTTAAAAGAAGAGTATAGTTTACTCTCTTAAATTAAATTTGAAAGATTTGAGATAAAGGGGAATTGAAAAGGCTATTTAAATTAAATTATAAATACCATCCAATAGCTTACTAATAACTTGAGTTTCTCTCTCTCCCTTACAAAAGAATTCTAATAATTAACTTATGTAATTTAGAATGAGAGAATAACTCAATTTATAGGTAAAGAAGTTAGAACTTCAGTTAACCCGATTCAGGCTTCGACTAGCCTAAGTTCAGCGGATTCGGCGCAATTGATTTTGAATTGCATGGGATAAGATTTATTCAAAATTCATTGGCCCGAGGTCAACTTTGACTAGCCGAACAACACAATTCGGTTAGCTGAATTTGACCTTCGGCTGGACAAATTCCCTTGAATTCCAAAAGGCAATGTTGCTGGAATTTAATCCGAACTTTCTCGGGCTAGCCGAACCAAAATTTCGACTAGCCGAATTTGCAACAAAAAATTGTTATTGCTTCGGACTTAAAGTTGGGTTGGCCGAGGAAGCTTAGGTTGGCCAAACCAAAAGTTAAGCCGGCCGAATTCCAGGTAAAACAAGTGAAAAAACCCATAATTAGACAATTTTGAAAGCAAATAGTCCTAAGGTCTTTATAGAGTTTTATATCACCTAAGATATATCAAAGATCTGATTCTTCTTTGATTTGAACTTAGTCTCGAACTTCATCTTGAATTTGAGCTCGATCTTTTCTTGAACATTAGCTGATCTTGAGCGTGATCTTCTCTTGAACATATACCGATCTTAAGCTTGATCTTCTCTTGAACATAAACTAATTTTGAGTTTGATCTTCACTTGAACATAGAACGATCTTGAAGATCTACTATAAAGTAGTTTTGTCTTTACGAAATTTGACAACATATGTGTGCTCAACATCTTAGCACTTACACACCCATTCAATAACGTTGTGATGTGGCAAGAGTGAGATTTCGGCCAGTTTAAGTGACTGGGGATGGCGCGGACTTGGTCATAGTGCCATGCTTTCAGGTCGTACTTTCCCAACTTTAGTCTGCACACTCAAGCCGCGCTTCCACATGTCTAGGCCACGCCTTCTATTAAGTTAAAATATTTTTGCACTTTTTAAACTCCAACCGCCCTAGCAAAGAAATGCATTAGTAGTATCCATACATCCACAATGAACCATCCATCCAAATCACTTCACCCACCCCTCTCAAATTTAGAAACCCAGCTAACATGGTAAACCAGATTAAGCCAAATGGGATATTGGCAACCTTCTTAATACCTGCTCCATCTATCAAAGTCACCTGGATGCAACTCTGCCACTCCTGAAAAGTCAGCAAATGCATCCGAAGAAATTACTACTTGCACATGTTACTTAAACCTTATTGCGGACTAGGTTGTTCTTTGTTTCCCATGAAAGATCTTGACACGACCAATACACCACCATCTATGGTGTAGAGTGGGTCGCAGACAATTTCATGGCCAAGATGGATTAGAAAAGGCCCGGTCGACGACAGAAGTGATCCAAACCGTGAAACCTTAAATCGGGCGTATCTCGCAATCCGAAATGAGTTATCGGACGTAAAATCTATGATTTTGGGGTAGAACAAGCTACTTTAGCCACCCAACCTAGCTATGCTAGATATAGCTAGGTTGCACAAGTCGGATTTGTGAAATACCATCAGATCGACAGTCATTTTCCAATTTTAATTTCTTTTTTACTATAAATAGTTAGTTTTAGTTTGACTATGCCTCTTCATCCGTTGGGCTTTAGGAGTTGTGTCCAATGTGAAAAGTGCTTAGAATAATTAGGAGAACAACATGGTAAAGCCAAATAGGACACTTACTATTTTTGGCCGAAAACCTTGCGCAATAGTGGAAATCATGACCGTCTATAAATAGTAAGTTTACTATTTATAGTAAGTTGCGAGTTCTAAGAGTTTTAGTTGTAGTTTGATTCTGAAATATTTCCCATTGCTTAGTATCCCGTTTTAAAGGTTGTAACTTGTTTATTTGAATGATCAATCAAATTATGAATTTTCTAGAATTTATTTTTATTTTTCTTGTTCTTTTCCTCATGGGTTCAAGAAGTCTTTGTAAGGAGTTCAGAGAATCTCCGTGGATTCGGAGTACAGTTATCCTTGAGGAAGACGGTGCTCGACCTCATCACATTCATCCCTGTGTCAATCTGCCACTACGTTGAGTATTTGCACATATGAATTGCTTGATGTATAGAGTTTTCATAGATTCAGGGTGGGGCATGCGTGATTATTTGCCCAGATTTGAAATGCATGAGCCTATTTAGCATGTATAAGTCACTTGCATTTTTGGAAGCGCAAGAACGACTCCTCATTATCTAGCAAATCTTGAGATGTTGTCGGTCCATCATGGATCCATTGCACCGATGGTTTGGATCTCTAAACCATGCGCCCGCTTTAACCATCTTCTTGAAAACATTTTAGCAGAGTTTACTCAATTATGTATCATGATCTTTTGGTCTGTATGAGAAATGCTTCAGTGCTGTCCGAGCACTTTAAGTTATAGTGTTCCTAGTTGCATCCTGTCACTTGGGTAGTCGATTTGGTCAATCTTATTAACCGTCCATTAAGTCCAAAACACGTTTCATCAGCTACCATGAAAAAATAAAAATAAAAATAAATAAATAAATAAATAAATCTTAATGATTAGATGATTCAAGTAATTCATCTTTGATTTGGCCTTTTTTTTCATGGCCATACATTTTCAAGACCATAGATGAAATGGTCACAATTGCCTAACAATAGTTTTTGTGATTCTTTAGAATATATAATAAGCTATCCATTACATGCCCTAACGAATAGATGGATCAAATTGTTAATTGTATCTAATTTTTCTAATTAAATTACCTTGATTGTCTATATTAAAGTCCATTGATCAAATGGATCATATTTGTCGGATTGGTGTAAGTTTGCATGGTAGCTTATGAAATGTCCCGTTAACTAATGAAACAGCTCAGGTCAATGCATTGGACTAATTAAGCGTCCCTGTGCAGCTAGGAATACTGGAGCACCTATATATAAATTTCCTGACATCCCCACCTTTACCAAGACCTTAGCAACATCCCCAATCCTTTTGAATCACATATGGGACACCAAATCATCAATTGAGACAGTTAATTTAACAGTAACATTGGAGAAATCTATGGTCCAAGAATCACTCCAGTTGGATTATTCTGGCTCTTTGAATGGGTCCAATTTGTTACAACCGTATATAGATGATCACATGGTCAGAATCATCAACCAAAGTGCTACTTTTCAGAATCTCAAGGAATATAAAGTGGGATATGTGGATTGAAGGTCTGAATATGGTGATTGGTACATATTTTATTTTGTTCGATCTTGAAGATAGATTTTCATGCCATTGATTGGATACTCTGAGGTCGATCTCATCAGAGCTCCATATGCTCCTCCACCGTGATGTGTGATGGACATCGATGCTATGTATTACAGGATGTACCAACAATCAGTTATATCCCAAACTCAAATGGGCCACACCATCTGAAACGATGGGAAATCATGACTAAAACATCTAAAAGCACTTGGTGGGGCCATTTGAGTTTTGAAGTGGCCTGAAATTTAGTGTAACCCTCATGTAGGTGGGATACAAAATGAACAGGGAGATGTCTAAACAACATTTCACTGGGCCCTATATACAATCAGGAAGGTTTCAATGAGCTGCATCCATATTCAACTAAGTCATGGATTGGCCTGGCGCATGGTGGCTCAAACATGGAAGGGTACATCTGATTGATGGGATGGATGTCCAACACACATCACATGGGGCCCACGGAACTGGATCTCATGGGAAGCTTCCATTAGGTCGACTTCATATTATATATATATATATATATAGAGAGAGAGAGAGAGAGAGAGAGAGAGAGAGAGAGAGAGAGAGAGAGAGAGAGAGAGAGAGAGAGAGAGAGAGAGAGAGAGAGATTTCTAGGCATCTAAGGTAATTAAAGCATAATAACGGAGTACAAACACATAATATATAAGAGAATTTATATGACAATACTAGTAGAAATTGCATAGAACATCTTCCCCTAGAACTCTCCATAATGCACTAATCACTTATCAAACTACCACTAATTTCTAATTATTATCACCACCACCATTTCCATCATCGTCAGCTTGGTGCTGACCTGGGCTGCTACCCCAGCCACTAAATTTCTCCCTAGGTATGCTATGGTGGTTGCTTGTGGTACCGCTTCCAGTGTACCCAACTTGGCTCCCATCCTTACCATTCTCTTCTTGCATTGGTTTTTGCTGATTCTGTACTTGTATTTCATCTATCATGACCTTTGTATGCATGGCCCAACAAGAACTCACCATCATCAGGGCTAGAACAAGAGCTTCCAACTTCATTCTCATTTTAAGATTGTTGTTGTGGCACCAACTACACAAAAAGGAATTGCCAAAGTCGAAATGTGTGTGTGTTTTCTCTCTCACTTAAGGCAAAGATAGGATGCTTATGTCTATATATAGAGATTGAGACAGAGAGAGAGAGAGAGAGAGAGAGAGGTAATAGGCTTATGGAATTGGTGGTGGTTACAGTAATATCATTGTGGAGTCTCCACCAAAATGAAACAATATTTAGTGGGTTGAAGTTATTATTCAAGAAAATTGTTTGTTTAATGTCACTAAATGATGGTTTGACAAAAATTGCATGTTATCCACATTATTGCAATGATACCGATTAAGCACTCCTCACTGGAAAGAGACAGTCAATTAAAACACAGTGATTTGTCTGTGGCCTTTGCTTGATGATGTAATGGAGCAATTGGAAGGTTTTTTTTTTTTTTTTTTTCCAAAATTTTAAGATATCCCGTAGTTAGTTTTGAGATTATTAAATGTAATACTAATGCAAGCTTATAAGGCCTGGGACTTCTAAAACATTTCGTGTGTTCAAGGTACTAAACTGATGCAACTCAGCCATAGCACAAGTGAAATACTGCGAGTCAGGACACGGATTGCATATATTCAGTGTTTACAAGCGATTCATGTAACCCCTAGTGTGGCTCAGTATAAACAAGTGGTGCCCGTAGATCAGATGCGGGAGCCGCAAATCACATTGGGGATTTGCCTACATAAGATGATGATTTTACCCTTTTCACTGACAGCCCCACATCTATTGCACGCACGCGCGCGGCTAGAGGGAATTTGTAACCCGCACATCAAACTAAACCATTAAAATTATGGGCCACCTGCCGACACAGCATACAATAAAAGAAAAATGGGTCAATTTTAAGAATCCTATTAGTGGACTTGAGGTATACTAGGGGACCATGGAAACACACATAGATGAATCAAGAAAAGTATTCCAATAGTACAATCAAGCCCAATCACAAAGACTTCAAATTTAACGTGAAAAAAAACCTTTCGATAAAAAACCATGGCACAAAACATTAGATATGCACTATGAAAGCAGAAAATTACAAGAGAGATATTACCCGTTTCGAACAAGCCTCAAATCACCCACGCTACACCCTTGAAACCATAAGAATGAATTAGAAAGCTCTTTCATACCCTTATTCGTGATTACACCCATATATATATATATATATATATATATATATATATATATATATATATATATATATATATATATATATATAGCCTCTAGGAGAATCACAATCGAAATAGGAAACAAATCCTGCACTTATGCAACTTTGTGTAAATCTGCATGATCATTCGATGATACATTTGATGTCATTTCGATGGTGTCGAACAACCTTCAATAGCATCGAACCTCTTCGATGTCATCGAACTAAACACCTAAATGATCGAGCGACTAAACATATATTTTCTGAATTTTCTTGATGGAACTTCGATGTTATCAACAGTTCGTCGATGGCATCCAACCCCTTTCGATGGATCGAGTAGGGCACCTAAACCATCCAGCAACCAATCATGAGATTTTTGGGATTTCTCGATGGTATTGAACAAATATTAATGGCATTTAACAACTCTCGATGGCATCAAATGGTTTGTTAATAGCATTGATAGACATTGTCACTGAAAGATTCGAGACATCAACAACAAGGTGCACAATTTAACAAAAATTTATTCGTAGTCCAGATTCAACATTCAAATAAGATAATCATATAGAAATGCTTTGGCCTATAACTACGCCGGAAGAGGGCCGACAAATATAATGGATGGCCAGGGACAAGTGGAAAACACTTGTGCAAGTCTACTCTAAGGAGAACTATTCAAAGTATGAATATAAGAATCATGATTAAGATAATTCTATTTTACTTATAATAATATATTGATTTAATAAATTAGCTTTAAACATTTGATTATGTTGAAAGAAGTGATTGTAAAGAAGCCACAACCATTTATGGAAATAGCCACTAACTTCATCTTCTCTACTATTTAGGGAACTTAGTTGGCCTAGCACTATTAGGAAATTGTCTATTCATAAGCAATTCTTTAGATCCAATGGTAGCGGAAGATGAAGGCTCGAATGTTGAATCTTTTCGGATTCATCTCATGTCGCAGGAAGAAGGTCACATTGCTTCTACTAGTGTAAAGAAGAGGTTTAAAGAAACACCATTCTTCATGCAAGATCCACACTATAAATCGTGACAATGATGGAACCCAACTTTTTATCTTTCGCAGTTGATCTCTCCACAACTGAATTGGTACTGGAAATCTATCACCTTTCTCTAGCATTATCTCGTCATAAGTCTTTGGTGCATATTATATATAAAAGCAGCCAGGGCAGTTATCAAACTGCAGGAGTAAACTGCTCATGTAGTTTGGAAACTTCTAGAGCAAATGGGCAGTCGGTTACCTTGTAACCATCACATCCCATCTCTCTTTATATATTAGAAGGTGGGGCCTACTTGGACTATCCACCTTTCAGTTACTTCTCCTACTCAGACAAGTTGGGCGTCAACCCAACTAATGACCAAAACTCAAGCTGCGTAAGAGGTCCTCATACTACAAAATACAATGGTCGACTAGTGAAGCGTATCACCTTAGGAGAGAATAAATATACTAATTTTCCATCAACTAGCCTAATATATCTCATCCTCCGCAACACTAACCTGCCCGAGACATGTCTTGGTTATACCAATAAAGGATACTCACCAACCTCTCATGGGTACTCATAACCCGATTGGTTGTCCATTTACTTGTTCCTGGCTACGAGTTTGAACGTGTCGAGGGACATGTTGGCTGGCTATGAACCCATCTTGCTCGCACACATAGACATGTAAGGTGTAAAATCAAATAATCTTCCTTCAGTGCTCATACCTATCCATCTTGGCCTAACCGCCTTCTCAGACACGTTTTGTTATATCGTTTCCTTTATGGTCTTTAGAAACGAGCTAGAATAGTAACATTAAGCCTTCATATCAAGGCATAACCCACAGTGATAAGGGCACAACGGTTACCTACACACTGATTTTCACACAAAGAGGAGAAACTCAGATCCAACCTCCATCCACTATAGGTGTTTTCAGTCGTCTCTAGCATATGTTGTATGAAATTCATGTTATGGTATAGCTCCTAAGAAGGAGCACGTTAACCTCTATGCCCTACAAATATTAACCTAGCTATTGTTCATGCGCTTAGTCTGAGCCACTCAACTCAGTCACTCTCACAAACACCTATATGAAGTCTTACATCTGACTTTTTCAGGTTGCATGACCCTAGTGGGGAAAATTATGTTCTTTCCTCAAAGGACCTAATCTCGAACCCAGTTTGAGGCGATGTGAAGGTAATAAAATAATAGTAGCAATTTCGCAATCACACATCTCATATTACTCATAATCGATATGCTAAGACGGTTGTCGTGTGCGATGCACAACCTCTACTTAGTGACGTGTCTCAATCTACGTCTCACAAAGAAGGACGTGATGAATGTGTGTGTGCTCTCAACATGTCCATAGGAAGAACAAACAATATACTACGATCCAAATATAAATAATTTGTCAAAGGAAAAAAAAAACCAAAATATCCATTTCACAAAATCACATCCTATGAAAATCTAAACTCCTTATATGAGTATAAAAAGAATCTCTAGTGATCTTCTTGGTAAGCGGATTAGCAACCTTCTCACGAGTAGGTACATGCACCAAGATAAACTTTTTCTTTGCCACCATATCTCGAGCGTAGTGATTACGGATTTATATATATTTTGACTTGCCATGATATTTGGGATCCTTCACATAAGTAATAGCTACCATGCTATCACAATGTAATATGACAGGGTGATTAGCATGCGGTACACATCTCAAATGCCGAAGGAATCTCCTCAACCATACACTTCCTGTATAGTAGAGCAACTTGCAATATACTTTGACTTTATGGTAGAAAGCATGATACAAGGTTGCTTCTTACTACTCCAAGGGATGGCGCCGCCACCGAGAAAGAACATGTATATAGAAGTAGATTTGCAATTGTCCAAATTACTACCACAATCTATATTGTCGTATCCTTATAAATGAAGATTTGACCCCTACTAGTATAGCATGTAATCTGTAGGCCGGCATAGGTATCAAAATATGCTCTCCAATGAGCTAGTCCTAGTTTACTTTGATAGCAACTCACTAAGCCCATTGCGAAACTAATATCGGTCGAGTATATACCAATGCATGCATCATACGGCCAATCGTGCTAGCATATGGAAACTGCATCATTTTAACTTTTTCTTCATCCATCTTAAGGTAGAGATTTAGACTAAGCCCATGACCAATAGGAGTATCTATGCATTTGCAACCCTGAATTTAGAAGCGCTCGAGCAACTTCTTAATATAAGAGCGATCCCTATAGACTTAATTCTGAGCACAAAATATGCCTTGCCCATGTCCTTCATCACAAAATTGAAGGATAATCACTGTTCAATGTTGGCTACCATTTCCTTTTCCTTTCCAGCCAAAAGAATGTCATCAACATACAGAGACAAGATTAGAAAACCCTAGCCAAATTATCTAACGTACACACTATGGTCTCCCTCCATCACTGTAAACCCATATGATATGATGGCTCAATGGAATCTCAAATACCACTGCCTGGATAATTGTTTTAGGCCATAGATGGACTTTTTAAGGAAGCATATTTTACACTCTTGTCCCTTGACCTTAAAACCCATACTCTAATCCATGTATATCTCGTCATCTAGTTCTTCATTGAGAAATGCCATCTTAATATCAATTTGTTATAGTTCTAAATGCAAATGTGCGATAATAGCCAGAACAAAACGAATCGAGGCGAGTTACACCACAGAAAAAAAAAAATACATCTCCTCGTAATCCACTCCCTCAATCTACATGTAGCCCTTAGTTATTAGTCAGGCCTTAAAACTTATATATCACTCCATCTATGTTTCGTTTGACTTTTAAGACCCATTAGGCCCCAACAGTGTTGTGTCCAAGCGGAAGATCAACAAGTTCTTAGATTTGTTTCTTTTCCATGGAGCAGATCTCATCCTTAATGGCATTATCCACTCTTTCGCATAAGGGAATAACAACACCTCCTGGTATGGGCCAGGTTAATCATCATCAAAGGAAGCAACCATGAATGATTCATCTTCAATTTTAAAACAACGTTGAAGTTTTGTTCCATGAGTGCTCCTCTTCAATATAGGCTCATGATCTAAGTCAGTTTTGGTCTTATGTGGTACACTCCTACTAAGCAAAAAATCCCTCCCATTGTCCTCGGTGATCACCGAATTAGCTGGAATGACAGATGGGTGATCAATATCTCTACCTTCGCCGAGTGACATCTGGGTGACTGGAACTGAGTCAAGGTTTGAGTCTATCATCTCGAATAACTCATGAATGTTCAAAAATTTCTTCTTGCTTGAAAAATTGTGCAAGGAAACTGACATCTCGCGCCTCCATTTCAACTATTCTGTCATTATTTTGTTCATGGATCATAACATAACCCTTTGAGTGCTTAAGGTATCAGATGAAAATGCACTTTAGGGATCATTGATCTAATTTTTCAATTTTCTAAAATGGTATATAAACAAAAATGGTTAATTCCCAAGGGCGCATATGACTCAAGTGTGGTTTTCTGCCATGCCACAACTCATAGGGAGTCATTGGAACTGACTTAGAAGGTACTCAATTGTGGATGTAGGTAATAGTCAGCAGTGCATCCTCCTAAAATTTGAGGAGAAGGTTGGCTTGCACCATCATCTATCTCACCATTTTGAGCAACGTTTTATTCATTCTCTTTGTAACACTATTTTTTGCAGATAGTACGTAAGGAACTGTCAGGTGCCCTATAGATACCATTTACTTCATAAAGTGTTGAAAAGTTCTCAAACAAATATTTACGTCTGCATTCTGTTCATAAGGTCTTAATTATCATCTTATCGAACTGGTTCTGGACTTCAAGCATATACTTTTTGAACATTCTAATGCCTCACATATATGTGATAATAAGAATACATGATCGTACCATGTGTAATGATCTACAAATGGCATGAAATAAGATTGTCCATAGGGGGTCTTAATATTAAGAGGTCCACATATGTCAGAGGGGGTTAACTCAAAGGGAACTGAAGCAAGTACTACTTTTCCAAATAGTTTCCAAATTGACTTCCCAATCAAACAATGCTCATATTTAGGAAGAACTACATTTATGAGTGGACCTAAGAGGCCTTCTCTAACCAGTTTATATATTTTATCCTAATTTATATGACCTAATCTTGCATGCCAAATGTGTGGGTCAGTGTCTGCTGAAGTTAAAAAAAAAGTATGCTCAACATAATCATATAAATAATCATAATTAAGTACAAATAAATCATCACAAACCACACCACATCCATAAAAGGTGTTGTTGCAAGAATCTGGACCCCCCTTCGGTGAGCCCTGGGTGCTCGGGACCAACCCTGGTCCTACATAGAACAGTAAACAAAGGAGACCCGGGCTCAAGCAAGGGACCCTCCGATGCCATAGTCAAGCTAGGGAAACTGGGTCTAAGTTGCATAGAATAGAGTGGGGGTGTGAGATATTTCATACCTGTTGCAATGGGTTTCCTTGGTATTTATACCTGTGGATATAGAGGGTCGATGCCGTTAAACTTGGCACGATCTTCTCCATCAAGCTAGCATTACGCGCATGGAGATATCAGCCATTATCCTTTAGATCGTGCTCCAGATTATTCTCTCATATGCCTTATTAGGCTGAGATTGTGCGTGATCTCTGGCCACGTTCTCGTCCAAGCTGGTCCAGCAACTCAGTCCCGAGCTCATGGTAGGACTAACCTTGTTCGGACCTCCGACTCACCACATCTGAACCTATGGTTGGATCTCATTGATCCCGTGGTCGGAATCTATGATTAGGGCCTGTGGTCGAAGTGTTCGTCTTAGGCTCGATCTCCGGCTTAAAGGTTGAAGATAGGGCTCGGGCCGGCCGATCCAAGGCCATAGTTCTTCGAATGAGACCTTGGGTCTGTTGATCCAGGGTCGTAGTTCTTCAAATGAGAGTTCTAGTCGGCCGATCCAAAGCCGTAGTTCTTCGGATGAGGGCTCCAGTCGGTTGATCGAGGGTCGTAGTTCTTCGGATGAGAATTCTAGTTGGTCGATCCAGGCTTGTAGTTCTTTAGATGAGGACTCGGGCCGCCTAGGGATCCCAATCTGCTTCTCTTCCAGATCCCTAGTTGTGGAACCGTAGTCTTGAAGCATAGCTAGCCCTGATGTAGCACTGTCCTTCCTTGGTTTTACTCATTGGTTCGGTTTGGTCGAGTTGGCTTTCATCGGTTCGGCTCAGATTTCCCATAGCAAAAGCCCCCTACTCTCTTGGTCCGAGCTCTGACCTAGAGAGTAAATGCCTCAAGAAATGTAGCGCCGCTTTTACTCATGATGATGGGTGTGAGACTCGTATCCTAAACTATACCATTCTTTAGGCTTCTGCAGTCCTTCCAGTCGAATTCTACAACTCGTGACCTGTAATCGACGTTTGCGCGTGACTCCAAGTCGTATTCTGTAAATCTAGGTTGACTCGACCCTGAGACCTGTACCCTTATGATCGCGCCATCGCCGCGGTTCCAATGCCGCGTCTCATGCGCTGATGCGATACCCAGACTAGGAGATGTGGGCCTGTGTTTATTTCGAGAAAATGCCGCGCGTTACAAATCTGGAGATAATCTCTACAATTAATTACATCAATCATAAGTCAAGTACAACCCATCACTCACCCATACCTCTCTCTTCACCAAGTAAAAAACACCCATACCTAACCATTCCCTTCTTACCAAAAGTCAAAAGAAACCATACCCTCCATCCCATCTCCCTTACAACAACCCATCCTCTCTCTCATTTTCTCAATCCATCCTAAGCACCAAGGGAGAACCAACGTCCAAGCCTCCCATGAGTGAGTCAAGTGTGGCCCACTCCCTACCAATCTATCTCCCATCTCCACCCTTCAATCCTCATCTTCCTCCATTAAAGTTGAAGCATAGGAGCTCGGGAGATCAAGGAGCCTAGAAATCCAACGGTGGCGTCATAGCATTAGATTTTGATGTTGATGTAAGGCCCACTTGAGATGGGACCCGTTTTGATGTATGTGTTGTAGATCCTAGAGGGATCCATAGTGGTGAGGTCCCTCCATCACATGATCTCTCTCTCTCTCTCTCTCTCTCTCTCTCTCTCTCCCTCTTGTGATGGGTGTGGTCCACTTAATCCATGTCGTACAAAGTCGTATGGGCCCACCTGATGTATGCTTTTTATCCATGCCATCCAAGCATCCATAGCTTGGACGTGGGGCCACCTTAATGTGTGTGTGGGCTCCACACCGACCATAGGAACCCACTGTGATATGTATTAAATGCATACCGTGCATCCAAGGGCCCACATGATGTATGAATGTATCTAGCATCCAGACCGTCTG
The DNA here is from genome assembly GCF_029962835.1 of Magnolia sinica. Lineage (NCBI taxonomy): Eukaryota > Viridiplantae > Streptophyta > Magnoliopsida > Magnoliales > Magnoliaceae > Magnolia > Magnolia sinica. The sequence continues at coordinate 58,038,176 of NC_080589.1, read as the reverse complement.
TCCAGTACACCTTGACGTTGGAGCAGGATAGTGTTATATATATATATATATATATATATATATATATATATATATATATATATATATATATATATATATATATATATATATGGGTGGGCCACACCACGTGGGATTCACCTACGGTGGAAGCAGGTTCAGCTATATAACTATTGTATATATATATATATATATATATATATATATATAAAATATAATATATTATATCTATATAACTGGTAGGCCCCATGTGGGACCCACCAGATGTAAGTATTTCATCCCTCCCATCCACCGTCTAGTGGATTGGATGTGGATAACCCACCATGATGTATGCTTTCATCCACACCATCCACTATCTAGGACAGTGGGATCCACCTCCATGTATGTTAAATCCACACTGTGCATCCACCGTGATACATGTGTTTCATCTTAACCGTCCACCTGTTGGGCCGCACTAGCCATCTAACTGTTATATTTTACGTCAGCAAGTTCTAATCATGAGGTATGTATTGCATCTAAACTGATCGTTTGCTACCAGCTATACAGCTGCTGTATTGACCTCATCTAGTTCTATGGGCTTGATCATGGGCATATGTGTAACGCGCCAAATATTGGGGGTCGAACAAAGCTCAACTCTCGAGTTCCAACGCATCACTTATGCAACATAGATAATGATATTTAAATGTTGTCCATATTAGTGCCTTAAACATGAGTGGGATTACACTAAAACAGCATATCATACTCTAGAGTTAATGTAAGACTGAGATAGGTATATAAAGTATATGTACGGGTTTCATAACCCCCAGATTATGATCATGTGGCCGGGCTGAATATATACATAATTTGTTTTCAAAATATACAAAATGACAAAATGTAAATGTTTAACTAATCCAGTATCCCTGTAATCCCATCGAAGTAGCGCGAGGTCTACACTGACCCGCCAGAGAACTACATGTAGGAGAACTCCTCCTCCTCATCAATGAAATCTAGCTCCGTCACGAAAACCTCGCCATAATCTGCATTTAAATCAGAGTTTGGTTAGTGTTTTAAAACACCGTCTTAGAGTGGGAGTGAGTAATCAACTCAGTGGTACTTAAGGCAAAGGTTAACATGTTATCAATTCAGTCAAGTAGTAATGATAAAGCAGTACAATAATCATATGTTAAGTACTCATGTTAATGCAGGGATGGTATGCTGTCATGATGTATGCCCTCGCCTGCACTCCCTCAGTGACTTCATCTTATGATTGCGCATGATAAACTCCTGAAAAGTGCGCTTCCTACCCAAAGCACATGTAATGTGGTGCATGATCGTGTTAGCAAAGTAATTGATTAGGCTCATTCATACAGTAAATTCGTGAAGCTAAGGTACCTCCCTTTTTATCATTTACCCAAGCAAGGATCCATCTAGGGTCATCAATCCTAGTTAATCACATACGATAGGCAAGTTATAGGGCATCACTCCCGATGAAAGCAGTGGATAGCTAAGTTCATGAGTTTATACTCGATGTTACTACGGAGAGGCTTGTCACCTTAGCGTAGGCCTAGTTTATAGCTGTTGGACGCAGGTTTCATATGACCGAGTGTATCTCCTTAGGGAGCACCTGTGTTGTTCGTGAAAAAGAAGGATGTATCACTGCGAATGTGTATTGATCATCGCAGGTTGAACTAAGTGACAGGGAAGAACAAGTATCCTTTGCCTAGGATAGATGATCTGTTCGATCAGTTGAAGGGGGCACAATACTTTTCAAAGATCGACTTACAGTCAGGGTATCACCAGTTGTGCGTCAAGGATGAGGACGTGCAGAAGACAGCTTTCAAAACCAGTTTTGGGCACTACGAGTTCCTTGTGATGTCATTTGGACTCACAAACACACCGGCCGTGTTCATGGATCTAATGAACCGGGTATTTCAACCGTAACTGTACCGATTCATCATCGTATTCATAGATGATATCCTGATATACTCTAAGAGTCAGGGAGATCACAAGGAGCACCTGCGAGCAGTCTTTGATACTCTAGAGAAGAATGAGTTGTTTGCCAGTACAAGAAGTGTCACTTCTAGAAGGAAGAAGTCAAGTTCCTGGGACCTCTAGTGTCCAAGGAAGGCATAGCTATGGACCTTGCTAAGGTGACCACAGCTTAGGACTAGGAGCAGCCTGGTTCGGTTATAGAAGTGAGGAGTTTCCTTGGCCGGGCAAGTTACTACCGTCGATTCATTAGAGTCTTTTCTAAGATAGCTAGACCATTGTCACAGCTGACTTGGAAGGATCTTACGTTTGCCTGGAATGAGAAGGCAGAAGCAGCCTTTCAGGAATTGAAGGACAAGCTGACGTCCGCCCATGTGCTAGTACTGTCCGAGCAAGGGGTCAAGTATACGATATACACCGATGCATCTCGTGTTGGTTTGGGTTATGTTCTGATACAGAAGGACAGAGTGATTGCCTATGTATCGCAACAATTGAGAAAACACGAGGAAAACTACCTTACACATGACGTAGAGTTGGCAACCGTCATCTTTGCATTGAAGCTCTAGAGACATTACCTCTATGGAGAGGAGTTCGAACTCTTTTGTGACCACAAGAGCCTCAGGTACATATTCACGCAGAGGGACCTGAATATGAGGTAGCGGCGATGGATGGAAACTTTGAAGGACTTCAAGTTCGAGGTATCCTACCATCCTGGTAAGGCTAACCTTGTGGCAGACGCGTTGAACCGTAAGAAGACGATAACATTTACGGCTCCACTGATAATTCACGAATGGAACATGGTAGAATTTGTGCAAGACTTCGAGCAAAAGCTCACGGTAGAGGAGCCATTCGAGAGCGTCGCACACGTTCGTGTGCAGCTGCTTATTGTTGACAGGATTATTGTGGCTCAGAAAGATGATGAACTATTGGCAAAGATGAGAGAGCAGATGAGAGACAGTGAAGACTCGGAATGAAGAGTTAATACGGATGGGGGATTGTGTTATCGTGGCCGCGTATGTGTACCAAACCTTCATAACTTGAGAAAGGAAGTTCTCGAAGCTGCTCACAATTCGAGGATGGCGATGCATCCTGGTAGTATGAAGATGTATTGAGACATGAAGAGATCGTACTGGTGGGATAACATGAAGGCCCACATAGCAAATTATGTGTCCCATTATCTCACGTGCCAACAGCTCAAGGTAGAGCATCGCTGACCTCCTAGACTGCTTCAGCCCATGCCCATAACAGAATGGAAATGGGATTTCATCTCTATGGATTTCATTTTAGGGTTACCGAAGACGAAGAAGGGGCATGACTCCATCTGGGTGATTGTGGACCGGTTGACGAAATTGGCTCATTTCCTCCCTATTAGAGTCTCGAACTCTACAGATGATTTGGCTAGGCTGTAAATCAAGGAGATAGTACGTCTGCATGGAGTTTCTATGGATATCGTGTCAGATCGAGACACGTGATTCACATCCATCTTCTAGACTCATATCCAGGAAGCAATGGGTATGAAACTGAAGTTCAGTACCGCGTTCTACCCATAAACGGGTGGGCAGATGGAACGGGTGAATCAGGTGTTGGAAGATATACTGCGAGCTTCTGTGCTTAATTTCAAGGACAATTGGGATGGCTATCTTTCTTATGCTGAGTTTACCTATAATAACAGCTTTCAGGCGAGTATTGGTATGGCCCCCTACGAAGTACTATATGGGCGTCCATGTAGAGCCCCACATTGTTGGGTAGAGGTTGGCGAGAAGAGTTTAATTAGCTCAGAGTTAATACATGCAACCTCAGTGAAGATCGACATTATCAGGTGTCAACTTCTTGCAACACAGAGCAGATAGAAGAGCTACGCCAATACGAGACAGTGACCACTAGAGTTTGAGGTTGGGGACCATGTGTTTCTCAAGGTTTCCCCCATGAAGGGAGTCCTTCGGTTTGGCAAGAAGGGAAAACTCACACCGAGATTCATTTGCCCTTTCCAGATACTAGACCGAGCAGTTTTAGTTACTTACTGCCTTGCTTTGCCCACACCACTCGTAGGCATGTACAACATATTTCACGTATCTATGTTGAAGAAATACGTTCCTGACCCTTCCCACATTATCAAATGGGAGCAGATACAATTGAGTGAGGATGCTACTTATGTACTACGACCGACGTGTATCTTAGATAGGAAGGAGCAGGTGCTGCATAGTAAAGTGATTCCACTTGTGAAGGTACTATGGACACACCACACTAAGGAAGAGGTTACCTGGGAAATAGAAGCCGAGGTCCGAAAGAACTACCCTTAGATTCTCAAGGAGTACGAAAAGGTACTAATTTCGAGGACAAAAGTTTTTCTTAAGGGGGGTAGATTGTAACATCTCAGAAAAATCCATACAAATACTCGAGTACCACCTTAGGCAGAAATTACTAAGGACTGAATTCTTCAGAATTTAGGCGGAAAAATTAATTAAGTACTAAACTGAATTAATCGATAGATTAGCTTGAACCACTTTCTATACGATCTGTAAGACCCACAACAAGTAGAATCACTAACTCTACATTACCTAACAACCTATGATCATTCTCAAAACCCAGTTGCTCTCGGGAGCATCTTAAAACTCCATATCAGACCTGGACCACGCGTCAAAAGTCTGATTACCGCGAAACTATACGGTTATGACTACCTTATTGGGCTTGATAAGCATCTCAAAAATCAAGTCCCAATAGTAACCAAAAATGTATAACTTGAGCCCAGAGCAGAGTGTGTGAGAAACGCAAATATCTTTTGAATTGGGACATTCGCTTACAGGCCAAATTTAGGGTTTCAGACTGTCAGATTTTGACCTAACTACACCCTCAGATCAAGGAAAATTTCTAACACATGTCAGTGTACTTGTGGCCGCGATCGAGTAACGATGACCGTTGAATTAAAACAGGTCCACCGTGGTCGATCCGTAAATCTGATCGGACCAAAAATATAACCTAATATAAATCCATTATTAGGGAACTTTTTCTGGACTGTATGCATAAAATGGGCCTCTAGATGAGCTCCATTGGCCCGAAACATCTACCCTTTGGCTATAACATAAGTATACCACGGCCATGGGGCCATTGACATCAGTTCTAGGCCTATATAAGGACCTTAACCCACCCCTCTCTCATTCCATACGAAATTTGAAACCCTAAGAGAGAGAAGTGAGAAAAGAGAAGGAGAAAGTGAGGAGAAGTGAGAGAGAGTTGTGGTTTGTCACCGGGATTCGATCCCGCCACTCCATGTGCTGAATCATCCTACCTTCATCGCTATACCAAAAATTTCAATTCCATTCTTGGGTAAGAAATCCTAACCCTAATCTGTTTTAGATATCCAAATAGAGTAAATAGCAAAATAGCTAACCTATTTCGTGATTCAGGTAGCCATTGTGCTGTAGATGAAGGCATAGTATTCGAACTGAGTTTAATACAAGTTTACCAACGAAAGGTGCGGACTATAAATAATTAGGGTATGGTTTTCAAGGCTTTCAATGTCAGTTCATGATTTATGATTAACTTGATTGCTATCACATGTACTTAGATGCGATGGTTTCTGTGTATTACACGTATATATAAACTATATTGAATATAATGCATTCTATGTGTTTGTTGAAATGTTTGAATGAATACAGAATTATGATTTGTGGTTGCTATGTTATTTATTGATAATACATGATTGTTGTACATGTGATAACTCCTATGCGGAAGTATTTGCTATAATATGTGTTTTAACTAATATATTACATGTATGTGATATGTGTAGTCTAAGTGTTTGATAAAATGCCTAAATGAGAAAATGCTTATTGGAATGTACTTAATGAGGGCGTTGAGATAGGATTCTCAATTCCCTTATCTATAAATACAATTTCCTTTATGTAACCTATCTTACCACTATGTGATTTAGGGATGAAAGGCCTATGTATGAAAACACGTGTACTATTCGTTGTTGAAATGCTCAAATGAGATTTATATTTAGATTGGCTGTCACATGCTGTCTTTGACTATCACATGTGAATGCTATTTTTTGGAGTGTGATTGCGGCTACGATATAGTCCAGGTAATCGGTAACGGTTTACGATCGGTGGTTGAACTATTTTAACTACGACAATATGTTCAATGAATCCGAGTCGTATGGTGATTATCGACAATGGTTAAGCCATGCAGAGTGCTTACACGCTCCATGTCAATTAATTCAACGTGTGCTCGTACCAGTCGAGCTTGTCAAGTAACCCGATTGACCTAATGTATGTTCACCATGTATGGTCACTACTGCTTGAATCTAAGGTACTTACTTACCAGTGAAAAGCCCGTTTAACCTTGGTACCCCGATCCACCAAGACTCATGAGCTGGGCATAATGGTATGGTACATCGTGGTCGAGCTGTCAGCCTATGCTAGGGTGACGAGCCTGCCCGTAGTGACCAATGAGTAACCCAAACTCGTGAGCCGAATACGGTGGTATGGGACACTGTATTCAAGCTATCAGCCTATGATCAAGTGACGAGCCTCTTGTAGTGACCTCGAATATACACTAAGCTATGCTAAGGTGACGAGCTTTTCTGTAGTGACCTCGAGTATAAACTAGGCATACGTTGAGGTGACGAGCCTCTCTGTAGCGACTTGAAACCTACCTATCGTATGTGACGAACTGGGAGTGACGACCCTAAATGGATCATCGTTTGGGTATATTATATAAAGGGAGGTACCTTAGCTTTCCAAATCTTTTGCATGAATAAATCTAATTTAATATCGGCTAACATGATCATGCACCGCATTGCATGTGCTTTGGCGAGGAAGCGCACATTTAGGGAGTTTGCCATGTGTGACCGTGAGATAATGTCGCTAAGAGAGTGCAGGCGAGGGCATGCATCATTACAATATATCACTCCTACATTAACAAGAGTACTTAGGACATGATTATTGTATTGCTTTATCATTACTGCTTGACTGAATTGATAACAATTAACCTTTGCCTTATAGCTCCACTGAGTTAATCACTCGCTCCCACTCTAGGTCGGTGTTTTAAAACACCAACTAGACTCCGGTTTAGTTGTAGATGGTAGCGATGCTTACGAAGTAGAGCCTGAATTTTATGATAACAAGGGCGAGTTCTCCTACATGCAACTCTTTGGCGAGTCTATGTAGACCTGGAGTTGCGTCGAAGAGATTACAGGGTTACAAACTAGTTGGACACTACATTGTATCATTTTGTGAATTTTGGAACTATACTTGTAAATATTTAACCTAGTGACATGTTGATACTCTGGGGACTTACAATCACTTATATGTTTTATATACTTAACACAGTCTTCCGCTTGTGTAATCGAATTGTCCTTGGAGTATGATATCCTGATTTAGTGTAATTCCATTCATGTTTAATGCACTAATATAGACAACATTTAATCATCATTATCTATGTGCATAAGTGATGCGTTGGAACTCGGGAGTTGGGCATCTGCTCGACCCCCGATTTTCAAGGTGTTACAGAACAACTTAGTGGAAAGAAGGGCACTCTTTGTTAACAATGTCGTCATAACAAGCAGTCCCAACTCATACATTTTTTTCCTTTATGGGTAGTAGATCTTCAAGCGCTTGGCGTTCTAGGGATGTGACAGTGGTCGTCCTTCTAAATCCTCCCAGTGGTAAGATCCCGGTTTGGTCGAGCCAACTACCCGGTAGGGCCCCTCCCAGTTCGGTCTAAGGGACCCTACTCCGGGTTCCACAGTGTTTTGGAACACCCGGCGAAGGATGAGATCACCGTGTCGGAATTGTCTTATTTTAACCTTGGAATTGTAGAAACGTGCGACCTGTTAATGCCGAGCCACAACCCGTAGTCCTGCAGTGTCCCGCAACTTCTCGAGCAAGTCAAGGCTTGTTGTAATCAGTTCAGCATTCTGCTCATCCTGATAGGTCCGTATCTGAGCAGTGGGAAGTCCTATTTTGACTAGGATGACAGCTTCTGAACGATATGAAAGGGAGAACGGAGTCTCTCCCATAGTCAACCGAGTAGTGGTTCTGTATGCCTAGAGGACGAACGAGAGTTCCTCATCCCAATTACCCTTTGCCCTTTCCAACTTCATCTTAAGGTGGTTCTTGATGATCTTATTCGCGGCTTCCACTTGTCCTTTGGACTAAGGATGACGAGGCGACGAATAAGCATTGGCAATGCTAAGCCTTCAGCACATTCCTCTGAATCTGTCATTATTAAATTGCTTCCCATTGTTAGACATGATGGTGTGTGGGATGCCAAACCAATAGATGACATTCTTCCATAGGAAATTCTTTATCTTCTGCTTGGTAATCTTTGCCACGGGCTTGGCCTCTGCCCATTTAGTGAAATAGTCCACCGTTATGATGGAAAATTTGGTTTTCCCTTTACCATGAGGCAGATGTCTGATGATGTCGATCCCCCATTGGGTGAATGGCCACGGTCCACTTATGAGGGTCAGCTCTTCCGCTAACTGCCTCAGGACAACAGCAAATCTCTGGTACTTGTTGCATCTTTGGATAAAACCCTTAAAATCTTCTTGAATTGTTGGCAAGAAGTACCCCCGACGAAGTCTCTTTTGGGCCAGAGCATGACCCCCAGAGTGGCTTCCCCAAATTCCTTCATGGATCTCTCGGATCACATACTTCGCTTCATCTGGTAGGAGACATTTGAGGTATAGCTGAGAGTACCCTTTTTTATGCAGCGTGTCACCCATGATCATGTACCGTGATGTCCTGACCCTTAGATGCCGAGCTTCTAGCCGATCTTGTGGGACCTCTCCACTTATGAGGTATGTGGGACCTCTCCACTTATGAGGTATCTTAAGATAGGATCCATCCAACTTGTAGTCACTTGCACTGGTTTGATGGTTTCTTGGTCGGCTCGGTCGATGCTCAGCTTATCTACGAAATCCACAGGGACAATCCTTGGGATATTCCCTTCAGTCGCTGAGGCTAACTTTGCGAGGGCATCGGCCCAAGAGTTCTCAGCCTCGGTATCTGACTCATGTTGCAATCCTTGAATTTCCCCATTATTTTTCGGGTTTCGTCCAAGTTGGTTACCATCCTTACTTCCTTCGGCCTCGTAATCTTCTGACACTTGGTCCACAACGAGTTGGGAATTGCATCGGACATTAATAAGCTGAACTCCCAGGTTGACGACCAATCTGAGCCTAGCCAACAGGGCTTCATATTCTACCTCAGTATTTGATGCTTTAAAACCGAGCCTGATTGTATAATGAATGGTGGTTGTGTCGGGTGCCACTAGGACGACCCTTGCTCCTCCTCATTTTGAAATGGATGACCAATCCACAAATAGGGTCCATCTATCACATCTCGCTTCTGCCTCAGCGTCCTCAAGAAGAGAAGAGGTTGGGGGAATAACAGGGCTTGTCACTGAATTTGATGATACTTCCGAAGTGATTCGTCCGAGTCTGCAGTCCGGAGCAGTAAAATTAGCTATAAAATCAGCCACCGCTTGGCCCTGATAGCAGTCCTCGGCCGACATTATATATCAAATTCTCTGAGCTTGATAGCCCACTTAGGCTGACGCCTGGACACCTCCATCTTTTAGAGCACTTGTTGGAGCGGTGAATCTGTGTTGACGATGATAGGATATGCTTGGAAATATGGGCGTAGTTTCCATGCAGAGACAACCAAACTCAAGGCCAACTTCTCCATACTTAGATATCTTGTCTCGGCTGGGACCAGGGCCTTGCTGGTGTAGTAAACAGGATGTTGCTTGCCCTCATCTTCTCTGATAAGAGTTGAGCTGATGGCCGAGGCAGAAACTGCTAAGTAACAAGGGCTCTCCCCTTCTTGTTTAGATAGTAATAGCGACGATCCCAAATATTTCTTCAGCTGCTGAAGGACTTGCTCACATTCCGAAGTCTACTCTACCTTCTTGTGACCATTTAATTGCTGGAAGAAGGGGAGGCACTTATTCGTGGCTCTAAAGATGAATTGGCTGAGCACGGTGACCCTTCCAGTGAGGCACTAAATTTCCTTCATAATCTGAGGCGAGCTCATATCAAGCAGAGCCCTAATTTTGTCATAATTCGCTTCAATCCTTCTCTGACTAACTTGGAAGGTGAGGAATTTACTTGACCCCAAACCAAAAGAGTATTTGGCAGGGTTTAGCTTCATACGATACTTCCACATAATTGAGAATGTCTCTTCGAGGTCCGAGATATGGTCGAATGCTCTGAAGCACTTCATGAGCATGTCGTCGACGTAAACCTCCATAGTCCAGCCGATTTATTGAGCGAACATTAGTTTACCAACCTTCGATACATTGGACCAGCATTCTTCAGGATAAAAGGCATGACTCGATAACAGTAGAGCCCTTTGTCAGTGACGAAGGTTGTCTTTTGTCCGTCCAGAGGGTACGTTGCTATGTAATTGTAGCTAGAGTACGCATCCATGAAAATGAGGAGCTCGTGCCTGACTATGTTGTTAACCAATTGGTCGATCCGAGGGAGAGGAAAACTATCTTTGGGGCATGCCTTATTTAGGTTAGAGCAATTTTCGTAGACTGTTGAGGGTCAAATGTTGCATATTGGACCCCATTTATTACTTGGTTTTGTGCACATAATAATTCTTAATGTTCTATTCTAATCATGTTTATGTTGCAGGGTGAATTCAAGAGCTTGGATTAAAAAGGATGCTAAAGTATGAATTTAATGCTTAAAAATCGCCAAAGCCATTGAATAGATCAACCATCAATTTTGGGGCCACCTGATCTCTGGATATGCCCCGATTTTAGACTCAACCACTTAAATTAGAGGGGAAAGCGGATGGATAGAATGGATTTTCACAAGACAGCAAGGTGGGCCCCACTTCATGTGACCTGTGTACATAGCAGGCGTACGCCTGCTATACACCGGACCATCGGAGTTGTTCAGCGTGCGCTGACTTGACTCCTGCTCGAATTCAAAATCCCACCCACGAAATCACAAACAGCCACTTACGGAGGAAGTTCGGTGGGCCACCATTATCATCCAAGTCGATGATCCAAACCGTTCATTGCATCCAGGAGGTCAAACTGACTATAACCTGATTTGCGGCTTGATTTTCTCAAACATTGCATGTACATGAAGGTTCAAATGCAAGACTGACGACAAAATACAAATTTTGTGTGCCACGCCAAATCCGATCCAAAACTGTCCATCTCCGATTGGTTTTTCGAGGAGAATTCAATGGACGGAGCGGATTTCCTTACAAAGCAGATCATGGGCCCACTAAACATCACAGATCCGTAAAGAACGTTCGCAAGGTCTGCGAACGTGATTTGTGGACGATCCTGATGGGCCACAAATCTTAGATCATCAGTCTGATCCGGATCATCCAAAATCACGAGACGTGAGTCTCGACTCCACCCAAAAAGTTGAATTAGGAAGACCTGATCATTGGGTCCGATAATAGCCACTGCACACAAGCTGCCTTCATGGTTTTCCCACAGTAGAAATAGAGGCTGCGGATTCTGCTCTACGTAAACAGGGTCGATGATCGACCTAGCTACCCTCCTTGCTGCTATAAAGGAGAGAAAAAGGGAAGAAGACAAGGACATGAGCAAAGGGAGCAAGAGAGAGAGAGAGCGTGGAGTGAGGCTGTCTTCAAAGAGTTCTTTTTCTCCTTCTTTAATTGTTTTTCTAATGCTTTTATTGGCTAAACCTCTTACCTAGGGCTAAGAGGTGAAGCTTGTAGTGTGATGGGTTGTTTTCTATGGCCATGATTCATGTTTAGATTGAACTCTCTTTGATTTTAGTTTGATTATAAAAATACTTTTAGTTTTTAATGATTGGTTGTGACTTAAATTACAATGGATCTGCGATAGCTTTAAGTATGTTCTTTTCATTATTAGAATTGTGATTTTAGGAAATCCTGTTGTTCACCATCGTCCCCTGGGCATGATTGGATGATGGAATTCTCCCTAACTCTCACAATTCTCTTAGATTGGTTGTGAATTGGTAAAATTCCGTTGTTTGCTTTGTCTCATGGGCATGGTGATGGAGTCACTTCTAGTTGTCACACCTCTCATCCATTGAGAACTAGATCAAAGGAAGTGCTGATTTTATTTTTAATGAGATATCTTCCAATTAGAAGAAGATGGGACTCTGATTCCAGTTGTGTTTGTGAATCAAGCATAGATCTCCCTGATCTCTACAAGTGGAACCTTGGAAACCCTTGTTTCCCACCTTTGAATTTATTAAGTTTTTCATTAAGTTTTTCACAATTATTATCTCACTTATCTAGATTTAGATTACATCTTCTTCTAGTTCTAGTTCTAGTTCTAGTTACTTTCAGAATACGTACAAGGCTCAGTCCCTGTGGATTCAACCTCGGCTTTACCGAGATTATTACTATATTGCGACCCTACACTTGGGGTTGTGAACAAGTTTTTGGCACCGTTGCCATGGACTAATGGTTGCATTTTTATGAGATTAGCTAGTTTTGGGATTAGCTTAAGATTATGTTTTTATATTTTTTTAATTTTAAAATTAGGTTTTTCTGTTTGATTTTAGAAATTAACCTAACTTTCCTATCTTGTAGGGACCTGATATAGACTTTCTAAATTGGTAATCTCTTTCTAATTTTTCTGTTTTCTATTAGGGTTTGTTTTTTATTTTTAGAAACTTTCTAATTCTAAGATTTCTTTTGTTTTTAGAAACTGATTAATTTTGTTTTGTTTTGCAGGATTTTAATTAGGAACTTCTAATTTGGTAACTTCTTTCTAATTCCCTTTTCTTCTTCTATTTTTAGATTTCTATTTCCTTTATCTCTTTTAGGTTTAGGTTAGAATCTCAATTTGAGGGCCGAGAGTGTTTCATGCCCAAGTGGGTCCGTGATAACACCCAACGTCTTTTGAGTGAAGGCGGATTGGTTGAGAGGATATCTATCCACGTAGGATTAGACACCACTCGAGATCCTTAGAGTTAATTGAAGTGATGGCTACAAATCAAGTGGTAAATCAACAACTTCAACCTCGAGTTGAGGAAGTCTAGGATGAGAATGAGGTGCATCAAGCACCCCCGCCTCATACTTTACGAGACTATTTACAACTGGCGGGGGTGAGTACACCTTCATGCATGATTTTTGCAGAAATATATAGGACACATGGATATCAAGCCAAGGTTGATCCAACTCCTTTCAAAATTTCACGAGATTGTATCTGAAAATCCGTATCTACATTTAAAAGAGTTTGATGAAATCATAGCTACTTTATATTTTCCTAACGTGTCTGATGACATGGTCAGGCTGAAACTCTTTTCTTTTTCTTTGAAAGAGAAAGCTAAGACGTGGTTGCATTCACTATGTCCTTGATCTATTGGTAGATGGAATGACATGACAAGAGAGTTCATAAAGAAAATTTTCCCATACCATAAGACGAACACCCTTAGAAAGTTGATCATGAACTTCGCCCAAAAGGAAGATAGAAACATTCTTCCAATGCTGGGAGCGGTTCAAGGATGTTGTCAGTTCATGCCCACAACACAGTTTTGAAACGTGGCGCATCATAAACTTTTTCTATGATGGATTGACATCTCTCATGTGCCAATTAGTCGAGACAATGTGTAATGGGGAATTCATGAATAAAAGTGTCGATGATGTGTGAGACTACTTTGATAAACTTGCTGAAAACACACAATCATGGGACTTCTCCCCAAAATCAAGCACCATGTCTAGGCTGACTTAATCTAAAGAGAGGGGTGAAATGTATCTCCTGAAAGAGGACAATGATATCAATACTAAAGTGGCTAATCTCACCAGAAAACTCAAGGACATGGAATTGAAGAAGGATAAGGTTAAGGAAACTATTTACAGTATTTGTGCTTGCAACGTTCACACAACTGAAAATTATCCAATGATACCTGCCTTTCAAGAGGTGTTGAATAAACAATCTAATGCCGTGAACAATTACCAAAGACCTTTCAATGGACCTACCTCCAATACATACAATCCTAGTTGGAGAAATCATCCAAAATTTAGTTGGAGGAATGGACAAACTGCTACCCTTCAAGGTTTCTTAAACCAAATTTCAAATAAAGAAAAACCTTAAGAGGATCCAGTTCTAAAAAATCTTCAAAAGCAGGAGCTTTTCAATCAGGGGATGCTACAAGCCTTTCAAGACCTTACAAAAGCCATACAAGGGCTTGACACAAGGAATATGATTGGGAATAAGGGGAGTCTTCCAACTCAACCTCTTCCCAATCCAAAACCACAATATGATCCTAATCCAAAACCAAAATATGAAGTTAGCAACCCAAGCTCTTCAAACTAAATGGTGCAGCTAAATCTATCACCACTGTTAGGAGTGGGAAGACCATTGACAAAAGCATTTTAGTTAGGGCTGAAAAGCCTAATGACCCGGAAGAGGACAACAAAGTAGACCTAGCATTGCCCCACAAGAATTAGAACCGGAACTTCAAGACAAGCCGATTGCCCCATTCCCTAAACGGTTGGTTGCACCAAAACTTCTCTCTAACTCTCAGGACATTCTAGGGGTGTTGCAACAAGTAAATGTCAATATTCCTATACTGGATACGGTTAAACAAATACTTTCATATGTCAAATTTCTGAAAGACTTGAGTACGACTAAAAGTCAGCAAAATATTCAGAAGAAAATCTTCTAAACTGAAAAAGTGAGTGTCATCCTAAAGCAAGATGTGCCACAGAAATTTAAAGATCCCGGTAACCCAACCATACGATGTGTAATTGGGAACTACCGAATTGAGCACACACTTCTTGACTTAGGAGCAAGAGTAAATCTGATTCTCTACTTGGTCTACAAAAAGTTAGGTTTGGGTGAATTGAAATCCACCCTAATAACATTACAACTTGCTGATCACTCAATTCGTGTACTGAGAGGGATAACTGAGGATGTGTTGGTCCAGGTTAACAGATTCTACTACCTGGTAGATTTTATCATCCTGAATACAGAACTCATTAGTAACATGAGCACTCAAATTCTCGTCATTGTTGGTTGCTCATTCCTTACTACTTCAAACACAATCATTAATTGCAAGAATGGAGTCATGAGTATGTCTTTCGGGAACATGACATTGGAGTTGAATATCTTTTTCAACACAGGCAAATGGTTAGAGATGATGACAATTTTCACGACATTAACATGATTGACTCTTTCGTGGAAGATAGAACTCTTATGACCTTATCCTCTGACCCTCTAGAGATGTGCTTGGCCCACTCCATGATTTAGATGATGATATAATTAGGGAGATGGGTGTCATGCTTAATACCGCGTCGGTACTTGAAGTTAACCAGTGGAGGCCACAATTTGAAGAATTGCCCCAAACTGATGTAGTGCCTCTACCGCCTAACCTCAAGGCACCGAATCTTGACCTTAAACCATTGCCCTCTTATTTGAAATATGTTTATTTAGGTCAAGATGAGACATACCCGGTGGTGATTTCTTTCCACATTGAGCAAGAACAGGAGAGTATGTTCATCTTTACTCTCACTGAGCATATAGGAGCCCTTGGATGTACGATTGCAGACTCAAAGGAATTGACCCTTCGGTTTGTACTCACCACATTTATCTTGAGGATAATACGAAGACCTCTCAGCAACCACAACGTAGATTAAATCCAAATATGAAGGAAGTGGTTAAGGGCGAGGTTCTTAAGCTTTTAGATGTGGGTACATCCAATAGCCAATGGGTGAGTCCAACTCATGGAGTTCCTAAGAAGTCCAGAATCACCATCGTAACCAATGCCAATAATGAACTCATGCCAACTAGAGTTACTACTAGTTGGAGAATGTGCATTGACTATAGGAAGTTGAATACCATCACAAGGAAAGACCACTTCCCTTTGCCCTTCATTAATCAAATCTTGTAAGGGTTAACTGGTCACTCGTACTATCATTTCCTTGATGAATATTCGGCCTACAACCAAATAGGCTAGCCCTTGAAGATCAAGAAAAGACCACGTTTACATGTCCTTTTGGCACATTTGCTTACCGAATAATGCCATTTGGACTATGCAATGCTCCCGTCACCTTTCAGAAATGTATGATGAGTATTTTTTCTAATATTGTAGGGCAATATCTGGAGGTCTTCATGGACAACTTCTCTATTTTTGGTCCATCTTTTAGCGACTACTTAGAGAATCTTAAATATATGCTGAAAAGATGTGAAGAAAAGAATTTGGTACACAATTGAGAGAAGTGTCATTTCATGGTTCGTAAGGGAATTGTCCTTGGACACATCATCTCGTCCAAAGGAATTGAGGTAGATACGGTTAAAATTGATCTTATCTCTAACCTACCTCCACTCGGGAATATACGAGACGTGCGATCCTTCTTAGGACACACCGGTTTTTACAGAAGATTTATAAAGGACTTTAGCCATTTCTCTCGTCCTTTATGTAATCTATTTCAAAAGGATGTACCATACAAGTGGACTGAGCAATGCAAGGAAGCTTTTACTAAGCTCAAGGGCATGTTAACCACTGTATCTATCATGTAACCACCCGATTGGAGCCTTCCTTTTGAACTTATGTGCGATACATCTGACTATGCTCTTGACGCGATTTTAGGACTGAGAAAAGAAAAAAAAGCCCTATGTTATTCATTATGCAAGTAGAACTCTAAATTCTACCCAAGTGTACTACTCAACTAATAAAAATGAACTCTTAACCGTAGTATTCACTTTGGACAAATTTAGGTCCTACTTGATCGGATTTAAGATCATCATTTACATAGATCATGTGGTGTTCAAGTATCTTCTTTCTACGAATGATACTAAGCCTCGCCTGATTAGATGGATCATCCTACTCTAAGAATTTGATTTGGAAATAAAAGATAAAAAATGACTAGAGAACGTAGTAGCTGACCATCTCTCCTGCCCTAATCTCCCTAATTCCCTTGAGACGACCCATATCAATGACATGTTCCCTAACGAACAATTGTTCAAAGTCTCCCATTCACCTTGGTTTACTGATATTGTTAACTATCTAGCCACAGGTTTCATGCCGACACATTGGACTGCGCAAGATAAGAAGAATTTTTTCACTGAGGTGCACAAATTCTTCTTGGATGATCCGTATTTGTTTAAATATTGCCTAGACCAAATCTTAAGGAGATGTGTGTCAGACAATGAACACTAAAGCGTCATCTCCTTCTATTACTCTCAAGCCTAAGGTGGTCATTTTTCTGCTAAAAAGACCACGAATAAAATTCTGCAGTGTGGCTTCTACTGGCCCACTATGTTCAGGGACACTCATGAGTTTTGTAAAGCTTGTGAGCATTGTCAGAAATTGGGAGCATTGTCCCATCAAAATATGATCCCCTTGAATCTCATTCTTATCATATAAGCATTTGATTGATGGGACATCGATTTCATGGGACCATTCCCTCAATCTTTTAGCCATTTATACATTTTACTTGCAGTAGACAATGTCACTAAATGGGTTGAAGCAATTCTATGCTAGAACAATGCCATCAAACAATCATTAAATTCTTAAAAGAGAACATCCTTTCTCGGTTCGGAACGCCTCAAGCCATCATCAGTGATGGGGGGCCCACATTTTTGTAAAAGACCATTCGTAAATTTAATGAAGAAATATGACATCTCTCATATGGTGAGCACTCCATACCACCCACAAACAAGTGGGCAAGCTGAGATTTTCAATAGAAAAATCAAACACGTCTTAGAAAAGGTGATTAATCCTGACCATAAGGATTGGTCAATCTAATTGACCGATGCCTTATGGACTTACCGTACTACATTTAAAACCCCTATTGAAATGTCTCTCTTTAAACTTGTCTATGGGAAAGCTTGTCATTTGTCTGTGGAGTTGGAACATAGATCTTACTAGGCGATCAAAAATCTGAACTTTAGTCTGGACAATACTAGCTCGCTACGCAAACTTCAGTTGAATTAACTCAAAGAAATTTGGAATGACATGTACGAAAACTCGAGAATTTATAAGAACAGAATGAAGGCGTTTCATGACCAACATATTCTTCGAAAATCATTCACGTTAGGTCAAAAGGTCATTTTGTATAATTCTCGGTTACATCTATTTTCGGGCAAACTCCGATCTCGTTGGACCGGCCCTTTCACTGTTATCAATCTTATCCTCATGGGGCTATTGAGATTCAGAATCCAACCAATGGCAATGAGTTTAAAGTAAATAGACATCGATTAAAGCCATTTTTTGAGAAATTTGATTCAAAGGACATGTCCATACCTTTGAATGATCCTGTTTATCAAGATTGATCTCCTAGTTTGATGAAGGTGTAGTTAGATTTATTGCTTCATGTTATGTTTAGGATAGTTGCTTTTTGTTTTTTATAGGATAGTTTATTTTTGAACTCTTGTGCTAACCCACCTTCATGCTGAGATCCTTTGGAAAAAGCTTCAAAATTCCTTGATCTCATCAAGTACTATCTCTCCATCACTTTTCTTTTAATTGCGTTATCTCTTTTGTAAATCTTGCGTATTTCTTTTACATTAAGGACAATGTAGATTTTAGGTTGGGGATGGGAGATTGGGTTACCTAATCAGTATTTTATCAGTTTTGAGTAAAAATTGACAAAAATTTTAAAAAAAATTTCAAATGCTTATCTGTTTGGAAAGTGATAAGTTGTGTATTTAAGACTATTTTGATTATGACTATAAGATAGAAATCGAGTTTTGAATTGTTAGAGTTGGAGCAACTAAGTAATCTATCACATACGGTTCTTACATTCAATTGGTTATGAGGATGTTCGAGTATTATTTTATTCAAATTGTTCTATGTGATTAGTATTAGATTTTCTAATTGTTAGTATGGTAATCATTGAAAGATATTGAGAACCGAGTCTGGAGAATTTTTTTTCCACCTTAAAAAAGAAAAGATCTAGTTAAAAAATAGGAGATCGACAAAAAGGTCATGAAGAATGATGAATGACAACATCTTTGAGGGGAATGAAAAATGTCTTTGAAAAAGATGTAATGTTTGAAAAAAAAAAAGAAGATGAAAAGACTGAATGAATACAAATGACCGTCGATATAAAATCAAAAACTGAAAAAAGAAGGAAAAAGGGGATAAGTTCGGAATCAGTACTTGGGTTTTCAACCAATCTTGAAGTGACAAACATGGCTAACATTATGAAAAGATAATATTTTCACTGAGCATGTTGAAAAACTTGATATGCGAACTATGCTCCGACTTAATGGATAAAGGATTTATTTGATCAGTTGCTTATGTGGTTCGTCTCCAGGTTTTCAAAAACTCACTTCCTCATCTTGAGTCTACTCATGCATACTTAATACATGAAAGATTGTTTTCTAAAAAAGGTTGAACATTACGCATTAAACTTATTTTTTGCATACTTTGCTTGGGACTAGCAAAATGCTAGTTGGGGATTGTGTTGAGGGTCAAATATTGCATATTGGACCCCATTTATTACTTGGTTTTGTGCACATGATAATGCTTAATATTTTATTCTAATCATGTGTGTTGTAGGGTGAATTCAAGAGCTTGGATTGAAAAGGATGCTAAAAGCATGGATTTAATGCTCAAGAATCGCCAAAGCCAGCGGACAGATCAACCAGCAATTTTGGGACCACCTGATCTCTGGATATGCCTCAATTTTGGACTTAACCACTTAAATTAGAGGGGAAAGCGGATGGACGGAATGAATTTTCACAAGACAGAAGGTGGGCCCCACTTCACGTGACCGGTGTACACAGCAGGCGTATGCCCATTGTGCACCAGACGAGCAGAGTCGGTCAGCGTGTGCTAACCCAACTTCTTATAACGTCTTGAAAAAATCCGTACAAAGACTCAAGTACCACCTCAGGCAGAGATCACTAAGGACCACATCCTTTAGAAATTAAACGAGAATTAACTAAGTGTTAAATTAAATCACCTATCTAATTAGCTTGGACAGCTTTCAATACAAATTGCAAGACCCAAAATTAGTAGGATCACTAATGCTACATTGCCAAAAAGACTTAGGACCCATCTCAAAATCCAGTTACTCTTGAGAGCATCACGGAACTCCGTATCGGACCTGGACCACACGTCGAAAGTCCGATTACTACGAAACTATATAGTTATGACCGCATTAGTGGGCTTGACAACTGTCACAAAAATCAAGTCCAAGTGATGTCCATAAACGCATAACTTGAGCCCGGAGTGAAGTGTGTGAGAAACGCGAATATCCTTAGGAAACGAACTGAAACTTAAGTGAATTGAGGCATTCACTTGTAGGCCAAATCTAAGGATTTAGTCTATCAGATTCTGACCCAATTGTACCCTCGGATCAGGAAAAATTTCTAATACATGTCAGTGCACTTGTGGCCCTGATCGAGTATCGGTGACCGTTAAACTGAAACAGGTCCTTCGCGGTTGATCTGTAAATCTGATCGGATCAAAAACTTAACTGGACCTAGATCCAATGTCAAGGGACTTACTCTGGACTGTACGTAGAAAAGAGGCCTCCAGATGTGCTCCGTTGGACCGAAACAGCCAACTTTTGGCTATAACCTAAGTATACCATGGCCCTGGGGCCATTCCTATCAGTTTTGGCCTATATAAGCACCTAAACCCACCCCTCTCTCTTTCCTTATGAATTTGTAAACCCTAGGAGAGAGAAGAGAGCAAAGAGAGAAGGAAAGAGAGAATGTGAGAGAGAAAGTGGGAGAGAGTTCCTAGGATTCTATCCCATCGCTCCACGTACTTAACCACCGCTTCAATGTCACTATACTGTGGTTTTCGATTCCATTTTTGGGTAAGAAATCTTAACCCCAATCTATTTTAGGGATTCAAGTAGAGTAAGTGGTGAAATAGCTAACCTATTTAATGTTATAGGTTGTCGTTGTTCCGTAGGCAAGGACTTAGTGTTTAAACTGAGTTCGTTACGAGTTTACCGGTGAAAGTTGCGGACTATAAATGTTTAGGTTATGGTTTTCAAGGCTTTCAATGTTAGTAATGATTTATGACTGGCTTGATTGCTATCACATGTACTTAGATATGAGATTTTTCGTATAGTATGCCTATATATAAACTATGTTGATATATAATGCATTCCATGCATTTGTTGAAATGTTTGAATGAATATTGAATTCAGACTTGTGCTCGCTAGGATTATTGATTATAAATACATGATTGTGGTGTATGTGGCAACTCCTATGTGAAATGATTTGCCGTAATATGTGTTTTACTAATTTATTACATATGTGTGATATGTGTAGCCTAAGTGTTTGATAAAATGTTTGAATGAGGAAATGCTTGTTGAAAATGCATGTAAAGAGGGCATTGAGATGGGATTCTCAATGACCTTATCTATAGTTACAATTTCCTTTATGGATCCTATCTTACTACTATGTGCTTTATAGATGAATGCCTATGTATGTTAACATGTTCTCTATGTGATCGTTAAAATGCTTATATGATCTTTACATTTGAATCAGTTGCTACATGCTATCTTGACTATCAAACATGAATGCTTATTGTGTTGAGAATGATTGGGGCTATGATGTAGTCCAAGAAATTGGTAATGGTTTACGATTGATGGCCGAACTGTTTAACCACAATGGATACGCCCGATGCATCCGAGCCGTATGCTGCTTGTCGACAGTGGTTAGGCCACGCGGAGTGCTTACGCACTTCATGTTGATCAGCTTGACGTACGCTCGTACTAGTCGAGCTTGTCAAGCAACCCGATTGGCCTTATTCATGTTTACCATGTATGGACGCTACTGCTTAAATCTAAGGTACCAAGTTACCAGTAAAAAGCCCGTTTAACCTTGGTACCATGATCCGCTAAAACTCATAAATCGGGCATGGTAGTATAGGACACCGTGGTCGAGCTATCGGCCTAGGTTGGGGTGACGAGTCTCCCCGTAGTGACCAGTGAGCAACCCATACTCGTGAGCCGAATATGGTGGTATGGGACACTGTATTCGAGCTGTCGGCCTACAATCAGGTGACGAGCCTGTAGTGACCTTGAGTATACGTTAAGACTACGCTAAGGTGATTAGTCTTTCCGTAGTAACCTCGAGTATAAACTAGGCCTGTGTTGATGGTGACGAGCCTCTCCGTAGCGACCTAGAATTGCCTATCATATGTGATTAACTAGGATTGACAACCCTAGATCGATCATTATTTGGGTCAATGATATAAAGGGAAGTGCCTTAGCTTCCCAATCCTACTATATGAATATGTTTATCTAAGAACTTGGCTAATCATGCATATGCACCACATTGCATGTGCCTTTGGCGTTGGAGTTGAGCACAGCGGGAGTGTTACATGCCGTAATCATGAGATGATGTCGCAGAGGGAGTGTAGGCGAGGGCATACATAATTATCATATATCATCCTTGCATTAACAAGAGTACTTAGGACATGAGTGTTGTATTGCTTTATCATTACTACTTGACTGAATTGATAACATGTTAACCTTTGCTTTATAGCTCCACTGAGTTAATCACTCACTCTCATGTTCTAGGACGGCTCTTTAAACACCAACCAGACCCTGTTGTAGTTGCAGATGATGGCGATGCTTACGTGTAGAGCCAGACTTTTATGATGATGAAGAGTTCTCCTACATGCAGTTATCAGGCGGGTCTATGTAGGCCCTGTTCTGATCGACGGAGATTACTGGGATGCTGACTAGATGACATTACACATTTTGTATATTTTGAGAATTTTAAATGTAATTAATTGACCTAGTAACATGATCATACTCAAGAGTCTTACAGTCACATATATGCTTTATATACTTATCACGGTCTTCTGCTTGCGTAATTCAATTGTCTCTGGAGTATGATATGTTGTTTTGGTATAATCCCATTCATGTTTAGGCTCCTGCTCGACCCTCGATTTTCAAAGCATTGCAAGTTGGTATAGAGCATGATTTGGATTAAACTGGACTTGGGTTATGATAACACGATGCACACCGAGGTACTTTGATCTAGGAGGGAGCGATAAAACGTAGAAATAATCAAAGGATTCCTAGTTTCACAACAAGTGAAACTGACCATATAAATAGGACCCGTAGGTATCTGTGATCATGCAGATGATCCCAACCCCTCTCTAGGTTGTCGATCAACGGGTTTAGACCATGATTCAGCCCATTTCACACTAAAAAAAAAAACTAAAAAGCATAAATACACGCGAAAGGGGATCTGAAATGACTCAAACGGACTCGGAGAGCCAAACGGTGCAAATTAGGGGGATCCAAAGTGGACCCCGCACACATACGGCACACTGGGAGGGGGGTGGCCACCGCCCAACTGCGGCTGCACCGTGCCAAGTCTAGCAGACCGTGGTGGCGCCCCGCCTACCGAGGTGGCACCGCGCTTGGGTCCAGTGGACCGCTGCGGCGCCGCGCCAACCGCGGTGCACCGCACCCGAGCTCGTCCGGGCTTATCGGGCGGACAAGTGTGGAAGGCTATGGGGCCCACCGAATCATGTGGGACCCCTTTTATTCTCTCCATTTGCTTCTTTTCTTCCATTTCTCTCCCTTCAAGCTTTCCATATCTCCTAAAATTCCATCTTTCTCTCCTAAATCTCTCCCCTACTCTCACATCTTTTTCATTTTCTTCACCATCTACACTCTTTCCCTCATCCTCCTCAAAACCTTATTTTATTTCCTACTATTCCTGTCTTCCATATTTCTTGCTCATTTGGGCACAATGTCCATAGCTTTGTGTCTCACTTTTCAAAGGCCTCCAAATCCACCTTCATTATAAGGCTATTTAGTTTCCTTGGCACTTTTGGGGCTTGTGGGTGCCATTTTCTCCATTTCCATACTTATTTCCCTCATGGGAAAGAAGAGAGCTCCTACAGATGAAGCCGAGCCTAGCTGCCCTACCATTCTAAGAAAGAAGGTGGGTGCCGAAGCTAGCACAAGCGCTGCCCGAGAGCGAAGGTCGAAGCGGGATCTTGATCCCCAAAGCCCGGACGAGAGAGTTCTACTGATGGGCTTCGAACACAGTCATTTTCGTGGCCATAGGGTTGTGTTTGAAGCTCATGTAGACGAAAAGCTATTTGGACTGTATTCGATGATGGACCACTTGGTAGACAGCAGGTGGGGTTCCATATTCGAGGGTAAGTCTCACGCATGTGAGAACACTGTTCGAGCCATCTATGCCCATATACGGGACCCATCTCTGGAGCCTCTGTAGTTAAAAATTCCCATGGGGAGGCGGGAAGTAACAGTTGATGTGAATTTGGCGGTCTAGGTCATGGGAATCTCTCATGGAGAGGTGCACACTAGCGATAAGGATCTCAAAAATGTGTGAGAAGGAGATCACCACACACATTACCTTTGCGGCTGATTAGCTCACTGGAAGGAAGGCAGAAGCCTTCCATCGACAGAGTTGACTGATGATTTTCGCCTGCTTCACCACATATTCACATATAATGTGTACCCTAGGTGGGGCAACCCTACCAAATGCACTTGCTTGATGGTGGATTTCCTGTATAGAGTTGGGCAGGGAGACAAGCTATGTCAGCCTACGTTTTCCTTGCTACAGATAGTCTAGACTATGCATTCTGCTAGGAATGATGTCTCACTTCCATTTGGCCGACTCGTATGCAAGATTGCTCGAGAGTTCGCCTACAGACTTAACATGGATGACCTTGCGCCGATCCATTTCATTAATGATACTACGCTTAACAACATAGGGATTGGCCCTCGGCAACGTCAAGCCCGACTTGACAAGTATGGGGATGAGACAGAAAGTGAAGTGGAAGAAAGTAATGAGATAGAAGAAGAAGATGAGTCATAGGAAGGGGGTGAAGAAGGAGAGAGTGAGGAAGAAGAAGAGGAGGCCCAAAGCGCTGATGCGGGCTCTCCTCCTGCTGCATAGAGGCACGATAGTGATCGGGCTGCTACAGAAGCTTGCTTGGCTCAACTTGAGGAGGGCTAAGTTACCCTACGACAGGAGGTTGTGATGACCCGAGCCAAGCTTGAAGAGAATGAAGCCTTCATGAAGCAAAAATTCAGTAAAGTATCTCACACCTTGAGGGCTATCCTGTGTTTTCTATAGGATAAGGGTGCACCACCACCATCGCCAGATTCGGACGACTAGTGGTACATGTAGTCGTCTTTTGGTCTGCTTGTTGCTTGTTTTTCTTGCTTCTATATATAGCCTTGATTGACTTAGTAATGTGGTAGAACAGTTTATAGGTTTTAGTGTGTGGAACTATGCTTAGATTAGCTCGCATGCATTTCTGTCATGATTCATGTAATACTGCATCTCATGTACTATGACAATTTTGTTAAATGAAATGCATGAAGTTTCTTTGAGCTGTAATGTGAATGCTGGGTAGTTGAGTTTGTGAGTATGTTGAATCTGACCTAGGTTGCACCCTATATTGTATATAGGGAATGCCACCTAAGGCCACATGAAGTACGGTACATCTCACACTTGGTGACTCATTTGACAAGGCACCTCCCTTAAGTGATAGCCAAACAGACCCGAGTTTGGACCCGGCTCACAACACTATGCCAGATTCTCAGCCGGCTCCTGGCCCCACTAACGGGCCGACATTTGTTGCACTATCTATTCCTGAGCAGAACCGTGCGTACTATCTGTTCCTGAGCAGAACCGTGCGTCTATTTTGACGCTGCACGTACCTCAGTCGGCTCCTCCTACTGATAGGTTGGAGCAGATGATGCTCTTGATGCAACAACAGTAGTAGCAGTAGCAGTAGTTTTTGGCCACCATTGCAGGGGCCCTCGCCTAGAGTATGGGTGTGGTTCTGCCTGCACCACTTGTATAGCCTGCTAGATATATGAGTGCTAGCGGCCTATTTGAGTGATTCCAATGCTTTCGACCTCCTACGTTTGAAGGTACTCACAGACCCGATGAGGCCGAGTATTGGCTTGACCGCATCTCTAAGATGTTAAAGCCGTTGCACTGCACTGAGACAAAGCAGGTGGAGTTGGTCACTTACATGTTTGAGAAGGAGGCCAGTTATGGTGGGATAGCATCCTGTGGACGGTTCCCTTAGGGTATGTGTGGACATGGCAAGCCTTTAAGATGCGCTTCCACGAGAAGTATTTCTCCCTCACTTACCATAATGAGAAGGAGAGTGAATTTCTTCACCTCTGTCAAGGAGGGATGTGAGTGGTGGAGTATGAGAACAGGTTTATGGAGCCGGCCAGATATACTCCCCTAATCTTAGCTGACCATTCGATACGAATGCGGTAGTTTTATGAGGGTCTGCGACGCTAGATTCGCTCGAAGATGTGTTGCGGTATTATATCCTACTATGTTGAGCTAGTGAGCATGTCTCTGGGAGCGGAGTAGGGTGAAGACAGATTATCCTACACTCGCGCTCTTATGGTTCCTAGGCCATGACCAGAGTTACCGAGCAGGGCGTTCCTCGACAAGAGGCCCCGTACAGAGTTGCCTCCTAGGCTTACGACTCCATCGACACAGCCGATGTGACCTCATATATGGTGCACTTACTGTCAGAGGTCGGGCCATGCTGACACGTACTTTTTCACCAGGATGAGGGACAACGGCTTTACACCCCCTCAGAGAATTAATCGTCCATTGCCACCACCTCTCTCGACTCCACTTCTATGGTCAGCACCAGCAAATCCATCTTTCCAGTCGCTTGCACCTCGATTTAAGCCGCCTCAACGGCCTATGGCACCACAGCCGAACCATTCACAACAGTCTCATGTGCACTCACTTGCAACTGAGGCACCCGAGGCAGCAGTTACAGCACCAATGGCTTTTGAAGTCACGACCCATATGCAAGGTATAATGATCTTCTTATTAGTGGATACAGGGTCCACTATCTCTATAGTATCATGCGCAACAGTCAAGCGACTGGGGTTGAAAACTAGTCCTATGGTTGGGTTGAGACTCCTTACCGCCACAGAGACTTTCTCAGACTCTACCAAGAGGTGTAAGAGTTGTTTGATAGACCTAGGGAGCAGAATAGTGCTTGTTGACCTGATGGTCACCCCATTATGTCACTGTGACATCATTCTCGGTATGGATTGGCTAACGAAGATGAGGGCAGAGATCAATTGTGATGCTAGAGTGGTGATAGCCCATGGACCTGAGGGCACGACCTTTACATTTTCAGTGCAGGTCAGTTGGTACTACCGCATTAATTAGAACACTACCTTATTAGAGCATGTTGATGGTCCAACTTTGGGAGACACACCAGTAGTTCAGGAATTCATAGATGTGTTCAGGAAGATACTTAGATTTTCTCCTCAGCGCAAGATCGATTTCACCATCAATCTAGTGCCTGGTGCGACACCCATTTCACTACCGACTTATCGCATGCCTCCATGTGAGATGGAGGAGCTGAGGAAATAGATCGATGATCTGTTAGATGTAGGTTTTATACGGTCTAGTGTGTCTCTTTGGGGAGCACCTGTGTTGTTTGTGAAGAAGAAGGATGGATCTTTACGATTGTGTATCGATTACCACAGATTGAACCAAGTGACAGTGAAGAACAAGTATCCTTTGCCCAGGATAGATGATCTGTTCGATCAGTTAAAGGGGCACAGTATTTTTCGAAGATCAACTTGCAGTCAGGGTATCACCAGTTGCGCGTAAGGGATGAGGACATGCAGAAGACAGCTTTCAGGACCAGTTTTGGGCACTACGAGTTCCTTGTGATGTCATTTAGACTCATAAATGCACCAGCGGTATTCATGGACTTGATGAACCGGGTGTTTCAGCTGTATCTATTCCGATTTGTCATCGTGTTTATAAATGACATTTTGATATACTCCAAGAGTCGGGAAGATCATGAGGAGCACTTACGAGCAGTTTTTAATACTCTGAGAAAGTATCAGTTGTTTGCACAGTACAAGAAGTGTGACTTCTAGAAAGAAGAAGTTAAGTTCCTAGGACATGTGGTGTTCAAGGAAGGGATAGCTGTGAACCTTGCTAAGGTAGCCGCAGTTCAGGACTGGGAGCAGCCCAGTTTGGTTACCAAAGTGAGGAGTTTTCTTGGCCTGACAGGTTATTGCCGGCGATTTATTCGGGACTTCTCCAAGATAGCCATACTGTTGTCTCAGCTGACTCGGAAGGATCTCAAGTTTGCCTGGAATGAGAAGGTAGAGGCAGCTTTTCAGGAGCTGAAGGACAAGTTGATGTCCGCCCCTGTGCTTGTATTGCCAGAGCAAGGGGTCAAGTATACGATATACACCGATACTTCTCGTGTTGGTTTGGGTTATGTCCTTATCCAGAAGGATAGGGTTATTGCCTATGCATCGCGACAGTTGAGGAAACACGAGGAAAACTACCCTACACGACCTAGAGTTAGTGGTCGTCTTCTTTGCATTGAAGCTCTGGAGATATTACCTCTATTAAGAGGAGTTCGAGCTCTTTTACAACCACAAGAGCCTCAGGTACATATTCACGCAGATGGACCTGAATATGAGGCAGCGATGATGGATGGAAACCTTGAAAGACTTCAAGTTCGAGGTCTCCTACCATCCTAGCAAGGCCAACCTTGTGGCAGATGCGTTGAGCCGCAAGAAGACGATAGCATTTGCGGCTCCACTAATGATAACAGAATGGGATATGGTAGAGTTTGTACGAGTCTTTGAGCAGAGACTTACAGTAGAGGAGCCATTCGAGAGCATCGCACATATTCGTGTTCAGTTACTTTTCGATGACTAGATTATTGTGGCTCAGAAGGAAGATGAAGGGTTGGTAGAGTTGAGAAGGCGAGTAAGTGGTGATGAAGACTCGGAATGGAGAGTTGGTATGGATGGGGGTTTACATTATTGTGGCCACCTATGCGTCCTAAATCTTCATGACTTGAGGAAGGAAGTTCTCGAGGCTGCTTACAATTCGAGGATGGCAATGCATCCTAATAGTACAAAAATGTACCGAGACATGAAACGCTCATACTGGTGGGACAACATGAAGGCCCACATAGCAGATTATGTGTCCCGTTGTCTCACGTGTCAGCAGGTCAAGGCAGAGCATCACCAGCCTCCTGGACTGCTTCAACCCATGCCCATCGCAGAATGGAAATGGTATTTCATTTCTATGGATTTCATCTCAGGGCTACCGAAGATGAGGAAGGAGAATGACTCCATATGGGTGATTGTGGACCTGTTGACGAAATTGGCTCATTTTCTACCTATCAGAGTTTCGAACTCAGCAGATGATTTGGCCAAGTTGTACATCAAGGAGATTGTGCGTCTGCATGGAGTTCCTATAGAGATCATGTCGGACCGAGGCACGCAATTCACATCTATCTTCTAGACTCGTATCCAGGAAGCAATAGGTGTAAAACTGAAGTTCAGTACCGCGTTCCACCCACAGAATGACGGGCAGACGGAACGGGTGAATCAGGTGTTAGAGGATATGCTGCGAGCTTATGTGCTTGATTTCAAGGACAGTTAAGATGACTGTCTTCTGCATGCAGAGTTCGATTATAACAACAGCTTTGTGGCATGGCTCCCTATAAGGCCTTGTATGAGCGACCATGTCGAGCACCGCACTGCTAGGCGGAGGTTAGTGAGAAGAGCTTGATTGGCCCAGAGTTAGTTCAGGCGACTTCAGAGAAGATCAACATTATCAGGCATCTACTTCTGGCAACACAAAGTAGGCAGAAGATTTACACTGATATGAGGCGGCGGCAGTTAGAGTTTGAGGTAGGGGACCACGTATTCTTAAAAGTTTTCCCTATGAAGGGAGTCCTCCGGTTTGGAAAGAAAAGGAAGTTCACGCCGAGATTTATTGGCCCATTTCAGACACTGGATCGAGTGGGTGTGGTAGCATACCGCATTGCTCTGCCCCCACCACTTTTCGACGTGCATAACGTATTTTATGTATTGATGCTGAAGAAATACGTTCCTGACCCTTCCCACATTATCAAATGGGAGCAGGTACAGTCAAGTGAAGATGTTACTTATATACTATGACCGACGGGTATCCTAGACCGGAAGGAGCAGGTGTTGCGCAATAAAGTGATTCCACTTGTGAAGGTGAAGGTGCCCTGGTTTGTCAATTAGCGTGTGTGTTGGGTCAGTCAGGCTACAGAGCTTCATAGGAAGATCAATTTAAGTGTCTGCCTCAACCAGATGTGTGCAAGCTTGCCATAGGTAAATCTAAAGCCTCACATCCCATATCCCAAAACACCAGGTGAATAAAACCCTTAAAACAAGTTAGAACATTACAGGGCTTTTAAGTAGGAAAACTTTTTCGAAAATCAAAAAATCTCTAAGTTTTCTTGCTTGTGTCGATTTTAGCGATGCAATCTCGATATGATCGACCTTCTCTGTCGATGTCCTCGATGCCTAAAACTGTATCATCGAAAAAAAGGACAAAAGTGTCCAGCAACCGCATATATCTCTGGACTGATTTATCGATGTATCGATCCACATATCGATATCATCGATATTTGAATCTCGAGTCCATCGAAGGTGACTCGATAATATCGACAAACAGATTTTTGGCGCCCCTGTTTTTCTTGAAGAATATCATATATGCATCGATATATCGAAGCCTCCTCGATACCATTGAAATTCAAATTTTGATGATATCGAAAAGCTCTCGATGAGATCGGTCTAGGGCGCTAAGTTCTTCCAGCAAAATATTTCAGGGTGGTTTATCTATGATCGGGGGTCTCTTGATAGAATCGATATTCAAATATCGATGATATCGGTACCAGGTCGATTGCATCAAACAAAGACATAAACTGTCCAGCAAGCTTAATGAGAAATCCACTAGATTTATCGATGTCTCGACTCTGATATTGATATCATCAACATTCAAATTTTGATGATCTCTATGGTCCTTCAATCATTCTTGAAAACCTGAAATATTTTATGTCAAGTCTCTCTCGCTTTCAATGTCGATGAATCGAACCTCTCATCAATAAAATCAGAGTTCGAAATCCGATGACATCGACAAGTGTTTTGATTACATCGACCAGTTGGATAAAGGTTTCAAAAGCATATGACATTGATTTTATGTCATTGAGCAGACCATCAATGCTATTGAGAGTATACGCTCAATAATATCGAACCTGCTCGATGATATCGAACTCTGTCATAAATGTGACCATTTTATATCCGTTGGAACCTTTTGCCTATTTAAAAAGAGCTTGTCTATTGTTGCTGGTAGAGAAAGAAGAGAGCTCTTTTGTGTGTTTCAAGCCTTAGATCATTTACCTAAAGCTCTTTCTCTCAAGGGAGTTCATCCTCCAATCCACCCTCATCATTGATATTTAATAGAGTGGATTGGGGAATGAACTTCTGCATTCAAGGATCCTCCAGCAACTATCTTAATGACAAATCATTGAGCTAGGATGCCTTAAATGCATAATTGGAATCACTCTATCTTCCTTATAGGAAAACATTTTATAGAGTAGGATTTCATTCTAACCTTGACCTAACCTGAAGCCTCGTATTGGTACATCATCTGTGTTGCGGATTAAGGAAGTCGAAGACTCTTCATCAACAAGGAGGAGATCTTCGTCAATATGTTGAATGTGACTCATCCACTTATTTGTAAGTTATTAGAGTCCAGAGGACACTTGTGATCATTCCTTTTTAGGATTGGGTCTTAGGTGTTTCTCACTCCTTCAAGCCCTCCTAGGAGGCTTCCGGCGGGAGTGTATGTGGTGGGTGCGTTGTGTGGACTCTTGCTCTGTGGAGAGCATAAACATCTAGTTAAAGGTTAACCTATCTAAAACCTTAGGTTAGAGGTGAACCGAGTGAAACCTCAGGGTCTTGTGGAAGATCCTTGGCTAGTGTGCCTAAAAGTGGGTGCATTGTGTTGACCCTTGCTCGTGAGAGCATAAACAGTCAACCTCAGTGTAATTTGTAAAGGTTGAAGGTGAAACTGATTTAAAACCTTAGGTTTGAGGTGAACCGCTGTGAAACCTCCTTAGTGAAATCCGGTACACTCAAAGGTTGAGTATGGTTACCGGGAGTGGAGTAGACAAGTAGTCGAACCACTATAAAAATGACTGTGTTTGAGATTGCTATTCTTTTGTTTATGTGACTTGCATTAATATTTTCATATGTAAATATCTGTGATCACACCTCACACACTTACATAGTTATATCCATCATAAACTAGTTTGAATATTGTTTACTTCTTAAATAGTTTGTGATTGGATCCTCTACGGGGCTTGGAAGCTAGTAGAGTTACTTTTGAGTAATCCTAATATGTGTCTGTTATTAGGATTAGTGTAACAGGGCTTTAAATAAACCATAAAACTTTAAAAATTCCTATTCACCCCCTCTAGGACATATTGACATATCCTTACTTCGATTAGAGTGGTCTTCACCGCTATTTCAATTGGTATCAGAGCGGGTCTCTCTTTAAGGGCTTCACCGCCTAGAGAGTGATCTTGATTAGAGTTGGGAATATGGCCAAAGGAGAGGGCTCATCGGTCATTAGACCTCCAGTATTTGATGGCTCAAATTACGCATACTGGAAGGCTAGGATGCACTATTTTCTGAGATCTTTGGATCAAGATGTTTGGGATATAGTTGAAAGTGGATATGTGTCACCAACTAAACAAATTGTACTTAACAGTGGCATAACTATCTCAAAACCTAAACCCAAAGAAAAGTGGACGACGTTCAATAAAGAAAAATAGACTGCTGAAGCTAAAGCTATGAATGTCATCTACTTTGTTGGTGTCCCAGGATATATTTAATCAAATAAGTATGTGTAGGATATCCAAAGAAGCATGGGATCTATTGGAAACAACTCATGAAGGCATAAGTACTGTGAAGAGATATAAACTTTAATTCCTGACTTCACAGTTCGAAAGTCTCAGAATGGAAGAGCATGAGACCTTTATGAAGTTTTTCACAAAGTTAAATATCATTTACAACTCCATGGGTGGATTGGGAGAAAAAGTTCTGGTATCTAAAATCTGTAGGAAAATACTGAGATCACTACCGGAACGGTTTAATCCCAAAGTAACAACCATTGAAGAGTATAGGAATATTGATGAAATGAGTAGAAGAACTGGTAGGTTCCCTACAAACTTTTGAACTACACTTCAAACAAACCCAAAAATCCAAAACAACTGTCCTAAAAACCTCAAAGAAAACAACAAATGAGGATAGTGGAAGTGAAAAAGATGATGAAGATGAGGAAGTGGCTTTACTAACACAAAGATTCAGGAAATTCTTCCAAAAAAATCGTGGTCGGCCTTCCAGAGGAAGATGGGTGGACAACAAACCTTCGACGGGTAAATTTGGTAAAAAGACCAAAGAACCACAATGTTATGTATGTTAGAAGTATGGACACCTGTCTACAGAATGCCCAAACCGAAAAACTAAGGGCAAGGCAATGGCTGTCACATGGGATGATACAGAAGAGTCAAACTCAGAATCTAATGACTTAGAGAGTGATGTAGACTAGAAATCCCTAAAAATTCTTATGGTCTCCACTACTCCAATCATTCCCAGTGAATCTTAGAATGAGAAAGAATAGCAAGCCACTAAATCATTTCCGTCAAATAATGAGGAAATGGAAAAGGAAGAAGAAGAAGATCAAGACAAATTACAAGATGCCTACAATCAACTTTATATTCATAGCATTAACATTCTAAAAGAGTTGGAGTGTCTGAAAACAAAAAGGAATTACTACAAAAAGATTTGGATAAAACTCTAGAAATCAATACACATCTAATCATTGATCTACAACAATATCACTCAGATAATGATAGACTTGAGAAAATTAACTTCTTCCTTAAAACTGAGTCCGAAAAACTAAACAAATAGGTGGAGCAATTAAAAGATAAAAATATGCTCCTTCAAAATGAAAATCATACACTCCTTTTTAATCTAGAAGAGTCCAGAAAAATTGCCAAGCTAAACTATAAGTTTTCACAAAGTGGTGAGAAGTTAGAAAAACTGTTAGGTATGGGAAAATCTGGAAATAACAAAAATGGCTTAGAGAATGAGAAAGTTAGAGCAAAAACTGGGAATGGAACACAAATACTTAGAAAATCTGATGCCTCCAGTAGCAACACAGAAACTAATCAAATAGTTGAATCAAATAAGAAAACTAAATCTACTTTAAGTAAGAATCCTGTTACAAAATAGGTAATTAAAGCAAAGAAAAATTGTCTTGCTACTCACTTAAATCATTTAACAGGCAATGACACTAAGTGGTACCTAGACAGTGGTTGCTCAAGACATGTCACAGGTGATAAGCCCCTTCTTTCAAACTACAAGAATCTTTATAATGGGATGGTCACCTACTGAGATGGAACCACTGCTAAAGTAATTGGACAGGGAATCATAAAAGGGATTATTTTGCTTAAAAATGAGAATGCTTTCTGCATAAAAGGGTTGACACATAATCTCCTAAGCATATCTCAAATCTGTGATAATGGGCACATGGTCAAATTCAACAAACAAGAATGTGAAATCCTAAACCAATCAGGAAAATCAGTAATGTAGGGTCATTGCACAAATAATCATTGCTACATTATTAAGGGCAAAGAAAGGACCGATGCCTAGAAGTACTGAACATAGAAAAACAAGTCCAGGTCATGCATCTAGATCTGGATATTTGTTGAAATGATGTAATTTTTGCTGAGCTCAAAATGATATATCTGAGGTTCCTCACCTCAATCTTTTGTATATAAACATTCAAATGTTTATAACTTTTGATGTGTGCATTGATTATACTTAAAATTTTGCTATGTATATTGTTGATACATAGATGTACTAATAGTATATATGAAAGATTGTCTAAATGCTGAAATTTGAAAACATTCACCTTTGAGACATCTATCGATAACTCGAGTGATCGGTTTGATTGTATCGACCAAAAATCGATACCATCGATGATCTCTCGAGAAGCTGAATCGTTGGATGGTTGAACTTCCTTCTGATCTTCATTGAGAATATCAATAAGGTACCCCGATGTCATCGAAACGATTCTCGATGATATCGACGATTATTGGAAAATTAAAGACGAGAGAACGGAAAAAGAGACTCACTAGTTGATCTTGGAATAAGATTACATTTCTTAGAATAGATTTCTTTTCAAACAAAAATGTCTAAAAATCTAGTTCTTCGACAACAATCCTCAATGAAAAGCAAGAAAGGAAAGAATGAAGCAATTGGCTCATCTCCACTTTTCAACTTGAATCTTGTGGCAAAACGGTCAGTTCAGAGGAAGAGCATTACATCTTTTGGGATCATTAATCTCTTAAAACTGATTAGATGGGGGAATATTATGAATCTTGGTGGAGGATTTTAGCATAATTTGGTGCATCAGTTATTGAGTCTAATCTACAATGTTGAGAATAATCCTCCAATTGTTTCAGTCACTGTCACAAATCGGACTAAGCACATCACTCCTAGACTGATAGCCAACTGATTGGAGTAGAGGTCACTAGAATACCTGTATCAGAACGAAATATGAATGGTCTTGGTGTATGGGGTGAAGTTACTTGAGCACTGTGTGATGGTGCTACTATACCGAGAAATGAAAAGAATATCCTTCATGTTAAATATCTCAACCCCACATACAAAACTCTTCACAACATTTTCAGCACAAATGTCTATCCCTGTGAAGTCTCTGGCAACATGCTTTCTTCATACATGCTAAATGTTTTGTATGATGTTCGTCTTGGTATTCACATCTGCCTACCCACTCTTATTCTACAACAAATGATTTGGGTATCTTCAGATGAATCCATCACTCTCCTTCCATTCCCGTGTCTTGTGACCAAGCTATCACGACAATTTGGGATACCCCTTACTAACGATCTCCCACACCAGCGTATTTGGTTTAATCAAGAAGACATCTGCAATATAGTTGCCAATACGCCTCATGGTGGAATCAATTCAAGCTCAAACAAAGACTATTTTGTTCACAGCCCCGTCTCTGAGGAAAATATTCAGGCTGTCATCAATTGAGATACTATACAAGATCTGCTTGATAGACAATCCTACATGATGAAACAGCTGGATGAGTGTGAAGTCCATCTACTGGAGATCAAAGCCATGCTGGCAACCCTGCAACATGCTACACAACAAATTCTGAATGTTCTGCCAGCACTATAGAGGTTGTTGATTGTCTATAGAATGTCCAAAGCATCACAAACCAGGATTCTCACTGAAATGCTGAGGGCATTAATATCTTTTTGAATGCTCTTTGCTCATGCATAGGTGTGATGCATTCCTATACCTCTAAGGAAGAAAGACTTAGTCTTTTAATGGTTTTCTGTTCTACTACTGCCAACCTTGGGCAGTGTATATTTTTTTGGATACTAATGAATATGGCTGAATATAATTCTATTTTTACTACCATTTTGATATATGTGAATCCTTGGTTTTATCTAATATCTGATATGGAATGCATGTGATATTTTTTATGACTATTTTATCTGCTATATCACTACTCCATTCTGTCTGATATGCATACATATTTGCTGCAAATGATGTCTGATTAAACTGATTCGATCATCTTACATCTATCTGTTATGTGCATATTCCTTTGAATGTTGGTTCTCCCAATTAAATCAAACTTCAATCAATATTAACCGATATATCTTTGTCAATGACTGACAAAAAAGGGGAGAACAGTTCAAACACCCCAAATGGAAAATTGTATATCTGCTTGAATGGTGTTGCAGGTGTTAAGGGGAGCAGCTGCACTAAGCAAGGGGGAGCGGATACTAGGCTTTGTACATGGTTTCATTAGAAATTGTAAAATTGTGTAAAAATCATGTACACACAAGTTAGGATGTGTTTAAATATTGTTCTAGGGAGTTTTGGTATTTTGTCACGTAATTGACAAAGGGGGAGATTGAAAGTGCCCTGGTTTGTCAATTAGAGTGTGTGTTGGGTCAGTCAGACTACAGAGCCTCATAGGAAGATCAATTCAAGAGTCTGCATCAACCGGATGTGTGCAAGCTTGCTATAGGTAAATCTAAAACCTCACATCCCATATCCCAAAACACCAGGTCAATAAAACCCTTAAAACAAGTTAGAAAATTATAGGGCTTTTAAGTAGGAAAATTTTTTCAAAAATAAAAAAATCTCTAAGTTTTCTTACTTTGTCGATTTTATCGATACACATCTCGATATAATCGACCTTCTCTGTCAATGT
The DNA here is from genome assembly GCF_029962835.1 of Magnolia sinica. NCBI lineage: Eukaryota > Viridiplantae > Streptophyta > Magnoliopsida > Magnoliales > Magnoliaceae > Magnolia > Magnolia sinica. Next base: position 58,001,144 of record NC_080589.1, on the reverse strand, counting down.
CCTCGATGCCTAAAATGATATCATCAAAAAGAGAACAAAAAGTGTCCAGCAACTGCACATATCTTTGGATTGATTTATCGATGTATCAATCCATATATCGATATCATCGATATTTGAATCTCGAGTCCATCGAAGGTGACTCGATAATATCGACAGACAGATTTTTGGTGCCCCTGTTTTTCCTTAAGAATACAATATATGCATCGATATATCGAAGCCTCCTCGATATCATCGAAATTCAAATCTCGATGATATCAGAAAGCTCTCGATGAGATCGGTCTAGGGCACCAAGTTCTTCCAGCAAAATATTTCAGGGTAGTTTATCTATGATCGGGGGTCTCTCGATAGAATCGATATTCAAATATCGATGATATCGGTACCAGGTCAATGGCATCGAACAAGGACATAAACTATCCAGCAAGCTTAATGAGAAATCCACTGGATTTATCGATGCCTCGACTCTGATATTGATATCATCGACATTCAAATTTCAATGATCTCGATGGTCCCTCGATCACTCTTGAAAACCTGAAATATTTCATGTCAAGACTCTCTCGCTTTCAAGTGTCAATGAATCGAACTTATCATCGATAAAATCGGAGTTCAAAATTCGATGACAACGACAAGTGTTTCGATTCCATTGATCAGTTAGCTAAAGGTTTCAAAAGTGCATGACATTGAGTCTGTGTCATTGAGCGGACCATCGATGCTATCAAGAGTATACGTTCGATGATATCGAACCCGCTCGATGATATCGAACTCTGTTATAAATGTGACCATTTTATATCCGTTGGAACCTTTTGCCTATTTAAAGAGAGCTTGTCTATTGTTGCTGGTAGAGAAAGAAGAGAGTGCTTTTGTGTGTTTCAAGCCTTAGATCATTTACCTAAAGCTCTTTCTCTCAAGGGAGTTCATCCTCCAATCCACCATCTTCATTGATATTCAATAGAGTGGATTGAGGAATGAACTTCCGCATTCAAGGATCCTCCAGCAACTATCTTATAGCAAATCATTGAGCTGGGATACCTTGAATGCATAATCGGAATCACTCTATCTTCCCTATAGAAAAATATTTTATAGAGTAGGATTTTGTTCTAACCTTGACCTAACTCGAAGCCTCGTATTGGTACATCATTTGTGTTGCGGATCAAGGAAGTCGAAGACTCTTCATCAATAAGGAAGAGATCTTCATCAACGTGCTGAATGGGACTCATCCACTTATTTATAAGTTATTATAGTCCAGAGGACACTTGTGATTATTGCTTTTTAGGATTGGGTCTTAGGTGTTTCTCACCCCTTCAAGCCCTCGTAGGAGGCCTCCGGCGGGAGTGTATATAGTGGGTATGTTGTGTGGACCCTTGCTCTATGGAGAGCATAAACATCTGGTTGAAGGTTAACTTATCTAAAACCTTAGGTTAGAGGTGAACTGAGTGAAACCTTATGGTCTTGTGGAAGATCCTTGGCCAGTGTGCGTAAAAGTGGGTGCGTTGTGTTGACCCTTGCTCGTGAGAGCATAAACAGTCGACCTCAGTGTAGGTTATAAAGGTTGAAGGTGAACCTGATTTAAAACCTTAGGTTTGAGGTGAACCGCTGTGAAACCTCCTTAGTGAAATTCGGTACACTCAAGGGTTGAGTACGGTTACCGGGAGTGGAGTAGACAAGTAGTCGAACCACTATAAAAATGACTATGTTTGAGATTGTTATTCTTTTGTTTGTGTGACTTGCGTTAATATTTTCATATCTAAATATTTGTGATCACACCTCACACACTTACACAGTTATTGAAATGGCCAAGCTATGTGTACTAGAGGGGGGGGGGGGGGGGGTGAATAGGACTATGCCAAATTTAAAATAATACAGCGGAAATAAAGAAAGAGAGATAGCCAAATAAATAAATCAATACACAATGCGGAATGCAATCTCAAAATATTGATTGTTCTAAGGACAACCATGCACCATAAAAATGGCAGGGCAATCTTACTGGAACAAATAGAGAAACTAAAGCTCAAACTGATAAAGAGATAGCAAGGAATAAATTGTAAAAATATAAATCTAAACTATTACAACATTCACATCCACATTTACATCCCACAAATGAATAATTAAAGATATGAAATATTAATCACACAACCACAAAACACAAGGGATTATAGTGGTTCACCTGTGTTTCAGAATCTTCTAATTTAGAAGAAGTTTCAGAATCAAATGATTCATCCCAAGTAGCCAACATACCCTTCCTTTTTGGTTTGTCCTTTTTAGGACATTTGTTTGCTAAATGCCCATATTCTTGGCAGTTGTAACATTGATTATCTTTCAAAGACTTCCAAGTTTTAGATTTAGGTTTTGATCTTTTCTTATCATTTGATTTTTCAAAATCAACCCTCTTTTTACTCTTGAAAATCTTGTAAAACTTTTTCGCTAAAAGAGCCATATCATCTTTATAATCAGAGTTTTCTTGAGAAATACATTTAGAAGATTTAAGAGCGATAGATTTACTTTTAGGAGCTTTAAAGTTTAACTCATAGGTTTGTAAAGAACCAACTAGTTTTTCTACCCTCATATTATCGGTATCACGAAGTTCCTGGATCGCGGTTACCTTAGAGTTGAACCGTTCAGGAAGTGAGTGTAGTATCTTTGCACACACTTTACTTTCTATGATTTTATCGCCAAGACCCCACATTGAGTTTACAATGTCATTTAATCTTATGTAAAAGTCCATAAACATTTCATTTTCCTCCATATGAATTTCTTCAAATTTGGTTGTGAGGAGTTGGACTTCAGATTTCTTGACAATTGTAGTACCCTTGTGTGTCATTTCTAATATATCCCAATATTGCTTTGTAATATCACGGGATATGATTCTTTTGAACTCATCCGGTGATAGTGTGTAAGTGATTACATTTAGTGCTTTTGCATTGGCACTACTCTCATTTTTCTGAAGGGTGGTCCAAGAGAAATAAGGAGTTGCTCTCATTATTTTTGAACCATCAATACCAGTCATTTCAGTGGTAGGTGGGTTCCATTTAGTCACTGTGGCTTGCCACAAACTCTCATCCATTGATTTGAGGACGATCCTCATCCAGGCTTTCCAATAGGCATAGTTGGAGCCATCAAAGGGTGGAGGCCTATTGACTGAAAGGCTATCAAAATTTGACATCTTATATAAAGCTTAGATCATTAGCTCAGGAATTAAATCCAAATAAAAAGCAATAATACCGATCTATTAGGCTCTGATACCACTTGAAATGGGCAAGCTATATGTCCTAGAGGAGGGGGGGGGGGGGGGGGGGGGGGGGGGAATAGGACTATGCCAAATTTAAAATAAATACAACAGAAATAAAGAAAGAGAGATAGCCAAATAAATAAATCAATACACAATGCAGAATGCAATCTTAAAATATTGATTATTCTAAGGACAACCATGCACCATAAAAATGGTAGGGCAACCTTACTAGAACAAATAGAGAAACTGACACTCAAACTGATAAAGAGATAGTAAGGAGTAAATTGTAAAAATATAAATCTAAACTATTACAACATTCACATCCACATATACATCCCATAAATGAATAATTAAAGATATGAAATATAAATCACACAACCACAAAACATAAGGGAGGTTCACCTGTATGTACACCAACTGTTAATAAACAGCCACACAGCTATTCCACTCCTAATATCCTCACACAGGGGATATCAGCTTTCACTATAAAAGATAGGTTTTCCAGGTTCACCCAAAACCTTCACAATTGTGTCTTTCTCTGTGGGCTTACACAATTAAAAAAAAAACCCCTCTTCTGAGTTTTCCTGGCTCTCCTTAGATAACTAAAACAATGAAATTTTTCTAGTAAATTCCAAAAGAAAATCAAATGAAAGTAAATTACATAAACGTAAAATACCCGAATTTCTCCTTCATTGTAGCAGCCCAAAAGAACCAAGTCGGAGTAGAGATTTGAATGTCAAAGTTCAATGTCCAATACTTACTTTATAATGGTTCTAAGTTCTAATAGATTTTAAATTAAACCAAATGGGCTAGCTCTAATTGATTTTGATTCCAGAAAAAGGAAAAATGAAACTTCCTCTTTTTCAAATCAGATTGGAATACAAGAAACAAAATCAATTTGAAAAGCTAAAGAAAGAGAATATTAAACACGCACATTTAGCTTAAATGGAGCATAGACTTATCTCTTAGAAGGCCGAATTAAATTAGCTTGAATTTCATATTCTATTCTAAGATTCATACTCCATTTATAAGTGAGCAAATCATGTCTTCGACTGGTCTAAAGATCTCTACGACTGGTCATAGAACCAACAAATATTTGAAAATTCAGGTGTGATAAGATCTATCGGTTTCACGACTAGTCGTAGGTGGTCTACGGCTAGTCATAGGTCTCATTCGACTGGTCGTAGGTTACTCACGACTAGTCAAAGCTTGCTGAATTTCAATACTGTACTTTGAGTCGTAGGTTTACGACTGGTCGAAGAAATAGTTGACACTGTTCATACGACTAGTCAAACAAACCCTAAGACTAATCGAAGCCTAACAAAAAAAAATCTGAATTTTACAACAACCTTACGATTGATCCAGGAAATTCTTAAACAGGTCAAAGTAGTGCTAGGACTAGTCGAACAAAGTCCAAGACTAGTCTTAGAACAGACTAAACTCACTTATATAAAACATATGAATTATGTATCTAAAATGACCTACTTTAAAGGTCAACCTAAGGTTAGTCATACCCCAATAGTGAAATAAGGACATTGAAACTTAGAAACGAGTGACCTTTGAAAGCAATGAACCTTGAAGTCTTGATATAGCTCAAACTTGAAAGCTTCTTGAGATTTTGAGGTTGAACTTGAAAGCTTCTTGAGATCTTGCATTATCCTTGTCTTAAATTAAGTCGAACAATCTCACTTTTTCGAGTCTTGACTTGTGAACAGTGCTTGTCAATCAAAGTTGATCTTGAGTAGAGCTTTGTTCTTCACATATGCAAGCTTCATAACTGTGTCTTTAGCACCACAAATTTGACAACAAAAAGGGGCTATCAACTATAACACTTACAATCTCCCTCTTTGTCAAATTAGTGACAAAACACACTTTTAAGATATGTTACATAACGCATAATATCTGATTAAAGAAACATGCACTAGTTGTTATCAACCGGCATACTAACATGATCCTGTAAACCTATAAATCAATATTCTACATAACATATAGTCCACCTCTCTGCACATACTCCCCCTGAGTAACATACATCAAAAACACATTGTTACTCCCTCCTCATAACATAATCATTAGACACATACATCCATATCCATTCTCCCCCCTTTTGTCATAAGAGGACAAAGAAAGCCCAGAACTGATGACTGAGGAGAAATAAGTAAAAAGATATATGAGAGGTAACAAGACAAGATATGAGTAACCAGTATAAACAACCCACATAATTCATAAACTAAGTTAAGTCAAAGATAGCTACAATCTCAAAACCAGTTAAGCTAGCGCAAGAGTAATAAAGTTATAACAGACTAGTAAATTTAAAAGAACTAATCTGAACAAGATGAAGGAGCAGGGATGGAAGGATCAAGTTGATGCATGCCCTTGTTCAAGCGCCTAAGATATTTGTGCATATACTTGAATTGTAAATCATGGGCAACAGATATATTTTCCATCTTAACATTCATATTCTCAACCTTATCTTCCAATGCACGCAGATGTGCATCAAACTCAAAAGCCTCATAATCTGGATCAATTGCAGAATCAAATTCAAGTTCGTCAAAAATATCATCCATGTTAATATCATCAGGAGGAAGATCACTAGTTTCTTCCTCATGTTCAGCTTCAACATTGCCAATACCAACACCTTAACCAGGAAGGAAATCAAGCTTCATCTTATTGATATTGGAATTGTTAAATGTCAGATGATGGATTGGGGCCTCTCCCACTAGCATATCGACTAACATATGCATAGCCAACACAATCATCAAATAACCAAAAGGAATGTCACTGTGAACTGGAAGGAGTTGAAACTGAATAATGGAGTGACAAATCAAGGATGGTAGACAAACATGAGCACTGCTGGCAACATCATGAAGAACACGAACCATAAAGGAAGTCAATTCAGATTTATTACCCAATCGAGGATACAAGTTAGACACAAAGATTTTGTGAAGAACTCTGTATTTGCGTAATAGATACTTCGAGGGAAGCGCATTCCCTTTATGTGTCCATTGAACATCCAAATTGCATAAATCTTTAGTGAGCATACGTTTTTCAGTTACCGAGGGTTTTTTAGATAATTTATGGATAGGAATGCCCTCATCATTCATAGGAATTTCCATAAGAGCTGAAAGTAAATGACGATCAATGTCAAATGGTCCTTCTCTTGTGGCTACCTTAAAAGATAATTTTTTTAATGAAAAATCACTTATGCATGCGAACATGGACTGAGCAATGGACCGGTATGCCGGCCCACCCCAACGCAATAAGTTATCCCAACCTACAGCTTGAAGCGTAGGAAGGATATTAAAAGGAGCAACATGATTAGTATCAACAAGATGTTCAACAATAACGTTAAGTAATCTAATGTCCCGAACATAAGATGGATCATTCACGGGAACCCGAAGATGACGCATAGTGATAGGGGCTAATTTGGAGGAAGAAGATGGACCACAGGATGTTGTCTTTCTCCCTCTAGATGCCATTTGCAATAAGGATTTCAAGAAAATAAAGAGTTGCAAAGGATTAAGAAGAGGGTTTTCTCAAATCAGATTTTACAAAAGAAATACCCCAAATCTCAACGAAATTTGAAATAGATAACTTCAAGAGTAAAATAGAAGTAATCTAAACACAAATCTACAAGAAAAAAGTAAATGGAGCACTAACCTCGAAGATTTTGAAGGAAGGATTCGACTAGTCGTGTGTCAGCTCGTTGGAGAGTGAAGAGGAAATGAAGAAGATAAAGCATTTTCCCCAATTTTAAGTGATTCATGTGATTCACGACTGGTCGTTGATGTACACAACCGATCGTAACATGACTAACCGTGTATACTCACGACTGGTCGAGTACCAGCCAAAAAATCTAATTTCCAGCATTATATACAAAAAATTGAAATCTAATCAAGCAATTATATACAATATGATACAAATAGGCATAAATACTCATTTTAAAATGCACATGCCAATATCAAATTTTATTTTGTTAAACCTGCTTTTGTCGAGCGATTTAGAGAAAATGTCAGCACGTTGATTCTCGGTAGGGATATATTTCAAAGATATAACACTTTCTTCTACTAATTCTCGAATATAATGAAATCTAATGTCAATGTGCTTAGTATGAGAATGCTGAATTGGATTTTTTAAAATATTTATGGCACTGAAATTATCATAATATAATAACATAAAATCCTATTTAATTCCATAATCACTTAGCATACGTTTCATCCAAACAAGCTGTGTACACGCATTACCAGCTGCGATATATTCAGCTTCAGCTGTTGAAAGTGATATAGAACTTTGTTTCTTGCTAAACCAAGAAACTAAACAGTTTCCAATATAAAAGCAGCCACTACTGGTTGATTTTTTATCATCAAGATTACCAGCCCAATCAGCATCCGAGGACCCAGCTAATTGAACACTAGTCTCATGTGGATACCAGAGACCGAGATTAATAGTACTTGTGACATATCGCATAATCCGCTTGACAGCAGTCAAGTGCGACTCTTTAGGATCAGACTGATATCTAGGGCAAATACCAACACTTAGAGAGATATCAGGTCTACTAGCAGTTAAATACAGTAAACTATCAATCATACTTCGATATAATTTCGGATCCACATTTTTACCAGTAGAATTTTTTGAGAGTTTCAAAGTTATACTCATAGGAGTATCAAAATTCTTACCATTCTAAAATCTAAATCTCTTAATCAAATTCATAGCATATTTAGATTGAGAAATAAACATTCCATCAGGTTTTTATTTTACTTGCAATCTAAGGAAATAATTCAATTCCCCAACCATGCTCATTTCAAACTGAGATTTCATCAAATCTGCAAACTCAATAGTCATGTCAGTACAGGTAGATCCATAAATGATATCATCAACATAAATTTGTACTATTAAAATGTGATCATTATGTTTTTTAATGAACAGAGTCTTATCAACACATCCCATTCGAAAATTATGGCTTAATAAAAACTTTGTTAGTTTCTCGTACCATGCCTTAGGAGCTTGTTTTAAACCGTAAAGTGCCTTTTTAAGGTGATACACATGATCAGCATTTTTGGGGTCTTTAAAACCCATCGGTTGTTCAACATAGACGTCCTCATGCAGATCGCCATTTAAAAATGCACTTTTCACATCCATTTAGTAAATCTTAAACTTTTTAAAACATGCAATGGATATAAAGAGTCTAATTGATTAAAGACGTGCTACTGGTGCGAAGGCTTCATCATAATCAATACCTTCAATTTGACTGTAACCTTGTACCACTAGCCTAGCCTTATTTCTAATTATATTGCCAAGCTCGTCAGACTTATTTTTAAAAATCCATTTGGTTTTAATGATGTGTTTATTTTTAGGTCTAGGTATGAGATACCAAACATCATTTCTCACAAATTGGTTAAGTTCTTCTTGTATCGCAATAATCCAGTTTTCATTAGCAAGATCTTCTTTTACGTTAGATGGTTCTATCTGGGATGTAAAATATACGTAATTACATATATCCTCAAGTTGTCTACGGGTACGAATACTAGTGAGAGGGTTTTCAAGAATCTGTGTGGTTGGATGATCTTTAACAGTCCTCAGTTCAGAATCAGTCTGATTAGATGAAGTATCAGAATTATCAATTACTAGAACTTCATCATTATCTAAAGTTGAAACTGGTGTGTTTAAGTGATCATTAATGACTACATTGATAGACTCTTGAATCACACCAGTCCTTTTGTTCAGAACCCTATAAGCTTGACTATTTAAAGAGTATCCTAAAAAGATCCCTTCATCACACTTCGTATCAAACTTTCCCAGATTTTCACGATCTCGTAAAATATAGCACCTGCTGCCAAAAACTTGAAAGTATCTGTCAGTAGGATTTTTGTCGAACCACATTTCGTAAGCCGTTTTATTATTACCTTTACTAATGTAAACCCAGTTAATGATATAGCAAGTTGTATTGACTGCTTCAGCCCAAAGATTCTTAGAGAGCTTCATACTATTCAACATGACATTAGCCATTTCTTGAAGCACTCTATTTTTCCTTTCAACTATACCATCTTTTTGTGGAGTTTTGGGCACTGAGAATTCATGTAATATTCCCTGGTCACTACAGAACTTCTCAAAACTGCTATTCTCAAATTCAGATCCATGATCACTACGAATCTTACTGACTTGAGAACCTTTTTCAGTTTGAATCATTTTGAGAACCTTTTTCACTTCTTCAAGGGTTTCTGATTTGTCCCTTAAGAAGACAACCCATGTATATCTGGTAAAGTCATCTACTATTACCAAGATATATCTTTTGCCACCTCGACTTTCCATCCTGGTAGATCCTACAAGATCCATATGGAGAAGCTCGAGTGGTCTTGATGTGGTATCGAAATTCACCTTTTTATGTGAGTTCCTTGTTTGTTTGCCAATCTGGCATTCACCACATATTTTATCTAATTTTTATAGTTTGGGTAGACCTCTTATAAGTTTCCGTTTGCTCAATCTATATAGATTTTAGTAGTGTACATGTCCAAGATGTTTGTGGCACAAATCAGTCTCGTCTGTATGGACCATATAACACAATTGATTAGATGAGCTGGATTCGCTAACAATATAGCAGTTTTCAGACGTTCTACATCTAGTTAGTATTACTGAACCCTTGTTGTTTAGAATCTCACAGCTTTGATTAGAAAACTATACACTGTGGTTATTATCACAAATTTGAGATATGCTTAGAAGATTATGTTTCAGTCCTTCAATATACAAAATATTTTTAAACAAAGGAAGGTAATAGAGTTGAACCGTACGTTGGCCAAATATCTTACAATTTCTTCCATCACCAAAAGTAACCAACCCATCAGTCATATCTTTAAGATCGGTGAATAAAGCCTTATCGCCTGTCATATGCCTGGAGCATCCATTATCTAGGTACCACTTTGAGTGGCTTGTAGCTTTGAAAGCGATGTAGGCAACCAAGCAGGCAACCTTAGGAACCCATTTCAGAACTGTTTTGGGTTTGGGAATATAGTTGGTCTTCTTCTATCTGTTGTTATAATGATGACCTACTAAGTTAGATTTTAAAAGCTCCTTGAGTAAATCAATAATGTTTTCAGCTAGTGGGTTTCTGTTCTGAATTTTCAAGTTGACATAGTTACTTTTAGGTTTTTGAAAAGCTTTTGTATTTTTAGAAAAACCTTGACTAGTATTTTTCCCTTTTGAGTTAGAGGACTCTCCTTTCACAAACTTAGAAGGAGTATACTTTGTTTAGGAGGAACATTTTTATCGTAACCCAACCCAGATCTGTCGCCACATTTTTTGGATCCGGATAAAAATTTTTCTAACTTTAGATCTCCTTATACATACCTCCATGTCTCCTTTAAACTCAGAAGAGAAGATATTTCATTTTTAAGTTTCTCATTTTCAGATTTCAGATTTTCAATCAAGGAGGTTTTGAATTCTAAATCGCATTTTGATTTTTCAAAACAATCTGAAATTTGGGATTTTTCTAAAATAAGAGATTTAAAACATTCTTTGAGTTTAAAAAACTTTTCTTTTTGAAGTTTAAGTTTGACCACAATTTTACAACTTTCCTTGTACAGGGCATTGTAAGCGTCTTGAAGATCATCTTCATTTTCATAATCACTATTCAGATTTTCTTCGCTAGTTGAATCATCATGATCTGAAAAAGTAAATTTCGCTAGAGTCATAAGGGCTTTAACTTCACTGCCCGACTCGGTTTCAAAATCTTCTGATTCAGAAGAAGCTTCAGAATCAGACGTTTCATCCCAAGTAGCCAACATACCCTTCCTTTTTGGTTTGTCCTTTTTAGGACATTTGTTTGCTAAATGCTCATATTCTTGGCAGTTGTAACATTGACTATCTTTCAAAGACTTTCAAGTTTTAGATTTAGGTTTTGATCTTTTCTTATCATTTGATTTTTCAAAATCAACCCTCTTTTTACTCTTGAAAATCTTGTAAAACTTTTTCTTTAAAAGAGCCATATCATCTTCATAATCAGAGTTTTCTTAAGAAATACATTTAGAAGATTTAAAAGAGATAGATTTACTTTTAGGAGCTTTAAAGTTTAACTCATAGGTTTGTAAAGAACCAACTAGTTCTTCTACCCTCATATTATCCGTATCACGAAGTTCCTGGATCACGGTTACCTTAGAGTTGAACCGTTCAGAAAGTGAGTGTAGTATCTTTGCACACACTTTACTTTCTGGGATTTTATCGCCAAGACCCCACATTAAGTTTACAATGTCATTTAATCTTGTGTAAAAGTCCATAAACATTTCATTTTCCTCCATATGAATTTCTTCAAATTTGGTTGTGAGGAGTTGGACTTTAGATTTTTTTACAATTGTAGTACCCTCGTGTGTCATTTCTAATATATCCCATGCTTGCTTTGCAGTATCACAGGATATGATTCTTTTGAACTCATCCGGTGATAGTGCGTAAGTGATTACATTTAGTGCTTTTGCATTGGCATTATCATTTTCTGAAGGGTGGTCCAAGAGAAATAAGGAGTTACTCTCATTGATTTTGAACCATTAATACCAATCACTTCAGTGGTAGGTGGGTTCCATTCAGTCACTGTGGCTTGCCACACACTCTCATCCATTGATTTGAGGAAGATCTTCATCCTAGCTTTCCAATAGGCATAGTTGGAGCCATCAAAGGGTGGAGGCCTAGTGACTAAAAGGCTATCAAAATTTGACATCTTATATAAAGCTTAGATCGTTAGCTTAGGAATTAAATCCAAATAAAAAGCAATAAGAGCGAGCTATTAGGCTCTGATACCACTTGAAATCACCAAGTTATATGTCCTAGGTGGAGCCATCAAAGGGTGGAGGCCTAGTGACTAAAAGGCTATCAAAATTTGACATCTTATATAAAGCTTAGATCGTTAGCTTAGGAATTAAATCCAAATAAAAAGCAATAAGAGCGAGCTATTAGGCTCCGATACCACTTGAAATCGCCAAGTTATATGTCCTAGGGGGGGGGGGGGGGGGGGTGGGGTGAATAGGACTATGCCAAATTTAAAATAAATACAGCAAAAATAAAGAAAGAGAGATAGCCAAATAAATAAATCAATATACAATGCGGAATGCAATCTCAAAATATTGATTGTTCTAAGGACAACTATGCATCATAAAAATGGCAGGGCAACCTTACTAGAACAAATAGAGAAATTGAAGCTCAAACTGATAAAGAGATAACAAGAAATAAATTACAAAAATATAAATCTAAACTATTACAACATTCACATCCACATATACATCCCACAAATGAATAATTAAAGATATGAAATATAAATCACATAACCATAAAACATAAGGGATTATAGTGATTCGCCTGTGTGTACACTAACTGTTAATAAACAACCACACAACTACTCCACTCCTAATATCCTCACACAGGGGATATCAGTGTTTACTATCAAAGATAGGTTTTCCAAGTTCACCCAAAACCTTCACAATTGTGTCTTTCTCTGTAGGCTTACACAATTAAAAAAACCTCTCTTCTGAGTTTTCCTAGCTCTTCTCAGATAACCAATACAATGAGATTTTTCTGGCAAATCCCAAAAGAAAACCAAATGAAAGTAAATTACATAAACGTAAAATACCTGAATTTTTCCTTCGTTGTAGCAGCCCAGAAGAACTAAGTCAGAGTAGAGATTTGAATGTCAAAGTTCAATGTCCAATACTCACTTTATAATGGTTCTAGGTTCTAATAGATTTTAAATTAAATGAAATGAGGCTAGCTCTAATTGATTTTGATTATAGAAAAAGGAAAAATGAAACTTCCTCTTTTTCAGATCAGATTGGAACACAAGAAACAAAATCAATTTGAAAAGCAAAAGAAAGAGAATATTAAACACGCACACTTAGCTTAAATGGAGCACAGACTTATCTCTCAGAAGGCCGAATTAAATTAGCTTGAATTTCATATTTTATTCTGAGATTCGTGCTCTATTTATAGGTGAGTAAATTACGTCTTCGACTGGTCTAAAGACCTCTACGACTGGTCATAGAACCAACAGATATTTGAAAATTTAGGCGCGATAAGATCTGGCGGTTTTACGACTGGTCGTAGGTCTCCTTCGACTGGTCGTAAGTTGCTCACGACTAGTCGAAGCTAGCCGAATTTCAACACTGTACTTTGAGTCATAGGTCTATAACTAGTTGAAGAAATAGTCGACAATGTTCATAGGACTAGTCGAATAATTCCTAAGACTAGTCGAAGCCTAACAGAAAATTTCTGAATTTTGCAGCAACCTTACGACTGATTCAGGAAATTCTTAGACAAGTCGAATAATTCCTAAGACTAGTCGAAGCCTAACAGAAAATTTCTGAATTTTGCAGCAACCTTACGACTGATTCAGGAAATTCTTAGACAAGTCGAAGCAGTGCTAGGACTAGTCGAATAAAGTCCAGGACTAGTCTTAAAATAGAATAAACTCACTTATATAAAATATATGAATTATATATCCAAAATGGCCTACTTTAAAGGTCAACCTAAGGTCAGTCATACCTCGATAGTGAAGTAAGGACATTAAAACATAGAAACGAGTGACCTTTGAAAGTAATGAAGCTTGAAGTCTTAATGTAGCTCAAACTTGAAAGCTACTTGAGATTTTGAGGTTGAACTTGAAAGCTTCTTGAGATCTTGCATTATCCATGTCTTGAATTAAGTTGACTAATCTCACTTTCTCGAGTCTTGACTTGTGAACAGTGATTGTCAATCAAAGTTGATCTTGAGTAGAGCTTTGTTCTTCACATATGCAAGCTTCATAACAGTGTCTTTGGCACCACAAATTTGACAACAAAAAGGGGCTATCAACTATAACACTTACAGTTATATCCATCATAAACTAGTTTGAATATTGTTTACTTCTTAAATAGTTTGTGATTGGATCCTCTACTAGGCTTGGAAGCCAGTAGAGTTACTTTTGAGTAATCCTTATATGTGTATGTTATTAGGATTAATGTAATAGGGCTTTAAATAAACCATAAAACTTTAAAAATTCCTATTCACCCCCCTCTAGGACATATTGACAAATCCCTACTTCGACTAAAGCGGTCTTCACCGCCATTTTAGAAGGTTCTATGGACACACCACATTGAGGAAGAGGCTACTTGAGAAATAGAAGTTGAGGTCCGAAAGAACTATCCTCAGATTCTCGAGGAGTACGAAAAGGTATTAATTTCGAGGATAAAATTTTTTCTTAAGAGGGGTAGATTGTAACGTGTCGAAAAAATCCATACAAAAACTCGATTACCACCTCAGGCAAAGATCACTAAGGACCACATCCTTTAGAAATTAGATGAAAATTAACTAAGTATTAAATCAGATCACCTGTCCAATTAGCTTGGACAGCTTTCAATACGAACTGCAAGACTAAAAATCAATAGGATCGCTAACGCTACATTGCCAAAAAGACTTAGGAACCATCTCAAAACCCAGTTGCTCTTGAGAGCATCACGGAACTTCGTATCAGACCTGGACCGCGCGTCGAAAGTCTAATTACTATGAAACTATACAGTTATGACCGCATTACTGGGCTTGACAACCATCTCAGAAATCAAGTCCAAGTGATGTCCCAAAATGCACAACTTGAGCTCGGAGCGAAGTGTGTGAGAAACGTGAATATCCTTAGGAAACGAACCGAAACTTAAGTGAATTGAGTCGTTCGCTTACACGCCAAATCTAAAGATTCAGACCGTCATATTCTGACTCAATTGCAACCTTAGATCTGGAAAAATTTTCAACACATGTCAGTGCACTTGTGGCCCTGATCGAATACCGGTGACCGTTGAACTGAAACAGGTCCTCCGCGGTCGTTCTATAAATCTAATCAGATCAAAAACTTAACTGGACCTAGATCTAATGTCAGAGGACTTACTCCGGACCGTATGTAGAAAATGAGCTTCCAGATGTGCTCCGTTGGACCGAAACAGCCAACTTTTGGCTATAACCTAAGTATACCATGGCCCTGGGGCCATTCCTATTAGTTCTGGGACTATAAGCACCTAAACCCACCCCTCTCTCATTCCATACGAATTTGTAAACCCTAAGAGAGAGAAGGAAAGAGAGAGAAAGTGGAAGAGAGTTCTTGGAATTCGATCTCATCGCTCCACGTGCTTAATCACCGCTTCTATGTCGTTATACCAGCTTTTTTGATTCCGTTTTTAGGTAAAAAATCCTAACCCTAATCTGTTTTAGGGATTCAAATAGAGTATATGGTGAAATGGCTAACCTATTTCATGCTATAGGTTGTCGTTGTGCCGTAGGCGAGGACTTAGTGTTTAAACTGAGTTCGTTACAAGTTTACCGGTGAAAGGTATGTATTATAAATGTTTAGGTTATGGTTTTCAAGGCTTTCAATGTCAGTAATGATTTATGACTGGCTTGATTGCTATTACATGTGCTTATATACGAGGTTTTTCATATAATATGCTTATATAAACTATGTTGATATATAATGCATTCCATGTATTTGTTGAAATGTTTGAATGAATATTGAATTCGGACTTGTGCTCGCCAGGATTATTTATTGTAAATACATGATTGTTGTGTATGTAGCAACGCCTATGTGAAAGGATTTGCCATAATATGTGTTTTACTAATTTATTACATATGTGTGATAAGTGTAGAATAAGTGTTTGATAAAATGCTTGAATGAGGAAATGCTTGTTGAAAATGCATGTAAAGAGGGCATTGAGATGGGATTCTCAATGACCTTATCTATAGTTACAATTTCCTTTATGGAACCTATCTTAATACTACGTGCTTTATGGATGAATGCCTATGTATGTTAACGTGTTCTCTATGTGATCGTTAAAATGCTTATATGAGATTTACATTTGAATTAGTTGATACATGCTATCTTGACTATCAAACATGAATGCTTATTGTGTTGAGAATGATTGGGGCTACGATGCAGTCTAGGCAATCGGTAATGGTTTACGATCGATGGCCGAATTGTTTAGCCACAACAGATACGCCTGATGAATCCGAGTCGTACGCTGCTTGTCGACAGTGGTTAGGCCACGCGGAGTGCTAACGTGCTCCATGTCGATCAGATTGATGTACGCTCGTACTAGTTGAGCTTGTCAAGCAACCCGATTGGCCTAATATATGTTCACCATGTATAGACGCTACTCTTTGAATCTAAGGTACCAACTTACCAGTGAAAAGCCCGTTTAACCTTGGTACCACAATCCATTAAGACTCATGAGCCGGGCATGGTGGTATGGGACACCGTAGACGAGCCGTCGGCTTACGCTGGGGTGACGAGCCTCCCCTTAGTAACCAGTGAGCAACCCAAACTAGTGAGCCGAATATGGTGGTATGGGATATTGTATTCAAGCTATCGGCCTACAATCAAGTGACGAGCCCGTAGTGACCTTGAGTATACACTAGGACTATGCTAAGGTGACTAGCCTTTCCGTAGTAACCTTGAGTATAAACTAGGTCTGTGCTGATGGTGACAAGCCTCTCCATAGCGACCTAGAACTGGCTATCGTATGTGATTAACTAGGATTGATGACCCTAGATGGATCATTATTTAGGTCAATGATATAAAGGGAGGTGCCTTAGCTTTCCAATCCCACTATATGAATATGCTTATTTAAGAACTTGGCTAATCACGCACATACACCGCATTGCATGTGCCTTTGGCGTTGGAGTTGAGCACAGCAAGAGTGTTGCATGCCGCGATCGTGAGATGATGTCGCACAGGGAGTGTAGGCGAGGGCATACATCATTATCACATATCATCCTTACATTAACAAGAGTGCCTAAGACATGAGTGTTGTATTGCTTTATCATTACTGCTTAACTGAATTGATAACATGTTAACCTTTGTTTTATAGCTCTACTAAGTTGATCACTCACTCCCACGTTCTGGGATAGTGCTTTAAACACCAGGCAGACCCTGTTGTAGTTACAGATGATGGCGATGCTTAGGTAGTGGAGCCGGACTTCTATGATGATGAGGAGGAGTTCTTCTACATGCAGTTATCAGGCGGGTCTATGTAGGCCCTGTTTTGATCGACAGGGATTACTAGGATGCTGACTAGATGACATTACATATTTTGTATATTTTGAGAATTTTATATGTAATTAATTGACCTGGTAACATGATCATACTTAGGAGTCTTACACTCACTTATATGCTTTTTATACTTATCACAGTCTTTCGCTTGCGTAATTCAATTGCATCTGGAGTATGATATGTTGTTTTGGTATAATCCCATTCATGTTTAATGCACTAATACGGTCAATATTTAATCATCATTATCTATATTGTATAAGTGATGTGTTGGAACTCGGGAGTTTGGGTCCTGCTCGAACCCCGATTTTCAGGGTGTTATACTCCTACTCGAATTCAAAATCCCACTCGCGAAATTGCAAACAGCCACTCGCAGACAAAGTTCGGTGGGCCACCATCATCATCCAAGTCGATGATCTAAACCGTTCATTTCATCTAGGAGGTCAAACCTACCATACCCTGATCTGCTTCTCGATTTTCTTGAACATTACTTGTACATGAAGGTTCAAACACAGGTCGGATGGCAGAATAGAAATTCCATGTGCCACACCAAATTTAATCCAAAAGCGTCCATCTCCGATTTATTTTTCAAGGAAAATTCAATGGACGGAGTGGATTTCCTGGCTAAAGCAAATCATGGGCCCACCAAACATCACAAATCCAAAAAGAACGTGACTTGTGGATGGTCTTGATGGGCAACAAATCTTGGATCATCAGTCTGATTCGGACCGTCCAAAATCACGAGATGTGAGTCCCGACTCCACCCAAGAAGTCGAATCAGGAAGACCTGATCATTGGGTCCCATAACAGCCACTACATGCAAGCTACCTTTAGGGTTTTGCCGCACTGGAAACAGAGGCTGCGCATTCTCCTTTGTGTAAATAAGGTCAGTGACCGACCTAGCTACCCTCCCTATTGCTATAAAGGTGAGAAAAAGGGAAGAAGGGAAGGACGTGAGCAAAGGGAGTAAGAGAGAGAGCGTGGAGCACGGTTGTCTTCAAAGAGTTCTTCTTCTCTTTCTTTAATTATTTTTTAATGCTTTTATTAAGATATTTTTAGTTTAATAATGTTAATGATTGGCTAAACCTCTTAGCTAGGGCTAAGAGGTGAAGCTTGTATCGTGATGGATTATTTTCTATGGCCTTGATTCATGTTTAGATTGAACTCTCTTTGATTTTAGTTTGATTATAGAAACACTTTTAGTTTTTAATAATTGGTTATGACTTAAATTACAATGGATCCGCGATAGCTTTAAGTATGTTCTTTTCAATATTATTAGAATTGTGATTTTAGAAAATCCTGTTGTTCACATTGTCCCCCGGGCATGGTTGGAAGATGGAATTCTCCCTAACTCTCACAATTCTCTCAGATTGGTTGTAAATTGGTAAAATTTTGTTGTTTGCTTTGTCTCATGAGCATGGTTTAGTGATGGAGTCACTTCTAGTTCTCACACCTCTCATCCATTGAGAACTAGATCAAAGGAAGTTCAGATTTTATTTTTAATGAGATATCTTCCAATTGGATGAAGATGGGACTCTGATTCCAGTTGTGTTTGTGAATAAAGCATAGATCTCCCTGATCTCTACAAGTGGATCCTTAGAAACCCTAGTTTCCCACCTTTGAATTTATTAAGTTTTTCACAATTATTATCTCACTTATCTAGATTTAGATTACTTCTTCTTCTTGTTCTAATTCTAGTTACTTTCAGAATATGTACAAGGTTCAGTCCCTGTGGATTCGACCTCGGTCTTACCGAGATTATTACTACATTGTGACCCTACACTTGGGGTTATGAACATAGACCCGCCATTTCCCATTAGCCTTCTTCACGAGCATTACGTTCACGATCCAATCCGGGTAATGGATTTCTTCAATGAAGCGAGCTCCAAGGAGTTTAGAAACCTCATTAGCAATTGTTGCATACCTCTCAGGCTCAAAAGCTCTTCTTTTTTTTTTTACTGGCTTGTGCCCGGGCATGTCGTGGTGAGTCCAAGCGAAGACATATCAATGTCACTTAAGGAAGTCGAGCATCAAGGTTCGCTAGTCATCGAACAATGAAGATTCGAGCTGAGCTGTCTTAGTCGGTTTCACTTCATCAAGGGGAAGGACTACAAGGTCTTCCACTGAAGAGCTCTTTGAAGCATCTTCTCTAGGGTCGAGCATGTTGACTGTTAGAGCCTGCTTCACTGCGCCCTTCCTGACTGCCACGGAGTAGCATTGTCGTGCTTCTCGCTGATCTCCTCGGAGATACCTAATCCCTCCGAGCGCAGGGAATTTCATCATTAAATGGTAGGTTGAGACTACCGCCCTCATGGAGTTGAGGGAAGGTCGTCCAAGAATGACATTGTATGCCGACGGTGTGTTGACTACCAAAAAGTCGACTAACAGAGTGACCTGGTTTTGTCTTCTCCCACAGTGACCAGGAGGAAGATGGCTCCTTCTGAGATTACATTATCACCAGCAAAACCGTGCAGCGAAGTTCGAATGGGTCGAAGACATAATCTGTCGATTCCCATCTTGTCGAATGCTTTGGAGTAGAGGATGTCGGCTGAGCTCCTCATATCAACTAGAATCCGATACACCTTTCGATTGACTATGGTCATCGTGACTACTAGTGCATTGTCATGAAGGTGTTGAATCCCTTGTGCATCATCTTCCGTGAATGTCAAACTACATGGACTCATCTGAGGTTCCTTGCTCAACCTATTAGCGAGGTAGACATAGTGCTTGGGGTCAGTACTCTGAGCGTGGGCCTTCCGAGCATGGTTTGAATCCCCCCTCTCGATGGGCCCCCATATATCGTCTGAATCTCGATGGCATCATCTGCTGCTCGGCTCGAGGAATCGTCCTTCCAAGGTTGTTTTTCCTCTTTCACATATTGTCACAGAAGGCCCTTATGGATAAGGGTCGTCGACACAATCACTGGTGTTGTGCCCATGGTCGCGATGGAAGCCACAGTACTTGCGCTTGTCTCGTTGGCCAGCTTCTGTCTTCATGCAACTTGGCCAATGTAGCAGTCTCTTGTCTCAGATATCTAACAAGATCTGCTCTGAAGACGTATTAAGGGGTGTATATGAACTAAACTTGCTTTCTGGTCTTCTACTTGGCTTCCAGTCATGAGAAGCGTTGTCGTCTTACCTCCTTTTGTTTGCTTACAGCGGTGCTTCGTCCTTCCGCCTCTTTTCCTTAGATGAATGTTCCAAGCTCTGATTATTCTTTCGTGAGCTGAATAACTCTTCGGCATTCGTGTACTTCTAAGCATGGCTTATGAGTTCCTCGAGCGTAGTCAGTGGGTTCTCTCCTATTGAGAAAAGGAACCTTTCATCTTTAAGCCCGCTGATCATCGCAGTCAGAGCCATTTTATCTAAGTAATCGTCTACCTACAAAGCTTCTTCGTTGAAGTGGGAGATATAATCTTTCAGTGACTCTCTACTCTTTTGCTTAAAAGTGAGCAGATGAGTCGATGGGTTACAACTCTTCTTTCCAACAATGAATTGTGTAAGGAATGCCCTACTGAGCTCAGTGAACGTGCTAATCGAGCTCGGCTTCAGTTACCAATACTAGCTTCTTGCAGCCCCCGTGAGGGTTATAGAGAACGCTCTGTACATCATTGCCTCAGAGGCTGACTAGATTTGTATCCATGAGCGATAAGACTCCATGTGCTTTGTCGGATCCCTGGATCCCGAGTACTGAATGATGGGGGGGCATTCTGAACCTTGGAGGCATTACCGCGCCCATAATATCATTGGTAAATAGAGGCTCGGTCTCTTCCATCATTGTCTCCATTGTGGTTGGGGTTGACGTCTGGTGATCTCGCTGTAGGCTCTTAATTTGACTTCGAAGCTCATCAAGCTGAGCCTCCCATGAGTCATTGTTCTCAGTGACAATCTTGCGAGGAACCTCAACCTCAGGCATTTTTCCCTTGTCTTCTTTACAATTCATGTCGGAGATCGGTGGGAGCTAACGCCGAGGTCTCAGACACAGTTTGGATCCCGAGTCACTACATTTCATGCATGATCCGGTGCTTAAGTTGAGATATTCTGGGATGCCCCCACCCGTGAACTCAAGATGATGGGTTGTTCTATCCCCCTCAAAGTGATCTCTTCTTGAACAAGAGGTAGTTATTTTTCGGCCTGTTGCTATTTCATCTAGTTGACCCCATTGACCAACGCATGTACTTGATTCTGTAGTGCACGATACTTGCCTCCTCAACACCAAGTCCATTTGGACGGTCTTGTCGAAGCCGATTCAGCATGGATTGTTGAAGACGAACATCGCTACCAAGTAGGTTTGGGCTCTTCCACTGCTACCGGAAGTGCCTTCTTCTTTCCTCGAACCATCTTTGATTATTACAGCTTTTTGTTATGTTTCCCATAGACGGCGCTAAAATATTGATGCAAAAATCTGGTTCGCCCTCAACAAGCTCTGAATACTTGTGTCGAGCCCTATAAGCCTACACAGGAGAAGGACAAAAGAGACCCTGGCTAGAGCAGGGGACCCTCCGATGCCAAAGTCATGCTAGGAATCTGGGTCTAAGTAGTGTAGCTGGGGCTTAGGGTGTGAGATATTGCGTACCTATTTCTGTCGTTATGATCTTTATTTATACCTTTGGATTGGAGTGGATGTGTCCATCAATCTCCACACAATTTCTGCCATTAAATGGGAGCTACAAGAGCTAATGTCGACTGTTACCCTAATATCGTGCACCAGATGACTCTCCAAACGTGCGTTACTGGAGTTACTCCCGCATCATTATTTTCGGCCATGTTCTCCCTCGGAGCCGGGCCTCGCTCATGACCCTCCGAGCTCATGAGCGAGCTGAACTGAGTCAGGGTTCCTGGTCGGGGCTGGCGGGTCAGATGTGTGATGGCTTCTTCCGAGTTCTAGGTCGATTTCAAAGCTCTACAAAAGAACTCGAAATCGGATCGGCTCGGATGTTCTGTTATAAGTTCGAGGCTTGACTGGTCGATCATCTAAGTCAACCTCTATTGGGTTCAACTCAGATTTTCCCATGACAACCGTCATTTTTCAACTACAGAAGGGGGATTCATAGCTAGGGGTGTACACAAACCGAGCTAGCTCGGTTAGCTTGCTCGACTCGACTCAAAAAAGCTCAATTCAACTCGGTTCGAAGCTGAGTTCAAGCCGAGTTAAGCTAATTTTTTTTAGCTCGAAAATGATTTCGAGTCAAGTTCGAGCAGGCCCTAGCTCGACTCGACTCAATTCGAATCCAGCTCGAATCGAACTTGGATCGAACCAGTTTGGTGACTTAGTTACTTTGCCATTGATGTTGCTCACCAACTGTTTGATAAAATGACTTAACGAAATGTGGTTGGTGGCAAGGAAGGTATGTATATGAAACAAATACCCTTTTTCTCTTTGTTTTTCTTGGTTTTTATATTGTTTAGAAGGTGTTTGATAAAATACCTGTAAAACCATTGCCTCTATTTTTAAAATAGTGGAATTTTAAAGTTGCAGTTAAGGTGTTTATGGAAATTCCTCAATGGAGAACCCGGCTCGATCTTGGCTCGAACTCGGCCCGAGCTGCTGACCGAACTGAGCCGAGCTTACCAGTCAGGCTCGAGGACCGAGCCGAGCTGAGGTCAGCCAGTGGCCGAGCTGAATCGAGCTGAGGCCAGCTCAACTCGGTTTGACTCGATGTACACCCCTATTCATAGCCCCTCCTTCTCCTGTCTCTATCTCTCTCTCAAGCGCTCTTGAGCACACGAATGCTGAATCATCTTGGAGTTTCGACACGCTGACTGCCGATAGCCAATCTCTGGGCATTGACGCCTTTTTCATCCCTTCCTCCCTCGACGATTCACGGCATTTTACATGTTTATATATATATATATATATATATATATATATATATATATATATATATATATATATATATATATATATATATATATATATATATATATTTATTTCATTTGAAGTCTTTGAGTAGATAATGCATACATCAAAGTAGGCTCCACGGACAAGTCCCACTCATCATCCCAGGATCTGGGGTCCCAATAAAGCCCTATCCATATCATCTATCTAGACTGTCCAATAGGTTCATCCATGTGTATTTTGTACCAGGAATAATTCATAATGATAAATGATTATATGATCCAAACTATTGATATAGTGTTATGGAAAATGTAGGGACAAGATCGTTCAAACAATATAGCCATTTGATTGCTTCGATTTTTACATAGTAGAGAAGAGTAGACACTACCTTATGGGCAGTCTCCAAAATATATGTGAATCTGTACAAGTCCAAATGCAAGTAGGTGCATGGAAAAGCTTCCATCCACCAAGTACACTTGATCGTCTCCCTTCTTCAATATCTACTGTTGTTGCCGAAATGTGTTGTAGAGCCTTCGTAAACCCATATGCGTGTGTAGTGAAGTTCATGTATAAGATTCAATCCATCCATCAGAAAGATGCCACTATGTTGATGCCTTAGCCTAATACTAAGATTGATCCACTTGTCAGGTGGGCCACATTTTGCCAAAAATATACCGGTTAAAAGGGGAAAAAAAAACTTAGCGGAAGATTTCTATCCCATCCACCTGTTTTTAATATTGGAGTTCACATGATGAGTGGAGTATATTTATTTTTGGTAAAACATTTACAAGTTCAACCTAATGGATGTATAGGATCTAACACTGGGGAGTTTACATGAGCTTTATTTTAAACATATGTGCTTAGCAAAGCTCTACACACTTATGAAAAAACGACGGTTGAAAACCGTCTCAACACTCGTACTCGGTGAATTTTCATTTACTCTGTGAATTTTCACCTGTACTTGGTAAATTTTCACCTATCTCAACACTTGTACTGAATTAATTTTCATGTACTCGGTGAATTTCCACTTGTGAAAGAACGACGGTTGAAAACTGTCTCAAATCTCATTTACCAACGGTTTTTTCCTGTACTCTATCAGTTTTCTTCAGTAAATTTTCACCTGTACTTGGTCAATTCCTTTATACTTAGTCAAATCCTCTGTACTTGGTCAATTTCATCGAGACAGTGATATTCAAAGACAACTTGGTTAATTTCGCTGCTAAAGAATACCTTCATTCTTCATTCTCACTTCCCACAACTATCGTTCTAGTGAAACACAAGTTCAAAAAGAATAAAAAGAGTGGTGAAGTAAAACACGGTTTTAAAATAAAAAATCCTTATGGACAAAATCTGAAAGATTCTAAGTTTATCAACGCGATCGATTTGAAGCAATGAACAGTTACAAATGTAAAATGATAATAACCGAAGATTCGAATAGAGATTTTAGAAAGAAAAATGAAAAAAAGAAGATGATTTTTTAGGAATAACTGACTGAAAGAATATAACTCTAAAAACAAGAGTATTTTTGTCTAAAACGAGTCAATTATACAACATAAATTTATAAATGAAAATTAAAGTTTTAGAATTTAAAAGTGAAGTTTACATAGAAAATTCTCAGTATTGCCATTTCCGTCTAACGTCGAGGCCGGTTTTGATAGAGTGTGAGACTCTCTCTTTGTCCCCTTAGCATTAAAAATGGTTCTGTTAGATGGTGTTCCTCTCAAAAATTGTAACAATCGGAAGATCCTAAACTTTAGATCTATGGCCAATAAAAAAAGGATGCGGATTGCATCCTACCCCCGCCCGGACGTCCAGGCAGGGCTGGGGGTCACCGTGATGTAAGTGTTTTATCCGTGCCGTTAATCATTTTTCTCGGATCATTTTAAAATATGAGCCTTCACAGCTCCAATGGACCACACCAAAGGATGCTGCAGTGATAATGACAATCACCGTTGAAACCTTTCAAAGGGCCACCGTGATGTTTTTTTACTATACAACCTGTTAATAAGGTCATGTAAAAGTGGATGAAGTGAAAAAACAAATATCAGCTTGATCCGAAACTTCTCTAGCTCTCAAGAAGTTTTTAATGGTAGACGTTCAATCTCCAATTTGTGGTCTAATTAAGCCTTGTTCCTGCCTCATTTTTTGGCTCATACTATAAAATAATCTGAAAAAAACGATGAACAACGTGGATAAAACACTTACATCACGGTGGCCCCACAGAGCCCTGCCCGGACGGATTACCGTCCGGGCGGGGGTAGGACGCAATCCGCGTCCATAAAAACAATAGTTAAAAAGATATTTTCGGGCGCCTCGGTCTTTCAGCTTGTACAAATGGGGGCCACTTGTCATTATCCGACCGTCTATACTATGCATCACATTGAAGAGATCATTCTGCCTGTTCCGTAGTTCCCAATCACCAGCACGTCTCCCCATGGCGTCCACATGCAATAGTGGTCAGTAAATCACGAACGTCCATCCAATGGGCACTATTTTGGATGGCCCATGGTTTAATCATCATTCCGAAAGAAGACGATCCCAACCATTTCGATTTGTCGAGTCAAGGGGGAGCCCTCATAAATTTTCTTTCTAATGGTATACAATCACATAGACATACAATGATCAGAACCGTTCGTTCAGAATGAGTTTCCTACTGTATCCCATCTTTGCTAGCATCCAAAATGAGGTTGGTTCAGATCATCCAACCAAACCCACAATGGTGGAGAGACACATGTTATGGTTTATTAGTCCCATTGTATGAAAAATGAACCGAGGTGTACAAGTATTCTTCTTTAATGGATCAAGATATTTAGTGCTCTAATTATACACAATTTGAATTGGACTATGTCACTGTAACGTACATTCATTTTCCTATCAGATAAAATCATAATTAAATTTTAATACAAGGAATTTTCCGTGTATTGGTGCAATAGGTAATCCGCCGTTCGTTGCAACATAAGAATACATGTTTGGATGGTCAATCTGTACTGTTAAACTATTGGGCTCTTCTATGGATAGCCCCATATAGTACTTTTCCCTCATGAAGATGGTCCTTTGACAGTTTGTGTCTCCACCATACATTTGAAGGCCAGGAATCCATGGCTGGAATTGTGTATCTGGTCTGTTTTTAACCCTCCCATGGATCATCTCCAGTAGGTAACATAAGATGGATCGTCAGGATTGACTCGCGGTACAAACAAGTATTAGGTAAAGCAGGAACGAGCCATGATCAGTTCATTGCAGTAAGGTCCTTATTTTATAGGATCCTTACTCTTGCTCGGGTAGTAGACTCCCAGGAGTTTCAACACCCAGTCAAGGGTTCGAGTATCCATACGTGGTCAATTTCCACTAGCGTGAGTGTGTGTGGTGTGTGTGCGTGTGTTATAAAAAAATAAAAATAATAATAATAAATAATAATAATAATAAATTTTAAAAAAACAAGGTCCTTATTTTATACTCTTGAAATGTATGGGTCGTTATGCAAAGGCACTTAGAAATGCTGTCAGCGGCGTACAATAACTCAAATTAGACCAACGGAATTGTGGAATCCACTCTCGCTAATTTACCTTCCAAACATTAGATCATTACTGTCGCTAAGTTACCTTCCAAACATTAGATCATTTGAACGATGCCATCCTCTGATTTGTGGACACTCGTTTGTTGAAATAAAATCATTGGATGTCCATTTTTAATCAACCAACAGCGTTTCAAGACTGAGGTCTTAGTATCAAGTGGGGGTGGCTAACAGTGAAATGTGAACTGACAGTTTTTTTATTTGGAAGAACTGAATGCACACTGGAATATAATTACGATAGAAGGTCTCATGTACAAGATAGAAGTCTCATGTTCCGGCTAATTTCATGAACTGACAATGTTGTGTACTAACAAGCTAACGGAAAGAAAAATAAAATTAAAATTAAAATTAAAAATTAAAAAAAAAAATCAACCAACAAATGTCCCTTAATCTAATAATTAAATAACCATAAAAAGCATAATCTTTGGTTAATGAATCACCTAGGGGAGTACAAATAATTTTAGTGGTTTAATTTGAACGCATGTATGCCATATGTGCAATTTCAAATTACTTTCTAAGCGCCCGTATATCATCGATCACACTCTGTCAGAGTATCAAAGTTTTTCTATTATAAAGAACTTTTATCAATATACCATTTTTAGTGGCCATGTATGCTGACAATGGGCTCATACCCCCACAGTGTTCTTTATTCATATTACCTATACTTTAACTTCCACTAACTTTCATTAAAGAAAGAAGTTCCTCTATAAATACTTGTATCTGAGGATCATAACCCAAGCTTCTGTGTGTATAAGTTTTGGAGTAAAACACTGGTAAATCTCCTTCACTTGAATCAAACCACAAATGCATGATGCCTCTCTCTCTCTCTCTCTCTCTCTCTCTCTCTCTCTCTCTCTCTCTCTCTCTCTCTCTATATATATATATATATATATATATATATATATATATATATAAACACAGAGAGAGAGGCATGCTCACCTGCGCACCTTTGCACATGTGTCATGGGTGTTCAATCCCAACAGTCCATGTGATTCGGCATCCTATGAAATCCTGAAAACCCATTGAACAGTCCATGTGATTCGGCATCCTATGAAATCTTGAAAAACCAATTTTCACCCTGATCTAAAACTCTGGTGGGCCATGGCAAAGAAAGATGCAAATCAAGAGAGGAAATTGTTTTCTTTTTTCCATGCCCAACCAAAGTTTTGGATCAAAGTAAAACTTAAGCCTGGGGTTTCATGGGGTGCTGCATAACATGGACCGTTCAGATTTTGGACTCGCGTCACGTATGATGAGTTCTCAAAAAGTTGGCAGGATTTTGGTACGATCTGGTATGGAGCTCAACATTTGGCTATATATATATATATATATATATATATATATATATATATATATATATATATATATATATTTGAAACGAATTAATGTTGCCCAGGTTAGCCATATAATGCAAATATTTTTAGGCTACAAATTTTTGTAAGTTGGGTCACATGATAGATTGCTTGGATTATATACCCGTTGGTGGTTTGCACATGTAGAGGAGGTTTAAAGGTCTGTTTTATAATTTTTGTAGGTGTAGTAACTCTTGTTTCATTCTAGTGCAGTCAGACCATGAAGATCTTCCTCACGTTGCTAGTCGTATTTGGATCATGCTTGTTAATGTCCATTGCCACGGACCTTGGTCGGAAAGTAGATCCAGGGATCTATGGAGAAAACAAGATCGATGGCAGCGGCTTTGGAGGAAAGCTAAGTAAGGAGTATCTTGATAATGTCCGAGCTGCCAGAAACAACAATGATGCAAATGAAAATACCAACAGTGAGGATGATAAGAAAGTTGATGAACCTGGTGGTGGGTCAGTGACCACTCCACATTATCAACTGACCCCAGATCAGTATGATGGGAAAAGAAGAGGTGTCCCCAGATCAGGATAATTGGATGAAAAAAAAAAAAAGATCTGTATTATGGGATAAAGAAATCATTAGAAGAATGTATGGGATGCATAAGAAGTGTGTTTGTAAAATAAGGACATAACATAACAGGCTCGTATGAACGAGCATATGTTAGTTTCCATCAAGTTTCAAGTATTTTGTTGTCTGTGGTGTGTTCTATGTTTATGTCATGGGTCACATGCCATGTACGAAGTAGCTATTATAAAATAAACATCCATGACTGGTTTGGCTTTGTGTGTTTATGAATTGTTCCTGAAGTAAGATATAAGCATACACGGGCCTGTTTGGTAGACCCTAAAAATGAATTCATTTCATTTTAGTTAACAAAATTGTGTATTAGCGATCATATTTCATTCTAGTCAGGATTAAAAATAATCCCGAGAAGCAACAATCATAATCTCTAATACATAATTAGGGTCAACTAATGAGATGAAATTATTTTTGAGGTCTTTAGCAAACAAGCCTTTAGGAGGTTGTTTAGTAGTTTGTGGTGTCGCTGGGGTTACTGGGATGATTTTTTACTGGGGCAGTTTTGGGAAGTTGCAGTGTTATTGGCAACAGGAGATCAGGTAGGTTGTGTTATTGTTTGCGGTTGATGGGTGGAGTTCCGGGGGCAGTCGTTGGTGCTCTAAGAGGTCTCTGTTGCCCTGCTTCTCTCTTGCTTTGATGCTTCAGATGAGCATTGGTCTCTTCAGCTGTAGATGGGCTGGTGGTATCTTGCGTGGGCTGGTTGCTTCGGGTCAGTTTTGGGTTCTGTAGCAGTGAATATCTACTGGTCGTGGTTCCAGTTGGTGCAGTTTTTATTGTTGAATGCCTTGAATTGTATCTTAATCCAGTCTCCTGTGTTTTATCTTCTGTTTTTTGTTTTTATCCATGTTTTCTTTTGCTATAAAGTGAAGTCATACAATAGGCCAGGCCGTCTTTAATTTTGTGGTGCCTGCTCCAAAAGTTGGATAGCATTTACTTTCAGATTTAAAAAAGTTCTAAAAGAAAAATAAAATAAAATAAAAATGAATTGTCCAAGTCATACTATGCAATTAAGAGCACTCTAACATAATATAAAGATTAATTTATCTAGTATTTTGAAGCATCTCAATTCTCTTCGGGGGGAAAGTGCAATATTTTTTAAACATAATTATTGAAGAACTATAAAACCTATAGAGGTTACTTCCTCTAAGGCGGGGGAACAACTTAGGATAAGTAATGTACTTCACATAAGTTACTCCTACCTTTATGTTGTTTTTTCGGTTTCTACTTATCCACGAGATAAGTTCGTTTAGTAACCAACTCACTAATTAACCAAAATGTTGGAAAGTATGCTTATTTCCAACATCACATAAGTACTGATCTGTCACATTTATTTTGTCCACCCTTAATATCTATCATCCATCATGAAGAGCTAGCCTTTGATGTGGGTGGCTTATTATGTTCAGCCCACCATGGCCCCTGTCTTCAATGGAAATCGTCCATCACATGGGGCCTACCTTCAATGTAGACCATCCACCTTGCAAGGTCCACTTTTGATTTGGATTATCCATCATGCGGAGCCTACCTTGAATGTGGGCCATCCATCATATTGGACATTGGATGTGGGTCATCCATCATACGAAGTCCACCTAGAATGTGGACCGTTCATCATGCCAACTCAACTTCAAAGTGGGTTGTCCATTATGCAACGCCTGCCTTGGATGTGGGTCATTTATCGATGTGAATTGTCATCATGAGGCGGCCACCTTGATACGGGCCATCCATCATGTGGGGCCCACCATCAATGTTATCATCCATCACATGGGGGCCACCTTTGATGTGGATCGTCTATCATGTGGGCCTCACCTTTGATGTGGGTCATCCAAACAATGGTGGTATATATAAATTTTGCAGGACTCAGGTGACGCAGGGATGGACGTGATGAGGTCAATCACCGTCTTCCTCGGGGGGGTAATTGCTCTGAATTCACAGATATTCTCTGAACTCCTCACAGAAATTCCTCGAATCCACAAGGACAAAAAAAAAAAAAAAATAAATAAATTCTAATAAATTCGAAAATAAATTGATTAATGATAAAAACAAATTTACAATCCTTTAAATAGAGATGTCAAAACTAGGAAGAAGTTCCAGAATTAAATTCTAACTCAAACTCCCTAAAAATGTGACTAAATATAAATAGTAAACTTACTGCTTATAAGCCGACATGATTTCTATTAGACTTCATGACTTTCATCCAAAAATAATAAGTTTTCAATTGGCCTAATCACATTATTCTCTTAATTTTCGTAAATCATTTTTTAATGTTAGGCATGGTGCTAGAGCTCAAAGAATCAAAAGGTATATATGATCAAACTAAAATTTAATATAAATAGTAAAATGAAATTAAAATGAACTTTCGATAGTTGATCAGATGGAATCTTGCAAATCCGGCATGGGCAACCCAATGGGTTGGTTGGCTAAAGTAGTTTCTCCTACCCTAAGATTATATGTAATATCTCATTCCGATTTGCTAAAGATGCCTGCTTTAGGATTCTGACTGTCCTAATCACTTCCGTCTCCGATGGGGCCTTCTCTGTCCATCTTGGATACGAAGTGTTCGAGACCCACTCCACATCACCAAGGATGGGTCCTGAAATCCAAGAATATCACCTTGTAAGGTGGACCATATCTGTATAAACAGACGCTGCATTAGATAAAAGATGGCCGTCCATATGCAACAAACGTGTGTGACCCACCTCATCGGTAGATTTCTTGATTATTGGGCCAGGGACTGTTCCCGGTTTCCCCACCCGATAAGTGGCCCGAGTCCGTCAGATGATTGCAGTGTTTATGCATGGCACACTTGTAGCTCCGATATGATAGAGATCCATGCCCGCCGTACATATGGCGGGTCTATGTAAATAGTAGGGCATCTCGACCCGGCGCATTTAGGTGATCGAGGTATAATGATAAGTAGGAATAAGTACAGATTTTTATGGCAAACTAATTATGATAGTATACAGCCATTTTCAAAACGGTGGTGGCCCACCTCCTCATCTGTGATATTCATGCCATGGTAACCGTTCAAAATGTGAGATTCAATCTGGATCAAGCATACGTTTGAAATCACACATATATGGCATCTCGACCATCTGATCCATGGACATCAATTGGATGGTTGAAAGTATAATAGTGAATCGACCAAGTGGGTAACTGTTTCATTGATTTGGATGGTCCCGATCACCTTACAACTGTGCCAAATGTATGTTGAACTGTCTCCACCGTTAAAGAAAAAAGGGACCATCCACTCCACGGTCCATTGCATGGACAGTTCTGATTGATCCTTACCCCTAACACTCGTACAGAGAAGAGGGGGCTGCCAAGATAATTACCCATCAATGATTTGGGTTGTTGATGCTCCACTAAAAGGAGCCAAAAGTGCGCTAATTGTCATACATCACGAGGGGCACACCATCATGTGTGGGGCTCACCGTCATTTTTATTGTCTAACTTAGGGGCGCCTTTGATATTGATGTAGAGTAGGTTAGAGATAATTTCGTAGTAAGAACAGGAAAGGCACGATAGGAGTAGAGACGATCGTAACCTGAAACGGATGTATCTGGCAAACCAAAATGAGTCAAGTGATGTAGGGTTTTGGGTAGGAGGAGCCACTTTAGCCACCCAACCCATCATGCTCTTTGCCCATGCTGAATTTGTGAGATTCCATCAGATCTACAGTTGAAATTTCTATTTATTTTAATTTTTATTATTTTTAATAAGTTTATAATTCTTGATAAGTTGGGCCTTAGGAGTTGTGTCTAACATGAAAATTGCTTAGAAAAATTACAAAAGCGTCATAGTTCAACCAAATAAGACATTTACTATTGTTGGCTGAAAACCATGTGCACGATGGTCTTGTCTATAAACTGTTAGTTTGTTATTTATAGTAAATCGTGATTTCGAGGAGTTTTAGTTGTATTATGATTCTGAAACTTCTTTGGAGGCTTAGTATCCTTATTTAAAGTGTTGTAAACTTGTTTATTGGGATCATCAATTAATTTACAAATTTCTAAAAATAATTTCGTACTTTCTTCTTTTCCTCTTGGACTTGAAATATCTTTGCGAGAGTCCAAAGAAGTTCCATGGATTCAGAACAATTATCCCTTGAGGAAGATGTTGCTCTACCTCAACACATCCTCGTCTGCATCGAATATCTTTTATCCATCATGTGGATCCTATATATGATGTTGACCATCCATCATATGGGCTCCACATTCAATGTGGGCCATACATCATGCCGGGTGTGGCTAGGATGTTGGTCATTCACCATTAGGGGTTGACCTTTTATGTGAACAATCCATTATGTGGGCCATCCATCATGTGCAGCCCTCGGTGGATGTCCACCGTCTATCATGTGGAATCCACCTTTGATGTGGACCATCCATCATGTGGGCCCTACCTGTGAAGTGGGTTGTCCATCATATGGGTCCACTTTAGATGTGAGGCATTTGTCATTAGGAGCTAACCTTGGATGCAGACCATCTATTTTGTGGCCCACATTTATGAGTCATCCATCAGTGGCGCCACCTTTGATGTGGACCATCAATCGTGTGGGCCCACCTTCGTTGGTGGACCGTCCATCAATTGGGGCATCCTCATATGAATCATCCGTTGCTAGGGGAGATGAGAGAGAAGTAGAAAAGAAAAGCAAGAAAAAAAAAAAAAACCACGAACTATCATCACATAAATTTAAAAAGTAGCTTTGTTTTTTTTTTTTTTCTTCCCAAAATCCAGGGTTTCCAATAATAACACACTTTGAATTTTCAGCGAGAATATTCCGATATTGACAAAATAGCACTGATATTTGTCATATAGGCCACCATTGCAAACACGAGAGAGATCATAATTCATGAACTAGAAATGACTATCATCGCTGCAACTATACATACACCATCACCACCATCTAGACATGCATCACCGATCCACATTCCCCTACTCACCGTACCACTGGTTGAAAAACAAAAGGCTTACATTGATGAAGGACCAATATCGATGTCGATGGATATACACTTGGCGATTAGTTAGGAGTTAGGACTCTTTGTAAGTTGTAATAATGAGTGTTGCTATTTTTACCTGACATTTATCACATGCATATGGTAAAATCATTTTCTGATTGTCCAAAAAAAAAAAAAAAGAACTTACCACTTCTTACCATGTGGTCATTGCCACATCATCATACCTTGAACTAATCACTACCCTTAACAACCAAGACCCACATCTTATTTTCGCAGCACATGCTCTATTCATAAAGCCAGACTGGGTGCACATGTTCTAATGGTGCTTGTTTGCCACATTGCATTGCTTCCTTCTCCCGCTTAGAGCCCGTGTGAGAGTTGTTCTCGTATAGAAATGTGATGGAACTGGAAAACCCTTTAAAGAAATAGTCCTGGCCCTTAGCCATCTTCTTCACATAGGGCTTCGTCTTCTTGTCGGTGGCTAGCTGATGGTCCACTGTCAGCAGCCCCTTCTTGTCCAATATGCTAGCTCCTGTGGTGGTTGTTGTCCAACTTCGTGGGCGTGTCATGGTCGCTGCGCATCTATATATTGCACGGCCTTTGGATCAGGGATCGAATCCAAACACTTATGGAGCAAGTGATTAACATGGTCCAAGTTGATGGTAGGTTCCACTTCTGGTTAAAATGGTTGAGGCAGAAATATGGTCGATACTGCCGCACCTCTTGTGAGCTGCTTAGTACTTGTAATTAATGGAGAACAATATAATACACGGGGGGTGCTAACTAAGGCGGGGAACCCCCCATGCCTAAGTTAGGCTTATTGCCTCACAATAGGCGTAATAGAATTGGGTTGTTTGTTGTACTTTACCCATGACAGGGGGTGTATTTATAGGCTTTCTAACGGTCTCGTATCCGAGTTGATTTACTGGCTGGAGGTGCCGTATTGGAGTCGGACTCTATATTCAAGAATATCTTCAATATTTAACTCAATCAGCGTACGTGATCCTTAGCAAAGATCTCAGAGGGTAATCGTGTCTTTATATATTCCAAGTATATTTCTATTCCATAGTGGTGGTTGATATCCAAGGCCAGGCTTGGTACCCGAGGTTGAGTAGGTATGCAAGGCTGAAGTTGGTACCCAAGCCGAGGTCGGTATTCGAGGCCAACCTCCAAGGTTGAGGTCTCTTGTTGAGCTTGGTCCTTGAAGATAACGGTCGAGGTCATCCCTCGAGGCCGAGGTCGGTACTTAAGGTCGAGGTCATCTTTTGAGTCGGCGAACAAGGCCGACCTCCAAATTCATTGGTCGAAATAAAAGGTTTGGGTGATTTTCAGCCCTCAAGCAATCCATAGTCATTTTACCTACAACACAGATGATGGACCAGCCTTATGCAATGGGTTTGGCCCACACCATGGGCACCTAACAAGGCGACAACTCCAAGGGTTCAATGCCCATGGCCTCAAATTTGTGAATGACAACTAAGATGCTCTCATTATGGTCTGGGAAGTAATCTTCCAACACATCTAACCTGTTCCTCCTTACATCCTTTTTGTCTTCCGAGGATGCAAGTAGCTTATTAACTTAAACAAGTTATTTGGTGGTATCCAAACCGGTCCCTTGCATGCAGTCCATCTCATGCACAACCTTGTTTTGTCTATCATTGAACATATCTGAATTGTACTGAAGTGAGCACATTTCCTCCATATCAACAATAGTTTTCACAAATGATGTAGCTGAATATCCTATCATCTCTCTTCCTCGTGAAAAATTAGACCCGTTCCAAGAAAAAATCTCTAGTATTTATATTAGCCACTATTTTTATTTAATTTTTTAACGTGGGAGCACACCACACGTAGCTATGTTTATATATATATATATATATATATATATATATATAGCAGAATGCTCACCGGCGAACCAGTTCGTACGTAGTACATACGAACTTTTTTGAGAACTCATCATATCTGATGAGTCTCGAAAATTTAAACGGTCCACATGAAGCAGAACCTCATGAAACCCACTGGAACCAATTTTTACTTTGAACCAAAACTTCGGTGGGCCATGAAAAATGCAAACAGTTTCTTCCCTTGATTTGAATTTCTCTTTTCTATGGCCCACCAGAATCTTAGATCAGGGTGAAAATTCACCCCCTGAGGTTTTATGGGATTTCGCATCTTATGGACCATTCGGATTCGACACCCATGACACGTGTGCAAAGGTACGCACGTGCGTAGGTGCGTAGGTGAGCATGCCTACACACACACACACACACACACACACACACACACACACACACCACATGAAAATTTGAAATAAACAACGGATTTTGCATCGGATTTGAACCTTTGCCAAAGAGGCTTGTTGTTTAGCGGCTGGAAAAATCCATCGCCAATTGATGTTTAGTGACAGATTTGGTCCGCTATTAATCTCCAATTTTTGAGGGATTTGGTATATCACAAAGTCCGTTGGAAGGCCCAAAATAAACCCCAAGTTCCTTTTCTTTACGATCTCTCTCTTGTAGAGGTGGGCATGATGGACCCGATCCGGCGGATCCGACCCAATCCGACCCGACTCAATACCATTTCGAACAAAACCGACAGCATAGATTGGCCTGATCGAGTCTGTCCATCCAGATCTGACCATTTTTCGGATCAGGTTCGGATAGTAGTGTATCTGGACAGAACTGATCCGAAAATCCGGACCAAAAGGGTCCGAACCGACCCAACCCGGGGATGTAAATATCTCTCTATTTCACAAAATATCCCTGTATCTTTGGCTTTTCGTTTAGTGCCAAAAAAACCCGCCGAACATGCACTTAGCCCCCAACTCTCTCTCTATCTCTCTTTATATCTGTCTCTCTCCCTTTCTGTTTAAGATTAAGGCGAGTAGAAGACTAGTTAGATATGCGGAGATCAAATACCTCTCTTTCTGTCGTTAGATTTTGGAGATTTCTCTGTTGGAGAGATATACACTGAGATACAATGGATAGCTGTGGACAGAAGAGAGAAAGAGAAAAAGACTGATAGCAGACATTGATCGAAGAAGGTCTGTGTACATCTGTTTACAGGCGTCGTCTTGACAACCAGACCCAAAGACAGAAGCGAATTGGCTAGTGTAACGTTAGCAAGTTTTGTGGCTCTAATCACGAGGTATGTGTTATATCCAAACCATCCATCCATTTGGCAATATCATATTAAGGGTTAGGACAAAAATAAAACAGATCTAACCATTAAGTGGACCACACTACGGAAAGCAGTGGGCTATTGAAAGTCTACCATTGAAACCCTTTATGGGTTCACAAAAGTTTTGGATCAACATGAAATTTGTTTTTCCACTTCATTTAGGTCTTTGTGACCTTAAGAATAGATTGGATGGAAAAGAAACATTATGGTGGCCCTACAAATTGTTTAACGGTGAAAATCATCATCTTCGCTGCAATTTATGGTGTGGTCCAGATGATCTTTGGATCTGATTCATTTTTTTTGGATAATGCTCTAAAATGATCTTTAAAAATAGATGAACGGTGTAGATATAGTAAATAGGTCACTGTAGGGCCATGTAACGTGGATCTCCTTTGAACTGTTCATACAACTCGGAGCTCGAGGAGCGTCAGTGCTCGTCTTCGCACGACACATGCCTAGATCAGCTAGCTAGCTGGTGCTAGCTGTACTTGGAGGGAGACGGATCGGCCACTCCCCCTGTGGCTGATGGTTGGTGCTCTGTGGGCCCCACCATGATGAACGTGTTTCATCCATTCTTTTCATCCATTTTTATAGATCATTTTAAGGCTTAATAAAAAAAAGTATAGGGATATAAATCTTAGGTGGGCCACACCACAGCAAAACAATAATAAATGGATATTCACCATTAAAATCCTCCGAAGGCCCACTGTACTGTTTATTTGAAATCCAATCGGTTGATTTGGTCATAAAGACCCAGAGGAAGGGAAAAAATAAATATAAGCTTGATCCAAAACTTTTATTGCCCCTAAAACATTTTTAATGGTCAAAATTCATTTAACATTGTTTCCTGTAATGTGGTCCACTTAAGATTGAGATATACTTCATTTTTTTTTCATATCATAAAATTATATATAAAAATAGATGGACGGCATGGATGACACACATACATCATGGTGGGCCCCACAACACCAAATACTAGCCACTTGGGAGTTACCATTTACAAAGCTTCTTCAAGAAGCTATCTCTGTTGTGTAAAGCTTTTTCGAGAAGCTATCCATGGTGTAAAGCTTCTTTAATAAGCTAACCGTCCGTTTTTTTCCTACTGAGTAAATTATGTGGGGCCCATTTTGAGCTTTTTTTGGTTTATCCACACCGTCCATCAGTTTTTATCCGAACCTTACTCAATCCGATCCGACTCGGTTTTTCTAACCGAGTCAGAGTCGGATCGATTCAGGCCACTATGAGTTCGGATCTGTTCGAGTTAAATGACCCGAATCCGGTCCCAAATCGGATCGAGTTCGGGTCGAGACCTACAAATTTCAAACCTGGTCTAGTTGGACCAAATCCGATCCAACTCAGTCCGATGCCCAGCTCTACTCTCTTAGTCCCTTTTTCATCGTAGTCTTCCATCTCTCTGAAAAAATCATCAATTCCTGGTCTCCTTCAAACCCAATACTGGACATAAGAAAAGAAGAGAGGCAAGCAAAAGTTGATTCCCTCTTTTTGCCTACCCTTTCTTATTGTTCCACCAACGGCAACAAAGCTCTCAAACCAGAGCTCATATCACCTTCATACTTTCCAAGGACTTCCATCAAACACCTAATCTTTGGACAATAGAGAGGAGATGAATACTGTTGGGAGACAAATGCACCGATCCGCAACTCCTTCTCATGTAACGCCTTGGCCCACCAATACTTGGACATTAGATGTCCTCAAGCGACATTTGAAATTTCTTTGATTTGGCATATGATTGCACGTGCACACACGTGTTTTGGATTTAAAACTAAAGTTGAACGAAAACCCTTATTTCTAGAGACCCTTGACCCAATTCTCCATACCCTGATGAACCCAGCCATGCAACACCAATTCTGAGACATGAATCATTAGATCCCCATTCCATCAGGACCTTGAATGTTCAACCAAGTAGGACCCACAATAAAACACATTGAATAAGATATTTGATTCATTCATTAACTCGCCAAGTCCATCGGATTAGTCACTCGAGCCATAGGAAGTTTGAAAACAACGACGAACCTAACATTAGAGCCCTAGGTTAACTCATAGAGCCCATATAACCATTAGAATGGCAAAAATCCAATTTACATATGAAATCATGCTTTGCCGATTCGACTATAACCTTTTTGGTATGACCGACCTATGTAGCCTGAAAACCTAAGAAAACCATGTTCTGTCGGTTCGAATCGGTTCGACCAACAACCCTTGCTCGTCTAGCAACATTCCCCGAATTTCAATACACTTACAACCGCGGACTTTGTTATTATTATTATTGGGAATATAAAAGCTCACTTCACCCTTTTCCCCTCGTTTTCAGACCTAAAGAGGAATTCAGTGAGAGAGTGGGGGGATGTGAGAAGAGGAGGAGATTGAGAGTGAGGGAAAGCATTGTCATACATGCGCATGCATGCCACCTATGCACTATTTCAGATGGGCCATGGTTGAGTAATCATTTTGAAAGAATATGATCCTCGCCACTGATTTGTTGAGTTAACTGTGAGCCATTGTAAATTTTCCTTTTGATGGTCCAGAATCCTATAGACATACAATGATCACAACCATTCGTTCAGAATGCTTGGTTCTGATCACCCATAGAAATTTTCATGTGGGTCACAGTAGAGCGACACAGGTTGTGGATTATCAATCCAATTGTATGCAAAATGAACCATGTTGAACATGTATTCTTCTTTAATGGGTCTAGATATTGAGTATTGTTCACTACCCCAAGTATAGGGTTACGTACTTTCAGAATACGTACAAGGTTCAGTACTTATGGATTTGACCTCTATCTTACCGAGATTATTACTACATCGTAGACCTAAAGAGGAGTTCAATGAGAGAGTGGGGGGATGTGAGAAGAGAAGGAGATTGAGAGTGAGGGAAAGCATTGTTGTGCATGTGCATGCATGACACCTATGCACTATTTCGGATGGGCCATGGTTGAGTAATCATTCTGAAAGAATATGATCCTCGCCACCAATTTGTTGAGTCAACTGTGAGCCATTGTAAATTTTCCTTTTGATGGTCCAGAATCCTATAGACATACAATGATCACAACCATTCATTCAGAATGAGTTTCCTACTATTTATCAAGTTTGGTAGGACCCAAAATATGGTTGGTTCTGAACATCCAGAGAAGTTTTCATGTGGGCCATAGTACAGCGACGCAGGTTGTGGATTATTAGTCCAATTGTATGCAAAATGAACCGTGTTGAACATGTATTCTTCTTTAATGGATCTAGATATTAAGTATTGTTTACTACCCCAAGTATAGGGTTGCGATGTAGTAATAATCTCAGTAAGACCGAGGTCGAATCCACAGGTACTGAACCTTGTACGTATTCTGAAAGTAACCAAAACTAGAACTAGAATAAGTTGTAATCTAAATCAGGAAATTTAAGAGAATAATGGTGAAATATTAAACTAAAGTTTGTAAAATTCAAAGGTGGAAAACTAGGGTGCCAAGGATCCACTTGTAGCAATCAAGGACATCTATGCTTGATTCAAGAACACAACTGGAATCAGAGTCCCATCTTCATCCAGTTGGAAGATATTCCATTAAAAACCAATTCTGAACTTCCTTTAATCTATCTTTCAAGAGATGAGAGGTATGAGAATTAGAATTGATTCCATCACAAAACCATGCCCATGAGACAAAGTAAACAACAGAATTTAACCAATCTACAACCGATCTGAAAGAGTTATGAACGTTATGAAGGAGTTGATCATCCAACCATGTCCGTGAGACGATAGTGAACAACAGGGCTTCCCAACTTCACAATCATAGTATTGAAAAGGACATGCTCGGAGCTATCATAGATCCATTGTAATTTAAGTCACAATAAACCATTAAGAACTAAAAACATTCCTTATAATCAAACTAGAATCAAAAGTAGTTCAACTTAAACATGAATCAAAAGCATAAAGAAAAGTCTCCCATCACACTACAAGCTTCACCTCTTAACTCTAGCTAAGAGGCTTAGCCTATCATAATCATAATAACTAAAATCTCTTAAAGGAAAGATGAAAAAGAACAATGAAGAAGAAGAAAAAACCGAAACCGCCCACAGTCAGCTACTTCTCTCTCTCTTCCACGTCTCTTCCTCTACATGCAGATGGCTTTCCACGTCTAAGATCTCCTTTTCTCTCTCTTCTCTGCTCCTTTTAAAAAGGCTAGGTTGACCACGTCAGTAGGATACAAGTTACGCAGCAATAGCCCTCCTTTTACAACGAAACCGCAATGAAATTGCCTGATGCAATCAGTTTCAGCAAAATAAGAACCTAATGTGAAATCCGTTCCATTCAGGCTTCTTGGTGGCGGTCGACCGCCCTACAGGAAGGTTTTGAATGGTCTGGATCTCGCATCCAACCATGGACATGATCGTTGAATGTCCCAGACAGGCCCTCAGCGTCCGAACATACGTAATAGGAATGTTTTTGCGCTGAGATGCTCGGTGGGCTCCACAGTGATGTTTTCAGATAAATCTACCCTGTTCATTGGATTCCTGGA
The DNA here is from genome assembly GCF_029962835.1 of Magnolia sinica. Taxonomy (NCBI): domain Eukaryota; kingdom Viridiplantae; phylum Streptophyta; class Magnoliopsida; order Magnoliales; family Magnoliaceae; genus Magnolia; species Magnolia sinica. The sequence goes on along the minus strand of NC_080589.1, from coordinate 57,959,876 downwards.
GAAATTTCGGTTGAGAGGAATGGTTTTGGTCAAGTTTTGATGCGGCCCACTATATCAAATCACCCTGTCGTTCATCATGCGTTTGACGGTGTTCTGCGTGTGTACGCGTGCATGGGACCAAAAGGTCACCAGGGATATGGTTGTTCCCATGCTCCGAGTTAAATGGTCGATCTCAATCGTCAAAATGATGGACAATGGTGGCTTACTAGGAATCATAGCGGACGACCATCCGATCATTGCGTGAAAGGAGAGATGGGAGTCGGGGTTAGCCTTGTGTTGACTGGACTCTCGGTCTGGTGTGGTGCGGGAGTGCACCACCTGTGCACGCGTACGTCCCCCTGTGGAGTTCATCGTGAAGTTCGTGAGAAATCTGCTCCATCCATCCGTTTTGTCATCCCATTTAAAGGGTTGAGACCAAATTTAAAGCATATCCAGATATTAGGTGGGCCCCAGATGAGTGACTTATGAGCTTATTTGTCCGTTGGGCCACTTTCACAGGGATCCAAGGGATGAATTTCAATGTGTATGGTTAATTTAGAGTCCTAAGATTAGATATAAAGTTTCGAGCCAAAAGGATGGTGGAAACCATATGATCTTGCATTCAGGACAACTTTTAGGCCCATTTAACTTCAATCACTTGATTTTCTCAGATCTTTGACTTGTAAATTCTTCGATCTTGATCCCCTAAGATCCGTACCTTTCCTTGGTGATTCTTGAGCATCAAATTCATGCCTTTAACATCCTTTTCAATCTAAGCTCTTAAATTCACCTTGCAATACAAACATGATTAAAATAGCACGTTTAAGCATTATCATATACGTAAAACCAGGTAATAACTGGAGTCTACTATGTAATATTTGACCCTCAACATGTATACATAAGGTTGAATTCAACTTTGTCACTATAACATTCACTTATCCCATGAAATGAAAGCATAACTAATATTAAATGCTTTTCCATTTTTTCATGCAATGGCCAATCCGCGGTCCATTGTCATGTAAGAGTGCACACTGGGATTTTTTCATGCAATGGCCAATCAGGGGTCTATTTTTCCCTTGACCATGGGTCATGTCTAGTAGATAACACAAAGAGGGTCTAGATTGACTCACCGTACAATCATGTATTAGGTAAAGCGAGGACGAACCATGACTGGTTCATTGCAATGATGACCTTATTTTATACTCTAGCTATGCATGAATCTGGATGCATGGGCGCTTAGAAATTGTTTGAGTGGTGTACAGTAACACAAATTAATTTGACAGAATTGTCAAATCCACGGTGGCTAAGTTAGTTCCAATTATCATATTGTTTGAACGATTCTATCTTCTAACTTGTGGACACTTGTTTGTTAGAATAAGACTAGTACAAATGTTGTTAATGTCTTAAATTTATAAACAACCATCGACACACCACTCGATGCCATCGAGCAATGGTTATTGCCATCAAAAAATTTCAAAAAATTCATGTTTTTTCGTTGGAACATTTTGAAATTTTACTCGATGTCATTGAAGGTGTTTGATGCCATAAATAGATCGTCGATGCCATCGAAATCCCATCAAAGGTGTCATCAAGTGCACATGCAGAATCGACTTAAGTTTGATATCGGTTACCTATTCCGATCGCGATACTATGTTATGCTACATACAATGGTTATAATCAAGATTTGGGAAGAGGGAGAGGAGTTCCAGGCTTTCTAATTCATTCCTAAGTGTTTCAAGGGCATAGCTTGGGCTTGTGAGGTCGATTCAAGGCCTGTTCGAATCATTAACACTTTATCTCTTGTATTTATGCTTTCACAGTGCATTACTCGTCACTTTGTGCAGTAGTTTTTTCCTGAAACAGCTTTTCCACGTAAAATTCAGATTGTTTGTGTTTAGACTTGGTTGTGCGATTGGAGTACTTTGCTTGATTCGTCTCTATGTACTTCCCCGATTCCCCAACAAGTCGTTTAAGAGTTAACATTAAGAAGTAGATCAAATCTGAAAGCAACATATTAATGGCATTTAACCCAAAGTTCGATGTAGAAAATTATTCTAGTAAAAACAATTTTGAACTATGGAAAGCTAAGATGACCAGTTCGGCAAGGATTGGACGATGTCCTCCTTGAAAATCAACCAGATTCTATGTCTGAAGATGAATGAAACAAGATGGATAAGAAAGCGAGAACCTCTATCCAATTGTGATTAACGGATGAGGTCCTCTATAATGTCATTATATATAAAATTGTATTAAGTACAATAATGAAATTAAAGAACATTTATACGAAGAAATCTTTTGATCAGAATCGTTAGTACTTGAAGCTTCAGTTGTTTAATCTGAAGATGGCAGGGGGGCTGATGTTGAGGCCACATTAGTAACTTCAATAGATTGATTTGCAGAAGTGGAGAAAATGACGAAAAATGAGGATCATGCATGCATTCTACTAATTAATTCTCTCCCAGCTTTGTATGAGTCATTTAAAGACTCATGAACCGGTAGAATGACCATTAGCGTCGACACTGTTATCTCAGTCCTTTAGTCAAAAGTGATGAGAAAGAAATATGATGATGTGGGTACTTATGTAGATGCATCGGTTACGAGGGAGAGAATTTCTAAGCGGGACAATGGATCTTCACGATCGAGGTCCAAATCTAAGGGCAAGGGCAAATGAAAGTTGAATTTATGGAATTGTAGGATGACCGGGCACATAAAGAAGGATTGTCATAACCTAAGTCAAGAAAAGAGAATTCAAATGGTTCTTCCACGGAAGCCAACACTACTGAAATCAGTGAGGAAGCGAATGGTAGTGACGTGTTGACAAGATCTAAATTTGAGTACTTCGACGAAGAATGGATTTTGGATACAAGGTCTTCATACCACATGACTCCTCATTGGAGTTGGCTCATCAATTATAGTGAGTGCGATGGTGGCCAGGTATTTATCAACAATGTTAGTGCCTGTAAAGTGGTACGTATTGGATCAATGCACATCAAGATGTTTGATGGCATGGAGCATATCTTAATTGAACTGAGACGTGTTCATGATTTGAGGAAGAGTTTGATATCTCTGGAAGCACTCGAGGCACTAAGGTGCAAATTCACTAGGTTTAATCGCTGGGTTTAATCGCGTCCTTAAAGTTTCAAAGGGGGCACTCATAGTCAAGAATGCACGAAGGAGCATCCTTACTCTTGCTTGGGTGGTAGACTCTCGGGAGTTTCAACACCTAGTCAAGGGTTCGAGTATCCATAGGTGGTGAAAGCCCACTACGGCGTGAGTGCGTGGGGGTGTGTATAAAAAATAATTATATATATATATATATATATATATATATATAAGAATGCACAAAGGAATGTAAACCTTTATAGATTGATCGGGAGCACTTCATTGGGTGGAGTTACAATGTTTGTAACGGATTCCATGTCTGCATGTATGTGGCATGTACGCTTGGGTCATATGAGCAAGCAGGGCATAAAGGTTGTTATAGTTTATCATATTTATTAACGACTATTCCTGAAAAGTGTGGGTTTATTTCATGAAAAATAAATTCAATGTTTTCATTAACTTCGAGTAGCGGAAGACGATGGTGAAAAAATAGTCAGGGCGAAAGGTGAAAGTATTAAGGACAAATAACAGTAGGAAATTTACTTCTAGGGAGTTCAATTAGTATTGTAAAGATAAAGGAATCGTGAGACACATCACAGTACGCTACACATTAGAGAAAAACAGTGTGGTTGAGCAGATAAATCAAAATCTCTTGAAGAGGGCCCGATACAATATCAGTAATGATGGGTTGGGCAAGGAATTGTGGACTGAGGCCATTAACACCAATTGTTACTTAATGAATTGGACCTCTTCTACGATCATTGAATGTAAAATTTCAAAGGAAGTGTAGAGTGGTTACGAGGTAGACTACTAGGGATTGTCTATATTTGGCTGTGATGCTTACTCTCATATACCATCAGTTGAGAGAGGTAAGCTGGACCAAAAGGGTAAAAAGTACATCTTTGTTGGCATGGTGGTGGTATGAAGGAATACAGGCTGTATGACCGGATAATATGAAAAACCCTCCTTAGTCGTGACATTAAATTCAATGAAGAATCCTTATTCCGATAGACAAAGATGAGACACAGGCTAATACAAAGATACAAATAGAGATATAAGTGCAGTTGGAGCAATCACTTGTGAGAACGAATGCGTTAATGGATCGCAAGTTACCAGTGAGATAAAAGGACGACTCAAATATCTCATTTTCCATCATTACAAATGAGGGGGGTCTATCTACTCTTCATGAGGCTCTTGATGAGAAATATGCCAAAAAGTGAAAAGTAGCGTTTGATGATGAGATGGACTCCTTGTACAAGAATGAAACGTATGAGCCGGTGAAGCTTCTCGTCAGCTGTAAAGTGATTGGGTGCAAATGGAACTTCAGGAAGAAAAAATATATATACAAAGTAAGGTTGATAGTGAAGGGATATGCTCAGAGAGAATGTGTGGACTCTATTGAGATATTCACGCTAGTAGTTAAGAAGTATCTATTAGATTTGTGCTGGCACTAGTTGCCCAATATGATCTCGAGATGGAATAAATGGATGTAAAGACTTCCTTCTTGCACAAGAAATTAGAAGAACATATTTACATGAAGCAACGAAAATGTTTCGAAATACAAAGGACAAAGAGCAAGGTTTGCAAGTTAAAGAGGTTGTTGTATGGCCTGAAGCAGTCGCCAAGGCAGTAGTATAAGAAATTTGACTCTTTCATGGTAAATCAGAGGTTTGCTAGGAGTGAGTATGATCATTGTGTCTATTACAAAACACTGAGATTGATGTACTGAAGACTCAACTATCACGGACATTCAAGATGAAAGATATGGGGGTTGCAAAAAGGGTTCTTGGCATTGATATACACAAAGACAGAGACAAGAAGAGAAGTAAGCTATGATTATCTCAGGAGAAATACCTTGAAAAGGTATTGATGAAGTATGTAACAGACAAGGTAAAGCCAGTCAACATTCCCCATGTGGCTTACTTCAAGCTTTCTTTTAAATAATGTCCTAAAACAGATGAAGAAAAGTAGGATATGTCTCAAGTGCTTTATTCGAGCGTAGTTGGCAACTTAATGTATGTTTTTGTCTGTACAAGACTAGATATTTCACATGCGGTGGGTGTTATTAGCAGATACATGTCTAACCTCAACAAGCAATATTAGAAGGCAGTAAAATAGCTACTTCGATACATTCAAGGTACGTAAGACTACGTCTTATTATTTGAAAAATTATGGGACAAGTTAGTAGGCTATGTGAATTCTGATTACACGAGCAGTGTGGATAATAGAATGTTGACTTTCGATTACTCATTGGTTCTATCTCGCAGAGTGATTGGTTGGATGTCGAAGCTTTAGCATATGATGGCTCTTTCCATAATTGAAGCTGGCGGTGATAAAAGTATTCAAGGAAGTTTTTGGTTGAGAGGGATGATAAATTATTTGGGGCTTCAGCAAGAAGCTGTGTCAGTTAATTGTGTAGCAAAAGCATAATCAATTTGGCTAAAAATTCTTCCTATCACTAATGTACTAAACATATTGATATGCATCACCATTTTATATGATAAGTACCTGAGGAAGGAGGCATGACTCTAGAGAAAATTCACATGACCGTGAATTTGGCTGACATGCTTACGAAGGTGGCTCCCACAAAGAAGTTCAAGTTCTGTGCAACTTCTGTGGGCTTAACAAAGGCCTAAATAGAAGACGGAGTGTGCAAGAGAAGCGATGGAAGAGATATGATGCAAGGTGGAATTAGAGATGATGATACGAAGCTACAAATATTAAAGATTGAAGACATGGTGGAGATTGCTTGAGTTACATTCATAAAGGTAACTTGTAACATCCCAAATTTTCATTGCCTGAGTATATACTCGTGCCCAAGAATTTCGTGTGTTAATAATGTAAAATTTTAATGATTCAAAATTGCACTTTATTTTTTTTAATCACATTTAGTTATATTCACAAAGGTAAACCACTCACGAGAGTAAAATCAACTATATTTATAATTCCATTAGAGTAAAAGAATTCAACAAGTTATCAAATGCCCTCTCAATGTAAGCTTATTATATTATCAAAGTTTGCATTGGAAAATAAATAAAATTAATATCGCACTACTCTTCTTCTCTATTCGAACTCATCTTCCACAAAACGGTCATCGTCCGTTACATCAACCTGTAATTCACTTGCAACATTTATATGGTTGGAGAGGGTTAATGTCCTACTCATAGTGATGGTTATCCTTTAAGATTAACAATAATTCAAGAAATTCATAAGAATAATGTGAAGATTCTCGTACGTCTCGTACTCCACCACTATGAGTGGTAACAGTATACACAACCTATATATATATATATATGCCTAGCAAAGTGTGTGCAGTCCATCGTATGTAGTGATCATTACAATGTGGAATATAAATTATACAAAACCTATCTCACACCGTATCCTATATTACGGAGATTCGTCGGCGTGTCTAATGTTAACGTAGAATTATGTAAACATCTCAAGGTGACACAACAAGTGATTGTTAGATTTACGTGACACGATTTGTTCATGGAGCAACTATTTGCGACATCCAATTTCAAAAAGTGATGTAATACGCATGACATTTTACTTACATCGATTGTGCATCACTACCCAACCTATAGGATTACGTGCTGACCAAGAGGGCCACTACCTGAAGCACATTATGTCCACAATAATATGTATGAACCACTATATATGAGGCCTATAACACAACACTTGCATCAATAGATAAATAAGTCGAACCATGAGAGTTCTGAAATTCCAAAACACATGCCCAAACCATAAAGGGAGGAGTACAAAGCTAACCTAATAAAGAAGAAAAGTAGCATTTAGCTATCTTAATAAAAGAAAAGAGTAGTAAATATGTTAACTCAATAAGAATAAGGAGAGAGGAGCAAAATGCCAACTCAATATAGAGTTGAAGCATGTGTCGCTCTCAAAATTGGTAAAGGGCAAGACTTGTATCCATCACCTCACATAAATTCATAAAAATCACGCATAATTAAAATTATACCTTAACCATAATTCCTAAAAGGATAAATAATTGATAATGGTCCATCAATCAATTACATGAAAAATCATAATAATAAGAAAATATGAAAAAACAAGATAAATTATATCAACTCAAATTAGTGTAAGCTTAAAGGAATTTATTACCTTAGTCTCAGATATAAACTATAGGTAGATCTCGATGTAAGAAAACTTTTACATGAACCATGACATCGCTTGAACAAGAGGGAGACACTACACGTGTAGAGGAGGATGGGTGACTAAGCTTTCTCTCTCTCTTTCTTTCTCTTTCTCTTTCTTGGACGTGGGATTATGGGTGTGTGGGTGGAGAAGGGGACACACTCCTTTTATAAAGGAATTAGCATGTAAGAGGGGGTGTGTTTCACATCCCACTTGGATTGAGTTTATCTAATTTAACTTTTTCTAGCGATCTTTCTTTAAATCTAATTCATCCAGTGTATTGAGATGGTCGAATAGAGTCAGGGTGTATGATTTTCTTGGTGATTTAAAATTTAGATTGACCTATCTTGAAAATTCTCCTGACGGGTGCTAAAACGAACTTGATCCCAATTAATGGTTCACACTTAATGATAAGGGCCCAATTTTGAGAGAAATGTGTAGTCAAGATAGACAAACGGTTAGATAAAAGTTAGTGATTGATCAATGGTGGAAAAGGCCTAAATATAAAATTTCACCTTTTACAAAAAAAAAATGAAGAAATTAGAGTCAAGGCAGTCATCATTCATCGGTGTAAGATCATAAATTGAGGTCTAAATTTTGTATGATATCATATTCATATGAAGCCAAAGAGTGATTTAAATTTAAGTTGTGATTGATGGTGTAATGTAGTTCAATCGGAAGCTCTCGATTTAGGAAGAGTTAGTAAGCCTAAAATGAATAACTTCGCCGCTAAGTAAAAGCCTACCAAGATGGGGTTCTCATATTTCACACTTGATTTATATGATGGAAAATTCAAGTCGTTAATGCAAAGGAAAATATCCTACTACGATTACTCATGACCTTTCTTCACTCGATGGACACAAAAATCAATGGTTAAGGGGCTAATTTATCAATTGGGCACTTTTACAATAATCTAAAGGCTGAAATTTGATGTGTATGGTTAATTTATGATAAATAGGCATCGTATAAAATTTCACATGAAATGGATCATGAGAACTATATGATATAGAATTCAGGGGTATAGGTTAATAGCATTAAGTATTTACGATTTTGTCATCTTTTATTTTTTCAACTTTCACCATCCGTAACATCAGACTACACCATTCAAATGCATTAAAATTTAACAGACATTCTGTAATTTTCATTCTCTTTCCATCACCCCATTTTGGGCCTTGAATGCTTACAAATGACCAAGATGCATTTTTAATGGGCTATACCATCCCGAGGTCTAAATCAACACTTTCATATATCTAATAGAGAAGTCGGCCAATAGTTGTGGTATATATCTTACGATCTTTGAACTGAGTAGTTCATTCTGATATTTAAGTGGCTCATTTAGCGGATCCAAATATGTTAGACGGTCAGATGACATGTTAAAAATAAGAAAACTTAATGATTAATACTCTGATCATGTATGTAGGTAATTATACGGTCAGTTTTGTAAACAGATGAACACAAGTAGGTTTTTGGAGTAATCAAGAAGTAGAAAATGTATACCGTTAAATTCAAGTGACTTGTTCACATGTGTAAGTTCCTAAAATCGTAGTCCTGATGGTGGGTTAAGCATTTTCATGGGTTATGAGCAAGATGAGCAGATCAACATCTCGATTCGATACATGTATGAGTGGATGTAGAGATGAGGTAGTTAGTTTGACCTGATCAGGTGGTCCAAACTCAAAATGGACGGTCATATATCTTCTCCTGATTGTGAGTAGTTGATTGAATGGTTGGTTATGATGAATAGGTGAGAATACTTAGATATATGATGATCTTATTCTAAAAATCAACGGTCGGATGACTTGATATATGGATGAAGATTATTCCCAATAATCAAATTCATGTTAGAGAATAGATGTAAGTTTAGAATAGGCTAAATTGGTGACATATACATATATATATACTAAATTAAATTTCATGATAACACTCGAGAACTTTCAATACTCGAGTATTAAAAAGTTTAGGGTGTTACAGTTAGTGTTGTTGTGATTTGATTTATAAATACGACTATGTGATAAATCTAGGCGTGCTAGAATTTAATGTGCGACTCAATCCAAACTGAACAACCATCACCCCAAGCACCAAGATAGGCAGATATGTAAGATCCAATAAGATCGTTCACCTATTCAGCCATTTGCACAATATGCTAAAATGATCATGTAATAGTCAGGAGGTAGGGTCCGTCCTCTAATGATAGGTTACACCTTTACATTCCATATGAAATGACCCTTTCAATACAGATAAGGAGCAACAAACAAGGAATTCAAATAGCTGATCATGGAGAACAGTTACAAAACACATTCCTAGATGGAGAACTCTGATTAATGCTTAAACTAAATCTTGCATATGAGCGTAGATCTGAATTACAACTAAATTTAACAGCTATATGATTAATGCTATGGATTACACTGAGGAATGTAAACAACAGGCAGAAGTATTACGCCAAGGAATATAAATGACAAATAATTGAAAGGATAATTAAAAGATAGATTTAGTTTGGTTGGATTGGTATGAGACAATTTGCTTTGCTAAATTTCTTTATTATTTATAGTCTTAACCCAGCCATCTAGATGTTTCCCATGTTCTGATGGTTGCTATAACCATTCAACACGACTTAACCCTCTTTGCTTCAAAACTTGCCATCTGTCCTGTAACCACTTCAGCACGATCACTCTTCACTCGACAGCTTAGTGGATGATGTGGCGTTGCTGTATGTGATCCAGTTGTATTATCGTAGACTCCCCTTCATATATCACCAAAGATATATAAATACACGACGTACAAATCCATCCAGATTAAACAAAACCCGTTCTGATTGGCTTTCACAGGAACTGGGGATAATAGGGATGAATAAGTGTTCTTCTTAAAAATTGTATAATTGGAAGATAAACTTTACATCTACAACCCATAAAAACTATAGTTAAAAAGATATTTAAAGGTGCTTGGGGCTTTCATTTGCACAAAAGGGGTCACATGTTGTAATTTTAAGCCACAACAAACATGGATTAGCCTTAGATATTAGAAATTCATATCTAATACCATTATCAATCTTGTTCTTTACAAAAGCACTTTCAAAAAAGATAGAATAACCAAAATAGAAAAAAAAAACCAATCAAACAATCACAAACATATGATTTTACATGGAAAACACTCGGGAGGACCACAACACAAAGCAACAGAGATCTCAACTATAATTGAAACCTTAGAGTTAATTACACCACTTACCTTCTTTGATTACAAACATAATCTCATTTCTCCTTGCAATCTACACCTTAGGAAAAACCACGCCCTTGAGAAAAGTCCATTCACAAATCCTTATAAGTGTAGAAAACATTCTCAACCTACTAAATACTTGCCCTATGAGAGAAAACACTCGTATCTATAAGCCCGAATCAAGATTGGACTTAAATATTCCAACTTATGCAAAACTGCATAATAAATTTGGCGTCCGTCGGTCGAACCAAACTCACCATTAGTCGGAACGACTCAGACTGATAAAATCCTATTCCACTGCAGTGAAATCCTGCATTTTGTAGGTCAAAATAATTCTTGTACCTTATTTCTGCCAATTCTAAGAAAGCCACTAGGAGGGTGACATGTGGCATTGTATGAGAGATAGGAAGTTGACGAAAAAAGATCTTCAGAGATTTGGAGCACTTTTTGCGGGCTTACAGTTGGCGTAAGTCTAATTTTACATGTCAATGGATGATTGACAAAATGTTATGGTCGATATGTAAGAAGCATGGTCGAGCTGTTAGAGATATAAAAGGTGACCGAGGGCAATCAAAACATAACCTTGACCAACGAAAAAGAATTAAGTAGCAGAGAGGTGTTTAGAAGAGGAATGGTCGCAAAAGAGAAATGTACCCAAAGAAGAATCTAGAGAAGAGAAGAATCTAAAAGACTTTTCGACTACTGTAACCATTGCAGTAATGGAAGAAGGATCTGAAAGAATAAGCTACATTAGGAATCTATAAATAACAGAGGAATTCAATAGAGAAAAACCAACCAAGAACCCAATCCAACATAACAAACAAATAAACCCACCTTATCAATTTATCTTTTATCTCGGCTTATCCTATGAGTAGCAGTAATTCTTAGCTATAATATTTAGTTGTAATCCAAGTCTATGCTCATACGCTAGATTTGTTCTTTATCCAATATCAAGCAATTCTTTCAAGATACACATTCTTGCGGTCACTCCTAGTGACCGATTGTGAATTTTTCCTTTTGTTTGATTTGCATTGGTATTATTGAAAGTCTTTTCTTATAGAAGGCACAAAGTAACCCATCCTCTGATTATCACCTTATCATTATTAAATTCTACAAGTAGTTGTACAAGCTATTGATCTTCTCATAACCTGGTCATATACGTCCATATTGGATATATCTACTTATTTTAACACTTGAGGTCAAAGTTGATAGGTTTGGATTGAATCATTGTACCGATTTTAACATGACCGCATAATTAAAAATAAAAAATAAAAAAACCGAGTGACCAACACCAACACCTAGTTGGGTAAAATTGAATGTGAATGGGTCAACTAGAGGGAACCCGGGGATGTCGGGAAGTGGAGAAATTTGTAGAGGGGAATTTAGTGATCTCATTTTTGCTTTCTCAAAAGGGTATGGGGTGGGTTCCAACAACAAAGCAGAGCTGTAAGCGGTGTACGACGATCTCACCCAATATTTGAACCAAGGCTTATCTTAGGTGGTGTTTGAATTAGACTCGAAGCTGGTGTGGACTCTTTAAATTACTTGTCCCAATTGGCTTGGAAGTGGAGGTATTGGTTAGCCAGGATAGAAAGAATAAAGAAGAGGGGATTGATTCGTTCACGTCTTGAGAGAAGGAAATGCCATGGCAGATGTGCAAGACGGAAATGCCATGGCAGATGTGCTGGCCCATTTGGGGGAATGATAACATGTTTGGGAATATCTTTAAGAATTTGAAATCATCCACAGAAAACTTGCACACAGATGAATTGGCAGTGCAAGATTCAGATTATCTTACTTGGTTGAATTCCCTAAGAGCAACTACTAATAGGCTGACACATTTGGAACTATGTGAGGAAATATTTTAGAAACAAAAATCCAGAGCTCATTGGTTGTAGGAAGGAGATCACAACACTAAATTCTTCCATGCTGCAACCATGGCCGAGCTAGAAGGGCTACAATTTTGGAGATCAAGAAAGAGGATGGGGTGCGGTTATCAAACAGTAATGAGATTAAGAGTGCGGCAGTTTAGTTCTTTCATGAGCTTATGCAAGACGTGGACGAAACTCATGGGGGAGATCTCAATTATGCCATCCCACCCTTGGTTTCCTAAGAGGATAATAGATTTTTTATGATGGAATCATCTTGGGACAAAGTAAGAGACGCGGTTAGATCACTTCCTCTTGAAGGCGCCCCAGGTCCAGATGGTTTTCCAGGGGCGTTCTTCCAAGAGTGTTGCGATACGGTGGGCCAAGATATTGTATTGGCAACCAGGTTCTTCTTCAAAGGAGGAAACCTTCCTAAAGTTCTCACATCATCCCTCATCTGTCTAATCCCCAAGATAAGTTCCCCTACAATTTTATTTTAAAAATTTTTAGGCCAATCAACATATGTAATTGCATATATAGATATTTTCTAAAATTATTGTTGTAAGGCTGGGAAAAATCTTGCCCAGTATTATATCTCTCGAGCAATGGGCTTTTATGTAGGGTAGATCGATAGCAGAAAGTGGGGCACTGGTTCAGGAAATCTTTGGTGACATCAACAAAAAATCAAGAGGATCAAGTAACATCTTGCTGAAGTTGGACATGGAAAAGGCCTACAACAAACTCAACTAGAGCTTTCTGAAGCAAGTCCTTTCCATATTTGACTTCGCTAAAGGCTGGATAGACATGGTGGAAAAGTGCTCGTCCAATTCTTGGTTTTCCATCTTGATAAACGGAGAAGTGACTGGTTTATTCAAATCATCTAGGGGACTTCGTCAAGGAGACCCAATATCCCCAGGCCTATTTGTTCACTCCCCAAATATAGGGTTGTGAAGTAGTAATAAACTCGGTGAGACTGAAGCAAATCCCAAGGGACCGAAACCTGTACATAATCTGAAACTAAGTAGAACTAAAACTATACTAAGATGAAATCTAAATCAAGTTAGTATGAGGGAATAATGGTGAAATATTAATCTAAAACTTGTAAATTTAAAGGTGAAAAACTAGGGATTCAGAGGATCTACTTATAGAGACCAGGGAACTTACCGTGCATGATTCAAGGACACAACTGGAATCAGAGTCCTATCATATCCAATTGGTAAGAAGAGATTTGTCAGATCTCTGAACTTCTCATAGATCTAATCATCAACAGATACGATTGGTGTAGATTTGGAAGTGATTCCGTCACCTAACCATGCCCAGGAGACTATAGCAAACAATAGTAATTTACCAATCACAAGAGAATTGTGAGAGTTAAGAAGGGTTCTATCACCCAACCATGCCCAGGAGACAATGGTGAACAACAAGGCCTCATAAGTTCGCAATCTCATAATGAAAAGAATATACTCAAAGCTATTGTAGATCTACTGTAATTTGAGTCACAGTAAACCATTAAAAACTAAAAGTATTCCTTAATAATCACGCTAGAATCCATAAGAGTTCAATAACCATGAATCAAAGCAAAACTACCATCATAATCACGCTACAAGCTTCACATCTTAACCCTAGCTAAGAGGTTAGCCAACCACAGGCATGATTAACCAAATCTTAAAGAAAACAAGAAACAAAGAAAACCAAAAAACAAAGAAAAAAATCGAAACTACTTCTCTCCTTCTCTGGTATCCACGTTGAAGCCCAAACCGAGATTGAATTCCCCCTCCTCTTTCTCACGTCTTTCTTTATAGGCTGATGGAGGTGATGGCTGTGTGATGTCAGTGAATTCCTACGCAGCTGAAGTTGGTGGATGTGCGAAGCATAGCTGCTACGAAATCCAGGACGGACTCCTCTGCATAAATCTTGTTACACAGTCAAGAAGACAACGCCCTCTACTCCCCACTTCCTTGCTTTCTTTCTAAAAAGATGACATCCCTTGGGACATTTTTGGCAGAAATACATGATGGGCAGTCCAGATTGACCATCCGATCACTGTCGAGATCACGGAATAACCACAAAAGCCATGCAGCGTCCGGACGCGAAACAGGGGCTGCGCAGATGCGTGGTGGGGCCCACTTCATCTTTTTTTTTTTACAAAATCCACGCCGTCCATTAGATTCACGTCGAAAAACCATTCGGGTATGGATGTTTTTAGATTGTATTTGGTGTGGTCCACCTGCGTGTGCGAGCATTGATTCGAAAAAACTTCATTTGTACGGTCGGTTTTCCCTTCTGGAACGAATGGATGGTTCAGATCATTCATATGAGCTCATCTTGATGGCCCACCAATCATTATAGCATCCGCAAGGTGCGGACACTGCCTGTTTGCAAAAAACACTTGGGTCAAGCGTGTTTGATCGGAACGGCTGGCCCGATGCACGTCCAGCGCACGTACGCACTGGGCACGCTCAAGTGCATGTGGGATCCATGTGATGTATATACGGAATCCGCTCCGTCCATTCATTTATTCACATAATTTAAGGTATTGAGACCGAAATTGAAGCATTTCTAGATACCAGGCGAGCCCCAAATCAGGATTTTAAGGCTGATCTGTCAATTTTGCCACTTTCATGGGAATCCAAGAGTTGAAATTTGACATGTACGGTTAATTTATGGTCCTCAGGCCAGATATGAAGTTTCAAGTCGAGCAGATGGTGGGAACCCTATGATCTTGCATTCTGGCTAATTTTCAGGCTTCTTGAGCTTTAGTTTCTCAGTTTTCTTAGATCTTTGGCATGCAAATCCGTCAATCTTGGTCTCCTGGGGTCCGTCCCATACTTTGGTGAATTCTGAGCACTAAATCTCAGCTTTTAGCACCTTGTTTTGATCCAAGCTCGCATATGTACCTTGCATCACAAACACGATGAAAATAGGCCATTAAACAGTATCATGTTCGTAAACCCAGGTAATAACTGGGGTCTGATATGCAATATTTGACCCTCAACACTATTCATCTTAGCGACCGAGGTCCTGAGTAGGGGCTTTAAACATCTTATGTTAGGAGGAATTTGTCTACCATTTAAGACCTGTAGAGATTACCCTCTGATCTCTCATCTCCTCTTCGCTGACGATACGATTCTATTTCCGAATGGTAACGGTGAATCATTGAAGGCTATATATCCATGTTTCTCAGGCGTTATGAGAGGGAATTAAGCCAGAAAATCAACAAGGATAAGAGTTTCTTCATTCCTTCTTCATCGATATCAGAGGCTCCCACCAGATCTGCCAGAAGAATCATAGGCTTTCGTGAGGAGGTAGCCCCATTCACATATCTTGGCATCCTGATCTTCCAAGGTAGGGTGAAGAAAGTGTACTTTCAAAGTTTGGTTGAAAAAATTCAACAAAAAAATGCAGATTAGAAGAGAAGAATTATTTCCCAGGCAGGTAGGCTGACCTTAATAAATCATGTCCTATCTAGTGTGCCGGTTCATACCTTAGCAGCCATGGACGTTCTAGCTAGCATTCTCGACGATCTTGAGAGGGCGTTCTCGGATTTTTTTGGGGGATGGGAAGGAAATAGAAAGAAATGTAACTGGCTCAGCTGGAAAAAGTTGTCCCTCCCAAAATCTGAAGGAGGGCTGGGAGTTAGAAATCTAAAATAGGTTCTTCAGACTTTCAGGATGAAGTTTGTCTAGATGGTCAGGTTTAGGGGCATTCATAGTTGCTGGTGTCAATTTGAGAGAGCAAAGTATAATGTGGACGTTAGCTCTTCTATTTCGAAGTCCAGCCATCTTGTTTCAGCATCCCCATTCTGGAAACAGGTGAGCAGAGTTGTCCTTGCAGTGGCTGAGTGCACAAGGTGGCTTATCGGCAGAGGTAATATCAGGTTTTGGGAAGATGATTGGTCAAGGCTGGGCCCCCTCAACACGTATAACTTGCGTCTGGTTCCTGTAGGGCACGCTGCTGCTGAGGTTAAAGATTTCATCGAGCCATCTGGTTGGAAGTCTCTAGAAGTTGTTAAGAGTATTCTCCCTCAGCGGGTGATGGAACACATTTTGAAGGAAGGCTTTTATAAATCCTCCACAGATTCAAATAATGGAGAACTAGCTGTGGGTTAAGTGTGGTAGTCCATAAGGCTAAGAGTGGACAAGAAAATCTGGGCTAAATGGGTTAGGCATGCTAAGCTTTCGCCTAAAATATCCTTATTATCCTAGATGATTCTCTATGGCGTTGTCCCGGTTGAGGTGGCTATGAAGAAAAAAGGAGTCAGCCTAGCATCAAGGTGTGTTTGTTGCCCTCTTTCCCCACTACTCAAATCGGTGGACCACCTTTTTACAAATAGTCAGATGGCTATCCAAGTTTGGGGCTTCTTCAATAGGGCCTGTAACGTACGTGCTATGGGGCCAACCTCCTCCCCTTCCATTGCTACTCATTGGTGGGCATCCTCGCCAAGATCGAGGTCTCTCCCCCACCTTAAAGGGCTGATCCCGTCCTTCATCCTCTAGGAGTTGTGCATAGCTAGAAACAAGGATCGTTTTGATGATCAAGGAATGTTGGTGTCCAGGATCATCAGAAACGTGCTCCAATGGATCAGGCTTACAGCAGATGGCCTCCCGAGGAAAAAATCCTTAATTCTACCTATGCACTTCTCGCTCGAGATTCTTGGGATCAACATCCCCATGCCCAAATAGCCCGCTCCTTCTATTGCCAAGTGGTAGAGGCCTCCTCGGGGTTAGGTCAAGTGAACATTGATGGATCGGTGAGGGGGAACCTAGAACCTTCTAGGGGAGGTGGAGTGGGAAGAGACTGTAATGGAGATTTCCTTTCTATGTTCGCTTTTAAGTATGAGAGCAGTTCTAACACAAAGGCAGAGCTTAGGGCGATTCTGTATGGCATATAATAGTGTGCCCACTTTAGGTACTCGAGAGTAGAGATATCCTGTAAGACTCGTATCCTAGACCGTACCGTTCCGTAGACTTCCGCGGTCTTTCCGGTCAAATTTTGGCAACCTTAGACCCTTAACCGGTATTTACGCGTGACCCTGAGTTACACGCCTTCAACCCCAGTCGACTTAACCCAAGACTTGTACCCTAGCGACCACACCATCGCCACAGTTCCGATGCCGCGTCTCGCGCGCCGAGGCGATACCCAAGCCAGGAGATGTGAGCCCGCATTCGATTTGAGGAAAACGTCGCGCATTACAAAACCCAAGAGAATCTCTACAACATGTCACCTCAATCCATCAATCAATCCCATCAAGGGTTAAGTACATGTCAAGTACACATCACCTCTCACCCTTCCCCAAGCAACCCCCTAAAGTCAAAAGTTTCTTACACACCCCATACGCATCTTACACAAAATACCACAAAAGTCAAAAAGTCTCTTACACATCCATCACCCATCTTTCTCTCTTTACAACCCTCTCTCTCTCATTTTCATTTCTCATACTCTCTTTCCCAAGCAAGAAAACACCACACATCCAAGCTCTTTCTCCTCCAAGAGAGCTTTGTGTATGGCCCACTTCCCACCCTCTCATCTCCCATCTCAACCATCCAAACTCCATCTCCTCCGTTAGGATCGGAGCTAAGGAGCAAAGGAAGCCAAGAGAGCAAGAAGAAGGCAGTGGATGATCTTGGATTTTTGTCTTTCATTTTTTTTAATTTAAGGGTCCATATATGTGGGACCCACCTTGATGTATGCTTTGTAACATGAGGAGCCCATAGTGGCGGAGCCCCTCCACCACCACCGATATCTCTCTATCTCTCTCTCTCTCCCTTATTTCTCCCTCTTTCTCATGTATTATGGCCCCCACTGTGATGTATGATCCACGCCATCCCATCCATAGGGCTCACCTTGCTGACCGTCTATGTGTGGGCCTGGAAGTGGGAGAAACACAAATATCATATTGATCCAAATCTGGTGGGCCACATCCAAGTGAGACCCACCATGATGCCTATGTTCTATCCACACTATCCAGCGTCCAGGGACGCTAGACGTGTGTTAGAGAGAAGTGTGAACTGACGGTTTGTGTACCGTCCAACCACTGAAAACACAAATATCACTTTGAATGTAAACTTTATGGTGGGTTGCTCATGCAGGCCCCACCTTAAGGGATGGTTTTGATCCACTCCGTCCATCTTGTTTCCCACCTCATTTTAGGCGTTGAGCCGAAAAATGAGGCCAAAACGACTTACTGGTGGGCCATAGCATAGCAATTGTGTCCTTGCCATTGAAAACCATCTTGATGTTTCTGTACCTTGAAACATGCTCAATATTGGGCTCATTGTTTTTGTTATGGGCTGTAGGATCTAATGGGTGGGGTGAATTTTACTAATGTGGACCCCACCTAAGAAAAACCACAAGAAAACTTCTTTTCAAATATATATATATATATATATATATATAAACATAGCAGCTGACATTGCTGCTGTCAGAAGCGCAGGTAGCGCTTGCTGAGTGCGACGGGCAGACGGACGGGCAGTGGCCCACGGGCCCAGCCATGGGCCCCACCATGATGTGGTTTTGATATCCACATCGTGCATTTGGTAGGGCCCCTTAGGGCAGAGGGTCACCCGAAAAATTAGCCTAATCCGAAGCTCAGGTGGCCCACACGGCAAGAAACAGTGGGATTGAGTGGCTGCCATTGAAACCCTTTTTGAGTTCTCATTCTCAGCAGATTAGATGGAAAATAAACATTACGGTGGGCCCCATGTGGGGCTACACCTGATATGGGTGCTGTTCAGGCCGTCTAGGGCCTGGACATGGATATACTATATTATATTATATATAGTATACATTATATTATATTTATATATTATATTATACAATATATACATGATGGTGGGCCCTACGTGGGATCCATCTCTACCTTTCTATGTAGCAACTGCATGTATAATAGTTATACAGCAGCCCCTTCTTGACGGCAGCAAGCCTGCAGGCCCCACATTAATGTATGTATTTTACACCATTCATTGTTTGAATGGTGGGGTCCACCATGATGCATACATTGTATCCAAACCATCCAACCACATTGAGCTATCATTTTCATGGCATGAGCAAAAGGTTAGGTTAGATCTAAAGTTCAAAGTGCACCGTGACATCCACCGTTCAACTTCTAAGGGCAACAATAGTTTCCAATTTAGTTGATATTTGTTTTCATTTCATCTATCTCTATGTTAACTTGTGAATAGGTCGGATCCCAAAAATATATGAGGGTGGGCTCGATTTGATATACATGAGGCCCATTTGACTTGGCCCAATTGATTCAACCCATTTAATCGGCTCATTTGATGTATATGAGGCCCAATGAGACGTATGTGAGGCCTTTGTGTGGGTCGAGTGCAATTTATATGAGGCCTAGTGCGACGTGAGATTCTACCATGATGTGTGTGATGATGTTTTTTTATGGTCATGCCTTGGGAGCAATGATGGTTTGACGTCCACATTGTAAGAGGGAGCAATGATGGTTTGACGTCCACATTGTAAGAGTAATGTGGTTAAATGTCCGCATTATAACTCTCCCGAGGGCCCATTGTTAGGCCTATACTTGTAGTGTGTAGGCCATCTAGGCCCATCTTCGTTGTGAACAGAGTCCATCACCATATATAACATGTTTAGAATAGTTCCATGATTCATGATCATACGCATCATATGTATGCTTGATATGAGGAGTGACTGATCATAGCATATGCCTTCAGGTAATTTGTTTATGGGCTCCCAGATAGGCAGTGATGCCCCACATGAGTGCACGATACACGCAGGATTACTACATGACTGGATAGTGTGATCCATGCATTTCACATTGTGTGACATGGTTACTATATACCCTAGTGACATCAGGGTCGTAACCTCCACAGGAGTATCGTGGTTGGCAGGATTGGATACTGAAAATCTTGTTCTACATGGGGTGCTATAGATATCCCTAGGTGAAAGTCCCTAAACCCTAATGGTACCAGGAGATTGCTCTAATGTCTAGACCGAGTGGTGCATGATCATCGAGTGCCGATTACCAGAAGGCTACGCTTTCCACTGTGTTGTGGTCGGTTGGAGGGAGGTGCGGCCTTACCTGCCCGAGATGAGGGGGCAAAGCTAGGCTGAGTTTGACCAGTTTAAGGAATGGGTCCGCTATCGACGAGCCTAGTCCAATATTAGCAGGTGGATAGTGAGGTCTTTTCCACTCACCTTGTTGCGTGTGATGGGGCGGTAATCTGGTTGGAATGTACCAAACCCCGATGATATTTCAGATTTAAACTGTATTGATATATGGACTCAGATGAGGATTTGTATGCTTGGGTTGCATCTTGCATCACATGGCCTTGGTTTGGCCAACATCATTCATGCTTTGCTTCGCATAGCCTTGGTACGGCTCATGGTATTCATGAATTCATCAGCATATTCCGCATTACTCTGATACTACATAACTGTATTACTACCTTGCGCACATACTTTCATCACCATCTAAGCTTTCTATAAGTTTATGCACGACCGTTGCGTGTAGGTGACGTTGGACCGCAATAGCACTAAGGCAGGAGCGCATAGCAGATCATCTTAGAGCTTTTGTCTACTATTATTATATTTCCCTTTATGTTTATTGTACTTATAAAGTTTTTAATCATAGTGGAAATGTGATGGAGTTTTTTGTTATTGTTTGTGAGTTATGCCTTTGGTTATGCTTATTATGAATCAAACTAACGTTGAAAATCCTCCTCGTAGCACCTAGGATCAGAACCTGGCGAATGGCGTTGGGAGCCAAGAATGGGGTACTATAGAGGCTGTTGGTGTCGGATTCGGCGATCGGGAATTTTGTGAGCTCAGTTTTCGAGTTTGGGACGTGACATATCCAGCGACTCAAGTACGGCGGTTGCGGCCCTCACTAAGGAGGTGATTGGGTCTTGGGCTTTATAGTACTAGAGGAGAAGAATTGATGCTCTTAGATCTACATTGGAGGTTCGTATCTGCCACATGCCTAGGAAAGCCAACATGGTGGCGGATGGTCTAGGGAGTGAGTCCCAATTAGGGACGATTTTAAGATCCAAGGAGTCCCTTCCCACTACCATCAAGGGTAACATGTTTCTCGATAGAGTAGGTTTGGGCTACCTAAGGGAGGTCTAGTCCTCTCAGGTTGTCATTTCTTTCATTTGCTCACAGGATAGGCAGGCCTTCCCCTTTTTGTCGATGGCTTGGCCCAAATTAGTTCTAGCACTGTATAGCCTTGGGGTTTTGTTGATATGCAATACAAGCTTTCCTTATTGAAAAAAAAAAAAAGAGCTCCAAGGGGACATCTTCTTTAGGTAGGTGTTGGATCTCCCTCCCCATATTAGAGGGCTATTTTTGTTAGATAAAGTGGGGCTAGGATATATTAGAGAATCTCTCATAGGGAAGTAACCTTTTTTTTATGGCTCGGCCCTCATCGCTATGTATAGGGTTCCGAAAAGATAGGCCGCACTTGGGTCAGCCCGAATGTATATTGTATTCTATAGTTTTCCCCCATGATCTGAAAATCTATTTAAAAAAAAAAAAAAAAAAAAAAAAAAAAAACAGAGAGAGAGAGAGAGAGAGATCATTCCACCTATTTTATGGCTTCAAATCACCAGCACATCTCCCCATGGCACTAATACACAATGGTGCTCAGTATGATAGGTGGACCTACTTCATTTTGTTAGCCTTTTTTTTTTTGTTCAATGTTTTTCTTTGCTTTTATGATAGGTGTGCCTGCTTCATTTTATTAATGGGCCAATCAAAATTAGCTTGTTGTATGGCTTCTTTTTGAAATGGAAAGTTACAAATTTATTAATTAAAAAAAAAAAAGTTGAGTTAAGAAAAAAAGAAACAAAAAAATGGTGCTCAGTAAATCACGAACGTCCATCCTATGGGCAATATTTTGGATGGCCCATTGTTCAGTAATCATTGTGAAAGAACATGATCCTAACCATTGATTTGTTGAGTCAAATGGGAGCCATCATAAATTTTCTTTTTGATGGTCCACGATCACATATACATACAATGATTAGAAGGGTTCATTCAAGATGAGTTTCCTACCGTATCGCATTTTTGGTAGCATCCAAAATATGGTTGGTTCTGATCATCCAGCCAAATTTTCATGGGGCCACAATAAAGCGACACATGTTGTGGTTTTTTAGTCCTAATGTACGCAAAATGAAACAAGGTGTCACTACAACAAAGTTGGGCATTCCCAACATTTGGGGAGACCCTTTGCCGACGCTACCTAAAACCGAGCACTGGCAGCGGGTCTATATAAAAGCAAAAAACAAAAAAAACAAAAAAACAAAAAAAGAACTATTCATCTCATTCGACCCTTTCCCTCTCCCCACCGCCGACTCTCTCTCTCTCTCTCTCTCTCTCTCTCTCTGCGCCTCTCCCTCTTTGCTCGAGCTATCTCTCTACGCCTCTCTCTCTCCCTCTCTCTCTACACCTCTCCCTCTCTGCTCGATCTACCTCTCAGCCTCTCCCTCTCTGCTCGATCTCTCTCTCTCTCTCCCTCTTCACTCTCGAACCCTCCCCTCTCCCTCTCTACTCGATCTACCTCTCCCTCTCTCTCCCTCTTTTATTTCTTCTTTTCTTTGGTCGAGCAGATTAAGGATCGTTATGCCATATCAGGTCTCTCTCTCTCTCTCTCTCTCTCTCTCCCATCTATTCATATCAATTTGGGGATATTTTTGGCACTTTCTAATCCTTAAAGTAACATTGTGTAATGATTTGTGTTTTAGGAATTTTTGAGTTTCAAATCCCTAATTAGGGATTTGTAGTGTTGATTCCCTAATTATGGATTATAGAGTTAAAATAAAATAAAATAAAAAAACTGAAAATCCCTAATTAGTGGAATTTTCTTTAGAACTATGAAATGTTGTGTTTACCTCAAGAGTAGCTAGATTGGGAAAATACTGAAACCATTAGCTTCTATGCGATTTCCCCAAGCACATGCATTAGTGTGCGCATACAGCTTACAAGAATAGCCCTTGAGTGTGACCAGTGAATCTGGACCAGCTAGACCCTTAACAAATCCTATCAGGACACAATCAGGTGGGCCATCACAAATCCCATTAGGACCAACATGCATGTAAAACAACAGTCAATTGAGAACGTAGAGACGGGCTTCTATTACATCTGTATAACTGGGTCGTTTATACTTTTGAGGCAATTTACAACAGAGTGATTACAATGACAAGAACAAATACACTAGCTGCAACAACAGCAACAAACAACAAACAACAAACAAACGACACAGATTACAGATTCTCAATCACCCATTACGATCGCATCACCGCCTTCATAAGAATGTGGAATTTAGAAGGAAAAAAAAGAGAAAAAGAATAGATAATCCTCCTGTAAAAGGTTGAGAATGAGGGAAATGTCATGCCCTTAAATAATAGTACATAAGCAACCCTTCTTCAACATCTCATCCAGGTCCTTATCTGTGCTCATTAAGAAGAAAAAAAAAGGGTTACATCAGTAGATAAATTAGAATGTGACTGCATAATTGCTGTGAGTGCCTCGAAAGAATAAGAGAAAACTTCGGTACTCTGGCAGAGTGTGATGGATGATACACAGGTACTTAGATATTACTTATACATAGCATAAGTGGCATAAAATGAATTCAAATTAAGCTGCCCAAATTATGGGCTCTAGTTCAGATGCATCAAGAACAAAAATGACACCCATCTGAGTATCCGAAAATGAAATTTGTGGACATCTATTGGATGGTAAAAGAATTTGTGGACATCTATTGGATGGTAAAAGGGACCGGTGACTTTACAGGTAGTGCTACTGTTGTTACGACAGACCCAAGTAAGCCCAGAAGAGTATACCCACCTAACCTTTCTTCGATGTAAAGAAAATTAGAGAATTAACACATTTTTCTCTATTTCTTCTTGGGTTGTTTACAGGCCCTCCAGGCACCTCTTGTGTCTTTCCATCAAGTGGCAGGTATGTTTGTTAGTCTCCTTTTCTTTGGTGAGTTAGGTGTTCCATTTCTATTTATTTAATTTTTGGAGAGTAAGCATTTCCCCTTTCTTTCTGATTGAAAAATGGCCTTTTGTGAGATGAAATTGCTAGATCTTCAATCTTCTATAAAGTCATATTTCATACAACAACAGCCTGCCAAGTGGGAGCTGTAGATACTAGAAGACCCTGTGGCCAGGTAATCTCACAGGTGGCCTATTGGGTTTGTCACGACAGGATTTGTTCGTGGAAGGTTTGCATTTCCTTCTGGTGTCATTCCTTCCGAATTCCTTATTATGAACTCGAGTTACTAGAAATAATTTTTGTATTCTTGTTTAAACATCTTAATATTATGCCATGTGCATCTATTGTATGTGGCTGCAGCACCAAGCCAGTGGCGAAAGCCTTCTGTGAGGCGACATTGCTTGCTCAGCTGAGAGGAGAGCGGTGGAGTGAGATGCAAGAGAAGGGCCGGGAGGCCTGAGATTTTTGTGTTGGTAAAGAATATGAGGTATGCCGCCTATCGGCTTGCCCTTGCAACCATTGTAGTGGAATAGCAAGCGAAAGACATGGAGTTCACGTAAGCTATTGCATCTCTATTTATCCAAGTCCCTAGTTCATATCCTAATTTAGAGAACATTCTTATATCGTTTAGATGGGAAAATATCTTAAAATCACTGTACTGATTGGTTCGGGTGGATATGGCCAGACCTCTTCAGATGGTGCAGAGAGGTCTAACATTTTTGGAGCGGGTTAGGAACTATTTCTGGGTTCTGCTTGCTTCTACAGGCCATGTTTCATAGCCATGTTTATGAAACACAAATGGAGGTGCATTTGTGAGTAATTTCATTTACTTCATTTTGTGGCATGAAGCCCTTAAATCTCAGTCAGAATGATTGACTCTTTACAACTCATCCTATCCTGATTTGTAGATGTTGGAAACATTGAGAACCCGACAAAATTCCAGCATTTTTTTTTTCCAAAAATGGTGATTTCATTCATATATGAAATGGATTTACAACCTACACCTCTCTGGAAGACATTCCATCCCCCCCCCTCCCTACAAAATAATCAAGGGGACCTATCGTAAGGGGTCTCACCTATATACAAGAGAGGCTTGAAGAGCAAAAGAAACCTTCACATAGAAAGTTACCACTACAAGAAAACCTACTTTTACCGATGAAAATTTTCATCGCTAAAAGTGATTTTTTCGTAGGTAAAATGTTTTACCGATGAAAATTTTTGTCGGTAAATTTGTTGATAAAACGATGAAAATTTCAATCGTCGGAAATGGCAAGATTTTTACCAACAAATTTTTTCATCGGTGAAAAATAAATAAAAAACTTTTACCGATGATCTTTTTTGTAGTTAAAAATATTTACAAAACTTTTACTGACGAATTTTTCATTGGTAAAAAATAAATGTAAAACTTTTATCGACGATTTTTTTCGTAAGTAAAACTATTTACAAACCTTTTATCGATGAATTTTTTCGTTGCGAAAAAATAAGTGTAAAACTTTTACCAATGATTTTTTTTCGTAGGTAAAAATATTTACAAAACTTTTACCAACGATTTTTTTCGTCGATAAAAGTTAAGTAAAAAACTTTTACCGACGATATTTTTCGTAGGAAAAAATATTTTAAAAACTTTTACCAACGAAATTGTTCGTCGGTAAAAAATAATTGAAAAACTTTTCCCGATGATCATTTTCATAGGTAAAAATATTTTAATAACTTATACCGATGAATTGTTTCGTCGGTAAAAAAATAGCTGAAAAACTGTTACCTACGAAAATCTTCGTAGGTAAAAATATTTACAAAAATTTTACCTACGAAAATTTTTGTAAGTAAAAGTCTTTTTTTTCACTATTCCAACACAAAATTCCTGATATACTCTTGTTACAATATATTTCATCATATTCTTCCTGATATACACCTGTTATCATATTCACATTCACATTCGTCTAAACCCAAACTAGTAAATTCATCCAAACATAAACTACATTCATTCAAACACAAACAATCTTATCCACATCACAATCATTCACGCATAAATACATATAAGTTTAACATCATAAATAAAAATACAAAAAATCACAAAGATGAAGGCGGAGGTGGTGGGGCATCAGTGGGTAAGTGTTGAGGGTCAAATATTGCATATCAAACCTCAGTTATTCCCTAGATTTACGAACATAATACTGTTTAACGGCCTGTTTTAATCGTGTTTATGTTGCAAGGTGGATTTATAAGTGTGGACTGAAAAGGGTGGTAAAAGTATGGATTTAACATTTCGTCATCACCAAGGCAAAGGATGGACCCCAGGGGACTGAGATTGAAGAATTTACATGCCAATGATCCGAGGAAATCACACCATTCACGTTAAACAGGCCTAAAAACTGTCCAGAATGTAAGATCATAAGGTTCTCACCATCTGTTCGGCTCAAAACTTTATATATGGCATGAGAGCTATAATTTAACCATACAAATTAAATTTCATCCATTGGATCCTTGTGGAAGTTCCCCAACGGATAGATCAGCCTACAAATCAATGATTTGGGGCCCACATGATATCTGGATATACTTCAATTTTGGTCTCAACCCCTTAAATGAGGTGGTAAAATGGATGGATGGAGAAAATTTCATATATACATCACGAGTGGACCCCAATGGCAGCGCCAGTGCACAGTGCACAAGTGCACTCGATGTGCATTGGACCAAGATAACCGGTCAGCGCCCGCTCACCCAATCCGTCTCACACACGGAGATAGCGGATGGACACTGTCTGTCCGGTATTGTGTAGTGGGCCTCACCCTTCTCATATTTCAATGATCTAAACCGTTCATTCATCCCGGGAGGAGGCCTCAACGCTCTCTAAGGTGATTTTTTGACCAATTAAAATGTACAAATGTGTTAACTGCGATCACACGTAAGATGGACGGTAGAATGAAATATCTTGTGGGCCACACCAAAATCAACCCAGTCTCGCCCTTACCAGAAGGTCTTTCATTGGGAATCTAATGGTCGGCGTGGATTTATCCATCACCATCAATCTGGGACCCACCGACCATCACAGCGCGAAGCCAGAAGCTCTGTTCGCAAACGGAATCTGTGGACGAGCCTGGTGGGCCACCATCAAGGTCTCACGTGTCTGATCCGGACTGTCTATCTTGTTTGGGGCATATTTCAATACAAAACCACAAGTTTTGGAGAATTCATGCAAGATGCAGCGTGCACAGGATAAATCGCAAGGGAAACCGATTCCTTTTGAAACTGGAGGATCTTGGTTGTTCTGTGATCAGCGGGCCACTTTCTGGTGTGATCAAGATCGTGAAAGCTTATCCCAGGGGACAACCGACCAAGACCAAGAAGCCTGACTGGTCGGATCATGCATCGAGTTCTCTGTTTGCCAAGATAAAACTTTGCACTCTAGTCGAGTGCGTTTCTGTCTGCTGCGTAAGTTGTTTCGCACTGACCCTCACCACCGCCTCTAGACTCCTATAAAAGAAAGAGGGAACGTGAGATCAGGGGGGAGATCCAATCTCGGCGGAGAGCATCAGATCTGCTTGGAGCGTGGGAAGAAAGAGAGAGAGATAGGTGGTTTCTTCATTTTCTTTATGTTTAATTGAGATTAGCCTCATTATGTTTATGTGTGGCTAAACCTCTTAGCTAGGGTTAAGAGGTGAAGCTTGTAACATGATGGGAGACTTTACTTTATGCCTTTGATTTAATTTGTGAACCAAACTTGATATTAGTTTGATTATTAAGGGAATTTTTTTTAGTTTTTAATGGTCTATTGTGACTAAAATTACAATGGGTCTGCGATAACTTTGATCACGTTCCTTTCCTTTTTATGTTTATGACGTCGGGAAGCTCTGTTGTTCACCATCGTTTCCTAGGCATGGTCGGATGATGGTACCCTTCCTAACCTTCATATCATGTTGATTGGTTTTTAATTAGTTTAATTCTGTTGTTTACTTTGTCTCCTGGGCATGGTTTGGTGATGGAATCCATTCTAATTCATATACCTTTCATCTCTTGAAAACTATATCAAAGGAAGTTCAGTTAATTTTCATGGTTATACCCTTCAACTGGATGAAGATGAGACTCTAAGTCTAGTTGAGTTCTTAAAATAGGCATAAGATCTCTCTAATCTCTACAAGTAGATCCTTTGAATCCCTAGTTTCCTACATCTAAATTTCTTAAGTTTTACATTAATATTTCACCATTATTCCTCAAATTATAATCAATTTAGATTTCATTTTAGTCTAGTTCTAATTCTACCTAGTTTCAGATAACGTACAAGTATCAGTCCCTTGGGATTCGACCTCAGTCTTACCGAGTTTATTACTACATCACAACCCTATACTTGGGGAGTGAACAAGTTTTTGGCGCCGTTGTTGGGGATTGACGGTTATGTTTTCTGAGATTAATTAGTTTTAGAATTAGGTTCAGATAGTTAAAGTTTTTTTAATTTTATTTTTAGAAACTAACTTGTTTTCCTGTTTTGTAGGATCCTGACATAAACTTCTAAATTGGTAATCCCTTTCTAATTCGTCTACTTTTTCTATTTTTAGAATTAGGGTTTGAGTTTTAGAAATTTTCTAATTCTAGTATTTTTCTATTTTTAGGAAATAGTTTATTTTTAGAAACTTTCTTCTTTGTTTTTAGAAACTAGGTTAGTTAGTTCTCTTTTAATAATTTACTTTCTAGTTTAGGACTTTTCTAATTTATTTTAGAAATTTCCACTTTCTTTCAGGAATTTCTTCTTTTAGAAACTAGTTTACTTCTATCTATCTTTTTAAGGATTTTCTAAACCTTCTCTTCAGAAACTGACTTATTTGTTTTCTTTTGCAGGTTTTTAACTTAAGGATTCCAATTTGGTAACTTCTTTCCAACCCTCCCTTTCTTTCTAGAGTTTTTTTTTTTTCCTTTCTTAGGATTAGGTTTCGAATTTGATTGAGGGCTGCGAGTGTTTCATGCCCAAGTGGGCCCGTGACAATACTCGACGTCTCTTGACTGAAGGAGGATTGGTTGAGGGGTTAACTATCCATCACAGGACTAAACACCACTCGAAATCCCCTGAGTTAATTGAAGTGATGGCTGAGAACCAACCTCTTCTACCTCAACCCAGGGTGGAAGACATTCAGGATGAGAATGAGGTGCATCAAGCACCCCCGCCTCGTACTTTACGAGATTATTTACAACCAGCGGGGGTGAGTACACCCTCATGCATGATTTTTCTTAAAAATACAGGACATATGGACATCAAGCCAAGGGTTATCCAACTCCTTCCTAAGTTTCATGGGCTTGAATCTGAAGAACCATATCTACATTTGAAAGAGTTTGATGAGATCATAGCCACTTTATATTTTCAAAATGTGTCTGAGGACACAGTCAGGCTGAAACTCTTTCCTTTTTCCTTGAAGGAGAAGGCTAAGACGTGGTTACATTCACTGCGTCCTAGATCCATTGGCACATGGAATGATATGCAGAGGGAATTCATAAAGAAATTTTTTCTACATCATAAAACGATTACCCTTAGAAAAGCAATCATGAACTTCACCCAAAAGGAGGATGAAACATTTTACCAATGTTGGGAAAGGTTCAAGGATTTGGTCAGTTCATGCCCACAACACGGCTTTGAAACATGGCGCATTACAAATTTTTTATATGATGGACTGACATCTTCCACGTGTCAAATGGTCGAGACAATGTGTAATGGAGAATTCATTAATAAAAATGTTGACAAGGTATGGGATTACCTCGATAGTCTTGCTGAAAAAACACAATCATGGGACTATTACCCAAAATCGAATACCACGTCTAGGTTGACTTAATGTAAGGAGAAAGGTGGATTGTATCTCTTGAAAGAAGAGGATGATCTCAAGTATAAAGTGACTACGCTCATAAGAAAAGTTGAGGCCATGGAAGGAAAGAAGGATAAGGTTAATGAAAGTGTTTGCGGCATCTGTGATTGTAACATTCATACAACTGAAAATTGTCCTACGATACCCGCCTTTCGAGAAGTGTTGAATGAACAATCCAATGCCGTAAATACTTATCAAAGACCTTTCAATGGACCGACCTCTAATACGTACAATCCTGGTTGGAAAAATCATCCAAACTTTAGTTGGAGAAATGGACAAACTGCTACCCCTCAAAGTTTCTTCAATCAAAATCCAAATCAGGGGAAACCTCAAGAAGAACCGGTTCAAAATTTCATGCAAGAGCTGGCCCAGGCAATGCGAGATTTTATGTAAAAGATGGATTCACATATGATGGTTATAGAAACGGGGATGCTTCCTGCACAACCGCTCCCCAATCCTAAATCGCAATACGAGATAAGTAATCCCAGCTCTTCAAATCAAATGAAGCACGCTAAATCCATCACCACTCTTAGGAGTAGGAAGATCATTGATAAAACCCTTCCGGTTAGGCCCGAAAAGCCTCAAGAACCAGAAGAGGACAACAATGATGGATCTAGTGAGGCCCCACAAAAATTAGAACCGGAACTTCTAGAAAAGCCAGTTGCTCCATTTCCCCAACGGTTGGTCACACCAAAACCTCTCTCTAACTCTCAGGATATCCTAGAGGTGTTGAAACAAGTGAAAGTCAACATTCCTCTACTTGATGTCGTAAAACAGATACCTTCATATGCCAAATTCCTGAAAGACTTATGCACGACCAAACGACGGCAGAGTATTCAAAAGAAGATCTTCTTGATCGAGAAAGTGAGTGCCATCCTAAAGCAAGACGTGCCACAGAAATTTAAAGATCCCGGTAGCCCAACCATATCATGTGTAATCAGGGACCATCGAATTGATCATGCACTTCTTGACTTAGGAGCGAGCGTCAATCTAATTCCCTACTCGGTATACAGACAGTTAGGTTTGGGGGAATTAAAACCCACCCTAACCACACTACAACTTGCCGATTGCTCTATTCGTGTACCAAGAGGGATAATTGAGGATATGTTCGTCTAAGTTGATAGATTTTACTACCCTATAGATTTTATCATCCTGGACACGAACTCATCAATAACATGAACACTCAGATTCCTATCATTCTTGGTCGCCCATTCCTTGCCACTTCAAATGCAATTATCAATTGCAGGAATGGTGTCAAGACTATGTCTTTTAGGAATATGACATTGGAGTCAAACATCTTTTTCAATAACGGCAGAAACTTAGAGGATTTCCATGACATTAACATAATTGACTCTTTTGTGGAAAATACGACACCTCTAACCTTATCCTCGACCCTCTAAAGACGTGCTTGGCCCACTCTCATGATTTTGATGATGACATGATTAGGAGACGGTGTGCCTTGCTTGATACTGCACCGGTACTTGAAGTTAACCGGTGGAGGCCACAATTTGAAGAGTTGCCCCAAACTGATGTAGTGCCTCTACCGTCTAACCTCAAGCCGCTGAAGCTTGACCTAAAACCTTTGCCCTCTGATATGAAATATGTCTATTTAGGTCAAGATGAGACATACTCGGTGGTGATCTCTACCCACCTGGAGAAACAACAGGAGAGTATGTTTATATCTACTCTCATTGAGCATAAGGGAGCCATTAGATGGACGATAGCAGACCTCAAAGGAATCAACCCCTCGATTTGTACTCACCGCATATATCTTGAGGATAATGCAAAAACCGCTCAGCAATCACAACGTAAACTAAATCCAAACATGAGGGAAGTGGTTAAAGCCGAGGTTCTTAAACTATTGGATATGGGTATCATATACCCCATATCCGATAGTCAATGGGTGAGTCTAACTCAGGTGGTTCCTAAGAAGTTCGGGATCACCATCGTAACCAATGCCAATAATGAACTCGTGCCAACTAGAGTTACTACTGGTTGGAGAATGTACATTGACTACAGGAAGCTGAATACTGTCACGAGGAAGGACCACTTTCCTTTGCCCTTCATTGATCAAATCTTGGAAAGGCTAGCTGGTCATTCCTATTACTGTTTTCTTGACGGGTATTCGGGCTACAATCAGATTGAAATCACCCCTGAGGATCAGGAAAAGACTACATTTATATGTCCCTACGACACTCTTGCCTACAGAAGGATGCCATTCGGATTATGTAATACCACTGCCACCTTTCAGCGATGTATGATGAGTATCTTTTCTGACATGGTGGGAAAATATCTAGAGGTCTTCATGGACGATTTCTCTGTTTCGGTTCATCTTTCAGTAAGTGTTTAGAAAGTCTTAAATGTGTGCTGAAAAGATGTGAAGAGAAGAACTTGGTACTTAATTGGGAGAAGTGTCATTTCATGGTTCATAAGGGAATTGTCCTTGGACATATTATCTCGTCCAAAGGAATCGAGGTGGATAAGGTAAAAATTGATCTTATCTCTAACCTACCTCCACCCAAGAACATACGGGACGTGCGATCCTTCTTAGGACACACTGGGTTTTACAGAAGATTCATAAAGGACTTTAGTCTCATCTCTCGTCTTTTATATAATCTACTTCAAAAGGATGCACCATACGAGTGAACTGAGCCAGGTCAAGAAGCTTTCACTAAGCTTAAGGGCAAGTTGACTAGTGTAACCATCATACAACCACCCGACTGGAGCCTTCCTTTTGAGCTTATGTGCGACGCTTTTGATTATGCTCTTAGAGCAGTTCTAGGTCAGAGAAAAGATAAGAGGCCTTACGTCATTCATTATGCGAGTAGGACTCTAAATCCTGCCCAAGTGAACTACTCGACTACGGAAAAGGAACTCTTAGCCGTAGTGTTTGCCTTGGACAAATTTAGGTCCTACCTGATCGGATCCAAGA
The DNA here is from genome assembly GCF_029962835.1 of Magnolia sinica. Taxonomy (NCBI): domain Eukaryota; kingdom Viridiplantae; phylum Streptophyta; class Magnoliopsida; order Magnoliales; family Magnoliaceae; genus Magnolia; species Magnolia sinica. The sequence goes on along the minus strand of NC_080589.1, from coordinate 57,926,817 downwards.
TCATTATCTACACAGATCATGCGGCACTCAAGTATCTTCTTTCTAAGAATGATTCTAAGCCCCGCCTGATAAGATGGATCCTTCTACTCCAAGAATTTGATTTGAAAATTAAAGATAAAAAGGGAGTAGAGAACATAGTGGCCGATCACCTTTCTCGCCTTAATACCTCTGATTCCCTTGAGCTGACACCGATAAACGACATGTTCCTTGACGAACAATTGTTTAAACTCTCCCAATTACCTTGGTTTGTTGACATTGCAAATTATATTGCCACAGGTTTCACACCATAATATTAGATTGTGCAAGATAAGAAAAAATTCTTCGCCGAGGTACGATAGTTTTTCTAGGATGATCCTTATCTATTTAAATATTGCCTATACCAAATTCCAAGGAGATGTGTGTCAGACAATGTACATCAGAGTGTCATCTCCTTTTGTCATTCTCAGGCCTATAGTGGTCACTTTTCTATTAAAAAGACCACGGCCAAAATTTTGCAGTGTGGCTTTGACTGGTCCATGATGTTCAAAGATACTCATAAGTTTTCCAAAGCTTCTAAGCATTGTCAGAAATTGGGGGCATTGTCTCGTCGTAAGATGATCCCTTTGAATCTCATCCTTATTATTGAAGCCTTTGATTGTTGGGGCATTGATTTCATGGGACCATTCCCCCAATCCTTTGGAAATTTGTATATTTTGCTCACTGTAGATTATGTCACTAAATGGGTCGAAGCAATTCCGTGCCGAAACAATGACCATCTCACGGTCATTAAATTTTTAAAAGAGAACATCCTTTCGCGGTTCGGAATGCCTCGATCCATCATTAGTGATGGGGGCTCACACTTTTGTAATAGACCATTCGAGAGCCTAATGAAGAAATACGGTATCTCTCATAAGGTGAGTACCCCATACCATCCACAGACAAGTGGACAAGCTGAGATTTCCAATAGGGAGATCAAACATATCCTGGATAAAACGGTTAATCTTGATCGTAAGGATTGGTCAACCCGATTGACCGATGCCTTATGGGCGTACCGTACTACATTTAAAACCCCTATTGGAACGTCTCCCTTTAAACTTGTTTATAGGAAGGCTTGTCACTTGCCTGTGGAGTTGGAACATAAAGCGTACTGGGTGATCAAAAATCTGAATTTCAATCTGGACAACGCTGGTTCATTACGCAAACTTCAGTTGAATGAACTTGAAGAAATTCGGAATGATGCATACGAGAACTCGAGAATTTACAAGGATAGGATGAAGGTGTTTCATGATTAACATATTCTACAGAAATCATTTACACTAGGTCGGAAAGTTCTTTTGTATGACTCTCAACTACATCTCTTTCTAGGTAAGCTTCGATCTCATTGGACCAGACCTTACATTGTTGTTACTGCTTATCCTCATGGGGCCGTTGAGATAAGAGATCCCGACAATGACAAGGAGTTTAAAGTAAATGAACATCGATTAAAACCATTTGTCGAGAAATTTGATTCAGAGGACATGTCGATGCCTCTGACTGCTCCTGTTTCCAGGATTGATCACCTAGTCTGATGGAGGTATAGGTAGGTTTATCGCTTTCATAGGACTAGGATAGTTTGCTTTATACATTGTTTTAGAATAGTTTGCTTTTGTTGGTTTCTCTCTTGTACTAACCTGCTCTGATATCTTTGGAAAGCCTTGTGATTCTTTCATCTAGGTACCATCTTTCCATCACTCCTCTTTTACTTTCATTGTCCCATGTGCACAGCATGCTTACTTCCTTTACATTGAGGACAATATAGATTTTAGGTTGGGGGTAGGAGATTAGGTTGCCTAATCAGTATTTTCTTGGTCTTGAGCAAAAATTGTGAAAATTTTTAACTTTTTTTGGAATTTCTTATAAATTCGATGCAATTTTGACGGCCATCTTTGATTTAGAATTACAAGACACGTGATGTTGGTAATTTATGACTCTTGAATTCAGTTATCTATTAGATTTCATAGTTAAGTTTGAAGTGTTAATCCAAAATTAGAAGTTGTAAACATTGATTGAGTCATAATTTCACATGTCACATCTTGCTTTCATATAAAGGTTTCAGTTTGATATGGAAGGGTTAATTTGGTAATCACTAAGCATGTAAGGAACCAGCCTGAAAATTTTGCTCGTCATGATCAATTGAAGAAAAAGAAAATGCCTAGAAAAAAAAACCAGATACCTTTGTAAAGGGTTGTGCAAATAATCTTCACCATAGGTTTGCTCCCTATAGGTGTAGATTTAATTCCCCATGGATGATATGTGAAAAGGATTGGGTGTACAGTCTTCACCATAGGTTTGCTCCCTATAGGTGAGGATTTGATTCCCCTTCTTGGTGTTACTTTTAGTGGAAAAATCGAAAGCTGAAAGAATGAAAGAATGATCTATGAGACATGTTTAGTTTTTAAGTGTCCTGAATGCTCTTGTTGGTTACCAATGGTATCATGAAATAGCGAGATGAATTTTAATGATGATAAGCCGAGATTACACTCTACACTCATGGAACTCAATGTTTAGAATTTTTCTAATTGATGGATTAATACTTTGAACTTGATTATGAAGTTTACCGTGCGCTTGATTCCAGGAGACAGTATTGCCCAACATTCATGAATCTCAGATTTCTAGTATCTTGATTATTTTCAAAAATCGCTCGAGTTTTTAGAGATTGTCCTATATTTCTCAACTTATTTTTCGCATACTTTGCTCGAGACTAGCAAGATGCTGGTTGGGGGTTGTGTTGAGGGTCAAATATTGTATATTAGACCTCAGTTATTACTGGATTTTATGAGCATGATACTGTTTAACGGTCCGATTTAATCATGTTTGTAATGCAAGGTGGATTTATAAGTGTGGACTGAAAAGGGTGGTAAAAGTATGGATTTAACATTTCGTCATCACCAAGGCAAAGGATGGACCCCAGGGGACTGAGATTGAAGAATTTACATGCCAATGATCCGAGGAAATCACACCATTCACGTTAAACAGGCCTAAAAACTGTCCAGAATGTAAGATCATAAGGTTCTCACCATCTGTTCGGCTCAAAACTTTATATATGGCATGAGAGCTATAATTTAACCATACAAATTAAATTTCATCCATTGGATCCTTGTGGAAGTTCCCCAACGGATAGATCAGCCTACAAATCAATGATTTGGGGCCCACATGATATCTGGATATACTTCAATTTTGGTCTCAACCCCTTAAATGAGGTGGTAAAATGGATGGATGGAGAAAATTTCATATATACATCACGAGTGGACCCCAATGGCAGCGCCAGTGCACAGTGCACAAGTGCACTCGATGTGCACTGGACCTAGACAACCGGTCAGCGCCCGCTGACCCGATCCATCTCACACACGGAGATAGAGGACAGACACTGTCCGTCCGTTATTGTGTAGTGGGCCTCACCCTTCTCATATTCAATGATCTAAACTATTCATTCGTCCCGGGAGGAGGCCTCAACGCTCTCTAAGGTGATTTTTTGACCAATTAAAATGTACAAATGTGTTAACTGCGATCACACGTAAGATGGACGGTAGAATGAAATATCTTGTGGGCCACACCAAAATCAACCCAGTCTCGCCCTTACCAGAAGGTCTTTCATTGGGAATCTAATGGTCGGCGTGGATTTATCCATCACCATCAATCTGGGACCCACCGACCATCACAGCGCGAAGCCAGAAGCTCTGTTCGCAAACGAGCCTGGTGGGCCACCATCAAGGTCTCAAGTGTCTGATCCGAACTGTCTACCTTGTTTAGGGCATAGTTCAATACAAAATCGCAAGTTTTAAAGAATTCATACAAGATACAGCGTGCACAGGCTAAATCGCAAGGGAAACCGACTCCTTGTGAAACTAGGGGACCTTGGTTGTTCTGTGATCAGCGGGCCACTCTCTGATGCGATCAGGACTGTGAAAGCTCATCCCAGGGGACAACTGACCACGACTAAGAAGCCTGACCGGTCGAATCATGCATCGGGTTCTCTGTTCGCCAAGACAAAATTCTGCGCGCAAGTCAAGTGCGGTTCTATCCGCTGCGTAAGTTGTTTCGCACTGACCCTCTCCACCGCCTCTAGACTCTTATAAAAGAAAGAGGGAAACATGAGATCTGGGGAGGAAAAAGCAGGAAAAAATCATCATTCTTGGAGCGTGGGAAGAAAGAGAGAGAGATAGGTGGTTTCTTTATTTTCTTTATGTTTAATTGAGATTAGCCTCATTATGTTTATGTGTGGCTAAACCTCTTAGCTAGGGCTAAGAGGTGAAGCTTGTAACGTGATGAGAGACTTTACTTTATGCCTTTAATTTAATTTGTGAACTGAACTTGATATTAGTTTGATTATTAAGGGAATGTTTTTTAGTTTTTAATAGTCTGTTGTGACTAAAATTACAATGGGTCTACGATAGCTTTGAGCATGTTCCTTTCCTTTTTATGTTTATGACGTCAAGAAGCCCTGTTGTTCACCATCGTCTCCTAGGCATGGTCGGATGATGATACCCTTCCTAACCTTCATACCATGTTGATTGGTTTTTAATTAGTTTAATTCTGTTGTTTACTTTGTCTCCTGGGCATGGTTTGGTGATGGAATCCATTCTAATTCATATACCTTTCATCTCTTGAAAACTATATCAAAGGAAGTTCAGTTAATTTTCATGGTTATACCCTTCAACTGGATGAAGATGAGACTCTAAGTCTAGTTGAGTTCTTAAAATAGGCATAAGATCTCTCTAATCTCTACAAGTAGATCCTTTGAATCCCTAGTTTCCTACATCTAAATTTCTTAAGTTTTACATTAATATTTCACCATTATTCCTCAAATTATAATCAATTTAGATTTCATTTTAGTCTAGTTCTAATTCTACCTAGTTTCAGATAACGTACAGGTTTCAATCCCTTAGGATTCGACCTCGGTCTTACCGAGTTTATTACTACATCACAACCCTATACTTGGGGAGTGAATAGTAAGCATGCAGCGAGAGCCTGAAACATCTCCATCATCCATCGCTCATGTTCCACCCACATCTCCTCCTCTCCTGCTCCTCCCTCTGCCTCGTCAACTCCTCTATCTTCCTCTCCTACTCATCCCTCTACCTCGCCAGCTCCTCCATCCTCCTCTCTTGCTCCTCCCTCTACCTCTGCAGCTGCTCACTCTGCCTCTCCAGCTACTCTTTGATGTCATAGACGACGACCCGTACCTGTCACACCCTGAACTCGGAAACCGGGCTCACAAAATTTCCGATCACCGAATCCGGCGCCGACAGCCTCCGTAGATGCCATGAGCTTGGCACCATGGCTAAGCCCACGCACATATCCAGAACGGGTGCCAAGCACCTCACTCAGGATCTCTAGCTCACTATACTGAGTACCATCGGGAGTGGGCTGACTGCGTAAGGTGTCCATCACCGCCTGTAATGAAAACACATGAATTTTCATAACAAATGACATTATTATAATTCAATACGATTAAATTTTACAATGTAACAATTTTTACCCAATTCTCACTGGCTGTAGGATGTACCTAAGATCCCGTCGCTTGTCGACAGTGAGTCCCTCTGTAGAGGTATATTGGTCCGGGCTCCTGGCCAGTGACGGAATCTTGCTGCGCAATCGAAAGGACAATAAAGTTAATATAAATGCATGGAAAGAATATATCAACTTATTAATTACCAGTAATTTCTTACCATGTCGTGACGAAGTCATACAAATGACTTTGAACCAGCTACGTGGTTCACTTCTAACTTTCCCATGTTGTTAGAATTTATTTTGCTCCTCTTCTGAACACATTATTGATAATACATTGTTATTAATTGTGAATTTAATTATTACCTTAATATATCGTAAATATGTAAATATTACCTGAAAAGACTCAGACGAAAATCTCTCGCAAAGTATCCGCTAGTCGTCATGGGTCACGTGCAGCAGTGCGGACTGTATGCCCTCCTCGTGGCTCACGCATCGCTTGTACCACTTGTGTAAGTCACTGCGGTACTCCTTGAACCGCTCCTTGACCATGTCGTCGATGGCATGGGGAAATGTGCGGAACACTCAAATCCAAGTCAAATTTATCCTATAGTTTCGTAAATATAGATTAAAACAATAAACTTATTAACAAAATAACTTAACCGTAAATGAACTTTTATAAAATAAATTTTAATTTACTAAAATTTACCTGAAGGCGCTTACAGATGAGCTGTCACACATCATCTGTCACGTTCGCCCAACAAGGGGTGGTGGGGGGATCAGAGATTGGCATAAGACACCGATCTCCGATGTAAACAACCTGACATTGTTCCCAACAGGTCAAATGCAATCCTGTGAGAACTCTACCGTCACTTTACCCTCACGCGTAAGTCGCTTTAAAAGCAACCCACGCGTGGGTCCACGTCCTCGTCGGCTGGTCAACGATGTTGTTGCAAAAGAAATATGTAAGTCTAAATATAAACAAAAATCATTAAAAGAAATATATGTTTAGACTTACATGCAATGTCCAGTGTATGCGCGACTGAGGGATCAGACGCCTGCGATGCAACATGTGACAGTGATGCTATTCCCGTTGCATCATGGTTAGAAGGGGTAGATCCAATGCACGAACGACGTGGTCTCCCACCTAATGCCATCACTGAATATGTGCGAGCTACGAACTTATAAATTTAAACAATGTCAATACAAATGGAATATACTAAAACATTATACAAGTAGTGTTGATGGTACAATGCATTTGTGCTTATGCTTAGAGAGATGATTAAAATATGATTAGACCATTACACTATAATGCAAGCAGAATATAATAAAACTATAAACTTTAATCTATAACCCTTGAAAATTCCATTACACATTTTTGTTCTATATTAAATACACGTATTTCATTATAATATGACATGTAAATCATGTGTACATTTAATAATTGTCATCTATATCACTATTGCTTAGGACTATTTCTTCTTCAACATCATGAACTCTTGAACCTCTTGTTTATACTCTGGACCAAATCTGTTCTTAGCTCACATCCAACTCTTATCCATCTATATAATGAAAAGACTAGAGTTAGTTTATGGAAATATGTTTAAGATTAGGCTAGGTTATAGGTTTAGGTTATATGTTTAGGTTTAGGGAATTGAGAATAGGTATAAGTTTAGGTTTAGGTTTAGGTTAGGGAGTTGAGATTAGGATTAGGTTTATGTTTAGGTTTATGGATTTGAGAATACATTAAGGTTTAGGTTAAGGTTATAGGTTTCAGGTTCAGAATTGGGTTTACGTTCGGGTTTTAGGTTTAGGTTTAGGTTATAGGTTATAAGTGTAGGTTTAGGTTTAGGTTATAGGTTTATGTTATAAGTTATAGGTTTAGGTTATAGGTTTATGTTATAAGTTATAGGTTTAGGTTATAAGTGTAGGTTATAGGTTTAGGTTATAGGTTATAGGTTATAGGTTAAGGTTTAGGGAATTGAGTTTAGGTTATAGGTTAAGGTTATAAGTTTAGGTTAAGGTTTAGGTTTAGGTTATAAGTTTAAGTTTAGGTTAAGGTTTAGGTTTAAGGTTATAGGTTTTGGGATTTGAGAATAGGTTTAGGTTAAGGTTACAAGTTTAGGTTTAGGAAATCGGGTTCGGGTTCGGGATTGGGTTTACGTTTGGGTTTTCAAGTTTAGGTTTAGGTTTAGGAAATTGGGTTCAGGTTCGAGATCGGGGTTACATTTGGGTTTTAGGTTTAGGTTTTGGTTATAGGTTTAGGTTATAGGTTATAAGTGTAGGTTTAGGTTTAGATTTAAGGTTTAGGTTATAGGTTATAAGTGTAGGTTTAGGTTTAGATTTAAGGTTTAAGTTATAGGTTTTGGGATTTGAGAATAGGTTTAGGTTATAAGTATAAGTTTAGTTTAATGTTGTAGGTTATAGTAGGGAATTGAGAATACATTTATGTTTTAGGTTTAGGTTTAGATTCTATGTTTTAGGTTAAGGTTATAAGTTTAGGTTTAGGGTTTAGGTGTAGGTTATAAGTGTAGGTTATAGGTTTAGGTTTGGGTTAGGTTATAGGTTAAGGTTTAGGGAATTGAGTTTAGGTTATAGGTTTAGGTTATAGGTTAAGGCTATAGGTTTAGGTTATAGGTTTAGGTTTATGTTATAGGTTTTGGGATTTAAGAATAGGTTTAGGTTATAAGAATAGGTTTAGATTATAAGTATAAGTTTAGGTTTAGATTTTATATTTAGGTTAAGGTTATAGGTTTAGGTTTAGGTCATAAGTGTAGGTTATAGGTTTAGGTTTAGGTTAGGTTATAGGTTAAGGTTTAGGGAATTGAGTTTAGGTTATATGTTTAGGTTATAGGTTAAGGTTATAGGTTTAGGTTTAGGTTATATGTTTTGGGATTTGAGAATAGGTTTAGGTTATAAGAATAGGTTTAGGTTATAAGTATAGGTTTAGGTTAAGGTTATAGGTTTAGGTTATAGGTTTAAGTTTAGGTATGGTTATAGGTTAAGGTTTAGGGAATTGAGTTTAGGTTATATAGGTTTAGGTTCAGGTTTAGGTTTAGGTTTAGGTTTAGGTTTAAGTTTAGGTTATAGGTTTAAGTTATAGGTTATAGGTTATAGGTTTAAGTTATAGGTTTAGGTTTTAGGTTTAGGTATAGGCTTAGGTTATAGGTTATATGTTTAGGTTTAGGTTTAGGAATTCGGGTTCGGGTTCGAGTTTGGGTTCGGGTTTATGTTCGGGTTTAGGTTATAAGTTTAGGTTTAGGTTATAGGTTATAAGTTTAGGTTAAGGTTTAGGTTTAGGTTTGGTTATAGGTTTTGGGATTTGAGAATAGGTTTAGGTTATAAGTATAGGTTTAGGTTAATGTTGTAGGTTATAGGTTATAAGTATAGGTTTAGGTTATAGGTTTATAATAATGTTGTAGGTTATAGATTTAGGTTAAGGTTTAGGTTTAGGTTATAAGTGTAGGTTATAGGTTTAGGTTATAAGTGTAGGTTATAGGTAGTTTAAGTTATAGGTTATAAGTTTAGGTTATAGGTTATAGGTTTAGGTTTAGGTTATATAGGTTTAGGTTTAGGTATAAGTTTAGGTTATAGGTTTAGGTTTAGGTTATAGGTTAAAGTTTAGGGAATTGAGTTTAGGTTATATGTTTAGGTTATAGGTTAAGGTTATAGGTTTAAGTTTAGTTTTAGGTTATAGGTTTTGGGATTTGAGAATAGGTTTAGGTTACAAGTATAGGTTTAGGCTTAGGTTTTATGTTTACATTAAGGTTATAGGTTTAGGTTTAGGTATGGTTATAGGCTAAGGTTTAGGGAATTGAGTTTAGGTTATATAGTTTAGGTTTAGGTTTAGGTTTAGGTTTAAGTTTAGGTTATTAGTTTAAGTTATAGGTTATAGGTTTAGGTTTAAGTTATAAGTTTAGGTTTAGGTTTAGGTTTTAGGTTTAGGTATAGGCTTAGGTTATTGGTTATATGTTTATGTTTAGGTTTAGGAATTCGGGTTCGGGTTCGGATTTGGGTTCGGGTTTATATTCGAGTTTAGGTTATAGGTTTAGGTTTAGGTTATAGTTTATAGGTTTACGTTAAGGTTTAGGTTTAGGTTATAGGTTTTGGGATTTGAGAATAGGTTTAGGTTATAAGTATAGGTTTAGGTTAATGTTGTAGCTTATAGGTTATAAGTATAGGTTTAGGTTATAGGTTTATGTTAATATTGTAGGTTATAAGTTTAAGTTAAGGTTTAGGTTTAGGTTATAAGTGTAGGTTATAGGTTTAGGTTATAAGTGTAGGTTATAGGTAATTTAAGTTATAGGTTATAAGTTTAGGTTTAGGTTTAGGTTATAGGTTATAGGTTTAGGTTTAGGTTTAGGTTTAGGTTATATAGGTTTAGGTTCAGGTTTAGGTTTAGGTATAAGTTTAGGTTATAGGTTTAGATTTAGGTTATAGGTTAAGGTTTAGGGAATTGAGTTTAGGTTATATGTTAACGTGATAGGTTTAGGTTATAGTTTTGGGATTTGAGAATAGGCTTAGGTTATAAGTATAGGTTTAGGTTATAAGAATAGGTTTAGGTTTAGGTTTTATGTTTAGGTTAAGGTTATAGGTTTAGGTTTAGGTTAGGTTATAGGTTAAGGTTTAGGGAATTGAGTTTAGGTATAGGTTTAGGTTAAGGTTATAGGTTTAGGTTATAAGTTTAGGTTAAGGTTTAAGTTTAGGTTATAGGTGGAAATTCAATCACTACTTTTTTCCAAATTTTGTGGTCCACCCGCGACTTAGATCTACCTCATTTTTGGGATAAAGCCCTAAAATTTATTTATTACTCGGCCTGCTCCAACAAATTTGAGCTAATACATAAACACAACCTGTCCAACTGGCCAAGTCATTCCAATGTTGTTCATAGGAAATGATTTTCTTCATCATGGTCATAACAGCAGTTCTCACCTTCCAAAGACCCCTTCTCAACATCCGGATAGCTCCGACGCACATCCGGGTCTGCTCCATCAATTTTGAGCTAATACATAAACACAGGCCTGTCCAAATGGTCAGGCCACCCATATTACTGTCCATAGGATATGGACAGCTACTCATCATGGTCATAACAGCAGTTCCCACCTTCTACGGACCCCCACTCAATTAAATCCTAAATTATTTACCCATCCAAGGTTGGATAGATTGTAATATTTTCATATTCCCATTTGTTAGTCCACACCGAAAATCCGGGAGCATCTCCCCATGCTTCTCCAAATAAGTTGATCTTACATTACATTCCAATGCCAAATATCTGAAGCAATATAAAGATATTTAGCATTGGATATGGAACGGAAGAAATATATCTAGAGAGAAATAAGAAGATGGACCGCAGATCAGGCATGAACATTTAAATAGATTATATGAAAGCATACTATCCATCTAACCTTGAATTGTCCAAAATGGGACAATTTGAGCGATTTCTATGCCACCAAAAGTACACCATATCTATGTATGGCCCCATAGAAATTCTCAAACAGGTAACTAATTATCTAACTTACAAATCACAATTATAAGTCACAACTATAAACAAACTAATCACAATAATAATTTAAGATAAAAACATTAATAGAGTGTGGCCCATTGACACCCCCACATACGCAAGTTCAATGATCACATATGAATATTTATAACCCAACGACATATATGATTGTCTATATTTACCAGTTAACACATAACCTTCCCAAAACGGCATTTGATAATGTAGACCGTCAAAAAAGATATTTGATTTCTAAGCATCATTCTACAATACATATAAATCAATATGACCGTAACCATCCATAAAAGCATTCCAAATTTTACTGTAACAAGAAAACATTTTATAGTCTATCTTACAAAAATTTAACTGAGATTCCATAGAATCATGAAAAGAAACTTAAAATTAAGAACTAAATTAGATGTGGTGGAAATATACACATGAGTGCACACTTGCCCATGAAAAGAAACACTTATACATACAGAAGAAAATTAATATCCACCTCAATGGTCTTATTGTCAGCCTAGACCACCCATGCCAACATGCCATTTGTATACAACATTGGGTCCATCCAAAAGGTGGGATCCACCATGACAAACACCTGGAACAAAAATCAGGCCAGTCCACTCATTTCGTATAGGGTGGATTGCATGATGAGCGTCTTGATTTTTGGCCAAAATGATACTCATGATGTGGCCCATCTTTTAAGTGTCAAGGAGCAATTCACCATTGAACTTTTGCTAAACAATCCAAAGATGTAGAAGTCAAGTGTTTCACCATCCATCCATGACATGGTATACTACAATAAACCCCACAAACTTTAACACAGCACAAGTATGAAACTGTGGGCCAGTGTAGAACATTTTAGTGGTGTCTAAGGTGGTACCTAACATGAAAATGGCCATATAGAAAATCAGGATGATCCACTCAACCATTAGACCACCCTCGTACAAAAAGAGAGAATGATTTTGATTAAGTATCTAACAGTCCAAATGCAACTTGTATGCATACACAACATGATGAGTGAACCAAGGATTTTTTTGTATATGATCATTTTCACAATGGGAGCTAGCCTATGCACTGCTCACTGCTCAGATGCTCACTGTTAGGATGGTATGCATGCTCTACTCCTTCAGCATGATTTTTTGGGTGAGAACATCTTAACAACTGGACCAATCTAATGGGGCTTTGATATTGCATTGTCTGCCATGGTGGCACATGTGATGCCATTAGAAGGTAGGCCTTGTACATGGGCTTAACAAACCTCTAGCAGACCTTATTTCATCATACATGAGATTGGATTTCAAAAATCCAAAGATGAATGTCTGCTAGAATACATCCATGTACCCACACATGCCAAAGAACAGCCACCCGCAAGAGGCACCACTTGGATCTCAACTTGCCCTTCCATCTTTCTACAAATCAGGATGGAAAATGCCATCGATTGAAGCCGGCATCACCCAGGGAGTGTTGAAGGAGTAGAGCATGCTGCCCCAAATTTCCCCAAGCAGGAAACACTTCTAAGTACCATATGATTGCAACCGGATCATGTTAAGAACACCTCCCATTCCGAATCGAGGGGGTTCAAATCCACGCTCCCAAACAGTCCCTTAGGGTCAATTGGCACCATGGATTCTAATCATGGGGGTTTCGAATCCAGGGGGTTTCCAATCATGAGGGCTCCGAATCCAGGGGGTTTCCAATCATGGGAGTTCCGAATCCAGGGGGTTTCCAATTATGGGGCCCACTGCCAAACATGGAGTGGAATTGGCACAGGACCAAATGCAATTCCATCCCACATACTCCCTTCTAATTCCACTGCCCAAACACGCCCTAAATCCCCAAATCCCCAAATCCATAAATCCCAAAATCCCTAAATCAATATTGAGATTGAGAGAGATTGAGAAAGAGAGAAAGAGATACCTCACTGTCGTGAATGACCTTCAACCGAGCTTTAGAGAGAGAGAGAGAGGGCATGCGTGGGTACGACGTTCGGCAATGAACCACAAGAGAGATCAGAGAGAGACAGAGAGAGAGGAGGGAGAGGATGCGAGAGAGTCAGAGAGAGGACAGGGTGGAGAGATTAGAGAGAGAGGAAGAGATAGTTAGAGAGCAAGAGGAGGGAGAGGGTGTGAGACATGGAGAGAGAGAGAGAGAGAGAGAGAGAGAGAGAGAGAGAGACTGCTGTAGTCTCTCTCATATGCGGCTTACATACAGGTTGAGTAGCGTGTTGGCTACTGAAGTGATGTCACCAAGTTATGTGGGCCCCACTGTGATGTATGTGTTGTATCCACACTATCCCTCTAGGTGGAAATATTATTTTAGGGCATGAGCCAAAGAATGAGGCAGATAAAAAGATGTAGTGGACCTCACCACAGAAAATAGTGGGGAGAGTGATTCCCACCGTTGAAACTATCCTAAGGTCCACCATAATTTTTATTTGAAATCCAACCTATTCAAAAGTTAAAAAAGACATGAAATAAGGTAAAACACAAATATCAACTTGATCTAAAACTTTCGTGGCCCTTAAACAGTTTTTAATGGTGGGTGTCACTATCCCCACTGTTTTCTGTGTTGAGGTCTACTGGAGCTTTGGATTTATCTTTAGATATTGCCCTAAAATGATCTCTCCAAATGGATGGAAGGTGTGGATATAAAACATACATCATAGTGGGGCCCAAAATTGAGAGGTATATAAATATCAGGTGGGCCACACCACATGATAACAATAGTGATTGGATACCCATCATTAAAATCCAATGTAAGGCCCACTATACTCTTTATTTGGCATCCAATCTGTTTATTAGGTCATACAGGCTTAGATGAAGGGGAAAAACAAAAATCATCTCAATTCAAAACTTTTATGGCCCCAGAATGTTTTAAATGGTTGACGGTCATTCAACACTATTTCTTGTAATGTGGTCCATTTCAAATTGGGATATGCCTCATTTTTGGTCTCATACCATAAGATGATCTTTAAAAATAGTTGGACGGCATGTATTAAACACATACATCATGGTGGGGCCCACACAGCACCAACCACCAGCCATTGGATGGTGTAAGGGGATGAGCCAATCCGTTCACCTTATTTGTGGTGTGGTCTATTTAATCTTTCGATATGATTCATTTTTTGGATAATTCTATAAAATGATTCTATAAAATAATCTTTGGATATGATTCATGGTGGGGCCCACACAGCACCAACCACCAAGTGCTTTTATATTTTTTAGGATGTCTTCAATTAGTTTTAGATGGTATGGCCCACTTGAGTTTCGTATACAGATGATTTTTGAGATATCTCATAACCTAAAGGGGACACATCAAATCCACGGTGTTGATGTTCGACACATATCATGATGGGGCCCACAAAACTTACTAACATCAAATCTTAAGTTCTCATGAGGTCAATAAGTTGGGTCACAATTTTGACCAGAATATTTGGCCCATTTTACATGTTTGGTCCATTCACTCTATTTTACTGATCATTACCCTCAAATTGACTAGTTACTTGCCCCGATCATGCTACATATGAGAAAGATATTGGGCAAACAAGATTGATCAACAATTTAAGTGAATTTTGATTTAAACATCTGAAGTTATTTACTCTTCAATCTGGACTGATCAAATTGTCCAAAAATGGTTAAAGGTTGTTCATAATATCAAAAATATATGAATGAATTGAAAACACAAACATCAGCTTGATCCAAAACTTCTATGGTCTCCAAGAAATTTTAAATGGTAGAGGTTCAATCACACTATTTCCTGTGGTGTGGTCCACTTGAGCTTTGGATATGCTTCCTTTTTGTTCTTTAGACCTTAAATTATCTGTTAACATGGATGAATGGAGTGGATAAAATAAATAAATAACGGTGGACCCCACAAAGTTTACTCTGGTAAGGGTAACGAGTAACTCACCTAAATGTAGTGGAGAAGGGTTTCCTTAAAACATTCATGATCATGTATTGGGCTTGCCTAAATGTGATTAACATATCCAACCCACTCATTATGTGTGTCCCACTTGGATGAGGGGTCAAACCAAGTTTCAACCACATCCAAAACTCATGTGCGCCCCGCCAAGTGCATTATATTTTTTAGGATGTCTTCACATAGTTTTAGATGGTATGGCCCACTTGAGTTTCGTATACAGATGATTTTTGAGATATCTCATAACCTAAAGGGGACACATCAAATCCACAGTGTTGATGTTTGACACATATCATGATGGGGCCCACAAAACTTACTAACATCAATTCTTAGGTTCTCATGAGGTCAATAAGTTGGGTCACAATTTTGACCAGAATATTTGGCCCATTTTACATGTTTGGTCCATTCACTCTATTTTACTGATCATTACCCTCAAATTGACTAGTTACTCGCCCCGATCATGCTACATATGAGAAAGATATTAGGCAAACAAGATTGATCAACAATTTGAGTGAATTTTGATTTAAACATCTGAAGTTATTTACTCCTCAATCTGTACTGATCAGATTGTCCAAAAATGGTTAAAGGTTGTTCATAATATCAAAAATATATGAATGAATTGAAAACACAAACATCAGCTTGATCTAAAACTTCCATGGCCTCCAAGAAATTTTAAATGGTAGAGGTTCAATCACACTATTTCTTATGGTGTGGTCCACTTGAGCTTTGGATATGCTTCCTTTTTGTTCTTTGTACCTCAAATTATCTGTTAACATGGATGAATGGAGTGGATAAAATAAATAAATAACGGTGGACCCCACAGAGTTTACTCTGGTAAGGGTAACGAGTAACTCACCTAAATGTAGTGGAGAAGGGTTTCCTTAAAACATTCATGATCATGTATTGGGCTTGCCTAAATGTGATTAACATATCCAACCCACTCATTATGTGTGTCCCACTTGGACGAGGGGTCAAACCAAGTTTCAACCACATCCAAAACTCATGTGGGCCCCGCCAAGTGCATTTATATTCTTTAGGATGTCTTCACATAGTTTTAGATGGTATGGCCCACTTGAGTTTCGTATACAGATGATTTTTGAGATATCTCATAACCTAAAGGGGACACATCAAATCCACAGTGTTGATGTTTGACACATATCATGATGGGGCCCACAAAACTTACTAACATCAATTCTTAGGTTCTCATGAGGTCAATAAGTTGGGTCACAATTTTGACCAGAATATTTGGCCCATTTTACATGTTTGGTCCATTCACTCTATTTTACTGATCATTACCCTCAAATTGACTAGTTACTCGCCCCGATCATGCTACATATGAGAAAGATATTAGGCAAACAAGATTGATCAACAATTTGAGTGAATTTTGATTTAAACATCTGAAGTTATTTACTCCTCAATCTGTACTGATCAGATTGTCCAAAAATGGTTAAAGGTTGTTCATAATATCAAAAATATATGAATGAATTGAAAACACAAACATCAGCTTGATCTAAAACTTCCATGGCCTCCAAGAAATTTTAAATGGTAGAGGTTCAATCACACTATTTCTTATGGTGTGGTCCACTTGAGCTTTGGATATGCTTCCTTTTTGTTCTTTGTACCTCAAATTATCTGTTAACATGGATGAATGGAGTGGATAAAATAAATAAATAACGGTGGACCCCACAGAGTTTACTCTGGTAAGAGTAATGAGTAACTCACCTAAATGTAGTAGAGAAGGGTTTCCTTAAAACATTCATGATCATATATTGGGCCTACCTAAATGTGATTCACATATTCAACCCACTCATTATGTGTGTCCCACTTGGACGAGGGGTCAAACCAAGTTTCAACTGCATCCAAAACTCATGTGGGCCCCACCAAGTGCATTTATATTTTTTAAGATGTCTTCACATAGTTTTAGATGGTATGGCAGTTTTAGATGGTATGGCCCACTAGAGTTTCGTATACAGATGATTTTTGAAATATCTCATAACCTAAATGGGACACATTAAATCCATGGTGTTGATGTTCGACACACATCATGATGGGGCCCACAAAACTTACTAACATCAATTCTTAGGTTCTCACGAGGTCAGTAAGTTGGGTCACAATTTTGACCAGAATATTTGGCCCATTTTACATGTCTGGTCCATTCACTCTATTTTACTGATCAATACTCTCAATTTGACTAGTTACTCGCCTCAATCAGGCTACATATGAGAAAGATATTGGGCATACAAGATTGATCAACAATTTCAGTGAAATTTGATTTAAACATCTGAAGTTATTTACTCTTCAATCTGAACTGATTAGATTGTCCAAAAATGATTAAAGGTTCAATTAGTGGATGTGCCTAATAATTTAGTAATTTTATTTTTCACAGATAAATTTCAATTTCCATTTAAAAATAACATTTTTTTTTTCAAAATGTATATTTTTTTACTATTTTAACAAAATATCATTTTTATTATAAAATATTTCAAAAAAAATTTAAAATACAAATTCTGAATTTTTATTTTCAAAATCTTAAAAATTTATCTCACACTACAAAAAAGAGGGTTTTTACCGACAAAACTTTTAGCGACAAAATTTTTTTTTTGTCGCTAAAAGTCACTTTTAGCGACGAAATTTTTTTTCGTCACTGAAAATCACTTTTAGCGACAAAAATATTTGTCGCTAAAGGGTGTTTTGAATTTTTGAAAAAAACAAAAGGTCAATAAGTTTCCTTTTAGCGACGAAATTAATTTCGTACCTAAAGGTGGCTTTTAGCGACGAAATTAATTCCGTAGCCAAAGGTGGCTTTTAGCGACGAAAATATACATCATTAAAGGGTGATTTGAATTTTTGCACCTTTAGTGACAAAACATTTCGTCCCTAAAGGATTTTTTGAATTTAGCCACCTTTAGCGATGAAAATTTTCGTCACTAAAGGTTGTTTTGAATTTTTCAAAAGTTTCCTTTTAGTGATGAAATTAATTTTGTAGCTAAAGGTGTCTTTTAGCGGAGAAAATATTCATCGCTAAAGGGTGAGTTGAATTTTGCACCTTTAGTGACGAAAATTTTCGTCGCTAAAGGATGTTTTGAATTTGGCCACCTTTAGGTTGTTTTAAATTTTTGAAAAGTTTCCTTTTAGCGACGAAATTAATTTCATAGCTAAAGGTGTCTTTTAGTGACGAAAATATTTGTCGCTAAAGGGTGATTTGAATTTTGCACCTTCAGTGACGAAAAATTTCGTCGCTAAAGGGTGTTTTGAATTTTAGCTAAAAGTCACCTTTAGCGACAAACATTTTCATCGCTAAAGGGTGTTTTGAAAAGTTTCTCTTTAGCGACGAAATTCATTTCGTAGCTAAAGGTGTCTTTTAGCAAAGAAAATTGTCATCGCTAAAGGATGTTTTGAATTTTTGAAAAAAAAAAGTCGATAAGTTTCCTTTTAGCAACAAAATTAATTTCGTAGCTAAAGGTGGCTTTTCACGATGAAAATATTCGTCGCTAAAGGATGTTTTGAAATTTAACTAAAAGCCACCTCTAGTGATGAAAATTTTCATCGCCAAAGAGTGTTTTGAATTTTTAAAAAGTTTCCTTTTAGCGAAGAAATTATTTTCGTAGCTAAAGGTGTCTTTTAGCGACGAAATTATTTGTCACCAAAGGGTGATTTGAATTTTTGCACCTTTAGCGACGAAAATTTTCGTCGCTAAAGGGTGTTTTGAATTTTAGCTAAAAGTCACCTTTAGCAACAAAACTTTTCGTCGCTAAAGGGTGTTTCGAATTTTTGAAAAGTTTCCTTTTAGTGATGAAATTATTTTTGTAGCTAAAGGTGTCTTTTAGATATGAAAATATTTGTCGCCAAAGGGTGATTTGAATTTTTGCACCTTTAACGACGAAAATTGTCGTCGCTAAAGGGTGTTTTAAATTTTAGCTAAACGTCACCTTTAGCGACGAAAATTTTCGTCGCTAAAAGGTGTTTTGAATTTTTGAAAAGTTTCCTTTTAGCAACGAAATTCATTTCGTAGCTAAAGGTGTCTTTTAGTGACGAAAATATTCGTCGCTAAAGGATGATTTGTATTTTGTTTTGAATTTTAACTAAAAGCCACCTTTAGCAATGAAAATTTTCGTCGCTAAAGGGTGTTTTGAATTTTTGAAAAGCTTCCTTTTAGCGACGAAATTAATTTCGTAGGTAAAGGTTTCTTTTAATGACGAAAATAGTCGTCGCTAAAGGCTGTTTTGAATTTTCACAAAAAAATTTCCCGTTGTCTTGCAAATGTTCGCGGTAAGACTTTTACCAACGAAAATTTTCGTCAATAAAAGTGTTTTTCTTAAATATTTTTCAATAATGTAAAAATGTTTTACTTTTTTAAAAAATTTCTCAGTAAATATATATATATATATATATATATAATTAAAAGGTAATATTTAAATGATTTATAATATCACATGAAAAAGAATACTGAGAAGTTTAGAAATTTTAACAATGTTTGAGAAAAATTTTGAGAACAAAATGATGCTTTTGAAGAAAAAAATCGACAATTTGAAATTTTTGAAAAATTAAAATATGAGAAAATTATTGAGATTTTGTGAATAAAAAATCAGAATTTGTATTTTAAATATTTTTTAAAATATTTTTTAATAAAAATGATATTTTGTAAAAAGAGAAAAAATATACATTTTGAAAAAAAAAGTTATTTTTAAAAGGAAATTGAAATTTATTTGTGAAAAATAAAATTACTAAATTATTATGCACATCCACTAATTGAACCTTTAACTGTTTTTGGACAATTTAATCAGTCTAGATTGAAGAGTAAATAACTTCAGATGTTTAAATCAAAATTCACTCAAATTGTTGATCAATTTTGTTTGTCCAATATCTTTCTCATATGTAGCATGATCGGGGCAAGTAACTAGTCAAAATTCACATATCCACCATGATGCATGTCACTTATCCACATTGATCATCCATTATGCCAGATGAATTTATGGCATGAGCAAAAAATGAGGCATATCCAAAGCTCTAGTGGACCACGCCACAGAAAAAAAGGTGAATCAAGTACTTGTCATTAAGAACTTCTTAGGGCCATTGTTTCTTTTGGTGTGGGCCACTTGAGTGTTGGATCTACATAATTTTTCAGCTCATGTCTCAAAATGTTGTGGTAAAACAAATGGACAGAATAGATATGTCATATATGTCACAGTGAGGTCCAAAAATTCCAACTAGCACTTTTGAACAGTTTCCTAGGCAGGAATTTCCAAATGGGTGAAAGGGTCATAATTACCCATTCACCCGGTATTTACACTTGCAATGAGAAATCAAACAGGCCCTTAGGTGAGTTACTCATTAGCCTTACTATAGTAAACTATGTGGGGTCCACTTTTTTTTTACTAGAGTAAATAGATAATTTGAGGTATAAAGAAGGAATAGAAAGCATATCAAAAGCCCAAGTGGACCACACCACAGGAAATAGTGTGATTGGACATCTACCATTGAAAAATTCTTAGAGGCCATATAAGTTTTAGATCAAGCTGATGTGTTTGTGTTTTCTCTTCATTCATATCTTTTTGATATTATGAACATGTTGGATGTCAAATAAAATTACTGTGGACCCATGGAAGGTATCAGCAGTTGAAATCATTATTCCACATTGTTTCAAGTGGCATGGTCCACTTGACTTTCGGATTTACCGAAAATTCGGGATCAACCCACGCCGTTCATCCATTTATCGAGATCATTTTAGAGAATTTTCCAAAAAATGAATCATATCCAAAGATTAAATGGACCACACCACAAATAAGGGGAGCAGATTGGCTACTCCCCCTTACAAAATATTCAATTGTGGAGATTAGATCCGATCTGTCCAATGACTCCACAAAGGTTATAATACATTATTTAATCCCTAAGATTTCATCCGATCATGTGATCCATTCGGATCAGATTCCACACATCAAGGTATCTCGCACAAATCTCTACGCCAAGAAGATGTGCATAAAATGGTGTCTTTTTATTGCATAACACAATTTTGAGTGGGTTGGAGCATGTTTCATTCTTAACGATCTTTTTTCATTGCCACTGATCGATACTATTTTGGGTCTATGTTCCATCAAAGATGGTCCACAGATTTGGGCCCTCTCGATTGACATACATGTGTGCCACTCGTGGGGTGATTGGTTTACCACCATCTAAAAATTGGCACACTGTAAAAGAGATAAAAGAGGGTGTACGTGTAAGGTACAACTTAAAATAATAGTACCATCAAAAATGTAATAACAATAATTAATTATTCAATTATTTAATTAAAGAAATGCTCCAGTGCTTTGAAAGCACAACAAGTCATAGTGCCCCTACTTGCATTATAACACTTGGACAGTCCAATTGATTGATCTGAACTGTCCATTAGGTTCATAACACATTTCATAGTCCATAATGGAAAATAATAAAATACACCGATAAGGTGATCTAATCCATCATTAATTTGGTCTTATTTTTTGTAGCGATACATATCCAAAGCCATGGATGGATGGTTATAATTGGCTAACAAATGTGATTCTTTACAATTATAAGCAACCCACGATAATCCTAACAAATGGATGAATCGAAATGTTGATTGGACCTATTTTTGTGTAAATGATCTTGACTGTCCATTTTTAATTCCATTTACCGAATGGTCAAATTTACTAAATCAGTGTGATATTTTCATGGTAGTTCTTGAAATATGGATTAGACCTGATGAACCATATTGATCAATGGTTTGGACCATCTAGGTTCTGAATAAAAATGGGAGCACTATAACTAATTGTGTTCATAGGCACTAGAGCATTTCTAAATAAATAAATAAAAGAGTTCTTGTGGAGCAACAACATTCATGGGAGATGTGCCGGTGTTCCCTCACATTAAAAAAAAAAAAAAAATTAAAGGAAAAAAAATGAGGGCTTGATATCAAAAATGAGAGGGATATAAATCTCAGGTGGACTACACATGAAAATAATAGTGATTGGATATCCACCAATAAAACCCTCTTAAGGCGCACTGTACTTTTTATTTGACATCAAATCTATTGATTAGGTCATACAGGCCTAGATGAAGGGAAAAAATATCATATTGATCCAAAACTGTATATGGCCCCCAAAAGGTTTTTAATGGTCGACGCTCATTCAACATTGTTTCCTATAATGTGGTCCAGTTGAGATTGGGATATACCTCATTTTTTGTCTCATATCATAAAATGATATGGAAAAATAGATGGACGGCAGGGATGAAACACATACATCATGGTGGGGTCCACACAGCACCAACCACCAGCCACGAGCGCTGGTGTCAACGTGAGTAGAGAGAGAGAGCCAATCTCTCACTCTCTCAACCTCTCTCAGTCTCTCACTCTCTCAACCTCACTCTCTCAACCTCTCTCAGTCTCTCTCTCTCTCTCTCTCTCTCTCTCTCTCTCTCTCTCTCTCTCAGTCCCTCTCTCAACCGCTCCCTCTCTCTCTGTCTCTCTATCTCTCTCGGTGCTCTCTCTCTCTCATGCATCCTCTCTCTCTCTTTGTCTCTCTCGGTGGACCATGATTGGGGCTCTAACTCAAACAGGTATCTCTCTCTCTCTCTCTCTCAATCTCTATCAATATCAATACCGATTAAAACGATTTGGGGATTTACGGATTTTGGGATTTAGGGATTTGGGGATTTGGGGATTTAGGGATTTAGGGATTTGGGGATTTAGGTGGGCATTTCTATCTCCACTGTTTCATGTGGTGCAGTCCACTTTAGCTTTGGATCTGCCTCATTTTTTGCTATTATGTCTTAAAATAAGCTGGACAAACTGGTGGACAAGGTGAATTTCTCATGAAATCTTGGTGGATCTCACATGAGGCCAGGCAACTTGCATCCTGATGGATGACCTGGATTGGTTACTCAGTAACTCAGTGGGGCCCACTTATATATCACACAAAGATGTAATATATTTTCCTACTAGTGGTGGCATGAATAATGTCATGAAAAGCATCTCAGAATGTGAATTTTCAAATGCCATTTTGAGGTGCATGTGAAAGACACTCAACTCCAACATCTATTAGAAAAGATCCAAGTGCTCTTACCTTGCAGAAATAGGGAACCATTAAGTTGATTATATCCCAAATCCAAAACCTCTAGTTTGCACAAGTTGGCCAATTCTATCAAGATTTAAACAATTTTAAAAAATAACATTAAAGTAGGAATTTGGAGAAGGCATGACCATTAAATAAAGTTCAAAATATTATCTAAACTAATATTTGAAAAGGCCAAGCTATATGTCCTAGAGGGGGGTGAATAGGACAATGCCAAATTAAAAATTATAACAGCGGAATTAAAATGAATATGATAGCCAAAGTAAATCACAATGCAGTAAATTAAAATAACCTCAAAATTCAGATCTTGAGAGGTTGATACAAACGTTGTTCTAAGGACAACCGTACACCAAAAACAGAGTTTATGGTAGGACAACCTTATTTCTAGAAAGATCTTTGTATCAAGTCTCAAATCGAAGAGGAATACAAAAAATAAATACAAACTGAACTGAAATAACTTGTAATCAAAAATGTATTGTTCTAGGGACAGCCATACACCATAAAAATGGCAGGGCAACCTTGCTGGAACAACTTTCAAATAAAATTGAAAATCAAGCTGATAAAGGAATAGCAGAAAATAAATTCTAAACTATTACAACATTCTCACAAAGCTTGAATTAAATGATTACAACATTCACCACCATACATACATCCCACAAAAGAATAAAAAATTAGAAGAATAAAACAATCAACCATAACACAAGGGTTTATAGTGGTTCGCCTGTGTGTTCACCAACTGTTATACAACAGCCACACAAAATGCTACTCCACTCCTAATATCCTCACACAGGGGATATTAGCGTTCACTAAAAATAGGTTTTCCCAGGTTCACCCAAAACCCTTACAATTGTGTCTTTGTCTGTGGGCTTACACAATTAAAAAAACCCCACTTCTGAGTTTTCCTGGCTCTCCTAAGAAAACCAATACAACAAGATTTTTCTGGCAAATCTTGAAAGAAACCAAAATAGAAAAGGATTTACAATTAAATGTAAAATACCTGATTATCTCCTTCGTTGTAGCAGCCCGGTAGAACCAAATTAGAGTAGATGATTGAATGTTCAAGTTCAATGTCCAGTACTCGATTACAATGGTTCTAATTCTAATAGATTTTAAATTAAACCAAATAGGGCTTGCCTTAATTGATTTTGATTCCAAAGAAAGGGAATAATAATTCCTCTTTATCAAATCAGATTGGAATAACAGAAATAAAATCAATTAAAATAAAGCTAAGGAAAGAGAATATTAAATAAGCACACTTAGCTTAGATGGAGCACAGAATTATCTCTCAGAAGTTCAACGAAGATTGGCTTGAATACTTTAATTAATTCGATGATTTCTTCTGAGATTCAAGTGAGAAGATCGGGTCTTCGACTGGTCTAGAGTGCTCTTCGACTAGTCGAAACACTAACAGATATTTGAAAAATTCGGCGGGATATGCTTTGACCGTTCTACGACTGGTCGAAGCTCTCCTACGACTGGTCGTAGGTCACCTACGACTGGTCGTAGGTTTACTTCGACTGGTCGTAGGTCCTGAAAAACTTTGCTAGATTTTGAGTTGAAGATTTTCGACTGGTCGTAGATGCAGTCTACACTGTTCCTACGACTGGTCGAATAGATTCCTGGACTAGTCGAAG
Source organism: Magnolia sinica (assembly GCF_029962835.1). Lineage (NCBI taxonomy): Eukaryota > Viridiplantae > Streptophyta > Magnoliopsida > Magnoliales > Magnoliaceae > Magnolia > Magnolia sinica. The sequence continues at coordinate 57,902,212 of NC_080589.1, read as the reverse complement.
GCTAACGGATTTTATTCAGAATTTATAACAAACTCACGACTGGTCGAGGAATTTCTTAGACTGGTCGAAGCAAGTCTAGGACTAGTCGAAGAACAGACCAATCACATGAAAAATAAACATTCGGTTTATGTATCCGAAATGACCTACTTCTAAGGTCAACCTATGGTCAATCAAACCTCAATCATGAAGTATGGACATTGAAACATTAGGAACAAGAGACCTTGAAGTATGAGCCTTAAAGTCTTGATGTAGATCAATCTTGAAATCTTGATGTAGCTCAGTCTTGAAATCTTGATGTAGCTCAATCTTGAAAGGGTCTTGAGTTCTTTACCAACTGCCTTGTATTCTTCAGCTTGAGTCTTGTCTTGTGAGCTTTGCTTGTTGTGAGCTTAGCTTATTCATGAATGTTGATCCTTGAGAGAGCTTCACTTATGCAAGTTATATATAACATAACAGTGATTTTGGCACCACAAATTTGACAACAGACAGGGATATAAACTATAGCACTTACAATCTCCCCCTTTGTCAAATTGGTGACAAAACACGTAACAAAGATAAACAAAAGTAAAACAACTGGTTAATACCTGCAAATCAATATTCAATATTCAACATTCAACCAGTTTCAACATTCAACCAGTTTCATTCAACAAGATCAAACATACTCAAGATCAAACATATACTCCCCTTAACTCCCCACTCCCCCGGAGTAACACAACCAAAGCTACTCCTCTCATAATCACATTAAGAACAAACCATTCTCCCCCCTTTTGTCACAATATGACAAAGGAGAACTAAATAAAGGAATTCATGAGAGTAAGAGAGTATAGCAAAAGAGTGATAGCATGACATAACAGAAATATCCAGCATTAAACATAGATAGAATCCAAATCAAAATCAGCCAAGTGCTAAGATATAAACTTATTACAGACCAAAAGTCTCATAAAAACTAGTCAGAACTAGAACTTGAAGACGGAGCAGGAATAGAGGGATCAAGTTGGTGCATGCCTTTGTTCAAGCGCCTAAGATATTTGCGCATGTACTTGAATTGCAAATCATAAGCAACAGACATGTTTTCCAACTTAACATTTATATCCTCAACTTTACCCTCTAATGCACTCAGACGTGCATCAACATCAGATGGTACAAAATCTGGATCATTAGCTGAGTCAGAATCCAGTTCCTTAAAAATGTCATCCATATTAATGACAACACCAACTTCTTCATGACCACCACCACCACCACCACCTTGTTCAGGAAGCAGATCCAACTTCATCTTATTGATATTAGTATTGTTGAAGATCAGATGATGGATTGGTGCCTCATCAACAGGCATATCGACTAACATATGTGTAGCTAATACAATCATAAAATAAGCAAAAGGAATGTCACTAGGACCAGGATGGAGTCGAAACTGAAGAATGAAATGACAGATTAAGGATGGTAAACAAATCTGAGTACCATTAGAAATAGCATGGATAACACGAACCATAAATGAAGTCAAGTCAGATTTATTACCCGAACGAGGATACAGATTAGACACAAAGATTCTGTGGAGAATTCTGTACTTGGGTAACAAATACCTTGCGGGGAGCGCATTCCCTTTTTGAGTCCAATGAACATCCATGTTGCACAAGTCTCTAGTTAGCATGCATTTTTCAGCCATTGAGGGTTTATCAGTTAAATTATGGATAGGAATACCCTCATCATTCACAGGAATTTCCATAAGGGCTGAAATTAAATGACGATCAACGTCAATAGGCCCTTCTCTAGTAGAAATTTGAAAAGTTAAATTATCCTGTGAAAAAGCACTAATACATGTAAACATGGATTGGGCAATGGACCGGTATGCAGGCCCACCCCAATGCAATAAATTAACCCAACCTACAGCTTCAAGCATAGGAAGGATATCAAAAGGTGCAATATGATTAACATCTACAGGATGTTCAACGATAACATTACGTGATCTAATGTCCCTAACATATGATGGATCATCATTAGGAATAAGAAAATGACGTTTAGAGATAGCGGTCGATCTGGAGGAAGAAGATGGACCACGGGAAGTAGTTTTTCTACCTCTAGAAGCCATTTGCAACAAGGATTTCAAGAAAATAGGAAGTTGCAAAGGATTGAGAAGTGGGTTTGCTCAAAACAGATTTTTTAAAATCTAAACCTCAAATCTCAATGAAATCCAAAATAGAAAGCTTTAAGAGAGAAAAGGAAACAATCTAGACACAAATTTGCAAGAAAAAGGGATTTGAAACACTAACCTTGAAGAACTTGAAGGATGGGTTCGACAAGTCGAAGTTCAGCTCCAAGGAGAAGAAAGAAGAAATGAGGAAGAAAGTGAAAAATCCCCAATTTGAAGTGAAACCCGTGTTCCACGACTGGTCGTGAGTATCTACGACCGGTCGTAGGACGACTGGTCGTGTATACTCACGACTGGTCGAATAAACCCCAAAAATTCAAATTACTTGCAAATTATATAAAAATTGGAATTCAATCTAGCAAATATATACAATATAATACAAGAAGGCATAAATTATCAATTTAAAATGCACATGCCAAGATCAAATTTCATCTTTTTGAACCTGCTTTTATCGAGAGGTTTTGTGAAAATGTCAGCTCATTGATCTTCAGAAGGAATATATTCTAGAGATATAACTTTTTCTTTTACTAATTCCCTTATATAATGAAATCTAATGTCAATGTTCTTAGTACGAGAATGCTGAATAGGATTTTTTGAATATTTATCGCACTAGAATTATCATAATGTAATAACATAGAATCCTGTTTAATTCCATAATCACTTAGCATTCGTTGCATCCAAACAAGCTGTGTACATGCATTACCAGCTGCGATATACTCAGCTTCAGCTGTTGAAAGTGATATAGAATTTTATTTCTTACTAAACCAGGAAACTAGACAATTTCCAATGTAAAAACAACCACCACTGGTTGATTTTCTATCATCTAGATTACCAGCCCAGTCAGCATCCGAGTACCCAGCTAATTGAACATTGGTTTCATGAGGATACCAGAGACCGAGATTTACAGTACTTGCGACATATCTAATAATTCGCTTGACAGCAATCAAGTGAGATTCTTTTGGATCAGATTGATATCTTACGCAAATACCAACACTTAGAGAAATATCAGGTCTACTAGCAGTTAAATATAACAAACTATCAATCATACTCTGATAAAGTTTTGAGTCAACATTTTTACCATTAGAGTCTTTTGATAGTTTCAGGGTAGTACTCATAGGAGTCTCGAAATTTTTGCCATTCTCAAATCCAAATCTCTTGATTAGATTCAAAGCATACTTAGATTGAGAAATGAATATTCCTTCAGGTTGTTGCTTTACTTGCAATCCAAGGAAATAAGTCAATTCCCCAACCATGCTCATTTCGAACTGTGATTTCATCAAATCTGCAAACTCAGTAGTCAAGTCAGTACAAGTTGATCCATAAATGATATCATCAACATAAATCTGCACCATTAAGATATGATCATTATATTTCTTAACAAACAGAGTTTTATCAACAGATCCCATTTGAAAATTATGACTTAAAAGAAATTTCGTTAATTTCTCATACCATGCCCTAGGAGCTTGTTTTAATCCATAAAGTGTCTTTTTAAGCCGATATACATTATCAGTATTTTTGGAATCTTCAAATCCCATTGGTTGTTTAACATAGACTTCTTCATGTAAATCGCCATTTAGAAAAGCACTTTTCACATCCATCTGATAGATCTTTATCTTTTTAAAACATGCAATGGATATAAATAGTCTGATAGATTCAAGACGCGCTACTGGTGCAAAGGTTTCATCAAAATCAATCCCTTCAATTTGAGTATAACCTTGTACCACTAGTCTAGCCTTGTTTCTAATTATATTTCCACATTCGTCAGACTTATTTTTGAAAATCCATTTTGTTCCAATGATGTGTTTATCTTTAGGTCTTGGTACGAGATACCAAACATCATTTCTTACGAATTGGTTGAGTTCATCTTGCATCGCAACAATCCAGTTCTTATCAGCAAGAGCTTCTTTTACGTTAGATGGTTCAATTTGGGATGTAAAACATACATAATTACATATATCCTCAAGTTGTCTATGGGTGCAAACACCGGTGAGAGGGTTTCCAAGAATTTGTGTGGTTGGATGATCTTTAACAGTCCTTAACTCAAAATCAGTCTGATTCGATGAAGTATCGGGTTTATCAATGATTAGTACTTCATCATTATCTGAATTAGAAATTGGTGTGTTTAAGTGATCATCAATGACAACATTAATGGATTCTTGAATCACACCAGTCCTTTTGTTCAGAACTTTATAAGCTCGACTATTTAAAGAATATCCTAGAAAAATACCTTCATCACTCTTCTTATCGAATTTTTCCAAATTTTCACGATCACGTAAAATATAGCACTTGCTGCCAAAAACTCGAAAGTATTTAACAGTAGGCTTTCTATTGAACCACAATTCGTAAGCCGTTTTATTATTATGTTTGCTTGTGTAGACTCGGTTAATAATATAGCAAGCTGTGTTGACTGATTCAGCCTAAAGATTTTTAGAGAGCTTCATGCTATTCAACATGACATTAACCATTTCTTGAAGCACCCTATTCTTTCTTTCAACAATTCCATTTTGTTGTGGAGTTTTGGGAGCAGAGAATTCATGTAATATTCCTTGGTCGGTACAGAACTTCTCAAAATTGCTATTCTCAAATTCAGATCCATGATCACTACGAATTTTACTGATTTGAGAAGATTTTTCAGTTTGAATCCTTTTGAGAACTTTTCTTACTTCTTCAAGGGTTTCAGATTTATCCCTTAAGAAGACTACCTAAGTGAATCTGGTAAAGTCATCAACTATTACCAAGATATACTTTTTATCACCTCGACTTTCTGTTCTGGTAGGTCCTATCAGATCCATGTGGAGAAGTTCGAGTGGTCTTGATGTGGTATTTGAATTCACCTTTTTGTGTGAGTTCTTTATTTGTTTGCCTATCTGGCACTCACCACATATTTTATCTAATTTCTGAAGTTTCGGTAAACCTCTTACAAGTTCTCGTTTGCTCAATCGATATAAATTTCGATAATGTACATGTCTAAGACGTTTGTGCCATAAATCAGTCTCGTCTGTATGGACCATGTAACATGTTTGATTAGATGAGCTGGATTCACTAATAATATAGCAATTTTCAGACGTTCTACATCCAGTTAATATTACAGAACCCTTATTGTTTAGAATCTCACAACTTTGATTAGAAAACCGAACATTATGGTTATTATCACATATTTGTGATATACTAAGTAAGTTATGTTTTAAGCCTTCAACATATAAAACATTTTTAAACACAGGAAGATTAAAAAGTTAAACCGTACCTTGGCCTATAATCTTGCAATTGCTACCATCACCAAATGTGACTGAACCATCAGTCATATCTTTCAGATCCGTGAATAAAGCTTTGTCACCTGTCATATGCCTGGAGCATCCACTGTCTAGGTACCACTTTGAATGACTTGTTGCTTTGAAAGCAGTGTGAGCAACCAAGCAGGTAACTTTAGGAACCCATTTCATAATTGTTTTGGGTTTAGGAACATAGTTGGTCTTCTTTTGTGTATATTTGTAGGAATGACCTATAGAGTTAGATTTTAAGAGCTCCTTGAGTAAATCAACTATCTTTTCAGCTAGTGGATTTCGTTTCTGATTAAAGTTGACATGGCTGCTTCTAGGTTTTTGAAAAGTTTTTGAATTTTTAGAAAAATCTTGATAAGTACTTTTCCCTTTTGAGTTTGAGGACTCTCCTTTAACAAACATAGGTGGAGTATACTTTTGTTTAGGAGGTAAATTTTTATCATAGCCCAACCCGGATCGATCGCCACATTTTTTAGATCCGGATAAAAGTTTCTCTAACTTTGGATCACTTTGGGCATATTTCCATGTGTCCTTTAAACTCAGAAGAGAAGATACTTCAGTTTTAAGTTTCTCAATTTCAGATTTTAAATCAACAATTAGGGAGTTTTTGAATTCCAAATCGCATTTTGATTTTTCAAAACAATCTGAAATTTGTGATTTTTCTAGGACAAGTGATTCAAAACAATTTTTGAGTTTAGAAAACTTTTCTTTTTGAAGTTTAAGTTTGACAGCAATTTTACAACTTTCCTTATATAGGGCATTGTAAGCGTCTTGAAGATCATCTTCATTTTCACATTCACTAATCAGATTTTCTTCACTTGTAGAGTCATTACCTGAAAATGTGAATTTGGCTAGAGTCATAAGAGCTTTAACCTCATTGCCCGACTCAGTTTCAGAATCTTCTGATTCAGAAGAACCTTCAGATTCAGATGATTCATCCCATGTAGCCAACATACCCTTCTTCTTGGGTTTGTCCATTTTAGGACATTTATTTGCTAAGTGCCCATAATCTTGACAGTTGTAACATTGACTATCTTTCAAAGATTTTCAAATTTTGGGTCTAAACTTCTTTTTGTCATTTGATTTTTGAAAATCAACCCTTTTCTTGCTTTTGAAAATCTTGTAAAATTTTTTAGCTAAAAGAGCCATATCATCTTCTGAATCAGAATTTTCTTCTGAATTACATTTAGAAGATTTTAATGCGATAGATTTACCTTTAGGAGCTTTAAAGTTTAACTCGTAGGTTTGAAGTGAACCAACTAGTTCTTCTACCCTCATATTATCCATATCACGAAGTTCCTGGATCGCGATTACTTTAGAATTGAACCGTTCAGGAAGTGAGCGTAATATTTTTGCACACACTTTACTTTTTGGGATTTTATCGCCAAGACCCCACATTGAGTTTACAATGTCATTCAATCTAGTGTAAAAGTCCATAAACATTTCATTTTCCTCCATATGAATTTCTTCAAATCTGGTTGTGAGGAGTTGGAGTTTAGATTTTTTGACAATTGTAGTACCCTCGTGTGTCATTTCTAATATATCCCAAGCTTGCTTTGCAGTATCACAGGAAATGATTCTTTTGAACTCATCCAGTGATAGTGCGCAAGTAATTGCATTTAGTGCTTTAGCATTTGCACTACTCTCACTTTTCTGAAGAGTGGTCCATTGGTAATATGGTGTGGTTTTCATAGATTTTGAACCATCAACCCCAGTAACTTCCATGATAGGAGGATTCCATTCAGTTAGTGTGGCTTGCCACACATTTTCATCCATTGATTTGAGGAAGATCCTCATTCTGGCTTTCCAATAGGCATAGTTAGAGCCATCAAAGGGTGGAGGCCTTGTGACTGAAAGGCTATCAAAAATTGACATCTTAAATAGCTTAAATCGTTAGCTCAGGAATTAAATCCAAGAATTAAAAAGGAGCTATTAGGCTCTGATACCACTTGAAAAGGCCAAGCTATATGTCCTAGAGAGGGGGTGAATAGGACAATGCCAAATTAAAAATTATAACAGCGGAATTAAAATGAATATGATAGCCAAAGTAAATCACAATGCAGTAAATTAAAATAACCTCAAAATTCAGATCTTGAGAGGTTGATACAAACGTTGTTCTAAGGACAACCTTACACCAAAAACAGAGTTTATGGTAGGACAACCTTATTTCTAGAAAGATCTTTGTATCAAGTCTCAAATCGAAGAGGAATACAAAAAATAAATACAAAATGAATTGAAATAACTTGTAATAAAAAATGTATTGTTCTAGGGACAGCCATACACCATAAAAATGGTAGGGCAACCTTGCTGGAACAACTTTCAAATGAAATTGAAAATCAAGCTGATAAAGGAATAGCAGAAAATAAATTCTAAACTATTACAACATTCTCACAAAGCTTGAATTAAATGATTACAACATTCACTACCATACATACATCCCACAAAAGAATAAAAAATTAGAAGAATAAAACAATCAACCACAACACAAGGGTTTATAGTGGTTCGCCTGTGTGTTCACCAACTGTTATACAACAGCCACACAAAATGCTACTCCACTCCTAATATCCTCACACAGGGGATATTAGCGTTCACTAAAAATAGGTTTTCCCAGGTTTACCCAAAACCCTTACAATTGTGTCTTTGTCTGTGGGCTTACACAATTAAAAAAACCCCACTTCTGAGTTTTCCTAGCTCTCCTCAGAAAACCAATACAATAAGATTTTTCTGGCAAATCTTGAAAGAAACCAAAATAGAAAAGGATTTACAATTAAATGTGAAATACCTGATTATCTCCTTCGTTGTAGCAGCCCGGTAGAACCAAATCAGAGTAGATGATTGAATGTCCAAGTTCAATGTCCAGTACTTAATTACAATGGTTCTAATTCTAATAGATTTTAAATTAAACCAAATAGGGCTTGCCTTAATTGATTTTGATTCCAAAGAAAGGGAATAATAATTCCTCTTTATCAAATCAGATTGGAATAGCAGAAACAAAATCAATTAAAATAAAGCTAAGGAAAGAGAATATTAAATAAGCACACTTAGCTTAGTTGGAGCACAGAATTATCTCTCAGAAGTTCGATGAAGATTGGCTTGAATACTTTAATTAATTCGATGATTTCTTCTGAGATTCGTGCACTATTTATAAGTGAGAAGATCGGGTCTTCGACTGGTCTAGAGTGCTCTTCGACTAGTCGAAACACTAACAGATATTTGAAAAATTCGGCGGGATATGCTTTGACCGTTCTACGACTGGTCGAAGCTCTCCTACAACTGGTCATAGGTCACCTACGACTGGTCGTAGGTTTACTTCGACTGGTCGTAGGTCCTGAAAAACTTCGCTGGATTTTGAGTTGAAGATTTTTGACTGGTCGTAGATGCAGTCTACACTGTTCCTACGACTGGTCGAACAAATTCCTGGACTAGTCGAAGGCTAACAGATTTTATCCGGAATTTGTAACAAACTCACGACTGGTCGAGGAATTTCTTAGACTGGTCGAAGCAAGTCTAGGACTAGTCGAAGAAGACCTATGACTAGTCGAAGAACAGACCAATCACATGAAAAATAAACATTCGGTTTATGTATCCGAAATGACCTACTTCTAAGGTCAACCTATGGTCAATCAAACCTCAATCATGAAGTATGGACATTGAAACATTAGGAACAAGAGACCTTGAAGTATGAGCCTTGAAGTCTTGATATAGATCAATCTTGAAATCTTGATGTAGCTCAGTCTTGAAATCTTGATGTAGCTTAATCTTGAAAGGGTCTTGAGTTCTTTACCAACTACCTTGTATTCTTCAGCTTGAGTCTTGTCTTGTGAGCTTTGCTTATTGTGAGCTTAGCTTGCTCATGAATGTTGATCCTTGAGAGAGCTTCACTTATGCAAGTTATATATAACATAATAGTGATTTTGGCACCACAAATTTGAGAACAGACAGGGATATAAACTATAGCACTTACAATATTATCAATTATGGTTTAATTTCTTTACAGTTAATCAACTTACCTTTTGAGGGGAAGCATCCTTCCAAATTATTCCAACTTAGATCAAGGCTCTTGAGGGAGGAGAGTGTGCCCAAATATGGTAGAATGCTTCTATTTAACCGATTCCAACTTAGGTCTAGCTGCTCTAGGTTGCCCAATCTTGACAACATTTCAAAACTTGAATACTCCACTTCAATACCTCTGTCTGGAAGTCCAAATTGATTGTTGTGCACCCCCTAAGCTGTGTGGGCTCATTTATGTATTGCATCCATGCCATTTATTTATATCACCAATTCATTTTAGGGCACAACGAGGCATGTTGCAAGCTTAAGTGGATGCGTATTTCCTGTAAAGCCTTTCCCAGGATGTTCCTGTGCAAGGATGCTGGGTGGGGCCCACCACCATGTTTGTGGGAAATATATTCTATTCATCTATTTGGGGAGCTCATTTCAGGACATGAAAAAAAATGAGGTGGATCCAAAATTCAAATGGGCAACACAAGAGGGATAATTGGGGAAAGAAATAACTATAGTTGAAACCTTCCTATGCTGGACCTTGATGTTTATATGTCATCCAAACTGTTTATGAGGTCATTACCACAGGAATAAAGTGAAAATATAAAAAATTTAGCCTGAAATTTCGTGGCCATAAGAATGTTTCAACGGTTCTCACTGAATCCCTACTATTTCCAATCGTGTGGCCCACTTGAGTTTTGGATCATCTCATTTTTGGCTAATTGTCCAAAAATGAGCTCTTTAAATAGATGAACGAAGTATATTTCCCACAAACATGGTGGTGGCCCCACCTAGCATCCTTGTGCAAGAACTTCCTGCCAAAGGCTTTCGCAGGAATTCGCGGCCAGCTTAAGTAGACCATATCACGAGAAATAGTTGACAAACAATGCTCACCGTTGAATCCTAGGGCCAACCATGATGTTTATTTGAAGGGAAAACACAAGCATCAACTTGATCCAAAACTTATGTGGGCCCAGAATTTTATTTGAAGGGAAAACGCAATCTGCGTCCTCTCACGTGATGGTGATGCTGACACAGCATAGTGGTGTGGGCCCCACAGTGGATACTTCACAAGCCGATCGAACGGAGTTGTTTGATTCCCTGGTGGAATATGACACCCATACTCATATACTCCAATTGTACATGTGGCATAACATATAAACACAAATTAACCACAACTGCCTAATAAAAATTTAGTGTCATGCATGCATTAGATGTACAAATATTGAATGCTTAATAACTAACTTAGCATTTGCGTTTGGCATGAGATATGTTTTCTAATACTGACTTGTGACGTAGTTCGAAATTGATTCTTTAATTTGACTAATATGGATTTGCCTTCCATCTAAATTTGAATTTACATTATTTTTCATTATGCTATTGTTGATATGACGAATGTATTTCTTGTAGCAGAATATTTTTAGGATAAATTATTCATATGTCATTTTTTATCATAAATTATTCATATTACAGTTTATAGTTGTGACTTGTAATTTATAGATTTGTAAGTTAGATAATTAGTTACTCGTTTGAGGATTTCTATGGGGCCATACATAGATATGGTGTATTTTTGGTGGCATAGAAATCGCTTAAATTGTCCCATTTTGGGCAATTCAAGGTTAAATGAATAGTATGCTTTCATATAATCTATTTAAATGCTCATGCCTAATCTACAGTCCATCTCCTCGTTTCTCTCTAGATATGTTTCTTCCATTCCATATCCAATACCAAATATCTTTATATTGTTTTAGATATTTGGCATCAGAATGTAACGTAAGATCAACTTATCTAGAGAGGCATGGGGAGATGCTACCAGATTTTCGACGTGGATGTTTAAATGGGAATATGAAAGTATTACAATCTATCCAACCTTGGATGAGTAACTAATTTAAGATTTAATTGTATTATCTTAGAATTGATGAAGCAGACCCAGATGTGCGTCGGAGCTATTCGAATGTTAAGCGGGGGTCCCTGGAAAATGCGAACCGCTATGATGACCATGATGAATTTGTCCATTTCCTATGAACAGCATTGGAAGGGCCTGACCATTTGGACAGGCTGTGTTTATGTATTTGCTCAAAATTAATGGAGCAGACCCGGATGTGCGTCGGAGCTATCCGGATGAGTGGGAGTCCTTGAAAGGTGGGAACCTCTATTATGACCATCATGAAGTTATCCATTTCCTTTGGACAGCATTGGAGGGGTCTGACCATTTAGATAGGCCGTGTTTATATTTATATTTACAGGGACCATACCCTTAACCTAAACCACACCTTAAACCTATAACCTAAACCTATTCTCAATTCCCTAAAGCTATAACCTTAACTTAAACCTAACCCTAAACCAAAACCTATAACCTAAACCTATAACCTATACTTATAACCTTAACCTAAACTATAACCTTAACCTATAACCTATACTTATAACCCTAACCTAAACTTATAACCTTAACCTAAATCTATTCTCAAATCCCAAAACCTAGACTTATAACATAAACCTAAACCTAAACCTATAACCTACAACCTAAAACCTAAACCCAAACCTAAACCCGATCCCGAACCCGAACCTAATTTCCTAAACCTAAACATTAACCAATAACCTATACTTATAACCTTAACCTAAACCTATTCTCAAATCCCAAAACCTATACCTATAACCTAAACCTAGACCTTAACCTAAACATAAACCTATACTTATAACCTATAACCTAAACCTATAACCTATACTTATAACCTTAACCTAAACCTATTCTCAAATCCCAAAACCTATACCTATAACCTAAACCTAGACCTTAACCTAAACATAAACCTATACTTATAACCTATAACCTAAACCTTAACCTAAACCTATAACCTATACTTATAACCTTAACCTAAACCTATTTTCAAATTCCAAAACCTATACCTATAACCTAAACCTAAACCTTAACTTATAACCTAAACCTATACTTATAGCCTAAACCTAAACTTATAACCTTAACCTAAACCTATTCTCAAATCCCAAAACCTACACTTATAGCCGAAACCTAAGCTTTAACCTTAACCTATAACCTATACTTACAAACTTAACATAAACTTACAACCTTAACCTAAACCTATTCTCAAATCCCAAAACTTATAACCTAAACCTAGACCTTAACCTTAACCTATAACTTATACTTATAACCTTAACCTAAACTTACAACCTTAATCTAAACCTATTCTCAAATCCCAAAACTTATACTTATAACCTAAACCTAAACCTTAACCTTAACCTATAACCTAATCCTAAACCTAACCTGTAACCTAAACCTAAACCTTAACTTATAACCCAACCTAAACCTATACTTATAACCTAAAAGTATTCTCAAATCCCAAAACCTATAACCTAAACCTAACATTTCCCTAAACCTACACTTATAACCTAAACCTAAATCTATAACCTAAACCTAAACCTAAAACGTAAACCTATTCTCAATTCACTAAACCTAAACATATAACCTAAAACTATAACCTAGCCTAATCTTAAAGCTATTTCCGTAAACTGACTTTAGTCTTTTCATTGTAGACTTGGATAAAAGTTGGATGCGAACTAAGAACAGGTTTGGCCCAGAGTATAAACAAGGGGTTCAAGAATTCATGAAATTTGCGCGAAATCGGACAGATTTAAGGAATAGGATTAGGTGTCCATGTCGAAAATGCAAGAACATGATATATAAGACTTTAGACAAAGTAGATGACGATTTGTTCATAGTTGGGATTGACCAGGGTTATACATGGTGGATCTATCATGGTGAAAATATGACCCATAGAGTTAAGCCCACTGAAGTCCTTGCTGACCCAATTGTGCCGGATGACGAGGATGAAGACGTTGACGAAATGCAAGATATCATCGGGGAAGTGTTCAGGGGAACAGCTGCGGATACTGATTTTGCAATGACAAGCAGTAGCCAAGATATTCTTCCAATGGGTGATGTCGAATCAAAAAAGTTTAGTAGGTTGTTGAGGGATGCGCAACGTCCACTTTGTCCGGGATGTGAGAACTTCTCCAAGTTGAATTTTCTTATAAAGTTACTTCATTTGAAGACAATAAATCGTTGGAGTAACAAATCATTCGACATGTTGCTTGAGTTGTTGAAAGAAGTATTACTGGACGATGAGACATTGCCTAAGTCTCATTATGAGACAAAATCCTTGATGCGAGACTTAGGCCTTGGTTATGAACTCATACATGCATGTATAAATGATTGTTTATTATATCGAAAAAAGCATGATAAGGCTGAAGAGTATCAAGAATGTGGAGAGTTTAGGTGGAAGAATGACAGAGCCAGGGGTAAGAAAATCTCACGAAAGGTGTTAAGGTATTTCCCATTGAAACCTAGATTGTAAAGATTGTTTATGTCTCGTAAGACTGCTAAAGATATGAGGTGGCATAAGGAGAAACGCGTTCATGATGATAATACACTGAGGCACCCTGCGGACTCCGAAGCCTGGCAAAATTTTGACAAGCAACATGACTGGTTTGCAGAGAATTCTGGCAATGTTCGACTAGGTCTTGCAAGTGATGGTTTTAATCCATTTGGTAATATGAGTAGCTCGTACAGTATGTGGCCAGTGGTACTTATGCGCTATAATTTACCTCCTTGGTTGTATATGAAAGAGTCATTTTTCATGATATCATTACTTATTCCTGGACCCAGGTCACCTGAGAATGACATTGATATTTACGGCCGTTAGTAGATGAGTTAAACGAGTTGTAGAGTCAAGGTGTACAAACGTATGATACATTTGTAGGAAAGACATTTTGATTACATGCAGTGGTCTTATGACAATAAATGACTATCTCGTGTATGAAAATTTATCAAGGTGGAGCACGAAGGGCAAGTTGGCTTGTCCTACATATGGTATTGAGACTTGTTCATTGTCATTGAAGCATGGTAGAAAAACGTGTTATATGGGCCATCATCGCTTCCTTTCGAGTGATCATAGTTGGCGTAGGAAGACGATGATCTTTGATGGCAAACAAGATCATAGGCCACCCCCGAAAGAACTATCTGGAGAAGATGTGATGCAACAACTGAGTAACATTGGAGAAGTTAGATTTGGTAAGGCATTGTACTTGAAGAAGAGAAAACGTACAGTATTGGACTATAACTGGAGGAAGAAGAGCATCTTGTTTTAGTTACCCTATTGGAGTGATCTAAAATTGCGACACAACTTAGATATCATATATATTGAGAAAAATATATGTGACAATGTCTTTGGAACATTGATGAATATAGAGAAGAAAATAAAAGACAGTTTCAAGGCTCGATTGGATCTATAAGAAATGGGTTTAAAGAAAGAGTTGCACTTGCAACCACATGGAAATTTGTATACTATACCAGCAGCCTGCTACACGTTGACAAAACTAGAGAGAAAGCATTTATGTGAATGGTTAAGATCGGTGAAGTTTCTCGATGGGTATGCGTCAAATATATATCGACGCATAAACATTACAGACTGTAAGGTAACAGGAATGAAAAATCATGATTGTCACGTCCTTCTTCAACGCCTACTGCTGGTTGCGATTCGTGGATTCCTGAGTAAGGATATTAGTGCGGCGCTAATTGAGTTGGGGATATTCTTTAAGGATTTGTGTTCGAAATCGTTGAAAATAGATGTTATTAAACGACTAGAGAGGGACATTGCCATAATCATTTGCAAACTTGAAAGAATATTTTCACCTACATTTTTCGATGTCATGATACACCTAGCTATTCACTTACCACATGAGGCGAAGCTTGAAGGTCCAGTACAATATCATTGGATGTGTCTGATCGAAAGGTGGCAGAACCTATTAAAAATTTTATTCATTCCATAAACTACATATATCCATGTTTTCATATCTATAACATAGTGGTTTTGTGTACAGATACCTTCACAAACTCAAACGATTTATGAGGAATAAGGCACGACCGGAGGGGTCGATAGCTAAAGCGTACATTGATAATGAGTACCTTACATTTTGCTCCATGTATCTTCGTGGCATAGAGACTAGATTCAAATGAAAAGATCGGAATGCCGATGAAGGGCAGGAGCATGAATAAGGAATCATATCTATATTTGCACATAACGCTCATCTTTTAAGATCCCCGACGCTTCAGGATATGGACCTTAGGGATCTAGCAAAGGCGCGGTGGTATGTGTTCCATAATTGTGAAGAAATAGAGTCGTACTTAGATTAAGTCTTCCCACGATTATTATTTTCTCTACATAATATGATCTTAATGTTTCTTGCTGATAACATGTCATTTATGTGTAGCGAACACATAGACGAGATGAAGTCCAAATTCTCCACAATTATGATCGAATGCATCAGGATCAGTTTCCAAAATGGTTCGCCAAACATGTAAGATTTTACATTGTATCTCACCACACTTAGAATTTTCATTGTATTCCACATTATTTCAACCTAAGAAAATCCCTAAATAATTATATTATGTACATGATAATAGATGAAGACGTTGCGCACGAGCAACTCTGCTGATGCGTCTAATGCACTATACTCACTGGCGTGTGGCCCTGATAGATGTGTATCTAGATATACAGGTTGTATTGTAAATGGGATTCGGTTCCATACCGAAGAATGTGAGAAGTATAGGACCACACAAAATAGTAGGGTGTTTGTTAAGGGAACAAATGAGGAGGATGAAATTGACTTTTATGGCATTTTGACGGATATCATTAAGCTGAGTTATTATATGAGAAAGTGGGTGTACTTATTTAAATGTGATTAGTGGGACATTGGAAATAAGAAGTTGGGAATACAGACTGACAATTACTTTACGAGTGTAAATTTTATCTCGGAAGTGGTTCAAGCACAACCCATTTGTCCTTGCCAGCCAAGCCGAACAAGTATTTTACCTCGCTGACACCAAGTTAGGTGGCTCTTAGCACGTGGTACAGAAAATAAAGCCCAGGAACGTATTTGATGTTCCCTTACCAGAAGTTAAAGATAGCGAGGATGGGGGAAATGACACGTCTAGGGTTGAACAAGCATATCAAGAAGACATGCCATCTAAGGATACAGGGACTGATTCAAGTGTTGATATTGATGTAGTGCAATTAGATAGAGATGATGTGCCACCTAATCATGTTTATACCTCAATAATACATGGCATTATTAGAGATGATAGCAGTTTCATTGATGACGACGTTGCAGACAATAAGGAGGAAATACTAATCAGTGATAGTGATAGTGAAGAAGAAATAGCCCTAAGCGATAGTGATACAGACGACGATTATTAAATGTACACACGATTTACATGTCATTTTTCAATTCGAATAATTTATGTATTCCATGTATACGTGAAAATTACAAGTCATGATTAATTCCTTTTATTGACTTGTTTATAATCCACATTTGCAGTTGAGTCAATTTCTGATCATGTCCTCCTCAAACCGGAGCACAGCAGAAGCACGCAACATACTTCATCAACTGTTGCAGATGGACGTTTCGGTCCTATCTTCTTCTAGTAGGGCCATAGAGATACCCGGTCTGGTCGATGAGTATAGAGCGGAATATATCGACGACGACTCAGAGGAAAGATTATACTATCTAAAAGAAATTTCGGGGCTGATGGAGATATATAACATCGGGAAACGAGATATGGAAGATGTGACTCTCTCACTTGCATATCTGAATAGAGTCCCGAGAGACCAGATTTCTTCTATTGTGACTGGCATGTTGGCTATAAAAATGTCGAGTGCTTCACACAACATGACATATGCTTCTAAGTGAACGATAACTTACGCAGGGAATACTTCGGATAGTTTATCTCAAAGTTGTTTCGTATTACAACGAAATATGTGTATTTAATATAGAATGACAATGTGTAATAGAATTTTTAATGGTTATAGATTAAAGTTTACAGTTTTATTATATTCTGCTTGCATTATAGTGTAATGGTCTAATTATATTTTAATCATCTCTCTAAGCATAAGCACAAATGCATTGTACCGTCAACACTACTTATATAATGTTTTAGTGTATTCCACTTGTATTAAAATTGTTTAAATTTATAAGTTCATAGGTCGCACAGGTGAGAGAGTACGTCGTTCGCGCACTGAATCTACCCCTTCTACCCATGATGCGACGGAACCAGCATCGTTGTCACATGTTACATCGTAAGCGTCTGATCCCTCAGTCACGCATACACTGGGCACTGCATGTAAGTCTAAACATATATTTCTTTTAATGATTTCTGTTTATGTTTAGACTTACATATTTCTTTTACAATAGCATCGTCGGCCAGCCGACGAGAACGTAGACCACGCGTGGATTACTTTTAGAGCGACTTACGCGTGAGGGTAGGGTGACGGTAGAGTTCCTACAAGACTGCATTAGACTTGTTGGGAACAATGTTATGTTATTTACGTCACTGCATGTAATTCTAGACATATATTTCTTTTAATGATTTCTGTTTATGTTTAGACTTACATATTTCTTTTACAATAACGTCGTCGGCCAGCCGACAAGAACGTAGACCCACGCGTGGATTACTTTTAGAGTGACTTACGCATGAGGGTAGGGTGATGGTAGAGTTCCTACAGGACTGCATTAGACCTGTTGGGAACAATGTCATGTTTTTTATGTCAGAGGTTAGTGTCTTATGCCGATCTTTGATCCCCCCACCACCCCCCATTGGGGAGACAGATGATGTGCGGCAGCTCATCCGTCAGCGCCTTCAGGTAAATTTTAGTAAATTAAAATTTATTTGATAAAAGTTCATTTACGGTTAAGTTATTTTCTTAATAAATTTATTACCTTAATCTATTTGAGTGTTCCACACATCTCCCATGCCATTGACGACATGATCAAGGAGTAGTTCAAGGATTACTGCGGTAAGTTACACCAGCGGTACAAGCGATGCGCGAGCTACAAGGAGGCCGTACAGTCCGCACCAGCACACGTGACCGATGAGGACTGGCGGATACTCTACGATAGGTTTTTGTCTGATTCTTTTCAGGTAATATTTATATATTTACGATATTTTAACGTAATAATTAAATTCACAATTAATAACAATGTATTATGAATAATGTGTTTAGAAGAGGAGCAAAATAAATTCTGAGAACAGGGAAAAGTTAGAAGTGAACCACGTAGCTGGTTCAAATCATTTGTATAACTTCGTCACGACATGGTAAGAAAGTACTGGTAATTATTACGTTTATATATTCTTTCCATACATTTATATTAACTCTATTGTCCTTTTGATTCCTCAGCAAGATTTCGTCGCTGGCCAGGAGCCCGAACCAGTAGACTTCTACAGAGGGACTCACTATCGGCTGGCGACGGGATCTTGGGTACATCCTAGAGCCAACGAGATTTGGGTAAAAATCCTTACATTATAAAATTTAATTGCATTAAATTATAATAATGTCATTTATTATGAAAATTCATATGTTTTCATTACAAGAGGAGATAGACACATTACACAGTCAGCCCACTCCCGATGGTACTCAACGGAGTGACCAGAGATCTTGAGTCAGGTGTTTGGTACCCATTCTGGATATGTGCGTGGGCTTGGCCATGGTGCCAAGCTCATGGCACCCTCTAGATCTGCCTCCAGCTGATCCATCGTCGTTGGCGACAGCGTCGTATGCTGAGCTGATACTAAAAAGAGAGAGAGGTTCAGCAACTACAAGTCGTCATCGATGACATCAGAGATTAGCTGAACAGGTAAAGGGAGGAGCAGGAGAGGAAGATGATGGATCAGCTAGCGAGGTAGAGGGAGGAGCTGGACAGGAGGATGAAGGAGGAGCTGGCGAGGCAGAGGGAGGAGCAGAAGAGGAGGATGGACGAGATACGGGTGGAGTATGAGTGATGGATGACGGAGATGTTTCAGGCACTTACTACACACTTACCCACCGATGCCCCACCACCTCCGCCTTCATCTTTGTGATTTTTATATATTTGTTTATGATGTTAAGTTTATATGTATTTATGCATGAATGAATGTGATATGGATAAGATTGTTTGTGTTTGAATGAATGTAGTTTATATTTGGATGGATTTACTAGTTTGGGTTTAGATGGATGTGAATGTGAATATGATGAAATATATTATATAACAAGTGTATATCATGATGAATATGATGAAATATATTGTTAACAGGTGTATATCAGGAATTTTGTGCAGAATTTTGTGTTGGAATATATTTTTTTAAACAAAAAAAGACTTTTAGCGATGAAAATTTTTGTAGCTAAAAGTTTTGTAAATATTTTTTTAGTTTTGTAATTATCTTTAGCGACGAAAATTTTCGTAGCTAAAAGTTTTGTTAATATTTTTTAGCGACGAAATTTTTCGTTGCTAAAAGTTTTGTAATTATTTTTAGCGACGAAAATTTGCGTAGCTAAAAGTTTTGAAAATATTTTTTAGCAAGGAAAATATACGTCGCTAAAAGTTTTGTAATTATTTTTAACGACGAAAATTTTCGTAGCTAAAAGGTTTACAAATATTTTTTAGCGACGAAAATTTTCGTCGCTAAAAGTTTTTATGTATTTTTTAGCAACGACAACTATCGTCGCTAAAAGTTGTGTAAATATATTTTTACCTACGAATAAATTTTCGTTCGGTAGAAGGTTTTTAGTGACAAAAGAATTCGTCGCTAAAAAGTTGCCTTTGCCGACAATTCATATTTTTCGTCGATAGAAACCTCTTATGTCTGTCTTTTAGCGACGAATTTAGCGATGAAAATTTTCGTTACTAAAAGTTTTTAGCTACAAAATTTTGACTTTTAGCGATGAAAATTTTCGTCGATAAAGGTGGGATTTCTTATAGTGTCAAAAGCATTATTTTTTTTCTCCAAAATTTTCTCAAACATAGTTAAAATTTCAAAACTTTTTCAATATTCTTTTCCATCTGATATTATAAATCATTTAAATATTATCTTTTAATTATATATATTAAAAAATTTGCACTAATATGATATAAAAACTATATATATATATATATATATATATATATATATATATATATATATATATATATACAAAAACTAAATATATATAAATAATGTTTTTCTTTGTCGGTAAAAAATATTACCGACAGTTTTCATCCGTCGGAAAATTATTCCCGACAACTTTGGATCGTCGGTAAAACTTTTACCGCGAAACTTTTCAAGGCAGCGATAAAATTTTTGTAAGTTAAAATTCTATCATTATTCCCAATGAAAATTTTCGTTGGTAAAACATAAGTTATACCGACAAAAGTTTTCGTCGGTAAAACATAAGTTATACAAACGAAATTGATTTTGTCGGAAATATCATTATTCCCGACGGTTTTGGTTCGTCAGTAAAACTCTTACCGCAATATTTTTCAAGGCAGCAGGAAAATTTTCTAAGTTAAAAAAATATAACTTTTTACTAATGAAAATTTTCATCGGTAAAGACATTATTCCCAACGATTTTAGTTCGTCGGTAAAACTCCTCGCGAAAATTTTCTAACTTAAAATTTTAACATTTTTACTGACGAAAATCTTTGTCGGTAAAAGTTTTTTAAGTGTTTTTTAGCGACGAAAGGTTTCGTCGGTAAAACTCAGAGCGAAATTCTTTTATCTGAAAAATATAGCATTTTTACAGACGAACATTATTCCCAACGGTTTTAGTTCGTCGGTAAAACTGAGGGTGAAAATTTTCGAAGTGCAAAACATAAGACTTTTACCGACGAAAAGTTTCATCGGTAAAACCATTATTCTCGACGGTTTTAGTTCGTCGGTAAAATTCAGGGCGAAAATTTCTACGTTAAAAACATAACACTTTTACCGATGAAAATTTTTGTCGGTAAAAGTGGTTTTGTGCTTTTTACCGACGAAAATTTTTGTCAGTAAAAGTCTTACCGCGAAATTTTCAAAAGAGCGTGAAAGTTTTCTTTCTTGGAGATTAAAATACTTTTACCAATGAAAATTTTCGTCAGTAAAAATATTATTATTGATGAAAAAGATCATCGGTAAAAGTGCAGTTTTACCAACGAAAAAAAAATTCATTGGTAAAAACGTACTTTTACCGATGAAATTTTTTTCGTTAGTAAAAGCATTGTTTCTTGTAGTGCATGAGACGGTTCTGAGCGACCCTAACCCCACCTTATCCAGGAAGATCAGACCACGAACCTGAAGCAGGAGCAAAACTAAGTGAAGGTGCAGCGAAACCGATTGATTTTGTCTCCCTTCCTGGGCCATCCCATCAGTGGGACCATTGCCTTCCCTAAGAATATGAGTAAAGGAGAAGTTACCCGGGTGTTTTAAATAGTTTATTCTAGCCACCCAAGGTCTCCACTTCCACAAAATCTTAGACTAATCTGAGAGGATGTCATTCACCATTCTAGAGTCAGATTCTACCATGACCTTGGTTAGCCCCCTCTCAATACAAAACACCATACCGTCGTGGATCGTACGTAATTCCGCCAGATTATTGGAGCCTTCACCATTTCCAGTGGAGAAACTAAAAACAAAGGCCCCGTTGTCACTTCTAAAAATGCCACCTCCACCCAAGGGGCTTGGATTACCTCTTGCTGACCCATCTACATTAAGTTTGACCTAACCAGGGGTCAGCTGTCTCCGTTTGACGAGGACTGGGCTGGGATGCCACTGATTAATTGCTGGCTATCTGGGACTGTTTTTGCGATCATCAAAAGAGAGACCGTCTACATAGTCGATGCCAATAACAAGCTTGGCCCACCATCTGATTCGGGCTATGGATCCCCTGACGTTCATCGGTTTATCTTCATACATAGCTTCGTTTCTAGAGTGCCAAAGTTCCCAGAGAATAAGAATAGGCAGTAGATATCTGCTTGGAGATGGGGCGCAACCTGGGGCTGCCGCACTCCTCCGTTGGAGGAGTCTACCTTCAACAATGAAATGAGGCAGGGAGGTTACTCCACATAGCGTACCAAAAAAGTTCCATATGGACTCCGCCTGATGTCCAGAGAGGAAAAAATGAGAAATCGATTCTGTGTCCATGCGAGCATGGTTGTCCCGTGTAGTAGCAACATTTGGACAGCAACGCCACTCCTTTTACCTAGATCCTATCATCTACTGGGGTTAACTCCTACAGCAATCTCCACATGAAGACAGAGATTTTCAGAGGGAGAGAGTTGTGCCAAATCCATTTGGCTCACCGCAATGTTGGGGAAGAACCTCTGGTAAACCTCCAATCTGATTTTAGGGAAAACGCCCCTGAAGGCTCATGGGGCCAGAAACATTCGGCACAATCGCCACAAGTTGCAAAGCCACCATGGAAAAGCTCATCAATGATCTCTTAGGGAAGGAGGGTATACACCCCTAAAGGAGGGAGAGGGCTAGAATTTCCCAGCAAATCCCTGACTTTTAGGTCTTTCAACTCCATTGGACCTATCTACAAGATGCTGGAGGGGGCCCCTGCCCATCTAATTATCCTTCAAGAGATTTAGCTCGCCTCGACCGACATGCCACTGAGCGTTCTCTGCCAGAACCGGGAGGAATTCCCTGATCCTCTTCCAGAAAGGGGAAGAATTAAGATTAGCAGCCAATGGGACCTCTGAGTTGAGTTCCCTAAAGTGTTTAATGCACATGAGGGTGACCCATGGTCCCATGAAAACACTGAATTTTACAGCCCATACCAACTTCATACGTTGGGCGTCCATAACTTCCTTCAAGCTTCTTATTCCCAGACCTCCTTCCTCAACCAGTTTGGCAATTTTCTTCCAAGCAAGCCAATGCAATTTTCTTTTACCTTCAGCCCAACCCCAAAACCATCTACAAAATTGTTCTCTAACTTAACAATCACCTGGTGAGGGATATGCATCGCTGACATGATGTGAATCGGGAAACTCCCCAAAACGTGTCGGATAAGTGTGGCTCTGCCCGCTTGTGAAATCTATCTGGCCGCCCACCCAATGGTCTTTCTGTTCAACTTATCGACCAAGAATTGGAATGCTGCTGATCTGATCCTACCTTTAGAATGAGGGGCTCCCAAATATTGGATAGTTTATGTGGCTTTGCCGAAGCCTAAGAGCCATTCAGTGGATCTAGTTCTCCCTGTTCGTAAGGATTTAGAGCAAATGAAACAGCTTTTACTGTTGTTGATTCTTTGACCCATTGCAGCTTGAAAGAGAAGCAGGAAATTTCTGACTGTTATAAGGGATGGTCGGCTACCATTGAGGAAGACTAGCATATCATCAGCGTACAACAAATGAGAGATCATGTGGCAACCACATTGCAGAGTGTAAGGTTGGCAGCTGCCACCAGGAATCAGGAGCTTAAGATTTGCAGAGAATGCTTCCATTGTAATAATGAACAATGCTGGAGAGAGGGGGTCACCTTGCCTTAGACCTCTTGATGATTTAAAGAACCACGTTGCCTCGCCATTAATGAGAATCGAGAACCAATTTTTTCCCCAGCAAGCTTCTAAAATCTAAACACATCTGCTTCTGGAGCCAAATTTGAGGACTTACTTAAGGAACTCTCAATTCACCCTCTTGTATGCTTTCTCTAGGCCTAGCTTGAGAATAAGGTTGCCACCCCAGACTTTTCTGTTGATCTCTCGCATTGCCTCCTGAGCTAGCGCAATGTTCTTCGCTATAGATCTCCCTTGGACGAAAGCACCTTGTTCCTATGAAATTAGTTTAGGTAACAAAGAGCCTAACATTTAACTAGCAATATCGCAAGAATTTTATAAATGACGTTACATAGACTAATGGGCCAGTATTCAGAAAATCTGGCAGTTGACGGGGACTTAAGGATTAGGGAGATTAGTGTTGAAGTAAAAGCTCTCGGGAGAGGGGCCCCTGACAACATGTCCAACGCAGCTCTATGGATATTGCTGCCCACTGTCCTAACAATTGGTGTAGAAGGCCACCAAGAATCCGTCGGGACCAGCGGCCCCATCCTTAGGAATGGACAGCAAAGCTGATTGGACTTCCTCAATCAAGGGCAGAAGCAAAAGCGCATCATTGTCCAACTGGTTAAGGATCTAGGGGACAGCCTGGATGAAATCTACGTTCGAATTTACTGACTCTTGAAAAGGCCTAGCTATATGTCCTAGAGGGGGGGTGAATAGGACAATGCCAAATAAAACTTATAACAGCGGAATTAAAAAGAATACGATATCCAAAATAAATCACAATGAAAGAAAGTAAAATAACCTCAAAATTCAGATCTTGAGAGGTTGATACAAATGTTGTTCTAAGAACAACCTTACACCAAAAACCAGAGTTTATGGTAGGACAACCTTATTTCTAAAAAGATCTTTGTATCAAATCTCAAACCAAAGAGGAATACATAAATAAATACAAACTGAATTGAAATAAATTATAATCACAAATATATTGTTCTAGGGACAGCCATACACCATAAAAATAGCAGGGCAACCTTGCTGGAACAACTTTTAAAGGAAATTGAATATCAAGCTGATAAAGGAATAACAGAAAATAAATTCTAAACTATTACAAAATTCTCACAATGCTTGAATTAAATGATTACAACATTCACCACCATACATACATCCCACAAAAGAATAATTAAAGATCAGAAGTATAAATCATTCAACCACAACACAAGGGATTATAGTGGTTCGCCTGTGTGTTCACCAACTGTTAAACAACAGCCACACAGAATGCTACTCCACTCCTCATATCCTCACACAGGGGATATTAGCGTTCACTAACAAAATAGGTTTTCCTAGGTTCACCCAAAATCTTTACAATTGTGTCTTTGTCTGTGGGCTTACACAATTAAAAAACCTCACTTCTGAGTTTTTCTGGCTTTCCTCAGATAACCAATACAACAAGATTTTTCTGGCAAATCTTGAAAGAAACCAAAACAGAAAGGAATTTACAATTAAATGTAAAATACCTGATTATCTCCTTCATTGTAGCAGCCCAGTAGAACCAAATCAGAGTAGATAATTGAATGTCCAAGTTCAATGTCCAGTACTCAATTACAATGGTTCTAATTCTAATAGATTTTAAATTAAACCAAATAGGGCTTGCCTTAATTGATTTTGTTTCCGAAGAAAGGGAATAACAATTCCTCTTATCAAAAATAGCAGAAACAAAATCAATTAAATAAAGCTAAGAAAAGAGAATATTAAATAAGCACACTTAGCTTAGATGGAGCACAGAATTATCTCTCAGAAGTTCGACGAAGATTGGCTTGAATGGATTAATTAATTCGATTTATGTATCCAAAGTGACCTACTTCTAAGGTCAACCTAAGGTCAGTCAAACCTCAACCATGAAGTAAGGACATTGAAACATTAGGAACTAGTAACCTTGAAGTATGAGCCTTGAAGTCTTGATGTAGTTCAATCTTGAAATTTTGATGTAGCTCAATTTTGAAAGTGTCTTGAGTTCTTTACAAACTGCCTTGTACTCTTCTTGAAGTCTTGCAGCTTGAGTCTTGTCTTGTGAGTAGTTCTTGCATTCAAGATTGATCCTTGTACTTATGAGCTTTGCTTGTTGTGAGCTTAGCTTGTTTATGAATGTTGATTCTTGAGAGAGCTTCACTTATGCAAGTTATATATAACAGTGATTTTGGCACCACAAATTTGACAACAGACAGGGATATAAACTATAGCACTTACAATCTCCCCCTTTGTCAAATTAGTGACAAAACACATAACAGTTGTTCAAAACATAAAGTAAAACAACTGGTTTAAAGAGTTATGAACCAAGTCATATAAACTGGCTTACCTGCAAATCAATATTCAATATTCAACATTTAACATTATGAACCAGGTCATATAAACTGGCTTACCTGCAAATCAATATTCAATTTTCAACATTCAACATTCAACCAGTTTCATTCAACTATTTCAAACATACTCCCCCTGAGTAACATAACCAATGCTACTCCTCTCACAATCACATCGTTAAGAACAAACCATTCTCTCCCTTTTTGATGACAAAGGAAACAACAATAAAGGAGAACTAAATAAAGGGATATATGATAGTAAACATGAGGAGTTATGAGAGTATAGCAAAACAGTGATAGAGATACTCAGCATAGCTTCACATAGAATAAATATCCAGCATAAAACATAGATAGTATCCAACTCAAAATCAGTCAACCAAGTGCTAAGTTCTAAAGTTATTACAGACCAGAAGTCTCATATAAACTAGTCAGAACTAGAACCAGATGACGGAGCAGGAATAGAGGGATCAAGTTGGTGCATGCCTTTGTTTAATCGCCTAAGATATTTGCGTATGTACTTGAATTGTAAATCATGAGCAACAGACATGTTTTCCATCTTTACATTTATATTCTCAACTTTATCCTCTAATACACTCAGACGAGCATCAACATCAGATGGTTCAAAATCTGGATCATTTGTTGAGTCAGAATCCAGTTCCTCAAAAATGTCATCCATATTAATGTCATCACCAGCTTCTTCATGACCACCACCACCTTGTTCAGGAAGTAGATCCAGCTTCATCATATTGATATTAGAATTGTTGAAGATCAGATGATGGATTGGTGCCTCATCAACTGGCATATTGACTAACATATGTGTAGCCAATACAGTCATTAAATAGGCAAAAGGAATGTCACTATGACCAGGATGGAGTCTAAACTGAAGAATGAAATGATAGATTAAGGATGGTAAACAAATCTGAGTACCATTAGAAATAGCATGGATAACACAAACCATAAACGAAGTCAAGTCAGTTTTATTACCCGAACGAGGATACAGATTAGACACAAAGATTTTGTGGAGAATTCTGTACTTGGGTAACAAATACCTTGCGGGAAGCGCATTCCCTTTTTGTGTCCATTGAACATTCATGTTGCACAAGTCTCTAGTGAGCATGCATTTTTCAGACATTGAGGGTTTATCAGATAAGTTATGGATAAGAATACCCTCATCATTCACAGGAATGTCCATAAGGGCTGAAATTAAATGACGATCAATGTCAAAAGGCCCTTCTCTAGTAGATATTTTAAAAGTTAAATTATCCTGTGAGAAAACGCTAATACATGTAAACATGGATTGGGCAATGGACCGGTATGCAGGCCCACCACAATGTAATAAGTTAACCCAACCTACAGCTTCAAGCATAGGAAGGATGTCAAAAGGTGCAATATGATTAACATCAACAGGATGTTCAACAATAACATTACGTAATCTAATGTCCCTAACATATGATGGATCATCATTGGGAACAAGAAGATGATGCTCAGAGATAATGGACGATCTGGAGGAAGAAGAAGGACCACGTGAAGTAGTTTTTCTACCTCTAGAAGCCATTTGCAACAAGGATATCAAAGAATTAAGAAGTTACAAAGGATTGAGAAGTGGGTTTACTCAAAACAAATTTTTCAAAATCCAAAACCCCAAATCTCAATGAAATCCAAAATAGAAAGCTTCAAGCTAAAAAAGTAAACAATCTACACACAAATCTGCAAGAAAAACATAATTGGAACACTAACCTTGAAGAACATGATCAGTGGGTTCGACAAGTCGAAGCTCAGCTCCTTAGAGAGAAAAAAACGGAATGAGGAAGAAAGCAAAAATCTCCAAATTTTAAGTGATTCCCGAGTTCTACGACTGGTCGTGGATATCTACGACCGATCTAAGGTCGACTGGTCGAGTATACTCACGACTGGTCGAAGAATGTCCAAAAATTCATATTTCTTGCAAATTATACAAAAAATAGAATTCAATCTAGCAAATATATACACTATAATACAAGTAGGCATAAATAATCATTTTAAAATGCACATGCCAAGATCAAATTTTATCTTTTTGAACCTACTTTTATCGAGAGGTTTTGTGAAAATGTCAGCTCGTTGATCTTCGGTAGGAATATATTCTAGAGATATAACTTTTTCTTCTACTAATTCCCTTATATAATGAAATCTAATGTCAATGTGCTTAGTATGAGAATGCTGAATTGGATTTTTTGAAATATTTATCGCACTGGAATTATCACAATGTAATAACATAGAATCCTGTTTAATTCCATAATCACTTAGCATTCGTTGCATCCAAACAAGCTGTGTACATGCATTACCAGCTGCGATATTCAATTGTTGAAAGTGATATAGAATTTTATTTCTTACTAAACCAGAAACTAGACAATTTTCAATGTAAAAACAACCACCACCTGGTTGATTTTCTATCATCTAGATTACAGGCCCAGTCAGATCCGAGTACCCAGCTAATTTGACATTGGTCTCATGAGGATACCGAGACCGAGATTAACAAGTAATTGCGACATATCTAATAATTCTCTCACAGGAATCAAGTGAGATTCTTTTGGATCAGATTGATATCTTGCACAAATACCAACACTTAGAGAAATATCAGGTCTACTAGCAGTTAAATATAACAAACTACCAATCATACTCCGATAAAGTTTTGAGTCAACATTTTTACCATTAGAGTCTTTTGAGAGTTTCAGGGTAGTACTCATAGGAGTCTCGAAATTCTTGCCATTCTCAAATCCAAATCTCTTGATTAGATTCAAAGCATACTTAGATTGAGAAATGAATATTCCTTTAGGTTGTTGCTTTACTTGCAATTCAAGGAAATAAGTCAATTCCCCAACCATGCTCATTTCGAACTGTGATTTCATCAAATCTGCAAACTCAGTAGTCAAGTCAGTATAAGTTAATCCATAAATGATATCATCAACAAAAATCTGCACCATTAAGATATGATCATTATGTTTTTTAACAAACAGAGTTTTATCAACAGATCCCATTTAAAAATTATGATTTAAAAGAAATTTCGTTAGTTTCTCATACCATGCCCTAGGTGCTTGTTTTAATCCATAAAGTGTCTTTTTAAGCCGATATACATAATCAGTATTTTTGGAATCTTCAAAACCCATTGGCTGTTCAACATAGACTTCTTCATGTAAATCGCCATTTAGAAAAGCACTTTTCACATCCATCTGATAGATCTTTATCTTTCTAAAACATGCAATGGATATAAATAGTCTGATAGATTCAAGACGTGCTACTGGTGCAAAAGTTTCATCGAAATCAATCCCTTCAATTTGAGTATAACCTTGTACCACTAGTCTAGCCTTGTTTCTAATTATATTTCCACACTCGTCAGACTTATTTTTAAAAATCCATTTTGTTCCAATGATGTGTTTATCTTTAGGTCTTGGTACGAGATACCAAACATCATTTCTTACGAATTGGTTGAGTTCTTCTTGCATCGCAACAATCCAGTTCTCATCAGCAAGAGCTTCTTTTATGTTAGATGGTTCTATTTGGGATGTAAAACATACATAATTACATATATCCTCAAGTTGTCTACGGGTGCGAACATCGGTGAGAGGGTTTCCAAGAATTTGTGTGGTTGGATGATCTTTAACAGTCCTCAACTCAGAATCAGTCTGATTCGATGAAGTATCAGGTTTATCAATGATTAGTACTTCATCATTATCTGAATTAGAAATTGGCGTGTTTAAGTGATCATCAATGACAACATTAATGGATTCTTGAATCACACCAGTCCTTTTGTTCAGAACCCTATAAGCTCGACTGTTTAAGGAATATCCTAGAAAAATACCTTCATCACTCTTCGTATCGAATTTTTCTAAATTTTCACGATCACGTAAAATATACCACTTGCTGCCAAAAACTCGAAAGTATTTAACAGTAGGCTTTTTATTGAACCACAATTCGTAAGCCGTTTTATTATTATCTTTGCTAGTGTAGACTCGGTTAATAATATAGCAATTTTCAGACGTTCAGCCCAAAGATTTTTAGAGAGCTTCATGCTATTCAACATGACATTAACCATTTCTTGAAGCACCCTATTCTTTCTTTCTACAATTCCATTTTGTTGTGGAGTTTTCGGAGCAGAGAATTCATGTAATATTCCTTGGTCGGTACAGAACTTCTCAAAATTGTTATTCTCAAATTCAGATCCATGATCACTACGAATTTTACTTATTTGAGAAGATTTTTCAGTTTAAATCCTTTTGAAAACTTTTCTTACTTCTTCAAAGGTTTCAGATTTATCCCTTAAGAAGACTACCCAAGTGAATCTGGTAAAGTCATCAACTATTACCAAGATATACTTTTTCCCACCATGACTTTCTGTTCTGGTAGGTCCTATCAGATCTATGTGGAGAAGTTTGAGTGGTCTTGATGTGGTATTTGAATTCACCTTTTTGTGTGAGTTCTTTGTTTGTTTACCTATCTGGCACTCACCACATTTTTTATCTAATTTCTGAAGTTTGGGTAAACCTCTTATAAGTTCTCGTTTGCTCAATCTATATAAATTTCGATAATGTACATGTCCAAGACATTTGTGCCATAAATCAGTCTTGTCTGTATGGACCATGTAACATGTTTGATTAGATGAGCTGGATTCACTAATAATATAGCAATTTTCAGACGTTCTACGTCCAGTTAATATTCCAGAACCCTTATTGTTTAGTATCTCACAGCTTTGATTAGAAAACCGAACACTATGGTTATTATCACATATTTGAGATATACTAAGCAAGTTATGTTTTAAGCCTTCAACATATAAAACATTTTTAAACACAGAAAGATTAAAAAGTTGAACTGTACCTTGGCATATAATCTTGCAGTTGCTACCATCACCAAATGTGACTGAACCATCAGTCATATCTTTCAAATTCGTGAATAAAGCTTTGTCACCTGTCATATGCCTGGAGCATCCACTGTCTAGGTACCACTTTGAATGACTTGTTGCTTTGAAAGCAGTGTGAGCAACCAAGCAGGTAACTTTATGAACCCATTTCATAACTGTTTTGGGTTTAGGAACATAGTTGGTCTTCTTTTGTGTATATTTGTAGGAATGACCTATAGAGTTAGATTTTAAGAGCTCCTTGAGTAAATCAACTATCTTTTCAGCTAGTGGATTTCATTTCTGATTAAAGTTGACATGGCTGCTTCTAGGTTTTTGAAAAGTTTTTAAATTTCTAGAAAAATCTTGATAAGTACTTTTCCCTTTTGAGTTTGAGGACTCTCCTTTAACAAACATAGGAGTATACTTTTGTTTAGGAGGTAGATTTTTATCATAGCCCAACCCGGATAAATTGTCACATTTTCTTGATCCGGATAAAAGTTTCTCTAACTTTGGATCACCTTGGGCATATTTCCATGTGTCCTTTAGACTCAGAAGAGAAGATACTTCAGTTTTAAGTTTCTCAATTTCAGATTTTAAATCAATAATTAGGGAGTTTTTGAATTCCAAATCACATTTTGATTTTTCAAAATAATCTGAAATTTGTGATTTTTCTAAGACAAGTGATTCAAAACATTTTTTGAGTTTAGAAAACTTTTCTTTTTGAAGTTTAAGTTTGCCAGCAATTTTACAACTTTCCTTATATAGGGCATTGTAAGCGTCTTGAAGATCATCTTCATTTTCACATTCACTACTCAGATTTTCTTCACTTGTTGAGTCATTATCTGAAAATGTGAATTTGGCTATAGTCATAAGAGCTTTAACCTCATTGCCCGACTCAGTTTCAGAATCTTCTGATTCAAAAGAACCTTCAGAATCAGATGATTCATCTCATGTAGCCAACATACCCTTCTTCTTGGGTTTGTCCCTTTTAAGACATCTATTTGCTAAGTGCCCATATTTTTGACAATTGTAACATTGACTATCTTTCAAAGATTTTTGAGATTTGGGTCTAAACTACTTTTTATCATTTGAGTTTTGAAAATCAACCCTTTTCTTGCTTTTGAAAATCTTGTAAAATTTCTTAGCTAAAAGAGCCATATCATCTTCTGAATCAGAATTTTCTTCTGAATTACATTTAGAAGATTTTAGTACGATAGATTTACCTTTAGGAGCTTTAAAGTTTAACTCGTAGGTTTGTAGAGAACCAACTAGTTCTTCTACCCTCATATTATCCGTATCACGAAGTTCCTGGATTGCGGTTACTTTAGAATTGAACCATTCAAGAAGTGAGCGTAATATTTTTGCACACACTTTACTTTCTGGGATTTTATCGCCAAGACCCTACATTGAGTTTACAATGTCATTCAATCTAGTGTAAAAGTCCATAAACATTTCATTTTCCTCCATATGAATTTCTTCAAATCTGGTTGTGAGGAGTTGGACTTTAGATTTTTTGACAATTGTAGTACCCTCGTGTGTCATTTCTAATATATCCCAAGCTTGCTTTGCAGTATCACAGGAAATGATTCTTTTGAACTCATCCGGTGATAGTGCGCAAGTAATTGTATTTAGTGCTTTAGCATTTATACTACTCTCACTTTTCTGAAGAGTGGTCCATTGGTAATATGGTGTGACTTTCATAGATTTTGAACCATCAACCCCAGTAACTTCCATGATAGGAGGTTTCCATTCAGTTGCTGTGGCTTGCCACACACTCTCATCCATTGATTTGAGGAAGATCCTCATTCTGGCTTTCCAATAGGCATAGTTGGAGCCATCAAAGGGTGGAGGCCTAGTGACTGAAAGGCTATCAAAATTTGACATCTTAAATAGCTTAAATCGTTAGCTCAGGAATTAAATCCAAGAATAAAAAAGAGCTATTAGGCTCTGATACCACTTGAAAAGGCCTAGCTATATGTCCTAGAGGGGGGGTGAATAGGACAATGCCAAATAAAACTTATAACAGCAGAATTAAAAAGAATATGATAGCCAAAATAAATCACAATGCAAGAAAGTAAAATAACCTCAAAATTTAGATCTTGAGAGGTTGATACAAATGTTGTTCTAAGGACAACCTTACACCAAAAACCAGAGTTTATGGTAGGACAACCTTATTTCTAAAAAGATCTTTGTATCAAATCTCAAACCAAAGAGGAATATAGAAATAAATACAAACTGAATTGAAATAAATTGTAATCACAAATGTATTGTTCTAGGGACAGCCATACACCATAAAAATGGCAGGGCAACCTTGCTGGAACAACTTTCAAAGGAAATTAAATATCAAGCTGATAAAGGAATAGCAGAAAATAAATTCTAAACTATTACAAAATTCTCACAATGCTTGAATTAAATGATTACAACATTCACCACCATACATACATCCCACAAAAGAATAATTAAAGATCAGAAGTATAAATCATTCAACCACAACACAAGGGATTATAGTGGTTCGCATGTGTGTTCACCAACTGTTAAACAACAGCGACACAGAATGCTACTCCACTCTTAATATCCTCACACAGGGGATATTAGCATTCACTAACAAAATAGGTTTTCCCAGGTTCACCCAAAACCTTTACAATTGTGTCTTTATCTGTGGGCTTACACAATTAAAAAACCTCACTTCTGAGTTTTTCTGGCTCTCCTCAGATAACCAATACAATAAGATTTTTCTGGCAAATCTTGAAAGAAACCAAAACAGAAAGGAATTTACAATTAAATGTAAAATACCTGATTATCTTCTTCGTTGTAGCAGCCCGGTAGAACCAAATCAGAGTAGATGATTGAATGTCCAAGTTCAATGTCCAGTACTCAATTACAATGGTTCTAATTCTAATAGATTTTAAATTAAACCAAATAGTGCTTGCCTTAATTGATTTTGATTCCGAAGAAAGGGAATAACAATTCCTCTTATCAAATTAGATTGGAATAGCAGAAACAAAATCAATTAAATAAAGCTAAGGAAAGAGAATATTAAATAAGCACACTTAGCTTAGATGGAGCACAGAATTATCTCTCAGAAGTTCGACGAAGATTGGCTTGAATGGATTAATTAATTCGATTTATGTATCCAAAGTGACCTACTTCTAAGGTCAACCTAAGGTCAGTCAAACCTCAACCATGAAGTAAGGACATTGAAACATTAGGAATTAGTGACCTTAAAGTATGAGCCATGAAGTCTTGATGTAGTTCAATCTTGAAATCTTGATGTACCTCAATCTTGAAAGTGTCTTGAATTCTTTACAAACTGCCTTGTACTCTTCTTGAAGTCTTACAGCTTGAGTCTTGTCTTGTGAGCAATTCTTGCATTCAAGATTGATCCTTGTACTTGTGAGCTTTGCTTGTTGTGAGCTTAGCTTATTTATGAATGTTGATCCTTGAGAGAGCTTCACTTATGCAAGTTATATATAACAGTGATTTTGGCACCACTAATTTGACAACAGACAAGGATATAAACTATAGCACTTACAACTCTGCCTAGAAGAGATCCTCAAAAAATTTAACAACTGTAGATTTTATCTCCTCCTACGCAGTAAGAGTGTCACATGACACTGTCTTGATGAAAGAGATGGAAGCCCTTCTGGCTTTCTCACTTACCATCATATGAAAGAACTTTATGTTTTTGTCCCCTTCTTCTAGCCTGGAATTACTCGATTTCTGTTTCCAAAAAACCTCTTCCGTAAGCTCCAACTGATTTAACCTTTGCTTAATCGCCACGGACCATTGGGATAGCTCATCCATATTCGAGGATTGCATGTTGATATCAATACTTTCTAAATCCTCCTCAGTCCTTTGAATTTGATGGAAAATGTTACCGAAAATCTCCTTGTTCCAGACTTTCAGCAATTGCTTTGTTTCTTTCAGCTTGAGTTGGACATTGAGTAAAGGTTGCGTATCACACTCACCTTCCCACGCCTTCTTGATAAGTTGTTGAAAAGAGTCATGAAGTGTTCGTATCCTGAGGAATCTAAACGGTCTAACCTTGGGCTGCGATTGACAAGGGAAGGCAAGCCGAAGAGGGGCATGATCTGATCTAATTCTTGGAAGATGTTCGACTCTAAACTGTGGAAAAGTAGCAGCCCATTTGCTATTAATTAGGATTCTATCCAGCCTGGCCCACACACGGGTGTTCCCCTCATGGTTATTACACCAAGTAAATCTATTCCTCACAAAACCATCATCTAAAAGACCGGAGTTATGAATTGCCTCTGTAAAATTAGCCATGCTAGCTCTATCAGGATCTCAGAGCCCTCTCCTTTCTTCTAATTCCACCACCACATTGAAATCTCCACCAACAACCTAAGCTCCTTAGTTAAGTCCGCTAAGAGTCTCCATCTCATTCCAAAGTGCCCTTCTTTGAACTTTGCAACAATGAGCATATACTACGAAGAGAATAATCGGGACGTTGAGGGGCTGCATGGTGATGTTCAGGGAAATCATCTGGTTGGAGGACGAGAGCACTGAGACGTTCAGCTGATTTTGGTAAAAAACATCTAGATTTTACCTCCCAAATTGCCATTAGAAATCGAGGAATCAATTTTTAGACCTATGGCCACCCTTCTATCCTCTCTCAGCATTGGTTATAGGATCACCACTAAACAAGTGTTGAACTTCTTGACCAATATTTTGAGGGATCTCACCGTAAGCGCGTTTCCTACCCCGCGCGCATTCCAGATAAGTGCGTTATCCATCCGTAACACAACCTGAGTTCACTGCCCAACACTTCAGTCTACGTAACATGTTGTACCATTCTCCAGATGGTTGAATGCCAGGACTACTTATGTTTGCCTTTTTCTTGATTTTCTTGCTACCAGGTAACTGAATTTTTACCTGAGGTGGAGAGCTAGCTGCAGACTGACCTTGTTGAACTTTTGTCTCTGAGACGTTTGGAGTGGCCTTGGGGAGGGATTTCTGCAATTCTTGGTTGATGTACAGTGAAAGATCCACCGCAATATGCCTTAGCTTATCTTCTGAATCCAAGTTCGGAACCTTGCTCCTACATCTGAAAACTTGGTTGTCTACCCTATTCTCAACCTACTCTTTGTTTCTTATCCAACTCATGTTGGCCTGCTGTGGTTGGAGAGACAAGCAACCCACCAATCTTACTCGATTATGCCTGAGGAAAATCTTGGGAGAGGAGGGTTGCATCCCACTCTCAGATGCTTGGAGTTTGTGGGAGAATTGGGGTCTACCACTGAAGGACTACTAGGCTCAGTTGAGAGCCTGCGTTCGAGCTAATAAGGGGACTACCATAACGGGGACTATCGAGCTCCACAGATGGGATGCCTACATTGATGGAGGTTGGGGGATGGCAAAGATCAGTTTGGGTGAAGGGGTGTGTACCAGGGGGTAGAAGGTGAGGGCTGTCATGCATAGAATACTCCAGAAGGAGGGTGAGCCTGTTGGATTCCTCTAGGCTAGGGGATGAAGGGCTTGGGGTTAAAATAGGTAAGGGAGCTACTTGGGAGGGTTAGAGGAATTTGGGGGGGGGGGGGGGGGGAGATGTGGTCTGGGTTGGGTTTATGGGGACAGGGTTGGGTCGTTAGGCTTGTGGGGACTGGGTTGGGTGGGGCATTTTGTCGAATGGGTGATGGGCGAGTGGGGATGGATAGTCTGGGGGAGGTAAAGTTTGCATAACCCAATCTTTAGTGGATACAGGAATTTTCGGAGGCTAATGGGGGGGACACCTGACCTCACAATGAATCTCCCATCCTCTAAAATCCCAAAGATAGGGTAGGCCTTCCCATCTACCATTAGGAATCTGGTCTTTTGAATGTGGAGCTTGGGGGAAGGCTTAATTCGAATTCTAGCAAACCCTTAAAAAATTCCTTAGGAGGCCATACGATCTATCTCCAGAATTTCTCCAAAGCTTCTGGCCAAACTATTGATCCTCGTCGGGTAACAAGCATGGGGAGGAATGCCAAAGAGGAGAATCTAAACCCTTTGGATGAGACCAGCTGAACCTAGAGCCTAGGTCTCCACTGTCAAAATCCTCATTTTCCTATGAAGATTGAGATCTGTAACAAATACTAACATCTCTTCTCTTGACTGGAATTTTAAAAGAAATTGATTTGGGGCGATTCTGGAAAAATGTACATGTAGTCTCGCTAGGGACGATTCCCGGAAGACATCGATGAGATGGAGGATTGAAACTTCATCATTCTCAACCATAGCTGTGAGGGCAGAGGATAGGGTTTGTTTGATTTTTTTCACCACTCTGCCATCAGCATGAATCGTAAACAGATCTGAGGCCACCATCTCCGAAGGGGCGAATCTGGTAGAGCTATGAGTAGGACCATTCCCCGCAGATTGATGGTGCATCACCAAGTCCCAATATGACGAAAACCTAGACGAGTCTTTGTGCCTACTAACATGGGATTTCTATAGCAGGGATGGATTTCTAATCTAGTTTTTCGCCCAAGCTATGCTTACTACCCTTCCATCAATACGTCTTTCATGGAGGCATTTAATGGCATTGAAGGCCCCCTGTTCATAGATGAATTGGATGAAGGCAAAACCGCTTGATCTATTAAGATTCTAGTTCCAGGGGATGAACACATCCGCCAACTTACCAAATCTTCCAAAAATGCGGTGGAGGTCTTCCTCTGTAGTGTCGTAGGTCAGATTTGCAGCAAAGATGGAGAAGGGAGAGAAGGGGCGTCGAGCTTTTTTTGGGGGAACCCTTTCCTAGGGGGACTCATGCTCCCGCTCCTCCATGAGTTGCAGTGATAGAATTCCAGCATAAATTAGAGCCTTTCAACTAGAAGAAAGAAAAAAACTGCTTTTTGTGATTTATAGCTTAGCTACGAATGGGACCATGCCATGTGCTTATATAGACCAGGAAACTTAAACTTCTTTCAAGTCAACTGCATGATAGTTCAAGTAAAGTTTTTTCCTTTACAATATAATCAAAAGGGTTTTCTAGCTCATTGAACAGTACTGTAGCAATGGTGGTTCAAAGAAGTTGGCAAGGAATTTATTTGGGAGCACTTTGAGGTGGTTTTTCTTTAGAGCCTGTTTGTTTCTCAGCCTTGACTATATCCTTGCAGGACAGAACTGAGTATCAAAAGTCACTGGCACATGAGATGGAGGCTCGCTTGCAAGTGAAATGTAATAAGTTAGGTGATGCCTTTATAATGAACAAAATGTGACAAGCGAAATTTTCATTTTGTGGATGTTTTATATACCATGTTTGTTGGCTCTAAAACTTCGTGAGCTAAAGTTTGCTAATATTCGTTTGGATGAAAGTCCATCGTAAATAGACCATCCTGATGTGATAATAACTATCCTGAGTTCAAACTGCCTCGATCCCACATAACAATAATCAACTTTAATAACTTGCAGAACCTTCAAGACGATCTGCAAAAGTTGGGATCAAAGATCAAGCATCATGAGGACAACCTGAAATTTTCGAAGACTCAAACAAACAACTTAGGATGAATCCATTTTTGATATGCAAGGTTGGCTTAATGCTTTTCTTTGTGATGCAGAGAGGGTCGCGGACAGTTACATGGCCAAGATGGATCAGAAGTGATCTGGACCGTTGGACCTTAAATCAGGCATATCTTGCAATTCGAATTGAGTTATTGGACGTAAAATATATGATTTTGGGGTATAACAAGCTACTTTAGCCACCCAACCCCACTATACTGGGTTACCTAAGATAGATTTGTGAAATACTGCCAGATCCACGGTCGTTTCCCTATGTTAATTCCGTTTTTACTATAAATAGTAAGTTTTAGTTTGATTATAACTCTTCATCCGTTGGGCTTTAGGAGTTGTGCCCGACGCGAAAAGAGCTTAGAAAAATTAGGAGAACAGCTTGGTGATGCCAAACAAGACACTTATATTTTTGGCCGAAAACCTTGCGCACTAGTAGACATCATGACCATCTATAAATAGTAAGTTTACTATTTATAGTAAGTTGCGAATTCTATGAGTTTTATTTGTAGCTTGATTCTGATTTCTCTCCCAATGCTTGGTATCCCTATTTAAAGGGTTGTGAACTCGTTTTTATTGATTCGTCAATCAATTTCAAATTTATTAGAATTTATTTCTATTTTCTTGCTTTCTTTCCTCGTGGATTCGAGAAGTCTTTGTGAGGAGTCTAGAGAAATTCCTCTTGAGGAAGACAGTGCTCGACCTCACATCCTCCCTTACGTCAGTTTAATATCAGAGCAAGGTTTTCCCTTGGATCGATGGCTTCTAATGACGGGTCGGGCAACAATCCCATGGATGATGATCCAGGAAATTTACCTTTAACGGCGGCAACTTTCAAAGCAGCGCAGTGAGAGAATCGACAAACCATGCAAGGGCTGGAGGCTTCCATCGATCGCATGGCGGATCGCTTGGCAGATCACATAAAGGAGGCCCTAGGGCAGCTCTGTGTTCCTGATGGTAATCCTCCACCACCAATTATTGAGACTCGTAATCACCCTGATCGCAGGTTAGTTCCGACAGTGCACCCAAGGGTCATCCTGAGGAAGGGGGGTCCATCGAGGAGGAAATTGATGATATAATCTTCCAACACCCTAGACAAGGCAGCGATCGAGTAGATCAAACAGATCAGGAATTTAAGATGCGAGTTGATATTCCTAACTTCAATGGCCAACTACACATTGAGGATTTCCTCGATTAGCTTTCTGAAGTTGAGTGATTCTTCGACTATATGGATATCCCTGAAGTGAAAAAGGTCAAGCTTGTGGCCTACAAGTTGAAAGTGGACCTTTAGCTTGGTGGGAACAACTGCAACTCCCACGGATCAGGCAGACGAAAGCACCAATCCACACATGTCAGCAGATAAAGCAACTACTACGTACCTGATTCCTCCCTAGCGACTACGATCAGGTATTATTCCAACAATACCAAAATTATCGGTACGGTAGTTGGTCGGTGAGAGAATATGCAGAAGAATTTTACTGCCTGGCTGCGCGTAACAATTTGGTCGAGACTGAATCGTAGTAAGTCGCCCGATTTAATGGTGGATTGCGTATGGCAATCCAGGATAGGGTCCAGATGTAATCCGTCTGGACGATGAATAATGCAATCAAGTTGGCTACCTGGGTGGAAGTGCAACTTAAGCGTTCTAACACACAGACATATCCTACCGCAAGGGTCACTACAGCAGGTTCGCCCCAGAGAGCTCCACAGCCCAAGTGGAAGGAGCCCATAGGAGCATACAATTAACCTCCTACACCTGTGAACTGGGTTCAAGGAAGTGGTCAAACTAGGCCCCAAAAGGACATATCGACTGCAGCTAGCCCAAGCAGGATCCCAAACCCCTATGCTCAGTCAAGTGGAAACCATTGCTTTTGTTGTGGCTAGCCAGGTCACCTATCAAATACTTGTCCCCAACGATAAGTGGCGAACCTCGCCATCAATGATGGTAGTGTTGAAAACGCTGACGAGGATCCATGTATTGAGGAACTAGAGCACACCACAGAAGACGAGGTGAATGAGTCAGGTTGGGTTCAGCAGGATCATGGCGAATCACTCTTCGTGAGGTGACTATTTTACGCGCTAAGGAAAGAAGTACACCCACAATGGCATAACATCTTCCGAACTAGGTGTACGGTTAATTGAAAAGTCTATGATGTGATCATCGACAGTAAAAGCAACAAGAATATCATCTCCAGGGTAATGGTAGAAAAATTACAATTGAAAATGGAGCGTCATCCCTCCCCATATACGATTAGTTAAATCAAGAAGGTCAACGAAACAAAGGTAATTGAGAGGTACACCATATCCTTTTCAATTGGCAAACATTATAAAGATGAAGTAGTATGCGATATGGTTGACATAGAAGCATGTCACATAATAGTCGACCCTGGCAATCTGACCTTGACGCCACTTATAAAGGGCGAGATAACATATATATCTTCATTAAGGACGACCGAAAGACCATATTGGCTCCTATAGATCCAAAGGAACCACCTGAAACTTCTAAAGTGGAGGGTCATTTTCTCTTGACTATACGGGACTTCATGAAGGAATCCAAATAGACAAAATAGGCCTTTGTACTAATCGTGAAATGGAAAGAACTCGATCCCATCAACATCTCTGATGACCTAAAACCCTTACTGTATGAGTTTAAAAAAATTTGGCCCAACGACCTTCCCGATGGATTACCCCACATGCGAGATATTTAACACCATATCAACCTTATCCCTGGGTCTAGCTTACCAAATCATTCTCACTATCGGATAAGTCCGAAGGAGTACGAAATTCTATAAGGGTAAGTTGAGGAATTGATCTGTAAGGGTCTCATCCAAGAAAGCATGAGCTCATGCACTGTACCTGCTCTATTAATTCCTAAGAAAGATGGGAGTTGGCACATGTGTGTCGACAACCGGGCTATCAACAAAATCACCATCAAATACATGTTTCCCATACTATATCTGGACGATATGTTGGACATGCTTGAGGGCGCAAAATTATTCTGAAAATTGGATTTGAAGAGCGGCTACCATCAGATTCGAATATGGCTGGGTGATGAGTGGAAGATGGTCTTTAAGACCAAGGAAGGATAGTACGAATGAATGGTCATGCCCTTCGGTCTTTCGAACGCGCCTATCACATTCATGAGATTGATGAACCAAGTTCTAAAACCTTTTATTGGGCGGTTCGTTGTAGTTTATTTCGATGATATTTTGATATACAGTTAAGACGAAACCACCCATATGGAACACCTTAAGAAGGTCCTTTACGAGCTCAGTAAAAATAAACTATATCTCAATTTTTAAAAGTGCAGCTTCATGACTGATAGCTATTATTTATTGATTTTGTCGTA
The DNA here is from genome assembly GCF_029962835.1 of Magnolia sinica. NCBI lineage: Eukaryota > Viridiplantae > Streptophyta > Magnoliopsida > Magnoliales > Magnoliaceae > Magnolia > Magnolia sinica. The sequence goes on along the minus strand of NC_080589.1, from coordinate 57,860,374 downwards.
ACATCCACGGACATTCAGGTGGATGAGGAGAAGGTGAAGGCAATCAGAGAATGGTCTGTTCCCACAAATATTCATGAAGTGTGAAGTTTTCATGGATTGGCGACATTCTATCGTCGGTTCGTGAAAATTTTCAGTACCATTATGTCACCAATCATAGATTGTATGAAAAAATGGTGGTTTCAGTGGACTGATGAAGCTGATATGAGCTTTGCCAAAATTAAGCGCAGGTTATCCATGACTCCAGTTATTGTACTTCCCAACTTCGACAAACTATTTGAAGTCGAATGTGATGCCTCATATGTCAGGATTAGGGAAGTTTTGTCTTAAGAAGGTAGGCCGATAGCCTTCTACAGTGAGAAACTTAGCGATGCACCCAATAAGTGCTCTACATTTGCGATCGATTTGTATGCATAGGTCTAGTCACTGTAACACTGGCGACACTATTTGATTCAAAAGGAATTCATACTTTACACGGACCATCAAGCTCTCAAATTCATTAATAGCCAAGCTAACATTAACTGTGTGCATGCTAAATGGATCTCATTTTTACAAGAATTAACGTTCATGCTAAAACATAAGTCTGGGCAACAGAACAAAGTAGCCGATGCGCTGAGTTGCCATGCAACTTTGTTAGTCACTATGAGTAATGAGGTTGCCGGGTTCGAGCGCCTCAAGGACATATGCTGACGACGACGACTTCAATGACGCATGGGTTAGATGCCAAGAAGGTCACCCTGGTGATTTACATATGCAAAACGGGTTCCTTTTCAAGGGGAATTGATTGTGCATCCCCAAAAGTTCGTTAAGGGAACAGATAATCCAAGAGCTGTATGGAGGTGGCCTTAGTGAACACCTTGGGCGAGACAAGATGTGAGCACTTGTGGAAGAGCGGTATTACTAGCCGCAATTGGTATGTGATGTGGGAAAGGCAGTCCAACGTTGTTATATTTGTCAGACGTCCAAGAGACAATCTCATATTACGAGCCTCTACACCCCATTACCCGTGCCTAATGGCCCTTGGGAGGATTTATCTATGGACTCCATGCTTGGTCTCCCAAGAACACAATACGGTATGGATTCGGTGTTCGTGATAGTAGATCGTTTATCTAAGATAGCGTACGTACTTTATTCCATACAAAAAGACTCTCGATGCAACACATGTAGTGAATCTATTCTTCAGAGAAGTTGTCTAGCTACACGAGGTTCCCAAGACTATTACTTTTGATGGTGACACGAAGTTCATTAACCACTTTTGGCAAACTTTATGGACTCGATTTGATACACAACTTCAGTTCAGCAGCGCCTACCACCCACAAACTGACGGGCAGACCGAGGTTATGAATCGCACATTTAGAAACCTCCTTCCATGTATTTCAGGAGAAAAACTGAAGCAATGGGATTTACCCTTATCTCGAGCGGAGTTTTCATTCAACAACATGGTGAACCACTCGACAGGAAAATCCTCATTCCAAGTTATTTACGAACGAGTACTTCGCCACACACTTAACTTGGTCCCTCTGCCCAAGCTCCCATGCATGAGCATTGCAGTAGGACATATGGCAGACAGGATCATGGGCATTCATGCAGAGGTGCAGGCTAAGCTACATGCCTCGAGCGAAAAGTACAAAGAGCAAGCGAACAAGCATCAGCGACAAAAAGTGATCGAGGTGGGCGACCAAATAATGGTCCATCTGTGCAAAGAAATATTTTCGACCGGAACGTATAACAAGTTGAAGAATAAGAAGATTGGACCGATACCAATCATCCGAAAGATCAATGATAACGCTTACGTTGTTGATCTTCCAGATGACATGGCAATCTCACGAACTTTCAACGTTAAGGACCTGACCGAGTATCATAAACCAGAGCAAGACAAGAACTCTAGGACGATTTCTTTTGAAGTGGAGGACACTGATGTAGAGAGGGTCGCGGACAGTTACATGGCTAAGATGGATAAGAAAAGGCCCGATCGACGACAGAAGTGATTCGGACCGTCGAACCTTAAATCAGGCGTATCTTGCAATCTGGAATGAGTTATCAGACCACTGGGTTACCCAACCTGGATTTGTGAAATACCGCTAGATCGACGGTCGTTTTCTATTTTAATTCCATTTTTACTATAAATAGTAAGTTTTAGTTTGATTATAACTCTTCATCCGTTAAGCTTTAGGAGTTACACCCAATACGAAAAGAGCTTAGAAAAATTAGGAGAACAGCTTGGTGAAGCCAAATAGGACACTTACTATTTTTAGCCAAAAATCTTGCGCACTAGTAGACATCACGACCGTCTATAAATAGTAAGTTTACTATTTATAGTAAGTCACGAATTCTAGGAATTTTAGTCGTAGTTTGATTATGATTTCTCTCCCAATGCTAGGTATCCCTATTTAAAGGGTTGTGAACTCATTTTTATGGATTCATCAATCAATTTTGAATTTATTAGAATTTATTTCTATTTTCTTGCTTTCTTTCCTCGTGGATTTGAGAAATCTCTATAAGGAGTCCAGAGAAATTCCTCTTGAGGAAGATGGTGCTTGACCTCACATACTCCCATGCATCACTTTAGTGTGGTGTCCTTGTATCATCTTGTCTATGATCCATCTTGAATTAGGAAAGGCGTTGAAAATAGGTAAAAGCAGAATCAGAAATGGAATCCACTTGCTATTTGTTATTCTGTTCAGTTTTTTAAGCCTGTGTGGCTTTCAATCTAATGCACTAGGAAAGTTGGGTCATTTAGATGCTACCCTAGGATTGCATCTTTGCAAGTGCAACACGATATAACTAGTTACTACTTCATTGCCTTTCTTTTTCTTCTTTTAATATCTATTTCTATGGATGCTGCTAGTTTTTTCTTTTTTTTATTTCTTTTTTTTTTTTTTAATACACGCACTCACACCACAGTGAGATTTCACCACAATGGACACTCGAACCCAAGACCTCATGCTGAAACTCTTGTGAGTCTACCACTGAGGCATGAGCTAGGACCCAGCTACTTGATGCTTGTTTTCTCTCCATGTAAATGAACAGTACCCAAGTGAGCCATATAATTCATATTTTTTTAGGATATGGCCCGGATTTTATATGGTGGGGTTCACATGATGGATGGCTTGGATTATATATACCCACATATCAAGTTCGTACATGTAAAACAAAGTTACAGGTGGTGATCAGCTCCCAGCTTTCAGAAAAATAAAAAAGTTCATACATGTGGAGTTTGAAATACTGCCTTGTTATACATTTGTTTAGTTGAACTAACTCCTGTTTCATGCCAGTGCAGTCAGACCAGGAAGATCTTCCTCACATTGTTAGTCCTATTTGGATCATGCCTGGTAATGTCCAAAGCCATTGACCTCGGTCGGAAAGTAGATCTAGGGATCTATAGAGAAAACAAGGCCGATACCAACGGCGTTGGAGGAAATCTAAGTAAGGACCATCTTGATAGGGTCCGAGATGCCAGAAATAACGGAAACAATGATGCAAATGAAAATACCACCAGCCAGGGTGATAAGAATGGCAATGATGCTTCTCCTTCGGGTCTTGGGTCACCGACCAATCCCCATCATGACTTGGACACACTAACATATATTAAGAATTACCCAATAAAGAAACATAATTAGAAGACTGGGTTTGATGCAGTAGAAAGGTGCTGGTAGAATAAAGTGGAAATGACATATCAGCCTCCTATGAAAGAGCATATGTTAGTTTCCATCAAGTTTCAAGTATTTTTTTTTTGTTTGTGGTGTGTTCTATGTTTGTGTCATGGCTCAAATATCATCTACAAAGTAGCTATTATATAATAAACATCCATGACTATTGTATGTATATGAATTGTTTCCCAAGTAGAAAATATATCTATATATATATATATATATATATATATATATATATATATATATATATATATATATATATATAGGCTCACACAAGTAGTTGGATAATTCAATTTGGTTCAATTATCTGGGAAGCAAATGTAGTGGCAGATGATCTAGCTAGAAGGGGAAGCATGGGCTAGACTCAGTTGCCCTTCCGTTCTTCCGAGGAGCTTCCCCAGATTACCAAAGGGCTGTTATTCCTAGACAAGGTGGGGCTGGGAAATTTGAGGTAGGGTTGCTCCCTTTCTTTGTACTTGGTCATCTTCAGCACTTTGAATTGGTCGTATACACTTCCCTTTGCAGTTATTCCCAAGTTTCCTTCCATGCTTGGGCCTGAAGCTCCTGCTCAAATTACTGGAACAAGGTCGCTAGAAAAGGAGTCAAGATCTTGAAGGAGGCTCCTTCAACCCGAGTTCTTGCTTCAGTCAAGTCTTGACTCCGAGAACTAACGGGTATAATTCCTGACCGATCTTAGGATTTAGAGACTTCCTAAATTTGTTGCAAACTTTATGTTTTTGTTGGTGCAGGCATTCCTGAAGTTTGGTCCGCTGTGAAGCACAAGGCACCCCCTCTCAGGGACTTGCCTTCGAAGAAGAAGGGGAAGACGGCCTCCCAGAGCAAGGGGAAGGTCGACCCTTCGCCCCCTGTGGTCGTGGAGGTCGCGGATGAGGTACCAACCACAGTGCCCATCCCCACTGCTTCTGAAGGAGTCGCTGGGATGACCTCACCTATGGAGGCTCGCCTTGTGGAGGTCCAGGAGGTAGTGGAGACCTCTTTAGAGCTTCCTACGCCCCAAGCGGGAGGCTTCTCAACTGGCAGCGGAGGGAGTCGAGGTGCTCTTAAGTCGGCAAGAAAGTCTTTGGAGCAGCTTTTGCCTTGGATGGAGTGCCATGTTTCTGGCGTCGACTTCACCCGTTAGCTAAATGCGCAACTGGAAGGAGTCATCGGCCAATTGGCAAAGGTCTTCTCAAGTTGTTGTTGCTTTTTCTTCTTGAACACTTGACAAGTTGGCACATATGTGGAGAGAGAGAGAGAGAGAGAGAGAGAGAGAGAGAGAGAGAGAGAGAGAGAGAGAGAGAGAGAGAGAGAGAGAGTGGAATAGCCATTATAGCAAAACAGTTAACCCACTAACGAGTGGGCTAACCCAACATCCAAAAGATTGAAATAAATTACCATGTAATTGCTAAGCCCACACACGTCACACCCTAGTGTATGTGCCAACATGGCAAACATGTGAAAGATCGGAGCAGACCATCAGATGGACCGCGACATGTAGATATTCTAACCTAAGAATCATCACACCCTATTCACTAATCAGTTGGGCTGCAGCCTATGAAACAAATCAAAAATGAAAACACGTTTTTTTCTAGCGGTCCACCTTGTAAATAAATATGCCATATTTTTGGGCTAGAGAATTTACAGTGTGACCCACCTAATGCCCTGCTTGGATATTGCACAGGTATGACACAGTAGCACTTGCACTAGCATGTTAGACAGACAGGATTATGCGCAAGGGCATAAGAAAATTCAAATTACACCATAATTACCCTTTTGAATCTACTTGTAACAAAAATCTCCGAGATTTTCAAAATAACATTCTATTTTCATGAATAATCATCAGACAATATTATCACGATACACTATATTTTCAAAACCTCAGCTCTTCGGACTTTATTGCGATTTAATCGCAAAATTACAAGAATTATAACGTAGAAATTACTTAAGAATTAAAATAATTCATTTATACCAAAATATTTAAAATTTTGTATAAATATTTATAAAATTGTAATAAATATTTTTAAATATTTTAATTTCACCGAGATTTTCTGAATAATATCTCAAGAGAAAAGCCATAATCTGAAAATATCCCGAGAAATTGCCGAGAACAAGATTTACCACTATCAAATTTTATTCCTAAATGTAATTATACAATGACATGATAACCTTGCTAATGTTCATCTGTAATCCATCCATCAAGTTAGTGTTTGAAAATAGTCTTACTGGGCTTTTGTGTTTTTCCACTTAAATTCCACTTCCATCTTGCAAGAATCTTTTCATCTATATAAATCTGCAGCAGTGCCACACATATCACATCTACTGCTCTCTGCTTGAGCTAGACAAGCTGACAAAGGCTGTTGAGAGGTACGTGACATGGTATGCCTGCTCTCTCACGTGAGACACGACGTTTACTTAGGAGCACACGTGCCAACGTGTCATACATGTGTGAGACGTTGGTTCAACAGGTGGGCCACAGTTCATATGCCTGTTGCAGATTTCAGCAGGTTATGCACAAACTGAGCCTCATCTGTGGGTAGAATATGGACCGTTGGCACTTTGTTTCTACTCGTGCCTTCCATGTTTCCCAAATATACGTGGCCCACCTGATGAGTGGACTGGCCTGAATGTTAGGGCAGCACATGATCACTTTGGCACGCTACCTGATTAGTTGCCTGGACCTACTCCACATGTGCCACGTTGGCTGTTGTCACACCTGAGTGTAGGGTTTGGTTGGTTACTCTCACAAGCATAGTGAAAAATCTCATTCTCTGCCATTTCTTGGGTTTTTTTTCCTCGAAAAAATCTCACCGAGATAATTTAGAAATAACTTTAAATGAATGATTTTAACTCTTCGATCATTTAGCGCTTTTTCTTTGCATATGGAATATTTAAATGTTAGAGGGCTTTTGAATATCCTAATCCAGTGTTAGGTGCATCATATAAACAGCCTCCATCATTGAGAAGGATGCGATCCAATCCAACGGCTAAAATCCCAATGTATATCCTATTGCAGCCTCGGTCATTGATTATTTGCTCAGGTGGGACCTGGTCCATTCAGATCAATATGACAGTTGGTAATGGCTTTTCGAACTGTCCTTTTGTTAACTCAAGTCAAGCAGTTAGTACTAACATGGAGAAGCTAGGGCACTGTTGGATGGCTTTTCCATGACCGTTGTGAGAGGCTTCTTGTGAAATGTTATGGAGAGTGATTGTAAGAGCTTGGTGGGATTGCTCAACCAAGATAGCACCCCGGGGTGGGTCTTCTGTTACGTTTGGGCCGGAGTTTCACACTTTAGAAGAAATATTAGTTTGAGGATCTCTTTTTCTTTCGCCTAGGGAAACGAATGGAGTGGCAGATGGGCTGGCCGGATTAGAAAGCCAATCCCAACAGCACCATTTTTTTGTTCTTCCCCCTAACTCCCTTTTTCTATTCAGGGAACTCTCTCCTCTTAGACCAGGTGGGTCTGGGTGTAGTCAAGATGGGCTGACTGCTGTTCGAAGTCCAGGCATCCATTAGACTGATGGGGCCTTCATATCGGTGCTCGAAGGTCTCAGTAGCGGCAGCAGTTGCTGGGTTTGGTGGACAGTTTTTGTTTCAGTTTCTTCTCGACATCTCTGGAGGCGGGAGGGTTGCATGTATAGGCACATTTTTTTTTTTTTTACACACGCACACACTCATCTATAGTGGGATTTCACCACCTATAGATACTCGAACCCTTGACCGGGTGTTGAAACTCCTGAGAGTCCAAAGCTAGCCTTTCTAATTCAATAAAACTTAGGTAGTGTGCTCCCACCTTTCTTTGAAAAGAAAAAACAAAAACCAAAAAGCAAAAAAATTACATGGAGAATAAGCATTCCTTGTTCACGTGCAACGATGCATACAGGATTAGCCTTCTTCGTAAACAAAAATTATTCTTTTTAAGCTCCTTCGAAATCAATTTAATGCTTTTTTTTTTTTGGTTGAATTGCTATCAATTAGGTGGAATCATGAAGTCCCAATGCATGATTTTGTTCGTAACAATTCTTGCATTAGCAATGGCAACTACAAGCTCATCTGAACATGATACCGGCAACCGGAAGCTAAAGCTTAAGGTGGACCGACACCAACTCCTTCGGAACGCAATCAACGGACTTGAACATCGCCTATTAGAAGATCTTAATGGTGGAAAGTACAGTGCCATGGATCCAACAAGGAGAAATAGTATCGACAATGGCGTTAATCAAGCAAGAGAATCCAATAATTCCAACAAAAATGATATAAAAAATGAAAGCCGTGTGGCTATAACAGACAGTCACCATTCCACCGATATGAATGCTTATCTTAACCAGCATCCTAAAGTAGGCAACTAGCAAAATAACATTAGTCTTGCTTTGCAAACTAATATTAGTCTTGCTTCCCTATGTATAAGAAACCCTAGAGCTTGTCACCTAGGGCCCATCTGCCACCTACTTACGTTCAAGCAGCACATCTTATCCACCAACATGCCACGTGTGTAGGACATCCATAGCATGCAAACATTTGATCCCGCAGAATAGAGATCGCCCATCTTGAAAATCAGGCTAATTAATCTACTCGTTAGGTCAGCTGCACGAGTTGGTTGAATCAGACCATTGGTTGCCTATGGATTCCAATGGCATGGCCCACCTGATCAGCAGACATACATGTCTTTTTTTCCATCATGGTGTGGTTGCATGGTAAGGATGTGCTACTCAAATGGCATGTTGGCGGAAGAGATTTGGCTGCATCACAAGTTAGCATCCAGTGGCTGTAGGTTATCAGCTCTCAGAACTAAATAAGGTGGCTTGGTGTGTTCACCTTCCATAGTTGTGGTACAACTGTACCTTCTGTCCTTTGTTATATACATGAATGAATATATATTAAACCTCATCACTTCCTGCACATTGCAATATTGGTTGGTTTGGCTGTTCATGACTTTGAAGTTGGTGGTTATCGTTACAAACAGAAATTATCAGGTCCTGATGATCATAATGTGTCCCGATGAATGTATTTTGTACAAAAGAGAGCTCCAGTTGTAAAGATGTGGGGTCCACGTGATCTATTCAAACCATCCAATCCTTTTATCAAATGTCACACTTTACAAAAACCGGATCCAAAAATCAGCCTAATCATAATTACTAAGATAGGCCACAGCGAAAGGAACTCTCTCCCTTAAATTTATCATAACAGCATAAGTGTTTGAGGTGCGGATCGTATGTGTTGAAGCACAGAAAATTCCTGGGCCATTGCTTCTCGTTGCTACACGTCATTGCTGATGACACCAAGTCACAAAACACGCCGTTTTCTCTCTCGTAAGTAGTTAATGTACTGCACAGCACAATCTTTAACGTGTGCAAGTTCTTTGGGCCCACCATGATTGATGTGTTAGATCCACACCGTCCATCAATTTTTCTATGTCATTCTAAGTCATGAACCCAAAAATGAGGCACATCCAAAGCTCAATGGGGCCACCCAATTGAAGGAAGTGGCGATTGAACGAATTGCTGTTGAAAACTTCCTCTGGCCAACCGTGAAGTTTATTTTCCATCTAATCTGTGCATAAGGTCACACAGATATGGATGAAGGGAAAAAAATATATATATCAGCTTGAGAAGAGGCTTCTGTGACCCTAAAAAGTTTTCAATGGTAGGCGTTCAATTCATACTGTTTCCTATGATATGGTACACTTGAGCCATGGATATGCCTTGTTTTTGGGCACGTCTTAAAATGATCTGAAAAAATAGATGAACAGTGTGGACTTAAGAAATACATAGTAGTAAGGCCAGGTAAATCTCACACGTTAAGGAATTTGGTTGCTTGCGGCATGGTGCAGCACATTCATAGAAGAGAAAAAAAAAAAAGTGTTGACATATGGAACTTCCGTGGACCTATCATGATGTATATAAGAGATTCACCCCGTCCGTCCATTTTTCTATATCATTTTAGGATATAAGACGAGAAGTGCGGCAGATCTCATACTCAAGTGAGATCTCATACATGAAATGAACTGCACATTTTGTATCTGGCCCGCCCTAGTCACTACGTGAAAAATGGAAAAAAATGACGGATTTAGAGACGGTTCTGAACCGTCTCTAAAATTGCTTGGTTTAAAGACGCTTTAGAGACGGCCGTAAACCGTCTCTAAAATTTTAGACGGCCCCTAACCGTCTTTAATATTGTCTTAAAAAATTTGAACGTCCACAAATCATTTAAGACGGTCGTTGACCGTCTTATATGGGTCATTTGAGACGGTCATTGGCCGTCCTCATTAGAAACGGTCCTTGACCGTCTTATATGCGGTCATCTGAGACGGTCATTGGCCGTCCTCATTAGAGACGGTCGTTGGCCGTCTTTTACTTACAATCTGAGACTGTCAAAGACCGTCTCTATTAGAGACGGTCCTAAGCCGTCTTACAACCCTGTCAAAGACCGTCTTTATTAGAGACTGTCAAAGACTGTCTCTATTAGAGACGGTCAAGGACTGTCTCTATTAGAGACGGCCCTAAACCGTCTCTATTAGGGACTGTCAAGGACCGTCTCTATTAGAGACGGTCTTAAACCGTCTTATAGCCTTGTCAAAGGCCGTCTCTAATGCTCAAGTCAAAAATGAAAAAGCTCATAAAAATTATAAATTTCGAAAAAAAAAAATATTTAAGAAGCTTAGAAAAATAATTAACAATGTTTAAGAAAAATTTAAATTTTGAAAAAAAATTGTAATTTTATAAAAATCTAGATTTAAAAAAAAAAAATTAAGAACTTTGAATAATGTTGATAATTTTGAAGAAAAAAAATTTCGATAAAAAAATGATATTTTGAAAAAGAAAATTTTAAAAATTAAACAAAATTGTGAAAAAATTGATAATATGTAAAAAATATATTTTTTAAAAAAGAAAACTAGATTTTGTATTTTGACAACAAAAATTGAAAAGTTATATAACAACAGTGAGATTAAAAAAATGATATTTTGAAAAAGAAAATTAAAAAAATTAAACAAAATTGTGAAAAAATTGACAAAACTAGATTTTGATGATGTAAAAAAATATATTTTTTAAAAAAGAAAACTAAATTTTGTATTTTGACAAGAAAAATTGAAAAGTTAGATAACAAATGTGAGATTTTGATGATGTGTTGTATATCCTTACCGCCCATACATTTCTCCAACCCATTTTTGGGCCAGGTATAAAAAATTGTGTAGATTTAAATCTTAAGTAGACCACACCATTGAAAAGAATGATAATATAGTACCTCGCCATTAAAAATTATAAAGAGCCCATCATAAGGTTTTAGTAATGTTTATTTGCAATCCAACTTGTTGACAATGTAAAGGAGATCTAGGTGAAGGAAAACTACAAAGATTAAATTGATCCAAAACTTTTGTAGCCTTCAAAAGGTTTTTAATGGTTATTCATCATTGTTTTGATTGATATGGCCCACCTGAGATTATTGAGTTCTTGTGATTTGAAATCATATCCTAAAATATGATGGAAAAATATATGGACGATGTCAATATACATAAAATATATTAAGGTGGGCCCTACATGGTTAGAGTAACACCCATGAAGGAGTTACCTAAATAGTGAAATAGTACTATAAGGTCACCTCATGGGAACTTCCCATGAGGTTAATTTGTGTGGGCCCCACCATGATGTGTAGAACATCAACACCATGCATTTGATGTGTCCCCTTTAAGTCCAAAAATCAGTCATATACGAGACTTGGGTGGGCCATGGCATCTAAAACTATGTGAAGACATCCCTAAAACATATAAAAGTATTTGGTGGGGCCCACATGAGTTTTGGATGTGTATGAAACTTGGTCTGATTCCTCATCCAAGCGGGACACACATAATGAATGGGCTGGATCTATGAACCACATCTAGGTGGGCCCAATAAATGATTATGAATGTTTTAATGGGAGGGTAACTCTCTCAACTATAGTATGTGGTGTGGCCCACCCAAGTCATGGATTGACTTTAGTTTTAAGCTTGTGGCCTACCATGGAATGGTGCATCTGATTGACGGGGCATATCCAAAGTTCAAGTGGACCCACCATAGAAAAGAGTGGGACAGTGACACCCATTATTGAAACCTTCTTAGGGTCGGCCGCGATGTTTATTTGAGATCCAATCTGTTTATAAGTTAATACAGACATGGATGCGGTTGAAACTTGGTCTGATCCTTCATACAAGTGGGACACACATAATGAGTGGGTTGGATATGTGAATCACATATAGGCAGGCTCAATATATGATTATAAATATTTTAAGGAAACCCTTCTCTACTACATTTGGGTTACTCGTTACCCTTACCAGAGTAAACTCTGTGGGGTCCACTGTTATTTATTTATTCTATCCACTCCATTCATCCATGTTAACAGATAATTTGAGGTCTAAAGAACAAAAAGGAATCATATCCAAAGCTTAAGTGAACCACACCACAAGAAATAGTGTGATTGAACCTCTACCATTTAAAATTTCTTGGAGGCCATAGAAGTTTTGGATCAAGCTGATGTTTGTGTTTTTTATTCATTCATATATTTTTGATATTATGAACAACCTTTAACCGTTTTTGGATAATCCGATCAGTCTAGATTGAAGAGTAATAACTTCAGATGTTTAAATCAAAATTCACTCAAATTGTTGATCAATCTTGTTTGCCCAATATCTTTCTCATATGTAACATGATTGGGGCAAGTAACTAGTCAATTTAAGGGTAATGATCAGTAAAATAGAGTGAATGGACCAGACATGTAAAATGGGTTAAATATTCTAGACAAATTTGTGACCCAACTTATTGACACCCTGAGACTCTAAGAATTAATGTTAGTAAGTTTTGTGGGGCCTATTATGATGTGTATCGAACATCAACACCATGCATTTGATAGAAGTTTTGGATAAGCTAATGTTTGTGTTTTTGCTTCATTCATATCTTTTAGATATTATGAACATGTAGGATGGAAAATAAACATTATTGTGGGCCTAAGGAAGGTATCAACGGTGGAAATCATTACTCCACACTGTTTTGTGTGGCATGGTCCACTTGAATTTTGAATTTACCGAAAATTTGGGATCAACACACACCATTCATCCATTTTTCGAGATCATTTTATAGAATTATCTAAAAAATGAATCATATCCAAAGATTAAATGGACCACACCACAAATAATGGGAATAGATTGGCTACTCCTCCTAGACCATTCAATGGCTGGTGGTTAGTGCTGTGTGGGCCCCACCATAATGTATGGCCCCACAAACCATTTTTAAAATTTTTTTTTTAGTTTTGAACCAATTAGATTTCAAATAAACATTATGATGGGTCTTAGGATAGTTTCAACGGTGGGAATCACCCTCCCATTGTTTTCTGTGGTGGGGGCCACTACAGATTTTTATTGGTCTCATTCTTTTGCTCCTGACTTAAAATGAAATCTCAAAATGGATGAACGATGTGGGTATAACAAATACATCATAGGTTTTTATATTATTTAAATATTTTATATGTATATATATATATATATAGAAAATGTTCTATACGTCGAGCTCATGGGAACTCTCCATGAGGTCGAGCTGGGTGGGCCCCACCATGACGTGTGTCAAAAATCAATACCATGCATTTGATGGGTCCCCTTTAAATTATAAGATATCCCATAAATCAGCCGTATACAGAACTTTGATGGGCCATATCATCTAAAATCATGTGAAGACATGCCTAAAATATATAAAAGCAGTTGGTGGGGCCCCACCTTAAATTTGGATGGGTCTGAAACTTGGTATGACTCCTCATCCAAGTGGCAACAGGTAATGGATGGGCTAGATTTTTAATGGTGGTTGTCCAATCACTATTATTTTCGCATTGTGTTGTCAACCCATGTTTTAGTTCATGCTCATTTTTTAGGATCGATGATAAAATTATGTTGAGAAATGGATGGACGGCATGGATGAAACAAATCGATTATGGTGGGGCCACAAAGCCATACTAGATCCAAAGCTTGACCTCATGTTTTCATTTTTTTGTTTTTCTTTGTGAGTTTTGTATTTTATATAAAATAGTGGTGACTTGTTTATAACAACAGTGGCTAAGCTATAGAGTTATCCAGACCATCCAAAAAATCGGTATAGTTGTAAATGGTAAATATTTGTATAATTTTTATTATATAATACAATCTTAACCATCCAGAAATTGGTCCCATACATGTACGGCCGTTAATAAACTTTGTGTTATTATCTAGTAGAAAACTCATACGGATTTTAAAATTCTATATTATTTGGAAGAGGATTTTCATATCCATCCCAAATCGATCGAGCGCCCCTTCTCCCTCCTTTCCTCTTTTCCGTCTTTCATCTTCCATTGAGCGCCCACATTCAAACGGCCCCATCGATCGCTTTTTCCGACACCAGATCGGCATTCTCCGGCGCCAGTGCTCAGCTCCCATGTCTGATCTCAAGCCCAAGATCGAGATCTCGTTCGCGGGAACGTTCGCCAGCAATGCTTTCGACGCCTATGTTGCAGAGGTATCGATCCTTTTCTTTTCCCTATTCTATTTGATTTCGAAGTTAGATTGAGTGGAATTTGGTTGTATTTACTTGATCTTGTTGTTTTGATCTTGATCTTGTATTTTTGGCCTTTTTTTTTTTTTTTTTTACATTTTTACTGTAAATTTTCGGTGATTCATTTTAGTTTGATTGAACAGATGTTCTTGTTTGATCTGGTTCTTTTGACCTTGAATTTATAAATTTTTATAAAATTTCTTGCATTTTTTGCTCATCTAGTCGAATCTAATCAGTTTGGATTTTCTTTTTTCTTTTTTCCTGTTTTGCTGGATCTTTGGTTGACTTGTAATAGTTTGATATTTTTAATTGTAGAACTTTCGATCTTCATGCTACATTTGCCTAAATTTTTAGCATTTTCGTGTTACATTTGCTGTTTAATTAGCGAATTTTGAAATGCATAAATTTTCTAGTTTTCTTTTTCTATTTCTTTTTGCCTTTGATAGACAGCAGAGAGGGCAATGGCTTGCATTTGATAGACGGTAGAGGGGGCATGGATTTATGGAGGCTTGCATTTAGGAAATCCACGAATTTGACAATCCCTGCAAACGATAAATAGGGGAGATTTGAAATCCATGGATTTCACAAATCCCTGCCAAAAATCCCTCGCCCCAAACAGCCCCCAAGTAATCAAAGTAGAAAAAATAGTGAACACGTTGATTAAGTGATGACACATGGAAAAAAAAAAGAAAAGAAAAAGAGACTGACATCAAAGAGATCTCAAACCCGAATCAATAATGCTAGTTCAGAAACATCCTCAGTGCATGAGTCACTGAGACTAGACAGCCTTGTCTATCTCTAAATGTACACAGTGGAAAGAAGTAATCAAGAGGTGTTGCAAGAATCCATACTTCCTCTTATATTTTCATAAATCTTCCTGTTTTTAGATACCTTTCAAGACGCCGTCTGGTGTGTATCATCTTTAAGGCCTAGCTGTCCTTTATAATATGGTTTTGAAGGGTGTGCTCTTTGGTGAGCACGGGTGTGACTTGTGAGGATCAACTATGGAAAGGTTGAGTCAGGGGTCCTCCAAACTCTGATTTCTTAGGACGGTTATGGCAAGGATTAGTTACAATTCACAACTATAGCTGTGGAAAATGATTTCCGCAACAAAATTTACATGCATGATTAGCCCAGCTTGTATGTACCTGTATCTTGGTTGCATTCTGAACATTTCACTAGTCAAAAGATTCTTCTCCAGTGTTCTTGAACAGATGCTGACAGAAGGGGAGAGAGATCTTAGTCCAACTTTAGAAGGGCATGGAGCAGAACCCTCATAGAAGCATTGCAGTAATGTTGCTGATCCTTAGCTAAACCTTGATCAACCATGGTTCTGTATTTCATATGATAAATATTTTTTAGAGGTTTTTGCATATACAACCCTTCCTTTTAGCAATAGAAGACAAAGCTCCCTCTAGTTTTCATATTTGTAATAACACCATTCCTTTTTGTCATTTATAAACAAATCCCCAAATTGTGACTGTTTTAAGATGATAGCATAACCAGTGTTAGCTAAGCTACCAAATTAAGTTTTTGCCCCTTCTGATTTGGAAAACGTTAGTTACTCTACTATGTTGTTAAGGTGATATTCATGATGTCAAAAACTGCACAAGTGGCATGGTCACAACTTAAAACTGTTTATATCGCTGATCCTATTTTAGTAGTAACTTAAACTAATAATTACAATAGTTTGATTATTAATCAGCTGATTGATCTTCATTTTTTTGGATGATCAATGAAAGGAAGTGGGTGGTCATGTGCAGTTCCCTCCGTTTCTTTGGGCCATGCTTCTTAAGCTAATAAATATTTCATTCATTATTTCAGAGTATTGCAGTGGCCTTCATGTTTCAGTCCCCTCCGCTTCTTTGGGCCATGCTTCTTAAGTTCCCGTTCGGAAGTGCATATTCAGTTGATGTAAGAGCATTTAATCTTTCCTTTTATTTTACCATGATTTAGAAAGGAATTATAGATAGTGAATGTCATTTGCAGTTCATAAGATGGAAACAAAGGGTAACCATGCCTTGGTTATTTTACTAACATCTTTAAAATTTGACCAAAAAAAGAGTAGTAAATGAATGTGCATGTATCAGCTGTCATCTCTAAATATGATGGGATGCAGAGGCCAATTAAATGTTTTGAGAGAGTAGCTGAAAGGTGTCACACGGATTCACTATCCAGTATAGTTGCATCATGTTCTTGGGGTAAACATGTCGCCGTTGGCACAGGAACACCTTTCCAAATTATGTGGAGCAAGAAAGAAGTTAGTTTTCTTCCCTTTACCATTGTTGTTTGATTGTTAATCCTGTTTGGAGTTCTTTCCCTATTGAGAAGTCTTCAGATGAAGTGCTTTATCCAAGCCTAGATGCCACACATGTATGAAGTGCTTATTAGATGTTGTGAAATATAATGCCAAGAATTAGTATTTCATGTCCCATAATGTGTTTTATTTTGTTCTTTCTATGAAATTGGCTTCTTTTTTCTAAACATGTACCTATTGCATGCATTTTGTTAGTAATTGGCATCCACCCATACATGGTGTCTTTCTTTTTCTTTTTCTTTTTTTTTTTTAATGCTGTTCTATGATTGGACTGGTTCCTTCTTTCCTGGCAGGCATTCTGATATCAATCTGGTCGAGTTGGGAAAGGAAGCAGTGAATGAAGATGATAGAGTTATCTTGTTTTCAGCAACAAATCTTACTAGGAAGTTTGACATTATGGGTTTAGAACAAGAAGACATGATTCCATTGTTCATAATTAGTAACAACAAACAGTAAGTCAACAAACCTTATACGCGGTAAGAGTTTCCTGATGCTAATGGATTCTTGCTTGGAAGGCCACATCTCAAATGATGATGGAACTGAGTTGGTGCAATTGGCTTCTCGTTGCTTGCAATATGAACCTCGTGAGAGGCCAAATGCAAAGACGC
This sequence comes from Magnolia sinica, assembly GCF_029962835.1. Classification (NCBI taxonomy): domain Eukaryota; kingdom Viridiplantae; phylum Streptophyta; class Magnoliopsida; order Magnoliales; family Magnoliaceae; genus Magnolia; species Magnolia sinica. Next base: position 57,843,257 of record NC_080589.1, on the reverse strand, counting down.
TTGTGACTGCTCTTACTTCTCTTATCATGCAACACTTTCACGGGTACTTGCTCATATTTACTTCTTTTTTTTTGGGATTTCACTGGTACATGATAGCACAACAACATTACTAGTTTGTGTATGAAGCATTACTTTCCATCTGCTGAATTTTACTTTATTGGCCCCTTGAGTACGAATCTCGCAAGTCTAGGAACTACACCAACCATCTAGTGGAAAGTAATCTTGTTGGAAAGTAGGTTCATCCAAAAGAACCTGAAGTTTGACATTGAGGTATACAAATGCAAATACATGCAAATACATGTAGATAGGTAGAAGAGATTGATACAGTCATGTAGATAGCTTCTATGTGGTTGTATTGAGAACATGAATGACATAAATAAATCGAAGGATGCAATTTGGGGGTGTAAACCAGCCACCATCACCAAATTGTGTTAAAGGAGCGACCATATCAAAACCTTTGTGGGAAATGCTTCTTGTGGGAAAATCCAAACCTGTTGTAGCCTTTTCTAGGGAAAATCGGAACTGTTTAACCAGCAACAGCCACATTTTTTAGTTTCTAATATACCCTTGACTTCATTTGAAATTTCTTTCAAAACCCATTGAGTATTGAAAGTTTTCAGCCCTAGGAAGCTAATTGTGGGGACAAAAATGTCCAAAAGCTACTCAAGCTGGGTCACACTTTTTAGAACTTTTAGCTTAAAATTCAAGTGTTTCCTTCCTCAAGTTTTTAGAACTTTTAGCTTAAATCTCTAGTATTCCCATCGTGAAGCAGGAGAAACCATCAATTACAATATCTGCAATGAACAGTATATTGAAACAAAACCATGTTTCTTCTTATAGCCAATGCTATAGTTTTTAGAAGCAATGATTTATCATAACAAATTGTGAAAAGAATAGAAATTTGTGGAAAAGCTCTCCCTTGACTTTTTGTAGCTAAAAATACATGAATTAACTAAAATATATGATGTCTAGTTGCCTATGTATACGATGTGTATATGTAAGCGTCTTTGATGTGCATGTGGATGAATGATGGCATTCTTTTTCTTAGTTAAGAATATGCATTGATTGTGTATTTGAATTTTTTTAAATGCACCAACCAGAAACGATTTGAGACAACGTTCAATGATACTTTGTTAAATATGAAATTTATGACCTTTAGTAACTTGGTTAATTAAAAAGAACTACATAGTGGCTTGATCCCAATCTGAATTTTTGGGTATGTAGGCAGCCGTTTGTAATGTACTAGAATATCGGTGCAGCCACAAATCTTTTTTCTCCTTTGAATTGTAACAGACTGTATCGGTTGCATTTTTCTCTGTCATACAGGTTGTGGCTATTAAAGATATAATATCACCTCCTTATAGGGAAACATTTAATGATGTGTACAGGTAAATTCATTTTTTCTTATTCCTTATATTGTTTCCCAGTTATATTTGTGTTGGTTTCAGAGTACAGGTAGCAATAGAAAGTGTTGGTCGATTGTGGCTTATAGACAAAGGGATGAGTAACCAACAATACGAATATGGGAGGCCTTCCCCAGGTATCCAAATGCTTTTAGATATAATTATGTTGTTTTTAAGGGCGTGTTTGGGCGTTGGGATTGGAAGGGATTCGGTGGGATGGGATTCAAAAAACATAATTACCCTGTTGCCATGGGATAAGAATAATTCCATGCTTTGTTGGTAATCCGGTGGTACATTGAATGGATATACTAACCATCGTTCGAAGTTATTGAGAATAACACACATGTGTTATATCTAGACCGTTCATTTGTTTTGGAACCTCATTTTATGGCATGGGCCTAAAAATGAGGTAGATCCAAAACTTATATAGCCCCATTGAAGTTTTCAACGGTAAGTATTCAATCCCCGTTGCTTTCTATGGTGGGGTCCACTTGAGTTTTAGATTAACCTGATTTTTTGGCCCATGCTCTAAAATAATCTCAAAAAATGGGTGGACGGTGTGGATCTAACTTACACATCATAGTGGGACCTACACAACTTGCTAACATGGAGTGAAATTGGCATGGGACCCAATGCAATTCCATCGACAGCTTTTCCGTTCTCCCCAAACATGGAGTGGAATTGGCACGGGACCAGATGCAGTTCCAGCCCACCTATTCCCTTCTAATCCCAGTGCCCTAACGCGCCCTAAATGTATTAAATCGAAATTGATGGAACAGACACGGATGTGCGTCGGAGCTATCCGGATGTTGAGCGGGGGTCCCTGGAAGGTGGGAACCGCTGTTATGACCATGATGAAGCTGTCCATTTCCTATGGACAGCATTGGAGTGGCCTGACCATTTGGACAGGCTATGTTTATGTATTAACTCGAAATTGATGGAGCAGATCCGGATGTGCGTCGGAGCTATCCGGAAATGGTCAGGCTATGTTTATGTATTAACTCAAAATTGATGGAGCAGACCCGGATGTGCGTCGGAGCTATCCGGAAGAGCGGGGTTCCCTGGAAAGAGGGAACGGCTATTATGACCATGATGAAGCTGTCCATTTTTTATGGACAGCATTGGAAGGGCCTGGCAATTTACGTCGGATGGCCGTGTTTATATCTGTATTTGCAGGGACCATACCCTTAACCAAAACTAAAACCTATGACCTAAAACCTGAACCTATAACCTAAACCTCAACCTTAACCTAAACCTATAGCCTAAACTCAAATCCCTAAACCTTAACCTATAACCTAACCTATACCTATACTTATAACCTAAAACTATCCCCAAATCCCAAAACCTATAACCTAAACCTAAGCTTTCCCTAAACCTATAAGCTAAACTCAATTCCCTAAAGCTAAACCTACACCAAATCCTAATCTCAATTCCCTAACCTAAACCTAAACATAAACTTGAAAACTCAAACTTAAACCCAATCCCGAACCTGAACCCGATTTCCTAAACCTAAACCATAACCCATTCTCAAATCCAAAAACCTATAACCTAAACCTAAACCTAAACCAAAACTTATAACCTAAACCCGAACTCATTCTCAAATCCCAAAACCTATAACCTAAACCAAAACCAAAACCTATAACCTAAACTCGAACCCATTCTCAAATCCCAAAACCTATAACCTAAACATAAACCTTAACCTAAACCTATAACTTATAACCAAAACCTATAACCTAAACCCAAACCCATTCTTAAATCCCAAAACCTATAACCTAAACCTAAACCTAAACCTTAACCTAAACCTATAACCTATAACATAAATCAAAACCTAAACCTAAACCTATAACCTAAACCTATAACCTATAACCTAAATCAAAACCACCTTTCCCTAAACCTTAACCTAAACCTATAACCTATAACCTAAATCAAAACCAAAACCAAACCTAAACCTAAACCTATAACCTATAACCTAAACCTAAACCTAAAACCTAATGTATTCTCAAATCCCTAAACCTAAACCTACACCTAATCCTAATCTAAACTCCTTAACCTAAACCTAAACATAAACTTGATAACCCAAACCTAAACCCGATCCTGAACCCAAACCCGATTTCCTAAACCTAAACCTTAACCTATTCTCAATTCCCTAAACCTATAGCTTATAACCTAAGACGAAACCAAAACCTATACCTTAACCTAAACCTAAACCTAAACCTATAACCTATAACCTAAACATAAACTTAAAACCTAAATGTATTCTCAAATCCTTAAACCTAAATCTAAACCTTAACCTAAACCTTAACCTAAACCTATAACCTATAGCCTTAACATAAACCTGTAACGTATAACCTAAACATAAACCGAAAACCTAAATGTATTCTCAAATCCCTAAACCTAAACCTACACCTAATCCTAATCTCAACTCCCTCACCTAAACCTAAATCTAAACTTGAAAACCAAAACCTAAACCCGATCCCAAACCCGAACCCGATTTCCTAAACCTAAACCTTAATCTATTCTCAATTCCCTAAACCAATTGCTTATAACCTAAACCGAAAGCTAAACTTATACCTTAACCTAAACCTAAACCTATAACCTATAACCTAAATCAAAACCACCTTTCCCTAAACCTTAACCTAAACCTATAACCTATAACCTAAGTCAAAACCAAAACCAAACCTAAACCTATAACCTATAACCTAAACCTAAACCTAAAACGTAATGTATTCTCAAATCCCCAAACCTAAACCTACACCTAATCCTAATCTAAACTCCCTAACCTAAACCTAAACCTAAACTTGATAACCCAAACCTAAACCCGATCCTGAACCCAAACCCGATTTCCTAAACCTATAGCTTATAACCTAAACTTAAACCTAAACTAAACCTTAACCTAAACCTTAACCTAAACCTATAACCTAAAACCTAAACATAAACATAAAATCTAAATGTATTCTCAAATCCTTAAACCTAAATGTAAACCTTAACCTAAACCTTAACCTAAACTTATAACCTATAGCCTTAACCTAAACCTGTAACCTATAACCTAAACCTAAACCTAAAACCTAAATGTATTCTCAAATCCCAAAACCTAAACCTACACCTAATCCTAATCTCAACTCCCTCACCTAAACCTAAACCTAAACTTGAAAACTAAAACCTAAACCCGATCCCGAACCCGAACCCGAACCCGATTTCCTAAACCTAAACCTTAACCTATTTTCAATTTCCTAAACCAATTGCTTATAACCTAAACCGAAAGCTAAACTTATACCTTAACCTAAACCTATAACCTATAACCTAAATCAAAACCACCTTTCCCTAAACCTTAACCTAAACCTATAACCTATTATAACCTAAATCAAAACCAAAACCAAACCTAAACCTATAACCTATAACCTAAACCTAAACCTAAAACCTAATGTATTCTCAAATCCCCAAACCTAAACCTACACCTAATCCTAATCTAAACTCCCTAACCTAAACCTAAACCTAAACTTGATAACCCAAACCTAAACCCGATCTTGAACCCAAACCCGATTTCCTAAACCTAAACCTTAACCCATTCTCAATTCTCTAAACCTATAGCTTATAACCTAAGCCGAAATCAAAATCTATACCTTAACCTAAACCTAAACCTAAACCTATAACCTATAACCTAAACATAAACCTAAAACCTAAATGTATTCTCAAATCCTTAAACCTAAATCTAAACCTTAACCTAAACCTATAACCTATAGCCTTAACCTAAACCTGTAACCTATAACCTAAACCTAAACCTAAAACCTAAATGTATTCTCAAATCCCTAAACCTAAACCTACACCTAATCCTTATCTCAACTCCCTCACCTAAACCTAAACCTAAACTTGAAAACCAAAACCTAAACCCGATTCCGAACCCAAACCCGAACCCGATTTCCTAAACCTAAACCTTAACCTATTCTCAATTCCCTAAACCAATTGCTTATAACCTAAACCGAAAGCTAAACTTATACCTTAACCTAAACCTATAACCTATAACCTAAATCAAAACCACCTTTCCCTAAACCTTAACCTAAACCTATAACCTATTATAACCTAAATCAAAACCAAAACCAAACCTAAACCTATAACCTATAACCTAAACCTAAACCTAAAACCTAATGTATTCTCAAATCCCCAAACCTAAACCTACACCTAATCCTAATCTAAACTCCCTAACCTAAACCTAAACCTAAACTTGATAACCCAAACCTAAACCCGATCTTGAACCCAAACCCGATTTCCTAAACCTAAACCTTAACCTATTCTCAATTCTCTAAACCTATAGCCTATAACCTAAGCCGAAACCAAAATCTATACCTTAACCTAAACCTAAACCTAAACCTATAACCTATAACTTAAACATAAACCTAAAACCTAAATGTATTCTCAAATCCTTAAACCTAAATCTAAACCTTAACCTAAACCGATAACCTATAGCCTTAGCCTTAACCTAAACCTGTAACCTATAACCTAAACCTAAACCTAAAACCTAAATGTATTCTCAAATCCCTAAACCTAAACTTACACCTAATCCTAATCTCAACTCCCTCACCTAAACCTAAACCTAAACTTGAAAACCAAAACCTAAACCCGATCCCGAACCCGAACCCGATTTCCTAAACCTAAACCTTAACCTATTCTCAATTCCCTAAACCAATTGCTTATAACCTAAACCGAAAGCTAAACTTATACCTTAACCTAAACCTAAACCTATAACATATAACCTAAATCAAAACCACCTTTCCCTAAACCTTAACCTAAACCTATAACCTATAACCTAAATCAAAACCAAAACCAAACCTAAACCTAAACCTAAACCTATAACCTATAACCTAAACCTAAACCTAAAACCTAATGTATTCTCAAGTCCCCAAACCTAAACCTACACCTAATCCTAATCTAAACTCCCTAACCTAAACTTAAACCTAAACTTGATAACCCGATCCTAAACCCAAACCTGATTTCCTAAACCTAAACCTTAACCTATTCTCAATTCCCTAAACCTATAGCTTATAACCTAAACTTAAACCTAAACCTAAACCTTAACCTAAACTTATAACCTATAGCATAAACCTAAACCTAAACCTAAACCTGTAACCTATAACTTAGACCTAAACCTAAATCCTAAATGTATTCTCAAATCCTTAAACCTAAATCTAAACCAAAACCTATAGCCTATAGCCTTAACCTAAACCTATAACCTATAACCTAAACATAAACCTAAAACCTAAATGTATTCTCAAATCCCTAAACCTAAACGTACACCTAATCCTAATCTCAACTCCCTAACCTAAACCTAAACCTAAACTTGAAAACTCAAACATAAACTCGATCCCGAACCCGAACCCGATTTCCTAAACCTAAACCTTAACCTATTCTCAATTCCCTAAACCTATAGCTTATAACCTAAACCTTAACCTAAACCTATAACCTATAGCATAAACCTAAACCTAAACCTAAACCTAAAACCTAAATGTATTCTCAAATCCTTAAACCTTAACCTAAACCTATAACCTATAGCCTTAACCTAAACCTATAATATATAACCTAAACATAAACCTAAAACCTAAATATATTCTCAAATCTCTAAACCTAAACCTACACCTAATCCTAATCGCAACTCCCTAACCTAAACCTAAACCTAAACTTGAAAACCAAAACCTAAACCTAAACCCGATCTTGAATCCGAATCCGATTTCCTAAACCTAAACCTTAACCTATTCTCAATTCCTTAAACCAATTGCTTATAACATAAACCGAAACCTAAACTTATACCTTAACCTAAACCTATAACCTATAACCTAAACATAAACCTAAAACCTAAATGTATTTTCAAATCCCTAAACCTAAACCTACACCTAATCCTAATCTCAACTTCCTAACCTAAACCTAAACCTAAACTTGAAAACTCAAACCTAAACCCGAACCCGAACCCGAACCCGATTTCCTAAACCTAAACCTTAACCTATTCTCAATTCCCTAAACCTATAGCTTATAACCTAAACCTTAACCTAAACCTATAACCTATAGCATAAGCCTAAACCTAAACCTAAACCTGTAACCTATAACCTAAACCTAAACCCAAAACCTAAATGTATTATCAAATCCTTAAACCTTAACCTAAACCTTAACCCAAAGCTATAACCTATAGCCTTAACCTAAACCTGTAACCTATAACCTAAATATAAACCTAAAACCTAAATGTATTCTCAAATCTCTAAACCTAAACCTACACCTAATCCTAATCTCAACTCCCTAACCTAAACCTAAACCTAAACTTGAAAACTCAAACCTAAACCCGATCCTGAACCCGATTTCCTCAACCTAAACCTTAGCCTATTCTCAATTCCCTAAACCCATTGCTTATAACCTAAACCTATACCTTAACCTAAACCTATAACCTTTAACCTAAACATAAGCCTAAAACCTAAATGTATTCTCAAATCCCTAAACCTAAACCTACACCTAATCCTAATCTCAACTCCCTAACTTAAACATAAACCTAAATTTGAAAACTCAAACCTAAACCCGATCCCGAACCCAAACCCGATTTCCTAAACCTAAACCTTAATGTATTTTCAAATCCCTGAACCTAAACCTACACCCAATCCTAATCTCAACTCCCTAACCTAAACCTAAACCTAAACTTGAAAACCAAAACCTAAACCCGATCCCGAACCCGAACCCGAACCCGATTTCCTAAACCTAAACCTTAACCTATTCTTAATTTCCTAAACCTAAACCTTAACCTAAACCTAAAACCTAAATGTATTCTCGAATCCCTAAACCTAAACCTACACCTAATCCTAATCTCAACTCCCTAACCTAAACCTAAGCCTAAACTTGAAAACCCAAACCTAAACCTAATTTTCTAAACCTAAACCTTAACCTATTCTCAATTCCTTAGACCTTTATCATGTAACCTAAACCTAAGCCTAAAGCTATACCTAAACCTGTAACTTATAACTTAAACCTAAACTTAAAACCTATTGCTTATAAGCTAAACCTAAACCTAAACCTAAACCTTAACCTAAACCTACACTTAATCTTAATCTCAACTCCCTAATTCAAACCTAAACCCGATCCCGAACCCGAACCCGATTTCCTAAACCTAAACGTTAACCTATAACCTAACATAAACCTAAACCTATTACCTGCACTTATAACCTAAACCTATAACCTAAACCAAAAATCGAAATGTATTTTCAAATCCTTGAACCTAAACCTATACCTAATTCTAATCTCAACTTCCTTACCTAAACTTAAACCCGATCCCGAACTCGGACCCGATTTCCTAAACCTAAACCTTAACCTATTCTCAATTCCTTAAAGCTATAACCTATATACAACCTATAACTAAAACCTAAACCTTAACCTAAACCTATAACCTAAGCCTAAACCTAAACCTAAACCTAAACCAAAACCTATAACCTATAACCTAAAACCTAAACCAAAACCTGTAACCTAAACCTTAACTTATAACCTATAACCTATAACCTAAACTTATAACCTAAAACCTAATCGTAAACCTAAACCTAAAACCTAACACCTAAAACCTAAACCTAAACCTATTTTAATGATCAGTTTTATTTTTAAAAAGTACTCACTTTTTTGGAAGAAGTTTATGCAATTCTTCATGATTCTGAATTATAATGTTTTGTTGGTTTAATTTTTTTTTTTCAGGTGAAAGGCAGAAATTGTTGCTGATTTTTTTTCTTTTTTTTTTTATTTATAATGTTAAACTTATATGTATTTATGTGTGGATGAATGTAATGTGGATAAGATTGCTTGTGTTTGGATGGATGTAGTTTATGTTTGGATGAATGTAGTTTATGTTGGATTTACGTAGTTTGGGTTTAGATGGATGTAGTTTATATTGGATTTACGTAGTTTAGGTTTAAATGAATGTGAATGTGAATATGATGAAATATATTATATAACAGGTGTATATTAGGAAGAATATGATGATGTAACAGGTATATATTGACCCTCTTATAAGGGACGGTCCATGACAGTCCTTTTCAAGGACAGTCCATGACCGTCCTTTTAAAGGATGGTCTGCGGTTCGACGGCCCATAAGAGACGGACGATGACAGTCCTTTGTAAGGACGGTCATGGACCGTCCTTAAAAAGGACGGTCTATGGCCGTCCTTTAAAGGCTCATAGAGACGGTCTACGACAGTCTTTTTTAAGGACGGTCCATGACTGTCCTTTTAAAGGACGGTCGATGGCCGTCCTTTAAAGGCTCATAAGAGACTGTCCGAGACCGTCCTTTTTAAGGACGGTTTACAACCGTCCTTTTTTAGGACGGTCCATGACCGTCCTTTTTTTGTAAAAAAAAATGACGGTTTTCAACCGTCCTTTAAGTAATACGACACGTCAAAATTTGACGGCCCTTGTGACGGTCCATGACCGTCCTTTTTGGTCATTTGAGACGGTTTTGGACCGTCCTTTTTTCGCAGTTTTGACGTAGTGAGTGGCCGTTTTGTATCCTTTATATTCCATGAACTGAATTGCACATTTTGAAAAAAACAAAAAAAAGACTCAAGTGAACCACAGTAAAAGAAGCAACGAGAATTGGATGGAAGGCTTTGAAGCCCCAAAACTTTTTTGGGGCTACAGAAGAAGGTTCTGATCAAACAATATTTTTGTTTTCCTTCATCCAAGTCTGTGTAACCTTACGTGGAGATTAGATGGAAAATAAACCTTACTGTGGACCTTAGAAAGTTTTCAACAGTAGTCATTTAATCCCGGCTGCTTTCTTGGTGTGGTCCTTTTAAGCTTTGGCCGTGCCTCGTTTTTGGGCTCATGCCCTAGAATCATCCGGAATAATTGATGGATGGTGTGGATCTATCATATAAATTGTAGCAGTTTCTAGAGAAGTTCCACACGTTAAAAACTATAATGTGCAGCACCTAATCTATTGGAGAGAGAGAGAGAGTCCGGGTGCTTTGTGAGTAGGAGTCATCAGCAATGACATGGGCCAAATGAGAAGGGATGGCACTGATTTTCCATGTGCTTTCAACACAGACGATCCACACTCAGTTTGAAGGGCCTGATCGCCCAAGAGAGGTTGTTCAGGTCCAGGCTCTTGTGATTGATGAAGAAATCAAATCGCTCGTCGTATACAGTGTCACCAAATATTAAAAATAAATATTATGGTAGTTAACTCTAGATCATGTGTTAGGTAATTACGCTCATGATTCTTCAATTGCCACGATGCATATGCTACTATATCTTTCTACATCAACACGTGAAAGCTCTAAGATCGACGAATCGGCATAAACTACGAACTTCACTCCCTCTTGAGGAATGATGAGAATGGGAATTAAGGTTAATATGAGAATGGGCGATAAGGTTAATAATCGCTTCAGCTCAGCAAATGCTTCTTCACATTTCTCTGTCCACTTGAATGGTACACCTTTTTGAGTTAAGCTCGTCAATGGGCCAGAAATCTTTGAAAAATCCTTGATAATCCTTTTGTAGTAATTGCAATTCCAAGAAAACTTCTCATATCTGAGACATTTCTGGGTTGCTCCCACTAAACAACTAATTATACCTTTGTAGGGTCCACTGCCACTCCATCTTTGGTTATTATATGCTCGAGAAATTTTACACTCTCCTTCTAAAATTCGCGCTTTGAGAACCAAGTGTATAATTGGTTTTCCTTCTAGCTCTATAACATTGCTTTTAAGTGCGCCTTGTGCTCTTCGCTGGTAATGGAGTAGATTAAATACCATCAATAAACACGATAAAAAATTGGTGCAAATATGGTTGAAATACCATATTCCTCAAATCCATGAACACATATGGAGCATTGGTCAAGTCGATCAAGGGCATAACTAAGAACTCATAATGCCTGTATCATGTCCTGAAAGTTATTTTTATAACGCAGCTAATGACATCCTGACCTCAAGTCAATCTTGAAGAAAAATAATAAACTCTCTTCAATTGATCAAATAAATCATCAATGCACAGGAGTTAATATTTGTTCTTGTTCGTCACTCCATTCAACCAATGATAATCTATGCATAGTCGCGCACTCCCATCCTTCTTCATCACAAATAGCACAGGTGCTCCCCATGGTGACTTACGTTGCCCAATAAAACCTTGAGTCTTTAGTTCTTCTAACTGCTTCTTAAGCTCCTGTAGCTCAACCTGTGGTATACGATAAGGTTGCATTAATATTGAAACGATTCCTAGTACGAAATCAATGCTAAAGTTTACTTCTCTTTTAAGATGTAGTCTAGATGTATCTTGAAAAACTTCTTGATAATCCTTCACAAACAAATCTGCTCCAACATCAACACCTACGATTCCCCAATTCAATACCATAATGTGATTTACTTTTTGCTCCTTTTTTTTCTTTTAAGAAAAGCTGATATTATATTCATATCATCAACAAAACTTACAAAAAGACAGCTTTCGGGCAGGCATGGACCGACAAAAAGAAGGGCCCAGCTGTAACAACCCGAATTTTCACGGCTAAAGTATGTACTCGTGCCCGAGGAAACCGGGTGTTAATAATGTAAAACTGGATGCTCTGAAATCGCACCCTATTTTTTTCGTTTGGATCACATCCAGATACATTCATGAAGGTAACATTCACAAGAATAAAATTAACTGTATTGATTATATATCATTAGAGTAAAAGGAATAATCAAGGCCTTCCCAATAGAAGCTCATTACATTCATCAAGTTCGCAGTGGAAGTATAAATCTAATTAAATAATTTAGCTTCGAATTCTTTCAGCGTAGTCTTTTACAGGAAGCAGGCCCTTTAAGTCTTTAAACTTGTACATCACCTATAAAATCTATATGGTTGGGAGAGGGTCAATGCCCTACTCATAGTAATGGTCACCCTTTAAGATTAACAATAATTCAAGAGATTCATCAAAGTAATGTAAAGGGCTCTAATAATCTCCGTAGTCCACTAATACGAGGATATTAGAATGCGCAAACAATCTACATGAGATACATGCCTAGCAAAGTATGTGGGGCTCATCATACGTTGTGATCATCATAATGTAGAATACAATTTATAGAAATTTCGTCTCGACCCGCATCCCATAACTGCGGATATTTGTCGGCATGGTCAACGCTACCATGGATTTACGAGAACTCATCAAAGCGCACAACATATAACTGGATGAATTACATACAATGATTTATTCATGGAGCAACTATTTGCGACATCCAATCCCGGAGTGATATGACACTGCATTTACGAATTACATACATCAATTTGTGCACCACTACCCGAAGGCTCAAGGACTTACATGCTCTAAGAGGATCTCTACCCAGAGCGCATTACGTCCATGATAGAATATTTGAATCACTAGTTGTGATACATCTTACACATCACTTGCACTTATAGAGATAAACTGAAACATAAAGAATATAACTGAATCTGAATCATGTAGAATATAAACTTAATCATGGAGATTCTAAAATAACAAGACACATGCTCAGGCCTTAAAGATATACGGTACAAGGCCAAAATAATAAAGAGGAGCGACAAGGGTCAACTCAACACAAGTGGCAATGGCCAATCATAATATAAGAAGAGTGATAATGGTTAAATCTATAATACGGAGAGTGGCAATGGCCAACTCAAATAAAGAGACGAGTGACAGGGCCAACTCAAATATAGAGACGAGTAGCAGAGCCAACTCAATAAATTTGAAAAGGCATGGCAAGGCTTGTATCCATGGCCTCACATAAATTTAGATAATTCACTTGTATTTGACATCATGTCATAATCCCAAAAGGGCCAATAGTTGTAACGATATTAACTAAATCAATTGATAGGATAATTCTCAAAAAAACATGTAATCATGAAAGGCATGATAATTCATATCGTAAAAAGCACGAAAGAGGCAGATGAAATAATAGGATTATAGGTAAATGGTATAATAATAAATCAACTTAAAGTACTGTAAGCTTAAAGGATAAAACCCTCACCTTATTGTTCACTCCCCAAGTATAGGGTTGTGATGTAGTAATAAACTCGGTAAGACCGAGGTCGAATCCCAAGCGACTGAAACCTGTACGTTATCTGAAACTACGTAAAACTAGAACTAGACTAAGATGAAATCTAAATCAACTGAATATGAGGGAATAATGGTGAAATAGTAATTTAAAATTTAGAGAATTCAAAGGTAGGGAACTAGGGTGCCAAGGATCCACTTGTAGTAATTGGGAAGCTACCTTTCATAATTCAAGGTCACAACTGAAATTAGAGTCCTATCTTTTCCAGTTGGTAAGAAGATATTTGTCAGATCTCTGAACTTCTCATGGATCTAATCATCAACAGATAAGAGTGGTGAAGATTTGGAAGTAATTCCGTCACTTAACTATGCCCAGGAGACTATGGCAAACAACAATAATTTACCAATCTCATAGCCAATCATGAGAGAATTGTAAAAGTTAGGAAGAGTTTCATCACCCAACCATGCCCATGAGACGATGGTGAACAATAGGGTTCCCAAGTTCACAATCTCAATACATGAAAAGTGAATATCTCAAGCTATTGCATATCTATTGTAATTTGAGTCACAGCAAACTATTAAAAATAAAAACATTCCTTATAATCAAACTAGAATCCATGAGGTTTAACAAGACATGAATCAAAACAAAGTAACCATCCTAATCATGTTATGAGCTTCACCTCTTAGCCCTAGCTAAGAGGTTTAGCCTAGCATCGACATCATTATGCTAAAATCTCTTAAAAACATAAACAAAAACAGGGGAAAGAAAAGAAAACCTGTTGGAAGGTTGCCCCGTCCCAGCTTCAAAGATGCCTCCACGGCTACCCGTCTCCTCGAAATTGGAATGATTTTGACTTAGATTCGGTATGACCCACGGAAGAAATCATGCTGCAATAGGTTTGGATGTTGCAAAATAGTTTTATTGTGATTGCTGTGGCCGGCATGTGCGCTTGCATGGCCGACAAAGGTCAGCATAGTTTTGACCATATTGATCCCCTCTACATGATGGACGGCTCGGATCGTTTTCATGGGCCATGATGGAGGCCCACTAAAGATCAAACGGCGCCCCTGTTTCATGCCAGAGAAAACAGCAGTTGCCATTTTTGAATGAATTACGGGTCCAAGCCACTTTGACCGTCTTGGACTAGCCGTGCAAATCTGGTGCACAAGTGCATGGTGCACACACAACTCAGGTGGGGTCCACGGTGTTGTTTATGAGAAATCCACTTTGTCCATCCATTTTCTCATCTAATATAAGGGTTAAGACCAAATTTGAAGCATATCCAGTTATTGAGTTGGCCCCAAATCAGGATTTTAGGAGATGATCTATCCGTTGAGCCACTTTCACAAAAATTCAATGGCTAAAATTTGACGTGTACAGTTAATATATGGTCCTCAGGCCCTATGTGAACTTTCAAGCCAAACGAATGGTTAGAACCCTGTGATCTTGCATTCTAGACGATTTTCAGGCCCGTTTGAGCGTTAATTCTATGCTTTTAGTACCATTCTCCCGTCAAAGTTCCTAAATACACCCTGCATCACAAACACAATTAAAGTAGGGCGTTAAACGGTATCAAGTTCGTAAAATCAAGTAATAATTGGAGTCTAATATGCAATATTTGACCCTCAACACTTATCAACGTTAATCTCTTCCAGACATTGCTAGGTGTGTGTCCTCACACTTCAAATCTAGTAACACCAATATGATTCACCTGGTTAAATTATTGTGCAATCTAAAATGATAGGGTACGGTTGTGTTTTAGGCTAGGTTAGAGTAAATATCGGGAGAGGTATGGATATACTTTAATTCACCATTGTTCACAATCCAGTAACTCTTTTGTTAAATCAATTCGAAACTGTATTAGGAAAAAATTCGTGAATAAATACCTTTGATCTCCTAGTCGGGAATTAGGACGATCCTACCCGAATCCGTCAAACTTGAAGCCTTGAAGCCGTTCATAATTTTTCACAAGGCGGCCGGTCTCTCTCTTTCTTCCTTCCCTTTTCTTTTCTTTCTTCTTCTCTTTTCTTTTATCTTTTCTTTTCGTTCTTTCTTTCTTTCTTTCCTGCCAGCGGCTGGTTGCTGCTCTCTTGCTGGCCGGTCAGCAATTCCCGTCAGCAACCTATTTCCTCTCTCTCTCTCTCTCTCTCTCTCTCTCTCTCTCTCTCTCTCTCTCTCTCTCTCCCTCCCATTTTCTTCTTCCTCGTTCCTCTTCCACAGTCGGACGGGCGGTGGTTTTATAGAGGGAGAGCATTCAGATTCTACTTACGTGTCTGTTTGCACAGCACGGGGATCAGAAACTCCTTGCGCAAAAAGGAAACGGAGACTCTCCCTTCACAGCATGCCTTACGTAGCTCCCTACTTGCGCATCACCAAGGAGATCAGCGTCCCACCATACGAGTTCTTCCTTCAATCGACGTGGAGAGGTTCGGATCGCTTCTTGGGGAGGTATGGACGGCCAGGATGGGTCAGATTGATCATGAACGTCCATGGCCCACTGATCCGATCACGTGTCTGTTTGTTGCACAGGTCGCTCGCGAAACAGAGCATGCGCGATGCTTCTTGCATGGAATCGAGGATCGTGCTGGGTGTTTTAACTAGGACGGGAAAGGACCAGGGTTTGGTCGGTTTCTTCATTCCTACCAGATGGACGGTGTTAATCATCTCTCTGATCATCGAGGTGGCCCATAACGCCGTCAAATGGACATTGATCGTGTACGCTACCGGTGCAGCCTGACTTTGGATTCTGTATTGGGCGGTCTTTGGTTCTGATCAACGGTTGAGATTACTTTTATCTGTCGAATTTTCGTGTTATACACGATGGACGGTTTGGATTGGCCGATTGGGTCATTCTGTTGACCCACAACTCATCCCATTGGAGTGCTGTCCGTTTGAATGGGGTGCAGCGGGGAGTTTCGCAGATTAAACATCGTTTAATCATGCCGTGTTTTAGCAAGATGAGTGCTAGGGTTTGGTCTCAATTCGGGTCCGCATGTGATGGACGGTCTAGATCTCTCGTCCGATCAAGTGTGATGGCCCATCAAACATCCCAACCAGACACTGTCCGTCCGCAGGAAGGGAGCAAGGAAGAAACCTTCCTTGGTTAGGATTCCATCGGGTCAAACGCGGTTTGACCCAATGGTTATTTTGGTGGGCGTCTGGTGGCCACCGTCTGTGTATGCATGCAGTGCAGGCTGGGGTCCACCGTGCTGTCCCTTGAAATCCACTCCGTCCATTTGCTTCTCCACCTAATTTAAGTGGTTGATCCCAAAACTGAAGCATATCCCAAAATCAATGTTTATTGGTTGACCTGTCCACAGGGCCCTTTCTATAATGATCTAAGGTCTAAATTTCGACGTGAATGGCTAATTTACGATCCTTGGGTATAATATAGAATTTCATCGTACACGGATGGTGGGAACCATAGGATTAGAATTTCGTGGTTCAAGTTAATGGCGTTTTCGTAATTATTGATGATCTACGAGTTTTTGGGAAATCTAACGACTCCACGTGGTTGTAGGCATGTTTCTAAACAATTCTTACAAGAGAACGTATAATTAACTTATTATGGATATATAACACCCAGACTTTTTAGGACCCGAGTATATGACTTGTTTCCCAAAAACCCGAGTATTAACTTCGAAAGATGGTCAAATTCAAGTATTTTTTTTTCAACTATCAGAGTAAGCAGATGAGCGTAGAATAAACAAATCAACATAAAGGAAAATTTCATTTACATTTAAAATATACAAGAGCTACCCATAATGACTTATACAAACCAATGTCCTCATTCTTACAATTACAAAATGAAATAATATTACATGTGAAATAAAGTAAATTACAACAAATTTGGGATATGAAATCCTATAGCAACCCTTAGCAATTACAATCATGCATCCCTGTCAAATATAGTTTGCTCCTCGTCAACATAAACATGAATTTCACTTGGGCCACCTATGCTACCTGTACGGTTATATATTTGCTGGATGAATGGTCAACTCAGTGTAAATTCCCCTCAAGATTACACACCGCCGCATTAGGTAAGAAATAATATAAAACATCCAGACAACCAAAACAGAGTAAATGCAGTCTTATTAGATGCATGGATGCATGAATGCAATCAGCGTCCTGGGTAAAATATCCAGACGGACATTAAGGTCGTCACCCATGCAATCATCGACCCGGGTAAAACATCCAGACGGTCTGTGCCCCGGGTAAAACATTCAGACAAGCATTGGGCTCCTCACTCATGAATATAACTGGTCATCAGCGCAACACTCAGCATAATCGCATGGGCATAATGATCCAAGTCATCATCATAAATCGAATGACTGGTCATTAACACAACATTCAGCGTAATCCTCCCTACTGGTGTCATTCGCAACACCTACTAGCGGCTGGGAAGCACAAGCCCTGCATTGTGAATCCTCCCTTTCCGGCGTTCCCCTTTGCTGCACCTGCCCCCTTTCCTGTTGTTTGTGAGGTTGTTAGGTGGAAAAAAACGCCCACTGGCTGCTTCAAGCTCAATGTCGACGGATCTGCCATCCGGAATCCGGGGCCTGCTGGGGGTGGCAGGATTTGCAGAGATTACAAAGGCCATAAGAAGTTCGCGTTCTCTAATGGGTACGGCGTTGCATCCAACAACAAGGCTGAGATGCGGGCTCTTCATGACGGGTTACAGCTATGTGTTCTTCTTGGCCTCTCTCCTATCCTTGTTGAATCTGACTCGAGATGGGTTGTTGATTGCATCCTAAGTATGTCCTCTGTTGATTGGAAATGGAAATATTGGAAGGAGAGAATCTGCAACCTCCTGCTCACCGGTTCGTTTTCCCTTACCCTCATCCCTAGAGAGGTCATGGTCCGGCTAACTGTTTATCTAGGCAAGGTAGTGCTTTGCAAAATTCCAACTTGTATTCAGTCCCCTCTGATCTCCCTAGGCAGGCGAGAGGTTCTTATTGTCTAGACAAAATGAGGCTAGGTTTGGTGTTAAAAAAAAAAAATCAGATATGTATAGCACATGATAGGAGGGCAACCCCTCCCGAAACTCCTTTTGTAATTTTGCCTGATCAATGAAATCCTTTGGTTTGAAAGAAAAAAAAAAAAAAAAAACATTCAGCATAATCGCATGGGTATAATGATCCAAGCCATCGTAAGTATGTCATGTATGCATGATTAGCTAAGTCATTATTAATCCATTTACAACCAGCCAATTTAAATAAGCTCAAAGGTCATTACGAGGAGTACATGGACCAGCATAAGCCGACGGCTTAGGCATAGTGTCCCATGATTAGCTAAGTCATTATTAATCCATTTACAACCAGCTAATTTGAATAAGCTTAAAGGTCACTACGAGGAGCACATGGACTAGCATAGGCCGACGGCTTAGGCATAGTGTCCCATGACTACCATCCCCAGCCCATGAGACTACCATCTTAGGATGTTTAATGGAAACCCATCGATTAGTGGCCAATCATATTACAGTATATGGGGCTTACCATCGTATGATTGCATAGTATAAAATATTGAACCCGTATAGGGAAAATACTAGAACAAAGCCACATAGGGCGAGTATCAGAACCATGTGATAAAAGACCATCCTTGAAAACCGTTGGGCACAACAATCCTAGATGGTAGGCCCACATCAATGGTCAATTTAAACCACTATTCAATAACTACTAAACCGAAGGTCCATTACAATCACAACCAGCCAGGTTACATCCCAAGTATGGGTGTATATTTATAGGTGGGGGTTTCTCATTAACGTACTAGTTTAAATCCTAGAAGCAATATACAAGAAATCCAATAGGATGAATTAAATATACAGGATAAGCATTAAGCATGTGATATAGCAATTCAATTTCAACAATTAACACATGTTGTTATAAAATGGAAATATCAATTATAAATTAAAATAAAAATTATTAAGTTAATGGGAAAATGGAAAGGTTAAGCGGAAGAATCATCACCTTATATTTTGAACCGCCTACCCGCATTGCTGGGGAATGTGTGCTCCCTTAAAACCAAATCCTACCATAAATCAGGACGTACAATTAAATCCAAGTTCTACATACTACCTAGGGTTTAGATTACCTAGGCTTAGATCTAGGATTTGGACTCTAGGTAGTGTATTAGTTATAATTTAAACTTAACAGTTACAAGATAATTATTAGCGTTAGTGTTATATTTCATATTAGCTAACATGCTAATGATAATCATTATGACGATAGTTAAGTTTTGATCTAAAGATCGACAAAACAATATACCAGTATTTAGTAATGATATTATTTTCTATGTAATAACTAATATCGGTATAGTTAAGTTACTAATGGCTATTCGTTCATAATATTAAAAATCCTAATGACGTTAGAGATGGTAACCATGTTGATAGTGTTAGTAATTGTAAAATCGTCATTAACACTAGCGATGAAATTGTTATTTAACTACCCTGAGAAACTTATCCCTTATGAGAATAATAAATATTATGATATACTATTAATGATAACGTTTGAGGGAAATAGATAAAACACTACTATTCTCTAATTGCAACTCTATTTATAATAACTAGTCTTAGCATAGGTTATCCACTAATGGTTAAACATACCTAATGTTAGAAATCCTTATAATAAGAGTGGTAACAAATAGTGTGATCTACTATCAATGAGAATATTTAGGAATAATAAGTAGATACTAGTGTCCCATTTATACAGCCCCCTAGATAGCTGTCATGTTCGCTGGCGGCCCTGCTGAACCAAAGGTGGCCCAGCAACGACACAGGCCTGAGGTGAGCTGGTTGGACTGATTCTGGCCCAGCAGATCGGCCTTAAGTGCAGCCCACCACACTGGACGTGATGTGTCCCACAGAGATCTGCCTCACGTGAGGCCCATCATATGTGCGGTGGGGCCCATTGAGATACGTGGTGTGGCCCACTGAGCTCCATCTCAGGTGCGGCCCATCTGATGCCATTTGAGCCCAGATTTTCAGGGCTAGTTTCAGCCCGTTTTGAGCTGGATCCGAGGCCCATCTGAAGGTGGTTCCTCAGCTCGAATCCCACCCCGTTGGAGGCCACTTTCGGTTCAGATCAGGGCCTCACAGAAGGATGGTTTTCAATCCCGTTTTGGCCTAGCTGGAGACGTTTTTCATCTCGCCTTTGTGGCCCTAGACATGGCTGGAACTCCCACAACAGTGTGCCAGCGGATGAAAGGAAGACAGAGGACATTAGGCCGTTACCTGGCCTGCTCCATCGTCGACTGAGCAACTCAGCTCAGTTCGAGCAGTTGCCGCGCATGGCGGACGCTCACTCTCTCTCTCTCCCTGTTCTCTCTCTTTTCTCTCTCTCTTTTTTTTTTTGTTTTTCTACTTCTCTGGAGGACCGACAACGTCAATGGGCCCTGTTTGACTCAGCCCAAACTCGGCCGGACGTGTGGGTCACGGTGGTGCGGTGCAACAGCCGCACCACTCTCCTTTTTTTCTTCTTGTTCCCTTCTTTCTCTTTTCTTCACTCTTCTCTCCCAACACCATCACCAAATGGTGAGAGCCCGAAAACGGCATCACAAACTGAGCTGACCCGGTTTCGAGCGGTGGAGAAGATGACTGTCGTTAATGGCAGACCTTGCTGCAACGTGTTTCTCTTCATTTTGCTCCTTCTGGACGCCTTGGATTGGTCCATAGGAGCTCGTGGAGGTGATCCTTCGAAGCTTCTTAGAGGCTCGGGTGGTGGGTTCGTGAGTGGGAGGAAAGCAACATTTTCGAGCGCAGCTGCCTGAAAACGGACGAGGAAGCACTGCGTCCGCTCCCTCTTCATTTATGGAAAAACCATAGCTCTCTAGGGACGTCAGATGAGAGCCGACGGTGGGGATTGAATCTGCCCGAAACTGCCTTCATAAACAGTGGGCAGGAACCTCCACCGGCTATTGGTTTAGCTTGAACGCCCTAAACCACGTTGCTTAGGTGGAGGGCCGAGATTTCCCAGCCGTTGGACGTCTGAGATTGAAAGGGACGTGCGCAGGTGGGTTGCCAACTAAGGTGCTGAAAGCTTCTATTTTCGGAAGAAAACAGCCGCACACATGCCGTCTCCGACGGAGTTTGTGGCCATGCCTGCGTGTTCCCGCAAGCTAAAATGGGTAGGGTTTTGTCAGACGAGGGCTCTCCATCAGATGAACGGTTCCGATCACCCTAACTATCCCTAATGGTGGGTCCCATCTTGATCAGAAGAGCGGGCGCCCGTCCGTTCAAAAACGCGCTGAGCGCGGGAGTGGAAAAAAAAAAACAAAAAAAAAAAAAAAAGGAGGAACTTTCCCTCTTGTGAATTTTCGGTCAAAGCCAGTCTGACCGGCCCCTCTAGTACAGTGCACAGCTGGTGCACCTCCCCTGATGCACAGACACACTGATGTGGGGTCCATCGTGATGATTGTCGGAAATCCACTCCGTCCATCCCATCTATAGGGCTTCATTGTGACCCTAAATCGTGGATGGGGACGATCTTAAACTTGGGTGGGCCATACAATCTGGATCACGACTTTTAACTATGGATCATCGTTGTTACGACGGTTAGATTAATTCGAATCTGAACATCAACGGTTAAAATGATCTATGGAACCATTTAACTTGAAATTAATGGTTGGGTTATGGATTAAATGGTGTAATATATATTTATAATATTAAATAACATTTTTGTAATGTTTTATATTTCATTTCAATATATTTTTATATTTTCTATTATCAATTATTCATATTTAATTCTCATAGTTTTCTCTTTTGGGGATGTTCTGTATGTTTTTCAAGGATAAATTATTTATTTGTATTTAGATTTTTATATATACAAATATATGTATATTTCTAAATCGTTGACGTGGGTCATAGCCCGATTAGGACCATTTATTCATTCATTCAGTTTCCTTATAAGTCCTTGATTATAAAGATTAAATTATTTGGGTTTGTAAGTGGGCCGAATTACATAGTTTTTAACATTTAGTTATCAATTTATTTAAATTAATGGTTGGATATGAGATGTTGGCATTCCAACTATTGAAATTTAGTAATGGGTCGTGGCTTATCAAATGACGGTGAACCATATATGTTATTTGTATCTTCATACAAATACACTAATGTAGATTATAATAGGAACACTTGAGTACTCCAAAGCACGGGGCGTTACAGGATAGGGGGTTATCCGTCATGTCCTTCATGGGAAAGCACTTACGTCAAAATAGGTGATAGAGAGTCTTACCTTGAAATTGACAGTCAGATGGCTTGATCTATGAGTGGAGATCATTCCTAATGGTTAGGTTTAAGTCAGGGCAAGGATGTAAGGGCTAAAATAGTCGGATTAATATCACACACACATTAAATCTTATGGTAATGCTCGAGGACTTTCGATGCTCGAGTATCGAAAAGTTCGGGGCGTTACATCAGCCACCTATCATATCACTATACCACTATGGCTAAACAGAAGAGATGAAAAATGAAACAAATCAGGACTCCCTTAACGCTCCTATACCTGCTTTGTCCAGAAAACAAAGGCCCCTAATCAGTCTTAGGAGGGTGGCCATCTTGTCCGTCTAGAAAGTACTTTGATTGGCCGCTCCCACTCGAGCGAGCCCATCCGCCAGCCCATTAATTTCAAGAGGAATTTGGGATATAGAAAAATTCTCGTTCAATTGAAGACTTTTGATTCTCGACAATCAGTAATCCTACTTCTAATGAAGAAGTGAGGACCCCTTAATAGCTTCTACCACAAAAGAGGAGTCAGATTCAATGAGCACCTCATGAAAACCTAGAAATATACTGAAATGCAAAGCATCGTGAAGGGCCTGAAGTTCTGCCCTATTATTGGAAGCCTGGCCGTAGCCCGAATAGAAAGAGAAAATCAAGTCACCATTAGCGTTTCTGCATATGCCACCACCCCCAGACGGGCCAAGGTTCCCAGCTGCAGCCCCGTCTATATGCAGTTTCACCCAGGCCACTGGCGGTCTGTTCCATTTGATGAACTGACAAGATTTGAACAGAGGGGGACTAGGAGACAAACGAGGTGGGGGGTGATCGGATTCAAAGAATGGGAACCCTAAAATAGATTTCCAAGAAGTCATTTGACACGACTAATAACCTTGCTGTTGTTTGAGTTGATCCCATCATATTTAGCAGAATTCCTCATTTTCCAAATTTCACTAACAATCAAACAAGGAGCGATGCGGCAAAGAAGAGATGGGCCTCTTCCTAGTTGAAGGGAGTTCTACCAGAAGAAAAATCGATTGGCAATAGAAGATGGAAAGATGGGATGGATTTCAAAATTTTCGCTAAACTCCTTCCAGACTCTGGTTGCAATAGCCCCTCCAATGAAAAGGTGGTCTAACGTTTCAGGTTGAGGAGAAAATTATGATCGTTGTCACAACAAATGCACCTGGAGGTAAGAGATATCCCATGCGACTGGATCCGAACGTCCGTAGGGATGGCCCGTTGGAAGAGCCTCCAAACAAAAAGAGAAATCTTGTTAGAGATCTTCTGATGCCAGATACGATTGGCTCACTCAAATTTCTGCCCTGTAGCTCTGTACATAGTCCAACCTGTTTTAACTGAAAAATAGCCTGACTGATCAAGAGGCCAGATGCGGCGGTCTGGTTGATTCGATGTACAGAGCTCGACCTGAGAGATATGGTCCTTCACGCATGCTAGGAGCAGATCAATAGCCGGTGACTGAGGATTGATGCCTTCGGGGGAGAGCAGGTCGTTGACTGACAAATGGAGCAGATCATCGGGAATTGGCTGAGCTATCTAGTCTACCATCCTCGAATTTAGAAAGACTCTCTCTCTTTCTCTCTCTCTCTCTCTCTCTCTCTTGAATAGGGAAAGTTACTTTCTTAGTATCACAATCGATCTTAGCGTGATAGGAAGTAAGTTAATCTATTCTTAAGATAACATCGTACCCCTTCATCTCCATCACTACTAAGTCTATTGGCATTAGAATACCTTTAATTCTAATTTCAAGAGATTTACATATTTTGTCTGAGGTAACAGTTTTCCCAACTAGTGATTCTAATAAAATTAACTTACTATGAATGCAAGTTTTATGCCTAATCGTTCAACTACTTTAGTTGCAATGAAAGGTAGCAGAACTCTGAAATCAAACAATATAGCAACGGGTTGATCGAACATGATAACCATACCTTCTATGAAGCTATTATCAACTTTGGATTCCTCAACAAGCGTAACGATGTAAACATTGGCTTGTATAGGTTGTTGTCTGAGTGATTGTCCTCCTTGAGAGTTCACAGGTTGTGATTGTTGCTGAGGCCAATTCTGCTAATTCTGCGATGGTCGAGGAGGCACGGAATGTGATGTTTGAAGATGTGAGTGTGAAGGCCTGGACATTTAAGGCGACTGAACAGGTTGCTGAGTCAGTGTAGGGGATGGTAGTCATGAAGATGATTGTTGAAGTGGCAGCAACTGTACAATATCATTGAGTCGAGATCCGCAATACATGCAATTCCCTGTAAAATGTTATTCCTGATGGTTCAGTGTCATGGTCGAGGCATTAGTCTATTGCCTCTTTTACTACTGAGTAGGTGCGGTCCTATCATGATGTTCTCATAGCTGAGCACGGCTCCATTCACTCTCTTTCGTCTCACAAGGCCTTGTCGATGATCTCAGAATACTTCTTAATGTCCATGCAATAAAATTAGGTTCTGATGTTTTGGCGAAGGCCTTCTTCAAAATTTTAGATTTTGTACTCTTCGTCTTCTACCAACTTCGGGTCATGTTGGGATAACTTAGTGAATTTTGCCTTGTATTGAGCTACTGTCATAGCCGTTTTCTCCAACTTTAAAAACTTGGGCATCTTCTGAAGATGATAGGCCTTAGGGAAATACTTCTCTTAGAACTTTCTTCTGAATTCGCTTTAAGTCCACACGTCCTACACTGCGACCATTTTATTTGCCAATCTCCACCATATATCCACTTTGCCTTGGAGAACGAATGTTACTAACCTGATCATTTGGTACCTAGACAGTCCATTGCTTCAAGAATCATTTCAACCTATGTCAGCCAAATCTTCTACTATTGTCAGATCCAAAGCGCCTTTGAACATTGGTAGTCTCAAGTTCATGAATATTTCCTGTAGGTCCACCCCACCTAATTGATCATGTCTTATTAAGGTCGAATTATGATGGCCCTAAGGTGCCCGATTCAAGTTTGCTATCATATTCTACTGAGCAACGAATTAGTTTTATTGTTGCTTCATATCATAGCCACCATCTGAGTTATTAATCCAAACACAGCATCTCATGGTTGGGAATTAGATCAAGCAAAATGAGTGTGTATAGCAGTTGGTGATAACGGAAGTTGCGCACTATGCCTAGCACCACCCAAGTTTCCCACTGGAGGGGTAGGACTTCCATCTCCACTCCGTCCTCAACATTCTTATCATATTCTCGAACCGTCGTTTTAGAATCCATTGAAATATTTGGATCTATACTTCTGGTTTGTGAGGGATGGTGATGCTAGTCGATGGGACAATATCATGTAAGCTGCACATCATCTTTAGGGTCATCGCATCCTATAAAAGATCTAAAGTTTAGTATAAGATTGATATATGTTTTCTATCTCGATTCAACAGAACGCTATGAATGAAAAGTTCATATTTCCAGTTATTGGTTAAAACACAATTCGGGGTGTCGGTGGCACCTATCCTTAGTTTCTAAGTTCCCTATTAATCAACACAATAAAAAAAGGTGAATCCTAAGTATAGAGTCACTAATTTCATGGATCTGCTAATTATATATGTCTGTATGTGAAAACAACCTATAGGTCACTCTAAGTTTAATGAAAGCCTCTTTCTAATACCATCTTGTAATACCCCACAATTTGGATACAAATTGTGCACCCTAAGATTCAAGTTATGGTCAATGACTTGTACATTAAGTGTACATAATTTCACTCATCACACATTCGTTTGGAGGAATGATTCAATAGATTGTAGGTTTTCACTAAATTAACATTCATATATTCACACAATCATCTACTTTTTCATCTCAAATTTCATCACATTACCAACCTCATAAATTAAATTTTAGAAATCCAACTACGTCCACCCATTAGGGACTTATTCAACTAAATTGTCAATATCGTTCAACAAAATAATGATTATGAACAATTTCAAATGAAATTTAAACATCAATAACTATAAAGAATGAAAACTAAATCTCTTATCAATAAATTGTATAAACAAATCATTCATCCAACACAACAAGTTTATCTTCTGCCAAATATGGCTATTGGTCCTGTGTTTTATTCACCGACTGGGCCTCTTTATATGAAACTTGATTCAGGTTTCCTAACTCGTTCACCTCCGTATAGTTGTCAATCCACAACGCTAGCTGGCCAGGCTAGTGAGTGAACACATCATGGTTCGTACACAACACAATATAAGATAGCACAAGCAACAATCCATTATATGTATGCATGCATGAGTATGTATGTTGAGATGTCATGATATGCATGTCAAGTGGGATGATCACCCACTTGTCTAGGTTGGATATCCGTCAACCCACATTCGCACCTAACATGCTTCTATCATAGGTAGGCATAAACAAGGCCCGTATCTACTCCATAAGTAGGCTTCCACTAATGTGAGCATCTAGCTAGCCACAAATCTACTAAGAGAACCATCCAGTGAGATCCCCCAGTAACCCAGGCACGAGGTGTGCATGCAGCCATCTAGAGCGTGCCTCTAAGAATTAGCGCAAGTACGTTATGGATGCATGTAATACATGCTCAATGTCTACGCATTGCCATATATAGTCAACATATACATCTCTCTGTGAGAAACAATAAATTCCTAATATCAATGTTTTACATTTTCATATATTCTACTTACATTTAATAATTGTTCAGAACATAAATCATACAACAAGGATCATGCTAACACAGTAACACAATAATCATATTAATCAAGAAAGTCATAACAATCTCTTCATTTATCTTAACCATACAGGTATGAGACACGTTAGGATTCACTCACCTATTCTTGGTAGGGCTAAATCCGTTGAATATTTGTATGCTTTAAAATATAAAATTTGTATCCCAATAAAATAGTTTAACAAAGCATGAATTTAATTTAGCTATTTCATCTAGTGGGGTTCACATTTAATCAATTCAAAAGAACCCAGTAGTGTAATTAATACATTATCTTATTTTAAAAATCAACAGGGGACTATCGATCAATGCAATCGATCGATCGAGCCAACTCAAAAGATCTCAATCGATCCTCCGATCAATCGACCATGTATCAATGAAATTTAAGTTTTAACATATATATTAAGTCTCTAGACACTTTTAGTCACATTTGATCGATTGAACCTACCCATCGATCGATCTAGATAGGTTGGGTTTAATTTAATTTGATCATTGGATAATTTCAATTATGCTCGATCAATAGCCTCAATCGATCAAGATCACTCAAGGAAACCCTCGATCGATTGAACGAGACTTTGATCAATCGGACTACATTGTGAATTTAGATCTTCAGTTACTGGATGAAATTTGACCCGCTAACTTTAATCGATCAACTAAAGTCAGCTAGATTCTGTTAAACAACTCAATTTTTCAAATTTTTTTTAAAAAAAAAGGATTTATTCTCTGACTCTTCGCTTTTAGGGATTCAATTAATTCAAGGGTTTGGCTCCACTACCAACCACTGATTTCTCCAACAACAAACTAGAAATAATGGATTGCTCATATCCGAATTATGCAAGATCTTTGGTTGAAGTCATTCTGTAACATATTCTATTGCTATTAATACTATCTATTGATCATTCTGAGTAATCCACCAGCCAAATCACTTCAGGATTTATGATTTGGCCTTTAGAAATTTTGATTTGAATCTATCAAAAGTTAGCATGGCTGGTTGCTCAAAGCTAATATCTACAACTCGCGTTTTCTACCAAAAAAAAATTTCTAATCTTCAAATCCCTCGATAGATCAAAACAATGGATGTAAGATCAATCTGCCCTATCCATTATGCAGGTTTAGGGTTTTTCAATCAATAAACAGAAAAAATTTAAAAAGAAAGATTTAGGAACTACCCGATGAAGCCTCTTCTCCACATGCCTCCTCTCTATCTCTACTCTTTTGTTTAGGGTTTTCACAGGAGAATTCTCTACGATTTTTGTAGTTTTTCATAAAAAGTTAAATTACTATGGTGTTGAGAGCAGATAATGTTATTCTTGTCATTCTTTCTGATCATGTCAACATTGTTACCACCAATAAATTCCTGCATTCTAACTTTGGGGGTATGACATGTCTTTATTTCGTGTTTACTCTTTAAAGGGCATGAATAATACCATTCCTCTTCCACCTTATATTTCCCTTAGACATTGCGAAGCTGTAACGACCACTGGTTTTCCCCTTATCATCAACCTAGCAAGCAGGATATCACAGTTTTACTCAAGGTCAGAAGGCAACTTCCTAATTCATCCAAAGAGCAGAGGGATAGAGAACAATGTGAAGAATCAGAGGAGATTACCAAACCATCTCCTCAATTTACCTCTTGGAGATAGAGAGGTCATGTTTTAAAGCCTAGATGGATTAAAAGGCTACAAGACAAAAGATAGATTTCTGAATCTCATAGTCGATTTATCTCCTTATTAGACCATGCAAAAGGATGGGGAAGGGTCACCCAATGGGTGTGTAGACCACCTCATAGGAGGCAGCAGCAGTAGCAACAATGAGGATGCTCCACCTAATCCAGGACCTCTAAAGAGAGCAAGGTAACAACCAAAGCAAGACAATGACATCTAGATAACAGACCTCGATTCAGATTCACTATCATTTCAAGACCACCAACAGATTGTTAGGCTGAATGGATCCAACGAGCTACCTCAACAATGGAGATCACCAAAAATAGGAAAAAAGCGAATTGGGGGAAGAAAATCAGCTAAATCAAAAATAGGGGCGAATTCGGAAGAATGGAATGGGAGGTTGAGAAGGTTAAAGAAAAGGGCTAGTTGTAAACTTTGAAAATATTACTGATGGATAGTGCCTTAATTTGGAATGCCCGAGGAGTAGCCAATGCAGCTACCTTAATGACAGCCTGTAGAATAATTCGAAATCAAAACCAAGATCGATGAAATTACACACCAGGATCCGAGGAAATCAAGCCATTCACGTTAAAGAGGCCTGAAATTGGTAAAAAATGCAAGATCACATAGTTCTCGCCATCTGATTGGCTCAAAACTTCATACATGGCCTGAGGGCCATAAATTAACCGTACATAGCAAATTTCAGCCCTTGGATCACTATGGAAGTACCCCAACTGACAGATCAGCCCATAAACCGTTGATTCTGGGCCCACCTAATATCTGGAACTGTCTCAACTTTGGTCTCAGCGGTTTAAATAAGATGAGGAAACAAATGAATGGTTTGGATTTTGTAGGAACATCACAGTGGGCCCCGTTTACACAGCGTGTGTACATGAGGTACACACGTGCCGCGAGGCACCGAACCACGTAAGGCGGGTCAGCAGCGCTGACCCGTACCTTCTTCTTAAAACGGCAATTGCCGTTTCACGCTGTGTAACGAACGGACGCTGTCCGATTTTGCGGACGCTAGTGGGCCCCACATAGTGTACGTACGACTAATCTGAACCGTCCATCTTGTAGAGGGTCGCGACTACTACAAAACCTTGCTGAACTTTTGGACCCATGCAAGCACACGTGCGCAATACAGAGGCCACAAACAGGCGGTCCTGCGACTTTCAAAACGATTTTTGAGGTGATTTCTTCTCTAGGCCGCGTCAATGGACGTTCAAAACCACCTATTCTTGACTGAAATTTCATCCTGAATCTAATGGACGGGGTGGATTTTCCCGAAAATATCTCTGTGGGGCCCACCGATCACGTCAGCGTCGGACGTGCGAAAGGCTACGCACGTCCGCGAAATAAACTTCCACGCGATTGTGGCTCACCATCTTTGATCATATGGCGGATCTGAACCGGTCCATCATGTAGACCAGCCAAAATACTTTCAAGAGGCGTTGATTTTACAGAAATAATGCAAGGAACGCGAAAGTTATGAAGCCCCGAACTTGGCTGCGAAAAGGCTTTCGCTGCGCGTGCGATAGCTTCCCAAATCCGATTTCCACCACTCCAAAAGCTATAAAAAGAGTTCCAAACGTGGAGAAGAGGGTATGCTTGAATAGGGGACGTCAGATAGAGAAAGAGAGGCGGAGAGAGAAGTGTTTGGAATTTTTATGTATTTTTTCTTTATTTTTCTTCTTTTTCCTATGATTATGTTAGGCTAAATCTCTTAGCTAGGGCTAAGAGGTGAAGCTTGTGGCGTGATGGGAGCTTCTACAAGTTTAATTTAAACTGAACTGATTAACTCTGTTTTGATTTAAGAAATTCTTTTAATCATTAATAGTATGTTGTGATTTAAATTACAGTAGATCTGTGATGGCTTGAATAATTTCTTTCCTTTTATTTTGATGTTTGGAAACCCTGTTGTTCGCCATCGTCTCATAGACATGGTTGGATGATGGAATCCTTCCTAACACTCATACATCTTTTAGTTGGTTATGGATTGGTCTAAGTTCTGTTGTTTACCTTGTCTCTTAGGCATGGATTTGTGATGGAATCATACCTAATTCTTATACCTTTCATCTCTTGAAAACTATATCGAGTAAGTTCAATTTAATATCCATGAAGCAGGCATAAGATCTCCCTGATCTCTACAAGTGGATCCTCTGAATCCCTAGTTCCCTTTCTCTGAATTCTTTAAGTTTAGATTAATATTTCACCATTATTCCTCAAATCACAATTGGTTTAGATTTCATCTTAGCCTAGTTTTAGATCTAGTTATTTTCAGATAACGTACAGGTTTCAGTCCCTGTGGATTCGACCTCGGTCTTACCAAGTTTATTACTACATCACAACCCTGCACTTGGGGAGTGAACAAGTTTTTGGCGTCGTTGCCAGGGATTGACTTACATTTTCTTAAATTAATTAGTTTTAGAATTAGGTTAAGATTAGGATTTTACTAACTTTGGGTTAAAGGTTTTTATTTTATTTGATTTTTAGGAACTAACCTGTTTTCCTGTTTTGTAGGATCCTGAAATAACTTCTAAATTGGTAATTCCTTTCTAATTCCTCTACTTTTTCTATTTTTAGAATTAGGGTTTGAGTTTTGAAAATTTTCTATTTTCTAGTATTTTTCTATTTTTAGGAACTAGTTTATTTTTAGAAACTTTCATCTCTTGTTTTTAGAAACTAGGTTAGTTATTTCTTTTTTTTTGAAATTCTTTCTAATTTTAGAAACTAACTCAGCTTTCATTTATTTTATATTTAGGCTTAGATTTTCTATTTTAGAAACTTTCTAATTCTAGGTCTTCTTTTTAGAAACTAACTTAGCTTCTAGGTTTAGGGAACTTTCCTTTTTAGAAACTTTCTATTTCAATTGTAAGAACTTTCTAACTTTAGACTTTTTATTTTAGAAACTAATCTCTTTTGTTTTCTTAAATTGGATATTAACATAGGAACTTCTCATTTGGTACTTTCTTTTTAACTTCTCCTCCTCTTACTTTACACATTGCTGTAGGATCTTTTCTTCTGTTTTTCTTAGGATTAAATTCAGATTAAGGGTTTCATCATGTATATGCACGAGTGGGAACGTCAGTATGCTGAGAAGAATAACCTATTTTGGGATGATGAAGATATAAATCAACCTATGTCTCAAAACTTTTCTAAAACTATCAGTGAGAACCGATCAGAATATAAAGATCCACCGGTTAAGAAGTCCTTACGTGATTATATGCAGGAGAACAATTACACCCCACGGATTAACAAAACAGTACATGAGTGTTGGGGTTATCATAATTATGGTTGTGAGAATTATTATCTCTCATCTGATAAAGAGAAAACAATGCGTGATTATATCATGAGTGATAATAAGTATTACCAACTAGCAGATTCTCCCACCTATGATCAGTATGACTATAACTGGTGGGAACATCAAAATTGGGTAAATGAACCATCAACATGTTATAATAATTCTCTTGGATCCCATACCTTTGAAATCCAACCAGAAACGACCCAAGAGGATTCACTTCAACATGACATGGCCTGTCTTGCAGAAATTAGAAAAGCAATGAAAACACTCACTTCGCACCTCGAAAGGATAGAGGAAGCTTTCTCATCCCAACCACAACCCAATCTAAAAATACAATGCGAGGAAAGTAATCCTCACTCACTTTTGAAGGAATCTGGAATTTGGAGCGAGGAGTTGGATTCCATTAATGAGCATGCGGTTCAATCTCCTGATGAGAAGATCTCGATGACTGTTCAAAGGAATGGTGAAGATACATGGGTGTCTTTTAAATATAGTGATGATGACACCTTCCTTACATGACACACAGGATTTCAATGATGAGGTAAAGGTTAGTTTATTCGAACCTCAACCAAATTTAGGAATAGAATGTGAGGAAGGCGATCCCATCCCAAATGTGCATTGCACTGGACTAGAATATGATGAATATTGGGACGGCGATCCTGAATGTGCAGCCACAGTTCCCCTGGAATCTATCTCAAGTTTGGTCCAGGTCAATGATCAAGATGTACACGAAGTGGTCGGTCATAATGAGTCACTCCCCTCACCTGACATGTCTGATTTAAAGGTGGAGGATGAGCTCCTTACAACCGACCCTTCTAAATCTTGTGAAACATGTTTAGACCACGCCTCTGAATCGAATGTATTGCTCGCTACGACCCTGGAATTTGAAACCACTCAATTGAGGCCACCATCTGAGCTGTACACGTTTAACAATTCAACGCCTCGATTGAGTAGTCTCAATGAAAAAAGTGATCACATCGATGCTTACCCTATTGATTTTCAATTTGTCTGTGCAGGACTGGAGGAAGAGAGCATACATCTGGCTACTTTCAAGGATGAGGGTTTCCTCAGGCAGATCATCGCGAGCCACAATGTGGAAAATAAGTCACACTCAACTGAACTTCCCAACTCTTTAGATGATTACTTGGCATACTTTGCAGATTCAAACGATCCCGTGTCAAAGGATAAAGTGGATGCCTTGCAAGACGACATCTCGGTAGTCATCACTGATCGAGAGAACCCTTATTCTGAAGCCCCTTCTTCCCCTGATCTTAAACGTTTACTAGTAAAGGAAGAGGAGTTGAAAATTGAGCCGAAGTTTGGAACTTCGGAATGTGTTGAGACTACATCACTTTTTAAGAAGTTTTCTAAACTTTATTTGCTTGTAGTCTTTGATTCACCATGGGATACTAACGTTGAAACTTCTTCTGTCACAGGTGAATCGTACATACTCTAGATACCTCAAGCAATTTAATGGAAAATTTCTTATGCGGTACATAAGTTTCTCTGGAAAGTCATGCTCCAGAGCGTCCAAGCCTATTGCAAAAAGGGCTTTTGGATGATCCTGTTGAGGAACTTACTAAGAAACTTATCAAGATATTGGCCGGAAGAGGAACCTTGCGGTATGATCGAGTAGTTTTTTCCTACTTTCATAGAACTAGGGTAGTTTGTTTTATACTGCTTTAGGATAGATGATAAACTTAGCGCTCCTAGGAGCCAACCCAGCTTTTCATTCCATTTCATTTTCCTAGTTAGTTAGTTCAATGTTTGTGGGTAACATTGCTGCAAACCCTCACGAGACTACAACTCGTCCACTAGGAGCAACCTAGGGGTTTAAAGGCTTGTTGCATACGCTAAATGCAATCGAGAGTACCTGCGAAAGTGGTGTAGGTAGGATTTCATTTTTGTTATTTTTATTTTACTTCTGTTGGTTTCTCTCTTGTGCTGACCCGATCTTACGTAGATATCTTTGGAAAGCCTTTTGATTCTTTCGTCCAGGTACTATCTTTCCATCACTCCTCTTATATTTTTGTTGTCCCATGTGCATTGCATGCTTATTTCTTTTATATTGAGGACAATGTAGATTTTAGGTTGGGGGTGGGAGATTAGGTTTCCTAATCAGCATTTTATTGGTCTTGAGCAAAAAAATTGTGAAATTTTTTAATTTTTCTGGACTTTCTTGTGAATTCGAAGGGATTTTAACGGCCATCTAGGGCACTTGGAATTTCAAGATACGTGATGTTGGTAATTTAAGACGCTTGGATTCAATATCTGTTGGATTTCATAGTTAAGTTTGAATTGTTAATCCAAAATTAGAAGTTGTAAACATTGATTGAGTTATGATCTCACATGTCACATCTCGCTTTCACATTAAGGTTTCAGTTTGATATTGAAGAATTTACTTGGTACTCACTATGCTTGAAAGGAACCAACCTGAGAAATTGAAAGGATTGGGCGAATGGTCGACGCCATAGGTTTGCTCCCTATAAGTGTAGATTTAATTCCCTATGAATGATATGTGAAAATTTTGGGTGTACAGTCTTCATAGGTTTGCTCCCTATAGGTGAGGATCTGATTCCCCTTCTTGGCATTACTTTTACTAGAAAAATCAAAAGCTAAAAAAAAAAATTGATTTGTGAAGCAAGTTTTGGTTTAAGTCTTGGCTATCATGAATCTTCTTATTGGTTACCAATGATATCCTGAAATAGAGAAGTGAATTTTAATGATGATAAGCTGAGATTACACTGTATGCTCATAGATCTCAATGATTAGAATTTTTTTCTAATTAATGGAATAATACTTTGAACTTGATTATGAAGTTTACCGTGCGCTTGAGTCTAGGAGAAAGTAATATCCAACATTCATGAATCTGGGAATTCTCATATCTGGATTATTCTACAAAAATCACTCGAGTTTATAGAAATTGTTCTGTAATTCTCAACTTACTTTTCGCATATTTTGCTCGGGACTAGCAAAATGCTGGTTGGGGGTTGTGTTGAGGGTCAAATATTGCATATCAGACCCAGTTATTGCATGGATTTACAATCATTGATACCGTTTAATAGCCTGATTTAATTGTATTTGTGACGCAGAGTGTATCTACAAGCATGAACTGAAAAAGGGTGCTTAAACCATGGATTTGACGCTCTGATGACACCCAAGGCAAGGGACGGACTCCAGGGGACCAAGATCGATGGAATTACACACCAGGGATCCGAGGAAATCAAGCCATTCACGTTAAAGAGGCCCGAAATTGGTGAAAAATGCAAGATCACATAGTTCTCGCCATCTGATTGGCTCAAAACTTCATACATGGCCTGAGGGCCATAAATTAACCGTACATATCAAATTTCAGCCCTCGGATCACTATGGAAGTACCCCAACTGACAGATCAGCCCATAAACCGTTGATTCTGGGCCCACCTGATATCTGGAACTGTCTCAACTTTGGTCTCGGCGGTTTAAATAAGATGAGAAAACAAATGGATGGTTTGGATTTTGTAGGAACATCACAGTGGGCCCCGTTTACACAACGCGTGTACATGAGGTACACATGTGCCGCGAGGCACCGAACCACGCTGCTGACCCGCACCTTCTTCCTAAAACGGCAATTGCCGTTTCATGCTATGTAACGGACGGACGCTGTCCGATTTTGCGGACGCTAGTGGGCCCCACATAGTGTACGTACGACCAATCTGAACCGTCCATCTTGTAGAGGGCCGCGACTGCTACAAAACCTTGCTGAACTTTTGGACCCATGCAAGCACACATGCGCGATACAGAGGCCACAAACAGGCGGTCCTGCGACGTTCAAAATAATTTTTGGGGTGATTTCTTCTCTGGGCCGCGTCAATGGATGTTCAAAACCACTCATTCTTGACTGAAATTTCGTCCTGAATCTAATGGACGGGGTGAATTTTCCCGAAAATACCTCTGTGGGGCCCACCGATCACGTCAGCGCCGAACGTGCGAAAGGCTACGCATGTCCGCGAAATCTGACTTTCCACGCAGTTGTGGCTCACCATCTTTGATCATATGGCAGATCTGAACCATCCATCGTGTAGGCCAGCCAAAATACTTCCAAGAGACGCTGATTTTACAGAAATAATGTAAGGAACGCGAGAGTTATGAAGCCCCAAACTTGGCTGCGAAAAGGCTTTCGCTGCGCGTGCGATAGCTTCCCAAATCCGATTTCCACCACTCCAAAAGCTATAAAAAGAGTTCCAAACGTGGAGAAGAGGGGGTGCTTGAATAGGGGACGTCAGATAGAGAAAGGGAGGTGGAGAGAGAAGTGTTTGGAATTTTTATATATTTTTTCTTTATTTTTCTTCTTTTTCCTATGATTATGTTAGGCTAAATCTCTTAGCTAGGGCTAAGAGGTGAAGCTTGTGGCGTGATGGGAGCTTCTACAGATTTGATTTGAACTGAACTGATTGACTCTGTTTTGATTTAAGAAATTCTTTTAGTCATTAATGGTTTGTTGTGATTTAAATTACAGTAGATCTGTGATGGCTTGAATAATTCCTTTCCTTTTATTTTGATGTTCGGAAACCCTGTTGTTCGCCATCGTCTCATAGACATGGTTGGATGATGGAATCCTTCCTAATACTCATACATCTTTTAGTTGGTTATGGATTGGTCTAAGTTCTGTTGTTTACCTTGTCTCTTAGGCATGGATTTGTGATGGAATCATACCTAATTCTTATACCTTTCATCTCTTGAAAACTATATCGAGTAAGTTCAGTATAATATCCATGAAGCAGGCATAAGATCTCCCTGATCTCTACAAGTAGATCCTCTGAATCCCTAGTTCCCTTTCTCTGAATTCTTTAAGTTTAGATTAATATTTCACCATTATTCCTCAAATCACAATTGGTTTAGATTTCATCTTAGCCTAGTTTTAGATCTGGTTATTTTCAGATAACGTACAGGTTTCAGTCCCTGTGGATTCGACCTCGGTCTTACCGAGTTTATTACTACATCACAACCCTGCACTTGGGGTGTGAACAAGTTTTTGGCGCCGTTGCCGGGGACTGACGGTTACGATTCTCTGAAATTAATCATGTTTGTGATGGATAGTGCCTTAATTTGGAATGCCCGAGGAGTAGCCAATGCAGCTACCTTAATGACAGCCTGTAGAATAATTCGAAATCAAAATCCTTGGTGTCTAGATATTTTGGAGCCAATGACTAGGGATGAAAGAAGAGTGGGAGTGGGTTTAAAACTAGGCTTTCACTCCTCTTTCTCCAATGTGGTTGATGGGGAAAATTTTTGGTTCTTCCATAAAAATACCTTAGATGTCTTTGTTGTTCAACAATCTAATCAGATGATTTCTTTTAAAATTCAGGTTCAAAATTCCCCTCTAACTTTCCACCTATCTATTGTGTATGCAAAATGCTCTAGATTCCAAAGGAGGGCGCTATGGGAAGATTTAGCTTCGTTGTCGAGAAGCTCTCCAGGTCCATGGGCGGTAGGCAGGGATTTTAATGTCGTGTTGTCCATCACAGAGAGGTGGGGCAACAAGAACCATGATCATGGCAGCTCCTTAGAATTTGTAGAGGATATCGAAAATGTAAGCCTGCTGGATGCGGGTTTCTCTAGTAACAAGTTTTGCTAGTACAACAATCAAGCAAGGAATGCATGCGTTTGGGCTAGACTCGATAGGGTGTTATGCAATGGAGACTGGGTAAATCTTTTCTCCTGCTTCCAAGTGAAGCACCTACCACGAGTGAGCTCCGACCACGCACCTCTTCTGCTGGTTTTTCCCAGGGCACATCAGTCAACCGCTATGCCCTTCCGTTTTCAGCAAATGTGGCTCCTGCACGACAACTATATCCAGGTGATTAAGGATGCTTGGCAAGAGGATTTTTCAAACCAGTTAATGGTCAACCTCATGCTTAAAATCAAAAAGGTAAAAAGCCATATCAAGGAATGGAATAGGGATGTCTTTAGAAATATTTTCCAGCAGTTAAAGGCAACCGAACAGAACCTATTGGAGCTGGAAAATCAAGCACAGTTTGGGGCATATGAGATCAGCCAGTTAACACTAACAGAGGTGAGGCAGTGTTTGATGCAAATGGAGTTGGCCGAGGAAATTTTTTTGAAATAGAAGGCTCGAAACAACTGGCTCGAGGAAAGGGATCGTAATACGAAATTCTTCCACCTATCAAACATGGAAAGAATCAAAAGAGCCGGAATCAGGGAGATTCAGCTAGATTCAAGAGCTATGACTGCAAATCCAGATTTAATTAAGGAGGAAGCTGTAAAATACTTCTCCAAGTTATTCTAGACAAAAGGTCAGTCTCAAGCTGATAATCTGTGGAGGTAATCTCGCATCTCATCTTAGAAGCAGATAACAGGCAGCTTATGGCTATTTCGTCGATAGAAGAAGTTAGGAGTGCAATGTTGCCCTCCCAAAGGATGGAGCGCCAGGCCTGGATGGTTTTTTTAGGGCATTCTTTGCTAGTAGTTGGCAGTAGTTGGAACAAACATCCACAGAGTGGTTATTCATGTATTCCAAGGAGGATCTTTATCCAAAGCATTCTCTACGTCCCTTATCTACTTGATCCCTAAAATGGCAGCCCTGAAAAAAATTTCATACTTTCGGCCCATTAGCCTCTGTAATTGCATGTACAAGATTTTCGCTAAAATAATTACGGATAGGCTAACTGCAGTGCTCTCAAAGCTGATCTCATTAGAGCAAGGAGTGTTTGTTAGAGGCCGCTCGATTGCAGAAAGCATAGCTCTGGGTCAAGAGCTATTCAGAGAAGTGGATCATAAAGTTCATGGCGGGAACATTATTATAAAGTTGGACATGGAAAAGGCGTACAACAAATTGGAGTGTGATTTCCTCAAACAAGTGTTACAGCGTTTTGGTTTTTGCCAATCTTGGATAAACATAATAGAAAAGTGTTGGAATAATAATTGGTTTATGGTTCTTATAAACGGGGATGGAGCAGGTTTTTTCAAATTGTAAAGAGGCTTACGCCAAGGAGATCTACCATCTCCTAGCCTCTTCATCCTCGCAACAGAGGTGTTGAGTAGAGGTTTCTCGGCTCTGGTTAACGACGGTAGATGTCAGTCCTTCAAGCTCAAGTAAGGTTGTAAGCAAGTCTCGCACCTGCTATATGTAGACAACATGGTTCTTTTCTTAAACGGTGGATGCGGTTCACTTAAAGCAGCTGTAGATTTCCTCTCATCTTACCAATCCTCATCAGGTCAGAGGATAAATCGGAGGAAAAGTTGTTTCCACTACCCTTCCAAGCTCCCCGTTGGTAAGGTGAGAGACATTGAGCAGATTCTTAGGATTCCCAGCTCATCGGCATCGTTCAACTATTTAGGGGTTCCCTTGTTTAAAGGCAGGGTCAGGTGTGCAGTCTATCAGCCCATGGTGGACAAAATTGAAGCCAAAATCCAAAGCTAGAAGGCTAGGCACTTATCGCAGGTTAGCAGGTCTACTCTTATAAACCACGTGCTTTGTGGTATCCCGGTTCACACGATGGCAGCTACCATAATCCCGGTCCAAGTTTTGGCAAGCATGGAATCGAGTTTTACAAATTTCTTTTGGGGTTAGCACGAAGGGAAGAGGAAGCTACATTGACTAAAATGGAACAAAATCACTTTGCCTAAAGAGGATGGAGGCCTCGGCATCAGAAAATTGAAGGACGTGATGAAAGCGCTAAGACTAAAGATGGTCTGGGCAGCGAAGTTTGGTAACAACAGCAGCATTTGGGTAGATTTCATCAGATTCAAGTATGGAACCTCGCTAGCTAGTTCGACTGGTAGTGCCTCAGCAGCCAACGCATCGCCCCTCTAGAAATGTCTGGCCAAGTTAGTCCCTTTCCTGGACATAAATGTGTAGTGGCACGTGGCGCAGGGTTCGATCAGCCTCTGGCAGTGCAACTAGACGGATTTAGGGCCTTTGGCTAATATGGCAGCCCATCCAATCCTAGGAGCCTCCATTAGCTTGTTGCTCATGATGTGCTTGGTTCGAATGGGCTCAACCAACACTTGCCTGGGGTGGCCTTTTTTCCCTGAAGGTGTGCTAGAATGTATTATTCAAGGTGGTTTCTGCACCTCTGATGAGTTGGACTACTGCTTCTGGCCTCATGATTGTTCAGGCCGTTTCTCCGTTAAATTCGGTTGGGATGTCTACAGAGTGGGCGGGCAAGTGAAACCATGGGCTAAGCGGATATGGGATGCGAGGTTACCTCTTAAGATTTCCGTTTTTCTCTGGAGGTTATTGCAGGGAGCGATTCTGATTGACGACATGATAAAAAAGAAAAGGGTTCACCTTACATCTAAATGCGTTTGCTGTGAAGCTGAACGGGATTTCTCTCCCCATTCTGAATCTCTAGACCATCTTTTTATCAATGGCTCGTTGGCAGTAAAGGTCTAGAAGGAGTTTAACGACATATTCGACCTTCATATTTTGTCCCATAGTTCGGTCAGTGATAGGCTTTCTGCTCGATGGCAAACATATATATCTTCCCAGAGGTAGTACATCCCACCTTTGTCGCATTACCCTATACCTCATTGTCTGGGAAATCTGGAGAGCCAGAAACTCAGCAAAGTTCAATGGCAACCAGCCTACTGTTAGCAAAGGATTGGGTTTACAACCCAACAAAATCAACAACGGGCTTCCCAACCCCAACCCCAACAAGATTTTCCAATGCCTAATCTCTCGTAACCTGGGGATTCCAGCCTCATCTCCCACTACAAAGAAAGTCCAGATCGTGAAATGGGCCAGGCCAAGTATGGGATGGGTAAAAATAAATGTGGATAGTTCTGCTTTTGGCAACCCAGGGCCATCTAGGGGTGGTGGGATTTGTAGAAATTCTTCCGGAAACTTCCTTTTTGCCTTCTCCTCAGGGTATGGGGAGGGAACCAACAACAGGGTTGAGCTCAGAGCGTTGCATGATGTTATGGTCTTCAGTGTTTCATTTGGGTGTAAACAAGTGGTGATAGAA
The DNA here is from genome assembly GCF_029962835.1 of Magnolia sinica. Classification (NCBI taxonomy): domain Eukaryota; kingdom Viridiplantae; phylum Streptophyta; class Magnoliopsida; order Magnoliales; family Magnoliaceae; genus Magnolia; species Magnolia sinica. The sequence continues at coordinate 57,801,998 of NC_080589.1, read as the reverse complement.
TCAGATTCTCAATTTGTGGTGGATGCCTTTAGGGTTAAGCCGAATCCAGCATGGAAGTGGAATTATTGGCTGACAAAGATTGAGGGCCTTAAAAGGAGGGGAAGTTTTGCTATATCCCTCATCGCAAGAGTAGGTAACGGGCCAGCAGATGGGCTGACAAGAGATGGTGCGGCTAGTTAGGACAAGGCCTTCTTCAGGAAGGCAAATGACTTACCCATACGTATTAGGGGTGCGTACCTGTCAGATAAGGTGGGTTTCGGGGCATTTAGAGAGTCTCGAGGTCTTCTCACCGGCTGGGTGAGAGTCCAGTATATGGATATGATAGGCGGGTCGGATTTTTTTGTTATCCGGGCTCACCCAAATTTTGTGGTGGTTTCTTACTGAATATATATACAAATTCTTTTTTTTTTTACAAAAAAAAAAAAAAAAAAAGGTGGATAGATCTAGAGCTAGCAAAAACATAATCTTGAGAGTGATGGAGGGTTGTGCCTTGTATCTTTTTCCAGTTGCTAACGAATGAAATTTTCTTGTGTATAAAAAAATTAAAATTTAAAAGTTTAAAAATTAAAAAAAAAAAAAAAAAAAAAAACTGTCCAATTGGCAGTCCTGCGTTCGTTACGGGGAACCCAAGATCATCTTGATCGTGCTTTTGTCCCATCTTTCATTACAAGTATGCATTCCAACTTCCCTTTCTTTTTGAAACGTGCCAGCACAAAACCTGTGTATATTGATTGCAAAAAGACTGCTCCTATCGGGGAGGACATAAGCGTTACCCCACCACAAAAGATTATTTTTTTCCTTTGGTCAAAATAGAAAATTCTCACAGATTTTCAATATGGTCTAGTCAGGGGCATGCAAAAATGGATGTACAGGATTGTTCATGGAAAATCGTCCCAGTCACGGATGTTTTCTTTGGGCGCCGATTAGATACTGACAACGTCAGTAGCCAAATCGCTACTGAAGTGACGTCACCAAGCTCTGTGGACCCCACCATGATGCGTGTGTTGTATCCATACCGTCCATCCATTTTTAGAGACCGTTTTAGGGCATGAGAAAAAGAATGATATAAATCTAAAGTTCAAGTGGACCCACCACAGAGAACCGTGGGATCAGTCACACCCACCATTGAAACATTTATAGGGCCCACCATGATGTATTTTTTAGATCTAACTTATTCATAAATTAACATAGAGATAGATGAAGTGAAAATAAAAATATAAGCTTGATCGGAAACTTCTGTGGCCCCTAAGAAGTTTTGAACGGTGGATGTCACTATCCCCACTGTTTTCTATGGTGGCGTCCACTTGAACTTTAGATCTATATCATTATTTTTATCATGCCATAAACGATCTCTCCAAATGGATGGATGGTATGGATATAACACATGCATCATGGTGGGGCCCACAAACCTTGGTAACATCACTTCAGTAGCAATTTCCATCATCTAATCCGCGCCCCCCTTTTTTTTTTTTTGAATGTTTGCATAATAGCAAAGAAGAGGGGACTAGACTTCTTTTTTTTTTCTTTTTTTGTTTTTTTTTCTGGGATAGCTTTTTAGTACACACCCATGTCATTACACACACTCCATGTTAGCTACCCCCACTAGGATCGATGCCTAGACCTCCCGTTTTTTATGATGTTTGCATAATAGCAAAGAAGAGGGGACTAGACTTTTTTTTTTTTTTTGGTTTTGTTTCTGGGATAACTTGTTAGTACACACCCATGTCAGCACACACACTCCATGTTAGTCACCCCCACTAGGATCGATACCAAGACCTCAAGTGTTGAAACGAGGCATATCCACTCAGTCTGCCAGTTGAGCTATGGATCTGGGTGTTAGAGGGGGGACTAGACTTAATGGATGGTTCAGATATGCATCATGAATGACAAGAAGTCCCAATACAACAATGTGTATGAAAGGATTTCAATGCACATTTTCCTTCTAAGAAAGGTGGGAGCACAACAACTGAAATTTTATTGATGTGGGGGCAAACTAATTACTTCTCAATAGATTGAGATCCAAGGATATATAGCATTATACATAAATTTCAGGTCTGAAAATAGGTCCCAAAACAGTTCCCAGATAGCATTATACATAAATTACAGACAACCAAAAAACTAACCATACCTGCTGATAGGCACGAAAGCGAACAGACCCGCTGATGCTGCTGCAACTCCACAATGCTGGGCTGGAATGGAAATGCGTGCTGAAACTGCTTCTAAGAAATCTTAATTAGAGCATAATTAACCTAGGAGCTTTGAACACCTTCTAATTGAAAACACAAACCCAAAATCATTGAAACTGCCGCATCAGAGAATGAGCCCAGTAGTAGATCACTGATACAGAAGCCAGAAAATGAAAATTTTGGGCTAGAACTAATCATCACGCTATAAGCTGCTTCTACTGAAGTAGAAACAAAGACAGCGGAAGGACCATAGATGGACAAATCTTTGCTAGATCAATGCATTGGCCGACTAGATCTTCGTTCTCTTGCCATTATCATTACTTTGATATCTCTACTAAGTACACACGCTTGTATAAGGCATGCATCACGCACTAGAATATATGCCAACCTAAAAAACATGTGCAAGATCTAACGGTCCGTAAGTTGGGTTCCACCACCTTGGTCCCTGCCCTGAAGGGACTCGGCTTCAGTGGATCCCTGACTGTGGGGCCCATCTTGATGTATTTCCCTTACATCCACACCGTCCATGCATTTTGAAAGCTTATTTTAGGGCAAAAAAACAAAAATGAAGGAGATCAAAATCTCAATGGACCACACCACAGGAAATAGTGGTGATTGAATACCCACCATTAAGAACTTCTTGAGGGCGACTGGAATGTTTATTTTCCATCCAATCTGTTGATAAGGTAATAAAGATCTGGATGAAGCCACCGCACAAAAATCAGCTTGATCCTAAACTTTTGTGACTCACAAGATTTTTGTAACAGTCAATCACCACTGTCTCATGTGGTATGGTCCACCTGAGATTTGGATCTACTTCATTTTTTGGATCATGCACTAAAATGAGCGGTCAAAATTGATGGACCGCGTGGATGTAAGGCACATATATTACTGTGGGCCCCACATTAAGAAATCCACCTACCTCGGGTGATCCGGAGATCCACCCAAGCCGCGTCCATCGTGATTGGGAAGATCAGGCCAGTCTAGGCATGGACCGCATCTTCAAAAAGTTCATAGACTAAAAAGAAGTACTTCGAAAATTTTCTCGGGAGTCCAGTTGTTTTGAATATTTTAGCCAACCTGATAAGTAATCCTACATGATTTTGGGGACGGTAGCTACACTGAGACCCACCTGAAGAAAAGCTTAGATCTTGAACACCTGTGACAAGTTAGCACATATGTAGGGCGCAGATGGGCCGCCTGGCGCTGCTACAAATTCACAGAGAGAGAGAGAGAGAGAGAGAGAGAGAGAGAGAGAGAGAGAGAGAGAGAGTGGAATAGCCATTATAACAAAACAGTTAAACCACTAAACCAGTGGGTTACTCCAACATCCAAAAGATTGAAATAAACTACCAGATGGTTGCTAAGCTCACACGCTCACATGCTAATGCATGTACCAACATGACAAACATGTGAAAGATCCAAGCAGTCCATCAGATTGACTGCAACATGTAGATATTCTGACCTAAGAATCAGACTTACTCATTCATCAGATGGGCTGCACCTATCAAACAAACGCAACAGGAAAACAAGTTTCTGTTCTACCGGTCCACCTGATAAATAAATATTTCATATTTTTGGGCTAGAGAATTTACAGTGTGGCCCACCTAATGCACTGCTTGGATATTGTACAGGTATGCCACAGTAACACCAGCACTAGCATGTTAGACGAATAGGATTATGCGCAAGGTCGTAACAAAATTCAAATTACATCATTCGGTTGTATAATTACGCTTTGGAATTTAGTTGTGACAAAAATCTACAAGATTTTCAAATAATATGCTATTTTCATGAATAATCGTCAAATTATTATTATTATTATTATAACAATACGAGTAGTTTCAAAATCTTGGCTATTTTGAATTTATTGTGATTTAATAGCAAAATTATCACAATTTTAATGTAAAAATTATTTAAGAATTACCATAATTCATTTATAACAAGAGACTTAAAATTTTGTATAATATTTATAATAATAAATATTTTAATTTTCAGCTAGATTTTCCGGATAGTATCCAAGAAAAAAAAAATTCCCGAGAAAAGATTTATCACTATGTAATTTTTTTTTCCTAAATGTAATTATACCATGACATGAAAACCTTGCTAATTTTCATCTTTAATCCATCAAGTTAGTGTTTGAAAATAGTCTTACTGGGTTTTTGTGTTTTCCCACTTAAATCGCACTTCCAATATTGTAAGAATCCTTTCATCTATATAACTCCTCAGCAGTGTTGCGCATAACATATCCATTGCTATCTGCTTGGGCAAGACAAGCTGACAAAAGTTGTTGAGAGGTACGTAACCTGGTACGCCTGCTCTCTCACGTGAGAGGAGGTTTTTCTTAAGAGCACACGTGCCAACTTGTCATGCATACATGTGTGAGATCCAGTTGGGTATACATGCCTGTTGCAGATGTAAGCAGGTCTATGCAATTTAGGGCTGAAAGTCCGGCAGGTTGGGTCCGGTTGGTGCTCAACCCTAGCCCAACCCAAGGTTCCTATACATCAACCTTAATCCAACCCAACCCAACATCAGATTAGGAATTCTCAACCCGAGCTGGATCTGTCAGTTTGGTCACGTGGATACATGATAATATTTTCATTATCATATTAGTCTACTATATTTTCAATATACGTCTTATTTTTTGTACGTATGATTTTATTAATTATATTAGTTATTTATAGTAAATAACTTCATTTTTTCTAAACGAATAAGCTAAAATATAGGACAACTACTGCTTTAAAAGTCATGTTATGTAACACATAATCTATTTGGGAGAGAAATCCCGCATACCTTATTAGCTTGAGTCATAAAAAATGACGTAGACCATTGAACCCTGACAGCACTAGAATTTTTTGTGCCTTCGACACAGACGAGATCCACACTCAATTATAATTTATAAGTAACTTATATATCAATCGGGTTCAAGTTGGATCAGGCAACCCAAGACCTCAACCTGAGCCCGACCCAAGTTTTATGGGGTTGATATTTATATAGCCCAAGCCTGGGACCAAACCTGATGCATCATGCCCAAGCCCAACCCAATGTCAGGTCGGCCACGGGTTGGTCGGTTTGAACCCGCCCGGCTTTCTTCCCTACTATGCATAAAGTGAGTCTCATCTATCAGTTGAATATGAACCATTGGTCCTTTGTTTTTTGTTGAGCATTCCATGTTTCTCGTACATACGTAGCCCACCTGACGAGTGGACTTGTCCGAATTATAGGTTAGAACATGATCATGTTGGCCGGCTACCGTATTAGTTACCTGGATCTCTTCCACGTGTGCCACGTTGGCTGTTGGCACACATGAGTAGCATAGGATTTTAGTTTTTATTCTGGAGTGGGAGATTTTTCTTTTTTTCACCAAATTTTAGGGAAAATCTCGCTGAAAATAGAATATTTAAAATTATTTATCATAAATTTCGAAATAATTATAGAATTGAATATAGAAGTATAAACGAATGATTTTGACTTCTAAATAATTTTTCAGTTAAAAAAGAAATAAAATTGGGAAAATTAAAAACTTCCAAGATTTTGAAAATCTCATGACTATATTATCGCAAATTGGCAATAATACCGGTTTAACTAAAATTAGGTTATAATATCATGATGTTTTCAAAATCTCAAAAATATTTATCACAATGCTCGGGTTGGAAGAAGCATGCGAAACCATGCATGGTTTACAGATTCCATGCATGCATCTCCTGCTCTGCCAACCGGATAATGGCTATATGCTTCTGAACTGAACATATGTATTTGAGATCCAAGCCGTTCATAAGGCATGCTTGACCATGGATGTGTGGAGGTGGCAATTCTTGTGTAAGGAAAGGTCTCAGATACGAATTTTAAACTATTTGTGTTTAGCTCTATTCGTAATATATAGTGAGTATTGCAATTTTAGGGTTCATCTTTCAATGATTCAAACCCTTTATATGATGGGACTCAACATATAAGGGGGATGTACCAAAAAAAAAAAACAAACCCTCTTAAGTTGGAATATTTCGACCCTTCGATTATTTAGCTCTTTTCCTTTGCATATTGACGTTCTGCTTAACACTTGAATAATCATAAGGATGAAAATTTTAAATGTGCGGAGGATTTTGGGTATCCCAATCCGGTGTGAGGCGCATTGCATGTATAAACGGCTTCAGTCATTGAGAAAGATGTGATCCAACAGCTAAAGACCCAATGTATCCTGTTTGGACCTTATTGGTTATTTGATCAGCTGGGACCTGGCTCATTCAGATCAAGATGGACTGTTGGTCATGGCCTTTTGTATTTTAATGTTGGTCATGGCTTTTGGAACGTGTGTTGTAAGAATTCTATAAGGTAGGCCTTATTTATCAACGGTTTGGATTGTCTTTTAAGGGTTGGATAGTATGATCGGGAGTACCAGTAGACCCCATTAAATTGTGATTGATACATCTAAAATCGTGTAAAGGGTGGTATGCTAGAACTGTGATAGTGTACTGCATACGAGATTAGCCTTCTTCATAAACAATATTCTTTTTGAATTGCCAACAATTAGGTGGAATCATGAAATCTCAATGCCTGATTTTGTTCGTAACACTTCTCGCATTGGCGATGGCAACTACAAGCTCATCCGAACATGATATTGGCCATCAGAAGCTTAAGGTCGACGGACACCAACACCCTCGGAATGCAATCAATGGACGTGAACATCGCCTAGAAAATCTTAATGGTGGCAAGTACAGCACCGTCGGCAATAGTGCAATGGACCCAACAAGGAGAAACAGTGTCTCGAATGAAAACCGAGTGGGTGTGATGGACAGTCACCATACCACCGATTTGCCTACTTGGTTTAAACAGCATCCAAAGCAAGACAACTAGTGAAATGACATTAGTATTGCTGTTATGTATAAGAAACCCTTGAGCTGATCACCTACACCACACCTGACCCATGCTAACCTGTGATGCAGCCAAATCTTTCCCGCCAACATGACACTTGTGTAGAACATCCCTAGCATGCAAACATTAGTTCGCAGAATAGAGATTGCCCATCTCGAAACTCAGGCTGACTTACTAGGTCAGCTGCACCAGTTGGTTGAATCAGACCATTGGTTGTCTATGGATTCCAATGGCATGGCCCACCTGATCAGCAGACCTGCGTGTCTTTTTTCCAGGTGAACATGTTGTGGTTGCATGGTAAGGATGTGCTACTCAAGTGGCATGTTGGCAGAAAAGATTTGGCTGCATCACAGGTTCGCATACAGTGGTTGTAGGTGATCATCAGCTCTAGAAGTAAATAAGGTGGTTTGATCTGTTTACCTTTCCTAGTTGTGGTATGACTGTAGCTTGTGTGCTTTATTATAAATGAATATATATGTGTTGTGTAGGTTATATGATGCCCTGTTATGTTTGATTAATTCCTACACGTTACAATGGTTGATTTGGCTGTTCATGAGTTTGCGGATGGTGGTTATGGTTAAACACAAGAATTATGAGATCATGATTGTCTTAAGGTAAATAGTGTGATGTGATGCGTCTATTTTGTACAAAGGCCGACGGGATCTATTTGTTAACCACCCATCATCATCTCTTTTGAGACTTTCTTGGAACGGTTAGCATGTAACCTAGGGCGTATTCTAATCTCAAAATATTTGATTTTGTATTATTTTAAAATTTTGTTGTAATCTCTTTTCTATAAATATAGATGGATCCCTGAGAACCAAAGCATTGGATTCATATTACAATCTATTATGATATCAATGACCTAGAGGTTTTTTTTTTTTTTCTCTGGTTTTAAATCATGCCCTTCTGATCATTTTCATCTTCTGATCCACCCTCTACTGATATTGACTAGCTTTGTTTGCCAATTCATATTACAATTCTATTACCATTCACACCATCCAACCCATCTACCACCAGATATGACACCTAAGAAAACCATTTTGGAGGGCTAAGAACTAGGCAAGGTTTGATGGCTATGTGGTTTCCGCTTCAGGGGTGATTAAAAAAGTGAAGTGGTGGTTGGGAAAAGTGGACCGTGATCCCACCCCTCAACCCCCCCACCAAAAAAATATAATAATAATAATAATAATAATAATAATAATAAACTTTCTCTATTGTGATGCGGATCAAGCCTAGGGAGGGCTGGGCCAAACTGAATGTTGATGGCTCTGCTTTATCAAATCCCGGGCCTTCAGGGGGAGGTGGCATCGTTAGAGACTGTCATGGCAATATGATTTTCACTTTTGTTAAGGGCTACGGGCACGGTTCCAACAACATGGTAGAGTTTCGAGTGATGTGTGATGGGATGGCCTATTGTGTGAACCTTGGGATACACAGAGTGATTGTACAATCTGACTCAAAATGGGTAGTGGACTCACTCAATGAGAGGTCCATTAGTGTCTGGAAATGGATGTTCTGGCTGACTCAGATAAGAGGGTATGGAAGTAGGGGATCTTTTGAGGTATCCCTAATTCCGAGAGAAAGGAATGGCCCAGCAGATGGGTTGGCCAAAGAAGGGAGTGGGAGTCAAGTGAACCGGATTTTCCGAGAGGCCTTTAGCCTACCCCTTCTTGTCAAGGGTCGGTATCTATTAGGTAAGGCAGGGCTGGGCTCAATTAGAGAGTATTGAAAGAAATTCTTTGTATATGATATGATAGGTGAGCCAGTCTTTTTTGTAGCTGGTCTTCGTCCGAATAGCCTAGTCTTGTTTTGTCTTGTTTAATCAATGAATACATAGAGATTACAAGTTTAAAATAATAATATTAAAAAAAAAAAACCTAAGAAAACTGTTAAGATCCAAAACTCAACCTGATCCCAAATTAAGTTGGGCCCATGGGAGGGAACCCTCCCTGGAGTTTCTCATAACAGCCTACATGTTTGAACCTCACTGGATAAAAGGCCTGAGTAGCCTCAATTTTATATAAACAGCACAGTGGGTCCCCCAACCTAACCAATGGTGAACGTTCATCTCAATGCCCTGTCTTGCGGCCCATCTAATATTTGGATCAGGTTGATTCATAGGCTCTAGGGGATTTCTAAGATTAGGCATCTTATGAATGGGTTGGATGTTGTGAAGGAATCACTGGGCCTTAAATTTAATTATGGTACCGGTAGTGAGATGGCCTCAAAGGTATGGGCTCATTTTTCATATCTTTTTTACATTCATTCAAACACCTTGTCTCTTTCAGTGTCCTTTTGAACGTATGTGCGTGATGTCTGACATAATACCTATAACTTGACCCTACTCAAACGGTACACCTTCTGCACCCTTTGCAAGCCATCTAACATTTTCGGCAGGACTCGAACCATGTGTACAAGTACGCATCCAAGTTAATGAAAACCTAAAATTTTGAAACCTAAATCAGTTTGACCACATCATCGTTACAGACCCAAAGGTGCCCCTAGGGCACTGAGGCGTACACCTGAACTTGAATTATTGTGAAAAAAATAATAATAATAATCGTTGTTTATGTGTGCAAGAAGCTCCAAAATATCTAAATAGCGTTAAATTCCACCTTTTTCTCTCAAAAAATTCATAGGCTAATTAAAACTCATAATCAAGTCCTAATAGTACCCTAAGCTAGCTTAAATCATCATTATTAAGCTTTAATAAAGATAAGAGATATTTTTATACAAAAGTCAATCATCTCCTTAATTTAGAGAGAGAGAGAGAGAGAGAAAGAGAGTCACTTCATATGTTCTAGAAAATTATTAAGTTTTAATAAATTATGCTTAAGGACCATAATTTATACATTAAATGGTATAAAGATAGCTTAGTTTATCTTAATAAATATGTATGAACTAAAATCCAACAAAATTCCTTAATTTAAGAGATGTTTGCCAACACACCAGCTTAATCCAAGCATGATTACGACCACTCAAGTATACTTAATTAATTTAAAGGTAAGTTTAAATCAAGGCTAATAAAGGGTGTGAACTAAAGTCAACTTTTTTCCTTAATTCAAGGGGAGCCAAGTGTTTTGTCTCCTAGAGAAGGAATCTTGGGTATGATTAGGGGTAATTAAGCCCCTTAAACCTTTCTTAGCCAGGAGAGACAAATCACCATTGAAATAAGATAGTGCTTCCACATACACATTAATATAGAAAATTCCTCTTAATTTCCCTCTTGTCTATAAATAGACTTTCCCTATCCAAATTTGGGCATATTCAACCCTAAAGAGAGAGAGAGGGAGGTAAGAGGGAGAGGGGAAGGGAGAGGTAATGGACCATCCATCAAAGAGATCAAACCTATCCAACCCTTTCATCAAGATTAGTACAACCACCCCGTTCACTTTCCTTTTTGTGTTCTACGGTATAGATGATGATGATCGTTTATTTTAATTTTTTTAGAAGAAAGGTGGAAGCACACCATCTAAAATTTTGTTGAATACACAAATAAAAAAAGTATTGTACATAGATACGGAAAGGCATGGCAGTACAAAAAAGAACATGTCATGACTATCATATACACGCATAGACAACAAAAACTAAACAGAGACAACGCCGAGGAGGACAAAAAAGAGGAATTTCGTTAAGAGGCAATTGAACAATCACCTGTCAAACTCTTTCATTACCAAACTCGACTTTCCCAAACTTGCAACAAAGCCCATTTGTAACAAAAACCACTACTAAAAAAAAAAGCTACAGCAAAACCCGACTGGATGACTCAGACCATGGCCAAAGATTGCATCTCACATAGATTACCAACTCATCTCCAAGAAGCATTCATACAAGCATTGAAGGCATAACTACCTAAATCTCTTAAGTAATAGGAGGAAGCAAGAGAGGGATTATGCAAGTGAAGTAAATAAGGGAGATAAAAGCACCCCCTCCCCTATTTATAATAACTTCGGACCGTAGCATTAAATACATGCATTTAATGTCGTACTCTGAAACGATGCCTCAGCGCACGCCTCTTTCCACACTGCAGCCCAGGGTTCGTAGGAAGGCCGCCTGAAGACGGAATGACGCTAGTCCATGCATGCCTCCTCGTATGACTCGTCGTTATCAACATTGTATCCTCCTCGATTCTAGCGCATGTAGCATTTCCCTCTCCCATAAAAATAACAAGCAGCCCTGATTGAGCCGACCTCCCCACACGAGATCTCATGCTCGAGCGTCAGTCTAAGTCTATTTACTTCCCGAGCTCCTGAAGAGTGCTCGAAAGTAGAGGGCTATTATTTTGGGTAAAACTGGACTGACCAAATGGTTAGAATAAAATGAAAATATCAAAGGCAAATAGCTCAGATGGGAGGTCGATTTTTAGCTTGGTCTCAAAATGTCGATTGTGACTTATTCAAGTAGCGACCATGAATGACGGCCACAGCCACCAGGTTGACACCTCAGTCTTAACCTAGGGGACGGCTCAATATACCGACCCCGAGGACTAACTTTGACCAAGGGCCCAACCTCAAGAATTAGCCTCGACCACCGACTTAGAGGTCAGCCTTAGCTATCGGCATCAACCTCATATGCCGACCATTAGGGAAGATCCCCTCCGTATATGGGTAAGATTACCTCCTCAAGATCTTCACCGATGATCTCACCTAGATAAGTACGACATATCCAAGGAAAGATCCATTATATGATACACATCCTCCTAGCAGATTCACTGTCATATACGTAAGAAGTGTCAAGGAATTATAAATATGAACCCTCCTTACAGGAAAAGATATAGGCAATTATCATAATTCGACTATGCCCATTATGTGCTTATTCTAACTTAGGCATCGGAGGGTTCTCGGCGACAATTGGCGCCTCCATTGTCACTTGGTATTGCAGGTACACAACAGGCTAGCAAGGATGACCAGATTTGAGCATCAACAAGTTTGAAGTTATTAATTCTTAACTTGAAAGTTTAAACGTTAATTGAGTCATATAATTCACATATCACATCTAGCTTACATATTATGTTTCAAGGTTGGATATTGAATCGTTAACTTAATGATTATTGAAAATACAAGGAACCAAGCTTGGAGAATTTGTTCATCATGTTCAATGCTAGTTGGGGTTATGATCAAGCCTAAATATTGCATATTTATTCCTTCAATTGCACTAGTTTTATATGTATTTAAGTACTAAATTAATCTAATTACATACGTTTTCTACATGCGGTGTGATTTTAGATATAAAGTCAAATACGTGCTTAAATGGATTACTTAAAGCTTAAAAAGGTATCAAGCTCAAAAGAAGTGAAGAATTAGAGATTTAGAAGACAAGATTGAAGATTTCAAGTGTCAAAAATCCAACAAAACCAAATACCAAAGATAAAGAAAAGACTTAAAAATCACATAGTCTAATAACATACATAACAGATAGTTCACTCCCACCTAAGGTCCGTTCAGTCCGACCAAAAGTGTTAAAAATAGTCCAACAAGAAATAGTAATTTTTAGACTTAATTTGGCTTAACAGTTAAGTGCAACCGAAGTTATGTTCAATGCCACCAAAGGAGGGTTCAGTTCGACCGAAAGGAGATAAAGACCTCAGACATATTTTGATGAAATTCGGTTGCAGTTAAAGGCTCCTTCAGCTAGACTCGATTCAACTATGGTATGATTGAACCATAACAAAAGTGCAGAAATTTGATGTTGGTGTGAAATTTCTTATTTAAATGAGTGTTTTATGTGATTCTAAGTACGGATTAGGGCTTAGGAGAGAGCAAGAGGTTACGGAGCTTCTATAGAGTCATTCTTCTTCTTCGATCATTTAGTTCTAGTTTGTTTTCATGTTTTCTTCCATTCTAGGATGTTAGCCATGCTAGGCCAATCTCTTAGCTAAGTCTAAGGGATAAATCTTGTAGTGATTATAGTATTTAGTTTATTTGATTCAACAACAATGGTTTGAATGATGATAGTAGATTGAATTAATTTGAATTTTACTTTAAAGCCTTTGAGTTATTTATTTCTGAATTTATTGTGAGCTACGATGACAATTAATATTTTGATTTAGCAATTGCTTAGTTCAATTAGAGAAGGAATCAATCTGTACAATTGATTGATCTATTGTAAACCTTGGTTACAATAGATGTTATTGATTCCTCGCGATTGATGTATGAGTGCTTCTTGAGAGAATCATTCAATTGAATTCATGTTTTACTAGTGTTGATGATTGATTTAATAAAATTATTCTTTGATTGGATGGGATACGACTTCGATTCCAATTGAGTAATAAGAGTTGAATTAGTGAATTAGATATTGTGATTGTTATACCTAGATTTTTTAATTTTTAGTCTTTTATTATTTGTTTTAAATCTTTTTCACTTCACTGGATTAAAAACACAGATAAATTATTTGCTTTAAACTAATTCTTATTGTGCTCTCTACAATTTCCCTGTGGATTAACCTTGGTCTTACCGAGTTATTACTGCATCGCATCCCTGCACTTGGGGTTGTCAATTCTTATGTTCGATTAAACACCTAGACACCCGTGGAGTCAAACTTTGATTAAGATCATGAGTCTGAGAGGTTAGGATGTGATGGATCATGTCCATCTATCTCTTCTAGCATTCTAAACCATCCCATAGTGAATAATGAAAATGCTAGAGGAGGTCTGATCTATACTATTTGACACCTCTATGTGGATAAGGTCGACCATCACTAGAGACATTGAGCAGCCAGGATTGAGGCAGATTTAGCCCTTAGTCTAGCCATCTTAATTAGAGGAATCTTGACATATTTAGGCCTGGTCTTTAGCGCAGTACAGATACCTCCATGACAGATTTGCTATGAGAAGAAGATCTGAGAAGCTAAGGGATCTAGATTTGATTGGAGTTCTTTTTCCCAATCTAAGTTGTCAATTCTAAAGCAATCAAAGGAATTTCCATATTCAGAACCACGATGTAAGCACGAAGGATCTAGAAGCAACAAGAAAACACTAGTGAGTGTTTCACCTCCTTGACAATCTAGAAAAGGAACAATCGAAGAATAGCTTAAGGCCTTGCGCCAAACACATCAATTTATCTTTTAAAATTTTTTTTTATCTTACTTAGTATAGCCTAACCTAGTTTTACATAGCTACTGCTTAGTGGCTCCCACTACAGTACCTTAGGAGTAGAAGTACCTTTCTAGAACCTTTAGTTGTAGGATCATGATCATTTAATTTTTTTTTATTTAACTGGTCACTGTGGCCTCGATCCTTTGTTTCGATAGATGCATCAGGTATTTATCATTTTTTCTTTTGTTCATTCATTTGGTTGTCTCACAACTTATCAATTGTAATGAGGCATCATTTCCAAATATTAATGAAATTGACAACATTTCGCCTTCTTTAATTTTGTAAGTGTATCCTTATTCCTTTGAGAAGTGTTTTGAACTTGAAGTGTTGATGAAAGAACAAGTCCTTCAAAGTGCATAGATTTACGTCTATTGTCATAAGGCAAAAAGAACTCATTTGAAAGGGCTACCCCCTATCCTTTAATAAATCGCCTGAACAAAAGCACAAATATTAGTGGTTAAGAGGACCATGGATCTTTACTCCCAGTATCTAATATGTTCAACTCAACGCGAGGGGACACTAACTGTTTAGTCAAACTTTGAGTTGAGTAGACTCTGGCACACCCATGCACTTTACCCATACACGAAAACACAATCTAGACTTTAGGTCACTTAAGTGGTCCAGTTTGATTGAATTCACGGCAACATGATATAGTCTAACAATTCTTCTTAGTTTGTCTTCCTTGAATGTTGAAATCGACATAGACCATTTGATATCACATTGTTGAAGAAAATATGTGACTTCATCTTTCGTAGAAAAAAAATTCATCTACTTCGTCAGTTACATCATACAAACCTTCACTTAAGAAATTGGCAAAGGAAAAGATGGTGGCAACATCTTTATGATACATTGAAAGTTCTTTTTCACACCAAACCTTCTCATTTTTAAAATCATAGCATTACCATTGTCTCTCTCTTTAACCTTACAATCTCCATTAAAACCTCCATGTCCAAATATTTCCAACTTTCTTTTTATATGCAATATTATAATTAACCTCGTAATCAAAAATAGGTGGCTTACTTCAATGAACAACACTTTCTATGATAATAGTAAATGAAGAGAATGGGAATTCTACCTTTTCATGATGGCATTCAAATATGTTAAAATGCTTGTCCATATTTAATGAAATGAATATTAAATTATTTATAAGTTCTTCCATCATAAATCAAATTTGCTCTAATACAATTTTGACACAGCCTAATGTAGTTGCAATAGACTACAACAGACAACTTAAATACAATGACTTCAAAATGATATATCTTCTTAAATATAACTCCAATTGAAGTGATTTAAAAGTAAATATAAATTTTGATGAGTCTAGTAGTTTTCCGAAATAAAACCCAAACTCAAATGAGATTAATTTTAGGACATTTTGAAATAGTATATTTTTTTAAAGCTCAAAAATAAATTCTATTCTCATTGCAAAATAGGTTCAGTCTATAAACCAATTATACCCTCATAAATAAATTAATAACGACCATAGGTTCCCAATGTATGGAATATATTTCTAAGACAAAAACACAAATTTTTTTAATAAGCAAATACAAATAGTATACCATCAAACAACCTTATCACCTCTATGAGAGAAAAAACTGATGAACCCATAAATCAGCAATCGGTTTATGGAGAAGTGCTATTAAAGTAGTCGGTTTGCTCTGAAATTAAATGCCTATAGCTTCATTTCCTAGAAAATTCATGCCGGGGAGCATGACTTTTTACAAATAATGGGAAAAAAACAAAACCTCTCCAAGACATACTTTAATTTAAACTTCATTCATTTTTTATGCTTGCAACATGGTCTCAAAGTCATGCGTTATAAAGACCCTTAAATGCAGTTGGGCCGAATACTAGGGCTTGGGCCTGGTTCATGGATTGGATTCTCATCTTGAATTGTGTTACTGAAGGTGCATCAATCATGGTTTGTAAGTTGAAAAGTATATTGACAACAAATTAGTAATAAAAGGGACAATTGAAACTCTAGATGGAACTGACAACATTTAGATGCAGGTGAAAATAAGGGGTTTCTTTTCTTTTTCTCAATTTTTTCTCAATTTTTTTGGAAATGATGTTTCTTATTTATAGTATCGAAATGGAAAGAGTGTATTTTTCAGAAAATGGGTTAGAAATAAAAATGATATTTTCAAAAAAGTTACCAAAACAAACATTAGAAATAACAATTTCTAACTTTAGATTTTAGTGAATTTAAATGGGCCGTAAGGAAACTATGTTGAGTTAGGAATCACTCAACTAAAATGCAAAAACCTCCAAGGTCAAAGATGATGATCCATAAACAATTATGTCCTGCGGGTCATTCCATGATAATATGTACGGTCATCAAAGTCACAATGTTCACTTGCCCCTCAACTTTAATTTGTGGGGTCCACATTCATTTCGACATCTTCATTCTCCCTGAGTTGGGAAAGACTTAATTCATGTTGGAACCTTAAATTCAGGCCCAGTCACTATTTATGGGCCCTTATAGCTGGGACAGTAGAGATCTCATGGGATTTGTTTCTAAGTCCAAAAAGAGGCCCATTTCTAGCCCTTGGGCGAAAGGTAAGACCCAGGCCAATTACCATTGCAAGCTAGGCCAACAAGCCCAGCAACCACCTTAGTCCTATAGAGCCGTAAATTCTACTTGATGAATTTCTCTAAACTCATACATGTGTGAAATTTTTGCACGTGTGTAAGGTAGCATCCCATCTACCATTAACCGTTGGAATTTGTCAGGAAAGAAGGCATTGTATTGGATAAATTACCATAAGCTTATCTTCTTTACTTTTCTTTTTTTGAAAAGGTGCAAGCATATCAACTGCAATCATTTAAGTGAGTATCACAAAAGAAAAATGGGTCTCACATATTGTATAACCTTATCATATAGTATAGAGATTTTTTTTTTTTATTTTAAAAAAAAAACACAATTAGAGAAATAATCTCAATAGAAAGAGAAAATAAAAGCAAACATCCAATAAAAATACCAAACATTCCTCAGTTGCTCCAACACAAAGGAGAAAGAAGGCTCTCCTGATTTTATTTTATTTTTATTATCACTACCCATGGTATCTAATCAAAAAATATTTTTAAACCATTAAAAATGAATATTAGAAGCTGATTAACGTTTTAAAAAACTGAGGGACCTTTCCCCTCATGGCTATTGTCGTGGATTCGGGACTAAAAAACTGAAATCTGGCAACATTTTAAATATATACAACGCAAGGAAATCAAGGAAAACCTTCAATAGCTCCAATGTGGCAGCATGTGAAAGTTATTGTACTTCCCATGCATATAATCATTTCTTGAGTATGAGTATAAAGCTTATGCCTACACGTGTCAGCATGATTCTCATTCCAGCCATCTTTCCAGCTGGAACTTGTATAGAAACCTCCACCGTCAATACGGTTGTGTTTGGATGTTATGATGATCCTGTGTTAGCTTGCCGTTTGGATGGTATGGTTTGCCGGACACGTGGTGTTTCCTTGAAAAAGATGGGACATGTGCCATCCTGTATTAGCGTCTCAGACATAGACACGTCAGTGAAAGCTGCCGCAACGCTCTACATTGAGCATTTAAAAGTGTGTTCGCTTGCAACTTCAGCAAAGGATTTTTAGTATGGGCTTGTAAGACTCCCATCAGGTGGACATGATCATGAGATCTGACCGTTGGATTATTCAGATTGAGCGATTCAGTGGGCTCCACTTCAGTTGTGATCATTATAAATAGGTTTAGGGCGGGATGCTTGAACCGTTGTCCCTATACTCGGTTATTAAGCCAGATATGGAAACCTACGGTGTGGATATCCTATAGGGAGAAGTGTGATGGGTAAGCTTCTAGCCCTCTTTTCTATATATTGATGTCTTGGTCCCCTCACCAACACAAGCGAGAAACCCTAGTCCCATTAAAGATTCTCCTAAAGGTATAAGGTGCGGAAGATCGAGATTCCTGTCGGCGAAATGCCTTCCCAATCAGGTAAGCATTTAGATTATGATTTTGAATCTCCATTGTTGATGCATAAACGATCCGTAAATTCCGCAGTACATGAATATCAGGGCTCACATCCAACTTCTAGCTTGTAAAACTTCCTTCTTTCTCTTTCTAATTGTCAAACAACCATTGACCCTACATGATTGATATTCCAATGAAGGGAGAGGATTGGGTACTTCCCCGAGGACCTAGCTACAGATGGACGGTCATAGTAGGAGCCCTGTGGGCCCACTTTGCCGTATGTGTTTTATCCATGTCGTCTATTCATTGATAGCTCGTTTTAAGGCAGGAACCCAAAAAGGAAGTAGATTAAAGGCTTTAACGGACCACACCAAAGGAAACAGTGGGGATTGAATGCCCACCATTGAAAACTTCTTAAGGGCCACAAAAGTTTTGGATCAAGCTGATATTTATGTATTCCCTTCATCCAAGCTCGTGTGACCTTATGAACCGGTTGGATGGAAAATAAACATCTCTGTAAGGGTAAGAAGGTTTCAATGGTTGGCCTCATTGTCACCCATGCTTGTTGCGGTGTAGTCCACTGCTTATTGTGGTGTGGTTCACTCAAGCCTTTGATCTATCTCATTTTTAAGCATAAGCCAATAATCTTTCAAAATAAACAAATGACGTGGATAAAACATATACATCACGGTAGCCCCATATAGCCCTTGCCAGGACCATCCCTCTCTAGCCAGGTCCAGGTGGACGCGGATTGCACTGACACTGCCAGTAGTAGGAAGATGCCCTGTGGAGCCCACCATATGTTTTATGGACGGGTCCATCCATCTTCTTTCTTATTTTAGGGCATGAGCCTAAAAATAAAGCTGATCCAAATCTTAGGTGGATGTACGATAGGAAAAAATAATAATAATAATAATATTGGTGATGGGACGCCCACCATTAAAAACTTTTTGGACTCCACGTAAGTTTTAGATAAAGCTGATGTGGTCCACCTGAGATTTGGATCCGCCTCATTTTTACGCTCATGTCTTAAAATAATTATCCAAAATGGATGGACTGCATGGATAAAACACACACTATGATGGACCTACGAAGCACTATTCAGTAGCCACGTCGCTACTAAGATGGACCTACGTGCTCATGTAATCCTCGTCCATATTCCACATCCATGTGGGCCCCAACTTTCATCCATAGTCCAAAGTGGAAGTACACGATGATTGGTTTAATGGATTGGTCGATATCTAGACCATCCTCCAATAGAAGGACTATCCAGATCGTTCAAATCGGAAATGGATTGGCTACTCCCCTGCCACTAGCCCGTGGCTGGTGGTTGGTGCTCTGTGGATCCCACCATGATGTATGTGTTTCATCCATGCCGTTCATACATTTTTACAAATCATTTTATGGCTTGATCACAAAAATGAGAGGGATATAAATCTCAAATGGGCCACACCATAGGGAAACAATAGTGATTGGATATCCACCATTAAAATCTTCTTAAGCCCACTATACTGTTTATTTAACATCAAACCTAGATGTAGGGAAGAAAAAACAAAGATCAGCTTGATCCAAAACTTTTACGGCCCCGAAAAAGGTTTTAATGGTCTATCATTCAACATTGTTTCCAGTAATGTGGTCCCCTTGAAATTTGAATATACCTCATTTTTAGTCTCATACTCTAAAATGATCTAGAAAAATAGATGAACGGCATGGAGGAAACACATACATCATGGTGGGGCCCACAGAGCATCGACCATCAATCATTGGCTGGTGGCAGGGGGAGTAGTCAATCCGTTTCCGTTCAAATCTACTGAAGTACATCCGATGATCAAAGATGATTTGACAACCAGGATCAACTGGGGGACCACATTTTGGTAACAATCATGAGATTTGAATCATTTATTCAAGGGAGAGCCTGGTCATTAAGGTACTTACAGAGTATGTTGTATGTGAAGATCCAGCACATGACGATCAAATCAGTATAATGCCATGGTAGCATATTCATGCAGTTGCAGTCTCACTCATTCACGTCGCAAAGGGCATGTTTGGGCGGTTGGATTAGGTGGGCGTAAGTGGGAGTGGGTTTCAAAATCCCACTCTTCCAGGTGTCGGCTCTTTGGCGATGAGCTCAAGGTGGAATTGATGGAATTCTTGGATATCGTGCCGGCATTAAAGAGGATCGACTTCAGATGCACGAGTTTGCAAAGGATTGGAGGGATGGAAGAAAATCCCACCCAATCCTGCCTCGAAAATCTTGCGTCGACCCAAGAAGCTTTCAACGGTGGATGATGGTGAGGGGATGGTGATGCGATCAAGCTTCGAAGGAATGGAGGGTGTGGATGGAGTAGAAGAGCAGAAGAGTGAGGATAGGGCTTGCGGTGCGGCTTTTGAGCTCGAGAAGCAGATCTAGTAGGTTTTTCTCATCGGACCAAGATGATGACAATGATGGTTCGTCTATGGATGATGATGATGATGATGCTGGGCAAGGGGAAGTACAGATGAGGAATGCTAGGAGGAGAAGGTAGATGAGATCTATAGGCATAATTCGATGGTTGTGATTAGATGTATCAAGAGATGGGAGTCATGGCCTCTTCTCTTCTTCTCTTCCTTTATTGCTGCTGCTGCAATGACAGAGAGAGAGAGAGGGAGAGAGGGAGAGGGAGACAGTCAAGACAGACCGCGGGGAGTCATTTGATATTTTGGCAGTGTGATGGACCATTGTATATTTTCAGTTTTAACCGTCCAATAAACGTCCACCAATCCAAAAATCGTCCTTATAAAAGAAGGCGTAGCTTTTGGTCCATGATACATTTGATCTTTGGAAATAATTGGAGGATCGAATTCAAGAAGCTTTCAACGGTGGATGTTTCTATTCCTAGTATTTCATTTTGTGTGGCCCACTTGAGTTTTAAAGTCCTGACCGATTGTCAGATTTGAAAAAAGATTAACAGAGTGTCTTTGTCACGCCCATCTCTATGGGCCCCACACAGCCCCAACAATTATATCTATATATAAATATATACACACCACATTCGTTTTAAGTTTATATTCTACGTATGGTATGGGAGTTGTAGAAAACCTCTCATCCAAACATCCTATGGGATGGGAGTTAAAACGCAACCATCTAAACTTCACATCCAAACATCAAGCGGAATAGGAGTTGTAAAAACCTTTCATTCCTATGTCATCCAAACACCATGGCACGGGAGCCGATGGAATTAGAAAACCCATGGTATTGAGATAAGTCTCTGACAAAGCTAATTATTACCTTTTTTTAAAACTCATCTCACCTAATCCCTTCTAATCCCACCGTCTAAACAGGCCCAAAGGGATCCATAGAATTTCAAGTTCTACAAATTCGAGTTTTCTACGGTTTTAGGGCCTTTGGACAGATTGTCAACTGCATGAAGATGCATGTTGCCCACATTCTTGTCGATTTCCTCAGTGTATTTTCCTTTTCTTTCACGTGGTTTTGTAGCCTCCACAATTAGCTAGCTTATTTCCTTTGCAGGAATTTGTGGCCCCCACGAGAAGACACTACCTCCCATCACAGCCGTCGATGGTAACAGGATATGGTGCCAACTTCAGAAATGGCCCACTAGAATACTTAGACCTAAAAACTTTCTAACATGCTTTAGAAGGGCCTATATATGATAGGGTCATGTGACCTAATCAAATTCTACAGCTCACCACAGATGTTCGTGATAGCAGGGTCATCAGGCAATCCACATCTCCCATAATATATTCGGAAGGGAAGCCAATTGCCTAATTAGAAAGTCACTGGGGATGCCATTGATGACCTGACTTAGAGGGATTTGATGAGGGCCACATGCTACTACTAGAGATGCTGAGCCCACTAAAAGTATATGTTTTAAAATTGTCCGATCTAGTGCTTGATAACCCCATCTCTAATGTTAATATGTGGCCCAATCAAATCCAGTCATTCAGGTTGGAACACTAGTGATATCCCTGGTGATAAGTAATAGTCTATTTCAAAGCCCTTGTAGTCAGCCTGAAATGTAAGAGAACAGTGGACAACAGCTTGTTTCAATGACTCTCTCCATGCACTACTTGCATGGTCTCTCACCATTTTTCGTTTACCTATGCTCCACTCGCACAACTATGTTGGTGTGAGAAAGGCTTTGTAGGCACACATGTGAAGCCGATATAGTTAGACTAAATGGATAAAAAATATATCTTTGTCAGCTATGAAAATGGTGTGAAGGGGTCTCAGCTATACGATTGAGTCATATGAAAAATCATTCTTAGTCGTGACGTCAAATTCAACGAAAGATCCTTGTTTAATAAGGATGAGTAAAAGAAAGCGAAAATGTCGATTATTGACATTCAGATAAATAGAGATGAGACATAGGTTGATACTAAGATGCAGACAGAGGTACATGAGTAGGTAGAGCAATCATCTATGAAAAGGAATTCGCTAAGGGATCATAGGTTACCGATAAGATGCATGAATGACTCGAATGTTGCATTTACTGACATCACGGATGAGGGAGATCTGTTTACTTTTCAAGAGAGTCTTGACAATGTAAATGCCGAAAAGTGAAAAGCAGCAATGCATGATAAGATGAACTCTCTGAATAAAAATGAAACATGCGAGCTAGTGAAGCTCATTATCGGTCATAAAACGATCAGGTATATGTGGATCTTTAAGAAGAAATAGGATACATACAAAGCAAAGTTGGTAGTGAAGGAATATGCTTAGAGAAAAGACATCGACTTCAGTGAGAACTTTGCATATGTGGTAAAGTAAGTATCTATTAAATTTGTATTGGCGTTGATTACCCCATACAAACTTAATCTAGAATAGATGGATGTGAAGATGGCATGGGGAATTAGAAAAGCAAATTTACATGAAGCAATTAGAAAGATTTAAAATATAAAGGGCAGAGAACAAGGTTTGTAGGTTGAAGAGGTTGTTGTATGCTTGAAATAATCGCCTAGGTAATGGTACAAGAATTTTGATTCTTTCATAATGAGTCAGAGGTTTACCAAGAGTGAGTATGATCATTGCATTTATTTCAAGACATCAAGTGATGAAAAGTTCATTATCTTGGTATTGTAAATTAATGAAATACTCATTGCTAGTTATAACATGTCTGAGATTGACATAGAAAAGGTTCAGCTATCAGGGACATTCAAGATAAAAGATTTAGGGGCTACAAAAAATGTTATTAGCATTGACATACACAAAGACAAGAAGAAAAGCGGGCTATGATTATCTCAGGTAGAATACATTGAGAATGTATTGGTGAAATATGGGATGTACAAGGCAAAGTCGATCAATGTTCCCCACGCAGCTTATTTTAGGCTTTATTTTGAATAATGTCCTAAAACAAATGAAAAACAACAGGTTATGTCTCGTGCACTTTATTCGAGTGTGGTTAGTATCTTGATGTATGTCATAGTATATATGAAACCGGATATTTCACATGCAGTGGGTGTTGTTAACAGATACATGTCTAAGCCTGACAAGTAACACTAGGAAGCAGTAAAATGGCTAATTCGATACATTCGAGTTACACAATATTACGTCTTAACATTCAGAAAATCAGGGGACAAGTTAGTATACTATATGGATTTAGATTACATAGGAAGTGTGGATAATAAAAAGTTGACTTTCGGTAACTCGTTTGTGTTAGAGGGTGGAGTGATTAGTTGGATGTCAAAGCTTCAGTTTTTTGTATCTCTTTTCACAACTGAAGTTGAGTATATGACAGTGACGGAAGTATTTGAGGGAGAGTTTGGTTGAGAGGAATGATAAATCAATTGGGGCTTCAGCAGAAACCGTGCTAGTTAATTATGACAGTGAAAGCACAATTAATTTGGTAAAAAACTTTGTTTATCACTCATATAATAAACATATTAATGTTCATTATCATTTTTTCTGACACGTGCTTAAGGAATGAGGTATGACTCTTAAGAAGATCCACACTAGCGTGAATCTGGCTGACATACTTACGAAGGTGGTTCCTGCAGAAAAGTTTAAGTTCTATACGACTTCTTTGAGTTTGATAAAAGGAGAGTAAGACAAAGTATGCATGAGAAGCGATGATTGTGGAGTTATGATGGAAGCGAAGTCGAGATAGAGGATCGATTACTACAAAGGAGTAATGGAGTGTGAAGATTGAAGATATGATGGAGATTATTATCTAATATTTTAAATATGTCTGTAAAAGAGTATGTCGATGACATTGATAGATCACTCGATTCCATTGTGCAAATATCAATGCCATCAATATATGCTCGATCCCATCGAGAAAATCTGAAAAAATTCTAATTGATTGCTGGACAGTTTTGGAGGTTGCTACTCAATGACATCAAAGGTTTTTCGATGACATGGATTGGTCCTCGATGACTGTCGATGGCATTGAAGGTCTCATCAAGGGTGCACACAAAACTGTGTAAGTGCATGATTTGTTTCCTATTCCAATTGTGTTTGTATATATATCGGGTATAATTTAGATTAGTTCTCTAAGCATGCTTAAGGGTTTTGAAGGGCAAAGGTTAAGACTTTTACTCTTGGGGCTTTAATCGGTAAGCTTTTATCTCTTGAACTTCTTTTTTTTCATAGTGTAGTATCGCTTTTTGTCGTGGTTTTTTTCCCAAAAGGGTTTTCCAAGTAAATTCAGATTGTTCTCTTATTAGATGTGTTTATGTGATTGTGATTACCTTGTTTGATTCCCCTTTATATGCTTCCATGAGTCCAACAACACTAAGTTCCAAAGACAGAGCTTGCTCTAAGCCCAAGCTTGAAAAAATTAGTTGGTCCTGGTTCAACCTCGATAGGCTTGAAAATTGGTCAAAGTTAATTTGTTTCCCAATGTGAATGTTCCTAATCTATTTATTTGATTAAGTGGGTCGTACACACATAAAAGAGCAATGATCCAGTGCTTTCATAGCATTATAAGTTATACTACTTCTAGTTGCAATCCTACGCCTAGTTCACTTAATTGACAATTGTACAAGTTCATAACACGTTTCATAGACTACCGTACAAAAAGTAACAGAGATCCAGATAAAACTAATTATATTTAATGAGGCCTTTTTGTTAATAGCTCTCCTTTGTCCAAGCCACGAATGGAATGTTTATGATTGCCAACAACAGTAATTCTTTCGAATCATAAGTAATCCATGACAATCTTTAAAAAAAGGTATATGAAATTGTTGATAGGACCCATTTTTGGTGTAAAATCTTGGCCATCCATTTTTAAAACCATTGATCAAATGGTTAAATTGGTTATATCAGTGGATGATTCATGGTAACCACGAAATATGCATTGGACGTTATGAACGGTCTAAAACGATGGATTGCTCTAAGTTTCAAACACAACTAGGAGCACTACAGACTTGTAGAGGGATGTAACCAACCGTCTACATATGCGAAATGCATGTGTTGCCTAACCAAGGATTTATAGCATAGAACACGTACATGCAAAGTAGAGTTAGGTCTAGTTGGGCTAAAATGACTTGACCACAAGCCCAGCCTAAAACTGCTCAGGCAATGTGTTTTCATGGACCAGCTAATAGGTCCGAGCCAAGTCCAACACTGGTCTACGATCTCTTGGCTAGGTGGGCTTCAAGGCCCATTGGCGCCCTTATTGATAATTGAGCTGCGCTCTATTGGGTCATACAACCCTAAAACCTACATTAGGTGACCCGACTAGAATTTAAATCAAGTTACAAAAGCCCAACTACAAATGAACCAACCCAAGTTAAAATCGCTTTTCTTAACTGGGTTCGTAGTAGAGTCTGGTCCAGTTGCAGGTAGGGCTGGGAATGGCTGGCCTGAGCCAGGCAATGCCAATATTTTGAAGAGGTCCAGTTCACCAGGCCCGATGGCCATTTCAAAGTGCGGGAGGGAGCAAGGCCAGGCCCAGCCCTAGACAGCCCTAGATGGGCTCGGTAGGTGGGCTCAACCCTACTCGTTTCCTTTCATTCGGAGACGGATTAGCTACTCCCCCTGCCATGGTACTCTGTGGGCCCCACCATGATGTATGTGTTTCATCCATGCCGTCCATCTATTTTTATAGATCATTTTATGGTATGAGACAAAAACTAAGGTATATACCAATCTCAAGTGGACCACATTACAGGAAAGAGTGTTGAATGAATTTTGACCATTAAAAACTTTTTAGGGGCCATAAAAGTTCTGGATCAAGCTCATCTTTGTTTTTTTGCCTTCATCTGGGTTTGTATGACTTAATCAACAGAATGTAATGGTGGATATCCAATCACTATTGTTTTCCTGTGGTCCACCTGAGATTTATATCCCTCTCATTTTTAGGACCTAAGCCCTAAAATGATCTATAAAAATGGATACGGAATGGATGAAACACATACATCTTGATGGGCCCACATAGCACCGACCAGGCCGGTGGCAGGGGGAGTAGCCAATCCGTTTCCCTTTCATTTTATTCCGAAAGGACGACAGTCTACGAGACCAGCAGGACGGGGATTAGGTGGTGTGCCCAACCACCCCCCGGGGGTGGTGTGGTGAGGTGTTGGGCGATGTGGGGCCCACTGTGATATATGTTTTTTAGATCTATGCCATCCATTCATTTTGCTAGCTCATTTTTGTATAAAACCTAAACAATGAAGCAGAACGAGGCTCATGTGGACCACGCCACAGGAAACAGTGGGATAATGACATCTACCGTTGAAGCCTTCCTAGGGCCCACCTAATGTTTATTTTCCATCCAGACTGTTGATAAGGCCACGCAGACCTAGTGAAGAAAAAACACAAATATCAGCTTCATCCAAAACTTTTGTGGGCCCAAGAAGTTTTTAACGGTGAGGGTTTAATCAAAGCTCTTTCCCATGGCGATGTCCACTTGAGCTTCAGATCAGCTTCAATTTTGAGTCATGTCCTAAAATGAGCTGGTAAAACGGATGAACCGCGTGGATATAAAACACATAAATCAATGTGGGCCCCACAGTGCCCAACACATCACAACACCACCCCGGGGGAAAGTGATCCGCGTCCCGCCTCTTCTGCCAAACGGAATCTTCGGAACAGTGGCTAACCCGCACTCTAGAGTGGGTCCCACCTCTTCAGCCAAAAGGAATCTTCGGTCCACAAGCCCAACTTGTCCGGATTATCTTTGCCCCCGTCGGTGGAGCGGGGAGAACTGGAATAGTGCAGATACCTCTCTCCACCTATATATCCACCGGACAAGTGGCTGGATAACATGCCAATCCGAACCGTCCATCTAGTCTCTCCTACCATTGATTTAAAATATTTCAAAACCACACAGATTAAGCGATCCTAGCCGTCCACTCAGTGTTCTTTCCCTATCTACGGAGACAAGTCTAGTAATGTATGGTGGATTTCATTTCTGACTAGTGGCGCCTATGGTTCAGTAATCCAGACTATTCTATTGCTTACCACTGTAGATGGTCCACGCCCCAAAATTGTAAAATTTTAATTGTGGCCTATAAACTAATAAACGGTCCAAAAGAGAAGTACCACAAGTAGAAAAAAGCTGTGGCTAAGAATCATACAGTCTGTCATACTGTCCTGAAGTGGTCCCATCCCAATGCAGCAGATCAATGGCAGGGATTACTAGACAATCGGTCCACATGGCACTCCACCGAAACTCTAGTTCTCTCCTGCTAGTGGGCCCCACCACATGCTGTGCGGCCCACAGCTCATTAAGCTGCACCAATCACATGTGGCCGCTGATCGGATGGACAAAACGATAGATGGACTCATCGTCTGCCGGAAATAGGTAACAGGATCACCACCACGGACGGACAGTGCAGAAGCGTGGTCTGGATTCCCTGTGGGGCCTACAGTGATGTATGTGTTCTATCCATGCCGTCCATCCCTTCTTCCATTTTTGGTATATCTCCCAGGAAGTTTTCAATGGTAGGCGTTGGATTCCTTTTTTTTTCTGTGATGTGGTCCACTTGAGCTTTGGATATGCTTCGATTTTGGATACATGACCTAAATTAAGATAGAAAAACGGATGGACGGTGTGGATAAAACACATACATCACGGTGGGCCCTTCCCTACACAAGCAGCGTCCCACCGCCACTCATAGCACACTCTAACATGCGCTGGTTGCATAAAATATTCACTCAGGCTTGGCGTGACACCTGATACGCCGTCACTCAGAAGGTATACACGTGGCATATATTAACTCACTAAAACCGACCAGATTGTTCGCTAAATCACAATCCAAAGATCAGATACGTTAAACAATCCTAACCACTGATTCTTGGACACTTACCTGCCGAAATAGGACCGTTGGATATTTTCCATTTTTAACGGTCCAATAAATGTCCAGCAATCGGGATAGCCAGATATTCGAGTAAGCTTTAACTTTTCGTGCATCACACATCTAGACAGATTGCCATATTTTGCATACTTAAATGCCACGTCAGCAATTTCGAATTAATTTTCGAGTGCGTACCTATAATCCATCATAGCCTGTCAAGTACCAAAGCTTTACTCAGCTTAAAATGCGGGACGCCAACGATCCGTAACTCTGTCTGCTATTCATGTGGCACCATCTTTTCATCCGTACACGTGCGGCCCGCCTGGTAAGCAGATCAACCTGAAAACGAGTGTACAAACAAAGCAGGGCCCACCCTGCAAGATGAACGGTTCAGATCCCGCAGAAGCACGTCTTGCTAGCAAAAGTGCGACGAGTATGTTTCAGATTTGGGGGAGCGGGTGCGGATCCAACGGTTCAGATTGTCCGCCAGTCGTTAACATTACATCCGACCAAAGCTCACGTTAGAACGAACCACGCAAAACGTGTCTATCTTGCGCTGGTATGCGTTGGGAAACGTTTTCTTTAAAAAGTCCCTATATCAGATAAACCGATTTCTAGCTCCCAACCGATGCGCTCTCTCTCGCTCTCACTCTCTCTCTTCAAGAAAAAGAAGGAATCCCCTCAAATCCCATTGCAGGTGCTGTTTCTGAAATCTCTTCTTTTATTGCTTTTCAGTCGCTATATTTTCTTTCATTTGCAAGAAAACCCATTTACAATCTCTCAACAAACTTCAAATCTATTGCTATAAAACCCATACATCATTTCTCATTTTAATATTTCTGAAATCTTGAGAGAAAATAAAAGATGCAAGAGTCAATACCATAGTCCTATTTTTTTAATCTTTTCACACAAAATCTCAGTTTCGATGGGTGATGGTGAGATACCCACTTGGCTAAAAGGGCTGCCGTTGGCGCCCGAATACCGGCCGACAGAGACCGAATTCGCTGATCCAATCGCCTACATATCGAGAATCGAGAAGGAAGCAAGCACCTTTGGGATCTGCAAGGTGGTCCCGCCGCTCCCCAAACCATCAAAGAAGTATGTGCTTTCGAACTTGAACAAGTCGCTGTCAAAATGCCCCGAATTGGGTTCCGACGCGGCCGACTGTTCGCCGTCCCAAGTGGGTTTGGGGGATAAGGGGAATGGCAATGAGGCGCGGGCCGTGTTCACGACACGACACCAAGAACTGGGTCATGGCATGAAAAGATTGAGAGGGCCCGTGCCGATTCAAAAGCAAGTTTGGCAAAGTGGGGAAGTGTATACATTGGATCAGTTCGAGTCTAAGTCGAGGGTTTTTGCTCGGAGTCATTTGGGTGGCATGAAGGATGTGTCACCATTGGTTATCGAGTCTTTGTTTTGGAAGGCAGCTACCGAGAAGCCTATATACATTGAGTATGCGAATGATGTGCCAGGGTCTGGTTTTGGTGAGCCAGAGGATCCGTTTCTGTATTTCCGTAGGCGGAAGCGGAGGAGGAGATTTGATCAAAAACATCAAGAAAGCATTAACCATGAGAAACACAAAGCGGGCCCCACCATGGGTGATGGTTCTATCAATAATGCACCATTGCCTAGCTCATCGAATTTGTCGTCTGAGGACGGATTGGGGCTTTTGAGGCAGAAGATTTTGAATTTGGGCTGCAGCGATAGGGAGGGTACAGCAGGTTGGAAGATCTCGAACAGCCCTTGGAACTTGCAAGTTATAGCACGATCCCGTGGGTCCCTTACCCGTTTCATGCCGGATGATATACCCGGTGTTACATCTCCGATGGTTTACATTGGTATGCTGTTCAGCTGGTTTGCTTGGCACGTTGAAGATCATGAGCTACACAGCTTGAATTTTCTCCACATGGGTGCTCCGAAGACTTGGTATGCCATCCCTGGGGACTATGCATTCACCTTGGAGGAAGTTATACGTGTGCAAGGTTATGGAGGACATCTCGACCGCTTAGGTAGAAAACATTCTATCTCAACACATAATTTGATCCGACTGTCTTTGTGCTGGTGTATTGTTCTATATGTCATTCTGGTATACTGTCATTGTGTGTTAGGTGCTCTCACTCTCTTGGGCGAGAAGACGAGCCTGCTATCTCCTGAGGCCGTCATTGCATCGGGGATTCCTTGTTGCAGGTGCTCCATACCCCCGAAGCAGCTAAGCTTCATCTTCTATTACTCTTTTTACATCTTTTGAATTTGCAAGCATAAAGGATCACATGATTCTATCAATTAAATAGTTTTAGTACTGTTTGTGCATACCCCAAATTGTGGGTGAAGTGGTCGCTGTCCTACATGAAATTTATAGGTATCGATTTCTCCATGTCTTTTTTCCAGCCTATTGACTTGCTTATCTTCCCTGTGGTACCTTGGTTTTTGTTCCAAGTCAGTAATGGGGAAAATCGATTCCTACCCTCCTTACCTGCCTTTCAATAGATTTGGGTCAAAATCAAGGCCCTGCACCTAAGAATGAGGGTAGTTCGGATTTTCTGTTATTTGAACTTTTACAATTTGAATTTCAATAGGTCTTGTTACTCTAGTATGATGCTTGCATTTTTTTTAGTTGTGTGCTTTTTACATTCACAAACAATAGTTTCCGTTTTCCTTCTCCAGGTTAGTACAGAATCCTGGCGAATTCGTTGTGACCTTTCCAAGGGCGTACCATGTAGGATTCAGCCACGGTAATTTTTTATGAATTGCTGTCTCCTAATCCGGTCTGATAAACTGTAGAATATTTGATGTTTGTCTGTGAATTGTAGCTGTATGATTTTTTATTTTTTTTCAAGCATGGTAATTTTTGTGCTTTTATGTTTAAGTGTAATCTTTATGCCGATGCACTGCAAATTTTCTAAAATATTTACAATAATTATTATGACTACTTGTTCCAGTGTAGTCTTGCAAGTTTGATATGTTGCTTCCTTTTAGGCATTGATGTTATCAAATTATCATTGCCTGATATTTTCAAAAGGGATACGAAAAAGTCAAAGAGAATCTCGCCATGGAAGGGTTGAATTGTCCTTTTTTTTTTTTTTTTTCTAATGTTGTGAAGGAAAAAGCCATTGGTGATGTAACAGAGGAGCATTCCTTCCCTCCAAGAGCCGTTTGACATCTATTCTCTACACGAACTGTATTTCTTAGACACTTCAAAATGGGTGCCATACGCTTCTGCAACACTTTTCCAACCTATTTGGTTACCGTCTCATAGAATCGTGTTTATTGGTCCGAGTTACGTATTCTGTATTTTTGTAGATTTTGATTTCTTCTCTTCAAATAAATCTTCATTGCACTCTATGTGTTAAGGAACTGAAGCTGGGTGTGGAAGCTTGGAACTGGCAATTCTCAAAATGCTAGGATTTTTTATTTTTATTTTTCCGAATGATAAAATGCTGGGAAGTTTGATGTGTATGAAGCAAGGGTACAGGGTTACTACAAATAAGATTAAATACCCGTAAGAGTCCTTTTGGTACCTGTCCTCTTACACAACTTCCATCATCTTTATCATCACCATCTAAGCCTTATCCCAATTAATTGGGTTTGGTCAGGGAAATCCAGTTCTCCCACACCACTCTATCAAGGACTATATACTTGGTTAAACCATAGGTCATCAAATCTTTTCTTATTACCTCCATCCACCGCTTTTTGGGCCTTCCCATTGCCCTTTAAGAGCCTTCAACTTGAGCCAACTCCTTCCTTATATCTGGCATGTCCTTGGTCTCCATTGCACATCGACAAACCATCTAAGTCTACTTTCCTTCGTCTTATTACCCATTGGTGCTACTGCTAAGTTCCCTTGAATGCATTTATTTTTCATTCTATCCTTCCTCATCTTACCACTTATCCATTTCATCATCGTCATTTTAGCTACACTCATCTATGAACTTGTTTTTTGACTTCTCAACATTCTATTCTACAAAGCATGGCTGGTTGTATAGCTCATCGTCATCATCATCTAAGCCATGTCCCAATTAATTGGGGCCGGCTAAATGAATCCTGTTCTACCATTCCACTCTATCAAGGGTACTGCTTTCAGTTAGATTATAGGTCATCAAATCTTTTCTTACTACCTCCATCTCCCTTTTGGGTCTTCCCCTTGCCTTTTAGAGCCTTCAACTACCAACTTACTCCTTTAAGCTGGTGTTGTTCTCGGTCTCCATTGCACATGACTCAACCATCAAGTCTAATTCCCCCATCTTAATACCTATTGCTGCTACTCCGATGTTTCCTATAATGCATTTATTTCTACTTTTGTTCTTCCTTGTCTTGCTACTCATCCGTCCCAACATCCTCATTTTAGCTACACTCATCTTATGAATATATTGTTCCTTGGTTAACCAACATTTTGTCCCATAAAGCATGGTTGGTCATATCTATCTTATAGTTTCCCTTTCAGTTCGAGTGGTACATGGTGATCACATAAAACTCCAAAGACACATCTCCATTTCTTCCACCTAGCTTGAATTCCATAGGCAACATCCTAAACATCCATGACTTTCATTATGAGTACAAACAATATTGCTGGTCTTATAGCTATCCTATAAAATCTCCTCTTAAGCAGACCCCACAAGGCGACATTTGAAAAGTTCTTGTTAACTAGTCTGTGAGGTCAGCATTAATAAGATGTTTGTCAGAAGTATTTAATTTTTTGACATTAAGAAAATGTAGAACATAAATGAAATGACTCCTTAAATACTGATTTCTGTTACCTTGTGCTGTTATGAATTTGAATCACATATTGTCTCGGATTAAAGATTCATGCACCATTTCAATTCTTTAAGGGGGCATTTGGCGCGGGGTATTAGATGGGATTAGGTGGGATAGAATTGCATTTGGTCCCGTGCAATTCCATCCAGCATTTGGAGAGGATGGAAAAGGTTAGGATTTGGTGGGATGGAATTGCATTTAGTCCCATGGAATTGCATTTGGTCACATACAGGATTTCCGTGGATTTTGAAATCCACTACACATGTGGGCCCCACATAGATGCATGTGTTTATCCATGCCGTCCATCCATATACACCATTTACACATGACATTCTGGTTATATTTCTGTACAAGTGAACAACATCCGTTGTGAATTTGGTCAGTAGATTACAATTCCATGGTCCACCAAACATGGTTTTGCTTAATCCGGTGTTTTCCAGTAGCAAAAACTTTATCACAAACATGGGATTGGATGGCTACAATACCATGGTATTTCCAGACATGCAATCATTGTGCAATAATGATGTTAATCTCATCTAATACAGTTAGATACCATTCAATTCCACCGACCAAACACGCCCTAAGCTTGATGCTTTTCTAGTACATGATTTTGAGAAAAGTTTTTGAGTTATGAGCTTTGTTTATTGGAATTGGCATGATGACGGCTTTAGCTGGGTTTTACTAATCAACTCCTAAATGATGATGATAAGCAAACAAAAGGCTGAAGGATTTTTTTTTTCCTTTTCATTTCTAAGTCGTAAAAATAATAAAAATAACATGTTAATGGAGATAATTTTATAAAATGTCAAATAAATGATGGAACTCAAAAGAAGTTGATTCAATTTTTTGTGGCTTAGCATATTTGCACTTCTTTTGTTATTTTACCTGTTTTCATAGAGTTTTACTCATAGTTTAAAAACACGGAAACTCGACTCAACTCCAAACCTAGTTGAATTGAATCAACTCAAAAAGTTGGGTGAGTTTTTGCAAAACTTGTACGAGTTTACTTGTGTTTTTCTCCATGTTATTAAATATTAAAAAATATAAATAATGTTAATAATGTGGAGTTGTGCCAAGTCGGGTTGAGTTCTCTTTATGTTTAGCTGAGTTTTTTATTTTTTTTCGTCGAGTCAGGATTTTCTCGAGCTTTGATCATGTCATGACCAGATTGAACTTTTCGCGAATCTGGGAGAAATCTGGTTGAGGTTAGTCTACTCAGGCAACTCCAGTGGAGTTTTTAAACTATGGTTTTACCCGAAGCAGCTTCTACATTAACACCCAGTGCTTAGGTAGTGCACAAGGTTCAATTTACTGTCTGAATGTGCCGTACCACTATATAAATTTATTGTGAAAAAATACCTGATAGAATATGATTCCTTCGAACATTATTGACCTTGCTATTATATAGTTCTGTTGAAAAGTACATGTTGACTATACATTACCATAAATGTGTTTGTATTGGAATATATTGATTATACATAGAAATGATGCTTCTTGTCCTCAATACAAATGATTTTATTGGGATACATTACCAATGCAACAGGACATTACGATATTCTGAACCCGCTCTTGCTCAGTTTTGCATAGGACCCTGATTTCTTTTTTACTTAATGAATGCCATTCTGCTATAGGAATCTGGTGTAGCCAATGTTCTATAGAACTGTCTTTCTTACCTCAGTTTATACGTTCCTGAATTCTCATGAGTCGCAACCTTCACTTTCTCAAAAACAGGATTTAACTGTGGGGAGGCTGCCAATTTTGCTACTCCGCAATGGCTCAAGGTTGCAAAAGAAGCCGCAGTGCGCAGGGCTGCAATGAATTTTCTACCAATGCTCTCCCATCAACAGCTATTATACATGCTGACGATGTCTTTCGTTTCAAGGTTAGCTGATAATCATAGTGATGGACACTTTAGCACACTGCCATCACACCATGCTTCTTTATTTTGGAGAAAGTGACATGCTAATTCATTCTTCAAATACATAAAGTATCTGCATGATATGATAAATAAGTGTAGATTAGTACTGTTTCTGTTTAATGTACCCTAAGGTGTGCTCTGTTATACTTTGTGGGCAGGTACTTGGATGCATGTGCATGTGTGGGTGTGTCCACATGTCTTTTTCCAGCACTATAGAACCCATCAGCTAAAACCAGTCTGGGTTTAGGAAAATTCAGACCTCGGATGACCCAGCTTTTCTTAGGTTATTCTGCCACCAGATATGCCATTTTGATTTAAGGAAAATCTGGCTGAAAGTCTGGTGGTTTGAAGGAAAAAGGAAGATATACCTGATTATATCTTCAGGTTCTAACTTGTATAGGCTATGGCTTTTTTTCAAAAAAAAAAAATCTTTTTTTGCTTTCCCTTTGTTTTGTTAGTTCCATGGATGGAATGACTGCCGGTACCCAGGGTGAGAGCCCATGGTCTATGATGCTTGTGGATGACTTGGTGTTGGTCGATGAGACTGGAGGTGGCCGATGCTAAATTGGGGGTTCGGAGGAATGCAATTTCAGTAGAGATAGTCATAAATTGCGAAACTTTAGGTAAAATTGATGCCTGGGAGATTCCTGTTTTCATTATCTTAGCTCAACCACTCAAAAGTGTGGAGAGTTCGAGGAGGATGTTTCCAATAAAATTTAAACTGTGGATGAATTGTAAATGTGCCTCTAGAATGCCATGTGATTGTTGCGCACCAATGAAACTTTAAGGGAAATTTCATAAGTCAGTTTATTCCACAAAAACTTATTCTGAATATATTCTAATTTGGAAGCCACTTTTGATGGGCATTTCAAAAGGGATGGAAGATGGGCGAGAGCATCTTTGATCAGTGTTACTGTTACCATACCACCTAATGAAAGCACTTTACATTCTTACGTACTATTAAATTTAATTTTTTTTCCTACGCCTTTCAATAATTGAATTCCATACCTCAATCCCAGGTCTCCCTGCATAGAGATCAATTCCTAGATTAATCAGCAAAGAAGCAATACTACAATCTTGGTTGCAGGATCCTTCTAACTACATAGTAGGTACCCCTCCTGCTTCGAATTGTGCTTTGGATTCACTCTATTGCTCCCACTTCTTAGCTATCTATATTTTATAACATTTTGAAACATACACCTTCCCTCTCCCACAAGAATCTCTTGCCGCTTTGATTAGTGCTTCATTCAACTATAACGAGCAATTTCGCTGATTTAATTACTATCAAGATTCAAACTAGTGTTACAGCTTTGAAAAGATTAATCCTTATGCCCGACACTATCTCATAGCATTGGAGAATGTCCCTATTAGAGTTGTACATGAGTCGAGTTAGCTCGGTCAACTTGCTTGACTCGACTTGCCTCCGCTTGAAATTGGATTTGGACCGAGTCGAGCTGGTTTTTGGAGCTCGAAATTTCTTGCCTGAGCTCGACTCAGCTCAGCTTGAACCCCGACTTGAATTGAATCGGCTCGGTGTGATGCAGGACATGAAATTCAAATATAAAGTGCAAGATTTTCAAGATTTAGATCACGTTAGTTCAGAAACAATTACACAAAATTCCATGTCCCACACAAAAGTTCAAGCATTCAATCAAGAGGAATCTATGCAGGCCCAGGCCCAGGCCCACACAAGCTAGGGTTGGATCAATCAAAATTATACATCAAACAATAATCAAAGGAGGGTAAATTCATCCACACATGCATAGAAATAATTTCCTAATCCAAGGGGTTCATATATTTCAATTTGGGGAACCCTATGGTTGAAGAAAGGGCATAAAATTGGGGATTTGAGTAATTTAGGGTTAGGTTTAGGGATTTGGGGTGAAAGAGAAGAGAGAGACGAACCAGAGAAGTATCATACTTGTGGACAGCGGTGAAGGCCCAGACCCACGTGCGCTAGAGGTGTCTCACACGTGTGTGGGGCCTACAAATTGAAAAACGGCCAGCTTGGCCCTGGTCGGCCAGGGGTGGGCCACAAAACGTCCAAATTTCAGCCTGATCCGATGCATGGTCTGTGCGTGGTGCTCCGCCGAAGTTTCAGCCCTCCTGCAGGGACAGATTCTGAAAATTTGGTGTAGAGAGAAAAACGGCTACAATAGAGGATGGATCTGAAGCGTAGATGATTGTAGGAGGAAAAATATGGATGGTAAAAGGTGGGGGCGAATCGGGATAGATGTGGCTTCGCACCGTAGTAGTCAGCCCTTCGAGGAAGGGAGGGTTTCACACTCAATTGGATTTCCACAACTCAGAAACTCAAAGGAGTAAAAAAAACGCAGAAATTTTTATTAATCTTCAATGAGAAAAAAAAGACTACAAGGGGTGCCTATTTATAATAAAATCCTATACCCCAAAACTCGCGCCATGTGTGCAACCTATTACTTGAAGACGAAGTAAT
Source organism: Magnolia sinica (assembly GCF_029962835.1). NCBI lineage: Eukaryota > Viridiplantae > Streptophyta > Magnoliopsida > Magnoliales > Magnoliaceae > Magnolia > Magnolia sinica. The sequence continues at coordinate 57,764,538 of NC_080589.1, read as the reverse complement.
AAAAAATAACAACTAATCAAAGCAATCTAAATCGTCCATGATATTCATAATAATAATAATAAGCAAAACTCAAAGTACTAGATTAATTAGATTAGTGACCACGATCATGAGAACCCATGGTGGGATTTACATGATTATCGGGTTCACTCCAACGAATCAAAACGCAGTCCTCTAAGTAGGAGGCCTTCCCTAGACGTCGTCATCGATCCAGATTGATGGTAGGGCCCTCCTCTTCCTTGCGTACTTGCGTAGAAGGGGGGGTGCGTGTGCGCATGATGTCCCCATTACGGTGATTGGGTCATTTTGATCTTGATCCTGCTCGGGGGGGTTGGGGCTTGATGTTCCTATCATGGTGACTCGGTCATTTTGATCTTGATCCTGCTCACCGAGTGTTTGATGAAATGGCTCAATGAAGTGTTGTTTCTTGGACTACCCTAATATCAGAGTATTCTTGAAATGGTATTCAAGGAAGATTAAAGAAACAAATCCTCACAAAAGAAAACTTTACATTCTAGGACTTCCCTCTTTTTTAATCTTGATGTTGCTCGCCGAGTGTTTGATGAAATGCCTGCAAAGTACTCTCACTGATTTGCATTTGAAGTGTGGGAGCTTGAAAATGAAATCTATGTGTTTAAGAAAATGTCACATAGGCTCGAACATGGCTCAAGTTGCCTTGAGCTTCTGATTGAACCGAGCTGAGTTGGGCAGTCAAGCTCGAGGACCGAATTGAGCTGAGTTCGAGCTGGGGTTGGTTGCTGGCCAAGCCGAGCTGTGCCAAGCTTGACTCAGTTCAACTCGTGTACAACTCTAGTCTCTATAGGTACGAGCTTCTGCAGAGCCTTTTCCACAAAGCAGAGTATCGTCAATGTACAGACATGAGTGACACTCTACCTTTCACTGCTGATCTCCATCCTACTAATTGAACTAGTTTTAGATGCTTAGAGACTCGACATTAGTTGTAAAGAGAAAAGGACACATAAGCTCACCTTGTCAAATCCCATTGCTGATTTTATAAAATCTCATAGGGGTCCCATTGATTAGAGTAGAGAACCACAACAATGAAATGCACACTTTAATCCATTTTTGTCATCTTTCACTGAAATTCATCCTCTTAGACAAATAATTGAGAAAATTCCACTTGACACAATCATATGCCTTTCCATATCAGCTTTGAGGAGAAAACATTTGTATCCCTTCTTGCGGTACTCACCCACCATCTCATGAGCCATAAAAGGTCAGTCTAGTGCCATTATTCCAATTTCTAGCTATGAATCACTTTAAGAAAAAGAAATTACACTACTGAGGATCTTCCGAGTTCTGGCTACTAGAACTCTTACAAATATTTCATACATGCTGCCCACCAGATCGACCACTTTAGAATCAGTTATCTCCTCTGCCCCTCCTTGGGGCCTGCATGTTTTCCAATTTACCACGTAAATAGTGTGTAAATAGGTAATAATAATTATTTAGCTTCGTATTTATAGTCGGTAGTAGCCTTTTGATGTAGACGTGACGGTGACAGGAAGCATGTTTGGAAAGCTTCTACCTTTGAGAGGAGGAAATGAGACTTTTTCCCACCAAAATTTGTGGGGCCCACTGTTATGTATTTGTTTGATTCACATTGTCCATCCATTTTTTCCCACTCCTTTTTTAGGGCATGAGCCCAAAAATGAGGCAGTTCCAAAGCTCAAGTGGGCCAAACCACTGGAAACAATGGGAATTGAATGCTTACCGTTCAATTCTTCTTTAGGGCCACAAAAGTTTTGGATCAAGCTGATATTTGTGTTTTCCCTTCATCCATATTTGTGGGACGTTATGAACAGGTTGGATGACAAGTACAGATCCCTATGGGCCCTACGCTCATTTTAACTTTCAATGATGGCCATTCAATTCACCCTGTTTCTTGTGGTGCAGTCCACTTGAGCTTTGTATTTTCCTCATTTTTTGGCTCATGCCCTAAATTTAGCATGTACAACAAATGGATGGTGTGGATTAGACACATGCATAACAGTGGGCCCCACAAGGTCCACAGCCACAATTTCAATTGGATTTCAAAGTTTTTATGCCACAATTTTCGAGGAAAAATTATAGTGTAAATCCTTCTTTTTCAAATGAGTGTAAGGAGTAATAATTAGCCATTTACACTCCATTTACCATGTAAATTGAAAAACAAACGGGCCCTTAGAGTTAGTGAAATAAAAGACACCCCCCCTCTCTCTGCTGATGATTCCTCTCTCATAGAACTCAAATATTGGCACTATTGTCTCCCTAGATACTCCCAACACTTATGGTGAAAAGGAGATTGGAAAACCGTCAGGCCCCATGCAGATGATCCTCATTTATCGGTGCACAGTGGTTGTTCCTTCTAAAGGCATTAGCGATCTTATAAAAGTACCATGTGTTTTGTATCTCATTCTTTAATCCTTTTTTCCTAGGATTTTTTATGACAACTTTTCACAGAACTTCCCCCTAATGCATCCGTGAGCTCTTCCTTCCCTGAAGCAGCTTCTAGAGAAATAAGGTTGTCCTCTTCCTCGTCTCTATAAATTCCTGCTATTTCCATCTTCAGATTCTCTTGATGGAATTCAGATCTCCAAAAGAATCTTTATTTGAGTCTTTCAACATGACCTTAAGAAGCTTATGTTTTATGCAAAATTTCTTACCAGTTCTACCTTCATCCATGTATGAAGACTACTACTTATGGACTAAGGAGGGGAAATTAGGGGTGCCCTAGCCACATATTTTTGAAGCAGAACGGCCTCAGACCCCATGACTTCATATTAGATGATTGGCTGATAGTCTTGTGGTCTAAAGACTGGCTTTGGCGGAACTTTCTTATTTTGGAAAAAGCATCCCCCAAATTGCAGAAATTAGGAACCTGTGTAGCTTGCTCATAGCTGATCATCTTGATTATTTGACCGTGTGAATTTTGTTCCTTGAGGAGGAACGTTAGTAGGTCTTAATTTCTTCACAAAATCATTGAAGCACCTGGTACTAGAAGACACACATTTGCCGCCCCACTTTTCATGGGTAAACCCAATAACATTGGGACATTCTGTTGCTTTGGAATAGCATCTAATTCCTCCTAAAACGTCAGCATTTGGTTGGGGTCGTTGGGATTGAATGCTGATGATAGATTCCATAGGAGCCCCCCTAGTTGCTGCCACCTGAATAGAATGAACTGGGATGAATTCCCAACAATCCTGTCGAGCTTCGATATGGAATTTACATTCCTGGAAACCAGAATCCCACGAATCTGCTGATTATGTTAATACAGTCCTAGTCACATTGTGAATTAGCCCATATCAAGGTATTCTGTATTCTGTATCAGTAATGGTGACTGCAACGATCACTATAGTTACCGATACAGGCGCGTAATGACCATTACGACCGTCGTAATGGTTGGAAAAAAATGGCCTAAAAAACTTCTGGAAAAATATTTTAAAAATCCAGAATAATGTAAATATTCCAAGGATGTATTTAATTTTTTGTTTTGAACATGTTTACGGTAGCCTAATGGTCCACTTCTTGGTGAGAGTATATCTGGTTGTTTGCTGAATTCATGGGCATGGTTATGTATCTTTAATATTTGCACATCACAATCAAGCATTAGAACTAGATATCATGAAAGAAAAGCATAAATACCATTTTTTTTCAATTTTGTCAAAAAAAGTTCTCAGAGAATCTATTCACCTAAATCACTCCAATCTATGGTTTAATCCTAAAGACTATAGTAAGACTAAAAGTGGTCAAAATCTGCTTTAAAATAATCTAGAAAAGTTTTTAGAATAAGAAAAATGAGGAGAAAGATGGATTTAAATAGAAAAAAAAAAAAAGTTGTTGTTTTTCAACTATTATGGGGATAACGGCCATAATGTCCCGTAACGGCTGATACGGTCCAAAAAAATAAAAATAAAAATCAACTGACCCTTTTCATCCCTGTATCGTGTAACGGTCATGGCCGTTACTTATACGTATCGGCCTTTACGACTGTATCATAAGGGATATTAAACACTTGGCCTAGATAGAGTTAACATTAGAGTTGTTGAAGGAATCCTTCTTTCTCTTGCAACATCGAAACATCACATTTGCAACTTCACACCAGATCCTTGTTAGCCAAACGCTTTTCTTGACTACCCATTCCTCTGCCATTCTAGGAGATCAGAATCATTTTAAAACAATTGTAAGATTATTCTCTTCCCCGTCAATATCAATGCCACCCAAGGTGTTCTATAACGGTAATGGTGGCCGTAACGACCACCACCGTTACCTTTACGATACGGGGCATAACGGCTATTGCGGCCATTACGGTCTCTTTTTTTTAATTTTTTATTTACTGAAAAAAAACCCCCGAAAAACCTATATTTGCCCCGTAATGTTAATTAAAAAGTATGAAAAACCTGTATATGTTCCGTGATAGACCATTATAGGGCTATTATGGCCTTTATAGGTGATGTAATGTGCTGTTAATAGCAATTACAGGTCATTTTTTTTTTCCATAACGGCTGTTACGACCCCGTACGTGTAACGGTTGCCACTGTTACCTTTACGTAACGGCCTTTACGGCACACCATGATGCCACCCCCTTCGATTATCATAGTTAACATTCAAGATCAGATTCTAGAACTTCATTGGACCCTTGCTCTTCTTAAAGACTTGCCATTGCTTGATCTTACCGTCTTCTCATTAGCCGCAATGCGTTTAACGATGGTTATGAAATTGTTTCTCCCTTTTCATCATTGACACTTGTCATCTTGGTGACCTTGAGATAATCATAATCACTGTCGCAACTGATGTTAAAGCCAACTCAGCCTCAATGTCATTCACCCACTATGGACATTCATACTCTCATGAAACATTAGCATTGCCAGAAGAGTTTGTATCTGGCATTTCTTTTCCTGAACAGACCGCCCCATTTCTTCCCACCTCCTTTGCTTTGTTACTAATTGTTTTTTTTTTTTTTTTTTTGATAAGGTAACAATAACAAGGATTGAACCCCAAATCACTCACCCACACTATACTGTCTATACCAACTCTTCTACTAATGTGTGTGCCTGCTTCAATATTTACTCGTTCAACAGGATCCTGAATACTAGAATGACCTCCAGTCTTAGACATTTTTTGGAGGAACAACCATTAGTATTACTAGAGTTGTACACGAGCCAAACCAAGTCGAGCTTGGCATAGCTTGGCCCGACTCGACCAACAGGCAACCTCGGCTCGAATCGGATTGGCTCAGTCTTCGAGCCTGACTGGCCAGTTCGGCTTGGTTTGGTTATCAGCTTGGGCCAACTCAAGCCGAGTTCAAGCCTATGTGACATTTTCTCAAACACATAGATTGCATTTTCAATCTTCCACACTTCAAGTGCAAATTAGTAAGATCGCTTTGTAGGTATTGCATCAAACACTTAGCAAGTAGCATCAAGATCAAGATATGGGGGTAGTCCTACAATGTAAAATTTCTTTTTTGGGGGAAATCATTTCTTCAATATTCCCTCAAATACCCATTTCAAGAATACCCTGATACGAGGGTAGTCCAAGAAACAACATTTCGTTGAGGCATTTCATCAAACACTCGATGATCAGCATCAAGATCAAAATGACCAAGTCATCGAGCTGATTATCCGAGTCAAGTCAGGGTTCAAGTCGATTTGAGCTCGGGCAAGCTCGAAATTTTTTTGAGCTTTAAAAACCAACTCAACTCGATCCGAATCCGATTTTGAGTCAAGCTAGCTGACTGAGCTAACTCAACTTGTAGAATTGTGAATCTAGACCTGCCATGAGAGCCAATGAGTTCGCTTATTGGTTTTGGCAGTGTAGCTTCCCACCTGGTATTTTTTGATGAAATTTTCCCCAAAATAGTTCTGCCATATTTACCAACAAGCAACCCTGAGGATTTGATGGGCTTTTGGCTTCTATCTACTCAAAACTAGCCCTTATAGAAGGCTCTCTAGAACTAGCTAAGGTATTAGTGTGCTAAGAATAAAAACTGCCCATTGGAATTGGAAAAACACTAGCGGAAGGGGTAAAATAAGGGTATGGTGTTATCTTTTCAGCACCAAAAAAAGGATGTCCACTGAAGACTCAGCTGACTTCACAACCACCAAAGATCTAGTTTTAGACGCCACATGACCATCTAAGTCACAGATGGCGACAACTGTCCTATTATCACCAGTGAATTCAAAATAATAGAAATCCGTGGGTCTCTCTTCTCGCCATGCCCTCATGATGTAACCCATGCCCACATGCTACCTCACCACCGCCAACCACGCTAACATATAGGAGACCATACCCTATTCCTGCACCATGTTGACCAACCATTGATCCATGTGTACCGCCCGAAAATCCAATCAGATCGTGCTCTCTGTCCTCAAGTTTGCAGCAATGAGATTGTCCACAGCTGTCATCCAGGACCCTATTGTCCACACCTTGAACTGCAGAAACTGGAACAAAAACCACTGGATCTTTTAGAACACTCCGAGGACGCAGACTATCCGGTCAGATCAACCAGTTGTCTTGATGGATGCAAAAATAGGAAGGACAGACCTCCCACCTCTAGCTAGATTGCTTGCCTGATTGTGGCATCAATGTTCAACATAATATTGGGGGTGGCTAACAGTGATGTGTGAACTGACAGTGGGGTGTACTGACAAGCTTAAAAAAAAAAAAAAAACGTTCAACATAATATTCACCTTTGTGAGGTGCAAGAACCACCTCTCTGATGACGTATTGTCAATGTCCGAAACTTTGCCTCATCATGATTTAATTTGATGATCAATGCCTTTGTCCAAGCATGAGTGGGAATGCCAAACAGGCAATCCCAAATACCTCTATTGGCCACATCAGATAGGACGCAAGTCACTATCTTAGAAATGGACAAAATGGGTTGGGAGATAACATTCTCTACAAAAGCCACCACCTATTGAGTGTTTTAAATAGCTACGCTACGTAGCAGGTAGCTTACGCTACAAAACATAGCTTAGCCTTAACGCTACGTAGCTCATGAAAATAGCTTAAGTTACGTGTAGCCTACGCTACATGATAATTTGCATACACTACACTCAACATAGACTATACGCTATACGCTATGTAACTTACATTACAAGTTATTTTTCTCTATGACATTAAAATCAATTAATGTTTTCAATGATCTGTTACTTTTTCCTATTTTCAATAAAAACTAGATAATCTTTTCGATGCTTTTAGTAAAATAGCATTAGTAACAATATTAAATCAATTTTGTTGCTCTTCTTTACCTTAATCATTGTCCTTATCTATTACTTTAGGTTGAATTTGGTTGCACCAAGTATCATGTAATTTTGTTAAATTTCATTATTAATCAGTATAATCTAGTGTAGAATATCATGAAATTGGTGAAATCAAGTGCAATCTTGAATAATAATCTAGTAGTGTGTATGTAGCTTACGCCTCACGCTTTAGAGGGGTGAGCACTACACTATACACTATTCGCTATTTAAAACAATGTTGCTGCCTAGAATGGAATGAGATCGGAAAGCTAATTGGAGCTAACCAAGCAATGAATACTGACGACGTTCTGATTGGAGATAACCACTTCGCATGGCCGAGCTATTAAATACATAAATCATTGTAGCTTGTTGTCGCCACAATGCAATATGCCGGTTACTCGGACCATTATCAAGTATCAACAATGGAGTTGTGAACTTGCACAGGAGACTTCCATGAAACATTGAAACTTCCAAAGGCATCACAATAGGATCTGCTGCGTGTTGGATTAGCAGACCTATAGCATTTGATCCCCTACCTTTCTTTACCACAGAATGCTGACCTAGAGGGATACAACCAAAGTATTCCATAATGGTAACGGTGGCCGTAATGGCCACCACCGTTACCTTTGCGATGCGGGTCATAACAACTGTTACGACCCCCATAATAGCCGCTGTTATGACCCCCATAACAGCCGCTATTGTCTTTCTTTTTCTTTTTCTTTTTTCTTTTTTCTTTTTTTGAAAGTAAGGACATGATCTCCTCTCTTTTTTCTTTTTTTATTTGTTCATTTCAAAAAAATCCAAAAAACCGATACCTACCCCGTAACTTTGAAACAAAAAGTCTAAAAGCCTATATCTGCCCCATAATAGACCATTGCAGGGTTGTTATGGCCTTTACGGGGGACGTAATGGGCCATTAACGGCGGCTATGGGTCATTTTTTTCCATAACGATTGTTACAGCCGTTACAACCCCATAATGTATAACGGTTGCCACCATTACCTTAACATAACGACCTTTAGGGCACACCATGGATACAACCCTTAATTCCTTCAAATGTCATCTTGACTCATATACTTGCGTTAGTTTGCCTCCCTCTTGTCTATTGTTTACAACTTCAATGGTGTTCGAGGCTTCATCCGAATACCAAAATCTTAAAATTTTGAAAGCTCTACTCCTTGTATTCCTTTCACGACAAATAAAAATGTCAGCAATAAACTTGAACTTCCCAAAACCCTCTCTCAGATTTGGGTGAGATAATGAGAAAGGTATGTTTTATAGAAAAATACTTAATGGCCCTTTCCTATCTGAGGCACAGTGTGCCGTAAAGGCCGTTACGTAAAGCTAACGGTGGCAACCGTTACACGTTACGGGGTCGTAACGGCTATAACAGCCATTATGAAGAAAAAAATGATCTGTAATTGCCATTAACGGCACATTACATCCCCTATAAAAGCCATAATAGCCCCGTAATGGTCTATTATGAGACATATATAGTTTTTTCATACTTTTTAATCAACATTACGGGGTAGATATATATTTTTTGGGGGTTTTCTTCAATAAAAAATAAAATAAAAAAGAGAGACCATAACGGCCATTACGGGGCCGTAACAACCGTTATGCCCTGTATTGTAAAGGTAACGGTGGTGGCTGTTACGGCCACCGTTACCATTACGGAATAGATTCTAAGGGCATGACAGTGTGAACCATCTTCCAAGTTGTTGATGTAAGGTCTACACTAACCTCATTGGAGATTCCTTTTCTTTCTCATTGATGTATCAATCAGTGCAGTTTAATTGTTGATGATCAATTGTGAATTAGATAGGCCTTCTACCCTATCTCCAAGAGTGTCTTTCCTTTCTTATGATGGTGTAACGATTCACTCTTTGGTAAGAATGTTGTCTCGGCTTGTTTGCCATTATATATATATATATATATATATATATATATATATATATATATATATATATATATATATATATATATATATATATATATATATATATATATATAAAACCTTGATAGGCATAGATTGGCCCCAAATTTGCCTGAAATTCATACTAGCCATGGCCCTCATCCCACAAATACACAATTCTAAGCATTTGACATCATTCCCCCTCTCCACAGACACGCGCACGCGCACACACACACACACACTAAAAGAAGAAGAAAGAAAATAAAAGAAAAGTCAAAACTAAATTTAGATGAATAATGTCACCAATTTGGGGGACCACTCGAAATCTTGAATGCCTCCAAATTGGCCCAAAATTTATGCAATCTATGGCACTTATCCTACTAATGTATATCATTAAGGGCATGTTTGGTTTTTCAAATTCTGTTGTAAATCAAAGTAAATAAGAATTTATTATTTTTAGTGGGAATTCCTGCCCCACTCCCAATGTGATGGTGATAGGCGCTTTTTTGGACTGACACGTCTCCAAACCAGAAGAAAAAACTATGGGACCCACCGTGATGTATGTGACTTATCCACTCCGTTCATTCCTCCCTCCATCTCATTTTAAGCCATGAGCCAAAAAATGAGGACAATCTATAGCCCAAGTGGACCATACCATAGGAAACAGTGGGAATTGAACGTCCATCATTGAAAACTTCTAGGGCTTTAGAAGTTTTGGATCAAGCTGATATTCTATTTTCTCCTTACCCATGTCTATATGACCTTATGAATGGTTTAGATGACAAATAAACATCAATGGGGGCCCAAGGAATGAAAAAGATTTCAACGGTGGACATTACACAGACAATTGCTTGTTGTGGTGTCCACTTGAGCTTTGGACCTGCTTCATCTTTTTGCTCAAGCCTTAAAATTTTCTGGTAAAACAGATGGACGACATGGATAAGTCATGTACATCATGGTGGGGCCACTATTTTAAGTCCCTTTTGGACTGGTTTTCAAGGAGTAAGAAAACATCTTTTGCCAAATGCAGGTAAGAAGTAATAATCACTAATTTTCGGGTATTACCAAATATTTGAAAAATCAAACCCTCTAAGCATTTGACATCATTTCCCCCAACTAATTATAATAAAAATTTAAAATTAAATTTGGTTGAATAAAGTCACAGATATAGAGGAGCCCTCAAATTGGCCCCAAATTCATGCAATTTATGACACTCATCCCACAATGCAAATATCTATGCATTTGACATCATCAACCCCCTGGAAATTTGAATAAATGGTCTTGCCGATTTGGGGGACCACTCAATGCCCAAAATCAGTGCCAAATTCATGCGATCTATGTTACTCATCTCACTAATGCAATCAACACGAAATTATGCTTATTTCATCATTTGACTATCAGAGCGGTGGACATTTATTGGACGGTGAAAAATTATCCAATGGTCTTATTCCCATAAACAAGTGTTTGGTCCACAAATTAATCATTATGATCATTTAAACAATTTTATTCTGGGATTATGAATTAGCAACAATAGGTCCCACAATTTAATTGTTTACATCAAGTTAATATATGCCATATGTACAAGTTTTTAGAGTGTAAGTTTATTAGTTTGATAGGCCACCAGAATATCAAAACTCAAAAGCCCTTTTCAAAACTAGGCTCTTAAGGAGCCTTGTGGCTCCTTTTCTATGAAAAGGAGAGAGAGAGAGAGTAGCAACAACGTAACAACAACAACAACAACAGAAACCTTTTTATTATTATTATTATTATTATTATTATTTATTTTAAGGGTGGGGTTTTCGGCCCTATAACACATAACGGGTCAAGTCCTTGCGTAATTAAATTTTTTTTTTTTTTAAATGCCAGAAATTATTAGAAACATTAATTGATTTTAGAAGAGGAGACTAAACGTAGGAAGAGAAACAAAAAGAAAAGAAGTAGAGAGTAAGAAAAAGAAGAAAAAAAGGGAGAAAATACTAGGTGTATTCCACCCCCCCCCCTGCTCCTCTTCAGTTATATAAAAGAACTGTTAAAAAATATATATACAATAAGCTCCTATAAGACCTATATTACACAAAAGCCCTTCTAAGCACATATCTCAACAACCCCTCAAGTTGGCCATAAATATCTATCATGTTAGCTTGCTAAGAACATATTCGAACTTTGTCTTAATAACCCCCTCAGTAAGAATGGTAGCTAGCCGATTCTCAATTGTTACAAATGGTAAACAAAAATATCGAGAGATAATCCGCTCATGAATAAAATGCCTATAAACTTGAATGTGCTTGATAGGGTTAGTTGAATTGGATTTTGTGTAATGCTAATGACTGCCTTGTTATCACAAAATAGCTTCATAAGAGCATTTTCCTTGATTCCTAAATTACATGACACAATTTTCAGTCATAATAACTAATGTAGGGGCATTTTCACACCGGGCTTGAGTTCGATGGCCTGTGGGATGCAGGGGCACACTCAAGGTGGGTGGTCGGTGTAAGATGAGTAGCTCGTGTGAAGTGGAACCCATGTGAAATGAGGCCCATGAGGGGGGGTCGGCTAAGGTCCTAACCCATGGGATGTGGGGCTTGGGCTACGAGATAAAAGGATTAATTGGCAATGCTCTATCAGTTTAAGCTTTTAGAGCAAGTGGTTAATTGTCCTGTATCAAAGTCATATCAGAGCGAGAGGTCTCGTGTTTGAGACTCCTCCCCGAGGGTGATTAATGTAGGGGCATTTTCATACCGGGCTCGAGTGGGGTGGGTCGTGGGATGCAGGGGCATACTTTGGGTGGGTGGCCCATATGAGGTGGATAGCTCGTGTAAAGCGGAACTCATGTGAAGTGGGGCCCACAATTAGTGGTGTACACGAATCGAATCGAGTCGAGCTTGGCATAGCTCGACTCGGCTCGACCACTTGCTGACCCCAGCTCGAACTCGGTCCTCGAGCCTGACTGGCTAGCTCCACTCTGTTCGGTCAGCAACTCAAGCCAATTCAAGCCGAGTTCACCTGTGCAGCATTTTCACAAACACATGAACTAAACCTTCAACATCTCACTGTATGTAAAACAATAGCAGTGGTTTTACAAGTATTTAATCAAACACTTTGTAAGCAACATAAAAATCAAGAAAAAAAAAGGGTATTTGTTTCATATACATACCTTCCTTGCCACCAGCCACACTTCGTTGAGTCATTTCATCAAACACTTGGCGAGCAACAACAATATCAAACTAAGTCACCGAACTGGTTCGATTCAAGTTCGATCCGAGTCGGGTCGAGCTCGGGTAAGCTCGAACTCGGTTCGAAATTTTTTTGAGCTCAAAAAATCAGCTCAACTCAACTCGAACTCAGTTTCGAACCGATTCGAATCGAGCTTTTTCGAGTCTATTCGAGCGAGCTAACTGAGCTAACTCGGTTCTTGTACAGCCCTACCCACAATGGGGGTTCGGCCAAGGTCCTAACCCATGGGATGTGGGGCATGGGTTATGAGGTGAAGGGAATGATTTGCCATGCTCTATCAGTTTGAATTTTTAGAGCAAGTGGTTAATTGTCCTACATCAATAACTCTGCTACACCATGTGGCACTCTACTTCAACACTAGACTTAACCACTACAGTTTGTTTCTTGCTTCTCCCAGTGATCAGTTTTCCTCCCACAAAAGTGCAATATCATGTAGTCGACTTTTTGTCATCTACACCATTGACCCAATCTGCGTCAGTATAAGCCTTTATGTGTTGATGACCATGATCTGCAAATAAAAGGCCCTTCCCAAGAGATGGCTTCAAATATCTCAAGATTTTTTCAACTACCTCCAAGTGAAAATAAAAAGAAGAAGCCATAACGACCATTACGTGGGGCCATGACAACCATTATAGCCTGTATCGTGAAGGTAACAGTGGTGGCTATTATAACCACAATTACCGCTACGGAATGCCTTGCACCTAAATCAATGATTCATGCTAGGCTAGATGAAGAATGACAAACAAGGTTGGCAGATTCATGCATACCTAACTATGCAAATGAAGTAGATTAACCATTGTTTTGAATATTGATATCAGTCAGCATATCGGCCCAACAAAAAAACTGATACAATACAGCATTTCATGTCAGTATCAGCCTCATATAAGCCCTTATCGGACTTATTTTTAGCCCAAAAAAAAAGAAGAAAAAAAAAGAGAGGAAAATATTAGAAAACAGGAAAACTGAGATGTCTAAGATTCTTTTGTAAGAATGTTGTCTGTTGGGTTGACCTACTGTAAGTCTTCAAGTTGTGGTGTTGAGTCTTGAATGTAAATTGTTCATGTATGTTATAAATTAATGTGATATATTCTTAATAAATATATTCATGTATCATTTCATCTATATGTCTATTTCTCCAAATTGCTTTTTGAAAAAAAAAAAAACTAAAGAATTTAAAAATGGTCTAAAATACATAAAAATAAATAAATTTACAGTTCATGGATGGTAGATCTATGTTCAAACAACATAGATCTATGTCCAAATAACAGTAGTTTTTCATTTCCCAAGTCTCATTTTGGAAAAATAAAAATAAAATAAAAATTGCCGAAAAAAGATGCTAGTACAGTAAAAATAAAATTATAGCATATAAAATGTCGATGTATGTTCATATAACTTAGATTATGTTTAAACAATCTAATTCTATCATTCATCCAAAGAAATTTTGGGAAAAAAAGAAAAAAAAAATCCAAAAATAAATTAAAATCCAGCAGCAATGGTAGATATAGGTTCAAATAACCTGGATCTATGTTTAAATAACCTGGATCTATGTTTGAAAAACCTAAAGCCATCATTCATCCAAAGAAAGTTTGGAAAAAAAAAAATTTGAAAAAAAAAATGCCTAGAAAGGGAAAAAAGGGCCAGAAAATAGAATAAATAAATAAATAAAATTTAGCAATAAAGGTAGATGTATGTTTTTTTTTTTTTTTTTTTTTTTTTTTTTTTAAAAAAAAAAAAAAGAAAATGCAAAAAAAGGCCCGAAAAAAAAAATTTGTTGTATTTTTTTTTAAAAGCAATGCATCCATCAAATCTATAGATCTATAGTATCAAAACTGTCTTCATGCATCATTACAACAATTAGTTTTTTTTTTTTTTTTTTTTGGGAAATTTTCAAAACATACCACCGTAAATTAAGAAAATAAAAATAAAAAAGTGCAAAAATCCCCAAAATGTATGGAAATTAAGCATGATTTGATCGATTTGGGGTTATCATGAAGCATGATTTGATCGATTTGGGGTTATCATGATGGTTCAACTTGATTCTAGCAGGAAATAAAAACCCTTCTTTTACCTTTTTTTTATTATTATTTTTTAAATTTCCCCAAATTGAGTTCTCAACATTCAATCCTTCGATTTGAGGCAAAAAAAAAAAAAAAAATTGTTTTGATCTTCAAATAACTTTAAATCTCATCAGAAATGGACCTGAATTGATTGTTGACCTGTAGAAATTCAAAAGAAGATGAAGGGAGAAAAACGTTTAAAAAAAAAAAAAAAAAAAAAAAAAAAAGAAAAAAAAAAAGAAGAGATGAGCCGGTTGTGGTTATTTAAGCATGTATCGGTCTGACTAATACACGTACGACATACCGCTGCTGATACGGCCCAATTTTTCATAACGTGCCAATACATACCCGTATCACATATCATACCAAGCTGATATGGATATGAGATGGTTGTATCGACGGTTACAATATCGATGTTCAAAACGTTGAGATGGACCTTCCAGTTGGGAAAGTAGATGGCAAAGGTGTTCTAAATCCATAATAGTTAAACTGTCTGAGGCCAGTGAGGACTACCCAGTAAGGGGGGGCTGATGTGGAGGAAGAGATAGTACCCGAGAAAGGAGTGGAGGTAGTTACAAGGCCATTTGTGAAAGTAGACTGTGTAGGACAATTGAAGTTCACTGGTCTATAATGGAGAGATCCCAAAAAGTCTCCCGTGTATGATGGTTTTTCCCACAATGGTCGCATCTCAACTCATCCTTATCAGTAGGTGCTCTTTTCTTCCGATTGGATCCTTTTCTACCCTTGGAGGAACCAAAAAAGACTACAAGAGCTGAATGATCATTGTTAGAAGAAACTAGCTGCATAGCTTTCTTCTGACTTTTCGCATTCTGAACCAGGTAATATACTTGGTCCAATGATGGAAGCTCATCTCTTCCCAAAACCCGCTCATTGTTCAACATGTACTCAGAGTTCAAACCAATTGAGAGATTGGATATTCTATTCTGTTCGACTTGTTTTTTTTATTTCTATCCCTATCTACATTAATATCCCATTACATAACTGATAATGATCCAACTCTTCCCATCGACCCTAAAGAGAGGAATGATAAGTAGCCAAATTCTTCTCCCCCTGGCGAATAGTAGCGATCTCCTAGCTTAGCTTATAGGCACGAGCAATGTTCTGCCACTGAGAATAAGTTCTGATAACATTATTTCAAATTTCTTTGGTTGTGCACAGGAACAAGAATCCTCTATTGATATGAGGTTGCATAGAGTTAAGCAGCCAAAACATCACCATCAAGTTCTCTTGCTCCCTCTTATCATATGAAGAATCATCCATAGCTGATTCTTTCACTTGCTCATTCACATACCTTAGTTTTCTTCACCCGCTGATATACATGTTTGCGGATCGAGACCATTCAAGGAAATTAGTGCTGTCCAACTTGATAGTTGTGATCTGCACACTACGATTGTCACCATAAACACATATGGTTGATATGGAACTTGATACCTCAGAAACATTGGAAGTAGCTTCTAAACTACTGGTAGTCGACATCTTCTCACAGAAAACACCTCTTAAGTACTATCTAGATTTTCAAGGAGGCTCAACAAAAAATCTGACCACAAGAACGGTTGTACAAGACCATTCCTTTGTAAATTTCATCATAGATCTCTCAAATCTCAACAAAAAGAGACGATTTTTATTGCTAGAGGTGGCAACTGGTCAGCCATGCCAAATCAATGTGGAAAATTTCCACAAAAGAAAAAACCCTCAGGAATAATGCGCACACAAAAACTGAACCGGTCCCCTTTTCTGAGGCTTCTCTATTTCAAAGCAAAACACCACCAACTAATTTACCCAAAAATTGCGAAAAAATCACCATAATCCTTCTAAAATTATTCTCTTCTAAATCTCGTACTTTTGTTCTTTTTGGGACCATCCGATGGTATGCTAATGCTGCTAACATCAACCGTAAGGCATGATGATATCAGTAGTGGGTCTCAAGAAACCTCCAATCAATGCAGGAGTGTGCACTCTGATACGAAGCAATTAGGGAGAATAAACCCACCCCCACCACAGAGATGATGCACCTTCTTTTGATATCTGAGTTGCACTTGTTTTAATGAATCTTGTCAATACTCACCTAGTTCACACTCCTTTTGAGCGGTACTGTATTTTCATTGTTGTTGTGGGTTAATCTCTTGCATGACCCAAAACTCTCCTCAATGCGAAGGATCTATGCTTTGGAGAGATCCATGTTCATCTCTTGGTGTCTTTTCATCTTCTATGCTCCAGGACCCTTTAGTCTTCCCATGTTCTACATTTGAATCATGTCCACCTTAATATCTGAGATAAGTTTGATAGAAGCAAAAACAGTATTCATGGCCTTTTGTGATGTGGGACTGAGTCAATGTCATCACTGAAGTGAAGGTTGTGATGATTGCTGAAATGGAGCTTGATGTTCTTAGCAAATAGCTTGTTTACAAATGTCTTGTCACCCATTGGGGAATGCAAGCAATTTTCTGTGCACCTTGGTTTTCGTAATCATTTTCGTGAGCCAATAGGTGATTTCAGTGTGTTTATTATTACCTTTTTTTAAGAATTAATGATTATTTACTAGTGAAGAGAAATGGGAATACAAAGAAAGAAGGTGATGACGAGGAATCATCATCCATGGGGATAGCTAAGCAACCCAATAGGAATATCACAGGGACAACTATCAAACTGCATTCAGTTTGGATCTCCTGAACACCTCTGCACGGCTACTTAAGATATTGCAAGTGATCTATTATTCTGCTCTGCCCAAATCAACCAAACCTGCCAGGAGGGTCTTCACAAGATCTTTCCTTTAGGATCAATAGGTTAGTAGTCCTATTACCTCTTTTCCAGAAGAGAGTTGGGGGGGTATCTTTTTTGTTACTTGTCATCTGTTGGATGAACAACTTTATTTGACTTTTGTAGGTGGCCGCAGAAATGAACTTACCATAGACTAGATTTTCTTTGAGAAGAGCGTAGGTTAATCAGATGGTCATGCTGTAGTCGGTGTCTGCGGGCTATACTATCCATGAGAGCTTGAAAGAAAACATCACCGTCATTGTTGTCATCATCGTCATCGTCGTCGTCATCATCTGAGCCTTATTCCAACTAATTAGGGCTGGCTACATGAATCATGTTCCACCATTTGACTCCATGAAGGAACATATCCTCAGTTAAATGATAGGTCATCAAGTCTTTTCTTACTACCTCCACTCCTAGCCGGTGCAGTTCTTGGTCTCCAACACTCTGTTGCACCCTGTAGATACATTTCATGTTCCTTTTTTATATTTTCTGTTTCATTTACAGATTAATTGGGATGAGGCTTTGGTGATGAGGATGTATGATTTACAGTTTCATTTATTAAGTGATGAGCTGAAGCCTTCCCTCTAATATTTCTGATGGATATCTTTGTGTGTTTTTTGTGACCTTTGCATTTTATTGATAACTTGTTAAAGCTGTGAACCTTTATGCTTCATAGATTTTTCTTTGGGTGGTGTCCAAACATATATGAAGTGGGCACCTAATTCTAATTTTTTCTCCAGTTTGAATCTGCTGGAATTATTTTAATGCCAGAGTACCTAGAGCATTACTCCCAGGGGTACGGAGTTCTCGTCTGAGGGACCGCAAGAAAGAAGAAAGGGAAATTTTAGTGAAGAAAGCATTTATAGATGATGTGGTGAATGAAAATTATCTATTAAGCGTTCTCCTCGGGAAAGAATCAACCTCACGTGCAGTGTTGTGGGACCCGGAGTCGCTTCCTTCTCCAAGCAACAGTTCTCTGTCAGTTGGTCCGGCTGTCTCTGTTGAAGCGAATGGCTTATTGGTCTGTGAGAGAAACAAAGAAGATGGCTCTTGCAAAGGGAATGCATTTGATGATGCATCTGCCAATGTTGCCGAAACTTCGAGCGGGAATGCCCGTTCTGCCAACTTGCAAAAGCCGGATATTCACAATAATAAGGTTGATGGCACAAGTTCCTACATGGAAGCAGTGGACTACCTGTATGAGGATGATGACGATTTACCATGCGGTATGCATGTTGATTCAGGAACATTGGCGTGTGTGGCTTGCGGGGTTCTTGGTTTTCCATTTATGTCGATAGTACAGCCTTCTGACAGGGCATCAAAGGAGTTCTTTCCTGAGGAATTAAGATCTGTGAATCCTCCCACTCTATCTTGCATTGGTAACATGCTCAAAGACTCAGATTCAGGTGCTACACCTGCACACTTTGTTTTGTTTTGTGACTTGCTTTCATCATGTCGTTTCTGTGAACATTATGTCTGCATGCCTTACTACACATAGGCTATGCATGGTTGTGTGTGCCTATCCGGCACAGGTGTGGGACATCGAATCCGTGTCTGGTGCCCATTCTGTAGATGACCTGACCCAAAAATCAGGCTGGTCAATTTATCAGGTCGAAGACATTTGTAAGGGAAAATGTAAAGTTAAAGGACTCGCCAATGGTCCACATTCAAAGACCAGCCTGATTTCTGGGCCAATTGATCTTTCTGATGTGGCCCAACTGATGCATGGACATCTGGTTGGCACATGTGCTGGTGTGTGTGGGTTTGCTGAACCTTCTGTCACACAGTATCCTACCTGCATCTGATGCATCACTTCATGTTACCCCTAAAGCACACAAAACAGTCAGGTGGGCCACAAAACAGGGGACAAATTGAGATGAGATGCCCACCAACGATTTGCATGTGGGGCCCACTGTGTTCTGAATAGAATCTAGGCCATCCAGAGCAAATGCAAAGTTGCTGGCATGCAGTATTCTGTGCAGGTGGGGCCATCATTTGATGATCCAGACTTTTTTTTTCCTGATGGGCTCCACCATGCATGGAGAATGCCCTGAAAGCTTCCCAAATTGGAAGATCTAAACCCCTTAAATGATTGAACTCCTTTCCTTCGAATGTGGACATTTGCTGCATTTTCTCCTTGAACATCCAAGGGTTGGGTTGGGGTCATTCAATCTGGAAATCTTTTAGGGCATCCTTCATCGACTTCACGGTGCATGAGATCAATGCTTTGGATTACTGAGCCTTTGCCTTTCATGTACAAAAATCCTGCTTGTGGATGAAGGCCTCATTAACCCTCCTTGTATGATTGCAAAGTGAGGGATTTTGGTATTGCATTTGTATCTCCCCTTATTGCATTTGTATCTCCCCTTTATATAAATGGCTAAGATATTCATTTTTAAAATGTAGAATCTGTATTAATGCATTTGAAGAACCTGAACGTTGTGTGTTTCATTTTTATTTATTTCAAAGGAACATTTTTTCTCTTTAATGCTAATAAAATAAAATAAAAAAACATTTTGCATGTTTTCTATGAATCATGGTTTACTAGAACTGTATTTCATTCCATTTGTGCCTAAAACTTCTAGGTTCAGTGTGGTCATCATATTCTTCTAGCTGCTTGTTCTTTTTTTCATTCTTAAGTTCCATTTTCAGCTTCTTTTTTTTTTTAGTTGTTTGTCTGGACCAGTGTTTTAAATGGTGAATAGCATGTAGCATAGCGTTCACCCCTTTGAAGCGTGAGGCGTAAGCTACATAGCGTGTAGCGTAAGCTACACACTTCTGGATTTTTAATCAAGGTGCCTGGTTGTGCCAATGTCATGAAATTCTATACCATATTAGACTGATTAATAATGAAAGTTAACAAAATTTCATGATATTAGGTGCAATAAAATGCAACCTAAAGTAATAAGAAAGGGAAATGACTAAGTATAAAGGTACAGAAAGAGCAATGAAACTGATTTAATATTGTTATTTAGATTATTTTACTGAAAGCATTAAAAAGGTTAACTAATTTTATTGGAAATGGAAAAATGTAACAAATCATTGAAAACATCATGTGAGCTACATAGCGTGTAGCATATGCAAATTTTGATGTAGCGTAGGCTACATGCGACTTAAGCTATTTTCATGAGCTACGCAGCATTAAGGCTATGCTACTCGATGTAGCATAAGCTACACATTACATAGCATAGCTATTTAAAACACTGGTCTGGACTAAAAAAATCTCAAAGTGGTTCCTTCAGTGGCAATCTTCCCATGTAGTTCAATGGCAAAATAAACTTCCCTGTAGGAATCAATAATTCCATTTTAAAAACAAAACAGATATATATACACGTGCGTCTGTGTATGTGTGTATCGAGAGAGAGAGAAGTGGACTCGGATTGCATGGTGACCCCAACACCAGGTAGCTCAATGGTGTTGGCACGAGGTGGGATTTAATAGGGTGATTTGTGCTGCTGTCAGAGGTGGGTGCAGTCATGTACATGCTCAACCTAACCACTTTCAAACTTGCTTTGCATGGGCCCATCTCTGACAGCAGAACTTGGCTCCATGGAGATACGTGGTGTTGGGGTCACCACACAATCCATGTCCTAAATGCACATTGCCATGTGGCAATTTCATTGGCCGTGATTACATTGTTATGCCTTAATAGGCCATCTAGGTTATCAATGGTTTATCTATGAAATGGGTGTTTTTTTTTTGCTTTAGTATCCTGAATATACTCCAGTCATGCATTTATGAAAGAATTGGTTTTCAGTCTAAGAGTTGACATAATTTCCTCCCTTTCATTAGATGCTACAAAAGCAACTGGAGTTGAATTCGAAGCACAAGGCAGACCACACGATAATCAAACAGGGAAGTCATCTGCAAAATGCATGGGGCATATTCCCGTGCCTGAAGTCCCAAACGATGGAAGGAATTCCACATCATTGAATAATGGTATTTTGGAATCTTCTTCCAACACTGTATGTTCATCATCAGAAGTAATTGCTATTGAAGAACAGAAGGAGGTGGATGCACTACATCAGCCAATTGGAGCTTCTTCAGGTAGTGAACAGAACCAAACGGCATTACATTCTGAAAACAAGCTTTCCATCAGTCCTGATTTTTCTCAAACCCTGAATGGTCTGCCTATATCTTCCAAAAATAGTAATGAATGTGAACATGTTCTGATATCAGTTGAACATGGCACTGCTAAACCAATAGGCACAGGAGAACCTGACACTCCAAATACCATTCATCCAAGTAATGGATTGAGTGAATCAAGAGGGAGCATGCCAATGGAGAGAGTCAAAGAGGATTTGAAAAGCACAAACATCCTGGATGCAGAACCTTGCAAAGGAACCAAAGGGTTATCTGATGCAAATGCAGAGGAAAGTGGTGAGAAGGTCAACAGGCAGTGGAATACATCTAATATATTTCTAAGGCCACGGATCTTCTGCTTGGAGCATGCTCTCGAGATTGAGGAGCTGTTGCAATCCAAGGGTGGTGCAAATGTGCTAATTATTTGTCATTCAGGTGAAACTGCCTTATACCTGCAAGCTTTTTTTTTTTTTTTTTCTACTGTGGTTTTAATATTCTTTCTATGTAAGTAGATGAGTGTTATTCTACTTGCATTTCCTACCGTCTACTTTCTATAGTTTGCTTTCACACACTCTTCTTGGAGATTCCGCTTGTATTCTTGTCAAACTGCATTCCTACTTTCTGTTTGTTCTCCTCTTTTTTTCCTTTTTTTTTTCTTTTTTTTTCATTTATCTCATTTGCTCCTGATACTGGTATCTAATTCCTTACTGTGCTTAGATGCCAACCCTCTCTACAGCAAGTTCTTTATCTAACGGCCCCTATGGACTCTTTCATAGATGCTGTCTTCATGTTGTTCCTGTTTGCTTCTAACCAAGCACTGAATTGGAGGGATCTTGCTGAAAAGAGAGTATTCAATCCCTTGAGAATTCCATATGCTTGTCTTTGTTGAAGTGTCACGTAAGTCTCCTTCTCTCCGTGCAGATTAAAGCTTGGTACAATGCCCTGTACAACTATTCTGGGTGGGCCCATACATGTGGAAAGGTGTTTAGGCCAAGTTTGTGAACTGGTTCGGGGATCAGTCTAGGAAACTTATCCCACAAGGTCAGATAAATCCAGCATCAAAATAGTAATTTACCTAACCTCTCATATAAAAGATGTTGGCACCCGATGAAATAGTCTAGAAAGATTCGAGAACTGGGTGGTTGGTGGGTGAAAGCAATCAATATGCTTGAGTTGGGTCCTTTTCTCTTCTATTTGTCTATAGTCGTTCTTCTCTCAGGTCATTAGTCATTTCAATTAATGCAAAATGTAAACAGCTCCAGCAAAAATAAATGACTTGTATCTTAAAAATTAACGATAGTTCTGTTCATTCTTGGGTCCATCTCGTTTTGAGTATTAGAGCCAAGTTTACCCAGATCATCGGTTGCTAAAGTACATGATACATGAACGTGTGCGGGGTACTGATGCGGACACAAGCGCATTTAAGGTGTACCAACGAAGAAAGCGCCAACCACAAGTGCCGTCCTTGTGAATAGGCGACTATTGAGGAGCTGAAGACCTTTCACATGTAATTGGACATATAGAAGACCCCACTCAGGGAAGACGCATGTGAAGGAAGATTGGAGAAAGAAGACCGAGCGCCCAAACTTTCCCGTACTTATGTTATTTGCGCGTTTTTGACTTAGTTACGGGTCTTTTAGTAATTTTATGTCTTTATTTGTTTATCCTAGGGGTATTTTAGTAATTTTATGTCTTTATTTGCTTATTTAAGTGGGCTAAAGCCCTCAACTCGAATTTTTAACTATTGATTAATGAAAAGCAAACCCTTTGGTTGTCTCCTTCCTCTCTTCTTTCTAGTGGTGCTTCTTCTCTTCCCTTGATCTTCGTCTCCTAATTTCTTCTTGTGCCCCTCCAACTTCTTCAAGGTAATAATTTTTTTCCTTCTATTTTCCAGTTTTGGCTAATCCTTCTTTGATCAAAATCTTGAGAACAGATCTAAACCCTAAACCCCCAAATTCTCAAATTCCTAATCCGAGAAACTTCTTGGTTCTTCGGACTAGTGATCTTCGTTGATCGATTGGGTGTGACCATGCAAGATTGGGAGGTCTTACCCCTCGCCGGATCCAACCCAAGTAGTAATTGAATTCCATAATCCATGGTTGTGATGATGGCTCGCTCCATTGCATGTTTCCTTTATGATTTTCTCAGTTATAATGATTATTGTTAGAATTTTAGATCATTTATTCCTTTTATTTCCGCTGTTTAATTGTGTCCATGAGCATGCATCATAATTAGGGCTGTCCTGCGTCAAATTTGGTATCAAAGCAGGAGGTCTCGTGTTCGAGACTCATCACTGGGGGTGATTAATGCAGGGGCATTTTCACACCGGGCTCGAGTGGGGTCGCTTGTGGGATGCAGGGGCACACTCGGGGTGGGTGTGACCTGCGGAGGAGGTTTCGTGTTCGAGACTCCTCACTGGGGGTGATTAATGCGCATTTCACACCAGGCTTGAGTGGGGTAGCCCGTGAGATGCGGGGACACACTCGGGGTGGGCGGCCCATGTGATTTGGGGACCACGTAGGGGGTTCGGCCGAGGTCCTAACCCATGCGATGTGGGGCCTGGGCTATGAGATAAAGGGATTAATTCGCCATACTCTAACAGTTCGAGCTTTTAGAGCTAGTGGTTAATTGTCCTGCATCAGGTACCTTACTACTTTCTACAATACATGGTATTCTAGGCAACTGATCATGTGGGTCTCTCTTGTTCCAGTACATGCTACTAGTACATTGTGCAATTATACGTCCAAAATTTGTTGTTGATATATTAAATGAAGAAATTTTAACTTATGCATGCACGTTGTTATAATTTATATTGCTATTACATAAATCAAATTATAAATCTCTTATAATTTATATGTGCTTGCTATTACATAAATCAAATTATAAATCTCTACATTCTAAATATGAATTAAATGACAACTTGATTAACAAGGAGAGTGTAAACCAAAATTTTAGTCTGTTGGAAATAGTGATCCGGATTGTAACTGATCCATGATCCAGACCCTGTGGTTCAGAATGGGAAAACATAGGAGAGTTGGGCCATTTATGTAAAATTGACTAGAGCCCTATGTTTGTGTATATTATGTATGGTATTCGCCCATTGCTCTGGCATCATTACTCTCTCTCATGTATGTGGGTGGATGGGGCCATTACTCTCTCTGTGGGTGTAGGTGGGTGGATAGGCATGCATGAAAGTGTGTGTGCATACATGGGTGGGTGAGTCGCTGTGCACACGTGTACGTGCATGTGTGTGCATGGTAAACTCACGGTTATCGAGAGGGTGGATCTGGTTGGGCATCATGTGGATGGGCTAAGGGCCAAAAATTGTAGTGATTGGCATTTCTGACCATCTGATTGTTGTCATAATTTCCCTTTGAATCTGGACCATTCCTCCATCTCTCAAGTTTTCTGGTCACAGATGGTACTGATGGGTACCTTGATTTCTGGTTTGTCGCTCACCCACATGGTGCCACCCACATGGTGCCTATCGCTCAACAGTCCTGATCACCACACTTGAGCACCATAAATAGTGCATGCCATATTAGTTCCTCAATTGAGATGTCTGTTGTTTTGGGTTAATCTAATGAAATTAAGATTCATCTCCTGATTTTCTTGATGCAGATTATCCAAAAATAAAGGGAGAGGCCATGTCCATTGCTGAAGAAATTGGTTCCAATTTCAAATTCAAGGACTTTCCCCTAGAGAGCGCATCTCAATCAGATCTCAACTTGATCAACATTTCAATCGACGACGAACATGAAGAATGCAGAGAAGATTGGACTTCAAAGCTGGGTCTCAATTTACGCCACTGTGTCATGATCAGAAAGCAATGTCAGTCGAAGCAAGAACAGCCCGCACTGGCATTGGGCGGGTTATTCTCCGACCATGTTCCTGCTTCAGGCATTTCAACCCTCAAGTGGCACTGCCGGAAATCTCGCACACATCACAAGGCATCTGGCCTGAGCCTTTCCAAGTCACACGATGATGTACAAATGAAGAAGGATGATCTGATTGGGAGAAATTCGGACACTGATGTTGTCACAGAAGATCAAGTTAACGAACATTCAAGGAACCCCTACAGTGAAGTTGGTGCTTTTGCACGAGCTTGCAGGTCCCGTGGCCGTGGCCGCCCAAGGAAACACCACCTTCCCAATCCCAAGGAGATGACGGCCAACAGCACTGAAACCACAACTAGTATCGAAAGAGGCCCAGATAATAATAATAACAGAAGCTGCTTTGGAGAAGGGTCTTCTGTCCATGAGAAAGCAGGAAATGTTACGGTGGAATTGGCAGTATCTCCTACCATTGCTGATCCAACTCCTGAAACATCTGAAACACAGGAAGGGATTTGGAACACACAGGAAAATAACATTGCACTTGAAGGTTGTGATTCTGCCATGTCTGTTGATATGCCCACCAGTGATGAAATTTCTGGAAGTTGGAAAGAGATTCAGGCTCCAGGCAGAACTAACACAGGAGGTGAAGTCTGCGAGTCTGCAATGTTGGTGGGTCCACCTACTGTTGCCCTCGGTGTTGTTGGAAGTTCTGAAGTGCTGCATGAAGAGATCCCAACCATAGAGGAAACAAGCATGGTGTCCCACATTTGTGATTCTGCCATATCTGCGTGTTTGCCACCTGCCATTGATATCGCAACAGTAAGTTCCAAAACAGAGCAAGAGGTCCCAGCTACAGTGGAAAATACCACGGTCAGTGAAGATTCCAATTATGTGGACTTGGGAAAACAGCCTATTGAGACATCTGAAACTTTCAAAGAGATTCGAAGTACAGAGGGAACTGGATTAGCTGGTGGGGTTTATGATTCTGCCAAATTGCAATCTCAGCCTTCAATTTCCGTTTCAATCCTTGACTGTTCTCAGATGCAGCTAGGGGAGATCGGGACTATAGAAGAAACTGACATGACAGTTGATCCTGCAACAATGGCAGTTCCACCTGCTATTCCTATCTTGACCATTGAAAATTCTAAAAAGAACCCAGCCAGTGAGAGGACGACTACAGTGGGTGAACCCTACAATTCAGCCAAAACAGCAGATCAACCTACTGCTGCCATTTCAATGGCCAATCATTCAGAGATTGATAATGGGAATGAGGTTTTTGATTCTGTGAAGTTGGTGGGCCTTCCTACTATTGCCTTTTTGTCAGCCAAAAGCTCTGAAATGCAGCAAGAGACACTGACTACTACAGCAGAGATTACCACGGTGGGAGATGCTGGAGATTCTGCAAAGTCGGCAGGCCCATCTTCCGTTTCCCTTGCAGCAGCTGGAAATTCTGAAATTCAGAAAGGCAATCAACCCGCAGACGAGATGAACCATGCTGGGGCATTTCATTCTTCAAGAGATGGCATGGAGAGGACAAAATCAAATCCTATTATTGTATACTCCCGAGCAGTGAGAAAGCAAAATAAAAGAAAAAGAGAAGAGGAAGAGAAAACTGACCTTCCAGATAGCCATAGTACAGACTTCATCAGGAGCCCATGCGAAGGGTTGAGGCCAAGAACCAGGAGAAATCCAGACAGAGGGACAGACATCAGCTGCCGAACACCAGAAGGGAAGGTAGCAAAGAAGGTGGTGAATAGGACGGGCGACAAGAAATCCTATCCATGCGATCTTGACGGGTGCCGAATGAGTTTTGCAACAAAGGCAGAGCTGCTGCTGCATAAGCGCAACCGCTGCACACACGAGGGGTGCAGGAAGCGGTTCAGCTCCCACAAGTACGCAATGCATCACGAGCGTGTCCATTCAGAAGAACGGCCACTCAAGTGCCCATGGAAGGGTTGCGGGATGTCATTCAAGTGGGCGTGGGCAAGGACCGAGCATGTGCGGGTCCACACTGGGGAGCGCCCTTACCAGTGCAAGGTGGCGGGGTGCGGTCTGACATTCCGGTTCGTGTCGGATTTCAGCCGGCACCGGCGGAAGACGGGGCATTCTGTGAACTAACCCACATTATGTTATTTGTTAACAGCTCAGATTAAAGCTTTGTTTAGGTTAGTGGGGGAAGAGGGAGGCCAAATGTTTGATTATGTTTTTGGAATTGCAAGGAATTGTGTGTAGGGGGGATTAGAGTTAGATTTTTATCCGTCTTGATGTGGAAGACTTGTTCTTTCTTTCGCAGACACTACTGTTTGTGAATATTGCCGCGTCCACTGCCAATTCGGGAAGGACCGTCTCATCAGTCATCACAGCAGGAGTGTGGCGTGTTGGACCAAGAACGAAAATGCGGGTTGAATGGCTGGGATTTCAGAAATCTGCTCCAATTTGCACGAGTCGATTTTGATGGAAACCTGTTTTCATGGCCATTGATCAAAGCATTTGCAAACTACACTTGCAAAGTGGCAGGTTGTAACAGTTCCTAGGTGGTGCAGTTCTAGTTCCATGTTCTAACAAAGTTGGCAGAACTCCCTATTCTTGAAAACAAATTAAAGAACTTGTGTAATTGGTTCAATGTTTTAGACTTGAAAAAGAACTTTCTTTGGGGCAAATTGAATTAAACACATTTTTTGAATTGCGTTTTATTAAAAAGAATAATGTTTGCTTGCAATTTATGAAAAAAAAAAAAAAACAAAAACAGGTAGTCACCATCCACTGATGAAATTTAGTAGTAGGTGCAAAATTTTATAGGGAGATTATGTACTTTAATATTATTTGCACACAATATAAAATCCAAACTTTTCATTTTGGCATTTCTGTCTTTTTCACTTTTGTTTCTCCACATTGGCACATGCGACATGCACATTTGGGCTCTTGAAGATGGATTGTAGCACATGTTGTACATGATCAACATGGTCACTCCTTTGATCCTACAGTTAGGATATCCACTGGAATGATCAACAATTTATATCGTCTAGAGGCAACCTAATAGATGATGATCAACAATTATTTGCACACAATATTGTGGTGCATATCTTTTTCTTAAGGGTAGAATAGAATACAATTTTGAGACACGTGGAACATTGGTGCCAAATCAAGGCTTAAGAAGCTTTTGAAATTGAGAAAAAAAAAAAAAGAAAAAAAAAAGAAAGAAGATAATAAGTCCTTATAAATACAATTTCTTCATTTATAAAAATGGTGGAATCAAGGGGATTGCAATGGGTTCAAAAGTGATAAGCCACTTTCTTAGCGAAGCCACTTTCTCAGCGTAACCAAGTCCTGTCTATTTATGGACCTTCATCATTATAAACTAAAGTAGTGATACTCAATCTTATCCTCTTACATATAAGAGGTGGTAGTTAATAACACAGAGTTACCTATGAGTCTAGCTACTCGCACGATGCAACAATTATATAAATCAAAGCATTCTATATGTAATAGGTACATGCATGTGTCTACAATTTACGGCATAGTAGACTAGACTAAACATGTGTCGGGTCCACAATACATAGGTCATCACACGTGAGATATGATTCATCTAATATCCTCACAATCTGACTTTTTAATTAAGCCATAACATTAATTGCATAAAAGTGCAATATAGTAATTATGTTATTTTGATTTTAATTAGTCTTATCTTCAATTTCTTAAAACTGATGGCGGATACAATATCTCCTCACTCATATCCCCATCGTTTATTCTTCGCAATAGAGGGTAGTTCAGACCTCAATGCATGAATATTGCCATCCTTTATATTCAAGTTAGTTTACTGTATTTATAAGTGATTAGCCTACCGACAAAAATATGGATTTTTCAATATCTCAAGAAAAATGTTGATGATTTATTCACCTACTTAAAAATAGTGCATGATACATAATAAAAGGAATGCGCATTCATTAATAAGATATATAAGTTCCATCATAAAACATACAGGTACACAAATACATCACTCAGACTCTTCTCAATTCCATTTGTGTGACATGAACTTGAAATAGATATCTAAGTATGGATTTCATCATGGGATCTGTTAACATATCTTTGGTGAGAATGTAGTTAGGAAAAACTTTTTATTTGTTACTTGATCATAATTTATTTGGACTTCTAGCGGTGTTTGGGGTCCTTCGTTAAGTTAATAGCAAAGTTTTGTTTATCATTAACAACATGGGCTCACAAATACTAATATACAATACCCACACTTTGTAAGAATCTTTGAAGCCATATACACACTTAAACGTAATTGGTCTCTATAGAGGAAAGGTTTGTGGATGTATTTTTTTTCTTGACTATGAGATATCCCCCCCTCCAATCAAGAATACATAGCTTAAAGTTGATTTTTCATCATCGAGGTTATTTTCACAGGAGACATTATAGATTTCTTGAAGCTCAAGATTTGAATTAAACGACATTAAGGGCTTGTTTGATTTTCCAAATCCTCCCTAAATACCATGTAAATAAGCAATTATTACTTTTTCATCGTGTTTGAAAAGAAGTGTGTATTTCTGCTTTGAAAACCAATCCAAAAGGACTTGTTTAAATGTGTGGGCCCCACCATGATATATATGATATATCTGCTTCGTCTATTTGTCTTAGTAGAACATTTTGAGGCACGATAAGAAAAATGAGGCAGATCTAACACTTAAGTGGCCCACACCAAAGGAAATAATGGCTCCAAGAAGTTTTTAACAGTAGGTGTTCAATTTCCCTTTTCCTGTGGTGTGGTCCTTGAGCTTTAGATCTTCCTCATTTTTTTTTTCTCATGCCCTAAATTCAACTGGCATAACGGATGGACGGTGTGGATAGGCCACATACATCATGGGCATTGGGAACAATACAGTAATTACTTGAGGAAGTAATTATTACCCATTTACAATGCATTCATAGGGGATTTGGAAAATCAAACAACCCATAAATTCATGGTTCTTTTGAGATGGTAGAATATACATTGGTGGCTTGCCAATTAGATTGTCTCAAATTACTATATTAACAACTAATTATATTAACTACATAACAAATATCTGATCTAGTGTAAAGTGTCGCCTAAATCAAGCTATTTATTGCAATCATATAGGGTATTGAAGTCATAACCAATTTCTTAACAGTCTAGAGACGTGACTTCCATCTAACTCGGGAACATTTTTCATAAGAATTTCAACAAGTTTCATGTTTTTCATCCTCAACTGCTCTAAGATTTTCTATATGTATGTAGCTTAAAAAACCCAATAACCTCGTAAGGCAATTTTAATGATCTTTATCCTAAGAATAAAGTTAGTTTTACAAAGATTTTTTATTTTAAGTTTGAAAATAGCTAATCTTTAGGCATCATTAATAATCGCATATCATTACGAGCTAATAGAATGTCATCTTCATAAAGAGATGGTATTAAAAAAATCTTCTAAACCACTTCACATATAGACAATGATCTTCTTTACTTATCGTAAATTTGAAGGTGGTGATGGCGAAGTGAAACCTCATGTGTTACTACCTTGAAAATTACCATTCAATGTGTTATTACGTGTTGTATCTTGTTTCTCACCGTATTAAGAAGTTTAGTTATCAGTTATTTCCTTGTTATCTTTCAACAATGCATTTACGCTCTCAAATATATTCATGGTAAAGACATTGTATCTTTTAGCTGAAAAGAATTAAGATGTTCATATTTCTTTATCTATATTAGTAAGCTATTGTGTAGAGGGGTTTGGTAATTTTATATAGTGTGTTGATGCAGTTTTCTAGTTAGCCTTCCCTGGATATTCGTGTACCTGCACAAGGAACGGACAAAGGAGACCTTAGCTAACACAAGGGACCCTCCGATGCCTAAGTAAGGTAAGGATTCTGGGTCTGGTCGAGTAATGGATCTTGACTAGAGATTGTGAGTATCTTTCACCACTGGAGGGGCTCCTATTTATGGATGAGGAGAGGCGATGGGGTAAGAGGGATCTCCCTATTTAGCGGGGACGTATTGTAGTTGGATTTGTATCCCATACGCGTGGGGGAATCTCCCGAGATTCTTGATGAAGACCTCGGGATCCCGAGCTTGTCGGGGACACCCCTGAGATCTTTGGAGAAGATCTCAGGTAGATCTCTCATGAAGATCTCTCTAAATAAGATTTAATTGCTTGGAAGCAGCGAAGACGTGAAGTCGAAAGTCGGGGTGGCCTTGGCTGACCTGACTTGGGGGCGGTATGTCGAGCTAACCACCCAGAATTATGCCGATCTAGGCCGCAAGGGTCGGGGTGGCCTTGGCTGACCTGACCTGGGGGTACTATGCCAAGCTGACCACCTGGAACTGTGCTCATTTGGGTCGCGCTTCTTTTGGTGACGAGAGGATTTGTGGATCTTCCAACTTACTGGTGAGAGGTCGAGCTTGACCTCACCTAGTGCTTGGTCAGGGGTCAAGGGTTGAACCTTTGGTTGCATTTGGTGATGTCCGACCAGGCGGAGTGCCTAGAGTTCTGACCTGACCTTTTCTTATTGGTCGGTCCATTTTCCCTTTAACAGTAAGCCCCTTACTTTTGAGCTCATGTAGTGGGCTTGACAAGTAGGTCGGTTTTGGTTGGATCGAACTGTGTCGTGTTCAGGACGTCGAGTCACTCTGTCATTAATGCCGAATAAGGTGGCGGGCATAAATATCGAGGCATATTTATAATTAAAGTATGACACCCTCGAAGTGGCATGTCACAGCTTGAGGTCACGTGGGCTGTCAGGGCGCCTTTTCGGCATGCGATTTGTGAGGCGATGACGCATGGCTTGTCGTTAGTCGTGAAGCCGTGCAGCGGGTGGGAACGCTCCACGTGTTAGGACGAGAGAGCCAAGGAGACGTTTCGGTTGCGCATTGAGTGCAAGTAATAAATGCCTGAACCGTTGAATTTGCTATAAAAGGGGGAAGCCCTAATCGCGTGAGGGTTACTCATGCTGTCGTTCCTCCTTGCTCATCCCTTTGCTTTGCCTGAACCCGAACCCAGGTGATTTCCGACAATCTCTGAAGACCTTCTCCGTTGAACTCCGTTCATGTATTATTGCCCCTCTTCACCTTTTTCTTCTTTTCTCTGGGTTTCCGACAGTCCTCCTACCTAATGGTACGCCTGAGATGTCTGGCCAGTGGGAGGGGACTTCTCATTGTGATGGTGGGGCAGATGACCTTGGCCCCGTTTCAAACCCACCATGATCACCTTTTAATGATGATGAGCGACATAGATTTTTGGGCATCCCACGAGTTGCGAATGGTAGAGCGGTCCTTGGCCCAACAACCAGAGGACGTAGAGGGGGCTGCTCCAACAGCCGAAGAGGTTACGGGTCCTCATCAGAGGAGGAGGAGAAAGGGCTAGTAGGGTTTTTGCTGACGAAGGTCGACCTGGTTCGAATCGGGTTGATGTATCACATTCCCAACTCTGTGATACATCGAGCTCATGCACTTGGCAAGCTCTCGAATGTGCCTTGGGAGGGCAAGGTGGCTATCTACCAAGTCGCCCTCCAATGTGGGTGGAGGCTCCCTCTTTAAAGGATAGTGAGGCGAGTTCTCACGTACTTGGGGTTGGCCCCGGGGCAATTAATTCCTAACGTGTACAAAGACCTGGTGGGGACATTCATTTTTTGGTCTGAGATTGATCATCTAGAGCTAACAGTGAATGAGTTTCTCCACTTGTACCAAGTGAAGTCCAACCCTTTTTAGGAGGGCTGGTATTACTTTGTTGCTTGGAAGAAGACTGGTAAGGCTATAGTCATGGGCATCCCGACCTCGAATAAGAACTTTAAGGCTAAGTTGTTCTGGGCATCGGAGGACTGGGAGAAACCAAGGATTTCTAGGCTAAGCTCTTGGGTTCCGATCTCCTTCACCACCCCAGGTCGGTATATTTGAATTGATGTTCCTTAGTTTGTTTTTCTTTCTTTGTTTCTAATTGCAGTCATCCTTGGCAGTTCTGCCTAAGTACCCCGCTGGAGTGGGTGGAGAGGAACGAGCTCGGATCGCTAAGGCGAGGTCGATAGATGCCGGGCTAAGGTCCTGAAAGAGCCTGATCATGCCCCAACTGCTGCTCAAATCAGGTCTTAATTTATTCTTGACGGGTACATTTTTCCAAGGATTTTAATCGTAGGTCTTCCTTTCATTTACGTGTTTGCTGACCTCTATTTTCTGTCTCGTAGAGATGCCTGAGCAGAATAAACTCAAGCGGAGGGCTCCATCTGCGGCCAAACTGGCCCAGAAGAAGTCGAGGCATGCCTCGAAGAAGAAGGTGGCCACTGATTCCGCCTCTGTCGCTATTGCCGCTCCTCCTGACCAAACCATGGTTTCCAGGGGCGATAAAGTTGGTGTGGGGGTAGCCCCTACAATGGAAACTCAGCCTCTCGAGGTGGGGGGCGACCTCTGGCTATGAGGCTTGACCCTCTTCGCCCCAATTGGTAGGCTCGGCTGGGGCTCGAGGAGGTGAGGTTTTGGCGGCTCTAAGGTCAGCTGCCACCGCGACGGAGGTTCTTATGCCCTGGATTACTCAGCATGTGCCTGATTGTGGGTTTGTTCGGGTGATGGATGTGCCTTCGAAGGCCATCGTGGGCCAGATAGAGG
Organism: Magnolia sinica; assembly: GCF_029962835.1. Classification (NCBI taxonomy): domain Eukaryota; kingdom Viridiplantae; phylum Streptophyta; class Magnoliopsida; order Magnoliales; family Magnoliaceae; genus Magnolia; species Magnolia sinica. The sequence goes on along the minus strand of NC_080589.1, from coordinate 57,730,781 downwards.
CTTTCTTCTACAAGGTGAGTTGTCTCTTATAATGGTCGTCATCCTTAACCAAGTAGCTCTTTCTTTTTCTAACCATAGGCTTGTTTTCAGTTTGCCCCTTCTCTCGTAAGCACCCGTCATGAAATACTGCATATCAAGACGGAGTGCAAAGAGGCGGAGGCAACCCTCCTACAAAAGAGCATCGAGTCTGAGCAGCTTCGCTTTTGAGAATACTACTTTGCTTACTTGAGTAGAGGGGTCAAAAGCCGAGCTGGAGGCCACGAGGGCCGAGCTAGAGGGAGCGAAGGCACTTCTTCATGAGGCTCAGGAGAAGGCTGCTCGGTGGAAGTCCGAGAATGCCGAACTGAGGCATGCCATCAAGGTGAAGGCGAAGAAAGCGGAGGCAGCTCTCCTGAAGGCTAAGGAGGTGGGAGCAAAGGAGTTGAAGGCCTAGAAAGAGTGGGAGGAAGAGAGGGTTGCTCTCTACAGCGCTGGGTACAACAAGTGCTTAGAAGAGATCAAGGAGACGCATCTTGGGATTGACTTATCTACTTTCGAGGTCGGCCTCTCCGAAGATCCTGCCTCGGCTGGGAATTGAATCTCTCTCCTCGAGCAGTCTTGCTAGCCTTCTTCTCTCTTTTATATGCTTTTGATTTTATCTCTTTTTTTTTGTACTCTTGTTCTCATTTAATGGAAATGGAGTTTTTGTCTATGGTTGATCGTTGTGATCGGACTTCGTCTCCTTTTTGGCATATATTCGTCGATCTTGTTGTCAGCTGAGAGGTCGACCTCTAAAGAAGAGGTCGTCCTCGAACTTTCAAATCTGTGTTCTTGTAGATCGCAGTCTTAAATGTGTTGATTGGTTGATGTCCCGACCTCTTTTCTAGGGGTTAGCTGAACGGTGGGGATTGTTCCTCCCTTATGTCAAGGGAAGCCCTCGGTAGACAGTGTAAGCGATTTGATTGTTGACCTGACCTCTACTTTTAAGGGTTGGACTATTAGTGACGGCATCTTTTCCCTTGTATCAAGGGGAGGCCTTGGTAGGCACTACACCAAAATTCCTATTTAGGAACGGTTTTCAACTGTGGCTACATGGGGTGTTGCAGTTGGGGTTGCAAGTTTAGAACGGTTCTCAACCGTTCCTAAAATGCTAAAAATTTAGGAACGGTTGAAAACCGTCGCAAATTTTCAATTTCCAACCCCATTCTGAGTACTCAATTGACGCATTCGAGGACCTGCAAAATTTTCAAAAATACTTGCTAGTAATAGTAGCAGGATATATCTATTTAACAATGGAAATAGCAGAAAAACATGAAATATAGAGAAGCATAACAGAAGAAAGGAATATCAAAGCAATAATAGAGAACATCAAAACTTTCATAGTCTTGATTGAACAAAAACCAATGATGTATCATAAATATACAGAGGAACGTCGGTTCTTGCAAACTCAATTTCAGAAATAAAGATTACATATACAGCTAGAAATTCCTATTATTCAACTTGAAATAGAGCTAGGCAAACACTATCATTGATTATATTGAAGAAATTTGATCCCAAGACAATAACACAATCAAAACCATGGAAACTTATATAGTGTTGCTTCCTATGCATGGAAGTACAGTGAAAAAGGAAAAAAAATAAATTGTGGACAAATGGTGAATCTTACAAGTCTATTAGTTGCATTGAACACCATTTTTTGCCGAATGGTGGATGGAATAGAACCGTTCGATGAATTGTCCTGAAGAGACCCGAGTGGAATACAACTAGGAATGATAAAAGCATGTGGACAACACCAAAACTCAACTAATGTGCATAACGCTACTTGAATTGTGAATTAATATACAATGTTTTCAAAAAGCATAAAAGTTATCCGGCACAGAAATTTAAAATACAAAGCACTAAATAAACATGTGAAAAACTAAAATCAGAAACTACATATCACAAAATTCAATTTCAACGTAAGTGGACTATTTTCTGTTCCAAAAGGGAATCTAGGTTGACCATTGCATCTCCCTTTTTTTAAAAGATAATCTACACCAAATTCCCTTCTTCACCACACACATGGCTACATGATTATATCTATATAAACTATTCACATAGATTGGATGATAACCATATGATCGGTAACTTGCAAACAAACAATATGAGCTTGTTTTTGAACTTGTACAATGTCTGACCTGCAATAATACAACGACAAAAATGTTAATTCACATGACCATCAGAGCCTTGTCCCGCCTATTTACAATTAGCTGGGAAAAAAAATACTGATATATGAACAAAAGATCTAATTAAAAAAGGAAAGCAACAATCCATGGAAAGCTGCATAACAAAAGATCATGGCTTCATCAAGTGAAAGGGAAAAATAGGAAATGGCGCAATAAAAAAAACAGACTTAGGCTGTCTTAGGAAAAAATTTGAGTAGATGGAAAATGATGTCATCGATTAAAAAAACAAATATTTTCAAGGGAAGAGATGAATGAAGAAAAAGAAAATCATACTGTAAATAGAAGTTGCCCAAGTTCTCTTCACTGCACGACAAGAAAAATAGCCTTTACTGGCGGCCAAAACCACCCCTAAAATTCCCAAAAACCGCAGGTACCAGAATTACCAGTGGTTGGACACGTGCTACTAAAAGGGGGTAACGCCGCTAAAAGTTAAACTTTTACCGGCGCTTCTGGTGACTGTCGGTGAAAACTATAAAAGCGATGATAAAACTGCTGATTCTATGAAGCGCCGGTAGAAACGTCAAAAATGCCGGTAAAACCTATGAGAAACGTAGGTAAAAGTTGTAATAGAAATTCCTACTGATTCTTTACTAATTCTTTCACACAAATTCCTATTGATTCTGACTAATCCTTTCCTATAACTGCAGTCCTGCAATCAGATCTCCATCAGTAACTATCGAATCTCTATCTGCATAACTATCATATCCCTATGACTGAATGACAAGAATTTGGATTACCCAATAATCCGATTCCATAAAAACTAAAATGAGAATAGAGATGAAAAGACAGTGAACCAGACAAGAGTAACCTGGCCCAAAATTCAACAGACTCCTATTTGGATCATTAAGCAAGTCTTCAAACTACAAGGTATATAGCTTCAAATGTTTTCAATTAAAAATATTTATCGATATACAAAACTTGTGTGACAAGCCTCTGTTTGGTAACAAGAATAAAGATACCAAGTAATGCAGATATGGAACACCTATTACTCAAGGCAAAGAAATACTGTTGGCAGATATAAAAAAATTCTACCAAAGAAATAGTTATAATTCAGATAAACTTCATCAGAAATTACCTTAGTATGTTCCTTAAAGTTTTTGAAGCAATACAACATGACATGATGACCATTCACATCATTCGTCAGAATGCTTGCATCAGGTATGGCTACCTGCATATAGCAGGAAAAAAAAAAGACTTGATTCGTAAATCTCTTTAAAAAAGTTCATTAAAGTTTTCTGGGGAAACAGGAAAATTGTTCGACCTTGGCAAGGTATATGATGTTAGAGGATTCCATGTGGGTGGCTAAAAAGAAGTCAACCAACGGTCTGATGGGCATCATCTTTTCAGATACAGCCATCTACTGCACAATGCAAGAGATGAACAGTGGATCTCCTATATGTGTTGCTGCATGTACAAGGACATAGTTCCTGATTTCCAAGAAAAAAACAAAGTTCCTAAGATTCATATCCTTTCTCACAATATAAACAACTAGATTCAATCCAACTGGCAATCTTTCTTCATGGTGCAAGTATACTGGCAAGTTTGTGTCCTGCAACTGACAACATGTTGCTGAAAGATTCATCTTCCAGATTATTATTATTTTTTTAAATTCTAAATTCTAAATTCTAAATTCAGCTTCTCAACTACGAATTTCATTTCCGTAAACTATTCTTGCAGTTTCTTGCTTAAGTCTTTCTCAAGTTGTTTTCCTATTGTCTTCTAGCAAGTTGTTTTCCTGAAATCATGGTATCTGTTTTGATGGAGTGACCCTACAGGATGGATTAGATATTATACACACCATGGAGCACGCCACATGCAACTAGTTGCATAGTTTTCTCATCTACCCAACTAGTTGGGCATGGGATGTTTAACATCATAACCACGGTAGCAGTAATGGTTTCAATCATTCTAGATTTTTCTCCTTCTTCTTCTTCTTCTTCTTCTTCTTCTTTTTTCTTTTTTTTCTTTTTTCTTTTTTTTTTTTTTTTTGCAATTTTGGAGGCGTGACTTTCTTCATCCCAATCCATCTGCAGCTTTCAAAACTCTTTTCTTTAAAAGGGGCCAAAAGGTCAGGAAAATCAACCTGCCCAATGAGTCTTTTTTTTTTTTTTTTTTCCTTTTCCTAGCAATATAAATACATCCATTTCCTGCCACACATCTGCAATACTCACATGAATACGAAGCTGGAACAACTAAGCGCTCGTGAAAATGAATTTCTAACAGCTGCTTACCTCTGAATCTCTCTAGCACGAGTTGGTTGTCAGGAAAAAGACCAAACCATGTAATGAGAAGTGCCACAAAGATTGTTCTACTACTGGCATTAGTAACTACCACTGCTTCAGAAAATCTCTCTTTGAGACTGCTCTCTGCAAAAAAAAAAAAAAAAAGAAAAGGCAGAGGTGAGGGGTTAGAATTTTATCAGAATAAGGATATGAATCAATGTCATCTTGAACTCCAGTTTGTGTTGATTTGAGAACTGGAAATTAAAGAATTTGCAGAGTTGCCATTCAAAACAAAAACAGATAGAGAGAGAGAGAGAGAGAGAGAGAGAGAGAGAGAGAGAGAGAGAAGCTGCAGGAGTATCTCGAAAAGGACCTTTGTTGTTCTTATCGCTGTTGTTTAGTTACACACATTGTTTTCTTAATTTTATTTCATCTGGATCAGAAAGGGGGAAACAAAATCCCATAGCGGATGATGAGTGGCATGCCTAAATGCATGTGAGTTGTGACAGTTATGATGTATCTCCTGAATGCATGTGAGTTGTGACAGTTATCTCAATGTTACAATAATCAAATCTGTCCAATGCCTCTCCAGGATTCTTTATGGGGTATTCATACCCTGTAACAACATTGGAACTTTAGCAAACTAGAGTTTAAAGATGTGATTTTGCACTGCTACAATATTAGAATTGTGTGCACTTGCATACTTCCAGACCTATGTACATTATATGTGCTGCTAGATCTCCTGGTGCCACTGCTCATGATACTACATGGGTTGCAGATGCACATTACCTCTAAACGTCTTCACAAACAGTCGGTGGTCAGCCAGATTATCAAAGTTTTCATCGTTCTAGGAACTTGTTAACCCATGAATATCCTGTGGGGCCCAGGTCAGCTCACCTATGGTAGGCAAGTGCCTTGAGTCGGAAGACTCCCCAATGCATATTACAAGGCCTGTACTGGGCTAACATGGATCAGATTTTCTATGCCCAAACCAACTTTAAAACTTATTAGGCCAAACCCTGGCCTAGTACACAATCTCTATGTACATATTAATCATATCTAAGAAATGCAAATGACATTACTGCCACTGCCCATAGGTAAGCTGTTACGAGTCACCAGACGGAGCAATGCATTCACCTGATATATGGGTTTGAAGGGGGTATTAACTTCTATTCATGAACTCCAATGGCTATCTAGGTTTCCCAAGTACAAAAACTCAATAGGACAGTAAATAAAAGGATTGGGAAATTCAAATCTAGGAGCTTTATGAGGTATTCCACCATCCATGGTGAGCCCCATCATAATAGTGATTTGGATCCCTGTACCTTGCCCCATGGTAAACTATACTATTGCAGATGACAGAACTGGATAATTACTCATAGCTGATGTTATTTATAGGATTCTGGATCTCAAAAGAAAATGGCAGTACTTTTTCTGAATTTACTCAAGAAGTAAATGCATGCATAAACTCATGTTTTTGTAGTGCCAACTGCTTCATTCCATTTTCTGGTTGATTCTCATTCAAGCTAAATTGTTGGATGTAGCTCGATGAGGCTGTTACCTGGCTCTGGTTTCTGAACTCCTCTGTTTCTCATTGCCTCTCTCACTCTTGTCACTTTGTTCCATTGGCCAGCACTTGCATACATGTTTGCTAGAAGAACATAATCCCCACTTTCAAAGAAGTCTCTCGTCTTTGAAAGAAGTGAATCCAACTGTCTGTAGATGAAACTATGTATGAAGAAGTTGGACAAAGCAAAAACTTTCAAGGAAAGAAATCAGAAAAGAAAACAAATAGAAGAGAACTAACTTGATGTCCCTAGGATATCCACTCCATCCATTAGTTTCTCAAGTTCAAAAATAGGACAGGAACCCAAATGTGAGGCAGATAAAATAAAAAAAAAAATTTAAAAAAAAAAAAAAACCTCAAGTGGATAGCATCACAGGAAACAGTGGGGATTGAAAGCTCACCATCGAAACCTCCATAGCCCCATAGAAGCTTTGGATCTGGCTTATACTTCTTTTTTTTTTTTTTTTTTTTTTTTAAGTTGATCCCAGTAGTATAAAATTGTGCAATATAAACATCATGGTTCACTCCAGGAAGGTTTCAACTGTGGTTGTTTCAGTATAAACCCAAACTGATGAATGCCACACAGAAAAAATACATATAGGATTCCCTTAGCATGATTCAATTAGCCCAACCTGTGATTGCCTCTGATGAAGACCAGAAACAATCCCTACAAAAACAGATCAATGCCACCAATTAACCGAACCATTAGTTACAAAGAACAGCAGCAACCAGAATACATGGTGAACAGAGTAACTCAATATGTTGAAAGTGGTGCAATTTCTATGAGGTAATCTTTTAATTCACATGCACTATGAGGGCGTCATGAGAGATGCTAACCTTTGAATATCTAAAATCATCTTGTACTCTCTCAAAGCGAAAACCGCTTCATTGACAATCAAAAACAGGCTGTCTCTAACGCAATGTCTGACATTCAAAAACCAATTTAGAATATCAATATTTTCTTCTGGGCAAGCCACCCTTGTAAAAAAAAAAGAACAAACTGTATATCAAATGAAATGAAAACTCTGACAGAACACTTAATAATTTATCTGAAACACATCCTAAGCAAAGTAAGGTGAGGGGTGTTGAAGTAAGAATGGATGCCATGTCAGGTGTACCTATTGCAGAAACATCACTGAATCTTTCTTAGAAAATAATAGGCGAGAGAATTCTGGGTACTTAAACAATAAATCTTGTATTGAAAGAAGCCAGGCCAACAGTTACAGTATATTTCAGGGAGCTTTTTAGCATATGCTGGGTATTTGGTACTCATATCAGCTGACTTCGGTTATCCTTGATATCAAACCGTAATGTCATGCATTCAATAAGAAGCACGCTAGAATTCCCCACAATACATACATTGTGAAATTGTACAATTGATCAATGAAGTGCACAATAGAGAAGTAAAGAGTTAAATTTTAAAAATGAGTAGAAATACTGAGGGGGTTTTTGTGTGCTAGAAATACAAGCTGAATTTAATTCCTCATATCAGGTTCAACCCTGGCTCAGGCAATATATGCATGGTGCTACAACAAAAAGGTGCATTCAATTCCTCATATGCACTACACTACAGATCCAGCGTGATAGGTAGCTAGCCATGCGAGGGATTGCAAACAAAACAGGGAAGAACTTTGTAGGGAATCCCATTGCTCTGGTTAAGACAAACAAATGACAATACCCACAAAAGTAGGAGAGTAAAGAAAAAAAATTCCTGAATATACCGATAGATTAAGCCATAGTAGAAAATCAAGTTTAGATAAAAAGCTTCCTCTTCAGAAAATACTCATCTGAAAGTGCAGCTTTCTCAAATACAACAACTTGCCGCAAGCAATACATGTTCACGAATAAAACCACAGAAAAAACAAATGGATGCCCACATTATTATTTACTAGGGATGCTTTTTGGATGTACACTCCAACAATGGAAATGTTTTCAAGCTAACACTGACTGAGAAAAATTTGCTGTTAGGTGCACAGAAAGAATAATCCAGACATTTTCTTCTTGTATAATTGTTTTGGTTGTTTGATATTGAGGGTCTGGACTGTAAATGGCAACTACATTATTTTCAAGATTGCCTAAAAGAAATGTAACTGCAGTCGGATTTTTTTTTTTTTTTTTGAAGAATCCAATATGAAAGCTACTTCCTCACCACTAGTCCAAGTATAGAACTGCCAAAAACTTGTGCATTCATAGAACTGCCAAGGACTTAGCAAATAGAATAGACAAATGCAAAATCATATCCAGACTGATCAAGAACCCACCAACTCCTTGTGGAGGTTGCTTTCGTTTTTCACTACACCATACTCAAATTACATACTAGAGTTTATGAATTGAAAGCAGCAATATCCTAAGCATAGCCAAGTTATTGTTCGGAGGTGACCACTTATAGCTATAAAATCCCTGCTAAAAAGATGCGGCCATTGCTGTAAATGAGAGGATGTAGAGTTGCAGCGTGCAGAAATATAACCTTTCCAAGAAGGTTAGCGCCAAGCACCGGCAATGCCCGATTTTGTTGTAGTGTACACCATCTTTTCTCCTTTTTTTTTTCTTTTTTTTTGTACATGTGGCCTACCTGATAGTCAAACAAACTGATTTTTTTGTTAATGGAAGATTTTTCAGGTGTGAAGCATCCATGTTATGAAACTTGTATTTTGATGATGATGACGACCAAATCTCTTACATAAAAGTGAAGAATGCTGAGAATATTAGTTTTAATGAAGAAATGGAAAAAGAAAAAAAGGAAAAAAAAAAAGTGAAGCTTTTTTAGTTTTGTATCCATACATCTAAAAAAAAAAAAATCTAATGACCCTCTTACTAGCTTGGATCCATTTACATGACTAAAACATTTTATGGACCCCATGGGGCCCATCCACAAGGAGTGTCATGTTATTAACTCAAATGCACTGTACAATTTCTTGTAACAAGCATTGAATACAATTTATCTTGTAACTGATTATCATTAGAAATAAAGGATTTGAGAGGAGTATATTACATAACTCCTCTCCTTATTCCTTCCTTTTGTTCTAAAACAATGAAATGAACAAAGAGCTCAAGAAATGACATTATTGCATTAAAATGATAGAACAAAGAACTCGAGGGATGGCTTCCTTGTACCATGAGTTTGCATAAACTAAAACATATAAAATTTGAAAATTTGTAATCATGATTTGTCAAGCAATTTCAACACCATAATAGATCTGAAAGAAATTTAACTCACCTAGACTCTTCTGTTTAAATAAAACATATCTTATTGATCTTTATTTCAAATCGCCTTTTAACTCATCTGAATCAGAATCACTTGCATTGTAACCTAACCAAAAACAATGATTTGAGTCCAGAAACAAACCATTGTTAAAACAATGCCAAAAGGTAAAAGGGCTCACCTAAGTTCTTTTCACAGACCTTCTAAAATGATGATAGACTCTTTGAAGCTTTGGTAATCCAAGGCTTTACCTAAATCAACCAAAAAATTAATAAAATAAAATAAAACCTTACTAATAAAAACACCAATAAAGATACAAAAGAAACTCATTTTACCATAAAGGTAAAAAGAAGTTCCTTGCTCAAAACCCGATTCTTATAGCGTCGGTGGTAAATGTTGGCCACCGACAAAAATGCGTTGGCAATGCTACCTTTTGTTGTAGTGTTGTCTGTTGATTTTGGTTGTGGGGTCTACTCAAAGAGTGGACTAGCTTGATTTTATTTCCAGGTGATCATCATGGTGAAGCCCACCTTATGCATTGGTCTAGTTCCCTACAACATGTATCATGTTTGGGAGAAAGACGAGCCTCATAGAACCACTTGATTTGATGGCCTGATCTACTTCCAGCATGCAGGGACTGGAACTATTGAAGTGCCATGCACAACTAAAACTTGCAATGGCCAGTCCATTGTAACTCTGTCCAAACTAATTCCCAACAAAAAAGGATTGCTAACAAAATGGATAAATAGACAATCTCTAACCCATGCCACATCCAAAGTAGCAAAGCCATTCATAACAAATAACTTACACTAATAACGAAAATGTGAATCACCTCCTTGGTTGTGAAAGTTGAAGGGTGTTTGTAGAAACAATCGAGAGATCTGTAGAAACAAAATGCTTCTCATGAGAATATTGAATAAAATTGATGTAAAATCCATGCCTACTACAAAAACCAATCATTGAGAATAAATACTCTGAGATCAAATCCAAGTTTGAATTCATGTCTTTCAGCCCTTTTCCATACGGGCTCCATGAATCTTGCTTTCCCTGAGGAATAAAGAAACCAATAGAGGCACTCAACATAGATTCACCAAAAAACTGAGCTACAAAAGGAAAAATCCAGATGTAGCCTCTAAAAGACCCCCTTTCTTAGATGAAACAAGGCCGTGGTTGAATATCCGTTGCAATCAACAACTCTGAGCAATGTTGTTGTGTCCTGTACGTTGTAATCAGCCAGTTTTCCAACATGGCCAGGACCTGACTAATACATATTTATGTTCTCCTCAAGAAGTAAGAGCACCCCATTTGACCAATACATTCAAGTTCACAAGCTACTCTCAGAATATAGGCTTTGGGCCAAAGTGGGAACTAAGCTTTAAGTTCTTTAGTGCTTGCCATCCTTAGACAAATGCCCAAATAGACATTAGGTAAGTTGAGATCATGAGCTACTTCTATGATAAATGTGCAAACAGAGGTAGTTAGAGGTACCTTAGAATACTCATGAGTTTGATAGAGCATTACTGGATTAGAGGTAGAAAATTATATTGTACATACTTCGGTAAAGCCACTATCTGGTTATGATCTTGTGATAGTATAACATCCAAGGGCTATATGATAAAGTACTGACGAGAACAAATGGTTAGTCTATCATAGGCCAATGAAGAACACACAACAAACTGAAATCCTGCAAAATCCATTAGAGAAACATGAAGTATAATTTCTCAGAGAATTGATTAAAAAAAACAAAGAAAAGAGAAACAAATTGATAGTGCATGAGTCTAAAAATCAAGGCCGTGACCCCAGAACCAGGCCATTCATGGATGAAACATGTCCATCTCAGGCAATACATACATACTTCAGACGATACTTTAACCCTTGGTCAAAAATCCAACACAGAGGCATAACTCCATTGAATAAAGACAAGAAAGAAAGAAAAAACCCACAAGATGATAGCACCAATTAAGAAAGAAAGAAAGAAAAGGGCATTCCCTGATTAAGGAGTAGAAGAGAGTATATGAATAATATTATTAGTGAAATGTCTTGTTTAGATTTATTGTTACAGAGAAGAGAAGGATACACTGTTAGACAACATGCAGTTACTGAAAGAATGCATTCTCTAACACCGAAGGAAATGGAGACCGTTCGATCTCATTAGTGGAAACAGCGGTCCACAATGCATATAGAGAGAACATACTAGGAAAACACCTTTGAAATCCTATCCATACATTCCAAAGCATAGATACAGATCAAATGGTGGGAAAAAAAAAAAAAAAGAAAGAAAGAAAGAAAGAAAGAAAGAAAAGAAAAAGAAGGCAACGTACCAGCACTCTGTTCACAACTCCAATGGTTGAGACAGCAGCAACTATGGCTCTTAGAAATCCTCTGTACACCCTTCGGTGGATTAGGTGATTCAGAGAGAGAGGCGTGTTATGGCAAGGAGGGCATGGCAGAGAGATCAGCGTACTTCCTCTTGCGGGACTTCTTGGACTTTAGCATTTTCTGGTGAGAAGGAGGGCAACGGCCGACAGATCAAGAGAGGCCGGAGTGGAAAATGGAGATCGAGAGACGTTGGAGAGAGAGAGAGAGAGAGAGAGAGAGAGAGAGAGAGAGAGAGTTTCGGCCGCTTATTGAAGGTAGGAGAGAAGAGGGGAGAAGGGTTTTGGGAGAGAAGACGTGGGAGAGAAGAGGGGAGAAGGGTTTTGGGAGGGAAGTGGGGGCGTGCGTGGGAGAGAAGAAGCGTGATTTGGAGAGGCACGATTTTAGGTTTTTTTATTTGAAAGGAGCGGCAGTGGATTCATTGTACACGGGCAGCCACTTAAAAACGCCCCTGATTTCCATTTATAGTGGCGGTTTGTTGTGGCCGCTTGTGATAAAAACGCCCCTAATACTGGTATTTTTTGTAGTGCTGCCTCTTATTGCAGATGGTAAAAACCACAAGCTGGTAAAGTAAAAATAAATTATCACTACAAATAAAGGAGATACATTATTTTAATACAAGGCAACCAAAGCAAGTTCAGTACAAGGTTACAATCCAAGCATCAAACATAAAGCACATTAAGCACAAAAAGATTAAAAAAATACAACATACACCTTACGTTTAGATAGTTCGATGAAACAAGCACACTCAACCACTTCAGCTCCAATAAGCTCTAAAATTACAAAACAAATCAATTCCATCAGAATAATTAAATAGAAACACACAAAAGTAACAGAGATCATGTGGAACCTTTTTTTTTACAATTAATGTGACACAATCAAGTTGCAGTTTTCTTGGGAGACTATCAGATGGATTATAAACAAGAATGGAAATAACTTTGATCCAAAAGTAGATTTTAGTATCAGTCACATGTTCCCAATTAAAGATACTTGCAACTTGTAAATGAAAATCTTCCATAATTTCTAATCAAGAAAAGGCCTGCAACAGCATCTCAGCAAATTCTAAGCACAAAAACCATAGAAACAACAAGAAACTAAAATAACCATAAGAAATTATGCTTATGATCTGAATTAGATCATTGCTATTGAGTCAATATCATCTGAACCCAATTGCAGTCCCACACCCTCATCTTTTTTGAAATGGTTCGCTTGAAATGCAAACTATGTTAATAAAGGCTTTCAAGCAACATGCTGATGGTCATCTAACTAAAAGTTATTATAATCCTATTTCTTGGGGCCAGGAAGTACGACCTCTACCGGTCATAAAATCTGATTAACCTATAAGATGCGAGGCATAGGGCAAGGCAGAGATTCCCGTGCTATTTGAACTCACTTAAAAGAGAGCTCCTATCCCACCTAAATTCCTCCACGCAATGTTGAATACAATTTCTTCTCATGGGCTGGCCATGAAATTCTTTACCTCATGCTACACTTTGCAGCTCTTTCTTAATAGAAGACATGCATGCCCCATAAGAAGAAGTCTTATTATTAAGTGCCACAAGACAATTCCAATGTATCCACCATGTTGGAAGTTACAATCACTAGTTTCTAACACATTTACATGTAAATAAGTTAAACGCATTTAGGTGGTATGATTGCTTTGCCCATCATACATGTTAGGTCAAGGATCTGTTACAAGACATCAGCAACAGTTCCAAAGCATTTCAGCAGCATGATTGCTTCAGTCATCATACATGTTAGGTCAAGGATCAGTTACAAGAAGTCAGCAAAAGTTGCAAAGCATTTCAGCTCATCATTTTTTTTAAAACCAATCTGCACAGAACCATTGCTTCCTGAATTCCCATGAGCAACACACCAACAACTGATCTAGTTTCTTCCTCTCTTTTTTAAAAAAAAATAAATAAATAAATCGTTGAGACAATCTGAAAATTCTTGCCAAGTTTTAAGTTATATATATTGCAAAGTTCAAAAGGAGAACTTACCACAGGATCCATTTCATATTCAAGTGGCTCTAAAATGAAATCTTCATCTTGGATTACTCCATTCACCATCAATTTTCCATCACGAACCTATCAAAAGGCAAAACACATGCATGTCCGATGCTTAGCATTAGAAAATGAAGTATGGAATCAAATGCATATTGAATCATTCTTGATCAATGAAAGTGATTTTTTTTAAAAATAGCTGGAGGGGAAACTCACTTCGACATAGTCCCCTGCCTTGGCGACAACTCTTTTGATAAAGATATCACCTGAGCTGAAACCCTTTTCCTGCACATAGTGGTATCATGATCATAATTATAGGGTCCTAGTCATGCATATCATTCCATTGGCAACAACTGCTACTTAAGATGTATTGCAGTATGAGATTAAAAAAAAAACATACCTGCAGGGCAGGAGGAACCTTGAAAATCACTGTCTGTGACATCTGGATTGTTAAAATAATAAGAAACCTGTAAAGTTTGCAAGGCAACACAAAAGATCAGCTCCAAGATATTTAAAGGGGAAAAAATATCATCCAGATGAGCAAGATCTACATGATTCTGGACGATAAAAGCATCAAGTCAATGCCATTCTCAATGCAAGAGAAGATGTTCTGATAGATATCATTAGTTTAAAGAAAGCATGATTTTAATCATTTCATCATCCACCGCTGGTATCCTTGACAATAAATAAAGCTTAGTGATGTAGCTAGTGAAAGAAGACTTGCCTGCATATGGTCAAACCATAAAGTAAGGCCAACAAGAGCTGCACTAGCAGACAGCTTCCTAAAATCAGCTCCCCAGTCCTTGTCTGCCACCCTGCATCACGGCAAAGATCACAAGGTGTCCAAAAGACAAGCCAATGTGCACAAAACAATAATGATCGGATCATGATACAATGGAAATGAGAAATTACTAAGGATGGCTTTCCAATTTGTCATGGTTATGAGTATTCTAATCAGGACTCAGAAGGGAAAGAAGTTGGGCTTGACAATCATCTGATGAGGCAGATGTTGATGGGAGATGCCATAGAACATCTCATTCACTTCTCAAGGCTTCCTTGGGGAAATGTTCAGGGGTGGGAAATGCAGGTTGGAAAAATTACTTGCAGAAAATCATTATAATTCTTTCCAACAGCCTTCCAGAAGAATATTATATGATGGCGAATGTTTTTTCTGTACCAAACTCTCCTCGCAACATACTTGGTAGCCCCAACCATTCACACAGGATCAAAATTTTACCTAACCATTTACAAGAGAAGGCCCTCTAAAGCAAGTTTACTTCTCTAATGTCCAATGTCTGGTTTTTTCACTTTCATATACCTTTCTACACTGGATGAAGTGGAGCCCCTCTCTGTTTTTATCTCATATGCAGAGGAATCTTTTTTTAACAGTTACACGCAAAGGAATCTTTTCAGAGTTTTTTCTCCGAATTTCAGGCTGCATACTAGACATTGACTACAAATCTACCATGAAGCAACAGACAACAGTAATGACAAAACAACAAATAAAAAGATAAATATGTGGAATTGTGCCACAAAACTCTTAAGGCATTGCACCAAAGAGGCTCTAAAGGCATCACGCCAATAGAAAATCAAATCTATGAAAGGAAACAAGAAAACTGACTCAATTCAGTCAAAATATCATCATAGTCTACTCCAGAAGTCCATACATATAGCTCAACAAATCCTATTGGAAAACAAAAAGTGATCTTCCCTGAACCATCTCTAAAGAACCTGGTTGAGCATTTTCCTCAAAATATGCAACTACGGAATACCACCTGACTGATATTTATGGTCATTTAATACTACCAAAGGCTTTGATTTCCACCATGTTTCTTGAATAACAGATGTATGGGTCTTTATATATTAAGCCTATAGACAGGATCTGCTATGGTTGAAATACAGCCTCTAAAAGAGGACACAGTTGATATCAATTATTTAGAGACAATTTGCTGAAGTACCATCTACTTATAACTGTATGGTGCCGTAGATCCGTACAGCTGTGAAAACATCCAAAAGAAAAACTATGGTTATATATTTCCATTCTAACATATCCAATTGAACCTGGGGGGTGTGAGGTCCACCCTTGAACCTCCATAGTACAGATATCCACAAGGACAGCCTGTTTGGCAAGCAATGTATCAATGGAATTCTTTCGTTGATGAACCTGTATCTCTGGACATAAAAAATCAAACAGAAAAATGGAACAGAGTAAAAAAGAAGTCTGACATGATGTTTGTAAAAAAAGAAAAAAGAATTTGATAATGATTATGATTTTGGTGTAGTGCACTCTTCGACTTCAAACTGCTTGCACCCAATTCAACACTTGGGTTCTTGATTCCAGTAGACAGAAGGAAGAGCACAAGCACTTCCTGAGCTCTTACATTTTCAGGATGTGGAACTTTAACAAGCTTCCAAAGCAAGCTCACTTGAACAATGAAATGGACAACTTAGCAAATACACAAAAACAAAAATCATAATGAACATCCTCACAAGGTTAATAATGCTGAGATTGACTTCTCAGTCTTAATGGGATACGACATAGAATGTAAATGAGAATGACAGTCATCAAACAAGAAGTATCACCTTTCTTCTGTCTGTTTCAGGCAAACAATTCTGGCCAACTACTTTCCAAAGTTCTGACTCAAAACTAGCCATTGGCAAGTTTTTAAGGCTTTCGAGATCATCTATAGACAACACATCTTCTAACTCCTTCCTGCATGTGTGCGGGCACACACAAACAAATGGAGCTAGATCATCTTTTACCTGAATATATGTAAAGAAAAGGAGGAAAGCCAAACATCAATTTCAGACAAGTAAGCTTCCCCTTCCTCATGTTGAGATTTCAGAACATGAGACAGCATACCTATATCCCTGAAATATGAATAAAGGCTGGACATATGTGATTCTTGCTCAAAATTATTTGTGCCAAATAGCCACAGTTTCAAGGAAAATATAATCTTAAAGACCTAAAGAACCAGTGTCATTATACAACAGATTGATTTGAACCTGTAAATGGGGGGAAAGGCTAACAAACAAAAAAACAATTTTGAAAGCATGCTAGCATTGAATAAAACCACCTTGGTAAAAATTGCTTGCTAAGGTACACCACTCATTATGACGCAACACAGATCAACAGATATTATTGATGAATCAAATTAAAGTACATTGCGTCCACTTCGGAGTTACTCTAGGTAAACTAAGGTACATGCAGAGTGCCTCAATGGTCTGGCAAAACCACAGACATAGTAGTTGCAGACTATTAGACCAAGATGCTTGCTCAGAATTAGTTTTAAACGATAAGGAATTTGCAGCAAAGGAAAATGATTTTTGAAGAAGCCAACCTTCCAGAAGCTTCCAACTTCTGCCTCAGGTCGGCAATCTCAGCTTCAGCAGTAGCTAGCCTTTGTTGAGACATTGCTTCAGATTCATTGGCTGCTTTAACACGCAACTCCAAGTTGTGCTCGTCAAGAGAAGATTTAAGACTTTGGACACAAGAACCAGTCTCGATTAATGAAGTTAGGGAAGAAACTGCAATCAGACCACCTTCAAAATCCTAAAGACAAGGAAACACCGGATTCTGACAGTAACACCGCAATATCAGCTTATCAGATACTTATGGAAATCCCTGGATGTTGCTGGTAATTCCAGTGGGTATGGAATTGTATCAATAGAAACCAGTCTGTAGACTCCAGAACACATAAAAAAAATCCCAAATCTTGCAAAACCCTAGCTATCTCCAGTATTATCCGTTCAGTGTTTTTCATATGTTCATCACAAAAAATAGCAAAGAGTAGTTAGAAACTCCCATTACAGCTCTCCATTAATGAACTTCTTGAACAAAGCCACCAAGCCACATCCAGCAAAAAAAAAAGAAAGTAAAAAAGCCCACAATATCTGCGAATTCGAGCTAATTTACCTTCTAAAAACCCCAATTATTTCCGTCAGGCCTCACCATTAATGAAAATTCACAAGAAATCAACCAAAAGACCACGAAACGCCAACATCACACAGAACCCAACGAGAAACCACCACTTTCTGCAAATCCGAGCCTGATTCCTTCAAAACTCTTGAAATCCAATCGAAGCTCAGCTACTCTCCATCATTCAATCCACTCCCCATCACAATTAGTAAAATCCACAGAGAAATCGATGACCACACCACATCAAAAATCCAACAAACAACACGTTATTACAGCAAATTCCTCCCAACGCCTTCCAAAAACCCTAGAAATTCCACTGCAATCCAACAATTTCACAAAAAAAGCGATCGTCAACACTCACTTCCTTTCCCAACCACTCCGAAACCCTAGAAATCTTGCAGGAATTGGATTCCCGGCAATTCTGAGAGGATTTCTACAGCAACGAGGGAAAGAAAAAGCGGAGGAGAGATCTTGTAAGGCATTTATTGGATCTCCGATATGGACATCCAATATTCGACCGAAACACTAGAAATGGAGAAACAGAAATAGAGGAGCTGACGTAGAAACCCTAGCCTTTTGTATTTTACAGGCAATGCTCATGAAAAAGGAGATAAAAGACAGATAGGAGGAAAGGTGATGGTGATTTAAAGCTGGTTGGTGTTTCAGAGAGGGAAAAAAAAAAAAAAGCCAGGTAGGGTTTTCGGGGATAGGAAAACTTTTTCAGTCAAACGACCGAGAATTGTGAAATGAAAAGCAGTGGGAGTAGCAACGCTACAGCGTCGCTCGGTATGCTAGCGGTCGTTGTTATGCGAACCCACCATGATTTCTTTATTTTATCCACCCCGTCCATCCGTTTTGAAAGATAATTTTAGGGCTTGATCCTAAATATGAGGTAGATATAAATCTCAGGTGGACCACACCATGAGGAAATTCGCTTCCTGGAAACACAAATATTGGCTTGATCCGAAACTTTTGCATCTCGCGAGGAGTTTTTACTAGTGGGCATTCAATCCCTACTTTGTGGTCCACTTAAGCCTTAGTTTTGCCTCATTTTTTAGATCATGCCTTAAAATGATATGAGGAAATGGATGAACAGTGTGGATAAAACCTTTACATCACAGTGGGCCTTAAACTGGGCGGGGTAGAACTTCCATTGTACATGAAGGAATGGTTTAAAACCGTTCCCATTAAGAACGGTCTAGAACCATTCCTGAACCAAATATTAAGCTGTTCCTATTAAGCAATTTCGGTGTTAGACAAGAAAGTGGTGTAAAAGTTCCTTGACTTGGGATTTTCATTGTAGACGGAAACACATAGACTTCAACACTATAGATTTAATATAGTAGAAAAGCGAATTTTGTGCTCGAGCTTGGTCGATCACACATAGTAGACCCTCGGGTACTCAGCGTTCCAAGGATGCGGCAGGGGTCCTCCATCAAAACTTTCTAGTTGATACATTTCAAGTCAGCTCGCGCTTGTGACTTTATAGTGTCCTTCCCAGTTCAGACCTAAGGTTCCTGAGCCGAGATACTTGGTGTTCTGGAAGGTTCTAGGGAGGACCAGGTGTCTGACTCAGAACCTCCTCACCTTTACCCTAGAATTGTAGAAATGAGCGACCTGTTTTTGTCAAGCTGCGAGTCTAAGTTGGGCCTGCACCCTCTTTTCCTCGATCAGGTCTAGGTCCAGTGCCATCTACTCGGAATTCTAGTATTCGTCATAGGAGTGGGTTCATGCGGTTGGGATTCTAATTTCAATTGGGACGACGACCTCTGCACCAAAGGCTAGGGAGAAAGGTGTTTCTCCCGTGGTCGTCCGAGTAGTAGTTTAGTATGCCCAGAGGGCGAGGGGAATTGAAGCTCTTCTGCCCAGGCTCCTTTCACCTTCTCGAGCTTGGTTCGGAGGTGGCCCTTGATGATCTTTTTAACCATTTAACTTGTTCGTTGGCTTAGGGGTGCCAAGGTGATGAGTAGACATTCCAAATTCCGAGGTTCTTGCACATACCTTGGAACCGATCGTTGTTAAATTATTTCCCATTATCCGAGATGGTCGTGTGAGGGATTCTGTACTGACATATTATATTCTTCCAAACAAAGTGGGTAATCTTTTGATCAGTGATCGTGGTTAGGGGCTCAGCCTCGGCCCACTTAGTGAAGTAGTTGACTATGACAACCGCGAACTTGGTCTATTGTTTGCTAGTTAGTAGAGGACCAATGATGTCGATCCCCCACTGGGCAAAGGGCCATGGCCCAGTCATGGGCGTTAATTGCTCAGGTGGTTGATGAGGTATTGCTGCAAAGAGTTGGCATTTGTCACATTTTTTAGTATACTGTTTGGCATGAAATACCCCTATTGGATAACTTTGTGAGCAAGGGCCCGACTACCGGAGTGATTACTACAAATGCCTTTATGGATTTCTCTCAAGATGTATTCGGCTTCATCAAGTCGGAGGCACCTGAAGTAAGGGAGGGAGAACCCTCTTTTATACAAAATGTCTCCGACCATAGTGTACCGAGCTGCCCTGGACCGAAGTCTGCACACCTCCAGTCGATCTTCGGGCAATTTTCCTTATTCAAGTTAGTCAATTATTGGGTCCATCTAGGTCAATCTTGAATTTACTAGAATGACTATGCTTGAGTTGGTTTTACTGATGCTCAGTTCCGTAAGGAACTCGACTAGGATTGACTTCAGGATATCATCCTCTATTGTTGTAGCGAGCTTTGCTAGCATATCTGCCTTGGAGTTTTTTGATATGGGGATTAGGCTGATATTGCACTTTGAGAATTTATCGATCAACTCTCAACTTTTTGCAAGTAGGCTTTCATCCTTTCTTCTTTGGCCTGGTACTCACTGGCTATTTAATTGATGATGAGTTGTGAGTCACTGTGGACTTCCAGGTGTTAGACTCCCATTGCTGTTGTTGGCCTGAGTCCAATCAGAAGGGCTTCGTATTCTATCATGTTGTTTGACATTTGAAATCCAAATCTCAAGGCATACTATATGCAAGTCTGGTCTAGAGCCTCTAGGAATATCTCGGCCCCGCTGCCATTAGAATTGGAGGAACCATCTACGTGCAATGTCCATATCTATAAATCTAGCTCAAATATCCGATCTTCAGGCTGATCGGTCTATACACTAGGGCTGGCTTCTAGATCGTTTTTAGATACGAGCTCAACAAGGAAGTCAACCACTACTTGGCCTTTGATGGCTATTTAGGGGCAATAGCTGATATCGAACTCACTGAGCTCGACCACCCATTTCTTGAGTCTCTATGACACTTCAGGTTTCTAGAATACCTGGTAAAGGGGTTGGTTGTCAGGATCATGATGGTGTGAGCATGGAAGTAAGGTTGGAGATGCCGTGCTGAAATGATTAGAGCCAGGGCGAGGTTCTTGATGTTCGGGTACCTGATTTTTGCTAAGACCAGGGCTTTGCTAACATAATACATAGGCAATTGTTTCCATCCTCGCTCCCTGATGAAGGTCAAGCTGACTGCGACTGGTGAGATTGCTAGGCATGGCAAAAGCAGCTCACCCTGCTCAGGCTTCGAAAGTAATGGCAGAGACCCCATGCATTGTTTGAGCTTTTGGAAGGCGAGCTCGCATTCTTCCGTCTACTCTATCTTCTGATTTCCTTTCAATTGTTTGAAGAAGGGTAAACATTTGTCTGTGGCTTGGGAGACGAAGCGACTGAGTGCGGTTATTCTTCCTGTGAGGCATTGAATTTCCTTTGTCGTTCTTGGTGAGCTCATGTCTAGTAGGGTCTGCATCTTATCGGGGTTTGCTTCTATCCCTCTTTGGCTAACCAAGAATCCAAGGAATTTTCCCGAGTTAACGCCGAAGGCACATTTGCTTGAATTTAATTTGATCTGATATTTCTGTAGGATAGTGAACATTTCCTCGAGTAAAAAAGGTGGTCTGTAGCTCTGATGCTCTTAACTAGCATATCGTCGATGTAGACTTTCATGGAATACCAGATCTGCCAAGTGAACATCATGTTAATAAGTCGTTGGTATGTGGCCCTAGCATTCTTCAGCCCGAAGGGCATGACTTTATAGCAGTAGAGGCCTTTGTTGGTGACAAAGGTTGTCTTCTACTTGTCGTAGGAGTGCATCGCAATTTGATTGTAGCCCAAATAGGAGTTCATGAAGCTCAGGAGCTCGTATCCGGCTATACTATCAATGAGCTGGTCGATCCTAGGGAGAGGAAAGTTATCCTTGGGGCAGGCTTTTTTTAGGTCGGTGTAGTCGACACAGACCTGCCACTTCCCATTGGATTTTTTCATCAGGATGACGTTAGTTATCCAATCTAGGTGGTATATTTCTTCTATAAAACCTACTTTGAGGAGTTTTCCGACCTCTTCCCCTATGATGGCGTATTGTTCAATTTTAAATGCCCTTCATTTTTGTTTGATCGGTCAGTGATCGAGATCAACATTTAATATGTGAACCATTTCTTTTGGGTCAATACTGGGCATGTCTTGGTGTGACTAGGGAAACACATCGGAATGTCATCGGATGAGACTCATCATCTTGTCCTATAGTACTGGAGTTAGTGATGACCCGACCTGGACAGTTCGGGTTAAGTTAGATTCATTGAGTGGAATGGGTATGAGGTATTCCATTGGACAACCTCTCTCGACAGAGTCTTCTGAGGATCGAGGGAAATGATGGACATCTCCTGATGTTGTGTTCTCAATGCCAAGGACTAGCATTGTCAAGCTTCTTATTGATCTCCTTTGATTAATCCAGTGTCGTGCACTGTCAGGAACTTCATCGCAAGATGATATGTTGACACAACTGCTTGGAGAATGTTGACGGAAGGTCACCCGAGGATGACATTATAGACGGAGGGCCAGTAAACCACCAGGAAGTCAATCATAGTGGTCGTTTGGTTTTGCCCTTCTCCTGCAGTGACCGGGAGCTGAATCGATCCCTCTGAAGTAACTTTATATCCCATGAATCCGAGTAGAGGGGTTTTGACAAGTCGGAGTCGGGACCTTCCAACCCCCATCTTATCGAATGCTTCAGCGAAGAGAATGTCTGCCAAGCTACTGGTGCTCACTGAAATTTGAAACACTTTGCAGTTGGCTATAGTCATTGTCACCATTAGTGCGTCATCATAGGGATGGTGAACACCCCGGGCGTCCTCTTTGGTAAAAGCCAAGTCATAAGGTGTCATCCTCTGCTCTTTTGGAGGTCTGTTGGTGACGTAGATTTGGTGCTCCAAGCTACAGCAACTAATGCTTCAGGCGTAAGCCCTCCAAGCTCTATTCGAATCGCCTCTTCTGGCCGGTCTGATAAAGATAGTGCAAATTTTCCTGTTGAGTTCGTTGTTGATGGGTTTCTCATTCTTTGGGTCTGTCCGCTCTTCTCTGTTGGTGGTGTATTCTCGCAAGTGCTTGTTGTAGATGAGGGCTTCAATTTCTTCTTTCAGGTCAAAGTAGTTGCCAGTCGAATGGCTATAGTCGCGATGAAAGTGACAATACTTCCGTTTGTCCCGCTTGTCAGCGTCGGATTTCATTTTGTTCGGTCATTTGAGAATTTATTTATCCTGAACCTCCATGAGGACCTACTCGGGCATCATGTTGAGAGGGTTCTACAAGATGAACCTGCTCTCAGGTCGTCTGCTTGGGCATTGGCCCACGGAGGGCTCGTTGTCTTTCTTTCTTTTATTGTCGCTGGTTGAGATCGGCTCCTCTTTAAGTCACTTCTCTTTGGTTGTGCTTCTCTTGTTTTGAACAACTTTCTGTAGACTAGCTAGTTCATCGGCGTCGGAGTATTTTTAGGCTTTATTGAGGAGGTCGACCATCGTCATTAGAGGATTTTTGTAGAACGAAAAGAGGAAACTTCCTTCCCCGAGGCTTCCCATTAGGGCAGTCAGGGTGATCTCTTCTGAATATCCTTGTACTTGCATTGTTTCCAGGTTGAAATGCTTGATGCAATCTTTCAGCAGCTTGTCGTCTCTCTAGACGATGTTGAGGAGATGGGAGGCCAGCTTGAGGCTCTCTTTCCCTCCAATAAAGTTGGTGATGAATGCTTTACTGAGTTGTGTGAAAAGCTAATCGATTGTGGCTTCAGCTGCAGGAACCACTTCCGAGCTGTTCCTATTAGGGTTAAGGAAAATGCCCTGCACGTGACTGTAGTTGATGCACTGTGGAGTTCCATCCATGCCTTAAAGGACTCTAGGTGCTCAGCTAGGTCAGTGGTCCCAGAGTATGGGGTGATATGGGGCATTCAGAACATTGGCGGTAGTTGGGCGTGCATGATGTCGGTAGTAAATGGTGGCTCAGTTTCTTCCAGTATTTCTTTGACTGAGGTTGAAGCCATCTGGTGATAAGCCTGTCGTATATCATCGATCTGGCCCCACAAGTAGTTGATCTCGGCTTCCCAGGGATCTCCACTCTCAACCATTACCTCGGCCGCTACCTTGGGAGATTTATTGTGCTTCTTTTTCTCAAATTCGTGGCGTAGGTCGGATGCAGCTATTACAGCAGTGTCTGAGACGTGTGAGGGCACTAACTTTAAGGTCTTGACCTTCCTACTTCTTCGGGAGCTAGTGGGCACTTCGGATGGGTCGGGTATCTCTGTAGCCACTCGTCCTAAAGTTTGTCTAGTCCTCTGGACGGGGCGATGTTGCAATTATTCAAACATTTGCTTCATTGAGTTCATGTTGTTATTCAACATTTCAACTTGTTGCTTGAGGGATATGAGTCATCCTCCTCGATTCTGAGATTCTTATATCAGCCCCACAGGCGCGCAATCAGCCTGGAGTTAGAAAGAAGAATCCTGATGGCTGACAGACTGTTCTGTCGGTGCGAGGTCAGGTACAACAGAGGAGGCCGAAGCTTTCTTTTTCCCTTTCGCCATTGCTGAGTTATTAATGAATTATGAGAACGACTTTCGATGTCATTCCCACAGATGACACCAAATTATTGATGCAGTTTTTAATTAGCCTTCCCTGGACATTTGTGTACCTGGACAAGGAACGGACAAAGGAGACCCTAGATAACATAAGGGACCCTCCGATGCCTAAGTCAGGTAAGGATTCTGGGTCTTGTCGAGTAATGGGTCTTAGCTAGAGATTGTGCATACCTTTCACCATTGGAGGTGCTCCTATTTATAGATGAGGGGAGGCGTAGGAGGGATCTCCCTATTTAGTGGGGACGTATTGTAGCTGGATTCGGATCCCATATGCATGGGGGAATCTCCCGAGATTCTTGACGAAGACCTCAGGATCCCGAGAGTGTTGGGGACACCCCTCGAGATCTTTGGAAAAGATCTCAGGCAGATCTCTTATGCGAATCTCTCTAAATAAGATATAATTGCTTAGAAGTAGAGAAGACGTGCAGTCGAAGGTCAGGGTGGCCTTGGCCGACCTGACCTGGGGGTGGTATGTGAGCTGACCACCCAGAACTGTGTCGATCTGGGTTGCGAGGGTCGAGGTGGCCTTGACCAACCTAACCTTAGGGTAATATGCCGAGTTGACCACTCGGAACTGTGCCGATCTGGGTCGCACTTCTTTTGGTGACGGGAGGATCAATGGATCTTCCAACTTGCTGGTAAGAGGTCGAGCTTAACCTCACCTCGTGCTCAGTTAGGGGTCGAGGGTCGAACCTTTGGTTGTATTTGGCGATGTCTGACCAGGCAGAGTGCCTAAAGTTCCGACTTGACTTTTTCTTATTGGTCAGTGCATTTTTCCCATAACACAATGAATGACTTCCTCAACTTTAAATTGCCTGAATGTCTTAACAGTTGGCTAATAGTACTTCTTTAATGACTTGTCCTTACATGTTGATATCATATTTGAGAAAACATGGTAGACACAATAGCCATGGGCTCTGTAAGTTGGATTATGGATTTAACTACACCGATCAATCCTTTATGACAATTTGATATAATAACAAGTATTGGGACAAATCCAACTGCTCCATGCAAAATGCGGATGAACCAATTCTAACTGTTATTGTTCTTTAATTCTTTAATCCTGTAAGTTATTGGGAGGATGTGATTATTTCCATCAAATGTTGCAGCTATAAAGAGTACACTATTATACTTTACTTTCAAATATGTTGCATCAACATTTAAAACATTTAAGAACAACCGTAAAAAGATTTTAATGCATCATTCAAGTAAAATGAAACATCTCTTGAATCTGTTTATACCATTGTTTATTTGTAAATTTGTTATAATCTTATTATTTGCCTTTGTAACTTGTGAAGATAAGCCAGGAGCACAATATAAGATTCTTCAAAAGATCCCATAACCTCATTAATTGTAATCTTCTTACCCTTCCATGATTTTTTCATAAAATTGACTTCAACTCTATATGTCTTAAACATTAGATGTATAATATCATTTAGCTTACATACTAGACCCAACTTTATGCGCTAATGGAAAACTCACAATTTATCTTACTATTTGTTTGGCGATGATGGCTCACTATCTTCTTAGAAGTTGCTCTATGTTGATCACTCCCTCTCACGAAAGTTGTCTGACAATGAGCTATTACCTTTAAAACATGCTATATGAGTGTTAAGATCTATATAACTTTATTTTCAACATACTAGCGTCATCCAATCTTAATATATTCTTTCTCCAATTGTAATTTTTAATAAGACATTTAACAATGTATGTTTGATTATTTGATCTCAAGACCTTGTATTGGAAGTGGTTTTGCATTGTAAACTTATTCAAAATATTCTTTAGTCGACTTTTGTCCTTAAAAATTTGTACGACGTCTATTTCATTGAGATTGTCGACTAAATCCGGATATCCCAAAAGATCTGTATTAATGAATGCGGCATCATCTGCACAAATGTTTAGTGGGAATATTTGGGATGGCGTAACCATGACATTCACTAGAGTATGACTTAGTTGGGTTGATGATTTAGAAATATCTACATGTTCTTCAATGATCGGTACCTTCAAATTCATGTTAAAGTTTGATGGTTGCTCAAAACTATCGACCCTTAGATCATGTCTAAGTGCATTAGTTGATAGGCCCGAGATATTTGTACAGTCCTCGCTATGCAACAAACGGAAAGATGATGGCTAACAGCTGTCAACTTGTAGATTATATCTTGTTACATTAGATGATGGGCCTAGGATATCTATACAGTCATCTAGGGCTGTACACAAACCGAGTTAGCTCAGTTAGCTCACTCAACTCTACTTAAAAAAGCTTTATTCAACTCAGTTTGAACCCCAATGAGTCTAGAGCTCAAAAAAATTTCAAACCGAGTTTGAGCTTTCCCAAGCTCGACTTGACTCGAATCGAACCCATGTACATTTATTTGGTACATTTTATATAGAGCATCCTACTTAAGAAACTATAATAATTCAATTAATGGCTATCAAATGAATAGTTATAAGTAAAATAGTGGGTGGGCCAAATTTGAAAAGAAAATTAAATGGTTAATATTATTTTTTTAGTATATTTTTTGGATTATGCTTCGCCCCTGTTAGATAGGTTTGCAAGTATTCCATGCATCAGTTGAATTACTTATAAGTTTTATTTCTTAAATACACCAATTCATAGCTTAAGTGGTAGACTGAGTGAAGATAACCTTATCTCAACACTAATGTCTTGGATATTGATTCCTAAGAACATACAAACGGAAGACACCTTTGAAAGCGAATCATTACTTAAACTTATTGAACTCGGATCGAACTAGTTCAGTGATTAAGTTACTTTGATATTGATGTTGCTCACCAAGTGTTTGATGAAATGACTCAACGAAGTGTCAGCTGGTGGCAAGGAAGGTATGTATATGAAATAAATACCCTTTATCTTGATTTTGATGTTGCCTACAAGGTGTTTGATGAAATACCTGTAAAACCGCTGTTGCTGTTTTATATACACTGTGAATTTAAAGGTTTGTGAAAACGCTGCACATGCAAACTCGGCTTGATCTTAGTTTGAACTAGGTTCGAATTGGCCCGAGTTGCTGACCGAATTGAGCTGAGTCGAGTCAAGCTGTGCCAAGCTTGACTCGGTTCAACTCGTGTACACCTCTACAGTCATCACTATCCAACAAGCAAAAATATAGACACTTATACCTGTTGACCCTCGGATCATGTCTCAGAGCATTGGTAGATGAGTCTATGATATCTGTACAATTCTCACTATTTAACAAGCGAAAAGATGGTGGATCATGTCTTGGAGCATAAATGGTTGAAAGCCTAGGGATATGTGTACAATCCTCACTATCCAACAATCGAAAAGATGGCTGCTTACAACTAACGACCATTGGATCATGTCTCGGAGCATAGGTTAATAGCCCATGGATATCTGGAGCAATAAGTGAGGGACTGAATGCAACTCCCATTTCCAAATCATTATCCATTGTTCTATGTTGCTCATTGAGAACTACAAACACGGGTTCTTAGAAAAGACCTCACTTTTTTTATATACACCGGTATCTGAAAATTGGGGTTCTAACTGGATAAAATCATATACAGTAGGATATCTTCATCAGCTCTGATAATATGTGGAGGGAGTGATATGGGACCATGTCCAAGGTACACAACCTTTATTCTGACATCTTATTATCTAGGTGTTGTCTTCATAATCTTGTGCATTTTAGCTATGAACCCCTCGTATGTAATTTTAGTGCTTACAATGATACATTTAGATTTGCTACCCTTATATGAGAATATCTCTATTTGATATAAACATTCCCCATCATAGTAGTATAGTATAGGCCAAAGAGTCATGATCTTCAAATATTGTTGTACCTGAAAAGAAAATATGAGATTATTACGCTTAGAAAAATAACCTTAAAACATACAAAACAAACACTGCAAATAACGAGTCATCGTTGTCATGTACAATGGCCTGCCATGAATTTCATCGGGTTGTTGATGTCAAGGGTTGCTGTTAACATGTGCTACGGGTCATCGTTGTGAACTTTCAGTAGATTGCTCTTGCCATATCCACAGATCGCCCTTGTCATGTACAATGGGTCACCTTTAAGAATTTTCAGTGGATCACCATTGTGAGTTATACGACTCCATTTTAGTAGTTTAAAAATACATATTACACCTACTTGCATTCTTACGTCTTATGTTGATATTGTAGATGGAAAGCTAGTGAGTGGTGGTGGCCCCACAAAAGGCACAATAGTCATTAAAGAGCAGAAAAGTTAGCCGAAAAGTGAAGATGGTTGAGTAGTTGACGTGAGTCGCACCTGTAAGAGAAAACTCAAGAGTTTTGTGGCCTCATAGAAACCTTCCAACCATTGAAAAAAGTGGCGGATCCTCTTTAGGAAAAAAAATAAAAAATACAAAAATGGGGTCCTCTCGTTTGACATTGCCCCACAAAAGGGATTTAAAAAGGGAAATTGACCATACTCACCTCGAAGTTTGGGCAAATTACTTAGAATGCTACAACACTCCATATATTCCCTAAATGGCCTTCTGACAGCTTTTGGAGTTTGTTTTGTAAGAAAATGCTCCTGACCTTAGTTCAATAGTTGCTAGGGACTAAGAAGTTACGTAGTATTTAATGCCAGTAAAGTGATGTGTATGGAACCCTTTTTGCATGTGGGCAAGGACTAAACTCATGGGGCCCATATTGATGTATGTGTATAATTCATGCCGTCCATCCTTTTTACCGTGTCATTTTAGGACTGGGGCCTAAATATCAGCCTGATCTAGAGCTCGTGTGGGTCATATAATAGAAAATAATAGTGACAATGGAACCCGTTGTTGAAACTTTTCAGGCTCACCATGATGTTTGTTAGAAGTGGACACTACCCAAGTCAGGACTTTTTGGGCCCATGCCGAGCTGGCCGACAAGATGGACGGAACGGATCTCCCCATTATTGGCCAAAGACTATTGTACTAATGGCTATCCTTTCATTTGGTAGTAAAGGAAGTGAACATGTAACAACTGCGACCTGGGAATACTATGACCCATGACAACCATGACCCATATAACATGAGAACTACGACCCTTACTACATTACAATTACGACTCTTAACACATTACAGCCACGGCCCAGGTATGGGTCGTGGTTGCCATGTTATATGGGTCGTAGTTTTCATGAGGAAAGGGTCGTGATTATCATGAGGTAGGAGTGTGGTTGGCTTGTTTTTCTTTCTTTCCCAATGTGAGTTGTACCCGAGAGAAAATTGGATTGAGTACTTGGTTGGGCCCACCTTAAATGTATGTGGTCTATCCACACCATCCATCCATTTTTCTATCTAATTTAAGGGGTTGAGCCCAAAATTGAAGCATATCCAAAGATCAATTGGACTATGCCACGACCTTAATCTGTAGCCTTCGATCCATTTACACTACCAAAAATGAATCATGGTTGTCATGGGTCGTAATTGTCATTTTATATGGGTTGTGGTTGTTATGTTATAAAGGTCATAGTTATTATGGGTCGTGATTGTCATGTTATATGGGTTGTGGTTGTCATTGTCGTGGTTGTCATGTTATATGGGTCATGGTTGTAATGTGGTAAGGGTCGTAGTTGTCATGGGTTGTGGTTGTTATGTTATATGGGTCGTGATTGTCATGTTAAATGGGTCGTAGTTATCATATTATATGGGTCATGGTTCTCATGTGATATGAGTCGTGATTGTCATATTATATGGGTCACGGTTATCATGTTATATGGGCCGTGGTTGTCATGTTATATGACAACTACGACCCATGCAAACAAAGACCCATATGGGCCCACATTGATGTATGTGTATAATTTATGCCGCTCATTCTTTTTGTTGTGTCATTTTAGGGGTAGGGCCCAAGTATCAGCCTGATCCGGTGCTCATGTAGGCCACAAAATAGAAAATAATGGTGACTATAGAAACTTTCCAGGCTCATAGTGATGCTTGTTAGAAGTGGATACTGCCCAAATCAGGACTTCTTGGGCCCACAACGAGCTAGCCGACAAGGTGAATAGATCGGATCACCCCATTGTGGGCCTTAAGCTATGGTACCAATGGTTTGGTAGACAAGGAAGTGAACATGTTGCAAACCACGAACCATGCAACATGACAACCACGACCCATATAGCATGGCAACTACGACTCATGCAAACCACAACCCAAATGAGCCCACATTAATATATGTGAATAATCCATGCCGCCCATCCTTTTTGTTGTGTCATTTTAGGGGTAGGGTCAAATATCAACCGTAACCCTTTGTAGATGAAACCACGATCCATTATGTATGTGAACCATGACCCTTCGAATGGATCATTATTGTCATGTAGCAAGGGTCGAGGTTGTAATATTATATGGGTTGTGGTTGTCATGGGTCATAGTTGCCAAGTTATATAGGTCGTGGTTGTCATGTTATATAGGTCGTGATTGTCATGGGTCGTGGTTGTCATGAGTCATGGTTGTCATGTTATATGCGTCATGGTTGTTATGTTTTATGGGTCGTGGTTGTTACGGGTCGTAGTTATCACGTTATATGGTCATGGTTGTCATTTTATGTGGGTCGTCGTTGATATAGGTCGTGGTTGTCATGTTATATGGGTCGTGGTTGTCACGGGTCATAGTTATTATGTTATATGGGTCGTGGTTGTCATGTTATGTAGGTCGTGGTTGATATAGGTCGTGGTTGCATGTCATGTTATATGGGTCGTGGTTGTCATCCGGATCATAGTTATTATATTATATGGGTCATGTTTGTCATGTTATGTGGGTCGTGGTTGATATAGGTCATGATTTTTATGTTATATGGATCATAGTTATTGTTACGTGTGGCGTGTGCTGTTCGTGGTTATAACGTATTAATGTTCGATGTTGTCATGTTATAAGGATCGTGGGTCCTGTTATGATTTATGTGTCGAATCCAATCCGTCCATTGGATTTATAATTTTATTTAACGTCATGGGCCAAAAAAGGAGTTACATCCAAAAAATTTATGCCCCAAAAGGTTTTCAATTTCACTGCTTTCTGTGGTGTGGTCCACATGAGCCTTTGATATGCCTCATTTTTTGGCTCATTCCTTAAAATGATCTTTCAAAATGAATGGACGGCATGGATAAAATATATACATCACAATGGGCCCAATAAAACCATTCATCTTTACATATATTGGGATGTGTAAGTCGAGTAACATGACTTACTAAAATAGCCTTCTCAAGGTCTCGAGAATTTGGACTCCTCGAAGACTCCTACAGCTACCCGTAAGTCGAGTAACTTCTAATCCACGTGGGAAGCGGAAGCGGATTGGCTAGTGTACCACCGTGAATATATGTGGTCTATCCATGCTGTCCATCCATTTTTCCATCTTATTTTAGCCATTGAACCCAAAATTCAATCATACCCAAAGATCAAGTGGACCTTACCATAAGAAACGGTTGGAATAATGATTTCCACCGTTGAAAACTTTTTAGGGCCCATAGTGATGTTTATTTCTCATCAATCCTCTTCATATGATCACAAGGACATGGATGAAGTGAAAAAAATAAATATATGCTTGATCCAACACTTCTGTATCCCCTGAGAAATTTTCAAAAGTAGATGTTCAATTCACACTGTTTCCTGTGGTGTGGTCCACTTGAGGTTTTTATATACTTCATTTTTATGCTCTAGCCCTAAAATTATCTTTTAAAATTGATGGATGGAGTGGATAAAATATGTAAATCACGGTGGACCCCATAGAATTTAGTCAGTACGCTTATGGTACTGAGTTACTCAGTACGCAATCCGCTTCCAACCCGGCATCGGACGCGGATTTTGTAGGAAGTTCCTGCTGGGAACTCAGGTGGGGCCCACTGTGATGTTTGTGAGAAATCCACTTTGTCCATCCATTTTATGAGTTCATTTTAGGACATTAGGGTAAAAATGAACCAAACCGAATGCTCAAGTGGACTGAAAACATGAGAATTGAACGCCCACAGTTAAAATATTCATGAGGCCACGGAAGTCTTGAATCATGTTTATTTTTGTGTTTACAGTTCATCCTAGTAGGAATGACTTTATGAATGGTATGGATGGCATGTAAACATTAGTGTAAACTCCAGGGAGGTTTCAATAATAGGAATTTCCCTAACTACCTTTTCCTTTACCACGACCCACTCAAGTTGTGGATCTTTCTCACTTTTGTTCAGGCGTACTAAAATGATCTCACAAAGCGGATGGACGGAGTGGATTTCTCACAAACACCACAGTGGGCCCCACCTGGGTTCCTAGCACAGGAACGTGGCAAAAGACTTTCACAGGAAATCCGCGACCCCCGACGTCCCTACGAAATCAGATTGCGTGCTAAGTTACTAAGTACGCTTTTATCGTATTGAGTAAACTCAGTTGAGCCTACTATAAATGTATATAGGTTATCCACGCGGCCCATCCGTTTTTCCAGATCATTTTAGTGTTTGGGTCCAAAATATAATTATGCCGAAAGCTTAAGTGGACCACACCATAGGAAACGGTGGGAATAATGACTTCCACTATTGAAACGTTTCTAAGGGCTACAGTGACATTTATTTGTCATCCAACCTATTCGTAAGATCACAAAGAAATGGATGAAGGGAAACCACAAATATCAGATTGATCCAAAGCTTCTGTGGGCCCCAAGAAATTTTCAACGATAGAATTTCAATTCACACTATTTCTGGTGGTGAGGTCCACTTGAGATTTGGTTATACTTCATTTTTGAGATCAAGCCGTCAAATTATATGTTAAAATGAATGGGCGGAGTAGATAAAATATGTAAATCATGGTGGACCCACAAAGTTTACTTAGCACGCTTAGCGTACTGAGTTACTCAGTATGCAATCTGCTTCCCGTCCCTACTATTGTAGGTACGTGTCGTGCATTAACGCTCCTCGAGCTCCGAGTTGTATGACCGGTTCAAAGTAGATCAAAGCTACGTGGCCCCACAGTGATGTATTTATTATATCTACACCGTTCATATATATTTTTAGAGATCATTTTAGAGCATCATCTAAAAAATGAATCATATCTAAAGATCATATGGACCACACCACAGAAAACCGTGGGATCAGCCCACCCACCGCTGAAACATTTTACAGGGCCCACTATGATTTATTTTTTAGATCCAACCTATTTATAAGTTAACATAGAGATAGACGAAGTGAAAACAAAAATATAAGCTTGATCGGAAGCTTCTTTGGCCCCTAAGAAGTTTTGAACGGTGGATGTCACTGTCCCCACTGTTTTCTATGGTGGGGTCCACTTGAACTTTAGATATATCTCATTATTTTTCTACTGCCATAAAACTATCTCTCCAAATGGATGGATGGTATGGATACAACACATGCATCATGGTGTGGTCCACAAAGCTTGGTGACGTCAATTCTAGCGATGTATCTAATCCGCGGCCGCCATGTAGCTGGTGTAAGGTACACTAGCCAATCCGCTTCTGTCCCGAATGGAGGATTTCATCCTACCCCAGCTCAACTATAGCTCGAAAAGGTGGTAGGGGAGTAGCCAATTCGTTCTCGATTAGATACGGACAGGTTAAGTAGTGAGTTTAGATACTCAACCTTTCGATTCGCTCAGATTGAGTAACGAGTAAGGATACTCAACCTGAAAGTAGCACTCCGTGCCCATGGCTGGTGGTCGGTGCTCTGTGATAAGGGTCGTAGTTGTTATGGGTCGTGGTTGTCATGTTATATGGGTCGTGGTTGTCGTGGGTTGTAATTATCATGTTATATGGGTCGTGGTTCTCATGTGATATGGGTCGCGGTTGTTACATGTTCACTTCCTTTACTACCAAATGAAAGGATAGCCATTGGTACAATAGCCTAAGGCCCACAATGGGGTGATCCGTTTCGTCCACCTTGTCGACCTGCTCATTGTGGGCCTAAAATGACACGACAAGAAGGTTGGGCGGCATGGATTATACACATACATCAATATGGGCCCCACGAGTTTGGTTGTTGCCCATGTGCAAAAAAAGGTTCCATACACATCACTTTATTAGCACTAAATACGACGTAACTTCTTATTCCCTAGAAAACCCTACAACTACTGAAATAAGGAAAGGGCATTTTGGTCCTCACCACATTACAACCACGACCCATTTAACATGACCACCACGACCTATATAACATGAGAACCATGACTCCCATGTTATAATGTGACAATGGCACCCACGACCCATGACAACCACGACCCATATAATATGACAATCACGATTCATATAACATGAGAACCATGACCCATCCTTCTTGTCATGTCATTTTAGGACTAGGGCCCAAATATCAGCTCAATCCAATGCTCGTGTGGCCCACATAATAAAAAATAATGGTGACTGTTGAAAGTTTCTAGGCTCACTGTGATGTTTGTTAGAAGTGGACATTGCCTAAGTTAGGACTTTTTGAGCTCACACCGAGCTGGCTGACAAGGTGGATGGATCGGATCACCCCATTGTGGGCCTTAAGCTATGATACCAATGGTTTGATATAAAAGAAATTGAATACGTTGAAAACTACGATCCATACAACATGACAAACACGACCCATATAACATTGCAACTACGACCCATGCAAACCACGACAAATGGGCTGTAGTTGTATGGATCGTAGTTTTCATGTTATATGGGTCTTAGTTATATGGATCACAGTTGTCCTGTTATATGGGTTGCAGTTATCCTGTTATATGGGTCGCAGTCGTGGTTATCCTGTTATTTAAGTCGCAATTGTCCTGTTATATGATTCGCAGTTATATGGATCGCAGTTGTCCTGTTATATGGGTCGTAGTTATCCTGTTATATGGGTCGTGGTTATATGGATCGCAGTTGCATTGTTATATGGGTCATAGTTATCTTGTTATATAGGTCATGGTTGTCATGGGTAGTGGTTATCCAATTACCATTGTTTTCCTGTGGTGTGGTCCACTTGAGATTTATATCCCTCTCATTTTTAGTATAAAACTCTAAAATAATCTATAAAAATGGATGAACGGAATGGATGTAACACATACATCATAGTGGGCCGACAGAGCACCGACCACCAGCCACGGGGCTGTTAGCAGCGGGGAGTAGCCAATCCGTTTCCATCCCGGATACGGATGTGGATCAGAGGAACCGGATTGGCAGGTGTACCTCACACCAGCTATATAGCTGTTGTATTGAAGTCAGCAAGTTATGTGTGTCTGATCATGAGGTATATGTTGTATCCAAATCGTTCATCCATTTGGTGAGTTCGTCTTAAGGCTTGATATGAAAAATAGGATAGATCTAACATATAACATGACAACCACGACCCATATAACATGACAATCACGACTCATATCACATAAGAACCGCGACCCATTTAACATGACAATCACGACCCATATAACATGACAACCATAACCTATGACAACTATGACCCTTACCACATAACAACCACAACCCATATAACATGACAGCCACGACCATGACAACCATGACCCATATAACATGACAACCATGACCCATGATAACTACGACTTATATAAGATAACAGCCACGACCAATATAACATGACAACTATGACCCATGATAACTACAACCTATACAACATAATAGCCACGACCCATATAACATGACAACTATGACCCATGACAACCACGATCCATTTTTGGTAGTGTAAATGGATCGAAGGCTACAGATTAAGGTTGTGGTATACTCCAATTGATTTTTGAAAATGCTTCGATTTTGGGCTCAACCCCTTAAATTAGATAGAAAAATGGATGGATGGCGTGGATAGACCACATACATTTAAGGTGGGCCAAACTGAGTACTCAATCCGATTTCCTCTCTCACGCACAACTTACACTGCGAAAGAAAGAAAAATGGTCCAACCACACTTCTACCTCATGACAACCACGACCCTTTCCTCATGAAAACTACGACCCATATACCATGGCAACCATGACCCATACCTGGGTCGTGGTTGTAATGTGGTAAGGGTCGTGATTGGAATGTAGTAAGGGTCGTAGTTCTCATGTTATATGGGTCGTAGTTTTCCTAGGTCGCGGTTTTTACATGTTTACTTCCTTTACTACCAAATGAAACGATAGCCATTGGTACACTAGTCTGAGGCCAACAATGGGAAGGTCTGTTCCGTCCATCTTGTCGGCCAGCTTGGCGTGGGCCTAAAAAGTCCTGACTTGGGCAGTGTCCACTTCTAACAAACATCATGGTGAGCCTGAAAAGTTTCAACAATGGGTTCCATTGTCACCATTATTTTCTATTATGTTGTAAGACCCGTGTCCTAGTCCGTACCATTCCATTAACTTCCGCGGTAACCTTCGCACCGTATCCGACGATTGCGCGCGATCCTAAATCGGGTCTCGCATACCTAAGTCGGTTCGAACCAAAATTTGTATCATAACGACCGCGCCGTCGCCGCGGTTCCAACGCAGTGACTCGCGCACCGAACTGATACCCAGGCTAAGAGATGTAGGCTAGCGTTTGTTTCGAAGAAATGCCATGTATTGCAAATATCGAGGGAATCTTTACGATATGTCCCATCTATCAATGTCAAGTACAAGCCTTACCCAAAGTACAACACCCATCTCTCCTTTTCCATAAGCCAACTCTCTCTCTCCCCTCACCATTCCTCCTTTACCAACATTTCAACCCAACCCATACCTCTCCTTACAACCACCACTCCACCTATTCCTTCATCCATTAATTCTTCATTTCTCTTATTTCTTAAAAAACTCTCTCTCAAGCAACAAAATTTCACACGTCTAAGCATTTTCAAGTTTTTTCAAAAACCACAAGTGTGGCCCAGCCTCTAATCTCTCATCCACACCATCAAAATTCCATCAACCACCATCAAAAGTGAAGACAATGAGCATAGAAGGCTAAGGAAGTAAGGAGGAGGCCTAAAGGTGGGTGATCTACCGTTGTTTTCAATTTTAAGGGCCACTTGTTGTGGGACCCACTTGATGTTTATGTTGTATCAATGGAAGGCCCATAGTGGCAGAGTCCCTCCTCTCTATCACCGTATCTCTCTCTCCCTCTCTCCCTCTCTCTTTCCTCTCCCTAGAATGTAGTGGGCCCCACCAAATCATGTTAAATCCACTCCATTCATCAATGGTGTGGCCCACCACATTTTAGGCAAAATCCACCATCTGGTGGGAAGTCCCACATGCAGATATACACACACACACACACACAATATATTATATTTATACTATGCTAATATTATGCTAATATATGAACACACACACACACACACACACACACACACACACACACACACATATATATATATATATATAGTTGGTGGGCCATGTCCATGTGGGACCCACCACAATGCATGTGTATACTGCCAGGGGTGTATACTTACAAGCTTACAAAAATTAAAAAAGGGGCCTTTTTGGAGTGGGCTGTCTATACAGGCCCCACCTTGATGGAGGTACTTAATCCAAGCCGTCCATCCTCTTCCTCAGATCATTTTAGGCGTTGAGCCGAAAAATGAACTTGATCTGATTTTCTGGCAGGCCCTGACATGGAAAACAATATATTTCACAATTAAATATGCATTAAGACCCACCTTGATGTCTCTACCTGCCAAAGACATACTGCATATTGGACTTGTTTGATCCGTCATGAGCCATAGAATCCAGTAGTTGGGTTAGATTTTCGTAAGGTGGGCCCCACATGTAAAAAACCGCGAGAAAACGGTTTTTTTTTTTTAAAAAGAGGCAGCTGCAGGCGCTGCTGCTGAGCGTCCTCTGGACACAGCAGCGCCCTGCGCTGCTGTGTTGGCTGGGACCCACAGCCATAGGCCCCACGTGATGCTTGATGAACATCAACACCTTGCCCTTTATGGGCCAGGCTCAGGGTAGCTAGCCGCCCAAAAATCAATCGTAGATGATACTCAGGTGGCCCACCTCACATGGAACAGTGATGAATTGGACGTCTGCCATTGAAACCCTTCCTGGGTCACGGAAGTTTTGCATCAATAAGAAATTTGTTTTTTCCACTTCACCCAGTCCGTGTGACCTCGTGAACAGGTTGGGTGGAAAATAAACACTGCGGTGGGCCCCAGGTCCACGTGACCTTATCAGTAGGTTGGGTGGAAATAAACGTTTCGGTGGGCCCCCATGTCTGTGTGACCTTGTCAACAAGATGGGTGGAAAATAAACATTATGGTGGGCCCCACATGGGACCCACTGATGTATGTATAGTAATCCACACCTTTCGTTGGTGTGGACTCCACCATGAGCTGTGTACTTCATCTATGTCGTTCATCTCTATGGGACCCGCCATGATGCATGTGTTGCATCCAAACTATCCAACCATTTTTAAAAGATCATTTTAAGGTTTGAGACCAACAATATGGCAGATCTAATTATCAGGTGGACCACCCTACAGAAAGCAGTGGATTGAATACCCACCATTAAAAACCCTTTTGGGGATTGCAAAAGTTTTGAAACCAATATGATATTTGATTCCTCTCTTAATCCAAGTTTTTTTGACCTTATGGATAGAGTGGATGGAAAATAAGTACTACGGTGGGGTCCACTAGGATTCAATAGTGGAAATCAATATCACCACTACCATTGGTGGTATGGTCCAGATGATCTTTAGACATGATTTTTTTTTTTATAATGCTCTAAAATAATCTCCAATAACGGTGGATGTATGTAGTTGGTACGGCCCATTGGTATAGCCCATTTATTTAGGTCCCATTTGATGAGGCCGATTTGATATATTTAAGGCCCACTTAAGGCCTGATATGATGTATTTTGGGCCCATGTGATTAAGCCCATATTGATGTATTTGTGGCCCGTTGTTGAGGCCTACCTTGATATAGATATGGGGCCCATGCTATGCGGCCCATTTGATGTATTTGGGTCCTTGGGTCGAGGCCCAACAGGATGTACATAAGGCCCATTGTAGTATGATTCCACCATAGTATATGTGTCAACCCTTATAGCAGGTTATGCTTTGGGAGCAATGATGGTTTGATGTCTACATTGCAAGGATAATGTTGGTTAAATGTCCGCATTGTCACTCTCTCCCTAGGGCCCATTAATAGGCCCATACCTGTAATGTGTAGGCCGTCTAGGCCCATCTTCGTTTTGATTAGAACCCATTACCACATAACATGCTTAGTATAGATTCATGATTCATGATCATACGCATCATATGTATGCTTGATGTGAGGATTGACTGATCATTGCACATGCCTTCGGGTAGATGGTTTATGGATTCCCTGATAGGCGGAGTTGCCCTACATGAGCGCGTGGTACGCGTAGGATTATTGCATGTCTGATGGTATGATTCATGCACTTGCATTCATGTGATTGTGCTCATTGTATGCCCTAGTGACATCAGGCCATAGCCTCCACAAACACATCGTGGGTGGCTAGATTGGATACCGAAATGTTTGCTTCTAGCATACGGGCGCCATAGATATCCTTGGGTAAAAATTTCTAAACTCGATGGTACCAGAGGATGACTCCAACGTCGAAACTAAGTAGATATATGAGCGCATGAGGGCTAAATACTAGGAGGCCGCGTCTCCCACTATGTCAAGGTCGGTTGGAAAGGGGTGTGGCCTTACTTGCCCGAAGGTAGGGGATAATACTAGGTTGTATTTGACCAGCTCATGAATGGGTTTGCTATCGACGTGCTAAATAGGTATTGACAGACTATTGGCCAGGCGGATAGTGAGGTTTCTTACGCTCACTTGGACTGTGGGGCTAGGAGAGCAACAGTGTCATTTGGAGTGTACTAAACCTCGGTGATTATCCAGAATGAGAAGTGTACTGATATATGATGAGGATTGACATGCTTGAGTTACATCTCGCATCGAATGACCGTGTTATGGCCGATAGCATTCATATCTTGCACCGCATAGCCTTGGTATGGCTGATTGTATTCATATACTCATCACCATGATTCCGCATTACTCTGACCTTGCATTCTGAGCACGCTTATATTGCGTACACACTTACACCACCCTTTAAGCTTTCTATAAGCTTATGCACGATTGATGCGTGCAGGTGACGCCAGGACGCAGTCGTAGCATAGTGGTAGTAGGAGCGTGCAGACGAGCTTTTGGAGTTTCTGTCATTATCATTATCTTGTATTTCCTTTCAGACGCATTGTACTTAAAATTTTTTTATCATAGTGGATTTTATGATGGTATTCTTGTGGTTATTGTTCGTGGGTTATGCTTATGGTTATGCTCATTACAATTAAGCTGATGATTTGAAATCTCCTTATAGCATCCCAGGATCGGAACCTGGTGTATGGGTGTCAGGAGCCGAGAATGGGGTACTACAGAGGCTGTCGGCGCCAGATTCTGCGTTCAGAAATTTTGTGAGCCTGGTTTTCGAGTTTGGGGCGTGACAGAAATTGGTATCAGAGCATAACTTGAGAATAACCAGGAACAACATCACATGTTTGTTATGATTTTAAGACGATTAGGTTTCGAGTGCGTAGCCTTCCGAGTGAGTTCCCTAACATGCGATTCTTAAGGTTGATTAACGTCATTGTTCTTTCCTATAAGACATGCCGCCCAGGAGAGTGACCCGAGTGCATCCCGCTCCACCACCTGATGCTCTAGCTTTACCACCTGTGCCTCCTGTTCCACCGCCAGAGATCCCTGCTCCCCTGCCTGAGGACGACGTTTCTCCACTTGATGTCGGTGCAGATCCAACCGTGCCTGTGAGTGCCTCGCAGTTACAACAGATGTTACAGGTTATAACTACTGCGCTTCAAGGGCAGGGCAGGCGCCCAGTTATTTCTCCAGCTGAGGCCGAGTAGGAGCATGCAAGTGCCCTTCTTCGTGAGTTCCAACAGCTCCATCCTCCACATTTTCAGGGCTAGCCAGATCCCACAGCAACTAAGAGATGACGCTCCGATGTGGAGAAGATTTTTGATACCATATCATGTACGACCGAGCAGCGAGTCCGGTTGGCAGTGTTTCTTTTCTAGGGCGAGACTGATCACTGGTGGACCTCCGTTACCCGTGTCATAGGACCTGACTATATCTAGATATGGGAGGACTTTATCGACCGATTCAAGGAGCAGTACTTCCCTGACCACATACGACGTTAGAGAACACTAGAGTTTGAGACTCTGGTGTAGGGGGACATGATAGTGGCGCAATACGCGGCTCATTTTGTGGCGCTATTGAGGTTCGCGCCATATATGATTGATGATGAGGGGCAGAAGGCCCACCGTTTCGAGAACGGCTTACGTTACGGTCTTCGAGGCTGTGTGATTGGGCACGAGCTCCCGACTTTTCAGGCAGTAGTGCGAAGGGCCCAGATTTATGAGACTGAGTGGGCCGGCTCACAGGGAGACCAAGATTAGAGGAGGGGTCAGAATCGAAAGAGGCAGGCCCCCTCTAGTAGCTCCCAGCAGCATCGATGGCCACAGAGGTATAGGAGCCACCCACCTGCTAGAGCACCAGCAGTACCTCTAGCGCCACCCCAGCAGCCGTTTACAGGGGCTTATTTTGGATGTGGTGGGA
Organism: Magnolia sinica; assembly: GCF_029962835.1. Taxonomy (NCBI): domain Eukaryota; kingdom Viridiplantae; phylum Streptophyta; class Magnoliopsida; order Magnoliales; family Magnoliaceae; genus Magnolia; species Magnolia sinica. The sequence goes on along the minus strand of NC_080589.1, from coordinate 57,688,883 downwards.
CAGGGTACCATCTGTCTGAGTGCCCTCGCCCTCATCTACAGCCACTGAGAGCACCACAGCAGCCTCCAGCACAGTAGCGACCTCAACAGCAGCCTCCAGCACAACAGCGATCCCATCAGCAGCGAACGCAGCCACCTCAGCCACCGAGGCTCCGGCAATAGCAGAGACAGTAGTACAGGTCGCCGCAGAGGCAGCAGCAACACCAGGGACCTCAGAGGGGACAGACACCTCCCCAGCCAGCTCAGGCTAGGTTCTACACAGCTCAGCAGGATCCGCATTCATTTGGAGGAGTCATTGAGGGTATTCTTTCCGTCTCCGCATGTATCACACGTGTACTGTTTGATTCCAGTGCATCACATTCATTCATGTCTGAGGATTTTTGTCATTCTATTGGATTGCCGACAGAGTCTGCTCATGAGGCGTTGACCGTATTGACGCCCTTGGAAAAGATCGCAGTGTTGGGCCGTTTCTGTTCATCTTGCCCGGTTCTGGTCGGTGATATATTTTTGCCCACTGATCTATTTGTGCTGCCGATGGTAAACTTTGACGTTATCTTGGGTATGGATTGGCTTGCTGAGTACCATGCCGTATTAGATTATTCCGCGAGGACTGTCACATTCTCTATACCCAGCTTGCCACAGTTTCAGTTCTTTGCCGAGCCTAGAGGAGAGTCGCTATCTTGCCTCATGTCCTGCGTAGTTAAGGAGCCTGTTGTCATTTATATTGATCAGTGGCCGGTTGTTTGTGATTTCCCTGACGTGTTTCAGAAGATTCCGGGATTGCCGCCACGCCGTCATATTGAGTTCCAAATTGATCTTGTGCCCGGTACCGCGCCTATCTCGAAGGCCTCGTACCGTATGACACCGATAGAGTTGCGTGAGCTGCAGCAATTAGACGAGTTACGTGAGTTGAGATTCATTCGTCCGAGCAGTTCACCTTGGGGAGCGTCGATACTCTTTGTTAGGAAGAAGGATGGCTCGTTGAGGCTCTACGTGGACTACTGCGAGCTCAACCGGGTCACGATCAAGAACAAGTACCCACTCCCGATGATAGATGATTTGTTTGATCAGCTGTAGGGTGCACAGTTCTTTTTAAAGATTGACCTGCGTTCTGGTTATCATCAGATTCGTGTCTGAGAGGAGGACATCCCGAAGACGGCTTTTAGGACGCATTACGGTCATTTTGAGTTTTAGGTCATGTCTTTTGGACTGACCAATGCGCCTGCGGTCTTCATGCAGCTGATGAATGAGGTCTTCCGTCCGTATCTCGATCAGTTTGTTGTGGTATTCATCGACGACATTCTGATTTATTTAAGGATCCGTGAGGAGCATGAGCAGCATCTGGAGATCGCTTTACAGACCCTCCGTGCTCACCAGCTATATGTGAAGCTGGAGAAGTGCGAGTTCTGGCAGGAGGAGGTGAGATTCCTCGGTCACTTGGTGACGAGAGAGTGTGTCGCAGTAGACCTCCTGAACGTTGAGGCAGTGCGTCAGTGGGGTCAGCCCACGACTGCGTCTGAGATTTGTAGTTTCCTTGGTCTAGTGGGATACTTCAACGTTTCATTGAGGGCTTCTCCCGTATTGCAGCCCCATTGACCAGGTTGACTCGGAAGGGCGCAGAGTTTATTTAGAGTGACGCCTCTGAGCGAGCATTTGTAAAGCTGAAGGACCATCTGACGTCCGCTCTTGTCCTCACTCTTCCCTTTGGGAGTGATGGATTTGTTATATTTACTGATGCTTTGCGTATTGGATTAGGTGTTGTCTTGATGCAGCACGGCAGACCTGTGGCCTTCGCGTCTCGTCAGCTCAAGGTCCATGAGCTGAACTACCCCACGCATGATTTCGAGCTGGCAGCAGTTGTCTTCGCACTGAAGGTGTGGAGGAACTATCTTTATGGGGTCAGGTTCGAGCTCTTCTCTGACCACAAGAGCTTGAAGTATTTATTCTGTCAGTACGAGTTGAACATGAGGTAGATACGTTGGATGGAGCTTCTGAAGACTATGATTTTGACCTCCAGTACTACCTAGGTAAGGCGAATGTGGTAGCGGATGCCCTCAGCCGTCAACCACGAGGCCTAGTAGCACATATGATGATTCAGGAGTGGAGGATACTCAAGGATATAGTAGAGTACGACTTTGATTTTGGTCTGCAGTCTTCTATCGTTCAGTTATCGAGCCCGTCGATTCAACCCTCTCTTGTCGTAAGGGTGATCGAGGCTCAGTAGACAGATGAGTCGTTACAGGATTACCAAGCGGAGGCAGCATCTGAGAGTCAGACAAATTGACAGATTGGTTCTGACGGTGAACTTCGCTTTAGAGGCCGATTGTGTGTCCTGGATATGCCTGAGTTGCATAGAGATCTTATGACCGAGGCACGTCGATCGCGGTTTTCTATCCACCTTGGCTCTACGAAAATGTATCGTGATATGAGGAGACAGTATTTCTGGGCGGGGATGATGTGTCAGATCGCCAATTTTGTGGCCGAGTGCGACACTTGCCAGTGTGTCAAGGTCGATCATCAGACACCCCTGGTCTATTGCAGCCGTTGAGTGTCCCGTCATGAAAGTGGGAGCACGTATCTACAGATTTTATTATGGGTTTGTCAAGGACTCAGCGCGGTCATGACATCATCTAGGTTGTCGTGGACCGTCTGACGAAGTCGGCACATTTTCTTGTGATTCGTGCAAATTGGCTTTTGGACCAGCTTGCGAGGTTATTCATTGAGGAGATTGTGAGACTGCACGGCGTTCTAGTCTCAATCATTTCTGACCGAGACTCGAGGTTCACGTCTCAGTTCTGAAGGAGTTTTCAGAGAGCTATAGGCACTGATTTACAGCTCAGTACTGCGTACCATCCGCAGACCGATGGCCAGACCGAGAGGGTTAACCAGATCCTTGAGGATATACTTCGGGCCTACGTGATTGACTTCGAGGGTAGCTGGGATGAGCATTTGCAATTGGCTGAGTTCGCATACAACAACAGCTATCAGGCAACCATTGGCATAGCTCCTTTTGAGGCATTATATGGTAGACCGTGCAGGTCTTCGAGTTGTTGGACCGAGGTTAGAGAGCGGCGTCTCCTAGGTCCCGAGCTTGTGCAGCAGACGTCAGAGGTTATTGATATCATCAGGCAGAAGATGCGCACAGCTCAGAGCCGACAGAAGAATTTTGTTGATCGTCGGTGTCGTCCCTTGGAGTTTGATGTGGGGGACCACATTTATCTCAAGGTCTCGCCCATGAAGGGCGTAGTTCGATTTTGAGTAAATGGCAAGTTTGCCCCGAGATTCATTGGACCTTTCGAGATCACTGAGCGCATTGGCGCTGTGGCCTATCGGCTTGTCTTACCATCTCAGTTGTCTAGCGTCCACAACATTTTCCACATCTCTATGTTGAGGAAGTGTGGGTCAGACATAGTTCCTGTTATCGATTGGCAGCCGTTGGAAGTTCGTGAGGACACTTCTTACATTGAGTAGCCAGTTCGTATCCTTGGTCGGAAAGAGCAGGTCCTCCAAACCAAGGTCATCCCCTTGGTAAAGGTTTAGTGGGGTCACTATTTTGTTGATGAGGCATCTTGGGAGCGCGAAGTCGAGATTCGAGAGCGCTATCCCCATCTCTTTGATGATTGATTGTATGTTATATCATGTATGCTGCCTCCGATTTTATTGATAATGCCTTGTTTCCTCTTCTATTATGAGTTAAGTCTAGTTGCAATGATTGTGTAAATTTTGAGGATGAAATTTTTATTTGGAGGAGAGAGCTGTAAGACCCATGTCTTAGTCTGAACCATTCCATTAACTTCTGCGGTCCTTCCGGTCGAATTCCGGCAACCTGCGCACCGTATCCAACAATTACGGGCGATCCTAAACAGAGTCCCGCATACCTAAGTTGGTTCCAACTAAACTTGTATCATAGCGACCGCGCCGTCGCCGTGGTTCCAACGCCGCAACTCGCGTACTGAACCAATACCCAGGCCAGGAGATGTAGGCTAGCGTTTGTTTGGAAGAAATGCCGCGCATTGCGAATATCGAGGGAATCTCTACGATATGTCCCATCAATCAATGTCAAGTACAAGCCTTACCCAGAGTACAATACACATCCCTCCTTTTCCATAAGTCAACTCTCTCTCTCCCCTCACCATTCCTCCTTTACCAACATTTCAACCCAACCCATACCTCCTTACAACCACCACTCCACCCGTCCCTTCATCCATTAATTCTTCATTTCTCTTATTTCTTAAAAAACTCTCCCAAGCAACAAAATTTCACACGTCTAAGCATTTTCAAGTTTTTCCAAAAACCATAAGTGTGGCCCACCCTCTAATCTCTCATCCACACCATCAAAATTCCATCAACCACCATCAAAAGTGAAGGCAAGGAGTATGGAAGGCTAAGGGAGCAAGGAGGAGGCCTAAAGGTGGGTGATCTACCGTTGTTTTCAATTTTAAGGGCCACTTGTTGTAGGACCCACTTGATGTTTATGTTGTATCAATGGAGGGCCCATAGTGGCGGGGTCCCTCCTCTCTATCACCGTATCTCTTTCTCCCTCTCTCTCTCTCTCTTTCCTCTCCCTAGAATGTATTGGGCCCCACCAAATCATGTTAAATCCACTCCATTCATCAATGGTGTGGCCCACCACATTTTAGGCAAAATCTACCATCCGGTGGGAAGTCCCACATGCAGTTTTATATATATATATATATATATAATATTATATTTATACTATGCTAATGTTATGCTAATATATGAACATATATATATAGTTGGTGGGCCATGTCCATGTGGGACCCACCACAATGCATGTGTATATTGACAGGGGTGTGTACTTACAAGCTTATAAAAATAAAAAAAGGGGCCTTTTTGGAGTGGGCTGTCCATGCAGGCCCCACCTTGATGCAGGTACTTAATCCAAGCCGTCCATCCTCTTCCTCAGATCATTTTAGGCGTTGAGCCGAAAAATGAACTTGATCTGATTTTCTGGCGGGCCCCGACATGGAAAACAACATTTTTCACCTTTAAAATTCATTAGGACCCACCTTGATGTCTCTATCCTCCAAAGACATACTACATATTGGACTTGTTTGATCCGTCATGGGCCATAGAATCCAGTAGACAGGTTGGATTTTCCTAAGGTGGGCCCCACATGCAAAAAACCGCGAGAAAACGGTTTTTCAAAAAAAAAAAGAGGCAGCCGCAGGCACTGCTGCTGACCGTACACTGGATGCACCAGCGTCCTGTGCTGCTTTGTTGGGCTGGGACCCACAGCCATAGGCCCCACGTGATGCTTGATGGACATCAACACCTTGCCCTTTGTGGGCCAGACTCAAGGCAACGAGCCGCCCAAAAATCAGCTGTAGATGATACTCAGGTGGCCCACCTCACATGGAACAGTGATGAATTGGACGTCTGCCATTGAAACCCTTCCTGGGTCACGGAGGTTTTGCATCAATATGAAATTTGTTTTTTTACACTTCACCCAGTCCGTGTGACCTCGTGAACAGGTTGGGTGGAAAATAAACACTGCGGTGGGCCCCTGGTCCACGTGACCTTATCAGTAGGTTGGGTGGAAATAAACGTTTCGGTGGGCCCCCATGTCTGTGTGACCTTGTCAACAAGATGGGTGGAAAATAAACATTATGGTGGGCCCCACATGGGACCCACTGATGTATGTATAGTAATCCACACCTTTCGTTGGTGTGGACTCCACCATGAGGTGTGTACTTCATTTATGCCGTTCATCTCTATGGGACCCGCCATGATGCATGTGTTGCATCCAAACTATCCAACCATTTTTAAAAGATCATTTTAAGGTTTGAGACCAAAAATATGGCAGATTAATTATCAGGTGGACCACCCTACAGAAAGCAGTGGATTGAACACCCACCATTGAAAACCCTTTTGGGGATTGCAGAAGTTTTGAAACCAATATGATATTTGATTCCTCTCTTAATCCAAGTTTTTATGACCTTATGGATAGAGTGGATGGAAAATAAGTACTATGGTGGGGTCCATTGGGATTCAATAGTGGAAATCAATATCACCACTGCCATTGGTGGTATGGTCCAGATGATCTTTAGACATGTTTTTTTTTTATTTTTTTTTATTTTTTATAATGCTCTAAAATAATCTCCAATAACGGTTGATGTATGTAGTTGGTACGGCCCATTGGTATAGCCCATTTATTTAGGTCCCATTTGATTAGGCTGATTTGATATATTTGAGGCCTACTTAAGGGCTGATATGATAGATTTTGGGCCCATGTGATTAGGCCCATATTGATGTATTTGTGGCCCGTTGTTGAGGTCCACCTTGATATAAATATAGGGCGCATGCTATGTGGCCCATTTGATGTATTTGGGTCCTTGGGTTGAGGCCCAACAGGACGTACATAAGGCCTATTGTAGTGTGATTCCACCATGGTATATATGTCGACCCTTATAGTGGGCTATGCTTTGGGAGCAATGATGGTTTGATGTCCACATTGCAAAGATGATGTTGGTTAAATGTCCGCATTATCACTCTATCCCTAGGGCCCATTAATAGGCCCATACCTGTAATGTGTAGGCCGTCTAGGCCCATCTTCGTTTTGATCAGAACCCATCACCATATAACATGCTTAGTATAAATTCATGATTCATGATCATACGCATCATATGTATGCCTGATGTGAGGATTGACTGATCATTGCACATGCCTTCGGGTAGATGGTTTATGGACTCCCTGATAGGCGGAGTTGCCCTACATGAGCGCGCCGTACGCGTAGGATTGTTGCATGTCCGATGGTATGATTCATGAACTTGCATTCGTGTGATTGTGCTCATTGTATGCCCTAGTGACATCAGGGCCATAGCCTCTACAAACACATCGTGGGTGGATGGATTAGATACCAGAAATATTTGGTTCTAGCATACGGGCGCCATAGATGTCCCTGGGTGAAAATTTCTAAACCCGATGGTACCAAAGGATGATTCCAACGTCGACATCGAGTGGATATATGAGCGCATGAGGGCTGAATACCAGGAGGTCGTGTCTCCCACTGTGTCGTGGTCGATTGGAAAGGGGTGTGGCCTTACTCGCCTGAGGGTAGGGGGCATTATTAGGCTGAGTTTGACTAGCTCGTGAATGGGTCCGCTATCGACGTGCCGGATAGGTATTGACAGACTATTGGCCAGGCGGATAGTGGGGTTTCTTACGCTCACTTGGACTGTGCGACTAGGAGAGCGACAATGTCATTTGGAGTGTACTGAACCCCAGTGATTATCCAGAATAAGAACTGTACTAATATATGATGAGGATTGGCATGCTTAAATTGCAAGTCGCATCACATGGCCGTGTTATGGCCGATAGCATTCATATCTTGCACCGCATAGCCTTGGTATGGCTAATTGCATTCATGTACTCATTGCCATGATTCCGCATTACTCTGACCTTGCATTCTGAGCACGCTTATATTGCACACACACTTATACCACCCTCTGAGCTTTCTATAAGCTTATGCATGATTGATGCGTGCAGGTGACGCCAGGACGCAGTCATAGCATAGTAGCAGTAGGAGCGTGCAGACGAGCTTTTGAAGTTTCTATCATCATCATTATCTTGTATTTCCTTTTAGACGCATTGTACTTAAAATTTTTTGATCATAGTGGATTTTGTGATGGTGTTCTTGTGGTTATTGTTCATGGGTTATGCTTATGGTTATGCTCATTACAATTAAACTGATGATTTGAAATCCTCCTTATAACATACCAGGATCGGAACCTGGTGTATGGGTGTCAGGAGCCGAAAATGGAGTACTACGGAGGCTGTCGGCGCCAGATTCGGTGATCGAAAATTTTGTGAGCCCGCTTTCCGAGTTTGGGGCGTGACATATGTGACCCACACGAGCTCTGGATCAGGTTGATATTTAGACCCTGACCCTAAAATGACACGCTAAAAAGGATAGACGACATGGATTATACACTTACATCAATATGGGCCCCATGAGTTTAGTCCTTGCCCACGTGCAAAAAGGGTCCCGTACACATCACTTTACTCGCATTAAATACTACGTAACTTCAAGGACAGGGGCATTTTCATCTGAAACAAACTCCAAAAGCTGTCAGAAGGCCCTTTAGGGAATATATGGAGTGTTGTAGTATTCTAGGTAATTTGCCTAAACTTCCAGACAAGTATCGTCTATTTCCCATTTAGAAATGGGGTCCTCTCGTTTGACTTTGCCCCACAAAAGGGATTTAAGACAACTTCTATTGGGCCTAACAGTCATCATAAGTCCATTTGATTGGGGTTTTCATTTTAGGGCATAGCCCGAGAGAAAATCACATCATGGATGGACTATACGGAATGATTGGAAATGTCCAATGTTAACACCATTTGTCTCATGCAGAAGACTTCAATCAATGTTTTCTATTATTCCGGTACTACATTATAAAGTGAGCAGATTAGATCTTTCATAGACTAGGTCGAATCATGATTCAATGGAACTCAATCCAAACATTTAAATCAGAATCTCCTAACTTTCCCTGTAATCAAACACTGAACAAAGTGATAGGCTTGCAGCCGGCGCATTTTCCTTCTCAAAAATTTCTAAAAGTTGAAAGATAGCCAAAAATGAAGTGAATGGAAAGTACCATGGTTTTTCTTCGAATTGGAGTGATCGACGGAGAATCCGTGCGCGATAAGAGGACGCGGATTAGGTACTGACAGGTTGAGCAGGGAGACTCGCTACTGAAATGATGTCCCCAAGTTCTGTGGGACCCACCATGATATATGTGTTGTATCCACACGTCCATCCATTTGGAGAGATCATTTTAGGGCACGAGCCAAAGAATGAGTCAGATCCAAAGCACGAGTGGACCCCACCATAGAAAACAGTGGAGAGAGTGACGCCCACCATTAAAAATTTGGTACGGTCTACTCGCGCTTTGGATTGGTTCATTCCTTGGTCGTGCCCCAAAATGATCTATCCAAATGGATGGACGGTGTGGATATAACACATACATCATAGTGGGTCCCACAGAACTCGTGACGTCTTACTCAACCTCTCAGTGGCTAATCCGCGTCTGTGTGGGTCCTTGGTCTTGCTCATGTGGTAGACTCTTAGGGCCCGTTTGGCCGGGTGGATTGGGAGGGCTTGAATGGTATTAGTACGGCGTGAGTGTGTGGTGGTGTGTGTACGTGTCGCATCGTTCCATAACCGGAAACGGATTGGCTACTCCCCTCCACCAGCCACGTTACGGTGGTCGGTGCTTGGTGGGCCCACCATGATGTATGTGTTTCATCTATTAAGTTCATCCATTTTTATTTATAATTTTAGGTATTTGTACAAAAATTGAGAGGTATATAAATCTCAGATGGACCACACCACAGGAGAACAATAGTGATTGGATATCCACCATTAAAATCCTACCAAGGGCCACTGTACTGTTTATTTGACATTAAATCTGTTGATTAGTCATAAAGCCCATATGAAGGGAAAAAACAAAGATCAGCTTGATCCAAAACTTTTATGGTCCCATAAGGTTTTTAATAGTCAACGCTCATTCAACACTGTTTCCTGTAATGTGGTCCACTTGAGATTGAGATATATCTCATTTTTGATTTCGTAAGATAAAATGATCTGAAAAACTAGATAGACGGCATGGATGAAACACTTACATCATTGTGGGGCTCACAGAGCACCGGCCATCAGCCATTGGCCGGTGGCATGGGGAGTAGCCAATCCGTTTCCGGGGTTACCTTATTAACGTGGAAGTAACTCGAGTAACTCACTACACTTAATCGTACTGAGTAAACTCTGAGGTCTACTATGATTTATGTATCTTCTCCGCCCTGTCCACCCATTTTAACAAATAATTTTAGTCCTTGAGCCCAAAAATGAAGAATATCAATGTTCAGATGGACTGCACCATATGAAACAGTTGAATTAAACATCTATTGTTGAAAAATTCTTAGAGGCCACGAAAGTTTTGGATCAAGATTATATGTGTTTTCCCTTAATCCATGTCTGTATGATCTTATGAACAGGTTGGATGACAAATAAACATCACAGAGGGACTAGAAAGGCTTCAAGGGTGGAAATCATTATCCCCACAGTTTCCGGTGGCATGATCCACTCGATCTTTGGATATACGTCAATTTTGGCATACCCTTAAATTAGATGGAAAAACGGATGGACGGCGTGGATAGACCAAATACATTCAAGGTGAGTCCAACTGAGTTTACTCGGTACGATAAAAGCCTACTGAGTAACACAGTAGGCAATCCGATTTCCGTTAACGTGGGACGCGGATTTCCTACAAAAGCCTTTCGCAGGAAGTCCCTCGCAAGGATGCTGGGTGGGGCCCACTGAAATGTTTGTTAGAAATCTACTCCGTTCATCCGTTTTGAGATCTCATTTAAGGATTATTGAATAAAACTTATTTGTATATAACACCCAATAGGCCACAAAAGAGGAAACAGTGGAGAAATAAATTCCTACAGTTGAAACCTTCGTGGGCTAAAACTTGATGTTTATACGATATCCGAACCGTTTATAAGGTCATTCCCAATGGGATTAAGTGAATAAACTAAGAAGATATTCTGATGCAAAACTTTTATGGTCATAGGAATGATTCAACGGTTCTCACTGAATGCCCACTGTTTCCTCTTTTGTGGCCTATTGAGTGTTATATGAAAATAAGTTTTGGTCACAAATCCTTAAATGAGATCGTAAAACGGAAGGACGGGTTAGATTTCTACCAAATATTTCAATGGGCCCCACCCAGCATCCTTGCACAGAAACTTCCTGCGAAAGGCTTTCGCAGGAAATCCGCGTCCTGTTATACACAACGTGTGAGGTATCCCGGTCGGTCGTTTTCTGATTCGAACTTCCAACCGCTATAAATACCCCACCCAATCCATCTGTTCTTCTCAGTCTCTTTCTCGGTCTCTCTTCTAAGAAGAAGAAGAAGAAGATCTTCATCAAGATGGCACGACATGCAGAATCATCATACTCGTAAGAACTCTCTCTCTCTCTCTCTCTCTCTCTCTCTCTCTCTCTCTCTTATGATTGTTGAATGTTGGCTGAATTTGAATGATGTTGATGATGATGATGGGTGGGCCAGGAAGAAGAAGGATTTCAGCACAGCTATCTTTGAAAGGAAGAAGGCTATAAATCGTCTGGTCGTTGATGAGGCGACAAACGACGACAATTCCATCATCTCCCTCCATCCCGACACCATGGACAAGCTCCAGCTCCTCCGCGGCGATACCATTCTCATCAAGGTTCTTATTTACAATAATGCCACTGGTTTGTAACTATTTTTACGATAATTCCATTGAAGTTAGTTCCTCCCTTTTTATTAATTAGTATTTAGAATAATGTCATTGCAATTCCTCCTTTTGGTTCCTCCTTAGGGTTTTGGGATGAGAGATTATCTTTTCTTTCTTTTCTTTTCTTTTTTTTTTATTTTTATTTTTTATTTAATTGGGTTTTAGATTTTGGATTATAGAAACCTACCTAGGGTCTGTGCATCTCCAAGAAAAAGGGGATGTGCAGGGTCATGGTGATGAGTTTGCATTGTTCCAACTTTTTTTTTTTTGGTCTTGGTGGCTATACGGGGAAAGAAAAGGAATACAATCTGCATTGCTCTTGCTGATGATAAATGTGGTGAGCCTAAGATTTTGATGAGTAAGGTGGTTAGATAGAATCTTAGGGTTAGGCTTGGCGATGTGGTTTCCATACACCAGGGTCCAGATATAAAATATGCAAGGTGGGTGCATGTACTACCAGTGGATGATACGATCGAAGGTGTCACTGGGAACCTGTTTGAAGCGTACTTGAAACGTGAGTTTTTTTTTTTTTCCTTCTTCTTCTATTTATATCATCGTCCAATTTATATATGCACCTAGTTTCTTTGTAGTCTTTAAATTATTGAATTTTTAGTGGTATCCTTTTTACATGGCATGCTAAAGCACTTTCGATGAATATATATATATATATATATATATGCGCTCGACCTCACTATTAGCTCCCGTGAGGTCGAGCTGTGTGGACCCCACCTTGATGTGTGTCGACCATCAACACCGTGCATTTGATGGGTACCCTCTAAATTATGGGATATCCAAAAATCAGCCGTATACGAAACTCAGGTGGGCCATACCATCTAAAATCATGTGAAACACCATTAAAACATATAAAAGCACTTGGTGGGGCCCACCTGTGTTTTGAATGCTGTTGAAACTTGGTCTGAACCCTCATGCAAGTGTGACACACATAATAGATGGGCTGGATTTACAAACCACATCTCGGTGGGCCCAAAAAACGGATTATGAATGTCTTAATGGTGCACGGCCCCTCTCCACTTCTGTATGTGGTGTGGCCCACACAAGTCACGAATTAACTTGATTTTTGAGATCTAGGCCCACGATGGAATGGTACATCTGACTGATGGGTTAGATGTTCGAAATGCATCACGGTGGGGCCCACACAGCTCGACCTCATGGGACGGACTCGTGAGGTCGAGCGCATAGTACCTTATATACATATATATATTGTGGACTTCTAGTGCACAACTTTTAGAAGTTGATTAGGTTGGTTAATGGTGTTACTTTTTCAATGATTTATCTTTAGTATGGACATGCTTATTTTGCTCTTCTATTGAGTGTATGCTCATTTTCAGGATTTGTAATATCCTTGAGATTTTCCTCTCTTTTGAATAATCTATTTGGAATTGAACGTTGAAATACACCCTAGTTTATTTTGTTTATATATTGTTTCTATAGATCAAGTAAAAGAAAATCATGTGTGAGTCTTTTTTTTTTTTTTTTTTTTTGCTTTGTGAAGTTAACCAGTCTTAGTCCCACCTTGTTCATCCCTACTTCGGGTATCTGCATTGGCCAAAACAGATATGATATGCCTGTATACAATACAGGAATTTGGAGCCATTATTTTTTGTAAGAAACTACTCCAGCCTCATAGGTTTGATGCATGACCACTAAAAACCAGATTGTAATAGTTCCCATCTCTTTCATATTTATGGCATGCAAGTTATCTTCCTCTTAATATTAATAAGCACATTATTCCTTTCCTAGTGAAACTTATAATATTTGTTGGAAATATCCATTTTGATCATGTTGAAGAGTTTTTCTTTGCTGAAAATTCACTTCTTTGCTTTACTCTCAAAGTGATACTCTTTTATTGAATATCGGCCTTTTAAATGATTGCAGCTTATTTCTTGGAGACATATCGGCCTGTAAGGAAAGGAGATCTTTTCCTTGTCAGAGGTGGGATGAGGAGTGTAGAATTTAAAGTTATAGAGACTGACCCTGCAGAGTACTGTGTGGTTTCTCCAGATACTGAGATCTTCTGTGAGGGGGAGCCTATCAGAAGGGAGGATGAACATAGAATGGATGAGGTGGGTTATGATGATGTTGGTGGGGTGAGGAAACAAATGTTAGAAAAACTATTTTTTTGGATACACCGAAAATAAATAATAAAATAAAATTATCACTAGGCTGAATCACGTATAAAATACGCTGTCCTTAAAGCGTGATTCGCCCCCTTATCACGTATTTTGGCGGAAAAATCCTGAAATTGTGAAAATTTGAATTTTCATTTTTTTAAAATTATTTTTTAAACCACAAAAAGGCAACAACAAATGACCCAGATACGAGAGCTAGTTGAGCTGCCACTTCGGCATCCTCAGCTTTTCAAATCAATCGGTGTAAAACCTCCAAAGGGAATTTTGCTGTATGGGCCACCTGGTTCTGGGAAGACATTGATAGCCAGGGCCATTGCTAATGAAACTGGTGCCTACTTCTTCTGTATTAACGGACCAATTTAACGCAGTCGATCTATTCTTCTAGAATAAGACAAGCCTTATCTGAATAAGAAACTATTCGCGAATCGATAGCCAGGGCCATTGCTAATGTCATAGGCGAATTGCTTCCAGGATAAGACAAGCCTTATCTGGATCCAGCGTGCAGCAATCACGATAGGTCCACTATGGAACAATTTAACGCAGTCGATTTATTCTGGCAGACTTAGACTATGGAGATGACAAAGTATTCTTATATGAAACTATGGACCGTATCTGATTTGATGGGGAGATGGTGTGTTGAGATGATGAAATCGGACTGGAATGGTCCAGTTTATATAGGCCTCAGGTTTAGACCCGTTGCTGTGTGGTATTCAATGGTCCAGAACGTTTGAAAAACGTTTCTGGTCATTAGATCTGTAGATCTGACAGTTGGATCATCCTGGCCCGTCCGTTTTCAGACCGTTGTGGCTTTTAAGGTAGCTATCCATTTAAGAAACGGCTGGACATTTCGAATTTAAGATCCGACTGTTCTCATTCACCTATAAAACCCAGGCTCATTTCTAACATTTCAGATCCACACCGCCCTAAGGCTCTGACCAGACCCATCGCACCGAGTTCGCACCAAGTTCGCGCCGGTTCGCGTAAGGTCGCGTGAGAGCGACCACTCTGCGACACGATGCGCACGTGCGAAGTGCGCCATCTAGCGCCACTACTACCACACTGCCTCACTGCCCATGCCCACGCCCGAGCCCGAGCGAGCGCGTGCGTGCGTTCCAGTGCTTTGCATTGGAACACGCAACCAAGTTTCATCTCTTCCAAAAAAGCTCCAAGTAAAAATACCCTTCTCAACATCTCATATAAACCACAAAAGTTTTCTCTGTATTTCCGATGTGGGACAAAGCACACACACCGCACTTTTTAATTTAAAAAATTCAAAAGGTATTTTGGCGGGAAAATCTCAAAATTTTGAAAATTTGAATTTTCATTTTTTTTAATTATTTTTTAAACCACAAAAAGGCAACAACAAATGACCCAGATACGAGAGCTAGTTGAGCTGCCACTTCGGCATCCTCAGCTTTTCAAATCAATCGGTGTAAAACCTCCAAAGGGAATTTTGCTGTATGGGCCACCTGGTTCTGGGAAGATATTGATAGCCAGGGCCATTGCTAATGAAACTGGTGCCTTCTTCTTCTGTATTAACGGACCGGAGATTATGTCTAATATGGCAGGTGAGAGCGAAAGCAATCTCAGGAAAGCTTTTCTAGAAGCAGAGAAGAATGCTCCATCAATTATATTCATTGATGAGATTGACTCAATAGCTCCAAAGCGGGAGAAGACAAATGGAGAAGTTGAGAAACGGATCGTTTCGCAACTTTTGACTTTGATGGATGGATTAAAATTACGTGCCCATGTTATCGTTATCGGAGCTACAAACCGGTCAAACAGTATAGACCCAGCTCTGAGAAGGTTTGGGAGATTCGATCGAGAAATTGATATTGGGGTTCCAGATGAAGTTGGACGGCTTGAGGTCCTCGGCATTCACACAAAGAACATGAAACTCTTAGAAGATGTAACCTTAACATCTTATTCATAACATCCCTTTTTGTTCTACATGATATCTCTAATTGTCTTTTCTTAGTTCATTCAAGCGGATGATATTATTCAAAGCTGTACAGGTGGATCTAGAACGAATTGCAAAGGACACTTATGGGTATGTTGGTGCTGATCTCGCAGCTTTGTGCACAGAGGCTGCCCTTCAATGCATCAGAGAGAAAATGGATGTCATCGACTTGGAAGATGAATCCATCGATGCTGAGATATTAAACTCCATGGCCATTACGAATGAGCACTTCAAGACTGCTCTTGGAACCAGCAATCCATCTGCTCTGCGTGAAACTGTGAGTAATTTACATCTTCGACATTACTGCAAGTCCAATATAATAATATATAAGACACATTTCCTTATATTCTGGGTCTCCATTTCAATGAGCAGGTTGTCGAAGTACCCAATATCAGGTGGGAAGACATTGGAGGGCTTGAAAGTGTCAAGAGGGAGCTTCAAGAGGTAGGAATTTGTTGTTATTATTACTTTTTTTAAAAAATAAAAAATAAATTTCAAAAATAAAAGTTTATTTTAATAAGTAAATAAATATATTAATAATTAAAACTTTCTATAAATAGAGTGTCCAGTCACATGGTAAGAGAATGGGAGATCTATTTAACACTTAAATGTACAAATTTTCGTGTTTAAATTCGGATGGAGAGTTTATTGTATCATTAAAAAAATTTGCAGATTTCCTACGTTTGCACCTACTGAAACTACCAGAAAAAGAACAGCAAATCTGTTGTCAATAGATCTGACCGTCTTATTATTTTTTCCTCTATCCTCCCTTGTATACAAGATTTCTTATTTTCTAATAAAATTTACTTCGACGCTGCCTTTAATGAATTCAAATTATACCTGACTTTTTTTAAATTTATTTTTATTTTTATTTTTTTTAGACCGTCCAATATCCAGTGGAGCATCCAGAAAAGTTTGAGAAGTTTGGCATGTCGCCCTCGAAAGGAGTACTTTTCTATGGCCCCCCTGGTTGTGGGAAGACCCTACTGGCCAAGGCAATTGCCAATGAATGCCAAGCAAACTTCATCAGTGTCAAGGGTCCTGAATTGCTCACCATGTGGTTTGGAGAGAGTGAAGCCAATGTTCGTGAGATCTTTGATAAGGCCCGCCATGCTGCACCCTGCGTTCTCTTTTTCGATGAACTCGACTCAATTGCAACTCAGGTTTGTTTTCATTTTTAAGGCAGAGTTTGGGTGTAACTCCAAATTCTGGTTGGTAGGGCCTCTTAATACTCTACTTCTTTTTTTCTTTTTTTTTTCTTTTTTTTAAAGACTTTTTTTTAGCATGTTAATACACCCCCACTGTCAGTTCGCACTTCACTGTTAGCCACCACACCAGGGAATCGATCCCATGACCTCAGTGTTGAAACGAGGTATCTTTCTCTCAGTCTACCACTTGAGCTATGGATCAGGGTGTGGTTGAGCCTATGGGTGGTGTGGAAAATGGAACCTGCATTTAAGTGGGCTAGCAAAATCCAGCCTTTTCAACCCTAAAATCATGTTTTAGATAAAAATGGGAAAACTTATTATTTCAAACATGGTTTTGTGCAAGTGCATTACATCAACCTTTTGGAACTGCAAGCACTCAAACGCACCATAAAATGTCTGAGATTCTTTGCTCTAAAAGCTCAAATGGTTATAGTATGGCGGATTAATCCCTTTATCTCATAACCCAGGCCTCAAGTTCATGGGTTGGGTCCTCGGCCGAACTCTCCTCGTGAGCCCCAAATTCATGGGTTCTGCCCTATCGTGGGCTCCAAATCCATGGTTTTCGCCCTATACGTGCCACCCGCCTCACATGGGCTCCAAATCCATGGTTTTCGCCCTATACGTGCCACCCGCCTCACATGGGCTCCAAATCCATGGGTTATGTGGGCCACTCACCCCGAGTGTGCCCCTGTATCCCACAGGCCACTCCACTCGAGCCTGGTGTGAAAATGCCCCCGCATTAGATTCTTTGCTCTTTACTCCGACGGTCTTGGCTTGCATTTTATATTTTTGTGTATTGTGGTAGAGAGGCAGCAGTGCTGGAGACGCCGGAGGTGCTGCTGATCGAGTTCTGAACCAGCTCCTCACTGAAATGGATGGGATGTCCGCGAAGAAGACAGTGTCCATAATCGGTGCCACGAACAGGCCTGATATAATTGACTCTGCGCTACTGAGGCCAGGCCGTCTTGATCAACTGATTTACATTCCTCTACCGGATGAGAGCTCTCGCTATCAGATATTCAAAGCCTGTCTGAGAAAATCTCCTGTCTCAAAAGTTGTTGACCTGAGAGCTCTAGCCAAGTACACACAGGATTTTAGCGGTGCTGATATTACAGAGATCTGCCAACGTGCTTGCAAGTATGCCATACGCCAAAATATCGAGAAGGTAGATTTACTCATTTCTTCTTCTAAATTGATTTTTGGTTATCCAGCATGTATCCATACAATGGATAATTTCACATATCATGCGGCCATATGTAGCTAACTGGAACATGTTTTAGATGTCCAATCCATGCATCAGGTGGGCTGCACCTTTGGAGGTTTTCTTGTGCCTCCCGGGCCATGAAAAATAAAAACAGTTTCCTCCCTTTATTTGCATTTATCTTTGCTATGGCTCACCAGAATTTTGAATCAAGGTGAAAATTTGTCCCCTGGGGTTTTATGGGATTCCGCATCATATGGACCGTTCGGATTAGATTCCTATAACACGTGCCCAAAGGTGCACACCTTTTATATATATAATGGTTCTACGCAGTCAATTTGGTAGGAACTTCCCATGAGGTCGAGCTGTGTGAGCCCCACTGTGATGCGTGTCGAACATCAAAACCGTGCATTTGATGGGTCCCCTTTTAAGTTCTGGGATATCCCAAAAATAATCCCTATACGGAACTCAGGTGGGCCATGCCATCTAAAATCATGTAAAGACATGCCTAAAATATATAAAAGCACTTGGTGGGGCTCACCTAAAATTTTGATGCATCTTAAACTTGGTCTGACCCCTCATCCAAGTGGGACACACATAATGGATGGGCTGGATTCGTGAACCACATCTCGGTGGTCCTAAAAAATGATTATGAATTTTTTAATGAGAGGGTAACCCCTCTCTAACTTTTGTACGTGGTGTGGCCCACAAAACTAATTGATTCACTTGATTTTTAAGTCCGAGGATCACCATGGAATGGTGCATCTGACTGATGGTGTAGATTTTCGACATCCAACACAGTGGGGCCCATGAATGTTCCCTCCCCCCCCCCCCCCCACACACACACACATATAAAATGCATGTGGTGTAACCCAAACTGCTTCAGGAATCTATGACAAAGACAAAGCGAATCAGTAAAATGATGTGTTGGATTTTTGCCCATGCAGGACATAGAAAGGGAGAGGCGAACGAAAGAAAATCCTAAGGCTATGGAAGAGGACAATAGCGAAGAAGTGTCAGAGATAAAGGCCTGCCACTTTGAGGAGCCTATGAAGTATGCACGCAGGAGCGTAAGCGACGCCGACATATGCAAATATCAGGCGTTTGCTCAAACCCTGCAGCAGTCAAGGGGTTTAGGAAGTGATTTTCGGTTCTTGGAGCAGTCGGAGGCAGGAACTGGGGTGGCTGGGTCAGACCCATGTGCAGCTTCATTTGGAGCCGGTGATGATGATTTATAGGAATAAATTAAAATTCTGTTTATGATTTGATATAGATGCATGCCTTGTATATAAATCTCTTATTATGGTTTAAATTCATACTCAGAAAAATAGATACCGTGTTGATGGCTATACCTTTTTGGGGCCATTTTATACACAAAACAGTAATGCATTGATTAATTTATATAAATTTTAGTTGGTGTAAATCATACTGTTTCTTTCCCACATGGACTTGAATGCTTGATTTCTTCTTAACCTTTTATTTTCTTTCCTTTTTTCTTAGATGGAGGGTCCCTCTTTTACTTTTCCCTTCTTTTTTTTTTTTCCCTAATTTGGCGGGTTTTTATAAAGTACCCCACTTCTACTCTTGCAAATGGCTTCGATCATTGAACCATGCCCATAATTTAACTCTATATATATGCTATTATAAGGTGAATGGTTTTTTGGACATTTTTGCTCTTGTAATTATCTTTTTTAAGGTGGAGAACTTTGAATATTAAAGGGATACGGAAAAATATTTTAAAGTGTATTTTGAAAGCTAAAAAATGTAGTAGCCTTATGTTAAGCTCTCAATTGGTGGAGTGAGTTGGATCCAGCTGATCTGACTCGATTCAAAAGGTGTGATATCCATATCCAATTCACTTATAAATAGCAAGATCCGAATCCATCACATCACAAATCTAAAAAATATATAAGACAACATATTTAATTTAGTAACAAAATGGTGCAATTTTAATATTTCCAATTTGAATCAAGCAAGAGTATTGAAGTCCAAAGAACGGGTTGTCCTTACCTCAGTGGTAGACTTTGAGGAGTTTTAACACAAGGTCTTGGGTTCGATACCCATACGTGGTGAAATCCCACCATGGTGTGCGCGGGTGTGTGTCAAAAAAAAAAAAAAAAAGTCCAAAGAACAGAAGTGGAACAGCCACAATGAACAGATCTCACTACTAATCCAACCGAAATATGATTCGGATTTATTTATCCAACTCTACATTATACGGTTTTAGTGACCCGCTCTCAATAAAAAAGCAGCTTTTACTAATCTGGTGAGCATTTACAAACAATCGCGTGTGCCAATAAAAGCGTGCGAGATCAGAGCTTTACACCAGGAGGCCACATTGATTAGAGCTTCTGGCTCAAAGCTATGCTTTTTCAGACTGGTGGTCCGCATTTTCCGAAATATTTTAGTGGTGGGCATTCAATCACACTGGCTCAAACCTTATCAATAGGTTGGATGGAAAACAAACATTACCGCTTCCTAGAAATATTTCAGTGGTGGGCATTCAATCACCACTGTTTTGTGGTACGGTCTGCCTAAGATTTCGATGTAAGTCGTCTTAGGACTCATTCCCTAAAATGAGCTAAAAATACGAATGGATGGCATGGATATATCATACATCCATCAAGGTGTGGGCCCCATGGTCAAGGGTGCGCCGCATTGGAAGCGGATTGGCTACTCCCCTGCCAGCCAATGGCTGATGGTGCTCTGGGGGCCCCACTATGATGTATGTGTTTCATTCATGCCATCCATCTATTTTTCTAGATGATTTTATGGCATGAGACCAAAAATAAGGTATATACCAATCTCAAATGGACCACATTACATTCAACAATGTTGAATGAAGGTAGACCATTAAAAACTTTTTGGAGGGCATAAAAGTTTTGGATCAAGCTGATCTTTGTTTCTTCCCTTCATTGGCATCTGTATGACCTAATCCACAAATTGGATATCAAATAAACAGTACAGTAAGCCTTAGGAGTATTTTAATGGTAGATATCCAATCACTATTATTTTCCCGAAGTTTGGTCCACATGAGATTTATATACCTCTCATTTTTTAGATCAAGCCCTAAAATGATCAGTAAAAATGAATGAACGGCATGGATGAAACACATACATCATGATGGGGCCCACAGAGCATCCACCACCAGCCACCAGGCTGGTGGTAGGGCTGGTGGTAGGGGGAGTAGCCAATCCGTTTCGCGGCACATCGGATGAGACCCGGGCCGCACCTAATCGGCTCCCATTGAAAGGATGCTTTTATTATTATTATTATTATTCTTATAAATGGGAGAACGCCGATTGCATTCTACCCCGGCCTGTCCCGAGCTAGGAATGGGCAGGGGTTCTGAGTGGCCACCGTAATGTATGAGTTCTATCCATTCCGTTTATCCATTTGGCCATGTCATTTTAGGCTAAAGGCTCAAAACTGAGGTAGATTCATGTGAAAGTGGACCACACCACCACATGAAAAAGTAGGGGTGATAATAATGCTCACCATTGAAACTTCCCTAAGGTCCACCGTGATGTTTATTTGCCATCCAACTTATTCATAAAGTCACGTGGACCTAGATGAAGGGAAATAACACATATCAGCTCCAAACAAAACTTATATGTGGGCCTTAATAATTTCCAACATTAATATTTTAATCCCCACTGTGTGGTCTAGTTGTTTCTTGAATCTGCCTCAATTTTGAGCCAATATCCTGAAACGATACCAAAAAATGAATAAACAGCGTGGATAAAAACCAGACATCACGGTGGCTGTACAGATCTCGTGCCCGTTCCTGGAATTCCGCTGTTTCAAGTCAGATTCTCATGATCATGCATATTAGTTAAACAATCGTATTGGGGACTGATGTAGAGTGGGTTGGACAGTTTATGACTAAAATGGATCAAAAAACGCCAAGTCGACAACAGAAGTGATCCGAACCGTCAGACCTTAAATCAGACATCTCTCGCAATCTAAAATGAGTTTTTCGACGTATCATATATAATTTTGGGGTAGGACGAGCTACTTTAGCTACCCAACTCCGCTACGCCAGGTTGTGCATGCTAAATTTGCAAAATACTGCCAGATCGTCGGTGGAATTCTCATTTTATTTTCGTTTTTAATATTTATAGTAAGTTTTTGTTTAACTCTTAACTCTTCATCCATTAGGCTTTAGGAGTTGTGCCTAATATGAAAAGTGCTTAGAATAATTAAGATAACGTACACTTACTATTTTTGGCTAAAAGCCATGCGCACTAGTAGACATCACCTATTTAAAGGATTGTGAACTTGTTTATTTCAATCATCAATAAATTTATGAATTTATAGAATTAATTTAAAGGGTTGTGAACTCGTTTATTTTAATCATCAATCAAATTATGAATTTATAGAATTTATTTTCAATTTTTCTCGCTTTTTTCATCGTGAATTTGAAAAGTCTCTACGAGGAGTTCAGAGAAGTTCCATGAATTCGGAGTAGTTATTCTTGACGAAGATGGTGATCGACCTCATC
Organism: Magnolia sinica; assembly: GCF_029962835.1. Classification (NCBI taxonomy): domain Eukaryota; kingdom Viridiplantae; phylum Streptophyta; class Magnoliopsida; order Magnoliales; family Magnoliaceae; genus Magnolia; species Magnolia sinica. The sequence goes on along the minus strand of NC_080589.1, from coordinate 57,666,557 downwards.
ATGTTCATCCCTGCGTCAAGGACCATTAGACATTTATCATTTTCAACCATCCAATAAATGTCAAAAAATCTGATATCAGATAACAGAAATGAGACTTTTTGTTTCATGATACATCCCAAGTGGTTATTGCAGTTTGAACGGTTTAATATGGCTAAATATATGCTGATTGCAACTGCTAAATAATTTCTAAGTGCCTGCCGATTGTGTCTCACTCTATGCCAGACCAACATTAACATTGATCAAACCAGGCTATTTTGGTAATTTCAAAAAAAAGAAAAAGAAAAAAGAAGAAGTATGAAGTACTGTTAAAGATAGAGCAACTTGCTTAATTTCCGGCTACGTAACAGGGCAGCTTATGTGCATGCTAGCACATGGGTCAGTGCAATATCCTAGCCGTCCATGGGATGGGTCTTATTACGTAGATATTCTCTTCCATAAGTAATATGTCTCTTTAGAAGTAGGCCGCGATTCTAGATGCTGTTGAATGGGTGAAATAACTTCAGCTTTCGGCCTCATGTTGGTTCTGTAAACTGTGGCCCACCTGATGAGTGGGCCAACCTGATTCTTGGATGAAGGCATCTTCACAGTGGTATGGCTCCGATGAACGGATTGGATGTTTGTAATGTCGGCACATGTGTGACACGTGTGGCATGTACATGATATGCATTAGCAAAGCCCAAATTTGCTATTTGAGTGTGGTAGGAAGTCTCCATTTTGAATTTTGCACGTTGGGAATGCAATTTCTGTAGTGGATTTGATTCGCTCGTGGGAAAATGAAACATTTCAGCCTCCAACAATCCTATTTTCTTAGGTGGGCTCCTGCTTGCAAGATTTTCCACATGGGTTTTCAGGGCCATAACTGGGGTCCATGGTTCCGAAATCTAGATAGTTGATTTATTGTGCCTCACCATCCAAGGAGATGGACTAGAAGAGAAATAAAACATCCTAATATTGGCATCTTGGATCCTCCAAACTAAGAGAATTTTGGGCGTTCTCTATCCACGGTGGGGATTCAATAATCCAATCTGGATTACCAAAACATGTGGCCCACTAATTTAAGGTTGAAAACATGCACCAGGTCCTCTTATTTTGGTGGGCCCAACTACCCACTCAGCCCAGCTGTAGTTGAAGGACTATGGTTGACAGTGTTGCGTAAACGCCATCCCACCCATTCACCCAAAGCATCCCATCCAGATGAAGGGAATCTATAGCCGTTGTTTTGACAGGGGTGGGCCTTGTTGGAGATCAATGGCAGGCATACCCCTAATTGTTTCATATAGTGTGGCCCACCCCAATTTTCGATCGAACTAATTTATCAGCCCCTGGCTAGTTGACCAGGGCACATTTGGAAGGGTCTCAAGTCAAATATTTGAAATGAATCATTCCCCATTCCACTAAAGTAAGTAAACACTCAGTCCGGCTTAAGTTGAAGGATTATAGGCATGCCTTGGATCTTGTAATGGGTCCACCATGTTATGTGCATTGCATCCCACCCAATCACCTTAGGCATCTGATCCAGATGAAGGAATTTTGCAGCCATTGTTTTGATACTCCAGTGGGCCACATCGAAGATCAATGGCAGGCATATCCACTCATGGTTTCATACTGTGTGGCCCACCCCAATTTTGGGCCCCAGGCCAACCCATGGGTGAAGCTGGGATGGATGTGATGAGGTTGATCACCGTCTTCCTCAGGGATAACTACTCCAAATCCACGGAGCTTCTCCAGACTCCTTACATAGATTCCTCAAATTAAAAAGATAAAAATAATTCTAATAAATTTGAAAATAGTTTGATGGATGATAAAAATGAATTTAGAACCCGTCAAATAGTGATACCAAAATAAGTTTCAGAATCAAACTCAAACTCAAGCTCCCTATAAATAGTAGACCATTATGATTTCTACTAGACTTCATTGTTTTTGGCCAAAAATATTAAGGGTCCAATTTGGCCTAACCACATTATTCTACTAAAATTTCTAAGCCCTTTTCATGTTGGGCAGACTCCTAGAGCTCAAAGAAAGAAGAGTTATGATTGAACTAAAACTTACTATAAATAGAAAGAAACAAAATTAAAAAAGATTTTCGACCATCGATATGATGGAATGTCGCAAATTTACAGTGGGAAACCCAGCATAGTAGGGTTAGGTGGCTAAAGTAGCTTCTCCTACTCAAAATCATATATGGTTCATCGAATAACTCATTCTGGTTTGCGAGATCTGTTTGTTTTAAGCCGCCTACAATAGGGCATTCTCCGGTCCATCTGAAAGTATCCTTGACCTGCTCTACATCAACGGGCCACATCTGAATGGGTTGGAGGTCATCAACAGCACTGTCAGCCCTCACCAAACGTTTTCACGTTGGGTACCTTGAAATGTTTGAATTGAATCATTCCCCATTAGCCTATAGCAATTACCCATTCAGCTCAGCTGAAGTTGAAGGACTATACGCCCACCTTTAATTTGTAATGGGCCCACCATGTTGTGTATATGCCATCCCACCCATTCCCCTAAAGCATTGATCCAGATGAAGGGATTTTCAGCCGTTGTTTTGACACTCATGGACCACATTGGAAATCAACGTACCCACTAATGGTTTCTACTGAGCGGCCCACCCCAAATTTGGATCGAACTAATTTTTGAGCCCTGGCTAACTGACCAGGACTCATCTAAATGGGTCTAAAGTCATTGAGACGTCACCATTAGTCCAAAATTTTTTCACGACATATAAGTAAAAAATGAAACATTTCAGCCTCCAACAATCATATTTTCTTAGGTAGGCTCTTGTTTACTAGATTTTCCACATGGGTTTTCAGGGACATAACTGGGGCCTATGTTACCGCAATCCAGGTCGTTGATTTGTTGTGCCCCACCATCCAAGGAGATGGTTTAGAAGAGAAATAAAACACCAGTCAAGGATTCTAATATTGGCATCTTGGATCCTCTAATCTAAGAGAATTTTAGGCGTTCTCTATCCACGGTGGGACTCAAAAATCCAATCTGGATTACCAAAACATGTGGCCCACTAATTTAAGGTTGAAAATATGCACTAGGTCCTCTTATTTGGTGGGCCCAACTATCCACTCAGCCCAGCTGAAGTTGAAGGACTATACGACCACCTACCGATGATTTTGCGATGGGTTGACATGTCGCGTAAATGCCATCCCATCCATTCAACTAAAACATCTTATCCAGATGAAGGGAATCTGTAACCGTTGTTTTGACACTATGGTGGGCCTTATTGGAGATCAATGGTAGGCATACCCCTAATTGTTTCATATAGTGTGGCCCAACCCAATTTTGGATCGAACTAATTTATCAGCCCCTAGCTTAGTTGACCAGGGCACATTTGAATGGGTCTGAAGTCAAATATTTGAATTGAATCATTCCCCATTCCACTAAAGTAATTAAACACTCAGCCCAGGCGAAGTTGAAGGACTATACTCCCACCTTTCATTTTGTAATGGGCCCACCATGTTGTACATGCCATCCCACCCATTCACCTAATAACCTAAAGCATCTGATCCAAATGAAGGGATTTAATTTCAGCCGTTGTTTTGACACTTGGTGGACCACATTGGAGATCAACGTACCTATTAATGGTTTCCTATTGAGCGGCCCACCCCAATTTTGGATCGAACTAATTTTTGAGCCCAGGCTAACTGACCAGGACCCATCTAAATGGGTCTAAAGTCATTGACACGTCACCATTATTAGTCCACCCAATTTTTTCACTGTATATAAGGTAAACTGTTAGAATTGAATCATTCCTTAGTAGTCCCACTCAACTTGGTTGAAGTTGAAGGAATGCCCACCTTTGATTTTGTTATGCGCCCAACCATGTTGACCCAACCATGTTGTCAACATGCCATCCCACCCATTCAACTAAAGCATCAGATGAAGGGATTTTGTAGCCATTGCTTTGACACTCGGTCCACCACATTGGAGATCAATGGCACGCGTACCCACTAATGGTGAAGTCATGAAACATCTTTGTCCGTGCTCACAAAACGTTGGTTTTATATATATATATATATCTATATATATATATATATATATATATATATATATATATATATATATATATATATATATATATATTACTGTGAGTAGAGTACCGTGAAATGTTTGAATTGAATCATTCCCCATTCGCCGAGAGAAATTACCCACTCAGCCCAACGGATGTTGAAGGACTGCTCGCTTACATTTGATTTTGTAATAAGCCCACCATGTTGTGTGCATGCCATCCCACCCATTTGCCTGAAGCATATGTCCAGATGAAAGGATTTTGCAGCCATTATTTTGACACTTGGTGGACCACATTGGAGATCAATGGTAGGCATACCCACTACTGGTTTCCTATTGTGTGGCCCACCCAATTTTGGATGGAACTAATTTTTGGGCCACTGACTAGGGTCTAAAGTCATCAACACATCAGTATTAACATATGCAGTATGTGAAAAATGTAAGTGGGTCTAAAGTCATCAACACATCACTGTTATTCCACACAATAATGTTTTCACGGTAAATAAAGAAATTGTTGGAATTGAATTATTCCTCATTGGCTTAAAGCAATTACCCACTCAACTGGGTTGAATTTGAAGGACTATACACCCACCTTTGATTTTGTGATGGGCCCATCCTGTTGTGTACATGCCATCCCACCCATGGAATTCTGCAGCCATTATTTTGACACTCCGGTGGACCACATTGAAAATCAGTGGCAGACACACTCACTAATTCTTTCCTATCATGTGGCCCACCCAATTTTGGATCAGCCTAATTTTTGAGCCCCTAAGGGCACATTTGAATGAGTCTGAAGTCATCAACACAACACTGTCAGCCCAGACAAAAGTTTTACTTGAGTATGGTAAAACGTTTGAATTGAATCATTCTCCATTTGCCTATAGCAATTACCAGCTGAAGTTGAAGGACTATATGCTTAGCTTTGATTTTTCTTTTTTAGGCGCCCACCATGTGTTCATGGCATCTCATCCCTTCACCTGAAGCATCTGATCTAAATGAAGGGATTCTGCAGCTGTTGTTTTGACACTCGGATGGGCCGCATCAGAGATCATTGGCAGATGCACTCCTAATTAATTACTACCATGTGGCCCACCCCCAATTATGCATCTGAATAGGTTTGAAACTCATAACTGTCAACCCACAAAATGTTTTCATGTTGAATACCATGAAAAGTTTGAATTGAATCATTCCCTATTCCCCTAAAGCAATTAGCCATTCAGATTACCTGAAGTTAAAGTACTACATGCCTACTTTTTTCTTTTTTTTTACTTTTTATGGGTCTGCCATGTTGTGTACATGCCATCCCACCCATTCGCCTAAAGCATCTGATCCAAATAAGGGGATTCTGCGGTTGTTGTTTTGACAAGGTAGTCAGCCGCATTGGAGATCAATGGCTAGAGCTGTACACGAGCAGAGTAAGCTCAGTTACTCGCTCGACTCGACTCGGAATTACTCGACTCGACATGAGTTTGTGCTGAGCACGAGCATGAGTTTGATACTCATTTTGATTATGAGTAGAGTACGAGCTGGGGCAATACTCGACTCGGTACTCGACTCGATACTCGACTCGTAATATGTGGTGTTGATTTATTATTATTAATTTTTTGTATAAATTGTTAATATATTTCAAAAATTGATATCATATATTGTTACTATATGTCAGAAATTGTTAATATATGTTAATATAGCTAATATATGTTAATATATATTAATATAACTAATATATGTTAATATGTTAATATAGCTAATATATATTAAAATTGTTAATATAAGTTAATATAGCTAATATATGTTAAATTTGTTGCTCGAAAACCCTGTTCGAATTGGGCTCAAATTCGGACTCAGACTCGAGCTCGACTTGGCTTGATTTCTGCTCATACTCGGCTCGTACTTGGACGAGTAGAGCACAAGTAGGGAATCCATGCTCAATGCCCGAGCATAGCCGAGTACAAGTAGGACTCGGGCAGTGTGAGCCGAGCTGGGCAATACTCGGCTCAGCTCAACTCGTGTACAACTCTATCAATGGTAGATGTACCCCTAATTAATTCCTACTGTGTGGCCCACCACCAATTATGCATTGGACTAAGTTTTGGACTCCTGGCTAACTGACCAGGGCGCATCTGAATAGTTTTGAAACACATCACTATCAGCCCGCAAAATGTTTTCATGTTGAATACCATGAAATGTTTGAATTGAATCATTCCTCATTCCTCTAAAGCAATTACCCATTCAGCCCATCTATGCCTACCTTTGATTTTTTGATGGGTCTACCATGTTGTGTGCATGCCATCCTACCCATTCACCTAAAGCATCTGATCCAGATAAGGGGATTCTGCGGTTGTTGTTTTGACACTCTGGTCAATTGCATTGGAGATCAATGGCAGGTGTATCTCCTAATCATTCCTTACTGTGTTAACGGGCGGGCTTGAGGTTGGCTTCAGCCTGATTTTGAACTGTTTTGGGTTGGGCCTTCAGGCTAGGCCTATTCATAATTATAATTTTGGCAGGCCCAAGGCTGGCCCATTGACGACCGTAGTCTGAAGTCATTGGTAAAATTCATCAGAAATTTGGATTTTACTGAATAAATCCTCTAGGAACCAAGGAAGCACCTTGTTTTTAGCAGTGAAATTACCATAATATCCTCCGTGCATATTTTTGAGCCCTGGCTAACTGACCAGGACCCATCTAAATAGGTCTAAAGTCATTGACACGTCACCATTAGTCCACCCAATTTTTTCACTGTATATAAGGTAAACTGTTAGAATTGAATCATTCCTCAGTAGCCCCACTCAACTTGGTTGAAGTTGAAGGAATGCCCACCTTTGATTTTGTTATGCGCCCAACCATGTTGTCAACATGCCATCCCACCCATTCAACTAAAGCATCAGATGAAGGGATTTTGTAGCCATTGCTTTGACACTCGGTCCACCACATTGGAGATCAATGGCATGCGTACCCACTAATGGTGAAGTCATGAAACATCTTTGTCAGTGCTCACAAAAACTTGGTTTTTTTTTGTTTTTTGTTTTTATTATTATTGTTATTATTATTATTATTATTATTTTACTGTGAGTAGAGTACCATGAAATGTTTGAATTGAATCATTCCCCATTCGCCGAGAGAAAGTTCCCACTCAGCCCAACTGAAGTTGAAGGACTGCACGCTTGCATTTGATTTTGTAATAAGCCCCCCATGTTGTGTGCATGCCATCCCACCCATTTGCCTAAAGCATATGTCCAGATGAAAGGATTTTGCAGCCATTATTTTGACACTTGGTGAACCACATTGGAGATCAATGGTAGGCATACCACTACTGGTTTCCTATTGTGTGGCCCACCCAATTTTGGATGGAAGTAATTTTTGGGCCACTGACTAGGGTCTAAAGTCATCAACACATCAGTATTAGCATATGCAAAATGTGAAAAATGTAAGTGGGTCTAAAGTCATCAACACATCACTGTTATTCCACACCAAAATGTTTTCACGGTGAATAAAGGAAATTGTTGGAATTGAATTATTCCTCATTGGCTTAAAGCAATTACCCACTCAACTCGGTTGAATTTGAAGGACTATACACCCACCTTTGATTTTGTGATGGTGCCCATCCTGTTGTGTACATGCCATCCCACCCATGGAATTCTGCAGCCATTATTTTGACACTCCGGTTGGCCACATTGAAAATCAGTGGCAGACGTACCCTCTAATTCTTTCCTATCATGTAGCCCACCCAATTTTGGATAAGACTAATTTTTGGGCTCCTAAGGGCACATTTGAATGAGTCCGAAGTCATCAACACATCACTGTCAGCCCAGACAAAAGTTTTACTTGAGTATGGTAAAATGTTTGAATTGAATCATTCTCCATTTGCCTATAAGCAATTACCAGCTGAAGTTGAAGGACTATATGCAGCTTTGATTTTATTTTTTTTGGGTACTTTTTTAGTATATATCAACGTGCTACATACGTTTTTTCATTCGACCCGAAAAACCTAAAATGCCAAAATAGACAATATTCGTACTAAAGAACTCAGAAAGATGAAAATACCCCTACTTTTTCAGCTGCTTTACCCTAACAGGCAGGAGTATTTTCGTCAAAAAATCAACCTCTGTACCCTAAAAATCTAAATCGGTTCGATACTTTTCGAGCGGCGCAAAAAAAAGAAGAAGCATAGTACGGACTCGTCACAATGCTATTTTTTTTTATTTTTTAGGGGCCCACCATGTGTTCATTGCATCTCATCCCCCCACCTGAAGCATCTGATCTAAATGAAGGGATTCTGCAGCTGTTGTTTTGACACTCTGATGGACTACATTAGAGATCATTGGCAGACACACCCCTAATTAATTACTACCGTGTGGCCCACAGCCAATTATGCATCTGCATCTGAATAGGTTTGAAACTCATTACTGTCAACCCACAAAATGTTTTCATGTTGAATACCATGTAAAGTTTGAGTTGAATCATTCCCTACTCCCCTATAGCAATTAGCCATTCAGATGAAGTTAAAGTACTACATGCCTACTTTTTTTCTTTTTTTCTTTTTATGGGTCCGCCATGTTGCGTGCATGCCATCCCACCCATTCGCCTAAAGCATCTGATCCAAATAAGGGGATTCTGCGGCTGTTGTTTTGACAAGGTAGTCAGCCGCATTGGAGATCAATGGCAGATGTACCCCTAATTAATTCCTACCGTGTGGCCCACCACCAATTATGCATTGGACTAAATTTTGGACTCGGCGCTAACTGACCAGGGCGCGTCTAAATAGTTTTGAAACACATCACTATCAGCCCACAAAACGTTTTCGTGTTGAATACCATGAAATGTTTGAATTGAATCATTCCTCATTCCTCTAAAGCAATTACCCATTCAGCCCATCTATGCCTTCCTTTGATTTTTTAATGGGTCCGCCATGTTGTGTACATGCCATCCTACCCATTCACCTAAAGCATCTGATCCAGATAAGGGGATTCTGCGGTTGTTGTTTTGACACTCTGGTCAACTGCATTGGAGATCAATGGCAGGTGTATCTCCTAATCATTTCTTACTGTGTTAACGGGCTGGGCTTGAGGTTGGCTTCAGCCTGATTTAGAACTGTTTTGGGTGGGGTCTTCATGCTAGGCCTATTCAAAATTATAATTTTGACAGGCCCAAGGCTGGCCCATTGACGACCGTAGTCTCACCGGTAAAATTCATCAGAAATTTGGATTTTACTGAATAAATCCTCTAGGAATCAGGCAAGCACCTTGTTTTTAGCAGTGAAATTACCATAATATCCTCCGTGCATATTTTTTAAGAAAGGGGTAAAGTGGAGGATAGTGGGGTCTACATGATATTTTTGGATATATATCTAACCTGTCTAATAGATATAATCTGCCATGATGTTCAGAAGAACAAAAGATTTGGTCAATCTGAACGGAAGATGAACCACTTGAAAACATTTTTAAAAAAAAATAATAACAAATTAATAAAATTGAGAGGATTACTGAAATGCCCTTGATTATTTTTTTTTTCTTTAAAAAATTAATAAAATTGTGAATTGTTGGGCCCACATGGTCCATATATGACATCCAATCCGTCTAATGTATGCACCTGAACATGATGATAACCTAAACATAAAATTGAGCCTATCAAATCATTAGATGGGTTACAAGTGAATTTAGATTATTTTGGGTGGTGTAAATTATTTTTTATAGTGTGGCCCGTACAATTATTTGATCCATCATATTTTCTGTTTGTTTGATCATCATGGTAGGGTGCATCTATGGGATGCCTTGGATGTCTTATACATGCATATTGGGTCCACAATTCTCGACTCCAACACTTTCTAAAGAATAAATAAATGGGGGCGGATTGCCTACTGAGTAACTCCGTGGGTCCACTATAATTTATTTATTTTATCCAATCCGGCCATAGATTTTACCAGATAATTTAGGGCCTTATCCCAAAAACGAAACATATAAAAAGTTAAAATGGACCACACCACAGGAAACAGTGTGAATTGAATTTCTACCTCTGAAATTTTCTTGGGGGCTATAGAAGTTTTGGATCAAGCATATATTTGTTTTTTCCATTCATCCATGTTTGTGTGATCTTATGAGAAGGTTGGATGAAAAATAAACATCACCGTGGGGCCTACTAGCAAGGTTTCAACTGTGGAAATCAATATTTCCACTGTTTCTTGTGGTATGGTCCATTGGAGCTTTGGATAAGCTTCGATTTTTGTCTCAACCACTAAAATGAGCTGAAACAACGGATAAACGATGTGGATAAACCACACACATTCACTGTGGGCCCAACAGAGTTTACTCAGTACGCAATCTGATTTCTTATCCGGTGAAATCCTAAATAGCAAGGAATTTTTCCCAAAATAAAAAAATCCAAATTAAAATGTTATTACTAATGAGATGACAATGGAGGAAGTATATCTTCCTTTTGGGCTCAATTTGGATCTGTACATGGGGCCAGGCCTTTGGTCATAGATATTGTTATGGGAAAATGAGAGCAGACCCAATAGGGACTAACTCAAGCAAACCAAATCGATTAGTAGGGCCTCAAGGGAGAGCATCGCGACAAGTCTGGCCTTGCTTCCAAACTATGATTCCAAAACTAGGGTTACTTAGAAAAGACAGACGGAACAATCTGAGTCAAGCTCCTGTCTGGAGCTCTCATTTGAAGAACTAAGACCCTGGATCAGCCGAGCCGAGTTCTTGTCCGGAGTCCTCATCCGAAGAACCACGGCCCTGGATCAGCCGAGCCGAGTTCTTGTCTGGAGTCCTCATCCAAAGAACTACGACCCTGGATCGGCCGAACTGATCTCTTGTCTGGAGTCCTCATCCAAAGAACTACGGCCCTGGATCGGCTGAGCTGAGCCCTAATCACATCTCAGAGGCTGAAGACGCATTATGACCACGGACTCCGACCATCAGGTCTGACCAATGGCTAGGGAGACTGGGTTCCGGAACCGACCCCAGTATGGACGTGGCTGAAGATCACGCCCATAGATACGCTCCATTAAGACTTATGGGAGAGTGAACTAGTGCACGATCCAAAGATAGCGGCCGACATCTTCGCACGCGCGACATCCGCTTGATTGAACAAATCGTGCCGAGATTGATGGTCATGATCCAATTGTCTCATGAGTATAAATACTAGAGGAACCCATGACAATAGGTACGAAATATCTCGTACCCTCTCTCTACATTACGTGACTTAAACCCTGATTCCCTAGCCTAACTTAGAAATCGGAGGGTCCCCTATTTAAGCCAGGGTCTCCTTTGCTCACCTTTTTATACAGGTCCAAGGTTCGCTCCGAGTCCTCAGCATTGAGTGGAGGGTGGTCCGGATTTTAACATCAACATTTTTTGGCACCGTTTGTGGGAATTCAAATAAAAAGACTAGAAAGCTTTGCCAGAAATGGGGAGAGGAAAGAAGAAGGTGACAACATTAGAGCCCGAGCTAAGTGGACAACACCAATCATCTTCACTGTTGCATACTGAATCGGCTCTGATAGGATCATCCCAACGGACTCGGAGTCGAGGAGGGAAATTCAAAGCATTGCAAAATGAAGTTCAGATGTTGAAGGACGAGATTGATCGGTAGAAGGCACCACAAAGTCGGCATTGGTGAGGCGGGTAGCGGATTGGGCAGAGGCCTCAGAGGTTCCCCCATGGCGGGAGAAATCAGAATCAGGAATCTCCCCAACAACTTCTCTCCCAATCCTAGGAGGGCAAGCGGGAGTTGAGGGTGGAACCTCGGAAGGTTGCCTCTCAGGAGTTGGAGTTAAAATGATGATGGGCTCGGCTCCGATTGGGGCTTTGGGGGCTTGTGGGGCCACGGAAGCTGAGGTCGAAGTGGGTGTCGGCTCGGTGTTGGCCAGGGCAGAAGTTTTCTTCTTCTTGGGCACCACCTTCGTCCTCGGCTCAGCAGCGAGGACCACGTTCATGGGTGGGTGCACTACGGCTGACCTCTTCCTATTAGGACCAGATTCTTCAACCATTCTTGCACAAAAGAAGGGAGTTAGTCCAAGCAAAGCTTATAGAGGAATTCTCGGCCAATCATAACACCCACCTTGCCTACCCAGAGCAAAAGGGTGAGGTAAAAATCGGTAGAAGCTGGAAGACACAAGGTTATCCCTACTAATGAGGTCATGCCAAATGCATTGATCCTCCCCAAGCACCCGAGCCCTAGCAACCTGCGCTTGGTATCAAAAAGAGAGATTAGGCTATCCTTTTAGTTGGATTGTAGGTAGAAGCAGAAGACAGATTAGAATGCAATAAGATGGGTCAGCTTTAAGAAACACAATGAAGAATAAAAAGTGTTCCACTTAGATTAGAGAATCTGGTGGGAACTTGGACCCGCAAGTTGCCGAGCTCAGCGGCGGGAGCTTCCCACTCTCCCGAGGCCTAAAACCACTTTCCCTTCCAGTCTTTGTTGGAGGTGGGGAGTTGGGTTATCAGACCCGGGGAACATTGAGGCCTGACCGAGAAATAGTACTAGGCCGGGTTGGACCTATCAAACTTGGCCATGTACAAATGCAGGAACTCGTCTGGCGTCAAGTGTTGGTTCTTCACCTGATACTAAAGGATAAAAGTGGAGACCAGAATCCGCCATGCATTCAGAACTAACCCAAAGCCAATTGTAGATGTACCAGTACCAGACGCACAAACAAATGGATGGGGAATTGAAGCCTACACTGGAGGGCACAGTGGAATATCGTGACGTCTCCATAAGTGGGACTACCCTCTTGATCCTGAGGTGAGGGAGGTCGGATATGTACCGAGTCAGGAATATGGTAATCGGCCTAGAACTGGGCCATCTGAGACTCGAGCAAAACCAAGCCTCTAGGAATTGCTACTTAAGACTTGTCCCCCGAAGGACCAGCCTTGGACCTTCTCGCCGGGTCCTGAAGTGCCCTTCTTGGTTTCGCGCCTCGGCTCTTGGGCTTTGGACCTGCAGTCTTCTTAGCCGGTGGATGTAATGGTATGGCCTTCAAGGGGCCTTCGAAGTCTCTGAGCTTTGAGTCGGTAGTCTCTGACTTGGAGTCCACTCCCACTCCTCGGATCTCTTGGACTCCGTCAGAATTACTCGACATAATAGAAGAAAAAGCTAAAGCAGTAGAGGACTCACAGCGCTTTAGGCGATTTACTCCGGCAAAAATTCTCTTTATGCTGGCAACTTCTTCCAAGCAAGACCCTTTCTCCGACTGACGGAATCCCTTTATCCGGCAGAAAAAACCCTTTCCCGGCAGAAGGCGATTTGAGAAGAACAGAGAAAGTGGAGAGCAAGAGAGCAAAAGTTCAAATGCAGGAGAGGTCAAGTGAAGGCGTGGATGAATTTATATAGACTCCGCCAGCCAAACGCTATCATTACAGACAGTTGTCTCCATAGTTGAAACGGCTTGGACCCGAGCCTAATGAGACACATGGAAGGAAGCTATACATCTGGACCCATGTGCCCTGATCCGAGTACCCTCAACATTAAATGTCGCTACGGCGCATACGACCTCTCACCTCCCCCCATGAGCACGCGACATCGTTTTGCCTACTCCATTAATTGCAATCTGTAACCGCCTGCCACGCGTCCCTCATCTAGAGGTCAGAAGTTGAAGGACTGCGGCCACCATACCGTGCACGTATCTTGAAGCATAATCATCGCAATGATTGTGCTTCGATTACCCCGACCCGTCATCATGAGTGGAGGCAGCACTTCATTTCCCTAGGAATTTACTCTCTAAGTCCAAGCTCAGACCAAGAGAGTAGGGGGATTCTGTTGTGGGAAAATGAGAGTAGACCCGATAGGGACCAACTCAAGCAAACTTAATCGATCAGTAGGGCCTCGGAGGGAGAGCATCGCAACAAGTCTGGCCTTGCTTCTGAACTATTATTTCAAAACTAGGGTTACTCGGAAAAGACAAACGAGGCAATCCGAGCAAAGCTCCTGTCTAGAGCTCTCATCCGAAGAACTATGGCCCCGGATTGGCCGAGCCGAGCTCTTGTTCGGAGCTCTCATCCGAAGAACTAAGGGCCTGGATAGGCCGAGCCAAATTCTTGTCCGGAGTCCGCATCCGAAGAACTACGGCCATGGAACGGTTGAGCCGAGTTCTTGTCCGGAGTCCTCATCCGAAGAACTACGGCCCTCGATCGGCCAATCTGAGCTCTTATCTGGAGTCTTCATCTGAAGAACTACGGCCCTGGATCGGCTGAGCCGAGCCCTACTCACATATCAGAGATTGAAGACACATTCTGACCACAGACTCCGACCATAAGGTCTTACCAACGGCTCGGGAGACCGAGTTCTGTAACCAACCCTAGTATGGATGTGGTTGAAGATCACGCCCATAGATGCACCCCATTAAGACATACGGGAGAGTGAATTGGCATGCGATCCAAAGATAGCAGCCGACATCTTCGCACGCGCGACATCTACTTGATTGAACAAATCATGTCGAGATTGACGGCCATGATCTCATCGTCTTGTGAGTATAAATACTAGAGGAACCCATTACAATAGGTACGCAATATCTCACACCCTCTCTTTACATTACACGACTTAGACCCTGATTCCCTAGCTTGACTTAGGCATTGAAGGATCCCCTGTTTAAGCCAAGGTCTCCTTTGCTCACTTTTTTGTGCAGGTCCAGGGTTTGCTGTCTAGTGATCAACAACCCTGTCTAGTGACTGCAATACCTTCACCCATTTTCGATCTAGCTTTGTGGTGGGTCAACAATCCTGTCTAGTGACTGCAATACCTTCACCTATTTCATAGCCCAATCTATCAATCTCTGCAATATGGCAACCCAACCTCGAAAAAGCTTATGAAAGTTCTCCAGTAGCACTAAAACCTCTCTCAATAAATTTTTTTAAGAAAACCTCGAATCACTAATCTGTAAGTCGTTGCATGCCCCCTTCGCTCCACCTGACAACCATTAACCCTCCCGTACTACATGCCCCTAACAACCCTTCAAAATCCACCAATTTGCACGCCCCCCCCCCCCCCGCGAAGGTTTAAGACCCCTTTTAAGTAAGCTTTGTCGGAAATTGATTTGAGTCATTACATGGTTTTCGAAAAATGATGAGAATGCCAATTCCAACTCAAATTTCTAGCAAAGAAAATACCCAACCCCCAACTTTGTCCATCAGCATCGCATATTACATGCATTGCATCTGAGCAACTAGTCGATTCGAGTGTTTGCTCTGCAACTATTGAATCTTGCCCATTAAAAATATAGATTGATTGGTATATGAGCGCTTCATTAAGTTGGTGAGTCAGGGTTTATTTATTTGACTCGGGCCATCACTTGTTACAACCATTACATTATATCAGGATGTATTCCACACACTTGCATCATCTGTTACTAAGGACCAACTGAATCCTTGATAGTTTGTTTAGTATTGTGAAATAGAAATTGTACAATTGTACGGGTAGAGAGAGTGCCTAATATATTCCCTTTTTGTAACCATGACCCGTAGAATATTTAATCACATATCAAGGAGTCATTTTAAGATAATGAATCTAACTATTTCTTCTCCTAAGGTTTTTACAAGGTTCAGCCGACCATGGAAATTTGAGTAACTGGCTAATGGCAACTCCAATCAAATATAATACCCTCACACCTCAAACACACCAACAAAAGCCCTTCAAAAAGACACATGTGAGCACCATCCGTGTGTAATCTAACATCCACACCAACACCAATAAGTAATAAACAATGTATCCATAAATGAAATATATATATATATATATATATATATATATATATATATATATATAATTCATTAGATTAAAAGAACATACATTTCAATAAATATACATTTGGTACTCTATTAGTTTTGATGGTGAATTAGTCACCGACAAGCCCCATGCTATTATTTGTGGGCAGGGTTTTTCTAGCCACAGGATGTGCTAAAATAATATTTTATTATCTCCCTTCTAACGCATCTTCGGGCTGAAAAAAGCCGCATATATAGGCGCTCATAGATGATCAATTTTATGGAGGGAGTTAGTCTAGTCATGTATTATTATTACTTGTTTACTTGTTTTTCTCAATTACAATATTATTACTTGTAAATAAATAATTATCATTTACACTTATAATTGCAGCCCAGCCACCTCCACATAACGTGACACCTAGGCTTGTTTGGAAGCCTCTAACTCTAAAAATAAGGAAAGAAAACATTATTTTTGTAAAATTTATGGGCCCACCATTATGTATGTGTCTAATCCATACTGTCCATACATCTTACCAATTAATTTTAGAGATGTGTCCAAAAATAAGGTAAATCCACAATGCAGGTGAACCACACCATAAAAAACATGAACGCCTACCATTGAAAACATCCTACGGCCACGGAAGTTTTCAATCAAGCTGATATTTATTTATTTCTTTCACCCGTGCTGTGTCTATGTGACCTTATGACCAGGTTGGATGACACATACACATCCCTGTGTGTCCATCGAATGGATGAGAGGAAAAGTAGTCATTGGTCTATATTTACTGAACAAGCGTGAATGAGGTAAAGGTTATAGGATTGCCTAGCCAATCTGATTTTGGGATGATGAATTATCTGCAATGGCCCCTAAAACTCTGACCGTACAATTTGAGTTAACGTGTGCCAAGTATACAATATCTTAATTACTACGTGCTTATCAACCATCATACTCCTCCAGATTATCAAATCACTGCCCTATGGGTCCTACCATTAGCCTATTCGTAGGGCATGCATTACCACCGTTGCACTTTCATCAGCTCCATCGGCAAATGCAATGAATCCCGGTCCACACCATGTCAAGAGTCATGCATGCAGCACATGCACTGACCACTGACCCATTTTATTTCGGAGCGGATTAGCTGTTAACTAGGTAATACGTTAGTGGGTGTTTCCCTTACCTTGGGCCCACCTCGATGTGTGTGTTGTATATCCATGCCGTTCATCAGTTTTCCAGCTCATTTTAGGACATGGTCCCAAAAATGAAGATGAACCAAATCTCCAAGTGAACCACACAGTAGGGATTGAATGCTGGCCAATAAACACATCTTGGGGTCAAAAGTTTTGGATCAAGCTAATATTTATATTTTCCATTAAATAAGTTTGTGTGACCTTAAAATGAAAATTCCAAATCTCAAGTGGACCACACAATAGGGATTGAATGCTTACCAATAAACACTTCTTGGAGGCCACAGAAGATTTGGGCCAAGCTGGTCTTTGTGTTTTCCCTTCATCTAAGTTCGTGTGACCTTATAAACAGGTTTGATGGCTAATAAACATTGTGGTGAGCCTTCAAAAGTTTTTAATGACGGTTTCTAGTGGTGTGGTCCACTTGAGATTGCAATATGCTTCATTTTTGGGACCATGCACTAAAATGAGCTGCGAAAATGATGGACGGTGTGGATATACACCATATACATAAAAAATGAGCCCCACGGCCAGGGAAGCACCCACTGACATGTTAGCTGGATAACACCTAATCGGCTCCCACTTTCTTTCGTCCATGGACACGTGGAATGACCACTGGCCTATTTTGAGAAAATGACCACTGTAGACAAAACCTTTTACCCAGCGGTTTTTATGAAGGAATACAAACTTAAGTTACCAACTTAGACTAGCACGTGCGGACAGCGACTTTGAGGACGAAACTACCCCTCCTTTTTACTGCCGTTGCTTTCCCTCTCCCTTTAACCGAAAACCCATGGGCCTTTTTTTTTTCCAGAACGCATCGCTACGTTCCATTGCAACGAAAAACCGACGCACGGCCGTTTTTCTTATCATTTTCTTTACTAAAATTCAAACTTTATCATCTCCATGTTATTATTCTACATTTATCATTTTCCATTTTGGTGAGGGTTACGTGGAATCCTCCAAAGTGGTTGCACCTCCAATCTTCGAAAAGGTTCAAATTAATCCCTCACTTGAAAGCATCCGTCCTCAACTTGCATTGAGCGAGGCTACACCTCCAATCTTTGAAAAGGTTCAAATTAATCCCTCACTTGAAAGCATCCCTCCTCAACTTGCATTGAGCGAGGCTACCGTTGCTGGAGGTAAAGATATTAAAAAAACCCCTAGTGTGGTTTATACTTTCCTTTGTAGTATTGAACAACGATTAACTAAGTACCCGTGGAAATTCAGCTTGTGATTCAGCAAAGGTGTTTGGTCAAACTTAGCCATTGCACACTTTAATTTGAAGAAAGAACTCACGAAAATTGAGACATGCGGAAGTCAACGACAATTGATCGACCACTCGTCGAATTTTATGTGAAGTTCGGTGAATTTCATGTTAGGCTCTTACAATTTCATTTGTTAGGCTTAGTCAATTTTATGCGTTGATCGTTCAAATTCTTGTAAAACTCGTTTAATTCCATTTGAAGCTCACTTAATTTCATTTTAGGGCTTACTCAATTTGATTTTAAGGTCGCTCAATTTCATGTTTGCCCAGCTCAATTTAATGCTAGGCTTGCTTAATTCAATGTTTGCCCAACTCAATTTCATGGTAGGCTCGCTCAATTCAATGTTTGCCCAACTCATTATCATAGTAGAATTGTGTTCACACCCCAAGTATAGGGTTGTGATGTAGTAATAAACTCGGTAAGACCGAAGTCGGATCCACAGGGACTGAAACTTGTACGTTTCCTGAAACTAGATAGAAATAGAACTAGCCTAAGATGCAATCTAAATCAAATATAAATTGATGAATAATGGTGAGAGATGATG
Source organism: Magnolia sinica (assembly GCF_029962835.1). Taxonomy (NCBI): domain Eukaryota; kingdom Viridiplantae; phylum Streptophyta; class Magnoliopsida; order Magnoliales; family Magnoliaceae; genus Magnolia; species Magnolia sinica. Next base: position 57,647,829 of record NC_080589.1, on the reverse strand, counting down.
TAAAACTTAAGGAATTTAGAGAAAGGAAACTAGAGATTCAGAGGATCCACTTGTAGGGATCAGGGAGATCTTTTGCCTGCATCAAGAATCACGGAAATCAAACTGAACCTGCTTGATCTAGTCTTTACAAGATGAAAGGTATATGAATTAGAATAGATTCCATCACCAAACCATGCCCAGGAGACAAAGTAAACAACAGAATTAAGCTAATTACCAACCAACCAACAATGTATGAAGATCAGGAAGGGTACTATCATCCCGCCATGCCCATGGAACAATGATGAACAACAGGGCTTCCTGACTTCATAAACATAAAAAGGGGAAAGGAATACTCAAAGCCATTGCAAACCCATTGTAATTTCAATCACAACAGACCGTTAAAGACTAAGAAAAATATTCCTTTAAAAATCAACTAAATCAAATTCAGTTTATGAATTTTAACTTAAAGGCACAAAATAGAATCTCCCATCTCGCTACAGGCTTCACCTCTTAGCCCTAACTAAGAGGTTTAGCCACACATGAATGGGCTAAAAACAATAGAAGAAGGAGAAAGGAAATAGGAAAAAAACCAGGTCCAGGTCCAGCCCAAGCCTTGCTCCACGTCCGTCTTCCTTCTCAATCCTTTCTCATCTCCAAAACCGAGCCCTTTGGATCTTCCCTGACGTCCAGCAAGAAGCCCCCTGTTCCAGCCAAGCCTCTCTACCTCTGTTCTCTTTCTCTCTCCCTGACGTCCTGCTGAAAGCCCCACGTTTTCCTCTCACGTTCCAGCCATCCTGTTACCTCCCACGGCTTCCACCTTGAATCCCCAAAACTCCTCCCTCCCTCACGTTCCACCTCTTTCTTTTATAAAGGCAGTCCCCTCGGTCAGATGGTTGCTTGCTGGCGTGAAGTGATCAGCCGGAGAGAAGTCAGTGGGAAGTTTTGCACCACCCCAGCGGAAACGCATAATCTTCTTGCGTTGGATTAGATTTTAGCACCACAAAGATCTGGCAGCATGATCCATTCCATTCATTAAATTCCTCTTAAAATCCTAAGCCTAGAAAGTGTGGTATGGATCATCCCTGTGATGGCCCGCAGGATCTTCACTGTTACCATTTATCTTATGCTCGAGAAAAAAGAAGCATGTAGAAACAATTCTTGGCCCTTCTTTGCAGGATTTTCATCTACATAACCCTCAGCCAGACTGTTAGAACCTTCTAGACGGTCCGGATCAAGCCTATGGGTCAAGACAGAGGCCCACAAGGTTTCGTTCACAAGCCAGATCGCGGAACAGAGCCTGCGCAATGACCTTTCGCTGTGGTTGTTGGGGTCATGATCGATACAAGAGAGTAAATCCATTCCGTCCATTGAAATGTCTTAGAAAAACCAATTGGAAAGGGTTTGTTTGGCTTGGATTGGGTGTGGCCCACCGATCTTTCTGCTCCACCGTCCATCCTGTGTTTAACAACTAGGAAAGTGAGGAAATTTTCATGATGCCCAAAAGGAGACCTAGGCGTGGGTTAAACCCCCATTCCGAATGCATTGGACGGTTCAGATCTGCCATAGGGATGATGGGTGGGGCCTACTAGTCAAAAACGGCCAGCCAGGCGCGCGTGTACCCTATGTACACGCGCTGTACGTGCGGGGTCCACTATGATGTATATGTGGAATCCGTTTCATCTATTCCCCTCCTCATCATATTTAACGTGTTGAGAACAAAATTGAAGCATTTCCAGATATCAGGCGGGTCCCAAATTACTGCTTTATGGGCTGATCTGTCCATTGGGACACTTGCACAGGGATTGAACGGATGAAAATTGACGTGTACGGTTAATTTATAGTCCTCGGACGATGTATGAATTTTTGAGCTAAACAGATAGTGGGAACCCTGTGATCTTGCATTCTGGATGTCTTTCGGGCCACTTGAGCTTCAGTTTTTTCGATTTCTTGAATCCCTAGCATGCACGTCCGTCGATCTTGGTCTCCTGGGGTTCGTCGCTTGCCTTGGTGACTTCAGACCATTAAATCCATGCTTTTAGTACCTTTTTCCCAGTCCAGGCTCGTAAACACGCCCTGCAACACAAACACGATTTAAATCGGGCCGTTAAACAGTATCATGTTTGAAAATCCAGGCAATAACAGGGTCTGATATGCAATATTTGACCCTCATCAAATTGCTCAATTTAATGTTTGCCCAGCTCAATCTCATGCTCGGCACGCTCAATTTAATGTTTGCATTGATAAATTTCATGTTTGCCTCAATGAATTTCATTGTTGTCTCACTCAATTTCATGTTTGCGTTGCTCAATTTCTAGTTTGTCACACTCAATTTTCAGTTTGCCATGCTCAATTTCAGCTTTCTTCGCTCAAATGTCAGTTTGCCTCGCTCAATATATACTTGACCTCGCTCAATTTTCCCTCTTCCCTCGTTGAATTTCTAGTTTGCCTCGTTTAAAATCTAGGTTGTGTCGCTAAATTTTCAGGCTTCCCTTGCTCAATTATTTCTTTTGCGTAGCTCAAATTCGAACTTCCCTCGATCGATTTCATTTTTCCCTCGTTCAATTCATAGTTTGCCTCGCCCAATTTCTAGCCTGTCTCGCTGAACTTTCGCTTTTCCCTCGTTGAATATCTAGTTTGCCTCATTCAATTTATAGGTTGCATCACTGAATTTCTAGTTTGCCTCGTTCAATTTATAGGTTGTGTCGCTGAATATTCATGTTTGCCTTAATCATTTTCATGTTTGCCGCGCTTAATTTTAGTTGAGGTTTATTCCATTTTATCCGAAGCTCGCTCAAATTTATCAAGTGCTTGATATTTAGTATTAACATATATGATGTAATGCTTAAATTCCTATTACTCTAATTCTAATTAACCATGTGTAGAGAATTTAGCCTTGTATCTCCTTATGGTACATTTGTGATTGCTTAAATATAGGTATATTTCTAGTAGATATGACATGAACCATCAAATTACATTTTATTTTGTCTTATAAACTATACAATGTGGAATATTTGTTAAATGTTGAATGAACTTTTAAATATTCCAAATTCCTTAACCATACTTGAGATTGATATGACACGTTTGTGGGCTGTCATTTGAGCTTAGAGGAATTATAAGAATCCGTGTTAAATTCATGTGTTGATGCTATTTGTTTGGATTGCAACAACATGAATTCCCACATTATAACCATTAAGTTGATTCCAGTAGCAATTTTCTATCGCAATATGAAAAGTGGCAGTTGCGATTTGAATAACATTTTTCTAATGCAAGATGAAAACAACATGAATTTGTGAATCTTTTCATTCAAAATCATGCATCATGATGCATTCGTCTTGCATTTGGGCATCAAATACAATGGGGCAAATTTCATTACAAAATCATTCACCAATTCACCTATGAATCTAAACACATATTGACCAATCATTCCATAAAACAACAATCTTAGAGAGGCAAAGAACAAGAAGCAATCAATTTCTAAAAGAAGAAAATGAAAAATGATCCAAGGAATTCATATGGATTGATAGTACAGGTAAATCCAATTTCTTCTATATGGATGTTGGTCTTCTTCTTCTTCACGCAAAAGCCAGAAAAAAGCGTGCACAACGTTGGAAATGTATATCAACCATCTATATTAAGTCCAGGTACCTTCTGCATTGGCTACAACTCACCTGGTTGTAGCCACTCATCCATCGTATACGTGGCATGAATAGAGCATAATCACCGGTCGTGCAAGTTTCCTATACCCGCATAAACAGGGCCCGCTCAATTTCCAGTTTGTCCCACTCAATTTCCAATTTGGCCAGCTGAAATTCTAGTTTGTCCTGCTCATTTCCATGTTTGCCCACTCAATTTTCAGTTTGGCCCGCTTAATTTTCAGTTTGTCCCGCTCAATTTTCAGTTTGGCCCGCTCAATTTCCAGTTTGTTCTGCTCAATTTTCAATTTGGCCCGCTGAAATTCTAGTTTGTCCTGCTCATTTCCATGTTTGCCCGCTCAATTTTCAGTTTGGCCCGCTCAATTTTCAGTTTGTCCCGCTCAATTTTTAGTTTGGCCCGCTCAATTTCTAGTTTGTTCCGCTCAATTTTCAATTTGGCCCGCTGAAATTCTAGTTTGTCCCGCTCATTTCCATGTTTGCCCGCTCAATTTTCAGTTTGGCCCGCTCAATTTCAAGTTTATCCCGCTCAATTTTCAGTTTGTCTCGCTCAATTTTCAGTTTGGCCAGCTCAATTTCTAGTTTGTCCCGCTCAATTTCCAATTTGGCCCGCTGAAATTCTAGTTTGTCTCGCTCATTTCCATGTTTGCCCGCTCAATTTCCAGTTTAGCCCGCTCAAATTTTCAGTTTGTCCTACTCAATTTCCAGTTTGGCCCGCTCAATTTTCAATTTGTCTCGCTCAATTTTCAGTTTGGCCCACTCAATTTCCAGTTTATCACGCTCAATTTCCAATTTGGCCCGCTGAAATTCTAGTTTGTCCCGCTCATTTCCATGTTTGCCTGCTCAATTTCCAGTTTGGCCCGCTCAATTTCCAATTTGGCCCACTCAATTTCCAGTTTATCCCGCTCAATTTTCAGTTTGGCCCGCTCAATTTCCAGTTTGTCCCACTCATTTCCATGTTTACCCGCTCAATTTCCAGTTTGGCTTGCTCATTATGAGCTTAGCACAATAGCCCATAATGATGTGTTCTTGTCGTGGGTCCCATGATGTTCTGATTTTTTGTTTCTTATACAAAATTCTAAGATTTTCAAGGTCCCATCATGTTTGGATTTTTAAAATAACCCCCAGTTCAAAGATTTTCAAGGTCATTTTTATGCATTTCACGATCAACCCCGGCGATACCGTTTCTCATTTCACTCTGGAATGGGAAGTCAATGTATATATTGTCCCCAGATGTGATATTGACATGTAGAAGTCTACATGTGAGATGAGTCACCGAAAATGATGTGGACCATTAAAAGCAGTCGATATTGAAATTTCCTTTGCCTTCAACACAAATGATCTGCACTCAATTATAAATTGCTTTAGAAGGAACTTATATATTAGTCGGGTTCGTGTTGGGTCAGGCAACCCGAGACCTCAACCCGAGCCCAACCCAAGTTTTATCGGGTTGGTGTTTGTATGGCCCAACCGCAAGACCAACTCCCATAACATCCTGTCCAAGCCCAACCTAATGTCGGGTCGATCACATTTTGGTCAGGTTGAACCCACCCAACTTTTAGCCATAAAATCATATATGATACGTCAAGTAACTAATTTTGGTGTAGAAGACATTCTTATTATATGATTAAAGAAAGAAATGAAGAAAAAAGAGATAAATTTTTTATTTATATGCTTATATATACATATTGATTATAACTATGTGTAGGTGAAATAAAACTCTCCATGTCAAAAAAATGGATACGACTATTGCTACGATTTTAATCCATAGCCATAGATAATCTTCAGATACGGCTATTGCTACGGTTTTAATCCATAGCCATAGATAATTTGCAGATCAGCGATCAATCGCGGATCCTGCGATTCCACCGCAAGTCGTTGTGATGATCGGCGATCAATCGCGGATTCCAGGATTCCACCGCAAGTCGTTGTGATGATCGGCGATCAATCGCAGATTCCACGATTCCACCCCAACTTGCTGTTAGGTTCAATGATTTATGGCTACGAATTATAACCATATCCCAAATTTTTTTCCTTTTACATGAAGAATTTTATTCTCTAACACATATCAATTTGAATGCAATTTCTCTAACATATATCTATAAAAAGTAAATCCTATCAGCCCTTAAACTAATCCATCCATCATGAAGGAAAGAAAAATTAATAAGAGAAACCAACTTCCTGACTCCAAAAACCCACTCGGCTACTTCCTTTATGTATGACCACATGGGCTTGGATATGTGTATGGTTGTATGAAACCCTCCCATACCCTATGGTTGTTTGCATAAACCCAACAATAAGGCTACTAATTGGATATGTGGGACCAAGTCCAATCAATGGAATTTGATTGGATACGTGGGTCTCAAATTAACCTTAATTTACTTGTTTGAAGCGAACAAATCATCATTAACCAGTAAAAGCTAAAGAGCATCTTACCATTTTCTTAAGTTGCAAAGCAGATCAGCCAGCTACTTTCTAGTTTCATGGAGTAGAGATAACACTTTACCATAGAGCCACAACACTATTTCCGTTTGGTAACAATAGCTCTATTTTCATAATCACAGGAGAAATAGAGAAATCAACATATTACAAAAGGGGGAACTGTCCCAAGAGTCAAAAGTGGCATCTTTAGTTGGCATTTGTTAAAGATGGATGACATGGTCATGATTGCCTAATAAGAGTGATCCGTTGGAATCATATGGAAGGGTTAAAGATAAACAGCCTAGATCAATGGATTGGACTAGGTGTCCCATAGCAACTACGTGTACTATAACTTACATTACTCTGAAAGCAATGGAGCATCTCTCCATTTCCTCCACTTTATCTTCTTTCTTGGCCTCAGCAGCTCCACCACCGGCACTTGCAGCCATAGCAAAGCCGCCACCACTACCACCAATGGCACGTTTATTCATAATAATTGAAATACATCAAGAAAGGGGCAGCGATTGTTCAATAAAAATAAAGATCTGGGAACATTTTGGTAATGAATTTGTCTTTAAAAAAAAAAAACATTCCATTTGTCTAGAGGCTGAATTACTCTCATCAAACCAGTGTTTTCTAATTGCCATGTTTACTTAATGTCATTATTCCATTATTGGGTGTCATAAAGAGATAGGAAGCCTCCAAAGATATTTTATTTGGCAACTAATGGAGGAAAAACAAACACATCATTAGGCAGAGTGGGTTGTGGTTTAAAAACCACACCAGCAAGGCAAGGGGAAATAATCTTCTAAATAGCATTAATTGCTGACTTTTCAGTATTTATCATAAAAGCTAACTTTTTACAAATTTCTAAGAAGAGTCTGATGGAAGACTGAGAAAACTACAAATTTCTAGTCTTTTAATAACTACAAAAACCAAAAACTAATCAGTAGTAAAAATTATAACCATTCTTAGTCTTGCTTGGATTATCAGAGAACAAAATCAAACCACCTCTTTAGGATGAGTTCTTTCGGTTGGTGTAGTACATTTTCGCTAATTTACAGCCTTCCTTTTCTTCATTTTAGTATTCATGGACCAGCATAACACAAAAGTAAAAACAACACTAAAACTAATAGAACACATGGGGAATGCTTAAAGCACCACAAACATACACTGCTCAGAAACAGAAAAGCCAATTGCCTTCCATGGTTCTCCTCAACATAAAAGAAAAGACATATGATATGCAAAATGGAGTGCCAAAATAACTTCTTTTAGTACCAACAGGGGCAATGTGAAAATCATAGGAGCAGAAGTAAAAGGTATATGACACAAATTGTTAGGGAAATGATAGTTGGGTCACTTGGCAAAAATTCGGCCAAGATATCACTATTCTCACTTTTTGTAGTATATGGCATGTCCTTGGACACTTGTTGAGAATCTTGATAGGGCATTGAAAAATATCACCCGGTCAGCTCAATTTGCCCTGAAAATCTCGAATGAGGACTCAATCAGGTTTTGAGTTGACTGGACTTGTCAAGTTAAGAATCAGGTTTCAAGTTTTCAAACATTGTTATTTAAATAGAGAGGTCTAAGTTAAAATCAGCCATTTGTAGGAAGAATGGTAATTACATGAGCCCAAGTACAAATAATTAGGGGACACGAGGTAAGATTAAAAGAAGATAACAGAAAATGTCGGATGAAGAATCATACCTCTTCATCAGACATACCAGGTTTGCCCTCCACCCTCATAGCAAGCTCGGCCTGCAATGTCATACATGCGACAAAGTTTCAAAAAAATGCAGCCATGAGAATGATGATTGTCTTGATGCAGAATGGAAAAATAGAGGAATTTAGATTTATTTTTTTCCCTGTCAGAACTTCCATTCATGAAAATGTTACAAACCTGCAACCGCCACCGAAAGACGCAATTTGGGTTATTGATCTTGATAATTATCCACGACTGTACGAACTTATCCCATGCATCATAATAAGCTTCAAGTTTTTTGTTTATGAAAGGATTTGAATCAGAAAAGGTTGGATGTTTGGTCCCTCCAAGACATCCAACACCAAACTGAGAGACCATTCAGAACTGGTTTCTCAGCAATCAAGAGATATTCTTGGCATTCTAGAAGCATGCAGCCCCAAGAGGATATGCTAGGAGGTTCGTTTGAGGAACATTTTCATAAAAATTGAGTAATCTGGTAGATATACCCTGGGTTGTTGGAAACTTATATTAGGCGCATCCCTTATAACTAATGAAGAATCTTGGATATACCCTGGCCCTATAAATGTGGGATCCACCTTAGGTGGTCTAAATAGTTCACATTTTGGCTTCATTGTGTATAGAACATCCCCACAATGTTCTATGTCTTCCACTACAAGTTTTATATGTTTATATCGAAGAGCCATTGTTTTATGTTATGTTTGCAACTTTTCAGCTTTTCATTGTTTTATGTTCAATTGCCAGTAGTTACACCATCCAGGCATTGCAATGCCTAGTAATTGAAATATCCAATGCATCTAGATGCCCCCAATTCAAATGATCCTGAAGTAATCTCACATAGTTTTGTTTCTTAAAATTCTAAAGACTTACCGTTTATAATTGGTAAAATTGGAGAGGCTATATTCGTGGGTATTTTCAAAGTGGCTTATTTCCGAGGGTATTCATTATGTCAAAGCATAGTTCTAACGTACCTAAAAAAATCCTATGACCAGTTTGATATTTGTCATGTTTCAAGACTTGCACATTTGTGTAAGGACAATGGATTTTCAATCTTTTAAAGTTTATTAACTACTCTCAAGAGTAGTTAAAGTTGGCAAAGCTAGCCCTTCTCTCCTTATTCAGGGCTGTTAATGGCTCTGCAGGTGGATGGCCTGCTCATTTTCCAGTTTGTCCCGCTCAATTTTCAGTTTGGCATGCTCAATTTCCAGTTTGTCCCGCTCAATTTTTAGTTTGTCTCGCTCATTTCCATGTTTGACCGCTCAATTTTCAGTTTAGCCAGCTGAAATTCTAGTTTGTCCCGCTCATTTCCATGTTTATCTGCTCAATTTCCAGTTTGGCCCATTGAAATTCTAGTTTGTCCCGCTCATTTTCATGTTTGCCCGCTCAATTTTCAGTTTGTCCTGCTCAATTTTTAGTTTATCCCACTCAATTTCCAATTTCCAGCTTGGCTTCCAATTTCCAGTTTGGCCCGCTCATTTTCCAGTTTGGCCCGCTCAATTTTCAGTTTGGCCCACTCAATTTTCAGTTTGTCCCGCTCATTTCCATGTTTGCCCGCTCAATTTCCAGTTTGGCCCACTGAAATTCTAGTTTGTCCCGCTCATTTCTATGTTTGCCCGCTCAATTTCTAGTTTGGCCCGCTGAAATTCTAGTTTGTCCCGCTCATTTTCATGTTTGCCAGCTCAATTTCCAGTTTGTCCCGCTCATTTTCCAGTTTGGCCCACTCAATTTTCAGTTTGGCCCGCTGAATTTCTAGTTTGTCCCACTCAATTTCCAGTTTGTCCTGCTCAAATTTCAGTTTGGCCCGCTCAATTTTCAGTTTGTCCCACTCAATTTCCAGTTTAGAAAATATTCTTGTTATATGAATAAAGAAAGAAATGAAAAAAATAGAATTATTTTTTATATGTTTATATTTACATATTTATATAAATATGTGTTAGAAAAAAATGTAGGCAGAATAAAATTCTCCATGGAAAAAAAAAAAGAAAAAAAAAGAAAAAAGAAAAAAGAAAAAGGGTATAGGGATACGGTTATAGCTACGGTTATAATCTGTAGCTATAGATCAGGGGTGGAAACGCGGAATCCACGATTAATCGCCGATAGGACAGCGGCTTGCGGTGGAATCACAGGATCTGCGATTGATCGCCGAGCTACTATTATGGTTACGGTTTATAACCGTAGCTATATCCGTATCCCTGTGCATACACCATTACCATTCTGCTTGAACGTCTACCGTTGAAACCCTTTTAGGTGCCACACAAGTTTTGGATCATTATGAAATTTGTTTTTCCTCTTCATCCAGGTCTTTGTGACCTTATGAATGGATTGGATGGAAAATAAATGTTATGGTGGGCCCTACAAAAGTTTCATGATGAAAATCAATTTTCCGCTGCTCTGTGTGGTGTGGCCCAGTTGATCTTTGGATATGATTTTCTTTTTTTGGATAATGCTCCGAAATGATCTCAAAATATGGATGAACGTTGTGGATATAATAAATACATAGCTGTGGGGCCATGTAACTTTGATCTCTTTTAAGCCGTTCATACAACTCTCAGTTGGAGGAGCGTCAGCGCTCGTCTTCGCAGTGAAAAGGAGGGGGTAGTTTCGTCCTCGAAGTCGCTGTCCGCACGTGCTAGTCTAAGTTGGTAACTTAAGTTTGTATTCCTTCATACAAACCGCTGGGTAAAATGTTTTGTCTACGGTGGTCATTTTCTCGTCTATTTTCATACGGGCACATGCACGTCACTTTTCTGGACTATCCATAAGGTACAGTTCACTCTCCAATGTCTGTGTAGAAAAATCGTTCTGATCGAAGTATCCAAATCAGGCAATCGATTTCATGCGAAAATGGATTGACAAGATGGTTAGTAGAAGATTCAATATGTGGATGTGTAAGACCGTCCAATTCATATGAAGACCTACGCCTAATGGACGACGGTCCAAATAGGCCGTTTGACTTCCAAAAAGTTATCCAATTGCAACTAACTACATGCATAGAAAGGTTCTGCCAAATGGTTCTTTGCTGTCACTCCTGGCTACACCATGGTCCTTCCTAGCATCGACTCACCAGGGTTTAAAGAAATCCCAGTGACCCCGAGCTCTATGGGGCCATTGTGATGCCTATGTTATATGACCACTCCATCCATAGTTTGCCCCAAATCACCCTAGGATGTGATCTAAAAAGTCAGGCATACTCAAAACACAAGCAGCCCATGCCACGAGAAAAAGTGGGCGCTGGGCGCTCATCTTCGAGACCTTGGCGCCATGAAAGTTTTGGATCATGATAATATATCTGTTTTACTTTAATCCCGGTAAGAATTACCTTATGAACAGATTGAATGGTATATAAACATCAAGGTGGGCCAAGAAGGATTCAATTGTGTGCATTTCCATCTCCATTATTTCCCGTGCTGTGGCCCATTTGAGTTTTTAAGTCTTCTCATTTTTGTCTAAGCGTCATAAAATTATCTAATAAAATGGATATACAGAGTGGATATAACCGGTGTTCGAAGTATTGGTATTGTTACGAGTTTTGCTAACCAGGGATACGGAAACAATATTGTTATTGTCGATAATATCATTGATAATTAGAAATATGGGGAAATATGAGAATAACGGTAGAATTTTCAGCAAAACTTTAGAAAATGTTAAAATGGACATATTTGCCTAGTTAGAAATTAAAAAATTGCAAAAATAATGCACACATAACAATTTTCCATTTAATGGGGCCTTAAAAGCATGATATTTAACCATCCGACATATTTAATGTCACGTCCCAAACTCGGAAACTGGGCTCACAAAATTTTCAATCGTCGAATCTGGCGCGGACAGCCTCCGTAGTACCCTATTTTCAGCTCCCGGCATCTATACACCAGGTTCCGATCCTCAGATCTTATAAGGAGGATTTCAAACATGATTTTGATTCAGTATAAGCATAACCATAAGCATAACCCACGAATAATAACCACAAGAATACCATCACAAAATCCACCATGATAAAAAAAACTTTGAGTACAGTGCGTAAAAAAGAAATATACAAGATAATGAAAGTAACAAAAACTCCAGAAGCTCGGCTACACGCTCCAACGGCGGCGAGGCTATGGCTGCGTCCTGGCATTACCTGCACACATCAATCATGCATAAGCTTATAGAAAGCTTAGAGGGTGGTGTAAGTGTGTGCGTAATATAAGCGTGCTCAGAATGCAAGGTCAAAGTAATGCGGAATCATGCTGGTGAGTACATGAATGCAATCAGCCGTACCAAGGCTATGCGGTGCAAGATATGAATGCCATCGGCCGTAACACGGCCATGCGATGCGAGATGCAACTCAAGCATGCCAATCCTCATCATATATCAGTACAGTTTTTATTCTGGATAATCACCAGGGTTTACTACACTCTAAATGGCACTGCTGCTCTCCCAGCTGCACAGTCCAAGTGTGCGTAAGAAACCTCACTATCCGCCTGACCAATAGTCTGCCAATACCTATCTGGCACGTCGATAATGGACCCATTCATGAGCTGGTCAAACTCAGCCTAGTATTGCCCCCTACCCTCGGGCCAGTAAGGCCACACCCCTTTCCAACCGACCACGACACAGTGGGAGACCCGGCCTCCTTGTATTCGGCCCTCATGCACTCATACATCTACTCAGTCTCGACGTTGGAGTCATTCTTTGGTACCATCGGGTTTAAGAATTTTTACCCGAGGACATCTATGGTGCCCCGATGCTAGAAACAGTATTTTCGGTATTCAATTCATCCATCCACGATGTGTTTGTGGAGGCTATGACCCTGATGTCACTAGGGCATACAATAATCATAATCACATAAATGCAAGTGCATGAATCACCCTACTAGACATGTAACAATCTTGCGCGTACCGCACGCTCATGTAGGGCAACTCCGCCAATCAAGGAGCCCATAAATAATCTGCCCGAAGGCATATGCTATGACCAGTCACTCCTCATATCAGGCATACATATGATGCGTATGATCATGAATCATGAATCTATATTAAACATGTTATATGGTGATGGACTCTGATCATAACGAAGATGGACTTAGACGGCCTACACACTACAAGTATGGGCCTATCAATGGGCCTTAGGGAGAGTGACAATGCGGACATTTAACCAACATCATCCATACAATGTGGACGTCAAACCATCATTGCTCCCAAGGTGTAGCCCGTCATCGAGGTCATCACATAAACCACGATGGAAACACATTACAATGGTCCTTATGTACATCCCATTGGGCCTCGACCCATGGGCCTTCAATATGTCAAATGGCCTCATACCATGGGTCTCATATATATTAAAGTGGGCCTCCATGGGCGGGCCACAATTACATTAGGTTGGGCCTAACACTACCAAAAAATCGAGCAAAGGCCACAGACTTTGAAAGTTTTTGGTTACGGATTTAATCCGTAGCAATATTGCTACAAATTTAATCCATAGCTAAGACCTGATATGTTTATAGCTAAAACGTACCTCCTCCCAATAACCTTAATGGTGCTTAAAGGGCTCCATGGGACCCATTAGAATATATGTGTTTGATCTAAGCCGCTCATCAATTCTGATATATAATTTCAGTGGATGAGCCCAAAACTTATGTAGATTAAAGGTCAAAGTGAACCACACCATACAAAATAATAAAAATTAAATCTTTATTGTTAATTTGTTGTGTGGTCTTCTTACTGCTTCGATCTGACTCATTTTTTTGTATCAACGCTTAAAATAAGACTTTAAAATTAATGGATGGAGTAGATAAATAAAATACATCACGGTGGGCCCCACCATCCTAAAATCCAATGTCCAAATGGGCCGTCCGTCCTGCGCCCTTGAAACGCGCCCTCCTAAAAACTGAAACACGCCCCTCCCAAATCGGCCATTTCTCCCGCATGCAGCAGCCTCCCAGAACCCATCTCTAAATCTCTCTTCCTCTCTCTGATCTCTCCACCCACCTCGAGCTCTCTCTCACATCCTCTCCCTCCTCTGTTTCTCTGTATCTCTCTTCCTCTCTCTTTGAACTCTCTCGGACGGACCGCTGCCGAACGCCCTACCCACGCCGTGAGGGGTAGGGATTTGGGGACCGTGAGGTATCTCTCTCTCTCTCTCAATCTTTCTCAATCTCAATACTGATTTGGGGATTTGGGGATTTAGGAATTTGGGGATTTGGGGATTTGGGGATTTAGGGATCTAGGGATTTGGGGATTCCTGTTCCGAAAATTTGCTCAAGCCCAAAAAGACTGGCATCGTTGTTGATTCCATGGGGTTTTCGGATTTGGATTTGCCTCATATCCATGGGTTTATCGATGTATGAATTTGGCAAATCCCCAACAAAAAACAAACATGGGAGATTTTAAATCCATAGATTCCCAAATCCTTGCTCCTAATCCCTCACCTCAAATAGCTCCTATTTTTTGCGGCAAAGGTATGTCAATACGGACCTCTAGTCCTAGGTTTTTTTTATATATATATTTTTAATTCAGTTATAGTGTAGGAAGCAGAGACTTTATTGCTAAGTTAATCTACTCACTACTCTTCTATTTTGTGCTACTGCAACCAGAGCAGAGCTTTCTCTTTTGGTTCTATATTCAATTTGGGTTTGTTTGGATTCCACCATTTTTTATGGTTTTGCAGTTTGCCTTGGGTTTGTTTGGATTCCACCATCCGATTGTACAGTAATGTTCTGGCTCTAGGGATGGGTGTTACATTACTCTTCAATGGCCATCTTGAAAACTCCATTAATCTTAAATGGTTGTTACCATCCGATTTGGAGCATAAAAAATGGATGGCCATGTTCATTTATAATAAAAAGCAGATTAAGCAATCCATACAGATGACGACTGATGATCAAAGAAATGTATTGATTGTTTGAGACAGTTGCAAAACATACTTGTAGCAGAAACGAGTTCACTTGAAGAATGTGGTTGAATTAAAGCAGCAAGCATGGTCTAAAGTTAACAAGAGCCAAAAAGCAAGTGAAATGTTTAGTACTTAACAGTATTAATTACTAAATATTTCACTAAGGTTAGTTTTTAGGATCACCTAGACTCTAGCTTTAGGTCACCTAGGCAAGGTACCCCACCCTGGGTGCCCTAAGGTAAAGCCTACGATAACAAAGGCAGTAAACCGATTAACTTCTATTTCCTAATCGTTCTCTTTGCTTTCCTAATTTTACTTATTTATTCGTTTTATTCTCATTTCAGTACTTTTCAATTTTAAACATTTTTATGAACATTAAGAGTTTTTCACTCTGACCTTTGAAAGCTTGTACAACAGAATGCCCAAAAGGATCGATCTGCCATCCAACACGTGGAACCTTGTTGAATTGCTTCTTTATCAAGCGGTGACCTAGAGTTGTTTGATCGATCATATCTATGTAATGACACATTGCTTCATCATGCATGCACCAGCCACCATTTCTAAGCAACAATTTGCAAATTACTCTGACAGCATAAAAATGAAAAATAAAATAAATTCAATTTCAACAGCGAAAACTGGTAATAGAACTTAAGAACTGCATACATGAACTTGAACTGGCCAGAGTCTACCAATTTCTTCACTACTTCTTGTGTTTCCTCATTTTGCTCATCCCACCAACGTTGGAAAAAAGCCTATCGATATCAAAATTGACTTGTGAAGATAATCAATCATTTTTCCAAAAATAAAAAATAAAAAAATCTAAATACAGGGTATA
Organism: Magnolia sinica; assembly: GCF_029962835.1. Taxonomy (NCBI): domain Eukaryota; kingdom Viridiplantae; phylum Streptophyta; class Magnoliopsida; order Magnoliales; family Magnoliaceae; genus Magnolia; species Magnolia sinica. The sequence goes on along the minus strand of NC_080589.1, from coordinate 57,632,354 downwards.
GATAGATTAAAAAAACTATGAAAAAGCTTGAATATTAGGGAAGACTTTGTGTCCCTAGTGTTTTTGTGTTGAAGAAAAAAATCCCATCACATGTTTCTTTTACTTGACCAGCATTACTTTCTTATAGTGTTTATGTCATGGAGTTTTTCTAATCGACATGTGTAAGGCAAACCATATTCCACCACATCGGCCAACATGGCACTTTGATGTGAGATCCAGGCCATCCATTGAGTGGCCCCAACTTCTTAAATGCGTAGGACTACAATCAAGTAAGTCCACTAATCATATGGGCCACAGTATAAAGCAAGTCAACGGCTAAAAGAACCTTACCACTTTTTTTCTAAGATTTCCTTTTGTTTATAATATTGTAGCACATGTGATGGGTGCACCAGCCTGACTTTGGGGCCATGGCATCTACACAGAGGGACTCACTTGAACCTAATGGAAAGCTTGGATTTCACACAGCGACATTGCCACATGAGGTGGTGTGTGGACGGGCTGCTTTATACAAATGTGGAACTAAAAAATCTGTCATAATATGTTATAATTCCCTCTATCCACCCCATCATAATATGAGCCTTATCCCAACTAATTGGGGTCAGCTTCCTCATATCCAACTAAGCTTATATTTAATCACACTTGTGCTCTTTATTAGTCCATTTACTTTCAGTTTCATCATCACCCAAATCCAGTTTGTTCACATGTTCATTTGACTTCATTAATTTTTCATTCTCTAATATTAGTTTAGTCCATATATATCCAATGCTTATCGACTAAAGAATTAGATTTCTCATTTTTCTACTATGCCCCTTTAGTAAAGGCATGGTTTCATTAAACGATCAGATAGGGTTCACTCTATCCACCATAGTAGTTCCGTTTGATTTCATCTTCTCCTCTGTGATCTAGGAGTTTTATCCACAACGTTCATCAAATGCTCATTTGGGATCCATTTGGGAGCTAGATAACAAGTGGTGAACTAGATGCTATTAGAATGTTGAAATACTATTTTCATCTGAAGAGGACTCAACGTTCATCAATTGCCCATTAGAATGCTGAAATACTATTTTCATCAAATGCCCATTTGGGATCCATTTGGGAACTAGATAACAGGTGGTGAACTAGATTAAGTAGAGTTTCTTTCATCGTGACAGCTTAAGGCCTGTAGCTTACACACCATGGACTAGTAGAAACATTGCTTTTGAAATTAAAATTGTGTTATCATGTTGAGATGACCAATGTTAGCCTGTTAAGGCTTGGAACTTTTGAATTGGGCTATTGATACTCTATATCCCTACTCCTAACACCAAGACAAATGAGTGGGGTATAAGGTTGCTGATTGGATACTTTGGCTTGCAATTGGCAGGTGGTAAATGGTTTTTTTTTTGGGCCAGGAAAACCCATCCTGGCCGCTGAAGCAGGGGGCTACACATGCAACTGCACTTGGTGTAAGTGGCTATAGGTTCTGCTTGATAACCATGCTACTTTCATTTTTTTTTTGAAATGTTTTCTTGAGCACAAAATCCAAAGGTATGTTGCAGGAAATTCATTGAAGTTATGGTGGCTAGCCACCCCACAATTTCTGCATGCTCATTTCAATTATGCCCAAAAGATGTGGGCTACATTTCTAGGCAAATTCAACATCAAATGGGTTTCTTAGGTGGACCACACCGTGAGAAATAGTGATGATGGAGAATTTTGCTATGGACCACACCATAAGAAATTTCTTAGATACATAATGTCAAAATGCTGTGTTTGATGGAGAAGTGTTTTTACATGTAGTGAACTTAGAGTAGTGAACTTATTTTAACTAGATTGGGACTTTGATTTCCAACTGCTCTATGCTTCTCAGTTCTTCAGTTTGTTTGCCACTTATGAGACATCTAAATCACCATCATCTAAGCCTTATCCCGACTAATTGGTGTTGGCTTCTGAGACATAAACAGTGAAAATTACATATGTGCTACACCAACCAAGGCTTTAGAACTTGCCAAAACCAAGTGCACTTAGTTTCGCTAAGGAACAAATTGATAGGTCCCTTTAAAATATATATGTTTCAGGATGAGTTGTTGTGTGACAGGTGGCAGTTTTAACTAACAAAGCCGCAAACTTAGATATTCCTAGCTACCTAAGTCTCCCATCTCAGTTGATGTGCCAGGTTCACAATGTTACACTACATGCATGTTTTAACTCATACTCAATCTTCCTTTAGTCTTTATGTTTCCCTTAGTAGATGCTCTCTAATACCTGTGTGGTTGCATATATTGCTTGGAACTATAAGCAGAGAGAGATGCTGATGAGATTTACACCCAAGCGACTCTTCAGCCGGTGAAGTCTAATGCCAAAGAAATCTATGTAAGTGTCATTTGGTTTTGATGTGCATTGGCTGTCTTCTTTGTCTTATACAAGATTTTAAAGGAGCATGTGGCTCATGACCCCAAAAGAAGATTTGGCCATTCTAAGGCATTTTTCTAAAATCAGGTCCTTAATCAAATTGGCCATCTATTGAAGTTTGGACCAAAAAAGATTGAAATGGAAAATTTGAGAAAACAAGGAAATTTTTTTTATATAAAGTAAGTATATGGGGCCAAGTGGTTATGTATTTGCTTCATTAAATTTGCTCGAAATTAATGGAGCAGACCCGGATGTGCGTCGGAGCTATCCGAATGAGCGGCGGTCCCTGGAAGGTGGGAACCGCTGTTATGACCATGATGAAGCTGTTCATTTTCTATGGACAACATTGGAGGGGCCTGACCATTTAGACAGGCCGTGTTTATGTATTTGATCAAAATTAATGGAGCAGACCCGGATGTGCGTCGGAGCTATTTGGAAGAGCGGGGGTCCTTGGAAAGAGGGAACCGCTGTTATGACCATGATGAAGCTGTTCATTTTTTATGGACAGCATTGGAAGGGCCTAGCCATTTGCGCCGGATGGCTGTGTTTATATCTGTTTATATCTGTATTTGCAGGGACCATACCCTTAACCTAAACCAAAACCTATGACCTAAAACCTTAACCTAAACCTCAACCTTAACATAAACCTAAACCTTAACCTATAACCTAAAACCTAAACCTAAACCTAAAACCTAAATGTATTCTCAAATCCCTAAACCTAAACCTACACCTAATCCTAATCTTAACTCCCTAACCTAAACCTATACCTAAACTTAAAAACCCAAACATAAACTCGATCCCGAACCCGATTTCCTAAACCTAAACCTTAACCTATTCTCAATTCCCTAAACCTATATCTTATAACCTAAACCTAAACCTAAACCTAAACCTAAAACTAAACCTTAACCTATACCTATAACCTTAACCTAAACCAAAACCTATGACCTAAAACCTTAACCTATAACCTAAACCTCAACTTTAACCTAAACCTAAACCTTAACCTAAACCTATAACCTTAACCTAAAACCTAAAACCTAAACCTAAACCTAAAACCTAAAAGTATTCTCAAATCCCTAAACCTAAACCTACACCTAATCCTAATCTTAACTCCCTAATCTAAACCTATACCTAAACTTGAAAACCCAAACATAAACCTGATCCCGAACCCGAACCCGAACCCGATTTCCTAAACCTAAACCTCAACCTATTCTCAATTCCTTAAACCTATAGCTTATAACCTAAACCTAAACCTAAACCTAAACCTATAACCTTAACCTAAACCAAAACCTATGACATAAAACCTTAACCTATAACCTATAACCCGAACTTATAACCTATAACCTAACCTTAACCTAAACCTAAAACCTAAACCTTAACCTATAACATATAACCTAAATAAAAACATATAACCAAAACCAAAACCTATAACCTAAACCTGAACCTGAACTCATTCTCAAATCCCAAAACCTATAACCTAAACCTAAACCTTAACCTAAACCTATAACCTATAACCAAAACTTATAACCTAAACCCGAACCCATTCTCAAATCCCAAAACCTATAACCTAAACCTAAACCTTAACCTAAACCTAGAACCTATAACCTAAATCAAAACCCAAACCTAAACCTAAAACCTAAACCTATAACCTATAACCTAAATCAAAACATACAACCAAAACCAAAACCAAAACCTATATCCAAAACCCGAACCCATTCTCAAATCCTATAACCTAAACCAAAACCTGAAACCTATAACCTAAACCAAAACCTATAACCTAAACCAAATCCAAAACCTATAGCCTAAACCCGAACCCATTCTCAAATCCAAAAACCTATAATCTAAACCTAAGCCTTAACCTAAACCGTTAACCTATAACCTAAATCAAAACCTATAACCTAAACCAAAACCAAAACCTAGAACCTAAACCCGAACCCATTCTCAAATCCCAAAACCTATAACCTAAACCTAAACTTTAACCTAAACGTATAACCTATAACCTAAACCCGAACCCATTCTCAAATCCTAAAACCTATAACCTAAACTTAAACCCGAACCCATTCTCAAATCCCAAAACCTATAGCCTAAACCTAAACCTTAACCTAAACTTATAACCTATAACCAAAACTTATAACCTAAACCCGAACCCATACTCAAATCCCAAAACCTATAACCTAAACCTAAACGTTAAACTAAACCTATAACCTATAACCTAAACCCGAACCCATTCTCAAATCCCAAAACCTATAACCTAAACCTTAACCTAAACCTATAACCTATAACCAAAACTTATAACCTAAACCCGAACCCATTCTCAAATCCCAAAACCTATAACCTAAACCTAAACCTTAACCTAAACCTATAACCTATAACCAAAACTTATAACCTAAACCCGAACCCATACTCAAATCCCAAAACCTATAACCTAAACCTAAACCTTAACCTAAACCTATAACCTATAACCTAAACCCGAACCCATTCTCAAATCCCAAAAACTATAACCTAAACCTAAACCTTAACCTAAACCTATAACCTATAACCAAAACCTATAACCTAAACCCGAACCCATTCTCAAATTCCAAAACCTATAACCTAAACCTAAACCTTAACCTAAACCTATAACCTATAACCTAAATCAAAACCCAAACCTAAACCTAAAACATAAACCTATAACCTATAACCTAAATCAAAACCTATTACCTTTCCCTAAACCTTAACCTAAACCTATAACCTATAACCTAAATCAAAACCAAAACCAAAACCTAAAACCTAAACCAATAACCTATAACCTAAATCGAAATATATAACCTAAACCAAAACCAAAACTTATAACCTAAACCCGAACCTATTCTCGAATCCCAAAACCTATAACCTAAACCTAAACCTAAACCTAAACCTATAACCTATAACCAAAACCTATAACCTAAACCCGAACCAATTCTTAAATCCCAAAACCTATAACCTAAACCTAAACCTATAACCTATAACCCAAATCAAAACCAAATCCTAAACCTAAAACCTAAACTTATAACCTATAACCTAAATCAAAACCTATTACCTTTCCCTAAACCTTAACCTAAACCTATAACCTATAACCTAAATCAAAACCAAAACCAAAACCTATAACCTATAACCTAAATCAAAATATACAACCTAAACCAAAGCCAAAACCTATATCCTAAACCCGAACCCATTCTCAAATCCTATGACCTAAACCTAAACCTAAACCTGAAACCTATAACCTAAACCAAAACCTATAACTTAAACCTAAACCTTAACCTAAACCGTTAACCTATAATCTAAATCAAAACCTATAGCCTAAACCAAAACCAAAACCTATAACCTAAACCTGAACCCATTCTCAAATCCCAAAACCTATAACCTAAACCTAAACCTTAACCTAAACCTATAACCTATAACCAAAACTTATAACCTAAACCCGAACCCATTCTCAAATCCCAAAACCTATAACCTAAACCTAAACCCAAACCAATTCTCAAATCCCAAAACCTATAACCTAAACCTAAACCTTAACCTAAACCTACAACCTATAACCAAAACTTATAACCTAAACTCGAACCCATTCTCAAATCCCAAAACCTATAACCTAAACCTAAACCCGAACCCATTCTGAGATCTCAAAACCTATAACCTAAACCTAAACCTTAACCTAAACCTATAACTTATAACCAAAACTTATAACCTAAACCCGAAACCATTCTCAAATCCCAAAACCTATAACCTAAACCTAAACCTATAACTTATAACCTAAACCCGAACCCATTCTCAAATCCCAAAACCTACAACCTAAACCTGAACCTTAATTAAAACCTATAACCTATAATCAAAACCTATAACCTAAACCCGAACCCATTCTCAAATCCCAAAAAGCTATAACCTAAACCTAAACCTAAACCTTAACCTAAACCTATAACCTATAACCTAAATCAAAACCCAAACCTAAACCTATAACCTATAACCTAAATCAAAACCTATTACCTTGCCCTAAACCTATACCTAAATCTATAACCTATAACCTAAATCAAAACCAAAACCAAAACCTAAAACCTAAACCTATAACCTATAACCTAAATCAAAACATATAACCAAAACCAAAACCAAAACCTATATCCCAAACCCGAACTCATTCTCAAATCCTATAACTTAAACCCAAACCTAAACCTAAAACCTATAACCTAAACCAAACCTATAACCTAAACCAAAGCCAAAACCTATAACCTAAACCCGAACCCATTCTCAAATCCAAAAACCTATAACCTAAACCTAAATCTTAACCTAAACCGTTAACCTATAACCTAAATCAAAACCTATAACCTAAACCGAAACCAAAACCTATAACCTAAACCCAAACCCATTCTCAAATCTCAAAACCCAAACCTAAACCTAAACCTAAACCTAAAACCTAAACCTAAACCTATAACCTAAACTCAAATCCCTAAACCTAAACCTAAACCTAATCCTATAACCTAAACTCAAATCCCTAAGCCTTAACTTATAACCTAACCTAAACCTATACTTATAACCTAAAACTATTCTCAAATCCCAAAACCTATAACCTAAACCTAACCTTTCCCTAAACCTATAACCTAAACTCAATTTCCTAAACCTAAACCTAGACCTATAGCCTAAACTCAAATCCTTATACCTTAACCTATAACCTAACCTAAACCTATACTTATAACCTAAAAGTATTCCCAAATCCCAAAACCTATAACCTAAACCTAACATTTCCCTAAACCTATAACCTAAACTCAATTCCCTAAACCTAAACCTACACCTAATTCTAATCTTAACTCCCAAACCTAAACCTAAACCTAAAATTGAAAACCCAAACCTAAACCCAATCCTGAACCTGAACCCAATTTCCTAAACCTAAACCATAACTCATACTCAAATCCAAAAACCTATAACCTAAACCAAAACCAAAATCAAAACTAAAACTTATAACCTAAACCCGAACCCATTTTCAAATCCCAAAACCTATAACCTAAACCAAAACCTATAACCTAAACCTGAACTCATTCTCAAATCCCAAAACCTAGAACGTAAACCTAAACCTTAACCTAAACCTATAACCTATAACCTAAACCAAAACCTATAACCAAAACCAAAACCAAAACCTATACCCTAAACCTATAACCTAAACTCAATTCCCTAAACCTAAACCTAGACCTAAACCTAAACCTATAGCCTAAACTCAAATCCCTAAACCTTAACATATAACCTAACCTAAACCTATACTTATAACCTAAAACTATTCTCAAATCCCAAAACTTATAACCTAAACTTAACCTTTCCCTAAACCTATAACCTAAACTTAACCTTTCCCTAAACCTATAACCTAAACTCAATTCCCTAAACCTAAACCTATACCTAAACTTAAATTTATAGCCTAAACTCAAATCCCTAAACCTTAACCTATAACCTAACCTAAACCTATAACCTATAACCAAATCCTATAACCTAAACCCGAACCCATTCTCAAATCCCAAAACCTATAACCTAAACCTAAACCTTAACCTAAACCTATAACCTATAACATAAATCAAAACTTAAACCTAAACCTAAAACCTAAAACCTAAACCTATAACCTATAACTTAAATCAAAACCTATTACCTTTCCCTAAACCTTAACCTAAACCTATAACCTAAATCAAAATCAAAACCAAAACCTAAAACCTAAACCTATAACCTATAACCTAAATCAAAACATATAATCAAAACCAAAACCAAAACCTATATTCTAAACCCGAACACATTCTCAAATCCTATAACCTATAACCTAAACCTATAACGTATAACCAAAACCAAAACCTATAACCTAAACCAAAACCAAAACCTATAACCTAAACTCGAACCCATTCTTAAATCTAAAAAACCTATAACCTAAACCTAAACCTTAACCTAAACCATTAACCTATAACCTAAATCAAAACCTATAACCTAAAAGAAAACCAAAACCTATAACCTATAACCTAAACCTGAACCCATTATCAAATCTTAAAACCTATAACCTAAACCGAAACCAAAACCTCTAACCTAAACCCGAACCCATTCTCAAATCCCAAAACCCAAACTTAAACCTAAACCTAAACCTAAAACCTAAACCTAAACCTATAACCTAAACTCAAATCCCTAAACCTAAACCTAAACCTAAACCTAATTCTATAACCTAAACTCAAATCCCTAAACCTTAACTTATAACCTAACCTAAACCTATACTTATAACCTAAAACTATTCTCAAATCTCAAAACCTATAACCTAAACCTAACCTTTCCCTAAACCTAAAACCTAAACTCAATTCCCTAAACCTAAACCTAGACCTAAACCTAAAACTATAGCCTAAACTCAAATCCCTAAACCTTAACCTATAACCTAACCTAAACCTATACTTATAACCTAAAACTATTCCAAAATCCCAAAACCTATTACCTAAACCTAACCTTTTCCTAAACCTATAACCTAAACTTAATTCCCTAAAGCTAAACCTACATCTAATCCTAATCTCAACTCCCTAACCTAAACCTAAACCTAAACTTGAAAACCCAAACTTAAACCCAATCCCAAACCTGAACCCGATTTCCTAAACCTAAACCAAAACCCATTCTCAAATCCAAAAACCTATAACCTAAACCTAAACCAAAACCAAAACTTATAACCTAAACCCGAACCCATTCTCAAATCCCAAAACCGATAACCTAAACCAAAACCAAAACCTATAACCTAAATCCGAACCCATTCTCAAATCCCAAAACCTATAGCCTAAACCTAAACCTTAACTTAAACCTATAACCTATAACCTAAACCAAAACCTATAACCTAAACCAAAACTAAAACCTATAACCTAAGACCGAACCCATTCTCAAATCCCTAAACCTATAACCTAAACCAAAACCTATAACCTAAACTAAAACCAAAACCTATAACTTAAACTTGAACTCATTCTCAAATCCCAAAACCTTTAACCTAAACCAAAATCTTAACATAAACCTATAACATATAACCTAAACCAAAACTAAAACCTATAACCTAAACTCGAATCCATTCTCAAATCTAAAAACCTATAACCTAAACCAAAATCAAAACCTATAACCTAAACCCGAACCCATTCTCAAATCCCAAAACCTATAACCTAAACCTAAACCTAAACTGTAACCTAATCCTATAACCTAAACTCAAATCCCTAAACCTTAACCTATAACCTAACCTAAACCTATACTTATAACCTAAAACTATTCTCAAATCCCAAAACCTATAACCTAAACCTAACCTCTCCCTAAACTTATAACCTAAACTCAATTTCCTAAATCTAAACCTACACCTAATCCTAATCTCAACTCCCTAACCTAAACCTAAACCTAAACTTGAAAACCCAAACTTAAACCCAATCCTGAACTTGAACCCGATTTTCGAAACCTAAACCATAACCCATTCTCAAATCCCTAAAGCTATAACCTATAACCTAAACCTAAACCTAAAGCTATACCTAACCTAAACTTATAACATTTCCCTAAACCTTTAACTTAAACCTAAACTTAAAACCTAAATGTATTCTCAAATTCTTAAACCCAAACCTACACCTAATCCTAATCTCAACTCCTTAACCTAAACCTAAACTTGAAAACCCAAACCTAAACCCGATCCTGAACCCGAACCCGAACTCAATTTCCTAAACCTAAACCTTAACCTATAATTAAGTTCCCAAAAGCTATAACCTATAACCTAAACCTAAACCTATAACCTAAACCTAAACCTTAACCTAAACCTAAACCAAAACCTATAACCTAAACCTTAACCTATAACCTAAACTTAATTATAACCTATAGCCTAACCTTAACTTAAACCTATAACGTAAACCTAAACCAAAACCTATAATCATATGGTGAGACCATTTCTTTTGTGTCAATTTCATTCCTCTTTGAGTTTTTTTTTTTAATTCATTAAAAAAAAGTGGTTATACGTGATGCACTTCTTTCACTGTCTTTCTTTTCCCCAATGGGCATTCTAATATATGAATGACATGACTGTTTGTAGGATGATGAAATATACGAAGCTGTTGAAATTTCAGGGTGAAGTCGAGCACATTTCTCTAATGAAGCCAAAGATTTGTATTTTCAGCATTATTGTAATTGTAACTGTAATTGATTGTAATTGTAATTGATTGAATGAAGGATTGTAATTGTAATTGATTGAATGAAGGATTGTAATTTAATGAATGAATGATGTAATTGATTGAATGAAGGATTGTAATTGAATAAATGAATGATTGTAATTGAATGAATAAATGATTGTACGGGTGGTAATTGAATGAATAAATGATTTAATTTTTCAATGTACAAAATATCTACGGATATTGACCATAGCCACTAATCAGAGAGGTGTAGTCTTTTCAATTTTGGCATATTGCTACGAACTTTCAGCTACAAATAATATCCGTAGTTGTTTGAAGTTTTTGCTACAGATATAATTGCTACGGATTATATTTGTAGCTGTTTAACCTATAGCTACAGATTAAATCCGTAGCCACTAATCAGACAGGTGTAGCCTTTTCAATTTTGGCCTATTGCTACGGACTTTCAGCTACAAATAATATCCGTAGCTGTTTGAAGCTTTTGCTACAGATATAATTGCTATGGATTATATCTGTAGCTATTTAACCTATAGCTACGGATTAAATCCGTAGCCATTGGTTCCAGACCTATTCTTATGGCACCTACGACAATGGTTGTGTTACGGACTAAAACCGTAGCCATAGGTCTATGGCTACGGATTTTATCCGTAGCCTTTGCCCCTTTTTTTGGTAGTGTAATCACATGGGCCTTGCATACGTCACAATGGGCCTCATATCTATTAAGGCGGCCTCAACAACGGGCCTCATACAAATCAAGGTGGGCCTCAACAATGGGCCATAAATATGGTAAGTGGGCCACATGTATATCAAATGGGCTACACTCAAATATAAGTGGTGATAAGGATTTCCACCATTAAAATTCCCAAGGGTTTAATGGTGGACGTTCAAACCCACTGTTTTCTATAATGTGATCCACCTGATCCTAGATCTGTCGTGTGTGTGTGTGTGTATATATATATATATATATATATATATATATATATATATATTCCATCACAGGCCTTAAAATAATCTCCAAAATAGTTGGACGGTTTGGATGAAACACATGCATCATGATGGGTCCCATAGGGATGGACGACATAGATGAATTACATAACTCATGGTGGGGTCCACACTAATGGAAGGTGTGGATTACCATATATACATACATCAATGGGTCCCATGTGGGGCCCACCATAATGTTTATTTTCCACCCAACTCGTGGATAAGGTCACATAGATCTGGGGTGAAGAGGAAAACAAATTTCATATTATCCAAAACTTCTGACCCAAAAAGGGTCTTAATGACAGACGTTCAATCCACCGTTTCCAGTGACGTGGGCCACCTGGGTAACGTACATGGCTGATTTTTGGGTGGGTTGTAGCTAGGAGGGAGGCCCACCAAATGCACGGTGATGATGTTCCACTCACATCATGGTGGGGCCTGAGGTGGGGTCCACTGACCCGTGCAAGGCAGCGGATGCTGCTTGCTGCAACATCTAGAGATGCTAACAGCAACAACGTCTGTGGTTGCAATTTTCTTTTTTTTTTTTTTTATTTATTTCTCATGGTTTTTCCGTAATAGGGCCTGCACCAGGTAGATCCACTCCAACCATTGCATTCCATGGCTCAAAACAGACCAATCAAGCCCAATATTGGGTATGTTTCGGTATGCAGAATCATCAGGTAAGTTTTAACGGTAGGAAACACTATTTCTCATGCCATGGCCCGTCAGATAGTCGAATTACGGTCATTTTTCAGCTCAACGTCTGAAATGAGCTGGGGAATGGAATGGACGGCTTGGATTAGGTCCATGCAATAAGGTTGGGCTTGTATGAGCGGCCCATCAAAAAAAAAACTCAAACATATATATTATATTATATTATATAACAATAATATAAAGTATTATATGATATGCATGTGAGAGGGAGGGGGTGTAGCATCAGCGCTGTCAGTGCCCAGCATCCAGAGATGCTGGACGGACAGCTGATGGTAGGGCCCACATGTATGTATGGTTTTGATGCAACACATACATCATGCGGTGGGGCCCTCATAACTGGACGGTGTGGATTATGTCCACATGCATGATGGTGTGGCCCATTTAAATGGATATTTAAATGGGTAACGTGGATGGGTCCCACAGACCCCACGTCAGTGCATGCACTTCACGTTAGCCACCCTCACTAGGGATTGATACCAAGACCCCCAGGTGTTGAAACGAAGTATCTCCTCTCGGCCTGCTGGTTGAGCTATATGGACACGGGTATGTCCAGACCTAGAACAGCCCCAATATAGGTGAAATTTCATGGTGGAGTCCCACCATTCATGATGTACGTTGCGAATGAAATACGAATTGGTGGGGCCCACTTCATCAAAATGGATAGAAAGAGAGAGGGAGAGAAAAAGAGAGAGAGAGATGATGATGAAGGGACCCCGCCACTATGGGTCCCTCATGATTACAACATATACATCATAATGGGTCCCACCTATAAGTGGGCCCTCAAATGCGAATCGATGGTAGGGCACCCACCTATTGCACTCCTCCTTGATCCCTTAAGACTCCTATGCTCCTTGTCTTCTCTTTTGATAGTGTTTGATGGACTTTTGATGGTAGAGATGAGAGATGAGAGGGTAGGGAAAGTGGGCCACACTTGGCTTTGGGGAAGAGAGGGCTTGGACTTGTGGTGCTTGTGAGGTTTGAGAAATGAGAGAGAGAGAGAGAGAGAGAGAGAGAGAGAGAGAGAGAGAGAGAGAGAGAGAATGGGATGATATGGATGGGTGGAGTGGTTGTTGTAAGGTGAGGTATGAGTTGGGTTGAAAATTTGTAAAAGAGGAATGGTGAGGGGAGAGAGAGAGTTGACTTATGGAAAAGGAGGGATGGGCTGTTGTACTTGGGGTATGGTTTATACTTGACATTAATTGACTGATTGATTGATGGGACATGTCATAGAGATTCTCTCAAAATTCGCAATGCGCAGCATTTCTTCGGAATGAACGCAGGCCCACATCTTCTGACCTGGGTATCGGCTCGGTGCGCAAGTCGCAGCGTTAGAACTGCGGCGACAGTGCAGTCACTAAGGTATAAGTTTCAAATCGAGCCGACATTGATATGCAGGACTTGGCTTACGATTGCGCGAAAACGTCGGATACGGGTTGAGAGTTGCCGAAATTCGACCGGGAGGACCGCGGAAGCCTACGGAACGGTACGGACTAGAATACGGGTCTTACATTTAACCATCCAACTTTCCATTCAAACATCCATCGATATTACAAAATATCAACAACACATGATATTTCACTGAGAAATCATCAACAATTGGAAAGAAAACAAAAGATTGTGGTCTCAATATCACGTATGTTGCGATATAGATAATATCAAGATATTATCAATGCTAAATTGAACACTACATACAATCATGTGCCCATGAAAAATATAATTGAAATAAAAATTTACTATTGAAATATCATCGATACACTTATGATACAAGCATTACCTAGAATTTACATAGTCGAAAATATCGACAATACATTGGCGATAATGATGCATTATCAATACAAGCGATACCTAGAATTTATATAGTTGAAAAAATTGGCGATTACATTAGCAATATTGATACGCTGGCATACTTAGTTATACATTGCTAATACCTAGAATTTTTTATACTACCGGTGTTATTGATATCGCTGAGCTAAAGATAAAGATAATTAATATCAAAAATATTTTGATAATATTGGAGATAATTCAAATATTGGATATAACACATATAGTACACTAGCCCCGCCGAGCTTTGTATTACAGGAAGTTGGCTGCTACTTGCACAAGACTGTATGGATTTGTGTGTCTGGTTGATCTATCGTCCAAAGTGATAATCCGAAGTGCTAACATTGAACAATTGCAACTTCAAGTATAAGCGATTTTCTAGGGACTTCTTCGCATATATGTCCTCTAATTTTGCCCACAACTCTGTTGCGGTTTTCTCCCTCATAACATTGTAGAGAACTTCATCCGTTAGATACAATTGAATTGAGGATTTGACTTTCTTATATGGAGTCTTCCAATCATCATCATTCATAAACTACATCGCTCTTCAAGAGCCTCATCTACCCCTTGCTGAGTTAATAGACTAATCATCTTAATATTCCATAACTCAAAGTTATTTTTTCCTGAGTACTTCTCAATGTAATACTTTAGATTTCCAGCCATTAATATTTTTCCTTAGAAGTTTGGGCTACATTTATTAAGTTGAATTTTTTTTTAAAAAAATAAAAATCATGTCTAATATATTTTTCATATAATACTTATGAAGAGTATTTCATTTCTAAATTGTTTTTGTTTCATATAAAGCCTAAAATTTTAAAAAAGAAAATTAAAAAGAAAAGTCAATCCCACTTTACAAAGAATTTTGAGATTATATATGGAGACAATTCCACTATGAGAAATGCATGACACACTCTTAAGTGAAATTAACGAAGAAGAGACCCAATCATATCACCCATGGATGGCATCCCATTATCCCCATGCCCCTCTGGAGCATATGCACCATTTGTACCCATGGATGATGCCTATCTAGATAAGACCCATTTCCAACCTCAACAATCAAAGGAAAGTGGTAATCTAAATAAATGTAGGAAGAAGATCAAGCACATTCTTAACACATATGGACCAGAAAAAGCCTAAGGAGAAATCAACAAAATTCAACATAGTTTTAACAAGTCGACCCTTGTAGTCGACGGGTTAAAATTCTGCCAAAAATTTTAGATTGCTTGTTCGTTAATTTTTGCCAGTTTAGATAAGACAAAATACTATTCAATAGGTTGAAATACTGTTCCAGATTGCTTGCTGGCTGATTTCAACCAGTTTTGACAGGTCCATAGGTAAAAAATTACAGAATTTTTGGTTTAAATCTCTAGGATTGTTTTAACCTGTCGACTTGACGGGTCGACGACAGGTCGACAGAAGGCATAAATTTACACATTTTTTGAAATTTGTTTCCTTATTTGATTAGAGATCTTTGATTATGTTTTATAATTTGTTTAAGGTTATTTAAAGTATGTTAAACTCATTTTTATAATTCATTCAAATCTATTAATTAAAATTAACTTCTTAAAAATTTTATTTCTTCTCATGGATTTGAGATTTTCTCTTGTGGATTCAAAAGCACCTTGTAGATTCAACGTATCTATTGATCTAGGAAGACGGTGATTGACCTCTTCAAGTTCTTCCCAGTGTCTCAAATGTAAAGTCCTTAGCTTCAAGGCTAGCAAAGAAGAAAAAGGACTCCTGCAACGGGTGTGATGTAGAAATTCGATGGCCTTTATGACTTAATAGACAAATATATTGTCTTTAAAACTGAAATTTTCAAAAAGAAAAAAAAAAAAATACAAGAAGAGTTGGAAAGTGTGGGAACTATTGATGATAAAATGTTTTAGAGGGCCAACAAATATCTTATCAAATGGCCACATTTAGCTGCAGTGTTCTTTAAAGTTGACTCCAACCTTTAATATATTGTTGAAGAAGATGATTCCCCAATAAGTATTTTTATAAATGTATTTCATGATTCGTTATACACTATGGATACTACAGTTTATGCTGAGACTTATTATTTTTATTTATTTATTTATTTATTAGTTATTGTAAGTTGCTTATTCACATTACAGATATTTTGAATCTATAAACTTACTTTAATTTGTATCTGACTGATTATTAGTTTAATCTAAGAATCAGTTAAAAATTTTATTTAGACGAGCCCAGCCCAGTTGTATATCTTGGGCCACGCTTCTTCTTCTTTTTTGAAAATTTTGTTGCAATTCTCCACTCGAACTTTGATTTGGTTTAAATGCAGACTTTCTTATCTATAAACACTTTTTTTTGTTACCAAAACCTTAAAAAAAACTATTTTGTTTTAAGTATTTTACAGCTTACATCCAATCAGACGTAGCGTAAGTGATGACTTACACCTGAAAGTCGGGTTAAGTTTTTTACAATTTTAAAAATTAGGTGCGTACCATCCACTTTTTCCGAACTTAGCTTTTCGCCAACGAGGTTTTCTTGACCATCACATCCAGCGAGAAATTTTCTTTTCCATCTGTCGACGGTGTGAATGCAATTTCCATCATGGATTTGGTGGCTTTTGTTGCTGCAAGTCAAAGATGCTGCGGAAACATTCATCGATCACGTACTGCAACTTTATCCACATTTTACATTTTTCCTTGCAGAAGAGAAAAGAAACTCATTTGAGCCTCCATGGATCAACGTTTTCTTAGGTGGGCCACACGTTCCAACAGAATTTTGTACACGTGGACGAGGTTACCACGTGTGCCTACATTTCCGGAAACGGATTGGCTACCCCCCCTGCCACTAGCCCAGTGGCTGGTGGTCGGTGCTCTATGGCCTCCACCATTATGTATGTGTTTCATCCATGCCATTCATCCATTTTTACCAATCATTTTAGTGCTTGATCCCAAACTTGAGAGAAATATAAATCTTTAGTGGACCACACCACAGGAAAATAATAGTGATTAGATATCCATCATTAAAATCCTCCAAAGGCCCACTGTACTGTTTATTTGACATCTAATATGTTGATTAGGTCATATAGACAGAGATGAAGGGAAAAAAAGCAAAGATCAGCTTGATCCAAAAATTGCGGGCCCCAAAATGTTTTTAATGGTCGACGTTCATTCAACACTTCTTCCTATAATGTGGTCCACTTGAGATTGGGATACACCTCATTTTTAGTCTAATATGGTAAAATGATCTAGAAAAAATAGATGGATAGCATGAATGAAAGACTTACATCATGGTAGGCCCACACAGCACCAATGGGTAATTTTTTACTTTAAACATTATCAGCTGCGACTAACCACAAATATAGGTAACCAAAGTAGACCCCTGTTTATAAGGACAACTTATTTTAGATGAAATTAACCTTCATTTTTCACTACTTCTTACCTAAACTCAAGAGGTTCGAGGGGTATTTTCGTCCATCCGTATCTTAAAAATCCTTTTTCGTCAGCAAAGTTTCCATCCAGGGATAAAAATAATTACCCTAAAAGACAGCATCTACAGTGGTAATTTTTTCATAGAAAAGCCGAAGAAAGAATACCCAGCAATCTGAAATTGGAAATAATTATATGATGTATGCACTGCAACTTTGGACTCTGTGCATGAGCTTTTAAGTACGGTCACGTGGAGCTCATGGTTTGGTAATCTGGATCGTTGATCGGTTGTGCTGCACAACGAGATGGACCGTGCTAAAAGAACATCCTTGATAGAAAAATCATAATCTTTAAATACATGGACTAAGGAAGATGATTAAGAAGATAAATAATACAATGGTCCATATTCAAATGAGAATACCCTAATATTGGTACGAAGGATCTTCAAATCGAAGAGACCTTTGGGGCATTCTCAGTCAACGGTGGGAAGCAATATTAGACCGATCCAGATTATCAAAACATGACCCACTTGTTCGAATTGATAGTATACACCATGCAAAGATAGGCCGCGTGCACGTACCGTGAAAAAATGTGGGCCATTACATAAATGATAAAAGGGTGATGCACCAGTACTCTCATGGCACTATAATAGTGCTCTTTGGTTCACTATTTTACTTTGACAATCCAATCAATTCATCTGAACTGTTAAGTCCAAAAAGTATTTGATCGATATAGATTACTACTACACCTAAAAGAAAATTATCAAAAAGACATATTATGAACGCTTAGAAACCGTTCTTGAAAGATTTAGATATGGTCCCAAATCTTCCTAAATAAGACGTCGTTAAAAAATAAAAATGGGAGAAAAAAAAACCAGCAGTATATTTTTTATTTTTTGAATATGTTGCACCTTATAGCTATTTTACCCAAATTAAGAAAGAAACTCCCTCTGCGTAATTCAATGGTCATTTTTATTATGCGCCACAACTATGCTCCTCTGCCTACTGTACACGCTTATGTGCATCAAATCTGAGTCCGTCCAAAATATGGGCCCCACTGTAAATGAATTGCAACAAAAATTTGTACATGCAGTCGTATATTAAGTGGTCAGTTTGTCAGGATATGATGGTGAGTAAAGACAAAAGTAATAAATAGTCTAAATTCAACAAATAGATGCCCATGATTCAAAGGTTAGGATTGTTTAATGAATCTGATTTTGTTAATATGGCCAACGCCCATCAATAGAGGTGAGGATTGCCTACTCAATCTAATTTTTACTTAGGTGGTCAGGATCTGAGGTAGTATATGGCCATTTTGTGTTGAACATGGAATTTCCTTGTTGTGCGCTTAGTAATTTGTACATGCGGGACCTGAAGTTAGTTTATCATGGTCCCCATCATGGATGGATAATGCCAAAAAAATCTCAAATTTGTAAGATCTTGACCATTGAATTTTTGGTCTTTTCCCTATTGAATATGGACTATTGGTCCATTTCTCCATATATAACTAAGCATTTACATGCCAAAAAATGAAAAGGTTAGGATTTGAATAAATGAAGAGAGCTTTCGGCCATGAGACATTCATCATGGAACCAGCAGATCAATGGCTTAGATAAACCATCCATGGGCACCACATGCGCTGTTCCTGTACAGTTCGTCACAGACTGGGAACTCAGCCTCCTATTATTAATATATTACTACTAATATCATCTTCTTTATAAAAAAAGAAAAAAAAGAAAAAGATATTAAAAAGGACCATCGATGATACAGGCCAATCTTTATGTTCCAATCTTACACATGGCACACGTATGAACCATCAGAAATGTATAGGATCTTAGCTGCTCATCAAATGTATGGCTTTTCTTGAAAATAACATTGAGCAATTCTTTCAGAAAATATTTATAAATCCCATTTGAGAAAAAAAGGTCATCGTTCTTTAACGACTGTGAGCCACACAAGGGAAGATTCCAAATAGGTGGGAGGGATTATGAGATGGAGATTAGAAACATCGTACGAGTTTAATGCTAGCTAGGATAGAATTAAACTATATATTTTTATGCATCATTCAAATATGTGACACTAATCACTTACGGGACTGAGATTAGAAACACTGTATGAGTTTCATACTAGTATGTGTTTTTATGCATCATTCTCATGTATAACACTAATTAATCACCCCAAGCTAGAAAAATCAAAATAAGTAGACTGTGGTTTTATAGGCAAGGAAATCATTGTCAAGGAAAGGGATTTCTTCCTTGTGAGACAGATTGAGGAGGAACCAAGCAAGTTAATCTAAACGAGACAAAATTCATTGTCAAAAAACAACATATTTACAAGAAAATCAAGATCTTTATAAACAAGGAAAGAGATTTTTCAAATTATATGTAGAGAGAAATGCTTTTGTTCTTTTAAGAGAAGTAGGAAATGAACAGACCTTTAGAAATGTGAACAACCATGCCTTCCATTTTTAGTTATACGAGGGGAGCATGTCAGTGGATTTCGTCCTGCTTGTAGCTCTCTTAACTCTTATCTCTTCATCATCCATTAGTACTATTGACACATCCGATATTGCTTGGGATCCAAGTCCAACAATTGCAAGTATGCATATGCTCTATGCATGCAGCGTCTTTCGAGTCTCATCTTGATTACATATAACCTGAATTATTTAGCAAAAGTATAAGGAACTACAAATAATTGCAGCATTGACACTTGGTTTTGCTTCAATCATGCAGGCATAAACAGCTGTTACAAGGCTATCTTTTTGTTGTTGTTGAAGGCTCTCTTTTCCTGCAATTTCTTCCCCAATGTTCTTTGCTTCTGCAACTTCATACAAAACCACAATTTCTATGGAAAACCAAAATTTGGAGTCCATCCAAACCCTAAGAATGTACAAAATCATAAAAAGAAATCTTTACTTTGGTGGAAGAAATAGAGCATAATCCAATTATATACCAAGAGCTGTGGATTTCGAAACGTGATGATCTCTACCTTCTTCGAAGAAATGAGAAGAAAAAGAAAGGTAAGAAAAATGAGAGAGAGAGAGAGAGAGAGAGAGAGAGAGAGAGAGAGAGAGAAGAATGTTAAAATATGTCCTACATGAAATGGCAATATGGACATTATTTGGACTTAATGAGATAAGGTGGTTATTGGCTTTAGAAAGATATGCACGGTTACTTAATGAGTGAGAGAAAATAGGGGAGGTTATTTCTCCTATCTGCCTACTTTTATAGGGAGTAGGATAACTGTTTCATTTGCACGTAAGAATTGTCCTCTCTCTACCTATATATTTTCTTTTATTAAATTTTCCCATATCTTCTGGTAAATCATAGAAAAAGGGTTAAGTGAGAGAAATAATTACTACAAGTCTTCTTCAAGAAAGAGATTTTATTATGGCAGATTCCGGTATGTTTTTTTTTTTTTTTTTTATGAAACATTTATTTCCGCATAAAGCATGACTATGTGATTTTCATGATAGTTGAAGATTCTTATTTCATTAAAATATGATATAACATGTGGTATCAGAGCCAAGTTGAAACTATCATGATTTTCCTTATAATTTGTATGTAATATTCTGTGTTCTATGATGCTCAGAACACAAATTTATATTTCACTATTAATTGCAAAATTCGAATGTTCACTGTATTGTTATTTCACCGGATTTAATTGAATTCATGAAATCTTATATTAGCCGAATTTATTGGAATTTCACTATTTGTTTTGATTTATGATGGGATTTCACATTATCAACTTGATTTCATGTGGGTTGATTTCGGATTTGTTGCATGCATTATATGAAATCCACTGGTCAATTCAAAATCTGATTTTGTGGCCGAATAAAATTCTCTTTGTTGTTTTATTGGACTTACTATCTATTTTGAACGTGGATAGATTTTTTGCTTGGTTATTTATCAATCAATATTTATATTATGGTTAGCATGTTGTCACCAAAGTGATCTTGTTGAGAAAAGTTATAAATATTGAATTGAATTATGACTTTGCAAAATTATTATGGAATGATTATTTTGATTATTATGGTTTGACCCAACGGTACACCAACTTTCAAGTAGTCATTAAATTAATTAAGTTAATTGATAGAATGAAAGTGAGATTGGAATGGATGCCCAAAGGTGACAAACCAATCAAACTTTAAGGGGTTATCAATTATGACTAGGTGAATGAAAATTACCATTGAATTTGAATATTAGTATATTGCATTAGTTAATCCAAAGATTGAACGCAATATTACTAATGAAAGTGATTTTCTCAAAGCATTAATATTATGTTGATTTTATTGCAGTGTCAGTTCTTGTTTCGCTTCATTCACTAGCTTCTTCTGTTCCAATCTTTAGTGGAACTAATTTTTCTGACTGGAAGGAACAGATTCAGTTTCACCTTGGTGTTCTGGATCTTGACTTAGCATTGCGAATTGACAAACCAGCTGCTATTACTGAAACAAGCAGTTCGGAGCAGCAAGCTTTATTTAAGTCATGGGAAAGATCGAACAGATTAAGCATCATGTTTATGCGAATGTGCATTGCGAACAATATTAAATCAACACTTTCTCAAATTAAAAATGCAAAGGAATATTTCAAGGTTGTGGAAGATCGATTTTGTTCAGCAGATAAGTCCCTTCGAGGGAGATTAATGGCTGAACTTACCACCATGAAATTTAATGGTAACCATGGAATGAATGAGCATGTCCTTGAAATGACCAATCTAGCTGCCAGACTCAAATCTCTGGGTATGAATGTTGATGAAAGTTTCCTTGTTCAGTTCATTCTGAATTCCTTGCCTACTCAGTATGGGTCATTTCAGATTCACTATAATACTATTAAAGAAAAGTGAAATGTAAATGAATTGACGAGTATGTTAATTCAAGAAGAGGCAAGGCTTAGGCAACAAGGACAACATTTAGTTAATGTTATGAGTCATGGAGTTGGAAACAAAAGAAAGAAACCGAAGAAGAATATTGCTGGACCTTCTCATGTCAATGGGACCCACAAGAAGGTACATAATGGACCGAAATGCTATTTCTGTC
The DNA here is from genome assembly GCF_029962835.1 of Magnolia sinica. Lineage (NCBI taxonomy): Eukaryota > Viridiplantae > Streptophyta > Magnoliopsida > Magnoliales > Magnoliaceae > Magnolia > Magnolia sinica. Next base: position 57,609,859 of record NC_080589.1, on the reverse strand, counting down.
ATGGCTATGGGCATGTACAGAAAAATTGCCCAAAACGTAGAGCTTAGTTCGAGAAGAAGGGTAAGTTTTTGGCTTATGTGTGTTTCGAATCAAATATGACACAAGTTCCTTCTAATACATGGTGGATTGACTCTGGTTCTACTATTCATGTTTCAAATTCGATGCAGGGATACCTTTCGATCCAGAACATAAAGGAAAATGAGCATTTTATAGTCTTGGGAAATGGAACTCAAGTATTAGTTGTTGGCATTGGAACTTTATGTTTATTTTTAGAGTCAAGCCATTGTTTGGACCTATTTGATATTTTTTATGTTCCTACTATTTCTAGAAATTTAATTTCTATATCAAGAGTTGATTATGATAGTTATGCTTTATATTTTGAACATAAAGGTTTTCGTTTGTTAAGAAATGACTCATTTGTTGGTTCTGGTGTTTTATTTGAGGGGTTATATAGATTTAATCTTAACAAAAATTTTGCTAAAACACTCCTAACCTTGTATCAAGATGTTGGAACTAAATGTAACAGAATTAATAAGAATTCTTCTTTCTTGTGGCATAAAAGACTGTGTCATATATCCAGAGAAAGAATAGAGAGATTGGTAAAAGATGAAATTCTTTCAAATCTTGATTTTACTGATTTCGAAGTGTGTGGATTGCATTAAAGGAAAGCAAACCAAATATACAAAGAAAGGTGCTACAAGAAGTAAAAAACTTTTGGAGATTGTCCATACCGATATTTGTGGACCTTTCGACTCACCGTCTTTTGGTGGAGAAAAATACTTTATCACTTTCATCAATGATTTTTCACGTTATGGTTATGTCTATTTGTTACATGAAAAGTCTTAAGCAATAAATGCTTTAAAGGCATATATTGCTGAAGTTGAGCGATAAGTAAATAGAAAGGTGAAAATCATTCGATCTGATAGAGGTGGTGAGTATTACGGAAGATATGATGGAATAAGACAATGTCCAGGACCGTTCACAAAATTCCTAGAAGAGCATAGTATTTATGCACAATACAAAATGCCTGGTACACCTCAGCAAAATGGTGTAGCTGAAAGGCGCAATCGTACTCTTATGAAAATGGTTAGGAGTATGTTAAGTAATTCCTTAGTACCCATTTCATTGTGGATGGAGGCCCTTAAGACAGCCATTTATTTACTTAACCAGGTTCATAGTAAGGCAATTCAAAAGACTCATTTTGAATTGTGGATGGGAAGGAAAATGAGTTTGGAACATTTTCATATTTGGGGTTGTCCAGCAGAGGCTAGGATCTATAATCCACATGAAAAGAAGTTGAATTCTAGAACTGTAAGTGGGTACTTTATTAGTTACCCAGAGAAGTCCAAAGGGTATAGGTTTTATTGCCCTAACCATAGTACGAGAATTGTTGAAACCGGAAATGCTAGATTTCTTGAGAATGGTGAAATTAGTGGGAGTGATGTATCACGTAAAGTAATCATTGAAGAAGTTTAAGTGCCTGTCCCGATACCCGTAACTTCAAAGGAAGTTGTTGTTTCTCCAGTTGTCGAATAGTATGATAACATTGAACAACAATCTAGTGACCAGTCACTTCATAATGAGAATATCACAAATGAACCAGTTGCAGAACAATCACAAGGAATGACATTAAGGAGATCTCAAAGAGAAAGGAAATCAACTATTTCAGATGATTATTTGGTATATCTACAAGAATCTGATTATGATTTAGGGACAAGTAAAGATCCGGTTTCATTTTCACAACTTATTGAAAGTAGTGATTCTAAAAAATGGATCAATGCTATAAATGATGAATTGAAATCAATGAAACAAAATGAAGTTTGGGACGTCATTGATTTGCCTGAAGGTTTTAAGACAGTCAGGTGTAAGTGGGTCTTTAAGACCAAACGAGACTGCAATGACAAGATTGAACGACATAAAGCTATACTTGTTGCAAAAGGTTTCACTCAAAAGAGAGGTATTAATTACAAAGAAACATTCTCTCCTGTATCGAATGACTCTCTTAGGATCATAATGGCTTTGATGGCTCATTTCGATTTGGAGTTATACCAAATGGATGTAAAAACTGCTTTTCTAAATGAGCATTTAGATGAAGAGGTTTATATGGATCAACCTAAAGATTTCTTGATTAAAGAAAATGAGCATATGGTATGCAAATTAAAGAAGTTAATTTATGGACTTAAACAAGCTTCCAGACAATGGTATCTCAAGCTTAATGATACCATCACGTCCTTTGGGTTTAAAGAAAATACCGTTGATCAGTGTATATATCTAAAGGTCAGTGGGAGCAAGTTTATTTTCTTGATTCTGTATGTTGATGACATATTGTTTGCCAGTAATGATCTTGGTTTGCTGAATGAAACCAAGAAATTTCTTTCTATGAACTTTGAAATGAAAGATATGGGTGAGGCAACTTACGTGATAGGAATTGAAATATTTCGCGATAGATCACGTGGATTGTTAGGGTTGTCTCAGAAGGAATATATCGATAAAGTTCTTGAAAGATTTCATATGGATGAATGTGCAGCCACCCTGCTCCTATTTGTAAAGGGGACAAATTCAATGAAAAGGATGGAAAATATTCCTTATGCATCTGTTATTGGAAGCTTGATGTATGCTCAAACTTGTACAAGACCGGATATTAGTTTCGTAGTTAGAATGCTTGGGAGATACCAAAGTAATCTCGGAATGGAGCATTGGAAAGCTGCAAAGAAGGTTTTAAGATATCTAAAGGGAACAAGACACTATATGCTCACGTATCGAAGATCTGATCAATTAGAGGTGGTTAGTTACTCCGACTCAGATTTTACTGGTTGTGTTGATAGTCGAAAGTCAACTTTTGGTTACTTGTTTCTATTAGCTGGAGGAGCAATATCATGGAAAAGCGCCAAACAGACTATCATAGCAGCATCTATTATGGAAGCTAAATTTGTGGCATGTTTTGATGCCATAGTTCATGCTTTATGGTTGCGAAATTTTATTTCGAGACTTGGAATTGTTGACAACATTGCCAGGCCGCTGAGAATCTATTGTGATAATTCCGCAGCAGTCTTTTTCTCCAAGAACGACAAATATTCTAATGGCGCTAAGCACATGGAGCTTAAATATTTGGCCGTTAAGGAGGAAGTTCAGAAACGAACAGTGTTTATAGAACGTATTAAGACTGAGCTCATGATTGCAGATCCTTTGACTAAAGGGTTAACACCAAAGACATTTAAGGAACATGTTGATCGCATGGGTCTTTGTTGCAATCCCTGAGGTATGTTTGTGGATCTTTATTTTTTGTTCTATAACATCTATAGAGATATCACTAATTGTGTTTCTGACATTTTTCCTGTTTACTATCAATTACGTAATTATGAAAATAGATCATTAATGACAGGAATCGTCTTTGACAAAGACATTATGGGGACATTACAGTTACTTCCTAATATGGATTATGATTAAGTAATTTGCTAGCATTGTAGTGCATGGAAGGGAAGATGTCACTTTATTGATATTTACCGCTATGACTCATGTTAGTAAGTTATTTAATTATGGTATTATTGTAATCTCACTAAAGTGCGAATAAGCTAATATTATGCATATATTATTTTGCCTTGTAAATCCAAATAAGTGTCATTCACATGGGCCAAGTGGAAGAATGTTAAAATATGTCCCACATAAAAGGGCAATATGGACATTATTTGGACTTAATGAGATAAGGTGGTTATTGGCTTTAGAAAGATATGCACGGTTACTTAATGGGTGAGAGAAAATAGGGAAGGTTATTTCTCCTATCTGCTTACTTTTATGAGGAGTAGGATAACTGTTTCATTTACACGTAGGAATTGTCCTCTCTCTACCTATATATTTTCTTTTATCAGATTTTCTCATACGTTCTGGTAAATCAAAGAAAAAGGGTTAAGTGAGAGAAATAACTGCTACAAGTCTTCTTCAAGAAAGAGATTTTATTATGGCAGATTCGGTATGTTTTTTTTTTATGAAACATTTATTTCCGCATAAAGCATGACTATGTGATTTTCATGATAGTTAAAGATTCTTATTTCATTAAAATATGATACAACAAAGAAATGTGAGAGACGAGAGAGATGGAAGAAAAGGGGGAGTGAAGGAGTAAGAGTGCCCCTGAGAAATGAGAAGAAAAGGGAATAGAAGAAAAATGTTTGCCTTATTAAAACCGTTCAAATTGGGAACGGCCTAAAACCATTCCTAAACCAAAGACATAGCCATTCCTAATTAGTGATTTTGGTGTAGTGTACTTGGTGACCAAATCATCAAAATTGACCCCACAAGGTGGGTTTGGATGATGGGTTGGTGAGTAGGGCGTTTTAGTAATGGCAACTATGGTTTTGAATTAGGATGTAGAGGATGGGAGTTTTGAATGATGGTGGGTTGTAAGGGACAGGTTTTGAACGCCCGAGATGATGGTGGCAGCAGCAATGGGTTTTGCAGGGGCTACGATAGTGTGGCTAAATTTTGGGAAGAAAGGAGGTTGCAGGGTGAGAGGAGGTTACAAGGTTAGAGAAGAGAGAGAGAGAGAGAGAGAGGTTGTACAAACCCCCACCGGACAGAGTTAGAAACGGATGGTCCTGTAAGGCGCCATGTGGGGCCCACCGTGACATGTGTGGTTTATCCATGCCGTCTATTCATTTCAATAGTTAATATTAGGGCATGATTCAAAAAAGGAGGTAGATCAAATGCTCAAGTGGACCACACCACAAGAAGCACCAAATAATTAATCTCCACAGTTTCCTCCAGTGTGGTCCACTTGAGCCTTCAATCTTCCTCCTTTTTTGGGCCAATGCCCTAAAACGAGTTTTCAAAATGGATTGACGACTTAGATAAAACACACACGTTGTGTTGGAGTCCATAGAACCCTTAATATTTAGTTATGTGTTGGGGGATTAGAAGCTTTTAGCTACGGTTTATATCCGTAGCAAAATATACTTATAGTCCGTAGTCACTGCTCATTTTTTAGTAGTAATAGACATTCCAGATCCCAAGGTTCTCACACATGCCTCGTAATCAGTTGTTGTTAAACTGTTTTCCATTGTCTGAGACGATCATGTAGGGGATCCCGTATCGACATATTACATTCTTCTAAATGAATTCAGTAATCTTTTGCTTAGTGATCATGGCTAGAGGCTCGGCCTCTGCCCACTTGGTGAAATAGTTGACTACGATGACCACGAACTTGGTCTGTCCTTTGCCAGTTGGCAGGGGGCGATAATGTCGATTCCCTATTGGGCGAATGGCCATGGTCCTGTCATAAGAGTCAGCTATTCGGATGGTTAGTGGGGTGCTGGTGTGAAGTGTTGGTACTTGTCGTATTTTCGAGTGTATAACCTAGAATCTGCTTGAATGGTTGGCCAAAAATATCCTTATCGAATGACTTTATGAGCGAGGGCCCGACTGCCCAAGTGGTTGCTACAAATTCCTTCGTGAGTTTCCTTCAGGACGTATTCGACTTCATCAGGTCGTAAGCATTTAAGGAAGGGAGAATCCTTAAAACATCTCCGACCATAATATAGCGAGCTACTCTGGATCGGAGTCTGTGTACTTTTAACCGATCTTCAGGTAACTTTCCTTCCCTGAGGTAGTCAGCTATTAGGTCCATCTAGGTCGGCTCTTAATTTATCGAAAGGAACATACCCGAATTGGGTTCGTTGATGCTTAGTTCGATCGGGAACTTAATTCGGATTGGTTTCGAGATATCATCTCCAGTTGCCGTGGCTAGCTTTGCTAGCATATCTGCCTTGGAGTTCTTTGACTTGGGGATCAGACTGATATTACACTTCTAGAATTTGTCAATCAGCTCTCGAGCCTTCTATAAATAGGCCCTCATTTTCTCTTCTTTTACTTGGTATTCGCTAGCTATCTTGCTAACAACAAGTTGTGAATCGTTGTGGACTTTCAAGTGTTGGGCTCCCATTGCAGATGCTAGCCTCAGTTCGGCCAAGAGGGCTTCATATTTTACAGCCTTGTTCGATGCCTAGAATCCAAATGTTAAGCCATATTGTGCGCAGGTCTGATCAGGAGCTTCTAAGACTATCTCGGCCCCACTGCCTTTAGAATTAGATGAATCGTCTACGTGTAGTGTTCATGTTTGCAGATCTGGCTCGGCTATTTGATCTCCAAGTTGTTCGCCCTGTATGTTGGTGGTGACTTCTAGGTCACTTTTGGGTACGAGTTTAAAGAGGAATTCGGCCACTGCTTGGCCCTTGATAGTTGTTTGAGGGCGATAGCTAATGTCGAACTAGCTGAGCTCAATCGCCCATTTTGTGAGTCCTCATGATATTTCCGATTTCTGGAGCACTTGACGAAGGAGTTGGTCAGTCGGGACCACGATGGAGTGGGCTTGGAAGTAAGGTTGGAGACATCGTGCTGAGACGGTTAGGGCCAAGGTGAGCTTCTCGATGTCTGGGTACTTAGTTTCTGTCGGGACTAGAGCCTTGCTGACATAGTACCGGTAATTGTTTACCCCCTTGTTCTCTGATGAGGATCGAGCTGATTGTGGCTGATGATACTGCTAGATATAGTAGAAGTTGCTCACCTTGCTTGGGTTTCGAGAGTAATGGTGGAGAACCCATGTATTGTTTAAGCTCTTGGAAGGCGAGCTCACATTCTTTTGTCCATTCTGCTTTCTTATGTCGTTTCATCTGCTTGAAGAAAAGAAGGCATTTGTCTGTGGCTCGGGAGACAAATTGACTGAGCGCAGCTATTCTTCCCGTGAGACATTGGATCTCCTTCATCGTTCTTGGTGAGCTCATGTCGAGTAAGGTTTGGATCTTGTCAGGGTTTGCTCCTATTACCCTCTAACTAACTAAGAATCCAAAGAATATTATTAAGCTGACGCCGAAAGCACACTTACTCGAATTCAATTTCATATGGTATTTCTGTAGGATCGCGAACATCTCCTCGAGGTCGGAAAGGTGGTCTGTAGCTTTGATGCTTTTAACCAGCATATCGCCGACGTAGACTTTCATGGAGCACCCGATCTGCTGGGCGAACCTCTTATAAACAAATCGTTGGTATGTGGTCCCAGCGTTCTTCAGCCTAAAAGGCATGACTTTATGGTAATAGAGACCTTTGTCGGTGATAAAGCTTGTCTTCTGCTTATTATAAGGGTGCACACGATTTGGTTGTAACTTAAATATGTGTCCATGAAGCTCAGAAGTTCGTGTCCTGTAGTGCTATCGACGAGCTAGTCGATCCGAAGGAGATGGAAACTATCTTTGGGGTAGGCTTTGTTTAAGTTGGTGTAGTCAATACAGACCCGCCACTTTCCGTTAGACTTTTTTACCAAGACAACGTTAGCTATCCAGTCTACATAGTATATTTCTTCCACAAAACCTATTTCGAGGAATTTCCTGATCACTTCTCCAATTACTGTGTATTGTTCTGCTTCGAATGCCCTTCGCTTTTGCCTAACCGGTTGGTGGTCGAGATCGACATTGTCACGCCCCAAACCCGAAAATCGGATTCACAAGAATCCGATCACCGAATCTGGTGCCGACAGCCTCCGTAGTATCCCATTTTCGACTCCCAGCATTCATACGTTAAGTTCCGATCCTAGGATCCTACAAGGAGGATTTTCCAACGTACATTTGTTTTATAAGAAGCATAACCACAAGTATACCCAAATCATAAAGACAACATCATCATCACATATCCACTAATATAATCATTTGAATACAATGCTGAAAGAGAAATACATATATCGAAATCAAAGCTCCAGAAGACAGTTGCACACTCCAAGGTCAACGCTGCTGCAACCTAATGCCACCTGCACGCATATATTGTGCATAAGCTTATAGAAAGCTTAGAGGGTGGTGAAAGTATGTGCACAAGGTAAGTGCCAAGTATACCATAAAGCCCATAAATCATACATCATCGGAATAAGCGGAAATACTGACAAGATCATGAATCATACGATATCAGAGTAATTAGAATAAGCGAAAATATACTAGTAAGTCCATGAGTCATATAATATCAGAATACGTAATACAGATGAACAATGCAAATGAGGAGTCATAGATGCAGAGGGTACAATGCAATATGTAAATCCTACTAAGTCCATCTAGGCCATATAAGTATAGAAAACATAACGACCCAAAATGTCATATGAATGCGGATGCAATATGAGATGCGAATGAAATGACTAAGCTGTAGTGTGAGGTTGGGATGATAGTAAGTAGTATCATAGGCTATGGGGTCCATCACAAGGGACTTCTATCCAAATCAGTCCCATACCTAAATTTGGATAGTCAGACTCAATGTGGTAAACTCCTGGTCTCAAGTTAGTCGCGCACCTAACCAAAATCTTGACCATGTGAAGGTACACGTAACAAATAGTTATGCACCACCAGCCCGAGTGGATCGTGAATGAATATGCAATTCCTGCTCAATAAGTCCACATATCAGTACGGTTCCTCTCTGGGATCATCACCGGGGTCTAGTACACTCCACACCACCTGCCGCCCCATCAAGCGCACAACTGGGTAAGTGGAAGAGACCTCACTATCTGCCTGGCCAGTAGTCTGCCAATACCTACCCGGCTTGTCGATAACAGACCCATTCCTCGAACTGGTCAAACTCAGCCTAGCTATGCCTACTCCCTCGGGCGGGTAAGGCCACACCCCCTCCCAACTGACCACGGTACAGTGGGAGACGCGGCCTCCTGGTATTCGGCACTTGGGCGCTCATGTATATCCACTCGGTCTCGATGTTGGGGCGTCCTCTGGTACCAAGAGGGTTTTAGGAATTTTCACCCAGGGCCATCTATGGTAGCTCGATGCTCAAACAGATTTTTGGTGTCCCATCTGGCCATCCATAATATGCCTGTGGAGGCTATGGCCCTGATGTCAGTAGGGCGTATAGTAATCATAAGTCACAATGTAAGATGCATGAGTCATATAATCCAGTCACGCATCAGTCCTGTGCATACCGTGCGCTCACGTGAGATAACCTCCGCCTATCAAGGAGTCTCATAACAATCTGCCCAATGACATATGTAATGGTCAACCACACATCATAACAAACATACAGATGATGCATATGGGCATGTATCATAATGCTATGCTGTCATATACTCATAATCAGTATCAATAATCGGTATCGATAACCGTCACTGATAATCGGCCTTGACAAGCAGAATCGGTAATCAGCCTAACAAAGGGCCGAAGGGAAGGTCACAATGAGGACATTTAACCATCATTGCCCATTAATGTAGACATTCAACCAACATTGCTCCCAAGAAGTGGCCCTCGTGAGGCCAAACTTATAGTGGGCCTAATCACATGGGCCTCATATATACATCGAATAGGCCACACCAATTGAGCCTTACATACATTGCAAAGGGCCATAACCCATGGGCCTCGCATACCTCACAATGGGCCTCATATATATATATATATATATATATAGGTGGGCCTCAACAACGGGCCTCATACACATCAAGGTGGGCCTCAACAACGGGCCTCATATACCTCAAGGTGTGCCACAACAACGGGCCTCATACACATCAAGGTGGGCCTCGACAATGGGCCTCATACACATCAAGGTGGGCCTCAACAACGAGCCTCATACACATTAAGGTGGGCCTCAACAACGGGCCTCATACACATCAAGGTGGGCCTCAACAATGGGCCTCATACACATCAAGGTGGGCCTTAACAATGGGCCATAAACATATCAAAGGTGGGCCTCACAGATGGGCCATAAACATATCAAAGGTGGGGTCCACGTTCCCTTATTAGACTGACAGAGTGGATTACACTTACATCACAATGTGCTGCACCCACCACCGTCCAAATATGGACTCATGTTATAAAATGAGGTTACAAAACATATTAACAATTTAGATATAATATATATATATATATATATATATATATATATATATATATATATATATATATATCAACATGAACCCACCACGTATATAATATAATATTATATGCAATATAGTATATAAATACATCAACGTGGGTCCCATATGGGGCCCACCACATTCATATATATATATATATATATATATATATATATATACACAATACATATATATAATATAATAATATATAATTATTATATAAACAGAGTCTAGCGTCCATACCTGGACGCTGGACAAATGGTTGGATTAGAGTACATCCGTCAAGGTGGAACCCACACCTAGGGATGGACGAGTGGATATAATAAATACATTAAGGTGTGGCCCACCGTCCAGATTTGCTGGCCGGTGCAAATACACCACGTACATCAAGGTGTGGTCCACCAGAACTTGCTGACGTCAATCACACCAGCCACCTGCTGGTGTGTGGTATGCCAACCAATCCACTTCCAAATAACACGTGGGGCCCACCATAACGTTGATTTTCCATCCAATCTGTTGATAAGGTAACACAGACCTGAATGAAGAGGAAAACAAAATTCATAATGATACAAAACTTCTAGACCCAGAAAAGGATTTCAATGGTAGACGTTCAACACCACTGTTTCCTGCCGTGTGGGCCACCCCAAGTGATTATCTAATTCGTTCATCATCTTGACCACCTTGAATGAGGTCAAATAGACTCTAACTAGGACTATTTTGGATGACAAGGGACTCCAAAGAGGGCCCTAGAGTGTTTCAACAGATGGGCATTAATACCCTTAGTACGGCCCACTCGGGACTCATATTTGCCTCAAAATTTTGGCACATGACCTAAAATTATAAGGAGGAGATGGTGGACGGTGTGGATTAAACAAATTCATCATGGTGGGGTCCACATGTGGTGACAACCCAGTAAGGTTTCCACCCTCACCGTCATTGGACAATAGAGTACAGGGACTTACTTTTTTTCTTCTTCTCTTTCTTCCTTTATTTTTATTTTATTCTACTATGTGGGGCCCACTAGTGGATAATCCATTTCGTCTATTATATCGACTAGCTCTTTATGGACCAAAGGAGTCTAATAATGGATAGGTCCACCACTTATACACACAATAGTAGGTATTAGAAAATTCCAACAGTGAGGCTTTGTTTCCCTCGGTGTGGCCCACTAAGAACTAAGATTTGTCTCATTTTTCAACTCATAGCCTAAAACTACATGGGGAAGGTGGTGGATGGCGTGGATTAAACAAATACATAAAGGTGGGGTCCATGGTTAGGACGCCCCCACCCCACGTCCACATAGTTGGCATGAGGGGGTGCTCCACTACCACCATCGGTTGTGGTGTGGTCCACCTGATGGTTGGATCACGTTAGATGCATCTGACTTATGGCAAGAGTTGGAGAAAAAGAAACGCAGTAAAATTCCCAAGACAGAGGTCGAAGTAATAGTCGAGAGCGGAGATCCGTGGGAAGCCGAAGTCAATGACTTGCGAGGTCATATCATAGACATCCGACAGGTTTACCGCTTGAATGTCCTAACCTCGGTGGGAGTGATACTAGAGGAGACCGAGCCTCCTTCACCGTCGACATCGTGCATGTGCAACTCCCGCCAAGGTTTCACATGCCTCAGATCGCCTTATACTCCGGAACCTTCGACTTAGCCAAGCATTTAGAATCCTTCAGGGCTTGGATGGAATTGCACGGTGCATCAACCGCTGTTATGTGTCATGTATTTTCACTAACCTTGGTTTCAGTAGCTTGGAAATGGTTCTGGAAATTGAAGTCACAATCAATCAGCTCTTTCACACAACTCAGCAAAGCCTTCATCACCAACTTTATTGGAGGAAAGGAAAGCCTTAAGCCTGTTTCTCACCTCCTTAACATAGTTCAAAAAGAAGACGAGCTACTGAAAGACTATATCAAGTGTTTCAACTTGGAAACGATGCAAGTGTAGGGACATTCGGAGGAGATTGCTCTGACTGCCATGATGAGAGGCTTAAGGGAATGAATGTTTCTTTTTGTACTCGACAAAAACCCTCCTACGACGATGGCCGACCTACTCAATAGAGCCCAGAAATACTCCAACGCCAAGGAAGTTGCTAGCTTGCAAAGGGCTACTCGGAAAAAGGGAAGCTCGGCCAAGGAGAAACGACCTAAAGAGGAGTCAACCCCGACCGACAACAATAAGATAAGGAAAGACGACAAGCCTCATAGAGGATAGTGCCCTGGCAGGCGGCCCAAAAGCAGGTTCAGCTCATACACCCCCCTTAATGCGACACCCGAGCAAGTCCTCATGGAAGTTCAAGACAAGTGAATCTTGAAGTGGCCCAACAAGATGAAAGCCGATGCCGACCAGCGGGACAAGCGAAAATACTCCCACTTCCATCGCGACCACAGTCATTTGACTAGCGACTGCTTCAATTTGAAGGAGGAGATCAAAGCCCTTATCGGCAATGGGCGCTTGTGGGAATACATCGTTAAGAGAGAAGAGCAGGCGGATCCTAAGAACGAGCAACCCATCAATAATGAACACAATGAGAAAATCCGCACTATCTTTGGGGGACCTGCTGGAGGAGGTGACTCAAACAGAGCTCGCAGGGCACATACCCGGAGCATCAGGCACGACGTTCCAGAACATCGGGTACGTATCGTCGACAGACCTACAAAGGAGCAGAGAATGACTCCTTGCAATCTGACATTTACCGAGGAGGACACTAGAACTGTCCACCTCCCTCATGACGATGCACTAGTGATGGCTATAACCATAGCCAAGCGCAAGGTGTTCTTGGCCGATATTCTCTTCGCCGAAGCATTCGACAATATGAAAATTGGAAGGGGTCGACTCCGACCTATCAAAATCCCTCTGCTCGGGTTTACGGGAGACAAAGTCACCTCAGAAGGATCGATTCAACTTCCGGTCACCGCTAGAGAGGGGTAGAACCGAACAACAATAATGATCAACTTCCTAGTAGTCGACTGTCCCTCTGTCTACAATGTGATCCTCGGACAACCTTCCCTCAATATTTTCCAAGCAGTTGTATCAACGTATCATCTGATAAAGAAATTCCCAACTGAGCACAGTACTGGACTAGTAAAAGGAGACCAACAAGAAGCTCGACAATGTTATTCATTGGCATTGAGAAAGCACCAAGCAATGAATATCACTTTTCTCGACCCCCAAGAAGACTACCGAAAGAGGGTGCCCAGTGGAAGATCTCATATATGTCCTACTCAATTAGTCTAGCCCAACTCGTACTATTCAGATCGGGTCGTCACTGACTCCAACGCTACGAGACAAAATCATAACTCTCTTTGGTGGCACTCTGATGTATTTGTTTGGTCACACCAAGACATGCCCGGCATTGACCCAAAGATAATAGTTCATAAACTTAATGTCTGTAAGGCCCGTGTCCTAGATCGTACCGTTCCGTAGGCTTTCGCGGTCCTCCCGGTCGAATTTCGACGACCCGCGATCTGTTGCCGGCATTTGCCCGCGATCCTGATTCGTGTCTCATATATCAGAGTCGGCACGACCTGAGACTTGTACCAGTGTATTCGCGCCGTCGCCGTGGTTCCGATGCCGCGTCTTACACGCCGATGCGGTACCCTGGCTAGGAGATGTGGGCTCGCGTTCAGTTCGAGGAAAACGTCGTGCATTTGCAATTCCAAGAAAATCTCTACAACATGTCAAATCAATCCCATCAATCACCTCTCATGTCAAGTACAAAACCCCATCCCCAAGCAACCCCAAAGTCAAAGCAACCCATCCCTCACATGTCAAAGTACACATCACCCATCACTCACCTTTTCACCCATCACACCTATCCCTCTCTCTTACAACCTCTCTCTCTCTCATCTCTCTCTCTCCCATTCTCCCAAGCAAGAGAGGTGCACGTCCAAGCTCTCCCAAGTGAAAAAAGTGAGTGTTGTGTGTGGCCCACTTCTCATTTCTAGATTTATCATCCTAGCCCTTCATCTCTCATCACCTTCCATAAAAGAGAGACATAAGGAGGTCGGCGTTCCATCAGACCAAGGAGATCGAACAGTGGGTGCTTTTATAGGTTAGTTTTTATATTTTTATGATGGGCCAAGTGAGGCCTACCGATCGATGGTATGGATCTCACTTTGGACCCTAAGATGTGGCCGATGGCTCACCTTGATTATCATGATCATTCCATGATGGGGCCATTCTCCATGAACTCCATCATGATGTTTACTTTCTAAGTTTAAAAGAGGTCATCTAGACCTTCCATTTTGGTAGAGAAGGAATTTCCACTGTTGATCTTTGATTTGATGGGCTCACATGTATTTGGACCTACTTGATGTATGTTTACTTACAAGGGAGGGCTCATAGTGGCGGAGCCCTCCATCACACGTGTCCCTCTCTCTTTCTATCTCTCTTTCCCTCTCTTTTTCATATTTTTTTATGTGTTATGATGTGGCCGTGTGACCCGCTTAGATGGAACCCACCATGAGGCATGTATCTTATCCAAGTTATCTATTGGTGGGGCCCACTTTATATGTGTTGTATCCACACCATCCATCATTTGGTGGCCCACATGAGCAAGGCCCACCTTATATACGTGTGAGCCCAAACCGTCCAACGTCCAGGGACGTTGGACGTTAACTGGAAAATAAAAAAATAAATATTAGCTTTGGTTCAAAGCTATTGGGAAAGGCTGTTCATGTAGGCCCCACCTTGATGTATGCACCCAATCCACGCCGTCCATTTCATTCCCCAGCCCATTTTAGGCGTTGAGCCGAAATGTGAAGCCAATCCGATTCCTAGGTGGGCCATACCACAAATGCTAAGGGGTTGGGCTACCCACGTCATTTCTTACTTTTTGCATGGGAGGTTTGGAGTGAGTTTTCACTCATGGGACCCATATTCTGACCTGTATACTCTTTTGAGAGCCAACGGGTGCCTTAGACGGGGCAGGTAGGTCTACAGTCGCATATTTCAAAGCTTGTCCGGTTTGTGGACGGGGTGAGGTTGCAACTGTTCCAGTAGCTGCTTCATTAAATTTAAGTTTTTATTCAGAATCTCAACTTGTTGTTTGAGGGAGATGAGCCATCCTCCCCTGCTCCTAGCTGTTGCATTGGTCCCGCGGGCGCAGAGTCAGCCTAAATTTGGGACAAGGAATCTCGTTGGCTAACGAATTGCTCTGATGGGGTGAGATCAGGGGCAGCGGCGGAGGGGGTTGTCTTTTTCTTCCCTTTTGCTATCGTTGAGCCTGTTGAGATGAGAACGGTTTTTGGTGTCGTTCCCACAGATGGCTTCAAATCATTAATGCATAAATCTAGTTAGCCCTACTTGGGCCAGCAAACCTGCACAAAGGACAGACAAGGAAGACCCTGGCTCGTGCAGAGGACTCTTCAATACCTAAGTCAGGAAAGGAATCTGGGTCTAGTTAAATATTGTGGGTTTAAGGTTAAAGATTGTACGTACCTTTCACCTTTAGGGGCTTTCTTATTTATAGGTAGGGACAGGCAGTGTCATAGAGGGCGTCTCTCCCTGTTTTGGCAGAAACTAATTATAGTAGGATTTGGACTCCTTGCGTGACAAATCTTTCAAGATTTTTAGCTAGAATCTCGGGGTGATTTGTGCAAGAGTCAATTTTCGTGATTTTCGCCTGAGAATGCGAACAGACATGATAGAGGTCAGGTTGGATCCCACAAAGGGTGGGGTTTAGCTGACCTGAGGCAACCTGACCTAGTCTTCCATTGAGGTCGGGCCGCATTTGTCTGAGGACGGGTCTGGCCGACCTAAGGTGAATAGCTCCTGGAATCGTGGTTGGTCCGTAAGTAGTCTTTCATGGAAATTGGCCGCGTTCATTGAAAGATGGGTCTGGCCAACCTAAGGTTAATATCTCATCGGACAGCGGTTAGTCAATAAATAGCTCGACTTATTGGCAAGAGGTCCCAATCTCTATTAGGTCGGAGAGGCCAGGGTTCGACCTCTGTGCTGCGCCTGCTGGTGACTGAAATGCTGACGTATCCTTATTATTAATGGTAGGTCGATCTATTTTCCCAATAACAATACACGTGCGGATATCCAATTCTTGTAGTTGCTGTCCTGTCCGGTGGGTCATCATTGAACCGGTATTCCAAAAAGTGAACTGGCCAATCACTGAAACGTGGACAACCTGATTAACGGTCAGAATCACCCAAAACTCTCCGCCACATTATCAGAGGAGCCCCACATTACAACGAGGGACCCATGATTTGGATGCTTTAGATCCATGTTCATATATGAGTACGGATCTTTGTACTCACACAGCTGGATCAACACATTAGTATCGATTGCAACCAACGAAGATTCCCAGACAAATCTTCTTTTCTTCTTCTTTTTTTAATTTAAATTTACATGTATTTAATTTTTATTACGAAATTGTGTGCCGCCGAACTTAAAATCCGTTTGGAATGAAAAATAAAAATAAAAAATCTTAAAATATTCACTCGTGTCACTTCAAAAAAAAAAAACTGACTCGTTCTTCCAAGCCAATTCACCGCTCATCAGGTGGGGTCCACTGAAAGCCTCCCTTAGCAAAGTCTGGTAGTAAGGTGGGCCGCGTGTGTACGTCGAAACTTATACCACCGGCAATCTTTTCTAACATCTCCTCCCGTACGCTTGTAGCCCCCAGAGCATCTGACTTTTGGGCCACGAAAACATCCGCAGCGATGAATGCCGATTGCCTGCAGCCCTTAGCTCTATGGGGCCCACCATGATACACCTCTTATTTTCATCCACCCTGTCCATCCTCCTTGCGGACATGAGCTCAAACACGTGGGAAAATCCAAGCCAGGTGGGATTGATTGCCCGCCGTTGAAAGCTTCTAATATATAAACATGACGGTGGGCCCCACCTTCAGCGTGGCGCCAGGGACACTGAAATCCCGGTGGGACTCTTCATCTGCTCCGCCCAGACCCTCGACTCCAAATACAGCTTCGACACCTTCCCGGCCACCTGACTCATATCCGGCCGTTTATCAGCCTCCACGTGTACGCAATCCAGCGCGATACGCATCATCTTCTCCGCAACCTCCCCAGGAAAAGAGTCCTTCATCCTCGGGTCCATCCACCGCCGCAGCATCCCATCTTCAGCTCTCTCCAAAGCATCCTTCACAGTCTCAATCAGCGAAATCCTCTCATATTCACTTCTCCCCTCATCGAATCTATACTTCAAACGCTCCTCTCCTGAAAAAATCTCCAAAATCACAACCCCAAACGCAAACACATCTGATTTCTGAGAAACGATCCCAGCCGTTATAAACTCCGGACTCATGTACCCACGCGTCCCTTCTACCCTCGAAACCCTAGAATTAGATTTCTGCAATGTCGAAGACGACGACGGATCGGGGATTTCTCCGACCAGCAGCGACGCACCGAAATGGCAGATCCGGGCATTGAGGGAGGGATCGGAGACGATGATGGCGGAGGATTTGATGTGGTTGTGGATGATATTTTCACCGGAGAAATGGTGTATGTACTCGAGGCCTTGGGCGAGGTCAGTGGCGATCTGCATTCGGGAGAGCCAGGAGGGGAGGAGGGTGAAGCTAGGATTTTGGGGGTTGCGGAGGGCAGCGGAGAGGGTGGCGCCGGAGGCGAAGTCGTAGACGAGGTAGATGGAGTTGCCGGAGATGGAGGCTCCGAGGAGCTTGATGATGCTGGTGTGATGGGTGCGGGAGATCGAGGAGAGGAGGTGGTTGAGCTGGGCAGAGTCGAGGGGGCGGCGGAGACGGCGCTTGACGACGACGGAGGGTTTGGAGCGGAGGGTGCAGCGCCAGGTGGAGGAGGAGATGGGTTTGGAGAGGAAGTTGTTGGTGGCGGAGGAGATTTCAGAGAAGGAATAGATGTGGGGGTTTTCCGGCAAGGAGGAACGGAGGCTGGCGAGGGAGGAGTGGCTCGAGGCGGAGGTGCTGGTGGTGGCGGATGAGTTGACTCGGGCAGAATCGGTGGCGCCGGAGCTGATAGTAGCGGTGGACGTGGAGGAGGGACGGGTTCGGCGGGTCGAGCGGTTGGAGATGGATGGAGGTGGTTCTGTCGCGTCGGTTCGGGTTTTGGTCTTACACATGTGACGAAGGAGAGGAAGTTGGGAGGAGGATGGGGGAGAGCGTGGGGGCGAGTTGCCGGGGGTGTTTTGTTTTTTGATGGGGAAAGGGGCTGAACAGAAAGGGTATTTTGCTTGAATTGCCGTGGGAAAGGTCTGGAGTACCTAGCACGTATTACCAATCGGTATTACTTTCAAACGTAGGATGAATGACTGAACGTTCATGAAATCCACGCCGTCCATTACGTAACTCATCCCTTGTCGGGGCTTTATCTAGAATTGCATTTGTTCCCGTCCAATTCTATCTAGTATACGAGAACGGAGAGGACGGGAAAGGTTCGAATTTGGTGGGATGGAAATGCATTTAGTCCCGTGGAATTGCAAACATGCGGCAAGTGGTACATCACATGGATTCCCACGATATTAAGAGATCGAGAAGGGAAAAAAGCAAGCCCTACCTTGGAAACATTGTTTGGGGGTAAAATTACTCATTTGCTTTCACTTTTCGTTAAAAATTACACCCATTGCCATTTGATCCAACCATCCACACCGTGCCACGTAACACATCCAATTTAACAATCATTCTCAACCCTTATAGCCTTCTTCAGCGTCTAAACTTTGCATAAATCACTAAACTGTCACTCCAAAACTCTATAAACACCCCATTTCACATCATTTCCTAACCGTCTTTCATACTACCACGCACGCATCTTTCATCTCTTATTCACTCATCTTCACTTGAGAAAAAGAAATAGAAAATGGGTTAGTCCATCCATCTACCAAGGAGAGGAAAAAGTATAAGGAGAGGAACTTCTACCCCAGGTCAGCCCAAACAAGCTCAACCCTTAATCACGTGAGTTACTCGAAAGACCGATATGATCTACTCAAGTCCGTTCTAACAACAACACGTTCACCCACTTGCCCAACTCTATTCAGCTTTATTCATACTTATATTGGCACCGTGCATCATCAACTCCACTCCAACCCACCTGCTCATCTAGTTGATTCGAGTATATATTCTGTGATTCAACGCCTATTGAAAACTCGAATTGACTAGGCTTTTGATTGCTTCTTCAAGTAGGTGAGTTCAAATAGAAAAGTTTTTGGTCCATCATTTAAAGTATGTATCACATCATCACACTACATTGCACACACACTTGCATCGTTTGTATACGAGAACTAATTTAATCTTTGATATTTTATCGTCCCGTGAAGTACAGACTGTACGCTTGTACGAGAAGAGATGATGCCTAACACCTTCCCTCTTTGTTATTGTGGTCTCTTAATCAGAATTTCCAACCGCATATCAAGAACTATTTTAAAATAGGAAATTCTCAACTTTCCTCTCTTAAGGTTTCTACATGGTTCAGTTGATTGTGGAAATTTGAGTAATTAGTCAGTCGCAACTTCAAATCAAATATATCATACCCCAAGCCATAAATACACTAGAGAGCATAAAAAGACACATGTGAGTGCAATCTGCCCTCGATCCAACGTCCATGGGCATGTCAAATGAATGGAGTAGGTGGAAATGAACATCATTGTGGACCCTATACAAAATTAATTGTTTCGGTAAAAAATGTGTTTAAGAGATTGGAATATTTGCATTCTAAAAATAACAAAGTAACTTGAATGAAAGAGTACTTATCATCAATTGTTTCATTACTTTGAATTCTTATTAGATTCTATTTTATCGCCCTTGATTCTAAATTAAAGTATAACTAATTGTACAATGTTAAGTAATAATTAAAACTAGTGACTTTGGCAACATTCTGGCCCTGTAGTGTGTTCGTTGAAATGACAGAAGGGTTGTGAAGTTTTAAAATCCTTAACTCATGCTATACGTGATCCAAAAGACTTCAATTAATAATCCAAAAGCTTGATGATGTGGGAAACAACAACTTTACTGAACCATTTGTGTGGGATTATAGTTGCACGGTCGCGCAACAGGCTTACATCCTCAATACTCCTCCTTTCTCCTTCTTCTACTCACAGAATTGTTGATACCTGAGTTACATGATTCTTTTACTCGAAGAGCTCTCAAATATTTCAAGTATCCAAATGAGAAAGGTGGGGGTATTTATAAACATTTGCATGTGTGAAGCTCCCACAATCCGTGCAACATTTCAGTGTTGCGCGATTGCATTCATCTCGCACAATGAATATTACATAGTCTTCATTAAGATGGTGTGTTGCGCAATCACACAATAGCTCTGGAATCCTTTTCTTCAGCTCAGTCATGTAAATACATACTCTTTGTAACGCCTCGGTTCTCGAAACTTGAGTTTAGTACTCGTTTTCTGAAAACCTGAGTGTTAACTTTTAAAGATAGCTCTATTTCATGTATATTTTTTTTCTTTTTTTTTTTTAAAAAAACTTTTTTAGAGTGAGCATTTCATGAGAAGAGAAAACAACTCGAGCATAAAGGAAAGTTTGCTTACAGATTTAAGATACACGAGTGGTTGCCCCATAGGGCTTATACAACTCAATGTCTCAATGCTAACAAGTACAAGAAATGAACACTTTAACACATGAAATAGATAAAAATGCAGCTAGACTTGAGCTGCAAGATCATACAGCTTCTCTTGGGCCAAATAAGACCACATATCCCTGAAATCTGTATCCTGCTACTCATTAGTCTGAACATGAGTATCAATCAAATCACTTGCATTATTTGTACGGTTATATATTCAAAGAATGAGTGGCCAGCTCAGTATGAATTCCTCTCAAGATTACACACCGCCATAATAGTTAAGTATAATTTAAACAATAAATCATGAAAAATAATTCAAATGCAATATTATTTAAATGCTTGAATGTGTGAATGCAAATCAACTAAGGATGCTAATCTAGTTGGACAAATGAATGGACTTATCAAACAGTCGGCCCATTCATGTAAGAGAATGTGTCTTTCAAATAGTCAACCCATTCAAAATGCAAAGGGTCGTTCGAACAATACATTAGTCTTTCAAGCAGTCAACTAGGCACTCGATAATGCCCACGTGCCAAATAAATGGACCTTTCAAATAGTCGGCTCATTCAGGCAAGAGAATGGGTCCTTCAAACAATCGACTTATTCAAAATACAAATAGGGTCGTTCAAACAGTACACTGGTCTTTCAAACAGTTAATCACATACCTGATAATGCCCACATGCCAGATGAATTGACCTTTCATGCAGTCAGCCCATTCCGGCAAGAGAATGGGTCTTTCAAACAGTCGACCCATTCAAAATGTAAAAAAGGGTCATTCAAAAAGTTGACCTATTTAAAATGCAAAAAGGGTCATTCAAACAGTACACCGGTCTTTGAAAGAGTTAACCAGGCACCCGATAATGCCCACGTGCCATGAATGCATGATTCATCTAACCGTTATTATTCCAATTGCAAACAGCCAATTTAAGAAAACTCAAAGGTCATTATGTGGTGCTCGTCACCCAACATAGGCCGACAACCCGAGCATATGTCTCATACCACCATCCCCGGCTAATGAACTCCAACATTAGGATGTTTAATCAACTAGTGGCCAATCATATGATTATGGGACTTACCATTGCTAGGTAATACGAAAATAATCTATTAAGCCACATAGGGCAAGTATTTAATCGAAACCACATAAGCCAAATATCAAATCGAAGCCACATAGGGCAAATATTAAGTCGAAGCCATATAGGGAAAATAGTACATCAATGAATGCGATAAAAATGGATTATCCCCAAAAAAGTCATGAAGGCACAAACGATCCACAAGATGGTAAGTCCATAATAAAATTTTCATTTAATCTAATATACAAAATGGCCACTAAATCAAGGATCCATTGCAATCACAATCAATCAAATTACATTTCAATTTGGATATACATATATAAGTGGAGTTTTCCACTAATCGATGTATCAATTTAAGTTTTATAGACAATCCAAAAGCATAATGAGATATTCAAGTGGAGCATGCAAATATTTATACCAGATAAATATTGAGTATACGATTCAAGGATCAATTCCAATAACTAACAGAAGTAATCATGAAATAAAGATACCAATTATCAGTCGAAATTATAACAGAAACTATCACTCGAGCTAACATGAAAGCAGAAAGTCCAAGGAGAAAAGTCATCACCTTACAAGTCGAATCACGTATTGATGTGCGTATGCTTTTAGAGTCGAATCCAACCATGAATTATGAAATTATGTGGTTATATCAAAGTTCTACAAACCATCTACGGTTAGGATCAACATTAAGGTCTTAATTATGTAGTCTAGTGAACTTTAACATACAATCTCAACTCGGTTGAACTCAGCTAAACTCAGTTGAACTCAGTTGAACCCAACTGAACTCGGCTGGTCTTGGTTGGACTCAGCTGAACTTGGTTAAACTACGCTAAGCTTGCCTACAATCTATTCTGAATACAACCCATCAAGCTAACACAGTAACAACTACAGATGAAAAACCAAACAAAAGGGAGGTGAGAGTTTTTACCTCAGTGGAAGTTGGATGTGGCCTAACTCAATGTCCAGCGAGTTAACTCGGGAGGACGAGCCGAGACAGTGACCCGATTCAACCGATTTAGTTTCTCCTCTCTTCTATATCTTCTTCTTTCCTTTTTCTTTTCTTCCATTCTCCGTTTTTCTTCTTCACTCTCTTCCCAGCTGGTGGACAGATCCGATTTGAAACTAAATGTGAGTCAATCAACCCGAACTTGACAGCGAGTCGAGCACCTAAACTCCACCCTACATTCACAACACAACCCCTACTCTCTCTTTTCCTCTCTCTCTCTCTCTCTCTCTCTCTCTACACAACTAGATAAGGTCTAGACTCAACCCAAACTCTACCCAGCTATTGATGCTCAAAGACTCAGTGAAACTCACTGAGTCAGTTGTGAAATTACTAGTGCTACCCTTACGTCCAACTCCTTTCTTCCTCTATAACGATGGCAGACCTGAACTAGAGCAGAACTCAGTCAGATCAGACCCTAACTAGGTACTATTGAGTCATCAACTTAACAATATGACTCGACTAGAACTCAGCAAGTTGCCATGAACAATAACTTGCTGCCTCCACCATTCAATTTCTTTCCCTCCTTCAAATTTCTCTTCTCATCCTTCTTCTTTCTTTTTAAAGTCTAGCGACGACTGGGTTTAAATAGAGCTCGCACAGACCCAACAACAGCCCATGCGTTGGTCCAGCAACTCGGTCGGGCCGAGTCGATGCTACACACACTCTCTCTTCTCTATATTCTTCCTCTGTTCTTCTTTCTCTTTCTCACATTCCTTGGGATGACTAGGACCAAACCAGGCTTAGCAGCACGATGAGTCGAGCCTTCGACTCGACAAAGAGACTCAGCGGCAGTGCGGCACAACGTCACACCCTCTCTCACTTTCTTTCTTCTTCTTTGCTCCTTCCTTTATTTGTTTCTCCTTCTTTCTCTCTCTTACTTTCTCTCCACTATGGCTAACAGAAGCTCTGACTCAACCAGATCTTGCCCCAACTCAAGACGACTCGGTGCGGCTTGAATAAGGGGAAGAAGCTCAACTCTAATGGTGGATTAGATATCAATAGCTTTTTCTTAAGCATATCTGTTGTGAACTGATCCAATGGATCCCAAGAAGCTTAGAGGATGGAAGGAATGAAGCTCAGATGCCATTTGATCGGTGGGTTCATGCTTGGAAGAAAACAGCCGGTTTTCTCCTTCCAGCCACAAGAAACGGAGAATGCTCTATCACAATCGATCCCTACCTTCTTATGTTGTTTGCCCTAACAATCGTCGACCGTTAGATCAAGAAGGAACGACTTGGATAAACTCTAGGGCTTCCTACTCTCTCTCTCTCTCTCCATAAAAATATCCCGATATTCGGTTGAATAGCCTAGCATGAGAGCATCGAATGGTTGTGATTAACCCTAATAAATGGCTAAGACTTGAGGAGGCAACCCTCACATGGATTGCCAACGTGGCAGCGAAATGGACGGAGACAATTTTCGCTTTTGGAAGATGCTGCACCTAGCTCTTCTCAGGCCCATGTTCGTGCAACAATACATGGAACCACATGGGGTTTGGTCGGATTTGATGCCGCACATGATGGATGGTTCTGATCTTTGAGATGGTCTTTGATGGTGGGCCACAACGAGATTGAAACGGTCATTGTCTGTTTAAACTCCGTTCGCACGAGCAGTGCTGATATTCGACGTCGTGCCCTCTCATTGGCTTTCCAGCATGCGAAACACTTGGGTTTTGATTAAATTTCCACGACCTAAATGATGGACAATTCTGATCATCGCAATGATCACAGGTGGTGGGACACGAGTGCTAGAATGAGATTCATTCGTTTAAATGTCGTTTCAGTGGGAAAAGAAAAGGGAGGAAGACTCCTTCCCTTTATGTAAATTCGAGTATAACCCGATTGACCAGCTCTTTTGGTTTGGTGAACCACCCCTAGTGCACACACAATGCTTGTGTGGGGTCCATCGTGATGTAATTTTCAAATCCACTCCATCTATTCACTTTGGAGGTCCCAATCAAGGCCTCTGACTAAAGGCCATTTGGATCCATTCCTATCCGAAAGGTCCTAGGGTCTAAAGACTATCCATGTAGTCATTATTAGTGGGATTTAAAGCCATGTAGTGAGGTCCTACAATCTTATTTTGTGTGTTACTCACAACTTAGTTTGGAAGTCAATGAACATTGGATTTGGCAATTCAAGCCCCATAAATGATGTTTTTCTAAGATCCACACCATCCAGGAGGTTCCATGGGTTCAAATAGTATATCTAGCCAGGGATGAGGCAGATCCAACGCTCAAGTGAGCCATATAATTTGATTTTGTGAGTTTAACTAATGGTTATTAACTATTTAATAGCTAGATCATTTCCCGATCTGATCGTCGATGTTTTTAAATGTCTCCAAGCTAATATGGATGGACTGTAATGGTTGCTTTTAAAATTTGGTGGCTATGTTATGTAAGTGTCAAATCATCCCATATGAAATTGTGGGCTCGATGAATAGTGGATCTAATGATCCAGGTCTTAAAATTTAGGATGAATGGTTCAATTAACTTAATCTATGAACAAATACAAGCTTAATGTGTGAATGGATACAGGATTGGGTTTATAAGTGTAACACCCTGTACTTTCAGTACTCGGGTATCACCATGTAAATCCAAATTAGCTTACATATATGCATTTACCCACATAATTTACCTTACACCTCACTATCTAACAACCCTCAATCTATCCATCTTAATCCTTAAATTTTAGAATATGACAACTCACAATATCATAATAAAATTTGAGATCAATCTGTCCGTTTGACTATCACAAGTTGAACTATATTTAAATAAATAAAAATCTTATTTGTATAATCTTGAGTATGATGACATCTCATCATACACCTATTTAGTACAATCAAACCGGATGAAACCAATGTAGGGATCAAAATCACAAGATCCACCATCCATCGGTCTACAACGCCCAGTAGAAAGATCCATCCTATTCAACTCCCAAATTTCACCTAAACATTCATTTGGACCCCTAGAGTTATCAACAATGAAATACTAGGCAATCCAATCGTTGGATTGGTTTATAAAGATCCTAACTCCTAATGACCTAGAATATGGCCCACAACATGAATTATATATATAGTGTGCAGACAATGGTAATAATAATACAAAAATGATATAAATACATATATATACACATAACAAAATAAATGAAATAAAATAAAATTATTATTATTAAATGGGTAGTAACAAGTCTTGAAGATGTGGACAACCCATAGGGCCACTTTAGCCGTTGACGATCGATTTAGGGTAAATTTGACCACCAGAACAATTAAAATCATCCGTTAAGGGTCAAGATTTGGTTGACATGGCCCACCTGGGTCTCACCATCGACCCGAAATGGGACAGGGTCCCTATGAAGGGTTCACAATGCAAATGGTCGGTATGGATTACGTTACTAACATCTCAGCGGGCCCCTACACGGTGCATGTGCACTAAGGATGCTAGTACACGAGCCACACTGGGACCAAGCCTTTTTACAAACAAGAAATATCTCCCGCCTTTCTCTCCCTGTTTGAAACTGACACTGTTCAAGCCCATAAGTGACCCACCATGATCGTTTTTCGAACCATCCAGTCCATTCAGTTTCTCTGTGGGGCCCAGCTTAACCAAACGGTATAGCCGTTTGACCACTTGTAAACGGACGAAGAAGATTGAATGCCATCGTCCATCCTTGCCAAGAAACGGCCCGACCCGAGCCTATGGAAGAAGGGAGGGGGAGAACCGTCCTTCCTCTTTGGGAAGGATAAATCTTAACCGTCCATTGGGGAAACAATCTCAACCATTCCCTCTCTCTCACTTCCTCTATAAGATGGGCCCTGTAGCCCTAGGAGTTTGCATGAAGAGAGAAGAGTAAAGAGAGAACGTAAGAGAAAGAAAAACAGAGAGCCGTTCTCTCCTCCACAGGTGACCATTTCTCCTTCCATTTCCTTCTTTCTATTTCAGCTAGAATAAGGCCTCTGGGATATCTGTATCAGGCCGAAAGCTAGCCAACCAATGGCCATGCTTTCGGATGGAGAACAGCCCATCAAAAACACTGTTGAAATGATAGCTGTCGAGCCTCTATTTTGGGCTGGGATCGACCAAACAATGGTCGGGTCTCAGGCGAACATCAAGCCGAATGTTGGCCATAGATAGGTTGGAAACCAGCCAAGTGATGGCTGTGTTCGCACCTAAAATGAATCAGTTATGTGGGTCCCTGTTTTGTGCTGGAGCTTAGCTAGTCCATGACTCTGTTCTAGTAAGAAGTCTAACCCTGTTACAACACCCGTGTGGGGCCGGGATCAAACTAGGTAACGACCAAGTTCGGCACCGAAGTTTTGGCGGGTCGCTAGATGTACAACTGACTGGAACCGGCCAAACAAATGGCCCTGTTTTTAAGCTAATGCCAGACCAACGACAGAGGTAATTTGGAGTTGAAATCGAGCCAGTCTATGGCCTAGGTTTGGTGTAAAATCGATGGCTGAGATAGGAGCCAGATTTGATCAACGTCGGGCCTGGACATGGTGGTTGGGATCGGTCCAAACTGGACCAAAGATGCCCCAGAACCCGGCCACAAACAGGCTTGATGCAGCTGGGAACGTGCGTCGGTGGCCTTGCTGGAGACGCTGCATGGTGCTCCATGTAGGCCCCACTCTCTGTAACTGCATGCTGCTGATGGGCCTCACCAAGCTGCGGGTCCCACCTGGGATTCAAATCTCGGTGGGCTACATCACATACATCAGTAGGCCCCAACTATCATCCAATTTTCTGAATACAGCTTCCACGACATGCAGGAGAAGACTCTGTTTCTCGTGGAGCGCTGATGGGCTGTCTGCCGACCTGGGCCTTGCGCAAATTGCAGGTGAGCCCTACTAAATTGCAAATGGGCTTCACTATGCTAGGCCACCATGGGCCATTTAAGTTGGACCGTCCATCAAGGAGGTTGTATCCCGAAAAAGGCCCTGGGCTGGACGTTCAGATCTGGGCAGCTCCTTTTGTCTCCTTCCTTCTTTATTTTATATAATTATATGGGTATATATGTATATATATATATATATACATATACGTATAAGAATATATACCAGATAGAATATATAGATACGTGGTGGCCCCACATGGGACCCACCTGTGAAGTGCATAAGTGGTGTGTGTGCACCAGAACATGGAAACAGAGGGTACTGTATATGTACAGTTGAACGCTCCTCTGCTAATCAGTTCATGTAAACTGATTGTAAAATGTTGAGATCTCCCCATGGCTGATGAATCTGGAAAATCTAAATGGTCCACTTGGAGCAGAACCTCATAAAACCCCCTGGTTCCCATTTTTACCTTGAACCAAAACTTGGGTGGGCCATGTTAATGCAAACAGTTTCTTCCCTTGAACTGCATTTATCTTTGCTATGGCCCACCTGAATCTTAGATCAGGATGAAAATTTACCCCCTAAGATTTCTTGAGATTCCACATCTTATGGACCGTTCGGATTCGACACCCATGTCACATGTGTGAAGGTGCACACGTGCCTAGGTGCATAGGTGGGCATGCCTCATATATTCATGCATGATGAGTCTTGCACGTGTGGAACCCACATTTGTGCACACTGAATATAGATCGTCCAAGGTCGGGATGCAGTGCGCCTGGACACACATCCACACCATCCGCCCAGAGCTCGTGTGATACATGTATAATATACATATATATATACATACATACCGTAGGTTGCAAATATCATATACATGACGTATACGGGGATACACTGTGTGATGTACATGAAATAGAAGTAGTGTGCTAGCTCACCCATATGACGGTGGGCCATGTATGTGGGCCTCACCATGATATAGATGCTTATCTGCACGTCTGTGCAATGGACCAACTAAATAACTGTATATTGTGTCCACTCGTTAGAACAAGTATTGACGGGCTTAGGCTCCTCTCAGTGAGGACTAGACCATCACGATTTGGGCCTTTCGACTAACCATGGCATCCTGAAATCTTAGAACTTATCAGCTAATGCAAGGGATCTCTCCAGGAATTTGTTCAAGTAACGCAGAAATGCTAGCTTCTCGAGAGGGCTCACACCAAAGGACACCCTACAACATATCTGGTGATGATTCTTTCCCCTTAAGCTTTCCACCCTTAACTAGACTAGAAATAACAACTTTATTAGTGTAAATGGCTAGCTAGACTAATAATGCACTGTGTGTGGAACTAAGCTGTATTTACTTGATTTATCTATTTAACATGATAATTCTCATGCTTACTATTGATAGATTCTCGATTTCTCTAAACTGACTAAGTAAATAATCTAGCCATTTATATCATATAAATTCAATTGTTGTATATCGATACATGTGTCATTCCTTATTCCCCTTTCATAATGTAATATATGTTGTTATGATACACATACTGCTAAAATCTCTCCATAGGAAGTCCTAGTAAAGGAGAGTCTGTGCTTGGGGTGTAATTAGATTAGTTGTGACATAAGTAGGCCCCTGACATGGAGGTTTTGGTTGTGGTGCTTGACCACGGGGTTTACCATTCATGTATGGTTTCACCTTAACTGACTTGGGATGGACTCCATAACCCTTCTAAATACCGATGTTTATTCGTTTTTGAATCATTTATGCCGACATGTTTAAATCGCCACTTTTAGTAATTTCAACAATTCACCCTTAGTCAGCATTGGTGGTATCCCCCTTATGTTGAATTGATTGACCACATGTTAGCAGGTGTTACACACACCCTAAGAAGGTAGTCTCATGGGCTGGGGATGGTGGTAATGGGACACTATGCCCGAGCTATCGGCTTACGCTGGGCCATGTGCTCCCCGTAGTGACCGTGAGCTTACTTAAATTGGTTGTTTGCAAATGGACTAATAAATGAGTTGACAAGTCATGCATACATGACGTATTTCGATGACTTGGATCACTCTGCCCTGCGATTACGCTGAATGTTGCGCTTATGACCAGTCATTCGATGGTGATATTGACTCAGATTATCATGCCCTGCAATTACGTTGAATGTTGTGCTGATGACCAGTCTTATCCCTGGGTGACGACCCCAATGTTCGTTCAGATATTTTTTCCGGGACATAGGCCGTCTGGATGTTTTACCTGGGCCAACAATTGCATTCATCCATTCATACATCTAAAAGAGACTACATCTACTGTGTTTTGGATTATCTGTATGCTTTTATGTTATTCCTTGTTTAGGGCGGTGGTGTGTAATCTTAGTGGGAGATCATACTGAGTTGGCCATTCATCCATCAAATATAAAATCGTACAGGTAGTACAGGTGGCTTAAGTGATATGCATGTTCAGACTTGATAAGGAGTAGGGTACGATCACCGGGAATGCTTGACTGTATATGCTTGGAGGAGCTGTGTGATCTTCGGCTTATATTTATATGCTTTCTATTATTTCTCATGTAATTCTTGTATTTGCTAATTTTGGAGGCATTGGTTTGTATAAGTCATTATGGGCATATTTGAATAATAATGAAATTTTTCTTTATGTCGATTTGTCCACACTACGCTCATTTGCTTACTCTGATGAAAGAAAAAATATATATATATACTCAAATTTGACCATCCTTTAAGGTTAACACTCAGGTTTGTGGGAAACGGGTCGTGTATTCGGGTCCTGAAAACACGGGGCATTACAATAAGCTTATTTAAACTCAGGTGGGTCATAACATTTTTCGCACATACATAGCCTACCTAGATCTCCTTAGTAACATCCGAGTACGAAAAAGTACGAGATGTTATAATTTCCCTAGCTTCTTTCTTCTTTTGCGCGATCACATAATTGATTTTTATGCCTAAATAAATGAGCCCTTAATCCTCCTTTTGATTGATACCAAAAAATGAAAAAGGGGGATTGAATCTTTCTTTTGTGCGAACTTCACCTTTCCGTAAAAGCTTCATTTGTTGTGTGACCACGTAATGTATACTTGTTGTGCGATCGAGTCCCTTGATTTATATAAACCCACCATACTTAGATGTAATCATTCCATTCTGCCTTTGTTCCTGCACTACGCCAAACGTTTGCACAATCGTGCAATAGACCTCATTTGTGCGACTGTGCAATGTATTCATCTTTTGTTCTTTTGCACGCCCACACAACATAGCTTTGCCTCGGCAAAAATTTATCTAAGTTCCTGAACTTTACTAAATTTTCAACTCATCCCTTTCTCTTTTAAAGAAAATTATGAAGAGTAAAAGGACTCCTAGAACCACCTTAGAACCATGAACTCGTACCCATCAAACTTCTAAGATTCAAGCAGCAGGATCACCGCATATCCTTCAATCTCTGCAAGCAGATGATCGCCCTAGAAAGAGGTTCAAGACTTCGACCATCCACCCCACTTTGTCTAAGGAGCCAACTCTCCTAGTAATAGATTATTCTATGAGGATAGTACACCTTGCCAGCCTTATTCGTTAAGCCGTAATTATGGGAAAAATAGAAAGACCCCCCGAAGAGGCTATGAAGCATAACGTGAGAATTGGCTAAAAACCACCACAAACCTACGAATGGATAGCTCCAGCTTGTTTAAAAGAGAAGTCAACACTCGTCTGTCTTTTATAAAGAAGAAGCAGCCAAAGAGAAAGGGGCAACCATTTCAGGAAAAGATCAAGGAGTTCAATAAGAAGCCCCTACAAAACACTTGGGATAATGTGATAGTACATTAAGAGATAACGAAGTTCAACATCCCCTTTAGGGACGAGATGGTCATTATTTTGATGAACCTCTGTTGTTATTTCTCAATACTTTACAACGAACCCAAGGACATGATGACACACAATAGAATCCGCTATATAGCCCACTAAGCCATGAAAGAACCTTAGATCCTAGAGGGTTCGTTAATAGAAAATGGTTCCAAGCAAAGGACTGACAAGATCTCTCCTATGTGGTTCTTGACGTCATGCTACAGCCCACACAACCTCTTTCCTAGTCACTTCTTTGAAACCACCCAACAACGCTTTTGCACTTGGGACTCCTTGTGGAGCACAAAAGAGTTCTGCACCCATGGCTTCTTATCCTCGCGTTGGATACTACGATGCTTGGGTAAAATCGATAATCAAGAAGCATTTGGATGTATTGATCAAGATTGATCTTCTTAATGTAATCGAAGTCACGTCTGACTATTTTTTGCAGAGATGTCCCATATTCAAGGGCTTTTTAAACTACTGGTGTCCTATCACCAACTCACTTCACCTCCCTATTGGTGAAGTCAACATCACATTGTGGGATTTATACATAATGGTCGGTCTTCCTATCACAGGATGTTTCTTCGACGAGTACGTGCCTATGAATGATGAGTTCGCCCATTTCTCCCCCACAAATTGTCAACCAAAAGTTTTAGAGACTATCATTGAAAATTTTAGAGAAATGGTTATATTCGCAGACATTAGAAAAAATTCAAATTTCATCTGGCCAGCACATTTCACAAGAGACCTTTGGTATACCCCTATTCATTTTCTTGATTTGCTTATATCTTCATATGCCCCTCCATTGATTCTCACAAAACTATATTTCTTTTAGTCTTATAGTTTTGCCAAGAATCACATCTGAGAACTAAATGGTCTAAGACAGAGGATGAAGGGCTAGGTGGAATACACTAAGTCTGGCGATGTAAGACCCGTATCCTTGACCATACCATTCCATAGGCTTCCACGGTCCTCCTGATTGAATTCCGGCAACCTTCGAACTGTATCTGAAGTTTGCGTGTGAACCTAAGCTAAGTCCTACATACTGAAGTTGGCTCAACTCAAATCTTGTACCCTAGCAACCGCGCCATCGCCGCGGTTCCAACGTCGTGACTCACGCATTGAACCAATACCCGGGCCAGGAGATGTGGGCTCGCGTTCATTCCAAAGAAACGCCACACGTTGTGAAGTTTGAGGGCAACTCTACAACATGTCCCATCAATTAATCAATTAATCAATCAAGTACACACCATACCTCAAGTACAACAACTCATCCCTCTTTCTCCACAAAGTCAACTCTCTCTCTCCTACTCATCCCTCTTTTACAAAAGTTTCAAACAAGACCTTACCTCCCTCATTCCCTTCCTTACAACACCCATCCATATCATCCCGTCTCCTCTCTCTCTCTCATTTCTCAAACCTCCCAAGCAACACCCCACGTCCAAGCCTTCCCAAGCTCTCCCAAAACAACAAGTGTGGCTCACCTTCTCATCTCTCATCCCCACCATCAAAACTCCATCATCCACTATCAAAAGTTGAGCATAGGAGCTAAGGAGGCTAAGGGAGAAAGAAGAAGGCCAATAGGTGGGTGATCTACCATCAATTTGCATTTAAGGGCCCACTTATAGGTGGGACCCATTATGATGTATGTGTTGTAATCATGAGGGGCCCACAGTGGCAGGGCCTCTCCATTGCCGTCTCTCTCGTCTCTCTCTCTCTCTCCTTGTTTCTTTGTGATGATGTGGTCATGTGGCCCACTCGGATAAACCCCCACCATGAAGTATGTAACCTATCCATGCCATCCATCTTCATGGGACCCACCTGATGGATGTGTTGGATCTACACTGTTCAACCCGTTAGCGGGCCTGGATGGAAGGGAAAACACAAGTATCAAATTGATCTAAATCAAGTGGGCCACGTCTATGTGGGACCCACCTTGATTTATGTATTCACGCCATCCGTTCAGCATCCAGGGAAGCTCGACGTGTTCTGTGAGTGTGAACGGACAGTGGGTTATACTTACAATAACAAACAAATATATATATATATATATTAGCCTTTGGGTGGGTCACTCATGCAGGCCCCACCTTGATGTATGGGTCCAATCCACACCGTTTATTCCATTTCCCATTTCATTTTAGGTGTTGAGCTGAAAAATGAGGTTAATTTAAGTATCAGGCAGGCCATTGTATAGAAAACAGTGGTTTTCCCTTGAAATCCACTCTGATATTTTTATACACCGAAACATGCTCAATATTGGGCTTGTTGGATCTTTTATGAGCTGTGAAATCCAATGGGTGGGTTGGATTTTTTGGATGCGAGCCCTACCTACGAAAAACCATTGAAAAACTCGTTTTCAAAAAAGAAAGCAAACATGAAAACTGTTGCTGTCAGCGTCCAGGGACACTACAGCAAGCAGCGTCCGCTGCTTGGACGTTGGGTCCATGGGCCCCACTACAAGTCCACCGTGATGTGTGTGAAACATCCATATCGTGCATTTTAAGGGCCCTCTTCTGGCTATGGGCCACCCCAAAAATCAGTCGTACCTGGAACTCATGTGGCCCACATCACAGGGAATAATGTGATTGAACGTCTGCCATTGAAACCCTTTTTGGGTAACAGAAGTTTGGATCATTATGAAAAAAAATTTTCCTCTTCATACGGGTCTGTGTGACCTTATCAACAGATTGGGTGGAAAATAAACATTATGGTGGTCCCCACGTGGGACCCACTGATGTATGTATTATAGACATCCACACCGTCCGTCCATTCTATTGGAATGGTGGGCCACACGTGTGGACCCACCTTATGAGGCAGATTGGCTGGAATGCCACACACCAGCTAT
This sequence comes from Magnolia sinica, assembly GCF_029962835.1. Lineage (NCBI taxonomy): Eukaryota > Viridiplantae > Streptophyta > Magnoliopsida > Magnoliales > Magnoliaceae > Magnolia > Magnolia sinica. The sequence goes on along the minus strand of NC_080589.1, from coordinate 57,575,856 downwards.
ATAGCTGGTGTACATGGCGTCACCAAGTTCTTTGGGTCCCACCTATTTCACCCATGCTGTCCATCTATGGGACCCACCATAATGTATGTGTTGCACCCAAACCGTCCAACCATTTTGAAAGATAATTTTTAGGCTTGAGACTAAAAGAATAAAAACAAGACAGATCTAGGATTAGGTGGACCACATTATGGAAAGCAGCGGATTTGAACGTCCACCATTAAACTTTGAGCTACCAAGTTTGAACCTATATGATATTTGTGTTTCCTCTGAATCTAGGTCTTTGTGACCTTATGAATAGGCTGGATGGGGAAATAAACCCTATGATGGGGCCCACTGGAATTTAACCGTGGAAAAATCATTATCTCCACTGCTAGTTATTGTGTGGTCCAACTGATCTTTTGATATGATTCATTTTGATTTAAAAAAATAGATGAGTTGGGTTCGGCCTATTTGAACTCGGCCCATTCGACTAGGCCCATTCAACTCGGCCCATTTGACTTGGCCCATTTGATTCGGCCCATTGATTCGTCCCAATGTGATATATGAGGCCCAATGTTGTGGCCCACATGGATATATATGAGGCCCATGTGATGCGGCCCATTTGATGTATTTGGAGCCCTTGGGTCAAGGCTCAATTGGATGTACATAAGGCTCATTGCACTGTGTGATTCCACCATGGTTTAGGTAATGATGTTCATAGCGGTCATGCCTTGGGAGCAATGATGGTTTGACGTCCACATTATAAGAGCAATGATGGTTAAATGTCCTCATTGTAACTCTCCCTAAGGGCCCATTGATCGGTCCATACTTGAAGTGTGTACGCCGTCTAGGCCCTTCTTCGTTATGAACAGAACTCATCACCACATAACATTTTTAGCATAGTTCCATGATTCATGCTTATACGCATCATATGTATGCTTGAGATGAGGAGTGACTGATCATAGTATATGCCTTCGGGTAGATTGTTCATGGGCTCCCTAATAGGCGGAGTTGCCCTTCATGAGCACACGGTACGCGCAAGATTGTTGCATGACTAGTAGTGTGATTTATAGACTTTGCACTTGTATGACATGATTTCTATACGCCCTAGCGACATCAGGGCTATGACCTCCATAGACACATTGTGGATGGCAGAATCGGATAGCAGAAATATTGTTACTAAGCATCAGGGCGTCATAGATGTCCCTGGGTGAAAATTCCTAAACCCAATGATACTAGAGGATGACTCCAACATTGAGACCGAGTGGATATATGAGCGCGCGAGAGCCGTATACCAGTAGGCCACGTCTTTCACTATATCATGTCGGTTGGAAAGGGGTGTGACCTTACCCGCCTGAGTGAGGGGGCAATTTCTATGTTGAGTTTGACCAGCTTGAGGAATGTGTCTACTATCAACGAGCCGGGTCCGATATTCGCAGGAAGATAGTGAGGTCTCTTCCACTCTCCCAGTTGTGCATTTGGATAGGGGCGACAAGCTGGCGTAGAGTGTACTAGACCTTAGTGATTATCCAGAATGAGAACTGTACTGATATTTGATGAACTGTATGAGGATTTGGATGAGGATTGACATGCTTGAGTTGCATCTCACATCGCATGGTCTTGATATGGCCGATATCATTCATATCTTGCACCACATAGTCTTGATACGGTTTATTACATTCATGTACCCATCAGCATGATTCCGCATTACTCTGGAATTGCATTCTGAGCACGTTCATACTATGCACATACTTACACCACCCTCTAAGTTTTCTATAAGCTTATACATGATTGATGTGTACAGGTGACGCAAGGACACAACCATAACCTCGCCGCAGTTGGAGTGTGCAGTCGAGCTTCTGGAGTTTCTGTTATTTTCATTATGTTGTATTTCCCTTTTATACGCATTATACTCAAAGTTTTTTTTATCATAGTTGATTTGTGATGGTGTTCTTATGGTCATTGTTCGTGGGTTATGCTTATGGTTATGCTCATTATGAATCAAATCACGTTTGAAATCTTCATTGTAGGATCCTAGGATCAGAACCTAGTGTATGGGTGCCGTGAGCCAAGAATAAGGTACTATGGAGGCTATCAGCGCCGTATTTAACGATCAAAAATTTTGTGAGCCCTATTTCTGAGTTTGAGGCGTGACAGAAATTGGTATCAGAGTATAACTTGGGAATAACCGAGAACAACATCACATGTTTGCTATGAGTTAGGACGATTAGGTTCTAAGTGCGTAACCTTCCGATTGAGTTCCATAACGTGTGATTCTTAAGGTTGATTGGTGTCCCTATTTCTTCCTATAGGACATGCCACCCAGGAGAGCGACCCGAGTGAACCCCGCTCCACCACCTGAGGCTCTAGCTTTGCCACCTGCGACTCCCATTCCACCCCCTGAGATCCCTGTTCTCCAGCTTAAGGATGTCATTCCTCCACCTGAGACCGATGCGGATCCGACCGTACCAGTGAGTGCCTCTCAGTTACAGTAGATGTTGCAGGCTATGACAGCTGCGCTTCAGGGATAGGGCAGGCACCTAGTTGTTTTGCCAACCCAAGCAGAGCAGGAGTGCGCAAGCACCCTTCTTCGAAAGTTTAGATAGCTCGATCCTTCGCGTTTTCAGGGCAAGCCAGATTCGACTGTATCTGAGAGATGGCGCTTCGATGTGGAGAAGATTTTTGATACTATGGCGTGTACGACTCAGCAGCAGGTCCGATTGGCAGTATTTCTTCTCCAAGGTGAGGCCGAGCACTGGTAGACCACCATTACTCGTGTTGCAAGGCCAAATTTCATATGGACATGGGAGGATTTTATGGATCAATTCAACTAGAAGTACTTTTCCGACCACATTTGTCGGCAGCGAGTGTTAGAGTTTGAGACCTTGGTGCAGGGAGACATGTCTATGGCGCAGTATGTGGCCCGTTTTGTGCCACTATTGAGGTTCGCACCATATTTAGTTGATGATGAGGGGTGGAAGGCCCACCATTTTGAGAATAGCTTACGTTACGGTCTTCGAGGCCATGTTATTGGGCCTGAGTTCCTGACTTTTCAGGCGGTAGTTCGGAGGGCTCAGATTTACGAGACAGAGTGGGCCAGCGCACAGAGCGATCGAGATCAGAGGAGAGGTCGGAAGAGGTATGCCCCCTCTAGTAGTTCCCAGCAGCATCGACGACCACAAATATATAGAAGCCACCCATCTCCCAAAGCACCAACAGCACCTCCAGCCACACCACCTCAGAGGTAGCTTTCTGATACCTACTATGAAAGCGGTGGGATAAGACACTATAGGTGGGAGTGTCACCGACCTCAGCAGCAGCAGCTAAGAGCACCACACCAGCACTGACACCAGCACCGACAGCAGATCCCACCATCGAGGCACCCTCCACAGCAGCATCAGCACCAGCCTCCAAGACCGTAACAGCAGAGGCAGCAGTTTCAAGCGCCTCAGCAGCAGCAGCATCCTCCGAGGGGACAAGCACCTCCCCAGCTAACTCAGGTTTGATTCTATGCTTCTCAATAGGACCCGCAGTCATTCGGAGGAGTCGTTGAAGGTATACTTCCAGTCTCTACATGCATCGCCCGAGTACTATTTGATTCCGGTGGTTTGCACTCATTCATGTCTGAGGATTTTTGCCGATCAACTGGATTAGCGACAAAGTCTACTAGTGGGGGATGACCATATCGACACCCTTAGGGAAGACCACAGTATTGGCCCGTTTCTGTTCGTCTTGCCCCGTGTTAGTGGGAGAGATTTTCTTACCTGCTAACTTGCACGTGCTGCCGATGTCAGATTTTGACATTATCTTGGGCATGAATTGGCTTACCTACCACGCCATCTTGGACTGTTCTAAGAGTACAGTCACATTCTGCATACCAGGCTTGCCGTAATTTCAGTTTGTTGTCAAGCCCAAAGGAGAGCAGTTGTCCTGCTTGATGTCATACGCCGTTGAGGATCCTGTCGCTGCTTGTATCGATCAGTTGTCGATTGTCTGTGACTTCCCCAACGTGTTTCAAGAGATTCTGGGATTGCCACCGCGCCGTCATATTGAGTTCCAGATCGATCTTGTGCCCAGTACCACGCCTATCTCGAAGGCGCCGTACCGTATGACATCGATGGAGTTGCGTAAACTGCAGCAACAGTTAGACGAGTTGCATGAGCTGCAGCGACAGTTAGATGAGTTGCGTGACTTGGTATTCATCCGTCTAAGCAATTCTCCATGGGGATTGCTGGTTCTCTTCGTTGTTGAGGGTCAAATATTGCATATCAGACCCATTTATTGCATAGATTTACACACATGATACTGCTTAATGGCCTGATTAATCGTGTTTATAATGCAGAGTGTATGTACGAACCTGGACCGAAATGGGTGCTTAAAGCATGGACTTAATGCTCTAATGACACCAAAACGTGGGACGGACTCCAGAGACTCAAGATCAAAAGAATTACACATCAGGGACCCAAGAAAATCAAGGAAGTGAAGCTCAAGTGGCCTGAAAAGTGTCCAGAATGCAAGATCATAGGGTTCCCACCATCTGATCAGTTCGAAACTTCATACGTGGCCTGAAGACCATAAATGAACCGTACACGTTAAATTTTAGCTCCTGGATCACTGTGGAAGTAGCCCAACGGACAGATCAGCTCCTTTAATCATTATGTGGGGCCCGCCTGATATCTGAATATACTTCAAAATTGGTATGGACGGTTTATAGAATATGACAGAATGGATGGATGGTACAGATGTCTCTCGAACATTACGATGGACCCAGATGTACATTGCATGTACATTGGGTACAGGTGCACGAGCCATGCACCGGACGGAGAGTCCGGTCAAAACACTCGCTGACCGAAGTCCCTGTTGTGAAAGGAAACAGCGACCGATACTGTTTCGACGGGCGCTCGATGTGGGCCCCACTCGCGCCTCATTTCGATAATCCGGACCGTCCAGTCATTCCAGAGGAGCCAACCGACCGTACAAGAGGGGTTTCTTCAAACCCATACACGCATATGTGCGTGGGTCTCTGTTTAAACGCAGGATGGACGGCTGAGTTGCAATTCAATGGGCCGCATCAACGGACAACCAAAACCGTCCATCTCCGACCGGAATTCCGAGGCGAATTCAACTGACGGAGTGGATTTGCTCTCCAGCATCGTTCATGGCCTCCACCAACATTCCAGCGCAAGAACCGCGCATGCCCTGTTATGCGCAACTGGGACTTCCAGGATGTTCGGTGATCAGGACGGTGATCGGATCAGCAATCCAAATCGTTCATTCTCATCAACAGGGAGCCGTGACCACCTCCAAGGAGTCCGATTCTGATTTTGGACGATCAGTCGTCCAAAATCTCGATCCAAACACAAGATGTTTTGCGTTTCACTACGCATACAAACGCGATTTGAATAGCTGGCCGCGAGAGGACTGTCGCCGCAACCTGTTTCTGGTAGGACTCTGCAGGAGCTCGCGAGAGGACAGTTCTATAAACGGGGGAGGACGTCTCTTCGGCTGGAGACGTGAGAGCTGGCAGCGTGGATGCTCGGTTTTGAAGGTTGGAGCGTTCAAGGAGGCTGAGTTTTGAGGCTAGACAGCAGCAGCTGGTTTTCTTTGCTAAGGCTGCTGGAGAGAAACAACGGCTGTGGATTTTCTGCTGGACGTGGCTGAGACGTGAAGCAGCGTGGAGAGGAGCTTGGCTTTTCGGAGAGAGCTTGGGAGAGGAAAAGAGGAGCCGGTTGAGGAGAGTGGAAGAAAGAGGTTTTCCTTTTTCTTTTATTTTCCTTTAATGTTTTTTTTCCTTCTTCTTCTTTTTAGTTGGAATTTAACCCATATCATGCTCGGCTAAACCTCTTAGCTAGGGCTAAGGGGTGAAGCTTGTAGCTTGATGGGAGAGATGTTGCTGGTGCCCTTTGATTAAGATTGAAGAGATTATTTTTGACTTAATTTTATGGGAATATTTTTAGTTTTTAATGGCATGTTGTGACTGAAATTACAATGGGCTTGCAATGGCTTTAAATATTCCTTTCCTCTTTTTATATTTATGAAGTCAGGAAGCCCTGTTATTCATCATTGTCCCATGGGCATGGTAGGATGACAGTACTTTCCTGACCTTCATGGCATGTTGATTGATTGATAATTAGATTAATTCTGTTGTTTGCTTTGTCTCCTGGGCATGGTTTGGTGATGGAATCCATTCTAATTCATACACCTTTCATCTCTTGAAACCTATATCAATGGCAGTTCAGTAAATTTCCATAATTTGTGATCCTGGCATATGATCTCCCTGATCCCTACAAGTGGATCCTCTGAATCCCTAGTCCCTTTCTCTGAATTCCTTAAAGTCTTAGATAATTCTTCCACAATTATTTCTTAAATTCTATTTGGTTTAGATCACATCTTAGTCTAGTTCTAGTTCTACTTGGTTTCAGATAACGTACAGGTATCAGTCCCTGTGGATTCGACCTCGGTCTTACCGAGTTATTACTACATCACAACCCTATACTTGGGGAGTGAACAAGTTTTTGGCTACCATGATGTGATTTTCTGAAATTAATTGGTTTTAGGATTAGTTTAAGATTAGGATTTTACTGACCTTAGTTTTATTTATTTATTTATTTATTTCTATTTGAGTTCAAAACTAACTTGTTTCCTATTTTGTAGGATCTGGACATAAGTTTCTCAATTGGTAATTCCTTCCTAACCTCTCTACTTTTTCTGTTTTTAGAATTAGGGTGTAAATTTTAGAATTTTTCTAATTCTAGGAAATAGTTTATTTTTTAGAATTTAGGTTATTTCTTTCCCTTCTTAGAAATTAACTTTCTATTTTTGTTTCATCTTAGTAACTTTCTAATTCTAACACTTTTAGAATCAAATTTTGTTTCTTAATTTATTTTTGGAATTTTCTGTTTAGAAACTAACCTTCCTATTTTGTAGGCCTTTAAGATAGAAATCTCTAATTCGGTACACGCCTTCCCTACGTTCTATTTTTCAAATCTCTTGTAGTAATTTACTTTTTAGTTTAGGACTTTCTTAATTTAATTTAGAAATTTCTACTTTCTTTTAGAAATCAGTTTACTGTTATCTTTCTTTTAAAAGATTGTTTTTCTCCTTTTTAGAATCTAACTTCCTTTTGTTTTATTTTGCAGGTCCTTAACTTAGGGGCATCAATTTGGTAATTTCTTTCCAACTCTCTCTCTCTTTTTCTTTTTAGATTTCCTTTTCCTTTCTTAGGATTAGACTTTGAATTTGATTGAGGGCTGCGAGTGTTTCATGCCCAAGTGGGCCCGTGACAACACTCGACGTCTCTTGACTGAAGGAGGATTGGTTGAGGGGTTGACTATCCATCGCAGGACTAGACACCGCTCGAAATCCCCTGAGTTAACTGAAGTTATGGCTGAAGACCAACCTCCTCTACTTCCACCCAGGGTGGAGGATACCCAGGATGAAAATGAGGTGCAACAGGCACCCCCGCCTCGTACTTTACGAGATTTTCTACAACCGGCGGGAGTGAGTACACCCTCATGCATGATTTTTCCTGAAAATACAGGACAAATGGACATCAAGCCAGGAGTTATCCAACTCCTTCCCAAATTTCATGGACTTGAATCTGAAAGTCCATATTTACATTTGAAAGAGTTCGATGAGATAATAGCTACATTATGTTTTCCTAATGTATCTGAAGATACAATTAGGCTGAAACTCTTTCCCTTTTCCTTAAAAGAGAAAGCTAAGACGTGGTTACATTCACTGCGTCCTAGATCCATTGGCACATGGAACGATATGCAGAGGGAATTCATAAAAAAATTCTTCCCACATCATAAAACGATTACCCTCAGAAAAGCGATCATGAACTTTGCCCAAAAGGAAGATGAAACATTCTTTCAATGTTGGGAAAGGTTCAAAGATTTGGTCAGTTCATGCCCACAACACGGATTTGAAACGTGGCGCATTACAAATTTTTTCTATGATGGACTGACATCTTCCATGCGCCAAATGGTCGAGACAATGTGTAATGGAGAGTTCATTAATAAAGATATCGACGAGGTATGGGACTACCTCGACAGTTTGGCTGAAAAAACACAATCTTGGGACTATTACCCAAAATCGAACACCACGTCTAGGCCGACTCAATTAAAGGAGAAAGGTGGATTATATCTCTTGAAAGAAGAGGATGATCTCAAGTGTAAAGTGACTACGCTCATAAGGAAAGTTGAGGCCATGGAAGGAAAGAAGGATAAGGTCAATGAAAGTGTTTGCGGCATCTGTGATTGCAACATTCACACAACTGAAAACTGTCCTACAATACCTGCCTTTCGAGGAGTGTTGAATGAACAAGCTAATGCCGTAAATAACTATCAAAGACCTTTTTTGGACCTAACTCCAACACATACAATCCTGGCTGGAAAAATCATCCAAACTTTAGTTGGAGGAATGGACAAACGGCGACTCCTCCAGGTTTCTTCAATCAAAATCCAAATCAAGTGAAACCTCAAGAGGAACCGGTTCAAAATCCCATACAAGAGCTGGCTCAGGCAATGCGGGGAATCACAGATTTTATGCAAAAAATAGATTCTCGTATGACGGTTATAGAAAAGGGGATGCTTCCTGCACAACCTCTCCCCAATCCTAAACCGCAATACGAGAATAATGATCCCAGCTCTTCAAATCAGATGGGACATGCTAAATCCATCACCACTCTTAGGAGTGGGAAGATCATTGATAAAACTCTTCCGGTTAGGCCCGAAAAGCCTCAAGAACCAAAAGAGGACAACAATGATGGATCCAGTGATGCCCCACAAAAAGTGGAACCGGAACTTCTAGAGAAGCCAGTTGCTCCATTCCCCCAACGGTTGGTTTCACCAAAACCTCTCTCTAACTCTCAGGATATCCTAGAGGTGTTGAAACAGGTGAAAGTCAACATTCCTCTACTTGATGTCGTCAAACAGATACCTTCATATGCCAAATTCCTAAAAGACTTATGCACGACCAAGCGACGGAAAATTATTCAAAAGAAAATCTTCTTGACTGAGAAAGTGAGCGTCATCCTGAAGCAAGACGTGCCGCAGAAATTCAAGGATCCCAGTAGCCCAACCATATCATGTGTAATCGGGAACCATCGAATTGATCACGCACTTCTTGACTTAGGAGTGAGCGTCAACTTGATTCCCTACTCGGTATACAAACAGTTAGGTTTGGGTGAATTAAAACCCACCCTAACCACACTACAACTTGCTGATCGCTCTGTTCGTGTACCAAGAGGGATAATTAAGGATGTGTTGGTCCAAGTTGATAGATTTTACTACCCTGTAGACTTTATCATCCTGGACACTGAACCCATCAATAACATGAGCACTCAGATTCCTGTCATTCTTGGTCGCCCATTCCTTGCCACGTCAAATGCAATTATCAATTGCAGGAATGGTATCATGACTATGTCTTTTGGAAATTTGACATTGGAGTCAAACATCTTTTTCAATAACGGCAGCAACTCAGAGGATGATGACGATTTCCACGATATTAACATGATTGACTCTTTCGTGGAAGATACGACACCTTTGACCTTATCCTCCGACCATCTAGAGATGTGCCTGGCCCACTCCCATGATTTTGATGATGACATGATTAGGGAGACGTGCGCCTTGCTTGATACTGCACCGGTACTTGAAGTTAACCGATGGAGGCCACAATTTGAAGAATTACCACAAACTGATGTAGTGCCTCTACCGTCTAACCTCAAGCCGCCGAAGCTTGACCTAAAACCTTTGCCCTCTGATTTGAAATATGCATATTTGGGTCAAGATGAGACATACCCGGTGGTGATCTCTGCCCACCTAGAGAAAGAACAGGAGAGTATGCTTATATCTACTCTCATTGAGCATAAAGGAGCCCTGGGATGGACGATAGCGGACCTCAAAGGAATCGATCCCTCGATTTGTACTCATCACATATACCTTGAGGATAATGCAAAAACCGCTCGGCAACCACAACGTAGACTAAATCCCAACATGAAGGAAGTGGTTAAGGCCGAGGTTCTTAAACTATTGGATGTGGGTATTATATACCCTATATCTGATAGTCAATGGGTGAGTCCAACTCAAGTGGTTCCTAAGAAGTCTGGAATCACCATCGTAGCCAATGCTAATAATGAACTCGTGCCAACTAGAGTCACTACTGGTTGGAGAATGTGCATTGACTACAGGAAGTTGAATACCGTCACGAGGAAAGACCACTTTCCTTTACCATTCATTGATCAGATCCTGGAAAGGTTAGCTGGTCATTCCTATTACAGTTTTCTTGACGGGTATTCGGGCTATAACCAGATAGAGATAGCCCCTGAAGACCAGGAAAAGACCACATTTACATGTCCCTACGGCACCTTTGCCTATCGAAGGATGCCATTCGGACTATGTAATGCTCCTGCCACCTTTCAGCGATGTATGCTTAGTATCTTTTCTGATATGGTGGGGCAATATCTAGAGGTCTTCATGGACGATTTCTCTGTTTACGGTCCATCTTTCAGCAAGTGCTTGGAAAGTCTTAAATGTGTGCTGAAAAGATGTGAAGAAAAGAACTTGGTACTTAATTGGGAGAAGTGCCATTTCATGGTTCAGAAGGGAATTGTCCTTGGGCATATCATCTCGTCCAAAGGAATCGAGGTAGATAAGGCAAAAATCGATCTTATCTCTAACCTACCTCCACCCAAGAACATCAGAGACGTGCGATCCTTCTTAGGACACGCAGGATTTTACAGACGATTCATAAAGGACTTTAGTCTCCTCTCTCGTCCATTATGTAATCTTCTTCAAAAGGATGTTCCGTATGAGTGGACTGAGCAATGCCAGAAAGCTTTCACCAAGCTTAAAGGCACATTAACCACTGCACCTATCATGCGTCCACCGAATGGAACCTTCCTTTTGAGCTTATGTGCGACGCTTCGATTATGCTCTTGGGGCGGTCCTAGGCCGAGACAAGACAAGAAGCCCTACGTCATTCACTACGCAAGTAGGACTCTAAATCCGCCCAAGTGAACTACTCGACTACGGAAAAGGAACTCTTATCCGTAGTGTTCGCCTTGGACAAATTTAGGTCCTACCTGATCGGATCCAAGATCATTATCTACACAGATCATGCGGCACTCAAGTATCTTCTTTCTAAGAATGATTCTAAGCCCCGCCTGATAAGATGGATCCTTCTACTCCAAGAATTTGATTTGAAAATTAAAGATAAAAAGGGAGTAGAGAACGCAGTGGCCGATCACCTTTCTCGCCTTAATACCTTTGATTCCCTTGAAACGACACATATCAATGACATGTTCCCTGATGAACAACTGTTTAGAGTCTCCCATTCACCTTGGTTCACTGATATTGCTAACTATCTTGCCACAGGTTCCATACCGACACAGTGGACTGCACAAGATAAGAAGAAATTTTTCACCGAGGTGCGCAACTTTTTCTGGGATAATCCATATTTATTTAAATATTGCCCAGACCAAATCTTAAGGAGATGTGTGCCAGACGTTGAGCATCAGAGTGTCATCTCTTCTGTCACTCCGAGGCCTGTGGTGGTCACTTTTCTCGCTAAAAGACCACGGCCAAGATTCTGCGGTGTGGCTTTTACTGGCCACTATGTTTCGGGACACTCATGAGTTTTGCAAAGCTTGTGAGCGTTGTCAGAAATTGGGAGCATTGTCCCGTCGAAATATGATGCCTTTGAATCCCATCCTTATCATTGAAGCATTTGATTGCTGGGGCATCGATTTCATGGGACCATTCCCCCAATCGTTTGGAAATCTGTATATTTTGCTCGCCGTGGATTATGTCACTAAATGGGTTGAAGCGATTCCGTGTCGAAAGAATGACCATCGCACGGTCATTAAATTCCTGAAAGAGAACATCCTTTCTCGATTCGGAACGCCTCGAGCCATCATTAGTGATGGGGGCTCACACTTTTGTAATAGACCATTCGAGAGCTTAATGAAGAAATACGGTATCTCTCATAAGGTAAGCACCCCATACCATCCGCAGACAAGTGGACAAGCTGAGATTTCCAATAGGGAGATTAAACACATTTTGGAAAAAACGATTAACCCAGATCGTAAGGATTGGTCAATCCGATTGACCGATGCCTTATGGGCATACCGTACTGCATTTAAAACTCCTATTGGAATGTCTCCCTTTAGACTTGTCTATGGGAAGGCTTGTCACTTGCCTGTGGAGCTGGAACATAAAGCATACTGGGCGATCAAAAATCTTAATTTCAATCTGGACAGCGCTGGCTCGCTACGCAAACTTCAATTGAATGAACTTGAAGAAATCCGGAACGACGCATACGAGAATTCGAGAATTTACAAGGACAGGATGAAGGCGTTTCATGATCAACATATTCTACCAAAATCATTCACACCAGGCCAGAAAGTCCTTTTGTATAATTCTCGATTACATCTCTTTCCGGGTAAGCTTCGATCTCGTTGGACCGACCCTTACATTGTTGTTACTGCTTACCCTCATGGGGCCGTCGAGATAAGAGATCCTGACAATGGCAAGGAGTTTAAAGTAAATGGACATCGTTTAAAGCCATTTGTCGAGAAATTTGATTCAGAGGACATGTGCATGCCTCTGACTGATCCTGTTTACCAGGACTGATCTCCTAGCCTGATGGAGGTATAGGTAGGTTTATCGCTTTCATAGGATTATGGTAATTGCTTTGGTCTGGCTGAAGACGTTAAACTTAGCGCTCCTGGGAGGCAACCCAGCTTTTCAACTTATTTCATTTTCCTAGCTAGTTCAATGTTTGTGGGTAACATTCCTGCAAACCCTCACGAGACTACAACTCGTCCACTAGGGGTAACCTAGGGGTTTAAAGGCTTGTTGCATGCGCTAAATGCAATCGAGAGCACCTGCGAAAGTGGTATAGGTAGGATTTTATTTTTGTTAGTTTTGTGTTATTTTCTCTCTCGTGCTGACTGGATTCCATGCTGCGATCTCTTTGAAAGTCTCTCATGATTCATCATCCAGGTACTATCTTCCCTTCACTTTTTCTTTACTTTTGTTGTCCTATGCGCATTCCATACTCATATCTTTTACATTGAGGACAATGTAGCTTTTAAGTTGGGGGTGGGAGATTAGGTTACCTAATCAGTATTTTCTTGAGCAAAAATTGTGAAAATTTTTAAATTTTCTCTGGACTTTCTGGTGAATTCAAAGTGATTGGACGACCATCTTTGATTTAGAATCACAGGATATGAAATGTTGGTGATTTACTGCTCTTGGATTCAGTTGCTCGTTAGATTTCACAGCTAAGTTTAATTATTAATCCATGATTAGAAGTTGTAAACATTGATTGAGTCATGATTTCACATGTCACATCTCGCTTACACATCAAGATTTCAGTTTAAAACTGAAGGGTTAATTTGGGGATCAGTAAGCATAGAAGGAACCAACTTGAACAATTGCCCGTCAAGATCAATTAAAAGGAAGAGATACCGTTGAAAAAGGTTAGGCAAAGAATCTTCACTATAGGTTTGCTCCCTATAAGTGTGGACTTCATTCCCCTTCTTGGTTTTTAGTCTAAAAAAATAAAAATAAAAATAAAAAATAAAAATAAAAAATTGAAGGAACGAAAAGATGATCTTTGAGGCAAGCTTTGGTTATTATAAATTCTCTTGTTGATTACCAACGATATCCTGAAATAAAGAATTGAATATTAATGTTGGAAGTTGGGATTACACTTTACATCTGTGGAACTCAATGTTTAGGATTATTTCTAATTAAGGGACTAATACTTGAATGAAGTTTATCGTGTGTTTGAGTCTAGGAGAGAGTAAGGCCCAACATTCATGAATTGTTGAATTCTGAATATCTAGATTGTTTTCCAAAATCACTCGAGTTCATAGAAATTCTCCTGTAATTCTCAACTTATTTTTCGCATACTTTGCTCGGGACTAGCAAAATGCCGGTTGGGGGTTGTGTTGAGGGTCAAATATTGCATATCAGACCCATTTATTGCATAGATTTACATGCATGATACTGCTTAATGGCCTGATTAATCGTGTTTATAATGCAGAGTGTATGTACGAACCTGGACCGAAATGGGTGCTTAAAGCATGGACTTAATGCTCTAATGACACCAAAACGTGGGACGGACTCCAGAGACTCAAGATCAAAAGAATTACACATCAGGGACCCAAGAAAATCAAGGAAGTGAAGCTCAAGTGGCCTGAAAAGTGTCCAGAATGCAAGATCATAGGGTTCCCACCATCTGATCAGTTCGAAACTTCATACGTGGCCTGAAGACCATAAATGAACCGTACACGTTAAATTTTAGCTCCTGGATCACTGTGGAAGTAGCCCAACGGACAGATCAGCTCCTTTAATCATTATGTGGGGCCCGCCTGATATCTGAATATACTTCAAAATTGGTATGGACGGTTTATAGAATATGACAGAATGGATGGACGGTACAGATGTCTCTCGAACATTACGATGGACCCAGATGTACATTGCATGTACATCGGGTACAGGTGCACGAGCCATGCACCGGACGGAGAGTCCGGTCAAAACACTCGCTGACCGAAGTCCCTGTTGCGAAAGGAAACAGCGACCGATACTGTTTCGACGGGCGCTCGATGTGGGCCCCACTCGCGCCTCATTTCGATAATCCGGACCATCCAGTCATTCCAGAGGAGCCAACCGACCGTACAAGAGGGGTTTCTTCAAACCCATACACGCATATGTGCGTGGGTCTCTGTTTAAACGCAGGATGGACGGCTGAGTTGCAATTCAATGGGCCGCATCAACGGACAACCAAAACCGTCCATCTCCGACCGGAATTCCGAGGCGAATTCAACTGACGGAGTGGATTTGCTCTCCAGCATCGTTCATGGCCTCCACCAACATTCCAGCGCAAGAACCGCGCATGCCCTGTTATGCGCAACCGGGACTTCCAGGATGTTCGGTGATCAGGATGGTGATCGGATCAGCAATCCAAATCGTTCATTCTCATCAACAGGGAGCCGTGACCACCTCCAAGGAGTCCGATTCTGATTTTGGACGATCAGTCGTCCAAAATCTCGATCCAAACACAAGATGTTTTGCGTTTCACTACGCATACAAACGCGATTTGAATAGCTGGCCGCGAGAGGACTGTCGCCGCAACCTGTTTCTGGTAGGACTCTGCAGGAGCTCGCGAGAGGACAGTTCTATAAACGGGGGAGGACGTCTCTTCGGCTGGAGACGTGAGAGCTGGCAGCGTGGATGCTCGGTTTTGAAGGTTGGAGCGTTCAAGGAGGCTGAGTTTTGAGGCTAGACAGCAGCAGCTGGTTTTCTTTGCTAAGGCTGCTGGAGAGAAACAGCGGCCGTGGATTTTCTGCTGGACGTGGCTGAGACGTGAAGCAGCGTGGAGAGGAGCTTGGCTTTTCGGAGAGAGCTTGGGAGAGGAAAAGAGGAGCCGGTTGAGGAGAGTGGAAGAAAGAGGTTTTCCTTTTTCTTTTATTTTCCTTTAATGTTTTTTTTCCTTCTTCTTCTTTTTAGTTGGAATTTAACCCATATCATGCTCGGCTAAACCTCTTAGCTAGGGCTAAGGGGTGAAGCTTGTAGCTTGATGGGAGAGATGTTGCTGGTGCCCTTTGATTAAGATTGAAGAGATTATTTTTGACTTAATTTTATGGGAATATTTTTAGTTTTTAATGGCATGTTGTGACTGAAATTACAATGGGCTTGCAATGGCTTTAAATATTCCTTTCCTCTTTTTATATTTATGAAGTCAGGAAGCCCTGTTGTTCATCATTGTCCCATGGGCATGGTAGGATGACAGACCCTCCTGACCTTCATGGCATGTTGATTGATTGATAATTAGATTAATTCTGTTGTTTGCTTTGTCTCCTGGGCATGGTTTGGTGATGGAATCCATTCTAATTCATACACCTTTCATCTCTTGAAACCTATATCAATGGCAGTTCAGTAAATTTCCATAATTTGTGATCCTGGCATACGATCTCCCTGATCCCTACAAGTGGATCCTCTGAATCCCTAGTCCCTTTCTCTGAATTCCTTAAAGTCTTAGATAATTCTTCCACAATTATTTCTTAAATTCTATTTGGTTTAGATCACATCTTAGTCTAGTTCTAGTTCTACTTGGTTTCAGATAACGTACAGGTATCAGTCCCTGTGGATTCGACCTCGGTCTTACCGAGTTATTACTACATCACAACCCTATACTTGGGGAGTGAACATTCGTCAAGAAGAAGGATGGCTCGTTAAGGTTCTCGTGGATTACCGTGAGCTCAACTAGGTCACAATCAAGAACAAGTACCTGCTCCATAGGATAATGATTTGTTTGATTAGCTGCAGGGTGCACAGTTCTTTTCAAAGATTGACATACGTTTCGGTTATCATCAGATTCTGGTCCGAGAGGAGGACATCCCAAAGACGGCTTTCAGGGCGCGTTATGGTCATTTTAAGTTTCAGGTCATGTCCTTCGGACTGGCCAATGCACCCGCGATCTTCATGAAGTTGATGAATGAGGTCTTTCGTCCACATCTTGATCAGTTTGTTGTGGTCTTCATCGATAATATTTTGATATATTCAAGGACCTGTGAGGACCATATGCAGTATTTGGAGATCGCGTTGTAGACCGTGTGCCCACCAGCTGTATGTGAAGTTGGAGAAGTGTGAGTTTTGACAGGAGGAGGTGAGGTTCCTCGGTCACGTGGTGACAATGGAGGGTGTTGCAGTAGACCCTTCGAAGGTTGAGGCAGTACATCAGTGGGGCCAGCCCATAACTGTGTCTGAGATCCGCAGTTTCCTTGGTTTAACGGGATACTCTTAGCATTTCATTGAGGGCTTCTCCCGTATTGCAACCCCGTTGACCAGGTTGACTTGGAAGGACACGAATTTTGTTTAGATTGACGCATGTGAGCAAGCATTCATGGAGCTAAAGGACCGTCTAACGTCCTCCCCTATCCTCACTCTTCCCTCTGGGAGTGATGGATTTGTTATATTTACCGATGCCTCATATATTGGCTTGGGTGCTGTCCTGATGCAGTGCAGGAGACCAGTGGCTTATGCGTCTCGTCAGCTCAAGGTCAATGAGCTGAACTATCCCATGCATGAGTTGGAGCTGGCAATAGTCGTCTTCGCACTGAAGGTGTGGAGACACTATCTCTATGGGGTCAGGTTCGAGCTCTTCTCCGACCATAAGAGCTTGAAGTACTTAATCACTCAGTCCGAGCTGAACGTGAGGCAGAGGCGTTGGATGGAGCTCTTGAAGGACTATGATTTTGATCTTTAGTACCACCCAAGGAAGGCGAATGTGGTGGTAGATGCCTCAGCCATCAGCCACGAGGCCTGGTGGCACATATGATGATTCAAGAGTGGAGGATGCTTGAGGATATAGCAGAGTACAACTTCGATTTTGATCTACAGTCTTCTATCGTTCAACTATCGAGCCTGTCGATTCAACCCTCTTGTCGCAAGGGTGATTGAGGCTTAGCAGACAGACGAGTTGTTACAGGATTACCGAGCAGAGGTAGTAACTGAGAGTCAGATAGATTGGCAGATTGGATCTGATGACGGACTTCACTTCAGAGGCCGATTATGTGTCCCAGATATTCCTGAGTTGCGTAGAGATCTTATGACCGACGCACATCGATTGTGATTTTCTATCCACCCTGGCTCGATGAAGATGTATCATGATATGAGGAGACAGTATTTTTGGGTGGGGATGAAGCGCGAGATCGCCAGTTTTGTAGCCAAGTGTGATACATGCTAGCCTGTCAAGGCCGATCATCAGAGACCCCCTAGTACATTATAGTCGTTGAGCGTCCCGATGTGGAAGTGGGAGCACATATCTACCGATTTTATCATGGGTTTACCAAGGACTCAGTGCGGTCATGACACCATTTGGTTGTCGTTGATCGTCTGACGAAGTCGGTACATTTTCTTGCGATTTGTGTAAATTGGCCTTTAGACCGGCTTGCGAGGTTATTCATCGAGGAGATTGTGATGCTACACGGTGTTCCAGTCTCGATCATTTTTGTCAGAGACTCGAGATTCACGTCTCAGTTCTGAAGGAGCTTTTAAAGAGCGATAGACACTGATTTGTAATTCAGCACCGTGTATTATTCGCAGATCGATGGCCAAACCGAGAGGGTCAACCAGATCCTTGAGGATATGCTTCAGGCCTGCGCGATTAATTTTGGGGGTAGCTGAGATAAGCATCTACTATTAGCTGAGTTCGCATACAACAACAGCTATCAGGAAACCATTACATGACTCCTTTTCAAGCATTGTATGGCAGACCGTGCAGATCTCTGAGTTATTGGACCGAGGTCGGAAAGCGACGTCTCATAGGTCCTGAGCTTGTGCAGCAGACGTCAGATGCTATCGATATCACCAGGCAGAGGATGCGCACAACTCAGAGCCAACAGAAGAGTTTTGCTGATCTCTGGCGTCGTCCCTTGGAGTTTCTTGTATGGGACCATGTGTATCTCAAGGTCTCGCCTATGAAGGGCGTAGTTTGATTTGGAGCGAAGGGCAAGCTTGCCCTGAGATTCATTGGAACTTCGAGATCACTGAGCGCATTGGCGCCGTGGCCTATCGACTTGCCTTACCATCTCAATTGTCTAACGTTCACAACGTTTTTCGCGTCTCTATGTTGAGGAAGTGTCAATCAGACATCGTTCCTGTTATTAATTGGTAGCCGTTAGAGGTTCGTGAGGACACTTCTTACATTGAGCAGCCAGTCTGCATCCTTGATCAAAAGGAGCAGGTCCTTCGAACTAAGGTCATTCCCTTAGTGAAGGTTCAGTGGGGTCACCATTCTGTTGATGAGGCAACCTTGGAAGCACGAGGCTGAGATTCAAGAGCGCTATCCCCATCTCTTTGATGATTGATTATATGTTATATCTTGTATGCTGTCTCCGATTTTATACAACGATGCTTTGTTTTCTCTTCTATTATGAGTTATGTTTGCTTGCAATGATTGTGTAAATTTCGAGGATGAAATTTTTATTTAAAGGGGAGAGTTGTAAGACCCGTATCCTTGACTGTACCACTCTGTAGGCTTCCACGGTCCTCCCAGTCAAATTTCGGCAACCCTCAACCTATATCCAATGTTTGCACGAGAACCTAAGCCAAGTCCTGCATACTGAAGTCAGCTCAACCCGCATCTTGTACCCTAGTGACCGCGTTGCCGTTGCGACTCTAACCACGACTTACACACCGAACCGATTCCTGGGCCAGGAGATGTGGGCCCGTATTCATTCCGAAGATAAGCCACGCATTGCGAATTTCGAGAGAATCTCTACAACATGTCCCATCAATCAATCAATCAATCAATCAAGTCAAGTACACATCATAACTCAAGTACAACAACCCATCCCTCTTTCCCTACAAAGTCAACTCCCTCTCCCCTACCCATCCCTCTTTTACAAAAGTTTCAAACAAGGCCTTACCTCCCCATTCCCTTCCTTACAACACCCATCCATATCATCCCATCCCCTCTCTCTCTCTCTCATTTCTCAAACCTCCCAAGCAACACCCCACGTCCAAGCCTTCTCAAGCTCTCCCAAAATAACAAGTGTGGCCCACCCTCTCATCTCTCATCCCCACCATCAAAACTCCATCATCCACCGTCAAAAGTTGAGCATAGGAGCTAAGGAGGCTAAGGGAGCAAGAAGAAGGCCAATAGGTGGGTGATTTACCGTCAAATTGCATTTAAGGGCCCACTTATAGGTGGGACCCATTATGATGTATGTGTTGTAATCATGAGGGGCCCACAGTGGTGGGGCCCCTCCATCGCCGTCTCTCTCGTCTTTCTCTCTCTCTCTTTCCTTGTTTCTTTGTGATGATGTGGCCGTCTAGCCCACTCGGATAAACCCCCACCATGAAGTATGTAACCTATCCACGCCATCCATCTTCATGGGACCCACCTGATGGATGTGTTGGATCTACACTGTCCAACCCATTAGCGGGCCTGGAAGGAAGGGAAAACACAAGTATCAGATTGATCTAAATCAAGTGGGCCACGTCTATGTGGGACCCACCTTGATTTATGTATTCACGCCATCCATCCAACGTCCAAGGATGCTGGACGTGTTCTGTGAGTGTGAACGGACAGTGGGTTGTACTCACAGCAGCAAACAAATATATATATATATAAGCCTTTGGGTGGGCCACTCATGCAGGCCTCACCTTGATGTATGGGTCCAATCCATGCCGTCCATTCCATTTCCCATTTAATTTTAGGCGTTGGGGCTAAAAATGAGGTTAATTTGAGTATCCGGTGGGCCACTGCATAGAAAACAATGGTTTTACTGTTGAAATCCAGTCTGATATTTTTATACACCGAAGCATGCTCAATATTGAGCTTGTTGGATCTGTTATGAGCTGTGAAATCCAATGGGTGGGTTGAATTTTCTGGATGCGGGCCCTACCAACGAAAAACTCATTTTCAAAACAAAAAATGCAAACATGGATGCGTAGCAGCATCCTGCTATGCTGGGATGTGAAGGGAGGGGGCAGGGACCTTGAGTCCTAACTGTGGACCCCATCGTGATGTGTGAGAACATCAGCACCGTGCATTTTGTGGGCCCCTTCTAGTAGTGGGCCCCCCCAAAAATCAACTGTATGTGGTGCTCAGGTGGCCCACATCACAGGGAACAATGTGATTGAACGTCTACCATTGAAACCCTTTTTGGGTAATAGAAGTGTAACGCCCTGAAAATCGGGGGTCGAGCAAAAAACTCAACCCACGAGTTCCAACGAATCACTTATGCAACATGAGTGGGATTATACCAAAACAGTAATTCATACTCCAGATCAATTCATATAACGCAAGCAGAAGACTGAAAAATGTATATAGTTGTGTATGAGCCAAGAGGATCATAATCTGCCTCTAGAGTATGAATACATCACTGAGTCACCATACACATGTAATAGTTCAAAATAGTTCAACTACAATAATAAACCTTGTTGCCCTGTCGATCCGGATGGCCTAAGCGAAACCACCAGAGAATTGCATATATGAGAACTCATCCTGATCGTCATAGTAATCGGGCTCCGCCTCCTGAGTCGCATCATCATCTGCAACTAAGACAGAGTTTGGTGGGTGTTCAGAACACCGTCCCAAAACATGGGGGTGAGTGATCAACTCGGTGGAACCATAGAGCAAAGGTTAATATATTATCAATTCAGTCAAGTAGGAATGATAAAGCAGACATATCAGACATTCCTAAATACTCTTATTAATGCAAGGATGAAATGTAAGTATGATGCATGCCCTCGCCTACACTCCCTCGTACGACACCATCTTATGGTCGCGGCATGCTTTCTTCCCTCTGTGCCCTTCAACCCGAGGCACATGCAGTGCGATGAAATGAGCATGATTACCGAGTTATTATTAGTCCCTTTCATACAGCAGAATTGGGAAGCTAAGGTACCTCCCTTATATCAATTCCCAAATAATGATCCATTCTAGGGTCGTCAGTCCTAATAAATCTCATACGATGATACGGTTTTAGGTCGCTGCAAAGGGCTTGTCACCTTATCAGTGCAGGCCTAGTGTACTCTTGTTGCTACGTAAGGGCTCGTTGCCTGTACGCAGTCTTAGTGTACGCTCGAGATCACTACAAAGGGCCCGTCACCTTATCAGTGTAGGCCAACAGCTGGAATACAGTGTCCCATACCACCATATTCGGCTCACGAGTCTGGGTTGATCACTGGTCACTATGGGGAGGCTCATCACCCCATCGTAGGCCAACAGCTCGACCACTGTGTCCCATACCACCATGCCCGGCTCATGAGTCTTAGCAGATTGAGGTACCAAGGTTAAAGGATTTTCACTGGTGAGTTTGGTACCTTAGATTCAAGCAGTAGCATCCATACATGGTGAACATACATCGAGTCAATCGGGTTACTTGACGAGCTCGATTAGTACGAGCGCATGTTGAGTTGATCGACATGAAGTGCGTAAGCACTCCATGTGACCTAACCACTGTCGACATCCCAAGTACGGCTCGGATTCATCGATCATGTCCTATGTGGCGAGACAACCTCAGCCACCAATTCAGAACCTGTTACCGATTGCCTGGACTATTCCATAGTCCCAAACACATTTAATGATAACAGATAATCATACAAGCTAATCAGAACAGTAATGGATCAACAATTCCAATCATACAAGCATGTGAGCATTTGATAGATTTCAACTTAAACATGAATTCACACATAAGCAGTGTCTAAGTAAAACAGACAAAGAATGTAAGTTACATGGAGGAAATACACATCGTTAAGATAGGTAGGAATCTCTTCTCAACGCCCATATATCGTATAATTTATTACACACTTGATCATTCAGACATTTCTACAAACACTTAGACTACACATTCCAACATACATGATAGCACGTCTTAGGGCAAATCCTTTCACCAAGGAGTTGTTACACATACAACTAACATAAGCATACAACAATTAATCATGGCAAACACACGTTCAAATTTCATACGTATACAATACTTTCTACATATACATGGAATACAAATATGAAATTTATGCTAAACTCAATATAGTTCATATATATCAGAAATGCGATACAAACATCGCATTTGGCATGTGAAATTGCACCCACATCAATAATATACCATTAACCGACATTGAAAGCCTTGAAAACCATAACCTATACATTTATAGTCCTCACCTTTCACCGGTAGACTCGTAATAAACTCAGTTTTAAAGCTAAGTCTTTGTCTATGGCAGATTGGCAACCTATAGCATAAATTAGGTTAGCTGTTTCATAACTTACACAATCTAAAACTCTAAAACAGATTAGGGTTAGGTTTTCTTACCTAAGAACGGGATTGGTATCGCCCATATTGCGACATAGGAGTGGTGGCTAAGCACGTGGAGCATCAGGGAAAGATCCCAACATCTATCTCTCACTCTCTCTCTCTCTTCCTCACTTTCTTCTTCTCTTTTCTCTCTTATTTCCCTTAGGGTTTGCAAAATTCGTATGGCATAGGAGAAGGAGTGTTTAAGGTCCTTATATAGGCCCAGGTTTGATGGGAATGGCCCCAGGGCTAAGGTATACTTAGGTTATATCCAAATACGGACCGTTCCGGTCCAACAGAGCACTTTTGGTATCCCCTTTTCTACTTGCAGTCGAACTTAAGCTCCCTGACCATGGATCTATGTCAGGTTGAGTTTTTGTTCCAATCGGATTTACAGATCAGCCGTAGCGGACCAGTTTCAGTTCAACGGTCATGGTCACTCTTTCAGGGTCATAAGTACACCTACATGTGTGGAACATTTCTCCTAATCCGAGAGTGTATTTGGGTCAGATTCTGACGGTCTAAATCCTTATATTTGGCTCGCAAGTGACACGACTCAGATTACTTAAATTCAGATTTTTATTTCTAAATATTTTCACGTTTCTCACACTCTTCGCTCCGGGCTTAAGTTGTGCAGTTCTAGACACAATTAAGACTTGAAAAGCGTCAGCGTACGTCATGTGACCCTAACCCAGGTCCGGTTTAATCCAAATCATGCTCTGATACCAACTTATAATGCCCTGAAAATCAGGGGTCGAGCATAAACTCAACCCACGAGTTCCAACGCATCACTTATGCAACATAGATAATGATGATTAAATGTTATCTGCGTTAGTGCATTAATCATGAGTGAGATTATATCAAAACAGTAATTCAGTCTCCAAATCAATTTATATAATGCAAGCAAAAGACTGGAAAATGTATAGTCATGTATGAGCCAAGAGGATCTCGATCTGCCTCCAGAGTATGAATACATCACTGAGTCACCATATACATGTAATAGTTCAAAATAGTTCAACTACAATAATAAACCCTATAGCCCTGTCGATTCAGATGGCCTAAGCGAAACCACCGGAGAATTGCATATATGAGAACTCATCCTGATCGTCATAGTAATCGGGCTCTGCCTCCTGAGTCGCATCATCATCTGCAACTAAGACAGAGTCTGGTGGGTGTTCAGAACACCGTCCCAGGACGTGGGGGTGAGTGATCAACTCAGTGGAACCATAGAGCAAAGGTTAACATGTTATCAATTCAGTCAAGTAGTAATGATAAAGCAGACATATCAGACATTCGTAGATACTCTTATTAATGTAAGGATGAAATGTAAGCATGATACAGGCCCTCGCCTACACTCCCTCCTGCGACACCATCTTACGGTCGCGGCATACTTTCTTTCCTCTGTGCTCTTCAACCCGGGGCACATACAATACGATAAAATAAGAGTGATTACCAAGTTATTATTAGTCCCTTTCATATAGCAGGATTGGGAAGCTAAGGTACCTCCCTTATATCAATTCCCAAATAATGATCCATTCTAGAGTCATCAGTCCGAGTAAATCTCATACGATGATACAGTTCTAGGTCACTCCAAAGGGCTTGTCACCTTATCAGTGCAGGCCTAGTGTACTCTTGTTGCTACATAAGAGCTCGTCGCCTGTACACAGTCTTAGTGTACGCTCTAGGTCACTACAAAGGGCTCGTCACCTTATCAGTGTAGGCCGACAGCTCGAATACAGTATCCCATACCACTGTATTCGACTCATGAGTCTGGGTTGCTCACTGGTCACTACGGGGTGGCTCGTCACCCCAGCGTAGGCCAACAGCTCGACCACGGTGTCCCATACCATCATGCCCGGCTCATGAGTCTTAGCAGATCGAGGTACCAAGGTTAAAGGGTTTTCACTGGTGAGTTTGATACTTTAGATTCAAGCAGTAACATCCATACATGGTGAACATACATCGAGTCAATCGGGTTACTTGACGAGCTCAATTAGTACGAGCGCACGTTGAGTTGATCGACATGAAGTGTATAAGTACTCCGTGTGGCCTAACCACTGCCGACATCTCAAGTACCGCTCGGATTCATCGATCACGTCCTATGTGGTGAGACAACCTTAGCCACCAAATTAGAACCTGTTACTGATTGCCTGGACTATTCCATAGTCCCAAACACATTCAATGATAACAGATAATCATACAAGCTAATCAGAACAGTAATGGATCAACAATTCTAATCATACAAGCATGTGAGCATTTGATGGATTTCAACTTAAATATAAATTCACACATAAGCAGTGTCTAAGTTAAACAGACAAAGAATGTAAGTTACATGGAGGAAATCATACACATCATTAAGATAGTTGAGAATCTCTTCTCAACGCCCATATATCGTATAATTTATTACACACTTGATCATTTAGACATTTCTACAAACACTTAGACTACACATTCCAACATACATGACGTATGTTGGTGATAGCACGTCTTAGGACAAATCCTTTCGCCAAGGAGTTGTTACACAAACAACTAACATAAACATACGACAATTAATCATGGCAAACACACGTTTAAATTTCATACGTATACGATACTTTCTACATATACATGGAATACACTAAACTCAATATAGTTCATATATATCAGAAACGCGATACAAACATCGCATTTGGCATGTGAAATTGCACCCACATCAGTAATAAACCATTAACCGATATTGAAAGCCTTGAAAACTATAACCTATATGTTTATAGTCCGCACCTTTCACCGGTAGACTCTTAACGAACTTAGTTTTAAAGCTAAGTCTTTGTCTACGGCAGATTGATAACCTATAACATAAATTAGGTTAGCTATTTCATAACTTACACAATCTGAAACCCTAAAACAGATTAGAGTTAGGTTTTCTTACCTAAGAACGGGATTGGTATCATCCGTATAGCGACACAGGAGTGGTGGCTAAGCACGTGGAGAGTCAGGGAAAGATCCCAACATCTATCTCTCACTCTCTCTATCTCTCTTCCTCACTTTCTTCTTCTGTTTTCTTTCTTCTTTCCCTTAGGGTTTGCAAAATTCATATCGCATAGGAGAGGGAGTGTTTAAGGTCCTTATATAGGCCCAGGTTTGATGGGAATGGCCTCAGGGCCAAGGTATACTTAGGTTATATCCAAATACAGACTGTTCCGATCCAACGGAGCACTTCTGGTGGCTCTTTTTCCACGTGTAGTCGAACTTAAGCTCCCTGACCATGGATCTAGGTCAGGTTGAGTTTTCGTTTCGATCGAATTTACAGATCAGCCGTGGTGGACCAGTTTCAGTTCAACAGTCACGGTCACTCAATCAGGGTCACAAGTACACTTACATGCGTGGGACATTTTTCCTGATCCGAGGGTGTATTTGGGTTAGATTCTGACGGTCTAAATCCTTATATTTGGCCTGCAAGCGACGCGGCTCAGATTACTTAAATTCAGATTTTTATTTCTGAATATTTTCACGTTTCTCACACTCTTCGCTCCGGGCTCAAGTTGTGCAGTTTTAGGCATAATTAAGACTTAATTTCTGAGGGGGTTGTCAAGTCCAGTAATGAGGTCATAACTGTATAGTTTCGGGGTAATAGGACTTTTGACGTGCAGTCCAGGTCCAATACGGAGTTTCGGTGTGCTCCCGAGAGCAACTCGGTTTTGAGATGGATTCTAGATTTCAGGGTAATATAGTGTTAATGATTCTACACATTTTTGGTATTGCAGATCATATTTAAAACGATTAGTGCTAGTCTCATAAGCACTCTAGTTTAGCACTTGCTAGTATTAACCTAATTTCTAAAAGGTTTTGGACCTGGGTAATTTCTACCAGAGGGGGTACTCGGGTCTTTGTACAGATTTTTCCGAGACGTTACAATCTACCCCCCTTAAAGAAAAATTTCATCCTCAAAATTAGTACATTTTCGTACTCCTCGAGAATCTGAGGGTAGTTCTTTTAAACCTCTGCTTCTGTCTCCCAAGTAGCCTCTTCTTCCATGTGATGCATCCACAACACTTTCACAAGTGGAATGACCTTGGTACGCAATACCTCCTCCTTCCTGTTTAGGATACGCGTTGGTCGCAGTACATATGTAGCGTCCTTGCTCAACTGTACCTGCTCTCATCTGATAATGTGAGAAGGATAAGGAACGTATTTCTTCAGCATAGAAACATGAAATACATTATGCACACCCGCAAGTGGTGTGGGCAACGCAAGGCGGTACGCCACCTCCCCCCACTCGATCAAGTATCTGAAATGGACCAATGAATCGAGGCGTAAGCTTCCCCTTCTTACCAAACCGAAGGACTCCCTTCATAGGGGAAACTCTGAGGAACACATGGTCTCCGACTTCGAACTCTAGCGGTCGCCGCTTCGTATCAACGTAACTCTTCTGCCTGCTCTGCACTGTCAGAAGTCGGCACCTGATGATATCGATCTTCTCTGAGGTCGCCTATACTAATTCTAGGCCAATCAAGCTTTTCTCCCCAATCTCTGCCCAGCAATGCGGCGCTCTGCATGGGCGCCCATACAGTGCCTCATAAGGAGCCATGCCAATACTCGCTTGGAAACTGTTATTATAGGCAAACTCTACGAGGGAAGACAGTCATCTCAACTGTCCTTGAAATCCAGCACACAAGCCCGCAACATATCCTCCAGAATCTGATTCACCCATTCCGTCTGCCCGTCAGTCTGTGGGTGGAACACAATACTGAACTTCAACTTTATACCCATCGCTTCCTGGATGCGAGTCCAGAAAATGGATGTAAATCACGTGTCTCGGTCTGACACGATCTCCAATGGAACTCCATGTAAATGTATAATCTCTTTGATGTACAACCTGGCCAACTCGTCTGCAGAGTTCAAAACTCTGATAGGGAGGAAATGATCTGATTTTGTCAACCGGTCCACGATCACCTAAATGGAATCATAACCCTTCCTCGTCTTCGGTAGCCCTGAGATGAAATCCCACTTCCATTCTACTATGGGCATGGGCTGAGGTAGTCCAGGAGGTCAGCAATGCTCTGCCTTGACCTGCTGGCACGTGAGACAACGGGACACGTAATCTGCTATGTGAGCCTTCATATTGTCCCACCAGTATGACCTCTTCATGTCACGATACATCTTTATACTGCCTGGATGCATCGCCATCCTTGAATTGTGAGCAGCCTCAAGAACTTTCCTCAAGTCAGGGGGGTTCGGAAGGCATAGGCGGCCACGGTAACGTAAGCCTCCATCCATTCCAACTCTCCATTCGGCGTCCTCATCGCTGCTAACCTGTTCTCTCATCTTCGCCAATAGCTCATCGTCTGTCCGAGCTGCGATGATCCCGTCATCAATGAGGGGTTGTACTCGAATATGTGCGATGCCCTCATACGGCTCCTCTACCGTGAGTTTCTACTCAAATTCTTACACGAACTCTACCATGTCCCACTCTGCTACCATCAATGGAGCCGCAAATGTCAATGCCTTCTTGCGGCTCAGTGCATCTACCACAAGATTGGCTTTGCCAGGATGGTAAGAGACTTTGAACTTGAAGTCCTTCAGTGTCTCCATCCATCGTCTCTGTCTCATATTCAAATCCCGCTGAGTGAATATATACTTAAGGCTCTTATAGTTGCAAAAGAGCTGGAACTCCTCTCCGTAGAGGTAATTTCTCCAGAGCTTTAATGCAAATATGACTACTGCTAACTCTAGGTCGTGTGTAGGGTAGTTCTCCTCGTGTTTCCTTAACTGTCTCGAGGCATATGCAATCACCCTGTCCTTTTGCATAAGGACACAACCCAAACTAACACAAGACGCATTGGTATATATGACATACTTAACCCCTTGCTCTGGCAATACTAGCATAGGGCGGACATCAACCTGTCCTTCAGCTCCTGGAAAACTGCTTCTGCCTTTTCATTTCAGGCGAACTTCAAATCTTTCCGTGTCAACTAAGACAAAGGTCTGGCTATCTTCGAGAAATCCCCAATGATCCGTCGATAGTAACCTGCCAGACCAAGAAAACTCCTCACCTCGATAACCGAACTGGGCTGCTCCCAGTCCCGAACTGCCGCTACCTTAGCAAGGTCCACAGCTATCCCTTCCTTGGACACCACATGTCCCAGGAACTTCTTCTTTCCAGAAGTCGCATTTCTTGTACTGGGTGAACAACTGGTTCTTCCTCAGAGTATCCAAGACTGCTCGCAGGTATTTCTCATGTTCTTCCCGACTCTTGGAGTATATCAGAATGTCATCAATAAACACAATGACGAATCGGTAAAGGAATGACCGAAATACTCTATTCATCAAGTCCATGAACACAGCCGAAGTATTCGTAAGACCGAACTACATCACAAGAAATTCATAGTACCCAAAACAAGTCCTGAAAGCCATCTTCTGCACGTCTCCATCCTTAACATATAACTGATGATACCCTGACTGTAAGTTGATCTTCGTAAAATACTGCGCTCCTCTCAATTGATCAAACAAATCGTCTATCCTGGGCAAAGGATACTTGTTCTTTACCGTCACTTGGTTCAATCTACGATAATAAATACACAATCGCAGTGAACCATCCTTCTTCTTCACAAACAACACGGGTGCTCCCCAAGGAGACATACTCGGCCGTATGAAGCCAGCATCTAACAAATCATCGATCTGTTTCCTCAGTTCCTCCATCTCACATGGAGTCATGCGATAAGTCAGAAGAGATATTGGTGTCGCATTGGGCACAAGGTCGATAGTGAAGTCGATCTTGTGCCGAGGAGGTAGTCCAGGTATCTTACTGAACACGTCCTCGAACTCTCGAACCACTAGTGTGTCTTCAAGTACCGGGCCATCAACATTCTTCAGTAAGGAAGCATAACAAAGGACTCGAAAAGGGCAATTGAACTACACGGGGAATGTAAAGGGCGTGCCCTCAGGTCCGTACGCTGTCACTAGGCGGGTCTCGCAGTCAATCTCGGCCCTCGCTTCAGTTAACCAATCCATACCAAGGATGACGTCGAAATGATATAATGTGGTGACAATCAAGTCAATGCATATTGTCCTGCTCCCTAGATCTATTAAACAACCCGTACACATTTTGGTGGCATCTGAAAAAGTCTCTGGTGCTGCGATAACTCGCACCCCTACCATCGGAGTCATATTCAGCCCTAAGCGCTGGACTGCAGAATATGATATCACGGATATAGTGGATCCCATATCCACCAACAAAAATATAGGGGTACCTTCAACGTGGGCGGTGAGCTTGAAGGCCAAAGTTACAATAGCTGTAGTGTCAGGCGCTTCTGCTGTAAGTGCGTGAACGTGTGCCTGCTGCGGTCTGTTGGGCTGAGGCACCATAGGTCGCTGTGGTCGCTGTGAATGTGTGCCTACTATGGTCTGTTGGGCTGAGTCACCATAGGTCCTGTGGTGGCCTAAATCGAGGTGCAGGGGGCCTGAAGGAAGGATGTACAGGTGCTGTCTGTAGGGGTGGAGCCGATAGAGCCTAAGGGCGAGGGAGGTCGATTCTCTGTGGCGGTGAAAACCCACTATCTCTCATGCATGCAAAACAACTCTCCGCAGCATGACCTGGTCTCCCACAATACGTACATGTCACACCAGGTCGCCACATTGAAACTAGTGGCGCCGCGATCCTGGGAGGAGAGTCGGTACAAGATCTCTTGCCGATGAATGACTTGCTTGGCATATCTGATCGTGGCCTAGGGATCATAGGCCCACGAGAACATGACAATTGATCTCCATCCTACTCCGCCCGCATAGACATGTGTAC
Organism: Magnolia sinica; assembly: GCF_029962835.1. Taxonomy (NCBI): domain Eukaryota; kingdom Viridiplantae; phylum Streptophyta; class Magnoliopsida; order Magnoliales; family Magnoliaceae; genus Magnolia; species Magnolia sinica. The sequence continues at coordinate 57,545,287 of NC_080589.1, read as the reverse complement.
TAGCTTAGCATAGGAGGGTATACTAGCACAGTACATCTTCGAGCGAATGTCAGGTCGCAGGCCCTTGGAAAAACGTCGCATCCATATCTGTGCGTCAGCAAGTACTGTAGGGACGTACCAGCCCAACTCCGTAAACTGGTGCTCGTACTCTGTCACTGACATGGTTCCCTATCTGAGGCGCAAGAACTCATTCTCCTTCTCGTGCCGGTACGTCTGGGGATAGTACTTCTCGTGGAAGCGGAACTCAAAAGCTGCCCACGTCCATACATAGTCAACTGCAACGGTCCACAGGACACTATCCCACCACAAGCTGGCCTCCTTTTCAAACATAAAGGTGGCCAACTCGACCTGTTCTGGCTCTGTACAGTGTAGCATCCTCAGCATCTTAGAGATGCGGTCTAGCCAATATTCAGCCTCCTCAGGTCTATGAGAACCTGCAAAGGTAGGAGGCCGTAAGCGCTGGAATCACTCAAGGAGGCCACTCATACCCAAGTTCCCCGTAGGGTATATAGCAGGTGCAGGTGAAGGCACACCCTCATCTTGAGCGGAAGGCCCTACAATCCCAGTAGGGCGTACAGATGGTGAAGGTGGAGTCGCACTTCCACCCTGAGCTAGGGCCCCTGCAATAGTGGCCAAGAGATACTGGTGCTGCTGGTGCATCATCATCATCAACTGCTCTAACTTATACGTAAGTGGGGCTGACTGAGGTTCATGCTGGGTCGAAGAAGACACACGGTTTTCATCATGAATCGGTGTTGTGTAAGGTGGCGGCCCAACCGTAGGACAAGTAGAAGGCTGAGGCTCAGGCATAGTCTCATTAACCGGGCCCAAACCAGGGTCCGTACGACCTTCACTCTGGGGAGGTGCCTAGTCCATCGAATCAATAAGTGCGAGGCGTGCCGTGCTCCGCGTGACCTTAAGTGGCATTCCCTATATGAAATAGGGTGCAACATACGTAAGATGTAGCATAGCAAAACACAATCCTTTAAGCATTCCACACAACTTCATAACAAAAGAGACCGCATGCATTTCATTTACCAAAATTTGTCACAGCACATGGAATACAGTGTTACACGAATCATGACAGAAGATGCATATAAATGCAAACATCCTAACACAGCAACAAAATAAGCTACGGGGCGACAACTTGGATGACTAGGCATCCGAGTCGCATCATCATCTGCAACTAAGATAGAGTCTGGTGGGTGTTCAGAACACCATCCCAAAACGTGGGGGTGAGTGATCAACTCGGTGGAACCATAGAATAAAGGTTAACATGTTATCAATTCAGTCAAGCAGTAATGATAAAGCAGACATATCAAACATTCCTATATACTCTTATTAATGCAAGGATGAAATGTAAACATGATGCATGCCCTCGCCTACACTCTCTCGTGCGACACTATCTTACGGTTGCGGCATGTTTTCTTCCCTCTGTGCTCTTCAACCCAGGGCTCATACAATGCGATAAAATGAGTGTGATTACCGAGTTATTATTAGTCCCTTTCATACAGCAGGATTAGGAAGCTAAGGTACCTCCCTTATATCAATTCTCAGACAATGATCCATTCTAGGGTCGTCAATCCTAGTAAATCTCATACGATGATATGGTTCTAGGTCGCTGCAAAGGGCTCGTTACCTTATCAGTGCAGGCCTAGTGTACTCTTATTGCTACGTAAGAGCTCGTCGCCCCTACGCAGTCTTAGTGTACGCTCGAGGTCACTACAAAGGGCTCGTCACCTTATCAGTGTAGGCCGACAGCTCGAATATAGTGTCCCATACCACCATATTCGGCTCACGAGTCTAGGTTGCTCACTGGTCACTACGAGGAAGCTCGTCACCCTAGCGTAGGCCGACAGCTTGACCATAGTATCTCATACCACCATGCTCGACTGATAAGTCTTAGCTAGAGGTGGGCATCGGACCGAGTCGGATCGGATTGGGTCCAACTCGACCCTGCCCAAAATATACATGGCCTGATCCGAACTCGAGTCTGAGTCAACTGACTCGAACAGATCCGAATCACTGCTTGTCTGAACCGATCCGAGTCCGACTCGGTTAGGAAAACCGAGTCGGATCGGATTGGGCGAGATTCAAATGTTATACATATATGTGCATCGGTGAGTTAGAATTGCCTTGTTAGAGAAAATATATGGAAAAAGACCACACAATCAAATGCAGCCCGCATAGGAAAATCAAAGATAACTGATAATCACATGAGAGAAAACTACAAAGCATGAATTTATCAACAACAAAAAAATCCCTAAAATTCTCCATCAAATATTAAAAATAAATATAAATAAATAAATAAAAGAAGAAAAAGAAAAAGAAGGAAAACACAAAAAGAAAAAGAAAAGTAAAGAAGGAAAATGAAGAACAATCCTAACCGCATCAAAACAAACTTTCTTTCCAACAACTATAAGATTAAAATCCATTAAAACTCCAACAAAATCAGAAGAAAAAGAAGATTTAAAAAAATAAACCCTGAAAAAACAAAGCCTATAATTATTTGGAAAACAAATTGAAACAAGCATAATATAAAAAAAAAATTAGGAAAAGAAACAGAAACAGAAAAGTAACATAAAACTGGATTACATCATAAAAACTCAAAAGCATGAGGCATTCCAACATAATTGAAGAAAAATCTCTCAAAATACACTCATTTCTTGATGCATGCACCTCTATTCTTTGTTAATCTGTCCTTCTGCCAATAGAATGCAAAAGCAAAAGAAAAAGAGGAGAAAGAAAAAGGCATGCATGTGTCAAAAACAGGGGTGCAAATATCAATCCTCAAATAGAACTAAAAAAAATGAAAAAAGAAAGTAAATAAATAAAAGTCTAACATTGATCCCGTGAGAATACACTCCAATCCTGAGATATTAAAAAAAAAAATCCAAACTCCACCAAGTTCGGAAAAAAAATCCTGGATTCAGACGGACAGAATTGAAGGTCAAGGGATCTTACTGTTGGCCTTCGTCGAAGACAGGAGGAGGCACTTGCTCGCTTTTGTAATGAGTGACGAGGGTATCGAAACAGTAGACCACCATTTCCCTATTCGCAGACACCATTTTCAAGCACTAAAAACCGAGAAATTTGGGGAGAGAGAGGAAGAGAGGGTGGGTAGGGTAGAGAAGGGAAGATTTGGGGGTTTAAGGCTTGGTGCTGCAACGAAAAATTTCATTGGGTGTGGTTAGGGTAGGGTAAAAAACTGGGTGGGCAGGGTAAAAAACTAGGTGGGCAAAAGTAAAAAAATAAAATAAAATATGATCGGATTTCGGATCGGGTCGGTTCGGAACAAGGTCTATTCGGATTCGACCCGAAAACATTTTGGTTCTAGCTTATGTTACCCGATCCTGACCGATCCTGATCATCGGTTCTGTTCGAATCAGGTCGGATCGGGTCAGATCCACCAGTTTGGGTATGAAATGCCCAGCTCTAGTCTTAGCGGATCGAGGTACCAAGGTTAAGGGTTTTCATTGGTGAGTTTGGTACCTTAGATTCAAGCAATAGCGTCCATACATGGTGAACATACATCGGGTCAATCGGGTTACTTGACGAGCTCGATTAGTATGAGCGCACATTGAGTTGATCGACATGAAGTGTGTAAGCACTCCATGTGGCCTAACCACTGCCGACATCCCAAGTACGGCTCGGATTCATCGATCACGTCCTATGTGGCGAGACAACCTCAACCACCAAATCAGAACCTATTACCGATTGCCTAGACTATTCCATAGTCTTAAACACATTCAATGATAACAGATAATCATATAAGATAATCAGAATAGTAATGGATCAACAATTCCAATCATACAAGCATGTGAGCATTTGATGGATTTCAACTTAAACATGAATTCACACATAAGCAGTGTCTAAGTAAAACAGACAAAGAATGTAAGTTACATGGAGGAAATCATACACATCGTTAAGATAGTTGAGAATCTCTTCTCAACGCCCATATATCATATAATTTATTACACACTTGATCATTTAGACATTTCTACAAACACTTAGACTACACATTCCAACATACATGACGTATGTTGGTGATAGCACATCTTAGGGAAAATCCTTTCACCAAGGATTTGTTACACATACAACTAACATAAACATATGACAATTAATCATGGCAAACACACGTTCAAATTTCATACGTATACGATACTTTCTACATATACATGGAATACACTAAACTCAATATAGTTCATATATATCAGAAACGCGATACAAACATTGCATTTGGCATGTGAAATTGCACCCACATTAGTAATAAACCATTAACCAACATTGAAAGCCTTGAAAACCATAACCTATACGTTTGTAGTCCGCACCTTTCACCGGTAGACTCGTAACGAACTCAGTTTTAAAGTTAAGTCTTTGTCTACGGCAGATTGGCAACCTATAACATAAATTAAGTTAGCTATTTCATAACTTACACTATCTGAAACCCTAAAACAGATTAGGGTTAGGTTTTCTTACCTAAGAACGGGATTGGTATCGCCCGTATAGCGACACAGGAGTGGTGGCTAAGAATGTGGAGCGTCAGGGAAAGATCTCAACATCTATCTCTCACTCTCTCTCTCTCTTCCTCACTTTCTTCTTCTCTTTTCTCTCTTCTTTCCCTTAGGGTTTGAAAAATTCATATGGCATAGGAAAGGGAGTGTTTAAGGTCCTTAATAGGCTCAGGTTTGATGGGAATGGCCCCAGGGCCAAGGTATACTTAGGTTATATCCAAATACGGACCGTTCTGGTCCATCGGAGCACTTCTTGTGGCCCTTTTTTTACGTGTGGTCGGACTTAAGCTCCCTGACCATGGATCTAGGTTAGGCTGAGTTTTCGTTCCGATCGGATTTACAGATCAGCCGTGGCGGACCAGTTCAGTTCAACGGTCATGGTCACTCAATCGGGGTCACAAGTACACTTACATGTGTGGGACATTTCTCCTGATCTGAGGGTGTATTTAGGTCAGATTCTGACGATCTGAATCCTTATATTTGGCTCGCAAGCGACGCGACTCAGATTACTTAAATTTGAATTTTTATTTCTAAATATTTTCACGTTTCTCACACTCTTCGCTCCGGGCTCAAGTTGTGTAGTTCTAGACACAATTAAGACTTGGTTTCCGAGGGAGTTGTCAAGTCCAGTAATGCGGTCATAACTGTATAGTTTCGAGGTAATCGGACTTTCGACGTGCGGTCTAGGTCTGATATGGAGTTTCGGTGTGCTCCCGAGGCAACTGGGTTTTAAGATGGATTCTAAATTTCAGGGTAATGTAGCATCAATGATTCTGCACATTTTTGGTCTTGCAGATCATATTTAAAGCGATTAGTGCTAATCTCATAAGCACTCTAGTTTAGCACTTGCTAGCATTAACCTAATTTCTAAAAGGTTTTGGTCTTGGGTAATTTCTGCCAGAGGGGGTACTCGGGTCTTTGTACGGATTTTTTCGAGACGTTACAAGAAGTTTGGATCATTATGAAATTTATTTTTCCTCTTCATACGGGTCTATGTGACCTTATCAACAGATTGGGTGGAAAATAAACATTATGGTGGTCCCCAAGTGGGACCCACTGATGTATGTATTATAGACATCCACATCGTCCGTCCATTCTATTGGAATGGTGGGCCACACGTGTGGACCCACCTTATGAGGCAGATTGGCTGGAGTGCTACACATCAGCTATATAGCTGGTGTACATTACGTCACTAAGTTCTTTGGGTCCCACTTGTTTCATCCATGCCATCCATCTATGGGACCCACCATAATGTATGTGTTGCACCCAAACCGTCCAACCATTTTGAAAGATAATTTTTAGGCTTGAGACTAAAAGAATAAAAATAAGACAGATCTAGGATTAAGTGGACCACATTATGAAAGCAGCGGATTTGAACGTCCACCATTAAACCTTTGGGCTACCAAGTTTGGACCGTGTTTCCTCTGAATCTAGGTCTTTGTGACCTTATGAATAGGCTGGATGGGGAAATAAACCCTATGATGGGGCCCACTAGAATTTAACCGTGGAAAAATCATTATCTCCACTGCTAGTTATTATATGGTCCAATTGATCTTTTGATATGATTCATTTTGATTTCAAAAAAATAGATGAGTTGGGTTCGGCCCATTTGACTAGGCCCATTCAACTCGGCCCATTTGACTTAGCCCAGTTGATTCAGCCCATTTGGCTAGGCCCGATATGATATATGAGGCCCGATGTTGAGGCCCACATGGATATATATGAGGCCCATGTGATGCGGCCCATTTAATATATTTGGAGCCCTTGGGTCGAGGCCCAACAGGATGTACTAAGGCCCATTACAATGTGTGATTCCACCATGGTTTAGGTAATGATGTTCATGACGGTCATGCCTTGGGAGCAATGATGGTTTGATGTCCACATTGTAAGAGCAATGATGGTTAAATGTCCACATTGTAACTCTCCCTAGGGGTCTATTGATAGGTCCATACTTGTAGTGTGTAGGCCGTCTAGGCCCTTCTTCATTATGATTAGAACTCATCACCACATAACATGTTTAGTATAGTTCCATGATTCATGCTCATACGCATCATATGTATGCTTGAGATGAGGAGTGACTGATTATAGCATATGCCTTCAGGCAGATTGTTCATGGGCTCCCTAATAGGCGGAGTTGCCCTTCATGAGTGCACGGTACGCGCAAGATTGTTGCATGACTGGTAGTGTGATTCATGCACTTTGCATTTGTATGACATAATTTCTATATACCCTAGCGACATCAGGGCTATGACCTCCACAGACACATCGTGGATGGCAGAATCGGACACCAAAAATATTGTTACTAAGCATCGGGGCACCATAGATGTCTCTGGGTAAAAATCTCTAAACTCGATGGTACCAGAGGATGACTCCAACGTTGATACCAGGTGGATACATGAGCACGCGAGGGCCGTATACCTGTAGGTCGCATCTCCCATTATGTCGTGGTTGGTTGGAAAGGGGTGTGACCTTACCCGCCTGAGTGAGGGGACAATTTCTAGGTTGAGTTTGACCAGCTTAAGGAATGGGTTCACTATTGACGAGCCGAGCCCGATATTGGCAAGCAGATAGTGAGGTCTCTTCCACTCTGCCAGTTGTGCATTCGAATAGGGGCAGCAAGCTTGCGTAGAGTGTACTAGACCCCGGTGATTATCCAGAATGAGAAACGTACTGATATTTGATGAGCTGTATAAGGATTTGGATGAGGATTGACATGCTTGAGTTGCATCTCGTATCGCATGGTCATGACATGGCTGATAGCATTCATATCTTGCACCTCATAGTCTTGACACGGCATTCATGTACCTATCAGCATGATTCCGCATTACTCTGGAATTACATTCTGAGCACGTTCATACTACGCACACACTTACGCCACCCTCTAAGATTTTTATAAGCTAATGCATGATTGATACATGTAGGTGACGCCAAGACCCAGCCATAGTCTCGCCGCAGTTGGAGTGTGTAGTCAAGCTTCTTGAGTTTTTGTTATTTTCATTATCTTATATTTCCCTTTCATACGCATTGTACTCAAAGTTTTTTATCATAGTGGATTTGTGATGGTGTTCTTGTAGTCATTGTTCGTGGGTTATGCTTATGGTTATGCTCATTACGAATCAAATCATGTTTGAAATCCTCCTTATAGGATCCCAGGATCGGAACCTGGTGTGTGGGTGCCGGGAACCGAGAATGAGGTACTATGGAGGCTGTCAGCGCCGGATTCGGCGATAAAAAATTTTGTGAGCCCGATTTCCGAGTTTGGGGCATGACATGCGAGCTAGCCGCTTTTCAAGTGGGCAGATACCATCAAATCCACTATATTTGTGGTTATTAGAGAAATGGCAGAATGAAGAAAATATTTGTTGGCTCATCCTGTTTTTTGCTTTTTATATCATGCTTTTGGTGACGTAGAGACTCACTGTAAGAGTTCATCGGTTGGAGCATCCTCATCTTATGCCCCTTGGCATTATTTCGCAAGGTAGCTGGTAATATACTTTCCATTGACTTATGATGAACAGAAAAGGTGTATATCAACCCAGATCATTTTCCACTCTGGCATATCAACGAATAAAGATAATCAAGAAGACTTATAGCTGGGTGGTGGATAAAATCGAGATGACAAAATTCATCATTTTCTTCTAATTCCCATTCTCCAACATTCCTAAGGATAGGGACACATCGATGCCAATTCATTGTCACCGAGTAAACGCCACTTCTTCATCTGCGTCAGGTCCAACAGTCTCTATTTGAGTAAAAGTAGTAAATTTTGGCGCGAGCCCTACTACACTTGAGTGTCAAACATTTTTTTCCGGCACACGATTTGGTTTCGGTCACATGTGGTGCATGCAGGCATGCCAAAACTAACTGAGTGGCTCAATTCCAACTAAGCAACTTGACCCCAAGTGCCAATATAGGCAAATACGATGATCGAAAATGTATATGACTGAGATCTGAGCAAATCGGTTTGCCTATTTAGTCACTCGCAAATTGTTTTAGAGAATGATCAATCAATAGTCAAAGGGAGGATTCTTCCTCCGAAGATGGGTTTAGCTTTGCCTTCCGTATGAAAAGACTTTTCTGACACCTATCTATCACCAAACAAGAAGGAAATACTTACAATCGGTTGAGGTGCAATTGCAAGAAGTCTTTCTAAATGAAGAATTGCTTGTATTGAGATAAAAGTCTACCGTATGAGCATAGACTTAGAGTACAACTAATTGATTATGGCTAAAGGATTAACGCTACTCCTAAGATAAAACTAAGATTACTCATAAGGAAAGATAATTGAAAGATAGTTTGATTGGTATGAGACTCTTACTTTGTAGATTTCCTATGCTATTTATAGATTCTCCTGGGAGATGAGAATCATCCAGATGATCCATTCCTTGGTTGTCACAATAACTCTTCTACATCTCTTTTTAATTACTATAACATTTCTTCTTCCTCATGTCAGCTGAAACGATGCCACATTGGCGTTCCAAATCGTTATGTCTCCTCATGTCCCTTTAATCCTTCTTTTACGCTAGGCCGTGTTTCTCTCTGTCGTTAAATGCTATATATTTCCCATGTCATGACAGATGTCCTTTTCCAATTGAATTTCCCTAAAACAGCTAGAAATAGGGTACAACAATAATAAAATAGTTTTTTTTTAAATTCTTTTTTCTTTCAATGAAAAGTGTTTGCGACTAAGAAAGTGTTCTTTTAAACCAAATAGAAGTTGGAGCTGAAAATGTTAAAAGTCATTTCGATACACACACACACACACACACATACACACACACACACACACCAGCCTCTAATGACACTTGTAGGGTGGAGCTCCGCATGATATCATGTCAAGCAACTACTTACTTTAGGGCCTATTTGGATTTGCGTATAAGGGTGTATTGTATCGTATTAACGGGCTTGAAATACATTATACATTGTTTGGTTTGGAGTTGAGATCCATGGAACACCATGCGCGCGAATAACATCGTTTATTCAAAAAATTACAGCGACGGTAGTGTATTGTCAGACGTCTCTGTTGCTGTCAGTACAGCCTATTCAAGACGATGTATTGAATAGGATAGAGGATCAGTTTGTTGCAGAGAGTTTTTTTTCTAAGGAGGACGCAAGATTTCTACTCCAGCGGCTACTTAGATCATCTCCGACCTTCTGCATGTGGCCATTCAGCAGAGAAGGTTCCCTTCCGAAAGGTTGATTTCAAAATACAGTGGGCAGGATACACTTCTCATCACGCTGCAGGTTGCAAATCGGGCATTTGCACACCAAATCGTCCGACGGGCGGAAAGCCGATCGTTCAGGTACGAATATCTCCCTTACAGAACGTTCTACGATACCCATCTACCTGTTACCACGAGCGGATTCTGGTTAGAACTTGCATGGCCCCCTTGGAGTGCAAGAAGCCCCTCATTGATGGCGTATATATAGTCTGGCGTATACACCCCTATATGTCAACTCCCTATTCCCTTTCCAGATCTGCCTATACCACCGAGGAGAATATATGAGGGAAATCTCAACATGTCGAATCCAACTTGGGATTTTACAATATCGGCTAGTGGGTGTGGAAGACTAGAAATGACGGGTGCATGCAACCCTGAATCGGGTAGATGATGTGTCTGTGATTCGCGGATTTTGAATTTTGGAATGCTTCTGTTTATTTAAAACCCTCACTCGTATAATCTCTTCAAAACCATCTGGGTTTGGGAAGTTTTCTATTTTTATAAGGCTCTGTATCATCCAGGTTGATCTGTCATAGAGGTATTAGTCTTCTAAAACCCTTTTTTCTTACAAAATGCACTTTATTTTTTCACCCAAATCGATTCGGAATGGCCCTTTTAAGATGATTCTCTCTTGATAATATGTTTTCCATTTTCACCATCATATGCCTTGTTAACTGTCGGGTTGATCACTTTATGATGTTCCTTGATAACTTTTATAAATGCTTTATCATAGAGTTTTTTGTGTGACTTTCAAATTGAGTGGAAAATCCGATCACAAATGCATGAATGACGTAGGGATTTTGTCCCCCCACCGGTATTCTTACTAGATGGATGGCGTGGATGAGTGCTAACCTTATCGTGGGACCCACATCGCCTCTTCGGATTGGCACGTGCAACACCAACGGACGCCTTTCATAGGAAGTTCCTGTGTTGGTGACCTAGGTGGGGCTCACAGTCATGTTTGTGAATGATTCTCCTCATCCATCTGTTCCATAAGACCATTTTAGGACTCCGTGCCATTTTAGATGCCATCCATACCGTTAAACAGGCCAATCCAACTTGGTGACAATGGATGGACGGTCAGGATTATTCAATCAGAACATGATGGATGGGTAGGATTAATCACAAACATGACAGTGGGCCTCATCTAGGATACAATGTATGAGAACTTAAAAATATCCACAGTCGTACACGTGCTATCAATATTTATACGTATATACAATACGCAGCCTTTATACGTCGTTTCCAAACATTGATCTATACAAGAAATTGTATACTTGCCCGAACAATACCTCTTATCCAAATATTGGTTAATGACATGTTGATTTGGATGTATTCTGAAAATGACCGATGGTATACATGAACAGTATCTGAATACAATACAATACACCTTTACATGCGAATCCAAACCAGCTTAAAAGCTCTTGCCATCGTAGGATGGTGTATCAATGCATATCAAGTGACTAAACCAAGTTTTACTTGACTATCACATCCAATAAGAAATTTTCACTTCAAATCTGTCCATGGTGAGAATTAATGCAATTTCTACCGTGGATTTGGTAGCCTTTCCTGCTGCAAGTCAAAGATGCTTCCGAAGAATTCAACGATCACGTGCTGCAACTTGACCTACATTTTACCTTTTCCTGTAGAAAAGAAAATTTTGAGCTTCCATATATCAACGTTTTCTTAGATAGGCCACGCACGTTCCAACAGAATTTTCTGCACGTGGACAATGTTACCACGTGTGCTTACATTTCGTGCGGAGAAAGGAAAAGAAAGAAAAGTAAAAGAAAGACTCTCAACATCTGAAATTGGACAGTGCATGAGTTTTAAAGTCTGGTCAAGTGGAGCCTATGGTTTGGTAATCCAGACCGTTGACCTGTTGTGCCAGACAGCGGATGGACCATCTTAAAAGAATATCCTTGATAGAAAAATCGTAACCTTTAAATTATCTATGGACTAAAGGAAGATGGTTAAGAAAATAAATAATACAATGGTCCACTTTCAAATGAGAATATATACATACCCTAATATTGGCACGCAAGATCTTCTAATCTAAGAGATTTTTGGGGCATTCTCCGTCTACTGTTGGAAGCAATAGACCGATCTAGATTACCAAAACATGACCAACCTGTTCAAACTGATAGCATGCATACACCAGGTAAAGATGCGGCCAAATACCGGATAAAAATTGTGGGCCATTAGATAAGGACTCGGATTTCCTGCCGGAGCCTTTCCCAGAAAGTTCTTGTGATGGGAAGCTAGGTGGGTCCCACCTTGATGTTTGTGAGAAATCCATCATCTACATCTATTTTTCAAGATCATTTTATAGCATGCGAATAAATTAAAAGAGACAGATTCAAAACTTAAGTGGGCCACACCAGAGGAAACAGTGGGGATTGAGTGACCACCGTTGAAACATTCATGTGACCACGAAAGTTTACCATCAGGCTAAGGTTTTTTATGCTTTCAGTTCATCCTAGTGGGAATGACCTCATAAATGGTTGGTATGGCATGTAAACATCAAGGCAGTGCTCAGGAATGTTTCAATGGTAGGCATTTGTTTTCCTACTGTTTCATCTCTTGTCGCCGCCCACTTGTGTTTTGGACTGCCTAATTTTTGGTTGCGTGTCCTAAAATGATCTCACAAAATGAATAGACAGGGTGAATTTCTCACAAACATCAAGATGGACCCCACCTAGCTTCCCAGTGCAGGAACTTTCGTGTGAAAAGCTTTAGCAGGAAATCACGTCCATTAGATAGAAGGGTGATGCTCCATTACTATCATGACACTAAGTTGTAATGCTCTTTGTTGAATTATTTCACCTCGACAATCCCATTGACCTATCTAAACTGTCCACTAAGTCCAAAAATATATTTCATTGATGCAGATTATCTGGAGACTAAATCACCAAAATTGACTCTACATTGTGGGATTTGATTGAGCCATTGTGTCGCTACTAGAGATGGGCTATGGTTGGACTCGACCGAACAACTTTCAAACATGTTTTGTATAAGCCCCATCTCTAGCCATAACATATGAGCTAATCAAATTCCGCCACTTCGGGTCACCAGAAATATCGAATAATTTCACCAGCAATTCACTTTACATCATATGCTATTGTGCTAAAATCTTAGTAATAAGATGATCCAATCCATTCTTGATTAGCTTTATTTTCATAGCCATCCTCTTTCCAAGAAAGAAATGGGATAGTTACAATTGCCAAACAAAAGTTATTCTTAAGTCATGAGCAATCCATGATGGTTCCTAACAAATGGATGTATCAAATCATTGATTAGACCTATTTTGTGCAAATGAGCTTGGCCATCCATACACTACAAGAAAAGATGGCTTTAGCCTCGGTTCAAAACTGTGGCTAAAAAGGTTAAAAACTGAAGCTAAAGCCTTTAGCCTTGGTTTTGCCTCAGTTATCCAAACCGAGGTTGAAACCCCCGTAGCTAAAGGCTTTAGCCTCAGTTTTAGCAACCGAGGCTAAAATGACTTTTATAGCCTCAGTTCTTCAAGTGAAGCTAAAAGAACCTTTTTAGCTTCAATTTTCTCAAAATGAGGCTAAATTAAAATTTTAGCCTCCATTGTTTCCAACTGAGACTAAATCCAAATTTAGCCTCAATTGCCTCCGACCGAAGCTAAAACTATTTTTAACCTTGGTTCTCAAGAACCGGGGCTAAAGCCTTTAGCCATGAGAGTAGCAGTCTCAGTTTGGATAATTGAGGCTAAAGATGGATTTAGCCTCTGTTGGCATCAACTAAGCCTTTTTCACTGTTGATTACCCTTGAATCAGTCACCAGAGAACATGTTAGCTTCAAAGAAATCTGAAAAAGAAAAGTAATAGGAATCCATTGCAAACAAATCAAACAGCACAAAATACTGAGAGTAGCACTCCACATAACCAGTCTTGCAAAACCGAAGTTTAAGCAAATGGCATTTTAGCATGTTCTGCCTAGTGCCAACCCTGTGGAATATTCAGAATAACATCTGTTGCATTTTTCACCAATGCCTGGCCAAAATATTCAGTAGTAATCATCAACAGCAGTAACTGAGCATTGTAGCTTTGGACAAGAGTAACATGCTCTCCCTCCTTCAACAAACCTCGGCTCTGGTGCATGAAAATTTTATAGAATTAACTATTAAAGGGGAAAACAAGGAGAAATAAAAACAATCAAGATCCATGAGTGCAAGCATTTGATAATTCCATACCAGCAGGAGATTCAGAGCTCAAGAGAACGTCTCTTCTGCATCATTGGAGAACTACATATATATGGGCAACACCCCATGATAAAGTGCCAGCCTCTGCTTAACCCTTTCTCTGCCAAGCACGAAACTCTAATTCTATCATCACAAAAATTATACAACAACAACAAAAGGCTCCAATCTATAACTTGCACATCGGCAAGCCAATAATTGAGGAAAAGTCCTTGTTGCCAAATGTTGGCTATTTGTCATCCTGAAACTTTTTATATAAGACCAAAAGTTTTTTTTGTATAAGACCAAAAACTGCACAGAAAGCTAATTTAGCATGATATACCGTTGCCGGTGGGAATTGCACATGCGTAGAACATCCAATTCTTTCTTGCAAAATGTGGATTCCACCATGAAAAACAGGTGTATCCACACATCAATTGGGCAACAGCTGTATGTTGGGTCAGATCATTGGTTGTCGCCCTCCTCGCTGAGTCAACCTGTTCAATTTTCAGGCCAAGTGCTCATCCTGATTGGGCCCACCTTTTTGCACTACCTGGACATCCTACACACATGACACATTGAGGGGAAAGAAAAGTACAACATACTATGAGTTGAATGTGATGAGATTCATGTGATCATTACTCTTTAGAAAGACACGCACATCCACATGCATCAATACAGATATGCATGCATTAGAAGAGAGTGTTTCTTGGGTAGATGAGAAAGACCTACACGCCTACTTGTTGGTTTTGTATAAAAGCTTGGCATAAGATAGTTGATAGCTTGAGGGCATAGTCTCTGAATACAAGAGTACTAGAATCTCTCAAGTTCTTTGATGCGAACTCCAAGCTTGCAGTCTTTCTTTGCTTCCTCCACATATCTCCATCTGCATTAAAAATCTCATATCCACGTAACACTTCCATGTACGAATGATACACTTCAGCCTGCATCATCAAACACTCATCTCCCAAAACAAATCTCGAAACATGGGTTGTTACTGCTCTTAAGAATAATTGTTAGGATCCTCCAATTTGGCAAATTTTTGGTGCATCTCCCATCTACAGGGAGTCCATCATATCAACAGATTGGACTGTAGAGAAAAATAGTGGCATGCTTTTAATAAAGTAACAAGTAGAGAAAAATGAATCTTACTTCTAGCATAAGATGTTTATCCTTGGCTTGCATTAAAATAATGTATGTGAAGTCTGATTTTGGCTCAATTAGTAAATAGGTTAGATTCTGGCTGACCTTGACATGGCCCAAACCTGGCCCATAGCCACCCCTAAATGATTATCCAGTCAATTTACTTTCATTCAACATAAATATAGCAATAAGCCTGCTGGAAAAGAATTTTGAACACAATTCAAAAGCATTTAAGAAGTATGCAACAACAATACCTAAAACTATTCTTACCATAGGAACTGCAATATCTTCCTTCCGAGTACTCCTAAAAAATGTGCTGGATAGCATTCCAATACTCTGTGTTAGTCTAAAGACCAGGGTACAAGAAATATTCAGTTACTTTCAATGGTAAAACAAAGCAAAACATAACAAAGAAAATGCAATCAATAACAAGACAGAGATTAAAGTACAAGACCAATAACCATCTGGTTTTGTTAAAAAATATAAGCACTTCTCTAATCAATGCTAAAGATCTACATTTTTCAGTAACTGAGTTACTATTCACATTTAAAAAAAAAAAAGTCTAGAGATGGCTAAAATGGAAAAAAAAAAAAAAAAAAGAAAAAGAAAAAGAAGAAGAAGAAGAAGATATCCAGAATTTTGAAATTGATTCCATGCGTGCACACATTTATGCTCCAGATAACCAAACTGTATCAAAATGTGACTAACCATTGCCTTGATAACCAAGTTGCATCAAAATGTGATCAACCAAAAAAGGAAGCTAATAATTAGAAAAGATTGATTTTTTTAACTCAAATTATCAAGATTCAAGAGTCACATTTCATTGGTCATGGTTTTCAAAGGTATTGAATATAGTTTTTTTTTTTTTTTCATTTTCTTTTGTGGGCTTTCATACATTTTCTTTTCTCATGAAAGGGACGACTTTTTTTTTCCTCTTTCAAGCAAAAGACAATGCTTAGCCTAAAGATCATTCTTTCTTGAACTTTTCTCAAACCTCAGGACCCTTTGGTGACAATTCACAAAATGCAATATAAATGTCGTATCTGAATAGGCAAGGATTCTACTCAAAGCCAACACTGATTTTGCCATTCCTTCATCCTATAGCCACTCATACATTAAAGACCTAATTTTGACCCTCTCAATTGTATATGACATACATAACGAAAATGCTATTAACGATTTTAATGGGTAACTAACACAGTTTACTAGAAAATCAATCTTCTTCTCAATCAAATCTTCTTCACAAAATGCAATAAAAAAATCATAGCCTTTTGGAGGGTATTGGGGAAAACGATCAAGTCCCACATCATGTGGATGATTCATGGAAACATCGGGTTGCCCATGCTCCTTCCTACCGCCAACCTAAACAGGAATTAAAAAGAAAAAGAAAAAAAAAAGTTAAATAGAATATAAAGCATGCACCTGCCCGACAGAACCCACTTGCAAAGGCTGAGAAATATCCCTGATTTCACAATTGGCCATAGTACCCTGTATTTCAACGAGTGACTCTCCCATCTCACAAACTAGTATAATTCATGACAATAGAATGAAGAGAAGTATATGAATTAAATGGACATGAAGTTTTAAGAAAGAAAAGGTTGAATTACAGGAACAAATGGAAAAGAAAGTTTTAAGAAAGAAAGGGTTGAACCCACTCCATAATGATTTTTTTTTTTTAATCTTAAGTTGCCAATGAAGCATAATGTATAAAGATGGCAAGTGTCGTTGGGTAGGATATTAGCAAGTGCCTAATTAAAATAGCAAATAGAATGAAAACAAGCACATGAACCTATACAGGACATCGAAAGTTACGTAGAGCGAGCATGACCTAGATGGCTGAAATCGTAGAGGCTGATGCCACAGACATACATACCTACTTTTCCAGGGATTTTAGGCTTGAAAAGCTCCATCTGTCTGGTCAAAGAGTTGAAGATCTGGAAATTCCTCATCCCAAGCCCTCTCTTAAACCCAAATCCTTGCCTTAGTCTTTTTGTCAGAATGCATGTGAAGAGATGAGGACAAAAAAAGATATTGAGAATTAAAAAACTAATTACTCATGTTAAAGGAAAATCATCAAACTAATCTTACCTTTCCAAAAAGAAAAAATAGAAATAAAAATAGAATTCCCTAATTTCCTCCATTTTTCACTGAAGTGTTAATTTTTGGTCGATTTCAAAACATCCCAATATGCTCGAATAGAAACTGTGGCACCGATCAAGCATTTTCATCTCAACTAACAGATACGCTACACTCCTAGGATTCATGCAAGAAATAAAAAGACTCAAAGTTCGTCTTATACCTGGGAACTGTTTTTTTTGTTTCTTGATGAAATTGAGGGCTAGGATCAGTACTCAAGAGACCATCCAAACCGATTCAAATAACATGCATTCTAAGTCAAGAAAAAAAAAACAGCAAGACGGTGAAATAACTAGCTAAAATCACATCCAAGCATCAAATCAAGCAAAAAAACAGAATGATGAGAAATCATTTTTCCTTGATCGTTGCTATAATAAGATTACAACATGTCTATCCCATACACACTAGGAGAACCAACAAGAACGAATCGACAATCACATCCGAAAAGGGGGGAAATGCCTAATGAGCATGCGTCCTCTTACCCTTATGCCTCCATGACGGGAAATGCTCAAAAGACCGTCATCGTCCGGAAAAAACCTAAATATCGGAGAAACACGAAGGTTTTCGCAGAATAAAAGAGTAATAGAGAAGATTTTCGCTTCACGTACCCGACAATTTGAGGGTAGTAGATCGAATCCTCACCTATCGAAGCTTTGTTTTGCGGATCGGATTCTCTGTTCTTCACTTCAACCATTGAATGAAGATCAGAGAGAATGCATGCGAGATCCAATCGTTCACTTCCAAAAACGATCTTATAGCCAAAGAGGGGGGAAATGGGCGGACTTCGTAGATTCTCGCGGAATAAAAGAGTAATAGAGAAGATTTTTGCTTCACGTACCGAGAATTTGAGGGGTAGGATTCCGAATCCTCGCCTCTCGAAGCTTCATTTTGCGGATGGATTCTCTGTTCTTCGCTTCGAAACTTCGTTTCAGAGCTACAATGGCAAAAGAGAGTGAAAGAGGGGAAATGGTGGAAAACGTGCGATGTAGGGGCCTTTATGGGCGTAAATTTCAGGAAAAACGGATGAACGGTGTACATAGACCACATATATTCAATATGGACGGACATGTATTAGCTACGTTGAGCAGCGAGACTTGCTACTAAAAATTAAACCTTTAACCTCCATTACTTACGAACCGAGGCTAGACTTTTAGCCTCGGTTCCTATGCAACTGAGGCTAAAAATTAGACTTTTAGCCTTGGTTAGCTAAAAAGTAGACTTTTGGCCTCGGTTCCTATGCAACTGAGGCTAAAAAGTAGACTTTTCGCCTCGCCCACCATGACACGGCATTCGCTCCATCAATCTCCTATGACAAATTATTTTAGAATGGGACCAAAATAGTAGGCTCATTCAACACTCCAATGATCCATAATGCATGGATCAGTGATAATGGGACCATTTACCTTTGAAATCTTATCGTGGCCCACTGTGATGAGTTCGGTAGCCTCAAGAAAGCTTCACTGATAGACGTCTTCAAGAAATTATTTTTCGGCCCACTTCCATAAATGAGTTTCCAAAAATGATGGACAGATTTTTAGCCTCGGTTACCAACCAACCGAGGCAAAATGACAGACTTTTGGCTTCAGTTACTCACCAACCGAGATAAAAGGGTAGACATTTGGCCTCAGTTGTTCATTAATTGAGGCAAAAGGGCAAACTTTTAGCCTCGGTTGCTCACCAACTGAGGCAAAAGGGCAAACTTTTGGCCTCAGTTTCTCACCAACCGAGGCAACATGGGAGACTTTTGGCCTCAGTTTTCAATAACCGAGGCAAAAGGGTAGACTTTTGGCCTCAGTTGCTCACCAACCGAGACAAAAGGGTAGACTTTTAGCCTCGATTTTTCAACAACCGGCAAAATAGACTTTTGGCCTCGGTTTTCAATAACCAAGGCAAAAGCAGACTTTTGGCCTCGATTGCTCACCAACCAAGCAAAGAGACTTTTGGCCTCGATTTCCAAGCAAAAGGCAGACTTTTGCTAAGTTTCTCAACAACCGAGGCAAAAAAGCAGACTTTTAGCCTCGATTGCTCACCAACCAAAGCAAAATGGCAAGACTTTTGGCCTCGGTTTCTCACCAACCAAGGCAAAAATGTAGACTTTTAGCCTCGATTGCTCACCAATCGAGGCAAAGGGGTAGACTTTTGGCCTCGATTCTTATGCAACGGAGGCTAAAAAGTAGACTTGCCTCGATCTCAACAAAGCGAAAGGAGACTTTTGGCCTTAGTTGCTCACCAACCAAGGCAAAAGGGCTGACTTTTAGCCTCAGTTTCTCACCAACCGAGGCAATAGGGAAGAGTTTTGGCCTCAGTTTCTCATCAACCGAGGCAAAAAGTGAATTTTTAACCTCAGTTCCTTTACAACCGAGGCTAAAAACCATTTTTAGCCTCCTTTTTTTGAACCGAGGCTAAAAAATTGAGGCTAAAGGCCTACTTTCTTGTAGTGATATCAAGGATCATTAATCAAATGGTTAATATTTTCCAAATTGGTGTGATGTTTGCATGGACCTAACGGCCCATCTATATCAATGGACTGGACTGTCTAATACAACTAGGAGCATTTGAGTCTCTCTCTTCATAAAAATAATCATTTTGGTGGATGAGATAAAAAGAAAACATTTCCAAATCTTTTCTATAAAAGTGCTTCTGTATTTTATTTGTGTGAAAAGGATAGTTACATCCGCTGTGTAATTCTTTACATTAACTATCATTGACGACACTCGAGCATCAAACAATCATATTCATGCATTTTCATCTATGTCAGATAATCACCAATAAAATCTAAAAAATGTAAGAGAAATTGGACAAGATAATCTAACATTAAGTGCATCTAAGTACAACTTCTAATAGCATCTAAATTCATCTAAATGCAACATACTTAAATACATTAGGCATACTTAGATGATCTTAAATACACTTAGACACACTTAAATACACTTAGACACACTTAAATACACTTAGAACATTAAGCTTAGTATACAAAGTTTTAATATTAGATCTGAGCTTTTATTATAGACTTTTATTACCTTGTGAGTTTTGATCAAGTTACTATGCTATTTTGTTATTATTATAGACTTTTATTGGATTTTATGATGTGGGTTTTGATCAAGGTCGGATAGAGTATCGGTGCATCTTACGTGTCCACATTTAACATTTGTGAAGAAGAAGATGATGATTACTAGCTATGTTGGGGGATACGGCAGTGGTACGATGCTGCGTGCATTGGGGGAAGATACACGCGCGCACTCCTGCATGCAACGGTTGCTACTGCTGGTAAGGCAGATTTCAGAAAAGGAGAAGCAGATGTCACACCAATTTCCACATGAACAGGTGTTGTTTTTACTATTTAATTTAAAATACCATGTTATTTTTCTATTTTTCAAGTTTTTTGAAGAAAAACTATAGTTTTTCTCAAGTGAAAACCAAACTCTAGCTCCCTAGTAAAAGTATTCAGATCAAAGATCACCTTACTAAACTTGTAATCCATAACACCCTTGAGTTTGCAAAAGTATATAAGGGCTTGTTTGGAACTCCATTTGGATCCAAATGTGTATTTGGGTGCACTAGCAAACCCCTATCGCATCACCCAACTCGATAAAAATGCACTACATTGCTGACTTAAAAAAATTGGCTTCCGCCAATTCTACTAAAATATAGGCCTGAAACCTTTCTTTTCATAAACCCCCTTTGAGGAAGTGTATCCAAACGGTTCCTAAAACCACCCTTTTCATATGTTAAAACTATATTCCATTAGGTTTGTCCTTCACTTTCAATAACCTGCAGGGTTTGCATCATATAATTATAATTATGCCTAAATAATTTTATAATACTTTCTTTATTATACTTGCTCCACTATTCAACAGAATTATGCCCAAAGAATTTTATAATACTTTCATTATTATACTTGGTCCACTATTCAACAGAAAGTTTATTAAATGACTAAAATACATTTTTTTTTTATTTTTTATTAACACCTAAATTTTCTTTCATAATCTGTTTGATTTTCCAATTGTAATGGTCAATGATTGTAAATAGGTTATGATTATTTTCTCTTTTAATTATCTCATAACATGACTTATATTTTATTGTAATTATGATTTTATTTCATTATATATTTTACCCACAAATCACTATAAAAATGGTAGTTATATAATGTGAAAATATAATGATTATAATGTACTTTACCAACTCCCCATCTAAGTATATTTAACTCTTGATCTACCGGTCATAATTCTTAGTTAAACAAACATAGGAAAAGATAATGATGGCTCATTTACTTTGCATTTCATGAGAAATTATAAAAGTAAGCATTGTTTTGATCCTAGTACCGGGGTTTATGGTCATTATCCTCTTTTTTAACTTTTACTTGAAATATAATCTTTTAAGTTAATGATTTATTATTATCATTATTATTATTAAATTTCAAATAAAAAATGGGTACCAACATCCTAATGGATAGAGGGATGGTGCTCATTTTACAATCACATGAATATGAATCAATAAGGATGCAGATTGTCCTACGCCGCGTGGATGGAAATCAGTCCAAGCAGGGCCCACTGTGATGGATGGGTTTTATCCATGCCGATTGTCCTTTTTTTTTTTTTCAAATCATTTTAAGGTATAAGCCAAAAAACAAGGCAAATTCAAGGCTCAAGTAGACCACACCATAGGAAGTAGCTAGCAGTGGTAATGATGCTCACCATTAAAATCACCACACAAATTTAGATGAAAGGAAAACACAAATGTCAGCTTCATCCA
Organism: Magnolia sinica; assembly: GCF_029962835.1. Classification (NCBI taxonomy): domain Eukaryota; kingdom Viridiplantae; phylum Streptophyta; class Magnoliopsida; order Magnoliales; family Magnoliaceae; genus Magnolia; species Magnolia sinica. Next base: position 57,523,316 of record NC_080589.1, on the reverse strand, counting down.
AAACTTTTGTAACCCCCGTTTAGTTTTTAATGGTGGGAGTTCAATACCCACCGTATGGTCCACTTAAACCTTGGATCTACTTCATTTTTGAGCCCAAATGATCTAGAAAAATGTATGAACCACGTGTATAACACCTCACACATCACAGTAAACTCCCACAGAGCCCCTGCCTGGACCGACTCCGTAAAAGCAATGGCAGAAGGCAATCTTCTTCCATTCAATACAGGGCTTCCCTTAATACAGGACTTCGCCTTTGTAAATAATCTTATAGCCCATTTTTTGTTCATTATCCTTTTTCATGTCCTTTTTATGATGTTTTTCCAAGTCAAAATTCACAACCCCTTGGGGCATGTCGGCATCTATTCATGCATGATGGCCTAAGCTGTCCACCCCCCAAACACATCATAGATGGGTCAAGCCCAATGATTGCTCAGGTCCATGGCTGATAATGAATTATTTAAAATAAATATAGGTAAAGTTCTACTAAAACCCGGGCCCACAAGATAGACTTTTAATTGCCTTGTCGTAAAGTAGTTAGGTTGGAGTGTTAGGTTGTCCAACAGATTTTTCACACCTAGCCCGAAATAGACTAGACTATAGCCTACTTTAGGCCGGTGAGCCATGTTCCGTCCATTTTCAGTTCTGCAGGATGCATTGGGGTTTGAACTTCTTTTTTTTTTTTTTTTTCAAAATCAAGATGGGCCATATCAAAGGGACCAGATTCTTTTATGTACGTAAAGCCAGGCTTAGTGGAATAATCCAGGCCTTTGGTTTGGGTTCAGAATCAAACATTAGGCCTGATAAATGAACAGATGGATTGGCCCACAACCCATGTTATATGGGCCAGGGTCTACTGATGAGATGGGCCAGATGTTGGACGGCTGTCATTTGATGTTAGCAGCATATTACAATTCACAATCCAAAACTGGCCTACCATTGGCAAAATGCTGACCTAAGACAGTTAAGAGAAAAAATCAACTACTTCTACATTCAATCAAGGAAATGATATATATATATATATATATATATATATATATATAACTGCAATCATCCGAATTTTGTGAGGCCTGTCATATGAACGGTTTGGATCATTGAAATGTGGGGCCCACTTGTACAAACTGAAAACGCAAAGGGTAAGATACAACCTGTGTGGCTAAGCATGGCGTAGCACCTTTTTCCCACTCACCCAGAGTGCGCCCGAAAAGAAGGGTATTTTTAGTTGAATCTTGACTTTTGACCATTTTTTGTTTGTTTGAGTTCACATCCATGTCATTGGACAGCGATGTCTGCCGTCCATTGAGTGGGATACAGTACATAACATTGCGGCTTGAGGATCATTGAATAAAAAATCAGGACATTATCCATTCATCGGGTGGGTCACAGGTGCATTTATTATATATACAATCCATCGAGAGGATTTGTATGATACTAAGGCTGCGTGTGATGCTTGATACGCAGGCATTCACAAACCGTACACATGTTATAGATTGACTCAAATAAAACTGACTAGATTTTTCAGTCTACGGTGGCCAAGCCCCAATCCCGATATCAGATCCGTGGAATAATTCAAAGCTCTAATTCATGAACACATGTTTTGTCTTTTTTTAGAGGCCTTGGGCACTGCAGGTTATTAGATGGGATTAGGTGGGATGGAATTACATTTGGCTCCTTGCAAATTCTATAAGGGGGCATTTGGCGAATGGGTTAAAATGGAATTAGGTGGGAGTGGGTTTTAAGATCCCATGGATCATTGCGGTGTCATGTTTGGGACTCACATCAGGTATGGGTTGTGAAGACCCTTATTGGAATCTGCGCTGGGCAAGGGTTTCTTACTTTGGGTTACGTGTGGCTAGTGGTCAATGCTATGTGGACCCCACCATCATGTATGTGTTTTATCCATGCCATCCATCCATTTTGAAATATAATTTTAGGGCTTGATCTCAAAAAATGAGGTAGATATAAATCTCAGGTGGACCACACCATGGGAAAACAACAGTGATTAAATATCACCATTAAAAACCTCCTAAGGCCAATTGTAATGGTTATTTGACATCTAACCTGTTGATTAGGTCATAAAGACTTGGATTAAGGGAAAATATATATATCTCAGCTTGATCCAAAACTTTTGTGGCTCCCAAGAAGTTTTTAAAGGTGGGCGTTCAATCAACACTGTGCGGTCCACTTGAGATTTGGATCAAACTCATTTTTGCGTTCATACCATAAAATGATCTGGGAGAATGGGTGGACGGCATAGATGAAACTACATCATGGTGGAGCCCACAGAGCACCGACAGGTGGTGGCTAGGTGAGTAGCCAATCTGTTTCCATTTCAAACGTCTTCTCTTCTAAACATGAAGTGGGATGGCCTCCAAACCATGGGATTAGAAGACAATCCCTAACACAATGTAATTATTATATTTTGGTAATTCCATCCCACTTAAACCCATCTAATCCCATGCTCCAAACACCCTCTAAGGGCCAGATTGGGACATTGTGTTAGACTAGATTAGATGGAATGGAATTACATATAATGTCATCATAGCTCCTGTTAATGATTGTCGTAGATTTGCAGTGGATTTTAAAAAGCAAGGATGCCACATAATCTTGTTTGAGAACATAAGGATTTATGGTGTAATGACAAGGTTGTGTAATGGGCGTGTTTGGTATACCACCATATGGGAGGTTCGCGGATTAGCTACCGAGCAGTTGAGTCGCCACACTTGCCATGTAAGTGACATTGCCAAGTCTTGTGGGTCCCATCATGATGTATGTTTTGTATCCACACCCACCATCCGTTTGGAGAGATCATTTTAGGACATCATCCAAAGAATGAGTCCAATCTAAATCTCGAGTGGACCACACCATAGAGAACAATGGAGAGAGTGACACCCACCATTAAAAACTTTTAAGGGCCACAAAAGTTTTTGATCATGATGATCTTTGTTCATCATGATGTATGTTTTGTATACGGGTTGGATTTGCAAATAAACATCACGTTGTACCTTAGGAAGATTTCAACGGTGGGCGTCACTCTCTCCACTGTTTTATGTAGTGGGGTCCATTAAAGCTTTACATCTGCCTCATTCTTTAGATCATGACTTAAAATGATCTATACAAATGGATTGATGGTGTGGATATAACACATACATCATAGTCAGACCCACGTAACTTGGTAACATCACTTCAACAACAACAGAAGTTAATTTCCCTCCGTGCGGCCCACTTGAAACTTGGATCTGCATCATTTTTTGGCACATGAGCTAAAATAATCTGGAGAAACCGGTGGACGGCTTGGATTTATCATAAATATGAACGTGGGGTCAAAAGTGGGGACACCCCACCCACGTATACGGGCAGTGACATGAGGAGGTATTCTCAACCCACCATCACATGTGAAAAGGTAGAGCTAAGAGTCCTAGAGGGGGGGTGCAGCCAAATTAAAAATTAAATACAAAATTTAAACAAATATAAATAAAGATATTGTTCTAAGGACAACCTTACACCAAAAACCAATGGCTTATGGTAGGACAACCAGATTCCTAGAACAGTATGTGTATCAAAATCTCAAACTGATACAAAGGAACAAAGAAATAAATAGCAAAGAAAATAACTAAGATATTACAACATTCCCACACTCGCATAAAAGAAACTATAACATTCTTCATAAATGCATAAAGGGAAATTTCAACATCCACAAAATGAAATAATCAACCAATCACCACAAGACTAGAAATTATAGTGGTTCGCTTGTGTGTACACCAACTGTTTAGAAAAACAGCCACACAACTACTCCACTCCTAATATCCTCACACAGTAGATATTAGTGTTCACTATGAAAATAGGTTTTTCAAGGTTCACCTAAAACCCTCACAATTGTGTATTTCAAGTGGGCTCATACAATTCAAAAACCCCACACTCTGAGTTTTCTGGATCACCTCGGACAAACCAAAAGAAAGAGATTTTTCTGGCACAATCTCAATGAAACTAAAATAACGAATTTACAAAACTGTAAAATACTTATCTAGATATTCTCCTTTGATGCAGCCCGGAAGAACCAATTTGGAGCAAAAGTTTAACGTAGATGTTCAATGTTCACACTCACTTATGAAATGGTTCTAAGTTCTAAATTGATTTTAAATTAAATCACCTTGGGCTAGCTTTATTTAATTTTGATTCCAAGAAATGGAAATACTTCAATCCCTCTTTCAAATAAAATTTGAATGTAGAATACAAAATTAAATGTTAAAAGCTAATTAAAGAGAATATAAAATAAGAACTACATAGCTTAAGAATATCACTAACTTATTTCTTAGAGTAGTGTATTGATTTTGCTTGAATTGAATATCAAACTCTAAAATTCGTGCTCTATTTATAAGTGCAGAAATCGCATCTATGACTGGTCCTGAGGTCGGTTCGACTGGTCGAAGAACCAACAAACTTTTAAAATTTTGGGCGCGATAAGATCAAACCGTTCCACGACTGGTCGAAGGACCTACTCAACCGATCTAGCGGCCTCCACGACCGGTCGAGTCCTGTCTACGACTGATCGTGTGGAACTCAAATTATTTGCTGGACTTTAAGTCGAACCTACAGGACTGGTCGAGCATTGTTCATACAACCGGTCAAGCAGTCTCCAGGACTGGTTGAGGCTTTAACAAAAAATCTCAAAAATAAGTAACAACTTTAGGACTGGTCGAGGATTTCTTTGACTGGTCGAACGAGTGTTAGGACTGGTTGAACTTAGTCTAAGACTAGTCGAAAAACAGGCTATGCACCTATAAAATGACTCAATTAAATTATGTATTAAAAATGACCTATCCTATGGTCAATCTAGGGTCATTCATACCTTATAAGCAATATATGAACATTGAATCTTCTTTTGCTTCAGTTGATAGTCGTTCTTTGAAGTTTACAAAGCTTGAGATCTTGACATATGATGAAGCTTGAACTTGAGACCTTTTAAAGCTTGAATTTTTCATACATTGAAGCATGAGCTTGAGGTACTTGATTTGTACTTCACCTTGAGCTTTGAGTACCAAAGTAAATACTATTGTCTTACCTTTAGATAAAGCTTTGAAACATTGAACTTTAAAGCTTGAAGGAGTGAACTATCACATGGTGTTGTACTTGAGTATGTATATCTCTTTATCTTGCATTTGAAATACTTGAGGTATAGACATTTGTTCTTGTACATGAGATGCACAGTCTTGAATATATAGATGCACTACACAAGACACAGATTCCAAGAGATTTTGGCACTACAAAATTTGACAATCATAGGAGCTAGAAAACATATCACTTATAATCTCCCCCTTTGTCAAATTAGTGACAAAACACACTTCGTTAAAATAACATAAGCATTACATGCACAATAAAGAATCAGGCACTAGTTATTAATATAAACTAGTTATAACCTGGTTAAAGAATCATGCACCAGTTATAAACAAGTTAAAACAAATCGCATCTACTCCCCTAATAATACTCCCCCTTACTTACTCCCCCTTATAAAACAATGGATGGTTACTTATCCACATCCACAATCCACATATCACACATATCATAAGCATTATAAAATTCTCCCCCCTTTTGTCACAATATGACAAAGGAAGGATCCATTTAAATGATAATGGAAGTAGATAAATAAGGAAGAATAAGAAGAGTAATGAGGGAGAAAAAAATATATGATCTAGATAATCAAGTGAACCAAATGCATAAACAAGCACGTTCAACCATGTTCAACCCCATAAAAAGAAATCCAATTATCATAAAAGTTATTACAAACCACATAATCAATACTAATCAGAACCCGATGAAGGAGCAGGTATGGTAGGATTATGTTGATGAAGTCCCTTGTTAAGGCACCTAAAATATTTACGCATATATTTGAATTGTAAATCATGGGACACATTCATATTTTCTACCTTTTCCTCAAACGAGCGCATACGCGCATCAAAGTTAGATGATTGATAATCAGGATCATCTGCTGAATCGGATTCGATCTCATCAAAAATGTCATCTATATTGATGTCATTTAGAGGTAAATCACCTTCTTCTTCATTTGCGACATCAGCTTCACCAACACCCACATTGACTTGGCCTGGGGCCAACTTGAAATTCATTTTGTTAATATTGGAGTTGTTAAATGGTAGGTGATGAATGTGAGCTTCTCTTACAGGCATAGCCACTAAACTATGTATGGCCAACAAACTCATAAGATAAGCGAAGGGAATGTCACTGTGTCTTAGATGGAGACGGAACTGAATGATGCAATGGCAAATTAAAGAAGGAAGATATACAGATGTACCAAAAATGATGGAATGAAGAGTACGAACCATGAACGTAGTGAGTTCAGTTTTGTTACTAGAACGAGGATAGGCATTCGAAATGAATATCCTATAAAGGACTCTATATCTGGATAACAAATACTTTGAGGCAAGCGCATTTCCATTAGTATTCCATTCTGCATCTATATTGCATAAATCTTTAGTAAGCATACGTTTTTCAGTTTCAGATGGTTTTGGCACTAGAGTGCTAATGAGAATACCTTCATTATTGACAGGTAAATCCATTAAGCCAGAGATAAGATGTCGATCCACATCAATTGGACCTTCTCTGGTTGAGATAGTGAATGTCAGATTTTCAATAGAAAAATCAGTAATACAAGCATACATAGCTTGCGCAATGGAGCAGTATACCGGCCCACCCCAATGCAGTATGTTATCACATCATACAGACTGAAGGAGAGGAAGGATATCAAATGGAGCTAGATGATCAACATTAACAGGTGTTTAACTATAGCATTGCGTAACCTAATATCCCGTACATAAGAGGGATCATCTTCGGGTGACCGAAGGTGGCGCACTGTTATAGGAGTTGATCGAGAAGTAGAAGGACCACGAGATCCGTTCTTCTTGGTTCTACCATCCATTTGTATTAAGGATAGCAAGGAATAAAGAGATTGCAAAAGAGGTAGAGAGAGTTTTCACTAGATCAGATTTTTGAGAAGAAAACCCCAAAAGCCACTATGAATCACGAAATAAACCTCACAAATGATGAAAATGGAGTGCAAAGAACTTGATTCTACAAGGAAAACGAAAACAGTGCACTAACCTTGAAGAAAATAGGAGATGGGTTTGACCAGTTGACCTAGGAGTCGTTGGAGAAGACACCCAAAATGAGGAGAAATTGATTTTTTTTCCCCCAAATAAAGCACCAAAACAGCTCTACACAGCTTGTCGAGTACATGCTCGATCGGTCGTGCCACGACTAGTCGAGTATGTACTCGACTGGTCGTACATAGCTTAAAATATGTAATTTTTATAAAATTTAAAATTTTAAACATTTAAAATAACAAATATATACATTATGATACAAAAATACATAAATAATCAATTCATATTGCACATACAAAGATCAAATTTCAATTTAGCAAACCTAATTTTGTCAAGCGGTTTTGTGAATATATCAGCAAGTTGAGTCTCGGTTGGAATATATTCCAAAGAAATTGTCTTTTCTTCCACTAATTCACACATGTAGTGATATTTAATGCCAATTTGCTTAGTTCATGAATGCTGGATTGGATTTTTAGATATATTAATTGCACTGGAATTATCACAGTATAAAACCATAGTATCTTGAGCATTTCTATAACGCTTAGCATTCTTTTCATCCATACAAGCTGAGTAAATGCATTACCTACTGCAATGTATTTAGTCTCAGCAGTTGAGAGCGATACGGAACTTTGTTTCTTACTTTGCAAAGAAACTAAACAGTTCCCTACATAAAAACAATCATCACTGGTTGATTTTCTATCATCAATATTACCAACCCAATCAGCATCTGTATAACCAGCTAATTGCACACTAGTATCATGTGGATACCAGAGACCAAGATTTGTTGAACTAACGATATAATACAAAATTCACTTAACAATAATTAAATGTGACTCTTTAGGGTCAGATTGATATGTAACACAAATTCCTACGCTAAATGCAATATCAAGTCTACTCGCAGTTAAATAAAGTAAACTTCCTATCATACTGCGATATAGCTTAGGATCCACACTCTTACCTATAGAGTCTTTTGAGAGTTTTAATATAGTACTCATAGGAGTATCAAAATTTTTCCCATTCTCAAATCCGAATTTTTAAACTAAGTTCAGAGCATATTTGGTTTGAGAGATAAAGAAACCATCAGGTTGTTGTTTTACTTGCAACCGTAGGAAATAATTCAATTCCCCAACCATGCTCATTTTGAACTTAGATTTCATAAGATCTGCAAACTCAACAGTCATGTTAGCACAGGTAGATCCATAACTAATATCATCAACATAAATTTACACTATTAAAATGTGATCATTATGTTTCTTTACAAACAATGTCTTATCAACACTTCCCATTATAAAGTTATGACATAGTAGAAACTTAGTCAACTTTTCGTACCATGCCTTGGGAACCTGTTTTACACCATAAAGGGCTTTTTTTAGGTGGTATACATGATCAGCATTCTTAGGGTCTTCAAAGCCCATTGGTTGTTCAACATACACTTCTTCATGCAAATCGTCATTTAAGAAAGCACTCTTTACATCCATTTGATATATTTTAAACTTTCTAAAGCATGCAATGGATATAAATAGTCTGATTGATTCAAGACGAGCTACTGAGGCAAAGGGTTCATCATAATCGATGCCTTCAATTTGAGTGTACCCTTGTACAACCAGCCTAGCCTTATTTCTAATAATATTACTAAGTTCATTAGACTTATTTTTGAAAATTCATTTTATTCTGATAATATGTTTATCTTTAGGTCTAGGAACTAAGTATCAAATATCATTTCTAACAAATTGATTGAGCTCTTCTTACATCGCACTATCCAGTTTTCGCAATAAGAGTTTCTTTTACATTAATCGGTTCTATCTGAGATAAAAAGCATACGTAATTACACATATCTTCTAACTATTTACGAGTGCGCACACCAGTGAGAGGGTTTCCAAGAATCTGATTAGTTGGATGGTCTTTAACAGTCCTCAGTTCAGTGTTATGTTGACTTGATGATGAGTTTGGTTTATCAATTAGAAGAACTTCATCATTTTCTGAACTTGAGACAGGTGTATTTAAGTGATCATCAATAATCACGTTAATAGACTCTTGACTTACACCAGTCCTCTTATTGAGAACACGATACGCTCGACTATTTAGAGTATACCCTAACAATATCCCTTCATCACTTTTGGTGTCAAACTTACCCATATTTTCTCGGTCACGTAAAATGTAGCACTTGCTACCAAAAACTCGAAAGTATTTGACAGTAGGCTTCTTATCAAATCATATTTCATAAGCCATTTTCCCATTTGATTTTCTAGTATAAATGCCGTTAATTATATATCAAGCAGTGTTTACAGCTTTGGCCTAAAGATTTTTAGGGAGCTTCACACTATTTAATATTACATTTGTCATTTCTTGAAGCACTCTATTTTTTCTTTCTACTATACCATTTTGTTGTGGTGTTTTGGGCGTAGAGAATTCATATGATATTTCCTGATTACTACAAAACTTCTCAAAACTGCTATTCTCAAATTCTAATCCATGATCACTACAGATATTACAAACTTGAGATCCTTTTTCTATTTGGATACGTTTAAGTACCATTTTTACTTCATCGAGAGTTTCTGATTTGTCCTTTAAGAAGACTACCCACGTATATCTGGTAAAGTCATCAACAATTACCAGTATGTACTTCTTGCCACCTCGATTCTCCATTCTGGTTGGTCCAATAAGATCCATGTGGAGAAGTTCGAGCGGTTTAGACGTGGCATTGGAGTTCACCTTTTTATGAGTATTCCTGGTTTGTTTGTCAATCTAGCATTCGCCGCATATTTTATCTATTTTCTGTATTTTGGGTAAGCCTCTTACCAACTCTCTTTTGCTTAATCTATACAAGTTGCGGTAGTGTGCATGTCTAAGGTGTTTATGCCATAACTTGGTCTCATCGGTATGGACCATGTAGCACGATAGATTAGATGAACTTGAATCACTAACAATATAGCAGTTTTCAAAAGTTCTGCGCCCAGTTAATATTACAGAACCATTTTTATTTAAAATTTCACAACCTTGATTAGTAAAGTTTACACTATGATTATTATCGCTTATTTGAGAGATGCTTAATAAGTTGTATTTTAACCCTTCTACATATAAAACATTCTCAAATAGAGGGAGGTTAAAGAGTTGAACCATACCTTCGCCAACTATTCTACAGTTGCTACCATCACCGAATGTGACTGAACCATCAGTCATATCTTTAAAATTGGTGAATAGACCTTTGTTGCTTGTCATGTGTCTGGAGCATGCACCGTCTAGGTGCCACTTTAAATGGCTTAAATCTTTGAAAGTAGTATGGACAACCAAGCAAGTAACCTTCGGAACTGATTTCATTACAGTCTTGGGTTTAGGAGTATAGTTGGTCTTCTTATATTTGTAGTTGATATAAGACCGACATATTGAGTTAGATTTTAAGAGCTCCTTAAGTAAATCAACAATTTTCTCAGCTAAAGGATTATGATTACGATTTTTATAGTTGATATGATTGCTTTTAAGTTTTAAGGTTTGAAAAGTCTTAGTATTTTTAGAATAGTTTTGATTCAGACTTTTCCCTTTTGAGTTTGAAGACTCCCCTTTCACAAATTTAGGTTAAGTATTCTTATGTTTAGGAGAAATACTTTTGTCATAGCCTAATTCGGATCGATCGAAACATTTTCTGGATCTGGATAAGAGTTTTTCTAATTTTAGATCACCTTAGGCATACCTCCATGTGTATTTTAAACTCAAAAGTAAAGAGATTTCAAGTTTTAGCTTTTCATTTTTAGATTTTAAGTTTTCAACTTGGGAGTTTTTAAAATCTAAATCGCACTTAGTTTTTTCAAAACAATTTGAAATGTGAGATTTTTCTAAAACAAGATTATCAAATTTTTCTTTAAGTTTTGAAAACTTTTCTTTCTAAAGTTTTAGTTTTACAGCAATTTTACAACTTTCCTTGTATAAGGCATTATAAGCATCTTGAAAATCTTCTTCATTTTCATGATTACTATTCAAATTTTCTTCACTAGTTGAATCATCATTATCTGAAAAAGTGAACTTGGCTAGAGTCATAAGGGCTTTGACTTCATTACCCGACTCAGTTTCAGAATCTTCTAACTCAGAAGAGGCTTCAGAGCAGGAAGATTCATCCCAAGTAACCAACATTCCTTTCATTTTAGGTTTGTCCTTTTTCGGGCATTTGTTTGCTAAATGCCCATATTCATGGCAGTTGTAACATTGGTTGTCTTTTAAAGATTTTCAAGTTTTAGATTTAGATCTTTTCTTTTTATTAGGTTTTTTAAAATCAACTCTCTTTTTACTTTTGAAAATCTTATAAAAAATTTTAGCTAAAAGGGTCATATCATCTTCAAAATTTTCTAAATCAGAATTACTAATATTTTCTTGAGAAATACTTTTAGAAGATTTAAGAGCGATGGATTTACCTTTAGGAGCTTTAAAGTTTAACTCATGGGTCTATAATGAGCCAACTGATTCTTCTACCCTCATATTATCCGTATCACGAAGTTCCTGAATCACAGTCACCTTTGAATTGAACCGTTCAGGTAATGAGCGTAGTATCTTTGCATAGACTTTATTTTTTGAGATTCTATCATCGAGTCCCCACATAGAGTATACAATGTCATTTAATCTTGTAGAAAGTCCATGAAAGTTTCACTTTCTTCCATATTTATTTCCTCAAATTTGGTTGTGAGGATTTGGACTTTAGATTTCTTGACAATTGTTGTTCACTCATGTGTCATTTCCAAAACATCTCAGGCTTGCTTTGTAGTATCACAGGATATAATTTTCTTAAATTCATCCAGTGATAGTGCGCAAGTGATAGCATTTAGAGCCTTTGCATTGATACTACTCTCACTTTTCTGAAGATTGGTCTAGGTGAAATAAGGTGTTACTTTTACAGTTACATATCTATCGGTACCAGTCACTTCAGTGGTAGGAGGGGTCCAATTAGTCATTATGGCTTGCCACAAGCTCTCATCCATGGATTTTTAAAAAAATCTCATCTTGACTTTCCAATAGGCATAATTGGAGCCATCAAATGGTGGAGGCCTAGTGACTGAAAGGCTATCAAAATTTGACATCTTATAAAGCTCAAATCGATTAGCTCAGGAAATTAATTCAAAAGAAATAATAATTAAAATGAGCTATTAGGCTCTGATACCACTTGAAAAGGCCGAGGTAAGAATCCTAGGGGGGGTGAATAGGACTACACCAAATTAAAAATTAAATGTGGAATTTAAACAAATATAAATAAAGATTGCAATTAAACAATCCCACAATGTAAAAATGTAAAATAATCTTAAGTGTACAAGTATTGAGAGGTTGATACAGATGTTATTCTAAGGACAACCTTACACCAAAAACCAATGGCTTATGGTAGGACAATCAGATTCCTAGAACAGTCTGTGTATCAAAATCTCAAACAGATACAGAGGAACAAAGAAATAAATAACAAAGGAAATAACTAAGCTATTACGATATTCCCACACTTGCATAAAAGAAATTACAACATTCTCCACAAATGCATAAAGGGAAATTTCAACAACCACAAAATGAAATAATCAATCAATCATCACAAGACCAGAAATTATAGTGGTTCACTTGTGTGTACACCAACTGTTTAGAAAAACAGCCACACAACTACTCCACTCATAATATCCTCACATAGTGGATATTAGCGTTCACTATGAAAATAAGTTTTTCAAGGTTCATCTAAAACCCTCACAATTGTGTCTTTCAAGTGGGCTTACACAATTTAAAAACCCCACACTCTGAGTTTTCTGGATCACCTCAAACAAACCAAAAGAAAGATTTTTCTGGCACAATCTCAATGAAACTAAAACAATGAATTTACAAAACTATAAAATACTTATCTGGATATTCGCCTTTGATGCAGCCCAGTAGAACCAATTTGGAATAGAAGTTCAACGTAGATGTTCAATGTTCACACTTACTTATGAAATGGTTCTAAGTTCTAAATTGATTTTAAATTAAATCACCTTGGGCTAACTTGATTTGATTTTGATTCCAAGAAATGGGAATACTTCAATCTCTCTTTTAAATAAAATTGGAATGTATAATATAAAATCAAATACAAAAAGCTAATTAAAGAGAATATAAAATAAGAACTAGATAGCTTAAGAATATCACTAACTTATCTCTTAGAGTGGTGTATTGATTTTGCTTGAATTAGATATCAAACTCTGAAATTCGTGCTCTATTTATAAGTGCAGAGATCACATCTATGACTGGTCCTAAGGTCGGTTCGACTGGTCGAAGGACCAACAAACTTTTAAAAATTTGGGTGCGATAAGATCAGACCATTCCACAACTGGTCAAAGGACCTGCTCGATTGGTCGAGCGACCTCCACGACTGGTCATGTGGAACTTAAATTAGTTGCTGGACTTTAAGTTGAACTTACAGGACTGGTCGAGCACTATTCATACGACCGGTCGAGTAGTCTCCAGGACTGATCGAGGTTTTAACAAAAAATTCTAAAAATAAGTAACAACTTTAGGACTAGTCGAGGATTTCTTGGACTGGTCGTGCCAGTGTTAGGACTAGTCGAATATAGTCTAAGACTAGTTGAAAAACAGACTATGCACATATAAAATGACCCAAGTAAATTATATATTCAAAATGACCTATCCTATGGTCAATCTAGGGTCATTCATACCTTATAAGCAATATATGAACATTGAATCTTCTTTTGCTTCAGTTGATAGTCGTTCTTTTAAGTTCACGAAGCTTGAAATCTTGACATATGATGTAGCTTGAACTTGAGACCTTTTGAAGCTTGAATTTATCATACATTGAAGCTTGAGCTTACTGTACTTGATTTGTACTTCATCTTGATCTTTGAATACCAAAGTAAAGACTATTGTCTTGCATTTAGATAAAGCTTTGAAACCTTGAACTTTGAAGCTTGAAGGAGTGAACTATCATATGGTGTTGTACTTGAGTATCTATATCTCTTAATCTTGCATTTGAAGTACTTGAGGTATAGACCTTTGTTCTTGTACATGAGATGCACAGTCTTGAATATGTAGATGCGCTACACAAGACACAGATTCCAAGAGGTTTTGACACTACAAAATTTGACAATCCTAGGAGCTAGAAAACATAGCACTTACAACATGCAGTGTGGTCTACATGATGATCGGATCAGCCTAATTTTTGGGCTCAGGGGTTAAAATGACTGGAGTAAAGAGGTAGATGGTGTGGATCTAACAGCTATCTCATGATGAGTCCCACGAGTGGAAACCCACTCCAAAACTCTATGTATGCAAGGGAAAGCTTCATAGACATTAGAGCTTTCTGATCCTTGTACCTCACAGTGTGGCCCACTTGAGATGAGAATCAACTTTATTTTTGGATTCGAAGGCTAAACTAGTATCAAGAATCGAATGGACGGCTTGGATGAAACATACGCATCATGTTGGGACCCACAAGTGGAGGCCCCACCCTTCTATTGTAACTCCCGAGGTGAGATTTGGAAAATCAATTAGAGAGATAATGAAATCCCGCTAACACCACGCGGTTTAGGCGCGAAAGTCAAAATAATTTTCATCCTCATATTTAGTGTCCTTCCAAATAGGCCAACACCATCTATTTGATGAGATTGTGAATACAATCCTTTCTAATACCATCTAATACCATCTAAGGCATTAGGGAGGATGGAAAGGTTGGGATTAGGTTGGATGGAATTGTATTTGATTCCATGGAATTTTATTTTGTCCCATACAGGATTTATGTGAATTTTAAAATCCACTACACATATGGGCCCCACACTGATGCATGTGTTTATCCATGTCGTCCATCCATATACATCCTTTACATGTGACATTCTGGTTATATATGTGTATAAGTGACTGACATCCATTGTGAATTTGGTTCATTGATTACAATTCCATAGTCTACACAAAATAGGATTTTTCTTAATCTATATTTTCTCCATATTAATAATTTTATTCCAAACATTATAAGATGGTGAAAAGACCATAATATTCCCATACATGCGATCATTGTACAATAATAGTGTTAATCCCATCTATTACAATTCAATACCATTTAATCCCACTGACCAAACAAGCTTAAAAGTTAGTTTTAGCCGTCCAATGAATGTCCACCAATCCAATAGTCAGATATTCAGATAAGCTTAATTTTTTATTCATCGTGCATATACACAGGGTAACATATTTAACATATTTAGGAAGGTTTAATATGATTACTTGTATGCCACACTTACAACCTGTGTTTCATCCATCACACTATGGTGCAGACTTGGTGCGCCTCAGCTTCGCACAAGCCGGTGCGGCCACCTTGATGCATATATTCTATATCCACACCATCCTTCTCTTTCCATCTCATTTTAGGACATGGGCCTAAAAATAATAGATACAAATTTCAGGTGGACCATATCAGAGGAAAGATGGTTAATTGAATATCTCACCTATTAAAAACTTCTCAAGGCTCATAGTAATGCTTAATGTTTATTTGTCATCCAACCTATCATACACACATTGATGAAGGGAAAAAACAAATATCAACTTGATCCAAAATTTTTGTGGCCTCATGAAGTTTCTAATGGTAATCAATTTCTTTTTGGATATGCTTATTTTTTTAGATAATGCCCTAAAAATTAAAATAATATGGAAACACATATAAATGGTGTGGACATAAAATACATGCATGCATGGTGGGCCCTTACCTTACAACACTGTCCTAGGTGAGGCCGGGGCATACCTAATCCGCTCCCATCACGTTATGCCGTAGATTCCAAGTTTTCTTTTCTTATTCTTTTTTCTTCTTCTCTTATAACGCACATGCATCTTTTATTTTATGTGATTCTCTAAAGTATGGTGAAGTATTAGCCCTTTGTTGAGGCCAATGATATTGATGGTAAGGCCAACATTTATGTAGGCCTGGATGTCATGTACATGTTTACACCCATTTCGGCATCTACGTGGATCAATGAGATGCTGCCATGTGTTAATATTACATGTTGAATGACGGAGGAAATTTTATTTGTCCTACAAATATCTTGTGTCCCATTTGGTTCGAAGACAAATTACCCGTCAAATGCACAACCACAGAGCCGTATGCATGTCTGTAAATAAGACACTATGAATAATGACACATAGTCTTAATATGTGCAACACGAGTGACTAAGGCAATGTGTTTGGTAAGGCTATAAAGACCCGCCGAGATAGGAATGTTATCACAAATCTAAATATGCTTGGCAAGGCTGTCTCACACCATCCTTCCAAAATAGGAGATCCTCCCAAAGATGATTAGTACTCTCACGGAGATTACAAAGGTTCAAGAAGCGATTTTTTTTTAAGAACGAATGTGAACCAAAGACACTGTGATGGATTTGGGTCCAGTGAGATTGATCCCATAAGATCCATGGATATATGCGATCAGTTAGCAAAAGATCTGAAAATGGTTTCTTATCTGTGAAGATCTCTTTGGCGAGTCTGGGATGATAAGAAAACAATTGCGCACCGTGACTCCCAAGGACCCTGGACCAACAAGGAAATCTAGTGAGGATGCCTCTTCCCAAAGCTCTAAGCCCACGCCAAACACAATCAATCTACATAGCGTAATGTTAATATCATGGTTACCAGTCCCTCCACTTATATCCAGTCATGTTGTAGAACATCTAGAGTTTAGATTAGTTTAGATCACTATTATCCAACAGTAATGTTGCAGTACGCTTAAGAATAGTATAAATATATGCAATCTACCATCGTTGGATCCCCAATCAACGGAGTCCTTACTTGGAAGATCAAAACACCAATCACAACCTTCTAACCAATCCACTTAGATTGTTTGTCCGCACAAGTGATCATATGTATTTATATTTATTTACTTAATTTTTTATCAATCGATTGTACTAAACTTCAAATACATATCAGTAAAATCAACATTTTTAGCCTTTAATTTTAAATCTATCTGTCATTTTTTTATTGAGAAATACAAAGCTTACTATCACTGGTGAAAGAAAAGTCCTTAATGCAAGGAAAAAAAAACCCCCATTCAAAAGGACTAACCCCTACCCTTCTAAAATCACTCGATCGTTATAACCATCAGTGGCTAAAAAGGCGGCCAATCTCACGAATCTAGTCTTAATTGGTCTTACTTAACACGTGGGGCACAAGTGTTCAATTGAACTCCATTCGAGTATGACTCCGGCACGCTCAAATTGTCCTAATCACACATATTAACTGAATATGGGCCTTCGTTAACATGTGTGGCCTCATGTTTAATTGAATCGCGCAAACATATTTTTTGGGATGCCTAATGTGACCTAGTATGCTATCTTTAGTATTTCTTAGTAAAGTAAAATTCCTCCCAAGTTAAAAAAGGCTAGATTTATCCCTGACACTATAGGAGAGTCGCAAGATGAGATCAAACCTATCGACGTGGATGAAGGATCCTCTTTTCAGATAGCCCTCGAAGAGTTCACCATTTACTTCCTTCATATGCAAGGAGACATATGACAAATCAAAGAGGGCACTAGGACACAAGTAGA
Source organism: Magnolia sinica (assembly GCF_029962835.1). Classification (NCBI taxonomy): domain Eukaryota; kingdom Viridiplantae; phylum Streptophyta; class Magnoliopsida; order Magnoliales; family Magnoliaceae; genus Magnolia; species Magnolia sinica. The sequence continues at coordinate 57,505,684 of NC_080589.1, read as the reverse complement.
GATGGTCGAGAGAGTAGTCAAAAGTTTCTTTGAGAGACTTTTGACAAATATGAATATCTAGTCTGCCCTGAGTCCCCTAATGGAATTAGAAGCAGAACAGCCAATGAAGCTCCCCATAAGGTCTAGCTATATTAAACCCCAAGGCTGTCATATATTGTCACCACTGATGACAAGAATAAATGACAAACTATAGGCTAGCCAAAGTATGTTGAACCTCAGAACCTTGGGGGGGAGGGGGAATGACTACCCAACCAATGTTGCATAACTAGTATCTAATGGCCAAGAACTAAGGGGAGCAACCTCTGATCGACCCGACTATTCAACCAGGCTACCAGAGGGCTGGATACCCAAGGACAACCCTCGATCCCACCACCTCTGGTAATCAAGCACGCAAATGTCATAACATGTGCAGCCGAAGCAACCGCTCGGCCAGGATGACGTTGTTGGATTTATTCAGAAGTACAAAGTCTAGCCAAATGGTTAAAGAATCGCTCATCCAATCTGCAGGAAACCCTTTCTTGAATGGGTAGATCAATATTTTGAACTACCAAAAGGAAGTTTCCAAAGTTCACCCTTTTCTCTGAAGAAGGTGAGACCTCCACAATCAAGCATATCGGTCGCTTGACCATGTAATGTGGTGAAGTGTAACATCATGATTTTGAGGGTGTTCGGTAACTCCCTCATGGGAGCAGCTTTTACTTAGTACATAAACCTTTGAACCATCAAACCTAACTTGACATGAAGGAGACGCTTCACATGCAATTCCACCAAACCTAGTCAGAGGTTTCCATGATCGATTTATCTAGACTTCACCAGTTACCTGGAGAAGTGGCCAAGCAGTTTAGAGTGCATTTCAAAGGCATAAAAACTGTTAGTGCACTGGTTTGTGTATCTTGTTTGTCAAGCACGTAAGTCCTTGTATCATGTAGTCGTTTGAGCCTTTGGAAGCTGAAGACCGAAGACACAAGAGTACAAGAGAATCAATGAGAAAAGAACATGTTAATAAGTTGCCTTGGTAACCCTAACCCTTGACACAAACAACCCTTAAACCTCTAAATGATCTTGGCTTAATAGGTAAATATTGTTAATCATCACTTAGCCTTAGAAAGCTAATTAGAACATGATAAGGCTAGAAGAGGTGTGAAGTTGTTCTAAAAACAAACGCAAAAAATAGTAGATTTCGAGTGGTGCTCAATGACATCGAGCAAACATCGTGGTGTCTTTGATGGTACCGAATATCCCCCTCGATGGCATCGAACAGAAAGTCAGATATGTCCAATGAGATTTAATTATTTTATCTGATTTTCTAAATGACATCGAAGACCACTCGATAGCATCGATATGTAACTCAGATATGTACGGCAAGAACACATTATATTATCTAATTTTCACAACAGCATTGAAGTACCATTCGATGTCATCAAATGTGACCTCGATGGAATCAAAGACCGTTTAAATATGGCATCGAGAGATCCATTTTTTGCCCATTTTTTGACCGTTGGAACTCAAATTTCTTATAAAGGGCATTTGGTTCTTAGGCATTTTGATGAGTTTTTCAATGCAATAAAAGCTTAAGTGATTCCATGATGATATCCTTCATCCCAAGCATTTATAACATTGAGTTCTAAGTCATTTTCCTTGATAGTAATACTCTAATGAGGATTCCAACCTCCACTTTGAAGATGTTATTGAACTCTTCCATTTTATAGAGATTATACTCAACCTATATGTGTATACAAATGCGTAAATCCTCTAGAGGACCATCTAGGTGAATCCCCTAAGAAATATAACTTCCCATTAGTTGTCAGAGATTCAACCAACTTTCCATCACCTTGGTCACCTCAAATGAACACTATATGCAAGGTATTTGATCTTAGAGTTGAAGCTTTGGCAAAGCATCAGCATCTTGATCGAGGGAGCAAAGGGGAGATGATTGAAGTAAGTGAGAGCATCAATCAAGTAACCCAAGATTAAGCTACAAAAGGAGCTCAATCTGACAAGTAAGTTATCAATTGTAAGAGTTTATATACTCTCTTTCCTTATGAAGATTGAGGGTAAGAGTTTATGATCCAAACTCGACTAGGTTCTTGTGTAGGAACTGGGCTCTTGTGTAGGACCTTGGATCTTTGTAGGGCCTAAATCCTAGGTTCTTGTGTAGGACCTTATCTCTTGTATATGACATAAATTAAGTCCTTATGTAGGCCATCGAACACGGGTGCATATGTGTTAGTCTCCATAGAAGTCTCCGGCAGGAGTAAATATAGGTCCTTGAATTGAGACCGTAGCAGCCTATGAAAAACCAAATAAAGTCTATTGTGGGAGCCTCTAACAAGAGTGTACGTCAGTAGGTTCTTATGTAGGACCAAGGTTTGTGGTAAGCATATGAAAAATCACATAAAGTCTCTTGTGGGAGCCCTTTCTTGTGTAATATTGTAAATGTTAGAGGTTAACCTGATTTAAAACCTCCGATAGTAAAATCTGATATACTCATGGGTTGAGTGTGTCTGCCGGGAGTGGAATAGGAAAACTGAACTACTATACATGCTTGTGTTTGGGATTATCATCAACGCACTTGTTTAATTATAATTATATGATGCATGTTTAATTATATGCATGCATGATTAGATGAATGTTAGGAGTTGATAGTTAGCACATTCCACACACACATGTACACTATAATTTTATAGACTAGTTGTTTAATTGGCATATCATTTGTAGTTTATGTTATTGGACCCTCTATTAGCTTGAAAGCCTTAGAGTTGATTTATTACTTAGCTTAATTGCATGTTAGCTTAAGTAGGCAGTTGGGTATTAAAAGATAAAAAATTTTAATAGGTCATAATCACCCCTCTAGGACATAGCCTTCGTTCCTTAGCTGTGTCAAACTTCCCCACGTGTAGCCATGGTAATGACATTATACCACAGGTGAATTTTCAAAAACCACTTTCCCATGACCCTTCTTGAGGTTGAGTTCACTAGACTGACCCTAGAAGGCATGGACTTCGAGCTTCATAAGAAGTTTGAGGGCATGCATTTTAGTGACTTATTTGAACTATCAACCAGGGACACCCGATACAAACGGATCCTTTAGGAGGAGGATTACCATATGAGCGCATCTAGGACATGTTTTACCATGACCCAAACTATGAGTTGGTCGTGGCGGAAGTGATCCCCACACGGCTGGGCAAATACCATGATGCCAGTTATGAAGTAGTCATGGAAGAAGTAATTGCTATACAACCCATGAATGTCCAGCCTTGAAGCGTAGAAAGAATAAAACTTCAGTCGGTGTCATTCCTAGGAAGGGAATCCCCAAATCCTCAAGGTAGAATTCCTCAACATCTCTAAGGTTGAGGAGATCTTTAAAGTCCTTTTAGAGGCCAAATTTATCAAACTTCCTAAATGTCAGAAGATCCCACATCGGCTAGGGAATTGAAATAGGCCCTTTACTGCAACTGGCATGGTATTAAGACTCATTCCATTAAGAGTCATGTCATCTTCAAGAACACCGTCCAGGAGAATATCAACAAGGGCTTTTCTTAAGTTTCCTGAGAAAGAAGTTATATGAATTGACCAAGACCCATTCCTAAAATGGCAGGTACCAACATATTTCAATATAATAACTCGACGATTGTCTACCCCGAAGAAAAGTAGAAAGCAATAGTTAAACACCCTGCGCAACTAGCTCCCCTCTTGACAAATTAATGCCCAATCATTTCATCACCAATGTTACAAACCATTAAGTGGCCAGTCATTGTTAAAGATATGGGTAGTTCATCGACAGCCATCGTGGCAAGGGGATCATAGTCGCAAACTCACCTTCTATCAAGAACAAGAACTAATCATTAGTGTCAAGAACCCCTGACCATCGACTGACCTAACCCAAGGATAAAGGAAAGGCTTTGTTAGAAGTTTTTGATCTAAGATTTTGAGTGGTAACAAACCCTCCCTAAAGATGGTTGAAGAGGAATCCCTTGCGTGTCAGGTCTATCACGCAAAGGTAACCAGCAAAGGGAAGCGATTGCCCTAGAAAATAACATGCATGGCCTAAGAACCTTCAACAAACACGTCAGAAAGCCAGGTTCAAATGGCCACTCCTCCATTGGTCAAACAACAACCGAAATAGTCAGGCCTGAAGAACATAAGCCCTAACAAATCATAGTATCCTAGGATCATTACCACTAGATTAAAAATAGTGACCATTATACCAACTTCCGCAACTCATGAATGACTCATTCCGCCACTAAGGAAGATGTGAAAGAAAGACCAACCACTACCATTGCGGTACAAGGAGTTATATAAGATCAGACATGTTCCTTGGTTCTAAACAATTGGGGTGTCATCCTCTAATAATAAAGTAATGAACATGTTCACATTCAACAATCAAGGGTGAATAACCACCAGCTGAAACTCGAAAAGGCCCAACTGCCCGATCAACAAATACAAACCTTGGCTGAACAACAATATAACAAGCGCATATAGTATATCATATTACATGGCATACTTCCCAATACTCATAACTAGACCTCGAATGAGCAGTCTTCGGATTATTTGTCCAAGACCCAAAAGCTCTGCCTTCAAAGGAAGAGGGTGACTGGAAGGAAAGGATGAGAACAACATACAACAATCAGCAGCCAGTGAAAGGGAAATAAATTCCTCCCACGACTGATAATCCTTCAAAAATAAGTGTAGACCAAGGAACAGCCTACAAGTACAAGCCAAGGTCCAATTACTGAAGAACCCACAAGTAAAACTAAATGTTAAGATAGTATGAAAAGAATGGAGGCCAAAAACAACGGTCGGCCCTTCCACTTAGATATAAAAGGGAAAATAAATATAGTTAAAAGTACAACCAATCTCCAAGAAGAACAACTTGGAAAATTTCCATATTAATATTGTATGACCTACTGATTACATTTTGGCTACAAATAGTTAATTCAACATATAAATAAATAAAAGCAAATAAAGGATTTTAATGCATTCAGGAAATGTCAAAAGAATAAAGATTTATAGTGGACATTCAAAGATATGTCCATAGTCAAGTCTCAGTAAATAAAAAAGCGATGCACGATTGTCCCCACCTATATTAAAGTACAAAAAAAATAGTTCCTATCAAAATATTAACAAAAAAAGAGAAGAAGGTGCATCAAATGTCGAATTCAAGCCTTTGATGCTTGAAAAAGTAACACTTTGCCTTTCTCATTCGTCGTCGTAACTCAATCATCCAGGCCTCCAGTCAAGGGTTTCTTACCTTCCAATTTCTTTAGCATTGCTACTCCCCTCTTAATTAATATCGCCTTCACCTCGCCTAACATCAGCTTCAACTTGTTGATGTTGATCATTTAAGCCCTAGATGTGTTGGTTATGGATAGCCACCTATCTCAGCAACTCCTGAATATTATCTTCTGCCTCCTTTAATATGGACATCAATCGTAGTGATCTCACCCACCAACATATTCCTCGTACTACCCCATCACTCATACTCATTCTTAAGTTCCAAGAAAATCTTAGTTTTCCTTCTCCTATCTCGAAGAATGTAAAAACTTCCTTGAAAACCCTTTTAGCGGCACAATAATTGAAGATGACAGCTATCATCTCCTCAACATGATCGAGTCTTGAGGTCCATTCATTAGTGGGGTCAATTTTCTCCCAGAGCTCTTTGACAATTCGAGGAACTTCATCAAATCCCTACTAAAGAGTGATGTTAGATAGTTTACATTCAAGAAAACTAGTCACAAATGTTTTTAGTTCCTCGATATTCCCCCTCACTGATGGACTTACCAAGATCTTACAAGAATTAACCAAAGCCTCAAGGCAATCAAAAACATCCTGATCATAAGAATCTGGTATGGTCGAGGCATCATCGATTTTCATCATGGACAAACTAAACATACAAGTAGAAGAATCACTCCCTAACTGATTACTGGCTTTCTTAAATGAGGACTATAGGATAGAAGTAGCCTCAGAATGGGCCCTAGAAGAAGGAAGGTGGAAACGGACAATCACTAAAGTTTTTCCAGAGGCATCTACCTCGACCATCACCTTTGTCTCCACTTCTAGTTAGTTACTCTCTTTAGGAAGCGAGATCTCCATGTCATCCTGAATTGTAGTTACCCCATCCCTTTACTTTAGCAGCATGGGTCGAGATGTGCTAGTCGCAAGACTCAATGCCAACTCTCCCATACCTTCCTCATTTAATCCCTACTATGTGACCATTGATACCCCACCATCATCTCTGAGAGATGACTTTGACGCTCGGGAATACCTCCACCATGAGCTGGTTGTCGAAATTACAGAGATTGATAGACGAATCCCCTTTCTCAATATAAGGATCAAGGAATTATCATGGGAAATAATAGTCTTAGATGCATAAGTTATGATCTTGGGGAGATGTCGCGGTCGAGCTGAAGCTGAAAATGAAGAGTGTGAAAGGAAGTAAGCACAAATCTTGGAGGGTGTTTCACTGCGATCAATCACTTAGATGAGGCTTAGAAGAATGTACTAGCATGGGAGGTATATATGAGAGCCTTTGATTAAGATAAGAGAAGCTAGACAACACTTCTCTGACCACTAAGAAGCAGGCTTTAAACGTTGACCAAAGTACCTCTTATTATGCTTTTTTACTATAAATTTTTAGTATGTATTTAATATAGGTGGATCTAGCCATTGATGGGTTAATAACGGTCGTTTCCTTTTTGTGGGGTCATCCCAAACATCAACTACTTTTTGCTCTAAATACTCAAGTGCTTTATTTATTATTCTTAAAAGTTAAATACCTGCGGCCCGACCGTATCCAGTCAACCGTACATTATATTGCACTTGAATGAAATATCCTAAACTATAGGATGCCCTATAGTTGGGCTTTCGTACCATCTTTTCAACCTTCTTTAATCTACCCTATGGTTACTATTAGGCAGTTGCTGTTGTAAGTGCTTTTGGTCTTCACTTCTTCCAGACTACATTATTTACAAGATTCTCTCATGGTGACTTCATCTTGGACCCTCCTAAGATGGAATTCATGGGTTGACACTCATTCTTTAGGACCATCAATCACATAATCAGGGTGACACCAACTGTTAGGTGACCTACTCCATCTTCTGGTTCTTTTTTGGGAAACCCTCTTCCTGTGGATACGTCTCTTTTTAGCATTAGAGTGCCCCACTGATAGTTGTTTGTTTTAGTTCCGGCTTTTGTGGTCGCTTAGCAGGTCGTGCTTGATGACGTTTATGATGTGTTGTACGCATTCGATGTACTCCTAGTCTGGATAGATTTGTATTGGACCATTTAGCAATTTTCCCTTGGTCAACCATTGGCCAAGACCATTGTTAGGCCTCACTCTGGTGGGATTCCCTCCTATTAACTATCATGGGTGTCTCAGTCCTAACAGTTTATCCCTTGTAATCAAGCGCCTTTGCATGTCCACCGCTAGCTAGGAATAATAGGATCCCTGCTTTATAACAGATGTCCTCCTGACCAAAGGGGGGTTGATGAGTAGATAACTTTTCTCCTTATTGTTCTTGATCTTGGGAAGTCTGCTAAAGTTGATGTTGTTTGTGATAAGATGACCCTACTGATACGTTTGTGTTCACCATGATCCATACCTTCGCTTATCCTAGAAGGTCCTTGGCTTATGTTGTACTCAATGCCATTCCTGGCTCTACTGCCAAAACAAATTTCTCTAGGATTCACAATAGATGAGATTCTAGCATTTAAAGTCAAACTCCCGAGTATTTGGGCTTCCAGGGTCTTAATACAGCATTGAAACCTTTTCTTTATCCTTCCCAATTCCCTTTGAAGGGCTAGTCATACTCCTGATAGACTCACCTTCCTCGGTTAGTGGCAAGGTCAAGGTTGCAATGTTGCTAGTGATAGTGACCAACAGTTCGCTTGGCATAGCTTCAACAAGGATTGGCAGATCTCTTGTTCAGGATGCCATAGGTTGGGTGCTCACATGTGGGCTTTTGTGTTTACGCAAGTCCTGCACACTATTACAGACTATTTCTCCTTTAGATGGCTGATCATTGTGACGTCAACTTAGACGTTGATAGTGACCATCTTAGGGGTGGGTACGACATCAACTCTCATTACATGTCCTTCTAATTTCGAGAATTTGAGAAAAACCTTATCAATGTTTTCTTACACTAGGTTCCTAAACAAAACACAGTTCTTAGTAGGGTGCTTCCTAGTGCCGTGCGACTAACTCTATTTTCGAGAACCTCAGTCAAGGGGATTTTTTAATGTGTGGGGAGTTTAATGAACTTGCTTTCAAGCAAGGTGTCAAATATTTCCCCTAGCCTTGGAGATGTCAAATGTATACAATATGGTGGCCTCAAGCATACCCCTTTTTGGGATTACCATGGCCGAGGCCATGCGCATAACTTTTTAAACTAAGAAAGAAAATAACACTTAGGCTTCCAAGCCAAAGTGGGTCAATCACATAGACTATGAAAGATGCAATAATAAGAAACTAGTCTATAAGAAATAGTGAGCTTATGTGTGCTTATAAGTTAAATGTCTAACATACAATTTGATTTAAGCATTTATATGATCTAAATAATTAAACACATAAGTATGAATAAAAATTGTACTTAAATGACAATCACAAACACAAGCATACATAGTGGTTTGGTTTTCCTACTCCACTCCTAGCAGAAGCACTCTCCTCAAGTGTACCAGTATTTCACTATCTTAGGAGTTTTCATTAGGTTCACACCTAACCCTTATAATGGTTTCTCCGAAGCTAACCACTAACTTACACGTACACTCCCGTGTCGGGGGAACACGTTCACACTCGTGTCGGTGGCTCTGGTAAGAGACTTTGATTGATTCTTTATCAACTAACCAACAACCACTAGCGATCATAATCCAAAACCCTATATACACTCCCGCCAAAGGCTCTCCATGGAAACAAACATGTACACACCCTTGTCTAGTGAATTCAGACCTACACAAGAACATGTGTCCTATATAAGATCCTATTCGAGTTTAAGTCATAAAATCTACACTCAATCCTATATTAGGAAAGAGTGTGAATGGACTTTACGATGACAACAAACTTGTCGGATTGAACTTCTTTTGTAACACCTTCTAGAGATATTTCTTGAATGATTTGTCATGCTTGAGTCAGCTTCTCAATTGCTCCCACATTCGTCGATGCCTCCAATTCATTTTCATGAACAAACACCTTACATGCAATGTACTAATGAGGTGACCAAGGTAATGGAAGGATATTGAATCTCCTACAACTAATAGTTTTAGTTGACTCCTAGTAGGGATCCACCTACAAGGGTCTTTTAGAGGATTTAGACAATGATATACCTATAGATTAGTGTCTAATATCTAGAAAATGGTAGAGATTGAGTTCATCTTCATTATGAATGTTGGAATCCTTGTTAAAGTGGTAACGCTTAAGATAATGACTTGAATCTTATAGGTTTAGAGGCTTAGGATGACGAATATGAGTGGGGAATCACCTAAGCTCTAATTACACCAAAAATTCATGTAAATGCCTAAGAACTAAATACCCATTTTATATAAATCGTGTTGCAACAGCTATAAAACAGCTAGTTAATGGCTCTTTCAACATGATCGATATGTCATTCAATAGGATCGAAGGTCGTTCAATAAGATTAAGCTATCCCTCGATCCCATCGAGAAACTTCAAGAATTCTGTTTAGTTACTGGAATGTTTCTTCGATCACGTCGAGGTTGTCTTCAATTGTATCGAGACCCATCGACAGCCTTTCGATAGGATCGAGAACCACTCAAAAACTTTTGTTTAGGGTTGTTTGATTTCCAGTAGATTTGAACATCTTTTAGCCTATTTATCTTATTCCAATTAAGCTCCTAAGGTTATGTGATGTTCAAATAAGGGTTTAACTATTAAGGTCAAGATCATCTAGAGGTTAGGTTGTTTTGGGTCTAACGTTAGGGTTACAAAAAACCTCAATTTACTTGTTCTTTACTTCGTTGAATGTAACACCCCGTACCTCTGGTACACGGGCATTACCTACTTGAGTCCCCAGTAAGGGAATAAAACAAGGTAACTAAGTTAGTTGAACATTGTATGTGCAGGATGTGAACTCCTGCCATCATCAAAGACATCCGTCTAAGGACCCTAAGAGCTGAGGCAGAACCTCATGATGATCAAAAAGGTGACAATTAACTAATTTCTTTAGATTATAACAATCTCAAATCAATTAGTGGGGAAGAAATGAACAAACGACCTACTAGCTAGGCTTCGCGAAATAGAAGGCGACAAACCAAATCACCACTGCGCCTAGACACTACTTTGGGCCGTCAAAATTAAAAACCAAGTCGATCTGGCCACCGGATTGACAACACAAATTGTGGGAAGGCCTAAAGAACATGATACGGTCCACCTAAGCCTCGGTCCCGTCCCAAACTGGGCAGGAACCCTTAAATAAGAATCCTAAGAAGGATGGACGGACTAGATCCATCACAACTGTCATGGTGGACCCCACACCGTGTGCATGTGCGTCCTACGTGCTAGCACTCGACATACGCTGGAACGATGGGCTCGGTCAAATGAACTTTGACCAAGCTCCTTACAAAGAAAATGGAAAAATGGGTCTCTCTCGCCAAAAACAGAGTTTGAATCTGGTGATCTTTTATCCCTAAAGTGGCCTACTCTGGGCATTTTTCGAGTAATCCAAATCGTCCATTAGGCTCTTAGGCCCTGCCCCATTAAAACCGTATAGGCCCCCATGCTCATGTAAAGGGGCGAGAGATTTAGGGTGGGACCGTCCAAAGGTGCATGAGGCTGAGATCTATGTTGTGGGCAACGTAGAGCCGCTCTCCAACCGATCTGAACTGCCTATCAGACAGAAGATGTCCAAACGGCCAAGGCCAAGGCGTCTGAATCACTCCTTACGCTTGTGCATGAAAACGCACAGCGGACGAACGACTGATCCCTCCCAAAAATAAGACTGTTGGGGGGCCCTCCATGTCAGCGATCCACGCTCAAAGCTTCCCTTCGATCCCAACCCTTCCTTAGGTTAAAATTTACCCTCTCCATTCATTTCTTGAAAAGAACAGGCAGTTGCCTGAAATAGCAGCTGGCAGGGGAGACCATTCCTGTTCGGGAAATCTATTGTTGGCTCGTTCTCAGCCCTTCATCGTCCATGTGGCGTGATCCTCACCCTTCCCTCTAGGGCGACCCTCTCTTCCTCTCTTGGAGCTTCTCATCCCATGACTATAAAACCCACTGCTGGCCTCGGGATTCGAACCACGAGTTGGGTAAGGGAGAAACAGAGAGCTAAGGTGAGAGTGTGAGAGGGTGAGAGAGAGACCCGGTGCCGCACTGAGTCAACCCGGCCTATGCAGGTTGAGACGAGTCGGTCGAGTCAAGTTAAGAGAAGGCAAAGGAGAGTGAAGGCTATAGGCGTTGAGCACCCGACGCCTGCACTGCACCAGCTCAACCCGACCAAACTCGGGTTAAGTTGGGTCAGTTCAGGTCAGGGAAACTCCATTCTTGGGTAGAAGGAGTCCAAGTAATTTCCATCACCTCTTTCACCTGTGTAGCATAAATCTTAGTAAGGTTCGACCACTTAGCAGGGACACTCTGGCCGTCACTTCACTGAAACCCTGCCACCAGACAGAGGCATTCCCAGAGCCATTAACAGACCATGGATGGTGTCCGAAGCAGGCCAAGCAATGGCCATGTTTCAGACTCACAACAGGCTAAATTTTGGGTCCAATCGGGATGAAATAGTTGCTGCATTTTGGTTTAGAACAGAGCCAATCAATAGATGTGATTCCAACTGAAACCGAGGATAGAAGGCAACTTGGTCCCAGCCCAAACTGAGACGTGTTGAGTGCTGGAGATTGTTGGCCTATGGTGCCAGTTTCGGGCCTGCAGATGGCCCCTGACTGAGCCTCCAATTACGGGCTGAGATCTTCTATGTGGCGTGCTGAGGAAGGCCCTCCATGGACATCTTAACCAGGCCCAAAAACGGCCTGTAATTGGGCCCTGTTTCACCAATAACATGCCCTAGTTCAGGTAAGGGATCCATCTCCCCTATGGGGCTGTGTACAAGATGGTGGTGGGCCATGAAATCAACCTAGAATCAGGTACCCACCAGCCTTCGAATGGTGTTGCTGACGCCCTTTTATTTGAACCTTACAGTGGGCTCAAATCAGCCCCTGCATGGGCTCTGAATCACAGCTAAAAATAGGCCTTAAGAGGCTTTGTTTATGCTGAATGACTGGCTAAAATCCATAGTAAGATAGCCTCTGATCAGGCTCAAGCAAATGGCAACAGTTCAGGTTAGATCACGGTAGAATGGAAGCTTTGTTTGAGCTAGAATCAGGCCAAGTTTGGGGCCATGTCTTGGGCCCGAATTGGACTGATGTGGGACCTCTCATCTGTGCCTGAAGCCATGCTGAAAGTAAGCCTCATCTAGGCCATGTTGTTGCTGATAGTGCCCGATCAATGGGCCTCCCCATGTTCTCCTAAAGGGCAAGAAAACAACACCTAGCTGTTACATAAAACAGTCTAGGAAGCAGCCCAAAACCAACCCCAAGTGAGCTCTGTATCAACTCCATCTAGAGCAATGGGTCCCACCTGAGATTCAAATCTCGGTAGGTTGTACCACATGCATCCGTGGGCCCCAACTGTTGTAGGCTACTCGTGCACTCTAGTGGGCAACACCAATGTGGGTCACACCACACAAGGTAGTGGGCCGCACCATGTAAACAGGTGGACCACACCACACTGGGACAATGGGCCTCGCCGTGTGTAGCCCAGCCACACGCATCAAGTGGGTCCCACCTACATGTTTAGTCAAACCATCGGCTGTCCATTAACTTAGGTGGTGGGCCTCAAGAATTGGCTATTAAACCCATTAATTGGGCCTTTTTGAGGAACAAAGTTGGGCCCAGTTTAGGCCCAATTCGGATCTAAACCTTGGGCAAACTTGAGGCCTTGTCAGGCCTCATGTTGGGGCAAGAGTTGATGGGCCTGATTCCCTTGGTGGAAGTCCAAACCACCTTAACCATGGGCTTTTCAAAACTACCACCAATCTTTATGATCAAGGCCTTAGAACTTCTTGTCTAATGCAAGCAGTTTTCTCTAGGGGACTATCAGAGTGACATGGAGCCATTGACTTCTCGAGGAAATTCGTATTAAGGGACGCACTACAACATTTCTGGTGATGATTTTCCTCCCCTTAAGCTTTCCATCCCTAACTAGACCAGAAATAGTAGTTTTATTAATTTTAATGGCTAGTTGGACTAATGATAAATTGTGTGTGGAAATGGACTGCATTCACTTGACCTATCTAATAAAATGATTCCCATGCTTACTATCGTTTAGACGCTTAATTATTTATTCTGATAATACAACCATTCATGCCATGTATCTTATGTTAATTCAGTTAGGGTGTTTTGATAGAAATATATGTATTGTTCCTTATTCCCTATTCATGATAAGATCTATATAGCTGCTATGATGATGTGACACACATATTGCTGAAATCTCTCCATGGGAAGTCTTAGCAAAGGAGAGTCCATGCTTGGGGTGTAACTAGACTAATTGTGATGTCAGTAGACCCCTAACATGGAGGTTGTGGATTGTGGCAATTGATTCTGAGGTTTACTATCCATATGTGATTCCTCCTATCTGACTATGGAATGGACCTTGTAATATTTACAAATACCGTTGTTTACTCGTCTTTAACTCATACATGTTGTCATGCTTTAATCGTTGTACTTGAAAATTTTGATAATTCATTCCAAGTCAGCATATGGTAGAGGCCCCTTTCAGGGGAACTGATTGACCACATGTCAGTGGGTACTACACACACCCTAATGCGGTAGCCTCATGGGCCGGGGATGGTGGTCATTGGATACTATGCCCGAGCTGTCAGCCTACGCTGGGCCATGTGCTCCCTATAGTGACCATGAGCTTATTTAAATTGGCCGATTACAATTGGACTAATAATAGGTTGGCTAATCTCGCATGCATAGCACAGACTAACATCTATTGTTGTTATATGTGACATACGTAATTGCCTGTCTAGATGTTTTACCCAGGGTCCCGTATCATAGATCATACCATTCCTTAGACTTCCGCGGTCTTCCAGGTCGAATTCCGGTAACCTTCGATCCTTAACAGGTATTTACGCACGACACTGATCCACACGCCATCAACCCGAGTCGACTCAACCCGAGACTTGTACCCTAGCGACCGCACCGTCGTCACGGTTCTGATGCCGTATCTTGCGCGCCGATCCGATACTCTGGCTAGGAGATGTGGGCCAGCGTTCGGTGCGAGGAAAACGCCGCGCGTGGGAATTACGAGAGAATCTCTATGAGATGTTACCTCAATCAATCAATCAATCCATCCCATCATGTCAAGTACATGTCAAGTACACCATCACCTCTCACCCATCCCCAAGCAACCCCAAAGTCAAAAAGTTCTTACACCACCCATGCCTTTCTTACACCATTTACCACAAAAGTCAAAAAGTCTCTTACACACCCATCCCTCTCTCTCCCATCTATCACTCTATCACATCTCTCTCTCTCCCTCTCTCTCTCTCTCTCTCTCTCAGACGTGTTAAGTGCTGGAGATTGTTGGCCTATGGTGCCAGTTTCGGGCCTGCAGATGGCCCCTGACTGAGCCTCCAATTACGGGCTGAGATCTTCTATGTGGCGTGCTGAGGAAGGCCCTCCATGGACATCTTAACCGGGCCCAAAAACGGCCTGTAATTGGGCCCTGTTTCACCAATAACATGCCCTAGTTCAGGTAAGGGATCCATCTCCCCTATGGGGCTGTGTACAAGATGGTGGTGGGCCATGAAATCAACCTAGAATCAGGTACCCACCAGCCTTCGAATGGTGTTGCTGACGCCCTTTTATTTGAACCTTACAGTGGGCTCAAATCAGCCCCTGCATGGGCTCTGAATCACAGCTAAAAATAGGCCTTAAGAGGCTTTGTTTATGCTGAATGACTGGCTAAAATCCATAGTAAGATAGCCTCTGATCAGGCCCAAGCAAATGGCAACAGTTCAGGTTAGATCACGGTAGAATGGAAGCTTTGTTTGAGCTAGAATCAGGCCAAGTTTGGGGCCATGTCTTGGGCCCGAATTGGACTGATGTGGGACCTCTCATCTGTGCCTGAAGCCATGCTGAAAGTAAGCCTCATCTAGGCCATGTTGTTGCTGATAGTGCCCGATCAATGGGCCTCCCCATGTTCTCCTAAAGGGTAAGAAAACAGCACCCAGCTGTTACACAAAACAGCCTGGGAAACAGCCCAGAACCAGCCTACGCTCTTACCTGGGATTCAAATCTCAGTAGGCCACCCCATCTAGAGCAATGGGTCCCACCTGAGATTCAAATCTCGGTAGGTTGTACCACATGCATCCGTGGGCCCCAACTGTTGTAGGCTACTCGTGCACTCTAGTGGGCAACACCAATGTGGGTCACACCACACAAGGTAGTGGGCCGCACCATGTAAACAGGTGGACCACACCACACTGGGACAATGGGCCTCGCCGTGTGTAGCCCAGCCACACGCATCAAGTGGGTCCCACCTACATGTTGAGTCAAACCATCGGCTGTCCATTAACTTAGGTGGTGGGCCTCAAGAATTGGCTATTAAACCCATTAATCGGGCCTTTTTGAGGAACAAAGTTGGGCCCAGTTTAGGCCCAATTCGGATCTAAACCTTGGGCAAACTTGAGGCCTTGTCAGGCCTCATGTTGGGGCAAGAGTTGATGGGCCTGATTCTCTTGGTGGAAGTCCAAACCACCTTAACCATGGGCTTTTCAAAACTACCACCAATCTTTATGATCAAGGCCTTAGAACTTCTTGTCTAATGCAAGCAGTTTTCTCTAGGGGACTATCAGAGTGACATGGAGCCACTGACTTCTCGAGGAAATTCGTATTAAGGGACGCACTACAACATTTCTGGTGATGATTTTCCTCCCCTTAAGCTTTCCATCCCTAACTAGACCAGAAATAGTAGTTTTATTAATTTTAATGGCTAGTTGGACTAATGATAAATTGTGTGTGGAAATGGACTGCATTCACTTGACCTATCTAATAAAATGATTCCCATGCTTACTATCGTTTAGACGCTTAATTATTTATTCTGATAATACAACCATTCATGCCATGTATCTTATGTTAATTCAGTTAGGGTGTTTTGATAGAAATATATGTATTGTTCCTTATTCCCTATTCATGATAAGATCTATATAGCTGTTATGATGATGTGACACACATATTGCTGAAATCTCTCCATGGGAAGTCTTAGGAAAGGAGAGTCCATGCTTGGGGTGTAACTAGACTAATTGTGATGTCAGTAGACCCCTAACATGGAGGTTGTGGATTGTGGCAATTGATTCTGAGGTTTACTATCCATATGTGATTCCTCCTATCTGACTATGGAATGGACCTTGTAATATTTACAAATACCGTTGTTTACTCGTCTTTAACTCATACATGTTGTCATGCTTTAATCGTTGTACTTGAAAAATTCGATAATTCATTCCAAGTCAGCATATGGTAGAGGCCCCTTTCAGGGGAACTGATTGACCACATGTCAGTGGGTACTACACACACCCTAATGCGGTAGCCTCATGGGCCGGGGATGGTGGTCATTGGATACTATGCTCGAGCTGTCAGCCTACGCTGGGCCATGTGCTCCCTATAGTGACCATGAGCTTATTTAAATTGGCTGATTACAATTGGACTAATAATAGGTTGGCTAATCTCGCATGCATAGCACAGACTAACATCTATTGTTGTTATATGTGACATACGTAATTGCCTGTCTAGATGTTTTACCCAGGGTACACCTGTAAGCCTTGTATCTTAAATTGTACTGTTCCGTGGACTTCGGCGATCTTTCCGGTCAAATTCCGGCAACCTTCGACCCTTAACCGATATTTGCGCGTGACCTTGATTCACACGCTATCAACCCGAGTCGACTCAACCTGAGACTTGTACCCTAGCGACCACGCCGTCACCGCGGTTCTGATGCCGCGTCTCGTGCGCCGAGGCGATACTCTGGCCAGGAGATGTGGGTGAGTGTTCGGTGTAAGGAAAACTCAATCAACTAGTTTTCTTTTTTAAAAAATAATATAACAACAGCAGCCGCTACTGCTGCCAAGAAGCGTAGGCAGCGCCTGCGCTGTAGGCGAGCGGGCAGAAGGCAGGGACCCACGGCCCCTGCCATGGGCCCCACCATGATGTATATTTGTCATCCAACCCGTTTATTGGGTGGGCCCCTTCAAAAAAAAATCAGCCATATATGTTACTCAGGTGGCCCACATCGTAGGAAACAATTATGATGAATGTCTGCCATTGAACCCTTTTTGGGTTCGTACTCTCAGCGGATTGGGTGGAAAATAAACATTTCGGTGGGCCCATGTGGGGCTACACCAGATGTGTGTGCTGTCCAGGCCGTCCAGGGCCTGGACGTCATGCAAATAATATATATGTATTATATTATATATAGTATATATATTATATATTATATCTAATATTTATAACTACTGTGGTGGGCCCTACGTGGGACCCACCTCTGTTTTGTCTCTGACCAGGGAAAGGAAAAGAAAAAGTAAAAAGAAAAAAAAGCGGGGGTGGGGGGGCAGCTATGCTGCTCATTTCAGCAGTCACGTGCTGCTCTCTATCTCTCTCTCTCTCTATCTCTCTCTATCTCACTCTCCTAACGTGCAGAGCCCTGTGGGTACCACCATGACGCACGTGTGAACTGACAGTGGGACCCACACTAGATGTATGTGTTTCATCCCCTAGCATGGGCCCCAACGATGTATGTGCTCTATCGACATCGTCCACTATTTGAACGACGGGGCCCACCATGATGCATGTGTTGTATCCATGCCATCCAACCATTTGTGAGATCATTTTACAGCATGAGAAATAGTGGTGAGCCAAATCTAAATTTCAAGTGGACCCCACCATTTAAGTAGTGTACCGTGTCATCCACCGTTCAAACCCCTAAGGGCCATGGAAATTTCCAATTGTTTTCATTTCATCTATCTCTATGATAACTTATGGATATGTCGGATCTCAAACACATAAGGGTGGGCCCGATTTAATTTACATTTGGCCCATTTAACTCGGCCCATTTAAATTGGCCCATTTAACTAGGCCAATGTGATGTACTTGGGGCCCAGTTGGTTAGGCAGATGTGATATACGAGGCCCGTTGTTGAGGCCCACCTGATATACATAAGGCCCATGTGATGCGGCCCATTTGTTGTATCTAAGGCCCATGGGTCGAGGCCCACTTGGATGTACACAAGTCCATTACAATGTGTGACCCTACCATGGTTTGTGTAATGATGTTTATGACGGTCATACCTTGGGAGCAATGTTGGTTTGATGTCCATATTGTAAGAATAATGTTGGTTAAATGTCCGCATTATAATTCTCCGTAGGGCCCATTATTAGGCCCATACTTGTAGGCCGTGTAGGCCCATCTTCATTATGAATAGCATCAATCACCATATAACATGTTTAGTATAGTTCCATGATTCATGATCATACGCATCATATGTATGCCTGATATGAGAAGTGACTGATCATAGCATATGCCTTCGGACAGATTGTTTAAGGGCTCCTGAATGAGCGGTGTTGCCCTACATGAGCGCACGATACGCACAGGATTGTTATATGACTAGATAGTGTGATTCATGCATTCGCATTGTATGATATGGTACTGCACGCCCTAGTGACATCAGGGCCATAGCCTCCACAGGCGTATCGTGGTTGACAGGATTGGATACCAAAAATCTTGTTCTACATGGGGTGCTATAGATATCTCTAGGTGAAAGTCCCTAAATCCTTATGGTACCAAGAGGTTGCTCCAACGTCTAGACCGAGTGGGTGCATGAGCGTCGAGTGCTGATTACCAGACGGTCGCGCTTTCCACTATGTCATGGTTGGTTGGAAGGGGGTGTGGCCTTACCAGCCCGAGAGGAGGGGGCAAAGCTAGGCTGAGTTTGACCAGCTCGAGGAATGGGTCCGCTATTAACGAGCCGAGCCCGATATTGGCAGGCGGATAGTGAGGTCTCTTCCACTCACCTTATTGCACGCGATGGGGCGACAATCTGGTTAGAGTGTACTAGACCCCGGTAATATTCCAGAGTTGAGCTGTATTGATATGTGGACTTAGATGAGGATTCGCATGCTTGAGTTGCATTTCGTACCGCATGGCCTTGGTATGGCCAACATCATCCATGCCTCGCATCGCATAGCCTTGGTATGGCTCATGGCATTCATGGATTCATCAGCATATTTCGCATTACTCTGATACTGCATAACTACTACTTTGCGCACACACTTTCACCGCCCTCTAAGCTTTCCATAAGCTTATGCATGACCGTTGTGTACAGGTGATGCTGGAGCGCAGCAGCGCTGAGGCAGGAGCGCTTTGCAAATCATCTTGGAGCTTTTTATTTATTATCATTGCATTTCCCTTTATGCTCATTGTACTTTTAAAGTTTTTGATCATAGTGAAAATGTGATGGAGTTTTTGGTTGTTGTTTGTGGGTTATGTCTTTGATTATGCTTATTATGAATCAAACTGGTGTTGAAAATCCTCCTCGTAACATTCCAGGATCGGAACTTGGTGAATGGGCGCTGGGAGTCGAGAATGGGGTTTTACAGAGGCTGTCGGCGCCAGATTTGGCGATCGGGAATTTTGTGAGCCCGGTTTCCCAGTTTGGGGCGTGACAACACCAGTATCTATTGTCATCGTACGTACTTGCCTATCTGGATGTTTTACCCGAGGCACAGGCCATCTGGATGTTTTACCCGGGTCGACGATTGCATTCATGCATTTAACAAGACTGCATCTACTGTGTTTTAAATTGTCTATATGTCTTTATGATATTACTTGTTTAGGGCAGCGGTGTGTAATCTTGAGGGGAGATCACACTGAGCTGGCCACTCATTTATCAATGTTCAATCATATAGAAGACACAGGTATAGGAGCCAATGAGTACGCGGCTGACTTGGAGGCGGTGGCGGTCGAGGAGGAGCTCTACATTGAGGATCCGCAGCAAGAGGCGGCCGCTTAATTTGGGTTGAACCAGTAGATTTACCCTTTAATTTTATTTTGGTACATTTGAAATTTGAGAAACTTGAGGTTATGTAATTAGCCCCCAGCTGAGTGGGCCAGAATATTGTTCCCAGTTTTAGATCACATCTATGCTACGTTTTATTTCCACTATGCATTTTGATTTATTGATTTCCACTATTAGCAGTTAACTCCTAGGTTTTTGGAATGCAAGTTGTGTACTTGAGTTCTGAAAACCGGGGTGTTACATTAAAGCTCCTAGTATTCATGTGTCTTTGGTCTTCAACTTCCAAGAGATCAACCAACTCATTGACATACAGACACACGTAATTAATAAATAAGTGCACAAATAAATGCACTAACAATATCCCACTTTGTCAATTACATGACAAAAAACTAACCTAGACCGTGCCATGCTCTATACCAATGACAAACTTAAACAATTAAATTTTTTACATGTCAAATATAAATATTTACAACTCGAATACAACAAGATAGGTAACACTACTTTGCTCCTCCTATCTTCATCAATTCCCTACAACAACAAATACAACCTGCAAAATAGAATTCAATTCGTTTTGGTTGGACTTGATCTTTCTCCCATTTTTGTTAGTATTTAACAAAGAGACAATTCCATAGATATACCAATTAAGCACAACAAATAAAAAGCTATATAAATCATGGATTTACCAATAAACATATACTAATAAGGGAATAGGGTGCATATAAATATGAAAACAATGGAGCATGCATAATGTGGTCATTTTAAAAAATATATACCATTTGAAATATCAATGACTAATGATAGCCTAGCAATATACATAAGATATTAAAATCAAGCAATTTTAACGTTAAACTATCAAAAATAAAAATGAGGCTAAGATCTTATGATTTAACTATTAAGCACAAAATAAAACTTTAATTCTCATATTTACCTATATGCTTAAAATGAGGCTAAAGTCCTCTGATTTTTCTATAGGGGTCACCCAATGAGGCTTGAATCCGCCCACATAGACCTTCTAAGGCTACCTATCTAAGGTGTTATAGTCTCTCAAGTCTCTAGGGAGGGAAGTTATGGTGAAGGCCATAAGAACACGTAAGTATCTAAGGTCTTTATCACTAGGGGAGTCTCCTGAATCGAATTCAGGCTCCTCCATATCATCTCATGTTGTTGTCATAGGTTTGCCTTTATATCTTACTTTGCTAGTGCATTCGGAGGCAACATGTCCATAACCCTCACAGTTGTGACATTGGATATCTCTAGTTTTTTTTAAGGGTTTACCTATACACTTTTCAACCATTTTTCTTTCGTGTCACAACTCTTCTCTTTACTAAACTTGATGAATTTCTTAAATTTCATAGTCATTTCCTCTTCTTCATCTTCCTCCTCACTATCAACTTCAGACTCAATTTTCCTATGTGAGTGCCTATGTGAAGTTTTCAAGACAGTAAATTTCTTTTTTTATAAATGGAGTCTTAAAATATAGTTCATATATTTATAGAGAACCAATAAGTTCTTCTACTCTCATCATATATATGTCTCTATACTTTTCTATTAAGGTTATCTGAGGAGTAAACATATATGGAAGGGATCTAAGAATTTTCATACACAATAGGCCTTGCGGTATCTTCTCTCCTAAACTCCAAATGGAGTTATAAATATCGTTTGATTTGTTATAGAATTTCATGAATTTCAGACTTTCCATTTTCATATTTTTAAATTGTGTGGTCAAGAGCTGCAGCATCGAGCGCCTTACTATGATAATTCACTTATGAGTGGTTTCAAATATGTCCCATACTTCCTTACCCGTTTCACATATACATATACGTTTAAATTCATTAGAGAAAATTGCATAGTAAATCACATTGAGAGCTTTGGTATCATAGGTGTACTGAGCTCTCTCACATGCACTCCATTCAGATTGATCATTTGGAAGTGTTAATGGTTCTATCATCAACCACAACTTTTTCTAAGGGCATAGTCCATTGTTATTTAACAATAGCCCAAACTATAAGATCAAGGGATCTCACGAATACTCTCATTCTAGCCTTCCAATAGGCGCAGTTAGACCCATTAAAATAAGACAATCGTGTGATGGCACTCACCTCATATGTAGACATAATTCGAAAACTCATATGGATCTTACTCTAAACGGTTAAGCCCTTGAAAAGCAACCCACTCTGATACCAATTAAAATTGCATAGATTGTCTACCACGATGTGTGCAGAAGCTTGGCGGAGCTTAAAATAATGGATAAGTCCTAAAGGGGGGTGAATAGGACCACTTAAAAATTCTTGCATACTTAAACTAATTTACTAATATAAAGTAATAAGGCAAATAACGCTTAGGCTTTCAAGCCAAAGTGGGTCCAATCACATAAACTATAAAAGATGGAACAATAAGCAACTAGTCTGTAAGAAATAGTGACCTTGTGTGTGCTTACAAGTTAAGTTCCTAGTATACAATCCAATTCAAACATTTATATGATCTAACTAATCAAACACATAAGTATGAATAGAATTGTGGTCAAATGATAATCACAAACACAAGCATATATAGTGATTCGATTTCCCTACTCCATTCTCAATGGATAAACTTTACTCGAGTGTACCGGTATTTCACTATCATAGGTGTTTTCAATCATTTCATCCCTAACGTTTACAATGGTTTCTTCTATGCTAACCACTAACTTACACGTACACTTCCGTGTCAGAGAAACACATTTTCATCGGTGTCGGTGGCTCCTGCGAGAGACTTTAGTTGATTTTTTATCGGCTAACTAACAACTACTATCGATCATAATCTAAGGCCCTACTCACACTCCCGTCAGAGAATCCCTATAGAGACTAACACATACACACCCATTTCCGATGAATTCGGCCTTACACAAGAGCTTAGGTCTTACACAAGAGCCTATTCAACTTTGGGTCAAAACTTTATACTCAATCATACATAAGGAGTGAGTGTGAATGGACTTTACAATGACAACTTATCGGATTGAGCCCATTTTATTGCACCTTCTTGAGATGCTTCTTCAATGTTATCTCATGCTTGAATTAACTTCTCAATTGCTCCAACATTCGTCAATGTCGTTAGTTCAGCTCCACGAATAAACACATTGCATGTAATGTACCAATGAAGTAACTAAGGTAATGGAGGACGATTAAATCTCTTAAAAGTAATGGTTTTGGTTGATTCGTAGTAGGGATTCACTGTAACACCCTAACTTTTCAGGACCCGAGTATATAACCCGTTTCCCAAAAACCCGAGTATTAGCTTATAAAATCCAGTGTAAATTTGAACCGTTTATCATCAATCAGAGTTAATAGCAACAAAGCTAGATTAAACCATGCATTGTATAAAAATGTTCCAACTGAAATAAAAATCCAAACATAGATCCCATACAAGACTTATACAATTCCAAATACAAAGTTCATTAAACATGAACAAAAATGTATCATTTAATGATGGAGCTCTATATGGGCCGCATGGACCCCGTATAGCTCCCTAGCTACCCGATCTGCTCTAACACCCTATGAACAACATCGGCTCGCTCTACACCTGCATCAACTGTGACGGTTTGATAGCGTCAATGGCTATCGCAGTGAGGAGCACCCTCTAAGATTGCACACTCATCATTCATAATCCAATACAGCTCGCAAGTCATGGAAATGAATATATTAAATAGGGTATTTCATAATCATAATTATACACTCAAAAATCAAGCCAGTCAACAAAATCTCATCATAAGCAAAACATAATAACAATCTCAATAGAAGGAAATATATTCAGGTAAGCAAATAATCAACCATACAACTTTCTATTACACCCGAAAATCACATTGTACTTGAAATTCACAAGATGGCTAGAAAATCAATAAGCGAACTTCAGCTCTACTCGGAAATCATGGTACAAGTGAAGTTCGTAAGGTGAATAGAAAACCAACCTTTAAACCTCTACTTCATCCGAGAAGCCTATCGTACGTGAACTCCGCAAGGTGGCTAGAAAATCGATATGCGAACTTCTGCTCCACCCGAAAATCATGGTACGACTGAACTCCACAAGATGAAGAGACAACCAACATACAAACTCTAGACCACCCAAAAATCATATCGTACATGAACACCGCAAGATGGCTAGAAAATCGATAAGCGAACTTCAGCTCCACCTGGAAATCATGGTACGACTGAACACCGCAAGATGGCTAGGAAACTAAAATAAAAACATTTACTTCACCCGAAAATCATATCGTACGTGAACACCGCAAGATGGCTAGGAAATCGTTAAGTGAACACCCGCTCCACTCAAAAATCATGGTACAACTGAACACCATAAGATGGCTAGGAAACCAACAAGATATGTGAATATAACCATCAAGTCACAAAAGGGCATCAACGACCTATCAAAGCCACAAAGGGTAATTAAACGATCCAAGCCACGTAGGGTGAGTATGCGGTCCAAGCCATGTAAGGCAAGGTGTGATATATGGACCATAAGCTGGTGAGTTCAGGACAGGTTCATTCATTATATTGCTCAATCGCAACCGACCAACATATAGTTAATTAATAATGTACGACTAAAGATAGCATGTTATCACCAAATCGTTTATGCATGTTATAATTAAAGAGATATGTTCATTATCTACAACAGGAATCAGGTGCGCATCACATTATCATATTCACATATTCACATAATAAGTTAAGTAGCAAAATCAAGTAACTTAGGAGATACTGAATGAAAAAGATTAAGGTATCATCCATTGGTTAATGAATTTAAGTGGGAAGCTCAAAGGGTGAGTCCTCGCCTCTCAAGAGTTGAATTGGCTACCAATATTGTCGAAATCGTTCGCACATGTTCGCAAATCCAATCCTATCACACATCACCATTTGTTTAGTTCGATCACCATGTCATTTCCTAAGGTCAATCCTAAAGGTTTAATAGTGTAGAATTTGTGTATGAAACTACGACCTAGAGAGGGTAATTCGAACTCCAATACAAGATTGGCATAGTTAAATTGTTACTACATTAGGATTTAAGCTAAACTCCAAAATCAACTTACTTAGATGAGTCATGGTATGACTCGACTTTTGGATAAAACCAAGTCGAAATCTCCAACCTGACCTTAACTCCCTTCGTCTTGGAATCAACTTGAGCTCAGCTAGCCCCAATCTGACAAGAGGTTGGTTTATTCGTGAAATTAAGAAGTCTTAATTCATACCTTGTAATAAAACCAAACTGCATAAGAATTGATTTGAAATGGAAGATTTCTAGTTAACATACCTTGGTCATTGATGTCAACTAATCCCGAATTGGCATGAATCAGGTTCCCATCGTTATGTGAAATGCATGGCCCACCGGGAAATCTCTACGAAGATGTGTTGGATTAGATCCCAACCTAGAGTAAACCTTAATCAATGCAGACTAGGAAGGCCCCACTGAGTCAATTTGGCATTTCAACTAGGCTTCAGTTTAACTCGGTTATTGGGCCTGAGTTTAAATGGTGACTATAACAACTCCCTGTCAACGTAGCTGGGGCTGAGTCGCCCTAAAGACGAGTTACCCAACCCAATCCTTGCTTGGATTCAAACCAGCCACCCAACATCATTGTCTTCTTCTTCCTCCTTTTCTGCCTATCTTCTCTTACTAGAGAATGACCGGTAACAGCCTCCAAACTGAGCTGACTCGGTCCAGAACTCAGTCAGTAACGCCCTCTGTGTGTGTGTGTGTGTGTCTTTTCTCCCACTCTCCTTTACTTTCTACTTCCCAACTGTTGCAAGTCCAGGAGCATCTGGACTCATCCTAGACACAGCCCAAGACCCAGCAAAACAAACCCAACTCGGTCCATGGCTCAACCGAGTCGTGCTACTACAGCAACAGTCGCACCACCTTCCCTCTGTTCTTCCTTTCTTCCCTCTATTCTCTCTTCTTTCTTCCACTTTCTTTCTCTCTTCATTTCCCCCTTCTTTCCTCCCTGCTTCTTCCCTAAAAATGACCAGCAAGGTCTGAAATCCGACTGAGACCGAACTCGGTTTAGCTTCAACCGAGGAAGATGATGGGGCTTTAATGGCATTTCTCCCTCAGCAACTCATTTCTTCAAAAGGATGCTACCAAATGGTTTTATTGTGCTTCATAGTGCTTCTGAGAGCGAGAGAATGAAGTTCCATTAGCGTTTTCCCAATGGAAGCGGATTGCGTACTGAGTAACTCAGTACGCTTGGCGTACTAAGTAAACTCTGTGGGGTTCACCATGATCTATGTATTTTATCCACTCCGTCCATCTATTTTATTAGATAATTTTATGACATGGCTCCAAAATTGAAGGATATCTAAAACTCAATTGCACCACACCACACGAAAAAGTGTGAATTGAACTTGTACCGTTGCAAAATTCTTAAGTGTCACAGAATTTTTTTATTAAGCTTATATTTGTTTTTTTCCCTTCATTCATGTCTTTGTGATATTATTAACAGCTTGGATGACAAATAGACATCACTGTAGGGCCTAGGAAGGTTTCAACAGTGGAAATCATTATTCCCACTGTTTCCTGTCTTATGATCCACTTGAGAGTTGGATATGCTTCAAATTTGGGTTCAACCCGTTAAATGAGCTGAAAAAACATATGGACGGTGTGGATAAACCACTTATTTTCACAATGGACCCAACTGAGTTTACTCAGTACGATAAGAGCCTACTGAGTAACTCAATACGCAATCCGATTCCTTTCCCAATGGGTTCAAGCTTGGAAGCTCTCGGCTCGATTTTCTCAGACGACTGCAAAAACAGGAGAGATTGGTGTTAAGGGCTGATCCTTTCTCTCTGATAGCACCATCCAACCACTTCTAAGCCGTCAGATTAATAGCAACAGTTCGGATGAGGTTTGGCAGAAACCTCCTCCAAATACAATGGGCAAAACCGAAACCATTTGTTGTTTCTCCTTACTGTGGGTAGAAAACCCCTAGTGGTTTGGAATGGATGATTAGGATGGGTCTGTTTGGACAATCCAGATCACGCCAGACACCCCCTCACGCGGATCGCCATCATGTCGCACGGAGATAGTTTCTGTTTTCAGAAATGTGGTTTTTCACAATCCATCTGTGATTGGATTTGTGGCCTCACGCGTGCATGCCTTCATGGGAAATAACTAAGGTTTTGGTCAGCAGGACCTTCTGCATTAGATGGATGGATAAAATCATGTAAGTGGACCCTCCCTCATGGGCCACGATCAAAATCGCAGACGGCGTCCATTTGCTGGCCGAAAACGGGCAGAGAGGGAAAATCTCTCTTTTTGGAGGGATTTTGGGTCAAACCCAATTTGATTGCTTGTGGAGGTCCGGTGCACTGCGAGTGCACTTGTAAGTGGTGCACATGCATCACCGGTGGGGCCCACAGTGATGATCCCACTCAATCCACTCCGTTCATCTGTTTTGTCGGCCCAAAATAGGGCCTGACCCAAAGAATGGGGTAGATCCATGGCTTAGGTGGGCCATATACCCAATTTTCACTTGTTTTTAGCTCTAATTGCATATTCTAGTTAGTCTGCTGGTCAGATCACCTCAAAGTTGAACACCAATGGTTGAAAAAGGGTATTAGGGACCTAAATATAGGGTAATTTTAAGTTCTAGGTGGGCTACAACACATTTGATCAGTTCATCGTACAAATGCTAGTTAGTCTATGTTCAAACACGTAACATTGATGCGTATTGGCTATGACATCAGGTGGGTTCCCTTGTGATGTCCTTTCGGGGGATCCATTCCGTCAATCCGGTTTATTACATCAATTTAGGACACTGTCGAAAATGGAGTAGTTTAGTTAATCAAGTGGACCGCACGGTCCTGCCGAGTAGCGAGAATACTCACCATTAAAACTTAAATTGCAACTCTCGTAAATAGTGTCATGCATGTAGTGTTACCTTATTTACAATTCTACCCCTTATCTTTTTTAAAACTTCTGTTATCCGTAACTCATGAGTCTACCGTCCAAATGTGATGAAATTTAACAGGTGATATTTAATTTTCACGCTCTTTCCGTCACCCAAATTTGAACCATGATCTCTCAAGGATGACTAAGATTCTCTTTTAATGGCTAATATATTTCAAAATTTGAAAATAATATTTGTACTCCTCTAATTGACAAGTTACCGGGCTAATCCCTCAAATTGAATCATTTACATGGTTTAACATGGCGTATTAGGGGACCAAATGATGAGGTTGATGAATTGTTAATAATTAGGGATTGAGGCTACAACACATTTAGCATCATGTTGTCGATGAAATGCTAGGTTAGTCTATGTAAAGGCATGGTAACATGTGTATCTGAGTATTGGGGTATGAACATAATCTTGTTAGTTCGTGACTAGTTCCTATTGAAGATCTCAAATTCTACATGTCAATGCCGTAGGTTAACAATTCATTAGGTGAACAACTGATCGATATAGTAGGAGTATTCGATTTAGATAAGTGTACGCACGAATGTAAGCAAGTAGCGATTACTACGATTTAAGGGCTGAAATTCAATGTGTATAGTTAATGATCCAACCTATATATAAAGTTACATAAACGGATCATGGTAACTATTGATCTAAGAATTGGGGGTCTATCCGTTAATAGATTTTCATCCAATTATTGTTGATCGAAGAGTTTTATGAAATCTTAATGTTCACGATCGTTCCGTGCCCATTTCAAACATGATCTCTAAGATACAAGATTACTCTAACTCATTATGCTAATATATTCAAAATTTGTAAAAGAATATTATGCATATCGTCTACATGACAAGTTGGATGACCTGATTATGGATGAATATTCTTAATTGATCGATCAATTGGAGATCATGAGGTAGGTTGGCTACATAGGTGTCATATATGTGTACATAAAAGGTTAAATTCATGGTAATACTCGAGTACTAAAAATGTGGGGTGTTACAATCCACCCTCCTTAAAAAGAATTTCGTCCTCGAAATTCAATACTTCTACAAATGGGACGAAGACAATCTGTTTTTTATGTCTCTAAGCGTTCACGATCAACTGTTAAGACTGGGGTTGTTACATTCACATACATGGATCTACTAGAAGATTTAGACAAGAATATACCTATACGCTCAGTGTCTAATATTTAAAAAAATATTTAAAAAATGATGTAATTCAAGTTCATCTTCATCATGGAAGTTGGAATCCTCGTTAGAGTGGTAAAGCTTAAGAAGATGACTTGAATCTCATAGGTTTTGAGGCTTAGGATGAGGAATGTAGTGGGGAATCACCTAAGCTATAATTGCACAAAAAATCCATGCAAATGCCTAAGAACCGAATGCCCATTTATATAAATCGCATTGCAACGACCAATTAACGACTCTTTCAATGTGATCGAAAGGCCCTCTGATAGGATCGAAGGTCCTTCAATAGGATCGAGTTGTCCCTCAATCCCATCGAGAAACTCTAGGAATTTTGTTTAGTTACTGGACTGTTTCTTCGATCACATCAAGTCAGTCTTCAATTCTATTGAGGCCCATTGCCAGCTTGTTGATAGGATTAAGAACCACTCAAAAATTGTTATATTTGGGTTGTTTAATTTACACCAGTCATAAATCTCTTTTATCCTGTTTATCATGTTCCAATTTAGCTCATAAGGCTATATGATTATCAAACAAAAGTTTACCTATTAAGGTCAGGATCATCTAGAGGTTAGGTTGTTTTGGGTCTAAGATTAGGGTCACCAAGACACCTCGATTTACTTGTTCTTCAATTCCTTAATGCTCCTAGTCTTCATGCGTCTTCGGTCTTCACCTTCTAAAAGCTTAATCGACTCACTGATACACAAATGCACGTGATTTACAAATAAGTGCACAAATAAGTGTAATAACATATAGCAAAGTCACTAGAGATCTACAAGGAAGATAATCTTACTTCAACATTGAAGATATGCTTATAATGTTGGCCCAATTATTCTTATGCAGCATCTACCACAAAACTAACCTTTTTCGATTTAGGAGGCATCTTATTCTACTAAAAAATATAAAACTTACTTGGTCCCATCGAGCATGCCAAAATAGTGTTACTACCAATTCAATCAAACAAGGACACACATGTAAACGAGGGCCTTTATTTAATTTTCATGTGTGGGTATGATGCGCGGGCATGCCAGAGTCTACTCGACTAAAGGTTTGATCGAACTGTTGATGTTCCCTTGCATCGAGACGGACAAAATGGAGAATGGACACAAGATCCGGCTATCTTTTCAACCACCGGTTACGCTCAGTGTTAAGGCAATTTATGAAAAGAGTAGGGGTTAGCCCTTTTGAATAGATTCTTTTTGCCTTGTGGCAATAAGCATGAGTCAAGAGACTTAAAGACTTTTTCTTTCACCAATACTTTCAACTCAATATTTCTTGAAGGAACAATAATATCTTGATAAATAAAAGAAAGTTAAACATTGTCAATTTTACTAATATTTGAATGTATAACCCATTATAATCAACAAAGTGTTAATCGACCAAAGAAATAAACAAAAAGAATGATAAATACATGAGTCGTCTATCGGAATAGATAATCAAGGCAGGTGGTTAGCAAGATGTGACCAAATGGGTATAATTGGATAAATCGGAACTTGATTGATCATGATCCTATAACTTAAGGTTGTGAATATTTAATTTATTCTTAAGGTAATGTAGTAGAAGCCGGTATTCGTAGTGATCTATGCTAATATATGCTAAGATAAATATAAAATAAATATATGTGTTTGGCGTAGAGCATTGAGCTCTTTATTCTGTGCTCATTTTATAGCTAGTCGAGGTAGCAAAATCCTTGTCGAATTTCCTTATTGATCATGGATCTTCTGTACTTTTTACATATGAGAATCTCTTGGACGGATCCAGAATTGCTAACTTGCATTAGAAAAAAAAAGAGCTCTAGTAAAGTCTGACACTGCTGGCTTTTCGAATCTTCTTCTCATAGTTGATCCCGCTCCGGATATCTACGTGACTCACTAAAGATCAGGTTTAAGAACGTCAAGATCATTCTCATGAATACAACTAGGCCAAGATCAAGGGACCTCAAGGACTGATCCCGGACCAAAAATTGATCATTGCCACTCATTTGATGACTCACCTTCGGCTCTTCCGCTTTGAAGTGTTGGATAGTTCTGATGGTTCGAGATACCAATGTGATTTGACACCTGATATTGACATGTTATCAGACCAAGTCAGATCTAGTTCTCCTATTCCTTTTATCTCAATCGATGTACAACATGGGACCTGATCTAACTAATATGTTTGTTTCTCCTTGGGCCCAAATCGAAACCGGATTTGCCTGGATATCGGTTTGATTTCTCAATATTTAGAACCTTCTTAAACGCTACAAAGTCTTCGAATGTCTTAAGAAAGATATCTCATTTTAGAATGGCGGTGAGAGATGGTTTCACCGAAGGTGTTATATCAAGATACATGATAAAATTCGTTCTCTCAACAGATTTCTTATGGTCATGTTAGGTATGCTCCCTCGATTATTTGACACAATAAACATAAGAACGTGGCATCAACCAATTCATTCTCTTAAGGATGAGTGTTAGTAACCGTGCCTTCACATTAATAATAGAATGTAATGTGTAGCATCAAAGGAAAATTAAACCTAGATATTTTAGAGCATTAAGAGTATTTAGTAGAGTTTCAATCCGTATTAGCATCCAAAGAAAATTAAACAGAGATATTTTAGAGCATTAAGAGCATTAAGTAGAGTTTTTATCAATATTATCATTTAGTGTCAATGCGTGTTAATCTTTCTTTGGACCATGTCAGGATGAGTAGGGTTTCTATAATTATAAGCCCCTGTTATCTACCTACCCAGGTCCGTAGCTCAAGTGGTAGACTGAGTGGAAGATACATCGTTTCAACGCTAGGTCCTGCTATCAATCCCTAGTGGGGGTGACTAACACTGAAGTGTGTAGTGACAGTGGGTGTACTAACAAGCTAACCAATAAAATATTAAAAAATAAAAAAAATAAAAAAAATAAACGCCCTGATATCAACACATTTTTAGCCTTTCATCAAGGTACATGGGGAGCTGAAAATGGGAGTAAACTACGATCGTCTAACTACCCTTCATTTTGGAATACGGGTTCAAGTGATGGCCCTCCAAATCAAGGGCACCTACAACCACTTGATAGCCGCACGTGTACAATGAGGGAGCTCGAACATGGTCATTTCTAGAACCGTGACAGTAAAACATTCTGCCCTTCTATCGATTGCAACAAACCAAGAATCCGCCCAATCTCCTTTGTTTTTTTTTCTTTTTTTTCTTTTTTGTATGTATTGCATTTTTATTACACATTGTGTGCCGCCAAACCTACAAATTCGTATGGATTGAAAAATAAAAATAAAGAAATCTTAAAATAATCACTCACGTCACTTCAAAAAAAAACTGACGCGTTCTTCCAAGCCAATTCACTTCACGACACGCCAGGTAGGGCCCACTGAAAACTTCACGCAGCTAACTCTACTAATTCAGGTGGCCCGCATGTACATCGAAACTTATAACACCGGCCCTCTTTTTACCCGTACGTTTGTAGCCCACCAGATCACCTGACAATTGGGTCAGGAATACATCGAACCCAGCTTGCCAACTCATCGCTTCACACGTGTGCAAGCCACAATTGGGTCAGGAATACATCGAACCCACCTGGCCAACTCATCGTTTCACACGTGTGCAAGCTTTGCTACTTATGCAGCGAGGAATACCTATTGCCTGCAGCCCTAAGCTCGATAGGGCCCGCCATGGTGTACGTGTTATATCCACTCCGTCCATCTGAGATTGAACGCCCACCGTTGAAAGTTGAGTTTTGTTTTTTCATTCATCCATCCAGGTTGGGGGTCTCCCTGTGACCGGTATATAAACATGACGGTGGGCCTTAGGAAAGTTACAACGGTGGGCGTCTTTATCCCCGCTCTATCCAGTGGTGTGGTCCACTCCAGCTTTGTATCTGCGTCACGGACGCGGATTGCGTACTACCCCCGCCCGTCCCTAGCTCCGAACGGGCAGTTCCGTCCCACCGTGATGTATCTGCACAAAGCATTAAATGTTAGTTGCATTCAATTAAATGCAAGAGTCATCTATGATGTGGTCCACTTCAGCGTTCGATCTGCCTCATTTTTGCTTCGTTGCCTTAAAATAATATGAAAAAAGGGATCGACGGCTTGAATGTACAGATACATCACGGTGGGCCGCCCACAGAACTGCCCGTTCGGAGCTAGGGACGGGCGGGGTAGTACGCAATCCGCGTCCCTGCGTCACGTGGATCATATCCTAGAATGAGCTGGCAAAATGAACGGGCAAGGGTGGATTTAGCAAATCCTTAGGCAGGAGGGAATCAGCCCTTGGCCGCAGGCAATTGTCGTCCGGCCGCAAGTAACGGCTCCGGGGCCACATTCGCACGTGGGTAAAGAACTGTCCGCGGACCCCACGTGCATCGCCACCTTCAGCGAGCCGCCAGGGACACTGAAATTTCGGTGGGAATCTTCATCCGCTCCGCCCAGACCCTCGAATCCAAATACAGCTTCGACACCTTCCCGGCCACCCGACTTATATCCGGCCGTTTATCAGCTTCCACGTGGACACAATCCAGAGCAAGACGTATCATCTTCTCCGCGACCTCGGCAGGAAAAGAGTCCTTCATCCTCCGGTCCATCCACCGCCTTAGCATCCCATCCTCATTTCTCTCCAAAGCATCCCTCGCAGTCTCAATCAGCGAAATCCTCTCATAATCCCCTCTCCTTCCATCGAATCTATACTTCAAAGGCTCCTCTCCTGAAAACAGCTCCAAAATCACAACCCCAAACGCATACACATCCGATTTCTGAGAAATGATCCCAGCCGTTAAAAACTCCGGACTCATGTACCCTCGCGTCCCTTCCACCCTCGAAGCCCTAGAATCAGATCTCTGCAATGTCGAGGACGACGACGACGACGATGACGCTTCCGGGGTTTCTCCGGTCAGCAGGGACGCGCCGAAATGGCAGATCCGGGCATTGAGGGAGGGATCGGAGACGATGATGGCAGAGGATTTGATGTGGTTGTGGATGATATTTTCACCGGAGGAATGGTGTATGTACTCGAGACCTTGGGAGAGGTCCGTCGCGATCTGCATTCGGGAGAGCCAGGAGGGGAGGAGGGTGAAGCTGGGGTTTTGGGGGTTACGGAGGGCGGTGGAGAGGGTGGCGCCGGAGGCGAAGTCGTAGACGAGGTAGATGAAGTCGCCGGAGATGCAGGCTCCGAGGAGCTTGATGATGCTGGTATGATGGGTACGGGAGATGGAGGAGAGGAGGAAGCGGAGTTGGGTAGAGTCGAGGGGGCGGCGGAGCCGGCGCTGGACGACGGCGGTGGGTTTCGAGCGGAGGGTACAGCGCCAGGTGGAGGAGGAGATGGGTTTGGAGAGGAAGTTGTTGGTGGCGGAGGAGATCTCAGAGAAGGAATAGATGTGGGAGTTTTCCGGCAAGGAGGAACGGAGGCTGGCGAGGGAGGAGTGGCTCGAGGCAGAGGTGCTGGTGGCGGCGGATGAGGTGGCACGGGCAGAATCGGTGGCGCCGTAGCTGGTAGTAGCGGTGGAGGTGGAGGTGGAGGTGGTGGAGGAGGAGGGAGGGGTTCGGCGGGTGGTGCGGTTGGAGATGGATGGAGTTGGATCCGTCGCGTCGGCTCGGGTTTTGGTCTTAAACATATGACGGAGGAAATTACACATGTGACGGAAGAAAGGAAGTCGGGTTTGGGATGAGAAACAGAGACACAGAGAGAGAGAGAGAGAGAGTTGCTGGGGGTTTTGTTTCTGGAGGGTGAGAGGGAGTCTGGGAAGAAAGGGCACTTTGCTATAATGCGCCGTGGGTTCAGAGTACGGTAGTTAGGAGAAGGAGAACGCTTTGGTACATCGCGTGATCGGGTATTATTTTCAAACGTGAGGTAAATGACTTAACGTGCATGAAATCCACCCTGTCCGTCACGGAAACCATCCCTTGTGGGGGGTTTTCATCCCAAAATTCAGGGTGATTTAAATACTCAGGTGGACCACAAAAATTTTGTACGTAAAACCTCTAAATTCATGTTTTATAGCTCATCTGAGCCTCACAATAATTTAGTTTTGAGAAATGCTATCATCCAGATGAGGCAGATCAGGTGAATGGAGTAGATGGCAAATAAAAACCACTGTGGACCCTACACAAAACTAATAATGTTAGGTGTTGTATCGCAATTGTTCCCTTGAACGTGGCCTACCTGAGTTTCGGATGAAAATGATTCTGGAGTTTAACATGAGGAAATGTACTTGATGGACGGAGGGGGTGGAAGTTTCACCCATGTGGCCCTCAGCTTCAGAAAGTAATATGGGTAGGTAGGCAACCACAAGTTACCGAACATGGCATTTTTGTGTCCAACCAAAAGTTCCGTTGGGCCCACCTTTACGTGTGTTTTATCTACACCATCCATCCATTTTTCTCTATCATTTTAATGCATAAGCCTTAAAAACATTAGGAAAAGAGAGAGAGAGAGAGAGAGAGAGAGAGAGAGAGAGAGAGATCTAAGGCTCAAGCAACGGTTACGACGAATCCTGCATGAAATTTTCCTGGGACTTGCAGTGATGTTTATTTGCCATCCAACCTGTTCATAAGGTTAAAATACACCGGGATAAAGGGAAAATAGAAATATCTAACTTAGTCCAGAACTTTTGTTGCCCCGGGGAGCTTTAATTGGTAGGCGTTCAATCTCCACCATGTGGTTCAATTGAGGATCACAATCTGATGTATTTGTCCTATATCCATGTTGGTTATCCTGCTGCCAATTGATTTTAACAATTTGGGCCTACGGTAAGTGCAGGCGCGCCAAAATTGAATTTGCAACTCAATTCAAACTAAACAACCATGACCCCAAGTGCC
The DNA here is from genome assembly GCF_029962835.1 of Magnolia sinica. NCBI lineage: Eukaryota > Viridiplantae > Streptophyta > Magnoliopsida > Magnoliales > Magnoliaceae > Magnolia > Magnolia sinica. The sequence continues at coordinate 57,469,707 of NC_080589.1, read as the reverse complement.
GAAAAGGTAGATACACAATGTATGACTGAGATTGGATGAGATCAGCCGCTTATTCAGCCACTTGCTTAATGTGTAAATAGAATCAGGCGATATGCAGAGGGTAGGGTTTGTCCTCTGATGATGAGTTACACATTTGCCTTCCGTATGAAAAAACTTTTCAGTAAAGATGAAAGAGAAGAGAAACGAATCTTACAATCAGTTGTGGAAAATGTTTGTAAAACACTTTCCTAAATGGGGAACTGAATACAGCGTACGAACGTAGACCCAAATTATAGATAAGATTACCAGTTATTTGATTAATGTTATGGATTACACTATAGAATGTAAACAGCATGCGAAAAGTAAAAGATTATGCTAGGAAATATAACTGACTTGCATAAAAGTGGAGTGATTACACTAAGGAATGTAAATGACATGATAATTGAAAGATATGTTTGGGTTTGATTGGGTTGGTATGAGACAAAATTTTCTTATTGAATTCTTCTACTATTTATAGCCTTACCCTGACTATCTAGATTCTTCGCACATTCTAACAGTTGCTATAATCGTTTCCACACTACACGATTTCTTCCCTTTTGGATACTTCCACATTCTAACGGTTTCTATAATCGTTTCCACATGATCGTTCTTCAATCGGCTGCTTAAACAATATTGTGGCGTCACTTGATGTGCTCAAGTTGTACTATCGTACGATCCTCTTCATATGTCCTTGCAAATCTTCAAATACACCACGTGGATCCATCTAGATCACACGTAACTCACTCTGATTGGTTCCTGCAGGAGTTAGCGACAATGGAGATAAATATTGCCCTCCACATCGCTTCGCCTTCGGAAAAAGGTGAAAGCGACGTATGACCCCTCATTAATGTAGTAGTCCTCCTATACATGCGCCGGTGTCATAGTAACCGTCTCTGGCCAATACATCCCTACACGTTAGTTCTAACCACCCTTTTTTGAAATAAGGGCTAAACCCGTTGCGACATATTTATTTTCATATTACAAAAAATAATTTTAATGATGCCTTAATAAATGCTCTATCTCCTTAGTCGATATAAGCATTGTTTAGACATTCTTCCATCCTACGCTTCATTCTTCTTCAGAATATCCTAATGGCTTTCTCCTTCCTGAACTTCTAACAATGGTTGTTTTATCATCTTCTTCCCTGTCCTTTCATCAAAATGATTTGGTTACCTAGTTGCTTATCTCCAAGTGCAGAGGTTCGTAAGTAATATCCTATGAATACAAGGTCAATCTCACAGGGAGATGAATTGCGATAAGCAGAAAATCAAATGCAAAATAAACTAAGTAATAAAAACTAATCTGATGATTTGATTTTGGGATTTTTGAATAGATGTAATTCAACTAAATTAAAACAACACCCAAGCTTCAAAGTTCCACACATAGGTTAATGTTCCAAAATCATGATGACTTGGATAACACAACTAGGATCTGAGCACTATGGTCAGCCTAATCGGAAACTAAAACAGTTTAAATATTTTAATAAATGATATAAAAGATTAGAAAATTATGGATTTGCACCATTGATATATATTCTCAAGCGTCGGTGATTTTAAGAATTCAACATCGATGAGATAATGAAAATCAAAGAAATATAACAAGTTGAGAACCTCTCCTATCTAGGAAATCTGATTGATCTAGGGTAAGCCTATCCATTAATGTGGATCTCATATGATGGAAACATATGGATCTCACAAGAGGATAAAAAACAAAACCTAAACAATAGATAACATGCATACACTATTCTTCTCATCATTAAAACAATCAATCATCATAACTTAAAGAATTATTAAACCCATGTGCTTCCCTTCTAGCTTGGGCTAGAGGGAACTTAGAAAAACATAACTAGAATAAAGAAAGAAACAAATGCAAATAGAAAATATCTAAAAGGAAAAAAAAAACAACTTATAAAATTAAAAACCCTTAAAAAATCCTAAATATTGCTCTTAAATGCTTCTAATGATGCTTAGGAATGTCCTAGGAAGCCCTATTTATAAGTAGGGAACTCCAATTTTTGTAAAAAGTTGAAAAACTCTAAAAATCGCCTCAAATATACGTAGTTTTTCAAAATAGACTTCTCGCTGTACAATTTGTTTAAAATAGATTTTACTCTGCACAGTTTCTCAAAATAGACTTTAGATTTCAGAATGCACTTTTTCAGGACGATTTCAAGATTTTTCACTTCAAATCTTCAATTCTCTTTATTCCTCATTTGGTTTCTTGGATCTTTGGCATGTGAATTCTTCAATCTTTGTCTCCTAAGATCCATTCCTTGCCTTGGTGATTCTTGAGCATAAAATTCATGCTTTTAACACCCTTTTTCAATCCAAGCACTTAAATTCACCTTGCAACACAAACATGAGTAAAATAGAATATTAAGTTGATTCATGTTCATAAAACCAAGATATAAATGGCGAAAATTTGGCAATATTTGAGTCTCAACACACCCCCCAACCAGCATTTTGCTAGTCCCAAGCAAAATAAGCGAAGAAAAATAAAAATAAAAATTAATTCTAGAAACAAAATTAAAATGAAAAAAAAATCTAACTACACCACTTTCGCAGGTAATCTCAATTGCATTTAGCATATGCAACAAGCCTTTAAACCCTTAGGTTTCTTCTAATGGACGAGTTACAGTCTCGTGAGTGTTTCCAGAAATGTTACCCACAAACATTGAAAACATGAAAAATAGTTCAATACTTAGAAATTTATACAATTATGCCTCCATTCATCATATGAATTCCAAAACAAAATAATATTTAACCCAAGTCTGAAGTTAGTTAGAATATCAATTTCTTAATCCATTACATCCTTGAGTTCAGAGACCTAATCAAAATTTAGAATAGTCATAATCTGATATACTTAGGTGCTCGTGACACTAGTCTAACTTTGAGAAATATGCATGTTCCCTATCCTAATTCCTTTCAATCATCCCAAGAATATGAAATCTCTAGTTATCTCATTTCCTTCATGACATTTCTTCTTTTATCATCATATCCTCATTATTATAGACCACCCTTAGATGAAGATTCCCACCAGATTTGCTTCATAACATAAGGTATCTTACTTGTAATAGTAACAGTAATGGATACTTAGGTATCCTTACTCCGGATTACTGACACGATTGTTATGGTCATTGCATTCATGCTCTATAATAAAATTTTCTTTTTCCATCACTCTTTTTTTACTTCAATATCCTCTCTTTTAAACATATATCAATGGTACTAGTTTATTCAACCCTGTTTGAATCAAAAGTTGTTATTCTAGTTCACATATCATATTCCTTACTTATTTAGCTAGGGTGTATTGTGAATTCAGTACATCAAATTACAGCTCACTTTAAACTAGTGATTAGATAATTGAACTCAAGTCTATAATTTTCAGTTATCAGAATTCTGACTACTATTGACATAGACTAAGTGTTAACTTTGCTTTTGGAATTCACATAATATCATGTTCACATTCTTGTATATATTATTTTGAAAATGTTAAAAAAATTTCCACATAAACCTTTAAAAAAAAACTGAAACTTAAAAAAAAAAAACCTCACATGGATGACTATCCATACCCCCCAACCTAAAATCTACATTACCGTAATAGATGCCCTATCTAAAAATACTCCAATAAGATAGTCTTCAAATAACCTATTGGAGACTATTATTGTATGAGACCGGCATTCTTCCCTACGACTGATGTTGGTGAAGTTAGAATGATAGATCCCTTATTCCTTGTCTACTCGGGTGAAACTTTACTAATTCAATCTGAATCCATCCCCGAACCCACCAATGCTCTAAAGAATCCTCGATCTTAGCCAAGACCATTATTAGAATCGAATACTTAGTTTGCTTGCATCTCGTCTTAATATGAGGCGACATTGAGAAATTTTGACATTTACGAATGTATCAAACTCTCCATTTACGATTATCCACTGGACCTTGCTCTTCTCACAATAGCTTTGACATTTTGGAGCTCATTAACCAACACATTCTTCTTCGGATGCAACCTTATGAGTCTAACGATTTTAAATGTTGTGGCTCTGACCCAACTTCTTCCTTTCGGCGAGGCTGTCTTCCCGAGTTTCGCTCAGAAAGAACCCAAACGATTTACAAATAAGGTTGGTAAATCCTATTCTCACTTTATGTAGGTGTACCACAAGTGTGGAGGCCCAATCGGTTATAAAGAACATACAACATTCTTGGTACATTGGATCTGCCAAAACTTACTCTGCATGAATGCTATATAGATCATGAACGAGTATGTTCAACTGGCCGAGGTGCTCGCACAGAGTTGAAAACCTAATCTGGCACCTTTTGTACTTGTAACGCCCTGAAAATCGACATCTGAATACATAGACTTCAATCCCGAGTTCCCAGGTGTTAATTAAATGAAAATGCACATGTGACCTCGTTTAAATTCACATTTATTTCATATACTAGCAATTAGAATAGCGTAATTCAATTTAGTGGATCCAAAGCGAGGTAGAGATAACAATAGTCAATAAATATAAGGCTAAGAGTAAAAATACAATCTCAATACTGATGATTACCCAAAATGGGAGTTATACAAGCCACAATATACATACCCAAGATGATTAAAGTAGAAAGCTTTTAGTTTATGCCCAATTCTCCAAAACATAACGGCGTTGACATAACCCGATATAAGCCTATCTGTATGAGGTCTCACCAGTACCTACATAAATGAAATGCCTGGTTGGTGTTTTAAAATACCGTCCTAAGTAGGAGTGAGTAGCTAACTTAGTGGTTCCATCAGTTCTAAATTACGCATGCTATCGATATAATCAGCGCAGTTAATGATAAACAAGAAATCAAACAATTCCTAAATACTCTTGTTAAATGTACATATAAAGATATGACATGATGCATGCCCTTTCCAAACAACACTTTCTCACACGTGACTTCAACACCTATTTCACAAATGCCAATACTCTCTCATCTCGTGACACCAACGTCAAGTCACCACATCCTATCTAATGCAATGCGATTGATGCGTATGTTAGCCGAGTAATTATTAAGTTCCATTTATTCAATATATTGGCGAAGCTAGGATACCGACGTTATATCATAAGTCCTTATCCAGATCACGTGGCTTGTTGTCGCACGTAGCGACTCATTACTAGTGTCCCTTGATCCAACTTTAGGTATCACCCGTTTATCTCACCAATCAACAATTTTAAAGGTACGGCATGATACCCAAAGGTATGAGGATCAACTCGGTATGAGTCGTCACCCAATATCGAGTATGATCACTCAGTTCTGAGGTGCGGGCTTGTCACGTAAAACCAAAACAGATAAAGAAAATGGCTCATCACTCAATTTCATTCACGCCCGAGTCGTTCGAATGGTACTCTGGCACAAAACTATCGGCCAGGTAATTTGACGGGAGCCGTTTGAACAATGATATATCACCTCCATTAGTGTCACTGGTTACCACAGGGAGGCTCATCACCCCAGCGTAGGCCGACAGCTTAGACACGGTGTCCCATACCACTATGCCCGACTCATGAGTCTTAGTGGGATCATATTGCACTAACGGTTATGAATGGACTCATCCATTAGGAAGGGGGTACCTAGATCGATTTGGTCGTGTCATACATTGTGAACATACATGATCAGATGACTAGTGGACTAATTTGATTGACCTGGGAGAATCCTGGTGCAACCGGCATTGGGTGTAAGCATCCCATGTAGTCCAAATACTGTCGGTCGTTCGTGTTCGATCCGAGTCGATTGAACAAACATAGGGTGGCCACTTCAACTCAGGCCACCCCTTTAGTTCAGGTGGTTAGCCAATTGACCCAATATCGTAGCAATCATAAGTATCACTATGGACTAAACACTACATTACGTAATTATAACATATGTTCTACTATACAACCACTTAGGCATTTTATCGAACATGTGAGCATCAATTGAAGCAACATACCTACTTAAGCATTTTATCAAACAAGTAAGTATCAATGAAACAACACATCTACTTGGGCATTTTATCAAACATGTGGGCATCAATAAAATAATACATTCAATTGAGCATTCAATCAAGCATATGAACATCTATAAAAACAACACATTCAATCACGTAGACATTTTATCAAACATGAGAGCATCCAAATCCAACCAGTAGCATATATTATAGACAAATCGAAATATTGACATATTAGCATGCACAAATTCATCTACAAGTATCTAATCATTAACTAAAACTCTCAAGGGTCGATAAACGATAACCTAGAGATAATGGTCCGCACCTTTGCAATGATTCACCTGACTCACGGTGCTCGTAGGGTTAAAGATTTAGGAAAATTCATAAATTCCTATACAAACACCAAGAAATACATGAGATCCATACAATTCATCCTAGAAAAACCTAGGTTGTAAGGCAGGTTTGTTTCTTACCACCCAATAGCGAATGGGGTGGATTCGGTAAAAGAAAATGATCGAGGCTAGGGATTTGATTAGAGGAAACCGATAAAGGGAAGCACTAAAGCCTTCCCACTCTTACTCTCACTCACTCTCTCTCTCTCTCTCTCTCTCTCTCTCTCTCTCTCTCTCCTTTGGCAAATGCAAATTCGTATGAGGAGAGGGGGTACCCAAATGAGGGCTTTATATAGTGCCAGATGTTACACAAATGGCCCCAATGGCCTTTTATTCATTATACTAACCCTGGAGGGGGTTATTTCCAACCAATGGGACCTGCCGGGAGGTGTAATAGTCAATATAAGACATAAAATAAGTGTCCTGATAGGCGATCTATATTTCCACACAACCATTTGATGATTGGGCTTGTCGATTAACCAGGAAGGCCCTAACTTAGATCGATAGTCACCGATGATCAATCGGGGTCGTGGGTATAGGAATATGTACGGAGAAATATGTTTAGTTGGTATCCTGAATTTAGCCATGAACTGACAATCCAAAACTTACAACTTTGTGAAAGAGCAATGGACTTATTTCACTTAAGTTTCAGATTTTCATATAAGGTATTCGCACAACTCAAGCACTCGTCTTGTAAGTCCAAGTTGAATGATTCGAGACGCAATCTCGGCTCGATGTCCTGCGATAGACGTCAAGCCCACTAAGGCAAACATATTTCTATAGAAATCAGGTTTAGTGGCCCACTGATGAGTGGTTTAGATCTTGTTTAGATAATCAAAGTATTTCTATAATGAATTGGGTATTGAGATTTCTTGTGTGTAATTATTAGGGTTTGGATTAGGTAAGTTCATAGTGTAGCCTATTCGCAACTAGCTGAAATGACGATTCAGTTATACTCACCCTAAGTCGTTAGTTCTTAGGCTAAAAGGATAAGTGGGTCAGTTTGGTTTGTTAATTAAGATCTGACCCCTAATTGTCTTGACTTTTGGTAGGTATTTATTTAGTTACAGTTGTCTCGATTAGTCAGTGATATGTCAGCTAGATTTGGGCCCCATGTGACCAAATGTAGCTAAACTCGATGTTTAAATGATCAGGCGAATTTGTTAGCTTCTTATGGTTGATTAATCTGATTTGTGCGATTTTTTACTGGTACCACCCGCATATGGGCTCACTTCGAACGTCAAAGGCTGATAAGTGGCAATGTAGGCTAGTCATATCGTAAGTTTTCAAGAGTTTTTGTGTCACGTCCCAAACTTGAAAACCGGGCTAACAAAATTCCCGATCGCCAAATCTGGCGCCGACAGCCTCCATAGTACCCCATTCTCGGCTCCCGTTACCTATATACTAGGTTCTGATCCTGGAATGCTACAAGGAGGATTTCAAATCATCAGTTCAATTATAATGAGCATAACCAAAAGCATAACCCACGAACAATAATCACAAGAACACCATCACAAAATCTACTATGATCAAAAACTTTAAGTACAATGCGTCTGAAGGGAAATACAAGATAACAAACTCCAAAGGGCTCGATTGCATACTCTTGCTGCTGCTATGCTATGGCTGTGACTTGGCGTCACCTGCACACATCAATCGTGCATAAGCTTATAGAAAGCTTAGGGGGTGGTGTAAGTGTGTGTGCAATATAAGCGTGCTCAGAATGCAAGGTCAGAGTAATGCGAGATCATGCGGGTGAACACATGTATGCAATTAGCTATACCAAGGCTATGCAGTGCAAATCATGAATACAATCGGCCACATCAAGGCCATGCGATGTAGAATGCAAGTCAAGCATGTCAAACCTCATCCACATATCAATGCAACTCCTTACTAGAGCATCAAATCAGTGCGGTTCTCAGTATGGATAATCACCGGGGTCAAGTACACTCTACGTCAGCTTGACGCCCCTATCCAGACGCACAAGTGGGAGGGTGGAAGAGACCTCACTATCCGCCTGCCAATATCGGGCCCGGCTCATCGATAACGGACCAATTCCTCAAGCTGGTCAAACTCAACCTAAAAATTGCCCCCTCACTTAGGCGAGTAAGGTCACACCCCCTTTCAACCGACCACGACACAGTGGGAGACGCGGCCTACTGGTATAGGACCCTCGCGCGTTCGTATATCCACTCGGTCTCGACGTTGGAGTTATCCTATGGTACCATCGGGTTTAGAAATTTTCACCCAGGGACATCTATGGCGCCCGTATGCTAGAACCAAATATTTTCAGTATCCAATCCTGCCATCCACGATGTGTCTGTGGAGGCTATGACCCTAATGTTGCTAGGGCATACAGTAACTACAATCACATAAATGCAAGTGCATGAGTCACACTATCAGTCATGCAACAGTCCTGCGTGTACCATGCACTTATATGGGGTAACTCCGCCTATCAGGGAGCCCATAAACAGTCCGCCCGAAGGCATATGCTATGATCAGTCACTCCTCACATCAGGCATACATATGATGCGAATGATCATGAATCATGGATCTATACTAAACATGTATAAAGAAATGGGCTCTGTGTATAACGGAGATGGGCCTAAACGGCCTACTTACTACAAGTATGGGCCTATCAGTGGGCCTTAGGGAGAGTTATAATGCGGACATTTAACCAACATTATCCATTCAATGTGGACGTCAAACCATCATTGCTCCCAAGGTATAACCCACTATGAAATCAATACATATACTATGGTGGAGTCACACTACAATGGGCCTTATGTACGTCCTATTGGGCCTTGACCCATGGGCCTCCAGTACATCAAATGGGCCTCATACATGGGTCTCGCATATACATATCAAGGTGGGCCTCAACAAAGACCACTAATACATCAAGATGGGCCTCAACAATGGGCCTTAAATTATCTCCAAAATAGTTGGACAGTTGGATGAAATACATGCATCATGATGAAGCCCACTCTAATGGAGGGTATGGTTTACAATACATACATAAGTGGGTCTCATGTGGGGCCTACCATAATGTTTATTTCCCATCCAACCCATTGATAAGGTCATTTAGACCGGGGCCCACAGTAATGTTTATTTACATCCAAGCTGTACATAAGGTCACGTGGACCAGGGCCTACCATAACGTTTATTTACATCCAGCCTGTTCACAAGGCCACGTGGACCTGAGTGGAACTGAGGCCCAACGTGATGTTTGTTTGCCATCCAAATAGTTCACGGGTCACGTGGACCATGGGCCCACTGTGATATTTATTTACATCCAATCTGTTGAGGGTCACATGGACCTATGGCCCACTGTAATATTTATTTGTCATCCAAACTAACCATAAGGTCACCATCAGGGGGGCCCACCGTGATGTGGTCCATAGATCCAGCCCACCCATTATGTGAGTCCCACTTGGCTGACCATTCAAACCAAGTTTCAGCTGCATCCAAATTTCAAGTAGGCCCCACCAATTGATTTTATATGTTTAAGCATGTCTTCACATGATTTTAAATGGTGTGGCCCACCGGAGTTCCGTTTACAGATGATCTTTGGGGTGGTCACCTGGTCCGAGGGGGCCCATCAAATGCATGGTGTTGATGGCTGAAATGCATCAAGGTGGGGCCCACGGCTAGGGTCGTGAGGCCTACCTCGTCCGCCCGTCCGCCAGCGCCGCAGGCAGTGCCTGCGCGTGCTTCTGACAACAGCAGCTGCTGCTGTCTATGTTTTTTTAAAATATATTTTTCTGTGGTTTTTATTAGATGGGGCCCACATCAGCAAGATCCACTCCAGCCATTGGTCCCTGTGACTCGATATAAACCCATAGAGTCCAATATTGAGCTATTTTTGATATACAAGAGCATCAGGGAGTAAATCGAAGGTAGGAACACTGTTTCCTATACCATGGCCTGCCAGAAAAAAATAGATCAACCTCATTTTTTGGTTCAACGCCTAAAATAATCTGAAGAAGGGGATAGATGGCTTGGATCAGTCCCATACATCAAGGTAGGGCCTGCATGCGTGGCCCATCCCAAAAGCCCCTTTTTCCTCTCCCTTTTTTTTGTTAGCTTGAAAGTACACACCATGTCAGTACATACACTCCATGTTAGCCAGCCACGCTGCCTCACGTCCAGCGTCCAGGGACGCTGGACGGCATGCATATACACAACATCATAGTGGGCCCCACATGCACGTGGCGCACATTTAGTCAAGGTGGATCTCACATAAATGTGGCCCACCTAATTTGGATCAATCTAATACTCGTGTCTTTCCTTCATCTTGGCCCGCTAATGGGTTGGATGGCGTAGATCCAATACATTCATCTAATGGGTCCCACATGAACTATGTGATTCATAGTGGCCACACTTACTCCTTCATCATCATTACTATTCAAAGAGAGAGAGAGATACGGTGAGACAGAGGGACCCCGCCACTATGGGCCCCTCTTGATGAAATCAATACAACAAAATGGGTCCCACCAACAAGTGGGCCCTAAGATAAAAAGATAACGGTGGATCACCCACCTTATCTTCCTTCTTCTTGGTCCTTTAGACTCCAATGCTCCTTAGCTTGCCTTTTTATGGAGGTTGATGGACTTTTGATGGTGTGGATGAAAGATGAGAGGGTGTAGATGGAAGATGATAAGGTGGACCACACTTGTGGTTTGGGAGAGAGGAATTGGACGTGTGAAATTTTTGTTGCTTGGGAGATTTGAGAAATGAGAGAGAGGGTGAGATGATGGGAGTGATATGGATGGGTGAGGTGGTGGTTGTAATTAATGAGGTATGGGTTGGTTTGAAAAATAGGTAAAAGAGGGATGGTGAGGGAGAGAGAGGTTTGACTTATGGGAAAAGGAGGAGTGAGGTGGTTGTACTTGGATAAGGGATGCATTTATGGTTGATTGATGGGACTTATTGTAGAGATTCCCTCGAGATTTGCAATGCGCGGCATTTCTTCGGAATAAACGCAGATCGATATCTTCTAGCCTAGGTATCGGGTCGACGCGCGAGTCGCGGCGTTGGAACCGTGGCAACGACATGGTCGCCAAGATATAGGTTTCGGTTCGAGCCGACTTTGGCAAGCGGGACTCGACTTAGGATCGCGCGCAATCATCGGATAAGGTGCAAAGGTTGCCGGAATTTGACTGATAGGATTGCAGAAGCATACGGAACAATATGTACTAGGATACGGGTCTCACATTTTGAAAATTCAAAATATCAAAAATCTAGGACGTTATAGTACTCGGGCACCTATACAAAGGAATTTTTGAGCTTGGAGGCGGATCATTGAAGCTTCTTCAAATGTTGATCTACAAATACTTCCGTCCTTCCCTTGTACATACTCCATTTCATTCTGACGTTGTTCATTCTTCGTATGGTGAAGGCGTCATCTATTCTCCCCAGGAGATCCATATAATTTTCATCTATACTAACTCCTTATTCTTTTCCTTGAATAGAGGTATATGGCGTCAGTCGTTTACTCCCTTTCATGATGGAGATTTCGACCCAGCTTGGTTCACCGGCCGATATGAGAATGAGGATGATCAAGAGACATCTTAGATGTATCTTACTTAAGAGAGTTACCTCATCTGTAGGGATCTCCTGTCAGGCCTGTGTCCTAGTACCATTCAGTTCCTTAGGATCTCGCAATTCTCCCTGTCGAATTCCGATGACCCGTGACCTGTAGGTAGCATTTGCGAGCAACCCTAAGTTGCGCCCTGTCAACCCCAGCTGACTCAACCCAAGACCTATGTCATCGTGACCGCGCCGTTGCCGCGGTTCCAACATCGCGTCTCGTGCGCCAATGCGACGCTTAGATTGAGAGATATGACCAGCACATTATCCCGGTCGTTAATCGCATGTTGCAGGACCCGAGGTGTCTAAGTAGAGAAATATCTTTAGCAAGTAATCATGATGGTGACATCAACCTAGCCTACCTAGGTTAGGATAATGTCACCCTAGCCTCATGCTTTTTACAAGCTATGATTGCTAGCCTCATGCCTCTCTTACATGTAATCATGGCAAGCTAGCCATGCCTTCTTACACTCATAATTACATCTCTACATCCCTCTCTCCCTCCCATTCTCTCTCACTTTCTCCATTGTAAGAGCTTGGATGTCCCACCTTGGAGAGCCAAAACCCATCCCAAAATTCAGCCACTTTCACCTTAGATCTCTCTCGATCCAACCATTAGAAACCCATCTCAACCATTAAAATCTTTCTCTTGGTGCTCTAGAAGCTAAGGGTGGAAGAAGAAGGAAGAGATTTGAGGTGGGTGCTTTTCTAGGGTTAGTTTTGATGTTTTCTTGCTTAGATCTTTAATTTTCTTGCTTAGGGGCATGTAGGACCCACCAATCAATGGTGGAGATCCTACTTGATCCCTTGGGTGTGGCCAAGGGCCCACCCTTGATGCATGCATAGCCATGATGAGGTCATTCTCCATGGACCTCATCATGATGTTTTATTTGAATCCATGCCATTAATGGGTCATCTAAACCTAATTTCATGGTGGGGATGGCATCCCCACCTCAGATTTTTAAATGTAGGACCCATGCATGCATGGGACCCATGTGATGATCATGATGTATGATTTGGATCTTTTGAGGGGCTCATAGTGGCAGAGCCCCTCCCATGGCCGTTCTCTCTCTCTCTCTCTCTCTCTCTCTCTCTCTCTCTCTCTCTCCCTTGTATGATGGCCCACCTGATGCATGCAATTTATATCCACAACGTCCACTTGTGGGGCCCAGCTTGCTGCCTGTCCAGCGGGCAGGCTTGCTACCTGTTTGTTTGGACGGGCCTAGATGAAGGAAAATACAAATATCAGTTTGATCCAAGCTCTGGTGGATCACGTACACGTGAGGCCACCTTGATGAAGTGTTCCATCCAGGATGTCCGTCCGCAGGACGTCCAGTACGCCTGGATGGATGAGAGAAAACACGAATATCTGCTTTGATTCAAAGCAGCTGGTGGGCCACCCATGTGGACCCACCTGATGTATATGTTTATATCCTCACCATCCAACATCTCTGGACAGTGGGATCCACCTTGGTGTATGTATTCTATCCACATAGTCTGGCCATGGACGGTGGGCCCATGTGACATAGGTGTTTTATCCACACCATCTAGCCATGGACGGTGGGACCCTAATGTATCTGTTTGTCCTCGCAGTCTGCCCGTGGGACCTACATGATGTATGTGTTTCATTCCACGCCATCCATCCATTTGCTAGATGTGTAGGATCCACCTGCTATACATGCAGGGCCCACCTGCTGTATGTGCAGGGCCCACCCTGCTACATGTATTTCATCCACACTGTCTGTTTGGTGGGGCCCATCTGCATTGTACAGGTCCGCCATGATGTGTGTGTTGAATCCTGGCAATCCAGATTTCTGTGCGTTCAGCAGGCCCAAATGGACTAGACGTCCAGTCTAGAGGCCCACCATGTTATATGTGTTCTATATTCATACTACCCATTTATTTTCTGGACCATATGGGCTGACCCAAGGGGCCTACCATGTTGTATGTGTTCTATATTCATGCTAACCATTTATTTTCTGGACCATATGGGTGGCCCCATAAGGCCCACTAGGATGTATGTGTTACACACACCATCCTCCCATTGTGCCTAGATCATGGGTTGTTTCATGAGGCTCAAATGTGATGTATGTGAGGCCCTTGTATGAGGCCCAATATGATGTATGTGAGGCCCATGTGATGAGGCCTAATGTGATGTTTATGAGGCCTTGTGTGAGACCCAATATGATGTATGTGAGGCCCATGTGATGAGGCCCAATGTAATGTATGTGAGGCCCTTGTATGAGGCCCATGGTGATGTATATGAAGCCCTTGTGTGAGGCCCATTGTGATGCATATGAGGCCTATATGATGAGGCCCAATTGTGATATGTGAGCCCACCATGATGTAGATGATAATGTTTATGATGCCCATTCAATTTCCTAGCTAGTATAAAGACCATGGACCCCATTATAAAATAAGTTCTAATGGGCCACACCTTGGGAGCAATGGTGGTTAATTGTCTACATTGTAAGAGCAATGATGGTTAAATGTCCACATTGTAACTCTCCCTAGGGCCCATTGATATTATCATGACCCATCTCACCTTATTGGGCTAATGTCAAACCGTTGGGCCCCCATTATTATTAGTACTTCCACCATGACTTAGCCTTGAAGCCCACTTTGTGTGCTTACCGGGCCTCCATGGAGGAGCCCACTTCATGACATGATAGAGTGGGTGAGGAAGCCCATTCCCCGTTCTTAAGCTCATTCTTGATGTAAGTAGGCCATCTAGGCCCATCCTTAATATGAGGAGAGTACATCATCACTGTATATGGAAGGATCCATGGCATCAGATTTGGTATATCCACAGTTGAGGACCGATTGTAATATTTTGATCTATATACACCGTCCTTCTATCGGCCCTGTCATGTATTTGGGATGATTAATGTGCTTGTTCACTTAAGCTAGTAGGACACACTGAGTATGTGCTAGTAAAGTATTATGATACATGCCCATACGCATCATTTATATGCTTGAGGAGTTATTGATCATAGCATAAGTCATTGAGCAGATTGTTATGGGACTCCCTGAGAGACGGAGTTGCCCCTCATGAGCGCGCAGTACGCGTAGGATTGATGCATGAGTAGATAGTGTGACTCATGCACCTTGCATTTGTGTGATATGATTGCTGTACACCCTACCGACATCAGGGTTGTAGCCTCCACAGGCATATCGTGGATGGTAGGATTGGACACTGAAAATGTTTTGGTTCTAGCATGGGGTCTTCATAGATATCTCATGGTGAAAGTCCTCAAACCCTTATGGTACCAGGAGGATGCTCCAACGTCGAGACTAAGTGGATGTATGAGCGCACGAGTGCCAAATACCAGGAAGCCGCATCTCCCACTATGTCGTGGTTGGTTGGAAGCTGGTGTGGCCTTCCCCGCCCGAGCGAGGGGGCAATGACTAGGCTAAGTCTGACCCAGCTCGAGGAATGGGTCCGCTATCGATGGGTCAGGCCAGGCTGATATTGACAGGCAGATAGTGAGGTCTTTTCCACTTGCTTAGTTGTGAGCCTACATGGGGCGGCAAGCTGGTGTAGAGTATACTAGACCCCGATGATTGTCTAAACAGGAACTGTACTGATATGTGGATTCAGCTGAGGATTGGTGCGCTTGTGATTGCACCTTACATATGACATTAGCTACGTAGGCCTTGCATCACATAGCCTCGATATGGCTGACAACATTCACGTCTTGCATCGCATAGCCTCAGTATGGCTGATAGCATTCATGGACTTGTCAACATGTTTCCGCATTACTCTGATATTACATACTTGATACTTACCTTGCGCACACACTTACACCACCCTTTAAGCTTTCTATAAGCTTATGCACGATCGTTGTACACAGGTGACGTTAGGATGCCACAACAGCACTGCACTTGGAGCGTGCAGCTGATTTCTGGAGCTTTTGATATTGACTTTGTATTTTCCTTATGCATTGTACTTAAAGTTTTTTTATCATAGTGAATTCTGTGGTGGTGTTCTTGTTATTGTTCATAGGTTATGCTTATGGTTATGGTTATTATGAAACAAATTCATATTGAAAATCCTTCTTGTAGGATCCCAGGATCGGAACCTGGTATATCGGTGCCGGGAGTCGAGAATTGGGTATTATGGAGGCTATCAATGCCAAATTTGGCGATCAAAAATTTTGTGAGCTCGATTTCCGAGTTTGGGGCGTGACATCTCCCATATGCCGGCACAATTGACATGGCAAGAATGCCAAAGCTGGAATCAATCAATACTGTGCAAACCTGCTTGCCTGTCAGTTTGGTCTAGTCAAGTGCATTCATTGTACAGTCACTCAAACGACCTACAATCAACTCCCTTTACTAAGCCGATCGTCGATCAAATTGATCCCTATCATTCTCTCAACTCCAATATTTAGTCGGCTAATTTTACTCTTGATCTTCCCTTCTACCCGAGTCAACTTCAAGTAATGGACACTTTCGCCACTTGGTGAGAGGGTCATTATAAAAAGCTGATCAATAAGTCTCCTTAAGCTATCAGACCCCAACTCTCTTCTTCTATAGAGCTTTGAGGAAAGAAAAGAGTAGCACCCAAATCACCACGAGTCCCAACAAAAAACTGAACAAGCCAAAGACCAAACTGGCCACTATCTTCTCCCCGCAAGCTTCACCAACCGATACGGCTCTTCAACCAAAGAGCTAAAAAGTTATGGTGAAGGCACCTGTCGCCCCCACGTCTCCTCTAGCTCGACCGCTTCCATCAAATCCAAAGAGGATCCTTGACTTATGAACTCTCGGCCCGCCTCCTAAGCCTTCCACTCTGACCCACCTCCTCAGTTTTTAAGCAAGTAATAGAAATAAATTAATTAAGATAACTATCACCATATTGAAAAAGCTTGAAGGGCGATCCTCACCTTGAAGTGTGGGTTCTCTTCTTTTTAAACTAGAGATCCGTAAAGGGTTTGAAGCACTCGATCTAACCTAAAATACTAGACATGGATGGTTAGGATTGAATCGACTCAAATGTACCCAAATGGTTATAGATTCAAATGAGAAAATTTGGGAAAAACCATTTTTCATACTCAAATATGAAAATCAACATTATTTGATTCATGTTAACTTCAAAAGAATGGATTAAGAGATCAATTTACCTCACTAGCTTAAATTGACTCAATTTAATTCCTAATTGGGTCTAAACTGAAGCTCAACACATTAAACCTAGATGAGGGATGATTTTAATTTCTACCATAAGACTTAAAATAATATAATCATAACTTGATTAAAATACAAACAAAGATTCTAAGACCAACTTACTTGAGCATGCCGTTATACTTCTTGATTTAGTCCCAATCTAACCCGGTTAACCCAATCCGAACAAGGCTAGAAAGCCACAGAATAATAATTACACGATGGACAAATGACTAACATTAGAATTTAAATCAAACTCAAATCTCTGCCAAAAAACTCGCTGAGTTAACTTGGCAGCGAAGATGCATAATGATCGGGTCATTTCTCGAATCAACTCAACCCTAAATTGATTGGGTTGGTATGAGACAAAACTTTCTTGCTGAATTCCTCCACTATTCATAGCCTTACCCTGGCTATCTAGATTCTTTCCACGTTCTGACTATTGCTATAACCATTTCCACACTACACGATCTCTCCTCTTTTGGATGCTTCACACATTCTGACGATTGCTATAACCATTTTCACACGATCCTTCTTCAATCAGACGCTTAAACAATATTGTTGTGGCGTCGCTCGATGTGTTCTAGCTATGCTATCAAGGATCCTCTTCATGTATCTCTGTAAATTTTCAAATATATCACGCGGATCCATCCAGATCGCACATAACTCACTTCGATTGATTCCACACGAGTTACGATGAGGATGAATATAGCCATTTTGAAAACTCATATTAGGTCATGATACCAAAAATGAAACACATTCAAATCTCAAGTGAGCCAAAATAATACTAAAAACAATAGCAATCAAAAATTAAAATCTTCTCATGGGCCACGAAAGTTTTGCATCAAGCTGATATTCATTTGGTCTCTTCATCCAGGCCTTTGTAACCTTATCAACAAGTTGGATGGCAAATAGTCATTCCATTGGTCCCCATGAAGTTTTTTACGGCGAAGATTCAATCACTATCATTTTCTGTGGTATGGTCTACTTAAGATTTGGATTTGCTTCATTTTTTAAATTATATCCTAAAATGAGCTTTAAAAATGGTTGGACGGCGTGATTGTAAGGAAGATATATCACAATAGCCTCATAGTTAGGGATCATCCATTCAAATTAGCCCTCAATTGACCCTTTAGTTTGCTCATTTTTGGGCTCATATCTTAAAACGATCTGGAAAAATTTACGGACGGTGTTAAAAAAAACACATGCATCGCAGTGACCCTACCAGGGCTACTCAATCCTAGCAGGGGCAGAACGCAACCTATGTCCTATCCACACCATCCATCATTTGAGGCAGATAACGTTTGGACCTGATTGCAAAAGTTAGGCCCGTTCAAACTCAAGCCAGTCACACCCTCGTAATGCTAGGATTGGCGCCACAGTTAGAACCTTCCAGCATCATCCTAAACTTCAATTGCCCACAAATGGGTTTCAACGGTGGGTGTTCTTTCTCCACTGTTTCCTGTGGTGTGGCCCATGTGAAGCATTGAATTTCCAATAATGTCATAAAATGAGCTTTGGTGAAACGGATGGACGGCGTGGATATAAGGAAGATGTCACGATGGCCCATGGAACTTGAGAGTTGCAGGGGATTCCTGTGGTCCCGGGTCACAGGCAAATTGAGCAAGGAAAGAAAAGGCGAGTTTGCTAAAATGCACGGTCGGTGAAGAAGTCGGCAATGTATGCGGATTCCCGCCCAACAAAAGGCCTTTTGGGCCACCACTGTCCGCCGTACGAGACGGATCATGTTAGCTCGTGATCCCGGAAATCAGTCATATTCCACACCACATTGAAAAATGAAGACAAAGGAAGCTAACTACTAGGAACTTTCTAGGCCCACCGTGACTTTTCCATTTCATCGTACCCAATCAATAAGAGTCACAGGTATAAAGGAAAATTTTCAAAGAGGTTTCAATTTTAAGTAGGCGCTCTGTTCCCACTCTTAGAACTCAGATTACCCATTGAAGTTGCTACCAGTTCAATAATCAGCGTTCTACTAAACCCTCACCATAATTTATGTGTGTTTTATTCATGCCGTCCATCTAGGTCTCTAAATCATTTTAAGATATCGCCCAATGAATAAGATAAATCCAAATCTCAAATAGATCACATGGTGAGAAAAAAAGAAAAGAATAAAAAAAAGTGTGATTTGTTGTAAACACAAATGCCTTAAATCTTCTATCCCGCTGTTCGATCAGTCAAGGGATTGGCTCGACTAATCGAGGGTCCACTCGACCGGTCGAGGTCCACTGAACTCGAAGTCCAGTGAGTATAGTTTTTAGGTATTCGGGACGCTCGACCAGTCAAGAGTTAGGCTCGACCGGTTGAAGAGGTCCTTCGACCAGTCGAGGCCCTGTCTTGACTAGTCGAGGATTACGCAGCCCACGCGCGGACTGCATAAATACGTAAGTGGAGCTTCCTAAACTATAAATAGAGGTCTATATGGTTATTATAAAGTATTCTAAGGCTTTCTAAAAGTTTTCCAAAGGTTTTAGGGTTTCTAAATGGTGTAGCAAGGGTAAGATTCGAGGTTGTTCGAATCGGGTAAGTCCATTCTTTTTATAATTTATGCTTTCATAGTGGAATTCAGTCGCTTTGTGCAGTAATTTTTTTTTCTATAAGGATTTTCCACATTAAATTTTTGTGTTCTCTTATATTTGCTTGGTGCCATTAGATTGTTATCGTAGATCTAGATCTATATGATTCCGCAACACAAATCCCCAGTATAATTCACCCACCATTAAAAACTTCTTAAGGCTCCCTTTAATGTTTCATTACGGTCTAATTTGATTACGTCACAGAGACCCAGATTTATGAAGGAAAACACAAATATCGGCTTCATGGCCCTCATGTAAATTTTTAGTGGTTGACATTCAATCGTTGCTACTCGGTATGGTGTGGTCCACTGAAATTTAAATTGTCTTATTTTTGGGCTCATAGTTTAAAATGATCAGTAAAACATCGTGGTGGGTCCAACTGACCACCCGGGGGCTACGGCCTACCGACCGCATCAGTAGGCAATCCGCGTCCCACGAACCTTTATTTCAGGTTCACGTACTAAAATGAGCTGGCGCAGCTGATGGATGAAGCTGACGTCACACATGTCACTGTCGACCGATGGAGCGGTTCATTGCACGGGCTTGCGTATAAGAGGAAAGGTGGGCAGCGGGATAGCGAGGTATACATGGTAATTTGAAAGCTTCTTGCTTTCAAACCCTGCAGGGGATGTGTGAAAGGGAAACGGATTGGCTACTCCCCCGACACCAGCGCGGTGGCTGATGGTCGGTGCTCTGTGGGCTCCACAATGATGTATGTGTTTCATCCATTCCGTCCATCCGTTTTTAAAGGTCATTTTAGAGCTTTAAAAAAAAATGAAAGAGATATAAATCTCAGGTGGACGACACTACAGGAAAACAATAGTAATTGGATATCCACCATTAAAATCCTCCTAAGGCCCACTGTACTGTTTATTTAACATCCAATCTGTTGATTAGGTCATACAGGCCCAGATGAAAGGAAAAAACAAAAATCAGCTTGATACAAAACTTTTATGGCCCCAGGAAGTTTTTAATGGTCCACGCTCATTCAACACTGTTTCCTGTAATGTGGTCCACTTAAGATTGAGATATATCTCGTTTTTGGTCTCATTCCATAAAATGATCTGAAAAAATAGATTGATGGTATGGATAAAATACATACATCATGGTGGGGCCCACAGAGCACCGACCACCAGCCAATGGCTGATGGCCGGGGGGGTAGCCAATCCGTTTCCGTGTGAAAGGTGCGTGGATTAGGAACTACCCTGTCTATTCCGAGTTCAAGACAGGCTGGGCTTAGAGTGCCTCCCTGATGTATTGATTTCATCCACACCGTCCATTTAATTTTTCATGTCACTTTAAATTATGAGCCTAAAAATAAGGAAGATCCAAGGCTCAAGTGGGCCACACAGTGAGGATTAAATTCCTACCATTGAAAAATTATTGGGACCACAGGTTTTAGATCAGGTTTATATATATATTTTTTTTCGCTTCATCCAGGTGTATATGACCATATGCTGAATGGCAAATAAATAATACGGTGGGCCCAAAGATAGTTTCAATGGTGGGCGTCCTTAGCACGGCTGCTTCTTGTGGTGTGGTCCACTTGAGCCTTGGTTCAATATAGAAAAATGGATGGACGGTGTGGATAAAATATATACATAATGACGGCCCATTAGAGCCACCGCCTGTCCCGAGTTCGGAAGAGGCGGGGTTAGTACCTAATCCGTGTCCGTGTGAATGTCTCTTCTACATACACGTGGCATGTACTTCAAATCCAAACCGTTCAGTTGAATGACTCACCATAGATGGACTGTAGCTACGATTGCCATTGGCCTAGTATATAGGCCCAATAGGTACTGACCCCGGCCGAACAAGGCTGGTTATAGGTGCAACTAAATAGGTGTGGGTGTGGATTTTGGATATTAATTTGAGTTTGATTAATCATCGGAGAGCCTTACCAGTCTGACCAAATATCATATATAACGTATGGGTTTCTTTTCTATTCAACTCAAACTTTACTTTTCAAAAATAACATCATGCTTTTTTTTTCTTTTTTTTGTTCCAACCGCCGGAAAGCCCATGCAATAAAAATCCAAATTTTAAAACCTTTTTATCTCCTTCAAATGACAATATCCTAGCAACAAAAACTCATTTTCTGATTTCTTCTCTCATTTTTATGAGAGAACATTTTAATATTAAATTTCTTATTTCTTCTCTTTTCTTTTCTTTTTGGTACAAGAATACTATACCACCAAAAACCTATTTCCCGAAATCAATACCCTACCACTAAAAACATATTTCCTGAAATCTTCTCATTTTTTTTCTATTTTTTTTTTTTTTTTTTTGTTGAGAATACACTTCTCATATATTTCATTTTCTTCATTTTCTCAATTTAAGAAAGGACGAAAATGGTACCTTCATCAAAAAAGCAATGAATTACACGTATATTTAAAAGTGTTAACTTCAATCTTTGAACCCCACCGTATTATATATGATATATCCACATTGTCCACCGTACATCTATTTTATTTAAACATTTTAAACCATCAGCCGAAAAATGAGGCAAATTCAATGCTTAAATGGCCCACATGAAACAAAACAGTGGCTTTAATTCCTGCATCATTGAAAGTTGTTTCCTTCACTAGGCTCACATTGAGGTTTTTTTAAAAAAAAATCATATAACCCCGTTTATAGGGTCACAGAGAATGAAGACCAAAGTGAAATTGAACGAAGACCGAGTGAAATTGACCGAGGACATCGTGAAATTGACTGAGAACTTCGTGAAAGTGACTGAGGACATCGTGAAATTGACCGAGAACTATGTGAAAGTGATCGAGAACTAAGTCAAATTGACCAAGGACTACGTGAAATTGACTGATAACTACTTGAAATTGACATTGTGACCGAGAACTGAGTTAAATTGACTGAGAACATCGTGAAATTGACCGAAAACTTGCGAAAATTGACCGAGAACTGCTTGAAATTGACAGAGAAATAAGTGAAAATGGCTGAGAATTGAGTGAAATTTACCGAAAACAAGTTCTCAGTCGATTTCCGCAAGTTCTCGGACAATTTCTACAAGTTATCGATTAATTTCACTCATTTCTCGGTAAATTTCATGATGGTCTCGTTTCTCAGTCAATTGGCTGAGAATTGAATGATTTTATTAAAAATGGTAATTTGTTTGTGAATTGGTATGATTTATTCGAGTTCCTCGGTCAATTTCACTATGTTCTCATTCACTTCAACGCTGTTCTCGGTCAATTTCACGATTGCCTTATTCAATATCACGTAGTTCTCGATCAATTTCATATTCTTGTTTAATTTCATTCAATTCTCGGCCATTTCCATTCATTTCTCGGTTAATTTCATTCATTTCTTGGTCATTTTCACTCAATTCTCTATCATTTTCACTCATTTCTCGGTCATTTTCATTCAATTCTCGGTCATTTTCATACAGTTCTCAGTCAATTTCATAATGTTCTTATTAAATATCACGTAGTTCTCGGTCAATTTCACAATTCCTTATTAAATATCACGCAGTTCTCAGTCAATTTCATTATGTTCTCGACCATTTTCACTCAATTCTCGATCAATTTGGCTCATTTCTTGGTCAATTTCATGGAGCTCTTAGTCAACTTGGTGAAGTTCTCGGTCAATTTTATGTTCTTGGTCAAATTCACTCAACTCTCAACCATTTTCTCTCAATTCTTGGTTATTTTTACTAAATTATCGGTCAATTTCATGATGTCTTTATTCAATATCATACAATTCTTGGTCAATTTCATTATGTTCTCGGTAAATTTCATTCATTTATCGATCAATTTCACTCAATTCTCGGCCATTTTCACTCATTTATCAATTAATTACATGCAGTTCTCGGTCAATTAACTGAAGTTCTCAGTCAATTTCATACAGTTCTCGGTCAGTTTCATAATGTCCTTATTAAATATCACGTAGTTCTCTATCAATTTCACAATGTCCTTAGTAAATATCACGCAGTTGTCGGTCAATTTCATTTTGTTCTTGGCCATTTTCACTCAATTCTCGGTCAATTTGGCTAATTTCTCAGTCAATTTCATGCAATTCTCGATCAATTTCACTCAATTTTCGGCAATTTTCACTCAATTTTTAGCCATTTTCACTCAATTTCCATTATTTCCTTTTGTGTGGTCCACTTGATTCAACTAAAATAACAAATGAGTGGTGTGGATAAGTCACATACATTATATGGGGCTCCAACTAAAAAATGAGGCAAATTCAATGCTCAAAGGGCGGCGACACCATTGCCAAACAAACCACTAGGCGTCGGCACCACCGCCAAAATAACTTAGTTAATTTCATGAAGTTCTCGATCAATTTCACCAAATTCTCGATCAATTTCATGAAGTTTTCGGTTATTTTCACTCAGTTATTGGTCAATTTCATGAAGTTGTCGGTCAATTACATGAAGTTCTCGGTCATTTTCATTCAGTTCTCAGTCAATTTTACTTAGTTCTCGGTCATTTTCATGAAGTTCTCGGTCATTTTCAAAAACTTTTCCATCATTTTCATGAAGTTCTCGGTCATTTTTAGGAAGCTCTTAGTCAATTTCACCAAGTTCTCGGACAATTTCATAAAGTTCTTGGTCAAATTCATGAAGTTCTTGGTCAATTTCAGTAAGTTCTCGGTCAATTTCATGAAGTTCTCGGTCAATTCCATGAAGTTCTCGATTAATTTCATAAAGTTCTCGGTCAATTTCACGCAATATCGTTCAATTTCACTCTGTTCTCGATCAATTTTCGCAAGTTCTCGGTCAATTTTGCTCAATTCTCAATCAATTTCATGAAGTTCTTGTTCAATTTCATGAAGTTCTCGATTGATTTCATGAATTTCTCGTTCAAATTCACGAAGTTCTATGTCATTTTCATGCAGTTCTCAGTCAATTTCATGGAGTTCTTGTTCAATTTCATGATGTTCTCAGTCGATTTCACGAAGTTCTCGATCAATTTCATGAAGTTCTCGGTCAATTTCCAAGTTGTACGAACGGTTTAAGGGATACCAAAGTTAAATGGGCCCTTAAATGACTTATTTATTATATCCACACCGTTCATCCATTTTTAGAGATCATTTTAGAGTATGAGCAAAAAAATGAATCATATCCAAATCTCAAATGGACCACACCTGAAATAGCAGTGGGGATAATGATTTTCACCATTAAAACATTTGTATTCCAATATGTTCATAAGCTCAAAAAGACCTGGATGAAGAGGAAAAACAAATATCATATTGATCCAAAACTTCTATGACCCCAAAAGAGTTTCAATGGTAGGCGTTCAATTCCCCCACTGCTTTTTACAGAGTGGTTCACTTGATCTTTAGATCTGTCTTATTTCTCAGCTCAAGCCTTACAAGGAGCTCGCCAAATGGATAGACGGTTTGGATATAACATATACCTTATGATGGGAGCCATAGAACTTGATGATGTCAATAGATCATGAAAATGGCGGCACCACCACCGGACATGGTAGTGGGCGGCGGTACCACCATCAGAATGTTCTAGGGGGGCGGCACTATCGCCGGTCCGGTGGCACCACTATCGGACAAGGGTATTTTGGCTGGCTGAACTGCATCTGTACAACAGGGTATTAGTTTGGGAAAGTAAAGTTTGGGTTGTATGAAAAAGATGGTGCAGAAAAGGTGGAATATACAGTCAGAAAAAACTCAAAATTAAACTATGGACGTTAGTAACCTCTCCCAAAGCTTTTAAGTGAGAATGTAGGTTAATCTATTGTCAATATAAGCCCTTCATTCATTCATACAATTAGGAGTAACCTATGGTGTAATCCTAAGCATCCAATCAATACCATAAAAAATTTTAAATCAAAATTAGGCACAAGAATAAAATAGGTTCAATCATCATTTTAAAATGTTCAGTGGGTAGATCTCATTTTGTATTGCATATGATTCCATATAAGCACTTTGGTTAATAATTTTAACCATGTGATTTATGGCTTATAATCAATGGACGGTTATCATAAATTGTAATAAATCGACCCTATTCAAAGGGTTAGGATTATTGATCCGTGTGATTCTTGCACCATGGTTTTCTCTCAAATGATGGTGTTGAATGAACTGTCCTAATCAATGATTGGATGGCCCTTGTGTAATTCAAAAGGTTGGACTTTGCTAACCTCACATGAAGGTTTGGACGGTAGCAAAACCCATTACATACTTACAATTTTAGATATAAAAAAATTGAAATGTTATAGGAATGGGATGTTGATTTGACCTGTGTAAATCATCTTTAGTGGCCATATTAAATGTCATCACTTCAATAGCTTGATTCTAGCTTATTGGTGTAATGTTTGCATCATCGCCTAAGAAATATTTGTTGGACCTAATGAACAATCCAAATCAATGGATTACACTCTCCAAGTGTTCCAATACAACTACATCCATTATAATTTAGAGTGCTCTTAGTTTATGTGGGCGATGGCGTAAGAGTGAACATGGAGGCAATTTAAGTTTATATGTGTAGTAGATATAGTGTATGTACTTTTCATAATGTGTAATTTAGTTTTTATTTATCATTTAAATGGATATAGTTATGTGTTTAAATTTAAATATGAAGAACTTAGTATTTATTATTATTCGAATATAATTGCCACTTTAATTAGTAACTTTTACCAAACTTTTACCAACTGGACTTAAATTCTTCACACATCTACAACAAAAGTTTTTTCATGAAAATGAGAGTGGTTATAAGCAAATATTGGAGAATAAAAATTCTTCCTTATTATGATATTAATAATTAGGCTGTATTTATAGTGACTTGATGAAAAGACTTGTGTGAGAAGAAATTCTTCACTTTTAAAATTTTTCAGACTTTAGAGTCTGCATTAACTTCATTGAAAGAAAGAAAACTAGGATTAAAAAGAAGAGTGACATCAGAAGCATAAGACTTTTATATGCGTTACATATAAATAACTATAGACCGTTCCCAACTGCATATTAAATGGACAAAAGTTTTTTATTTTTATTTTTATCATCTTATAGATAACTACTATCTTATAAGTACCCATACCTTATATTTGATAAATTAGTTATCTTAGAAGCATCTGAGTTTTATAAAATACAAATAAGATTATGTCATTGTCGTAAAATACATAATGTTTGAGACACTAGAGCAAAATAGTATAATTAAAAGGCGCAATCACACCTTAAAGGGAATGGAGCACAACATAATTAGTAATTCGACATTACAGTAATCTCTACGAGGTTACACGATAAAAAAAATGTTATGTATATTCTTAATTGAATTCTAAGTAAGGTTGTATCGAAAACCCTATTTGAATTGTGGACTAAGAGTAAGCTTATTTTGTGACACTTACATGTATGAATTGTCCATCTCAAGCCAAGCTTTTCAACCCATAAAAAGAAATTTTGACTCGGAATAATTAATTCTTGATACCCAAAAAGGATAAAAGGTGAATTTATCATCTTTTCCATTCCATTAGGATTATAAAGACTAGGAATACTAAATTTATTAAGGATCCTAAAATTAATGAAAATATTAACTACACCCAATGAATTAATGTCATGAAAGATGAATTAAAATACATAAAGGACATAAAAGTTTGAAATATTATTTTATTGCATAAAGTGATTAAGTTGAGTAGTTGTAAATATGACTTCAAGAGTAATATTGAAAGATATAAAGGTAGATTAGTTGTTGAGGATTTTAATAAGCATTGAGACATTAATTTTAAAGAGACATTTTCTCTATTACTAAGAAAAGGGTTGCACTACATATAACGAACGAAAAACTTGGCACTAACATATAAAATATCTGATTGTTCAAAATTGATTGGATACCCAAATGCAATTTCTACTTTAATATTTTTTTTAAAAAAAAAATTTACGGGTTAAAGAACAGATCTTGAAGACATTAAATTTGTTCTTATTATGATTCATTTGCAGTTAACTTTTTTTAGTAACAAAGTAACAATAAGGATTCATCCCAATCAAAGAACATTAATATAAAACATTTTATTATGAATAAGATGGTAAAAAAATTTTAAGTACCTGTATAAATTATTAACTCGAATTAGATGATAGTGGATCAGTTTACCAATGAACTTTTATAATACTATAGAAGGAACATATCTCTTTTATGGGAGTTGTTGATCTTAGAAAAATTTTAATTAGTGAGAGTTTAAGTTTAATCTAATTCATATATGAACATTTAGAGATCTTATTTATTTTTATGATTTCGTTATACACTTCATTTTTTTTTAATTTTTCCTTCAAGGTACTTTTTTTTTTCTTTTTGAGTAAGCGGAATTTTAGGTCTCATTGAAAATATAAAGCTCTTAATAGAGACAATGGGACCACCTAAAGATAGGCACGTGTGATCACAATAAATATAAAATCTCCATACCACATTTTTTATATCTTTGATATATGTCGTTGAGATTATTGGTTTTTATAACTTTGATTTGTCTTACTTTGAAAAGAATTCTATGATGACTACCATGATCCAATATTGGTAGTCTTGATGAAAGAGATTAGGGAAGCTTTTCTCATATTATCCAACGGTAGTAATTTCAAATTTTAGTGGGTACCTATTAGGAGGTTTCAAATAAATATATTTTATAGAATATTTTAAAAAATTATTTTGACATTGATCGATGTGGACCAAGTGAGAGAATGTAAATTTTTTATTAGGTGACCCTAAATGATCAATGACTTGGATCGATCAAACCTATTGACCACTGGATATTTGGAATGTGCATAATAGTGGGCCTTATAGTAGTTGTGATTAGGACAGATACACAATGGGTGTTGCACTTAGTCTGTTCTATGCATACACAATATTTCAGAGAGATGTTAACTTTTACAGTGTTGAGACTCTTAAAGGAGGAGGAGTTGTGATGGGTTAAACTATTCCGGCTCTCACTCCTATAAATAAAATTTTGGTCTCCTCACCTGTACAATATATAGAAAACTTCTTCTCTCATCTAAGTTTTCTACAAGGTTAAAAGGTGTAGAAGATCAAGTTTCATCCTTGTCCATCGACATTAGACAAGACTTCTCATTTAGATATATGATTTAGATTAAATATCAAATGTGAGATTATTACAATGAAAATCCTTAACTCAATGTATTGAATTAGAATTTTAGAAGAAAGAAAAAGGCTTTTGTTCCGCTGTGTTTCAACCCAGAAATCTAGCATATTCACTATAACTTGCAGTACTCAGACCTACAACATCTTTCTTTATATATTGAACATTCAATTAATTATTGAATAATGAATAGGCTTTTCATTCATAAAACTATAAGAAGAAAAAAAAGTGGTAGAGGTTATAAGATAAGCTTATTCTGCAACACTTAATTGTCATAGTGTGTGCATGGCGTTTATAGTGTGTGTGCCATCCAGGCTATCCAACATGGGCGTGTTTAGATTGATCTAACTTTATTTTGGTCTCAACGAGAATTTCAAGGGTTTGGTTGGTTCCCATTATTTTATTTTATTTTTGTGATGTAACCCACTTGATTATTAAATGGTTGTGATTTTAGGGCATCACAACATCAAGGCAAGAATCACTTGATGGCCATGTTGAATTTTCTCTCTCTAAATTATAAATCTTATATAGGTACCCCAATACCATAGCAAGCATTCGATAGCCTAATGGGTAAGGGTATGGGTACCCATTTCAAGCCCGACACGAGTATAAGTAGAGGTACATGTGAAATATCCATTAATGGGTATCCATACCCATCAATGGACAGAAATCAAACTTATAAAATATTCATCAATATAATATTATATATCCTAATGAATATCTTACATTGATATTTAAAATCAAATTATCCTAATAAACGGAAATAAAATTAAAATCCAAACTAGTCTTAATACATGGAAATAAAAAATGTCAATATTGTCCAACTTGCACGTAATGTTCCAATTCTGCACATGCAAAATAGTCTAAGGGATTGTTAGCACAACAGCTAGTAGGTCACATCATTCCTAAATTGGAAGTTCCACAATAGCATCAAGTATAAGCTCAATATAATTAATAAGATCAATTATAAGGAATAAATTATCATTCACATTTTCATAATAACATTTGAAAATTTACAAAAATAAAATAAGATGAAACAATTATTCCTAATCCTTTTTGGACTAATCTAGGGTTGAGCACCCGTGTGATCTTTTAGGAAAAACCCAAGATAAAGCACCCATCAAGCATATTGATTCTTTTAGGGCAGAGTACCCATAAAGCACACTAATCCTTTTAGGGAAAAACACCCGTAAAATTACACTGATTCCTTTTAGGGAAAAGCACCCGTAAATTTTACTAAACTCCCCAAAACTAAAATATGCAATTGTAAAGCCATATACAGTAGGTAGGGCATTCCACAAATAGGAATATCCATTGGACAACATACTCATAAGTTTGGCAATTTAAATAAACAATGTATATATTCGTATGCCACACATAATGATGTATTCAAGCACAAGAATTAAATGCATGTAAAGCATACTCATGAAATCATAGCTATTATATAATAATGATAACACATACATCAGAATAAGAACCCATGCATCCACAATAACAAATGAACAGTAGCATTCCATATTACACAAAATCTAGTCATCATACCCACAATCTCCAAGTGAGAATATATTAGCACTTAAGCTTATAATACGATATGTATGTGGATTTCCAATAAGGAAAAGATAACCTGCCTGATGTTACAAAAATCAATCTAGTGCTTGACAACTGCTCATGGTTTATTACAAGGTTCAATATGAGTTCACCCTAGACTTAACTCGGTTGGTCAATTAGATGCGTCTCAAATTACGTCTATTGATCTAATATCCAATAAAATAGCATGTTGCCCCATTGAGTTAACTTAGTAGGTCAACACATTGAAGAATTGACTCAAAAGGTATATTGATGCAAGGAGTTATGTCTGATCCAACTATTTGGAAGATGAATCACCTTAGTATGATATGAAATGTCTAAAAGGTGATTTAAGGGCAGTCGAAACTCGGTGGACAAAGGCCAATTCGCAGTGCTACTGAGTCAACTCAATGGCCGAACACACACACACACACACACACTCTCTCTCTCTCTCTCTCTCTCTCTCTCTCTCTCTCTCTCTCTCTCTCATTCCTTTTTTATCTTCTATTTTCTTTTCGTTTTCTCCACTGTTATCTTCCTTCTAACACATCTAGCAACAGTGCGTCGAACCTGTTGGGAATCCATGGAAGTAAACCTCGAATTAAGATCACACAAGATTAAGCAAACGTAAACAAAGTAATCACAAGCACACACACATTTTACAAGGAAAAACCCTTATGGGAAAAAACCACGGTACAAAGCAACAGTGAATCAATATGAAAGCAAAAGTATAAGAAATGGAATCACTTACAATGTTGGAAAACTCTTGTTTTCTCCTCCCCAAGCCCTAGAAACGATTAATACTTGATTTGCATACCATAATCCCACAATTGCACCCATATATAGTGTCGCACCCACAATAGAAAATAATTCATGTAATTATGCAAAATTGCATACGACGTCGATCTAAGGATCGATCAAGCACACCCTCGATCGTCAAGCTCCTATGTTCGAGAGATCAAGGATGCTTAAAACTTTTCAAAGAGTTTACAAGTAATTTTTTGAATATCATCGATCGATCGAGACTGTCCACAATTATCTAGAGACCGATCTGTATAATTCGAGGCTCACTCAATTGCTTGACTAAGGTAGTTGATCGATCAAACCCCTGTTGCATGTACAACTTTAAGACATCTCATAACAATCTCTACCATAACTTTAATACTCATTCATGAACCACAACTCTATCTTTAATTTTCCTCCATCATAGCTTCTCCATCGCCATCACTTCTCATGCACACTCCATCTTCATCATCCTTTTACCCGACTAATAAAAATCGAATAGTCGAATAAAATTAGAACTTCTCTACAGGAACCACCTTGATTCACGCTCGTATGGATCCTCTCGAGAGTCAAACCTGTTAGTGTACTTATATGTGCACCTTGTTTATCAATCATATGCGTCTCTATGTCAAGGAGTTGGTTGAACCCTTGGGAGCTAACGACCAAAGACACATGAAGACATGAAGCATCAAGGAGTGAAAAAACAGGTAAACATGAGATGTCTTAGTGTATCTTAACCTTAGACTCTCTTTAGGTCCAAAATAACATACATCTAGATGATCCATTCATAATAGGAAAACCTTGTTTGATCATCTCAAGCCTTAGGAATTCATTTGAACATGATCAGTTAGGCTTTAGAGAAATTTCTAGCATATTCGATCCCATTAAATCCACTTTCGGTTCGATAAAAAAAATGATCAAAACAAGGAAGCAAACATGCCCTGAAATCAAAGTTATTTTAGCTGCAACCGAATGCCATATTCAGTCTGATTGAAGACTATGTTCGGTCCAGCTAAAGATCACATTCGGTCTGACTGAAGACATGCCTAAAACATATAAAAGCACTTGCTAGGGCCCACTTGAAATTTGGATGCGTCTGAAAGTTAGTCTGAGCCCTCATCCAAGTGGGACACACATAATGGATGGGCTGGATTTGTGAACTACATCTTGGTGGGCCCAAACAATGATTATAAATTTTTTAATGGAGGGTAACCCCTCTCAATTTTTGTATGTGGTGTGGCCCACAAAAGTCACAGGTTGACTTGATTATTAAGCCCTAGGCCCACTTATGAAATGGTGCACCTGACTGATGGGGTAGATGTTAGATATACATCATGGTTGGGCCCACAGAGCTCGACCTCACAGGGAGTTCCCATGAGCTCGACCGATATAGAACATTTTCATATATATATATATATATATATATAGGAAAACTAAGGATGGCACCGTTAAAACAATTTAATTTTAGGACTGTTACTGAAAGACATGGCATGCATGGGACACGTTAACAACAGTAGTTCAGTAATTCGTCAAGCACACCCTGCCCACTGAGCAAAACGTTGATTTTTTGTTATTATTATTTATTTATTTTTAATGTCACGACCAGCTAAAAATAAAGATTTATTAAAGACTATTTACATAGGCATATTTCCTATTCTTAAGATCACACTGACCACACAACAGGCGAGCGACACACGCACATTAAATGTAGAATGTTGGTTTTCACTTTCCAACCGTTGATGTCACATTGGCATGTGTGATGAATTGTGTTGTGGTCAAAACTAAGCCGATCCACCACAAGGGAAGTACAACCAACCAACCAACCACCGGAGAAGTGTCTCAAGCTAAAGCAGCTAGAGGGCCACGAGGGGGCTCCGTTTCAACTTGACAGAGCACAGAACTTAAGAGGACAGGGCACGTGACTCTCTCGACCAAGAAATGAGCCCCAAGCCGACCCTAGCTAAACTATCTAATGACGGAGCTGGGTGAGAGAAGAATCATCTCACCGAGTACGCATACCAAAGAACCAACAAGGTAAAGAGCTCTGAACACGGGCTCCCTAGCCTCCTGATCTAACTAGATCGACCGGCCAAATGTAGGATAGAAAATTTGGAGAGAATCTCGTCTTGAACTGAGAAATGAAAGGTTTAGAACGATCCTACCCGAAAATCATGAATATTGAGCCATGCATGGTAATATTTTTGGAGTAAATTCCTATCTAAATAAGAACTCTCCAGCATATTTCATAAAGATACATAGGTCTTGAAACCGCCCAAAATCCCTATAAGAATAACCACAGCAATTGAAAAAAGTTAAGTAAATAAACTCAATCTCAAATCTAACTTAAGCATCAAAAGGTCCACGGATGTTATCGGCTCCCCATATCTACGTCTTCTTATTTCTTTATAGTTCTATCAGTGAGTGCACCTCCACCGTTTATTGTATCTATTAGTCAAATTCCGGTGATAACATATTGTATTTGGAAATAGAAGAGGTGACTTGTGGAATACTTGTTCCGCTCTAGCGTCACGCCACCAAATAACCAAGTAGACATTTCCAAAGCTTTTTTCCAAACGGAATTATTCGCCAGAGTATAACGCTTCATACGCAGCCGCTCAGAAATTCTAGATTGCCATATGCTTTCTCAAATTAAACCGAGTAAATTATGAAAATAGGTGTTGATAATCAGGGTCCAAAAATTCAGATTGAACAATACTAAGCACTGATTTGTGGACTTTTGTTTGTTGAAATAGGACCCTTGATTTTTTTTTCATTGCCAAGTACAATGAATGTCCATCAATCCGATGGTCGGATGATCATATAAGCTAAGTTTTTTTGTTCAGGATACATCTACAGTAGGAATAATATTTCCTGCAGTTTAATTTTAATT
Organism: Magnolia sinica; assembly: GCF_029962835.1. Taxonomy (NCBI): domain Eukaryota; kingdom Viridiplantae; phylum Streptophyta; class Magnoliopsida; order Magnoliales; family Magnoliaceae; genus Magnolia; species Magnolia sinica. The sequence continues at coordinate 57,435,722 of NC_080589.1, read as the reverse complement.
ACTTGTATACTACGTATGCAATTTTTAAATAATTTCCAAGTGCCTGCGTATCATCCATGCCCTCTGCCGGAGTATCAAAGTTTTCCTCTTTGACCACGAAAATGCGACGAGTATCCATATCCGCATGGAAGTGATATGATTGAACCACCTATACATAATCTGCTCTACCGTAATCACAATAGAAGCGTATTTTCAAATTAAACAACGAAGCTCGACCGTAGCTGGTCCAGCCATGGATGGCCTACAGGTAAAAGTATAGTCATAAAAGAGTTTCCTGGATAATCTATTGGTAGTAATTCGAATGAACGACAGATGGCCTGAAAGCTTGTGATGCTTGATTCTCAGACACTCAGAATTGGACACGTGGCATAGATTAGCTCAAATTAAACCACATAAACAGTCCTTCCTAGCCGTCCGTTTCGTGGATACTAGTTTGCCAAGATATGATGGTGTATTTTTCATCTCAACCGTCCAATAAATGTCCACTAATCTAATAGTTATTGCATTAGGCAAAGTGTAATTCATTGTTATGGCAGATATAAATTGGGACCCACAACCTGTTCAGTTCAACTTGAATTTCTTAAATTCCACGTGTGCGAGTGTCAAAGTCAAACCACGGTCCATCTAAGGAGAGGCCCAGTAGATGGACGGTCCTGATCCGCTTATACCCCTTCCAATTAAACGGTTGAAGGTCACCATCAAGTTATTATAGAGATGGCTTAATCAGTTCCTCGTATCTACCGTACAGTACATCACCGTTTGGATTTTCAATGTGTACAGTTAAGACCTATGTTTCATTAATCAAGGCCGTTGGTTCTATGGGCTAAAAACGATGGACGGACCACCAAAAGTCTCCTCATATCCGAAAATACCAGCCACATGATTTTGGTCCTTCTGCTAGCTAAATGGGAACCGTTGCTTAACGCAGGGCATACGATAACAACAGCTATTGGTCGTCGAAACGGCCAGCCCAATCAGAAATCGGATTGCGAACTGAGTTACTTAGTACGCTTTTATCGTACTGATTAAACTCCGTAGGGCCCACCGTGAATTCATGTTGTTTATCCACGCCGTCCATCCGCTTTTCTATCTCATTTTAGCAGTTGAGCCTAAAATTGAAACATATCCAAACCCCAAGTGGGCCCTGCCACAGGAAACAGTGGGAATAATGATTTCCACAGTTGAAACCTTCCTAGGGCACACAGTGACGTTTATTTGTCATCCGACCTGTTCATAATATCAAAATGACATGGATGAAGGGAAAACACAAATATCAGCTTAGATCCAAAAACTTCTGTCGCCCCCAAAGAATTTTTCAACTATAGATATTCAATTCACACAGTTCCTGTAGTGTGGCCCATTTGAACTTTTTATATGCTTTATTTTTAGTACCATAAACTAAAATTAAATTTAAAAACGGATGGATGGAGTGGATAAAATAAAATAAATACATCACGGTGGGTCCTTCATAGTTTTCTCAGTATGCTTTTGGTGCATGGGATTAGATGTGTTTAAGTGGAATGGAATTAACAAAATGTAATAATTACATGGGAGAAATTTCCAACTGTACGACCAGCATATGGCCCATAACTTTTTAAACCCATTTCTTTTTAGTTTCCGAGAATACTCCCTGGGCATATGGATGGCCTTGCACATGATGAAAATGCCCATACTCTAAAACAGACGCCCCTTCGAACGCTGCCAACCCCATCTCCACCGAAAATCTGATTTTTCCTTCTTTCCACTCCCTGCTCCTTCATCCTAGCCGTCCGAATCTGATTCTCTAATTACTTCTCCCCCCTGTGACTATCCACCTTCCAGTAAAACCCTCCCTTTTCTTCATTTTTTATTTCCCCTTTGTCCGGTCGAGAATACAGACCCCACGCACGTCATTTTTGACTTTTGTGAACCGAATAAAGGATGAAAATGGTCCCCACGAAAATGGTCTCCCATCTAAGAAGCTTCGAACGGCAGGTAGATTCAAATCCTTCGCTTTTTGTGGACCCCACTATATATATTATACTATATATGCGCACGGTCATATGCTCACGGTCCACAATCCATTTATCGTTTGATTTTAGTGTCGTACATCGAGCCGAGCCGAGTCGAGGTGGGCCAAGCTCGGCCTGACTCGTCCATGCTGAGTCAAGTCGAGTTCGAGTCGAGTTGAGGTGGGCCAAGCTTGGCTTGACTCGTCCATGCTAAGTCAAGTCGAGTTCGAGTCGAGGTGGGTCAAGCTCGGCTTGACTCGCCCATGCTGAGTCAAGTCGAGTTCGAGTAGAGTCGAGTTGCAATAAACCATGTTCAAACTTGGCTTGAACTCAACTTTACTCGCCTCGAGTTGGCCTTTCAAGCTGAGTCAATCTTAGCTGACTCTGGACGTGTTCGAGCTAGCTTGACTCGTGTATAGCCCTAATTTATTTTAAACATTGAATGGTATGACATCTCTTAATAGATGGGCAAAAGTCAATGCTCAAATGGCCCACAATGAGTGTTTTTGAAACAAAGAACGAAATGACATGTGAAAGTAAACGAAGACCGACGAGCACCGACTGAGTTACTAGACCAAGGACCCACTGAGTTATTGATGAGGACCGTGAACTGACTTAAAATGACCACAAAGTGAATGGAATTGACTGAGCACTAAGTGAAATTCGACTCACAACTGCAAGAAACAGATAACTAACTTCACGGTCAATTCCCTTCAGTTCACGGTCATTTCTATTCATTTCATGATCAATTCCCTTCACTTCATGGTTAATTCCATGCATTTCACGGTCAATCCCCTTCATTTCACAGTGAATTCCATGCACTTCACGGCCAATCCCCTTCACTTCACGGTCAATTCCATGCATTTCACGGACAATCCCCCTCATGTCACGGTCAATTCTATGCATTGCAGGACAATTCCCTTCAATTGACGGTCAATTCCATGCATTTCACAGACAATCCCCTTCATGTCACGATAAATTCCACTCATTTCACGGACAGTTCCCTTCACTTCACGGTCAATTCCATGCATTTCACGCTCATTTCCCTTCACTTCACGGTCAATTCCATGCATTTCACGAGCAATCCCCTTCATGTCACGATCAATTCCATGCATTTCATGGACAATTCCATTCAATTCACGGTCAATTCCCTTCGCGGTCAATTCCATGCATTTCACGCACAATTCCCTTCACTTCACGGTCAGTTTCAGTCCTTAGTTAAATTCACTCACGGTCAATTTCATGATGTTTTGGAGCCGAAATGCAACATATAGCTTGGAAAATTGACCGATAACTTAGTAAAATTGGCCACGGACTTGTAGAATATCAAAATGACTGATAACTGCATGATATTGACATCTTTTTGACCAACAACCATGTATAAATTTACCGACAACTTCATGAAATTGACTGATATATGAGTGAAACAGGCACAAAACTTGTGAAAATTCACCTATAAGTCTTGTACTTTCATTTGGAATTCGCTAAAAACTGACCACCGACTCGGTAAACTCACACACCATGCTTTATGATTTTTCACCACAACAAGTGAACTTTCACATTATGCTTCATTAAATATTGAATGTTATCGTTGATATAATTTTTCATTCATCCTTGCAGATAACAAACCCTTGCATAAGCGATTTGGCGAGTCGGCCCCCACCCTATCATGCAGATGTTCTTTGACATGGTAGTTTGATAGCGTCAAGAGTGGATTGGAGAAGAATGAAACTAGAATAAATGTATTTAGGCAGACCACATTCTCATTTTTATTACACATTCCATCATTTAGGTTTATAGGAGTCATTTTTCACTCACTTATTGAGAGATATATAGGCAATCTTGTATTCGAGATACAGGGGAACCGTGTAAAGTTTTCCGAGATGGACTTCACCTTAATAACAGGGCTGAAGACTAGTGACCTCTCCATACCTAATATCATGCCCCAAACTCGGAAACCGGGCTCACAAAATTTTTGATCGCCGAATCTGGCGCCGACAGCCTCCGTAGTACCCCATTCTCGGCTCCCGGCACCTATACACCAGGTTCCGATCCTGGGATGTTACAAGGAGGATTTCAAATCATCAGTTCAATTATAATGAGCATAACCAAAAGCATAACCCACGAACAATAAACACAAGAACATCATCACAAAATTCACTACGATAAAAAACTTTAAGTATAATGCGTGTAAAAGAAAAATACAAGGTAGTGCGAACAACAAAACTTCAAAGGCTCGACCGCACACTCCTGCTGCTACTATGCTATAGCTGCAACCTGGCGTCACCTGCACGCATCAATTGTGCATAAGCTTATAGAAAGCTTAGAGGGTGGTATAAGTGTGTGCGTAATATAAGCGTGCTCAGAATGCAAGGTCAGAGTAATGCGAGATCATGTGGATGAACACATGTATGCAATCAGCCATACCAAGGCCATGCGGTGCAAAATATGAATGCGATCGGCCACATCAAAGCCATGCGATGCAGAATGCAATTCAAGCATGTCAATCCTCATCCACATATCAATGCAGCTCCTCACTAGAGCATCAAATCAGTGCAGTTCTCAGTATGGATAATCACCGGGGTGAAGTACACTCTACGCCAGCTTGTCGCCCCTATCCGGACGCACAACTGGGAGGGTGGAAGAGACCTCACTATCCGCCTGCCAATATCGAGCCCGGCTCGTTAATAGCGGACCGATTCCTCAAGCTGGTCAAACTTAACCTAGAAATTGCCCCCTCACTCAGGCGAGTAAGGTCACACCCCTTTTCAACCGACCATAACACAGTGGGAGACGCGGCCTACTGGTATACGGCCCTTGCGCGCTCGTGTATCCACTCGGTCTCGACGTTGGAGTCATCCTCCAGTACCATCGGGTTTAGGGATTTTCACCCAGGGATATCTATGGCGCCCGTATGCTAAAACTAAATATTTTCAGTATCCAATCCTGTCATCCACGATGTGTGTGTGGAGGCTATGGCCCTAATGTCGCTAGGGCATACAGTAACTACAATCACACAAATGCAAGTACATGAGTCACACTATTAGTCATGCAACAGTCCTGCATGTACCATGCACTTATATGGGGCAACTTCGCCTATCAGGGAGCCCATAAACAGTCCGCCCGAAGGCATATGCTATGATCAATCACTCCTCACATCAGGCATACATATGATGCGAATGATCATGAATCATGAATCTATACTAAACATGTATAAAGAAATGGGCTCTGTGTATAACGGAGATGGGCCTAGACGGCCTACTTACCACAAGTATTGGCCTATCAGTGGGCCTTAGGGAGAGTTATAATGCGGACATTTAACCAACATTATCCATTTAATGTGGACGTCAAACCATCATTGCTCCCAAGGTATAACCCACTATAAAATCAATACATATACCATGGTGGAATCACTCTACAATGGGCCTTATGTACGTCCTATTGGGCCTTGACCCATGGGCCTCCAGTACATCAAATGAGCCTCATACATGGGTCTCGTATGTACATATCAAGGTGGGCCTCAACAAGGACCACCAATACATCAAGATGGGCCTCAACAATGGGCCTTAAATTATCTCCAAAATGGTTGGACAGTTGGATGAAATACATGCATCATGTTGGAGCCCACTCTAATGGAGGGTATGGTTTACAATACATACATAAGTGGGTCCCATGTGGGGCCTACCATAATGTTTATTTCCCATCCAACCCATTGATAAGGTCATTCAGACCGGGGCCCAGAGTAATGTTTATTTTCCAAGCAACCTAGGGCCCAACATAATATTTATTTTCCAACCAACTGTTCATAAGGTCACATGGACCAGGATAGGGCCCACTGTAATATTTATTTATCATCCAATCTATTCATAAGGTCACATGGACCAGAGGAGGGTAGGGCCCACCGTGATGTTTATTTGCCATCCAAGCTGATCACGGGTCACGTGGACCAGGGGGTAAGGCCCACAGTGATATTTGTTTGCCATCCAAACTGTTCACGTGGACCATGGGCCACAGTAATGTTTATTGTCATCCAATCTATTCATGAGATCATGTGGACTAGGGCCCACCGTGATGTGGTTCACAACTCCAGTCCACCCATTATGCGTGTCCCACCTGGTTGAGGGTCTAGACCAAGTTTCAGTCACATCCAAATTTCAGGTAGGCCCCACCAACTGATTTTATATGTTTAGGCATGTCTTCACATGATTTTAAATGGTGTGGTCCACCGGAGTTCCGTATACAGCTGATTTTTGGGGTGGTCACCTGGACTGAGGGGACCCATCAAATGCATGGTGTTGATGTTTGAAATGCATCACAATGGGGGCCCACAATTGGAGCTGTGAGGCCTAGCCGGTCGTCCGTCAGCAGCCAGCACATGCACTGCCTGCGCCTTCTGTCAGCGGCAGCAGTTGCTGCTGCTGCTTATATATTTTTTTAAAATCTGTTTTTCCACAGATTTTCTTAGGTGGGGCCCATATCAACAAAATCCACTCCGTCCACTTGCTCCTATGGCTCAGGACAAGCCTAACGGGTCTAATATCCAAGGTATTTTCGTGTATAGGGTCATCAAGTGAATTTTTAACGGTAAGGATCACCATTTTTCCATGCTACGGCCCACCAGATACTCGGATTAATTTCATACCTCGGTTCTACGCCTAAAATAATTCTGAGAATGGAATGGATGGCTTGGATTAAATATATACATCAAGGTGGGGCCTGCATGAGTGGCCCACCTCTTCTTTCTCTTTTCTTCTTTTTCTTTTGCAAGTACACACCCATGTCAATATACACACTCCATGTTAGCCTCGCCCGTCCAGCGTCCAGTGACGCTGGACGGTATGGATAGACACATGCACTGTGGTGGGTCCCACATGGACGTGGCCCACCAACTATATATATACATATATATTTATATATTAGTATAATATAAGTATAATATACCATATATATATATATTCCCACCGGATGGTGGATTTTTGCCTAAAATGTGGTGGGCCTCACCATTGATGAATGGAGTGGATTTAACATGATTTGGTAGGGCCCACTTCATTCTAGGGAGGGGAAAGAGAGAGAGAGAGAGAGAGAGAGAGAGAGAGATATACAGTGATAGAGAGGAGGGACCCCGCCACTATGGGCCCTCCATTGATACAACACATACATCATGTGGGTCCCACAACAAGTGGCCGTTAAAATTGAAAGCAATGGTAGATCACCCACCTTATCTTCCTTCTTCTTGGTCCCTTAGACTCCAATGCTCCTTAGCTTGCCTTTTGATGGAGGTTGATGGACTTTTGATAGTGTGGATGAAAGATGAGAGGGTGTAGATGGAAGATGAGAAGGTGGACCACACTTGTGGTTTGGGAGAGAGGGGTTGGACGCGTGAAATTTTTGTTGCTTGGAAGATTTGAGAAATGAGAGAGAGGGTGAGATGATGGGAGTGATATGGATGGGTGAGGTGGTGGTTGTAATTAATGAGGTATGGGTTGATTTGAAAAATGGGTAAAAGAGGGATGGTGAGGGAGAGAGAGGTTTGACTTATGGGAAAAGGAGGAGTGGGGTGGTTGTACTTGGATAAGGGATGCATTTATGGTTGATTGATGGGACTTAGTGTTGAGATTTTCTCGAGATTCGCAACGTGTAGCGTTTCTTCGGAATAAACGCAGATCGACATCTTCTAGCCTGAGTATCGGGTCGATGCGCGAGTCGCGGCATTGGAACCACGGCGACGACGCGGTCGCCAAGATATAGGTTTCGGTTCGAGCCGACTTTGGCAAGCGGGACTCGACTTAGGATTATGCACAATCGTCGGAAACGGTGCGAAGGTTGCCGAAATTTGACCAGTAGGATCGCGGAAGCATACGGAACGATATGGACTAGGATACGGGTCTCACACCTAATATCCCTCGTTCGAAGAAGTCAATAAGAGAAAAATACTTCAATGAAAATTCTATCCTAAAGAAACATGTATAGGAGGTGTTCAATAAGATAGTTGATAGCAATAAGCACGAAGATGTCGTAAAGGTAGCCCTAATATTATGTGTAGAGTAGTTTATTAGGGGAACCGACATGAATATTATGTGTTGTACAGAATTTATCGACCTTGTTAACTCGTTGGAAGACTTTAATATCCACCCTTGGGGTAGTGTGGCCTTCTAGACGATGACTGAAGGGGTTGATAATGCCTTGATGGCATCACATGGGCTTCATTACAATATCACCGGTTGCATATTTCCCCTACAAGTAAGGATTCTTTCCTTGTCTATTTTAATATATAGTTTATACGAAATTATATGTATTTAACGTCATCTTGTCATTTCATTGTAACAGATATGGGCCCTTGAGAGAGTACCGGCTCTCCGACAATGTATCATTTCATATGTTCCCTCCTAGATTCCAAGATTCACAAAATATCGAGGATGGAAAGGTTGGAGATATAAGAAAATTCATCAAATACTAGAGAGTGAAGATGTAAGTCAATTTCTATGAAGCTAAGTGATCACTTATTGAACTATATATATATGTGTGTGTGTGTGTGTGTGTGTGTGTGTGTGTGTGTGTGTGTTTCTATATATGAAAATGAAGATGTTCTCTTGCAAACTGAGATAGTTCTTATCTTAGAGCCTACCATTAAGGAACTGGAGAAGGAGGCCGTTCATTTGGTCCGTAATAGATTTGATGTAAGATGTCAGAAAAGTATTCTTTTATGTTGATATGTTATATTTACTTTGACATATTATATAACTGATACATACATTGCTTCATTTTGTAAGGCATTAAAGATGAAGATGATGAAGATATAGAAGGGAGATCGGGACAGGGAGAGGAAAAAGAAGGGGGAGAGGAAGAGAGTGGGGATGAGGGAGAGGGAGAAGAAGGGGGAGAGGAAGAGAGTGGCGATGAGAGAGAGGGAGAGGGAGAGGGAGAGGGAGCGAAATTGTAACTGATTGCGGAGTCGAGGGAGGATAGGGAGGAGCTGGAGGCAGAGAGGATTCAGTTGGAGAGAGATAGGGAAGAGTTGAAGCGGCAGGAACGCACGTTAAAAGAGAGAGAAGAATCGATAGAGAGGGAGAGAGAAGTAGTATGCATGGAGGTGGAAGTAATGCTAAAAATGATGGAAGCCTTGAGGTTACAGAAGGAAGAGTTGAATGAGAGGGCAGTTTTGAAGATGGAGAGGGAAATGTTAATGAGGGAGAAGGAAGAACTGAGGATAAAAAATGAGGTATTGAAGAAGGAGAAAGAAGAGTTGGAGGAGGGTAAGATAGAGTTGAAGAAGCAGATGGAGGCGTTTCTTTTAGAGAAGCTGCAGTTTTGGAAGGAGAAGGGGTTAGAGAAAGAGAAGGAAGAGTTTGAGGAGGATAAGGAATTGGAATGTAGGGATCAGGAGAACAGAGAGATGGATGTTCAACACTCGGATGCCTTAGACACTGATATATGTGAGAAATTAGCGCCTTCCATTGCAGTATATAAGACGAGAACTAAGAGGGTGTTGAAGCCGTCTGTATACAAGCGTTCTCCATTCACTTCCATCTATGTCATTCAAACAACTCCAAGCAAGGCCGCTGACACTGAGAAACCGAAAGAATTGTGTACTTCTCCCATACCCTTTCAGGCCAAGATTAATCCATTAAGGAAAATATCAGAGGCAGAACTGCATGAATTGGATAGTTGGGCCAACGCAAACAAAGAAGCTGCAGAATTTGGTTGGTTCAGGACCATATGGGAGAAAAATGCATGGGTTGATAGCGTTGTAAGTAATTCACACACATACATCTATGGTTATTCAACAATTATATTAGACTAGAGCTTAGTTCACCGTATCTATTAATTAGGCTATTGACAAGTACGTTGATTTCCTGGAGAGAAGGCATGGTTCATTTCCTACTATATATACAAAGGACTGCAAGTTTTGCCCCATATTTTTCCTCGTAACTGTATGAATTGGATCATGGTTATTATGTTATTTCATTATATGATAAATGTTCTAATTCGGTATGTTGTTTGTAATAGCCATGTATCGACATTTCCATATCAGCATTGAGAAGGTATCGGGACATTGGAGGTGACGATGTGCATTCAATTGTAGAAGTGGAGAAACTCACAGTATACGGTATTATTAGACATCGTGAAGGGCAAAAGGCCATGTGACAGTATGAACAGGTAATGGTATCAGTACAAGTTATTAACGCTATATGTACCCATTTCTATGATGTCTATAATGATATCTTATCTTGTCAAACATGGACAGGTATACGTACCAGTCAACCATGCCAACACTCATTGGTATCTGATGGTCATCCACCCTCGAGATCGAGAAATCGTTATACTCGACAGTTTGTATTCGAGGGCACTCAGTCGACACAGGCAACATATCGAGCTAATGAAGGAGGCCTTGCCTATATTATTCCATGCCGCAGGAGATATATCTGCGTTGGATGGGAAGTCTTGGACGGTCAGAGAAGATACTTCTGTACCAAAGCAGTCAAACGGAATGATTGTGGCATTTTTGTCATGAAATATATGGACATTTTGTGCAGCGATGAAATTTTGTCAGGGAGAGACTTGCAACAATTCACTCCTAGCTTTAGGAACTCTATAGCGTATGATTGCCTGAGTGACCACAAAATATGATATAGTTGTCTTAGTTATGATGTAAATTTTGTGGGAGCTGTAATTGTAAATGATGTCTTGTAAAACATTCAGGGGTGAAATGATGTAAACGATGCCTTGTATATATTGTCATAATTTTGTAGTAAATGATGTGTTCATAATAGTGATTTCAGTCTGAATTGTGATTTGTTTATGTATTATATAATTTCATTTACTCCTCGCTTAATTCCTGGCGATTCCGTGTTGATTCACGGTCAATTCCATGCATTTCACGGTCAATTCCCTTCACTTCACGGTCAATTCAATGCATTTCACGGTCATTTTCATGCATCTCACGTTCATTCCCGGTGATTCCGTGTTGATTCACGGTCAATTCAATGCATTTCACTGTCAATTCCCTTCACTTCACGGTCAATTCAATGCATTTCACGGTCATTTTCATGCATTTCACGTTCATTCCAAACGATTTCGTGTTGCTTCACGGTCAATTCAATGCATTTCACAGTCAATTCCCTTCACCTCACGGTCAATTCCATGCATTTCACGGTCATTTCAATGCATTCCACGGTCATTTCCATGCATTTTAGGTTCATTCCAAATGATTCCATGTTGATTCACGGTCAATTCAATGCATTTCACGGTCAATTCCCTTTACTTTACAGTCAATTCCATTCACTTCACGGTCATTTCAATGCATTTCATGGTCATTTCCATGCATTTCACGTTCATTCCCGATGATTCCGTGTTGATTCACTGTCAATTCCCTTCACTTCACGGTCAATTCCATGCATTTCACAGTCATTCCAATGCATTTCATGGTCATTTCCATGCATTTCAAGTTCATTCCAAACGATTCCATGTTGATTCATGGTCAATTCAATGCATTTCACGGTCAATTCCCTTTACTTCACGGTCAATTCCCTTCACTTCACGGTCAATTGAATGCATTTCATGGTCATTTCCATGCATTTCACGTTCATTCCCGGCGATTCCGTGTTAATTCACGGTCAATTCCCTTCACTTCACGGTCAATTCCCTTCACTTCACGGTCAATTCATTGCATTTCATGGTCATTTCCATGCATTTCATGTTCATTCCCGACGATTCTGTGTTGATTCACGGTCAATTCAATGCATTTCATGTTCAATTCTCTTTACTTCACGGTCATTTCCATGCATTTCACTGTCAATTCTCTCCCCCGGTTTAACATGAGTTGGTGTTTTCCTAACTCGGTTGATCTCCTGCTTCTTTAGTGGTTTCTCCTTGCGACCCAAGTTCTTCGATCTACAGATGATGGCCCACCTTGTCGCACTCTCTCGTCCATTAACATCTCCTGCACCCCCATTAACTTCACTTCACGGTCAATTCATTGCATTTCATGGTCATTTCCATGCATTTCATGTTCATTCCCGACGATTCTGTGTTGATTCACGGTCAATTCAATGCATTTCATGTTCAATTCTCTTTACTTCACGGTCATTTCCATGCATTTCACTGTCAATTCTCTCCCCCGGTTTAACATGAGTTGGTGTTTTCCTAACTCGGTTGATCTCCTGCTTCTTTAGTGGTTTCTCCTTGCGACCCAAGTTCTTCGATCTACAGATGATGGCCCACCTTGTCGCACTCTCTCGTCCATTAACATCTCCTACACCTCCATTAACGATAAACTGAAAGACTGTGATTTGATGTTCCTGGGGATGTAGTGTTTCTCTTGTGGTCCTTTTGTTTTTTTTCTATTTTTCCTTTTTCTGTTGTATGCCATCTCAGCAGGCCTTTGTTTCTTTTCGTTTCTTTGTTCCCTTTTCTTTTTCAATGAAATGAGTCATCTTTCAAGAAAAAAAAATTAGAAACTGTTTGTCAATAAGATGTTTTAGGTCTGGAAGCATATAGGATCACGTGCTACCAAAGCAGATGCGACACCTTGTTTTGGAGATTCATCCGACTATAGCTTGCAGGACCTAAAAGCGACAACGAAGTTCCCAGAAACAATGTTCATGAGGAAAAAGAAATGGAGGATCCATATAAGTGTCTTATGTGGCGCCCACGGTGGGACATATACAAAAAATAATAATAATAATAAATTCAGCCAGGCGGCACTACCGCCTAGACATCCAGAGTGCGGCGGTAGGCGGTAGTGCCGCCGCACTCTGGATGTCTAGGCGTTAGTGCTGCCCGGCCGATTTTTTTTGTGGGCCCCACACTAATTGTACTCCGATTTGGTTGGCCCCACGTCTATAGCATGGGCCCCAGACTCAATGTACATCATTGTGATGGGCCCCACACCTATAGAATGGGCCCCAGACTCAATGTACATCGTTGCAATTTGACAGATTTCACTTACTTTTTAACTGATAACGTAGTTTCATTAAGAAAAAACCAAAGCCAAAAACCGTAAATGGCCAAAAAAAGAAGAAGTTGTACATTAATGTTAAGTAAATACTCAAGATTGTGCTATAAAAAAAGAAAAGCAAGGTTTAGAAACCAAGCGGTTCTCTGAATCAACTCAAGTTACAGAGCGGAGTCTTTCAATTATCTGGTTTCCGCTTTCAGGAAAGATCGAAGAGACAATCGACGTTAAATCAGATCTATGTGCCTATAAGGTATCAGTAGGGATGTCCTTATGATTTCTGTGGACAAATGGGATGATGCATTAATGTAAAATTCCATATGCTTGTGTTTCTTTCTTTCACAACTGTCATTGGAGTTTGTTTGTAATTTCATCACTTTCAGGCAACTAAGTTTGGGAGTTGTAGAGTTATGCTTCTCTGTCTTTTCCGCACAAAATTGGTCTCTGGATCGTTTCAACCCTATTGAACATGCATGGAAATATCTCCTCAAAAGTGAAAATACCTAACCTTCAGTGTGTGACCTGAAATAACAGTTAAGAAAGAAAGTACAACAACAGACACAGCCAGCCGACATTCAACCAGAAATGACTGTGAAGTGAAGGAAATTGACCGTGAATCAACACAAAATCATTTGAAATGAACGTGAAATGCATAGAAATGACCATGAAATGCATTGAAATGACCGTGAAATGCATGGAATTGACCATGAAGTAAAGGGAATTGACCGTGAATCAACACAGAATCGTTTGAAATGACTGTGAAATGCATTGAAATGACCGTGAAATGCATGGAATTGACCGTGAAGTGAAGGGAATTGACCGTGAATCAACACAGAATCGTTTGGAATGAACGTGAAATGCATGGAAATGACCGTGAAATGCATTGAAATGCATGGAATTGACCATAAAGTGAAGGGAATTGACTGTGAAATGCATTAAATTGACTGTGAATCAATACGGAATCGTTTGCAATGAACGTGAAATGCATGGAAATGACCATGAAATGCATTAAAATAACCGTGAAATGCATGGAATTGACCGTGAAGTAAAGGGAATTGACCGTGAAATGCATTGAATTGACCGTAAATCAACACGGAACGTTTGGAATGAATGTGAAATGCATTGAAATGACCGTGAAATGCATTAAAATGACCATGAAATGCATGGAATTGACTGTGAAGTAAAGGGAATTGACCGTGAATCAACACGGCATCGCCGGAAATGACCGTGAAATGCATTGAAATGACCGTGAAATGCATGGAAATGACCGTGAAGTGAAGGGAATTGACCATGAATCAACACAGAATCGTTTGGAATGAACGTGAAATGCATGGAAATGACCGTGAAATGCATGGAATTGACCGTGAAGTGAAGGGAATTGACTGTGAAATGCATTGAATTGATTGTGAATCAACATGGAATCGTTTGCGATGAACGTGAAATGCATGGAAATGACCGTGAAATGCATTAAAATGACCGTGAAATGCATGGAATTGACCGTGAAGTAAAGGGAATTGACCGTGAAATGCATTGAATTGACCGTGAATCAACACGGAATCGTTTGGAATGAACGTGAAATGCATGGAAATGACCGTGAAATGCATTGAAATGACCGTGAAATGAAGGGAATTGACTGTGAAATGCATTGAATTGACCGTGAATCAACACGGAATCGCCGGGAATGAACGTGAAATGCATGGAAATGACCGTGAAATGCATTGAAATGACCGTGAAATGCATGGAATTGACCGTGAAGTGAAGGGAATTGACCGTGAAATGCATTGAATTGACCGTGAAACAACACGGAATCGCCGGGAATGAACATGAAATGCATGGAAATGACCGTGAAATGCATTGAATTGACCATGAAGTGAAGGGAATTGACCGTGAAGTAAAGAGAATTAACCGTGAAATGCATTGAATTGACTGTGAATTGACCCACCCACTTTAATTTGCCAAAATTATCATATAACAGCACATGACTGCCTGAGCATGATCTGTCTGTGGTACTCTGCCAAACTATCCTGCAATTACTCAAAATCTGCCAATTCAGCAATCTGGATTGGATTGTTGATCCAGCTATCCATAGACTTATCATATTTCTATAGAATTTGCTGGGCATGGTTACAGCACACCTGGCTTATTTGGAGAGCATGAGGCTTCTGCAATCCTCAAAGGGTATTTATCAGCCACGACTAAATCATATATGCATGCTTAATTATAGTTAATCATCTGTTATTTATCGTGGCCGGGTAAAATGAGTATAAATATGGTTCTCGGTGCTTTGAACTTCACTGCTTCACATGTTATGTTTTCACATATCTGAAGTGTTTTCACACTGCAGGGGTTCATTTAGTTTAGAACACCCCATATCATATGTGTGGAAACTGCAAATGCACTCATGCACATTATAAAGCTGACAAGATGAGTGAATGGTTCATGCTATCAATAATGTGTTTTATCTTGTTCTTTCTATGAATTTGGCTTCTTCTTTTTTCTTTCTTTTCTGTGCTGAGTAATTCACAAGTATGAAAGAATTTTCATTCTCACTCTATCGATACTGACATTTTTCCAATTTTTTTTTTTCTTCAGGTGTCATTTTCCCTTGGGATCATCCCAATATTTGTAACATGGATTTATTCCGAGTTGTTAGAATACGGGAAAAAATCAATTTCTATGAAAGCGTGAGCTATAATCTTCCAAATCTAAAAAATCAATTTATCTGTGCATAGTCATCTGATCACTGCTTTGTCTTTGGATCTGTAGTTGGGCCCATTTGAATAGCATCGGGCTCTTCGAGAGAACTGATCATGTACCTATTGCATGCATTTTGTTAGTAATTGGCATCCACCCATACATATCTATTTTGGCCTACTTCTACATATGCGATCGTACAAATCTCTTTGGAGAGTCAAAAAAGGTGCAGTTGTTATACTCTGCCAAATGCAAATGCTAGCCCATTGTTAATTGATAGTAGTCTCTAAACCTCATTTACAAAGTTCGGGTTTCATAACATGAAACATCTCATGTGTGCAGCAGCAGCTTATGCTGGCATTCTAGGATATGCTTTTTCTACCATTGCTTTGGTGTTGGCTTGGTATTGTCAATCTTACTCACGTATCGTTTCCTAAGACACCTCTTATTTTCCAGGTATTGTTTTTGATGTACCACTACTATGCTGCAACAGAGATTTATAATGCAATCCGTATGTTCATTGCGGCATATGTGTGGATGACGGGATTTGTAAACTTCTCTTATTATTATGTCCGGAAGGATTTCAGCATTGCACGGTTTGCACAGGTAGCCAATTTCTCAAATTGGTGTTTACTTGTTATTGCAGTAAGATGCACCAAGACTTGCATATCATGTTTTCTGGCTCTAGTCAATCTGTTTCTGTCAATTAATATCTCATTGTACAGATGATGTGGCGGCTTAATTTCCTTGTGGCATTCTGCTGCATCGTGCTTAATAACAATTACATGCTATACTACATCTGCCTAATGCACACCCTTTTCACTCTCATGGTTTATGGTGCACTTGGAATTCTAAACAAATATAACGAGATAGGGTTGGTTATTGCTGCAAAAATCGTTGCCTGCTTTTTGTTGGTTATTCTGATTTGGGAAGTCCCTGGAGTATTTGAGTTGATTTGGAGTCCATTCACATTCCTTCGTTGGGATGATATATGCTTACTATCACCCAACTGTAAGTTTTGATGTCGTCCAGTTGCCCTATTACTGTTTTCAGATTGTCCTAAGAAAATGTCATGCCTTTACAATATTCTAAGACGCTGATTTTATTTTTATTTTTGCTCTGTGTCGAGTTTAGGAGCTCTCTTTCTTGTGAATCATAGCTAAATTGGAGTTACATGTTTGCTAATATAGGTTGAGAGATGGATGTAAATTTTGAAGGAAACTGAAGCAAAGATTAGAATATCAATCAAAACAGCTTTTGTGATGATTTCATTAGCGGTAGCCTGCAAAAAATGTGATGCGTCTGCTTGACACTTTTAAAATCCATCTTCTGTTCTGATGCATGCCTTGTTATGTAATTTTAGGTGGGCTATCTCTGGTTCGAGTATATATACAAGTTGGATAAGATTACTAACAATAAATACCATCCTTATACATCATGGGTCCCGATAACGTATGTGTTTCCCTTGAACATATTGAGCATTGATAAGTTATTTACCTGATACGGCTGGTTGGTTACTAACATGCTCTATGGCTCTGTTTTTTTTTTTTTTCCAACCCCATTTTGGTGAAGCAGTGTCTACATTTGCTTGCGAAATTTCACTCAGCAGTTCCGTAGCTTCTCATTAACCCTTTTCGCGTAAGAGCACTCTGATTTAATCTAGTTGTTTAATAAACAATCCCTTTATTGGACAGAACCACATTTGCCGCAGATTCTGTCATTACGGTGCATTGAAATGCGCTGAATCAGTAGAAACCGAAAACAGCTACTTGACACATCAGTAGCTGAAGCAAAATGACTTGTGTTCTTACACCATGAAGGTTTTATGTTTCGATTATTATTTTAAGTTCTTGTAATGTTACACTTCTCTTATTCTCGTGGAAATTTGATTTGATTAGTGTAGATTGGCAGCCTGCCAACAGAGGCAGGTCTTTCATCAACTCAGAAACTAATTCCCCTTTCTCTAATCTTTGTCGTGATACAGTTGACATAATCTTCTGAAGCATACAAGGATTCCCATGGTTCATAATCATATTACCCTTGCCATCATTTGTCTTTGACTAAATTCACTGCTATATTACCTTTTGTTTTTACTTGGATATGTCGCTTAGGCCCGTTAGCTTGGCAACTTGGAGAACCTTATGCATTCAGTTCGTCTTTATCTAATTTGGATATGGCAGGAGTTGCTTTGCACCATTGTTGGTTTTGATTTTGCATTTTGAACATGATGAAAAACATGCCTGACATACCTGTTTTGGATCCTTCTCATTTTATCCAATAATTGTTAAGGCTCCTTGTTGTTGCTATAAGTTGTTGGATTATTCTTTCTAGTAAAGCTTCTTGCCTTATTTTATTTCTCAAGTTCTGAATTCTTAATATTTTTCTTCAGTTTCCCGGGGAAAGCTGTTGGCGTGAGATTCGCTGGCCAAGCTGCCGCTGCTTCTGCTACAGCTGAGGAACAGGTCTGCATTTTTTAGGTCTCTTAACTGTGGGGGCTGCTGTCCCTAAGATATATCATTTTCTTCTAGATTTTGTGATAGATCCATGTATATTTTCTCCAATGAAATCCTTCTCTATTTTTCAGGACACTCTAGCGGGAGATGATGATGATGAACTGGATCTCTTTGGTGATGAGACAGAGGAGGAAAAGAAGGCAGCAGAGGCGCGGGAGGCAGCTGTTAAAGCATCTTCCAAGAAGAAAGAGAGTAAGCTCTATCAATCATAAAATTGGCTGTATTAATCATTTTGCTACCATATTGATACAATTTTTTTGCTATCAAAAGGAAACTAAATATAAGAAAAGTTGATGCGACTGTTTTGGGCCTTCTAGCTCTACCAAACCAATTACGTTAATGGTGGACTTGGGATGATCTTGCCAAGAATTGCTTTTTGTACATCGCCACTTATTGTATGCATTGAATTGACCGTGAATCAACATGGAATCGTTTGGAATGAACATGAAATGCATGGAAATGACTGTGAAATGCATTGAATTGACCGTGAAATGCGCGGAAATGAACATGAAGTGAAGGGAATTGACCGTGGAATGCATTGAATTGACCGTGAATCAACACGAAATCGCCAGGAATGAACGTGAAATGCATGGAAATGACCGTGAAATGCATTGAATTGACCATGAAGTGAAGGGAATTGACCGTGAAGTAAAGGGAATTGACCGTGAAATGCATTGAATTGACCGTGAATCAACACGGAATCATTTGGAATGAACGTGAAATGCATGGAAATGACCGTGAAATGCATTGAAATGACCATGAAATGCATGGAATTGACCGTGAAGTGAAGGGAATTGACCGTGAAATGCATTGAATTGACCGTGAATCAACACGGAATCGTTTGGAATGAACGTGAAATGCATGGAAATGACCGTGAAATGCATTGAATTGACCTTGAAGTGAAGGGAATTGACCGTGAAGTGAAGGGAATTGACCGTGAAATGCATTGAATTGACCGTGAATCAACACGGAATCGCCGGGAATGAACGTGAAATGCATGGAAATGACCGTGAAATGCATTGAATTGACCGTGAAGTGAAGGGAATTGACCGTGAAATGCATTGAATTGACCGTGAATCAACACGGAATCGTTTGGAATGAACGTGAAATGCATGTAAATGAGCGTAAAATGCATTGAATTAACCATCCTCGACATGGGTTATTGCTTAATTACTATAAT
The DNA here is from genome assembly GCF_029962835.1 of Magnolia sinica. Taxonomy (NCBI): domain Eukaryota; kingdom Viridiplantae; phylum Streptophyta; class Magnoliopsida; order Magnoliales; family Magnoliaceae; genus Magnolia; species Magnolia sinica. The sequence goes on along the minus strand of NC_080589.1, from coordinate 57,416,390 downwards.
TCTGTATGAATCATCCCACATAGATGGTTGAATCATTTGTATGAACTATGATAGCAATGCAGGGTCTTTACTTCTCTTTTTCTGTTTTTGGAACAACATTCTCGAGCCAGGGAATCAGGAGCTACATATATGAAGTTCTTAGGACAACCATGAATGTAACAGATTGATGCTACCTTCTTTACTTCAACTTCAAAATAACACATTTGCAAGAGACAAGAAGTCACCTCCAAACGCATAAACAATATAATTATGATGACATGATAACATCCATACACTACTTCACATGATAAGCAAAAGTGGAAATAATTTCATTTCTAATCTAAGTTTGTACATTGTTCCCATACATACCTAACCACCTGAAAAACATAAATATCGCAACTACTAACTATTAAACTACTAGATGGAAATGATCCATCCCAACTCCCTAATGCGATATCGAGTTCGGCGAGGGTGGGGGCACTCCCTCCTTCTGTACACAACACAACACTGCCTTTATCATTTGATGCATACTTTCATCTTATGCTTCAGATAGTCCTGGTCCTTCTTAAGCTCAGTTATACTAGCCTCGATCGCCAATAAACGCTCATCTACAGTCTGAGGTGTATTGGGCACCTCACCTGCATCATCACCCTCTTGTTCTTCTTCAGCTTCACCCTCTTCCTCTTCTTCAGATTCATCCTCTTTGTCGCCTTCTTCCTCATTTCTTGTTCGTCTCCAATTTCTTTCAACCACCTTGCTTCTTGTCTAAGGCCACATTGCATGCAATTTAAGGTCTCTTCGGTTATCACTTTTTCTAGATGTGAGGGGCCGTTGGATGCCCTGAACTCCTTATGTCGAGCTAGCTTGCAAATTAGGCGGCCAAATGGGAGGGAGAGATTACATCTTTTTGTCCTCATAGCCTTCACTATATGGTAAAGGATAATGGAGGGCAGCCACACATTCTCCCCATGCCTTATCTGGTACATTATCTCTACATGATAGACAGAAACCTCTATGCTGTTTCCCGATCTCGGATATAAATTGTGCAGGAAGATGCGATGCAACAGTCTGTAAGTTGGAATCATTTCTTTGTTTCTGAAACTACTATCTCTCCTCCACTCCATGAGGTGGCCACACAAACTCCTGCTTAGCTCACTTCTATGCTCCGATGTGTTCAACTTCTTTGTGTCAGTGGGGATATGGACCGTTCCTAGTGACACGCCAAGTATGTTCGTGATTTGTTGTACACCGATGGGACGCACCGTGTCTCCATATGAAATGTCAAATCCGAGTGGGTTGAGTCTTGCATTAACAATTCGAGAGTAGAAAAACCGTACATCACCCTCATTGGCTCGAAACTTACCTTCAAAAATAGGCATGTAACCTTGATGCAAGAGTTGATCTAGCACGTTATTTTCGCCAAATAGTCGGTCCCCCACGGTGACTTTGAAAACCACTTCCCAATTGGAATGTCGGCCCGCATCCAATGTCCGTGCAATTTGATTGTGGGCCCTCTTCGACCTCCTCTCACGAGGTGGTGGTGAAGAAATCATTGCACCAACATTGACCGCCCTCACATCTCCTCGAATCGGAGGTGATGATGGACTCGCGTCATCCGCAGCAACCTGCCTCGTTCTTCTTAACATCCGTGGAGATGATGGACCCGTCTCCACCACTCTCTTCTTCCCCATTACCGAGATAATCATGAGGATGGAAAATATCACAGAAAAGAACGCAATAATACCCATGAGGATGATGGGTTTAGAAGATGGGAAGATGGTTAATGAAAAGATGGTTGTGGAAGATGAAGAGAGAGGGTTTGGAACTTGAGAAGATGGTAGAAGGATTTGAATAAGAGTGGGTTTTACGAAGGAAGAAGAAGAAGGGGAAGAGAGACGAAGAAAGGGTTGGGAATGAGGCTTTAGGCGTGTTTTGGAGGTTATTTAAACGACTTATGTGGGACTCACGATGGGACCTACAAAAATAAAGGCAAAAATACTCGAGCAGCACCACCGCACTCGGGTGGCACTACTGCCCGGGCTATAACCGTAGCTATATCCGTATCCCGGTGCCCTCTTTTCTTTTTTTTTAATGCATGGAGAATTATATTCTACCTACATTTTTATCCAACATATACTTATATAAATATGGAAATGAGCATGAGGTGAATTGAATTGACCGTGCAATGCGTGGAAATGACCGTAAAGTGAAGGGAATTGACCGTGAAATGCGTAGAAATGACCGTGAATCGACACGGAATCGTTTGGAATGACCGTGAAATGCATGGAAATGACCGTGAAGTAAAGTGAATTGACCGTGAAATGCACAAAAATGACCGTGAAGTGAAGAGAATTGACCATGAAATGCATGGAAATGACCATGAATTAACACAGAATCGTTTGGAATGACCGTGAAATGCATGGAAATGACTGTGAATGAACACGAAATCACCGGGAATGACCATGAAATGCATGGAAATGACCGTGATTGGGCAGCGATTCAATTTATGGTTTCAAATCCACTCGGTTTATGCTTACCATGCTGTTCACATTAGAATATCATTTATAGCTGTATGGGACCAAAGACCAAGTCATTCAAAGTGTGTTTAAAGTGAAAATGCTTGATTTTGCCACTGTATAAAATTTGCATCTTGAATTGGTCACACGGGCACCATTTTAGTTTGATTCTCCTGCATTTGATTTGTTCACAGTCATATCATATGTATTACATTCACAATCGTATACCAAAAAATGTATAACATTCATCACAGTCGTTTTAAAAACAACTATAACATTTACAGTCGTATTACAACAAATGTATAACATTCACAGTCGTATTACAAAAAATGCACAAAAAATTACATTATTCCAGATGTATTGGAAATTTGCAACTCCGATGATTATGGCCCGTTTGTTTGCAATGTCCACATTTTTTGGTTGTTTGCTCCTCTCCACGGGAAAGGATCCGTGCCTTCTTCGGTCTTCCAGCTGCCCTCCTCTGTAGCGGTGGCTTTATACTCACACACAAGTCCTTAAATGCTAATGAGATTTCCCATTGGTTCTTGTCTCGTACTAGGTATACGGAATCTTCATACGTGATCTGGTAATTCCTCGCCGTGTACAACGGGGAGCAGTATGAATAATGAGGAAGTTTATAGTTTATATATGTTGAAAGAACATGAAAACAAGGCAATCCCAGTACTTTAAACTCGCAGCATGCACATGAAAGCTCATTGAGCTTGACTGTATCATTGTACTCTCCCATAATATAGTATTCATCTTGAGAAATTGCATAGCAACGAACATCTCGTGCCTTCAGTATGAGATCCTTTAATTGTTTCTCGGCCCACGGTGTTAACGGTCCAACGAATGATGATGTTGATTCTCTTCGCTTATAGAACATCTCTTGAATTTTCAATCTGATCGTCTCTATAAGCATAGTCACGGGAGATTCTCGCGCTTCTTTGAATAGAGCATTAATACACTCAGTTATGTTTATAGTGACTAAATTGAATCTTTTTCCTGAGAAGTGCGATGATGCCCACTTTTCATGCCCTATTTTCCTCAACCATGCATGTACCGGGGGATTGGCAAGTTCGATATCATGCATTAGCTTTTCGAACTCAGCCCTCCTACAAGTCTTTATAGCTTGCTAGTAGTATATTTCTAACGACTTGTCTTTGAACATGTCCACTAAGTTTCGATATATATGGTAGGTGTAGTAGCCATAGATTACTGCTTGGAAGACCTGGGGAACTTCTTTCATTAGACCTTTATGCCAGTCTGATATGATCACAAGACCAGGTAGATCGCCTAACAAACGACTAAGGTAGGTAAGAAACCAGTTCCAACTATTGCTGTTTTCTGATTCTCCGATACCAAAAGCGACTAGAAAGATATGATTGTCGCCATCCAAAGCCGTAGCGACGAACAAAACACCCTTGTACTTACCTTTTAGATGCGTCTCATCAACGGCTAAGACCCTTCGCAGACATGTTCGAAAACTTCTGACGCACTGTCCGAGCGCAACAAAAAATCTCTCGAACCTCCCAGTTTGTTGATCCGCAAGCAGGGCAGTCAGTGTCCTCGGGTTCGCCATCCTCAACTCATGCAAGTACATCGGGAGTTCTTTGTAACAGTCTTCATAAGACCCCATTACACAATTGATTACAATTTCTTTTTCGCGCCATGCCTTCTTATAGCTAATAAGAATGTTATACTTTTCTTGCATTACTAATATAATGTCCTTCAGCCTTAATCCTAGCCATTGCTTAATGCGATTTACAGCTAGTTCACTGGCTAGCTTACTGCTTGCTTGCCGATGATCACTCTTCATGTATGACATTCCACATGTATGTGTGGATGTGTAAGTCTTAATCTTGAAAATTCCCGCATCATTCACCCTAGATGCATGTACCCTCCAATCACACTTATCTCCTATACACGCCACGGCGAATTTCTTGGATGTGGAATACATGACCTTATATTGAAAGTTGTTGCGAATTACAAATTGGCTCGACACGTACTTACACAGGCTCTTATCCTTAAACGTTTGGCCAGCGGCTATATCAATCACGTCATTAAGTGGATGCGAATACAATGACAGGTCTGCATTGGTGAAACCAGCATCCTCGAAAGGCACAGTGGGAAGGCCGGTGGTGAAGTTAGATGTTCGAGCCTACTCGGGCAATGGAATGTCGCTTCCACTTACGTTGATGGCGTTGGATGTTGAGGCCAAATTTACTCTTATAAATGAAGGCGATGACGTATATTCACTTATGAGATTCATGTCAACCGACGCCCTCACTTGACTTGTAATGAAGTTTGATGTCTGAGCCAGCTCAGGTACTGGGGTGTTGCTTAGAGGAATATGTGAAGGTGATGCCTTTACTTCAACTTTTAAGATATCTTCCTCACCCAAACTTCCTACTACTGAGGCGTCATGTTCGAAACCACTGAAAGCCACCGGGTCTTCAGGTATTGCCTCGTTAACGCACTCCATTGTCTCGATGAATAAAGGGATGTACCGATCCGAATTCTTCAACTGTGCTGCCAACAACATTCTCACATCTTTATCGTCTTCAATTACAATCGGAGGGACTAATTCATTTATGTAGGGAAACAATGCTTTCAACCTAATATCATAATCCTCAGGTTCACACTTCGCAATCTTGTACATTTTCGATAGAAGCTCATCATATGTGGTGTCAATGCCCACAACAGTAGTTTTCGAGTATCCACCCTTGTACATGTATCGATTGTTTTCACTTACTAACTCCCCACCATATGAGCATAGGATCATTATCGAAGCCATTTTCTGAAAACAAACATAATAATATAACTCGTTTAGTATTCACATATATAAGGTGGATTTGACCAAGTAGTAGGAAATACAGCGTTGTACTAGCTCGAATATAACCGACTTATCGGTCAAATTTTCTAAGTAAAGTGAAGGGAATTGACCGTGAAATGCATGAAATTGACCGTGAAGTGCAGGGGAATCCATGGAATTAACCATGAAATGCATGGAATTGAACGTGAAATGCATTGCATTGACCATGAAATGAAGGGAATTGACTGTGAAATGCATTTAATTGACCATGAAGTGAAGGGAATTGACCATGAAATGCATTGAATTGACCGTGAAGTGAAGGAAATTGACCGTGAAGTGCATGGAATTGACCATGAAGGGAATTGACCATTAAATGCATTGAATTGACCGTGAAGTGAAGGGGAATCGGTGGAATTAACCGTGAAATGAATAGAAATGACCGTGAAGTGAAGGGAATTGAGCGTGAAATGCATGGTATTGACCGTGAAGTGAAGGGAATTGAACATGAAATGCATGGAATTGACCATGAAGTGAAGCGAATTGACCATGAAATGCATAAAATTGACCGTAAAATGAATGTCTTATTGACCGTGAAATTTGAATTGTATTGGTATGAAATTCCCAATTTCAAAGAAAGCAACAAATGTATTCAATATATAACCTTCACAGCCGTAGTACAAAAAAGGCACTACATATTTGACGGTCGTATTACAAAAATGCACTCCAATTTGAAGGTAAAATGCATGAACTTGACCAAATAGTGCATGAAGTTGACTGATCAATTCAGTAAATTGATTGGGAACTAAGGGCTTGTTTGATTTTCCAAAGAGAATGTAAATACCTATAAATAGCCAATTATTATAGTTTCACCTGTTTGAAAATAGCAACATATTCCTGCCTTGAAAAACGGGTCCAAAATTACTGGCATAAATTTGTAGGCCACACCGTCATGTATATGATGTATCCGCATCGTCCATCCGTTTTACCGTAACATGTTGAGGCATGAGCTGAAAATTGAGAAAAATCCAACATTCAAGTGGCCCACACCAAAGTAAACAGTGGCTCTAAGAAGTTTTTAACGGTAAGTGTTTGATTACATTTTTACTATGGTGTGGTCCACTTGAACTTTGAATCTGCCTCATTTTTTGGCTCATGCCCTAAATTCAGTTGTCATGATAGATGGACAGTGTGGATAATCCACCTACATCATGGTGGGCCCCACTTACATTTGGCAGTCTCCTCGAAGGTAATTACCCAGGGAAATAATTATTGCCCATTTCCATTGCATTTACATTTACCCAAGAAAATCAAACATGCCCTAAGTGAAATTAACCCCGAAAATTCGTCAAATTGACCGCAAATTTTCTTAGCAATGCATGAAATTGACACGTGAAATTTACTTAGCAATGCATGAAATTGACACGTGAAATTGACCACAAACTTCTAGGTAATTTGTTAAGAATTTAAACGTCCTTACCTCGTGCCGCCGCCGTATCAGTAAAATCCTATTCGAGAAGAATAATAAGAGTACGTTGATGTGAAACATATTCTTCGAAGACAAGTCTTCAAGATCTCAAATTTATCAATGCATCCACGTCCTCTTAGAAAAAGAAAACCGCTCGCCTTGAGTAATGGATGATAGAAGATGTAATGTGATGGTCGGATGGGGATTCTATGGAGATTCTATGGAGATTTCATGAAGAAAATGGGTGAAAATAGGGATTAGGGATGGTAGGGAGAGTTCGGACATATATTTGCGTGTAAGGGAGTACATGCAGTCATATTTTTAGAGTAGGGGCATTTTCGTGACGTGCAGAGGCGTCCATACAAAAGAGACTTATTTTTGGAAGCTTATAAAGAAGTGGGCTTCAAAAGGTTGGTGGGCCATATATGGGTCGTACAGTAGGAAATTTCTCATTACATGGTGTCAGGGATTGTCTTGTAATCCCATTGCTTAGAAGCCATCCCACTTCATGTTTCGAAGCAGCACACCAAATGAATGTGTTTCAACCCTACCACTATCGGCCGATGCTCTGTGGGCCCCACCATGATATATGTGTTTCTTCCATGCCGTCCACCCATTCTTCCATATCATTTTATGGCATGAGCCTAAAAATGAGTTTGATCCAAATCTCAAGTGGACCGCACTGTGTTAATTGAACGCCCACCGTTAAAAACTTCTTAGGGGCCACAAAAGTTTTAGATCAAGCTGATATATATTTTTTCCCTTCATCTTCCGAGCCAGCAATCAGATCAGTCACGTCAACTTTCAGCTTTCAGATCTGAGTTGTAAGGCTTTTTTTTCTCTGCAATCTATCTACTCGAACATTGCAGATTTGAAGTTTCAGAGAGAGATATCTCATAATGGATGAATGGTAGGAATCGCACTGAACTGATCAACCATTTCAATCCCTTACAGGATTACTGATCGACTCTCTCTCTCTCTCTCTCTCTCTCTCTCTCTCTCTCTCTCTCTCTCGATCCAAATCCGTAATGTCTGGCATTGGCCTTTTTGAAGCTGAAGCTGGCTCCCTCACCTTCTGAAAAAACTAGCTTCAAAGCCCGTCACTAGCCCTATCTAGTGACAGCGCGTCTTTATGACCTAATCAACAGGTTAGATGTCAAATAACCATTACAGTTGGCCCTAGGAGGTTTTTTATTGTGGAATTCAATCACTACTATTTTCCCATGGTGTGGTCCACCTAAGATTTATATCTACCTCATTTTTGGGATCAAACCCTAGAATTATATTTCAAAATGGATGGATTGCGTGCATAAAATACATATAGCATGGTGGGGTCCACATAACACTGACCACTAGCCAAACCACGTGCATTTGCAATTGCCACAAACCACCACTGCCTATAGTGCATTTACGTCACCCAGTTATGTGGACGCCATTATGATGTATATGTTATATCCACACCATCCATTCATTTTACGACATCATTTTATGGGATGGGCCCAAAAATGAAATGGATTTAGAGTTTATATGGACCACACCACAGAAATCAATGGGTATAATAACGCCCACACAAACTTAAAGTAGGATTATAACAATCCCTTGCCCAGGCGCCGATTCCAAGAAGGGGGTTCAAAACCCATACCTGATGTGAGTCCCAAACAGGATGTGAAATGATCCATGGGATCTTAAAATCCACTCCCGCCTAATCCCCTTTAAACCCATGCACCAAACGCCCCCTTAGGGTACTGAGTTACTCAATACGCAATCGGCTTCTGCCCAAGCAAGCTCAAGGCAAACAAAAATGGTTATGTGGCTTGCATAGGTATAGAGAGGATGAGAGTTTCTGATGTGGAGGAAATGACTTCACGTGGATGAGATCCATCCCGTCCATCAGTTATGCCACCTATGTTTGGGTTAAGTCCTAAAATTCAGGACGATTCAAATCTCAGTTTAACTACTATTGTGTATAATGTTGTAATGTCCCGGATTTTTTTCAACTTAGAGATGGACGTCCTTGGGTAATGGGTCTATCATAACACCTTATTGACTTCTCAAAACTCAATCTCAAAGTCTCAAATCCCCTTTCAACCCATTTCCTTCAAAATCTCACCTTTCACCACCTTATTCTTCAAATTTTTCTAAGTACTTTCATATTAGACACTAATCCTAAATTTTAAGTGATGAAGAATAATACTTAAACTAAAATTTATTATAAATAGTAAATTTATAAATAAAATAGGTTTTTGACCATTAAATTTATGGAATCTCACAAAATAAATAAGTCATGTGGATAGATCAGCTTCTCCTACCCCAAATTCATATATGGCACGTCGCATAACTTATTTCAGAGTAAAAAATATGCCCATTTCAAGAAAATGAGTGGCGAAACCACCACCAGGCAAGCGTGGTGGCACCGCCCACGGTCCAGCGGACCGCGGCACGCCGCCAGTGCACCGAAATCTGGTGGACCCTCGCTGCAGTTTTCAACCGAGTTTAAAAAGTCATATCTCCCTCAATATGACTCCGATTTAGGTGATTCAAAAGTCAAACTGAAGATTGATAAATCTAATTTCATATAAAAATAAGTAAAAATAAAATAAAAATTTTAATATAGTTGAATTTAGGTTGATGTGACAACTATCTAAAAATTATTAGTCTTGACAGCTGCTACTTCTAGAATTTTTAGAATTTTTTTATAATATGAAATCTAATAAAATTTGGTAGAGATAAAGTAGACTTGATGATGAACTACTAAAAAAATAATTAAAATAATATACTAACTAAAAATGCTAAAAGGGGACATAGAACTACCCCAGGACCTTATTATGTCGTAATTAGGGCAGAATTTAGTTAAGTACTAAACTAAATAATTGGTGGATTTAGATCTAACTACTATTTACACAAATGGAAAGATCTAAAATCATTAATACCATTGACTCAACGTCCCTTGCAAAGCTAGGACAAATCCTAAAACCCAGTTGCTCTTTGGAGCACATTGAAACTCCATATCATACCTGAACCACATGTCGAAAGTCCGATTACCGTAAAACTATAGGATTACGTCAGTCTTATTAGACTTGACAAACATTGCGGGAATCGAGCCTAAACAGTATCCAGAACCGTACAACTTGAGCTCTGAGTAGAGTGTGTGAGAAACGCAAATACCTTTAGAAAATATATTGAAACTTAAGTGAAGACTTCAGACCATCAGATTCTGACCAAACTTCACCCATGGGTCAGGGAAATTTTCCTACACCAATCGGTATATTTGTGGCCCTGATCGAGGAACGACAACCGTCGATCTGATACAGGTCCTTCACGACCGATCCGTTTGTCAGATCGTGCCAAAAACACAGTCCTGACATAGATCCCTTGTCAGGGAACTTACTCTATGACGTATGTGAGTTGTGGACCTCCCTATGGGCCCTTTTTGTAAAAAATAGTTGCCCTTTGGATACAAACTAGGTATACCACCATTTGCACCGCTTTTGAGCCTATATAAAGCCCTTAAAGCCACCTCTCTCTCTCCCATATGAATTTCTCCAAACTCCAGGAGAGAGAAGAGAGAAAAGGAGAGAAAAGAGTGAGGAGAAGAGAGTGAGATTGGGAGATCGTTATTGGGATTCACTCCCACTACTCCACATACTGAATCGCCTCCCCACCATCGCTATATGAGCCGTTTCAACTTCGATTTGGATAAGAAATCTTAACCCTGATCTTGTTTTAGGAATCCAAATAGAGAAATTGATGAAATAGCTAACTCGTTTTGTGATTTAGGTACCGTTGTTCAGTATACAGGAACGTAGGATTTGAACCGAGTTCGAAACGAGTTATCCGACGAAAGGTACAGACTATAAACATTTAGCTTATGGTTTTCAAGGCTTTCAATGTCAGCTAATGATTTATGTCTAACTTAATTGCTTTCATATGATCTTAGTTACGACGTTTTCCATGAATTATACATGTGTAAACTACATTGAATATATTATGCATTCCACATGTTTGTTAAAATGTTTGTATGAATATGTAAATATGATTTGTGTTTGCTATGACTATTAAACTATGATTCATCGTTGTTTTATGCATGCTGACCTCTGTGTGTAAGGATTTGCTAAGATAAGTGTTGTAACTAACCTAATCTATATATTGGGTAAAGGGGTAGCCTAAGTGTTTGATAAATTGTCTGAATGAGTGTGAAATGCTGATTTGGGCTTGTTATGACTATTAATCTAGGATTCATGTTTGTTGTATGTATGACAATCCCCTTATGAAAGGATTTGCCATAATATATGCCGTAACTAATTTAGTGTATGTATAAAGTAATGTGTAGTCTAAGTGTTCGATAAAATGTCTGAATGAGAAATTGCTTGATGAATTGTATGTAGTAATGGTGTTGAGATTGATTCTTAACTACCTTATCAATATTTATAGTTTCCTTCATATAATCTAAATTGCTACTACGTGATTTATGGATGAAATGCATATGTATAATAATATGTTCAACGTGTTTGTTAAAATGCTCAAATGAAATTTATATTTAAATTGTTTGTTAAATGTTGTTATGAGAATCACATGTGAATACCTATTGTAATTGAGTATGATTAGGACTAATACGTAGTCCAGGCAATCGGTGATGGTTCCCGATTAAGTGGCCAAACTAGTCTCGCCACATTGGATAAGTTCGATGAATCCGAGTTGTACGGTGATTGTCGACAGTGGTTAGGCCACGTGGAGTGCTTATGCGCTCCATGTCGATTAATTCAGCGTACGCTCATACTAATTGAACTTCTCAAATAACCCGATTGGCCTATTATTGTTTACCATGTATGGACACTACTGCTTGAATCTAAGGTACCACTTACCAATGTAAAGCCCGTTCAACCATGGTACCACGATCTGCTAAGACTCATGAGCGGGGCATGGTGGTATGGGATACTATGGTCAAGCTGTCGGCCTACACTGGGGTGACGAGCCTCCCCGTAGTGACCAATGAGCAACCCAAACTCATGAGCCGGGCATGGTGGTATGGGACACCATGTTCGAGCTGTCGGCCTACACTGGTGCAGCCTGGCTATGGTCCCAGCATGGGTTGGGGTGAACCGTCTGATTCAGACCCCCTCCAAAAATAGCGCTCCAGTTGGTAGGGCGTTGGTGGAGTGACCTCGAGTATAAACATTTGAACTTGCCTATCCACTGTTTTCATTAGGGGTGATGCCCTACAACTTGCCTATTGTATGTGATTAACTAGGATTAACGACCCTAGATGGATCCCCATTGGGTTAATGATATAAAGGGAGGTAACTTAGCTTCCCGAATATGCTATATGAATAAGCCTAATAAATTACTTGGCTAACACGACCATGCACTGCATTGCATGTGCTTTGACGAAGAAGCACACTTTTAAGGAGTTTGCCATGCGCGACCGTGAGATGAAGTCACTAAGGGAGTGTAAGTGAGTACATGCATTATTACAGCATACCATTCCTGCATTAATAAGAGTACTTAGGAAATGATTGTTGTATTGCTTTATCATTACTGCTTGACTGAATTGGTAACATGTTAACCTTTGCTTTATAGTTCCACTGAATTAGCTACTCATTCCCACCTGGGATAGTATTTTAAAATACCAACCAGACTCTAATTTAGATGCAGGTTCTGGTGAGGCTTATGCAACGGAGCCAGACTTCTTCGACGATGAGGAAGAGTTCTCTTACATGCAACTCTCGAGCAGACCTAGAGTTGCGTTGCCAGGATTACGGGACTATGGATTAGTTAAACCTTTACGCTTGACATTTTGTAAATTTTGGAAGCATATATGTATTTATTTAGCCTGGTAACATACTTATACTCTAGGGATTGAAAAACACTTACACCCTTTATATATTCATCTCAGTCTTTCACTTGCTCAATTTAAATAACTCTGGAGTATGATATGCTGATTTAGTGTAATCCCACTCATGTTTAATGCACTCATATGGACAACATTTAAACATCATTATCTATGTTGCATAAGTGATACGTTGGAACTCGGGAGTTGAGCTTTGCTCAACCCCCGATTTTCGGGGCGTTACAAATGTTGACACTCCCACCTTAGTAAACCGTGCACTTATCTTGAACTAGAGCGATTGATTTATAACCTTAAATTTCTTAGATAACCTACCCATTTGATCATAAACCTAAATCCACAATAAAACTTAAAGTTCCATAGAATCAGTTTACCATATAGGAAAATTTGGAGGGCAAACTCTATATGAATAGCCTATTTTTGTAGCTAGGAATTACATGGGTTCATTAAAGAATTGTCACAAGTTGTTGGGACAGAAATATATAAATTTATAAAAGAGTAGTATTAATATTGCCATCCACACCTATTTCAACAACTTAAACTTACATAGGGTCATCTCATGGGAAGGTGGGCTTGAAATGCCCACCCATATCTTTGCAAATTTAGGAAGATGTTAGGATCTCTCACAGGATCTTTTCGAACAGCTATAAAAGGAGAGTCAGTAGTTGGGTGACAATAATATTGTCAGCCTAGGGTAGAATGGCTTTTTATCTTTCCAAAGAGGTAAAATTACTTGTTTTACCACTTATCAAAGAACATCCATAATGCTAGGTGTCCCCAACTGATCAGATTACTCCATTGGCAAGTTTGCCCCCTCGAGTTGCTGCTTATTGCCAAAAGACCAAGCCATCCTCTATAAATAGAGACCCACCTATCTCATTTCAACACAACATACACTAGAGGTCATACTCTTGAGATACTTGCAAGACTTTTATGGAGTGAAAGTAGAATATAAAGAGTAGAGAGTAGATTTATACTAGATTAGGAGTACAGAAAAGAGTGAATGTGTGTCCCATTCATTTAAGCCTTTCAATCCAGCTTATACAAGCATCCAAGCTATCTCTACAGTTCAAGATCAACAAAGTAGGATTAGGATCCGATATCTGCGATCATCTCCTCTTAGGATGAGTGTCCTAGAACTCCTTTCCTCTTCCCACATCTGCACGTACACAGGCAGATCATCCATTTCATTTTGTCTTTACATTTGTATATCCACTCTCTCATATACCCTCCCCCATTTATAATTTAAGTAACTCTTGTTTGTATGCTCTATACCTTTTTGATCCCTCGGATCCTAGTGTATCAGAATTCAAGTGTTGCTTGAACGTACTTTTTTTTGTATCATTTACTTATCAACGGATTGTATTTGTTATTTATTTTTTTTCTCCTTAACAACTACTATCTCCTCAAATCTAACCTGGGTAAGACATCATAATCTCCTTACTATTAGTTCAGGTGAGTAATGATTCACTAGTTAGTTTATGACACCCTCAACAACCGACTAGTCAATTAGTATAAGCCCATCCAGAACCCCAAAAATCTCAAAAAATCATAAAAGCTTATAAAATAGAGATCGTGTGTAAGCGAGCGTAGAAGGGTGCCTAACCCCTTCTCCATAACTAAAGGTCCTTACCTAGAGTTCCTAGTCCTAAACCTTAATTAGGAGTCATCTTAGTTGAGGAGTCTTTTATTCTCCAATACAAGGCGATTTTATGAATCCAACAGGTCATAGGTTCTAGGCCTATACTAGTTAGCAGTGAGTCCAAATCTTTCAAATGTATTACGCTAAGTGCACAACATACCCATCTAAAACCAAGTCACAACACGAGATACATTTAGTGCATGCGTCGCCTGCAGGACAAAAATCACATGTATATATGTCATTTAATCTATTCGAATAACACACTCCACAAGGATGACTAGACTCCATGAAAGTTGGGACATTCAAAGACTCATGTGGGAGGTTTTTTAGCATGATTTTACATTGTTTCCTATGGTGTGACCGACCTAAGTCTTGGTTTGGATTGAATTTCTCAATCTATGGTGAAAATGTGGCAATGTACCTAATAAATGGGGTGCATTTAATGCACGTTCCTCCCACATATTGTTGTCACTCCCTCCATATGCCAAGCTAGCACAATCCCAAATATAATTAGTTTGAGTATATTTAGTTTAGAGAAACGCTCCAGTGCTCCAGCGGCTTTATAAGTCGCGGTGCACTTGGTGCACATTTCATAGGTTAACATGAGAATAACACACTAATCTAAAAATATTAACCATTTGATCAGTGGACCTAAATATGGACAGACATGATAATTCACACAAAAATAGGTTTAAGCAACAGTTCAATCCATCTATTTGTTAGGGATCATCATAGATTGCTTATGATTCACTAAAATAATCTTTGTTAGGCAATCATAATCGTTCCATCCGTGGATTGGGAAAAGGATGGCTATCAAAAATAAAGCAAAATCAAGGATTATTGGATCAACTTATCGGTGTAATTTTTGCATGGTAGCCATGAAATATGTTCTGAACAGCCATGAAATATGTTCTGAACACAATCAACAGTTCAAATCGATCGATGAAACTATCAAAGTGAAATGATGCAACTAGGAGCGCTATATCACACAGGTCTAGGCTTTTAACTATTTAGAAGTTTCTCATTTTAAGTTAAGCCCAATTGTTCAGCGCGCGTTTGTTGCACCAAATATTTCAAATTTTCATGAATGAGTTTTCTTAAGCCCACACCACCATGTAATAAAGCTCATGTACACACCACACATGTGTCAACATTTCATAAAAAAGCCCAAGATCCAATCCATCAAAATAGCACCACTATATTGATGCCCTAGCTGAAAAGTTAGGTTGGCTTTAGCTTGTAAAATAAAGTTATTACTCCTAAAAACTTGGTTGAAGTTTTCTCATTATGGAATAGACCTGCGAAGCACACCAAAAGCAAGAATACGATTGGAGGAGATGAAAATTGTTTGATGGAATCACCACTGGCCAAAATCTCCAATTCTATGACGAGCTAGAGAATGTAAAATAATGATGATTCAAGGGCCAAGATGAACAATTTGAATTCAAAATCCTTCCCCACCATACAAATTTACAATCACTACTTTACAAAATTTTAGATTAGTGGGATCTTTAGCTCTAAATTATTACTCAAAATAATTAAACATAAAAAATAGAAAATATAATAAAACTACAGTAAGGAGGTGTATGAGAAAGGAAAATATAGTAATGCACTAAGAAAAAATATATAAAAGGAAAGCAGCAAATGAACTACTCGGATTTAATTGAGAACCTATAAATGTGAGTGGAGATTGAAAAACTTTGACACTTCTTTAAGAGAAAAGATAATTGAAGCTCTTAGATCTTCAACTCCACTCTACTAAATCTTTAATCGGAAGATAAAGGGCCCTAACCGAGGATGTGAGTGAAAAAAGAATAATGCTAACACTCCATAATTAAAGAAGATTACTAGAGCTCTTCAATCTACGCCTACTCTTAAGATTTCACACAGAACTTATGGGAGGGTAGTCTTAGAGAGAGGAGAGCACTTCACACTTTCCTTTATGACATCTTTGCATAATCTTCAAAGCTTCTCACTCATAACCTTTGAGAGGGTGACCTTAAAGAAAGGAGAGCACTTCATCAGTTCTTTTTTAGGACATCCTCATCTAGTATGAGGCTTAGAGTTATGGTTGTGATGTGTGTTGAAAATGGGAGGAGTAATGAATATTTATAATTGAAGGTGATGACATTTTGGTTGTTTTTGAATAAATACAGGGTAAAATACTATATGGTTTGTTGTAATTAACTCTTGACATATGACATCTTCTTATTAGGTGGTTGGGGCAGTTGGCTTAGGGCCAATTTGGGATGTTGCATTAGAGTGGATTAAAAGGGATGGAATTAGATTTAAGGTAATGAGAGGACTGTCAGTGGTTGTCCTGGACTTCCAGTGGATTGGAAGAGCCTGGGATGATCTAGGTTTTCTATTTGGATAAGTGATGGGATTCGGCCCTCCTCCAGTTGTAAACTCGTGGGAGTGTTTGAAAATGCAAGCAATTTTCAACAGTGGGCGTCCTTAGCACCGCTGCTTCCTATGGTGTGGTCCACTGCAACCTTGGATCTACCTTTGTTTTCGTCCAATTCTCTGTACTAAATGAACCTTATGTGCGGACAGTGTGGATTGAAGTTATACATCACAGTGGGCCGCCTGTGATCCCATCCTGTATCCCACTCTGTATCGAGGGATGGACGAAGTCTAAAGGAGGGATTTCACGAATCCCTTCTGAGGTCGATGCAGTTTACAAGGCCTTCTACACTAGAGTAACATCCAGCCATCCAAATAGACTGTTGGATGGAAATCAGGATCAAATCCCACTTAATACCATCCAGTTCTGTCCAGTGTGTCGGGTCAAACACGCCCTTAGTGATTTTGGTGAGGTTTACAGGTAAAGATGTAAAGTAATTTTCTTTTAAAAAATTTTTAATAAGAGTTGAAAATTGGCTTATAATAAGATAAAATCTTAGCAATTTAGAAAATTGAAAAAATAATTTCATAACTAGATCATTATTAAAAGTGAATATCCAATATGTGATCGTTGACTAATCTTGACATATAACTAAATGGGTTGTTAATTGTGGAACACCTAGCAACTTCTGGCAGAGAAAATGTGCAAGTGAAAATTAGATTTCCATTGCTACTAGATGGTCAATATCGCCTTATTTTGGAGTCTAGATGTCTTGAATCAAGCTCTAGGTCAAGCCGGATGGGTTGGGTTGATACATAATGGAATTGTACTAACGTATATAAATTTGGATAAGGTGTGTGGTTCTGAATTTTTATGTAAAAAGTGAACTTTCTAATACAATTGACTCTTCATTTATGATGGGGTGTCTATAGATACCCCTCTTTGGTAAAGGTTGCATGTAACTAAATGACAAATCCTTAATCAACCTACCATTTTGGCCAAGCTTACAAGTGAATCAGTTTATTTTTACTTAATTGACTGCGTCAATTGTACATTCAACAAAATGCCACTCCCATGCTTCCAAGGATGAGAGACCATGCATGTTTTGCATTCTCACAAGTACCAATTATTATACTCCGATCGAAAGATGTGGTAGGTATCCCTTACTTTGAAATGGCCTTGGGATTATAGGCAAGTTTATATTTTAAAATGATTATTTGCAACTTAATTTATATTCTGTAGTCTGAACTTCTGATTTGACACTTCTGCCACAATGAACCTTCCACTGAGATAAGAGATTACCTTACCAAGAATGAGACTTGAATACTTCATTTTCTTACATAGATGAGGGTGTAATCAAACTAATACTAATAGTTTAGGTTAATCGTATGGTGTTGCTTATGAACTTGACAAGTCAAAATTGGAAATATCAAACATAAGTTGATGTTACATTGTACACACTTCGGAGTATGGAAGACTCCTTAGTTCTTCAAAAATCATGCACATTTTTTTAACATTTTACTTTCCTAAAAACACTTATTCAAGATGTTATGATTTAGGAAACTTCACCACTAAAAGATGGTCAGGATGGGTGGGGCCATAGTAGCCAACGGTCTACACAAGATATTGGGATCTTTGCACAAAGTTGAAGATAGAAGGTGAGTGCTTAGAGGTCCCCTAACCAATATGAAAACATAGATGATTTTATCACCCCTTTGATTCTATGCTTGAGATTGAAATTGCATGGAATAAAATACCACGACTATGTGTGCATAAGTATATATGAGCTAAGGAATGAAGGTTATGTCCTAGGGGGGTGATTAGGACCAATAAAATTTATGCCTTATAAATACACAATTGCTTTAACTAATATGTAATTAAACTAAGGAAATTAACACCAAGGCTTCCAAGCCAATAGTGGGTCCAATCATATAGATAACAAATCATATATCATTCAAGCAACTATTTTATAAATGATAGTGTACATGTGCATGTGGGATATGTTACCTATCAACTCCTAACATTCATCTAATCATGTATACATATAATTAAACATTCATCACATAAACATAATTAAACAAGTGCTTAAAGACAATCACAAACACAAGTATGTATGGTGGTTCGGTTTCCCTACTCATTCTCGACAGACGTACTTAACTCATAAGTATACCGGATTTCATTATTACAGGCTTTAAATCAAGTTCACCTTTAACCTATACAACCCTACACAAGGACCCTAGCGTACACTCCCGCAGGAGGCTCCCACAAGAGACTTGATTTAGTTTGTTATTGGCTAACCAACAACCTCAGTCTTAATCCAAGGAGTTACGTTTACTTCCACCAGAGGCTCCCTCAGATACTAACATGTATACACCCATGTCCGGTGGCCTACACAAGGACTTTGATTTAGGTCATATATAAGAACTAAGGTCCTACACAAGAACCTAGTCGAGTTTTTTAATTAAACTCTTACACTCAATCCTACACGAAGAATGAGCATCCATGGATTCACTCAATGATACTTATCGATAGAGCTAGGCAGAATTCGACCAGATCCGGTCCAAACCGAAGGCCAAGATCTAGTCGAATCGAGTAGGCCCACTCAGATCCAACCATACATCGAGTCAAGTTTGGATCAGTGGCCAATCCGGACCGATTCGATCCGTACAATGTTCATTCAACACTGTTTCCTGTAATGTTGTCCACTTGAGATTGGGATATACCCCATTTTTAGTTTAATACCATAAAATGATCTAGAAAAATAAATGGACGACATGGATGAAATAAATACATCATGGTGGGGTCCACAAAGCACCGACCACTAGCCATTGGCTGGTGGCAGGGGGAGTAGCCAATCCGTCCTCTCAGGCCTCAACTCATGGCTCGAGTGTATCGAGCACCAAGCTCTGCCAGACTGCCACAAGAAAAGAAAGAAAACAGGGAAATGGTTCTATGCGGTCGAGCTCATGGGAACTTCCCATGAGGTCGAGTTGTGTGGGCCCCATCGTGATGCGTGTCTAACATCAACACCGTGCATTTGATGGGTCCCCTTTAAATTATGGGATATCCCAAAAATCAGCCGTATACGGAACTCAGGTGGGCCATACCATCTAAAATCATGTGAAGACATTCCTAAAACATATAAAAGCACTTGGTGGGGCCCACCTAAAAATTGAATGCATCTAAAACTTAGTATGACCCCTCATCCAAGTGGGACACACATAATGGATGGTCCGGATTTGTGAACCACACCTCAGTGGGCCTAAAAAATGATTATGAATATTTTAATGGGAGGGTAACCCGTAACCCCTCTCAACTTTTGTACATGAAGCGGACTGGCAGGTGTATCACGCTGGTGTATTGACGTTAGCAAGTTCTGTGGGTCCCACCATGAGGTATGTGTTATATCCAAACTGTCCATCCATTTGGTGGGCTCGTCTTAAGGCTTTAGCCGAAAAGCAAGACAGATCTAAAGACCAAGTGGACCACACTACAAAAAAAATTAAAACAGAAGATTCGATCTGAACCGTACCCAACCCGATCCAACTCGATTTCCCTAACCGAGTCGGACTCAATTCAGGTCAGGCCAGCAATGCAACGAATTGGATCGAGTCAGAGGACCCAGACTCCATCCCAGATCGGATCGAATTTGGGTTAAAAGTGCCCTGGTTTGTCAATTAGCGTGATCGTTGAGTCAGCTAGACAGAGAAGCCTCATAAGAAGATTAATCAAGCATCTGCCTCAATTGGATATGTGCCTGAACTCGCCACAGGTAAATCTTAGCCTCACATGCCATGTCTCAAAACACCAAGTACTTAAAACCCTTAAAATTGGATAGAACATCCTAAGGTTTTTGGTTAGAAAACTTTTTCAAATCTTCAAGAAAATCTTTAAGTTTTCTACCTTTGTCGATTTATCGATACATGGTTCGATGAAATCGAACCTTGTTATCGATGTCCTCGAAGCTCACTCGATATTATTGAAATGAGGATATAAAATGTCCAACAACCACAAAGATCTTTGGACGAAATTATCAATGTATCAATAGACGGTTCGATATTATTGAAATTTGAATCTCGAGTCCATCGAGTAGACTCGATAAAATCGACATCAGGTCTGTTATGCCCAAAGTTCTACTATGGCAAATCATGTAATCCTCAATATATCGAAAAGCTCCTCGACATCCTCGAAATTCAAAACTCGATGATATCGGAAGCCCTTCGATGATATCGGATTGGAACACACATTTATCCAGCAAAGTTTTTCAGGTTATTTTTCTTGAATCGAAAGTCACTCGATAAAATTGATATTCAAATATCGATCATATCGAGGCATGGTCAATGTCATTGAAAGTGGACAGAAACTATCCAACAATCTTGTAGGAAAATTCCTTAGAATTATCGATGAATCAACACTACCCTCGATGTCATCGATATTCAAATTCCGATGATATCGAGTGATGCTCGATCATATCTTATACCTGAAATATTTCAAAGGCAAGTGCTCTCACATTTTCAAAGGTCGAGGAATCGAACCTCGTGTCGATGAAATCGAAGTTTGAAATTCGATGACATCGACGCACGTTTGATTTCCTCGACCAGCTGGCAAAAGGTTTCAAAAGCGTTTGACATTTGACTTCGTGCCATCGAGCAGCCAGTCGATGCTATCGAGAGTATACACTCGATGATATCAACCCTGCTTGATGATATCGAACTCTGTCAAATATGTGACCGTTTTATATCCGTTGAAACATTTTGCCTATTTAATGAAGAGCTTGCCCTTGGTTGTTGGTAGAGAATATAGAGAGTGCTTTTGAGTGTTTAATCCCAGATCATATACCCTAAGCCTTTTCTCTCATGGAAGTTCACCCTCCAATCCACCCCCATCATTAACATTCAATAGAGTGGATTGGGGAATGAACTTCCACATTCAAGGATCCTACAGATACCACCTTAATGGTAAATCATTAAGCTGGGATGCCTTGAATGCATAAATGATTGAAATCGCTCTATCTCCCTTATAGGAAAACATATAATAGAGTAGGATTCCATCATAACTGTAACATCTTGGATTTTCACTGTTTCGGATTTCCAAAAATCCTTGAAATTTTTTTATTATTAATTAACTTATAATATCACTTAATGACCATTAGCACTCAATGATAGTTTAAACACGGGTAGAACCAGTAGAGAACCGTACAAGTCCGTTTAATCAACCGTATGAAGCCAATGAATCCGCCCGATCACCTGAACATCAAATTTAACCCCATGATTCACTCACAAGGGGGGGGGGGGGGGGCAAATCTAACCGACCCATCACTGATAAATTAAGACAATCATAACTAAATTCAAAATCCAACCGAAGCCAAGTCAAACAAAGCCCGAATCTTGACTAATAGACCAAATGAACATCATTACTCTTTTAGCCTAAAACCGATGGTTCAGAGTGATCATGACCAAATCTCCACTTCCACTAGTTATAAATAGGTCACCCTATAAATATAGGTAATCTAAACCCTGTTCATTGCCCACGAGAAATCTCAATACCTAATTCATTCCAGAAACGCCCCGATTTTTTGAATAAGCTCTAGACCGCTCGTTGGTGGGTCATTAGTTTCAAAATTATAGAGTAATGTTCGTCTTACTAGGCTCGACATCCATCGTGGGAGTCGGACCTGGGTAGTGTCCAGAACCGCTCACTTTGAGCCAAAGGACGAGTACATGGGAAGCGCAAATACCCTAAAGAAAGGAGGTAGAACTTAAGTAAATTGAGTCATTCACTCTTATGCAAAGTTGAGGATTTCAAACCGTCGGTTTGTGACCAAACTTCACACATGGAGTAAGGATATTTCCCTACTCATATCCCTATAGTCGTGACCCCGATCGACCATCGGTGACCGTTGAACAGACTTCTAATCATATCTGTTGATCGGCGCATCCAAATGGCGGGCCGATCATGTTCATACATAGATCATCATTAGGGCTAACTATTCTACAGTGTATATCAATATGTATACCCCATAGTGGGCCCTAGAGCTTAGAAAGACCCTCCCTCCCATAGGTCTAGTATAGTAAAAACCCAACACTTGGGGCCATTTTCACCAAATCTAGCATTATAAAAGGGCCTCATTTGGGCACCCCCTCTCCCCATAGGATTTTGCCCTAGAAGAGAGAGAGGAGAGAAAGGGGAGAAGAGAAGGAGGAGAAAGAGAGAGGAAAAAGAGAGTGAAGGAGGGTGTTGTCGATGGTGGGGCCCAGGGAAGCTCAACCTTGCAACTCTCTACCCCTTCTCCAAGGAAATCCCTACACCACAACCACAAGAATTGTTCTATTGATCATCTAGGTAAGATCCCTCATCCCTTTTCTTAAAACCCGTGTGCTGAGAAGGGATTGGCTTGGAATTCTAACATGCAAGTAGTTGCTTTAGGGATTCCGGCCGATCGATCCCAAATTTCTCATTCCTAGGTCATTTTCCAAGTTTCAACAATCCATAGGTGCAGACTATTATCCTTAGGTGGCCTAACACCAATTTTATTACGAATTTAATGATTTTGATTGTTTGGATGCTATATTTGGAGAATCTAGAGGGACCCTAGGAATTGCATGTTTGCTGGAATTGTAGGGAATTGTACATTTACTTCTCATATGATGTTGTTCTTGCCTCTCACATGATTTTGTACGTGGATGATTTCATGTTCATGCCTTGTTGGATTTTCTCTTATAGTATTGTTCCATAGTATCTATGAATTTATGACTCTTGTGCTTATGATTTCTTAGGATGAAGGAAGTGCTTAACTTCCCCACGCGCACACACAACTCACATGCACTTTGCTTCATGATATTGTTAGCCTTGCTTGCCATGAGAATCTGAATTGTATATCGAGAAGTATGAGAACATAATGTTGTTTATGCTGGGTGATACATCGGGAGTTGGCATGCTATGAATCACTATTTCTATCTTGGGATTGGTCAGGAACATGAGGAGAGCGAAGGTGGTTCCGTTGGTAGAACTGCCTTGAGGCTAAACCCATGGATTTGGATGAGTGCGCGTGGGCGACAGTAGTTAGACTACATGGGTTGCTTGCACCCGATGTCGTTCCACCACGTACTTTCCTAGACTCATGCGGTCTAGCCCACCCTCTGACCAATCGTGATTGTTAACCTTGTTTGCTTACATATGTATGGAACCTGGAGCACCCTACAACCATTATAACCCATCGATAATCAAATTGAAATGGGTCTACTGCCTCGTGAGCCGGGCATGGTAGAATGGGACATTGTGTCCGAGCTGTCAGCCTACAATAGGGTGTCGCGCCTCCCCATAATGACCGCGAGAGATCCCTTTTTCTCGGCACTCCTCATGTGCTTGAAGTCGGGGATGGAAAACCTGATGGGATCAAGGACCATGGGGTCTTGGCCTCATACGTTGGGGGGCCTTGGCCTTGCAACTAGTTGAAGGCATTTGATATGTGGGGTATATAGATTCTCCAACCTACTGGATGAATGGACTTAACTAAGAACCCGGTTAACATGACCATTGCATTACACTAGCTAGGTTAGCGACTCAGCAGTCGAGGTCACTCTGAGGGAGCATTGGCATACGCGATCGTTAGACGGAGTCGCTTGAGGAAGAGTTGTGGCGAGGGCATACATTATATCATCCCTTATGCATGTGCATTAATAAGATTTGTTAGTGAATGTCTGTTTTTCATTAAATTCATAATATAACTGATGCTTGTTACAACTTAAGACTAATAACACCCACTGAGCTGATCACTCACTCCCACTCTGGGACGGTGTTTTAAAACACCAACCAGACCCTTTTCTAAATGCAGGTGAGGCGGAGCTCGATGAGCCGAGCGAGGTGAGCAAGGATAGGGAAGATGAGCTTCTCTACTTCCAGACTTTCGTCGGATTTGTTTAGTTGACTTCGGGCTACTGCAGGGTATGGACCAGGGCCCTAGTCGCTTTGGGTCGTGTATGGGTGGGACTAGTTCCCTATTTAGATGACTTTGGATTCATTGTCTGGATATTTTTATAATTAGTAGCAATTGATACTGCTTATGACGTATTTCCGCTTCATGCCTTGCTAAATCCTTCATTGTTTATGAGATCATCCTAATGTAATTAAAATATGAAGCCCATTAGGGCACCCATGACACTTGGGAATTCAGGAGCCGAGTTCTTACCTAGCCCTTGAAAATCCGGGTGTTACAATAACCTTGACCCAACCCATCGCCATGTATTGGTATATCTTCTGAGTTGCGGTTTAAGGAAGCAGAAGATTCTTCATCAACAAAGGAGGAGATCTTCTACAACGCGCTGAATGGGGCTCATCTACTTATCTATAAGTCATTAGAGTCCAGAGGACCCTTGTGATCATTCCTTCTGTAGGATTGGGTCTAAGGTGTTTCTCACCCTTTGCAAGTCCTCATACGAGGCCTCCGGCGGGAGTGTACCTGGGGGTGCTTTGTGTTGACCCTTGCTCTGTGGAGAGCATAAACTCTTAGGTCTTTGTATAGGTCTTTGACCTGTTTGGTCTAAAACTTAGGTGTTTTGTGTTGACCCTTGCTCATGAGAGCATAAACTGGTGAGGTTCCTTGTGTGGATCCTTGGCCTGTGTGGCCTAAAATTCGGGTGTTGTATGTTGACCCTTAATCATGGAGCATAAAGTGTGTCGTGTAGACTCGTTGTGTCAGCCTAAGTGTAGGTTGTACTGGTTAGAGGTGAACCTGATTTAAAACCTCCGGTTTGAGGTGAACCTGTTATGAAACCTCCTTTAGTGAGATCCGATACACTCAAAGGTTGAATGCGTCCGCCAGAAGTGGAGTAGACAAGTAGTCGAACCATTATAAAAATGACTGTGTTTGAGATTGCTAGTCTTTCATTACTTATGTGATTTCCTTAAAAGCTTTCATATTTGATTATCTGAGATCACATCTCACACACACAGTCACATCCATCATAAACTACGAATTGCATCTTGTTTATCTTTTAATTAGTTTTATGATCAGATCCTTTAATTAGCTTGGAAGCCGTTAGAATTACTCTGAAGAAATACTGATGCATGCATATTTACTTAGGATTAGAGTGATAGAATTTTAAATAAATCATAAAATATTAAAAAGTCCTATTCACCCCCCCTCTAGGACATATTGACATATTCCTACTTCAACTAAAGCGGTCATTACCGCAATTTCAATTAGTATTAAAGCGGGTCTCTCTTAAGGGCTTCACCGCATAGAGAGTGATCTTGACTGAAGTTAGAATTATGTCCAAAAGTGTATCAAAGGCTGTGAAAGATCAGAACAATTGCCTAGTAATCCATACTGCTTTGAAAGTTGGCAATAGTTCAAAATGGTACCTTGACAGTGGATGCTCCAAACACATGACTGGTGATCAAACTCATTTTTGTGAGTATTCAGACTTTGATGGAGGATCAGTCACATTTGGAGATGGTAGCTCTACTAGAATTATTAGACAAGGAATGATAGCTGTACCAGGTCTTCCAACAATCAAACATGTTCTCTGTGTAGAAGGTCTGAAACATAATCTCCTTAGTATCTCCCAAATCTATGACAAAGAACATTTGGTCACTTTCTCAATGGATGTGTGTAGGATCTTAAACCATACAGGAAAATCTATCATAAAAGGTTTACGCACTAGTGATAACTGTTACGTTATTGAAAGTACAAATGAGAGTGTGTTATCCACAAAGTATAATATGGCTGTAAAGAGTGAATCCAAATTATGGCACCAAATGTTGGGACATGTTCACTACCAAAACTTAGCTAAGCTTAGTTCAAAAATTTTGATTAGAAGACTTCCTAAGATTAGAAAAGAAGAAAAAATTGTCTGTGGAGAATGTCTAAAAGGAAAACAGATAAAAGTCGGTCACTGTCACGCCCCAAACTCGGAAAGCGGGCTCACAAAATTTTCGATCGACAAATTCGGTGCCGACAGCTTCTGTAGTAACCCATTCTCAGTTCCCAGCGTCCATATGCTAGATTCCGATCCTAGAATCCTACAATGAGGATTTTTCAACATACATTTAACTCGTAATAAGCATAACCACAAGTTTACCAAATCACAAAGGCAACATCATCATCACATATCCACTAATATAAACATTTGAATACAATGCTAAAAGGGAAATACATATGACAAAATCAAAGCTCTAAAGGTCCGCTGCATGCTCCAAGCTCAATGCTGCTGTAACCTAACGCCACCTACACTCATCTATCGCGCATAAGCTTATAGAAAACTTAGTGGGTGGTGAAAGTGTGTGCACAAGGTAAGTGTCAGGTAAGAAATATCAGAGTAATCAGAGTAAGCAAAAATACTGATAAGCCCATAAATCATACAATATCAGAGATAATGGCAAGATCATAAATCATACGATATCAGAGCAATGCGAAAACATGCTGATAGGCTCATAAATACCATCAGCCTTATCCAAGCTATGCGATGTAAAAAATATAATAAAAACAATATCATATACTGAGGAAGCAAGGTAGATCAGCTATGCAAGGCGGAGATAGTAAACCAAATACTATGTGCTGAGGATGCAATGCAATATGCGATGTGAATGAAATGACCAAGCTGGAGTGTGAAGTTGGGATGATAGTACGTAGTATCGCAGGCTACGGGATCCACCACAAGGGGCTTCTATCCAAACCAGTCCCATACATAAATTTTGATAATCACGCTCATGTGGTAAACTCCTGATCTCAGGTTATTCGTGCGCCCCAACCGAAATCCTGGCCATTGTGAAGGTACACGTAACAAATAGTTACGCACCACCAGCCCGAGTGGATAGTGAATAAATGATGAATGAGTATGCAACTCCTGCTCAATAAGTCTACATATCAGTATGGTTCCTCTCTGGGATCATCACTGAGGTCTAGTACACTCTACATGCAACCGCCGCCCACTGAGGCGCGACCATGTAAGTTGAAAAGACCTCACCATCCGCCTGTCCAGTAGTTAGCCAATATCTACCCGGCACGTCAATGGCGGACCCATTTACGAGCTAGTCAAACTCAACCTAGCTATGCCCCCTACCCTCAGGCGGGTAACGCTACACCCCCCAACCGACCACAACACAGTGGAAGACGCGACCTACTAGTATACGGCCCTCATGCGCTCATATATCCACTTGGTCTCGACGTTGGGGCGTCTCCTGGCCATGGAGGTTTAAAAATTTTCACCCAAGGACATCTATGACGCCCGTATGCTAAAACTAAATATTTTAGGTGTCCCATCTTGCCATCCACAATATGTCTGTGGAGGCTATAGCCCTAATATCGCTAGGGCGTACAGTAGTCACAACACGCAATACAAGATGCATGAGTCATACAATCCAGTCATGCATCAATCCTGCGCATACCATGTGCTCATGTGAGATAACCTCCGCCTATCAGGGAGTCTCATAATAACCTGCCCAATGACATATGCAATGGTTTACCACATCTCATAACAAACATATAGATGATGCGTATGGGCATGTATCATGATGCTATGCTGTCACATACTCATAATCGGTATTAATAACCGGCGTCAACAATTGGCCTCGACAATGTAGACATTTAACTAACATTGTCCCCAATGAATGGCTCACATAGAGCCTAACATAAAGTGGGCCCATGGCCTCACACAAAGGCCTAATATACAACACCATGGGCCTTACTCAAGAGCTTAATACACATCACGATGGGCCTCTCACATGGGCCTAATATACATCACAATGGGCTTCATCGCCTAACCCTCAAATACATCACAATGGGCCTCATCCCATAGACCTCATATTCATCACATTAGGCCTTAAACACGAGCTAAATACACATCCCAACGGGCCTCAAATACAGGCCGCATATGCATCACATTGGGCCTCAAACACGGACTACATATAGATCACATTGGGCCTCAAGCATAGGACGAATACACATCACAATGGGTCTCAACTATAGGCTGCATATACATCATATGGGTCTTGACAATCCCCTCAGCAATCAAAACCAGCCTCAACAATTGGCCTCAACAATCGAAATCAGCCTCGACAATTGGAATCGACCTCGACAAACGGAATAGGAATCGGCCTCGACAATCAGTATCGGCTTCGACAATCGAAATAGGCCTCAACAATCGGAATCAGACTCAAATCGGAATCGACCTTAAATCAAAATCGGCCTCGATAATCGGAATCAGACTCAAATCGAAATCAGCCTCAAATCGGAATCGGCCTTGATAATCGAAATCGGCCTCGATAATCGGAATCAGACTCAAATCGCAATTAACCTCAAATCAGAATCGGCCTCGATAATCGAAATCGACAATCAGAATCAACTAAATAATGAGCCTAAGGAAAGGTCACAATGTGGACATTTAACCATCATCGCCCATCAATGTGGATATCTAACCAACATTGCTCCCAAGGAGTGGCCCACATAAGGGATTTATACACAACGTAACGGCCACACATACATCACATTGGGCCTCATCATATGGGCCGAAAATACATCACAATGGGCCACGTCATACGGGCTGGGCCAATGGGCCTAATATACATCTCAATGGGCCTCTAACACGGGCCTAAGATACATCACAATGGGCCTCAACCCAAGGGCCCTAAACACATCACTTTGGGCCTCGGCACTTGAGCCATAAATACATCACATCGAGCCTCACTCATGGGCCTTGAATACATCATATTGGGCTGCGTTCCATAAGCCTCCAACCTATCGCAATGGGCCTCATCAAATGGGTTGTAAATGCATCACCATGGGCCTCATACGTGGGCCTCATATCCAACAAGTGGGCTACATCAATGGGCCGCACCAATGGGCCTCATACACATCAAGTGGGCCTCTCAAGGTAATGAGGCCTACGGCCCAAAAATAAATGGACAGTGTGTGTATAACACATGTATATCATGGTGGATCTCATAAGATAGTCGGGCCCACAGCCCTACTGGTAAGATGGATGGGGGCTTCAAATATAACACATCGAGGTGGGCCTTGTACATATCAAATGGGCCCCAACTAATGAATAGTGCGCTTGCTATACATCAAGGTAGGCCGCATAAGTGGATGGCATAGATCAAATACGTACATCATGGTGGGTCCTGCGATTGCAGGGTAGGTGGGCCCGTCGATCAAGGCCGGCGGTGTGGATGAATCACATCCATCAATGCTGGGACTGGCAGATGGACGGCATGGACATAAAATACATACATCATGGTGGAGTCCACATCACTGTCCGAATTGTCTAGCATCGTCCAGCACTGTCTGGACGGTGTGGATAATAATACACATATCCATGTGGTCCATCGTCTAGACGGTGGACGCGTGGACAAGGCACATACATCATATAACGGGTGCGTCCAGCACCAACAGACAGTGTAGGTATAACACCTACCTCATGTGGAACCCACAGAACTGCTGCATCAAACAGCAGCTAAGTAGGTGGTGGGGCCCACAGATAGACGATTTAGATATACATTACATGGGCCCATGTCCACGTGGATGGCAGAGATGAGGCACGTACATCATGGTGGCTCCCATGTGCTGGGCTGCAGCATGTCAACAAGAGGGTCCCACAAACCTTGCTGACGTCAAACGCAGCAACAACAATGGCTGCTGGTGAGGTATGCTAGCCAATCCACTTTCCATGGTAAGTGGGTCCCACGTGGGGCCCACCATAACGTTTATTTTCCATCTCACTTGTTCATAAGGTCACAATGACCTAAATAGAGAGGAAAAACAAATTCATAACGGTCCAAAACTTCTATGACCCAAGCAAGGTTTCAATGGTAGACGTTCAATTATCACTATTTCTGTGACGTGGGCCACCTGAGTTCCACATACGGCTGATTTTTAGGGTGGCCCACAACTAAAAGGGGGCTCACCAAATGCACGGTGTTGATGCCCAACACACATCACGGTGGGGCCCACGGATGGGACCCCCTGCCTCCAGCGTCAAACGCAGCACACTTGTGGTTATGCTCCTTTATATATATATATATATATATATATATATATATATATATATATATATATATATATATATATATATATGGAAAAACATGGTTTTTTGTGGTTTTTCGTACATAGGGCCCGCATCAGGAGAATCCAGCCCAACCATTGCATTCTACGGCTCAAGAAAGTCCAAATGAGCCCAATATTCAATGTGTTTTGGTGCATAGAACCATTAAAGTGGGTCCTAGTCAATTTTAACGGTAAAAATCACTGTTTTCTATGCTATGGCCCGCCAGAAAATCGGATTGGCCTTATATTTCGTCTCAACGTCTAAAATGAATTGGGGAATGGAATGGATGGAGTGGATTAGACCCATACTTCAAGGTGGGTCCTGCATGAGCAGCCCACCCCAAAGCTTTGAATCAAACTAATATTTTTGGTTTCTGGTGGTCAGTACACCACACTGTCAGTTCACACATCACTGCACGACCACGTCCAGCGTTCCTGGACGCTAGACGGTTTGGGTAACACATATATAAGGTGGGCCCCACCTACAGATGGCTTGGATAAAATACATACCTCATGGTGGGGTCCATCCAGGTAGGCCACACGGCCACATCATCACACACAATAAAAATAAAAGAGAGAGGGAGAGAGAGAAAGAAAGAGAGAGGGACACGTGTGATGAAGGGTTCCGCCACTATGAGCCCTCCCTTGCATTCAATCATACATCAAGTGGGTCCTAGTATATGTCAGCCCACCAAATCAAAAATCAACGGTGGAGATTGCTTCTCCACCAAAATGGAAGGTCTAGATGACCTTTATTCATGCAAGAAAAATAAACATCATGATGGGGTCCATGGAGAATGGCCCTATAATGGAATGATCATGAGAATCAAGGTGGGCCATCGGCCACATCTAGGGTCCAAAGTGAGATCCATATCATCAATCGGTAGGACCCACTTGGCTTATCATCAAAACATACAAATCTAGGCTTATAGAATACCCACCATTCGATCTTCTTGGTCTGATGGAACGTCAATCTTCTTGTGTCTCACTTGGATGGAGGAGGATGAGATATGAACGGCTAGGATGATGGATCTTGGGATGGGAAGTGGGCCACACAACACGCTCTTTCTCTCCTTGGAAGAGCTTGGACGTCCACTGCAAGTGCTATAGTTTATATCCATGTCTGTTGTCAAATTTGTGGTGCCAAAATCACTGTTATATATAACTTGCATAAGTGAAGCTCTCTCAAGGATCAACATTCATAAACAAGCTAAGCTCACAACAAGCAAAGCTCACAAGTACAAGGATCAATCTTGAATGCAAGAACTGCTCACAAGACAAGACTCAAGCTGCAAGACTTCAAGAATAGTACAAGGCAATTTATAAAGAACTCAAGATGTCACGCCCCAAACCCGGTGACGGACAGCTTCCGTGATGCCCCGAATTCGGCACTCGACTTCCATACACCAAGTCCCGAGTTCGGCACACCACAAGGAAGATTTTTGACTGAATTTTTTTTTTTTTTTTATAGATACATAGTAATACCTGAGCATGAAGATCCATGATCAAACTACCAAGCAACACACTCCATTATAAGTCCCGATGGTTATGAGTATAATGCTTTACAAAAGATACGTAACGTCAACATTGCCCAAATCGAAGAATAGATGCAATGCATCGAGAAAGCTAAGTCTTCCAAGCTACTCCAACCCTGAAAAAAAATGGAAAATAGGAGGCTTAGGCAAAAAGCCTAGTGAGTACACACGTGTGTGCAGTGTATCCTACATGCAGGCAAGATAAATATGCTACAAGGAAATCATACCACAGTCATAACCATATTACATGCATCCGTAATCACATCATCATCATCATATTGTCATGCCATAATTATACAATATCGGAAATACTGACAAGTTCATGAGTCATACAATATCAGAGTACGCAATATAAATCAGCATGTAAATGAGGAGTTATAAAGAGCCAAATATTAGATGTCGAGGAAGCAATGCAATATGTGGTGCAAATGAAATGACTATGCTGGAGTGAGGTCGGGATGGTGGTACGTAGTATCGCAGACTATGGGGTCTATCACAAGGGACTTCTATCCAAAATAGTCCCATACCTAATTTGGATAGTCAGACTCAATGTGGTAAACTCCTGATCTCAGGTTAGTCGCGCGCCCCAACCGAAATCCTGGCCATTGCGAAGGTACACACAACAAATAGTTGCACACCACCAGCCCGAGTGAATAGTGAATGAATGAAGAATGAGTATGCAACTCCTGCTCAATAAGTCCACATATCAGTACAGTTTATCTCTGGGATCATCACCGGGGTTTAGTACACTCCAAATGACACTGTCTCTCTCCTAGCAGCACAGTCCAAGTGAGCGTAAGAAACCTCACTATCCGCATGGCCAATAGTCTGCCAATACCTATTCGGCACGTCGATAGCGGACCCATTCATGAGCTGGTCAAACTCAGCCTAGTAATGCCCCCTACCCTCGGGCGGGTAAGGCCACACCCCCTCCCAACCGACCACGACACAGTGGGAGACGCGGCCTCCTAGTATTCGGCACTAGGGCGCTCATGTATCCACTCGGTCTCGACGTTGGGGCATCTCCTGGCCTCGGAGGTTTAGAGATTTTCACCCAGGGACATCTATGGCGCCCGTATATTAGAACCAAATATTTCCGGTGTCCCATCTGGCCATCCACGATATGCCTGTGGAGGCTACGGCCCTGATGTCGCTAGGGCACACAATGCAAGATGCATGAGTCATACAATACAGTCATGCATCAATCCTGTGCATACCGTGCACTCATGTGAGATAACCTCCACCTATCAGGGAGTCTCATAACAATCTGTCCAACGACATATGCAATGGTCAACCACATCTCATAACAAACATGCAGATGATGCGTATGGGCATGTATGATAATGCTGTGCTGTCACATACTCATAATCAGTATCAATAACCGGCCTCAACAATCGGCTTCGACAATATGGACATTTAACCAACATTATCCCCAAGGAATGACCCACATAAATATCAATACATACATCATGGTGAAATCACACCACATCGGTCCTCAGATATATCACTTCGGGTCTCACACAAGGGTCGCACATTCATCGCATTGGGCCTCACTCATGGGCCATGAATACACCACATCAGGCTGTACGACCCATGGGCCTCAAATACTCAAGAGGTGAGCCCTACACACGGGCCTCAAATACATCACAATGAGCCACAACCCATGGGCCTAAAATATATCTCAATTAGCCACGCCCATGAGTCTCAATTACATCACATTGGGCTTCGCTCATGGGCCTCGAATACATTGCAAGTGGCCTCAAATCTATTTCACAGGTAGACCACATACCTGGGCCTAATACACATCACTATGGGCCGCATCACATGGACCGAAAATACATCACAATGAGCTCTATCATATGGACCGGAAATATATCTCAATGGGCCTTGCCCATAGGCCACGAATACAGGGCTACACCAATTATGATAAGTCCTATACTACAACCACTTCGCACGTCACATAGATAATGACTCATATTCGGTGTCACCTGGTTAAGGGCCGAGAGCCACATTTCATCATACCATTTATAGTTTAAAGATTACATTGTATAAAAATCCAGGATCTTGATAGCATTAGCTTGGGTAATCTAACCTTAAATCATATTCGGTTTAGTGTACAACTTGGTCATGTGTGATTCAAGTGGTGGTATCTATGTCGATAAGTACAAATCTACATTGTTGAATAGTCATCAATGCCACTTGATTTCATACGGTTAGGTGGCCTTGTACGTATTTCACATTCATACAATTAGATGACTACGTATACTACATGTACTCCACCATTGCCTATGATTAGGTGGCTATACATACATCAAATACCCACATGATCAATGGGCCAAACAGGTAATATCACACCCTCACACCACTAGAGTTTATATATTTGTTATAATTAAACATGTTTTTAAGAGTTTAAACACAAGTATCATGATCTTATTACTTGAGGCCGCACTCTAACCAAAGTGCCAAGTGATCAAGGGATGTCCACAATCAGCCCATTTAAAAGATTAATCATCATTATTTAAAAAATTACAATACCAGTTCATCATACATTCCACATATGGAAATTACAAACTCTTATCGAAGAGGCCCAATGGTTAGCCCAAACAAGGCTATCACTGATGGGTCCACATGGCGTTCACTCAAAATGGGCCTTAACATTCTTAGGCTCACATATCAATGGAATTCATAATGGGTCCTATGCAGTAGAGTCCATGGGGATTTCCCATGAGGTTGAGTTGTGTGTGACCCACCTACGACTTAGGTCTGCTTTGATTATTTTAGTCCAAGTCCTAAAATGATATGAGGAAGTGGATGGTCTGCATGGATTAAATAGATACACCATGGTGGCCTTAAGTTGGATTCAATAGTTAAGTACTTATCCTCACAGCCTTGTATTGTATGGTCCAATTTAAGTTGGATTGACTGTTCTTTGGGATAATGGCCTAAAGGAAACCGGTATATGGGTCGATATCTAATACATCGTCAGGATGGCCCATAATGAATTTTCAATGATGAGAGTTTAATTTGCATTATTTCAGAACGTACGACTATCTAATCATTGGATGGGCCTAAGTCTTGGTAACATATCATCAAAAAAGTTGATAAAATAGATAAACGATGAGGATCTTAAATATAAATCATGTCATAATCATGGTGGATTAAGTGGCATAACACCTACATCAAAGTGGGTCATACCATACACAAGTTGAGAGGGTTACCCTCCCTTAAATATTCATAATTATTTGTTGGGCCCACAGAGGTGTGGTTCATAAATCTAGCCCATCCCTTATGTGTGTCCCACTTGGTTGAGTGGTCAGACCAAGTTTCAGATACATCCAAATTTCAGGTGGACCTAACAGGTGATTTACATACTCGAGCTTCGAATTGTACAGATAGTTAAGGAGATCAAAGTTACATGGGTGCAGAGAGATGTATTTATTGCATATACACAGTTCATCTATTTTTATTTTTTTATTATTATTATTATTTTTTATTTAAGATCATTTTATAGCACCATCCAAAAATGAATCATATCCAAAGAATTATCTGGACCTCACCACAAACAGTAGTGGAGATAATGATTTCACCGTTAAACAATTTACAGGGCCCACCATACCGTTTATTTTCCATCCAATCTGTTCATAAGGTCACAAAGACCTGAATTAAAGGGAAAAACAAATTTCATACTGCTCCAAAATTTCTGACCCAAAAAGGGTTCCAATGGTTTACGTTCAACCCCTGCCACTTTTGTAGTGTGGCCCACTTGATAGTTAGATCTATCTTTTTTTTTTTTTTTTTTTCCTCAAGGCTTAAGACAAACTTGCCAAATGGATGGACGGTTTGGATATAACACATACCTCATGATCAAATTGATCCAAATCTTTTTTTTTTTTTTGTAATTATTATTTATTATTAATATATATATATATATATATATATTTATGGTGTGGGCCGCCTGAGTTCTGTGTACAGCTGAAATTTGGGGGTGACCTATTTTTAAATAGGACCCATCAAATGCAGGGTGCTGATGTTCGACATACATTAAGGTGGGGCCTATAGTGGGGCCCACCTCCTTCCAGCGTCAGTGGAGACGCTGGCAGCAACAGCGTCACCGCTGTTATGTTATATTTTTTTTATTTATTTATTTTTTTTTTTTCATATATGGGGCCTAGAAAAGGATGATCCAGTCCATCTATTGTGTGTGTCCCACTTGATGGAGGGGACGGTCCAAGTTTCAGATGCATCCAAATTTCAGATGGGGCCCAGTAAGTGCTTTTATATGTTTTAGCCATGTCTGCACATTATTTTAGATGGTGTGGGCCACCTAGGTTCTTTGTACGGTTAATTTTTGGCGTGACCCATTTTTAAGAGGGCACCCATCAAATTCACGGCGCTGATGTTCAACATACATCAAGCTAAGGCCTGTGGTGGGGCCACCTCTTTCCAACGTCAAAAGAGACGCTGCATGCTGCAGCGTCAACGTTGTTTTGTTTTTTTTTTTTTGTTTCTCATATATGGGGCCCACAACAGGACGATCTAGTCCATCTGTTGTGTGCGTCTCACATGGTGGAGCGTCCAATCCAAGTTTCAAATGCATAAAAATTTCAATTGGGCCCCAGCAAGTACTTTTATATGTTTTAGTATATCTTCACATGATTTTTGATGGTGTGGCCTACCAAAGAAATGGATTGACTTTATTTTTTGGTTCAACGCGTAAAATGATCTGAAAAATTGAATGGACGGCATGGATTTAATACATACATCATGGGTGGGGCCCATTGTGGACCCACACCTCTACCCTTCCTTTTCTTTCAAACGGCGGCAGGCGTCCAAACGCCTGCCTTTTTCTTTTCTTTTTTTTTGTGTATGCACGTGTCCATGTGTGAGCCTGTGGCTAACCAAATTGCCATACTTGAACAATTTGGATGACTACAAAATTCTGGTGGGGCCCACTATCAATGGGTCCCACATAAAGCCTATAATAAATTATTATTTTTATTAGTTTTATTTTTATTTTTTTTTCCATGCATCTATACCATTAATTACATCCTCATCATCATATCATCTCAAGTATTAATTATTATTATTTACATGTACTCTCTTATGTATCCACACCATTGATCACATCATTATTCTCAAATCATTTCCACTAATAATCATACAAATAATTAAAAAAAACAAACAACCAAGAGTGGAGTGGGTGTACTCACCTTGATGAATTAGATGGATGGTTGAGATGGATAGAAGGGATGAAATTAATGGTTGAGATGGATGGAAGGTATGGGATTAATGGAGTTGATGGCCCACCAAGATCACTCATCTCTCTCTCTCTCTCTCTCTCTCTCTCTCTCTCTCTCATGGAAAAATGGTGAAATGCTAAAGGGTGGAGGGGTATTTATAAAGAAATGGATAAAATTTTTGGTTAAGTTAAGCTATTGTGATTAATATTATCTTAGGCTAGGATTATGGTACTTAATTCATGCTTTGTAATTAATGGTGGATTAAAGGAGCATGGGATGGCATGGTGTGGTGATGTCATGCATAGTATATGGCATGGAGAAAGGTTGACTTTTCATGCACATGAGAGAGAAGAGGTATGGGTATGTGACATCACACACATGGGTAGAGATTCTCTCACCCATGTGTGGCATGTACATGTGTGCATGACATGTGTTGTGC
Organism: Magnolia sinica; assembly: GCF_029962835.1. Taxonomy (NCBI): domain Eukaryota; kingdom Viridiplantae; phylum Streptophyta; class Magnoliopsida; order Magnoliales; family Magnoliaceae; genus Magnolia; species Magnolia sinica. Next base: position 57,378,523 of record NC_080589.1, on the reverse strand, counting down.
ACATATGTGGAATAAAATACATGGTGCCATGCGCACATGATATATTTATTATTCTTCACGGCGTATCTCACTAACGGAGTATCATACCGATGCACAGGTGGTACCTCCACGATCGCGGCGATGGGGCGGTCGATATGAGATAAGTTTCGAGGTCTTGGGGTCCCGGTCAGTTGGGTGTGTACTATGAATGATCAATCCATGTCTAGCTAAGGGCTTCAATCATCATAAACATGAAAAATAGTACCGAATGGACCAGGTGTTACACAAGACACTTTCAAGATTAAACTACATCAAGACTTCAAGGCTCATACTTCAAGGTCACTAGTTCCTAATATTTTAATATCCTTACTTCATGGTTGAGGTTTGACTGACCTTAGGTTGACCTTAGAAGTAGGTCACTTTGGATACATAAATCGAATGTTTATTTTACATAAGTTTGGTCTGTTCTTCGACTAGTCCTAGGCCTTCTTCGACTAGTCCTAGAGTTGCTTCGACCAGTCTAAGAAATTCCTCGATCAGTCGTGAGTTTGTTACAAATTTCGGATAAAATCTGTTAGGCTTCGACTAGTCCAGGAATCTGTTCGACCAGTCGAAGGAACAATGTCGACTGCATCTTCGACCCGTCGAAAATCTTCGACTCAAAATCCAGCGATATTTTTCAGGTTTTTCGACCAGTCGAAGGAGACCTTCGACCAGTCGAAAGGTGACCTACGACCAGTCGAAGGAGACCTTCGACCAGTCATAGAACGGTCAAAGCTTATCGCGCCTAATTTTTCAAATATCTATTATTGCTTCAACTAGTCGAAGAGCTCCCTAGACCAGTCGAAGACGCGATCTGCTCACCTATAAATAGTGCACAAATCTCAGAAGCAATCATCGAATTAATTAATCCATTCAAGCCAATCTTCGTCGAACTTTTGAGAGATAATTCTGTGCTCCATCTAAGCTAAGTGTGCTTATTTAATATTCTCTTTCCTTAGCTTTATTTAATTGATTTTGTTTCTGCTATTCCAATCTAATTTGATAAGAGGAAATGTTATTCCCTTTCTTTGGAATCAAAATCAATTAAGGCAAGCCCTATTTGGTTTAATTTAAAATCTATTAGAATTAGAACCATTGTAATTGAGTACTGGACATTGAACTTGGACATTTAATCATCTACTCTGATTTGGTTCTACCGGGCTGCTACAACAAAGGAGATAATCAGGTATTTTACATTTAATTGTAAATTCCTTTCTGTTTTGGTTTCTTTCAAGATTTGCCAGAAAAATCTTGTTGTATTGGTTATCTAAGGAGAGTCAGGAAAACTCAGAAGTGGGGTTTTTTAATTGTGTAAGCCCACAAACAAAGACACAATTGTAAAGGTTTTGGGTGAACCTAGAAAAACCTATTTTGTTAGTGAACGCTAATATCCCCCGTGTGAGGATATTAGGAGTGGAGTAGCATTCTGTGTGGCTGTTGTTTAACAGTTGGTGAACACACAGGCGAACCACTATAATCCCTTGTGTTGTGGTTGAATGATTTATACTTCTGATCTTTAATTATTCTTTTGTGGGATGTATGTATGGTGGTGAATGTTGTAATCATTTAATTCAAGCATTGTGAGAATTTTGTAATAGTTTAGAATTTATTTTCTGTTATTCCTTTATCAACTTGATATTCAATTTCCTTTAAAAGTTGTTCCAGCAAGGTTGCCCTGCCATTTTTATGGTGTATGGCTGTCCCTAGAACAATACATTTGTGATTACAATTCATTTTAATTCAGTTTGTATTTATTTCTGTATTCCTCTTCGGTTTGAGATTTGATACAAAGATCTTTCTAGAAATAAGGTTGTCCTACCATAAACTCTGGTTTTTGGTGTAAGGTTGTCCTTAGAACAACATTTGTATCAACCTCTCAAGATTTGAATTTTGAGGTTATTTTACTTTCTTGCATTGTGATTTATTTTGGCTATCATGTTCTTTTTAATTCCGCTGTTATAAGTTTTATTTGGCATTGTCCTATTCACCCCCCCTCTAAGACATATAGCTAGGCCTTTTCAAGTGGTATCAGAGCCTAATAGCTCTTGTTTATTCTTGGATTTAATTCCTGAGCTAACGATTTAAGCTATTTAAGATGTCAAATTTTGATAACCTTTCAGTCACTAGGCCTCCACCCTTTGATGGCTCCAACTATGCCTATTGGAAAGCCAGAATGAGGATCTTCCTCAAATCAATGGATGAGAGTATGTGGCAAGCCACAGCGACTGAATGGAAACCTCCTATCATGGAAGTTACTGGGGTTGATGGTTCAAAATCTATGAAAGTCACACCATATTACCAATGGACCACTCTTCAGAAAAGTGAGAGTAGTGCAAATGCTAAAGCACTAAATGCAATTACTTGCGCACTATCACCTGATGAGTTTAAAAGAATCATTTCCTGTGATACCGCAAAGCAAGCTTGGGATATATTAGAAATGACACACGAGGGTACTACAATTGTCAAAAAATCTAACGTCCAACTCCTCACAACCAGATTTGAAGAAATTCATATGGAGGAAAATGAAATGTTTATGGACTTTTACACTAGATTGAATGACATTGTAAACTCAATGTGGGGTCTTGGTGATAAAATCCCAGAAAGTAAAGTGTGTGTAAAAATATTACGCTCACTTCCTGAACGGTTCAATTCTAAAGTAACTGCGATCCAGGAACTTCGTGATACGGATAATATGAGGGTAGAAGAACTAGTTGGTTCTCTACAAACCTACGAGTTAAACTTTAAAGCTCCTAAAGGTAAATCTATCACACTAAAATCTTCTAAATGTAATTCAGAAGAAAATTCTGATTCAGAAGATGATATGGCTTTTTTAGCTAAGAAATTTTACAAGATTTTCAAATGCAAGAAAAGGGTTGATTTTTAAAAATCAAATGATAAAAAGAAGTTTAGACCCAAATCTCGAAAATCTTTGAAAGATTGTCAATGTTACAACTGTCAAGAATATGGGCACTTAGCAAATAGATGTCCTAAAAGGGACAAACCCAAGAAGAAGGGTATGTTGGCTACATGGGATGAATCATCTGATTCTGAAGGTTCTTCTGAATCAGAAGATTCTGAAACTGAGTCAGGCAATGAGGTTAAAGCTCTTATGACTCTAGCCAAATTCACATTTTCAGATAATGACTCAACAAGTGAAGAAAATCTGAGTAGTGAATGTGAAAATGAAGATGATCTTCAAGACGCTTACAATGCCCTATATAAGGAAAGTTGTAAAATTGCTGTCAAACTTAAACTTCAAAAAGAAAAGTTTTCTAAACTCAAAAAATGTTTTGAATCACTTGTCTTAGAAAAATCATAAATTTTAGATTGTTTTGAAAAATCAAAATGCGATTTGGAATTCAAAAACTCCCTAATTATTGATTTAAAATCTGAAATTGAGAAACTTAAAACGGAAGTATCTTCTCTTCTGAGTCTAAAGGACACATGGAAATATGCCCAAGGTGATCCAAAGTTAGAAAAACTGTTATCCAGATCAAGAAAATGTGGCGATCGATCCGGGTTAGGCTATGATAAAAATCTACCTCCTAAACAAAAGTATACTCCTCCTATGTTTGTTAAAGGAGAGTCCTCAAACTCATAAGGGAAAAGTACTTATCAAGATTTTTCTAGAAATTTAAAAACTTTTCAAAAACCTAGAAGCAACCATGTCAACTTTAATCAGAAACGAAATCCACTAGCTGAAAAGATAGTTGATTTACTCAAGGAGCTCTTAAAATCTAACTCTATAGGTCATTCCTACAAATATACACAAAAGAAGACCAACTATGTTCCTAAACCCAAAACAGTTATGAAATGGGTTCCTAAAGTTACCTGCTTAGTTGCTCACACTACTTTCAAAGCAACAAGTCATTCAAAGTGGTACCTAGACAGTGGATGCTCCAGGCATATGACAGGTGACAAAGCTTTATTCACAGATCTGAAAGATATGACTGATGGTTCAGTTACATTTGGTGATGGTAGCAACTGCAAGATTATAGGCCAAGGTACGGTTCAACTTTTTAATCTTCCTGTGTTTAAAAATGTTTTATATGTTGAAGGCTTAAAACATAACTTGCTTAGTATATCTCAAATATGTGATAATAACCATAATGTTCGGTTTTCTAATCAAAGCTGTGAGATACTAAACAATAAGGGTTCTGTAATATTAACTGGATGTAGAACGTCTGAAAATTGCTATATTATTAGCAAATCCAGCTCATCTAATCAAACATGTTACATGGTCCATACAGACGAGACTGATTTATGGCACAAACGTCTTGGACATGTACATTATCGAAATTTATATAGATTGAGCAAACGAGAACTTATAAGAGGTTTACCCAAACTTCTGAAATTAGATAAAATATGTGGTGAGTGCCAGATAGGCAAACAAACAAAGAACTCACACAAAAAGGTGAATTCAAATACCACATCAAGACCACTCGAACTTCTTCACATGGATCTGATAGGACCTACCAGAACAGAAAGTCGTGGTGGGAAAAAGTATATCCTGGTAATAGTTAATGACTTTACTAGATTCACTTGGGTAGTCTTCTTGAGGGATAAATCTAAAACCCTTGAAGAAGTAAGAAAAGTTTTCAAAAGGATTCAAACTGAAAAATCTTCTCAAATCAATAAAATTCGTAGTGATCATGGATCTGAATTTGAGAATAGCAATTTTAAGAAGTTCTGTACCGACCAAGGAATATTACATGAATTCTCTGCTCCCAAAACTCCACAACAAAATGGAATTGTAGAAAGAAAGAATAGGGTGCTTCAAGAAATGGCTAATGTCATGTTGAATAGCATGAAGCTCTCTAAAAATCTTTGGGCTGAACAGTTAACACAACTTGCTATATTATTAACCGAGGCTTACGAATTGTGGTTCAATAAAAAGCCTACTGTTAAATACTTTCGAGTTTTTGGTAGCAAGTGCTATATTTTACGTGATCGTGAAAATTTGAAAAAATTCGATACGAAGAGTGATGAAGGTATTTTTCTAGGATATTCCTTAAATAGTCGAGCTTATAGGGTTCTGAACAAAAGGACTGATGTGATTCAAGAATCCATTAATGTTGTCATTGATGATCACTTAAACACGCCAATTTCTAATTCAGATAATGATGAAGTACTAATCATTGATAAACCCGATACTTCATCGAATCAGACTAATTCTGAGTTAAGGACTGTTAAAGATCATCCAACCACATAAATTCTTGGAAACCCTCTCACCGGTGTTCACACCCGTAGACAACTTGAGGATATATGTAATTATGTATGTTTTACATCTCAAATAGAACCATCTAACGTAAAAGAAGCTCTTGCTGATGAGAACTGGATTGTTGCGATGCAAGAAGAACTCAACCAATTCGTAAGAAATGATGTTTGGTATCTCGTACCAAGACCTAAAGATAAACACATCATTGGAACAAAATGAATTTTCAAAAATAAGTCTGACGAGTGTGGAAATATAATTAGAAACAAGGCTAGACTAGTGGTACAAGGTTATACTCAAATTGAAGGGATTGATTTCGATGAAACTTTTGCACCAGTAGCACGTCTTGAATCTATCAGACTATTTATATCCATTGCATGTTTAAGAAAGATAAAGATCTATCAGATGGATGTAAAAAGTGCTTTTCTAAATGGCGATTTACATGAAGAAGTCTATGTTGAACAGCCAATGGGTTTTGAAGATTCCAAAAATACTGATTATGTATATCGGCTTAAAAAGGCACTTTATGGATTAAAACAAGCACCTAGGGCATGGTATGAGAAACTAACGAAATTTCTTTTAAGTCATAATTTTCAAATGAGATCTGTTGATAAAACTCTATTTGTTAAAAAACATAATGATCATATCTTAATGGTGCAGATTTATGTTGATGATATCATTTATGGATCAATTTGTACTGACTTGACTACTGAGTTTGCAGATTTGATGAAATCACAGTTCGAAATGAGCATGGTTGGGGAATTGACTTATTTCCTTGGACTGCAAGTAAAGCAAAAACCTGAAGGAATATTCATTTCTCAATATAAGTATGCTTTGAATCTAATCAAGAGATTTGGATTTGAGAATGGCAAGAATTTCGATACTCCTATGAGTACTACCCTGAAACTCTCAAAAGACTCTAGTGGTAAAAATGTTGACTCAAAACTTTATCGGAGTATGATTGATAGTTTGTTATATTTAACTGCTAGTAGACCTGATATTTCTCTAAGTGTTGGTATTTGCGCAAGATATCAATCTGATCCAAAAGAATCTCACTTGATTGCTGTCAAGCGAATTATTAGATATGTCGCAAGTACTGTAAATCTCGGTCTCTAGTATCCTCATGAAACCAGTGTCCAATTAGCTGGGTACTCGGATGCTGACTGGGCTGGTAATCTAGATGATAGAAAATCAACCAGTGATGGTTGTTTTTACATTGGAAATTGTCTAGTTTTCTGGTTTAGTAAGAAATAAAATTCTATATCACTTTCAACAGCTGAAGCTGAGTATATCGCAGTTGGTAATGCATGTACACAGCTTGTTTGGATGCAACGAATGCTAAGTGATTATGGAATTAAACAGGATTCTATATTATTACATTGTGATAATTCCAGTGCGATAAATATTTCAAAAAATCCTATTCAGCATTCTCGTACTAAGCACATTGACATTAGATTTCATTATATAAGAGAATTAGTAGAAGAAAAAGTTATATCTCTAGAATATATTCCTACCGAAGATAATGAGCTGACATTTTCATAAAACCTCTCGATAAAAGCATGTTCAAAAAGATGAAATTTGATCTTGGCATGTGCATTTTAAAATGATTATTTATGCCTACTTGTATTATAGTGTATATATTTGCTAGATTGAATTCCAATTTTTTTATAAGTTGCAAGAAATATGAATTTTTGGACATTCTTTGACCAGTCGTGGGTATACTCGACCAGTCGACCTTCGACCGGTCGTAGATATCCACGACCAGTCGTAGATCTCGGGAATCACTTAAAATTTGGGAATTTTTACTTTCTTCCTCATTTCGTTTTTCTTCTCTAAGGAGCCGTGTTTCGACTCGTCGAACCCATCTTTCATGTTCTTCAAAGTTAGTGTTCCAAATCACGTTTTTCTTGCAGATTTGTGTCTAGATTGTTTACTTTTCAAGCTTTAAGCTTTGTATTTTGGATTTCATTGAGATTTGGGGTTTGGATTTTAAAAAATCTGTTTTGTGTAAACCCACTTCTCAATCCTTTACAACTTCTTATTTCCTTGATATCCTTGTTGCAAATGGCTTCTAGAGGTAGAAAAACTACTTCCCGTGGTCCTTCTTCTTCCTCCAGATCGACCATTATCTCTAAGCATCATCTTTTTGTTCCCAATGATGATCCATCTTATGTTAGGGACATTAGATTACGTAATGTTATTGTTGAACATCCTGTTGATGTTAATCATATTGCACCTTTTGACATCCTTCCTATGCTTGAAGCTGTAGGTTGGGTTAACTTATTACATTGGGGTGGGCCTACATACCGGTCCATTGCCCAATCCATGTTTACATGCATTAGTGCTTTCTCACAAGATAATTTAACTTTTAAAATATCTACTAGAGAAGGGCCTTTTGACATTGATCGTCATTTAATTTCAGCCCTTATAGACATTCCTGTGAATGATGAGGGTATTCCTATCCATAACTTAACTGATAAACCCTCAATGTCTGAAAAATGCATGCTCACTAGAGACTTGTGCAACATGGATGTTCAATGGACACAAAAAGGGAATGCGCTTCCCGTAAGGTATTTGTTACCCAAGTACAGAATTCTCCACAAAATCTTTGTGTCTAATCTGTATCCTCGTTCGGGTAATAAAACTGACTTGACTTTGTTTATGGTTCGTGTTATCCATGCTATTTCCAATGGTACTCAGATTTGTTTACCATCCTTAATCTGTCATTTCATTCTTCAGTTTAGACTCCATTCTGGTCATAGTGACATTCCTTTTGCCTATTTAATGACTGTATTGGCTACTCATATGTTAGTCGATATGCCGGTTGATGAGGCACCAATCCATCATCTGATCTTCAACAATACTAATATCAAGAAGATGAAGCTGGATCTACTTCCTGAACAAGGTGGTGGTGGTGGTGGTGATGGTGGTCATGAAGAAGATGGTGATGACATTAATATGGATGACATTTTTGAGGAACTGGATTCTGACTCAACAAATGATCCAGATTTTGAACCATCTGATGTTGATGCTCGTCTTAGTGCATTAGATGATAAAGTTAAGAATATAAATGTAAAGATGGAAAACATGTCTGTTGCTCATGATTTACAATTCAAGTACATGCACAAATATCTTAGGCGATTGAACAAAGGCATGCACCAACTTGATCCCTCTATTCCTACTCCGTCATCTGGTTCTGGTTCTGACTAGTTTATATGAGACTTCTGGTCTGTAATAACTTTATAACTTAGCACTTGGTTGACTGATTTTGAGTTGGATACTTTTATGCTAGATATTTATTCTATGTGAAGCTATGTTGAGTATCTCTATCTCTGTTTTACTATACTCTCATAACTCCTCATGTTTACTCTCATATATCCCTTTATTGTTGTTTCCTTTATCATATTGTGACAAAAGGGGGGAGAATGGTTTGTTCTTAATGATGTGATTGTGAGAGGAGTAGTATTGGTTATGTTACTCAGGGGGAGTATGTTTGAACTAGTTGAATGAAACTGGTTGAATGTTGAATATTGAATATTGAATATTGATTTGCAGGTAAGCCAGTTTATATGACCTGGTTCATAACTCTTTAACCATTTGTTTTACTTTATGTTTATCTTGATTATGTGTTTTGTCACTAATTTGACAAAGGGGGAGATTGTAAGTGCTATAGTTTATATCCCTGTCTGTTGTCAAATTTGTGGTGCCAAAATCACTGTTATATATAACTTGCATAAGTGAAGCTCTCTCAAGGATCAACATTCATAAACAAGCTAAGCTCACAACAAGCAAAGCTCATAAGTACAAGGATCAATCTTGAATGCAAGAACTGCTCACAAGACAAGACTCAAGCTGCAAGACTTCAAGAATAGTACAAGGCAGTTTATAAAGAACTCAAGACACTTTCAAGATTAAACTACATCAAGACTTTAAGGCTCATACTTCAAGGTCACTAGTTCCTAATGTTTTAATGTCCTTACTTCATGGTTGAGGTTTGACTGACCTTAGGTTGACCTTAGAAGTAGGTCACTTTGGATACATAAATCGAATGTTTATTTTACATAAGTTTGGTCTGTTCTTCGACTAGTCCTAGGCCTTCTTCGACTAATCCTAGAGTTGCTTCGACCAGTCTAAGAAATTCCTCAATCAGTCATAAGTTTGTTACAAATTTTGGATAAAATCTGTTAGGCTTCGACTAGTCCAGGAATTTGTTCGACCAGTCGAAGGAACAGTGTCGACTGCATCTTCGACCAGTCGAAAATCTTCGACTCAAAATCCAGCGATGTTTTTCAGGTTCTTCAACCAGTCGAAGGAGACCTTCGACCAGTCGAAAGGTGACCTACGACCAGTCGAAGGAGACCTTCGACCAGTCGTAGAACGGTCAAAGCTTATCGCGCCTGATTTTTCAAATATCTGTTATTGCTTCGACTAGTCGAAGAGCTCCCTAGACCAGTCGAAGATGCGATCTGCTCACCTATAAATAGTGCACAAATCTCAGAAGAAATCATCGAATTAATTAATCCATTCAAGCCAATCTTCGTCGAACTTTTGAGAGATAATTCTGTGCTCCATCTAAGCGAAGTGTGCTTATTTAATATTTTCTTTCCTTAACTTTATTTAATTGATTTTGTTTCTACTATTCCAATCTAATTTGATAAGAGGAATTGTTATTCCCTTTCTTTGGAATCAAAATCAATTAAGGCAAGCCCTATTTGGTTTAATTTAAAATCTATTAGAATTAGAACCATTGTAATTGAGTACTGGACATTGAACTTGGACATTCAATCATCTACTCTGATTTGGTTCTACCGGGCTGCTACAACGAAGGAGATAATCAGGTATTTTACATTTAATTGTAAATTCCTTTCTGTTTTGGTTTCTTTCAAGATTTGCCAGAAAAATCTTGTTGTATTGGTTATCTGAGGAGAGCCAGGAAAACTCAGAAGTGGGGTTTTTTAATTGTGTAAGCCCACAGACAAAGACACAATTATAAAGGTTTTGGGTGAACCTGGGAAAACCTATTTTGTTAGTGAACGCTAATATCCCCTGTGTGAGGATATTAGGAGTGGAGTAGCATTCTGTGTGGCTGTTGTTTAACAGTTGGTGAACACACAGGCGAACCACTATAATCCGTTGTGTTGTGGTTGAATGATTTATACTTCTGATCTTTAATTATTCTTTTGTGGGATGTATGTATGGTGGTGAATGTTGTAATCATTTAATTCAAGCATTGTGAGAATTTTGTAATAGTTTAGAATTTATTTTCTACTATTCCTTTATCAGCTTGATATTCAATTTCCTTTAAAAGTTGTTCCAGCAAGGTTGCCCTGCCATTTTTATGGTGTATGGCTGTCCCTAAAACAATACATTTGTGATTACAATTAATTTTAATTCAGTTTATATTTATTTCTATATTCCTCTTCAGTTTGAGATTTGATACAAAGATCTTTCTAGAAATAAGGTTGTCCTACCATAAACTCTGGTTTTTGGTGTAAGGTTGTCCTTAGAACAATATTTGTATCAACCTCTCAAGATCTGAATTTTGAGGTTATTTTACTTTCTTGCATTGTGATTTATTTTGGCTATCATATTGTTTTTAATTCCGTTGTTATAAGTTTTATTTGGCATTGTCTTATTCACCCCCCCTCTAGGACATATAGCTAGGCCTTTTCATCCACCACTTTTGGTCACTTGAAAAATGTGAAGAGAAAGAGAGAGAGAGAGAGAGAGAGAGAGAGAGAGAGGGTGGTTGTAAGAGAGGTAATGGGTGTGAGTGATGGATGTGAGTTGATAGGTGTACTTGACATGTATGGGTGTGTAAGAGAGAGAGGAAGAGAGTTGACTTTGGGGTTGCTCTTGTGCTTGACGTGAGGTGATTGATTGATTAATTGATGGGACATGTTCTAGAGATTCTCTTGGGATTGTAAACGCACGGTGTTTTCCTCGAACTGAACATGGGCCCACATCTCCCGGCTAAGGTATCGGATCGGTGTGCAAGACGCAGTGTTGGAACCGCGGCGACGATGCGGTCGCAATGGTACAAGTCTCGGATTGAACCGACTCAGATCTACAGGATACTACTTAGGATTGTACATAACTGTTGTCTACACGTCGCAGGTCACCAGAATTTGACCAGGAGGACCGTGAAAGCCTACAGAATAGTATGAGCTAGGATACGGGCCTCACAGTCACAAAAAGACAACCACCATAGCAATAACAAAACCTTTAAATCTGCTGCATATGGACTTGGTTGGCCCGACCAAAGTGGAAAGCCATGCCAAGAAAAGATACTTCCTGGTGGTAGTAGATGACTACACCGAATTTACTTGGGTCGCATTTCTTCGGGAGAAATCAGATGCCTTTGATGAATTTGTAATTTTGGTAAAGTGACTTCAAAATGAAAAAGGATATTGCATAAATCGCATTAGAAGTGATCATGGTGGGGAATTTGAAAATGAGCGATTTGAAAAATATTGTGATGAGGAAGGAATTCGTCATGAATTCTCAGCCCCAAAAACCCCACAGCAAAATGGAGTCGTTGAAAGGAAAAATCAGTATTGCAGGAAATGGGGTCAGTTATGCTAAATGAAAAAGATATGGCAAAAAGTTTCTGGGCTAAAGCTATCAATGTTGCCTGCTACATCATAAATAGAGTATATCTTAGAGCAGGTTTGAAAAAAACTCCATACGAACTATTGTATGGAAAACAACCTAGTGTGAAATACTTTCGTGTTTAATATTATATCTTGAGAGACAAAGATCACCTAGGGAAATTTGAGTCTAAAAGTGATGAAGGTATCTTTCTGGGGTACACCTTGAATAGTCGTGCTTATAGAGTGTACAATCTAAGGACTCTCACTATTCAAGAATCAGTCAATGTGGTGATCGATGACCAACCTCATGAAGAAGATAGCCCCGTGAATGAATTAGAAGATGATGTAGATTCATGCATTCTAGATAAATCAAATAAAAAATCTCCATCAACCAATGAACCACAACCATCATCTAACGTGCCCATCATTAAGGATCACCCTCGAGAGCAAATTATTGGAGATCCTAATCCTAATGATGATGTGAGAATTCAATGGCAGATAGAAAATATCTATAGTCATTTCTGTTTTACCTCAAAGATTGAACCCAAGAATATTGTGGAAGCTCTTTAAGATAAACACTGGATAAATGTTATACAAGAAGAACTTCAACAATTCCAGAGAAATAAGGTATGGCAATTGGTTTCCAGACCACTTAATACGAATGTCATTGGAACCAAATGGGTCTTCAAGAATAAATTCGATAAATCTGGGAATGTGATCAGGAACGAAGCAAGGCTAGTAGCTCAATGGTATTCAGAGATAGAAGACATTAATTTTAATGAAACATTTGCTCATGTATCTCGTCTTGAGTCTATTAAAATACTTATGTCTGTTGCATATGCGTTAAAGTTTAAACTATTTCAAATGGACGTAAAAAGTGCATTTCTTAATGGGGATCTTGCTGAAGAAGTTTATGTAGAACAACCTAAGGGATTTTCAGATCCTAAGTATCCCCATCATGTTTATCATCTGAACAAAGCTCTCTATGGTCTCAAACAAGCACCACGTGCTTAATATGAATGATTGACAAAATTTCTTTTGGACCATAAATTTTGCAGAGGAAGTGTAGATAAAACATTGTCCACTCAAACGACAAAGGATTCATTACTTATTGCATAGATCTATTTAGATGATATAGTCTTTAGTTCAACATGTGAAGATACTACATACAAATTTGCCGACCTCATGAAATCAGAATTTGAAATGACTATGGTTGGCGAATTAAACTTCTTTTTAGGATTACAAGTCAAGCAGCTAAATGATGGAATCTTCATTTATCAAACCAAGTATGCGAACGACTTGATGAAAAGATTTGGGCTCGATTCTGGTCGTACTTATCATACTCCTATGAGCACTACACTTAAACTCTCCAAAGATGTTAATGGCAAAAGTGTGGATCAACATCTATATTGGAGTATGATAGGAAGCCTACTATATCTCACAGCCAGTCGTCCATATATATCTTTTAGTGTGGAAGTGTGTGCTTGGTATCAAGCAGATCCTAAGGAATCCCACCTAACGGCTGTTAAGAGAATCATCAAATACATAGCAGGAACTACCTCTTTCGGGCTGTGGTATCCATTTAAAATATCTACCATCATTGCTGGATACTCTAATGCTGATTGGGCTGGAAATTTGGATGATCGAAAATTGACAAGTGGAGGATGCTTTTATATTGAAAATTGTCTGGTCTCCTGGCAAAGCAAGAAGCAAAATTCATTATCATTCTCCACTGCCGAGGCTGAATATATTACTACAGGTAGTTGTTATACACAACTCCTTTGGATGAAACAAATGTTGTTAGATTATGGTATTAAGTAACCCACAATGAGTCTTTTCTGTGATAACACAAGTGTTATCAACATCTCAAAAAATCCTATTCAACATTCTTGGACTAAGCATATTGACATTCGTCATCATTTTATCCAGGAACTTGTTGAAAATAAGATTATCATGTTGGATTATGTGACTACTGAAAAGGAACTTGCCGATATCCTAACAAAACCTCTTGATACAAACATGTTTAGTGATCTTCAAAAATCAATTGGAGTATGTACTCATTGATGATATCTCAGTAAAAATGATCCACATAGGTAAATCTTCAAACTGAGATATTCATGGTTAATTATCTGCAATAAATTTAAACCTCATGAATTAACCATGATGGCTTTGGAATCAAAAATGTCAAATCTTCACATTCTCGATGATATCTAGACGGTTTAGATATCATCGAGATTTAAATATCGATGATATCAAGATTTACTATCGATGCAATCAAAGGGTCTTGGGAATGCAATGTTATAACTACCGGTCCTTCCCAATGGTTGGACTGCCTCTGTTTCCATTGGATATTAATTTACATCTTCCCAATGGTCATCGACACGGTCTTTGACGTCATTATGAGCCTGATTTTGATGTCATCAATGAGGGATCGATATCATCGATGACTCTGCTATAATAGAGAAGCATGCATTCGATTTCAATCAACACATTCCTTCTCTTCTCTAGTTGTTTCTTCTTACCTTTACCTGTCTTTTTGGACTCTTCTCACTGACAAACCATGGCCAAAGGCAAAGGTAAGTCTCTTCCTCAATCTTTAAAATCAAAAAACAAGTAACCTAAATCTAGTCAGTATCATCTCATTCTAATGGAAGGAAGTCCAGCCACTGTAGTTGAATGCCTTGTCCTTAACAGTGCCATTGAGCCATTTGGCGTGGATCTTCTCTTGGAGGTGATAGGATGGCAAAATATCCTAAATCTTGGTGGATCTTATCAACTGGGTTTGATTCATGACTTCTTCAATAGCTGTCATATCATTCATGATGATCCTCCTTGTATTCGAATCGAACTTGTGCATCACTCTAAACTCATCACTCCCATCACTCTTGCACATCTTCTAAATCTCGAAGTCACTCGAATCCCAGTGACAAATCGGAATCTAAATGGTCTGGGTGTTTGGGGGGAGATAACCCGCGCATTATGTCATGGCACCACTGTCCCCTAGAATGATGAAAATTCTCTTCACATCAATCATCTTGGACCCTCTTTTAAAATTCTCCATAGCATTTCTAGGGTCTAATGTATATCCATGTGATGTAAAATGTAATCACCTTACTCCCTTTGTACTAAATGTTCTTTATGATGTATATCAAGAAATCCAAGTGTGCCTTCCAACTCTTCTTCTCAAGAAGCTCATTCGTATAATCTGAGGTGATCATCGGGGTCCAATACCCTTTCCTGCACTCATATGTAAACTCACTCATTATGTGGGCCTCCCTGCCACATCCGACGTCGTTCATCCAGAAGCATAGTTTGATAGTGACACAGTCCAAGAGGCACAACAGTTGTGTCTCGCTTCTTCTCTCCCAGAGAATAGTCCTCCCATGCACCCGGCTGATCACAATGATCAGCCCTCATTTCCTCCTACATCTTGGGGATCTAATCGGACACCGCTGATCAGTCCGGAGTCTATCACCAAATTGCCAAGCTCATCACCTAGAACGTCACCTACTTAACGGGATGGCTGGTATGGAAGAACGTTTGTACAACTGTGAAAGGCGACTCACCGCGATTGAAGACAAAGTTGACGCCCTTCAGTATACCAGCCAGCAAGTAGTGGACTTGCTCACTCGTAGATGTTAGGTGCCAACTGAGAAGAGAAATGTTGCTACGTGTCTATAAAAAAAATTCATGTTTGGGCCCGATTGAATGGTTTTGTTGCTTTTAAACTGAATGTTGTTCACCTGCCAACCTTGGGCAGCACTCATTTTGGATATTTATTTGGTTATGGCTATTCATATCTCACATATCTTATTACCATTTTCATTTCACTTAGTGGTCTGCTTTGGATGATGTTATCATCTGTGAATCTTATCCCTGTTTTCCTGTTTTATCTGGTTTATATCAACTGTGATGCTTCCTCTCTATGTTCATACTATTAGTCATCACAGGTTTTCTTTGAACTGATATGCTTTCAAGGAATGTTCTTTTATATCTACTCTGCTTATGCCCTGCATTTGGTTCTCCCAATTGTTTCAACTGCAGTCACTATCCACTGTTACATTAACCTTTGCCAATGACTGACAAAAAGGGGGAGAACAAATCCACACCTCGAAGGAAAATTGTGTGTATCTGTGTTAGGGGGAGCAGCTGCAAGAAGACAGGGGAAGATTGTTGTTAGGGGGAGCAGCTACTGAATGTGTGTGTGCGTGTACTCACTAGATAAAATTGTAAAATTATGTAAAGTTCATGTACACACAATTTAGGGTGTTTGTCTAAAAGTTGTTCTAGGGTGTTTTGGTGTTTTGTCATGTAATTGACAAATGGGGAGATTGAAAGTGCCCTGGTTTGTCAATTAGCATGATCGTTAAGTCAGCTAGACAAAGAAGCCTCATAGGAAGATTGATCAAGCATCTGCCTCAATTGGATGTGTACCCGAACTCACCACAGGTAAATCTTAGCCTCACATCCCATGTCCCAACACACCAGGTACTTAAAACCCTTAAAATTAGATAGAACATCCTAGGGTTTTTGGAAAGAAAACTTTTTCAACTTCAGGAAAATTTTTAAGTTTTCTACCTTTGTTGATTTATCGATACATGGTTCGCTGAAATCGAACCTTGTTATCGATGTCCTCGAAGCTCACTCGAAATTATCGAAATGAGGACATAAGATGTCCAACAACCACAAAGATCTGGACGAAATTATATATGTATCGATGGACGGTTCGATATCATCGAAATTTGAATCTCGAGTCCATCGAGTAGACTCGATAAAATCGATATCAGGTCTGTTATGTCCAAAGTTATGTTATGGCAAATCATGTAATCCTCGATATATCGAAGAGCTTCTCAATATCCTCGAAATTCAAAACTCGATGATATCGGAAGCCCTTCGATGATATCGGATTGGGACACACATTTATCCAACAAAGTTTTTCAGGTTGTTTTTCTTGGATCAAGAGTCACTCGATAAGATCGATATTCAAATATCGATCATATCAAGGCATGGTCAATGTTATCAAAAGTGGACAGAAACTATCCAGCAAGCTTATAGAAAATTCCTTGGAATTATCGATGAATCGACACTGCCTTCGATATCATCGATATTCAAATTCCGATGATATCGAGTGATGCTCGATCATATCTTATACCTGAAATATTTCAAAGGCAAGTGCTCTCACATTTTCAAATGTCAAGGAATCGAACCTCGTGTCAATGAAATCGGAGTTCGAAATCCGATGACATTGACGCACATTCAATTTCCTCGATCAGCTGGGAAAAGGTTTCAAAAGCGTTTAACATTTAAGTTCGTGTCATTGAGCAGCCAGTCGATACTATCAACAGTATACGCTCGATGATATCGACCCTGCTCGATGATATCGAACTCTATAAAAAATGTGATCGTTTTATATCCATTGGAACCTTTTGCCTATTTAATGAGAGCTTGCCCTTGGTTGTTGGTAGAGAATATAGAGAGTGCTTTTGAGTGTTTAACCCCAGATAATATATCCTAAGCCTTTTCTCTCATGGAAGTTCATCTTCCAATCCACCCTCATTATTGACATTCAATAAAGTAGATTAGGGAATGAACTTCTGCATTCAAGGATCCTGCAGCTACCACCTTAATGGCAAATCATTAAGCTGGGATGCCTTGAATACATAGATGATTGGAATCGCTCTATCTCCCTTATAGGAAAACATTTAATAGAGTAAGATTCCATCATAACCTTGACCCAACCCGTCGCCATGTATTGGTACATCTTCTAAGTTGCGGTTCAAGAAAGCAGAAGATTCTTCGTCAACAAAGGAGGAGATTTTTGACAACGCGTTGAATGGGGCTCATCTACTTATCTATAGGTCATTAGAGTTCAGAGGACCCTTGTTATTATTCCTTCTGTAGGATTGGGTTTAAGGTGTTTCTCACCCCTTGCAAGTCCTCATAGGAGGCCTCCGGTGGGAGTGTATGTGGGGGTGCTTTGTGTTGACCTTTGCTATGTGGAGAGCATAAACTCTTATGTCCTTGTGTAGGTCCTTAACCTGTGTGGTCTAAAACTTGGGTGCTTTGTGTTGACCCTTGTTCATGGGAGCATAAACTGGTGAGGTTCCTTATGTGGATCCTTGGCCTGTGTGGCCTAAAATTTGGGTGTTGTGTGTTGACCCTTGCTCATGGGAGCATAAAGTGTGTCGTGTAGACACGTTGTGTCAGCCTAAGTGTAGGTTGTACTAGTTAAAGGTGAACCTGATTTAAAACCTCCGGTTTGAGGTGAACCTTTTGTGAAACCTCCTTTAGTGAGATCCGGTACACTCAAGGGTTGAGTACGTCCGCCGGAAGTGGAGTAGACAAGTAGTCGAACCATTATAAAAATGACTGTGTTTGAGATTGCTATTGTCTTCCATTACTTATGTGATTTTCTTAAAAGTTTTAATATTTAATCATCTAAGATCACATCTCACACACACAGTCACATCCATCATAAACTACAAATTGCATCTTGTTTATCTTTCAATTAGTTTTATGATTAGATCCTCTAATTGGCTTGGAAGCCATTAGAGTTACTCTGAAGAAATCCTGATGCATGCATATTTACTCAGGATTAGAGTGATAGGATTTTAAATAAATCATAAAATATTAAAAAGTCCTATTCACCCCCCTCTAGGATATATTAGCATATTCTTACTTCAACTAAAGCAGTAATTACCGCAATTTCACTGGTCAGTGCATTGAAAGTTTTGGACTGAGTTGAGTTGGACCTAATCCGATCCAACTCGACTTGATGCTCACCTCTACTTATCGAATTGAGCTCCATTAATGCATCGTCTTGGGTTACTTGATCGATGATCTTTTGTACTTCAATCACCTCCCTTTTGCTCCCTTGATGATGATGATGATGCGTTGTCAATGCTTCAGCTTCAAGATCAACCACCTTTCATATGATGATCCTTTGAGATGACCAAAGTGATGGGAGGTTGGTAAATCTCCTACAACTAATGGCAATATTGTAATCCTAAGGGATTCACTTAGATGAATCTTCTATAGGATTTAGACAAGGATATACCTATAAAGGTTGAGTCTAAATTCTAGAAAATGGTAGAGTTCAAGCACATCTTTAAGGTGGAGGTTGGAATCCTCATTAGAGTGTTAATATTAAGGAAGATGACTTAAAACTCATTGGTATAGAGGCTTCGGATGAGGGATATGATCATTGAATCACTTAAGCTTCTATTGCATAAAAAAATCATCCAAATGCCCTATGTATAAAGTTCGAACTCCAATGATCAAAAAATGGGCAGAAAATAGCTCTATCGATGGCACCGAGTAAGCCTTCGATGGCATCGAGAAAATCAAGTTTCCAACTGAAACGTTGTTAGATAGTTTATACACTACTACCCGATTGCATCCATTGGTCTTCAATGGCATCGAGGGGATCCTTCGATGGGTCATCGATGCCATCAAGAAACTCAGACGAAAAGATCACTATCTACTGGACAGATCTGAGTTACCTACTTGATACGAAGACCCCTCAAGGATTGCACAATGATATTAAGCACCACTCAAAAAACTGATATTTTGGGCATACAATTTAACAATATCTTTGTACATCTTTTAGCCTTACTTATCATATTCCAATTAAGCTTCTAAAGCTAAGAGATGATCAACAAGGTTTACCTATAAGATTAAGGATCATCTAGAGGTTTAAGAATTATTTTGGGCAAAGGATTAGGGTCACCAAGGTACCTCATTTACCTATTTTTGCTCCTTAATGCCCATGTCTCTTGTGTTTTCGGTATTCAGCTTTCAAGGACTCAAAAGACTACATAACATATTGACTCATACGCGATTGACAAATAAGATGCACAAATTAGTGCACTAACAAAAATGGCCCTCAAATTATAATCAATGACTTAAATCGTTAATAGGGGAGGGTTAGATGAACAATGAGTATTAAACTCATATTCCCTATTCTCTCTAGAACTCTCTAGTTATTGGATTTGTTTTACAAGTGATGCCTTCTTCTTTTTATAAGGGGACCAATCTTATGATTTTTTGTGACTAACCTAGGACGTTGACAATTCCGCTAGGGGAAATTTGAAATTCTGGAGAATGCGGGTGACTTCTTGATGATGGAAAATCCAATTTTGTTATGATTTTTTAGTTTATATATATATATATATATATATATATATATATATATATATATATATATATATATATATATATATATATATATATTTAGTTTTTATATCATATGAGTGCAAATTTTTGCTCGACTAAGGATTTTGATTTTTTTTTTTTACAAAATATTTTAAAGTTCTTTAAATAAATAAATAAATAAATAAAACTTGGGTTGTTCTACTAGGGATTTCTTTTTAATTTTGAAGATTTTTATTTGATGGCACCATTAAGGATTTTTTTTTTTTTTAATGGACTCCATTGAGAATAAAGTTCCATTGGAATTTTTTCAGTAGATCCTATAATGATAAAGTTCCACCACGGATTTTGAAATACACGTACATTTATTTTTTTTTGCTTTTTCCTTCTTTTAAAAAAATAATAATAACTAAAAAGAGAGCCCTAAGCATATGCATTTTACTATTATAATTTTATTATTAGTTTTATTTCAGTGTAGAACTTCATTTTCTTTTGTCTTAAATTTTTGCCCATCCATGCTAATTCTTGTGTCTTGACCAATGGTTGTTATAAGTATGTATGGTTACAAAGAGTTAATTATTGTTACTCATGCTCTCCTTAATCCACTTGCTACTTCAAAGGAATTTACACATTGAAACAAAATGGTTAGTAGTATTTGTCAATTTCCTTGCTTGGATTACATTTCTCTTTGATGGTTTGTTAGGGGAGGTGGCAACTTAATGATGGAAGCATTTCGTGAATGACCTCGTATAAACAGTTTGGGTCATTAAAAGATGACCCAAATTCAAGGGTTAAAGTCCCAACATATCACATTTCAACATGTTGGGATGTATTCAAACAAACCTATTTAAGACACATATTCCACCACTAAAAATCTTTGTATGAGTTATTTTTTTTCTACAGATGCTTCTAAAACTTCTTTCAACATTTTCTTAATATATGCAACAATTTCATTCCACATATCATTAACTTCTTCGTAAATATTCTACTTTCCTTCTTCCATCATTTTTTACTAAATAATATTATTTTCTCTCCTTCTACGTTCCACCGCCTAATTTTCTTATACCTATTAATTTCATTACCTCTATTGCATCTCTTAATTCAAACGTTCATAACCATCAAAATATGTTGTGTATCAAACTTTTCTTTAATATAACCTTATAGTTTTTACGTATCAATCATTTTCGTTTTCCTAAATAAAATAAAATAAAAATTATCAAGCTTGTATATCACCCAATATTACATGCTCGTCTCTTCTTTTAAGTATGTCTGTTGGAGCTAGATCAAATGTTATAGAAATATCAAAGTTAACCTCCTACATCTTATTTATTCTCCCATAAACATATCCTCTATGTGCCATTTCATACTATATTTTCTTACATGACTATTTAAGTCTCCTACAAATATTCTTTCACCCATGTACTGATGGCATTAGTTATCTCATCTCCCCACTTGACATTTTGCACACAAGTTTAGTTTCTTTATTTTGTATATCCACTATTTTTAAGCTCTTACTTATCAATGTTCCTAAATTTTATGTGGCTTCTCCTAAATTACCTTCTTTACCCACACTCATCCAAACTGGCATGGAAATTAATACCTACTTTTCACTGCAACAAAACATTATTATGGCTCACACTTCCACTGGATGCCCTGTCCTTCTACAATAAATTTATGGTTATATGGGTGCAAAGTGGTGCACAAGAGAATCACATAAAATATAGGTTGATCAGGGCCACTCATTAAGCTTCCCACACAGACCATCGTGAAAAAAATAAAATCATGGTTATCAAATGGATATAGCTCTTTGACAAATGGTTCCTATTTGGCATGTTTTGTGTTTGGATATTTTTGTCACGTGTCATGCGTGCGATTGTGCCAGAAACTACTGTGGCTCAATTCTAAGAACGGTGCATCAACAGGGCTCAATTCGACAAGTATCATTGAGTGAGTACATACTATCTTTCCTTATATAGGATTGAGGGTAAAAGTTTGAGACCCAAACTCAAATATGTTCTTATGTAGGACATAAGTTCTTATGTATGGTTAAATTCACCGGACATGTGTGTGTGCGTGTTAGTCTCTGTGGGAGCCTCCAGCATGAGTAAATGTAGGTCCTTGTATTAGGACCGAGGTTGTTGGTTGGCATATAGAAAACCAACTAAAGTCCCTTACGGGGACCTCTGGCGGGAGTGTACGTCAATAGGTTCTTGTGTAGGACCAAGATTCGTGGCGAGCCTATAGAAAATCATGTAAAGTTTCTTACCAAAGTGGGTCCTTGTATATGATTATAAATGTTAGAAGTGAACTTAATTTAAAACCTCTGATACTGAAATCTAGTACACTCATGGGTTGAGTGTGTCTACCAAGAGTGGAGTAGGAAAACTAAACCATTATATATATGCTTATGTCTAGTATTGTATTTGGGCACTTGTTTAATTATGCTTATGTGGGGAATGTTTAATTATATGTATGCATGATTAGATGAATGTTAGAAGTTGATAGATAGCATATCCCTCACACGCATGTATATTATTATTTATAGACTAGTTGCTTGAATGACATATCTTTTATGATCTATGTGATTAGACCCTTTAATGGCTTGGAAGTCTTACAATTAATTACCTTAGTTTAATTTAGATATTAGTTTAAGTTCGGCAATTATTTTTTTAAAAGACAATAATTATATTTGGTCCTAATCACCATCCCCCTTAGAATGTAAACTTCATTCCTTAGCTCCGCCAAGCTTTCGCATATAGTCGTGGTATCCTCTTCCACACAATTTCAATACCTAGTCAGAGATTGAATCATTGAAGAAGTTAGCAAAGGAGTCAATAGTCAATGCCAAAGCATTATTACAACCCATGATGGTAGATTTATTACAACCCATGATGGTGGCTAGAATAGGAGGACAAACCAATGAAGGAATACACCCAGATCCATAGCTCAACTGGCAGACTGAGTGGAGATACCTCGTTTCAACACTCGAGGTCTTGGTATCGATCCCTAGCAGGGGTGGCTAACATGGAGTGTGTGTACTGACATGGGTGTGTACTAACAAGCTAACCCAAAAAAAAAAAACACCACAATGAATGAACACACAAACGACATTAGAAGCCAAGGAAGCTTTTGATGAAGAGAACCAGCGTAGAAGAAGAAGAAACAGCGAGAATGGAGAAGATGGAACTTTATAAAGGATTTTGCCGCTAATGCTTATAGTCGCATTCAATGCAATAAATCATGGCGGACGATTTTCAAGGCAAAGGCTGCACACAACAATTGATGAAACATCCCACCATGCAGAGAACATCATCATGACTTCTCTTGATAAAGTGCAATCTCTCTTCACATTCCTCGAATATGAAGAGATGCGAGGGGCAATATTCACACTCATCTAACATCACCAAATCGAATAACTAGAAAGCCGACACATGGAATCACCATCATATGAAAGATCACTACAAAACCCTTACAGCTGATATGATCTACAAAAGGAAGATAGTGGAGGCAAAGATGGCTATTACCACGTGACACGCCATACATAACTCTCAGCGAGCAACTATCATACAAACACGTGGTGAAGCATAAAAGGCCATATTTATTCTGTAATGGCTTAAAAAGTGTGCATGATCACATGGCTAGCTGGTGTTGATTCTTCTCAGTACACATGGCAAAATATAACTGGTGACGCTTGTTTGATGGTTGGTTGATTATTCGAATATCATGGAGCACAGTTTTGAAAGAAAGTGTAATCGATCATGTCTATTGATTGACCAATAGATTGAAACAAAAATCCGGGAGGTGATTACTAAAATCATACACTAACACCCATGCCAGCACCCTCTGCATGTTAATAAATAAAGCAAAGAGTGAAGAACTCCATACCCACGACAACCCAACACAACTCTATACTACAACACAACGCTAGTTATCCTTCGTTCCTCATGAATGCCCTTATTTTAGTTTTAGTCAAACTCCTCCACATTTAGCCAACATTGTGCTTAAGAAAATATATATCAATTAGATTACTTATCCCTCCATCCTCTGTTCAAGAACACACATTTAGATCACTGGAAAAATTGCTCAATCTTGAATAGAAGGTTGTGAGGCTTTTATGCTACATGGTAGGTGATTCCATCGATTGTCTCAGTATGAAGCCAAGGTCCATTGGATTCCTCATCCATTAGACTCGTACTCCCAAGCTCGGTAATCCATTGGATTGCCTATCCAAGAGTATCGCCCTCGCTGTGAAGCCAAGGTCCATTGGATTCCTTATCCAGTAGACTCGTAGTCCCAAGCTCGGTAATCCGTTGGATTCCCTATCCAAGAGTATCGCCGCCCTATGCCCAGTAATCCACTGGATTCCCTAAGTATTATGGTCCTGATCCTGACATTCAAATTGCATCATGATCAAAATCTAATTCCATTATCTCTTATATTATGATTGAGCTAATATTTCAACTCAGGGGTAAAAACGTCAATCCAAAGCATCGAACAAATAGTCAAATCAATACTATCTCACTACGAGCCAAGCCCTCACCAGGATTTCAAATAGATTGTCACCCCACCAACTTTCTCACTACGTACCCCGCCTCTCAGCTAGGTTTTCGAACAGAAGATCCACCCTCCATAGCCCATCTCACCACGTAGCTATATTCATGTCGAGTAATGAACGAATGACCATTCTGTGCCAAACGACCATTCTGTGCCTTTTTAAGCTAATCGAAAGCATTCATATAGTAAATTTTAATCAAATACTCTCAGTTATCTATATTGTGTTATATCATGGAGTTAATTGAAAGTCATTTGATCTAAACGGTAAAAAAGAACCCGTCAAAAGAACAAACCCTCTCATTCACAAATCACCTAATCTATTTTAGTGCCTGGATCATATGCATTTCGGTTTGATTCAAACAACATTTGGCTCTGGCATGCTCAACACACATAGCACACCCAACCTAATTTCAGCTAAACAAGTTCTTTAAAGATACGTAGCCCCACCCAACGAACAGACACGCTGCCTCAGTACATGAACAATAGGGGAAAACACCCAATAAACAGCAGTTCAAGAAACGTATGTCCATCAAGGTTGAGTCAACACGAAGACTCAACCAAATCTTATAAATTACTCAACGTGATATTTAATACTTAAGCTTTAAATAAAGTAAAATACCCATCTGTACAAAAACAAAATGCTACTGATTGAGAGATTTGACCACCTGAGTTTTAGAACTATGATGAACAGTCCAGATTTTGCACAAAAGAAGGTAAATGAGCTGCATTAGGCAAAAGCATTTCACCCATCACAGGTCCGAGCTAAAATTGGGTCCCATTTCACTTTGCAGGCCAAACTTAAACAGACCTCAGCCCAACCCAATTGACATCCCTAGTAGAAATATTCTTTTACAATTGTACACTGACCCACTCACTGAATCAGGCTCGACACTATATTTAAGATTCAGACTCATCCAAGTCACTTGGAAGAGGTGGGACCCAATCAGGTGAAGGAGTCACATAGATAATTCACCCATGACTCAGGACGATCTGTTTTAACCCCAACTCAGGTTGAGTCCTTGTCACTGACCAGGAGAGCTGGGACTTGTCGGCTTGCCTGAAAAGGGTGGATGAATTATCTCTGTGACTCGTTCATCAGGTCAGTCTTTGAATCATGGTAGAAACATTAATGATCTCTAAAAAGCAGCATTGACTGACTGTTGGAGCAATTTACTAGAGGCCAACCTGGATTGATAGTAAGGCATGATGGTTAAGGGTGCAGCTCTGGGGCTGGGAACGTTAGGTCACATGTGATTATTCCCACCCAGACCTAATCCAAACTAACTTCATTCCAAATTGGGTTGGACAATTTCCAGTCCCAACACAACTGAGGATCCTGTTAATCATGTTAGGTGGACCCAAACCCAAGTTGCAACCCTACACAGATGGGTCGTGATTGCACCCAAGCCCATCTTTGCAAACTTCCAATTAAAGGCTGCCCAGCCCAAGCCTGGAAGACGGCCTACAATGGATCATGGTTACCTTATTTGTAGTTATACGTTTAAGTGCATTTAATTCTCATTTTTTTTATCATTGATTTGATTACGACAGCCCTGTTGGAGTATAATTCTACCTAACCGAAGAGGTTTTCAATTCATAAACCTGCAGCAGCTCACTCCTGGAGACTGATGAATTCAACCAAAACCGCTCATGCAAGCTTCAGCTACACATGAAACTGAATAGACAAAATTGTAAACAGCAGCAAAATGACAACAGAACGGTCTTTGGCCTGATCAACCCCATTCCCACCCCTACCTGAACACCCTTGCTTTAGAAGGGAATTGAATACCGCCACCTGGTGTTTTGAATAGACAAGAAAACATTAGCACAGACCACCTCTCTGATTTTTTGCAGACCAATCAGGGATATACTCCAAGTGCCACTCGTAGAGTACCCAAAATGCCATTCTAGCCAGCCCATTCATCTGTCAAGCTCCACGACGACTGCCGACTGCCAAAATCATGCATCTGCTCATCAGGGTGCATTTACTTGCACATTGAAGAAAGACATCAGGCCAGACCACTCATCAGCTGGATCTACTATCACGAGCGATCAGTCAGTGCAACCCAATAGTGTTTTTGTTCACATGCAATTGCAAGTATCATTCAAGAAATCCCGAGATAATGTGTTAATCGACTCCTATTCCTAACTGTCCAAGCACTTTCATATGAGAACCCAACTGCAACCGAGTAATTGCATGGACAATCAGTTATTTTCCATTCAGCACAGAAATCAGCCTTTTGCTGCCCCAACAATTAATCCCCCTAGCAGAAAATCTTTGTAGCATTTTCTCTGTAAGTTCTACAGTAGTTATACAACAGCACCTTGTAATTACAGATTCTTGAGAAATCAGAACATTTCTAAAATCTTTGGGTACTGAGTTAAGGAAAATAAGTTTGAAAACAGATATTCTTTGGGTTTTCACTTACATGAAATTCTTCCGGTGGACGATCCTTCCGCTTCGGCTGACGGACGGGTCACTGCTTGCAGCAGAGATCAGTGGGGCAGCAGCACGTGGGAGTTTGGACTTGCGCTCCCTTGGGTAAGGATAAATGACAGCCAATTCTCTAACGCGGCGTAGAACAGCTGGCGGTATGGGAAGTGACGCATGCTTCTTCCTCTGCTCAACCTGCAAAAAGAATAATATGCCAGTTCCATTAAAGTAGGCCCAGCTTCGTAGTACTCAGAAATTGGAATTCTCTGACTTATCATGGCCTACATTGGATTGCTGAAACAGGGGCTCACTACATTGTGGGGTCTCATCAGACTTCGGGTCAGATCCAAGCCTTCCACCAATGGCAGAGTCGGGGCCACTGTTTTTATTTTTGGTTTTTTTAACGTTGTTTTAAACTAATCAGACACACCGGGCCTCTCCATAATCAGTGCTCAAATAGCATAGGTGAGAACAGGAGAATTTCACATGAAAACAGAGGTTTAAAAGCATAGAAAACTGTTTTTAAACAAAATGCAACTCCCTAGAGAGCTGCACTCAACAAACTCATAATTTCATGCTCCAATTAGGATTCAAAGTGGAAACCCAAACAGTCGAGAGGGATCCACAGCTTGGAGTGGGAATGGGTATCTGACCTGACAATAGACAGGTCTGTTGTTGATGTCTTCAAATCTGAAAATCAACAGGTCTGTTGATGACAGGTCGATGCCATCGAGCAGCCTTCGATGGCCTATTTCAATTGTGATTCTTATACAGGCTATATATATGGGTATAATCAGGAATAGGATGCATCTCAGACCTTTCTAATTTGTTCCAAAGGGTTTCAATGGCTTGTAAGGGAGATTCAAGGCTTGTTCGAATCGGGTAATCTCTCTCTTGTAATTTTCTACTTTCATAGTGCATTACTATCACTTTGTGCCGTGGTTTTTTTTTTTTTTTTTTCCCACAAGGGTTTTTCCACGTTAAATTCGGAGTGTTTGTAATTGGACTTGATTGTGCTATTGGAATACTTAGCTTGATTCATCTCTGTGTGCTTTCGCAATCCCCCAACAGGGTCTGGATTTGAAATTGGACCCGTTAGATCAGGTTGGGTCAAAATTGCTGAACTGACTTATCAAATGGGTCTGGTCTGGAACCCATCCCACTTCTAACCCAACTTTTAGATAAGTCAGATTTGGACACCCGAAAGCAGACAAGGAGTAGACAACAGGTCCACAACAGAACTGGATCTAGAACTGAACCTTAAAATCCCTTTGGTTAAGGTGATTAAGGCAACTGACTAAAATGTAAAATTTAACTAAAGGCTTAATAGGAACCATACGTTAGATAGGAAATTAGAATTAGACCAGGCCAACTTATCGAAACCCATGGATAAATGGGCCGAGTCTCTGGATCCCCAACCCAGTACCAGGTTATTTAGACTAGAACACAAACCAAATTGACCAATATACTAGTGCAACAGCTCCAGGACAGAAATCAAAACCTGTTTACTAAGCAGATAGGGACTGGAACTCCCTTGACCCTCTCTCCAACATGAGCCATTTGAAACCCTACCCACAACACTAGGGCTGGGTGTTTGAACATATAATCAAATGGTAAAGACAAGTCTATAGTGAGTAAAATGTTGATGAGTCCTACATTCAAGTAAGCCTGATCCCTAAGATGTCAGAGCACTCTTTTACAACAGCTTTGCTAAGCGCATGGTTCTCATGTATGTGCCACACATGTGCCAGCATGGCACATAGGTACAAGCCAATCCATCCATCAGGTTGGTCTGACCTACTACATGTTTTCCCCAAAACTAAAATATTAAATAAATCTGATCCACTCAGCATGTGGGCCCTAATATTGTAAATAGTGGATGGGTTAGGAAACTTCAACCCAAGTTTTTCATAGCCGTACATTTGTTTTGCAAACTGTGATCCACTTGAGCAGTGGATCTACCTGATTTTAGACTAGGGCATCAATATAGTGGTTCCCTTTTTGATGGATGGATTGGATCTCGGACCTATTGTCCCATGCTGGCGTACCTATGTTGTGTTCATGAGTGTTATTAACTACGCATGTGCGCTGACAAAGCTCTTTACAATGTAGGCAGCTAAAATTTTGGTTATGAATTTTCTTATCAATGGTCAGGAATACAGGATCAAACTTTCATCCTCTTGAACCTTCCATCTCATTTGCCAGGGCTAGGGCCTCAGCTGAGTCATGCTTAGGTAGATATCATTAAATCCCTCAAAATGTTCACGAGATGAAGCTGGTCACAATCCTAACATGTTATAACCAAAACAATATAAATACATGACATATATTTTGCATATATTTGTCATTGAATTCAGATTATACTTATAAAGCATTCTCTCATTGGAGGAAGCTAGAATTAGACATATTTTAGCATGCCACCATTTCCTCAGTAAGTTAACATGCCATCGTATTAGGGCTGCAACTTGGGTTCGGATCAACCAGAACCAGATTGACCTGACCCAAGTTCAGGCAGGGTTGTCAAGGTCCTCAGGTCGGGTTCAAGTTGGTCGATGCCAGCTTGATTTGAATTCAGGTGGAGCAACTTTGAGTCTGGTTAGGTCAGGTTGAGAATAATCACTTCCTTGGGTAGGTTGAGATCGGGGTCAGGTTGGATCAGTTGGGTCAAGTATAGAGGATTTGTGTTGGGTTTTGGTTGGGCACCTCGGGTTGGGTCCCCTTGAGGCAAGGTATCCCGTATCGATATCAGTTGGCATAACAGTGCCCTCTGATACCGATACAGATACGGGGGTGTAACGGCCCATAACAGTGCAATTTTTTTTACCAAAAAAATATGAAAAAATATGGATTAAATCCGGAATATTCTAAGCATTCCAAATATGCATTCATTTATAAATTGGAACATGTTTATGGTGGTGTAACGGTCCACTCTTTGGTGAGAAGTTGTATCGGACTGTCTGATGAATTTATGAACCAGATAACCTGAATTTGACTACAAAATTCATATATTTAATTTTCTAAATATCTAATTTATATACTTAATCTGATATCATTTCTCCCAATAGTTCTTTTAAAAAATGAAATTAAATTCAGGTAGATCGCGTTGCCAATTTGGGGCTAACTTAGAGGACCAATCCATGCCCCAAATCAGCCTCAAATTCATGCAATTTATTGGCATTATCCCACTTGTGAATTGGTGGACATTTATTGGATAGTGAATCATGAAAAAAAAAAAACAAAAAAAAAAAACAAAAGGCCCTATTTTAAAAAATAAGCGTCCACAAATTAACAATTAAAACTATTCAAACAATTTGATTTTGGCATTTTGAGTTAGCAATTACAGTCCATAATTTAATTGGTAAATTTTAAGTTAATAGATGTCTCATGTACAATTTTTTAAGGGCCCGAATTAGGTAGGACTCGGATTGTGAAGTGTAGCATACGGGTGTCGAAGTTTTTTGGACCCCACTCATGATGAATGTGTTATATTCACACCGTCCATCCATTTTGCCAAATAATTTTAGGGCATGAGCCCAAAAATGAGGCAGATCCAAAGCTCAGGTGGACCGCACCATAAGAAACAACAATAATTAAACGACTACCATTAAAAATTTATTGGAGCTACAAAAGTTTTAGATCAGGCTAACATGTGTGTTTTCCCTTCATCCACGTCAGTGTGACCCTATTAACAGTTTAGATGGAAAATAAACATTACAGTGGACCCTAAGAAATTTTTAATGTTGAGCATTCTATAACCACTGTTTCCTATGTCGTGGTCCACCTGAGATTTGGATCTTACTAATCTTTTGAATCATAACCTAAAATGATGTGGCAAAATGGATGGACGGCATGAATAAAATACATACATCATGGTGGGGCCCACGTGGCACGTGTACATTTTATTAACTTGTGCGACATGCTGCGTAACTCGTCCGCAGTCCATTCACTTGACGTAAGCAAGTCCTGTGGGTCTGATCATGAGGTATGTGTTATATCTAAACCGTCCATTCATTTGACGAGCTCATCTTAAGGCTTGACACGAAAAATAATACGAATCTAATTAATAATTGGACCACACTACAAAAAGCAGTGGGGGATTGAATGTCTACCACTAAAATCCTTTTTGGGATCACAGAAGTTTTGGATCAATATGAAATTTGTTTTTCCTCTTCATTCAGGTCTTTTTGACCTTATGAACAGATTGGATGGAAAATAAACGTTATGGTGGGCCTACGAATTGTTTAACGGTGAAAATCATTATCTCCACTGCTATTTTTGGTGTGGTCCAGAAGATCTTTGGATATGATTTATTTTTTGGGTAATGCTCTAAAATAATATCTAAAAATAGATGAACGGTGTAGATATAACAAATACATCACTGTGGAGCCCATGTAACTTTGATCTCCTTTGAACTGTTCGTACAACTCAGAGCTCGAGGAGTGTCAGTGCCCGTTTTAGGATGACACGTACCTACAGTAGCTTTATAGCTATAGCTGGTGTGTGGTACACCAGTCAATCGGCTTTCGATTTCAGACAAAAAATACGGGAGAGGGAAACCGAAAATAAAAAGGAAAGAAGAGAGGGGGGGGGGGGGGGGGGGTGGGTGAAAAAAAGAAAAACAAGAAGAAGAAGGAAGAGGAGGACTGCAGCAGGGTGAGAAGAAGAAGAAGAAAAGAAAAGAGATTATAAAAATAAAAATAAAAATAAAGGTATGCTTTTTTTTGTTCCTATTTTTTTTCTTTTTTTTTTTTGGCCCGTAACGGTCGTTACGGTCACAAAATCCGGGGGGGGTACCTGTTTCGACCCCATATCGCGTAACGGTGTCGGCCATTACCGTTACGTATCGGCCGTATCGTAACAGATACGGAACACCTTTGCCTTGATGTCAGGTTGGGTTCGAGTTGACCCTCGACCTAACCCAACCCAACCCAACCGAACCCACCCAAGCTGCACCCCCAAATCATATCCCTTATCACCACCTCAATCCAAGTATTTTCACTTTTTAGGCCTTCCTCTCATCCACATTTCAAGACCTTCAACCAGAATCAACATTCCCCTCTTGGTGGTAGAGGTTTCCGCTTCCCAATCTTCATTAAACCTAACCGAACTATTTGGATCTTCTCTCCAACATTCTTAGTTCCATGGTTTGGAGTTATGATTGTTGCCCGATATTTCGATTTGACACCTTGGGATATGTAACCTTCTATAATAAATATTTTACAAAATATCATGACACGCATGCAGCCGTTTAGTTGTAAGTTCAAAATGTTCCAATAGAAACTTGTGATCAGTGTTTGTCTAACGATAGTATCGACTGATACTGTCTGTGTCACAGTGTGACAATACGAAATAGCCCAAAAGTCATTGGACTTCCGTGTATCGCTTGATATATTGTCGATACAAATGTATCGCAATATATCACATTGTATTGATGATATGTTCAATATATTGCAATTACATTCTCTGGTATCAACAATACCATGCAATGGTACCATCAATACATTACAATCACGAGCACTCTTTTTTTTCCTTTTTCTTTTTTTGAAAAACATCACATTTTCTCTTAAATATTTTGCTTATAATCCATTCTTAAGCTGATTTTGACCGAGCCTCTTCTAGTTTTTTGGAGAAACAAGGGGATATGGGTATAGAAATTGACATAGGAGAGTGAGTGGGCCCAAATTGCAAATGGAGGAATTTATTATTATCATCATTATTATTATTTTGTTAATCAATTGGACTAAATAGAATAAAGATGAAAATTCATGATTTTGCATGTTGTGCATACTCAATCATAGATTTCAACCTCCAATTTGCAAAATTGGAAAAATACAATAACTTTTCCATTTCGCCAATTTAACTTGCAATTAAAGTGTGAAAAATCATATTAGAGTGGTTGGAGGCTAATCTATAGATTGATGGAAGTTTTTGGAATTTAAAACAATATATAATTAAAAAATATCAAAAAATAAAAAATTTAATTTAAAAAAAATCAATATTCATCAACAATAATTTAACCATAATATTCAAGTGTCTTCATAAATTCGAGATTGATCGACGGTTATTCTTGAATTTGGGAAAATTGAGGGAAATCCAAAATTTCTCCCATTCCACCTATTTAACTTGCAATTGGAGTGTAGAAAAATAATGTTAGAGTTGTTGGAGGTTGATCTACAGACTAATGGAAATTTTAAAAAAAATAAAAAATAAAAAAAATAAACAATTATTATTTTTAATAAAAATAAAAAATAATTAAAATTTATTTAAAAAATAAAAAAATAGATTGATCAACAGTTATTTATGTCTAGTATTTATGTTTTTAGTACGTTGAATGCACTACCATCCTGTTTGATTAATGTTGATTTTGCATCACTTGTATCAGATGGCACATAATTTAGGCCCCTATACAAAGGAAACTTATTATGTGCACTTGCTTCTTGTGATCTTGTGATTTCTAAGTGCATAATAACGTTCTTTGCTTAACATCCCTTGGAAGTTTCATTGAAAATTTTCAACCAATTTCCCAATGTTTCCCAAAAACATCGATACATTACGCAATACATCCAATATTTCCCATTCAATACCTAATATGTTTCCGTATCCCAAGGGTGCCATACATCCATTGATACTGATACTAAAATTGCTTGTGATATTTCGCAAATTTCAACCAAAACTACTATAAATGACCAAAAAATCCAAAAATAATAATTGTTTTTGCTTCCTTTTTGGTTCTGTTATATATATATATATATATATATATATATATATATATATATATATATATATATATATATATATATATATATATAATTTGATGAATGGTGGAATTTTATTAAGGAAAATGCAAACATAAAAATAAAAAAGCAAAAAACTGGACAGCACTTGGCAACAATGATCAAGGGGTGCCGCAATGAATCCTCCTAATATCGCCTCCACTGCACTCTACCTCAAGCCCAACTTGGACCTCTCGATGCCTCCCCTAGAGAGCTATAGACCTGCCTCCCGAGAATAAAATCCTCCCAAGAGTAAAATCACATCCCAGTTTGAATGCAATTTATTTCTTTGGAGACCTTTTAACCAGTTGTCTGAGATGTTGCATTCCGCGATCGTGCGGAATATTTTGCTTATCACCGCTCCCATTGAATTTTACTTCCCATTAAATATCTAGTTATCTCTCCTTCCAAATCATCCATAATGCAGCCTTCAACACAAGCGTCCATAGTAACCTTCCCACGAGCTTCGCCTCATTCCTTTCCAGCCCAAACAAAGCTCCTTCGCAAAGGCTGGACAAACACAGTTGACCCAAAACTTCCCAAATACTGCTATCCATATTTCCGAAGCAAACTTGCAATTGATTACAGAGATGCAAGCAGCTCTCTTCCGCTTGGTCACACATCAGACATCAATTTGCCAACTGAATTCCTCTTCTTGGGAGCTTGTCTACAGTCGGGCATCTCTTTTTGTTTACTTCCTTTGTAATTGCTTTGACAACTTCACTAGATTAGTCTCATAGCAAAACACAAATTTGATGAATGAATATCATCGATATGTTCCAGAGTACATGGTAAGGAAGATGGGCACCTTCCAGAGCACATGGCAAGGAAGATGGACACGGTAGTGCTGCCATGAAGCTATGTGGAGCAGCAGTATTATGGCCACCACAATAGTAGGGCCAACGACTTTGAGCCGCCGCAAAACTCCATCTGGATTTCAAACCACAGTATTTTTTTAGTTCCTTTTAGCTTCTGGCTGTATTGTTTGTGTTTTATTGCTTGAATAGTATGACATTTATTTATATCAACTCATTTTGGGTATAATTGTATCATTTATGGGATAGCATATAGGTTAGCCATCGAAACAACCAAAAACTACTAGAGCATAGTTTCCTTTTTTCTTTTTCTTTTTTCCATGTATGTTTTGACTTTTTGAGTTCTAAGTGTGCAACCATTGCCTTCTAACATCTCCTAAAGCTTCAATGAGAAATTTCCACCATTTTCCAAGGGCCTGTTTTTCTATGCATGGAAAGTATGTGAAAGGAAAGATTCTTGTTTGTTCCTCGATAAGGTTTCCTGGAATTCTTGGCACCTATTTCCAAATTCATCATTCGACATATTAAAATTTTCTTAGGATAAATTTCCCTAGTAATTAGGGACGCAGGGGAGGACATGTTGAGGTCAAGCACCGTCTTCCTCAAGGATAACTACTTTGAATCCATAGAGCTTCTCTAGACTCCTCACAGAGACTTCTCGAATCCATGAGGGAAAAGTAAGGAAAATAGAAAATAAATTCTATAAAGATTGTAATTTGATTGATATCCGAATAAACGAGTTTACAACCCTTCAAATAGGGATAATAAGCCATGGAAGAAGTTTTGGAATTAAACTACAACTAAAACTCTTAGTAATCACGAGTTAATATAAATAGTAAACTTATTATTTATAAACGGTCGTGATTCCTATTAGTGCGCATGATTTTCGGCCAAAAATAATAAGTGTCCTATTTGGCCGAACCACGACATTCTCCTAATTATTCTAAGCACTTTTCATGTTAAATGCAACTCCTAAAGCCCAACGGATGAAGAATTATAATCAAACTAAAACTTACTAAAATTAGTAAAAACGGAAATAAAATAGGGATTCAACCGTCCATCTGATAGAATCTCACAAATTCGGCGTGGGCAACCCGCCGTAGCTGGGTTGGGTGGCTAAAGTAGCTCGTCCTACCCCAAAATCATATACGTCCGTTTCAAGTTCTAACGATCCGGATCACCTCCGCCTCCGATCGGGCCTTTGCTGGTCCATCTTGGAAATGAAACTGTCCACTGTCCGCGACCCACTCTACATCAATTAGTAGCGCGCATGTGGGCTTGAATATGGACAATGACACGCGGCACATTGGCAATTGAAGCTGGATATGGAACTAGAGCTGCACAAGTTGAACCAACTCGATGGACTCAACTCGACCAACTCGGTCAGACCCGACCCGAACCGACTGGCAAAGTCGGGTTCGGATCCCTTAGTCCGATCCGAAACCCAACCAAGTAGAGTTCGAGTTACACAATAACTCGACCCGATCTAAAACCCGGCTCGATCCGATTGTCAGGTACTATATAAACAAAACAAAACAAAACAAAACAAAACAAAACAAAAAAAACCTTTCCCTTTACCCTAATCCTACCTGCCGACCGTCGCACCCAAGCCAATCTGAAACTCAATTCTCCGACACATCAACACCCGTCCGACCGTCATATTTCAAGCTCTCTCTCTCTCTCTCTCTCTCTCTCTCTCTCTCTCTCTCTCTCCCCACTTCCACCCAGCTCCCTCATATCAGCAAACCGGCTCGATTAAGGTAATTTCATTTTTTTAATTTAATAATTCATAACTTCAAAAGGATGGCTCAAGTTAGCCCGAGCTGGCTCTGGAGCGGCATGGGCTCGTTGTGGTGCGTCTGGGCTGACTCGGGAGCGACCTGTGCTAGCTGTAGTGCGCCCGGGCTAGCTCGAGTGCGGTCGGGCTCGTTGTGGACATGTGGTGGATCCCGCCTGGCCTGGCTTGGGTGCGGTGCGGTCGGGCTCGTTGTGGTGCGCACAGCCTGGCTCAAGTGTGGTGAGGTCAGGCTAGTTATGGAACTATGGTGCGTACCGCCTGGCCTAACTCAGGTGCAGTGCATCTGGGCTCGCTGTGGTGCGTCCAGCCTGGCTGAGGAGCGACTAGACTAAAACTTAACCCTAACCTCTAACCCCTAACCCTAAACCCTAAATCCTAAATCCAAACCCTAAACCCTAAGACCTAAACGGCTAAACCTAAACCCTAAATCCTAAATTGCTAATGTGTTTTATTTTTTTATTTGAATTAAAGAATTAGTGGTTAATTTTTGGGAATTATGATTTACATTGCTTATTGCTTAGCTTATTATTCGACATGCTCTATCAGTTCAAGCTTCCAGAGCAAGTGGTTAATTGTCCTGCTTTACAAGATCAATTGATATTGTATGCTCTTTCTCACTCTTGTGGCAATATCCTTATACCTATCTAATATATCTCCTTAGAACCCTTTCAGCATCATTACTGATCGGTAACCATCCTAAAACTCTGTTGTATGCTTGTACAAATCTGGAAGCACATGTAGAGATTCCTCATCTTAACTATTATATACTTTTTCCATGAACTGCCTAAGTAGAAAAATATTTTCAATTGTTAATCCACCTGCATGAAGCCAAACTGAGTTTCTAATATCCTTCTCTCCTCTCCTTTTTCTTTTGATGCTTCTCGTAATCTTTGACAACTAATAAATATGTATCAAGATGTTTCTCCTCCACTCATCGGGTCCATCAGTTGCCCACAAGTGCCTACTACATGCCTCTCCTCCACTAACCCTACAAAGTGGTTCAAGGCATGGCCCCACTATTTGCTTCTCTACTCATAAATTTGATCCACCCTGGTCATTGACCCATTGAAATAATCTAAGCTGCTTATGAGGTCAACTCAAGGAAGATATAGGTAGACAAGGATGAAACTGATGGTTACAAAACCATAAACTAAAGGAAATATCTGGAGACAAGGATGAAACTGATGGTTACAAAACCATAAACTAAAGGAAATATCTGGAGACAAGGATGAAAGCGATGGCAACAAACACGCAATTACCTCGCAACAAACACATAATTACCTCGTTCTTGGCCAGTTTTCTCTACATGGTTCGCCATTCACATCTCTACATTTCTAATTGAATTGGGACAAGAACTAGTTTGCGCTTCCTAGCAAACTGTTGAATAACAGTGACAGTAGATGTACACCCAAAAACAATATGATATGGAGCACATCGGACTGGTATCAGATGATACGGAACCATATTGGCCAAAAAACAATTTATCGCAAGAACTTGAAAAAATAATGGGAAAATGGAAAACAGCATAATCTATCTTTTGTTTGTGTTCTTAACATGTATTCAATGGCGTATCAAACCATTCTTTGATAAGAATGTCACCTATCAGCTTGACTCGCTGAAAGTCAACCAAATAGGTCCAAATCGAATACAATCAAGCATGATTTGGTGGGTTAGGGCTATGAATACAGAAAAAAGAAGATGAAATAATAAAAAGAAAAAGGTGATGCTTTACCCTTCTTCCAATATTTCCCAAAATGGTCCATTCCGCTTCAATTTGTCAAATCCCACTCAGGCCTTATATTTTGATGACCCAAAATAGGCCTAGAATTAGCCTAAATTTCGTTTATAAGATTCCTTCATAGTTGAAATGAATAAGTGGAAAAACGAGAGAAATTTTGAAAATAAAATTTTCAAAATGAGGTCTTCATGGCAATATCGGCCCCTCAGCTGTAATGGCCCTTATATCGGTGATGATACAGGGTGTATCTGCAATTCTGCAAGTATAGGCTGACACACGCCAACACTGCCTTTTTTTCCTTAACAGATTGGTTAACCCCCATAATGTGTAAACGAAGTGAAACAGATTTTTTTTCTTCAATAGAGAGAGAGAGAGAGAGAGAGAGAGAGAGATTAGAGTGAGAACGGATTGATACGGCCATAACATAATGGATATTCAAAACCATGGTTCCTAGGGATTACAGTCCGCTCATATGGATGACAAAATTACCACAACTGCACATGTTCGGCCAAGTCCAAGTCAATGTCAATTATTGATGATATTAGAGGGAGTTTTAGGGTTTATCCAATTGAATCAAAAGTCAGATTGCTGAAGTATGCACGTATTGATTCTTTCACAAGCATATGCACCCTAATGTTAGGGAGAATTATATGACCAAATTAGTTTTCTAACGAGCAATCATCTGATACTTGCAGCATTGCTTTATCTGATATATACAAATCCTTATTGTAGAGCACAGCTAAAAGAAGGTCAATGTCCAGTGTGCAGCCGATCATAGAAGTTTTGACAATCTAAACATTTAGAAGACAACCCCAAATCGCTAGAGAACAATGATAATGATGATATAAATATTGATTACAAAAAGTGATTGATATTATTATCATAATGTACTTCTACAGGCAATGCATCTGACACCTAATGCTTGTCCAAAAAACCAAAAGATCTTGTTTGCAACTAGGTGCAACTTATAGGTGCACATGCATGCAATTTCCATATGAGTGCTACAGAACTAGCGTTTCCTTTGTACTCCCCAATAAACTACAATCATCCATGATCTAGAAAGTGTTAAAACAATAAAGTTCTATAAAAGAGAAATGAGGACACATGAAATGAACCAAATAATTTAGAAGAGAATAATCATTACAATAATAGCAGGAGAAGGCAATCATAAGTCTTACCTCTTTCTTGCTCTGCATTGGTACACAGCTAGCCCTCAGAAGATTCCGCCACTTATCCTGCAAAGTGCCAAGTCCCAAACAAAGTTTCGAACATTTTTAAATCGAGCACATTTAAGTGGTGTCAGGAACTGACCTTGAGATCAACAGAAGTGCGATGTGCAGATGATGAGAATAAGAGCCTCTTTATGTCAGTCCATCTTCCAACCCCATAACGAGAAACACCTTCGACCAGTTTCATCACCTCAGAAAGGTTCCACAGCCTATGATGCTTCCTCCGCATCCCACTTTTTTCAGTTTTGGTTTTCATAGCACAGTCATCTGACATGTCATCATGTGATTCTGACTGAGGAGATCCAAACCCACAATTTCGTTTGGGCATGCCTGAGAGCAGCCTGTATTCCTTGTAGTCCTTAGAGTCATGCCCCTGCAGAGTCATTAATCCTGAGTTTGCATAGTAAATATGACAATTAATTTGAACAAAAGGAAAATCATCAATTTCTGTACCCAAAGGAAAATAAAAATAAAAATATCCCCTATGAAAGTAGGTGGAAATAACTTATATGAGAGAAAGATAACCAGCATGCTCTAACCACACATGAAAATAGCTCAAAGAGCATTCCAAAAAAGTCAAGATAGTTCAACATCAAATGAATGAACAAGGCAATTGAATGTGTAGAGAATGTTGCCTATCCGTGGAGAGAATGGGTGTGCATATGTATGTGTTTGGATACAGATGTGCGTGTAGAGAACTATATTTTATGGAGTGAGCGTATCTTATTTGGTGCTCCCTCAGGACACCATTCATTTAAGTTGTTCAGGGTTTAATAAAACATTACAAAGGTGTAAGATATATTCTCTATGTAATCTTTTCCCAAAGATTCTCTCTTCTGATCTTCTCATTCTCCACCATGTGACCATTTACAAAATGGAATAAACATACATGGGAAGGCTATAGAGCATTTGCAAGCAATCTGGGTATATGAAGATCTTATGTGCCTTTATTCAAATAGTTTGATCCAAAGACATCACAACAGCATTTCCAATGTAAAAAGTTGACTGGGCTAAGAAGCAAAACAGAACAAGGAAGATGTATGGAAGGAAAAAAAAAAAAAAATGAGCCTTTTGTGAGCTGAAAACTATGTTATTTTACCTGGCATGGTATCAGGTAAAAGGGAGTAAAGAAATTACACAAACTGTTGGAAAAAGGAGGGTAACTGTAATTAAACGTGCTAGACACAGCTCAAGCAAACCGGCCCCTAGAGTGCCCGAAATGGCTAGGTGCACTCCTGGAGATACCAAGTGCATATATTTATATCATAGATATCAATATTTACTTATTTATAGATATCATCATCATATCATCTAAGCCTTATCCCAAATAATTGTGGTTGGTTGCACATCCTATTCTGCCATTCTGCTCTATCAAGGACCATATCCTTAGTCAAACCATAGGTCATAAAGTGTTTTCCTACTACCTACCACCAGTATTTGAAATATCGGTATCGCGTTATGTATCGCATTCTTGGGATACGGATACGTATCGGTTATCGCATGGGATATATCGGTTGTATCGTGTAATGTATCGCTGTTGTTGGAAAAATGGGGAAACATTGGGAAATTGGTCAAATTTTTCAATGAAACTTTGGTGATTGTTAAAAAAGACATCAATAGACACTTGTAAACCAAAACATTACAAAAAACAAATACACATAATAGGTTTTCTTTGTATGGGGTCCTAAGCTATGAATTGTCTAACTGAATTGATGCAAGTATATTCCATGTCTATTAATATAATTTATAAATGTAAGAAGACGTGAGGAAACACAAGAAATATATTCAAAAGCAAAAGAAGAATCACTATATTATGTTACATACATGCAGTGTTTAAATTATCGGCGATAATATCGAATTGTCACCAATATTTTTGATAACGCTGGGTCGTCGATACCGAACACCACATATTTCGTTTCTCTTCCGGATATCAGCAAATTTTCCCCGATTTTTTCGGATTTTTCGACAATTTCAAATTATCGCCGCTAAGTTACTGTTTCTATCCAACAACCACCCTATTATCGTTGACAGAAAGGGAAAAATTTTGGCATTTTCATCTAGCAACAAATTCAAGCAAGGTCCAGATTAAATGCTCGAAAAAAAATAAGAAAATATCTTCTTCTTTTTCCTTTTGGAAAGAATGCGTGATTTTTGCATTGAATGGGCTTAAAAATGCTTCGATTCAAAAGCAAGGTGTTCTATAATGGTAATGGTGGCCGTAACGGCCACTACCGTTACCGTTACGATACAGGTCGCAACGGCCGTTACGGCCCCCGTAACAGCCGTTACAGTCTCTTTTTCTATTGAAAAAAAAAAAAACTTGAAAAACATGTATTTACCCTGTAATGTTGATTAAAAAGTATGGAAAACCTATATCTGCCCCATAACAGACAATTACAGGGCTATTATGGCCTTATAGGGGACGTAACGTGCCACTAACGGCAATTAGGGGGTCATTTTTTTCCATAACGGCTGTTATGGCCGTTACGACCCCGTAACGCGTAACAGTTGCCACCATTACCTTTACGTAACGGCCTTTATGACACCATGTTCAAAAGAGAATCTGATTTGGGATTTTGAAATGGGGGTTTCAAAAAGGTCAGCTTTGACGATTCGACCCTCACTTTCCCTTTACGTTTTTATTTCTCATGGACGCAACAATCGTGACGTGTGTGACTGTGTGGGGCCCACATCAATGTATGCATCATATATTTCCACCTTTCATTAGTTTTTCCATATAATTTTAGGGCATGGGCCAAAAAACAAAGCAGATCTAGAAATCAGGTGGACCACACCAAAAGAAACAATAGTCGTTGAACACCCACCATTAAAAACTTCCCAGGGGCTAGGGTCCACCGTAATGTTTATTTCCCATCC
Organism: Magnolia sinica; assembly: GCF_029962835.1. Taxonomy (NCBI): domain Eukaryota; kingdom Viridiplantae; phylum Streptophyta; class Magnoliopsida; order Magnoliales; family Magnoliaceae; genus Magnolia; species Magnolia sinica. The sequence continues at coordinate 57,336,325 of NC_080589.1, read as the reverse complement.
AAGTTGTTCATAATGTCACACATAACTAAATGAAGGAAAAACATAAATATCAGCTTGACCCAAAACTTTTGTGGCCCACGCAGGAATTAGAGCAATATCTGAAGGCTCCTGTCGTTCGTCGTTTTGAGTCCCGAGACTCCAGTGCTAGATCTAGTTCCCAAGGGCTGTCCTGCGTCACCCACAAAAAGATTTTAATGGTCAGTTACCACCGTTTCTTGTGGTGCGGTCAATGGTCCACTTGAGTGTTGGATCTTCTTCATTTTTTAGACCATGCCTTGAAATGATATGGTAAAACGGATGGACAACGTGGATATACAACATGTACATTGAGGTGGGCCCCAAGGACAGGTCCCGTCCCACCCACTTGGTTGGAAAAGGATGCGGATTGGCTTGCAACATAGCAAATAGCAAATGGCTACTTGTCAGCATTCTGTGGGCCCCACCATGATGTGTTTCATCCAGGCCATCCATCCATTTTTTCATATCATTTTTATCATATGATCCCAAAAATGAGGTAGATCTAAGTATCGAGTGAATCCCCACCATGATCATTTTATCACCGCTGCTTCCTATGGTGTGGTCCACTTGAGCCTTGGATCTGCCTCATTTTGGGGCTTATATCCTAAAATGATATGGAAAAATGAAATGGACAGTGTTGATAAACTCATACATCATAGTCGGCCCCTCAAAATAAATGTCATTTTGTCACGTGTATTGGAGGGGCTGCATATCATAAAACTCCCATGAAGAGTGCACCCTTGTAGGGTTTCTTTTGCCCATGGAGCCTTGCTAAGCCACACGCACGTGCAATAAAGCTCATGTACGTGTTATGTACATGCCTACATGGCATGATACGTCCAAGATCTAACTATCATACAAAAAGGCACCACTACATTGATGCCATAGGCCAAGAATCAGTTTGATCTACTGGTTGAGTGGGCCACATTTTGCAAAACAAATGTAAAGCTCTGATAACTAGGGTGAAGCTTTTTAACTGTCCACCTATTTCCCATATTGGGGCCCACATGTTGTTTTGATCATAATTATTTTTGAAAAACATGTATAAGGTTGGATCAACCTGATGGATGGATTCAATCTTGTACTTATATGCCATGCTGACACATGTGCGTTGTGTAGATCAATTTTATCACAAGCAAATTAGTATTACTATTACCCAGGTAACACCGTAGTAGGTGTTTCCCTAACCATGGGGCCCACCTTGATGTATGTGTTGTATATCCATGTCATCCATCAATTTTTTCAGCTAATTTTAGGGCATAGTTACAAAAATTGAAGCATATCCAAATCTCATGTGGACCACACGGTAGCGATTGAATGTACGCCATTTTTAATTCAATGGTTTAAATAAAGCAATGTAGCTGATCAACAGGGTTGATCTTATGAAAGTTACACCATTTGTACACCATGTGTACATTGTGGCACTCTTAGTGGCCGCATGACTATATGTGGAGATAAGGGGTGGCCAAAAGGGTGTATTTTTTTAGTTCATTTACTTTGCCATGTCTTAATTATTAAATAGTGGTTGCATTCGTATTATATAAAACCATTTTGATTACTATTGGAATGATATCTTACGGTAGTGCATGCTTTTAGGCCCCATTAAATGAAACCTTATTGTGTATGCATTCTTTGTGAATTTTTTTCATTCCTAAATATACAAATGTGCATTTAGGCATCTCTTCAAGTTTCATTGAAAAAATCCACCGTTTTCCTCATGTTTCCCCTGTTTTTCCCACATTTCCAGTTATCGGCGGATATTATCAGTGATAACGATATTATATCTTTATCTCTGGCCAGCAAAACTTGTAGCAATACTGACAACTCGAACACTGCATACATGTTTGATTTTATGTTTGGACACAGAGATTGCAAATGATTTGCAAGAAATTGGGAAATTTTGATTTTTTTTTTAATTTTCCGCAACTTGGCCCATCTCCTCCAAATCTCGAAATCGAAGCACCCAATCCATGACTTTTCATGCAAAACATGAAAAATCATGAATTTGTAACAATTTGACACTAATTTAAAATGATTTACAGAAAATAAAATGATTGAAGTCGAAAATGCTCACCAGATCAAACTAGTGGGATATATCGCACTACACGTGCGTTTCGTATCGCACGGGTGGCATACAAGATAGTTCATGGGATATATCGGCCGATAACGTCAATATTTAAAACACTGCTTACCACCATGTGAGCCTTGTGCTAATTTTCGAAGAAAAAAAATGTGAGCCTTATGCTTGCTCTTTTCAATGATTCAAGTTGAACTCACTTTGTCCTAACTAGCATAGTTCTTGAGGACATTTCACATAGCCAAACCATCCAAAGTCTACCTCATCTTATTACCTATAGGTGCTACTCTTAAGCTCCCACAAATGTTGCCAGATCTAATTCTATTCTTCCTTGCCATGCCACTCATCCATCCCAATGTACTCATTTCAACTACACTCATCCCATGAACATGTTCTTAACTGCCCAACATTCTGTCCTATAAAGCAAGGCTGATCATATAACTAAACTACCCCATAGCTATCCAATAAAAATTTGTTTGATTGGCATGCAACAAGCACATAAAACTCCAAAGGCACATCTCCAATTCTTCCACCCAGCTCTAATCCATGAGAAACCTCCTTTTGAATCTCTCCACTCACATGACCCAAGATATCAAAAAATGGTCCCTTTGGGGTAATTCCCAGTCAGCAATCTTGACCAACTCTCCATTTCCACTCCTATTTGTCCCGAAGATTGCATTCCATAGACTCTGTTCTAGTCCAACTAGTTTTAAAACATTTATCCCCCACCATTAATTTTTATATGGCCCACAATTGGGACATTTGAACGACTACACGCGTGCGGAATTTTAAATATATCAATGTATAATGCTGGCAGATGGATCATGCCATTGATGGTCGGACACGCTAGTCCCACCCAATGTTCAGAGTATCAATATCATGACATGTATCAATGATCGGGGATATCACCAATATTATCGCCGCTACTCGGGAAAATATCATTATCTAAGGGAAATATTAGGGAAACATTAGGAAAAGGAATAAAACTTCTAACGATGGTAAAAGACACATTTACACTGCATGAATCAAAATACTGCAAAAAAACAACACAACATAATAAGTTTCCATTTCATAGGGGCCTAAAAGTTAGTATAAAATAAATATATATAATTTGTAGCCAATCAATAGATCAACCAACACTCATTAATATATAAAAAAATTTACATTAATTAACAATGAAAAGCACATATTTTTCAATATAAAAATGGAAAAATTAAGTAGACCAATTTCCCCCATTTTTCACTTAAATGATAATTTTTTTTTCCACAAATCCATGTCAATGCATGACATGGGTTTTCATTGCAACCATGCTAACATTTGGAAAAATAAAATAAAATAAGTTCCTATGTTTGTTTTGTCGCCTTTGAGTTCCAACCTATCTCCAGTTTAAGTCAAGATTTCTCCCTAAATCCATACTTTAATTCAATAAAAACCAAGAGTAATTGAAATTACCTAAGAAAAAAAAAATCCAAAAAAAAAAAAGGCCAAAAAGTCAGAATTTTTTTCAGTTTTTGAAATTTTGCTAATTTTGTCATTTTTTTTTACTATTTATAGATACTTCCTTAGTATCAAGGATATTATTGCTAGTATCAAGGATATTATGATGATATCACCGATACCAAAGAACTATTACAAGGGATATTTCCTCAAACTATCGTTGATATCAATATTATCGCTGACATAGTGATACCAATAATATCGATAATATTATCAATAATGCCGTTAATATTTGAAACATTGGTCTCACCTTGAAGTACGACCATCACCATCATGAAGTATGAACAGCTCAAATTGTGCCCATCAAAAGAAGCTCATTCAATGAGGCCCATCACCAGTCGAGACTGATCGCATGGACCAAACCACCATACAACTCCATTTCACCGTCAAATATAACCAATGTTCGAAATATCAGTATCGTGTTACGTATCGCATCCTTAGGATACAGATACATATTGGTTATCGCACGGAATATATTGTTTGTATCGGATAATTTATCGCACTTTTTAGGAAACATGAGGAAAAACTTGGAAAATGGTTGAATTTTTCAATGAAACTTTAGGGATTGTTTTTAAATAATCATAATAATAATAACCCTTAATACACACTTTTAAATCATAACATCTCAAAAAAGAAGTGCACATGATAGGTTTCCTTTGTATAGGGTCATAAGTTATGCACTATCTGACTGAACTAAGGCAACTATATTCAAATTGAATGCATAAAATTTAGAGTCTATGCGATGATCATTTCACTAAACACTCCTAAATACTTCAAATTTAGTTTCAATTAATAGTTGGTTTAAGGGGAAATTAGAAAATATATATATATTTTTTAGTAATTTTAATTAAAAAATAATTTTTATTTTTCAAAAATTGACAACGACTTAACAAATCAGTATATAAGCCCTCATATATGCTTGATTTCATTTTTGGAGTGTAACATTGGAAGCAATTTGGGAAAATTTTGAATTTCCCCAAATCTTCCCAAATCAGACCACCTACACTCAAATTTCAAAATTAGAGTGCATATGATGAACATTTCATCAAATACTCCTAAATACTTCGAATTTAAGTCTCAATTGATAGCTGGTTGAAGGAGAATTTCGAAAAAGAAAACATGGAGAACATGAAGAACCAATGGATATCGAAATCAAAGCTCCAACTCCATGATTTTACATGCAAAACATGAAGAACCAATGGATTTGTAACCATTTAACACTGATTTAACATAATTTCAACAAAAAAAAAAAAGGTATAGAAATTAAAAATGCTCACTAGATTGAAGATGCAGGATGCATCAGCACTACCTATGCGTTTCATATCGCATAGGTGGAATAAAAGATATATCGTGGGACAATCGGCCACTATCGTCGATATTTAAAACGTTAAATATAACAAAGTATGGATGAATGGAGCATCAAAATCGAAAACTTGCAACAAGATACCCTGAATTGAGGCATGTGAAGTGAGAAGCCCTCACGTAAAGGAAATTTTCTATGTTGAAGGGCCAATGCACTGAACATGTGATCAACAACGTTGGACAAGGATTATTCTTTTTTCCTCCTCTAAGCTATTACGTTCGATTTTTGTGATGCCAAGTTCATCCTCAACTATGCCCTTCGAAAAGATCAACCTAGAATGCGTCTTTAGCCTCCTTTCCCTCCATATACCACATCCATGTAGCATGAAGAGAATGCATATGATAAGATCTCTTAGGCCCCACACAAAGCTCAAATACACCATAAGTAGAAGTCCTCTAAATTTCATACTCTAGTTGTTGTTTTGCATAGTTCCATTAACTGCCTTCTTTAGTTGCACTGCTTATTAGTTTTTATTTCGTAGTAGTGGAAGTCACTATTTTGTTTATAAAAGGATGTTCCTCACATAATAGAGAGATAGCTTGAGCACCTTGTGTGTGTTAGGAGATTGTGGCTTTTTTCCCACTGACCCACTAGAGAAAAAAAATCCTAGATTTCCCCAGTACTTGGTTTCTCACCACTCCAACACTTGTCAGGTGGCAAAATCCAACCCAAACAACTTTAGATCACCGTTGAGTCACTCGCAAATCATAGAGTTTGTCTATCCATCGGTAGCCTTTGTCATTGTCCTCGTTTCCGTTCCCAACAACCCCTACGAATCGTCATACCAACCAATGGCCTACATTACATGTACTCTACTTCAGTCCAACTAATTTTAGAAACTTTAGGTTACAAAGCATCACTCCATAGTTCTAGCTTTCTGTATAAACCCTCCTTCGTCTTGTCAATCGAAACTATGTCATCTAAAAAATCAATAACATTCAATTCCTCTATAGACCAAAACCCCATATCCCAAGTTTTCCCTAAATTGCCCCATTTTTAAATCGTAATTCCCAATTTCCCAAATTCTAACCCTAAATTTCCACTAACTCCCCCAAATTCACCAGGCCAAAGGTCTCAATTATGCCACAATCCCTAAATTTCCCAAACAATTAAATCTAGTTTATAGAATCCCCAAATCCTCCAACCTAATTTTTCCATTTCTCCCAAAACCATCAATTACAAAGGAAGCTCAAATGGATTTCAAAAAATCCAATGTGATGACCTTGACACTTTAAAATAAAGAAATCAAGAAGAAAAATATCAGATAAGTTTATCTAACATATAAGAAATTTGGGAGAAGATCCCAAGCTTTGGTCAGAAACAAATTGAGAAAACCATTGAACAAGGACCTTAAAGCCCCTTTTTATACGTTCTCACCCTTCTATGGTGTTAAAAATAAATAAATAAATAACAAAAAACAAAACAAAACCAAAAAAACAAAAAAACAAAAAAAAAAAAAAAAAAAAAACAAATGGACCAACACTTTTTAAGTGCCTTGCAATACGCTACCATGACAATCTAGAGGACGTAGCGATGCATTGTGAGCCAATTATGCTTTCGTGGAAAGCAGATGGTGTGTATGATAATCGACAATTAGCCCAGTGAAATACCAATACCAACTATATGGACCTCATTGGATGCCAAACTCAAAACAGAAGTCAAAATCAACAGCAAGAATTGATGAAACATACAAAATAAACGCAAAGAAGGTATATAGAACTCAGCATTTGCATGACCATATCAGATAATAGACATACTGAAGGACTGCCAAAAAGTAAAGAGCCTCACATCCAATGGAAAGAAAGAACATTTTCCACGTAAGTAGATTTCTCTTGTGATAGGGGATGCAGTGAAAGAATTCTCTTACCATAGGGGATGTGGAATTTTTTCGTGGGCGCCCCCTCCGCACCCGAAGACCAAATGGCACCTGAATACTGGATCCACCAAAAGAGTCCTGCCTAGAAACCGGCAACATGGATCCAAACCCCTTCCGATGGTGCTGGTTGTGAGATTTGGCACGCTGAAATTTATCTGTCAAACTCATAGTAGGAATTTCTAATCGTCCACTACAAGTTCTGGATGTCACATCTGATGATTCTTCAATGTACCTCCTTGTAGGCTTGCGCAACCTCTTCCGACTTACAAATGCATTTTCTCTATCTTCAAAATTCAAGCCTTCAAATCCAATTTTACCAGACTCCGGAATGCTGGAAGCCAGAGCATCACTGCTAGTATGACCTTCCCTTCCAGCATCTCTGCCTAGTGGTGGAGCCTTATTACCAGAAATATCTGTGAAAGGGTGGTATATTCTTTGAGATGAATCATCAGCAGATGTGAAAATCATTTCATCTTCATTATCATGAGAAGATAGTCCACTTTGCAAGAGGCTACAACCATTATCCAACTCAATAAGGTTCTGCAAACCAAACAAGATACGGCGCTTGAGCCACTGCTTGTCCTTAACAGACGTCTCCCGTCCAAATGTGCTCCTAAAGGCCTCGTGAAGTTCGCGAATCGTCATATTCTCAAGTAAGAAAGTACTCTGATCAGATGTAGACTCAGGCAACGGAACAATAGCACTTGAAAAGTTTGATGTCCCAGCAGGATCATTGTCCCTCTCACTCAAGCCTGGGGAGAGGGTTCCTGTGCCTAAATCTCCCAAACATAGCCCTCCACGCGGAGCATAATCTAAATGAGAACTTTCTTCCACAAACCCAGTATCTGAACACAAAAAACCAAGGATGATATGTAAATCATACTGAATTCTACTAAAAATGACTTAGTATGATGCCAAGAAGGCCTACCAAAAAGATATTCAGCACAATCACTAGAGAGACCACTAGTTACATGAAGACTCCCTTGCTCATCAACTCCTTGCAACATGCCATCAATAAACTACAAAGACAGAACATCACTCTAGTCAATAGCATTACCAAGAGAGCATGAAGAAGGAAATAAGAACTCACATAAACAAATCTATAATGAAATAATAGTGGGGTCTAAAGCAATGACAAATCTACCAGACAAAAACATCATCGCATTAAGAATATCCATGCACCAAGAAATAAGACAGGTTTCAAGCAAGCAGCCAGCAGAAAGCAAGCAAAATGGTTAATCCAACTTCCATGACAATCTAGGCATATCATGGATGGGTGAATTGACATTCAGTAAACTTTTCTAATAGAGATAATTCAGGCATTGGTTGATCTGATGCAAGAAACAAGGGTGAGTCCATATCATGGGCCAAGTTCTGAAATGTGATGATCAGTCCAGGAAGTTGCGGTTGGATTGAATTTTTAAATAGCACCAGAATGAGAAATAGTTGGGCGTAGAACTAAAGTTAGTACTGCAGGCTAAACATCCACTAGAAGCCAACAGGTGGTCCATGGCAAGTGGAAAGCATCAATAAGAGTGAAGATATAGGTATAATTATAAAGAGGTGGTTTTCTATCCTTCACATAAAGATAGACATGCATCCTTCATTCCATCTCCCCAATATATTAATGAGGATACAGTCCCTATGGACCCAATGATCCACCAGGTCCAAAATCATATGAGCATACAATCTTAACAATCAGATCAAATGCATATCTTGGCATATTAAATGAGATTACATTGCTTCTCCATTACCCTTTCCTACATCCAATTATTTTCTTGCAAGACGCTAAGCATTTAGGAGCCACCAACTGGACAGTTCAGACCACCATGTCTTGCTACATGTCATGGGCCGATAGAATGAAAAATAGAAATTGAATAGTAGGTCTTGGCTTGGAAGAAGTAAGAAACAAGAAATTCCCACGTCCAAACCACCATAAGAAATTGACTGGAAGATAAAGCCCTAGCAAAATGACTCGATGAACCATCAAACTAATAAATAACAGTAAGAAATATTTAAATTAATCAAACAAACAATGTCTGATGCATGTTTGCAAGGAGTTAGAGGGTGGAGCTTTTGTTTGGAACTGTCGCAATTTATATTTCAGATATTGATAAATTAAAAACAAAGTGCTAGGTAGTCCATTAGTGGATAACAATCAGGATCTCTTTCTCCATTAACTAAGTCAATAGAAATTTGTAAACATACCACATTTAGGTCCAAATTTACCAAACACTTTTTTTTGGTATGATCAAATGATATTTATTATATCATATTTTGAAAGGGAAAAAAAAAAGCCTTCAACTAACTAGGTATCAACCCTTTCTAGAACAGTTGTTTGAGAAAACCTAAAACCTTATATTCTTACCTAACAATCAAGACAAATTTTGCAATATCCCCTATACTTCAATCTCAGACTCTAGCAGACAGTAAATTGAACTATGCAAACATGTCCAAATATAAACAAACATACTTCGAATTTGGAATCCAGTTTCCCTTCTCGTGTGATGACAGAACCCAACATGCCTACGAAGAAATAGCAACGATTAGAAAGACAAAATGCTGAAATAGAGAATACCTGAATCTACAAGAAATAAAGTTCAGCATAAATCTACCAAATTGAAAAAGAGAATCAGATCAAAAGAATTTTCCCAAAAACATAAATAGCCAATTGTTCTGCACACTTAAGAAAATAGAGAATGGCATCGAACACATGATTGTAAAAAGGTAAAGGCTACAGGATGCGAGCACTGTAAGTAATGACACAAGAATATTTAAGATATGTTGATCATATGCTTGATACACTTTTTCTTTGGGGTTAAGAGTTTATTAACCACATGCATGTGCAGATATTGTGGCCTCATAAGATGATCCCATGCCCATTACACAATAACCGATCCAAAAGCTCAGCTAGATTCTTGGCCATCAAATTCACTTCCCAAATGAGTATGAAGATGGCATAGGAAACAGCTTCTGAATCATAGGCTGTTTCTACAGATCTTTAGCAATCCTCCAAAGCCAGGTTCCTTTACTATCAAGATAATGAGTTTAGAGTTCCCCTCAACCACAGCCTATACACAAGCAATGATAAAGGTATAGACAAAATGAAGCCTGCCTAAGCACCCTAACCTCCAGGGACACTAGATCAGCTTCACTAAAAGCACTGGCATAAGCAAACAGCACCGGCCCACATTGATGACACCAGGCAACCCCATGATCCGATTGAGGTCCAGATATGACTGAATGTGTAGTCAGTTCACCCTATCTCAAAATGGGAAGTGTTAGATGATTAGAAAGTTTATTTAGTTCTTGGGATTGTAGAGATGTACATAAATCCCCTATGGGCTATGAACAAGTGATGATTATCCCTGGGGAATGAATAATGTTTTTTATTCAATTCATACAATGGGTTTCAGTTCCAGGGATACAGTGGCCTATCGACCCCTTTGCTGTGAGGCCTTACGGCTCTATTGGAGTGACTGTTTTCAAATGCTTAACATGTAACATTGCTGACTTGGAGTGAGTGAAGATCAATTGTGTCACATTGAAGAAGAAATTGAGCTTTAATCCATATGCATTTATCTTGTAATCATAAGGTTCTAAATTCTGTTCCAATCTTGCTTAACCACATTCCCTAGACAAATGAGTTCTCATGACCACTATCATCTAAATTCAGCCTAAGATAACCACCACAGAGGAGACATCATGTACTCTAAAGCCAACTAGAATGCTAATATTACATACATCAGCTTTAGCATTGAAAGCAAAACATGATAAAGAATACTGTTTGAGCATTGAAAGCTGGAGACTTGAAGAGCTGTTACATGCAAAATGCTAGAAACCACACCACCCGCCAGCACGCATATAAACAATGCTCAATATCCTCTTATTTAGCTGATGCCATATTTCAACCAGTATATCAAAGGTACAGGAGCATCTATAAAGTCTCACCCTTTCCGTTGCCTGTGGGAACCTTAAGCGTGTCCACTAAGTACTCTAACAGCATGATTGTGCCCCCAAGGCATACACGTCAAAAAGTGAGGTGTACATGAGCCCTATGCCTCTCTTGCTATACTGTTTCCCTTCATTTTCATCACTGTAATCATGTTTTTGTTCATTTAAAAGCAAAGGAGCATTAAAAGAGTAACATTGCCTTCATTTTCATCTATGCAATCATGTTATTCATCCTTTAAAAGGAAAATAGCATAAAAAAGAATAATATTGCCTTTTCAATGTCACTCAAGTTACCAAGAGAATAGGGATTCTTTCACTGTCCAACTTCATTCTACCGCCAAACTGTAGTCCAACTTGCAATAAACCACAACTGGGGATGGTGGTAGGAAGCTGGAGAGTTGTACTGATTTCTTACAACAACGCATGCTTTTAAGGCACCATTAAATGGCAACTTGTTATATATGCATTCTTTTTGCAAATTTTTTATACCTAAATATGCAATTATGTACATTTTAACATCTCCTGAAGTTTCTCTGAAAATTCCACAGTTTTCCCCATGTTTCCCAACATTTTTGGTTATCAGTGATATTGATATTATTTCCATATCCCTAGCCAGCGAAACTTGTAGCGATACCGATACTTCGAACAATGGCTGGAGGACCAAAAAACAAAAAAGAAATCCTTTAGATCTTTTTCCAGTTAACTCTCCCCATCACAGTGAGATTGTTTATGAATTATGAATGGATTTAACAATTTTGGTGATCATGTAGCTGGCTTTTGATCAGCGGAAATGATAGGAAGGGTGACGATGCCATGAAGAATCCCTTTTAGACAAAATGAACACTAACTTCGAGTGCATGTAACTAGACAATGCTTATTTCTTGCACCTCTATGAGAATAGTCGCTCACTCACTCCATCTAATGCTCACCCCCATTTTAATGTAAATTGTTGACATAGCCATGCCAATCTCAGTTCGATCATTTGATAATGGTTCCAAGGCTATGAGTCAAGCCCATCTTAGCTCATTTTGAATCAAGTACGATAGATCATATAGTTACATTGTCCAAGGATAAGCATGCTAAATTGCTAAAAGATCATTCCAATCATGCATCATCTTCTACTAATATTGCTTAATCAGGTATAATGTCTTAACATCCTCTAAAAATATTCCTTAAGTTCATAATTCTGGAACTTCAGAACATATGAAGTATAAGCACAGTGCCTTGTCTCATTTAGATGAATCTACTCCCATTTCCTCTATAACATTAGTTTATGGTACTGGTACCTCAACTCCTGTGCCTGGAATGGCAACTGCTATTACAATCTATCCCTCCTATTGTGAATTTCATGATCTAAAGACAGAGAGGACGATTAGTAGAGGACATGAATTGAATGGTCTTTATAATCTTAACAATGGATTAAGCAAAGTTGCACTAAAAACAGATGTCTCCTCATCAGTGGCATTATAAGCTTGGTCACCTTCATTATGTGGTATAAAGAGTCTTGATCCATCGTTATCTTACGTGTCTGAGTTAGAATGAGAAGCTTGCAAGTTAAACCAGCATCATAAAGTCTCATCCCCACCTCCTCTAGACAAAAGGAGTGATAATCCTTTCTATTTAGTACATTCTGATGTATGAGATCTAGTTCCTACTACTAATTTATTTGACTTCAAGTACTTTATTATTTTTGTAGACTAGACGATTATTCCCGCATTCGCATACCCTAATTATATTGAATGAATATCAATATGAAATGTTTTCCTGCTTTAAAGAATTCCATATTGTTGGCGTGTATTCTATGTTTAGATAATGCTAATGAATATGTATCTAATGAATTTAATTCATCTCTCCTATCTCATGGCACTATTAATCAAACCTCATATGCATACACATAACACGCCACAAGAAAATATTGTTACTAAACGTAAGAATTGAGACTTAAATGAGGTTACTCGGGCTTTTATTGTTTAACATGAAAATTCTGACAATATTTTGAAGTGAAGCAGTTTGGACTGCATGTTGTTTAATAAGTCAGACACCATCACCAGTTTTGGATAGCAAATCACCTTTTCTTTTTTCTTTTTCTCCTAATATTCCTATGTTTCCCATCCCTCATAAGGCGTTTTGGTGTGTTATGTACATTAGATGAATCATATTCTTGACAAATTTGAACCCAAGGTTATCAAGTGTATCTTTCTTAAATACTTGCATACCCAACGAGAATTACAAATGCTAATCCTGCCTCTCACAAACATTATGTCTAAGTTAATGTCACATTCTTTAAAAAGACCCCTATTTTTCTGAATATGGTAAGTTGTTGCAGTTTGGAGAGATTTTTACTGCTCTTCCCATTGTGCTGGACACAAAATTTACATCAAAAAAAAAAATGTATATACGACGTTTAGTTCTGTCATTGCAAGTCTACTCCAAACGTCCCAAGCATATTAATCAAGTTCATCCAATATTGGCTTCCACCACTCATCCAACTCCATTTGAAGATCATCATCATCTTGAATCTCTTTACAGCTCCTTACTCGTCACTCTTCGCATGGATATACGTTCTTACACTCAACATCCTATTTCTCATTTTATTTCGTTGTTGACTTATCTCCTTTTTTAGCAAAATTGTTTTGTCATTGTCAACTGTGTTTGTTCCGCATTCTTTCCAAAAAGCTCTTAGTCATGATGGATGAAAACGAGCTATGGAAGATAAGATGGTTACTCTCCATCACAATCAAACGTGGACTCTAATCGACTTACCTGTTGGAAAATGGGCAATTAAGTGTCGATGGGTGTAAACGGTTAAGTACAATCCCGATGGCGTAGCAAATCACTTAAAGGCTCGGTTGGTTACTAAAAGGGTGCACTGACACTTTAAGAGTCAACTGTTACAACTTAAAAGATACTTTTCCAGTGGCAAAGCTTAATCCTATGTGGGTAATCATTTCGATTGCAACAAATTTGGATTGGCCCTTATACCAGCTTGATGTAAAGAATGTGTTTCTTCATAGTGATCTTACTGAAGAAGTTTATATGGAGCAACTGTTTGGCATTATTTCTTAAAGGAATTAAATCAAACAAAGTTTTCCATCATTAAAAAAATAAAAAATAAATAAATAAAAATTCCATTTATAGTCTTAAACAATCTCCAAGAACTGGTTCAATAAATTCAGTAAAGTTATGTTTGAATATGGAATCAAATAAAGTTAGGCTGACCACTCTATTTTGTGAGGCAAAGTGAAGAAGACATCGTTGTGTTAGTAAAGTATGTGAATGATATCATTTTCACTATGGTATGGGTATTGACAAGTTGAAGATATTTTTCGTAATAGCACTTCTATACAAAGAACTAAGGTCATCTTCAATACTTCTTAGGTATTTAAGTAACAAGCTCTAAAGTAGGCATTAATTTGTCACAACAAAAATGTGTAATGGATTACTAGCCAAGACTAATGTTCCGGACGCCAACTACTTGAAACTCTTGTGGACCCAAACCAAAATATTAATGTGGGCCAGGGAGATATGGTCGACTTTTTGGAAAGTTGATTTACTTACCGATCACCTAACTTGATATCACTTTTCCTATAAAGGTGGTCAGCCAGTTTATGCAAGCTCATTGTGTTCCTCATATAGAAGTCATGTTTCCTATACTTAAATACTTAAGAGAAGCTCCTAGTCATGGTATTTTGTATAAGTGCTAATGTTTTCAATATCAACAATATCAGCCGATATATCACACGATATATCTTGTATCCAGCATATGCGATACGAAACACACAGGTAGTGCCAATATATCCCACATGTTTGATCCGGTGAACATTTTCGATTTTCAATACATTTTTTCTGTAAATCATGTTAAATCAGTGTCAAATAGTTACAAATCCATGATTCTTTATGTTTTGTATGAAAAATCATGTATTTGGAGCCTTGATTTCAATATTTGGAATAGGCCGAGTTGTGAAAATTTAGGAAAAATCAAATTTTTCCAATTTCTAACAAATTGGTTGCAATTTATGTCCAAACACAAAATCAAACATGCATGTAACCTTATCTAGTGGTTCTTGGTAATTGGGAGATTTTTCGAAAAAAAATAAATTAATTTAAAATGTTTAAAATTATTTTTTTTGAAATTCCACTTCGATCAGCAATCAATTGCCCCCATTTCAGAGTATTCAAGAGTGTTTGATAAAATCATCACCACACCTTAATTTTTAGATTTGGGGTAACATGAGCCAATTTGTAGAAAATTAAGAAAATTTCAAAAAAATAATAATAATAAAATTTTCTCAAATCAAAGAGGATGAGTACTAGCATTATGTTAGAGAGTATCTTCACTGGTATCATTCTACTATGAACTAGGCATAATATTACTGATTTGTGGAACAGCAGTACTATGCCCAGCCCCATCGGGATGAAGATGGTTACTTTAAGCCACCATGCAGCTCTATATAGGTCTGAGCCACAACCCCACACATTATTCACAAGTATATTTGTAGTTTTCTAGTTCTTTTGCTTTTAAATAGATTGCTTCTGTTTCCTTACAAGTCTTCTTACATTTATAAATTATATGAATAGACTTTGAATATACATGCATCAGTTTAGTCAAACAGCGCATAGATTAAGACCCCATACAAAGGAAACCAATTCTGTGCACTTAGTTTTTATGATGTTTTGATTTCTAAGCGTGTATTGATGTCTTTTTTAATAATTCCTAAAGTTTCATTAAAAATCAACAAATTTCCCAATGGTCTCTGATGAGGACATCATGCACACACGCCCACACACCACCACCCCTACGCACGTACGCACGCAAAAGGAGGACCCCACCATCGATCTGGCTCGATGACGACGTCCAGAGAGGGCCTCCTTGCTAGAAGTCAAGTTTTGGTTCAGAAAAAGTGGCCCGATAGTCAAGAAAAGCCCACCATGGGATCTCATGATCGTGGCCCACTCGTCGGATTGATTTTATATTTTAGGTTTTGCTTATTGTTATTATTTAGAACATCGTAAACGCTTTAGATTTCCTTGTTTGGTTTTTATTTTAGTTTACTTCATCGCCAAGTAATAGGTGTCGCACATGGTGCGAGTTTTTAAGTATAGGGTTCTCCCTATAAATAAGCACCCCTTGTAGTTCTTTTGATTGATTGAAGTTAATAAAAAATTCCTGCTTTATTTTTCTGCTCTCTTCGTGAGTTGTGGAAGAATTCAAAAGTGGGTGCGAAGCCCTCCCTTTTCGAAGGGCTAACTACCGTGGTGCGAAGCCACATCGATCTCAATTCACCCCCATCTTCCATCATCTTTTTTTCCCATCTTCCCTCACCATCCGTACTTCAAATTTGTCCTTTTGTTGCATCAGATTTCTTCATTACAGCAGGTTTCCAGATTTCGGCCCGTAGGCGAGCTGAAACTTCGGCGGAGCACCACGCACAAACCGTACATCGGATTGAGCTGAAATTTGGGGGTTTTGGAGTCCATCCCTAGCCGACCAGGGCAAAGGTGGCCTTTTTCTGAATAGTGGGCCCCACACACATGCGGCCGGGATCACACGCACATCCATCTGGGCCATTGTTGCTGTCCACACGCGGGATTATCTTTTGGCTCAGGTTTTTATCCTCTTTTATCCTCTCATAACCGTTTTTCATAAATTCTAACCATAGATTACATGATCCCTAATTGATTTGCCCTTTTTTATCACCTTAGGGTTCCTTGAATTGAAATTAGGGAATCCCTTGGATTAGGGACTGATTTTTATGCATGAGTAGTTGATTTTATTTCCCTTTGACATTGTTTGGTTTATAATTTTTATTGGTCCAGTCCTAGCCTGTGTCGGCTTGGACCCGCATAGATTCCCCTTTAATTGAATGTTTGGATTTTCATGTGGGATATGGAATTTGTGTGATTGTTTCTGAATTGGTGTGATATAAGCCTGAAATCTTGCATATCATATTTAAATTCACGTCCTGCATCAATCTCCCATGTTTCCCAACAGTCGCAATGCATTATGCAATACAACTGATATATCCCATGCGATAGCCGATATGTATCTATATCCCAAGGGTGTGATACATTAAGCAATAACAATATGGAGAACATTGATAAGCACAATGGTCATCTTCAAGTATAAGGGTATCTCGATGAAGAACCAAACTGGATAGACAACCTACTTTAAGCTAGTGTACCTTTGTAGGAGGTTCCCTAGTTATGTAGAGAAGTAAGAAATAAGGTGATGTCATGTTCAAGTGCATAGACAAAGCATAGGGCAATGACTCATGCAACAGTGAGCTTGTTGAGATGGAGATATTGATGAGTGAGTTGGGATTTATGGTTGTTGCTCCCATGAAGCTATGTTTTAATAATCAAGTCAATTCTCATATTGCCAATAATCCAATTTATCACAAGAGAACCAAGCACATCAAAATTGATTGTCACTTCGAGAAAATAATTACGAGTAAGGAAATTTGCATTCCGTTTGTCAAGTCTTGAAATCAATTGGCAAATGTGTTCACTACAGCTCTTGATCACACTCATTTGAATCGTCTCTTCTTTAGGCTAGGAATTCATGATATACATTCTCCAACTTGAGGGGGAGTGTTGATGGAGGGTGATGGATGGTGATGATCATACGCGTGGCCCGCTTCACATAGAGATTATGATTCATTACCTTATTCATTTGTTTAGCCCTTAAGGTGATGTGTTAGTGTTGCCCACTTCACATAAAAATTATGATTTCTATTGTTCCATTACATTAATCCTTTTACTTAGTCCTTAAGGTGATGTGTTAGCATAGAGTTTAAGCGTATGACCAACTTATGCACGGAAGGTATCTTTGTACTTTCAAATATATTATGTAAGCCCTCATGATAATAAGAGGAAAAGCTAGGGATGTCACCCTTCTAAACCTTCTCTTTTCTCTTGCTTCTCATACTCTCTCCTTCTCAATCTAACTCAAGGATCAGAAAAAATAAAATAAAGTACTTGTTATCAGTTTGTTGATGAGGAAGGGAGACCCAAAAGGAGAACGGCCTGTGGTAGACCAAAGAGTTACATAGTTGCACAAAGCACAAAGCACAAAGCAAACTGGAAACAAATCCAGGTGGGGGAGTGGAATCTATTTTAAAATGTTAACAAGAATAAGCAGCTAGGAAGTGAGACCGGAAGCGCAAGCTTGAAGTGTGATACAAAGCGGAAGCGTGGCTCAAAAGTGGAATCACGTCTCAAGCATGATTCAAAGCAAGAGCAGCACCATGTTACAAGAATGGTGCAACTACTAAGTTCCCAAAAGCTTTGGGTCCTCATCAAGTATTGGCATTAAGCTCTTACCTTTGCGCACTTGTTATGGATGACCTAACCACTAGTGTACAGGACAAGGTCCCTTCATTTATATTGTTTGCGGATGATGTGATGTTGGTCAACAAGACTAGATGAGGCAAATACTAAATTGGAGGTTTAAAGTAACATCAAGAGGCTCAAAATTTTGTACAATGAACATGAAGTATTTGGCAAGAATAATTATAGAGTCTAGGTTCTAGCTAAAATCACAGGCCAAGAAATCCCTTTCAAGTGATTTATTTCTTTATCACAACTCTATTATTCAAAAATTAGGGGAGATTGATGAGGATGTCTCCACTAAAATTAGAGCTGGTTCTAATAAGTGGAGATGTGCCTCTAGAGTATAGTGTGAATGCCACATGTGATCAACTTTTAAGAGAAATTTTTATAACTATTCAACTAGCCATTTCATATGGGACAGAGTATTGGTCGATTAGAAGTAAGGTGTGACATAATGGTAACGATGGGGATAACGGCCCAGACCATTACCATTACGCATAACAACCATTAGGGAGGCATAACCGCCGATACACCCACATAACGATAGTCAGAAAAAATTTAGAATATTGAGAGGATTTCAAAAACGTATTCTTGTGTAGTTGTAAACATGTTTATAATGGTGTAACAGTTCACTATTTGGTAAGGTGGTTGTTTCAACTTATCTGATAATTTTATTAACCTAACATGTTTAGATTGAGCCCAAATTGACCCAAAATTCACGCAAGCTTTGGCATTCATCCCACTATTACACATCCTTAAGTATTTGACATCATCATCCCACCATCCCCCCCAAGTAATTAAAAAAATGAAATTAAATTAAGATGAATAGTGTCACCAATTAGGAGAGCCCATCGAATGCTCCCAAATCGGCCTAAAACTCATGCAATCTATGGCAATCAGCCCCAAATTATGCTTATTTCATTATCTGAATATCAGATCGGTGAACATTTATTGGACGGTGAAGAATTAAAAATTATCTTGTGGTCTTATTTCAACAAACAAGTGTCTGCAATCAACAATTAGGATCATTCAAACAATTTGATTTCAAGTCCCAAAATTTAATCAAATTATTTTGCGTTAATGAATGCCACATGTACAATTTTGTTAGTGCAAGTGTATCAAGCATCATACAACACCAAAGTACCATACGGTACATACCACTTCCCTTATTAAATAGTGACTTTTCAATCAAAAGTCGCCTTTATTTGAAGAGACAAGAGAGGAATAGAGAGAGAGGGAGGGAGGGATAGAGGGAGAGAGTTAGAGAGACATGCCAGCGAGAGGAGAAGAAGAGGAGAGAACCAGAGAGAGTGTTGTTGCATGCAAGAGGACAAGAAAGAAGAAGACATCCAAGTTTTTTCTCTTGAAAAAAGATTTGTTTTCAAATATACTAAGCTAGGTTATAACAGACCATTACGGGACTGTTACAGCCAAGTTTTTAAAGGGAGCCATTACGAGTTATGACCCCATAAAGGGCAAAGGGACATGCCATTGCCATTACGGCACAACATGAGAGAGAGAGAGAGAGAGAGAGAGAGAGAGAGATGCACAGTCACTTTTCTTTCACAAGTAGGTAAAACACCCAGATGTGCATATTTCCAATAAAGAAAATACAGAAGTAGTTCAAAAAATGTGGTACCCAGTTGAAAACTACGATGGGCATGCATATTTACACAACCAACAGAGGCATAAACAATGTCAGGGCATCCAACAAAGTATGGAAAGATGCTCAACAGAAATTAGTATAGCTGAAAGAAAAAGTCTATACAAAATAAATCCAGTCATTGAAGTAATGACCCCAATAATAATAATGAAAATTTACAATGATATTACCACTATCAGTATTTCTCTGACAGTAGTCATCAGGACACGGAAAATCTTCCATTGCCAAGCACTTCACTGGATTGTCCGAGTTCAAGCATAAGACGTCATCCTCCACAAATTTCTCATTTTTTGGCTCTGCCAACAAATGATCAACGTCCATTACTTCATCTTCCAAGGCAGGAAAAATAGATCCATCTTCTTCAACCTAAACAAAAGCAAACAACACAATCATAATCCCAGGCTCGAGGCAAGTCATTGTACTTTGTGTCTTTACAGATAGCCTAACTTAATAGAAAATCATGGTCATTGTAGCAGTAAAATGCTCAAAGAAATGCTATCGTGATTACAAGTACATGAAAAAGTATGAAGGAGCCAGGACATTGAGAAGGGTACAAATACAAATACAGATTTTCCAAAAACACAAATATGCATAAGCAGTATAGCAATGTTACAAAGAATAATAAGGTGATAGGATCAGCATAACCCATAAGCAAAAATGTGTTATTTCATAGCAACTTTGCATCCTTGCATTTTTCATATAAGATTTGTGAAATGTGGGTCTCGAGCATATAGATCAAGTAGGTCGAGAGTTCAAGATCCTGAAAGGGGAACATAGGAAGGAGAGAGTGTCAAAATAGCACCCAAATACTTGTCCAGGCAAGGTTTTAAATAATCGTATCAGTGGCCACATCAACTGGGCACAAAAACCATACATACGGGGCACATTGGACTGAATCAGCAAAAATTTACCCAAAAAATCTTGAAATTTTATTGGGAAAATACAAAAAAATAATAATAATAATAAATAAATAAAATTGTAAAACACCAGAATCTACCAATTTTTGTACTTGCAACAGGTATTCAGTAGTGTATGTGACCATTCTTTGATAAGACTGCTGTATATCATCTGGACCTGCTGAGAGTCAATCAATTAGGCCGTAGTCCAACACAAATCGAGCACGATTTGGTGGATTATTGCCCATTTCATTGGAAGGCAACAAAAAGAAGATGAAACAATATAAAAAAATAATAATAATAAGTGATGGTTTACCCCTTTCCTCAATTCTCCCCAAAATGGTCCATTCCGCTTTGAATTGCCAAATCCCACGTGAATACTGTGTTTTGATTCCCAAAATAAACCTCAATCTAGTCTAAGGGTCCGTTTGGCATCTCTTGTCTAATTGAATAAGAGATTTTTCAAATAAGAGCTACTCCAATGAGACCTTTTTTTTTGAAGGTTAACTCTAAAAGACTTTTTTTACTAGCTCTTGTTGTCCAATAAGTTCATTTGGTAAAATCACTTTTTCAAACCCGAAAAAAGTTGTTATTTGAAAGAAGCACATTTGGTAAAACATTCAAATAAGAGGTTTTTTAAAGCTCGTTTGGTAAAACATTCAAATAAGCACGTTTGGTAAAACATTCAAACATGCTTATTTCAAATAACAGCTTTTTTCAGGTATGAGGCCGTTGCTGTCATTTTAAAAAATTGCAACAACTCATCATAAACAAGCATACCTCTTCATGCCTCTTCACCTTGAATGTTGGTCGTCAACCACATTGGACAATGGATGTGGATTGTCCATCATGCGGACGCCAACTTTGATGTGGACCGTCCATGTTGGTTAAGCATTCAAAGTGGGCTGTCCATCATGTGGACCATTCATTATTAGGGGCTGACCTTTGATGTGCACCATCCATTATGTGGGGCCCACCATCAATGTTAATTGTCCTTCATTTGGGGCCCTTCTATGTACACTACCCATCACAAGGAGCCTACATTTGATGTGTCCATCATGTGGGCCCCACCTTCAAAGTGGGTTGTCCATCATTCCCGCCATTCATCATTAGGGCCAGCTAACCTTTGACGTGAATTGCCCATTACATGGTGCCCACCTTAATGTGGGCCATCCATGGGGGGGCACTTGTTGTGGGCCAGCCATCATGCAGGGCCACACTTTGATGTGGTCCATCCATCATCTGGAGCCCACTTTTAAACGTCCACCATCCGTCGTGTGGGGCACACCTTCTATGTGGATCATCCATCATGGTGGGCCACTTTGGATATGGAGACCTTGGATGTGGACCATTCATCAGGTGGGGCCCACTTGATGTGGATCATCCATCAAGTGGGCCACATAAAATATGTGGCCCATCTACCATGTGAGGCCCACTCCATCCATCATGTGGGCACCACCTTAATATGGGTTGCTCATCATGTGGACTCACCTTTGATGTCAACCATCCACCATGTGGGTCCCACCTTTTATGTAGATTGTGTATCAAGTGGGGCCCACTTGATGGGAATAGTCCATCATGTGAGGCCATACTTGGATGTAGGCCATCCATCATGTGAGGCCCACCTTTGATGTGAACACCCACCTTGATGTGGACCATCCATCATGTGGGGCCCCACCTTCAATATGGGTCATTCATCATGTGAGCCTACCTTCAATGCCCACCATCCATCATGTGGGTCTCACCTTTGATGTGAACCGTCCATCAGGTGGGGTACACTTGATGTGGATCGTCCACCATGCAAGGTCCACTTGATGCAGGGCCCACCTTTGATGTTAACTGTCCATTATGTGGGGCGACCTTGATGTGGACCATTCATCATGTGCGGCCCCCACCTTCCAGTATGGGACGTTCATCATGTGGGCCATCTGGGAGAGAGGAAAGGAGAGGAGAAGCCACAAATGAGAAAGACGGGAAGGGGGAAATTGCAAAGAGATATGTGAGCGTATAATTGGCATTTTAAAATTTGGATAAAAGCCATAACCTCTACCCCTTTAGATCAATAAGCTCTAAAAGAAGAGGTGAACCCTCCCTAACTTACGAAATTAAAGCTTATTTTCCACTTTATAAATAAATAAGCTGCATAATTAGACATTTACCAAACAATCTAAAAACTTGTTTGTTAAGAAATAAGCCAATAAACTCTTATTTGTAGAGATGTCAAACACTCCCTAAAATAAGTTTTGAAGCTTCATCTAAGGCTGAAATGAAGGAAAAAGTGCAAAAATAAGACAAAGGGGAAAAAAGAAAAAAAAAAAAAAAATGAAACTCTTTGGCTGCATTACAGCCCTTTTTTACCAATAAGCCTATTCACCCAGTATCATATAACGATGGAGGTCAATACGGCTGTATCTTAGCCGTTTTTTAACACCATGTATCCAAGTGTCTAAAGCGGGTTCACCAACATCTTAAGGGCGTGTTTGGATGGCTGA
Source organism: Magnolia sinica (assembly GCF_029962835.1). Lineage (NCBI taxonomy): Eukaryota > Viridiplantae > Streptophyta > Magnoliopsida > Magnoliales > Magnoliaceae > Magnolia > Magnolia sinica. The sequence continues at coordinate 57,313,157 of NC_080589.1, read as the reverse complement.
ATTCCACCGTAATGTGGTGTAATGTTATGTAAATGGGTAATGATTATCACTACCACAGTAGAGTCCAGAGTAAAGTTGTTTGTAATACCAATACCATTGTGGCGGCTTCATTTTTTTTGATATGCATGTAATGTACTCACATGATTAGATACACGTTGATATAAATTGCCTAATGTGTTATATCCACACGGTCCATACATTTTGCAATATCATTTTAGGCCAGTTTCATCCAACACTTCTGCAGGCCGCAGGAAGTTTTTAATGCCAGGCCTTCAATTCCAACTGCTTTCTGTGGTGTGGTCAATTTTCGTTTCGGATGTGCCTCATTTTGTCTCTTCCCATAAAATGATCCCACGAGATAAATGGGCAATGTGGAATTGTGGATATAACACATACATTATGATGGGGCCCACAAAACTATGCCACATCAATGCACCTCCGCCCATCCAAGTCGATGGTAATTCCGACAGATTACTATGATTTGACAGCTTGGTGTATCCAATCGGCTACGAGGGGTAATGATGACAAGTTTTACACTGCATTACGGTGGAACTCCACCATCCAAACATGCCTTAAGAATCCAAGTATCATAGCCATTAAACACTTTGGAGGAATATATAATGAGATGTACTACCAATTGACCTACACAGCACCAAAGGCAAGTCAAAGAATCAAAAAGACCAACCACACTTGTTGTGTAAGATATTTGATAAAGTTTCTCATGATTTTAGCATAGGCACAACTATCTGAGAGAGAGAGCAGAGACAATCCTACAAGTATTATTAACAATTTAAAGGGGGAAAAATCAACAAGCCAAGAACAAGTAGAATGGAATTGAAGTTGGTAACTGATACTGAAACTTATGATGCAATTAGGTGGAACACCAATTATGGAAATGCAGAGGATCAGTGTCCCTATTTTCAAATATGAACAAGGTACTGCATTATAAAGAAAAGTCACGTACACGGACAAGCTTATAGGTCAATCGATCTATAGCTCTCTCACTTGGGATCGAGCAAATGTCTTCTAAAGTGCCAGTCATGGTCCCAGATTTATGTCTGCCTCCCTCATTTTCCAACATTTCCATGTAATATGGTAAAATCTAGTCCCATTAGCGGCTGCAGGAAAAAAAAAAGTGGGAACAAAGGACAATGAAAGAGATCATATCAAAACATGATTATCTTATTAAAAAAATTAAGAAGTTAAGAAATATATGAAGTATCCAAAACATTCTGCAGCCTATGCAATGATTACTCAGGCCTACAATGACTATAAAGCAATAGAAAGTGAGTTAAAAGCGTTTCATTCAAAATATATGGCATCATAGATAATCATAATTGGATAATAGAGAAAACATGAGGTAGTAGTGCACATCAACAACAAAAAAACCAAAAAATTGCCCATTGGTTGCATGCATCGCAAAGTGGGTAATAAAGAAAAAAGATATATCATAAATGAAATTGCCACAATTTCTTAACACCATCTAATCATATGCCATAACATGGATATATATGGGCAGTATTAAAAAAATAAACCAATCGAATATAGTCCCAAAAAAGAACAACATGTATTGAATATCACATGTAGTATAACCATTATAGAGATATGGCATTCGACTTACAGTCAGCCAAGCCTCACATCCCTTGCCTTACGAGTGGACTACTCAGCCAAGCCTCACATAAAGGAAGTCAAGCGTAGGGCTTCACATATAGTATAACCATTTTAGAGATCTAGCATTAAATTTACAGTGCTCAAAATCAACTAATGGGCTTTTTTTAAAAAATGAAGCACCACAGCCCTAAAGCAATGTGTGCACATCGCACAAGCCATTTAATACTTATTTACCTTTCTTAATCCTACTAAAGAAAAATAAGCCAGCAAAAGGGGAAATTTTTTTTACATATGTCACTTACCACTCTCTACTTTCTAGCTACAAAAGGGGGATGCAGAGACAACCAAAGAATAGTGGTAGGTGCCTAAATTCAGTGTTCTATGTATTGCATGTACTAGCTAAAACTTTCAATTTCGTTGGTCACATATACAAAATTTAGGGGGAACACTTTTTTTTAAGCAACAACCTTTATTTGAAAAGCCACCTCAAAACAAAGGTGGAAAAGTATACAAAACAATTACAGGCCCAAAAGGGCAAGAAGGATACAAGGGTCCAGATCCTTAAACTCAAAAGCCCATTCACTCATCCATGAAGCAATTTTCCGAACTACCAAGCCAACAAATCCATATCTATTCTCATCATGCCACGCAGCCAAAAAGTCAGAAATTGAACCCGGCATCACCCAATTAATGTTAAGGTTTGAAATGAAGCACTCCCAAATCATCCTCATAAATGGGCAATGAAGAAATAAGTGATCCACTGACTCGACATCCCCCATACGCATGATACATATATTAGGGAGCACCAAAGATCGCTTGATAAGATTATCAACAGCGAGCGCTCTCTTCCTCCCCACTACCAAACAAAGGCACTGCCACCTTTGGAGAAGCCATGTATTTCCAGAACTAAGAATTATGACATGTAGCCGATGGTGAACTAGTCAGCAATCTATAAAAGGCCCAAACAGAGAAACTCCCTAAGCTGTGGGCCCTCCATATCATCAAATCTTCACTCAACTTCCCAGGCATAATAGGCTCTAGACTTTCCATAAGGCTAATAAACTCTGCAACTTCCTTGTAACTTAGACCCCTTTGGCAAAGGAGTCCACACCACCTCCTCACCAAATTTGGAATAACAATGAGCAACTATGATATTCCTCTCAACACTAGAAAGGCCAAGCTAGGAAATGCCTCCTCAAGCACACAATCGCCAAGCCATAAATCTTCCCAAAAGTGGATACAGCTTCCATTTCCCACAACTAAAAACACTCCTTCCTGGAATTTAAGAGATATCAAGAGAATAGCTCTCCACAACCCAGAAGCTCTATACAACAACATTGATGAAAGACATGAAAATTAAATATAATATGCAAGATTTCAAGCTTTAAATCATACTAATTTAAAAACAATCACAAAAATTTCACATCTCACATAAAGTCAAAAATTCAACAAGGGGAATTTACGAGGGTCCAAGCCTACACATGTTAGGGCTGGATCAATTAAAAATTATAGACCAAACAATGCTCAAAGGAGAGTAGATTCATCCACACATGCAAAGGATTATTTCTCAATCCATTAGATTTACATGTTTCAAATCGAAAAAGCCTAGAGTTTGCAAAAGTGGAATAGAACTTGGGATTTACGATTATCTAGGGTTAGCGTTAGGGAAATAAGGTGAGAGAGGAGTGAAATAGAAGAGAGAGACAAACCCGAGGTGATCCACACGTGTGGACAACAGCTGGGCCCAGACGCATGTGTGTGGGGCCCACGAATCTGAAATCAACCAACTGGGGTCTAGTCGGCTAGCGGAGGTCCACCTTCATGCCAAGTTTCGGGCCGATCGGATGTCCATTTTGTGCACGATGCTCCGCCGAAGTTTCAGCCATCCTGTAGGGCCTGATTCTGCAAATTTGCTATAGAGGAAGAATTAGCTGCAAAAAGGGATGGATTTGGAGATGGGATGGCTGTGGGAGATGATGAATATTGAGGGTAGGAGGTGGGGGCGATTTGGGATGGATGTGGCTTCGCACCACGGTAGTTAGCCCTTCGAAGAAGGAAGGGTTTCACACCCAATTACATTTCCACAGCTCAAAGAATTAGAGAAGCAGGAAAACGCAGAATTTTATTAATAATCTTCAATGGAAAAAAAAAAACTACAAGGGGTTGCCTATTTATAAGAAAACCCTATTCCCCAAAAGTTGCACTATGTGTGCACACTATTACTTAGAGACGAACTAACAAAAATAACAATTAATCAAAGCAATCTAAACTATTCATGATGTTCCTAATAACAATAATAAGCAAAACTCAAAGTCTTAGATCATCTAGGGTAGTGGGCCGCGATCATGAGATCCAATGGTGGAATCCACATGATGATTGGGTTCACTCCAAGGAACCAAAACACAATCCTCTAACTAGGAGGCCCTCCATGGATGTCGTCATCGATCCAGATCAGTGGTGGGGCGCTCCTCTTTACGTATATGTGTGAGGGGTGTGCGTGTGCGCGAGATGTCCCCATCAGACATCTTAAACAAGGTGTTCCGTATCCATTACGACATGCCAGTAAAGGCTAATACGTATAGGTAGCGGCCATGACCGTTACGCAATACAGGGTTGAAACGAGACAATTGGTTTTTTAAGACCATATGATGCAAGACATGAAATTAAATATGACATGCAAGATTTCAAGTTTTAGATCATACCAATTTTAAACAATCACAAAATTCCACGTCCCACATACAATCAAACATTCAATCAAGGGAATCTATGGGGGTCCAAGCCTACACAAGTTTAGGGCTAGATCAAGTAAAATTATAAACCAAACAATGCCCAAAGGAGTGTAAGATTCATCTACTCTTGCAAAGGATTGTTCCCCAGTACAAGAGATTCACCTTGTTTCAATTAGGGGAAAATCTAGGGTTTGCAAAAGTTGAAAATACTTGGAATTTGGGACTATCTAGGGTTAGGGTAGGGGATTAAGGTGAGAGAGGAGAGAAATAGAAAGAAGGAACCTAAGATGATCCACGCGTGTGGACAACAACCCGCCCAAGGCGCACGCGCGTGAATCCCTGTCCGCACGTGTGTGGGGCCCACGAAACCAAAAAAAGCCACCTAAGGTGGGATCGGCCAGGGGTGGCCCACTCACACACCAAATCTCGTGTCAATCTACTGCTTGGTTTGCGCGTGGTGCTCCACGAAGTTTCAACCCCTCTTATGGGCCAGAATCTGAAAATCTGCTATTGAGGAGAACCTGGGTACAAAAAGGGGTGAATCTGAAGATGGGAGGGCTGTAGAAGATGATAAATGTTGGGTGTAGGGGTGAAAATGACTTGGGATGGTTGTGGCTTCGCACCACGGTAGTTAGCCCTTCGAGAAAGGGAGGGTTTCGCACCCAATTAGATTCTTCAATTCAGAGAGATAGAGAAGAAGAAAAAAAACGCAGAATTTTATTCATAAAACTTCAATGAAAAATACCTACATGGGGTTGCCTATTTATAAGAAAACCCTAAACCCTAAAAGCAGCGCCATATGCGCACACTAATACTTAGAGATGAAGTAACAAAAATAACAACTAATCTGCATAATCAAAACCGTTCATGATGTTTATAATAATGATAATAACTGAAACTCAAAATCCTAGATCATCAAGGGTAGTAGGCCACGATCATGAGATCCAATAGTGGAATCCACATGATGATCGGGTCCATTCCAATGCTCCATAACACAGCCCCCTAACTAAGATGTCCTCCGTAGATGTCGTCGTCAATCTAGATCGATAATGGGGCTTTCCTCCCCCTTGAATAGGTGTGTAAGGTGGGGAGCGTACGCGTGCGCATGATGTCCTCATCATCGTATCGGCTGTTACAGTGGCTGTCAAGGCCGTTACAGGGCATAACAACTATTACCCCTGTAATTGTTGAAGACAACCACTCATTTATTTCTATTTAAATTCATTTTTCTCATTTTTTTCACTTTTGTCATTCCAAAAACTCTCCTAAGATCATTTTATAATAGATTTCGACCACTGTTACTATAGTTTTTAATATTAAAACCGTAAATTGAAGTGATTTGAGCGAATAGAAGCTCCGATGGCATTTTTTTCAAAAAAGAAAAAAGAAAAAAATAGTATTTGTGCCTTTTTTATTATTAAAGTTTTAATGCTTTCTTGTGATGTGTAAACATTAAAGACATCATGTTCACAAATTCACCAGACGGCTCGATACAACACTCTCACCAAAGAGTGGACCGTTACGCTACCATAAACATATCCAAAACAGAAAATGAATACATATTTAGAACATTTACATTATTCTAGATTTTCTAGATATTTTTTTCATAATTTTTCGGGCAAAAGAAAGTTTTCAACCGTTACGAGGGTCATAACGGTCATTACACCCCCGTATCAGCCGTTATGGCCGATACCCATATCGGTAATGGTGGTGACCATTATGGCCACCATTACCGATACGAAATACCTTAGTCTTAAATCCACCATCCTCCCGGACAAGTCCCATTACTTGCTAGCCATTGCACCCCTCCATGGTCTTCCTTTGCTAACACCGAATGAGGGCATCTAAAAAAGACTATAAAAAGGCACATTTGAGAAAGGCGCTTTAAGGAATATAAATCAACCTCCCAACAATAAATATCAACTCTTCCAACTAATGAGCTTTCTTTCAATTCTTTCAACAACTCTATCCCAAAGATGTTTGGCATGCTTCCCTATACATAATGGTAAGCCTAGACAAGTCAAAGGAATGGACTAAACTCCACATCCGAACATTTTCGCTAACCTGTGCACCTCCTATTACAATTGAACGCCAAGAATTTCACATTTCGTCAAGCTCACCTTCAAATTGGAGACAACTTCAAAACACGTCACAATTTCCACAAGTTGTCAACCATAGAAATATCCGCCTCACAAAACAATATGGTGCCATCCCCGAACAAAAAATGGATAACCATGGGACCTTGTCACTACAACCTTAAGCCCCCGAAAAAGACCTACCTCAACCTTTTAGAAGCATCTTACTGAGAGCCTCGACCACCACCACGAACAAAAATACGAATATAGGGTCTCCCTGAAGAAGCCTCCTAAAAGCCTTGTAAAAGCCTTTAGGAGAACCATTGACCAACACCGAGAACGATGCCAAACTCATAAATTCATGAATCCAACTTCTCCACTTCCGACCACAACCAATTCGACCCAACATATAATCAAGGAATTACCATTCCACGTGATCACAAGCCTTCTCAATATCAAGTTGTCAAACTACCCCACCTCATTGTTTCTGTGCTTAAAATCAATGCATTCATGCACTAAGTAAATAAGTAATACATTATCCAATATTTGTCTCCCATTTGCAAATGTTACCTGATTCTCCAAAATAATGCAAGCAGGAGACTTGAAATCTGAAAGCAAGGATTTTCACAAGGATCTTATATGGACCCCTCAAGAGGTTAACTAGCCTAAAATCTTTCAAATTTTCAGCTCCTTCAACTTTGGGAACAATGCCAATAAAAGTAGCCTCCAGCTTCCTTGACAAACACCTCTCAAAGAATTCCAAAACAATGCTAGAAATATTCTTCTTAGCTTTATTCCAAAAATCAATGCACTCATCCAGCCCCAAGGCCTTTTTCAAGCTCTTTCAAAATTGACATCTCGAGAGAAGAAGCTTGAGAATCCAATGAACTTTTTAACTCAAGATCATCTAAAAGAGGTCTCTTCCACCCTTCACTAGTAAGAAAGTTGTAGAAGTGAACAATAAAGGATCCCAATTTCCTCTTTATCTTCCACCCAATTGTCATTTACCATAATATTGCTTATGTTGTTATTTCTCACTCTTACACTAGTAATGCTATGAAAATTTTGGTATTCTTGTCACCTTCTTTTAACCACACCGCTCGAAATCTCTTCGTTTGCTCTCTTAACATAATTAAGAGCCAACTCCAATCTTCTCACTTTCTCTTCTTCAGATATCAGACTCACTCCCTCTTTAATATCCAACTCCTGAATTTCTAAAAGGAGCAAATCGGGCTCCTCCTCCCAACTTCCAAGAACCTCGCTCCAAGTTCAAAGTATTGAGTTTTCCTTTTAACAGTTTAAGCTTCTGACTAAACCTAAAGCCTGCAAATCCTTCCACCTTGAAAGAGGCCCGCTGATGAGGACATCGTGCACACGCACGCCCGCACACCACCACCCCTACGCAGGTACATACACAGAAGGAAGACCCCATCATCAATCTGGCTAGATGACGACGTCCAGGGAGGGCCTCCTAGCTAGAAGTCAAGTTTTGGTTCAGAAAAGTGGGCCCGATAGTCAAGAAAAGCCCATCATGGGATCTCATGATTGTGGCCCACTCGTCGGATTGATTTCATATTTTAGGTTTTGCTTATTGTTATTATTTAAAACATTGTGAACGCTTTAGATTTCTCTATTTGGTTTTTATTTTAGTTTACTTCATTGCCAAGTAATAGGTTACGCACATGGTGCGAGTTTTGGGGTATAAGATTTTCCCTATAAATAGGCACCCCTTGTAGTTCTTTTGATTCATTGAAGTTAATAAAAAATTCATGCTTTATTTTTCTGCTCTCTTCGTGAGTTGTGGAAGAATTCAAAAGTGGGTGCAAAGCCCTCCCTTTTCGAAGGGCTAACTACCGTGGTGCGAAGCCACATCGATCCCAATTCACACCCATCTTCCATCATCTTTTTTTTCCATCTTCCCTCACCATCCATACTTCGAATTTGTCCTTTTGTTGCATCAGATTTCTTCATTACAGCAGATTTCCAGATTTCGGCCCGCAGGCGAGCTGAAACTTCGGCGGGCACCACGCACAAACCGTACATAGATCGAGCTGAGATTTGGGGATTTTGGAGTCCATCCCTGGCCGACCAGAGCCAAGTGGCCTTTTTCTGAATAGTGGGCCCCACACACGTGCGGCCGAGATCACACGCACGTCTGTCTGGGCCATTGTTGCTGTCCACACGTGGGATCATCTTTTAGCTCAGGTTTTTATCCTCTTTTATCCTCTCATAGCCGTTTTTCATGAATCCTAACCCTAGATTACATAATCCCTAATTAATTTGCCCCTTTTTATCACCTTAGGGTTCCTTGAATTGAAATTAGGGAATCCCTTGGATTAGCAACTGATTTTTATGCATAAGTAGTTGATTTTATTTCCCTTTGACATCGTTTGATTTATAATTTTTATTGGTCCAGTCGTAGCCTGTGTCAGCTTGGACCCGCATAGATTCCCCTTTAATTGAATGTTCGGATTTTCATGTGGGACGTGGAATTTGTGTGATTGTTTCTGAATTGGTGTGATCTAAGCCTGAAATCTTGCATATCATATTTAAATTCACGTCCTGCATCACCCGCCAATCTTGAACCAATGTGGAAAAACCCTCTACCTCTAGCCAAGACAGCTTGAACCAAAAAGGTTGCAAACCCCAATTCTCTCCCTCCGATTCCAAAAAGAACGGCCTACTATCCGAGACCACTCTAGCCAAACGAAACTGCTTCGAAAGGGAAAACTTTTCGACCCCGTCTTCCAAGACCAAGAACCTATCAAGACAAAACATGGATGGATTGTCTTCTTCATTCAACCATGTGAACAAATCACCCTCCATCAACAGGCCCACCATATCATTCTATTGAACCCAATCCAAGAACCCAATATAATCAAGCTTGTCCCACAAAAAAGGTCTACGGATAGTCGAGCACGGCCCATACAAGGACGTAAAATTCCAATAGAATTCTAACATAGTTTCCTTAAGAAGAACAAAAATAATAATAATAAATAAAAAGAACCTACCCAAGAATATTCTTTACTCCATATCTTCTTATTCCATGCAACGATAATCCTACTTGCTAAACCATAGCATTCCAACGCCACCCAATCTTTCAACTTCACCCCCCACAACGAATCCCGAATCTTACCATCGAAAGATAGTAGCTTTGTTTCCTAAAAGGTGATCAAGTGAACCTTCACCTTCTGACAAATATCTCAAATTTGAGATCATTTATCCCCACAACCTAAGCCCCTAACTTTCCATGAAAGAATCTTCATTAAGCAACCAACTTAGCCACTTCTCCCCTCTTCGAAACAGTAACCCTACTATCAAAGACTTAGTTGATGGAAGATTTCACATTACATTGCTCTCTCCAACCTTTGTGGGATTTCTTGGGTTTCACCACCAACTTGACTTGAAGGTTCTAGTTGCCCCTTGTTGCTTGCTACAAATTGAAGAAAGGTTGTAACATCGTCATCCTTCTCCCCATAAGTGACCCCCAACCATCTTCCCACTCAACCTAAAGCATCTTTCATCCACTTCTTATCCCGTGTTGATGATTTCAGGTCTCAGGCAAGCTATTCTCAAGTGAGAAAATGTCCCTATTAATTACTCTCCTCCCTACTCTAATTTAACAAATCGTGCCCCCCATCACCATGAGCTCTCAATGTCTGAAGAGGAGTCGCATCTAGCAAGACCTCATCTTCAGGTATTTCCTCCATCATTGCGCCTTCGAGTTCTCTAGCAGAATTCCAAGCAAGAGGGGAAATCTCCAGGCTTTGGAATCCCATCTCCAAAATCACTTCACACTCATCTTCCGAAGAAAACAAACTGCCCTCGATGGCTTTCTCAACACTAAAGATAAGATCTTGACCCTCCCTCTCCCCTCTCGCTAAAGGATCGACAAAAGAGGTTGTTCATCTTCGAAGCTTCTCTCATAAATCTCTAAGCTATAATGCACCTTGAGAAACAAGAAAAGGTTGATGGCCACGTGTCGTGGTAATCTAGGTGAGACAAGGTAAAAAAAATCACACAAGGGATGACTGGCACAAGTGTGAAATTTAACACCTTCAAGACACACACCTATCTCCCCTTATCACCAGAGACATGCCTCATCTAGATTAAAAGGATCTCCTTCGATGTCAAGCTCAATTTCAACATTAAACCCAACCCACCTGCCACATGTAGCTTTGAACGACATCAAAATTCTGAACCGCCCACACTTCTTTCCTACAATAGAACCGACTCACTCTTTATTAGCTTCATATTCAGCATCGGCCCCATACCCACTTTTGTCATTGTTAGGTGATGAAATTTCATCGTCGCAGACGTCCACATAGCAGTGAGGGAGTGTCTCGTCCAAGGTATTCCATAACAATAATGATGGCCATAACAGCCACCACCATTACCTTTATGATATGGGCTATAACGACTGTTGTGACCCTCGTAATGGCCTTTATGGTCACTTTTTTATTGAAAAAACTTGTATTGGCCCCGTAATGGACCGTTACGGGGCTATTACAGCTTTTGCAAGGGGTGCAATGGGCCGCTACAGGGGCTTAACAGCCATTATGGGTCATTTTTTTCCCTAACGGTCGTTACAATTGTAACAACCCTGTAACAAGTAACGGTTGCCACTATTACCTTTACGTAACGGCCTTTACGGCCCCATAACGGCTTTTATGGCACACTATGGTCTTGCCCCTACATGTGTCTTGAGGTGCCTCCCTCTGCATTTCTCTCCTACCGCCAGTTGCATTCCCATCACAGTCACCTTTCCACGTGGAAAGGGAGAATGATAACTCCTTACCACCCTCTCCCCAAGGCCCCCCACGTGTTCCACACTTGATCAGAGAAGCATACACATGTATGCACAACAAGAGAACTTGCCTCAACCGCCAATGACATCTCTTCCTTGCTACCAAGTGTCACTCTACCAAGCTCCCCCGTACAGACAACCTTTTACCCACCAATGAACGTTTCACACTGCGCCTTCACTCTCCCGATTGGTGCTCCGCAATAGCACAAAAATGAAACTACATACTCCTCCCTCCCGTTGTGCCTCCACCACCACCTCTCCTTCATCCCTTCTCTTCCAAACCTCTCCCCATCAACAAGGTACCTTCACCTCCCTTTCCACCTTGAGGTAAACTATCACCAAATGTACCGAAACCAAAATCTATTCTGGGATCCTCACCACCCTCTTCCTTCTAACAAGAATCCAAACAACACCGATCTCCTCCCATGCATCCATTCCGAGGTCAATGGTGAACACCTCGCCCAAACAAGATTCCACCACCTAGAAAACCTCCAAATATCATAGCTCGAGAGGAATCCCCCACAATAAAAACCAAGCCTCCTCCATACCGAACATCAACTTCTCCAACCACCTGCAAAAAGATACAATCGGCCTACCACCTGAGCAGACGATTCACTCCACCTCCAAGCCTATTTTCATCATTATCCAAACTTTGTTTTCCCTTGTTGGTTTCACTGAGAAGTCCCCTTCTTTCAAAGTACATTCTTCCTCTAGCCTGGCTCGGAGCTTCTCCATCATCGTATCCTCCATCTACACAACCACAAACCCCCCAAATCTTCTTTCCAAATCCAATGTCAATCCCCTTGAGAAACACTCCTACTTCCCTTTGCAGTGACTTCCTCTGGTATCCTAGCAACCTGCCTCGAGCCAACAATAGCCTCCTTGAAGGAGCGCTAACCAATGAGCCCCTTCTTTTCCCCCTCACCTATCCCCTCCAAAATCACTACCTCGGCCTCTCCCTTCTTCGATTTTGCTTTTATCTTCCTCTTTTTCCCCTCCCTTCTAATAAGACCTACTATTGACTTCCCCCAACCAGACCTAGCCCTCCAAACTGAAATCTCCTTTCCCCTATAGCTACTCTCATGAAGAGTATGCACTGCTCGATTCGCCTCACATCTTCTAATCCCTAGGAATAACTAACTCCTAAACCTTGCCTGCTCTGCTGAAGACTCTAAAGGAATGTCAATTCCATCCGTCCGGGAATAATCCAATGAACAAGGAGCTCCAACAGAGGAGTCGATCCCCCAACCTCTAGGGGGATACAACATTATCTCGTATAAACGATGCTATTGGTTATACATGTCGAAATATCGCAACATATCCACGGGGTCACATCATAAAAATACTTGATATCAATCACAACACTTGTACAATTTTTTTTAGATCAATGATACATGCAATATCCAACTGAATATAAAAATCCAAAATTAAAGGGAAAAAAAACCATTTTTACACTTTTTTTTATTGTTTCTTGGTTTGTTTTAACAACCTCACGTGTTGTTTCACATTAAGACATGAATTTGATAGAGAAATCATGAATTGAGGGTAAACTAAGGCAACATTCCCACAAGGTGAGGGAAGTTTGTTTAAATTCATTGCTTCAACATATTACCAAGAGAACAAGTAGAAATCAATATTTACACATGAGTTCCATGCAACAAGATGGATTTCAAGCATGAAATTTTGATTTTGAAGGTGAAAGACACAGGAATTTGAGTAAATACTAGTTCCTTCCGATTTCACCGTTGAATATTGCAATGTATGGAAAAATACATGTTGACTAGTGTAGGTCACTCTATGAATTGGCCATAGGGTTGATTTTATTTTAACTTCTCTAGAAGTTTCGTTGAAAAATTTCACCATTTTCTTGAAGTTTCCCTATTTAAACTATTTCATATTTAGTCCAATTTTGCTTCTTATAGTGTCACGCATCTAAGCCCCTCCCCAGCTAGAAGCTTTTTGTTGGATAACCAAAGCAAAGAAGAAACTCGCTATAAATAGTCAAAACTAGACTATTTATAGCATGTCATAGAATGTTACAGCAAAGAACAAAGAAGAACAAAGAAACTCCCTTCATACCATGTCAAACTCACCTTTTTGTTGAACAGTCAAAAGATTTTTTATGATCTGTTATTTTTTCCATTAATAAATTGGACTTCATTGATTGCCCCAGCTTGTTCAAGTTGTACTAGGAGCCAAACACACTAGCACCTCAAAAGAGTGTTTTCAAACCAATCCATGGAGCTAGACCATGGGGATACTTCACCCCAATTTTTCAGTTGGCATGTCTCATTCTGTAAATTTTTTTCCTGAAATTCCACTGATTCTATGACTTGCTTATTTTTTCAATTGGCTTTATTTTCTTACTCGCCCCAGTTCATCTGAGTTGTGCTAGGCGTTAGATGTGCTTGGCACCCCAAAATAGTGTTTGCTGACCATGCCATAGAACTAGATTTAGTGATAGCTCAACCCATTTTTAAGCTGTGGTGTCTCATCCACCATAGGTATGGGACACTTGCATAGCAATCCTGGCCTTCCAAATCCTGGGTTTCATTGTAGACAGTAGCCTGATACTCACACTAATCAAAAGATTTTATTTTTTGAATTAGGACTGCTGCCCATTTTATTTTCAACCATCCATTTGATAGCCACCTATTGAATGATCAAGACCATTCAGCGTTTGTAACTTTCAGTCCATGATCAATGCAACCTACAACTTGGACATTGCGGTTTGACATGTGTTCATCCCACAAGTCCAGTGGCCAAGATAACTAAAAAGATGGCGGTAAACTATCACCTTAAGTCCCAAAATCAAGAGAAATACATCAATAACATGGCAGAGTATGGCATCCATACTCATGCACACAATCTAATCTTCACACAGCGTCACTATACACCAATCCAAACCGTCCAGCCATGAATGGCACTATACACAGGCATATCCCCAAAACAAGTCCAATCAATGGAAATTATTGACTGAATTTGGACCATTTACTTATTTACATATAACCATCCACCTCATTCTCACCAAACCGACAGTCCTGATATCCTTTCAATCCATTTTTCCAGTTAAGATCGATCCGCAATGAACTCTACGGTTTAAACGGTTAGGATTGAGTAACATTCGTACCACGTGTACAGTATCATTCTGCATACATATAGATCGTCATAATCTGCCAGCGTAAATAAATAAATAAATAACTCTAAAATCAGACATTTCCCACTTAAGCAGCTGTCTGTAAACATCAAAGTCGAGCACTGAAAATGCGAAATCCCTGCAAACTCTCAGCTTAAATCTTTTCAAGAAAAGCACTGAAATTTCAGAAACGAAATTCATGGAAATCACATTTCAAGGAAAAACACCCTAATTGAAGCAGAATCAAGACTAGAATTTACTAAAATGAAGTTCAAATGAAGAAGAAAAAATTGAGAAAATGCAGAAAAATCAAACGAATGAGACGATTAAGAAATCTCACCTTTTCTTATGTCAGCAAGAGAGATAAAAAGAGAGAGAATGTTCGAAACGAAAATCCAGAACCGCCAAATGAAAGCAACGGAGAGAGAGAGAGAGTATATAAAGCAAGACGAAGGTGAGATGCTTTACCTTTCCCAGTGACGGACGCCAAGTACTTCGTAAAAGTGGATTGGAATGGCGATTGGAGTCCGGTTGCTTGTGACACGTGGAGGAACGGACGGTTGTGGGTGCTTGCCGCGTATTATAACTGACGGCGTTATTTCGGGAAGATGACGGCGACGTTGCGAAGGCGTTACGTATGACGTGGTTGCGAGGGAAAAGATTTGGGGGAAATAATGCGGGGGGGATTTTTCTTAAATTGAATTTTTTTCAAAAACTCCCTTCGGTAACACGGGGCGGTGGGCCACACTTGTGATAGATCGAGTCCGTTCATCACGAGATTCAGGACATAATTTTTAGTTTTCTGAGAAGATCAGGAAAATACGATGATCGAGTGTGTCACACGTGTGCGTTCAATGTAGACCATTGGTGGACTTTTGTGTAATTGGTCATTTTCCTGCACGTGGGATTGACTTAATGAGCTGATCGTCCAGTCGTTTGTCAAGGACGCACGATTCATGATGGACGCCTTGGGTATACTGCACGTGTGATAGGATACCAGCTGTTGGTATTCTATCCTGCACGTGCAAGTAGCAGTCTATTTCAGACTGCTCTCTATTGACTACCGACCTCGTCTAATGCAAACATAGCACACATGTGAGTGATCTCCTCCGTTCGTTGGATTTTAGATGTCCATTTTCTCACTGCCCATCTCCCCCACGAAAACTAAATAATCTTCTTTTGGCTAAGATAATTTAAGGTACGGGTCCCACAGGATCGATGGATATGAGATATCACGTGTCCTACACTTATAAAGCGAAAGCTGATTGGCCGATTATTTGAAACTGTGGGAAGGTAATGTACGCAGAATGCATGCTGGCACCTACTGGACGTTGCTCTATGGGCCCACTATGATGTACGATGTTTCATCTATGCCGTCCATTCCTTGTTTCAGATTATTTTATAAGATAAGAACATAAATTAGATTGATTCAATTTCTAATGGACCACACAGAGGAAAACAGTGGAATTGAACGCCCACCACTAAAAACTTCATAAGGCCAGAAAAGTTTTGGATCAAGCTGATATTTATTTTTTCCTTTATCCTGGCATTTGGGACCTATTCAACAGGTTGGATGGCAAATAAACAATACAATACACCCTAAGAAGTTTTTAATGGTGATCGGTTCAATTACAACTGTTTTCATGTGGTGTGGTCCACCTGGGATTTGGATCTGTATAATTTTTTGGCTAATGCTCTAAAATAATGACTTAGAATAGATGGACCGAATGGATAAAATGAACACAACGTGGCAGGGCCCACAGAGTACTGTCCAGTTGCGCCGCTGGCCCACTGGCAGAGTCAGTATGCAGCGTTCAACGCTAGGGAGCGAATCAGTGAACACTGGCCTCACCTGTATGGTGCGGCCCCAACCATGGGGGCCACCTTGGTAGATTGTATTCAATCGACTCTGTCCATCCGTTTTCCCATCATTTTAGAGCACAAGCCAAAAATAACCAAGGTCCAATTCTCAAGTGAACCATACCATGGGAAATAGTGGTGATTGATCATTAATGGGCCATAAATATTTTGTATAGGGCTGATATGTGTTTTTCTTTTACTCCCTTTTATACAGGTTTAGGTGACACTATCAACTGGTTAGATGGCAAATAAGACTTACAGTGAACCTTAGGAAGTTTTTTATGACAGGCCTTCAATCACGTCTCCTATCTAATGGTTGACCTAAGAATCGGATCTTCATTTTTAGGCGCTTGCGGTAAAACCATCAGGAAGACATATGGACTGAGTGGATATAAAAAACATGCATTAAGGTATGCCCCACAGCAAGGACTGCACGGTCTTGGGTGAGGCCGAGCCATATGGAGGCGGTTTGGCTGGTGTCGCTGCCACCGGCCAGGTAGCTAGTGGTTGGTGCTATGTGGACCCCACCATGATGTATGTGATTTATCCACGCAGTCTATCCACTTTGAAGGATAAATTTAGGGCTTGATCCCAAAAAAGAAGTGGATCTAAATCTCAGGTGGACTGCACCATTGGAAAACAGTAGTGATTGATTGTTCACCATTGAAAACCTCATAGGGCCCACTATAATGGTTATTTGACATCTAACCTGTTGATTAGGTCATACAGACTTGGATGAAGAGAAGAAAAATATCAGCTTGATCCAAATTTTTTGTCGCCCCTTAGAAGTTTTTAATGGTAGGCATTCAATCAACACCGTACAGTCCACTTGAGATTTAGATCAGCCTCATTTTTTGGCTGATACTATAAAATGATCTATAAGGATGGTTGGACGGCATGGATGGAACACATACATCATGGTGGGGCTCACAAAGCACAAAACACTAGCCATTGGCTAGTGGCAGGCTCACTAGGCAATCCGTTTCCTAGCCATACCTAACATGCTCCCCAAGGCTAATAATCTTCCATTAGGTGGACAAAGACATCTACTTCACTAATGGCAACAAAGGAACTTATATATTGAGTTAATATGCCATGAACCATGAACCAAAAATCCATTTGCTTTACATATATTAAATAGCCAAAATATATATACATATGTAGAGAGAGAGAGAGAGATATCCAATCTTTTGTGCACAGTACTATAAAGTGTCTATATGTGAGTCTTCATATAAGCCATAAGATGAGGAGAACGGCTAGGATTCAGTTGCTTTGAGAAAGAGAGTCTTTACTATAAAATTTTAAAATAAAACTAAAAAATAAAAAATAAAAATAAAAAAAACTCTCCTACACTCACCGAGGCAGATTTCCTGCAAAAGCCTTTTGCAATGAGTTCCAGCGCAAGGATTTTGGGTGGGGCCCACTATGATGTTTCTGAGAAAGCCACTCCATCCATCCATTTTTTAAGATCATTTTAGGAATTTCGACCACAAACTAGGTGTATCCAAAACTTAAATGGGCCACAGGAAAGGAAACAGTGGGGATTTAGTGGCTATCGTTGAAACATTTATATCGCTACAGAAGTTTTGTATTGGTTTAAGTTCTTGGTGTTTTCATTTCATCTCAGTGAAAATGACCTTATAAACGGTTTGGATGGAATATAAACATCAAGGTGGAGCCTAGGAAGGCTTCAACGGTAAGCATTCCTTTCCCCACTGTTTTATCTCGTATGGCCCACTTGAGTTTTGGATCCTCCTCATTTTTGGTATAATGTCCTGAAATGATATCTAAAAATGAACGGAGTGGTTGGATTTCACACAAAAATCACAGTGGGCCCCACACAGAATCCTTGTGCACTACTTCATGGGAAAGGCTTTAAGAGGAAATCTGCGTCCCCTGAAATTGGGAAACGGATTGGCTACTCCCCTACCATCAGCCAATGGCGGGTGGTCGGTGATATGTGGACCCCACCATGATGTATGTGTTTCATCTATGCCATCCATCTGTTTTTCTAGATCATTTTATGGTATGAGACCAAAAAATGGGGTATATCCCAATCTCAAGTGGACCACATTACATGAAGCAGTGTTGAATGGACGTCGACCATTAAAAAAATTTTGAAGGCCATAAAAGTTTTGGATGAAGCTGATCTTTGTTTTTTCCCTTCATATGGGTCCGTATGACCTAATCAACAAATTGGATGTCAAATAAATAGTACAGTGGGCCTTAGGATGATTTTAATGGTTGTGTAACGTCTCGGAAAATTTCGTACAATGACCCGAACATCACCTCAGGCAGAAATCACTAAGGATCGAATTATGCAGAAATTAGGCAAAAATTAATTAAATACTAAACTAAATAAATCGAAGGATTAGCTCGAACCACTTTCTATATGAACTGCAAGATCCAAAACCATTAGAATCGCTAACCCAACATTACCTAAAAACCTAGGATCAATCTCAAAACCTAGTTGCTCTCAGGAGCACATTGAAACCCCGTATCGGGCCTAGACTGCGTGTCGAAAGTCCGATGACTGCGAAACTATAAGGTTATGACCATCTTACTGGGCTTGACAACCATCGCGGGAATCGAGTCCAAATAGTATCCAGAAACGCACAACTTTAGCTTGAAGCGAAGTGTGTAAAAAAGGCGAATATTTTCAGGAAATGAACTCAAACTTAAGTGAATGGGGTCATTCGCTTGCAAGCCAAATTTAAGGTTTCAGACCGTTAGATTTTGACCCAATTACACCCTTGGATCAGGGAAATTTTTCTGCACCCATTGGTATACTTGTGGCCCTGATCGAGTGACGATGATCGTTGAACTGAAACAAGTCCTCCACGATCGATCCACTAATCCGATCAGACCGAAACCTTAACCTGGCATGGATCCATTGTAAGGGAACTTTTTTCAAACCGTATGCGAGCAATTGACCTCCAGATGAGCTCTGTTAGCCTGAAACAGACACCTTTTGGCTATAACTTAAGTATACCATGGCCCTGGGACCATTGACATCAGTTATGGGCCTATATAAGGACCTTAAACCACCCCTCTCTCATTCCATACGATTTTTTCTAACCCTAAGAGAGAGAACAGAGAAAAGAGGAGGAAAGAGTGAGGAGAAGAGAGTGAGATAGGGAGATCATTGCTGGGATCCTTTCCCACGACTCCACACACCGAATCGCCATCCCATCGTCGCTACGCCATCGATTCTGACTCCATTTTGGGTAAGAAATCCTAACCCTGTTTTAGGAATCCAAATAGAGAAATTGGTGAAATAGCCAACCTATTTCAATGTCTAGGTAGTCGTTGTACCGTAGACAAAGATGTGGTGTACGAACCAAGTTCGTAACGAACGTACCGACGAAAGGTGCGTACTATAAACGTTGAAGTTATGATTTTCAAGACTTTCAATGTCAGTAATGATTTATGTCTGACTTGATTGTTGTCATATGACCTTAGTTACGACATTTTAGATATATCATGTATGTGTCAAGTAAGTTGTATACTAAAATGCATTTCATGTGTTTATTGAAATGTTTGAATGAATAGGAAATTATGATTTATGCTTCTCATGACTATTAATCTAAAATTCATGTTTGTTGTACGTATGACAACTCCTTTGTGAAAGGATTTGCCAGAATGTGTTATAACTAATTTATTACATGTATGTCAAGATGTTTAGTCTAAATGTTTGATAAAATGTCTGAATGAGAAATTGCTTGTTGAAATGTATTTAATGAGGGTGTTGAGATAAGATTCGCAATTATCTTATCTATAGTTATAGTTTCCTTCATGTAATCCATCTTGCTACTACGTGATTTATGGATGAAATGCCTATGTATGATAACATGTGCAATATGGTTGTAAAAAATGCCCGAATGAAAATTGTATTTGAATTGGTTGATAAATGTTGTTTGACTATCACATATAAATGGCTATTGTATTTGAGTGTGATTGGGATTACTACGTAGTCCAGGCAATCGGTAACAGTTCCCGATCGAGTGGTCGAACTAACCTCACCACAACGGATGCGTTTGATGAATCCGAGTCGTACGGTGATTATCGGAAATGGTTAGGCCACGAGGAGTGCATATGCGCTCCATGTCAATTAATTTAGCCTGCGGTCGTACCAATTGAACTTATCAAGTAACCCGATTGGCCTAATGTGTGTTTACCATGTATTGACACTATTGCTTGAAATAAAGTACCACTTACCAATGTAAAGCCCGTTTAACCTTGGTACCACAATCCGCTAAGACTCATGAGCCGAGCATAGTAGTATGGGACACTGTAGTCGAGCTGTCGGCCTACGCTGGGGTGACGGGCCTCCCTATAGTGACTAATGAGCAACCCAAACTCGTGAGCCGAATACGTATGGGACATTGTATTTGAGTTGTCGACCTACGATCAGGTGACGAGCCTCTCGTAGTGACCGAAAGTATAAAATAGGCATACGCTAAGGTGACGAGCCTTCCGTAGTGACCTCGAGTGAAAACTCGCGAACTTGCCTATCCACTGCTTTTCAAATCAGGGGTGATGTTGCCCTATAACTTGTCTATCGTATGTGATTAACTAGGATTGACGACCCTAGATAGATCATTTTTTGAGTAAATGATGAAAAGGGAGGTACCTTAGCTTCCCGAATCTGCTTTATGAATAAGCCTAATCAAGGACTCGGCTAACATGTGCATGCACCGTATTGCATGTGCTTTGACGATGAAGGCACAGTGGGAGTAACTTGTGCGACCGTGAGATGGTGTCGCTGAGGGAGTACAGGCAAGGGCATGCATCATTATAGCATATTATTCCTGCATTAACAAGAGTAATTAGGATATTATTGTTGTACTGCTTTATCATTACTGCTTGACTGAATTGATAACATGTTAAGCTTTGCCTTATAGTACCACTGAGTTGATCACTCACTTCCACTCTGGAACGGTGTTTTAAAGCACTAACCAGACTCTATTTTAGTTGTAGATGATGGCGAGGCTTACGAGGCGGAGCCAGACTTTTATGACGATGAAGAGGAATTCTCCTATGTACAACTAACAAGTGGGTCTATGTAGATCATGTACTGATTGATGGGATTACAGGGATTATATGATTTAGTCGAACTTTCACATTTTGTATTTTGTAAATTTTAGATCAACACATGTATATATTCAGCCTAGTAACACACTCATACTTTGGGGATTGAGAAACACTTTTATACATTATATACCTATATTAGTCTTCCGCTTGCTTAACTTAATTCTCTTTGGAGTATGATATGTTGTTTTTAGTATAATCTCACTCATGTTTAATGCACTAATATGAACAACATTTAATCATCATTATCTATGTTGCATAAATGATGCGTTGGAACTTGGGAGTTAAGCTTCTGCTCGACCCCCGATTTTCGGGGTGTTATAAGTTGGTATCAGATCATGATTTGAATTAAATTAGACCTGGGTTATAGTAACATGACGCACATTGACGTACTTTGACTTAGAAGGGCGCGATGAAATATAGAAACAGTCGTAGGATCCCAAATTTCACCAACAAGCGAA
Source organism: Magnolia sinica (assembly GCF_029962835.1). Taxonomy (NCBI): domain Eukaryota; kingdom Viridiplantae; phylum Streptophyta; class Magnoliopsida; order Magnoliales; family Magnoliaceae; genus Magnolia; species Magnolia sinica. The sequence goes on along the minus strand of NC_080589.1, from coordinate 57,291,387 downwards.
AAGTGACCGTTGCATTTAGCCTATACGCGATCGAGACCATATAAAATGATCTTGATTCCCCCTTAGGCCGCCAAACAATGGATTTAGACTATTACTCGGCAAATCCTCAACTCGAAACACACCAAAAGGCGTGAATATGTGCGAGATGAGGCGAGAAAATACACTTCACGGCTGTAGGGGCCCAAAATCGCACGAAACAAGGAAAATCAGAGTGGGCCCCACACATTTTCGGAACCCCGGGGTGGGAGGCCACCACCCGCAGGCAACGACATCGCGGCCAGCACAGGGAGGCGTGATGCCATCGCGCCGACCGTGATGCATCGCAGTCGGGTCCAGCGGGACACGGAGGGCTTGCGGGTCCGGCGGCCCGCCGCCCCTTCCACACACATGTGGGGCCCGGTTTCACGTGGGACCACCCTATTTGGGTCCCTTTTACCCTCCTTTACTTATTTCACCCCTCCCCTAGCTCTCAAACCCCTCTAAGCTTGCAATTTCTCTTTCAAATCTCTCATTCATGCATCACAAACTTCATCTTCTTCCTTTTCTTGAACCCACCTCCACCATTCTCTCAAACCCGTCTCCTAATACCTTCAATTCCCTTTTTTCTTCCCATTTGAGTGCACAAACCCACTTTTGTGTCTCATAAACCTCAAAATCCATCAATCCATCTTATCCTTCAATCTTGCTTCGTACTCATGGCTCTTTTTGAGCTAGTGGCTGTCATCTTTTCCCTTTCTACACTCCTTTCCCTTATGGGAAAGAAGAGGGCACCCACGGATGAAGCCGGGCCTAGCCGCCCTACTCGTCCTAGGAAGCAGAAAGGTGCCGAGGCTAACACTTGCGTTGAGCAGGAGTGAAGGACGAAGTGGGATCTCGATCCCCAAATTCCTCTCGAAAGAGCTCTGCCGGCGGGCATCACACATGGTAGGTTTTAAGGTCGTAAAGTTATATTTGAAGCACACGTCGACGAAAGACTATTTGGGCTTTATCCAATGATGGACCTCTTGTTGGACACCGGGTGGGGTCCCATATTTGAGAGAAAGTCACGTGGGTGTGAGAGCACCGTCTGGGCCTTCTACACCCACATACGAGATCAACTGTTGGAGCCTCTAAGTTCGCTATCCTTGTGGGAAGGCGGAAAGCCATTGTCAATGTTGGTGTGATATCTCGAATCATGGGGATTCCATGTGGAGAGGTACATGCTAACAAGAAGAATCTCAAGAGTATGCAAGAAAGAGATCACCGCACGCGGTTTTTTTACAGCCGACTAGTCCATTGGAAGCGAGACAATTGCCTCCCAACGACCGAGATGACTCTGACTTCCGCCTACTCCACCACATATTCACACACAATGGGTATCTTAGGTGGAGTAATCGTGCCGAATGCACACGTTTGATGGTGGACTTCCTATACAGAGCCGAGAAGGGAGACAAGCTGTGTCTACGTACGTACGTACTACTACAGATAGTCCAGACCGTACGCGCCGTTAAGACGGATATTTCACTCTCATTCGGCCGACTTATATGCAAGATTGCTCATGAGTTCGGTTACAGACTTAACGCGGATGAGCTTGCGCCGATCCATTTCATCAATGACACCATACTCAACAACATGGGCATTGGGCCGCGACAATGTCAAGCTCGACTTGATGAGTATGGTGACGAGATAGAGGAAGAGGAAGGAAGCAGTGAAGAGGAGGAGGAAGAAGAATTTAAGGAAGGCAGTGAAGGCGAGGAAGGAAGTGATGGTGAGGGAAGTGATGAGGAAGAGCAGGGAGAGGAAGAGGAGGCCCAAGACTCTAATGAGGGTCCTCCTCCTGCTACACAAGAGCACCATCGTGATCGGGCTACTTTAGAAACCCGCTTGGCTTAGATTGAGGAGAGCCAAGTCGCCCTGAGACAGGAGGTCAGAGAGACCCGGGCAAAAGTGAATCAAAAGTTTGACGAGAGTGAGGCTTATATGAAACAAATGTTTAAGAAGGTGTCTCGCACCTTGAAAGCTCTCATGTGCTATATGCAGGACAAGGGTGTTCCTCCACCATCACCAGATTCGGACGACTAGTCTTATGTTGTAGTTGTCTTTTAGTTTGCTTCGTTGCTAGTTTTCTTTTGTACTAACCTTGGTAGGCTTGGTTGGGTGTTAGTGTGTTTACTGTTTAAAACTCGTGTTAGAATAGATCACATGCATTTTCTGTCATGATCCATGTAAGACTACATCTCATGTATTGTGACGATTTTGGTTGAATGAAATGCATGAAGTTTCTTTTGACTTGAAATATGAATGATCTTTGGATGAGTGTTTGTTCTTATGCTAAATCTTACATGGGTTGCACCCTATGTTTTATATAGGGAATGCCACCTAAGGCCACTCGGAGTACGACACATCTTATGTTTAGCGAATCGAGTGACGGGGCACTTCCCCTAAGCGATAGCCACATGGACCCCAGTTTGGGCCCGAATCATAAGACTATGCTGGATTCTCTACCGGCCACTGGCCCCACAAATGGGCCAACACCTAGGGCACTACCGGTTCCATAACAGAACCGTGCATCTACCTTGACGCCACACAAGCCTTAGGCGGCTTCTCCTACTGATAGATTGGAGCAGATGATGCTTCTTATGCAGTAGCAGCAACAAATTTGGACCACCATTGCGGGGACTCTTGCCCAGAACATGAACGTGGCCCCGCCTGCACCACTGTGCACCCTGCTGGAAACATGAATGTCAGCAGTTTATTTGAGCGATTCCAGCGCTTCCGACCTCCCACATTTCTGGGTACTCACAGACCTGAGGAGGTCGAGTACTGACTTGACCCATCTCTAAGATGCTTAAGCCACTGCACTGCACTGAGAAAGAGCAAGTCGAGCTGGTTACGTACATGTTCGAGAAGGAGGCTAGTCTATGGTGGGACAGTATCATACGGACGGTTGCTGCTGGGTATGTATGGACGTGGGAAGCTTTTGAGACTCACTTCCATAGGAAGTACTTCTCCCTCACTTACCGCATTGAAAAGGAGGGAGAGTTTCTTTGCCTCCGACAGGGAGGGATGACCGTAGCAGAGTATGAGAACCACTTTACAGAGCTGGCCAGATATGCTCCTTTCATACTAGCAAATGAGCTGATGCGAATGCAATGATTTTCTGAGGGTCTGCGACCTGAAATACGTATGAAGATGTGTTGCACTAGCATTTCCAACTATATTGAGCTAGTGAACATGTCCCTGCGAACTGAGCAGGATGGGGATAGACTGTCCCGTACACGTGTACCCATGGGTCCGAGGCCTCGACCTGATTTGCCGAGCAGACCGTTCCTTGGCAAGAGGCCACTTGCAGATTCGTGCCCTAGACTTACGGCTCCACCAGCCCAGCTGAGGCGATCAGATTTGTGTTGCACCTACTGCAAGAGGTTGGGTCATACTGACACTTACTGCTTTACCAGGATGAGAGACAATGGCTTCGCCCCTCCTCAGAAAATCAACTGTCAGATGCCGCAACCTATCTCAACTCCACCTCTACGATCAACACCACCTACTCAGCCATCGTATTGGCCACCTTCACCTCGATTTAGGCCACCTCAACAACCTATAATAGCGCAGTCAAATTGTCCTCAACAAGCTTGGGTGCACTCACTTACAATTGAGGCTTCCGAGACAGCAACCGCAGCACCATTGGCTTTCAAAGTCACAACACATATCCAAGGTATACCAGTCTTCTTATTGATGGACACCGGGTCCACTATTTCAATAATATCATGAGCACCAGTCAAGCGACTAGTATTGGAAGCTACTCCTATGGTTGGGATGAGACTCCTTGCTGTCATAAGGACCTTCTCAAACACTACCAAGATTTGTAAGGGTTGCTCAATAGACTTAGGAAACAGAACAGTGCTCGTTCACCTGATTGTCGTCCCACTGTGTCATTACGATGTCATCCTCGGTATGGATTGGCTCACCGAGATGAAGGTAGAAATCGATTGCGATACTAGAGTGGTGACAACCCATGGATCTGAGGACACGACCTTTACTTTTCCAGTTCAGGTCAGTTAGTACTACCGTATTAGTTATTATGCTACCTTGCTAGAGAATGTTGATGGTCCGACACTTGGGAATACGCTTGTAGTCCGAGAATTCACGGACGTGTTCAGAAAGATACCTAGATTACCTCCTCAGCGCGAGATTGATTTTACCATCGACCTAGTGTCAGGTGCAACACCTATATCTCTACGACGTATTGCATGCCTCCGTGTGAGATAGAGGAACTGAGGAAACAGATCGATGATTTGTTGGATGCAGGCTTCATACGACCCAGTGTATCTCCTTGGGGAGCACTTGTGTTGTTTGTAAAGAAGAAAGACAGATCGCTGCGATTGTGTATTGATTATCACGGGTTGAACCAAGTGACATTGCAGAACAAGTATCCTCTGCCCAGGATAGATAATTTGTTCGATCAGTTGAAAGGAGCACAGTACTTCACTAAGATCGACTTACAGTCAGGGCATCACCAGTTGCGTGTCCGGGATAAGGACGTGCAGAAAACAGCGTTCAGAACCAGCTTTGGGCACTACGAGTTCCTTGTGATGTCGTTTGGACTCACAAACGCACTAGCCGTGTTCATGGACCTTATGAACCAGGTGTTTCGGCCGTATCTGTATCGATTCGTCATCGTATTTATAAATGACATCCTAATATACTCCAAGAGTCGGAAAGATCACGAGGAGCACTTACGAGCAGTCTTTGATACTCTTAGGAAGAACCAGTTGTTTGCTCAGTACAAGAAAATGCGACTTTTGGAAACAAGAAGTCAAGTTCTTGGGACATGTGGTGTCCAAAGAAGGAATAGCTGTGGACCTTGCTAAGGTGACCGCAATTCATGACTGGGAGCAGCCCGGTTCGATTACTAAAGTGAGAAGTTTCCTTTATGATTGGCCCCTAAGAAGTTTTGAATGGTGGTTGTCACTGTCCCCACTGTTTTATATGGTGGGGTCCACTTGAACTTTAGATTTATCTCATTCTTTTTTTCTCATGCCATAAAACGATCTCTCTAAATTAATGGACGGTATGGATACAACACATGCATCATGGTGTGGTCCACAGAGCTTGGTGACGTCACTTCAATAGTGATTTGGCTACTAACCTTATTAGTATCTAATCCGTGTGGAAGCGGATTGTGTAGTGGGTAACTCAATACGCTATGCGTATTGAGTAAACTTCATGGGATCCACTGTGATTTATATATTTTATCTACTCCTTCCATTCATATTACCAGATAAATTTATGGCTTACGCCCAAAAATGAAGCATATCAAAATATCAAATCAACCACACCACGGGAAATAGTGTGAATTGAACATCTACCATTGAAAATTTCTTAAGGGCCACTAAAGTTTTGGATTAAGATTATATTTGTTTTTTCATTCATCCATGTTTTTTTGATCTTATGAATAGGTTGAATGATAAATAAACATCACTGTGGGGCTGTCACGCCACCCCAAGCCCGTTCGCACTTCTCTGTTGAGCCACGTCCAGCGTCTTTGGATGCTGGATGATGTGGACTGACACAGGCATCATGGTGGGGTCCCACATGGATGTGGCGCACATCTCATCAAGGTGGGTTCCACATGAACATGGCCCACCTACTTTGAATCAGTCTGATACTTGTTTTTTTTTTTTCCACCACCACAAGGTAGCCACATGACTTGGACGGTTTGGATAATACATACATCAAGGTGGGGTCCATCTGAGTGGGCCACACATCACATAAAAAAATTTTAAAAAAATGAGAAAGAGAGAGAGAGAAGCACCCACCTCGAGATCTCTCCTTCCTTCTACCGCCAATGCATATAGAGTCCCAAATGGACAATTTCAATGGTTGAGATGGGCTTAGGATGGTGGGACCGGGTGGTAGAAAGGTGGGCCACACTACTCCCTCCCATGGAAGCCATGGACGTGAGTTGCTCCAATGGAGCTTGGGAGAAATGAGAGAGAGAGAGATGATGGGAGAGAAGTGATGGTGAGTGATGTAAGTAGGTACTTTCTTTTAAAAAAATGTTGACTTTTGGGAAGGGTGGTTGTACTTGGGGATGGGTGTAAGTGATGGTGAGTGATGGGAGTGTACTTGACATTTGATGTTATGAATTCTCTTAGGATTTGCAATGCGCGACATTTTTCTCGAACTGAATGCGGGTCCACATCCCCCTGCCAGGGTACTAGATCGATATGCAAGACGCGGCATTGGAACCGCGGAGACAGTGCGGTCGTAATGGTACAAGTTTCGGTTCAAACCGACTTCAGTATGCAAGACCCAGTTTAGGATCGTGCGCAAACGTCGGATACGGGTTGAGGGTTGCCAGAATTCAACCGAAATGAACTTGCCTATCCACTGCTTTTCAAATCAGGGGTGATGTTGCCCTATAACTTGTCTATCGTATGTGATTAACTAGGATTGACGACCCTAGATAGATCATTTTTTGAGTAAATGATGAAAAGGGAGGTACCTTAGCTTCCCGAATCTGCTTTATGAATAAGCCTAATCAAGGACTCGGCTAACATGTGCATGCACCGTATTGCATGTGCTTTGACGATGAAGGCACAGTGGGAGTAGCTTGTGCGACCATGAGATGGTGTCGTTGAGGGAGTACAGGCAAGGGCATGCATCATTATAGCATATTATTCCTGCATTAACAAGAGTAATTAGGATATTATTGTTGTACTACTTTATCATTACTGCTTGACTGAATTGATAACATGTTAAGCTTTGCCTTATAGTACCACTGAGTTGATCACTCACTTCCACTCTGGAACGGTGTTTTAAAGCACTAACCAGACTCTATTTTAGTTGTAGATGATGGCGAGGCTTACGAGGCGGAGCCAGACTTTTGTAACGATGAAGAGGAATTCTCCTATGTACAACTAACAAGCGGGTCTATGTAGATCATGTACTGATTGATGGGATTACAGGGATTATATGATTTAGTCGAACTTTCACATTTTGTATTTTGTAAATTTTGGATCAACACATGTATATATTCAGCCTAGTAACACACTCATACTTTGGGGATTGAGAAACACTTTTATACATTATATACCTATATTAGTCTTCCGCTTGCTTAACTTAATTCTCTTTGGAGTATGATATGTTGTTTTTAGTATAATCTCACTCATGTTTAATGCACTAATATGAACAACATTTAATCATCATTATCTATGTTGCATAAATGATGCGTTGGAACTTGGGAGTTAAGCTTCTGCTCGACCCCCGATTTTCGGGGTGTTATAAGTTGGTATCAGATCATGATTTGAATTAAATTAGACCTGGGTTATAGTAACATGACGCACATTAACGTACTTTGACTTAGAAGGGCGCGATGAAATATAGAAACAGTCGTAGGATCCCAAATTTCACCAACAAGCGAAAAGTGACCGTTGCATTTAGCCTATACGCGATCGAGACCATATAAAATGATCTTAATTCCCCCTTAGGCCGCCAAACAATGGATTTAGACTATTACTCGGCAAATCCTCAACTCGAAACACACCAAAAGGCGTGAATATGTGCGAGATGAGGCGAGAAAATACACTTCACGGCTGTAGGGGCCCAAAATCACACGAAACAAGGGAAATCAGAGTGGGCCCCACACATTTTCGGAACCCCGGGGTGGGAGGCCACCACCCGCAGGCAACGGCATCGCGGCCAGCACAGGGAGGCGTGATGCCATCGCGCCGACCGTGATGCATCGCAGTCGGGTCCAGCGGGACACGGAGGGCTTGCGGGTCCGGCGGCCCGCCGCCCCTTCCACACACATGTGGGGCCCGGTTTCACGTGGGACCACCCTATTTGGGTCCCTTTTACCCTCATTTACTCATTTCACCCCTCCCCTAGCTCTCAAACCCCTCTAAGCTTGCAATTTCTCTTTCAAATCTCTCATTCATACATCACAAACTTCATCTTCTTCCTTTTCTTGAACCCACCTCCACCATTCTCTCAAACCCGTCTCCTACTACCTTCAATTCCCTTTTTTCTTCCCATTTGAGTGCACAAACCCACTTTTGTGTCTCATAAACCTCAAAATTCATCAATCCATCTTATCCTTCAATCTTGCTTCGTACTCATGGCTCTTTTTGAGCTAGTGACTGTCATCTTTTCCCTTTCTACACTCTTTTCCCTTATGGGAAAGAAGAGGGCACCCACGGATGAAGCCGGGCCTAGCCGCCCTACTCGTCCCAGGAAGCAGAAAGGTGCCGAGGCTAACACTTGCGTTGAGCAGGAGTGAAGGACGAAGTGGGATCTCGATCCCCAAATTCCTCTCGAAAGAGCTCTGCCGGCGGGCATCACACATGGTAGGTTTTAAGGTCGTAAAGTTATATTTGAAGCACACGTCGACGAAAGACTATTTGGGCTTTATCCAATGATGGACCTCTTGTTGGACACCGGGTGGGGTCCCATATTTGAGAAAAAGTCACGTGGGTGTGAGAGTACCGTCTGGGCCTTCTACACCCACATACGAGATCAACTGTTGGAGCCTCTAAGTTCGCTATCCTTGTAGGAAGGCGGAAAGCCATTGTCAATGTTGGTGTGATATCTCGAATCATGGGGATTCCATGTGGAGAGGTACATGCTAACAAGAAGAATCTCAAGAGTATGCAAGAAAGAGATCGCCGCACGCGGTTTTTTTACAGCCGACTAGTCCATTGGAAGCGAGACAATTGCCTCCCAACGACCGAGATGACTCTGACTTCCGCCTACTCCACCACATATTCACACACAATGTGTATCTTAGGTGGAGTAATCGTGCCGAATGCACACGTTTGATGGTGGACTTCCTATACAGAGCCGAGAAGGGAGACAAGCTGTGTCTACGTACGTACGTACTACTACAGATAGTCCAGATCGTACGCGCCGTTAAGACGGATATTTCACTCTCATTCGGCCGACTTATATGCAAGATTGCTCATGAGTTCGGTTATAGACTTAACGCGGATGAGCTTGCGCCGATCCATTTCATCAATGACACCATACTCAACAACATGGGCATTGGGCCGCGACAATGTCAAGCTCGACTTGATGAGTATGGTGACGAGATAGAGGAAGAGGAAGGAAGCAGTGAAGAGGAGGAGGAAGAAGAATTTAAGGAAAGCAGTGAAGGCGAGGAAGGAAGTGATGGTGAGGGAAGTGATGAGGAAGAGCAGGGAGAGGAAGAGGAGGCCCAAGACTCTAATGAGGGTCCTCCTCCTGCTACACAAGAGCACCATCGTGATCGGGCTACTTTAGAAACCCGCTTGGCTTAGATTGAGGAGAGCCAAGTCGCCCTGAGACAGGAGGTCGGAGAGACCCGGGCAAAAGTGAATCAAAAGTTTGACGAGAGTGAGGCTTATATGAAACAAATGTTTAAGAAGGTGTCTCGCACCTTGAAAGCTCTCATGTGCTATATGCAGGACAAGGGTGTTCCTCCACCATCACCAGATTCGGACGACTAGTCTTATGTTGTAGTTGTCTTTTAGTTTGCTTCGTTGCTAGTTTTCTTTTGTACTAACCTTGGTAGGCTTGGTTGGGTGTTAGTGTGTTTACTGTTTAAAACTCGTGTTAGAATAGATCACATGCATTTTCTGTCATGATCCATGTAAGACTACATCTCATGTATTGTGACGATTTTGGTTGAATGAAATGCATGAAGTTTCTTTTGACTTGAAATGTGAATGATCTTTGGATGAGTGTTTATTCTTATGCTAAATCTTACATGGGTTGCACCCTATGTTTTATATAGGGAATGCCACCTAAGGCCACTCGGAGTACGACACATCTTATGTTTAGCGAATCGAGTGACTGGGCACTTCCCCTAAGCGATAGCCACATGGACCCCAGTTTGGGCCCGAATCATAAGACTATGCTGGATTCTCTACCGGCCACTGGCCCCACAAATGGGCCAACACCTAGGGCACTACCGGTTCCATAACAGAACCGTGCATCTACCTTGACGCCACACAAGCCTTAGGCGGCTTCTCCTACTGATAGATTGGAGCAGATGATGCTTCTTATGCAGTAGCAGCAACAAATTTGGACCACCATTGCGGGGACTCTTGCCCAGAACATGAACGTGGCCCCGCCTGCACCACTGTGCACCCTGCTGGAAACATGAATGTCAGCAGTTTATTTGAGCGATTCCAGCGCTTCCGACCTCCCACATTTCTGGGTACTCACAGACCCGAGGAGGTCGAGTACTGACTTGACCCATCTCTAAGATGCTTAAGCCACTGCACTGCACTGAGAAAGAGCAAGTCGAGCTGGTTACGTACATGTTCGAGAAGGAGGCTAGTCTATGGTGGGACAGTATCATACGGACGGTTGCTGCTGGGTATGTATGGACGTGGGAAGCTTTTGAGACTCACTTCCATAGGAAGTACTTCTCCCTCACTTACCGCATTGAAAAGGAGGGAGAGTTTCTTTGCCTCCGACAGGGAGGGATGACCGTAGCAGAGTATGAGAACCACTTTACAGAGCTGGCCAGATATGCTCCTTTCATACTAGCAAATGAGCTGATGCGAATGCAATGATTTTCTGAGGGTCTGCGACCTGAAATACGTATGAAGATGTGTTGCACTAGCATTTCCAACTATATTGAGCTAGTGAACATGTCCCTGCGAACTGAGCAGGATGGGGATAGACTGTCCTGTACATGTGTACCCATGGGTCCAAGGCCTCGACCTAATTTACCGAACAGACCGTTCCTCGATAAGAGGCCATGGCCAGATTCGCCTCCTAGGCTCTTGGCTCCACCGACACACATAGGTGATCAGATGTGTGGTACACCTACTGCAAGAGATTGGGCCATACTGACACTTACTGCTTTACCAGGATGAGGAACAATGGCTTCGCCCCTCCTCAGAAGATCAACCGTCAGATGCCGCAACCTATCTCAGCTCCACCTCTACGATCAGCACCGCCTGCACAGCTATCTTACCAGCCACCCACACCTCGATTTAGGCTACCTCAACGGCCTATGGCAGTGCAGTAGAATCGTCCTTAACATGCTCGGGTGTACTCACTTGCAGTTGAGGCTTCCGAGATAGCAACCGTAGCATCATTGGCTTTCGAAGTCACAACACATATCCAAGGTATACCAGTCTTCCTATTAGTGGACACTGGGTCCACTATTTCAATAATATCATACGCACCAGTCAAGCGACTAGTATTAAAAACTACTACTATGGTTGAGATGAGACTCCTTACCGCCACAAGGACCTTCTCAGATACTACCAAGATTTGTAAGGGTTGCTCAATAGACTTAGGAAGCAGAACAGTACTCATTGACCTCATTGTCGCCTCGCTGTGTCATTACGATGTCATCCTCGGTATGGATTGGCTCACCGAGATGAAGGTAGAGATCGATTACGATATTAGAGTGGTGACAACCCATGGATCTGAGGACACGACCTTTACTTTCCCAGTTCAGGTCAGTTAGTACTACCGTATTAGTTATTATGCTACCTTGCTAGAGAATGTTGATGGTCCGACACTTGGGAATACGCTTGTAGTCCGAGAATTCACGGACGTGTTCAGAAAGATACCTAGATTACCTCCTCAGCGCGAGATTGATTTTACCATCGACCTAGTGTCAGGTGCAACACCTATATCTCTACGACGTATTGCATGCCTCCGTGTGAGATAGAGGAACTGAGGAAACAGATCGATGATCTGTTGGATGCAGGCTTCATACGACCCAGTGTATCTCCTTGGGGAGCACTCGTGTTGTTTGTGAAGAAGAAGGATGGATCACTGCGATTGTGTATTGATTATCGTAGGTTGAACCAAGTGACAGTGAAGAACAAGTATCCTCTGCCCAGGATTAATGATCTGTTCGACCAGTTGAAAGGGGAATAGTATATTTCAAAGATTGACTTACAGTCAGGGTATCACCAGTTTCGTGTTAGGGATGAGGACGTGAAGAAAACAGCATTCAGAACCAACTTTGGGCACTACGAGTTCCTTATGATATTGTTTGGACTCACAAATGCACTAGCCGTGTTCATGGACCTTATGAACCAGGTGTTTCGACCATATCTATACCAATTTGTCATTGTATTTATAGATGACATCCTGATATACTCCAAGAGTCGAAAAGATCACGAGGAGCACCTGCGAGCAGTCATTGATACTCTCAAGAAGAACCAGTTGTTTGCTCAGTACAAGAAAATGCGACTTTTGGAAACAAGAAGTCAAGTTCTTGGGACATGTGGTGTCCAAAGAAGGAATAGCTGTGGACCTTGCTAAGGTGACCGCAATTCATGACTGGGAGCAGCCCGGTTCAATTACTGAAGTGAGAAGTTTCCTTTATGATTGGCCCCTAAGAAATTTTGAACGGTGGATGTCATTGTCCCCACTGTTTTCTTTGGTGGGGTCCACTTGAACTTTAGATCTATCTCATTCTTTTTTCTCATGCCATAAAACGATCTCTCTAAATGGATAGACGTTATGGATACAACACATGCATCATGGTGGGGTCCACAGAGCTTGGTGACGTCACTTCAATAGTGATTTGGCTACTAACCTTATTAGTATCTAATCCGTGTGGAAGCGGATTGTGTAGTGGGTAACTCAATACGCTATGCGTATTGAGTAAACTTCATGGGATCCACTGTGATTTATATATTTTATCTACTCCTTCCATTCATATTACCAGATAAATTTATGGCTTACGCCCAAAAATGAAGCATATCAAAATATCAAATCAACCACACCACGGGAAATAGTGTGAATTGAACATCTACCATTGAAAATTTCTTAAGGGCCACTAAAGTTTTGGATTAAGATTATATTTGTTTTTTCATTCATCCATGTTTTTTTGATCTTATGAATAGGTTGAATGATAAATAAACATCACTGTGGGGCTGTCACGCCCCAAACTCGGTAACCGGACTCACAAGGAACCTGATGGCCGGTCCTGGTCGCGACAGCCTCTGTAGTACCCCATTCTCGGCTCATGAGGCGGGTTCCGATCCTGGGATCCTATAAGGAGGATTTCCATAACAGTATAATCATTTCCAATACGAGCATACCCAAGATCGCAACAAGTATATCTGAGAATACCAAAGGCACACATCACAAAATCCACTAAGAATTTAAACTATTATAAGCTTTCATAAAGTCCAAAAAGACATACATAAGATAATGGAAGGAGGGAAAAGTCTACAATACTGGGGTCCTCAAGCTCAACTCTACTCCAAACTCTGCAGCTACGACGCCTACCTAGGATCTCTTGCACACATCAATCGTGCATAAGCTTATAAAAGCTTAGAGGTTGGTGAAAGTGTGTGACAATAGTGCGTAGAAGAATAATAAGAGGTACAAGAAGGGAAACAAGCTCAATGACAATATCACCAGCTTTAACAAGACTTGTCATGAATACGATGCAATGAGTACTGGGCGCCTTACCAAGGCAATGCATGAAGGGGCTTACACTTAATGTGAATGCGATACAAAGTAATGCCAATGCTCATAACCAATCCACATATCCAGTACATTTCCAATCATAGGGAAATCACAGGGGTCCATTACGCTGTTAGATGACTACCGCTCTATAAACCTCGCATAGTCAAACGAGCGTAAGAGACCTCACTATCCGCTTGTGGACAACCAATCACCAGCAAGGCCTGACGGTAGCAGACCTATTTATGAGCTGGTCAGACTTAGCTTAGCAATGCCTTCTTACATTAAGCGAGTAAGGCCACATCTCTACCCAACTGACTACACAACAGTGGGAGTCGCGGCCTAACGGTATAAGGCCCTCGTGCGCTCATAGTTTCCACTCTGTAACGACGTTGGGGCAGATCCTTGGTACCATGAAAGTTTTAAAATTTTCACCCATGGGCATCCTATGCACCCGGTATGCTTAAGTAATATTTTCAGTGTTCACACATACGACCATCCACAAACGTCCCTGTGGAGGCAAGGCCCTGGTCATCATGAAATGCCATGCCAATGCATGAGTCACACATACAGATCATGCACAAGCTTCAGGCACTCAATGTGCACAAGGGGAGAAACTTCATCCCTCTATGACCACAACACAATGCAATCAATTCACAGATGATGCATATGGGTCACAATGATGTAAGTGCGTTACTTGTAGAATATATTCCTCCTTCCCAAGGAGAGATAAGGTCTAGGTACATAGATAAGTGCTCTAATGAGAAGTGAAGTCCTCTAGTGGGGGCCCAATACTTTGGGATGACCCACAAGCTAAGAGAGTCATAAAGCCTCAAGGAGGAAACGGTCCTAACAAGGTATAATGTGGGCCTTCAACCACCTATGAGGACCCTATGGGCCTACCTTAGGGCCGCCAAGTGTTCACTCCCCAAGTATAGGGTTGTGATGTAGTAATAAACTCGGTAAGACCGAGGTCGAATCCACAGGGACTGATACCTGTACTTTATCTGAAACCAACCAGATCTAGAACTAGGCTAAGATGAAATCTAATCCAATTAGAATTTAAGAAATATTTGTGGGATAATTACTTAAGGAATTCAGAGAAGGGAAACTAGGGATTCAGAGGATCCACTTGTAGGGATCAGAGAGATCTTTTGCCTGCATCAGGAATCATGGAAATTAAACTGAACTTCCTCTGATATAATTTTAAAGGGGTGAAAAGTATATGAATTAGAATGGATTCCATCACCAAACCATGCCCAGGAGACACAGCAAACAACAAAATTAAACTAATTACCAACTAATCAACATGCTATGAAGGTTAGGAAGGGTACTGTCATCCTACCATGCCCATGGGACGATGGTGAACAACAGGGCTTCCTGACGTCATACATATAAAAGAAAAGGAACATGCTTACAGTTATCACAGACCTCTTGTAATTTCAGTCACAACAGACCATTAAACACTGAAAACAATCCCTTAATTATACTCAAATCAATCTTACTTCAGTCTAAACAAAAGGCACAAGCAGAAAAATCTCCCATCAAGCTACAAGCTTCACCTCTTAGCCCTAGCTAAGAGGTTTAGCCACACATGATTAGGCTAGATCCATTAAACAGAAATAAAATAGAGAAAAAAAAAAAAAATAGAAAGAAAAGGGAAAACAGCTCTACTATATCTGCTCCTGACGTCGCAGCTGTGGATCCCTGTCCTTCCTTCTTCTCTTCCTTCCTTCTTCTTTTCCTCTCTCAGCAGCAACCCATGTTGCAATCTTAGAACCCAGCCGTGCACAGCAGCAGCAACTGCTTCAGTGCTCTCCTCGTTTTCCTCTGCCTAGCTCTCTCCCTGTCTCAAAAAAACTTCCCCTCCTTTTGTTTCTCTCTTCTTCTTTTATAGACAACAGAGATGACCGTGGGTGCATGCTGGAGTCGGTGCGAAAGTTAGAAGAGAACAAGGAGTCACGCATTCCTCTTTCGCAGCGAAACCGCAAACAGCCTGTTTTTTTGGAGTGATTTCTGGAATAGCGAACCTCCTCACCTTGGAATCTGACTGCATGGTGAGGTTGAAGACCCAGCTTTGTAGTGTTTGGACGGTTCGGATTGGCCATCCGACCCTCTCTATGGATACACAATAGCTCGGAAAATCCGGGTTTTTCCGGACTGCGTAAACAGGGCTTGCGTATTCTTTACGCTGTGACAATGGTGGGGTCCACAATAAGCTTCAAATGAGAAATCCAAGCCATCCACCAGATTCCTCTCAGAATTTAGGTCGGGAAGAAGTAGTTTTTGCCGTCCGTTGATGCGGTCCACTGAATTTCCCAATTTACCGTCCATCTTCCGTTCTGTTGAGATCTCCACACAACTGCTTGTAAGGTGGCAAACGGACACCTATACGTTGGTCTTGGCCGTCCAAAGGATCGAATAGACGGACCAGATCTGCATTTTGAACGATGTATGGGCCCCACAACTTAAAACCGGATGGCCGCTGTCCGTCCGCTGGCTATCTTACGGAGAGACGGGTCAGCGCCCGTTTTGACCGGGCGGCTAGCCCGGTGTGTTGCGGGAGTGCACCGCCTGTGCACTCCCACATGTACATGTGGGGTCCACTATGATGTATGTGAAAAATCCACCCCGTTCATCTCTTTTTCCATCTCATTTTAACCGTGGGGACCAAATATGAAGCGTATCCTGATAGCAGGTGGGCCCCAAATCAAGATTTTATGGACTGATCTGTTAGTTCAGCCACTTTCACGAGGATCCAATGGCTGAAATTTGACGTGTGCGATTAATTTTTGGTCCTCAGGCTACGTATGGAGTTTCGAACTGATCAGATGGTGGGAACCCTATGATCTTGCATTCTGGACACTTTTCAGGCCATTTAAGCTTCAATTCCTCGATTTCCGCGGACCCCTGGTGTATAATTCCGTCGCTCTTGGTCTTCTAGAGTCCGTTCCTTGCCTTGGTGCTCCTGGAGCGTCAAATCCATGCATTTACCACCCTTTTTCAGTCCATGCTTGTAAATACATTCTGCATCACAAACACAATTAAATTAGCCATAAAACGGTATTATGTTTGTAAATCCATGCACTAAATGGGTCTGATATGCAATATTTGACCCTCAACACCAAGGAGGACATCCAACCTTAACTGGGTCCCAAAAGGTAGCCCGCTATGCATATAAAGTAAAGTCCAAGGCCCACACATCACCATAAATAAGAAACGGGCAGCCATAACATACCACATACATTCATGTTGGGCCTCGAATACATGGCTCAGGGCTTACTCAATACATGTGTCCAAAGGGTAACATTCATAGCCCAACCTATATGCAATACTATGGGCCCATAGGGAAAGTTAGGGCCCAACATAAAGGTCACCAATTCCATATATTGTGATGGGCCTAGTGGGCAGCCCATTACTCAAACCACATGGGCAATAATCTTGTTCTAGTCAAGCAAGTTGGGCCTACAACCCAGCCCAAGAATATAGTTGATTTGGTGGGCAACTAAGGGCCAAACCACCCATACATTCCAGCCCACCAACCCAATCACAATATTATGGTGAAAACAGCCCAAGAGTTCACTGGGCCTATCTAGAAAGTTCCAACCCATTTAGGCCTGAAAGAGTCCAAAAATCTGGTTACATACATGGACCCAAATAACCCAACTATGGTGGGCCTCAAGAATGTATTAATTAAGCCCAAAATTTAGGGAAATAAAGGCATGAATTTACCTCTCCAAGGTCCTCACAAGATGGTGGGCCCCAACTCCTTAAAACTCCAGCCCAAAAGCAATGCATATATATAATATCTTGCTGGATTATTCCACCAGCTTTCTGGGCCTACAAGAGCCCAGTAAAATGTTCATCTGATTGGGACACAAGTCCAAGTGGTCCAGCAATAAGGTCAGAGGGTCTCACCACATAAGAGTACACCAATGTACATAAAAAATAGGTGGGCCACACTGCTGGACCAAAGTCCAGCAGCAGCCCACAATGGGCGTTCCACAATTGGGCCTGGGCGGTCCAATGGGCTGGATGCCCAGCCCTATCCAAAAGCTAAAGGTGGGCCCCACCTTGGACGTTCCACACCAAGGTGGGCCATAAAAATGGGTGGACACATGGATAAAATACAACATGGTGGGACGGCCAGCCTTGCTGGACGTCAACGCCATGGACGTTCAGCAGGGTGAGCCGGTCCAGCCACTTACAATCTGATTTTCAGTGGCCCAATTGGCCCAAAATCAATTTAGGTGGGTCCCAGCAAGGGTGGGCCACCTCAGGAATTAATTTTAGAATTTTATAAGCATGATGAGTATTTTTAAGAATTAGGACAACAACTACATGTTAGAAAAATCTGGTAGTGCAGAAATCCTGCTGACCCCATGTTTGGCACCACATGGGGTGGGCTTAAGCTTGTCCAAACCTCTGAAAATTGGTGGGAAGGGTGGTCCTACTTATGGACAGTAAGTGGGGTCCACTGGGGTGGCCCACTTATTCCAGAAACTCAGGTAAAAATGCTCATTTCCAACTTGCAATGTTGCTGAATTGTCCAGAAATTTTTGGACAGTTAGCCCACTTTGGCCCATCCCATGGGCCTCAATCATGGGAGAAATGGTGTGGGCTCCATTCCACATCAAAGTGGGGTCCACACACTACAAAATCCCTAAATAAATTTAGGAGAAAAGGGCATACAAATAGATCCAAACATTAGCTCAAAAGTCATGCTCCAACTAGGCCTGAAATCTGGACAGCAACATATGCTGTTCATATTTCGGCCAATATAAATTAATCCAAGGGTTTACTGCCTGATCCATTAAGTGGGGTCCACCTTGATGAGTTAGCAAAATTCTAGATCCATTAGTGCATTAAAATCTCCATGAAAAATTAAATTTGGAGGGCACCTAAGCCATGCATGCATGGTGGGCCTGGACGTCCAACAAGGTGGGCTTGGACGTCCCATCTCCCTAATGGATCTGAGATGTTGTTGACCTTCTTAGTGGGCCACACATTATTAGAAATAAATAGAAGAAAAAGGAGAGAAAGGGAGAGAGAGAAGGAGAGATATTCGGCCATTGGTGGAAGGTCCCGCCACTAGTGGACCTTCCACACTACAATCCAAGCGATCCACTTTGTACGTATGTTACATGCAAGCTACTATACATTAAGAAAACTTGCTAGAGGGTGGGGACACCTTTCCCTACTATGCATGCAAAGGCCTCAATGGCCTATGAAATGCTAGAATGAAAAGTACATCATGGTGGGTCCATGGAGAATGACCCACCGTGGAAGGAATGAGTAAGATCTAGGCCCATGGCCTTTATCCTAGGAGCCATGTAGGACCTCCACCATGGATTGGTGGGTCCTACATGCTTCCATGCATGCAAGAAAAAGAAAGAAAGGAGAAGAAAGAGAGAAAAAGCCAAGAAGAGCACCCACCTCTTGGATCTTCAAGCTTCTATAATCATCATGTGCCTCAAGCTTCAAGGGTTATGAATCTATGGCCAGGATGGGATTGTAATGGTGAGATGAAGAGGAAATAAGGAAGAAAAGGGGCTGGAATGGAGGGAAGATGGGCTGAACGTTTTTGGCAATGGTGGGAGGGAATGAGAAAATGAGAGGGAGAGAGAGAAGGGAGGGGTGTATACCAAAGCACTCATTGCTCTCTTGGATAGGGAAGAGTAAGGTCATGATGGTGCATGAGGGGTGAAGCCCAAAACACATGATTATTTCCCCAGAAAAGGTATCCTAGGCTAGGCTGTAATAGGTTAGATGCTAGGCATGATAGGCTAAGCATGATAGGTTTCTAGGAAAAGGTAGCTAGGTGGGGCCCACCTTAAAAAATGTGCAAGGCTAGCTAAGTGGGTCCCACCACATGATGAATGACAAAAAAAATGCTCAGGTTGATAAGTAAAGATACACATGTCGGATTTATGCATGAGACATGGCGTTGGAACCGCGGTGTCGATGCGGATAAGATGACGTAGGTTTCGGTCCGATCCGAGTCGAGTTAACGTGACCGAACTCAAGGATGACTGCAAACACTAGCCGAAGGTTACGAGTCGCCTGGATTCATACTCACACATACATGCACACATGCGAACTCAGGTTGGGTCTCATAACCCTCCCTACCAACAAAGAAATTTTGTCCTCGAAATTGACCAATCCAGGACAAAATGAAAGGCAAGATACCACCATCATCATATAAGGAAGGTAATACAAACAATCATATATCAATCAATCATCAAACAAATGGAGATAATGCTCTCTAATCTCGGTCTCGCATTCCCAAGATGCTTCAGCTTCCGAATGATGACCCCATTGCACCTTCACTAAGGGAATAACCTTGGTCCTGAGGACCTGCTCCTTCCGATCAAGAATACGAATTGGCTGCTCAATGTAGGAAGCATCCTCACGGACCTCAAGTGGCTTCCAATCAATCATAGGAATAGTGTCTGACCCACATTTCCGTAACATAAAAATATGGAATAATTCATGGATCGCGGACAACTCAGGAGGTAAGGTAAGCTTGTAGGCTACAACGCCCACACTCTCGGTAATCTTAAAAGGTCCAATGAATCTTGGGGCAAGCTTGCCCTTCACACCAAAGTGAACCACGCCTTTCATAGCGAGACTTTGAGATATATCATGTCCCTGACTGCGAACTTGAGGGGTCGACGCCGACGATTAGCAAAACTCTTCTGCCGGCTCTAAGCTATAAGCATCCTCTGCCTGATAATATCAATAGCCTCTGACGTTTGCTACACAAGCTCGGGACCTAAGAGACAATGCTCTCTAACCTTGGTCCAACAACTAAGAGATCTGCACGGTTTGTCATAAAGTACCTCAAAAGGAGTCATGCCGATAGTTGCCTGATAGCTGTTATTGTACACGAACTTGGCGAGGCGCAAATGCTCATCCCAACTACCCGCAAAGTCAATCACACAAGCTTTGAGCATATCCTCAAGGATCTGGTTGACCCTTTCAGTCTGCCCATCCGTCTGCAGATGATAAGCGGTGCTGAGACGCAAAGTGACCCCCATCGCCTGCTAGAAACTCCTCCAAAATTGAGACATAAACTTGGAGTCTCAGTCCGAAATGATTGAAAATAGAATGCCGTGTAGTCTCACTATCTCCTCAATGAACACCTTTGCAAGTCGGTCCATAGACCAGGAAGCGCGCATCAGAATAAAATAAGCCGACTTCGTCAGACGATCGACGATAACCTAGATGGTATCGTGACCGACCTTTCATGGGGAAAGGAATGACTACCGTTGAAACCTTCCTAGGCTCCACCTTGATGTTTATATTCCATCCAAACCGTTTATAAGGTCATTTTCACTTAGATGAAGTGAAAACACCAGGAACTTAAACCGATACAAAACTTTTGTGGCCATATAAATGTTTCAACGGTGGTTACTAAATCCCCATTAGTGTGGCCCATTTAAGTTTTGGATACACCTTTTTTTTGTTGAAAGTCCTAAAATGATCTAAAAAATGGATGGACGGAGTGGCTTTCTCATAAACATCATAGTGGGCCCCACCCAGAATCCTTTCGCAGGAAATTCACATCCGTGAGTGTAGGAGTCTTTTCTTTTTTAAGACTCTCAATGCAGTTGAATCCTAGCCATTCTCCTCATCTTATGGCTTACATGAAAGTTCGCATATAAACTCCTTATGATACTATGCGCAGGAGACCGGGTCTGTGTGTGTGTGTGTGTATGTGTGTATTAAAATTGCATATGTCCGGTTGATTATATATTTTCAATTGTATGTTTCTTCGTGTAAATATAAACATTGTAAAAAGCAGATAAGTTTATTTCAGTCCATGGTATTATCAACTTCCAATCTATCCGAAGAATAAGCTTACATATGCTTTGTACGTGGAAAATTTTTCTAATGCATACTCTTGGACCATGTCATATGAATAGGTAAACTTGTGTGCTTAGAAATCGAGGGTGTGTACTATACATCTGTGCTTTTCTTTTGTAAACTTTTTTTTTTAATTACATTTTTGCTCTGTACACAAAGAAATGGAGAGAAAGGGACTCATGATCTTAGGTACGATATAGCCTACGTACTGGGCCCACATTCTAGCATAGTATGGTTGAACCATCTAGGTTCACATGACTTTTACAAATAAGCCACAAATGCGATAATCATAAGCCAATAAAGATCTTAACCTCTGAATTTAGTGGTGAACATGACTTGTTTAAAAATTAGTTGTCAGTGTTCTAAATTCATTTTTGGGTTTTTCAGTTTTAATGGTAGATGGTTGTAAATGGGTAGTGGTTATTTACTTTTAAAGTGTGCGATGACTCACTTACATTTGACTACAACAATGATTTTGCTGCATTGCTTGTTTTACCCAACTCACTATAAGGGTGATAGTTGTTGGGGTACCGCGGAAGCACACAAAAATGAATCAAGCAAAGTATTCTAATCTCACAATCAAGCACAATAAAAAAGACTCCGAAATTAAGGTGGAAAAACCCTTATGAGAAAAAACCATGATACAAAACAATAGATATCACTATGAAAGCAGAAATTACGTACAAGATATAGAGAAAATACCCGATTCGAACAAGCCTCGAATCTCTCCTTACAAGCCCTTAAAAACCCAAGGAATGAATTAGAAATCTCTTGGATACCCCCTAATCCTGATTACAAATATGCACACACACACACACACACATATACCTATAGGTGAATCACAATCGAAATAAGAAAAAAATCCCACACTAACACAACTCTGCATATTTTCTTTACGATCATTCGATGGGACTTCAATGGCATTAAACAACCTTCAATGTCATCGAACAAAATTTGATGGCATCGTACTCCACTCGATGGCATCAAATAGGACACCCAAAGTGTCCAACAACTAACATGGGAAATTTCAGATTTTTATGATGGCATTGAGCAAGATTTCGATGGCATTGAAGTCTGCTCGATGGCATCGAATTGTCATTGACAAACATGTTGATTTACATATTTAAGACATCAATCAATAATCTCTACCATGTCTTCAATCGCCATTCTTCATAACTATTTTTTCTTCATCTCTAATTTTGCCTTACATCATAGCTCTATCATTGCTTCTCGTGCATCTTCTGTCTTCCTTTTATGCCTTCGCCAAGCCCAGAGAAGTTGCACAGAACTTAAACTTCTCTGTGGGTACCACCTTAGTGAGTATGTCCGCCGGATTCATACTCGTGTGAATCTTCTCCAAGATCACGGCTCTTTCCTCAAGCACCTGTCGAATAAAATGGTGATGAACAATAATGTGTTTAGTATGTTAGTGATAAACATAATTTTTAGTCAAATTAATAGCACATTTGCTGTCACAATTAACTACCACGGCCTCCTACTGAAGTCCCAACTGATTTATTATCTTCCTCAACTAAACACCTTTCATGAATGCCTTTGTTACTGCCATATACTCAGCTTCAGTTGTATAAAGAGCCATCACAGACTGAAGCTTCGACATCTAATTGATTACTCCATCCGTTAACACAAACGAGTACCTTGAAGTCGACTTTCTAGAATTCACATTGTCCACGTAATTAGAATCCACATATCCAAGTAACTTGGCTCCTGATTTCTCAAAAGATAAGAATTAGTCCTACATACCTGGAATATATCAAAGTAGCCATTTTCACTGCTTCCCAATGTTACTTTCTGGGGTTAGACATACATGTATTAACAATACCAACCGAATGTAAAACATATGGTCTAGTACAGACCATTGCATACACCAAACTGCCCATCACATTTGAGTAGGTCACATGAGACATATTTGTTCACTCCCCAAGTATAGGGTTGTGATGTAATAATAAACTCGGTAAGACCGAGGTCGAATCCACAGGGATTGAAACTTGTACTGATCTGAAACTAACTAGGTATAGAACTAGCAAAAGATGTAATCTAAATCCAATGTAAATTGATGAATAATGGTGAGAGATTAATCTAAACTTAAGGAATTTAGAGGAAGGGAAACTGGGGATTCAGAGGATCCACTTGTAGAGATCAGGGAGATCTTATGCCATCATCATGTAAACTAAACTGAACTTCTTTTAATATAGTTTTTAAAGAGATGAAAGGTATATGAATTAGAATGGATTCCATCATCAATCCATGCCCAGGAGGCAAAGCAAACAACAGAATTAAACTAATTACCAACCAATCAACAATGCATAAAAGTTTAGGAAGGGTATCATCATCCGACCATGCCCAGGAGATAATGGTGAACAACAGGGCTTCCTGACGTCATATACATCAAAAGAGAAAAGGAGATATTCAAGGCCATTGTAGATCCATTGTAATTTCAGTCACAACAGACCATTAAAGACAAAAAAACATTCCTTTAATTAAACTAAAAAACAACATCAATTCAGTTTGAATAAAAAAAAGCATAAGTAAAAAGCTCCCATTAGGCTATAAGCTTCACCTCTTAGCCCCAGCTAAGGGGTTTAGCCAACCCTAAACATGATTAGCAAATCCCTAAAAAAAAAAGCAAATATACATCCAAAGCAAAAAAAAGGAAAAAAAATACCCTTTGATTCCCAGCCTTCTCTCTCCACGTTCCAACCCCGTCCCTGCTTTTGCTCACGTTCCCAGCCTCCACGTTGATCACCTTCCCTTCTGTTTCCTCCCCCCTCTGGCTCTCTCTCTTCTCTCCTTTTATAAGGACTTGGAGTCGGTTGGAGAGAGTCCTGCTGGAGGTGTGCGTAGCTCTCCTTGCGTAAGTTAGTTTACGCAGTCAAAAAGCCGGCACGCCCAACTCCCTATTTTCCTTGCCGATCAGCGAAATAACTGCCACTTCTTGATCAGATTTTTCATCCCTACAATATGGACGGTGCTGATTCTTCTTAAACATCAAAACAGAGGCCCACAGCAGGACTTTACGCAGCAGGATTTCCAGATGCGCACTCCTTGCGTAAAACAAGTTGCGGTGAGTGCTGTGGGGCCCATGATCAATCCTATGCAGTAAATCTACTCCGTCAATTGTCTTTACAACAAAATTTCAGCTAGATGTGTCTGGCTTTGGAATGTTATGGACGCGGCCAAAGGTGGTAATCACGCTGCAATCGGTGCAGGGCTGTCCGTTTGTGACCGTTGAAACCAGCACGTATGGGTGCATGAGTATACAATATCAACATGGTTTTGACCATATCGCGCCCCTATGCATGATTGACGGCTCGGATTGATCTTTTTGTCCATGATGATGGCCCACTGAGATCATCCGCAGCCTCTGTTTCGCAGACAGAAACAGAGGACGCAATGCTATTTGAGTCGGTGGTGTCTGTGGGCCCACACTAGAATTCCAATGGAAAATCCACTCTGTCCATTGAATGACCCTCAAAAAAACGTTCATATTTGATCAGTTTTGGATCAAAACTGTGGTGGCCCACGGTTTATTTTATTGCACCGTCGGTCGTCTGTTGGGACGGTTAAAAAACGATCAACGTTGACTTCTTTAATTCCACCACCTAGGCTCGGATAATACGGACCATGGGAATATGATGGACGGTCCAGATCACTGATTTGGATGATTGGTGAGGCCCACTACACAAAAACGGACGGACGCTGTCCGTCCGCTGTTCTCCGTGTGCGAGAAGGATCGGGTCAGCGGCGCTGACCGATCGGCTTGATTCAGTGCACATCGAGTGCACTTATGCACTGTGCACTGGCGATGTCAATGGGGTCCACTCGTGATGTATCTGTATAATCCTCTCCGTCCATCTTCTTCCCCTTTTAATTTAAGACGTTGAGTCCAAAACTGAAGCGCATCCAGAGATTAGGTGGGCCCCATATCACTGTTTTGGTGACTGATCTGTCAGTTGTGCCACTTCCAGAGGCATCCAATGGCTGAAATTTTACGTGTACGGTTAATTTATGGCCCTCAAGCCATGTATGAATTTTTGAGCCAAACAGATGATGGAAACCCAGTGATCTTGCATTTTGGCTGACTTTCAGGCCGCTTGAGCTTCAGTTTCTCAATTTTCGCGGACCCCTGGTGTGAAATTCCGTTGATCTTGATCCCTTGGAGTCCGTCCCTTGCCTTGGTGCATTCTGAACGTTAATTCCATGCTTTTAGCATCCCGATCCAGTCCCAGCTCGCAATTCCACCTTGCAACAGAAACATGATTAAAAAGGGCTATTAAATGGTACTATGTTCATAAATCTAGGCAACAACTGGGTTTGATATGCAATATTTGACCCTCAACAATATCCTGCTTTTTCTTCATTGGTTTTAGGACATTATTCAGAAGAAAGCTTAAAATGTGCCACGTGCGAAACACTGACCGGTTTTGCCTTGTCCATCCCATACTTCAATTCCTTCTCAAGGTACTTCTTCTGAGACAACCAAAGCCTGCTCATCTTCCGGTCTGTTTGTGTATTAATGTCGAGAACCCTCCTTGCAGCCCCAGATCTTTCATCTTAAATGTCCTTAATAGCTAAGTCTTCAGTACATTGATTTGAGACATGTTATGACTAGCGATCAACATATCATTAACATACAACACGAAGATAATGAATTTGCCATCACTTTGTGTCTTGTAATAGACACAATGATCATATTCACTTACGGTATAGCTCTGACTCATCATAAAAGAATCAAACCTTTTATACTACTGTCTAGGAGATTGTTTTAGGCCGTACAAAGACCTCTTTAACCTACAAACCTTGTTCTCTGCCCCTTTTTTATTTCGAAGCCTTTTGGTTGCTTCATGTAGATCTGTTGTTCCAATTTCCCTTGGTGGAAGGCAATCTTTACATCCATTTGTTCTAGTTTGAGATCATATTGGGCAACTAGCACCAACACGAATTTGATAGATACTTACTTCACAATCGATGCAAATATCTCAGTGAAGAGTATCCCTTCACTACCAACCTTACCTTGTACCTATCATATTTCTTCTCGAAGATCCACCTACACCCGATTGCTTTTCACCTAACAGGAAGCACCAGTAGCTCTCACATCTCGTTGTTGTATAAGGATTATATCTCATCATCTATCTCATCTTTTCACTTTTTAGCATATAACTCATCAAGAACCTTTTGAAGAGTAGACGAATCCCCCACATCCGTAATGAAAGCATATATAATATTAAAATCATCTCTAGATCTCGCCGGTAACCTATGATCCCGCAGCGATTCCTTCTCATAGGTGGTCGCTTCTATAAGACTCGTATCCTAGACCGTACTGTTTCATATGCTTTCATAGTCCTCCCGGTCGAATTCCGGCAACCCTCGACCTGTATCCGACGTTTGTGCACGATACTAAGCCAAGACCTGCATACCAAAGTCGGCTCAACCCGAAACTTATATTTTAGCGACCGCGCCATCGCTGCGGTTCCAACGCCGTGACTCGCGCACCGAACCGATACCTGGGCCAGGAGATGTGGGCCCGCGTTCATTCCGAAGAAATGCCGCGCGTTACAAATTTTGAGGGAATCTCTACAACATGTCCCATCAATCAATCAATCAATTAAGTCAAGTACACTCCATACCTCAAGTACTAACACCCATCCCTCCTTTTTCCCTAAGTCAAAACTCTCTCTCCCTACCCATCCCTCTTTTTCCAAATTTTAAACTAAACCTTACCTCTCCATCTCCTTTCCTTACAACAACCACTCCATCTATCCCTTTAATCCATTATTTCTCTCTTTCTCTCATTTCTTAAAACTCATTTCCCAAGCAACAAAATTTCAACGTCTAAGTTCTCTCCCAAATACTAAGTGTGGCCCACCTTCTCATCTCCCATCTTAACCTTCCGATCACCATTGACCTCCATCAAAGTTGAAGGCAAGGAGCATACAAGTCCAAGGAACTAAAGAAAGAGGCCAATAGGTGGGTGATCCACCGTTGATTTCAAATTTTAAGGCCCACTTGTTGTGGGACCCACATTGATGTATGCATTATAGAGAGGGGCCCATAGTGGCGAGGTCCCTTTATCACGTCGTTTCTCTCTCTCTCTCTCTCCCTCTCTTTCCTTGTTTATTTTTTTGTGATGATGTGGCCGTGTGGCCCACCCAGATAGACCCTACCATGAAGTATGTAAATTATCCATGCCATCCACCTTCGTGGGACCCACCTGATAGATGTGTTTGATCTATACTATCCAGCCCGTTGCCAGGCTTGGACGGAAGGAAAACATAAATATCAGGTCGATCCAAAACAGGTGGGCCACGTCCATGTGGGACCCACCATGATGTCTATGTTATATCCAAACTGTCCAGCGTCTAGGGACGCTGGACGTGGCCAGCAGTGGGGTGTGGCGAACAAAGTAGTGTGAACTGACGGTAGAGTTCACTAACCAGCTTGATTCAACAAGCCTTGGGTGGACCACTCATGCAGGCCCCACCTTGATGTATGAATATAATCCATGCCGTCCATCCTATTTCTCAGCCCATTTTAGGTGTTGAGCCGAAAAATGAAGCTAATCCGACTTTCTGGCGGGCCATAGCATAGAAAACAGTGACTCCTACCATTCAAATCTGTTAAGACCCACCTTGATGTTTCTACACGCCAAAACATACCGAATATTGGGCTTGTTTGGTCCGTCTTAAGTCCTAGAATCCAATGGTTGGGTTGGATTCTCCTGATGCGGGCCCCACCTATGAAAAACCTCGGGAAAAAAAATACAAACATGCAGCAAGCGTTGTTGCTCATCTAGAGGACGTTGTAGCAGCGTCATGTGCTACTCCGTGGGCAGTGGAGGCAGGGACCGTGGGTCCCAGCCGTGGGCCCCACCATGATATGTGTAGAATATCAACACCGTGCATTTGGTGGGGCTCCTTCTAGCTGTGGGCCGCCCCAAAAATCAGCCGTATGTGGAACTCAGGTGGTCCACACTACAAGAAACAGTAGGATTGAATGTTTGGCATTGAACTCGCTTGGAGTCCAGAAGCTTTGGATAAATGTAATATTTATTTATTTATTTATGTTGGTCTATGTGACCTTATCAACATATTGGATGGAACATTATGATGGGCCTCACGTGGGCCCCACTGGTGTATATATTGTATTCCACACGTTTCATCAGTGTGGACCCCACCATGAGGTATGTGATTTTTCTATGCCGTCCATCCCTATGGAGACCCACCATGATGCATGTGTTGCATCCCAACCGTCCAACCATTTTGGGAGATTATTTTAAGGCTTGTGATGGAATAAAAAAGATGAAGACAGATTCAGTTATTAGGTGGACCACACCATAACAAACAATGGTGTTGAACGTCTACCCTTGAAACCCCTTTGGGTTACAGAAGTCTTGATTCAATATAATATTTGTTTTCCTTTCCTGTTCAGGTCCTTGTGACCTTATGAACAGTATGGATGGAAAATAAATTCTATAGTGGGCCCACTAAAAATTTAACTGTGGAAATCATTACCACCACTGTCATTTGTGGTATGGTCTAGATGATCCTTTGGATATGATTCACTTTTGTATACTCTATATTGATCTCTAACAATGGATGAATGGTATATTTGACTCGGCCTATTCGACTCGGTCCATTCGATCGGCCGATTTGATTCGGCCCCTTTGATCGGCCCATATGAATCGGCCCATTTGATTTTCCCCTTTGATTCGGCCCATTCGATCGGCCCATTTGAAATGTCCCATTTGAATCGGCTCATTTGATGCATGATTGACTTATTGGAGCGGCCCACATGATGCGGCCCATTTGATGTAAATGAGGCCCAATGAGACATATGTGAGGCCTTTGTGTGGGCCGACTGTGATGTATATGAGGCCCATAGCGATGTGAGATTCCACCACGATGTATGTAATGATGTTTTGGCAGACATGCCTTGGGAGCAATGATGGTTTGACGTCCACATTGTAAGAGCAATGATGGTTAAATGTCCACATTGTAACTCTCCCTAGGGCCCATTGATAAGCCATACTTGTAGTGTGTAGGCCGTCTAAGCCTCTCTTCATTATGAACAGGATCCATCACCATATAACATGCTTAGTATAGCTCCATAATTCATGCTCATATGCATCATATGTATGCTTGATATGAGGAGTGACTGATCATAGCATATGCCTTCGGGCATATTGTTTATGGGCTCCCTGATAGGCGGAGTTGCCCTTTATGGGCGCGTGGTACGCGCAGGATTGTTGCATGACTAGTAGTGTGATTCATGCACTTTGCATTTATATGACATGATTTCTATACGCCCTAGCGACATCAGGGTTATGACCTCCACAGGCACATCGTGGATGGTAGGATTAGACACCGAAAATATTGTTACTAAGCTTTGGGGCGCCATAGATGTCTCTAGGTGAAAATTTCTAAACCCGATGGTACTAGAGGATGACTCCAACGTCGAGACCGAGTGGATACATGAGCACTCGAAGACCGAATACCGGGAGGCTGCATCTTCCACTGTGTCATGGTCGGTTGGAAATGTGTATGACCTTACCCGACCGAGTGTAGGGGGCATTACCAGGCTGAGTATGACTAGCTTGTGAATGGGTCCGCTATCGACGTGACGGATAGATATTGGCAGACTATTAGCCAGGTGGATAGTGAGGTTTCTTACGCTCACTTGGACTGCACGCCTGGGAAGGGGCATTGCCATTTGAAGTATACTAAACCCTGGTGATTATCCAGAATAAGAACCGTACTGATATTTGATGCTCTAGTGAGGAGCTGCATTGATATGTGGATGAGGATTAACATGCTTGACTTGTATTTTGCATCGTATGACCTTGATATGGCTGATAACACTCATGTTTTACACTGCATAGCCTTAGTACGGCTGATTGTATTTACGTACTCATCAGCATGATTCCACATTACTCTGACATTGCATTCTAAGCACGCTCATATTGCGTACACACTTACACAACCCTCTAAGCTTTCTATAAGCTTATGCACGATTGATGCGTGCAGGTGGCGCCAAGATGCAGCCGTAGCTTCGCCGCAGTAGGAGCGTGTAGTCGAGCTTCAGGAGTTTTCGTTATCATTATCTTGTATTTCCCTTCATACGTATTATACTTAAAGTTTTTTATCATAGTGGATTTTGTGATAGTGTTCTTGTGGTTATTGTTCATGGGTTATGCTTGTGGTTATGTTCATTATGAATCAAACTCATATTAGAAATCCTCCTTGTAGTATCCCAGCATCGGAACCTGGTGTATAGGTGCTAAGAGCCAATAATGGGGTACTATTGAGGCTGTCAGTGCCGGATTCGGCAATCAGGAATTTTGTGAGCCTGATTTTCGAGTTCGGTGCGTGACAGCTTCACTCAGTCCTGTACCTCTATCTGCATATCTGTATCATCCTAAGTATCATCTATGTCCACCTAAACATCAATAATCAACTTTTCTACTTCCTCATGCACATCCTTATGGAAAAAAAGGATCCTTCGTCGAATTTGATGTCACAGTTAATGATGATTTTCCATGTGACCTGGCCATACAGCCTATACCTCTTCACACCATCACCATATCCAACAAAGATATACTTTTTGACTATTTGGTCTAGCTTATCTCTCTCAACTAACGATACATGAGAATAAGCTTCATAACCAAACACACGCAATCTCGAGTAGTCTACTTATTAACCACTTCATGCTTCCTTTGGAATTTTGCAATCAATGGCTATAGAAGGGGACCGATTCACTAAATAAAAAGTCGTATTAACAACCTCAATCTACAATTCCTTTCCCAACTCAGTATTATTAATCATGCATCGAGTCATCTCCAATAGAGTCAAATTCATCCACTCGGTCACACTATTTTGCTCTGGTGTGTGGTGCACTGTGTTGCGCCTCACGATCCCTTCGTTCTTACAATATTGATTAAATTCGCTTGAAGTAATTTCTCCACCATTATCCATCCTTAGTACCATCACCTTTCACCATGATTATTTTTCAACCATAAACTTTCACCACTTGAAGTTGGTGAAAACGTCAGATTTATTTTTCATAAAATAAACTCACACTTTCCTGGAGTTATTGTCAATGAATATGACAAACCAAGACAATCCTCTGGCGGAAACCACGGGTGCCGACTCCCATACATCAGAATGCACATAATTAAGAACACTTTACATACATATTTTCTAGATTTAAAAGATAACATTAAATGGTCACCATAATGCAATGCTCGCATATAATTAAATCAAAAATTTTAAAAGCTAGAATTAAAGAACAGTCAAAAAATACATTCATGCCCCGCTCGCTCATGTAGCCCAGACGTGCATGTTACATACATGTAGACGTGGAATCCGCTAAAAATGCTACAACTCCACCCAATGAAGTGTTCCTAATCAACTTGTAAAGGTTCCTGCTCCTTTGTGCCTTCATAACAATTAGTGCCCTTTTGAAACTTTAAGGACACGATCAAAACCGGTGAACTTGCACCCAAGCGCCTCAAGTGATCCAAGAGATATAAAGCTCTTCCTCATACCAAGAAAGTGTCTCACCTTGGTCAAGGTACTCTACATGCCATTAAATATCTTGATGTATACCGTTCCAACACCCACTACATTACATGCATTATCATTGCCTATAAATACCTAGCTACCATCGTACTTTTTGTAACTGGTGAACCAACTCTGATGAGAAGTCATGTGATATGATACCCCATTATCTAAAATTCATTCATCCCTACAATCATCTTATAAGTGTTCGACCATAAATACTGACAATACGTCACTTTCACTTGTACCTTGATCAAAGTCATCAGTGTTGGCTTCTCTGAAAGAAGCCTCTGAGTTTTCTTTTCTTATATTAGGATCCGTATAATCCTTCTTCATGTGCTCAGATATCTCACAGTTCTAGTACTTCAACTTCCCTTGCCCTTGCCCTTGGATTCGAATCTCGATCGAGAAGATCAACTGTCCTGCTCAAAATTTCGCCCCATCGTAACTAATGCATCAGTAGAGGTGCCCATGTTACTGTTTTTCTTTCTCATTGTCTTTCCTTAAAGGGCTAAGATAACGGTATCGACACTAAGGGTCGATTTACAGGTGTGCAACGAGTCCTTGAATGACTCAAAGAAAGTCGAAAGGGAATTCAACAGGATACATGCATGATCTTCATCCTTAATCATTTCCTCAACATCCAACAATTTGCAAATCTTGTTAAAGTTGCTAATGTGGGCTTCAACATCGCCTCTCTCTACCATCTTCAGATTGAACAACTGAAGCTTCGAGTATATGAAATTTTTAAAAAATTTCTTTACATAGATGTCCTCTAACTTTGCCCATAAACTTGCTGTAGTTCTCTCTTATGACATTGTAGAGGACCTCATCCGTAAGCACAATTAGATGGAGGTTCTCTCTTTCTTATTCCCTTTCTTCCATTCATAATCCGCCATAGAATCTGTCACTCTTCAAGGATGGCATTGTCCAATCCTTACTGATTTGGGAGCCCGATCATCTTGACATTCCATAATTCAAAATTATTTTACCCGAAGTACTTCTCAACATCGAACTTAAGATTAGTTGCCATTGATACTTCACTTTCAAATTCAACCAACGCCTTAATGTTAAGCTCTAATATCATCTGTTGGGGGACCGCAGAAGCACACAGAGATGAATCAAGCAAAGTATTTCAATAACATAATCAAGCACAATCCAAAGACTCCGAATTTAATGTGAAAAAATCCTTACAAGAAAAAACCATGGCATAAAGTGATAGATATCATTATGAAAGTAGAAATTACAAGAGATAGAAAGAATAACCGATTCAAACAAGCCTTGAATCTCCCATTACAAGCCCTTGAAAATCCTAAGAATAAATTAGAAAGCTCTTGGATACCCCCAAATCCCAATTACACCCATATATATAGCTTATAGGTGAATCACAATTGAAATAGGAAACAAATCCCGCACTTACACAACTCTGAGTATTTTCTGCACAATCATTTGATGGAACCTTCGATGGGGCTTTGATGGCATCCTTCGATGTCATCGAATAGCATTCAATTGCATCGAACTTAACACTAAACATTCTAGCGATAAATCATGGATTTTTTGGATTTTTACGATGACACTTCGATGTTATCAAATAACCTTTGATGGCATCAAACACCACTCAATGGCATTGAACAGGATACGCAAAGTGTCCAGCAACCAACATGGAAATTTTTAGATTTTTATGATGACATCGAGTAAGACTTCGATGGCATCGAAATTTTCACAATGGCATTGAACTGTCATTGACAAACATGTTGATTTGTAGATTTTAGACATTAATCAACAGTAGTTTTGTAATTTGAAAATGTAAAATAATAATTTACTTTACTAACTTTCTCTACAAGTGTATTTGACTCTCGATTTAAGGAGTCAAAATACATGCTTAAACAAGTACCTGAAAATGATAACGATAGCTATTCTACTTTACATTTCATGGGAAATTGGAAAACCAAACAGAACCTTATTATTGCCATTGTTCTAAATTCATTTATGAACATCCATTATATAATTATATCAGTTGCTCCATTAAGTTCACAACACAG
Source organism: Magnolia sinica (assembly GCF_029962835.1). Classification (NCBI taxonomy): domain Eukaryota; kingdom Viridiplantae; phylum Streptophyta; class Magnoliopsida; order Magnoliales; family Magnoliaceae; genus Magnolia; species Magnolia sinica. Next base: position 57,257,486 of record NC_080589.1, on the reverse strand, counting down.
ATGATTCTAATCATGGTGCTACTTAACATTTACACCACTATGGATGGAAACAAACATGAGTCATATATTTTACAAGAAGTTATATGATACTCAAACTACATATGACACATGATACACACTCACTAAAATGTTTTACACATGGCGTTATTACTTTAAATTAAGTTGAATAGATCATAGAACTCAATTTCACTAATTTATTGTCCCAAATCATATTGCTTGAGCTATCCTTTGGGGACACTTGTTTATTAAAATAGATCATTGGATATTTTTCATTTCTAACCATCTAGTAAATTTCCTCCAATCCAATAGTAAGATGATCAATTAAGTGCAATTTTTGGTTCCCGATACCTCTAAATAAGGAGATCATAATTGACAAGTTGAACTTGACTTGTTTGTATGCCATTATATGCAAATTGTAGGTAATTTCTAAGTGACTGTGCATTATCTATCAAACTCTCCTACATTGTTAATGTTTCTCTATTTTTCATCTTAGGTAGTTGACTCAACCATAGCTCAATAGAAGTGAGTCTCCATAACTTATGCATGGCATGTACCGAAATTTGAACCACCAAATAGTGGGACCTTACAGATAGACTATAAACAAACTTCCCCAACAAAAGTATGATCCGATCGAGGTAGTAGATTGGTGGGCATTTGAAATATGAAAAAAAATAGTAAACTAAACAAATTAAAGAAACATATGTCCATTAATTACAGGTTACACTATCTAAATGATTTTATTTAAGTGGCTAACTAATCTGCAATACTTCCCACTACTTGGGTGGTTTGAATTGCAACATATTAGACCCACATGCACCCGAGAAATTATGAGGCCATTTTGAAAAGAGTGGTTGAAGAGGAACATGACAATATATCAAAACTATGTCGATTCGGCTCATTCATCACATGGGCTCACAATAAACATTCCATAATTATAGCTATCTTAGCCCACTCTTTAGGTGGGCCACAAATGAATGAGAAGAATGGATCGTAAAAAAAATTGGTCCATATTCAATTTACTTGTGTATCTCACCTTATGAGTAGAACCAACTTTATTTCGGGCTATATTAGAAAGGGGACCCACATAAAGGATGTCTATATCTAGCTCAACATGTTAACAACCTAGAATGCGAGTCATAAGTAGCCCCTTTTAGTCTTCCGTGATTGATTCTAGAACTAAGGAGTCATATTGTATGGATACATGAGAATAAAAACTCATTGCACGTTGAGGAGAAATGTCTGTACATAATTAATGTAAGTAAAGCAAAGCCACAAAAAAGAGTTAAACTAAAACTCGAAAGCCAAAAAGGAAAAAAGAGAGATAAGGGGCATGGAGATTTACATGGCTTGGCAATTTGCCCATATCCAAGGCAATAACATTGAGTTTTTTCCTTCACTAAAATAAGAAAATTTAAGAAATATAAGGCTTACTTGTCTCTCTTGCTCTTTCATTATATAATGGATTTCTCACCAAGGAAATCCTAAAAGATGCTCATATGAGACCCATGTTCCACTGGAACATTATGTACGCATGTTTTCGATGCTAGGATTAATTGGATTGCTAATCACTGATCATGCCCATGTTTTTGTACCGCGACAACTTGAGACCTATACCCTAGCGACTACAAGAGCGCTATGATTCCAATGCCATGCGGCACGTCTTGTTTTGGTACATAATTTAAGAGATACGTGTGTATATAAATCGAGGCAAGCGAGCATTACGATGTGCGAACATGTAGCGAGTGAGGCCCACTTACAAAGAATATAGAGGAAACTCTAAAAGTCACCCGTTTTATCCTCACACTCTCACCCCTATCACCACACCCACCCCTTAGCCAAATGACTAAAAATGCCTCTACAAAGGACACTCACCATCCTAAACATCCCCAAACTACCCCTCCTACCCATCCTTTCATAATCGTAACACCCCGAATTTTAGGGACCGAGTAGGAACTTGGCTCCCGAATTCTCGGGTGCCACATGTGCCCTAATGGGCTTTAGATTTCAATTACGTTTGGATTATTTCATAAACAATGGGGAGTTTAGCAAACTATGAAGCGTAAGTGAATCACAAATAGTAATAAGTGCCGCTAAACACATAGAATATTCAAAATCCAATCACAAGTAAATCAAGGACAAAGATCTAGTTCCACCCATACAAATATCCCAAACGACTAGGGCCCTGGCCCATACCTTACGATCATCCATACATAAGCTAAAAGGAGCCGCCGAAGGTCTGGTAGTACATCAGCTCCTCCTTGTCGTCCACGGTGGCACCCTCCAGTGCACCCAGCTCCATCATCCCCGCATCTATGAGAGGTTCTAGTTGATGTTTTAAAACACTCTCCCAGAGTGGGAGTGAGTAGCTAACTCAGTGGTACCATTAACAATAAGTTACACAGGTTATCATATACAAGAACGAATTTAGTGAAAGGCATACATTTAAAGAATCCTAAATACTCTGGTTAATGTAAATGCATGATTCAATGATATGATGCATGCCCTCATCACAACACTCCCTCTAACGACAACATCTAATGATCGCGAATGACCAACACTCCCTCAGTGCGACCTCGACTGCCGAATCGCTAAAGTAACTCATGCAATGTAATGCAAATGTTAGTCGGGTTGATTAATTATATCCATTCATCTAGTAGTTTGGGAAAACCGAGATACCCTGACAGATCAATGCCCTAATCCGATCATGCGGTTCTGACATCCATAGTCGTATGGCTCTCGCGATCCTTTGCCCGTTTGGGTTCGTCATTCCCATAATTAGAATCATATTAAGGTGTTTAAGACAATTAAAGTCTTGCTCGCGGTCACTACGGGGAGGCTTGTCACCCCAGCCTAGGCCGATAGCTCGGGAATAGCATCCCATACTATCATCCCTAGCTCACGAGTTTAGTTGCTTACTGGTCACTATGGGGAGGCTCGTCACCCCAGCATAGGCCGACAGCTTGGGTATAGTGTCACATACCATCATCCCTGACTTATGAGTCTTATGGGCCATTACCAATTGTTGTCAATGAGCGCAAACGGGTATAGGGTGCCTCAGGTTCAAGCAGGATGTACAAACATTGTTAACGTACAAGTATGGCCAACCAGTGGGCCAAATTGTCCCTATGAGACGAACCACAGGCTGTTCGACTTGAGAGCGATGTCTCGTGTAGTCCAACTATAGCCGACAACTCGTAGTTTGACTAGTCGGGCCAGATTTACCTGTGGGCGAACCTAACCGAAAGGGTTGCCCAAGAAGATTCCAAATTGTTGGCAGATCGAAAGAGGGTGTAGTTTATAAATAAGTAGAAGTCAATTTACTTGTAGTTGTGAGGGAAATTAGGTATGTATAATAATAATTCGCACTCACTATCAGTACAGAGGTTATCGTTTGGTGTAATTCAGGGCATTCCTAGTTAGACATGCACGTGGGTCTAGGTTTTGAGAGAACATAAAATGGGAATGGGCAATATAGCCAACTATAGGAAGAATTGGGCCTACATAGCGAAATGCAAGCGGTTAATTCATCCACTACACACATGTGAGAGGCATGCGCATGATTTCATCTTGCTAACTTAGTAAAATTTTGGGGACAACATAATTAAGAATTCCACAATGAGCAACAAATCAACAATACAACCAACAAATTTACCTAATCTACACATACATGGGACATGCGACCGAATTCAACTTGTAAAATCAGTAACATTGGGGATAACATACATGCAATTTCACAATTTCCAAATAATACATGCATCAAGAAAGTTAAAATCAGAATTTCTTTCCCGATTTAGGAAAATTTCATGCACAAGTTCAAATTTAGCAATCTCATACTATAGCAACAACATGCAAAGTAAAATCTTCATACATAATTATTAGGGTTCGCTCTAGGCATGATAGCAGGCCACCTAGAGGTAATGGTCCGCACTTGTCATATAGTGGAGTTCCTTTGAGTTGCTCTAGCGGTGCCAGGTCTGTAAATTTGACATACTGGGGCCCTGTGCCAGAGGAATTGTATGTCAGGACACATGCAAGCGGCCCAAGCTAAGGAAAATGGAGGAAAGATAGAATGGTTACCTTTGGTCAGCTATGCTTCACCTCCATGGCGGTAAGGCCGCGGTTTTCGGTGAATGACGGAGGTAGGAGAGTGGAAATTTCAAATTCCTAGCTCCCGTTGCTCTCTCACTCTCTCTTTTTTCTCTCCTCTCTCTCTCTCTCTCCCTTTGATGGAAATTACTGTGGGAGTGAGGGAGAGAGGGGTTTGAAGGCTTTTATAGCCTGGACTTTTGTCCAATTGGCCCTGGGTGCCAATTACTTCCTCAAGTGATTCTTTGGGGCCCACTTATGTCTTTCGAGGCTGCTCTGGTGGCCTCTTGGTACATCTAAGTTATGAGATGGGCGTCCCATGATCTGATGAAGGGCTGTCCAAGGTTTTGTGGCAAACGGATGCGGGGTTTGATCACAAGGGTCTGTTATGCAATTAACAGTCACTGCCCATCGATCAAGAGTCAAATTCGGTGGACGAGTGCAGGGAAATATTCTCGTTCTACGGTGCAAGTTTGGGTGAAATCTGACGACTGAAGTGTCCTAATTTGTTGTCCTTAGTGGCGGAGCTAATTGCTTTAAAAATTTAGATTTCAGTTTATTACTTGGGAGAGTAGCGTCTTACAAGTGCCCGCTGGACGGCGCAGATTATCCGTTTACAGGCGTCGTTTGAGTCTATTGCCCATGATGGACCACCAGCCCGGTGAGGCCCATGGCTTCCCATAATTTTAGATTTATCTGCCCCTCCTTGGTAGAGTTGGGCATTGGACCGAGTCAGATCGGATTGGGTCCAACTCGACTCGGTCCGGATTCTACATGGCCCAAACCGAACTCGGACCAATCCAGTATCGAGTCCGGGTCAACTGACTCAGACCGATCTGAACTCCTGCTGACCTGAACCGATCCGAGTCTGACTCCGTCAGGAAAACCAAGTCGGATCGGATTGGGCAAGGTTCGGATTGGGTGTTGTGTAAGCTACATGATACTTTTATTTTTTTAATTAAAATAATATAAAAAATGGATAAAAGAAAAACATGCCTATAATCAGGGGCCATTTTCATGCAAAATAGGTCTATAGGTGGGCCATTTCCATGTAAAACACTAAAACAGTGGCCGCACACAACCGATGCTTGTCAAACAAGCTTATTCTGCAAAATCGACATCCCTAAGAGGGAAAAATATGAAGAAAAAAAAGCAAACAAACAGGGAACAAAATGAAAAAAAAAGGCAACCAAAGAGGGAAAAAGTGAGAAAAAAGAAGAAGAAGTTAACATAACATATATCAATCATTTTATTAATAAAATTAAAATAAATATAACTAAATGACATTAATAGTAATAAACATGCCTTTAATCTCTTCCAAATCAAGCAAGAGTCGCAAATCGGAAGGCCTACAACCGCACGGACATTAGATTGAGGAAATTCTTAGTTCTCTTTTGTTATTGATCCAATGCCTCTGAAACCCCACCCATAGGATCCTCTAACATGGCCGATCAGACCCCTAAAATCTAGCTTTAAATAGATGTCTAGAGCGAGAGAATCGAAAATCCCCCTTTTGGGGCTGGAAGCAACATTGCTGGAGTCGGGTACGGATTTCAAAACCCTTTTCCAAATATATTTTAAGTTATAACTTTTTTCTTATTGTGTAAGTCTAATACCAGTTATAAAACCTAAAGTCTTTCCATCCATACAATTTCAAGCCCAAAATCAAATGGTTAGGATTGTCTAATGGGTGTAACTATATGGACGTACAGTAAACACGATAGGGACCACAATTTGGATGGTCCAGATTGACGTAAAGTACCACCACATGTGATGTATAAGAGTCACCACCATTTTCAAAAGAACTGCATGCTTAACACTACTAATAACTTTAAAGAAAAGAAGAGTTACTGGTAGCATGCTTCGTAAGAAACCCCTACGTGCTCTCATCTTCGTAGGATAAAAATAATTGTACTCACGGTAAGACAAGCGAGCATGTTTCATATTTCAAAGAGATCCCGTCCATTCAGTAGGCGTTTAACGCTGTGAGTATTTCACAAGCCAGAAATCAAACTGGTTTGTTCATCAGGTTTATTACACTTCATTGTTGAATATGGATATCTGTTCTCTGGTGTAATCAACGTGATGAGAAGATTGATCTTATTTTTTGGCAAGGGAACGTAAAAGTTTTAGCCGTCCTAATGAATGGACCAGATCTTGAAAAAATTTGCCACGGGGCCTCGTGTGTAGACTGCATGACTGTTATCCTGCTCATGTAAGTGGCTGCACTCATAAGGCTACTCGCACGAAAAGTTTTTACTTTTTAATCGGGGCACCTGACTTGGTGTAGAGATCAAGGCCGTTCATCAGGCTAGAGAGAGAGAGAGGCGTACTTGATGTAGCTTTCTTGCTGGACGAGAATCCTCCCCCTTCCAAGAGTGCACGTGCGCACATGCTTCGTACGACATGACGGTTTGTTCTTGGAATTCGTCAGAACAATGCCGAAACTACACTTCCTAGATTTTGCAAAATCAACTGCAACTGCCGAGAAAAGATCGGCCAACGTCGTTCTCCCTCCATTTCTTTTCTTCTCTTCCCAACAGCCATTGCCAAAATCTGGAGTCCCAAAAGATCGAAGGAGAGGATTATCGGCAACTCTGGATTGAAGCGACGAGGCATATGAATATATGAGGGATTTCTCTGTATAGCCCAGCTCCGGATCGGGTCAGGTCGAATCAGTCCGAATCCTTTCGGATCGGGTTTTCGGATCGGATCGGTCCGGATAGACCACTATCTGAACCTGACCCGAAAAACAATCAGATCTGGATGGACACACTCGATTTGCATCAATCCAGGTCGTCGGTTCGGTTCAGAATGGGTTGGATTGGGCCTGATTGGGTTGGATCCACCGGATCGGGGTAGACATGCCCACCTCTACTCCTTGGGCATTGCAGGGCCTATACAGATAGTCGTCAAGTACAACTGCGCAGACTGACTCTACGGTCCACATTCGACCCGAACATATTCAGACTCGATCGCATTAGCGGCTTAATCCATTTTAATTTATTGGTGGTGAACCCCGCACGTGCGATTGAATTGTGCAGTCCTACGCCAATTCAAACGTGGACGCCTCAGGATACTGTTCTAATTGGGAAGGGTGTTACAATAACCCTTTAGTCAACACAACCCATGCCTAGCCTATGCTAGCCCACTCTCTCTCTCCCATACCACCCCATCCCCTTTCTTTCCATCTCACCATTCTACCCTCCCATCTTTCCCTTCTTCCCTCTCTACCCTACATTCTCTACAACATGCCCCCCACAACTTCAAGTCTCACACGTCCCCACCAATTCTTTACAAGAAAGAGACTAAAGAGAGGAAAAGAAATAAAAGAAGAGAGAAAGAAAGAGAGATTAGGAGAGAGAAAAAAGGGAGAGATTAAGAAAGGGATTAGGAGAGAAAAAGAGGAAGTTAGGTGAGAGCTAGTGGAGATTAAGGAGAAGGAGAGACGATCTGAATCATCCATCCATGAATTGTGAGTGCACAAGCCAATCAACCCACTCTTGTCTTTGCTTGATATTGGGCCCACTGTATAGGTCCCATCTTAATGCATATGTTGTAAATCCATGTTGTCCTTCATTTTGTCGAGGATGGGACCCAGGATGCATGCGTTGTAAATCTACATGGGCCCCACAATGGTGGGGGCCCACCACATACATGCTCTCTCTCTCTCTCATGTTCCCCTATCCCTTCCTTTTTCGCTTTTACTGACTCAAATGGACCCACCTAGGGTGGCCCATGTTGTCAAGACAACATGCATTGTCCAAATAATGTGGACACATTGAGTGGCCCACCGTGATGTTTATTGGCCTTACAACCTATTTATAAGATTAGAAAGGCCTAGATGAAGCTAAATTACAAATATTAGCTTGCTTAAAAGTCTATGGGGCCCAACGTGTCCTGGCCAAGTAAATGGACAAAGTGGATTCTCTAAATGCGGACCCACCTGACGAAAAATAAAAAATTATATAAACAAAAATTAATACATTGTAGCTATGCCGCAGTCGTTGCATTGCCAACAGCAAGCATTGTTTGGGGTAATGGGTAATGAGATGGGGCCACCACTGGCCCCAGCATGTTGTATTTGTTAAATCCACAACATCCATTATTCTAGCCAGATCATTTTAGGCCACGACACAAAAAATGAGACAGATTTGAATCTTAGATGGACTGCACCAATGAAAATAATGGGAGGGATGTCTACTATTGAAACCTCCTTAGGCCCATTATGATGTGTGCCGGACGCGCACAAGAGCTGTGGGACAAATCATCCCATCTCACAATTTATTTCGTATCATCTTTATCTAGTCATGTGGTTCTCTTTTCGTACCAAGATGCCTTGTTTGGCCCTAGTTAATGAAATGCCATGAAAGATGAAATGCGGACAATATATTTTACGAGAACTTGGCCATTGGTCCCTTTACCAATTAAAAAACACATAGTGGGTTGTCAGTGAGCATTTAACATTAAATACTGCCCAGATGGGACAGTGGAATGACTAAAGGCTCGTCTTGTGAAAAAAGGGTACACAAAAATAGTTAGGTTGGATTATAAGGAGACATTCTCTATCGTAGCTCAGCAACACTTTGTGTGAGTGCTAGTCTCCATTACAGCTAGCATGTCTTGGCCTCTATATTAACTGTACATGAAAAATGAATTCATGTATGGTGATTTATCTGAAGAAGTTTATATGAAGTAACCTTTAGGGTTTATTTCATGCCTCGAAATTCGATACCCAAGTACATTGGACCTCGACGCTGTACGATTTAAAATATATAATTTTTCATATGCAATCCCATGAATAATCATCACAGAAATCCAACTAAAATTAAAATAAAAGGAAAAATACCATCTAATTCGTTCCATAACAATAATGTTTAAAATACACCTCCATGATTTAATCTATTACAATAAAAATTAGCATTCAAATAAACTAATTGTGAAATGATATCATAGGCAACCCCGTCCTTAGTTTCTTGAAGGATGTCTCATTCTTGTAAGTCATCAATACAAACTTAGATGAGCTAAAAATCTGAGTGCGTATAACCCTGTATAAGTTTTCAAAGTAAAACATATTCGAGAAAATCATAAAAAATTAAGATAATTAGAAATTTATATGTAAGATTCAAAACATGTAATCAATGAATGGTGCAATGCAGAGATGATAGCCACAATGATCTGTATGATTGATTCTATTGAATACCAGATCTAGTTTACACCAGTTAGCTAGCACATTCCCCTCAACTCACCTAACCTGACTATGGCCTTTTATAAATCAATCATGGTCATCCACGCAACCCCACAATGTGTGTATGATTCATATGTTAGCTAGTTAGACTACTACCTTGTTAGTAGACTGATTTGTGCACCTTGTTTGTCAATCACATGAGTCCATATGTCATGTAGTCAGTTGATCCCTTAAAAGTTAAAGACTGAAGACATAAGAGAACATAGAGCATCAATGAATAAAGAGCAAGTATATGAGGTGCCATAATGACCTTAACTCTTGACCCAAAACAGCATTAAACCTCTAGGTTATCATCGTTTAATAGATAAACCTTATTTGATCATTTGTGAGACTCGACCCGAGTTCACATGTATGCATCGCATTTATTTTGGCCTCGCGGTCCTACCGGTCAAATTCTGGTGACCCGTGACCCTCGGATAGTGTTTGCGGTCATTCTTGAGTTCGGTCACATAGACTTGACTTGGATTGACCCAAGAACTATGCTATTGCGACCGCATCGTCGCCAAGGTTCCAACGCTGCATCTCGTGCGTAAATCCGACGTGTCCATCAAAAGTTGTAAGGCGCACTTTATTTGAACCGTTGATTGCATTTTGGTGGGACCCACCTGGCTTGCACGTTTTCCCATATGCACTATTCCCCATGCAAGCCACCCCTAGCCTAGCAATGAGGTTTCTCTTTTCAAGATAACATTATGAGATTTATTTTCTCTAGTTAATGATGTTTCACCATATCCCATGAGTAATGAGTAATTTCTCTTCTCAAAACTCATCTCTTCCTAGAAACTAATCATTGCAGTCCTACAACCCTTCCATATCTCTCTCTCTCTTCCTTCGTTTTCTCTTCTTCTTCTTGCAAGAACACCTAAACGTCCCACCTTGCTAGAATTTTCAGCAACTTCCCTTCCATCTCCCTCCTCATCTAACCCTCTACTTTCATTCTTGACCCTTCATCCATGATCCTTAGAGCCTAAGGAGTCCAATGCAACAAGAATCTTGAAGATCTAAGTAAGGTGGGTGCTCTTAGACTCTCTTTCATCTCAACCTTAGGAGCTTTTGGGACCCATCAAGTGATGATGGAGGTCCCTCATGTCTCCATGATTAAGGCCAATGGCCCATTTCCTTACATGCATGTTCCATGGATGGGGCCATTTTTCATGGACCCCATCATGGCATTTTCTTTTAATGCATGTCTTGTAGGAGTCATCTAGACCATAGATTTTGGTGGGAGAAGGCATTCCCACCGTATGATTGATTCCTATCTCCATGCATGTGCTAGATCGAGTTTGTATGTGATTTAATGGATGATATGAGTGTGTGGTGATGAAGGGAGGACCTCAATAGTGGCGGAGGCCCTCTCTTGTGGCCGAATTTTATTTTTCTATTATTTTATTTTTGATTCCTGATGTGTGTGGCCCACTTAGTGGCCCTAGAATATCCAAACCATCCAAGCAAGGTGGACGCCCCTTGCTGTCCATTCTATGGACGTTGGCGTCCCATTTGCTCCATTTTGGATAATGCAATGAAGTTTATGAAGGGAGTATAGCCTGGACATTTGTGGGGCCCACTAAGGTGGACCATAACATAAATTTTATGGGGTATTTCTCCCTTTACTCAGTGGTTATATTCAGTTATTTTCAGACATACCTTGCTGTCCAGAAAAAAATTCTGGACTGTTTTTAGGTTGTCTTTGGCATGGATTATGGATTGATTTGAGAGATGTTTTACCCTTGTTATTAGATTATTTATTGAGATGTAGACCCCACCTAGAAGTATGATAAATTTCATCTTCATTCATCCCTATTTGATCACCCAAAAGAGTGGGCCAAGGAGGGTGGATAGTCCAGATTTTCTGAACTGTCCAGCCACGCTGCTTGCTGTACAAACATATTTATCAGTTTGTTTCTGAAATGGTGAACTACCTTTGCGAACCCCAACCTGTGGTATACTTGTACAGGGATGTTAGCCTTGTAATTTTCTAAATTTTGGCAGACCTGGGCCCACTATAATGGGGCACAAAAGTTAGGGGCAGCAACATTGTTTCAGCAGGAATTATTTCTGGACCTTGCTATCCATAATTTGTATGAATTAAATAAAATACTCATACTATTTTAAAAATTCTAAAATTTTGTAGGGGGATGTATCATATATAGTAGGACACACCTACAAAACTTTAGGGGCAATGGACACCTATACACACCATGGCAATAGCTGAACTGACACACTATATTGTGGTATCCAGAACAGGCATAATCTCAGGACAGATTATTTTCTTAAAATAAATTAAAATATTTTTAGTTATCTAAAAATTCTAAAATTTTGTAAAAAGGTATCCCACTTATGTTATGACCCACTTATAAAGTTTTGGGGCCAATGGACCCCTGTACACACCGTGGCAAGGGCCAGACTGGCCCACCACGTTGGGACGTCCAGGTCAGTCTGATTTTTTGGACAGATTGATTTCTATAAATTAATTAAAATACTTCTAGCTATCAAACAATTATAAAATTTTGTGGAGGTGTGTCCCACACATGTAAGTGTCACGCTACAAAATTTTAGACCTAATGGACATTTGAGCTGACCGTAGTACATCCGGGAGTGGCCCACCAGGCAGGAATGCACAGGTTGGGGCGTCCAACTTGGGCTGGCTGTCCAGCCTGCTTCGTGGGCCCACCTTGATGTGTTGCATACCCCACCATCCATCCATGTGGGGTCCTTAAGGTATTTATCATCCTTCCCTTTTTTTGGTATTCAATTGGGGCCCATTGGGTGGATTTTTGGGCCAGATACCTTGGGCCCATAGGGCTGCCTACACATGGGACGTCCCTGCCTTAGGCTACTGCTGGGCCTGCATTCCAACGGCTTAACCCACTTGATATATGTGTTGCATATCCTCTCTCATTTGGTGGGGCCCACAGTGATGTATGTGGGCCATTAGAGATTAAATATACTAAGAAATACTTTTATTGTTGGACTCTAACCAACCTAGAAATTTGGGTGGGCTAGAATTTGGCAATGGGCCCAATGTTGCCACCCATAAATGAATTGGGGCAGCATGGCCCACCAGATGTGAGGAAGACTTAGATTAGTTATCTTACCCTTTCTCTACAGCATTTGGGGTGTGATTAGGTCCCAGCTGAGGCCCACCCAAGTTGAGTTTTATTGGAATGTTGCGTGTGATCAGTTAACTAATTCTTTAGGCCTTGTGGACTAGATCCTTTTAGTAGGCCCACTGACCTTTGGGCTTATACTCTTCTACCTATTGTGATAGGTTTAAGGGCTACAGTATGCAAGTAATTGGGCCTTTTAGCTGCCCACTAAATTGACCCTATACTTGGGCTAGGATGTGAGGCCCAACTTGCTTGTGTTAAGTGCAAAATGGCCCATGTGAATGAACTACTGGGCTGCTCATGAGGCCCAACACAATATGTGGACTTATGATGGTTGGGCCCAAACCTTGCTTGAGGGCCCACCATACTGCTATGAGTTGGGCTCGTGTATAGCCCATTAGGCCACGTATTGCTTGGGCCTTAGACCTTATTTTATATGCATAACAGGATACCTTTTGGGACCCAATTGAGGTTGGATGTCCTCCTTGGTGGCCCTAAGGTAGGCCCATAAGGCCCTTATAGGTGGTTGAAGGTCTACCTTGGACCTTGTTAGGCCCGTCTTCTCCTTGAGGCTTTATGATTCTCTTAGCTTGTGGGTTATCCCAAAGTATTGGGCCCCCACTAGAGGACTTCGCTTCTCCTTAGTACTTGTCTATGTACTTAGACCTTGTCCCTCCTTACGACGGATGAATACATTCTACAGGTAGCATACTTACATCATTATGACCCATATGCATCATCTGTATGAATTAATTGCATTATATGGTGGTCATTGAGGGATGAAGTTTTTCCCCTTGTGCACATTGAGTGCCTGAAGCTTGTGCATGACTCTTGCATTGACATCGCATTTTATGATTATACTGTCCTTGCTTCATCAGGGCCTTTCCTCCACAGGGACATTCGTGGATGACCGTATGTGTGGACACTGGAAATATTACTTGAGCATACAGGGTGCATAGGATGCCCATGGGTGAAATTCTCAAAACTTCTATGATACTAAGAATCTGCCCTAATGCCGTGACCGAGTGGAAACTATGAGTGCACGAGCGCCTTTACCGTTAGGCCGCGACTCCGACTATCATGTAGTTGGTTGGATAGGGGTGTAGCCTTACCTACCTGGTGTGAGGAGGCATTGCTAGGCTGAGTCTGACCAGCTCGTAAATGGGTCCGCTACCGTCAGGCCTAGCTGGTAATTGGCTGTCCACAGGCGGGTAGTGAGGTCTCTTATGCTCGTTTGAATATGCAGGGTCTGTAGAGCGGCAGTCATTCTGTAGTGTAATGGACCCCGGTGATTTTCTTATGATTAAAAATGTACTTGACATATGGTTTGGATATAAGCACTGACATTACTTGCATCGCATTAACATTGGCTGTGTAAGCCTTTTCATGCATTGCCTTGATATAGCGTCCGGTACTTATCGCATCATATTCATGATAAGCCTTGGTAAGGCTAGTGATATTCTCATTGAGCATATTTCCTTCCCTGTACCTCATACTATTCTTCTGTGCACCATTATTACACAATTTCACCACCCTCTAAGCTTCTATAAGCTTATGCACGATTGATGCGTGTAGGAGACTCTAGGTAGGCGTCGTAGCGGCAGAGCATGGAGTAAAGTTGACCTTGAGGACTCCAGTGCTGCTGACTTTTCTCTCTTTTCCTATTATCTTATGTATGTCCCTTTGGACCTGATGTAAGCTTGTAAAAGTTTAAATTTTTAGTGGATTTTGTGATGTGTGCCTTGGTTATTCTCAGATGCACTTGCTGTGATCTTGAGTATGCTCGTATTGAAAATGATTATATTGTTATGAAAATCCTCCTTCTAGGATCCCAGGATCGGAACCTGCCTCAGGAGCCGAGAATGAGGTACTACGGAGCTGTTGTGGGCAGAACCGACCATCGGCTTCCTTGTGAGTCCGGTTACCGACTCCGGGGCATGCATCATTCCTTAACCTTATGAGCATAATTGGAACATGATAAGTAAGGCTAGAAGATGTGTTAAGATGCTGAGAAATCATATGCCAAAAACAACAGTTTTTGAGTGGTTCTCGATCCTATCAATAGTCTGTTGATGGGATTCGATGGAATCGAATGACCATTTAATCTATTTGAAGAATGAATCCAGTAAACATTAGAGATAATTCTGGATTTTCTCGATGTGATCGAAAGAGGGTTTAATCCCATCGAAGGCCCTTTCGATCCTATCGACAGAGCCGTTAACTAACCATTTTATAGTCGTTGTAAAATGGTTTCTTATAAAAGGGCATTCATTTCTTGGGCAAATGATGAGTTTTTGGTGCAATAGAAGCTTGGGAGATTTTTCACTTATATACGACATTTCAAGCCTCTAAAACCAGAAGATCTAAGTCATATTCCTTATGATTCATCACTTGAAAGAGGATTCCAACTTCAATGAAGAAGATGAACTTAGTCTCAACCTTGTTCTACAGATTAAACTTGAACCAATAGTCAAATCTTTGTTTAAACCCTTTAAAACACCCTTCTAGGTGAATTTCTTATGCATTACAATTTTTCATTAGTTGTAGGATATTCTACCCAACCTCCTATTGCCTTGTTCACCTTAAAGGAGCATCGCATGCAAGGTGTTTGATCTTGGAGCTGAAGTATTGATAACGCATTAGCATTAACGATCGAGGGAGCAAAATGGGAGCCGATTGAAGAACGAGAGATCATCGATCAAGCAATGTGGGAAGACATTATAAAAGCAGCTCAATTTGACAAGTATTAATTAGTAAGTCCATACTCTTTTTCCTTGTGTAGGATTGATGGTAAGATTTTATAACCCAAACTCGATAGGTTCTTGTGTAGGACCTAAACTCTTCTGTAGGTCCGAATTCACTGGACATGGGTGCGTATGTGTTAGTGTCTGTGGGAGCCTCCAACGGGAGTAAATGTAGGTCCTTAGACTAAGATCGAGGTTGTTGGTCAGCCGATTAAAAATCGATTAAAGTCTCTTGCAGGAGCCTTCGGTGGGAGTGTACGCTAAGTAAGTCTTTGTGTAGGCCATCGACATAAGTGTGTACGTGGTAAGTCCTTGCATAGGCCACCGACATGGGTGAGTACATGGTAGGTCCTTGTGTATGGATGTAAAGGTTAGAGTGGCCTAACCGTAGCCTTTCACAAATCAACTATGCTCATCCATGTGACCCTGCAATGGAGGTTCCAAATGGTACCAATTGGGCTTTTGGGACTTTCAATCCAAGAGTTCAATTGCCCCACTTATTTACATTTTAGGGACTTTCAACATATGAGACTTAATTGCTCCACATCTTTTTCTACTATTCCAAATTCGGCTCATAACTCATATGTATGAAGTATACTTTTCATTAAAATCATCAATCCCAACATATCATAATCAAACTCATTCTCGATTGTTGAAAAACAAAACTAGAATCATGATTTCTAAACCATTCCCATATGATACATTCACTTTACTACTAGTGAACTTGATTAATTGTAAGAATATAATTCAGTAGGAAAAGAGAGCAAAACAATGTACACCAACCATCAAAACCTTAAGCCATTTCACATACAAATACAAGGTCCAAGTCACCCCATTAAATTTTTAAAAAAATTATTTTAAGAATAGAGTATAGTTTGTTTTACATTGAATTGATGTATAAACTTAGGATTGGATTCACACCAATTTAGGTATACGTGTATGATCGTTTTGGAGTAGATTTTTGTACACATTTAATGGTTAGATAGGCACACAATTTATGCCTAATCAATGGTTAGATTTGAATAAGATCATGGTTAAATCAATGGACTGATTCACACGTATTTTGTATACAAACCGCTGGCTAAAACTTTCCAAGATCTATATAGGCCACCTTACACTAAGCTTAGACCTCAACTGGGTCCTTAGTCTTACTTGGGTGGTAGACTCTCAGGAGTTTCAACACCGGGTCAAGGGTTCAAGTACTCATAGGTGGTGAAATTAATTCCACTACGGCGTGCATGTGTGTGCATGTGTAAAAAAAAAAAAAAGACCTCAACTCATGTTCAACTTTGTACGCTTTTTGGGCCCAACATATGTTCGACTTTTAAGAATTTCCACAATGATCCGATGGTCAGATTTATGTCCAATGTTGACCACAAATACAAGATTTTACTTATTAATTTCTAGATGAAATAAAATGGACAAACTCATCAAAAAATTTCAACATTTAAATGCTCACAATTTATCCTTATTTTTAATATGAATGGACGCCCACAACTACTCTATAATCTATCTTATTCTTCAAGGTTAAATTTGTCCATACTCCATGAAAATACACGATTTTATTTATTAATTTCTAGATGAAATAAAATGGAGAAACTCATCAAAAAATTTCAACATTTAAATGCTCACAATTTATCCTTATTTTTAATATGAATGGACGACCACAACTACTCTATAATCTATCTTATTCTTCAAGATTAAATTTGTCCATACTCCATGAAAATACAAGATTTTATTTATTAATTTCTAGATGAAATAAAATGGACAAACTCATCAAAAAATTTCAACATTCAAATGCTCACAATTTATCCTTATTTTTAATATGAATGGACGTCCACAACTACTCTATAATCTATCTTATTCTTCAAGGTTAAATTTATCCATACTCCATGATTAAAACGATTCTCATTTTAGGATGGAAGGGCGATCAAGTCTGTTTGTCAATCATGACCCAAATTTCTGAACCGTTTAGAGGCTCAGATTTGGTTGTAGGTCGTATAGCTATTCAAAAATGGACAGGTTCGTGGGTTGTTTAGTGGTCTAGAATTGGACATATATTTGAGCCATTTAATGGTCTAGAAAAGGACAAATTCATGGACCATCCAATGGTCTAGGATTTGACAATTTTCTAGGCCATCAAACTGTTCATATTTGAGGTGAATTTCTTGCTCATTTAGAGAGTCAATTTGGGACAGGTTAATGGTCCAAAGTGGTTTTCCAAAACGAACAAATTTAGGCTTCATTCTTATTGTCCAAAGTGAACGGTTTTGTTGTCCAAAATGGACAGATTTGATACCAATTTCTCAGTCTATTTTGGGCAGATTTGGCCCACAAATCGAGGCTTCTACATGAAAATTTCAGAATAGCCAACACATATAATAATAAAAAAGTAAAAAGCAACGAGAAAAGCATGTATAGGGTCTAGGCACGTAGAGGTACTTCTTTGAAATAGAGGTGGCACACTCTACTACTAGGATTACACTAAACCAATGGAAGTATACTTCGGGCATCTCGGAAGAGACATGAATGCTATAATAGGATGCAAACCTTGTGACACTCCGATGGAGCAAAATGATAAAATATTGATAGATGACTAAAGAGACCTGTTTGAAGAGCCTAGAAGATATCATTATCTTATCAAAAAATTAATCCATTTCACTGTAACTCGGCTAGACATCTCCTTCGCATGGGATTGCTTAGTTGATTCATGCATAAACCCAGAGTATAACTCTAGGAGGCAATGATTCTTATCCAACATAAGTTGAAAGGATTCCCCTAGACAAGATTTTTAAATCGGTCCAATGATCACCTTCGAGTTGAAGGATATGCCGATGTATATTGGGTTGGATCCATGTCTGATAGGTAGTTCACCTTGGGATACTGCACTTTTAGAGGATATAATCTTGTAATGTAGCGAAGTAAGAAACAACATGTTGCCGCTAAATCCAGTGTTAAGGCTGAATATAGGGCCATGGGCTTGTTGTTTTTGAAATCATTTGTGTGACATTTCTTCTATAAGAATTTGGTCTTTTTGACATATCTCCTATGGTCCTTCACTGTGATAATTATGTAACTATCCTATTTACATTGCCATAATCCAATATTTCATAAAAGGATGAAATCTATAGAGGCCTCGCACTTCATTCAAGAGAAGGTTGCATTTAAAGATATCATCATCAAACATGTTATGTCAAAACACCAATTGACATTTCAAAACACCAATTGACATGCATATTTACAAATGCATTAACTCGGGACATGGGAGTGTAAATTTTGTAACAAGCTAGGCACTCTGCGTATGTGCGTGTGAAACTTTCAAGTCCAACCAGTTGGATCATTCAACTACTTTTGTAAGTGGTGATTAATTAATGTTATTTTTGGCAATAAATGAAGTAAATGAAAAGGGTGGCAACTCAAGTAAGGCCCACCTAGAGCTGTACACGAGTCGAGCCGAACCAAGTTTGACCCAAGTTTGGTTTGGCTTGTTTATGTGATGCCCTTGTTCGAGCTTTACATGAGATGGGCTTCGATCCTATCTCTACTGTTTGAGCTTGGTTTGGTCCAAATTATGCGAGCTTGAGCTTGAGCTTGAGCTTGGTTTGGTTTGGTCCAAATATCCAAGCCGAATTGAGCCAAGTTCAAACGTGTATCAATTCGTTTTTTTTTTCTTTTTTTTTTTAGGTTGTTAAATAAACAATATACATAATATGAACTTTTTTTAATATACAAATATAACACTATGAGCATACAATCAACGAGCTGAATCAAGTTGAATCAAATCGAGCTTCGAGCTGAGCTAAGACAGTATTGCCCTAGTTTGAGCTTGGTTTGTTTTTTTTAAAAAACAAGCTTGACTCCGAGGCTTGGTTTAGTTTGAACTTCTATTCGAACCAATCCAAGCCGAGCTTTTTCAAAACAATTTGAGATGAGCTTTTGAGCTGACTTGGTTTGTGTCTAGCTCTAGCCCCACCATGGTGTTTATGTCAAATCTACCTTGTTCTCCGAGTGCATCGCCCTAGGTTAGGACTAAGTGTTAAAAATCAACCTCATATGTGATTTAGGTGGACTACATGATTACAAAGAGTGTATAGGGCAACTCTCACCCTCCAAACTGTAACCCTTAGTGTGGCTCATCTGAATTACATATAGGCTTGAATTTCGAGCTCTAGGCCTATATTTTGACGTGACATTTAATGGTTGGAGTGGATTTCATATAATCATCATAGTGGGTCCCACCATGATATATGTGTTTTGTCCACCTCGTCCATCCATTTTTCTAGCTCATTTTAAGGTATCAGACAAAAAATGAGGCAAAACCAAATCTCAAGTAGACCACACCACATGAAATAGTGGTGATTGAATACTCGTTGTTAAAAGCTTCCCAGGGCCAACTATAATGTTTATTTGCCATGTAATGCATTGATTAGGTCACACAGACTTGGATAAGGGGAAAACAGAAATATCATCTTAATCCAAAATTGTTGTAGCCCCATAAAGTTTTTAATGGTGGACGTTCAATGTTTCCTATAATATGGTCCACCTGAGTTTGGATTTGTTTTATTTTTTGGCTCGTGTCCTAAAATGAGCTAGAAAAATGGATGGATGGTTACATAAATCTTGGTGTGGCCCATAGATCTTTTCTGGCAATGCACGGTACAAACGTTGGTGCAAGCTCATTTCAAGGTATCAATCAAGAAATGAGGCATATCTAAATGTCACGTGAACCACACCACATGAAGTTGTGGTGATTGAATGTCCACCATTAAAAGCTTCCTAAGGCCCACTGTAATGTTTATTTTCCATCCAATGTGTTGATTAAGTCATATAGACCTGGATGAAGGGAAAACACAAATATTAGCTTGATTCAAAACTTTTGTAGCCCCTAAGAAGTTTTTAATAGTGGGGTTTTAATGCTTCCTAGGTGGAGTTTGGATCTGCTTCATTTTTTGGCTCATGCCGTAAAATGAGTTGGAAAAATTGATGGACTGCATGGATAAAACACATAAATCATGGTGGGGGCCATAGAGCTCTTCTAGCAGTGGTGCATAGTATGGACGTCGGTGCTATGTGTTACACTATGCGATCTGAGTCCACTTTTCTAACAGCTGGGCGATGGATGTGCACCAGTGATTTTTAGGGTGCTCATTAGAATGTGTGACATTCACTTTAACCATTGATGTGTAATCACATATTATGCCTTGTATAAAAAATTCGGGCTAACATCTGATTCATGTGGGCCGCACCAATGGGAATGGTTTGGAGGGAGATGTCCACCCTGTTAGTACATTGTTTTAAGCACTTATTTGTTAATCACGTGAGTCAATGTGTCATGTAATTAATTGAGCCCTCGGAAACTGAAGACCGAAGACACAAGTGACGCTGGAACATCAATGAGCAAAAGAACGATGAATGAAGTGACTTAGTGACCCTAACCCTTACACCAAAACAACCTACCTCTAGATAATCTTAAAACCTAATTAGTAAAAACTTTAATGATTATCCCATAAGCTATAAAAGCCTAAATTGATCAATCTTAGATTGGCTTTAGAAGTGTCAAGTTGCTGAAATAACTGCACAAATTCAGCAACCTTTGGTCCCACCGATATTGGCCACAATAGGATAGCAAGCTCAGCCTTGAAATTTAGGAAAATTCGATTGTAGTCAGTAAGTCAACTTGAAAACAAATGTATATTCGGCTCCAGCTGAGTGAACCTTCGTTTGAATTCTTTGTGACAGAAGGTCAGGTTTGGTCCGACTAAAGGGATCAAAAGTTGTCTAGTAACATTTACAGTTTTTCCTCTAGTTAATTTGATACGACCGAAGCTTAGGTTCGGTTCGACCGAAAGTGACCAAAACTGGTCAACAAGTCAACTTGAAAAAATGTATATTGGGCTCCATCTGAGTGAACATTCAGCTGGATTCAGTGTGATCGAGGGTCAGGTTCAGTCCGACTGAAGGGACCAAAAGTTGTCCAACAACATTTACAATTTTCCTCCAGCTAATTCAGTGTGACTGAAGTCAACTTTGGTCAGACCGAAGACTCTGTTATAGATCTGTTAGAGATTTTCTTCTATAAATTTTACAACCTAATCTTTGTGGAAATGATGAAATTTGACATTTTAGAGACCTTAGTGCATCCCAATCTCTACCAAACATCCTAGGCTCTATCCCAATGAGATCCATGCGCTCTTCTTAGTGATTCTTTACTCTAATGAGTGTTCCAAGTTCATCTACGAGAAGATTATGATCTCAAGCCTTCTTTAGAAGTTTAGACACTATTTTTATTGACAAATCCTGATGTCTTTCAACTTCTAGAATATCCATCTATGTGAATCTCCTAGGCATTACAACTTCCCATTAATTGTAGGTGATTCTATCCAACCTCACATCACATTAGTGCCTTAAAGGAGCACTACATGCAAGGCGATTGATCTTGGAGCTAAATCCTTGGCAAAGCATCGGCATCATGATCGGAGGAGCAAAAGGGGAGCCGATTGAAGCATGTGAGAGCATCGATTAAGTAACCCTAGACATCACATCACATCACATCAATAGAGCTTAATCTAACATGAGGTTGTCATTTGTAGAGTCCATATACAATATTTCATTGAGTAGGATTGAGTGTAAGAGTTTAATTGCCAAACTTGATTAGGTTCTTATGTAGGACATTGGTTCTTGTGTAGGACCTAAGTTAAGTCCTATATAGGCCACCAACATGGGTGTATACGTGTATGTTTTTGAGTAGGACCAAGGTTTGTGGTGAGCTTATGAAAAACTGCATAAAGTCTCTTATGAGAGACGGTCCTTATATAGGATTGTAAAGGTCAGAGGTTAACATGATTTAAAACCTCTGATAGTGAAATCTGGTATACTCATAGGTTAAGTACATCTGCCGGGACGGGAGTAGAGTAGGAAAATCGAACCACTATACATGCTTGTGTTTGGGATTGTATTTGCACATTTGTTTAATTATGCTTATGTGATTGAATGTTTAATTCTATGTAGGCATAATTAGATGAATGCTATGAATCGATAGTTAGCACATACCATG
Source organism: Magnolia sinica (assembly GCF_029962835.1). Lineage (NCBI taxonomy): Eukaryota > Viridiplantae > Streptophyta > Magnoliopsida > Magnoliales > Magnoliaceae > Magnolia > Magnolia sinica. Next base: position 57,235,247 of record NC_080589.1, on the reverse strand, counting down.
CACACATGTACACTATCATGTTTATAGACTAGTTGTTTAAATGACATATCATTTGTAGTATATGTGATTGGACCCTCTATTAGCTTGCAAGCCTTAGAGTTAATTGCCTTGTTTAGCTTAACTTGCATATTAGCTAAGTAGATAATTGTAGTTTAAAAGATGAAAATTTTAATTTGTTCTAATCACCCCTCTCTAGGACATAACCTTCATTCCTTAGCTCCGCTAAGCTTCCTCATACAAAACGGTGCTAATCTCATTACACCAAAGGTGAATTTTCACACCCTTAATTTTTATCGAGCCCACTAGGATGATTATATGAAATCCACTCCAACTATTAGATGTCATAATAAAATATAGGCCTAAAGCCTGGATCATTTGTGATTTAGGTGGGCCACACTAAGAGTTGTATATCAGATGGTGAGAGTTACTTAGTACACTCAAATCATGGGATTGATTTTTGGGCCTTAGGCCTAACATGGTGTCACACACCTGGTGATGGGGTATATTTCACATAAACACCATGATGGGTCCTATTGAACTGCCATCAATTTTCTTTCCATTCCTTTATTTTTTACCTCATTCCTATAACATTAATTAATCATCACTTACCAAAGTGGTTGTACAGTCTAACCAGTTGGACTTGAGAGTTTCTTTCTCTTTGTACACATACACACACATATATACATACGCATACACATGCATATATTTATACGTACATATATACATATACATATATCTGTACAGACACACACACACACACACACACACAGAGAGAGAGAGAGAGAGAGAGAGAGAGAGAGAGAGAGAGAGAGAGATATGCTCTTTTAAGAACTAGTTCTTATGGGAACTTCGTGAGAACTTTTGACATGTGAAGTAGACACAAAATTTGGACAGTCCACTAGATGAGTCACCTCATGAAACCCTCAGGGCTGACTTTTTGGCCTGATCCAAAAATCTAGTGGGCTATAGCAATGTGAGAGGCAAATTGTCAGGCCTGTGTTCTAGTGACCTTTCTGTTCCGTGGGATCTCGCGGTCCTCCCGGTTGAATTCTGGCAACCCATGACCTATGAATTTCCTTTACAATGATCCTTAAGTTCCATCATGTAAACCCGACCTAGATCGCCGTGAAACTAGCGCCATAGCGAACGCATCGTCACCACGGTTCCAACGCCGCATCTCGTGCAGCAATCCGAGTTGTACATCAAAACGTGTAGGCCGTGCTTTATTTGGATGTTGATCGCGTTTGTGAGACCCACCTATGGCATGTCATGCCACCCTATGCATGCATGACATCATCATCTTCATAATTTTCTAGCCACCTATAGCTAGTCTAGATCCCTAACCACCTATAGCTAGTTTAGACACCTAGCCCCCTTAGCAAGCAATGATTCTCTTACATTCATTATGACATGCCATTATTACATATTTCTCTCTCCCTCTCTCCTTCCTTCCTCATTTTTCATCTCCCCTAGCAACTAGAGGCCATGGACATCCCAACTTATATCCATGGCCAGCCCTCTCCCACCTTAGATCCCCCCATATCCTGTCATCAAAAACTCATCTCCACCATTAAAGGAGCCCCATTGGAGCTTTGGAGCATTAGGTAGAAGGAATAAGAAGGAAGGTGGATGCTTCTCTCTCTATCTCTCTCTTTCCCATCTTATGGCCCCCCTTGATTGTACGACGTTTATCCACGCTGTCCAGTAGTGGGATAGCCCCGCTGTCCTCAAATGGGACCACATTGCTATCCATTTGGGGCTGCATGGCTGGTCGGCCACACAGGCACAAATGAAGGGAGAAACACAAAGATCAATTTGGTCCAGGGCTGTGTGGCCCACCCAGGTGGACCCTACCATGATGTATGTGTTCTTATCCTGCTGCCATCAAGGTGGCCCACCGATTTTAGCCCTAAACATGGTCATGGATCGTCCAAACCCAGGAGATTCAGCCTCATGAGGAGCACACTGTCCAGCGTGTCCTGCAACGCCCGACACCGTGGGGCCCACTGTAGGGTCCCATCTTGATGTATGTACCCTCTATGCACACCGTCCATCATCTGGCCATCCAACCATGGGCTAGATGGGCCGTTAATAGCTGGACCTACTTCTGTCTAGCAGCAGGCGTTGATGAAGGAAAACACAAATAGTAGTTTGATTCAACTGGTGGGCCACACTAACATGGACCCCACCTACTGTATGTACCTTGTCCACACCGTCCAGCCCAAACTGGGACGGTGAGGCCCGCCTTGGTATGATGTGTATTCACACTGTCCAATCCCTGGACGGTGGAAACCCATTATGATGTAAGTGTGTATTCACATCTCCGTCTGTTTCACTAGACATGGGGCCCCACTTTGATGTATGTTATATCTCCATCGTCCATCCAATTTCCCAGCTCATTTTAGGCATTGAGCCAAAAAATGAAGCCAAACCGAGTCTCTGGTGGGCCACATTGTAGAAACTAGTAGTTTTGGGGATAAAAATTGTTAGACGTTTCTATACACCGAAATACATCAAATATTGTGCTTATTGTATCTGTCACGAGTCTGGGAACCTAGTAGACGGAGTAGATCACCATGATGTGGGCCCCACCCAAGAAAAACCACAAAAAAACATATAAATATATATAATTAATAGCTGGGCGCTGTTGCTGCCAGCGTTCAAACGCTGGCAGCAACATCGTCCTGCTGCTTAGAACAGGGGCTGTATACGTGGGTCCCACCATAGGCTCCACCATGATGTATGTTGGACATCAACACCGTGCATATGATGGGTCCCCTTTAAATACAGGGTTATCCCAAAAATCAGCCGTACACGGAACCCAGGTGGTCCACACCATCTAAAATCATGTAAAGACATGCTAAATCATATAAATGCACTTGTTGGGGTCCATCTGAGATTTGGATGCACCTGAAACTTAGTCTGACCCCTTAACCTAGTGACCCCTTAACCTAGTGGGACACACATAATGGATGGGCTGGATTTGTGAACCATGACTTGGTGGGCCTAACAAATGATTATGAATCCTTTAATGGAGGGTAAGCCCCTCAACTGTTGTGCATGGTGTGGCCCACACAAGCCACATATTGACATGATTTTAAGTCCCAGGCCCCACCGTGATGTATGTTTTATACCCACTCTGTTCAACTATTTTTCTAGTGCCGTAGGCCCCATTGCATTATATGGCTTGTCATGATGTGTGTATTATATACACACTATTTATCTATTTTTTTAGGACCGTGGGCTGCCTGATGAGGCCCACCTTGTTGTATGTGCTATATACATGCTGTCCATTCCTTTTCTCAGGGCTGTGGGCCCCATTACCCTGAGAGACCCACTTTGACTTATGGATTACATGCCCACCATGGGGCTGCCTTATGAGATCCATCTTGCAGGCCCACCTGACGTACAAGAAGCCCACCATGATGTATGTGATTGTATACATACTGCTTATCTATTTTTCTGAGCAATGCGCTGCCCCATGTGGGCCTGTTATGATGCATGTGTCGTGCATGCTGCCCACCTATTTTGTTGGTTTATATGGGTTGCCCCAAAAGGCCCACCATGATGAATGAGGCTTATGGGCTGCCTCTATGTAGCCCACCTTGATGTATATAAATCATGGGCCATCCCTTGAAGCCCAACATGATGTATGAGATAATATGAATGCTGGCCATTTGTTTTCTAGCTATTGTGAAGGCCATAGGTTGCCTTATGAGGCCCAATATGATGTATATATTATATCCATACTATTCATCCATTTGGGGGCAGTGGGCCGCCTTGTGAGGCCCACCATATATAAGTAGTATGCACATGCTGTCCATCCTTTTTCCCAGATTGTATATGGACCGTAGACCCCATTACGAATTAATTAAATTCCATATTCCAAATGGGTCGTACCATATTGTATGTACCATGTTCATGCTGGCCACCTTTTGGTGAGGCTCATTTATGATGTACAAGGGCCCCATTTGTTATATGATTGGCTGCCCATGGTACAGTTGTGAGGCCCACCTAGATGTGTGTATTGGAAACACACTGTCTATCTGTTTTCTGGGCCACGGGCTGCCCCATGAGGGCTTGTTATGATGTATGTGTTGCACATGCTGCCCATCTATTTTGTTGGATTTTATGGACCGCCTCATAAGGGCCCAATATGATATATGTGATTGAATCTTTGCCACCCATCCAACTTGCCTAGTTTTGGGCTGAATTGTAAAGCACGCATTGGTGGATGTTGGTTACACTTTGGCTATTTAATTGGGGCATGTGGGTTTCCCATGAAGTCTAACATAATGCATGAGTAGGATGTTCTCCTTAGCCATGATATTTCTGGGCCATGGGCTGCCCCTCATGAGGCCCATTTGATGTATTTAGGCCTTGGGCCATTATTTGGAGCCCAACATGGTGTGTAGAATGTTGTGGATAATGCCCATTTATTTTCAGCTATTGTGTGGGCCATGGGCTATTTCATGAGAACCTTGTATGAAGCCCATGGGATGTGGCCCAAATGTGATGCATATGAGGCCCTTGAAGCAAGGCCCAATATGGTATGTTTATGGTCCTTATATGAGGCCCAACATGATATGTTGACGGCCCTTGTATGAGGCCCAACATGATATGTTTATGGCCCTTGTATGAGGCCCAACATGATATGTTTTTGGCCCTTGAATGAGGCCCGATATGATGTATTTATGAGCCTTGTTGAGGCTTAATGCGATATATGAGAGGCCCATGTGATGAGGCCATTGTAATGCGTAAGTCCACTATAATTACGTTTGCCCAATCATTCTCTTAGTATAAGCCTCGGGCCCCCATCATGAGATATATTCTATGGGCCATGCCTTGGGAAGCAATGATGGTTAAATTTCTACATTGTAAGAGCAATGGTGGTTAAATGTCCATCTCGTGATCCTCCCTTGGGCCCATTGATTAGGCCCGTTCTCATTCCCTCCTTAGTGGGCTAGCCCAAATGGATGGACCCCCACTATTATTAGTATAATCCATCCCACCTTATTGGACTATCCCAATTCTTTGGGTCCCCATTGATGCTAGTATAAGTACCCAAAGCTGGAAGCCCATTATTAGGCCCATGAGTAGGCCATCTAGATCCACCCTTGTTGTGAGGCCACTACATCATCCCTATAGATGGTAGGACAGTGGTATCGAATTTGATATATCCACCATTGAGGGCCGATCCTCATGTTACGAATTAGATCTCCTGTCTTTCTAGGGACCCTGCCGTATATAGGCCGATTATTGATTCCGACTATGTTAATATACGCATTGGGTATGTGTTAACATAGCATTATGTTCGCATGAGGCCACAAGATTAGGCCCCTTGTGATGGTATGAGGCCCATTGCTTATGTAAGGACCATTGTACTGTGATGTTGTGAGGTCCATTGCGATGTGTGGAGACCATTGTGTTGTGATGGTATAAGGTCTATTGCGAATATATGAGCACGAGGCTCGTTGTGATTACTTGAGGCCCATCGTAACCATGTGAGGCCCATTATGACTATGTGAGGCCCATTGTGACTATGTGAGGCCCATTGGGATTGTATGAGGCCTATGGCACGAGACTCAATGTGATTGTGTGAGGCCCATTATGACTAGATGAGGCCCAATGTGATGTGAGAGGCCCATTACGATTGTATATCGATCATTGTTAAGTTCGATAATCATTCATAGCTTCATGTTACATGCCATACGCATTATATGTATGCGTGTTATGAGGAGTGATCATAGCACATGCCATTGGGCGGATTATTGCATGATTGGATGATATGACGTATATATCTCAGCACTTTGTGATATGACCACCATACGCCTTAGCGACATCAGGGTCATGGCCTCTATAAACATGTCGTGGATGGCCAGTTGGGACATCAAAAATGTTATTTGAGCATTTAGGGCACTTAGGATGTCCTTAGGTGAAAGCTCTTAAACTTCCATGGTACTAGGAGACTCCCCAAAGTCGAGACCGAGTGAAAAACATGAGCGCCCGAGTGCCTTTACCTTTAGGCCGCGTCTCTCACTGTAGTGTGGTCGGTTGGGAGGGGGTGCGGCCTTACCCGCCTGAGTGAGGGGGCATAGCTAGGCCGAGTTTGACCAACTCGCAAATGGGTCCGCTACTGCCGAGCCTTATTGGTGATTGACTGACCATGGGCGGGTAGTGAGGTCTCTTACGCTCGCTAGGCTATGCGGCTTGGAGAGTGGCAGTCAGCAGGTAGTATAATAGACCCCGGTCATGATCCCAAAGACGTATGGTTTTGATATTGATATGACTCGTCACTGTTACACATGTGGGTGGGCATACGTGGGCAGACGCTAATGTGGGCGGGGCCTAAGGGCCTGGGCGAGCTACCAGTAGTTGACAGGCTACTGTGCATACAGTAAGGTGGAACCTTGTCTCACATCGGACAATTTGGTGATCACATGCGGGCTTGCTAGTAGGAGTGCATACTCAGCTCTTGATCCATTTACTCATTCATTCACTATACACTCGAGCTGGTGATGCGCAACCAAATCATTATGTGAATCTTCGCAATGGCCAGGATTTTGGTTGGGCGCACGACTAACCTGAGATCAGGAGTTTACCACATTGAGTCTAGCCATCCAAATTTAGGTATGAGACTGGTTTGGATAGAAGTCCTTTGTGATGGACCCCCATAACTTACGATACTAGCTATCATCCTGACTACACACTCCAGCTTGGTCATCCACATTGCATACTCCGATATCGTATGACTTATCCTCAACACATAGCATTTGGTTTACTATGTTTCTACATGACCTATATGAGGTCGATGGTATTCGTGGATCGTTATGTATTGTATATATTAATGTACTCTCGATGATTGATATTTAGCTTACTATGTTTTTACATTGCATAGCTCTTCTACATTACTTTCTCAGTTTATGACATCGGCTCATTATCTCTTTACATTGCACATCCTGGATAGGGTTAATAATATTTCTACAGACTTGCTAGTATTTCCGCTTACTCTGATATTTGTGTGCTTGACACTTATCTTGTGCACACACTTGTACCACCCTTTAACCTTTTTATAAGCTTATACACGATAGATATGTGCAGGCGATGCCTGGACACAATTGTAGCTGAGCAGGAGTAGGAGTGTGCAGCTAGCTTTATGAAGATTTGATTATATGCATGTATTTCCTTTCACCATTGTAATCAACAATTTATTATAGTGGATATGTGATGATGATGTTCCTATTGTGACTTGGGTATACTTGTGGTTATGCTAAAAAAAAATAAAAATAAATCTTCTTTGTAGGATCCTGGGATCGGAACCTGGCGTATGAGCGCTAAGAGCTGAGAATGGGGTACTACGGAGGCTGTCGGCACCGGATTCGATAATCGGGAATTTTATGAGCCTGGTTTCTGAGTTCAGGGCGTGACACAAATCAAGGGCCTAGGGGTTTCCACTTTGCTATGGCCCAGTAGATTTTTGGTTCAGGCCAAAAAGTTAGCCTTGGGGCTTCATGAGGTGACTCATCTAGTGGACCACTTGGATTTTGTGCCCACGTCACGTGTAAGAAGTTTTCATGAGGTTCTCATGAGAATGGGTTCCCAGTTAAGTATTTTTGTACACACATATATAACATAAATGCAATGACCATCTTGATGGGGTGTAGAAAATAAGTAACCATGTACATGTGGGCTTGGCCATCCTAGACCCATTCATTATATATATATATATATATATATATATATATATATATATATATATATATATATATATGGATTTACCCTACATGTGTGATTGCTGAGAACACTTAGGTTTCTCTCCCCACATCTCTCTCTTCTTTCCCCTTCTCCATTCTCCTTCGTTCTCAATTCTCCTTCTACTAACCCATTCACAATTTACTATTAAATGCCATCTATCGGCATCTTCTGCTAGGTGTGTGTGGATTGCTTACTTAATAGACTTAAAGGCAAGAAAACTTATGTTGCATTAGAATGCAGGATTTCTTACAACTTTGGGATTTTTTGGACTGGTCACATATGGGGACTCTCCTTATTGCTAAGCGAAATGTCTAACTTTTTAGAAAAAATGAGTGTCATGGAACGACCTTATGAAATTCTCAGATGATGCACACTTGCCATGTTACTATGTGAGAATTAGGTTTTTTTTTTTTTTTAAAATTTTCTTTCTTTCATTTTTCTTCTTTAAATGTCTTCATCATATTATGAATTTGAGCGTTATTTGATACTCTTGGAGGTATGATGCTCGAGCGGGAACTTAGATATTGTATATGTGGTATATATTAATTCAAATTAAACCACTTTAACTTTAGATGTCATTATAACTAAGTCACAAACCTAAAATCAAATGTGGCCAATCAACCACAAATTAGTGCCAGGATCTTTTATGTATTATTTGATGAAAAATTGAAGAGTGTTAAGAGATCCCTTATTAACTGGGTTTTTAATAATGTATCAATGCTAATATTACCAAAGCTCGCATGACTCTTGAGGATAACTTAGAAAAATGCCTTGCAAGTCCTTTCTAAAGGATCTAATTGAGTTTGAAAGGCTTTGAAAAATAAGCTCACTTATCTCTTAAATTTGGAAGAAATTTAATCAATTATTAGCGTATTATCGGAGACTCCAACAACAAGTTCTTCAAATCCTCCATATCTAACAGGCAAGCAAGAAAGAAAATCATTTTCATCAATGATGAGAATGAAAATCTTTACCAATTGAATGTAGATAACAATTTTGTTAGCCACTTAAGAGACAATTTGGACCCTCTAATTATTTTTATTGATTGTAATTTTAATCACTTAAATTTGAAAAGAAGATTCAATTTGTACTAGGAAACAAGTTGTGGTCAAGTTGTTAAGGAGATTGAACAGTTTTTCCTTCTCGCGCTTTGACAAAAATCCATGCATTGATGGCTCCAAGGCCATTTTTTAAGAGATGATGACATTAAAGCTATTAAATCTTTTCTCTTCCAGCAAAAATATTAAAGCTATTAATACCACATTCATAGCCTTCATTCTAAAAACAACAACTAGCCTCTTTAGATATATCCCTGCCTATATCTCTTAGCAATTTTCTCTACAAAATTATCACAAAATGCTTAATAATCCATAAAAATGTTACCCTTCTTAGTTAATATTTATTACTAACATGAGTATATTCAATAAGATACATGCCATGATCTTTTAATCAATTTTCACATATATGATAGGCTAGAGAGAATGTGTGAAAATCAAATTGAATAAGGCTTTGATAGTGTCAATTGGAAGTTTCTTTTCACTACAATGAAAAGCTTCCTTACTAAATGAATCAACTAGGTTTATGAATCTGTATTCTAATCTTAATTAATGACACTCCATGTGCTTTTTTCATCAACAGTTAGGTTTAGGCGAGGAGATCTTACTTGGCTTTATATTTTTGTGTTATATATAGAAATTCTCTCCTTTATGCTCAACCCTTCCATGCTAATTATTATTCAATTGTTACTTCTTTTTAAATTTTTTTTTTTTTTTGGATTTTGAGTAAGGTGGTTGGAAAGTTGAGTTTTACTTTCATCTAATCATCGTCTTTTTAGTGATTATTTAAAAATATTATTTATAATTTTTAAAAGTATTTTTTCATTATAGAAATAGCTAGATTATCCTTCGCAACCTCCTTTTAGCGTATTTGGAATGAGAGAAATAATAAAATATTTTTTTCACAAATTTCTGGACTAAAATTTTCTTGCTTGTTGCATTTTCATTTTCATAGTTGGTTTGAAATAGTTAAATCTTGTAGTGCCTTTTGAAATCTATGGGAGATGAACGCTAGCCATGATCAGCCCAACCTAACTTATGAAGATTTTCTTCATCATAAATTAAAGAGAATTTACTCTAACTATTTCCATTTAACTTGTACTTAGGTTGAAGAACTCTCCTATTATTTCATGTGGCCATGCAAATTAATGACGACATCTACATTGCCAAAGCTAACCAGTTGGCTAGTGATAACAAGTTGAGATATGTCATAATTGGTCTCACCTTTATTATCCAATCTATGAAACATTTAGTTATAAATCAATATGTTATCATTGATATAAATGCCTACACTAGGATTTGTCAAACATCTAGTTGTATGTCCTTGGAGGCATTGGTAACTGGCTTGACTCTATAGTAACCTGTATAAATTCCATCTAGCTCTAAAGATCCAATTGTCTACTATATAAAATATTTAAGATTTTGTTAAATTGTTAGGATTCATAAAGAACACTCATGATGTAACTGGTTTAGATATTTGAAACTTTGATTGCTGGTTCTTTCAACATTTTTCGCTATTTTTCTTTTTTCTATTTAGCAAAGTTTTTTGTTGCCTTCGGTATTTTAATTTCTCATTGATCTTTTTACTTAGCTTGTGGGTATCTTAGATCGGTGCCCATGCTTTCTCTGCTTCATTTGTTAATGTTATAATTTTACTCTTCAGTTATTTAATAATATCTTGTTTGCTATAAAATAGAGAGTTCCCTGGGTATCATTTGGATTCCTAAAAAGTAGCTTTTATTGAAACAAAATCTATAATTATGTCAGTTTCTTGCTTTTGGGTCCTTGAAAAATACTTCAACAAAAAAAAATGATTCCTTTTGAAAATATCTAAAAAGTAACTCTTAATGAAAAATAATAATCTATAACTTGGCAATTTTTTTGTCGGAAACAATTTTAAAACAAATGAGAAACTTTTGTTTCCTTCATAAAATCTAATTTGTAAATTCAAGGAAAACAAATTCTTGCCAATAATAAAAAAATTTAAAAGTCTCCATCTCTTTCTCTCTCCCCGGTACTTTAAACATATATTTTAAAATTCTTAGAATGAATTTTTTAATATCGAAACACAATAAGCATAATATGTTTCTTAGAAATCTATTTCTTAAAAATAACGTTTTCAACTTTTAAACAAAGGAGCCAAATATTCCCTAGGCCTTCATCTTATATCTATTGAGGGTTGGAAATCATATGCATCTGTTTATGCTTTAAAGTAGGGATGGAAGCATTTTAAGAAGGACACACTAGGATTTTGTCTTAACTATATTTGTTGTTGACGAACAAGTTACTTTAAGTGATTTTTAGAATGTATTTCATATAGGCTACATTAATGAGGAGCATACACTATGGATATTGAGTTCTAAAAAAGTGATTTCATGATTGTCTTATCTATTTTAGACCATTGCAGAACTTGAGTTTTAACTAAATTCTTTAAGAGGTGGCCGTATATTGGAACCTCAAATTTTAGGAAATTGAGTTCTAAAGTGCAGGGTTTTACTTCTACAAATCCAAAAGGCTATTAATGTGCAACTTTCTTTAAAGTACTTAAATAAAGGCTCTCAATTAATAGTAATGATCTAGTAGGTTGAGTGCATTAGATCCTTGCCATGCATATAATTGGATTTGGAGTGGTTAACATCCATGTTAGCTATCTATACCATCCATCGAGTCTAATACCTCTTTCATAGACAACCTTGAAAAAATCCTATTGACGATGATCCAAACCGTCCAACAAATGGGATGATTGAAACCATCCAATCAGTAGCTTGTAAAAATTGATTGATAAGATTGTTTATTAAATGCAAGTCCAATTATGGATAGTTTGGATTGTTTGATTGGTCTTGTTTACGCACAATAATAAGAGAAGATTATATCGTATTTAATGGACAAGACTAGATAGGTTATGTGAATGATAACAAGATCAAATGCAACTATGTACATTGAAAGGTTGTCATACGCATAGCCCACTACATCATTTCTCCTTAATTAAAATTTAAATAAAGTAAAACATTAAGATAACATAATGATAATCCACTATAGGAAAAGTAAAAAAACCATACTTACAAAAATCAACAATAACTAATTCTCAAATAACCAAATATTTTATTATCAAGAGAAAATATATTTTAATCACAAGAAACTATATTTAGTCATAAGTGCTGATACTAACAAAAACACAATTGAAATTTTTATCAAGTACATATGTGAAATTGATATTCACATCATCATTAGCAATTCTTACCAGAGATATGCTTGGTGGCTTTGCTTGAGTGAGATGGACCGAGGGGGCTTCATGATACTTGTATAAATATGGAACACAGGTGGTACATCTGATCCACTCATTGAGTAGGGTGCACTGGTTCCATATCTTTGTTGAAAAATTGAATTATTATAGGAAAAATGAATAATAAAATAAAAGATTAAAATGTAAACATTTAACCTAGAAATGGCTTACTTGATAAGTGTAGCAACTCAACTTTTGTTCTAATCATGCTCATAATCTTTTGTACCTTATAAATAACTCAATTCACACATATATAAGTTATTAGCATGTTTGCCACAAATGCTTCTTGGTCCATCTTACACTGCTAGGTATAGTGATAAGCATTTCTCTCAATTCGTATAGGTAAAAATTCTCTCTCTCTCTCTCTCTCTCTCTCTCTCTCTTTTCCCTTAACAATCTTTACATTCATTGATCACCTTAGAATACTGATGTTCACACAGCTAATAAATACTGAAATTCAAAATCATATGGTGTTATTTCATTGACATCTGATATCTTTCCACTATTTTGTCGTCTCAAGCACTCCACCATTGATTTCTTCAAAGATCCAGAAGCAGGCAATTGGTTGCAAGTCCACTCTAATAATGAATCCATATCTTTTGCAAAATTGGCCATGTTCCATAACAAAAGCTTTGGAACCATGAGCCTTTTTGTGGTAGTTACCACGATTGAGGCTTGCAAGTATTCTAGTTTTGATTTCTCCAATTCCGCTGAAATACCATCTGCTGTGTATATCCTAACCTGTAAATATGTCGGCATGTGAAAATATTAAAATAATGGGAGAAATAAAAAGAAACAAACTCTAGTGAAGTAAATCATAGTTTTATAAAAGTTTTATAATAAAAAAAAAGATATGAAAGCCACCAACTATAATGCATAATATAATTTTTTATGCAATCGTTTGATTATATCTAACACCTCTCTCACTAGATGCACTATAATGTTACAATGCATATACTCTACCGGATATTTTCTTTTAGAAACAACAAATTCTTTTAGAAAGAACAATTTCTTTTTAATTTAGTTATTACACACACACACACACACACACACACACACACACTATTGTAACATTATAATTATAAGTATAATGGATATCCATTATAATAGCATTAACATTATATTATGATAATACCATTGGTTAGTATTAGACAACGCTTAGGTTGAAATGTTATGTTTTTTATGTTTTTATTTTTCATGAGAAGTAGGGCATACGATCTATTTATTCAAATAATTGGTATTATAGGCTTTACTGTATATGGACTATGCACTAAAAACATTTTTTATTAAAAAATCTTAACCCTTAAATAGTTGGTGAATTGAGCTTAATTGAAAACATTAGATTCCCTCATAGTCAACCAAGAAAAGACAATCTCTCTCTCTCTCTCTCTCTCTCTCTCTCTCTCCCCCTCTCTCTCTCTCTATATATGTATATATGATTGAGATTTTGAGATTTACATAGATTTTTGGTGCATATGCTGTTCACGAAAACATTGACATATCAACAGTTAAATTAAACTATGATCTTCACTTGTACAAACTAAAACATGGATTATACTGAATAAGCTTTTGGGTTGAACATTATATAAATTTTCATTCGTACATATAACACTAATTTTAAAACATGAAATTTGCATTTTATAAATTATAACTAAGAATGTTATTCTTACAGCTGGAGAAGATCTACTCCCACAAGAAAGAGCAAACATGACGTTGGGTTCTGGATACTCGAGTCCATAGATGCTATGGACAATATCGTCTTTGTCATTCTTTTCACCATACCAGTGAACCTATAAAAAAAACTCAGATGAATTAGTTTAGGCCCTCAAATTGAGTCTAGATCCAATTAAATTTTATTAAATACTTTAGGTTTACATGGTTTTAAGTACCTATTCAGCAGCCCTATTAATATGAGTTTTATAAAACTAAATTGTAATACTCACTTCTTTTACTGTAGTTGGTTGCCTTAAAATAAAATGCTCTATTGCAAGAGCATTCAGTTGGTTTCCTCCAATGTTGAGCACCGCCTACATCAAAACCATAGTTTAAAGCATGAGCATCAATTTACACGATAAGGTTTTATTAAAGTTAAAATAAATATGAATATTTGAACATATCTTTTAATTCTCAAATAAGTATTTCATGGAATGTTAAAGTGATTGTAACTCTTACTCGATTCTGTTTTATTGATTTAAGGAAAAATTTAAGATAATATGCTTAAAAGGGTATATTACATTATTCCTTTGCTACAAATGTATGTGACATTTGTGCATTCCAATCCAAACCATCTAAATAGTTGGCCTCATTTTAGATGCAACACAACTCAAAAACTACACAAATCCAATAATCTTAACCATTTGATTGATAACCATTAAAGGGTGGTTAGAGGCCCAAATGAGTGAGATTATTTGATAAGTATGATTGTTCGATGTTCTATTGACAATGGGGTACATGATTTTAGATGGCCTGCATTGATGTCAACTTTTATTGTAACTTATACTGTAGTCATTGATTGTATTGAATCAGCTTACCTTATTCATCAGTGCAAGCACTTTTTCTGAATTTGAGGGAAGCCCATATTGGAGAAATCCCTGAAAAAATCATAAAAGTATATAATAATGTTATACATGATTAAGGTTTATTAAGCCCTCATGCTTGTATAAGGAAGACCATATACATGCTCCCATATACTAATGTGGCATCTGGTGGGTTCCCACTATTTACATACCTAGCTTAAATATCAAGCCGGTCCATTCATAAAATAGACCAATATATTATAAATAAAATCGATGACTTACAAAAATAGAGATATATTTTTTCAGCAGTTCATTTGTTTCATAATATGTATATTCAATTGGTCAATATATATGCCTTATTTATGTAAAGGGCATTTTCATGGTGGGATGCATCTATTGATAAATTAGATCTCGCACACATATGCCACTTTGGTATATGGGGTGATGAGTACCCTTGTCAATGCATGTGGGCTTAGCAAAGCTTTAAGATGTAACTTATAAAGGTTGAATTATTAAGAAAAGTGATTTCAACCGTAATATACATGCATGATACAAGCATTGTACATATTGATCCAAAAAGCCAACTTCTGATGGTAAGTCAAAAATCTCAAATCTACATTGTAGAGATTGCTCATTAAGACCCTGAAATATCAAAAAGAAAAGAAATTAGATCATTATGCATGTATGCATGTAAAATAATAACAAACATGCCATATGTCTTTTTTATGAGAAATTTGTATGTCAATCTACATCACAATCCTTGGGCCAAAGTTGTGTGTGTGTGTGTGTGTGTGTGTGTGTGTGTGTGTGTATGTGTGAAAGATTTAAGGCATCCATCAGATAATGCCCATTGTGTTGATACTCTTGACAAAAAATTAGGTCAGTTTACTAATAATGTTAGCTCTATATTATAAATAAAATTTATAATTATAAAATCATTAAATCATGGGTGTGTAAATATACTCTCTTGCACACGCACATACGTTAATAAATGGTTAAAACATGGGTATATCTGACTTAATAAATCATTAAAAATAAAAGTAAAAATAAATAAATTCAAGAGAGCATTAATTCTTTCATTTTCCTTATACTTGTTTTCAAAACAAAAGTAAAGAGACACTTAAAAGAGGTGGTGCAATTAACATATATTTTATTGATATAGTAAAAGGTATGGGTACAAGTAGAATGACTTTTTAATTGGCTATTGAATTTTGTATTGAAAGTATATGTAAGGAAAAATATAGAAATTCTGCTTTACCATAAAGAAAATATATTTATATTTTAACGATCTTTTTGATACTTCGATGTTTTAACATTTTGCTAAGTCAACATATTCATGTTTTAATGATTTACCAAGCCTATTTGTGTATTTATGGAAACATATCTACGTATCATTCATGTGTCAAATCTCAAATGTACATAGTAAATATTACTTATTAGGATATGAAATATTAAAAAAGTAGAAATTAGATAATCCTAAATGCTTGTAAATAGAATAATTTTACGACTCTTAAAGGGTTATTTGTTAGATTATTGTGACTTATATTATATCTTTGCTTTTATAAGAGGTTTATGGGCCAACATACACGTCCTCATGTGCCAAAGTATATTACATGTGAAAGATCTAAGCTATCTATCAGATAGTACCTACTATGTGGATGTCCTTGGCAAAAAATAGGTTAATTCACTTATAAGGTTAGTTATAGTTTATAAAAAATGGATAACAGTAAAAACTTGACAAACTTAATGTAGGTCCATGACCCATTGTAAAGTTTGATAGTGATGTTGGCCCAAGACCCATAATCAAGTCCAAAAATGATGTAGGCCCATGACCCATAATCAAGTTAAAAAATGATGTAGGCCCATGACGTACTACAATTATTAGCATGTATTAATTTTTGACTTTTTATTGATAAATTTACAGTCTAAATTTCATAAATTGCAATTTGCTTTTTATTAAAGATATGAGACTAATTTAAAGATGTGATTAGAGGTTTTAAAGATTATTTTCTAAATTTACATTTATTATTATTATACTTATTTTCATATTGGGTAAATTAAATTAATTTGCAGTTCATTAAAATTAATTTGAAATCAATCTAATAGTTGAGAAAAATTTCATTATAGATTATCTATAGGGTTTGTAAAAAAGAGAAAATGGGTGGGGGTAGGGGGTAGACATTCCAAATTTTTTGAGTATGAGTTTTTTTAAGTGTTTTAAGAGAAGAAGTTTGATATTGACAAAGTTATTTCTATATCTCTATCCAAATATTCTTATTGGTGTACTCTTGTCAATTTCTTTGCAATTTGGGAGTTGAGACCTAATTAACTTTATAATTGGGTTGCACCATTTTAGTATACGAGCGAGTCATATTTTTATTTTTACTCTATATCATCTCCTAATGGCTTCAAAGAGGTAACATAGGAAGAGTTTGTGTAAGTAATCTAATTGATTCACATATTCATAAAGTAAGTGGATCAATTTACACATATGATAGGCAATCTCACTAATTAAGCAAGAGAGCTCCAACGTGGAGGGAATTCAAAAATTATAAAAAAAAGGTGCAAACAGAGTTTGAATATAAGAAAATCATGGACAATTGGAAGGTTAAGTTAGTAGTTGTGAAGTTTTTTTTTTATTTTTTTTTTGGTCCCGTGTTAGCATTGTAGGATGATCTTTAAGTCAAATGAATTTGTCAAGGTAAGAGGAAAGTAAATTTTTAGAAAAAAAAAGAGTAAACAAATTGTTTCTAACCATGACTTATGATGTAACTTTTATTAAAGCTGTCACAATCTATGTTAAGGGAGAAAATTGATAAATGAATATACCAATGAATTAAAATTGATATCACAAGGAAGGTTTTGTGAGCATGAAGGCCAAAAGATTTCAAGATAGTCTTAACTTAGCCATTATAAATGAATTAACTTTAAAAATATACTTAACATGTCTAATGCATATACACATTAAAAGTCGATGTGATAATTAATTGGAGACTTGGGAGGCGATTTAGAGCCCCACGAGAATTGCCATCAATAATGGGGCAGTGTGCTAATTTTTCATATAAAGGAACCACATCGTCTCCTATAAGTCGAGGTATGATAGACCAATGTCTAACAATAAAGCTAAATTTTAACTTAAGGGGAGGTAGTTATGGATGAGGAGCTAGTCACTCAAGATAAAAAAATATTCCTTTCATATGCTTTAAGTGTGGGTAGCTAGGACATCGTTCTTTTCACTTTCTTGAACATTAGTCCATTGATCGATGAAGGAGGATGTATTGAAGAAACTCCCGATCACATGTAAATAAAAGGTGAAGATAACACAAAACATGAAGAATATGCATATAAGGATGTAGTGCATGTTAGGAAAGATGAAGAAGATGTATGTGGTGATAGGGGTGAGTTGTTGGTTATCTAATTGACTATGCTATCGACGTCTCAAGTGATTGATGAAGGACAATGGTCTACACCACTTGCACTTTTGATAGGAAGATATGTGGGAGAGATGGGAAGCAATGAGAGCATTGTCTTACAATGGATAAATTAAAAATCAAAGAACATAAGCATCCACGCCCATACTGGATTCATTGGTTTAAGAAAGGGAGAAGTTTCTGGTAACCTAATGTGCTTAGTTTCATTCTCTATTGGATCCAAGCATAAGGTTAATGTGTGATGTGATGTGGTCTTCATGAATGTATGACACATTTTGTAAGAGAAATCATGGTTGTGGCATCGAGATATGGTGTATGTGACTCGGGTCAACACCTACTCCTTCATTAAAGATAATGTTAGTATTGTATTGCACCTAATGAAACATCTTCCACGAAGCAAATTTTAATAAAAGCAAGGGCAAAAATAACTCAATGTATAAGAGTCTAAAGAAAAAAAAGGAAAGAGGCCGCATTATCAAAGTCTTAGTTATTAAAAAAGAAGAAAAATAATCAAATGTTCCACTTCTCACATGAAAGTCCTTCGTGAATATTAAGATTTGGTGTCCGAAGAACTTCCAGTTGGACTTTCTCTTATGAGGAATATCTAATATCATATTAACTTGACATTTAGGCTTGAATATATTGAATCTTGCACATTACTAAATAAATTTAGCCAAACAAGCCAAACACCTGCTGATTAAACAGTTCAATGTAATAAAGCTTAAAAGAAAAAATAGAAAGAAGAAAAAGAAGAGAAAGAATGATATTAAAGAGAGAATAGCTAAATACCAAGAGATTACAATAAACATTACAATGAAAAGATATATAAAGAATGTGACTTAATTATGATTTATCTCTACAAAGAAATGTTGTAAGGGGAACTTATAACAAGCTTGAGTCTAAGAAGATTGGTCCATAATGAATCAAGAGAAAATTAGGTGGCAATGCCTATATGATCGTGTTTCTAAATGAATTCAATGTGGTGAATTTGTTTGAGTACCATGATGAGGTCTCGGATGGTAAAGTTATTATTAATATGGATAAATAACTCCCGAAGATAAAAATGAAGGAGTTGAATAAGTATTGCGCACGAAGTAGTTGATGGGATGAATATAAGTAATACTTGGTGAAATGGAAGAATAAGCTTTATTTGGAATACACGTGGATCATGAGCGATGAATTGAAAGATTTGATTTAGATCCTCACTACTTGTATGAAGTGTTCAATTCATCTGGGTTGATTTTTTTCAACCCGGTAGAACGATGTAGGCCCATGGCTACCATAAGAAGTAACGATGATGTAGGCTCACAACCAACCATATGGCCTAACATTTGCTGATTTTGGAATGTTTGTTGATAGATTTAGGGTCTGCATATTAGAAAGTACAAATTTCTATTTATGAAAGACATAGGGTTGATTTAAAGATGTAATTGAAGATTTTGAGAATCATTTTCTAAATTTATTTTTACTATTATTAGGTTGTTTCCAGCTAAGGGAGTTTAGATTGATTTGAAATCAAATAAAATTAATTTAATATTAATCTAATAATTGGGGAATTTTCATTATAGATTATCTTTAGGGCCAGGGGAAGAGGTATAAAGTTAGGTATGAGTTTTTGTTATGCAGATGCCTTACATTCACAGTTGGCCATGAGAATCTATGGTCAACCATAACTCACCATTATGTTCACGGTTGATCGTAGAATTCCAAGATCGACCATGATCCCGGTGATGTTCACATTCGACCATGGTGTGACCATCAAGTTTCATGATTTTGTGTGAAATAGGATATAAGCCCAAGTTTTCATTAGAGCTTTATCTAATATGAGTGTTTTCTCTCAAAGGGCTAGGGTTTGCCAATTGAGCGAGTTTTCTACACATGTAAAGGGCTTATAAAGGATTTCTTAAGGGATCTAGGGGTTTTCTAGAGGTGTGCATCGCAAGGGAAGATCGAGTACATGTATAATTGAAGAAGGTGAGTCTATAAAACTTTAAGGTTTTGATTATAGTGGATCTCTGTCGCTTTATGCCGTGGTTTTTTCCCATAAAGGATTTTCATGTAAAATATCATGTGTTTGTGAATTGTTTGCTTTAATTTGGTTATCCTGCATTATTATATTATTCTAGCTTCGTTTATCATGCTTCCGTAAAGTGCACAGATTGAAGGTGGTGTTAGATCCGAATTTCTAACACCTAGGGTTTGATTCGGGTTTGTTGTTGGCTCGGGTTTACATCATTATAGTGTGATATAGAGCGGGTTAACTCACAATAAAGTGGTATCATAGTGTTAGGTTGGATTTTTGGGTTGGAGCCAAGATATCAGGATCAAAATTTCATATAAAGTTTGGTGGAAAGAACGACAATTTATGGTAGTGAAAGGTCAATGACATTCTAGTTTCTCAAGGGTTGAGTAAGGTATTGTTGGAAACAAAACCGGAGAAGATATCATATGATGACTGGACCGATCTCAGGGAGAAAGCTATGAGCACCATCCATTTATATTTTTCGGATGAGGTTATATACAATATCCTGGATGAATAATCTCACCCTGAATATATGGAAGAAGCTAGAAGACCTATACATGTCAAAGTCTCTTACAAATAAGTTGTTTATGAAGAAACAACTTTTGGGGCTGGAATTAAAGGAATGATCGAATCTCCTCCAGCATATGAACTTGTTTACAAAGCTATGTAGCGAGTTGGTAAGGTTTAGAGAGACGGTAAAGGAAGAAGACAAAGTGGTGCTACTTCTAGCATCACTTCCCTCGTTATACTACCATCTTGTTACTACTCTGCTTTATGGAAAGAATGCAATGAAGCTTGAAGAAATCATTACAGTGCTCATTTCCAACGACATGAGGAAGAATTCAAGTGATGAGGACTCCCAGGTAGAAGGGCTAGTCACAAAAGGGGGTCAAGGACGTGGGCGATTTGTGAATTGGTCTTGGTCGGACAAGAAGAAAAAGTCCAGATCGAAGTGGAAGGAAAATGAAAGATGCTTCTGTTGTGGCATTAAGAGGCACTTTAAGAGAAACTGCTAGAAAAAGAAGGATGACATGGAAAACAAAAGTAAAGGAAAAGGGAAGACATGTGAATCAATGAGTGTAGCAAAAGATAACTCAGAAGAAGACCTCCTCTCGGTCTCTTTAGGTATGAGTCGGCTCTTGGTCATTTGGATTCTAAACTCAGGATGTTCGTATCAGTGTGCCCGGATAGGAATTGGTTCGATTCCTACAAGTCCTATGATGGTGGAAGTGTTCTGATGAGAAATGATATATCCTATAAGGCCATCAGAATATGGACCATAAAGGTAAGGATGTTTGACAGAGTAATTCAGACTCTTGGTGAAGTCGAGCATGTCCAAGAGTTAACGAAAAACTTAATATACTTGGGGTTTTTAGATATGAACAGTTGCACATTCACTACATCTAATGGTGTATTAAAAGTCACTATAGATACAATAATATTGATGAATGAACATAAGGTCGGAAATCTGTATAAGTTGGTCGGGAGCACAATTATGGGTGATGCCACTATTACCTCACACGCAAAATCCAGCACAAATGATACAAATTTGTGGCTGTTAGGGCATATAAGCGAGAGGGGCATGATGGAACTCTACAAATATTGAAGGGAGTCAAGGCATGTAAGGTGAATTTCTACGAGCATTGCATTCTAAACAAGCAGTGCAGGGTAAGGTTCAAGATTTCTATACACACACACTATTAGTGGGGTGCTCGACTATATTTATTCCAATGTTTAGGGGTTAGTGATAGTATGGTTTAAGGGAGAGGCACGATACTTCATGACCTTCATAAATGAATACTCAAGGAAGGTCTGCGTCTACTTCATGAAGCACAAGTCTGAAATGTTCGCCAGGTTCAAGCAATAGAAGACAGAAGTAAAGAAGCAAATTGGGAGACACGTCAAGTGTCTCAGGTCGGATAATAATATGGAGTACAAAGAGGTGAAATTCTTAAAATTCTACAAGGATAAAAGCATCACAAGGTACTTCTAAACTCCAGGGACCCCACAATAGAACGGGGTAGCAGAGAGGATGAATAGAACTCTGTTAGAGAGTGTGAGAAGTATGTGGTTGCATGTGAGGTTGCCTAAAAGCTTCTAATGCTGAAGTGGTGAATATGACATGCTATATAGTAAATTAATCATCATCTACAACACTAGACTCTAAGGTTGTAGAAGAAGTCTGGATAGGTAAGGACGTCGATTACTTAGGATTGAGAATCTTCAGGTGTCCAGCATATATTCATATGCAGAGTGGACAAAGGTCGAAATTGGATCCAAAGTCTAGGAAGTGCATCTTTGTCGGGTATGAGAAATGTGTTAAGGGCTATAAACTTTGAGATCCAGTTGCTCAGAAGGTGATTACTAGTAGAGATGTCATCTTTGATGAGGTGTCAATGTTGAAAACCAATAAGGAAGCTACAAGAGAGAAGTCAAAAAATCATGGTAAAACTAAGAGATTGTTGGTGTAGGTGGAGCCAGTTGAGTAGATTATTGAAGGTGAAAATCAGTAAGAGCAAGATCTAAGCAAAATAATCAGCAAGATACTTAGGAAAGTATAGCCAGGAACATGGAGAAAAGAACCATCAACACCGGTTTAGTATGAGTTCGAGGACATGATGTCTTTTGCATTATTCATGGGGAGTAGATATCCCTCCACCTTTAAAGAAGCAAAATCTAAAAACGATGGTGAAAAGTGGTTGTTGGCCATGGTAGAGGAGATGAAATCGCTCCATAGGAATTAGGTACGAGAGTTGGTGGAACTTCCTAAAGGTTAGCGGGCTTTAGGGTACAAATGGGTCTAAAGGAAGAAAGAAGCGTTAATAGAAAATGAGGGTGAGAAGTACAAGGCAAAACTCGTAGCGAAGGGGTACTCATAGAGAGAATGGGTGGATTACAATGAGGTTTGGGTGGATTACAATGAGGTTTTCTCTCCGGTCATGAAACATATCTCAATCAGGGTGTTAGTAGGGATGATAGCGGAATCCAATTTGAAATTGTAGCAACTCGATGTGAAACGACATTCCTTCATGGGAACTTGGATCAAGGAAATTATTTACATCGAGCATCCTAAAGGTTTTGAGGAGCTTGGTAAGGAAGGCCACGTATGTAGGTTGAAGAAGTTGCTATATGAGCTTAAGCAGTCTCCAAGACAGTGGTACAAGCGGTTTGATTCCTACATGGTTGACATTGAATATAATAGGTGCGAGTATGATTGCTATGTATACTACAAGGTACTTGAGGACATGTCCTATATTCTACTGATGCTTTATGTAGATGATATGTTAATTGTTGCAAAGGACAAGACGGAGATACACTTGCTTAATTCTTTGTTAAGCAAGGAGTTTCACATGAAGGATCTAGGTGTTGCAAAGAAGGTCCTATGCATGAAGATAAGCAGAGATGGAGAGTTTAGGAAACTGTGGCTTTCTTAAAAATGTTATGTGTAGAAGGTGTTACAAAGGTTCCACATGAAAAGTGCTAAGCTAGTTAGCGTACCTCTAATGGGTCACTTTAAGTTGTTAGCTCGGCTGTGTCCAATTACAGAAGAAGAGATTTCAGAAATGTCACGGGTGTCATATAGTACTAGTGTTGTAGGGAGTTTGATGTATGTAATAGTTTGCACGAGGCCAAACATCTCACACGCAGTGAGTGTGGTTAGCAGGTAAATGGTGAATCTATAGAAGGAGAATTGAAATGCTATTAATTGGATTCTTAGGTATCATAGGGGTACAAAAGATATTGGAATCATGTTTGAGGGACATGAAACTTCAGGTGGAGTTGTAGGCTACTTTGATTCAGATTATGTAGGTAATCTAGACAACTAGAGAGGTCCACAATGGGATATATTTTCACATTAGTAGGCGGACTGATATATTAGAGATCTACGCTATAGTCATATTGTCTACAATCGAAACAGAATACATGGCTATGACAGAGGCGTTAAAGAATGCATTATGGTTGAAAGGTCTAATAGGTGAACTCGGGTTGAAGTAGGAGGCGATTCAGTTGCATTGTGATAGTTAGAGTGCTATCCATCTGGCAATGAATCAGGTGTATCATGTGCGAACCAAGCACATCGATGCGAGTTCCATAAGATACGGAAGCTCATTACTTCAGGTGAGATTTTATTTCAGAAGATTCATATGGATGAGAATACCACGAATACATTGACAAAGCCGGTAACCACAGAGAAGTTCAAGCACTACTTAGGCTTAATTAATCTCAGTAGCCATTGATGAGATTAGGCACCATTGAACATGGGTGCGAATGGAGCTGTGTTCTAGGTGGAGGGATAAAGATAATGGTATACGTTCAAGGTGAAAGTTGCATGGGAGGTTTTCAAGGTGACTTGGCAGAATGCAAGCCAATGTGGATATTGTTGTGCAGATGCCTTGCATTATACAAGGCATGGTCGATTGTGAGAATCCACAGTTGACCGTGACTCACTGTGATGTTCACGGTCGATTGCGGTGCGACCGTCGGGTTTTACAATTTTGCACGAAACAAGGTATTTAAGCCTAGTTTTTCATTAGGGCTTTGTCCAATACGAGTGTTTTCTCTTAAGGGGGTATGGTTTGCTAAGGGAGAGAATTTTCTATACTTGTAAAAGACTTGGGAATGATTTCTCAAGGGATCTAAGAGTTTCCTAGAGGTACCAATCACAAGGGAAGATCGGGTACATCTATAATTGAAAAATG
This sequence comes from Magnolia sinica, assembly GCF_029962835.1. Taxonomy (NCBI): domain Eukaryota; kingdom Viridiplantae; phylum Streptophyta; class Magnoliopsida; order Magnoliales; family Magnoliaceae; genus Magnolia; species Magnolia sinica. The sequence goes on along the minus strand of NC_080589.1, from coordinate 57,210,484 downwards.
TAAGTCTATACAACTCTAAGGTTTTGATTATAGTGAATTTTTGTCATTTTGTGCCATAGTTTTTTCCTGCAAGGATTTTCATGTAAAATATCATGTGTTTGTGAATTGTTTTCTTTTGTTTGGTTATTCTGTATTGTTATATTATTCTATCTTCGTTTATCGTGCTTTTATAAAGTGCACGGATTGACGGTGGTATTAGATCCAAATTTCTGATACCAAGGGTTTGATCTGAGTTTGTTATTGGCTCAAGTTTACATTATTATACTGTGATAAAGAGTGGGTTCACTCACAACAGTTTTCTTAAGTATTATAAGAGAAAAAGTTTATATAACTAAAGTTATTTGTTCCTTTCTACTCAAATATTCTTATGGGTGTAATCTTGCCCTATTTTTTTTTTTCTACTATTTAAGAGCTGAGATCTCATTAACTTGATAATGGGGTTGTTTTTAACGTTTGGGCAAAATTAATTTTTAAGAAAGATTACATAAACAATGAGATATATATATATATATAGAGGCTCCATCATACAGGCATGACTTCCTAGCAAAACTCATTGGGAGTAAAAAATGATCACACAAACTGTTATATGCCAATGTAGCCCCATCTTTTCAACCAACATTCCATGTGTGCGAGATATCCATACTATAAAAATGTTAGGTCTCACCATGGGCATCACTCACCTTGAAATTGAGTCAAATCGAAATTTTATATTGCCATGGTTATTCAAACCGTTGATTTTTCATTGAGTCCAAATGTCTAGTGTACATGATGAGACTACTGGCTAGCTTTTAATGATCTGTGATTGTTCATGGGCAGGTCTATCATTTTTATGGCATGGATTTTTTACACTTGTAACATTTTAGGAAGAGTAAGTTGTTTATGAGAAACTAGCTTTGTTCATGGGCCGGCCTATCATTTTTATGGCACGGATTTTTTTACACCTGTAGCCAATGAGCCAGGCTGGCTCGCGAGGCTCATAGTAGCCCTCTTCAAGCAGAGTTTCGGTTAGCATATCGAGCGCAAAGTCTAGGTCCAGGCCTAACATGAAAGGCTGTTTATTATTCGTACCAGGCTGGAGCCGTGTATAAAAGCATGTTAACACAACCCAAGACTAGTCCAGCTCAGGCCATTTAAAGTATGAAGAGTATTTTGTAGTATTGTATCAATTTAATGGGTTATATTCATGGAACTCTCATCATGTGCTTAGTTGTATGTGCACTCTTTACACCTTAGATAACCTAAATGGCTATTAGATCCATTTCAATCTTCTTAGGTAGCCTTTAAAAATAATTACGTTCTAATTATCAAAATTGTCCAATCAGTGACACGTGAAAATTGATTGACCAGACTATTTATCGAAGTCCACTGTAAAATATTTATAGCCTATTTGGTTTTTCAGTTTCTAATGTAATTCAAACTAGATGAGAATCATTATCTTTCAGGGTGTTTGGTTAAGAGTGAATTACGACAAAAAAAGATAAAAAAAAATTGAGAGAGAGAGAGTTAAATACACATATAAAGTATATAGGTAAAGACAACTATAATCATTACATTTTTACATACAAAAAGGTTTATTTTTACTATCATGGCTTGGAAAATAAACAACGGTATAATGTAATCATTGGAGTCAAATGCAAGTGATGTCGAGACAATTACAAGGTAAGTAATAATTATCTATTTTTAGCCAATTATTGTTATTATTGGAAAACCAAGTAGGCCCTTAAAGGGTCATTTGGATGGGTCTAAATGGGAGGAATTAGGTAAATGAGGTAAGAGGTGTGTTGGATAAGAGTAAATGTGAGTAAATGAAATTCAAAGTAAATGTCAATAAATGAAATTCAAAGTAAGAGGGGAGACTTGCCAAAAACAGTGTGAAATGAGTTTTTTTAGCTCCTTTGAAAACTTGCACAACCAAACAAAGGTGTTACTAAGCTCCTAATCCACATTACACGATACTCCAAAACAATCTATTTATGCTTGCATTGCTAAAATCATAACAATAGAATTTTCCAAATTGTTCAAGCCCTGGTCATCTAAATGAACAGTTAAAAATGTTGGCAAATTGCTTGTTTGAGAGATCCTCACACACACACACACACACACACACACACATATTTCACTAGGTTTATTACAATCATTCAGTCAAATATCACATATATTCTTGTGTATATATTGAATAATTCTAATGCATTTCAATTCCTCCCACTCCCATCCAAATTTAATATTTGGATTCCAACGTATTTTATTTATAGACTACCTAATACTATAGGAGTAATTCCATTCATACTTTATTTGAGTGTAATTATAAGATAAATTTCATTTCTCCATTTTCAAGGGCAAGAAAGGCACATGTATAATAGATCTGAGACATTCTCCAGATACTGCATGTTGTGACAATGCCATGGACTAAAAATAATGTTGGTCAAATGATCCAGAAAGTCAAGATTTTATGACAAAATATGTAGACATATGTGGCTCCCTTGATGAGTGCATAACCCTATATATATATATATATATATATATATATATATATATATAGCACGTTCAGCAAGCGCACTACCATATGAATGGTTTGGATCTCTGACATGTATGTCATCTTCTCAGATATCCAGAACTTTGCCACCTCATATGAAGAGCCCCTCCATCTCATTGAATCGTCATCCTCTTTTTTTGAGACTAATTTCTTTTTTGGGGAAATGGTTTTAAGAAGAAGGGAAAAAGAAGAAGAAGAAGCTCTCATGTTGGTTTTGCACCACTTTGAAAATAACGGTCACTTATGTGGGAGTGAAATAGAGCTATCAAGACCATCCAACTTGGATTTCATTGCGGATGGAGCGTATCTCTAAAATTATATTTATTGGGGAATTACAACAATCCAATTAATGGCTATCAAGTGGATGGTTACAAGTAAAATAGCGAGTGGTCCAAATTTGAACTAAAAATTAAATTAATGTTAGTATTATCTTTTCAATATCCTTTTGTTATGTACCATCCACAGTTGGACCAGTGATTTTAACAGTTTAGATTACTGTACAACTAAGATATGTGAATGGTATGAAACTAACATACATTATTGTTGAGCATTGATATAATTACAGGGATTTAAGACTGGTAACCTAGAGAAGGGGAAACGTTGCATCTGATGAGAGCTTGGGCTTTGGCCAGACTTGGGCTCGGTGAATCAACAACAGCTAGGGCGGGCCTATGATCTTTGGCTTGTCATGGGTCTGGTTTTACTTTGCAGGCGAGGCTTTGGAGTACAAGCCTAGGCTTAGCCAAGCTCGGCCCATCGACAACCCTATAGTTAAGGGAGAGTTATGCACCATAGTTTTCAAGTACCTTAACATTCACGACTACTTTAGGGTTTGGCTACCCTTGATTATGTTTTAGGGTCATCTTGTGTGATGGGAACTAATGATGACTTGGTATGGACAATATCTACTATTGAGTATTTCGTGCCGTTGCCCTTTCTCACATGGGAGTGTAAGTGTTATTATGTTTGCAGGTGCTTGTGCTCAAGCCCAATTAGATATTTGCATTGGAGGATTGAATCAAGTCCCAAGTTCATAAGGCTCATCATATTTGGAACGGTTCATTGACTTCATGGTCTCAGTATTATGTATTTTGGCTCACCCTTCAAGATTGCGTTAGTGACTAACATACGGATGTGGTTAGACACATGTACAAGGATGTAGATGAAGCCCACATACTCTAATATATATATGAGATCTACTTATCTACATTGACTTTACATGAGATTTATGGGCCAAGGATGGTGGCCATTGAAGGTTGAAGGATTTGATCAACTTGGGGTGCATGGAAATAAAATGGTAGGCTTTCGATTGAGGGAGGGAACACGGTAGGTTGAAGGATTTGATCAACTTGGGTGCATGGATAGATAGAATAGCAAGCTTTCAAAGATATAGAATACTGAAGCCTATGATAAAGGAGAGAGAGAGAGAGAGAGAGAGAGAGAGAGAGAGAGAGAGAGCTTGGATGCGTCCCTTCCAAGTCTCGATAGGAAAGATGAAAGAAAAGAGAAAAAAGAAAAAGAAAGATTCTCCTATCATTTATCTTTCACTATCTCATCGTATGTGTGTGGTCCACTTTTGGATGGTTTTTACATTCTACACCCCTAATCCGTTAGTGGGGACATGAGCAAGTTTTAAAGCATCTCTTTGTTTGAATAGATTGAGGAGATGGCCTTCTACTTTGGAGGAACAACATCGAACTTCTTTAACCATTAAGGGACATCAATCTAAGGTAAAATCTTGGCTTTTAATTTGTATAGTTTTAGAATTTGATTGCATTTACATTGGGATTCCTGTTGTGATTCTATGTTTTTTTCCTTAAGTTTCTCATGCTTCCTTATCTTTAAAAATCAATCAAAAAGTTTTCTTTCACTCTCAGAGTCAAAGCCAATGATGTATAAAAAAAGAGAGAAAAAATCTTGAATTGTTGTAATACTATTCATGCATATATGGTGGGCAATATAAGTACCCATGACAGGAAGTGGGCATGAAAGAACAAAAAGAAAAAGTATTTTTGTCAGACTATATGCGTGCGTGCGTGCATGTACTTTTTGCATAGACAATCCTCAGGCTGCACACAGTAAAATTTGTTCTTTCCCTTCATGTCATTAGCATATAATTATATAAGATTCTGGTGACGTGTAGGGTTCCATATATGTGGGACAATGGATTGTTGATCCAAACCGTTGATCTGATCAGTTGCACTGTAGATTGAGAATGCTTTGTAAATCTTCCAAATGAAAATATCCTGAACCTCAGACCATGGCCTATAAATAGATGGTTAGGGAGAAACATCACGACAGTCCACCTTAAACTAAATGCCATAAAAAATCAACGTTTGAGATCATTTGATCTGTAAGATTTTCAGGGCATCTCATCATATCAATGGTTTGGATCAATAACGTATTGTCCCAAATGGATGCAATTACTATATGCATGCATGCATGTGGATGTGCATGGCATCAACTCACCTTAACTTTCTTAGCAAAGGAATAGAGCTAGAAATGTTCTTCACGTCCAATGAACTTGATGTGAATCTAGCAAAATTTTTGTAAGGGCCAATGTCCCTTGGGAGGGAATCTTCAAAGGCGAAAATTCCATATGGGTCTTGCTGGCCCATTTCACGTGAGACTGTGCTGCTTGCCTTCAAGTTTAAGGCATTCTCAGATCGAAAGCTTCGCGAACTTGGAGACGGGTGAGTGGATCGAGTTATTGGGCCAGATTTCTCTAGTTCCATTGCTCTCGATGTTCTGATTAGTCGCATGAAAATGCAAACCAAACACTTCACAATACTCTCAGATAACTTGTTTGGCTGCAACTTTTGAATATTCTCTTCGAATGGGCTTGAATCGGAGAAAGATTTTCGAAGCAAGTTGAAGGGGATCTCTGGATCAAGTTCAATTGGCTGGAACAAAATGATTAGAGCAAAGGACACAAGAAAGCAGTGGTAGCAGCAATAGGAAGAAGAATAACAACAACAATAAAAGATGAGAGTTCTCTATCAGTGACTAATATGTGACTTCCCTTTTCTCACTGAGCATCTCCCATCATGAACGGACCTTGCCCAAAGAATCTCATGAATTAGACAACTTTACAACTTGGGTGGCTAAGATCTTTCAATTTATGATGTTTTAGTACATGATCTATCCTGATAAGGGCCACCAAACAAATGGCTTGGATAATTGCCACCATGAAGGAACTTTGTGCACTTTAGGGAAGTTGACTATTAATCACTAATAGATAATTTTAGCTCTAATAAAGGAAATGGACCAATGCCCCATCATTGATGCTTTACAGGCCTACCATCTCTTTATATTTTGATTCCAAAAACCCCCTCATTTATAAAAACAAAAAATTCCATAACCCCCTGTATGTTAGAGAGAGTGCCCTATGATCCTTGTGTGTGTGTGTGTGTGTTTATCGATACACATGCACGCACGCACACACATATTGTGTTTTTCTAATATACCTTCTAGCAAACAAAAAAACCAAGTAAAACTCTCCCTCCATCCCTTCCCTCTTTTCCTATTTGAAAGATTCTCTCTTTCTCTATCTATGTTTGCTGGAATACATGATTCCCACGAATTGCAACCAGATACATCACAATATTAACTTTTGGATTGGGGTCTTTCAAAGACAATTTATATGATGAGTCTCACTATGCATGGGGAATAATCTAACTCTTAAATTAAGACATTTCAACCTTTTTATTATTTAAAGTTCGTGGAGACATCCATATTCAAAGGAAAAGAGTCAAATGATCACATAATTGAAATATTCAATGTAGGAGTTTTTATGTTTTGGCTATCCACCATCTAAGGTGTGGTCCATGATATAAATAGTTAGGATCTTTCCAAAATGATCACAGATCCAAAGGCTAAGGTCCTGACGTATCATAGTGCAATCATTGGAGATGTATTCTAGTAAACCTCCTCCTCCTCCTCCTCCTCCTCCTCCTCTCTCTCTCTCTCTCTCTCTCTCTCTCTCTCTCTCTCTCTCTCTCTCTCTCTCTCTCACCATGGGCATCAACACCAAAGTGAAAAATATTCTGGGTGGTCTCTCATATACTCAGATGCATTTGCAAGAGTATTCACACCTTCAATGCTAACATGCACGATCCAAGCCGCTCATCAGGTGACCTTGCCAGTAGGTTTCAGGTGGAACCCGCATGACCAAGCCTCAATGTGCTCTTGTTATTGGAAGATGAGTAGATAAGCTTAACTTTCACCATTATGGTGGACCCTGTTTGATGAGCAGTTTGGATGTGGCACTTTGGTTTTTGTGGCTTTGAACTTACTTGGAAGAAGGCACTATATGCTAGTAGATTTTCATTTCTAAAAAGAAATTTATTTAAGATAAATCCCAACATATTGCATTTTTCTACATCCAGACTATAATCGTTGGATCTGGGATAATATTGTTTTAGTGATCCAAACCATTTATATAATGGGCCCCACCTGAATAGGAGAAAAAAAGTTCCCAGATTAGAATATTTAAACACAATAATAATTTAACTCTTTATTATTTTGTGGGCTATTTTGTCACCATGATTACACCATACTATAGCAAACCTCTTCAAGTTGAAGAAAAGAAAGAGAAAACAGTGGGGTACTTCTCCAAGGTTCCCTAAGCCAACCTTCCCTTAGAGCTTTGCTACAAAAACATGCAGTAGATTTCCTCAAGCCAACTTATCTTTAGAGCTTTGCTAAAAAAAAAAAAAAAACATGCAGTATATCTCCATGTAGAACACATGTTAGAGATCTGAGCTTAAATAATACTTTGTATCATTTTGTTCAAGAGTCGGCATCTCTTTAGGTGTGGCTCACCTAAGCTGTGAGATTGCCTGTTTTTAAGGAAAAGACCAAGAGAAGTAGAGAAACATGAAATCTCACATATGGGTGCCTCTTGGATGGAAGGAGCTCCTACAGGCAAGTGGAAGAAACAAACCTTGCACACTCATCGAGTCTTTGAGGTAAAACCAGAATAAATACAACATTATCATCACTTTGCCATTTACTTCCAACACAGGTAGGGCTGTCAATGGGTTGGGCTAGCCCATCAGGCTTCGGGCCTGGCCTGCCTCAGGCCAGGCTTGGGCTGGAGTATCATGTCCGAGGGCAGGGATCATGCTTAAAATTCAGGCCCATTTCTCAATCAAGTGGGGTTTGGACCATATACAACAGCCCATCAGCTTGGCCTGTCCTGGCCCATTAGGATTTGCAAGGGTAATTTTATAACATACACAACATATAAATAAGTGTATCCTAATTTAATCTTCATGTTACTCTAACCTCCAACTTGACCAACCCTCGGGCTCAAGCTAGAAATAAGCATTTTAGGTTAGGTTCAGGCTAGACTATTAATTTTGCCTCATCATAGGCCTTAGTTAGGTTTGTCCGCTTGCATATGTTGAGAAATGCAGGCTGGACATGGACAAAGCTTGGCCTAACCCTAACCAAGCCTGTTGACACACCCATCGTAGATCAGGTCATTTAGTAAGCTTTTGTTGGGCAAGAATATTGAAACAAAGTAAAAGGGTTGGTTGGTCCGAGAAATAGGATGAGATTGTTTGGTCTTGGTCAACAACAGCAGCAACAACAACAGCAGCAGCAACAACAACAACAATGACTATGGTAACAATGACAATAGTCTAACTAGTGTATAAGTAAGAGCATTTATTGAACCAAGGAAAGGGAAATAAACCTAATTTGGGGTCGAAAGAACTTAATTACAAATTATGACACTATCCAAAAAGTGTCCACACATCATCATCATATAACATTCAACCGTTTAAAAGATTCGCCCCACCATGATGAACGTGGAAAAAGAGGCTCATCCACTCATCATGTGCACCACACTATAGAAATCAATGGAAAACTACTGCTGTGATCCAGAGTTCCAAGTGTTACCCTCATGGTATAGGCATTGGCCTGATTGGTGCTAAGGTATCTTCATGACAAGGCAAACCATATGAAAATTAGGTTGCTAAACATGGGCTTTTGAAGATAGAGCTTGTCTTTCAATAGACATAAAAATACGAGTTTGGTTGGAATATAATGCATTTATTATTATCTAGGAAGCATTGCTAAGCCCACACGTGTGTACAAGGCAACTCATGCACGTGCCACATATGTACTAACGTGGCACGTTGGTACAATCCAATCCATCCAATCCATTCTTCTGGGTTTTGCTAATATTATATAGTACTAGATTCTTTCTTCCAAGAATCAGGTCAGTGCACTCTTTAGGTTTACACAGTTAACAAATGTAGGCTGAAAAGATTGATGATTTTTTTTACCCCTCCAACTGTTCCAACATGTGGCCCACCCGCTAAACAGACTACATTTATTTTTGGAAAAGGACATGTAAAACAGTCATGACCTACCAGATGGACGGCTTGGAATTGCACCACCATGTGCTGCCATGTACATGAATGATGGCTCAGAAAAGCTCTCATCTACGTATAATTATCTAAATATTTCATCTACAAATGTTCATAGCCGTACAAAATGTTGTGAATGTGTGACCACATGATATTGATCGAGGTCACTGATTTAACGGATCTGATCTCCCAAAATTCAACCCATCCAGAAGACTCCAACCCTCTGATCATGGGTTTTTTTCGATTGAATTTGTTACTGTTTTTCTCCTCTGATCCAAGGATTCTAACCTACCAATTTGGAAGATTTCCAAAACATCTCCCACCTGTATCCCAGGACCATCAAATCAACGGTTTGGATTAATCCAAGAACCCACATGTATCATAATCATCTAGGCCAGCAAACACTGGCAAAATGAAATAGGTTGCAATTTTGCAATCTCGTACACCTATCCTAAACTATAGGTGGGCTCCACCTTGATCTATCTAGACCGTTGGCTTAGAGGGCCCTACTTTGACCATCCATCCCCATAAACGACTATAATCGGATGAATATAAGAATTTGCTGAACAGATTGCAATCGAACATCCAATCAGTCCACATTCAGCACCCACAAAGAAAAATAAAATAAATCCACGAATTGGATGGCTACAATCATCAGAACAAAACGTTATTCATCTAATCCACAAGGTGGGCCCAGCCAATTGGACGGTCTAGATAGATAAAATTAGATCCCACACGTCCAGGAGCATCTGTTCTTTTTCTAGTATAAGTAGGCCTTATATTTTTATATTCCACAAAGCATCTACAACCCATGTTTTCTCTCTACAACGCATACATGTATGAACGGTTTACATAAGCCAAAGAAAATGTAGCACTAACCTTGCCCGTTGAATGCCTGGGGGGGATCTTCTGCATGGATGGCTTCTCTATTATTCCACTCTTCCTTGAAAGCTTCTCTCTAGATCTAACATCCCTTTGGCCTTCTTTATGATCAACGGCTCCTATTGAATTTTCAATCTTTTCATTGTCCCTTGCAAAACGGCTAGATATGTAGTCACCTTTAATAGCTTGGTTTATGAAGAACAAAGCACGAGCTTCTGATGGCAGCCTTTCATGTGTCCATTTGGGTTTGATTGTGGCCCTTGGATGTGGCGTCATGGACCGATCCAGCGGTTCAAGGAAGCTCAGGCTTTCATGTGGCCATTGTTTGGATTTTGATCCATTCAAGAACTTTTGATCATGAGTTAGAATTTGTTGAAGGTTGCTGATTTCACGTTCGAGCCGGGTAATCTCCTCCTCTACCATTGCTAGCTCTGCTAGGAGCTCTTTCATCTATACAAGTTCATAAAAGAGTGACTATATAAGCTACAAAATACATGCTCTCAATGTTTTGAGTGTTGCAATTATAAGCCGTCCAAAAAATGGACCCCACCGAGAGTTCACTGGTTGTGAAAATCAGGCTGGCGTCATTCCATTTATGATTGTGGCCCACTTGATGATTGGACTTGTCAGATTGATCTTCATGGTGGGCCCACCTTTTGCACAACTTGGAAAATTTTGCCCATGCAATTAATTTCCATGGTGATTGGATAGTTAGTTAAGATAAGCTACTTTATGCTTCAAGTAGCTTATCTTTGTTTCTACTTATTAAGCTGAAGCGATTGAGTACGTTTAGGTAAAAAATTTATTTATAATTAATCTTAAACCTAACTAATTACGTATCTCAAATAAGTTATCTACTATTGCAAGTTGAAAAAGTAATTTATTTAGTGGTATCGAAACAGATCGACCTAAGAGACACAGAAATACATTTTAAATTAAGTTATAAATAATTTAGATATTAAAAAAATGCAACAATTGTCGTTAGGATTTAGGCTTCAAAGAATACTCAACTGTTTCTTTTCCATCCAAAGGAAAAAAAAGCTTCAGTGTCTGCCAACTTTCTCTCTTGCCAACACAAATTTTGTAACTCTTATTAGATGGGCCACACATAGTCATTAGTTTATATTTGACCGTTGGATTATTTAAATTGAACGATTTAATGAGCCTATTATAATTATGATCATTACAAACAGGTTTGGAGTGGGATGCTTGAACTGTGGTTCTAATACATGATTATTAAGCTAAATATGAAAACCTACAGCGTGGAGACCGTGGAGGAGAGAAGTATGATGTATAAGCTTCTCTAACCATCCTCTTTATAAATACATGTTTTGGTATTCTTATCAAAACAAGAGAGAAAATTCTATTCCGACTGAGAGGTTATCTCAAAGGTGTGAGGCACGGGAAAATTGGAATTCTGGTTGGTGACATCGAGGTATCATGAATATCATCCATCCCATCCCCCATATCCACCATAGGTTAAGGGTACTAATATCCTTGTAAGTGATATGTTGGCTGGGGAGAAGGTACAACACCGCTAGTTGGGTACCTCGCCTGTATGTGATCAGGTCTTATTTGATATTACTTTGGGAGAGAGTGATTATTCATACGCATGCACTTAAAAAACTACAAGTGCAATGCGTATGACACAAACTAAGTCATTTGATTAATCGGTTAATGTTCGCTGAATTTGACCGTTTGATTATTTTCCATCTTAACCGTTCATTAAATGTCTACCAATCGGTTAGGGACAGTAGTTTCTCAGTTTAATCATCCATTCAGAGCCCTTGTAATGTGCCACCCATGATTTGGACGGTTAAGTTGAGTTACACGAGTCTCACATCTATCTAATCTAGTCAGTGTACATCCCTATCTATCCAGACCATCCAACATCTGAAAATCTTAACCATTTGACAAGTGGGCCTTTTTGTGGATTATTGCACGTTAGCTAATCTTCCAAAATCAATCATTTGATCGTGTGATTATGAACGTCCAATTAGAGCGTTTTTAAGCCATGGATTGTCCAATAGTGGGCCATCCACTTGGATGGAATAGATATTAAATGCATTAAATTTTGATGTAAATAGATTCAGAGGAGTGTGATCTCATAGGACTAGTTTTTAATGTATAGCTGCGATATAACTAGCTGTATTGGACGCATGGGGCATTCCCATCATCAAATCTGGACTGTCCATTCATTCGATCCCGGTAGTGGCAGGGAAAATTCCAAGACTTGACACCGATTAGATGATCATCCATTTTGCAAGTCATGACCGAATGATCCAAAGCACTTCTTTAGAATTACAAGTTAAGGAATGGACCTATTTCTCTTCATCTCTCAACTGTCCTTTTTTCATACTATTGATCAGGTGGTTATTATTCTCCAATTGGTGTGATTTTTAAATAGTGGTCTGTGAATAGTAGGCTCGGATGAGTGGACGGTCCAGATCGACGTTTGATAGTCTTGCATGTCCAAAGCAACTGATTAGATATGAGCATGCCTCCACGTAGAGCGTATACATGATCCTTTAACTATCGTCTCGATGATCTCTTTTAATCTTGCAAGTTACAACTAGTGTTTTAAATATTGACAATATCAACTGATATATTTCACAATATATCTTGCATATCACCTATGTGATATGAAACACACAAGTAGTGAGATATATTCTACATGTTCGATTTGGTGGGTATTTTTTAATTATTTTTTATCATGTTTTTATTGTAAATCATGTTAAATCATTGTCAAATTGTTACAAATTTATGATTTTTCATGTTTTGTATCATATTTTGTATGACATGAAAAATCATTGATTGAAAACTTTGATTTTGAAATTTAGAGAAAGACTGAGTTCCAGAAAATTAAAAAAACAAATCAATATATATATATATATATATATTCTTTTGCTTCTGAACATATTGCTTGTCTTTCCACATATCTTATTACATTTATAAATTATATGAATAGACTTTGAATATATTTGCATCAATTCAGTTATACAATTTATAAATTAAAACCTCATATAAAGAAAATCTATTATGTCCGCTTATTTTTTATAATGCTTTGATTTGTATGTGTATATTCATGTCTTTTTTCTTTAATAATCATTGAAATTTTATTGAAAAATTCGACCAATTTCCAATGTTTCGTCATATTTTTAACAACAACGATACATTCCACGATACAATTGATATATCCCATGCGATAACCGATACGTATATGTATCCCAAGGGTGCGATATATAATGCGATGCCAATATTTCGAGCATTGGTTATAACCAACCAAAGACAACACCATGATTTATTTTTATTTTTATTTTTTTAAAATAATTGTCAGCCACACTTGGCATTTTTTATTACCATATTTTATTCATGCATGTATGGCCCATCAGATGCGCGGACCAACTTGACTCTCTCTCTCTCTCTCAAAGGGACTCAATGACTCAGTCCGAGTCATTGGTTCCAGAGTTGAGGAAACACAGTATAACTTCTCCCTCTTACGTGTATAACATGAACTTTTTTCTAAATAACCGTACGCCACATTTGGTTTTCCCTACCATTTTCTTCATTCATATGTGGCCCACGTGATGAGTGGACAAACTCCTCTCTCTCTCTCGTACATGACATGATTTTTTTTTTTCCCTTCTTTTCTTAATATCTGTGGACTACACTGCAGGGTCATTTTTTTTTATTTTTTTATTTATCACCATCCGTTTTCTTCATGCATTTTTGGCCCACCCAATGAGTGGACCAACTTTACTCTCTCTCTCTCTCTCTCTCTCTCTCGGAAAGGCATGGATTGGAGACTTTGAGACTCAGTCCGGGCTCGTTGGTTCCTGAATCAATTCAAGACTCGGCCAAAAGAATGAGAAGAACTTGTTGGGTCCCGAGCTGAGTTGTGACAAGGCCGATCCATGGTGTGACCCAGCTCATTTGGGCATATCCTCAATGCTGACTCAGGGTGCTGCACTGGATCATATTGACCGAGTCCGAGTTGACTCGGTTTGCATACAACTCGAACTAAGTCCTCAGTCCATACTCTCAGGTACGGGACATGAAGTTTGAAAATCGAAGAGATGTTTTTACCTTGGGGGGAAGAAAGCTTGGGATGGAGCTAACATGCCCATGAGATGCATGTTCCAATATTTCATGCACCCTTTCCTCATAATCCAGCATCTTATTCAGCTTGGCCACCTATAAAAAAAAACCAACGGCTCAGATTGATGTTTTTAAATATCTAATTGCGATAATTTTTAGAAGAATTTTAGAGAAATGATACAATGCTAGCTCTTAGTAGCATATATACTGTAAGTTCTAGTACTACACCTTTGGAAAGTTGAATAAACTGCTCCAGATTTGTCCATTTGATCTAAGATGCATTTTAATGGTTTTCATTCAAAAGTTGCACTGATTGGATGATCCAAACCATCAGTTCTTTGGCCTTTTTTTTTTCTCAATAGATCAATGGATTTTGCCTGTCTAACTGTCCAATGCAACTAAGAGCACTTATAACTTATAGTGCTCTGAGAGCACTGGAAAATCTCTGTTGCATACCTCAGATAAACTAATTAGATACCAACGTTCATAAATCATTTTAAGCCGTTGAAATGATACTATATCTTTTGTTCACTCCATTTATAGAAAGAAATAAAAGGGAAAAGAAAATCAAGATAAGAAACAATATCTCACCTCTTTTTCAAGCTCCACCTTCTTTTGTGGCCTATTAATTCTCTCCATTCTCTGAAAATTGAGAAAAAACAAAAATGTAAAACCCATCTCAAAGTTTAGAGGTACGTGAGGCACATGCGTGGGAGATCAAATCCGTCCATCCAACGGGCCAGATTGTCTGGATGTGCCCTAGCACAAAAAATAATATATAATATAATAAAAATAAGGCTAATACACTGCTAAAACAGGCTACCATGTTAGAACAGAAGGATAGCTTAGAGAAAACTGGACTAGGTTTTTCTGTACATCTATTTGTTCCATAGACCGTAGCTCAACTGACTAGTGGCTAGGCCTGACCTTTGGAACCGTATTGGCATATGTACCCACTCCACCGACCTGGCTGGTGTGTTGACGTCACCAGGTTCCTGTGGTTCCCATCATGACTTGTGTGTTATATCCAAACTGTCCGTCCACTTGCGAGCTAGTCGAAAGAATTTAGCCTAAAATAAAGACAAATACAGAGATCAAATGGACCGCACGGTAAAAAGAAGTGGGGGATTGAACGTCTACCATTGAAACCCTTATAGGGTAACAAAATTTTTGGATCAATATGATATTTGTTTTTCCTCTTCATCCATGTCTGTGTGACCTTATGAACAGATTAGATGGAAAATAAGCATTATGGTGGGCTTACAAATGTTTTAACTATGAGAATTATCGTCCCACTACTATTTGTGGTGTGGTCCACTGGAGCTTTGGATATAAATCATTTTTAGGATAAAGATCTAAAATGATCTCTTCAAATGGATGAACGGTGTGGACATAATAAATACATTACTGTGTAGCCCATGTAACGAGGAGTGTCAGCCCTCGTCTTGGGACCACATGTACCACACCAGCTAGGTTGGTGGGGTGTGGTACACCAGCCAATCCGCTTCCTGACCATTGGTCTAGGGCATCTGACTTGAGGGAACCATCTATCCAATGTCTTGGATCTCATGCATGTGAGACACTTGGGCACATGTGATTTTTTGCCCAACCCTTCATCTAAGTTAGATGCAGGGTTGTATGGCCTGGATTGCTTATACACATCATGCGAAATGAGTTCTCAAAGGGTCATCATGAGAACCGGTTCCTAAGAGAAAATTTCTTATAACACACATATGCACACGTATGTATGTATGTGTGTTTATTTATTTATATTAACTATAGATATCACCATAAATCAGTTGTGATCTTCGCTACTAACACTAACTATTTTTAACCAGCTTTATATTATACTCATTTAAATAAGATATCTTCATTGGCTTCACCTTTCATAGTTTAAAAAATGACAAGAACTCAACTCTAACTAGAATCCCGTTGAGCTGAGTCGACTCGAAAACTCTTACAAGTCTTTTCCAACTTTTTAAGTAATATTTAATATTTAAAATATAACTTATATAAAAATTATGTCTGAATTACACCAAGTGGTGTTTTCTTGAGTTAGTTAATGAGTCTTTTCACATCGAGTCGAGTTTTGACTGAGTCGTGACGAGTTGAGTTTTTACTGAGCCTTGGTAAAATCTAGTCGAGTCGAGTCATGTTTTTAAACTACGCTTAAGCTTATGATCCAAATCTACCTTCCACAGGCCATTTGGGCCAAAACATGATTTTTCAACAATGAAAGAAAAGGCCCATTTTCTCCAGTAGATGATCAATGCTGCAATCTGAATGTTGTGGGCCCCATATCAACCCGCATTTTACGCTCGCTAGAGGCAATCCAATCGCCTAAACACGCGTGACGACCCATAAATGATTACTAGCTATTCAGGCGTATAAAAGAGTTGTAATGAAGAATATAGAACTTGTTCCATCTGCAATGTAACGTCCATATATCTGAACCATCATCTCGACCGTTAAATGATTCTGATCACCAAAATCCAACAAGTTGTTAATGATAACAATAATTTTAAATAATTCGTTAATTGATAACTTTCATTGAAACAATTACACATTTTTAAAAATAAAATCCATGACAGTCATTTCGAAAATAGATTAATGGTCATTATTCATAATTTTATATAACTCAAAGTAGCCATTGTAACAGGCCTTAATTCATTTCTTTGGACCATTAACCATCACATAAAGAGCAACAGAAAGAAGAACACTAATAGTTCTTACCTTTGACGAATGCATAGCTGTCGTCGATCTCTCCCTTTGATTTGCATGGGCCATGAGGGAAAAAGAGGTGCACCTGATCTTGATTTCAAAACAACAAACGACCCAAAGATTTAAACAGCATGGGGTGTTGTTGGCATGGTTTTGGTGAGAGAGGTATAGAGGCTTGGAGTCCAAGCAATGCTTGGTAGTTTGGTTGAAATAGAGTAGAGTTTCGCTGTTGGAAGATGAAAAAGAGCTTTCCAAGTCGGTTTCTTTTCGAGATTCGGCTAACCGTCCATGGCGTAGGTGGGCCATCATGTTTGAATGAAGGGTTGGCGTAGCTTGCAATTGTAGCTTGTTGTGGAGGGTTAGAGATAATATATCATATTTTTGTAGTTTTCTAAGATTACTTTTCTTAACAAAGACAGGGAAATGAGTGATGTATCAACAGCCGGTTAGAATACTATGGTATTTCACCACTATTTTTTTTTATAAAAATGGCAATCCGGTCCACTTGTTAGATGAGGAAGTTTTACGTTAATCCAGACCGTCCAAATCACTGGCCACATAGGCAAAACAACACCCAAAATTCAATAACTATATAATCTTGAGCGTTGATTTTGGATACTCACTATTTTACCTTTTACCATCCATTCAATAGGTCGGATGGTTATGGCTGCTCGATCGGTGCGATTTTGGAACTATGCTCTATCTGCAATGTGACCCACAGTTTATGGTGATACATTTATGTCACATTTAAGGAGGATGGGTCACCATCGTTTTGAAAATAATGGTAAACCCCACTGGAGTCTTTTCATCAACCACACCAGGGGAGTAGAGTATGTGGAAATGGAACTGGTTCTAGTTGTACGCGTGTGGGACGTTCACCTAAACATGGGCCCACATCTGGTGATTGGGACAGCTCATCTGGTAGGAACAGATAGGATGGTCCAAGGAGAAAATGTGCTCATTCAGCTGAGAGATTGAATTGTACGGTTTGGATTTTCAGTTCGCACGAGTGGGTTCCACATTCAGTGAT
Source organism: Magnolia sinica (assembly GCF_029962835.1). Taxonomy (NCBI): domain Eukaryota; kingdom Viridiplantae; phylum Streptophyta; class Magnoliopsida; order Magnoliales; family Magnoliaceae; genus Magnolia; species Magnolia sinica. Next base: position 57,192,840 of record NC_080589.1, on the reverse strand, counting down.
ATAAACTTTTGATATTATGGGCCCCACTCTATGACCATCCACATGAAAACATCTTGAAACCTTGTCAGTCGTTAATCAAGAATAGACAACAATGGTTTCTATGCGTCCGATATAAAAGGCCAAACATTCTGTGGCTGGGATAGATCACTGAATCATGGGCCCCATTATTACAAACTGAGCAAGAATTTTACAATACCTACCTATTGATGTTTGCTTGTTGAATGGGGGCCACTAGCCTTCTCAATTTCAACGGTCCTTTTTAAGCCCAGTTGGGGCTTCCTTGATCATCCAATCCATGTATTCTGAAGTGGGGTCCACCGGGTGAAGAGTTCTCCAACCATCAATGGTGGGAAATTTTTAGTGCGATTTAAAAAAAATAAAATAATCAATGGCCTATGTTGTCGAAGTATGGGCCCCACCTATCAGAACCGAAAAGCGATGTATAGATTGCGTACACAGGTCGAATGTACCATATAATTAATCCTGGAACAAAAATTCAAAGTACAATGCATGCTGCGATTCCTTGCGATTTTCACTATCTCACCTAATCTAAGAGTTGTTCGCATGCCTTAGCTTAAGGAACATACTTTCCTATTCTTAGATAAACGGCCTAGGTTTGAGGGGTTTTGATAGATCGTGGGTCCCACATCACGGATACACGTGGAACCTCATTTCAGCCGTCGAATGACGCTGCTGTGATCCCTCTGGGCCATACATTTGATCGTGCGTGCTCTGAACAATTCCATGTACCAAAATTCAGGATAGGACGGATATTATAATTTGGACCGTTGTATTTTTTCATTCTTTTATTATTATTATTATTAGTAGTAGTAGTAGTAGGAGTAATAGTTGTATTTATTGGAACGTATGTGTTGAGTTATTAGCGCACAAACGTAACAAAATATGGTAGAATACAATTTAATCATGGGACTCATCTTTTAAGAAATTTTGTTTGCAGTAACATCATATTTTTAAAACATTACAAATATATAAAGTTTAAAATCATACATGCACGTGATGTGCACGAAGCAGATGTCTTTGATATCAATTTGTCTATGTTGATCTTTTGAACTAAGGATTTGATGTTTTATTTAAACCTACTTGATTTAATTGATTTTTAATCTGGAAAGTATACGAATCAGATGTAGATACGGTACGTATTACGAGATCGGTCCCACGAGGACTGGTCGTCACAATTCAAATCTATGATTCTCCTTAACTAATCCAACAAATAATGGAATGAATTACTAAGCACAATTTTATGAAAAACAATTAATTAAGAACAGGGAAGAAAATTCAATCAGAGAGAGAGCACTAGGACTTTCGAATCCACCCCTAATTATCCTAACCCTTGTTTTGTCTGTTGATTCACCTTGATCTAGATTGATACCACTTAAATAGAGAAAGCACAATCTGTGTCCTTAATCGGGCATACAGACTGTCTAATTCCTTTAAGCAATGCCATGAATGACATATCCCATATCCTTGGTCGGGCATAAGGGATGTACAATTCATTAAAGCATCCTGTTTCTTCCTCTATAGGAAACCTGTTCTTGATCAGACACAAGCACCTATAATAAGCATCCAAACAACATCCATATATATACTTTGGTCAAGTTCATAGATGGAGAAGTATAGAATTTAAACCCATAAAGCCCACTTAGAGAAAGAAACAAATTAATTAAAATTCAAAGTGAATCAACCAACACAAGAGCTGATCAAATTAAGGGCTTCATCTCAGCCCTAGCTGAGAGATTAGTGACCCATAAAATTCATAAAAAATATTAAATAAGATTCATAAAAAAAAGCATCAAACCAAACAATCTCTCTCTCTCTTCTTTCTTCTCTTTCTTCTCTTTCTTCTCTCCCTTGCTCCAGATCTGGAATCCCCTGGTTCTGAATGCCTTTCCCACGTCCAAAACTCCCCTTTTATAGCTGCTGGATGGCTGGGGTCGGTGGCAGAGTCGTAGAAGGACTCGAAGTGCAATTTTTCGCAGCCGTGATCGGTGGGCCCCACAGAGGTGTTTTCTGGAAAATCCACCCCATCCATTGGATTCAGAACGAAATTTCAGTCAAGAATGGGTGGTTTTGAAGGTTCATTATCGCGGCCCAGAGAAGAAAATACAAAAAGATCAGTTTTGAACGTCGCCAGGTAGCCCTTTTGTGGCCTCTGTACCGCACATGTGTGTCCCCATGGGAGTGGAATATCAGCATAGTTTTGAAGATCTCGAAGCCCTCTACACGATGGACGGCTCGGATCGGCCGTACGGGTGACGTACGGGGCCCACAATCCTTCGCAAAAACGGCCAGCGGAAGACGCTACGCGGACGCCAAACCGACGCTGCGATGATGGTGGGGCCCATTCCTGGACTTTTCACAGGAATCCACGTCGTCCATTGGTTTCAGCTCGAAAAATCAGTAGGAATTGACTGGTTTTGGGGTGAATTTGGTGCAGCCCACGGAGTTTTGAACTCACCGTCCGTTTTGCGTTTTTTCAGCGATCAACGTCCGTACACATGCATGGAACCAAACGGACATCTAGGCGATGATGATATCGGCCCCAGGAAGCGGATGGACGGTTCGGATTGTCCATTTGGACACTAGGTGGGCCCCACAACCGATGACAGCGGTCGGTTCCGCGGACGCTGGAAACGGAAACTTCCGTTTTCCAAAGACGAAGTCGGGTCAGCGCTGCTGACCGACGCTCGTCCGTTTGGTGCGCAGCCGATGCACCTGTGCACTGTGTACACATCTCTTACACAGGGCTCACCGTGATGTTTACGAGAAATCCAATCCGTCCATCCTATTTGTCATCTATTTTCAACCATCAGCTCCAAGTTTGAGGCAGTTCCAAATATCAGGTGGGCCCCAAGGTGAAGATTAATGGGCTGATCTGTCCGTTGGACCACTTCCCGCGATCTTCAATGGCTGAAATTTAATATGTACGGTTAATTCACGGCCCTCATCTCATGTATGAAGTTTCGAACTGATCGGATAGTGGGAACCATGTGATCTTGCATTCTGGACCCTTTTCGGGCCCCTTTGGCTTGCTTTCCTCAGATCCCAGACGTGTAAAATCTTCATTATTGGTTCTCTGGAGTCCACCCCGTGTTCTGGAGACTTTGGATCATGAAATCCATGCCTTTAACACCAATTTTCAATTAACGCTCCTGACTTTATCCTGTAATAAAAATACAATTAAAATACTCCATTAAGCATTATCATATACATAAAATCTGGTAATTACTGGGGTCTGATATGCAATATTTGAACTAAGGATTCTCTCCCTAATCTACTTCAATACGAGAAAATCAAAATAGCTTAACATCTAATTCTCTGATAGGTGTCAAGGAAAGATGTATACCATCTACACAAGTAGATCACACATGAGGATAATAGAAGAGGATGGAGTGGATTTTCGCTCTTTCCCTTAGACATTCTTTCCTTTTCCTAACACTCACACATCCTATGGGGTATGGACGTCTAGGGCTAACTCTTCATCTCCTTTGAGATTTGATCATATAAATAAGGAAGGGTTAGGGTTTGAAGGGTGCACCCACTTGTTGTATCATATTTCTGTCCATTTCTACGAGAGCCAATCAGAGATGGACATATATAATTTTACGAGAGTTACGTGGTGTATTTGAAATCTGCAGAGAAATACGAAGAAGATTTTGCATTGATACAACATATAATTTTACGAGAGTTGCGTGGTGTATTTGAAATCTGCAGAGAAATACGAAAAGGATTTTGCACTGATACAACTGTTGTCTATCGAACGATGCCATGTCATTCAAAGCAATGGTGGTTGAGCGGAACGTGGTTGAGTAGATAAGGAAGCTTGGAGTGGTTATAGAAAATATCAGAATGCGGGATGCATCCGGATGTTAGTTTAAGGCTATAAATAGCAATGGAATTCAGCATAAGAAGAAATCTCATGCTAATCAAACCAAATCAAATCTATCTTTTAATTACTTTATGATTCTTAGCATTATCTGCCACTTACATTCTTTAGTATAATTCGTATCAGTAATTAAGTAGTTGTTAACCTTAGCATTATCTGTCATTTACATTCCTTAGTGTAATTCGTAACAATAATCAAGTAGTTGTTAGCTTTAGCTATAATTCGAGTTTATGCTCATACGCTAGATTCAATTGAAGTATCAAACAAGTTCTTCGTTCAGAAAGGCAGTTTGCAGTTGTTCACTACAGCCGATTGTAAGAATTTCCTTTTTGTTTGATTTATATTGAAAAAGTCATTTCGTACGGAAGACAAAAGTATAACATATTTTTAAAGGATGAACCCTACCTTATGATAATTGTCTGATCATCTTAAGCAGCATTGTGCAGGTTGTTGAATTGATGACTGATCTTATTCGATCTCGGTCACATACGATCGATTTTCGACGTATCTGCCTATCTTACTGCTTGGGGTCATAGTTGTTCGATTTAAATTGAGTCGTACATTCAATCCTGACATGCCTGCATAAATCATGTGACCGAAATTGAAACTGAAAAAAGAGACAACAACATATTTTAGCACGCCTAATGAGACACTGATTCTAGTTTACTTACTGGTGTGACATTGCAAACTTACCAGTTAGAAATATGAATATAAGAAGCAATCGAATTGCTAGGGCTAAACCCTTGACACTAACCGCACCACCTTCAATTGAGAACATGCCAGTTCAAAAAACTCTCAAATAATTGAATTTAAGTACTAGTCCAACACTCATTCCTATTAACCAGGAAGGGGTATTAACCTCCCAGACCACTTCTCTTGAAGAAATAATGGTCAAACTTGAGGATGTGCTACTGAGTATTCGACATGTTCAGGAATATGGGAGAGCTCAGGTAGAGTTGGTACACACCCAAGCCGATCAATTCTATTTAAACTAAGAATGTTAACAAATGGATAACTAACTAAACTGAAACCATGCATCAATTGGTGGCCATCATTACTGAAAGAGCACATACGACAACACAGTATAATGCCGAAGAAAGTTCCATCGGTAACATGGTTCAACTGCTATCAATACCTCCTCTATAGAGGAACACCCTTCTTATTCTGATACAGGATGGGTGGAATGCTTCACTACCCCCTGAGTTTAGGCGACCAGAGTGGTAGGTCAGAAATTTTATCATTGAAGTTCGAAATCAAGGTATTTCAGGAGGACAAACTTTCCAGCATTTTTTCAGAAATTCATTGTTCCATGAGGGACAGAATCAGGTAGGTCCTGATCCACCATTAATGGTTGAACCTCAACGGGTGGATCATGACCAGATCATGTAAAAGGTTCAGGAGGTAGCAGGCCAAGTCATTGGCCGTAATAATGTCCCAATTTACCATAAGCCATATCCTGAATGGATTGACCGATAACACCCATTACCGAGGAATCAAATTTTGCCCAATTCTTGGGCGATCCTAGTTAATCAACCATCGAACACGTAGGTCAATTCACTATGCAATGTGGTGAATTAGCTAACAATGGTTATCACAAGTTACAATTATTCGGTCATTCATTAACAATGGAATCCTTCACGTGGTACTCCAACTTACTCCCAAATTCAATCCATACCTGGTAAGAGATGGAGGAAAAATTCCATGCTCAGTTCTTTTTGAAGGATAAGGAGATGACAATGGCCGATCTTGCATGCTTCAGGCAGTTACCAGGAGAATCTTGTGAGAGTTACATTACTCAGTTTAAAAGAAAGAAAATTCGGTGCAAAGTCGTCATGACCGAGACCGAATTTGTGCAACTTGCGCAAGATGACCTGGAATACAAACTTTAAAAAAAAAATTCATTGGAATAGAGTTCATGGATTTATATGACATAAGTAGAAAAGTTTCTAAATATGAGAAACTTCTTCAGGAAGGATCCAGGCAAAAGAACTCGAAAATTGGGACATTATCATGACCCCAATTATAATGTTCCAATTATCGAGTAGTGGAAAAAAAGCCACTCATATGTTCAGCATCGGTCAAGATGGAAACAACTACCCCGACAACGTAAAAGGCTCAAAATATATACTTTTGATTTCACCCATGCTAATGAGATATCTGAGATACTTATAGCAGAAGAGTTTATTAAAGTTTATAGTAATCATAAAATACCAACGACTGATGAATTAAAAAAGTTTGAGTATTGCAAATGGTATGAGACATGTTCTTATTCCCCTAATAAGTAGAGAGATGAGTACATATGTCCTGCTGAAAGGGGGGTGAATAAGACTAAACCAATTCCTGGTAATAAATTGTAGAAAATATATTCTCAATCGTATAATGTATTGAAACATTGATTCCAATTAATTCGTAGGACAACTTTGACCTATAACTTTAGGCAGGACAACCTTATTTCACAACGTACTTAAAATCAATTTTTTAAAACAGTGAAGGCATAAAATAAGATAAAGCAATCACCACAAATATATAGATAATTATAGTGATTTGGCACTTAACACACACCTACTCCACTCCCAAAATTACTACTTCACGTAATTTTAGCTTTCCACTATTTTTAAGGTTTTCACAAGTTCACCTTAACAACCTCTTACAGTTCTTGTAATTTTCATAAGCTTACCATAATAAAACCTCCTAGTGATTTTCACGGGCTAACCACCACTCGATCCAATGAGATTTCCAGGCAATCTCAATAAACCTAAATGGAATAATAAACTAAAATAAATACTTATCTTCATAAGACAAAATGTCGATGTGAAGATACTTGATGAAGTTGAAGCTTCAATCAATGCAACGATATTCCTTATTGAATGACGATAAATCAATGCATGCTCAACCAGAAAGCATCTAGAGATATAAAGTTTCTCAAAGAATAAAAATCCTAAAAGTTACGGATTCAATTCTCTAATATCAAGTAGAATATAGTTTACTCTCTAATTAAATTTAAATCTAACTTGAGAAATGAAATTGAATAAGATAAAATAAAACAAGAATCAGTACACAATTAGCTTTAGAAAGACCTTGGTTTCTCTCTTTACTTGGGGATGTTTTATCACACTTTTTTGTATCTAAAACAACGAGAGAAAGTCTTTATTAATGGCCAAAGGATTTAAAACTTCAGTCAGCCTACGAATATGTAACGCTCTGTGTTTTCAAGATTCGAGTATATGACTCGTTTCCCAAAAACCCGAGTGTTATCCTAAAAAGAATCAAATTTCACACATAATCCTTTTCTTTTATCAGAGTTAGTAGATAAGCGTAGAATGGACAAGTCAACATAAATGAAAATTTTTATTTATATTTAGAATATACAAGAGATTGCCCATAATGACTTATGCAAACCAATGTCTCAAAAATAACCAATACAAGATTTACATGACTTAGTACATGAGAAATAAAAGAATACATATAATTTGAGCTGCAAGATCGCGCAACTTCTCCTGACCATACAGCCATGCGTCCTTGGCACTTGTACCTTGCTCCTCATCAAGTCTAAACCTGAATGTCACTTAAGCCACTTGTGCTACCTGTACGGTTATATATTTGATGGATGAGTGGCCAACTTAGTGTGAATTTTCCTCAAGATTACACATCGCCGCCTTAGCTAAGCATAGTTAAAAATGACAAGGCAATCAAAACAATACATGATGCAGTCTTTTTATATGCATGGATGCGTGAATGCACATCGACCTAGGGATACACATGCAGTTGGACTTGGGCTCGTCACCCATGCAATCATCGCCTTGGGAATGATCATCTAGTCGGAACAATAGGTCGATAGTCGGTGGTCTGGGAGCTGGCGACATGATACCCCAACAACTCTAGGGCACGTGCTACAGCATCCAGAATTACCCACCCGTCATCGCCAATATGCTATGAATACATGATTAGCCAACCGTTATTAATTCAATTACAATCAGCCAATTTAAGTAAATCAATGGTCACTACGGGGGGCTCGTCACCCATCGTAGGCCGACAGCTCGGGCATAGTGTCCCATGACCACCATCCCCGGCTCATGAGGTTTTCCTATCTTAGGATGTTTAATGGATGCCCGTCGACTAGTGGCCAATCAAATTTCATAAGTAGGGATTTCCATCGTGTCACACTCCGAACTCGGAAACAGGGCTCACAGAGTTTTCGATCGCCGAATCCGGCGCCGACAGTCTCTGTAGTACCCCCTTCTCGGCTCCCAGCGCGTATACGCTAGATTCCGATTCTCAGGTCCTACAAGGAGGATTTGTAAGTGAATTTTTTTTCCAGCTTTTGTGTGGGCCATGGGCTATTTCATGAGAATCTTGTATGAAGCCCATAGGATGTGGCCCAAATGTGATGCATATGAGGCCCTTGAGCGAGGCCCAACATGATATGTTTATGGCCCTTGTGTGAGGCCCAACATGATATGTTTATGGCCCTTGTGTGAGACCCAACATGATATGTTTATGACCTTGGTGTGAGACCCAACATGATATGTTTATGGCCCTCAAGAGAGGCCCGTATGATGTATTTATGACCCTTGTCGAGGCCCAATGCGATATATGAGAGGCCCATGTGATGAGGCCTTTGTAATGTGTAAATCCACTATAATTATGTTTGCCCAATCATTCTCTTGGTTAGTATAAGCCTTGGTCCCCCATCATGAGATAAATTCCATAGGCCATGCCTTGGGAGCAATGATGGTTAAATGTCTACATTGTAAGAGCAATGGTCGTTAAATGTCCATCTTGTGATCCTCCCCAGGGCCCATTGATTAGGCCTATTCTCATTCCCTCCTTAGTGGGCTAACCCAAACGGATGGGCCCCCACTATTATTAGTATAATCCACCCCACCTTATTGGGCTATCTCAATTCTTTGGGTCTCCATTGATGTTAGTAGAACTACCCAAACCTGGAAGCCGATCATTAGGTCCATGAGTAGGCCATCTAGATCTACCCTTGTTATGAGGCCAGTACATCATCACTGTAGATGGTAGGATCAGTGGTATCAGATTTGGTATATCCACTATTGAGGACCGATCCTCACGTTATGAATTAGATCCCCTGTCCTTTTAAGGACCCCACCATATATAGGCCGATCATTGATTTCAACTATGTTAGTATATGCACTGGGTATGTGTTAACATAACATTATGTTTGCATGAGGTCCATCGGGATTGTACAAGACCCATTGTGATGTGTGAGGTCTATTGTGATGGTATGAGGCCCATTGCACGAGGCTCGTTGTGACTACTTGAGGCCTACCGTAACCATGTGAGGCCCATTGTGATTGTATGAGGCCCATCGTGACTATGTTAGGCCCATAGTGTTTATTTGAGGCTCATTGCGATTATATGGGGCCCATTGTATTTGAATGAGGCCCATTGTGTTTGTATGAGGCCTATGGCACGAGACTTGATGTGATTGTGTGAGGCCCATTGTGACTAGATGATGCCCATTGTGATGTGAGAGGCCCATTGTGATTGTGTGATTGATCATTGTTAAGTTCGATAATCATGCATAGCTTCATCTTTCATGCCATACGCATTATATGTATGCGTGTTATGAGGAGTGATCATAGCACATGCCATTGGACGGATTATTGCATGACTAGATGATATGATGCATAAGGCATTTTGTGATATGAACACTGTACGCCCTAGCGACATCAGGGCCATGGCCTCCACAGGCATGTCGTGGATGGCCAGTTGAGACACCGAAAATGTTATTTGAGCATTTAGGGCATTTAGGATGTCCTTGGGTGAAATACCTTAAACCTACATGGTACCAGGAGACGCCCTAACGCCGAGACCGAGTAGAAAACATGAGTGCCCGAATGCCTTTACTATTAGGCCGCGTCTCCCCTTGTAGCGTGGTCGGTTGGGAGGGGGTGTGGCCTTACCCTCCTGAGTGAGGAGGCATAGCTAGGTTGAGTTTGACCAGCTCGTAAATGGGTCAACTACCGTCGAGCCTTGTTGGTGATTGGCTGTCCACAGGCGAGTAGTGAGGTCTCTTACGCTCACTAGGCTGTGCGGCTTGGAGAGCGGCAGTAGTGTACTAGACCCCGGTGGTGATCCCAGAGATGTACGATTTTAGATATTGTGATGACTCGTCACTGTTACACATGTGGGCGAGTACATGTGGGCGGGGCCTAAGGGCTTGGGCGAGCTACCAGTGATTGGCAGGCTACTGTGCATATAGTGAGGCGGAACCTTGTCCCACATTGGACACTATGGCGGTCACATGCGGGCTTGCTAGTAGGGGTTGCATACTTAGCTCTTGATCCATTTATTCATTCATTCATCATACACTCGGGCCGGTGATGCACAACCAAATCATTATGTGTATCTTCGCAATGACTAGGATTTCGGTTGGGCGCGCGACCAACCTGAGATCAGGAGTTTACCACATTGAGTCTAGCTATCTAAATTTAGGTATGGGACTGGTTTGGATAGAAGTCCTTTGTGATGGACCCCCATCGCTTGCGATATTACGCGCTATCCTCCCAATTACACACTGCAGCTTGGTCACCCGCATTACACACTCTAATATCCTATGATCTATCCTTAGCATATAGCATTTGGTTTACTATATTTTTGCATGGCTTAGATGAGGCCGTGGCCCGTTAGGTATTACATACTGTATTGTATTCTCGATGATTAATATTTAGCTTACTATGTTTCTGCATTTGCATAGCTGATCTATATTACTTTCTCAGTTCATGACACTGGCTTATTATGTATTTGCATTGCATATCCTGGATATTATTGTAATATTTTTACAGACTTGCTAGTACCTTCGCTTACTTTGATATCTATGTGCTTGGCACACACTTACACCACCCTCTAAGCTTTTTATAAGCTTATGCATGATAGATGTGTACATGCAACGCTTGGGCAGTCGTAGCTGAGCAGGAGCAGGAGCAGGAGCGTGCGGTCGAGCTTTGTGGAGATTCTGTTATATACATGTATTGCCTTTCAATATTGTAATCAACAATTTATTATTAGTGGATATATGATGATGATGTTGCCATTATGAATTGGGTACACTCATAGTTATGCTAAAAAAAAATTTCACTTACAAATCCTCCTTGTAGGACCCGAGGATCGAAATTTAGCGTATAGGCGCTGAGAGCCGAGAATGGGGTACTACGGAGGTTGTCGGCGCCGGATTCGGCGATCGAGAACTTTGTGAGCCCAATTTTCGAGTTCGGGGCATGACAGTTGTTGGTATCAGAGCATAACTTGAAAATATCTGAGGATAACATCACATATCTACTGATAAGTACCCTTCACTGCATGATTGTCGAGAACTTAGAATGATTAGATCCTCGGGTTTGAATAACTTAGAAACTTTTGATATAGCTCCTTATCTAATGTGCCTTTGAGGGTTCTAAAGGCTGATAGACCCCTTGTTCTCTCTTTTATGTTTGTCCTGTGAGGTAGTTAAAAAATTTCGAGGATGAAATTTTTATTAGGAGGGAAGAGCTGTCAGGCATGTGTCCTAATGACCATTCTGTTCCGTAAGATCTAGTGGTTCTCCCGGTCGAATTCCGGTGTCCTGCGATGCGTAGACGGTGTTTGCGCGTGACTCTAAGCCACATCCTGTAATTCTGAGACGGCTTGACCCAAGACTTATGTCATTGCGACCGCATCGTCACCGCGGTTCCAACGCCGCGTCTCATGCGCCGATCCGACAGGTAGATCAAAAGATGTATCGTTTGCAATATTTGAGCCCTTGATTGATGCAGGGCCCACTTTGGGGGTTTTCTAGGTGGACCCACCCTAACTGCACCATTTTCCATGAGAGCTTTAGTCAACTCTCTCTTACAAGTCATTATGAGGTTCTCTTCCCTATGCTCTTACAACTCATTATTATTCTCTTACAACCCATCCTCTCTCTCTCTCTTTCTCTCTCTCTTCTTCTTCTTCTTCTTCTTCTTCTTCCCTAGAGGAAGGAGCTAAAAATGTCCGTGGCAGCCCTCCCATTTCCAGCCACATTCACCTTAGATCTCCTTCAATCTAGCCATTAGAATCCCATCTCCACCATTGAAGGAGCCTCATTGGAGCTTTGGAGCACTACGGAGGAAGAAGAAGGAAAGGTGGGTGCTTCTTTCTCTCTCTTTCTCTTCTTTTTTTTTTGGTGATGGCGTGTGGCCCACCTGATTATGCATGCATTATATCCTGACCGTCCATCATGTGGGACTGTCCAGTCGACCCAATCTTGCTGGCCGTCCAGCAGTTTTTCCTGGCTGCCTGCTTTGCTCAGGCCTGGAGGATGAGAAAAATGCAAATATCAGCTTGATCTTTTAAGGTTGGGTGGCCCACTGGCGTGTGGACCCCACCTTGATGTACATCCACACCATCCAGGGAGCAGGCCCCATTGCTGACGCTGACCAGTGGCCTGCTTGGACCGGTCTAAAGGAAGTTAAAAAAAAATAAAAAAATACAAATAACAACTTGCATTCAAGCCGGTGGCCTACCCGCTGTCTGTCTGAGGATGTCCAGCAAGCCTGGAAGATAGAAACACAAATATCTGCTTGGTCTGTGGGGCCTACCTTGTTGTGTGCGTTGCAGTCCACACCGTTTAGCCATGGATGGTGGGATCCACCAGATGAATGTGTTCTGTCCACATGTGTGGACTCACCATAAGTGTGCGTTTCATGCATCTCATCCACCGTCCAGCTATGGACGGTGGAGCCCACCCTGCCTGCATGTACCGTCCACACCGTCCAGACCCCTGGACGGTGGGACCTGTTGTAATGTATGTGATCTAGCCTCTCCGTCCATCCATTTCAGGCGGTGGGGCCCACCTTGATGTAATGTATATCCACACTGTCAGTCAGATTGGGACAGTGGGTCCCACGCAGCAAAGTGCTGCTGTTTTAACGGCAAAAAGTTCTGGGGCTGATCATGTGGTATGCGTTATACCCATGCCGTCCGTCCCCTTTTTCTGATGGTGGGACCCACCCACATGTGCCGCATGTGTGGGTTGGGGCCCTACCTTGATGTATGTGTCCTATATCCTCAGTCGTCCATCTGCACGGCCCAGATCCAGAATGTCGTGGACTGCACCAGTAGCAGCAGCAGTACCGCCCACCTGCTAACCGTCTGGACAAGAAAAATGCAAATACCAGCTTTGTTTCAAACATGGTGGGCCACACTGACGTGGACCCCGCCTTGAGGAATGTATTGTACCCACACCGTTCATATGCAACGGACTAGATCCAACGCTCTTGTGGGTTGCACCACAGCAACAGTTGAACCGTCCACCCGCTGGACCGCATGAAAGGAAAACACGAGTATCAGCTTGATAAAAAAAAAATCTGGTGGGCCACTCACGTGGACCCCACCTTGATGTATTTGTCTGATCCACACCATCCATCCTATTTCCCAGCTTATTTTAGGCGTTGAGCCGAAAAATAGAGCTAAACCAAATCTCTGGAAGGCCACACCATCAAAAGATAATTTTAGTAGTGATAAACTGTCAGGGCTCTCGTGGATTTTTTATACTTCAAAACATATCTAATATTGGACTCATTGAACCTGTCTCGAGCCCTGAAACCTAACCAACGGAGTGGATCGGCCTGATGTGGGCCCCGCCTATTAAAAAACATGGAAAACAATAAAAATAAAAAATAATAGGTGCCACATCCTGCTGCTTCCAACGTCCAGAGGACGCTGCATGCTGCTTAAGATGGCTGGGTCCGTGGGACCCAGCAGCAGACCCCACCATGATGTATGTCAAATATCCACACCGTGCATTTGATGGGTCCCCTTTAGAAATTGGGACACCCCAAAAATCGGCCGTACATGGAACTCAGGTGGCCCACACCATCAAAAATCATCTGAAGACATGCTAAATCATATAAAAGCACTTGCTGGGGTCCATTTGAGATTTGGATGCACCTAAAACTTGGTTTGACCCCTTAACCTAGTGGGACACACATAATTGATGGGCTGGATTTGTGAACCACGGCTTGGTGGGCTCAACAAATAATTATGAATGCTTCAATGGAGGGTAAGCGTCTCAACTGTTGTGCATGGTGTGGCCCACACAAGAGAGAGATTGACTTGATTTTAAGTCCCAGGGCCCACCGTGATGAATATGATTATATACTCAATACCCAACCATTTTTTTGACCTCTAAGGCCGTGGGCCCCCATTGCCATGACAGGTCCACCTTATATATGGGCCCAGTTAGGTGTCCAGATTGCTGGATGTCCAGCAGGCCCAGATGGGTTAGACGTCCAGTCATCGAGCCCACCTTGTTGTAAGCATAATATGTACAGGTTGCCATCCAAATTGTTAGACCATGGACTGACCTATAAAGCCCACTATGATGTATGTGATAAATGTAGACCGTTCATCCATATTTAGGGCCGTGGGCCCCACTGTTTTAAGAGGCCCGCCCTATGTATGTGCCCAATCAAGGGCTGCCTTATGCAGGCTCACCATGATGTATGTGTGTCACACACACTGTTCTTTTGTCCTTAGGGTCGTGGGCCCCATGGTTTTATAAGGCCCACCATGAGTTATGTGTATATGCATGCTGCCCATCTATTTTCCTGGGCCATGGGTTGCCTTATGAGGCCCACTATGATGAATATGTTATATCCATTCTACTCATCCATTTGGGAGTAGTGGGCCACCTCGTGAGGCCCGCCATATAAATAAGAAGTATGTACATGTTGTCTATCTGTTTACTTGTTGTGTATGGGCCATGGACCCCATTATGAGGTAGATTCCATATTCCAATTAGGTCATACCATGTTGAATGTACCATATTCATGCTGGCCACCTTTGGTAAGGACATTTATGATGTGCAAGGGCCCCATTTGTTCTATGATTGGCCGCCCATTGTACAGTTGTGAGGCCCACCTTGTTCTGTGTATTGGAAGCACATTGTTTATCAGTTCCCTGGCCATGGGCTGCCCCATGAGGGCCTGTTATGATGTATGTGATTGCACATGCTGCCCATCTATTTTTTTGGATTTTATGGACCACCCCATGAGGGCCCAATATGATATAAGTGACTGAATCTTTGCCACCCACCCAACTTGCCTAGTTTTGGGCTGAATTGAAAAGCACACATTGGTGGATGTTGGTTACACCTTGGCTATTTAATCGGGGCATGTGGGTTGCCCATGAAGTCCAACATAATGCATGAGCAGGATGTTCCCCATGGCCATGATGTTTTTGGGCCATGGGCTGCCCCTCATGAAGCCCATTTGTTGTATTTAGGCCTTCGGCCATTACTTGGAGCCCAACATGGTATGTAGAATATTGTGAATAATGCCCATTTATTATTTTTTCCACGGCTTGGTAAGCCCAACAAATAATTATGAATGCTTCAATAGAGGGTAAACCTCTCAATTGTTGTGCATGGTGTGGCCCACACAAGCCACAGATTGACTTGATTTTAAGTCCCAGGGCCCACCGTGATGAATATGATTATATACTCAATACCCAACCATTTTTATTTTTTTTTTGGATCAAGCTGATACTCGTGTTTTCCTTTCATGCGGTCCAGTAGGTGGACAGTTCAACTATTGCTATGGTGCAGCCCACGAGAGCGTTGGATATAGTCCGTTACATATGGACGGTGTGGGTACAATACATTCCTCAAGGTGGGGTCCACGTCAATGTGGCCCACCATGTTTGAAACAAAGCTGGTATTTACATTTTTCCTTGTCCAGACAGTCAGCAGGTGGGCGGTACTGCTGCTGCTACTGTGCAGTCCACAACATGCTGGATCTGGGCCGTGCAGATGAACGGCTGAGGATATAGGACACATACATCAAGGTAGGGCCCCACCCCACACGTGCAACACATGTGGGTGGGTCCCACCAGCAGGAAAAAGGGGACGGATGGCATGGGTATAACGCATACCACATGATCAGCCCCAGAACTTGTGGCCGTTAAAACAACAACACTTTGCTGCGTGGGACCCACTGTCCCAATCTGACAGACAGTGTGGATATACATTACATCAAGGTGGGCCCCACCGCCTGAAATGGATGGACGGAGAGGCTAGATCACATACATCACAGCGGGTCCCACCGTCCAGGGGTCTGGATGATGTGGACGGTACATGCAGGCAGGGTGGGCTCCACCGTCCAGCTGGACGGTGGATGAGATGGATGAAACGCATACTTATGGTGAGTCCACACATGTGGACAGAACACATTCATCTGGTGGATCCCACCATCCATGGCTAGATGGTGTGGACTGCAACGCACACAACAAGGTAGGCCCCACGAACCAAGCAAATATTTGTGTTTCTATCTTCCAGGCTTGCTGGACATCCTCAGACGGACGGCCTGGATGATTTCATGGTGCATGATGGGGTCCATGCGGGTAGGCCACCGGCTTGAATGCAAAGTTGTTATTTGTATTATTATTATTTTTTTAACTTCCTTTGGACCGGTCCAAGCAGGCCACTGGTCAGCGTCAGCAATGGGACCTGCTCCCTAGATGGTGTGGATGTACATCAAGGTGGGGTCCACATGCTAGTGGGACACCCAACCTTAAAAGATCAAGCTGATATTTGCATTTTTCTCATCCTCCAGGCCTGACCAAAGTAGGCAGCCAGGAAAAACTGCTGGACGGCCAGCAAGATTGGGTCGAGTGGACAGTCCCACATGATGGACAGTCAGGATATAATGCATGCATCATCAGGTGGGCCAGACACCATCACCCAAAAAAAGAAGAGAGAGAGAAAGAAGCACCTACCTTTCCTTCTTCTTCCTCCATAGTGCTCCAAAGCTCCAGTGAGGCTCCTTCAATGGTGGAGATGGGCTTCTAATGGCTGGATTGAAGGAGATCTAAGGTGAATGTGGCTGGAAATGGGAGGGCTGCCACGGACATTTTTAGCTCCTTCCTTACTAGGGAAAAATGAAGAAGAAGAAGAAGAAGAAGAAGAAGAAGAAGAGAGAGAGAGAGAGAGAGAGAGAGAGAGAGAGAGAGAGAGAGAGAGAGAGAGAGAGAGGATGGGTTGTAAGAGAGTAATAATGAGTTATAAGAGCATAGGGAAGAGAACCTCATAATGACTTGTAAGAGAGAGTTGACTAAAGCTCTCATGAAAATGGTGCAGCTAGGGTGGGTCCACCTAGAAAAACATATGCACCCCTAAAGTGGGCCCCGCATCAATCAAGGGCTCAAATATTACAAACGATACATCTTTTGATTTACCCGTAGGATTGGCGCACGAGTCACGGCGTTGGAACCATAGCGACGATGCGGTCGCAATGACATAGGTCTTGGGTCAAGCTGTCTCGGAATTACAGGATGTGTCTTAGAGTCACGCGCAAACACTGTCTACGCGTCGCAGGTCACCGGAATTCGACCAGGAGAACCACGAGATCTTACAGAACGGAATGGTCATTAGGACACATGTCTGACACATCGCATGGTATAGGCCATTGAAGCCACATCAGCAAATCTCAAAACATAGGACAGGTATCAAATTGCAGCGGCAAAAAGGGTACACAGAACATCAAATCAATCGACAAAAAGGGTCAAGCAAGGCCAAATCGGTGCGGTTAAAGAGATCATTTCTAAGCCACTCAAGCCATATGCCCTATGGATGGTAAATCACACATTAACTGTTGGGATTTTGGCCTGTGGAATCACACAGATCTAGATCTAGGATAATAATCCAATGGCACCAAGCACACAAGAGAACACAGATTTAATGTGGAAAATCCTTTCAGAAAAAACCACGGCACAAAGTGACAGATCTCCACTATGAAAATAGAAATTACAAAGTGAGAGGACTTACCCGATTCGAACAACCTCGAATCTCACCCTTGCTACACCCTTTGATAACCCTAGAACTCTTTAGAATACCTTTAGGAAGCCTTAGAATCATTTAGAATAGCCTTAGGGACCCCTATTTATAGTTTATGAAACTTCACTTTCGCACCCTTGCAAAACCGCCTCAGATTTCTGCGGTCCACACAAGATCCAGACTTGAATCTGCGTAACCTCGACTAGTGGAGCTGAGGCTTCAACTGGTCAAGGGACCCCCTCGACCAGTCGAGCCATCCCCTCGACCGGTCGAGCAGTCGGACACCAAAAAACATAAGTCGCTGAACTTTGAGTCAAACAGCCCTCGACTAGTTGAGTAGCCTACTCGACCGGTCGAGCAATGCAGATTTAAGGCATCTGTCAACAATCTCCACCATGCCTTCAATCTTCGACTGTGTATATTGCTGCCCTCTTCTTTTATCTCTGCATCATATCATAGCTTCAATTAACGCTTCTCGTGCACAATCCGTCATTCTTTTACGTCATTGTCAAGCCCAGAGAAGTTATACAGAACTTGAACTTCTCTGTAGGAACGATCTAGGTGAGCATGTTAGCCGAATCAAAATCCACGTGCTTAACCACTTTTGCTATTGTCTTCTCAAAAGGAAAGACGTAGTCTTCTTACCATCTCACCGCTACCCAATATTGCTTGTCGGGGTACTTACTCACAACACTAATAGCCTGTGAAATAACCGATCTAATACAAACCATGGCATGCACTGCCAACTGCATTCGAATAAGGCTCATGAGATATCTTGCTTTTCCTCATCTATTTTGGGACATGTCCTGAGGAAAACTTGAGGAGAAATGCGTAGGGAATGCTCTCTGGCTTTACCTGGCTCATCACATCCTTGATCAATACCTATACACAAGGTATTCCTCCTGTGATTACCAAAGCCTACTCCTCTTTCAGTCTCAATGCCGAGAACCATCTTGACAGCCTCTCAATCCTTCATCCTGAATTTCTCACTTAACCGAGTCTTCAGTGCATTGATTTCAGACATATCATAATTGGCGATCTACATTTCATCAATTCCTGACTCACCATGAAGGAATTAAACTACTGCTTAGGCGACAGGTCAAACCACGACCTCCTGTAAAATTTTTTCTGAGCCCCTTTAACTTCGAACCGTTTTGGTTGCTTCATGTAGATCTGCTCTTCTAATTTCTCTTACAGAAGTGCAGACTCCACATCCATCCTTCCAGCTTAAGATCACATTGGCCAACCAGTGCCAATTACAGATCTAATAGACACCTATTATACCGTCGGCGAGAATATCTCTAAGAAGCCAATCCCTTCTCTCTGAGCATAACCCTTCACTACCAACCTCGCCCTGTATCTATGTTGTATCATCCTGAAGATCCACCTGCATCCAACCGCTCTCCAGCCCACTGGAAGCTCCACTTGCTCCCATATGTCGGTCTGGTATAATGAATCCATCACATCGCCCATAGTCACCTTTCACTTCTCAGCACCAGGCTCACCTAGAGCCATCTGAATAGAAGATGAATCCCATGCGATATTGAAGTCATCCATGTACTTCACTGATATCCTGCGATCATGTTGTATGATTCTTCTCAAAGGTGGCTCTCCACCTGCTCTGTATCCCTGTCCGCGCGTCTCAGCCTTCTTGCCCTGTCCGCTTATGTGGCCATGCCCAATATACCACACATGTGCAAAGGTGGAATCAGCTATATCCTCTGCAACTCCACCTTTTGAAGTGCTCCCAATCAACCTGTATAAATTATCGAGTCGTTGCACTTTCATGATTACCCGTGCTCCCTTAGATACTTTAAGAGCACCATTAATACCTGTGTACTTGCATCCTTTTACCTCAAGTACACCAAGAGAAATCAGATTCTGCTTCAAATCAGGAACGTGCCTGACATCAGTCAAGGTACGCTCCACCTCATCAAATATCTTGATGCGCATCGTACCAACAGCCACAACATTGCAGGTAAAGCCATTGCTCATAAACACCTATCCACCATCGCACTCCTTGTAGCTGGCGAACCAACTCCGATGAGGAGTCATGTGAAAAGATTCCCCTGTGTCTAGCATCCACTCAACCTTACGATCATCGTATGGCCGCCTGATAGTAGACACAAACAAAACATCACCATCACATCTACTCGATCCATCTGATGTGGTAGCGTTGGCCTCCCTGTAGGAAACCACATAATCTTCCCTCTTTAATTTAGGATTTTCACAATCCTTCTTCACATGTCATTCCTTCCCACAGTTCCAGCACTTTACCTTTCCTTTGCCATTGCCCTTGGATTTGGACCTATAATTTGAAGAGCTTGTATCTTGTTCAGAATTTCTATCCCTTGTAAGCAGTGCCTCAGAAGATATCCACATGTTGACGTTTAGCTTTCTCAAGCCTTCCCTTGAAGGGCCAAGATAAAGGTGTCGACACTTAGGGTTTTATTCGTGCTGCACATAGTGTCCTTGAATGACTCATACAACGCCGGAAGAGAATTCAGCAACATACATGCTTGTTCTTCATCTTTCATCACTTCCTCCATATCCAGCAATTTGTAAACTAATTTATTAAAGTTGTTGATGTGAGCCTCCAGATCTCCACCCTCTGTCATCTTGAAGTTATACCACTGCCGCTTCAAGTGTAGGCGACTTTCAGAGAATTTTACACATAGACATCCTCTAACTTCACCCATAACTTAGCCGCAGTTTTCTCCCTCAGGATGTTATAGAGAACCTCATCCATGAGACAAACGGATTGATGATAAAGCTTTCTTATCAAGAGTATTCCAATCATCATCAGTCATAATAGACTTTCACTCCTCAAGAGCACCATTTTCGCCTTTCTTAACTAAGGAACTTATCATCTCGATCTTCCATAACTCAAAATTATTTTTCCCTGAGTACTTTTCAATCTCATACCTAGTGCTTCTCATTATTACTAATCCCTCAGATTCAGATATGTGCCCCAACGATTGCTCTGATACCACTTGTTGGGATTTTGGCCTGCGGAATCACTCAGATCTAGATCTAGGATAGTAATCCATTGACACCAAGCACACATAAGAGAACACACAGATTTTACGTGGAAAACCCTTTCGAGAAAAAATCACGGCAAAAAACGATAGATCTCCACTATGAAAATAAAAATTATAAAGTGAGAGGACTTATCCGATTTGAACAACCTCGAATCTCACCCTTGCTATACCTTTTAATAATCCTAGAACCCTTTAGAATACCTTTAGGAAGCCTTAGAATCCTTTAGAATAGCCCTAGGGACCCCTATTTATAATTTAGGAAACTTCACTTTCGCACCCTTGCGAAACCGCATCAGATTTTCGCAGTCCGCACAAGATCCGGACTCGAATCTGTGTAACCTCGACTAGTCAAGCCGAGGCCTCGACTGGTCGAGGGACCCCCTCGACCAGTCGAGCAGCCCGGACACCAAAAAACACAAGTCGCTGGACTTTGAGTCGAACAGCCCTCGACTAGACGGACCTATTGCAAGACGAAAGTTCTATCTTTCGCCAGATCCAACTAAATTCAGATTTTAAGATTCAATACTTTGTTTTGTGATGGATGGCCCTATTCAATGCTATATTAACATTATTTCTTTCTTGTGTTTATGATGTATAAAGCAGGTTGATATTTATTTGTTTTTTAAGATTGCATGAATCTGCCCCTTTCAAATATCATAACATTAACGTTCCATGTTCCATATAACCTCTAAATCGATGGCCCATTCCTTACCAACCCATCTTGTTACATCCTAACTATGGGTTCACGTACACAAGAGGGATCACCTACCATTAAATGTAGTGAATAGAGACCCATAAGCGATTCACATCAATCCGTGATAAAGCATATAATTATGGCATACCAGACATAAGTTAATTCAGGATAATGATAAGAACTATTAATTTAAATTTAAATGGAAACCATCATGTAAGCAGTTATTGTATGGAATCATGTTCACAACTGTTAAATATAATTCAAGTATAGGCCATGCCTTAATAATTGATAAAAGATCGCGTGTTATGAGATAACATTAGTGATTCTAATAAAAACTATTACTTAAACTAGTTTGGAAATGGAAAGCTTAAGGGGAAGAATCATCACTGAAGAGTCATAGTACGCCTCTTGATTCAATTTTTCCGCGTAAAGTTAGTGGCTCCAAGTCACTCATTTAGTCTCCTAGAGAATTCATTTGTATTACACAATAATTCCTAAAGCTTTAAGCACATAAGGGATTGGTGGGGCTTGAAAGGCCCCTATTTAAAATTGTTTGGACCTTCATCAAGAGAACCAGGCCCACCAAATACTTGCCCCAACAAGTGGCCTAACTAGGCTTAACATGGGCCTAATCTAGCCCAACTTGGTGGCTCCAAGGTGGCCCAAAAACTGGGCTTGGCTCCCATGAGTTTGAGCTGAGCCTAACTGGACTATCTACACCATTCACCTATTCATAGAGATCATTTTAGAGCGTTCCCTAAAAAAAGAGTCATATCGGGAGATCATATGGACCGAACCACAAATAGCAGTGGAGATAATGATTTCCACTCTTAACAATGCACAGGCTCCACCGTAACGTTTATTTTCCATCCAATCTGTTCATAAGGTCACAGAGGCCTGAAATAAGAGTGAAAGCAGTTTCATATTGATCCAGAATTTCTGTGACCCCAACCAGTTCAATAGTGGACGTTCAATCTCCACAGATTTTTGTAGTGTGGTTCACTTGATACACGTTCAACAGCGTGGGTGTGAAACAGATGAACAGTGTGGACGTAAAATACATACATCATGGCGTGGCCCACGTCCAGCCATATGGACGGTGTGGACCATCATATACATCACGGTTTGGCCCCATCCAAATGGACGGACGGCGTGGATGGAATCCACGCATCAGGTGGGTCCCACAGAATGTGCTGATGTCAGTCCAGCAGGCACTGGCTGCTGGCCCACCGTATGGACCGTCTGGATATACACAGACCCC
Source organism: Magnolia sinica (assembly GCF_029962835.1). Classification (NCBI taxonomy): domain Eukaryota; kingdom Viridiplantae; phylum Streptophyta; class Magnoliopsida; order Magnoliales; family Magnoliaceae; genus Magnolia; species Magnolia sinica. The sequence goes on along the minus strand of NC_080589.1, from coordinate 57,170,118 downwards.
ATGATCAGGGCCCACCTGCTGACATCCTACAACAACTATATAGCTGGTGTGCACCAGCCAACCACGTCCAGGTAGGTGGGTCCCAGCGGCTGGATGAGGGGCGTGGATAAGAATACATACCTCTCCTTCTACTGCTGGAAGCATCCAGACTTGGGTGTCCAGTTCGGGCGACTCGATCCGATTCGAGCTTGTGCAGCAACGCACGCTCTCTGTTGGACTTTGGAAATGCATTAGGCCCTATACTGGGTGTAGACTTCAACGAGTCGTCGTTCAAACATCCATCAGATGGACCTCATTACTGCAAAAACGGAGCCTGAATCACAACTCAGACGGGTAGTGCAACTGTGAGGAAGATGCTCGGCCATTAATGACGGATCTCGAGCGGAGGCTTCTTCCTCTGATCTGCCTATTGTAGATGGTTCGTGGGAGCCCTAGGAAGCTTGTGGAGGAGGCCTTTAGGCGTTTCATGAGAGTTTAGGTGATGGGTTTGAGCTTGGGAGGAGGCGGACGATTTTCTGTCTCTCATTCTCTTTCTTTCCTAGAACCTAGCTTAGGACGGTCAAGATCACTCCGGTTTGAATGGTGGAGATGCAAGAAGAGGAGGCTTACATGGATTGTTGACGTAGAGTGGCAACAGTTTCTATTTTTGAAAACAGGGTGTTTGTAGGGCTAGTTTGCAGCGAGGATCGTGCGTCCACACGTGCATGAAAATCTGTTATGAAAGTTGGGTGGCGGGGCCCGAGCCCTGGACACGATGGACGGTCTGGATCGACCAGGCGGATGATCATGGTGGGCCACGGACGTCCCAAACGGACTCCCGTCCGCTGGTGAAAGCAAAGAGAGAGAGAGAGAGAGAGAGAGAGAGAGAGAGAGAGAGAGAGGGATTCTCTCTGTTTTGAGGGAGGGAGCGGGTCAGCGCTGGTCGGCCAGCATGCCACGTCCCGTGCACTTCGTGCACGGATGGCCTTGGTGCACCCCCGCTTTGTGTGGGGCCCACCGTAATGTTTGTGATAAATCCACTCTGCCCATTCTACTGAGGAGCTCTAACATAGGATCTTGGGCCATTGATCAAGCTGATCCAAGTTTGGGTGAGTCATACTAGTGGAATTAATGTCTTTTATCATTGATTGTGTCAACCCAACGGTCGGATTAGTTCTATTTCGACTATCAATGGTTAAAATGTCTTAAGGGATCACTTATGTGTCTAAGCAAACCATCATATGTTATTATTCAAATAGTATATAAATTTTAATATTAATATACTATCATATACGTGCCATGGATCACATGTTTATTAGTATATAATTCTCAATATATAATATTAATATATATTTAATCAAAATCATCTTTGTATTCCATAATATTGTTAAATCATATAAAATCTTATTAAAATATCTAATAAGTTTTGTACTCATATTCACATAAGATATTTGATACTACATTAGTATTTATAATTCATTTATACATTGTAAGATTATTACTCATTATAATATTATTTTTGTAATATTTTATATGCGTTAGTTATATACATATCACTCTATTACAACACATTTTCATACATTATTTGTATGATAAATAAATTATCAAATACGTCCATAATTCTTTTGATATATGTTTGTGTAAAACTTATAATATAACAATATATATATATATATATATATACACACTTATTAAATATTACTGGACGGTTTGATTCTTCTATTGAAGTGGTTGAGATCCTAAAATATACTTCTCTAAACTATTTTAAAAATCAATTGAATGGATGACTTGATATACGAATGAATGTTGTACCAGACGATTGAGATTGATGAAACTGGTTTAGATTTTCTTGGTAACACCCGAGTACGAAAAGTACTGAGTGTTACAGAATAACTTCAGCTGGCCAGATTTCAACGATATTGTTCTAACAGCTATCAGATTTCTTGAGATGAGATTTATCAAAAATTCAGCTGGCCGAATCCCCTTAAAATCTGAAAATTATCATTGCTGGAAACTTGACCTGAGACACCTTTGGGTTGGCCTGAGCCCAACTGAACTTCAATAAATTTACATGGTAAACTAATACATTTTAAGCATTTAAGGACCATGATAAAAACCTCTATCTTATAGTCTATTCGTAGGGTCATTTTACCTGAAGGTTGGCATACAATTTGATCTTTCACTTGCAACCGTACCGATTCTTATATTCTTGTGATGTTAAGTCACTCTCTATGAAATGCCGTAGAGGATTAAAGATCAAACTAGTATTTTATCTACGAAATTTGACAACTATATATGTGCCTAGAATACAAGTACTTACAATCTCTCCATTTGTCAATTTCGTGACAACATTATACATACACATCATATCATACATACATATCACATTATAAATAATTACATTAATTACACGAACTTAACCATCAACTTAAAGCTTCAGATCAAAATCTTTTTGAATATCAAATCTGCACAACTGTTGCTCCCCTTAAGAAATACACTCAAGAATATGCAATAAAAATCAACAAAAATATTATTTTCTAATATGCATAAGATTCAAGATTTTCAAGATTATCATCAATCAATAAATCACTCTCCCCCCTTTTGCCACAAGTTGACAAAGGAAGATTAAGCAAAGGAAGCAGTAACACATAGGACAATTAAGCACATTAAAGAGAATTAACTTTCTAAGCAATACCAATAGCAAATTATAAGTATCAATTTTTTTATTTTTATTTTTAAAACAACTCTAAAAGTATTAAGTAATTCCACACCAAACCAAATATAAGTTATTACAGACCAAATTGTTCAAAAGTCATTCAGATTCAGAGGATGATAGAACAAGCATATCAGGATCAATTATTTTCAAACTCCTATTAAAGTGATAGAAGTACTTTTTATGTACTTCATATTCATTTTTTGATTTTGAGTAAGAGATTCCTTAGACACATGCAGAGCATCCATCCTTTGTTCTAAAGATGATAAGCTTTCATCAAAATTAGAAGGATGATAGTCGGAATCTTCTACATCTTCTGGTAATTCTTCTTCTAATTAATCAAAAATATCATTCATGTTTACGTTATCTCCCTACCTTTCCTCCTAAACGCCATGTTGCTCAGGTAGAGGAAATAGGTTCATCATATGAAGGTTGGAAGAATTAAAAGGTAATTCGGATTCCAGTGCCTCAATCGACAATATTTGGATACGGAATTGAGGTGACCAACTGGCCTAAAAATTCGAAAAAAAAAAATCATTTCATTTTTTTTCAATTTTCTTTTCTTTTCCATATTATTTTTCTTTAAACAAATAATAGAGATATAAATATTAAAGAAAAATAAAATAAACAAAACTGCTATTATTCAATAAACTCATTTAATAAAATACAATCCAATATTATGCCTTAAATTTGAGAATTGAACATCGTCAAGTGACTTAGTCAGGATATCTGCAAGCTTCTTTTCAGTTTAAATGTATTCCAGCATAATCTTCTTTTCTTCAACTAATTCTCGTATATAATGATATCCTATGTCAATGTGTTTTGTACGATAGTGTTGAATAAGAATTTTTAATATATTAATAGCACTTGTGTTATCGCAATATAAATTCATTGTATTCTGAACTATGCCGTAATCAGCTAGCATACATTTCATCCACATAAGATGAGTACAGGCATTCCCTGCAGTGATATATTCTACTTCTGCAGCGGATAAAGATACTGAATTTTACTTTTTGCTTATCCACGATACAAGGCAGTTTCCAATATGGAAACATCCACTACTAGTGGATTTCCTATCATCAACATTTCCTGCCTAGTCTGCATCTGTATATCCTGCTATTTGAATAGACGTATCATGTGGATACCATAAACCAAAATTAGTAGAACTCGCAACATATCTGATTATCCGTTTGACATTCAATAAATGTGATTCCTTAGGATCAAATTGATATCTAGCACAAATGCTCAAACTAAATGAAATATTAGGTCTACTGGTAGTCAAATAAAGTAAGCTACCAATTATGCTAGGATAGAGATTAGAATCAACACTTTTATCTAATTCACCTTTAAATAATCTGAGTGTTGCACTTATCGAAGTATTGAAATTTTTACCATTTTCAAAACCAAACCTTTTTACAAAATTTAGTGCATACTTGGTTTAGGAGATGAAAATTTCATTTTTGAGTTGTTTAACTTGAAATCTAAGAAAGTAATTTAACTCACCGACCATACTCATTTCGAATTCTAATTTCATAAGTTCTTCAAACTTTAGAGGAAAGATCAACGTAAGTAGATCCATAGATAATATCATTAACATATATTTGTACAATTAAGATATCGTCATTAAATTTTTTTGACAAACAGAGTTTTGTCAACACTATCCATCTAAAAGTTATGAATAAGTAAAAATTTATTCAATTTTTCATACCATGCTCTAGGGGCTTGTTTTAAACCATACATGGCTTTTTTAAGATGGTATATATGATCAGGAAGTTTGTGATTGTTAAAACCCTTCGGTTGTTCAACATAAATGATTAGCCAATCATTTATTAGTCTGGTTACAAAGCAACCAATCATAAAAATCTTATACACTTAGTACCATTTTAAATCACTATACCATGATCAATAAAATAATTATTATAAGTCTGTTCTTTGAACCAAAATAAGGGATCGTTACTCGTACTACTTAGGGCACCAAAGTATGTCAGAAAGTGACATAAAAATCATAAAAATCATGATATTAAGTCCATAAATAAAATAAGTCATCTAAGTTATTAGGCATAGTCCAATGATGTGTATTATCAATAAAACAATACAATGCTCTCATGAATAGTTTTCTATGTATGTCCTTCACACAGATTATCTCAAATTGGGTCCTTGACGTGGGCAACCATGCCACATATCCCAAGGTACATAGATAAGATTATAAACATCATTAATTTATCTCTTAGCATGGATCGTTCAAAATTTCTATCATGTAAGTAAACAATGCACGTAGATTCACAATAAAGTATAGTTCATACTAAAGCAATTATAAATTATGCATGAGTAAAATTCAACATATTAGGGTTCATAATAATTTGAACAAGCATACTAACTATGTGAACTAGATATGATATAAGAAGTTTAAAATAATATAATGAATGAACTATAATTATTATATGAATCCCTAAGAAAAGCTTGAAGGGATGTTCTCACCTCTCAAGTCGGATCACCTTCTAACATTGGTAAAATCGTGTGTACATACTTTAGGATCAAGTTCTAATATAAATTACATAATTTTTACAGTTAGATTAATATAATACACATTTTGTTCAGTTAGTATAAAAAATTATATTTTAATCATGTAAAATTTGAATTTTGATCTACAACTTAGATATAGGTCTAAATTTTAAGAATTTTGATTTCCACATTACAATAAATAAAAATTAAAAAATCTAAATAGAATTAAAATCTAAAGATAGTTGAGTTGATGAGCTTACTTTTACCTTCTCTCTCTCTGTCTCTCTCTCCACATTAACTAGGATGGAGGAGAAGAGACTCATGTTGCCCCCTCTTGATGGGGAAGTAATGTGTTCACACAAACGTGCGTTTGAACATCACCAAGTTGAGAAAACAAGAGGTTCCCCTTGTGGGGTCCATTGGATGATGTTTTGAATGATATAAATCGCTCTTTATTTGAGGTTTTCAATGGACTTTTTGATGGTGTGTTTTTTTTTGGACACTCATATCAAGGTGTATTAATCCTTAATCAAGTTTAACGGTGGGCCATGCACGATCAACACTCATCTTTTGAAAAAATGAATAGTTGGGTTCCCTTTTTTATGGTTGAAATCTCACCGCGAATGAACGATGAGATAACCTCAACTTGAATTCTCACTTACAAGTAACTTAGGTATTTGAGAAACATTAGGTTTCATTATTTTAATTAACTTATTCATTAAGAAACTTAAAGTGGATGCATAGAATTCATAATTAGACCTATGCAAATAGACAATCTAACCCATTCATAAGATTAAGAATATTGTTATACGACTTGTAAATTTTGTTCCAAAATCATGAGACACTAAATTTAAGAGTTAAATGGCTATTTTACTAGTTTGGGTAATTTTGTAAAGATATAAAAGTTAAATTTTATTTTGGACGATTAAAATGTGCCCAATGCCTTATGATAAAAAAATTTCGGTCATGATCTAGATACGAAAAGTAGTTCTTTTTGGTAACTCTAGCTCTAAGTTAAGGTGAGTTAATAAAATGAACGCTTATTCGAGCTAGGTGATACTGGACTGTTAAAAGAATTTGTAAATAAGATATGATGAATTGGTTATGATTCTCGTTATGATTCTTACGGTCATCCAAGACTATTAGTGTAAACGGATTTTTGGATCGTTTGAACTTTTAAGAGATATTGGTGTAAATGGATTTTTGGATCATTTGAATTTTTAAGAGATATTCAAGGCTTCAATGTACACCTTTGATTCTTATAGCTTTGGTACTTTGATATCATATTATAAGATGTGTGATTATGTTTGATAGGAACTAACTTGGTTAGACTCCTAATTACCATGAGAGCTTCATTGCATTCTTCTGGTTCGATATTTGGTTAAGTGGGCACATGCGATCATGGGTCTTGATTCATGAAAAATGAGTTTAGACTTGAATCTCAAAAAAGTAGTCTAATGATTAGATTTTTCACATAGAAATTAGGAGATTGTCTGGATAGTTCATCAATCGGACTGTTAGTTTAAGTTTTATAAAGGATTCAAGGTATAAGTTTATATCTATCAAATATTTTTAGGTCACTTTAAAAATCACTTTTTACACCTTGGATTAGATTTCTGATGGAGACTGAAAGATTTATGACCAGGACAAATAACTTGGTCGATTCAGTTTCATGACCACCTTTCCAGATCGACTGTTACGAACACACCTTACTCTAGTCTACCATAATCTAGTGAGTCACTTGGTAATTTGACCATATAAAGTTGTTCCGCTGGTGTTATTGTGATATTTTTTATGGAGGGTTTTGAAAACATCATACCCAATTAGGTAGAATTGTCAATTTAAAGCGTAATTAAAGATAGGGGCATTTTTGTAATTTTATCACAAAAGTGTGATTTTTTCTAAATCATTCCTACACATTATTTAGTGTATTCTTCATAATGAGTGACCTACCATATTTATAATGATGAGGTTTTCATATGCAAATTTTAAAATTTCAAGTGTAGGTCATATAATAAATTAAATTCTTATGGTAACATCCAAGGACTTTCAATACCCAAGTATTAAAAAGTTCGGGATGTTAATTAATGTGACGTGTGGAGTCGATCGAGCAATTGAGTTGATGAGTTATCCTAAATTGTGGTCGAATCAGGAGTTTACCAATGATTTGGTTCGAAATCTCACGAAGTCAAGTTGACTCGGTTAAGTTTTGAGTCAACCCAACAAATTTAGAAGTATGATTGTTGTTGTTATTATTTTGATGGATTACATAATCCTCTTATTTAAAAAGAAAAACAAGAATTACTCATACCTTCATATTAAACAAGAGGGTTAGCAATGGTTCAGATCGTATTGAGTTCGGGTAATAATAAGGATGGATCCAACCCAAGCCCAACCCATTTATTAAACGGATTGAAACATCAACCTCAACATAACCCATCTATACAGGGGTCAACTAAAACCCAACCTACTTATCCATTTAATTCAAGATGATTAAAAATAATAATAATAATATTGTTATTTTGTACCAAAATTTAAACTCTTAATCCAAATAACAACTATCATAGTCAAGTTTATTGTTATTTAAGTTTATATTATATTATAGTAAAAATAAATTTATATATTTAACATTTAACGATGAAGCAAGGGGTACACCATATTCATGATTCCCTAAGTTCGGCTCACCAAACCCAAACCTAACTAATTTAATTTTGGGTTAACAAAAAACCCAAAACCCAACACATATGGGAAAATGGGTCAACCTATACATTGACTTTTCGACTTGAGTTTGAGTTAGGTTGGCCAGTCGAGTTAAGTTTTGACACCCTTATTAAACACTTGGTTCATGTGACTTGGGTTGTTACCCTACTCTTGCGAACCTTTACACAAACCAAATGAAAACAAGGAGGTCCCATAGCTTATCACCTTGTTTACTTGAGTTTTGTTCAAGTCATTGGACTTGGGTGAAAATAAATAGACGCAAAATCTTGAGAACCTTTCCAATCACTAAGTTTCAACAGATGATGGAGAGAACTAAAGTTGGATTTGCTCCAATTCTCTCTTCAGCATGTTATAAATATTGCTAAAAGACAATCAAAACAATGAAATGGAAAACTTCTATAGTATATATCTTAAAACACAGAAAATGCTATCTGCAATGAGGGATATTGTTGTTTATTTAGCTATAATTTTTCAAGAAAATATTCATGGGCCAATAAATAGAAAGCAAGAGTTGTCTCTGGAAACCATGGAAATCTACATTTAACAATTTTTCTTTTTTAGAAAATGATTTTACTTGTTTTTTAGGGAAAACTGGAAAAAGAAAATTAATGTCTCTAATTTTATTTTATTTTTATCAAAGAGAGGAAATTTTCACATTATGGGAATTATAATATTTTCAATGTTTTTTTCAGAGTGCTCTCTAGACAAATAGGAAAAGTACATTTAATCTAGAAATCCCAATTGAACGGGATTGAAGCAAGGGATCACAACTCTAATATTTTAATGTCTTTCTTTTTTTAGTTGATAATGGAGTAAGTAAGAGGGAGAGGATCTAAAAAAATAACATTAGGGTGATGATCTAAAAAATAATATTATTTTTTTTCGATTCTCTTCATTCACGATAATCAAGAATCCCCAAATAATTAAAACTTTTGTCTCAAGACATTGCTTGGCAGGATATTCAGCGTGGGGAATGTTGTTCTCTTACCAAAGGCAATAAAAGGTGGCCCCACATAATTGACGGTCCATATTGATAATACGATCTTTCTATTATAATTTTTATGAACCATTTATTTCTTAGTAATCGATTAGCATAATTCAATCGGAAATGTTATTGAAAGATGGGATAAAAGGTGGATCGCATGATAAACAGTTCACTAAGGATCACTATCAATATGATCAATGATATCGATTGTGCTTTTAATCAATAGTTAAAATTTACAAATGAAGTAATTATTAAGAACCATGGTGTGAGCGCTTTTGCGTGAGTGATGTCCTCACTTCTTTGACTTTTTCCTCTGTTGGTGTAGTTGGAGTATAGTGTTAACTCAATAATAGAAATGTATTTAGTTTAGAGTTACCACTAGTCAAATGAAGCTTCGAATTTATGGCTAAATAAAACCATAGAATCGCTCAAGGGTTAGGGGATTATGAGATTTACTAACTCAAGTAACTCTTACGGTTGGTTCGCGATCATAGATTTTGAGGAAGAGCCTTAATGATGGAAAAGAAAGAGGTTAGACACCATTTTCCACCTACACGATGTACGATATTTACTTTACAATATATTACTATTTTTTGGGATTTAATAGAATTTTAGCACTTTTATATTTAATCATGCTTCACATAACCCATAATGGTCGAACATGTGGAAATTTAAAAAGAAAACTATCTAGCCTTACTTCACATAATCGAGTAACTCTGAGCAGGCAAATAGAATGAAAATGGAGTAAATAAAATGAGATGCAACCTAACCTTACTTCACAGAGCTGGAAGCCTGGGTAGGGAAAAAGAAAATAAGAGGTACTTTGCTTTTTTTCCAAAAGGTTTAATAGTTCAGGTATGCAAATAAAGTAAAAGAAAATAGACATGGGATAATAATGCAAAATAAAGTAAAAGAAAATGTGAGTGGGTGTAAAAGGTGTGTTTAAAATTTATGGAGTGAAATGAGGCTCGAATCGAGATGTGAGAAGAAAAATGAGAGACCAGTCACCCTTTCTTTTAAAGGGATGATTGGATAATCCTGATCTTAATCCTACTCTTAATTTCAATAAATTGTTTTAATAGACTTTTTAATCTCCTATGTCGGGCAGTATGTAAGCATATTAGGAATATTAGACCACTCTAGGCGGACCCTCCGAATGAATTCCAACTCTCTTGATCTCTCTGTGCACTCACTTTCACTCTCTGTCTACTCTCTCCCTTTTTTTTCTCTCTTCCTGTCATGCCCCAGACTCGGTAACCAGACTCACAAGGAGCCCGATGGCCGGTTCTAGCCGTAACAGCCTCCATAGTACCCCATTCTCGGCTCCTGAGGCAGGTTCCGATCCTGAAATCCTGCAAGGAGGATTTTCATAACAGTATAATTATTCTAATACGAGCATACCCAAGATCACATCAAGTATATCTAAGAATAACAAAGGGCATAAATCATAAAATCCACTAAGAATTTGAACTTTTACAAGTTTACATCAGGTTCAAAAGAACATACATAAGGTAATGAGGAAAGAGAAAGAAATCAGCAATATTGGAGTCCTCACTGCTCAACTCTACTCCACGCTCTGCTGCTAAGACGCTTGCCTAGAGTCTTCTGCTCGCATTAATCGTGCATAAGCTTATAGAAGCTTAGAGGGTAGTGTAAGTGTGTGTCAATGGTGTACAGAAGAATAGTATGAGATGCAAGAAGGAAAACATGCTCAATGAGGATATCACCAGCCTTACTAAGGCTTATCATGAATATGATGCAATGAGTACTGGACGTCATACCAAGGCAATGCATGAAGGGGCTTACACAGCCAATGCTAATGTGATGCAAGTAATGTCAGTGCTCATATCCAAACCATATGTCAAGTACATTTTCAATCATAAGGAAATCACCGGGGTCCATTACACTGTCGAATAACTGCCGCTCTACAAATCCCGCATAGTCAAACGAGCGTAAGAGACCTCACTACCCACCTGTGGACAGTCAATCACCAACAAGGCCTGAAGGTAACGGACCCATTTGCGAGCTGGTTAGACTCAGCCTAGCAATACCTCCTCACACTAGGCAGGTAAGGCCACACCCCTATCCAACCAACTACACGATAGTGGGAGTCGCGGCCTAACGGTATAAGGCCCTCGTGCGCTCATAGTTTCCACTCGGTCATGGCGTTGGAGTAAATCCTTGGTACCATGGAAGTTTTGGATATTTTGCCCATGTGCATCCTATGCACCCGGTATGCTCAAGTAATATTTTCGGTGTCCACACATGCGGCCATCCACAAATGTCTCTATGGAGGCAAGGCCCTGATGAAGCAAGGGCGGTATCATCGTGAAATGCGATGTCAATGCATGAGTCGCACACACAGATCATGCACAAGTTTTAGGCACTCAATGTGCATAAGGGGAGAAACTTCATCCCTCAATGACCACCATACAATTCAATCAATTCATACAGATGATGCATATGAGTCGCAACGATGTAAGTGTGCTACCTGTGGAATATGGAATCCTTTGTCCCAAGGAGGGTTAAGATCTAGGCACATAGACAGGTATTCTAAGAAGAAGAGAAGTCCTCTAGTGGGAGCCCAGTACTTTGGGATGATCCACAAACTAAGAGAGTCAAAATCCTAAGGAGGAACAGTCCTAGCTAGGCCCAAGGTGGGCCTTCAACCACCTATAAGGGCCTCTATGGGCCTGCCTTAGGGCCACCAAGGAGGACATCCAACCTCAACTGGGTCCCAAAAGGTAGCCTGCTACATATGCAAAGAAAGGTCCAAGGCACAATCAATCCATGGCCTAGTGGGCCATACACTAAGCCCAAAACAAAGGCAACCTGATGGGCCCTTAAGCAAGGTTAGGGCCCAACCATAAGGGTCATGGGTTCACTCATTGTGGTGGGCATAATGGGTAGCCCATCATCCCAACATATGGAAAATCCTTATATTTTTAACACAAGTAAGTTGGGCATCACATCTCGGCCCAAGTATGGATTTATTATAGTGGGTAAACAATGGCCTGACTACTTAAGTATTTGGCCCATAAGGCCCATCACAATGACATGGTAAATATATGATCCAAGGGTTCAATGGGCCTATAAAAAGTTCCAACCCAACCAAGGCTATAAGGCCCATTAATTAACTGGGAGACTAGCCCAAGAAAAATCCAATTGGAATGGACCTCTAATCTTGCACTAATTAAGCCCAAAAATAAAATTAGAATGGTAAGACTTAAAACCTCCTCAAATCTAGTGGGTCATATTGCCCCAAAAGAATATTTATAGGCAACAATTATTGGGCTCAATGCCAAATTCCAGCCCACCCAAATTTCTAGGTTGGTTGGAGTCCAACAATAGAAGTATTTCTTAGTATATTTAATCCTTGATGGCCTACACATATCACTGTGGGCCCCACCAGATGAGAGAAGATATGCAACACATATATCAAGTGGGCCAGGCCGTTGGAATGCATGCCCAGCAATAGCCTAAGGCAGGGATGTCCCATGTGTAGGCAGCCCTATGGGCTCGGGGTATCTCGCCCAAAAATCCACCCAATGGGCCCCAATTGAATAATTGAAAAAAGGGAGGATGATCAATCCCCTTAAGGACCCCACATGGATGGGTGGTGGGATATACAACACATCAAGGTGGGCCCACGAAGCAGGCTGGACACCCCAGCCGGGGCATCCCTGCCTAGTAGGCCACTTCCAGCCGTACCACGGCCAGCTCAAATGTCCGTTGGGTCTGAAATTTTACAGGTGATACTTCCTAGGTGGCCCACACCCACACAAAATTTTAAGATTTTTGGACACTTAGAAATATTTTAATTTATTTAAATGAAACAGACTGTCCAGAAAATCGGACTGACCTGGACGTCCCAACGTGGTGGGCCAGTCCGGCCCTTGCCACGGTGTGTACAGGGGTCCATTGAACCTGAAATTTGGTATGTGGGTCCTAACATGGGTGGACCACAGCTCCACAAAATTTCAGAATTTTTAGACATCTAGAAATATTTTAATTTATTTAAAGAAATCAATCTGTCCTGAAAATCGGACTGATCTGGACACCATATTGTAATGGGGCAGTCCAACCACCACCATGGTGTGTACAGGTGTCCATTGGCCCCAAAATTTTATAGGTGGGTCCTAATATGGGTGGAACACCTCTCTAAAAAATTTTATAATTTTTTAATACTCATAAATATTATAATTAAATTAAGAATTTCAATCTGTCTAGGAAGAGATGTTGTTGTCCATGCATTGTTTACCCAATAAGGTGGGCCCAAACTTCATCCAGGAGGGGGAAAATGGAGGTTTAGTATTTTATTCATAAAATAAAGTAAGGTGAGGTCCACAAAAGTGACCCATCCCTCAGAGAAACCAAGCTAAAGTGTATGTTTTCCCTCCATATATGTGGGCTGGACAGCCCAACAAGGTGGACAGCCCACCCCTATGGGCCTCCTTTTTAGGTACCATTTCATGGGCCATCTGAGGTATGACCCACCACACCTTAAGGTGGGGTCCATACCTTCTTATCACATCCCATAATTATAAAGAAAATAATGGAAATCATGATCCAAAAATTCATGCCAAAGATTGAACATGACAGTCCATACAACGGTCCAAATTTTTGGACAGCAATAAATGGCTGGACACATCGGCCTATATCTCAATAATCTCAGCCATAAAAAGGGTGTGTGGCCTTCCTCAGTGGGCCCCACATATGTCCAGATCACAGACTAAGACTAGGATACTTGCATGCATCGATTAAGGTATCCAAAGATCATGGAGTTGGGAAGTAAGGGCGTCCCACCTTGCTGGATTTATTTTTATTTATTTTGGGACATCCTAGGCCCACTAATTAAATGGGCCACACACACATTATCATCCATACATCAGAGAAAAGAGAAGAAGAAAATAAAGTAATCTGGCCATGGGGGTAGGGCCCCGCCACTAATGGGCCCTCCCAAGAGTTAATCTCAACCATACAACAATTTTACTTAAACATGCAACATTAAACTAATGCATGCATGATTTATGACTAGAATGGGTGGTCGGGATGCCATCTCAACATGACTTCTAGGGTCTAAATGCCCTTAAAATAAAGTGGATGATACAATACATCATGATGAGGTCCATGGAGAATGACCCCATCATGTTTCATGATATACATGTAGGATGGGCCAAAAGGCCACATCCATGAGGTCAAATGGGGTCCCCACCATGGATTGGTGGGCCCCATATGATCCTTACAAAAGAAATAAGAAGATTTTAAGGGTAGAAAATCAGATCAGCAAGATCATAGTTACCCACCGTAAGATCTCTATCAAAACTCCACTCCAAGCTTCTAATGGTCCAAGGAAGCAAGATGAAGGGTTGAGATGGGTTTTCAATGGAGGGATTGAGGGAAAAAAGGAGGAGAATGGGCTGAAAAAGAGGAAAAAAGGGGCTGAATTTTTTATTTTATTTTTGCAAGAGAGAAAGAAGGAGAGAAATGAGGGAGGAGAGAGAGGAATGAGAAGTATTTGCTAGCAAGAAGGGAGTTTTATGCAAAGTGATGATTATATTTGCTAGAAAAGAGGATGTGGTGGTCTCTCTCTCTCCCTAGAGAAGAGAAATTTCAGAAAATTTTAGATTGGAGAAGAGAAATTGCATTGGGAAGAAAAAAATCTTATGATGACTTCTAGAAAAGAGAAAAAGAAAGAGTCATGATGAGTTTGGAGAAGGGAGTCCATCATTGCTAAACTAGGCCATATGTCATCATGGAAATGGTGATGTCATCACCATTGGCAAACGTGCACATGGGGAAATAGCAAATCATGTGGGTCCCACCAAAAATGCGATCAATGGTCCAAAAGATGCGCGGCCCATAACTTTTGATGGACACGTCAGATTTTCGCACGAGACGCGTCGTTGGAACAACGACGATGATGCGGTCGCAATGGTGTAAGTCTCAGGTCAATCCGAGTTAGGTCTACATGACCGAACTCAAGGGTAACTGCAAACACTATCCGAAGGTCGCTGGTCGCTAAAATTTGACCGGTAGGACCGCGGGACCAAAATGAATGAAATGCATACTTACACATGCACAGATGCGAACTTGGGTCGGGCCTCACACTTCCTTTTTTGTCTCTTTCCATCTCATTTCCTCTCTCTACTCATTCTTACTATCCCCTTTTCTCTCTCTCTCTCTCTCTCTTCTTATCTGTTCTCTTAATTCTCTTGAATACTTCATGTAGTGGTTTATATAAATATTTTTAATATTAAAATAATATATATTAGAGATGGTCGGGAGAATTTCTGAGGCAGTTGCATATTTTTTAATATTAAAATAAGGTATATGGGGCGGGTGGAGTTTTAAAAGTAATCATTTATATTATATTATATTATAATAATATATAAAGTAATCTTATACATTAAAATAATATATAAGTTATCTTTATATATTAAAATAATATAAATAATGTCGTAGTGCACTCTTTCTCATATTAAAGTACATTTTATTTTCATCATTTTCTGTGACCACTCGTATCTTCTTCATTATCCATTCATTTTTAGTGATCTTAGGCTTATTAGAAAAATAATTAAATAAACTTTCTAATAAGACTGGAATCATTTTAATTGGATTTAAAAATGTATGACTAAGTATGTGAATCACTGTACGCAAAGTTTACTGAATGCATGAATATTTATCGTTACATGTACACTTTTGATAATATCAGGCTTATTGAAAAGATAATCAAGTGAGCTTTTCAATGGGACTGGAATCACTTCAATTGGATATCGTTTGATTTATCAAAAGTGTGACTAAAGCTATTACGATTTCAGCCACTCAATGTGTGAATTTGGTAATGCAGAGTTTTAATAAATGTGCAAGATCTTCTTCATCAAAACTTGGATTAGAGTAAACATAAGCTTGTAGGGAAGATCATTTTACGACATTTCAAATGGTTCATAAATCACTTTGATTGGAGAATGTTTGGCATGTTATCATTTGGCTTGAAACTTGTCTCATGTAACAACAATGCTACTTTGTGTATAAAAATGACCGTACTAATCTTGTCACATTCCAAAAATGGTTCCTGAGCTCCTGACTCTGCTCTTGAGGTGTGACTGGGGAGATTTTCTTTTGTATAGTTGGTTCGATTGTGTCTCCTCTTAATAATGATTTGACAACATCTAACAAGGTATAGTAACAACTAAATATAATGTGACATTATCCAAAATATACATTGGTTCAATTACATAATTATATTATCAAATAAAGACTAAGTAAAAGATAGAAATGAAATTTGCTATTCATCTAGCTACCTTGGTTGGCTAAGATTCCCCAAAAGGTTAAACAATGATGGAAGTGAGCTTTAAAAGCATAGCGGGTACATCTCAATCATGAGTAATAACATAAACATAGTAAATATAATAATAAAAACGCAATACAAGAGTCATCATACTAGTTATAAATATAGTGGGTCATGAATGCAATGCAAGTATGAATGTAATGCACACAAAAGTCATCTCCACCATATCCCAATACTATCAATCTGAGTGAATAACAATGTCATCCCCTCTCACATGGTTTAACTCTCCTACCACTACTCAACCTTAGCGATGGGGTATTAGTGCACTCAAGGCACTCACCCAGCCGGTCCGACGATAAAACATATTTAGATAAGAAACATATAGTAGACTCACTATACCTCTACTCCATCCGACCTTAGCAATAGGACTCCCGCGGGTCTACATATCCATCTTACTTGGTCCGATAATTAAGGGACACATTCATAATAACTTTAACTAACCTTGGCAGTTGGATACCCTTGCTTTACAAAATATGTTTACTCGACTCAGCCCGACACTAGGTACGCTTATTAAAACTCTTCTTTATTTGTGTTCGCCAAAGGAGTACCTATGTACTCAATATAATACCCGACTCAGTTTATAAGTACGACCGATTGGTTAGTAGATGAGACTCACCTTCCGAAATAAAACCCGGTAAAGCTTGCATGTACAATTCAAATACTCGAAAGAACCTCTAATAGTACTTAGGATGTACACCCTCGTAATGCGACTGCAAATAACCGAAATTAATACCATGATGACCACCCCGACGAGATGAATCCAACGATAACTTCCGCTTGTGGGTACGTGACCCCGAATGTATGTTACGGCATGAAGAACTGATACTTTTTATGTGCAAATATGCATGCAATTATATATGAATGACACCATCATAGGATAATGATGAGGTCATATTTAAAACTATTTCATTAAGATTAGTTTAAACTAAATATAGACTTAAGTGTAAGCTAACCTACTCCATGCCTCATAAAAGTCAATTTAATAAGGTAAGTAACTTTATTAACTAAAAGTCAAGGTCGTTCCTTAAATAAATACATACTATAATACTACACGGAACCTATTTAGAGAAGATAAAACTAGCTTAATTAGCCATTACTAAAGTGAGGACCCTAAAAGTCAAAAGTTTTCCTTAATTCAAGGAGATCATGCCACCTCACCTAGTTCTATAATTCCCTAACTTCATTTAGAAGGTCATTAAGACCCTCTAATCAAGCCCTAACAAGACATATGTAGTTAATAATTGAATTAATGCAGTATATATGAATAAAGTCAACAACACAATTCCTTAAATTAAGGAGATGTGTCCACATGGCTAGGATATTTCTAGAAAAGGTATGAAGGTCATTTATGATGAGCTAAAAAGTCCTTAATTAGGGGATTATCATGGGACAATCTTCCATGAATCAAGGAAAGTCACACACCTCATAGATGATAAGATTAATTAAAATGATTAAGCTTTTGTTTATATAAAGTAGGCATGGTTGAAACTTTGGGTACTTAGTGCCCAAACTTCCTACATCCGTTAGCTATTTTCTAGACCTCCTTAAGTCTTTAAACCACTCTCCAAATAACCCAAATTAACCATCTAAGTCTAAGTTAAAATGTCCCTTACAATCAAGGCCATCCAACTATTCAAGGAAGATCATCCCTCTATCAAGGTGAGTGCTCTCCCCTTCATCTCATTTGATATCCTCATTTTATGTTAATTTTATTTTTTTAATGTTATAAGTGTGGAGCCCATTGATATCCTCATTTTATGTTAATTTTATTTTTTTAATGTTATAAGTGTGGAGCCCATTGATGAAGGCCCCACTTAATGTTTATATGCCATCTTAATAGCCCAATGGTTTGGATGATCCGGAAAACACTAAATCGGCCTTAATTCAAGGCCCAGGTGGGATCCACTAATCATAGGCTCCACCATGACGTTTATTAGTCATCCATCATGATCATAAGGTCATAAGCACCTGGATGGAGGGAGCACATGAATATTGGATTAATTCAAGACTTGTAGGTCCACTAGAATGATCTAAGACATCAGATTGATGGGCCTCACTAAGATGGTCAGTCTCTCACACTCACACACATGTACCCCTTGTCACGCCCCAAACTCAGAAACCGGGCTTATAAAATTTTTAATCCTCGAATCCGATACTGACAGCCTCCGTAGCACCCCATTCTAGGCTCTTGGCACCTATATACCAGGTTCCAATCCTGGGATCCTACAAGGAAGATTTTCAACATAAATTTGTTTTATAAGAAGCATAACCATAACCATAACCCACAAATAACAACCAACAACATCACCACATATCCACTATAATCAGAAACTTTGAGTACAATGCATAAAGGAAAATACAATATCGATATCAGAAAACTCCATAAGCTCAGCCGCACGCTCCTTCCTCAGCTCGATTGCGTCCTAGTGTCACATACACACATCAATCGTGCATAAGCTTACAGAAAGCTTAAAGGGTGGTGTAAGTGTGTGTGCAATTTACGTGCCAAGTATATAATATCAAAGTAATGCGGAAACATGCTGGTAAGTCCATGAATGTTATGCGAAAATGCTGGCAAGTCCATGAATGCTATCAGTCATACCAAGGCTATGCGATGCAAGGCCTATATGGCCGAATGATATATGCGAGATGTAACTCAAGCATGTCAGTCCTCATCTGAATCCACATAACAATACAACTCATCTTTGAAATATCACCGGGGTCTAGTACACAACACCAGCTTGCCGCCCTGTCTAAGCGCACAACTGGGTAAGTGAAAGTGACCTCACTATCCGCCTGCCAATATCAGGCCTAGCTCATCGATAGTAGACCTATTCCTTAAGCTGATCAAACTTAGTCTAATATTCCCTCCCTCGGGTGGGTAAGGCCACACCCCCTTCCAACCAACCACAACATAGTGGGAGACACGGCCTACTGGTATACGGTCCTCGTATGCTCATGTATTCACTCAGTCTCGACGTTAGAGCATCTTCCTGATACCATTAGGGTTTAGGAACTTTCACCCCGGGACATCTATGACGCCCCTGTGCTAGAACAAGTATTTTCGGTATCCAATCCTGTCATCCATGCTATATCCGTGGTGGCTACGGCCCTGATGTCGCTAGGGCGTATGGTGATCTCATCACACAAATGCAAGATGCATGGGTCATACTATCCAGTCATGCATCAATCATGTGTGTACTGCGCGCTCATGTGGGGTAATTCTGCCTATCAAGGAGTCCCATGAATAATCTACCCATTGGCATATGTTATGATCAATCACTCCTCATATCAAGTATACATATGATGCGCATGGGCATGAATCATAAAATTATACTAAGCATATTATATGATGATAATGTACTCTCTTCATATCAAGGATGGGCCTAGATGACCTACTCATATCAAGAATGGGTCTGTCATGTAGTAAACTAGGCTTCCTAAAGGGCCTAATAAACATAAGGTGGGCCTAATAACTTGGAAAATTAACAAGGATTGATGGAGGCATCAACAATAATGGGGGCCTAACGGTTTGGAGTAAGCCCAAAGAGGTAGGTCATGCTAATGTTAATGGGGTCCCAATGAATTGGGATAGCCCAATAAGATAAGATGGATCATACTAATAACAGTGGAGGCCCAATGATTTGGGTTAACCCATGAAGAGGAGATAAGAATGGGCCTAACAATGGGTCCTAGGGAGAATTACAATGTAGCCATCATTGCTCCCAAGGCATGGGCCATTTAGAACCTATCCTATAATGGGGTCCATGGTCTTTATTCTAGCTAGAAGATGGATGGGCATCATAAACATTATCACATATATCATGGTGGAATCGCTCATCACAATTTGGCCTCATACAAGAGCCTCATATACATCACATTGGGCCTCACACAAGGGCCACATATACATCAATATGGGCCTTATACAAGGGCCTCATATACATCACATTGGGCCTCACACAAGGGCCCCATATACATCATATTGGGCCTCACACAAGGGCCTCATATACATCACAATGGGCCTCACATAAGGGCCTCATGTACATCACATTGGGCCTCACATAAGGGCCTCATATACATCACATTGGGTCTCACAAAAAGGCCTTATATACATCACATCGGGCCTCACACAAGGGCCTCATATACATCACATTGGGACTTATGGGGCAGCCCATGATTCGATAAAAATGGATGGGCAGTGTGTACAACATACACATTAAGGTGGGCCTCACAGACCAGCCCTATAGTCCAGGAAAAACGGATGGACAGTGTGCTTACAACACACATCAAGGTGGGCCTGAACAGTTTAAGTGGGCCCAGCTTATACAGCAGGTGGGCCCACCGTCCATGGCCAGACGGTGTGGATATACAACACATACATCATTGCTGGTGCCACCATCCAGCCTGCTGGATGGTGTGGAATAAAATACATAAATCATGATGGGGTCCACGTCCCATGTGGACGGCCTGGATAAAACACGTACATCATATGGGGTCCATGGACGGATGGTGTGAATACAACACTTACATCACGGTTGCTCCCACCGTCCAACAGACTGGACGGTGTGGATATAATAAATAAATCATGGTGGGGTCCACGTCCTGAGATGGACGATCGAATAGCATGGATGTAAAGTACATACATCTGGCAGGTCCACACGTGTGGCCCACCAGTTGTATCAAGCTGATATTTGTTTTTTTACTTCGTCCAAGGGCGTTGGACATCTAGCAGACGGACGACCTTGGATGGGGCATGCCATCAGGGTGGCCCCACGTCCAGCAACGGATGGACGGCTTGGATGAAACACTTATATCTGGTGGGTCCCACCATGGACGTGGCCCACCAGGGCTGGATCAAACTGATATTTGTATTCTCCTTCATCCAGGTTGGCCCGAGAACGGGCAGCAAGGTGGGCTCCATTAACCAGACATCCAAAAAAAAAAATCTGGACAGTCTGGATTTGTTGAACACATCAAGTGAGCCGCACACATCATCATCACCATAGAAAGAGAGAGAAAGAGAAAGAGAGAGGGAGAGAAAAACGTGTGATGGAGGAGAGGGGCTCGACCATTATGAGTCCTCCCTTAAGCTTTACAATACATACATTAAATGGGTCCCACCACATGTGGGCCCACAAATCAAAAGAATCCATGGTGGAAATCCATTTCCTACCAACAATGAAGATTCACCCATCGATTACACTTCTTCTTGGTTCCTTAAGATGCTAAGCTCCTTGGCCTCTTCTTTGATGGAGGATGATGAAGGTTGGAAGGGTTGGATTGAGAGTTTTGGGGTACGAAGTGGGCCGCACACTTGGCTAATCTTCTCTTCTTGGAGCTTGGACGGTCACTCTCTCCTTGGGTTGCTTGGGGAATGGGTAGAGAAAGAGATAGAGGATGGTTGTGAGGGAGATGGGATGGAGTGATGGGGTGTGAGTGACATGAGAGTTGACTTAGGGAGGTAGCTTGCTTGTCTTGGGGAGAAAGAAAGCATAGCAAGTGATGGGATGTGTACTTGACTAATATTTGATTAATCAATGTGATAGATTGGGTAGAGATTCTCTTGGGATTCAAAATGCGGGGCGTTTCCTCGAAATATACGCGGGCCCACAACTCCTTACTTGGGTATCGCATCAGTGCGCAAGACATGACGTTGGAACCGTGGCGACGGCACGGTTGCTAAGGTATAAGTCTCAGGTCGAGTCGACTCAGATTTAGGGGATGTGACTTACGGTTGCACTCAAATGCTGACTACAGGTCACGGGTTGCCAGAATTCGTCGGGGAGGATCACGAAAGTCTAAGGAACAATACGGACTAGTATACGAGCCTTACACCCCTGCACCCACACATACAAACACAAAATAAATAAATAAATAAGAAAGGGGATTGGACACTGATTGCTGCCAGTGTCCCTGTTGCTTTTGGAAAACATCGGGTGTGGGACCCACATCAGGCCCCACCATGATGTACATGTCTAATCCACACCGTTCATCAGATCTTTCAAATCATTTTAGGCCTTGGGCTAAAAAATGAATCTAATTCATATCTCTGGTGGACCACACCATAGAAAACAGTGGTAATAATGATGCCTACTATTCAAACATTTTAGGGCCCACCGTGGTGTTTCTATGTACCTAAACCTATTGAATATTGGGCTCATTGGGCCTGTCGTGACTTGGAGAACCTGATAGACGGGGTGTATCGTCCTCATGTGGGCCCCACTTATGAAAAATAACAAGAATATAAATAAAATAAAATAATAAAATAATATATCTCTGGTGGCCTAGATTTGGGTCTCTTAATAACTATATGTTCTCCTTATCGAAGCACAAATCAAAACCCATATAAGTCGACCATGAGTACTTTGGTATGTATTAGACCTAGGGCCACCCTACATTACTGGAATTTGAGGCCCAACATCATAGCTATCTTAATTAGTCATACTAGGCACCTAAACTGCCCAGTACCATGAAGTGATCAAATCATGCAGTATGCAATTAGATTGTTATTAGGGCATTCATACATAAGAAGGGAGGTTGGTTGATAGAAATGAGTAAAACTAAAATCACAATCAAGTATCCTCGTTTAGGAATTACAAGGACTACAATTTGATAGCCATAATCAAGCAAGAAGGGTAAAATACTTTCTAGTCGAAAGTACCAAGCTATGAGGCCACAAGTTAACAACACCACGTAGAGATTAGCTACCCAAGTACACAATTCTTTAGTAATCTTATACCCTACATAGCGGCATACCTTAAGTTCTAGTTATCCTTGAGTTGCATATCATGTAGCATCACCATACATTCCATGGCATGATATATGATAAGAATTAGTATCCTAATTCTTTACAACACCATGGATTGGTCGTATTACATAATCTATCGTCGAATTGTGATAAGGATGATGATGTTGAATTATGGGACATCGAAAATATGAAAAATAGTAGGGGATGATGTGCCCCTTGGGTTGAGAGACCTTAAACCCTAATGGTACCTAGGGATGCCTCATCATTGGGCCGGGTGGATATATGGGTCATGGATTTGACTCTCATTGACGAGGCCAGGTTGAGAATGTTTGACCCACCTTAGGGTTGAGGTGGCAAACGGGGACCGGTTTGATTCGCCGATAAGGAGAAGATCGAATGAGGTCCACTACTAGTGTATGCAATGGAGATTGTAACCCCACTGGTGGGTAACGAGGTCAATTGCTAGTATCTGGTGCATGGGCATTGACCCCGATGGATCCTAAGTAACAACAATATATTGATCATAATTGAGATGATGATGTTCAGGAGTAGTGCGGTCAAGTCCGTGGTGAGAGGACTATTGGTAGATGTTTCTACGGCTAGCATACAGTTATTTTATGCATTTCACACATAATCACCCTCCGTCATTCATTAAGACATCGCTTTACATAGATTATCTCTTTTGGCAGTTCTTTCATTATGTCTTTTATATTAATTTATCTTGCAAACTTATCATGAGGACTTTGCACTTGTTAAGATATAAAACTTATTTGTCTTTTAACTACTCAAGTAAATGATCTAAAGATGAAAAACAAGTAGTGACAACGAGTTAAGCGTCACGTTGAGGGACTCATATGACTTTTGAAATTTTGAATTATATGTGTTGTATATATGTATCGTATAGACAAATGATGTACTTTTGGAATTTTGTAGTACCCAGTTTACTTGTATATAAATATTACCTATCTTGTCTCTGATGTTCCTCTTTTGTGAAGAATGAATGATGAGATCTATCCCTTACATTACTTTGCTGGACGCCAAGCTTGAGACTTAGTGTGTGGGCATTGGGTACCAATACCGAAGTTCGGCTTGTCGCACGCTAGATCCGGTAGATAAAGCAGTCGTACAAGACCATCGGGTCTGGGGTGTGACACTCAAGACACTCACCCATCGGTCCACTGGTAAAATGCATTTGGAAAAGATGCACTTGGTAGGCTCATTACACTTTACTCCGCCACTACCTAACCTCAACAATGGAGTATCTATGTACTCAAGCCACTCACCTGCCCAGTTCGACGATGAAGGTCCAATGTGTGAGAGTAAGAATATCTATAACCCATCTCAAGGTTCCAATGTCCAACTCCCGTAAATCCACCACTCTCAAGAGTAACCATAATGCAAATGTATGAGTTATCATGATGTGACAATTGAAATGCATTTAGTATATGGTAAGTCTGAATATAGCACTAAAATTAACATTTATTGAAGTCCAAGTACAATATATTCGGAGTCTATAATACGAGCTCACTCACAATTCATAATATTATGATTTAGAGGTTTAGGATATCCGTATATGTACACATACACTATATCAACTACATGAATTTATCATATAATTCCAAATTCATTATTTATTAAAGTGAACGTACATGTATTGAGAGTTCATAAAGAGAGTCCACTCATAATTCATAATATCATGATCCAAAGATCCATGTACATCTCTCCGTTGCACTAGACCTCTTTAACACAAAGGTCTATTCGTGTATAACGAAGTAATCTTGCTAGTGTATTCGAACAAGTCTGCTTGCACAGCATGCTAGTGTACATCGCATGTCGAATGTGTAACCCGAGTAAAACCCGAACAAAGTCTGCATGTGCATACCACTTGTTCACATTTCATCGGTATTATGTTTCCCTAAGAGTGTACTTGTACATGGGTTCCCGTGTACACCATCTAATGTACATCACGTAAGTCTAATAGGCTTGTTCCCCTACATGTGCAAGCATCGTCTCTAGGCGTTGTTGACCACGTTCAAGTGCTTATTTAGCCCTTAGCATGTGTTCGATTATAAATTAGACTCGTCTTAACAACCACAAGGTTAAGCTGTTGATCTACACATTCTGTTGATTAAACGTCAAATCATAATCATTGCTATAAGCATCATACTGTTGGCTTCTTGACCTCATGCAGGGGGCCTCGCATAAACCATAAGGTGGACCCTATTGCCCCAACGGTGGTTCACACATTCACACACACCTGTGGTGGGTCTAACTATCTAAATAGTGGGCCCATGCACATCGTGTCACGGTGGACCCCACTGGGTCGGCCAGCACATTTAAGGCCAATACACGCGAACAATCTGGTGGGCTCCACTGTCCAAGACACTTCCACGGTGAGCTCCACGATCTTGTAGGTTCCATGCACGGTCACATATATACCCAACACGGTGGGCAACTCGACCTAGTGGGCCTCATGGTACGCACATTCATAATGCAGTGGCCTCCACGATCTTGTGGGCCTTATGGCCAACACGTACACAGCATGGTGGTCCCATGAGTCTTGGTTTTAGCTTACATTTATGTTTTCTCTTGGGCTAGGTCGGTGTGACCTGATGCATAGGGTGGATAGCAAATATAAATTATAGTGGATCCCATGTCCTGGTGGCTACGAAAGTTTTGGATCAAACTGATGTATGTGTTCCCATTCAACCAGGTCCGCGTCACCCATCACTGTTAATTTCTGTGGTGGCCCCACTGCAGAAGCTTGTGATATTTCTAGTTTCCCTTCGTCAAGGTCCACGTACGTGACTTCATCAGCGTGGGGTCCACTGGGGCTTGAATCTGCCACCTACTTGGGCCCACGCCCTGAAATGGCGTGGCAAAAAAGGGGACGGCATGGGTGAAATGCACACACGAGGTGGCCCCAGCAACGGTTTCAACTGTAAGTTATTTGTTTGTTGCAGTGGGGTCCACTAGAATGTTGGATCTGTCTCATTTTTGGGTCCACTCTCTAACGTGATTTGGAGAAATGGATGGGCAGCGTGGACAACACCTACATCGCAGTGGGGTCCACTGGATGGGCTGCATGAATAATATACTAACATCACAGTGGGCTAGGCATTGGATAAACGGCGTGAATAAAATACATACATCACAGTGGGCCAGCCACTGCATGAATGGCGTGAATTAGATACATACATCACAGTGGGCTAGTCACTGGATAAACGGCATGAATCAAGTACACATCAAGGTGGGCCCACACAACCAGATGGCGTTGGTGAAACACACATTACAGTGGGCCCACACCCCTGCCCAACCACCTGGGCAGCATGGATTAAAAAAAAAAAAAAAACACTTGCGTAAGTACACCATCACACATATATCTACTCTCGTCCGTATGTATCACACGCGCAAATACACACATAAATTTTCATATTTTGACTATTAAGTAAAGACTTGGACTTGTTGACCATAGACTTTAGATTGGTCCCACATGACACGTTACTCCTCACTGACAGACTAACAAGCTAACAGAGAAAAAAAAAAAAGGAAAAAAAGAAAAGAAAAAGGCATGGGCTAGCAGCCAATTCATAGAGCATGTATGCAGAGTAAAGAAAATGTGCAAATTTGCATTTCAATTATTTATCAAGCACGAATACAACTCGAACTCACCTTATGGGCCTCTAGGTGTTGGTAGTGTATGCACTTCAAATCCAACTTGATTTTATACTTACATTCTTCTTTTGTATGTTGATGCAATTGTGCATGAAAACATTTTTCTTATAGATTGTATTTGATGCCATTTGAGTTATGGTGAAAGGAGTAGCTGACGCATGATTGATTTTAATCACTATAGAATATCAGAACATTCAGATCATGTTTGTTGTTATCCTATTGTGTTTTAAATGAACCGGTGACAACTTAGGATGACTTAAAATGTCTCCACCATTAGATCATGTATCACACCCTTCACCACAGAGTATGGATGTTTACTTGTTTACAGATCCTAGTGTCAGGCCCAATTGGACATTCATATTGGAAGATCTCATTTAAAGTCTTTAACCCAAAAAAAAAAAAAAAACTGAGAGGCCCATCATGCTTAGATTCGATTGGCTTTGGACAAAAGGTTAGTCTTTGCAAAAATCCCATCACTAAGCTCAAGCCAAACCCAACCAAAAGCAAGCTGGCCGACTCCAGCCCATTTGAAACCTATGGTAACAGTAGTTATAGGAGGGAAACTCAACAAGAAAGTAATATCGAAATAGAGATCCTTCTTTGGCTTGTTACTTACCCATTCCGGCATCCATAACAACAATGTGAGATATCATTTCAATTCGAACATCGTTGTTGTTGTTGTTGTTCCAAGAAAACCATGATTAAACAGCCCAAGATCAAGTAACAAACAGCTAATATCAACCATTGTAGATATACAATGAATCTAACATTCAACGCTTACTGTATTCAACACCGTCAGATCTATGGCAGATGATGAGGCCCATCCAAGAACGTCCATATCTCTACAAGGTTGTGGGCTTATCACCACCATCAATT
The DNA here is from genome assembly GCF_029962835.1 of Magnolia sinica. Lineage (NCBI taxonomy): Eukaryota > Viridiplantae > Streptophyta > Magnoliopsida > Magnoliales > Magnoliaceae > Magnolia > Magnolia sinica. The sequence goes on along the minus strand of NC_080589.1, from coordinate 57,142,568 downwards.
TGCAAAAAGATTGTAATTAGCAGAACCTACATATAGGTTTTGGTGCAAACACTATTGGAAGGCATTTTCTGAAGCAAGTTTCTGAAAAGTTATTCAGCACCTCTATGCTAAATTAGTTAAACAATCATTTCCACTACAAACCAAAAAACACAATACGATCCTGAAGATAACTTGATTTACATACTTTGCCCCGTCATTTTGAAGGGGCACCTTCCTATTGAAGCAGGGAAATCTCATACATTTTCAAAGGCCCAGCCTCAGATGAATTGAACAGTCTCTATCTTACAAACATATCAGACCTGGGTTTTTTTGTTTTTCGTTTTTTGTTTTTTTGTTTTTTTTTGTTTTTTTGTTTTTTTTTGTTTTTTTTTGGGTATTGTACAGGAGAGAGGAAAAGAAGAAAACAAAAAAGAAGGCAAAAGAACACTATAGTTTGGAATCACTTCTTTTGGAAGGTTACCATACAAAAGAAGGCAATGATGCGGAAAACTATACCGTAAGTGATGAGGACGAATATACAAAGGCTCCAGTCATGAAGATCGTACTCACTGCTCATAAGTGAGGCACAGCGAGTTACCAGCCACACTCCAGAATACCTGTAGCAGTGAAAATGTAACACACAAGCCAAACATGATTAGTTATGGATTATGGGCTTTTTAATCAATTGCGGAATTCTGATACAGATACAGAGGCGAAGATTTCCTTGGGGTTTTCCTTTCTACAAATCAAGTGGAAGAATAAACTTTGTGATATAAAACAGTTCATCCAGACATTTGGTTCACACCGCTATCAATCTGCACCATCCAACTGATGGCCATAGCCCAAGTTGTACCAATCAAATGATCTCGCCCATCTGATCAAGAGACTTGTTGGTAAACAATTTCCAGTAACTTTTGCAACCCTCGAAAAGCAGGCTACTGGTTGGTTGGATGGCTAGGAACAACCAAGCAGCAATCCTTAGGATCAGAGAGTTGTCCCACTAGATCGATGGGCATGTGCATCGATTGGAGAGTAGGTATAGTTTCTACATCCATTTCTACGCATGATTTATACATAGAACCATTCCTTAATTTTCCATTGTTGTCCAACTTCACCATATGAGAATTTTCTGGAAATTCATTTGTATAAGATGTGTGACAAACATAAAATGTCAATCAAACTAAATTTTCCAAATAGTGAAGATTCTAGTTATAGTTTCACATAGAGGTTTGCTAAGCCCACACTCTACAAAGAATTCCATCTATGCCCCGCCACATGCCAGTCTGGAAGACAGTGCAATATCCAAGCCATCCACTAGGTGGGTCCAAACTTGAGGATATTCTTGACTAAAAATAAGGCTGGTCCACTGATAAGGTTGGCCATGATGTTAGAAACATGTGGACATCTTAGAAACCTTCAGACGATTTTTCTTCAGCCACGTGTTTGTTTAGTAAACTGTGGCCCAACTAATTAGCTGACCGACCTGATTCTTGGTCGATGGCATCTTCATAGTGGGAACCCTCTGATGGGCAGATTGGATCTCATAGCTATGGGCCATGCTGGCACATATGGTGGAGTGTACAGGAGCTGCCTTGTTCACATAAATGCATTTAGAAAGTTAACCCACTTTCCTATATATTTAAAGAAGCATGGAACCTCTTTATCTTGAAGTCACCTATAGGGCTTTAACTTGTAGAGTGCCCTAATTCATTGTAAATGCCAAATATGTGATGTTTACCTCTTCTTTGACTTGCTGATATTCTCAATCATCTTTTGTGTAGACCATAGAATGCTTACTAATTTCTACGATGATCATGATCCTCTTGGAAATGATAAAAGACACTAACCATCACATGCACTGTTTTAAATAACAGTAGTGTGATGCATAGCACTCGGCTCTCTATAGCGTGTAGCGTAAATATGTAGCGTGTAGCATAAGCTACACGATACTTTTATTCTTTAATTTAAAAATAGGACAAATATAATAAATAGTGAAAAAAATAGGAAAAAAAATATAAAAATGCCTAAAAGATGATTCATTTTCAATTATAAGCATATTCAAAAAAGTTATTAGTTATCATTTATCAAAAGCCAATCCACATAAGCCAAATCAAATAATTATCACATCAACAATTTTCTAAGCAAACCACTTTAATTAATAATGTCTCATTGAAACAAGTCACAATTATGAAAAGAAATAAAAATCACATAGGTTAAAAGTATCAAGTACAATACAAGTGTCACATTCCTCAACATTAGAAACAAAGAAAACGTGAAAAAAAAAAAAAAAAGTAAAAAAAAAAAATACATTGTAGCTTATGCTACGGACGCTACGCACTACGTAGCTGTAGAGTACGCTACATAGTTGTAGCGTACGCTACAGAGGATTTACGCTATTTGGGACGTTACGTAGCGCTACGGTCACGCTACGCTACATAGCATACGCTATTGCTACGCTACAGGCGCTATTTGAAACACTGATCATATGGCAAAGAGATTAGTTCAAAAACTAAAATGGACCTAATTTCCAATATGAGAATATTGATAACCTTTTCAACAGCACTTTAAACCTCCTTCCCAAAATCCATGGACATCTCTATTAGGCAAGACTAGCTGTTGCGGGCAAGTTTAAGAGGCACATGTCACACACTTCTTTACAATTTCGCACTTTCTTGATTTGGAAACATGGACGCAATGTGTATGGTGCTATATAGACTTGCACAATATCAAATAATAGAAATATATAATGCACGTTAGACTCTAACCCAATTATGACTTTAAAAAAAAAAAAAAGATTATTCAATTCTTCCTAAGCATTGATTCTTGCCAATAAAGTAAGTTACTTCTAGTTTATTTTTATTATATTAATTCTTCATTAATTAATGTCTCGTGGGTCGCTAACCAGCTAGTTTATAACCTTTCGACCCATATCTGAATCAATATTGGTAGTTGTATAAGCCTTTGTGGCTTGTACATTTTTCTTCTAAGAGTATTAATGTGCATGTGGAGATCCATGTTTATACGGGCCCAAGCATGCACTCACACATCTGAGCACACATGCAGCCATGCTTGCTTCAGAACATCTGGAAACTACTCTACATGATGAAAGGGTAGCCATGCCAAACCTTTCAGCATTTGCAATCACAAAAGCTTCCAAAGCATACTTCGTGAAGCATAACGTGGCCACACCCTTGACAATTTTTCCATCATGCTGCGTCGCTATGAGAGTCAAAACGACTGGAAGAAGCACAGACCACTGCAAAAATACCAGTATGTTATATAACGAAGAGATCATAATCCAAGATGAGGTTTCCTAGAAAGACTAGCCCAAGCCGCTCACCCATTCTGACTCACCACGCGATGATCCAGACTGCTCATCCATAAGGTCCATTGTAAATGGCCCACAGAGAAAACATCTCACTGATTGGAGAACCTCGCTGTCCATATGGAGACAAGTGAAAAAATGTTTTTATAGACCAGTTTTTCTAACTTAGCTTCTATGGATGATGAGATCTCTGTTGTTTGAATTTCTTTTTTCCTTACAGACCACTATAACGAAAACTTTTGATGAACAGTGGATGATCACATGGTGGGCATAAGGGGCAAACATTGCTGGCAAATCTCACAGTAAAAAAAAAGAAGGATGATGAGACACACGAGGAACTGCCTATACGTACCAGTTGGGCCGAACCAGGTTCTAGAAAGATGGCTAATGCATAGGCGATACCAGTCACACAGTACACCAGACAGACCAATATAATATAATTATCTGTAAAAGAGGACCTTGGATTGTTGAAGAAATAGAACATAGAAAGATAGACCACAGGCTTGATGAGTGTGTTGAAATGGTCAATTGTATCCTTTGATAGAAAATATGCCAGGCTGCTCATGCCTGAAGCACTCTCTCTCCAGTAGTGTAACTTGTCAAGTGAAAATGATCTCAAAGAAGCAATCTTGCATAAGAGAGCTGCAATTTGATGATTAAAAACTCATATTAGATGAGAAATAAATTTAGATAAATATATCTATTTAAGAGTTCTAAGTCACACAAAATTGACTACAGATTTGGACGGTGCGGGAGCAGGGAAGCTTCCATTTCAAAACTTTAGCTATTATGAACAACGAGCAGGAGTGAGAATCCAAAGCAAAATTTGGCACTTTGGTAGGTTTGTGCAACAAAGCTTCCAACTCTAACAATTTTCACTACAGAAACAGTAAAAATAGTACCTACTGAACATCCTAGATTTTATCGCAAGCCAGTTGGTATGCTCATATTCAGTTCTCACTACACCCAACTAACTTATATGATGGGGATGGTAAGCCAATTTATGCATACTCGTTTGGATGGGAGTAAACAAAGGTAAAATGGGGGGAATTGGGAGTAAATGGAGGTAAATGACATTTGAAGTGTGTTTGGATGGGAGTAAATGTATGGAAATGAAATGAAATGAAATGGGAGTAAATGGAAACAAAAGTGCCGCTACATACACGTCCACCATACATTTGGCATGCTAATGATACTCCAAAATAATCTAATTATCAGCCACATCACGAAAATCACACCAATAAAATGATCCAAACCGTCCAAAGGTTGACCATCTAAATGGATGATTAGAAAACGTTGGCAACTTGCTTGTTTGTGATCCTTACATTTGTGGCCCACCTGAGGCTCAAAATTTCCTCTTTTCTGGCTATAGTATATATTTCAATGGGCTTATTATAATCATTCTATTAAATATCACATATGTACACTGATTTGAGATATTAAAGATGATTTGGGATATCATATACATCTGTGTGAATGTATTGAAAAATTCTAATGCATTCCAATTCCTTTCATCCAAACAGAATATTTGAATTTCAAATGGATTGCATTTACTCCCATCCAAACACAACTAAGTAAGCCATTTACTCCCAATTCATTTACCTCCAATTCCATGTGCCATTTACCTCCATTTACAAGCTCCCAATCGAGCCCCAAGGGTACCTCATGTTGAAGCACTTTGCAGAATTCTTGGTTATGTTGGTATTCTCGAACATTTAGGAACCCTCTTATCTTCTAATGGACAATTGGATATCTCAAATTTTTTAAATGCTGATTGAACAGGTTTCCTCTAATAATCATTCCATGCCATGATATGTTACCTTCACTGGAGGAAACGTAGACAGTTGGTAAAGTAAACACCCATTAAATGTTCTAGTATAGAACCAAGTATAGTGTTATGGCTTATATTACTTGTGGACTTCCATGGTTGACAACTCCAGTAGGAGTTTGAATTCGAGATATTTATGCTGTTTACATGCACATGTGTGTGTGTGTGTGTGTGTGTGTGTGTATTGTGCAAATCTGGTGACAATTCTTATTGTTTTGGATCCTAACACTCAGGGGGACAAATCATATTGAGGTTGATTATCATTTAATCAAAGGAAAAGTTGCAGGAAAGGAGATTGACACTCCAGATCAGAAGTCCAAAACCAACTAGCAAATATTCCACCAAAGCACTTGGAGTAACCATGTAATATTTTAGCAGTTCCTTAAAAAGCAAGAGTATTTCAGAATTCTGTCAGCAGAAGTTCAAGCTTAAAATGCCTCCATGGTCTTCATGAGAATTTTGCAGTAAAGCAGTACTAAAATACCAGTCAGGGATTGGAAGCATTTTGACTTACAGACTGCAATGACGGTATACGTGTAACCAAGTGCACCAAAGGTTTCATCACTAACTTTAGCAAGTGTTCCCAAGCAGGCTCCAGCAAGTAACAAGATTAGATAATCCACTGCTTGTATTCTAGCTTCTCTTAGACGCTGCTTGCCAACCCTGAAAAAAGATAAGTCTATAAAAAACTCAAAAACCCAAGTTCAAGAAAACACTACAAAATTCTTTTTGGGCCTGAGCACTGAAAATCGCTGAATTTTTCTAAACATTTTCTTGGACTCGGAATAAATCATCCTTCCAATTCACCAAATGCACAGAAACAACCTTTCATCTTCCCTTCAATAATGTTCAGCGATCAAACTAACTTTCTGAGTGGTTTTACTCAAAAGGGTGAAAGGAATGGGAACTCTTTTGTCAAAAATCTCAAATTCATCTGTGAAATGGGTTCTGTGAGACTGGAGAGAAATGAAACACCTCCCTTCCTCATGATATTTATTTGCTCAAGTTTGTATATTCCATCACGAAATGATTTCTGTGGGACTCAAGAGGAAAAATAAGCCCTTCCCTCCTTCCCATTTTTTCAGTTTTGGTAGTGATCAATATTAATAGCCTTCATAGCTTTAACTTTGAAGAGCAAGTATAGGATGTGCAATTTTCATAAATAACCAATCTGAATCTGAATAACAAATCGTAAAGGTGCAAGGAAAGACTTTTGGTTACCTTCCAAGAAAGTATTTGTACTGCTTAAAAACACCAGGAGTTTTACGTTTTGATAAGTTGCTGGCAATTAAGAAATTATGCTGTATATTGTCCCGCTTAATCTCAACATTACACTTGACATCCTGCCACAGTCCTCCAGCAAAAGATTGTCCGTCAGAGTCAACAGCATCAAGATTTGATTCATTTGTGCCCTTTATATCGATACCCGCAGCATTTTGTTGCATTTCTGGGGGTATTTGATACCCGTTATAAAGCATCCATCTGATGGGCAGCTGTTTATAATTCACACTTGCACTTGAGCTTGGCTTCACTATACCCTCCAAAATGTCAATGTAGTGATCTGGAGGATTAACACGATCGGGGACAGTGATCCCAAGGCTTGTAAAGTATTCTTCGACTTTCTTTACCGGCCCATGATATACAGTAAGACCACCTTTGGCTAGAAGTATCAAATCGTCAAACATCTTGTACAAGGCATAGCTGAAACGGAAAGTTTCTCTGTACTGTTATTTTTATTAAAAAGAAATAAAGTTAAGAGACGTGATCAAACTATGTGGCATGACAAGCTACAAATATGCCCTTCCACTTGCATGCTCATGGTTCCTGGGAATGTGCACAATACATCATGTCATATTATCAAAAAACTATAATGGTAACCCTGTTCTGATAATATAGATAGCAATTGGGAATTAATTACCCTTGATGAATGTGCAAATACAGGAGAGCATATAAAAATGACCCATGCATGAATCAACCATTTTCTACAATGGCAGTGAACTGCACAAACCCATTATGATTATGGATCTCTTTACGACTTTAAGATTATTTTCTTCATTTTTGATAAGTATAACCAACTTTTATCATTCATGTTTTGAAACAATTGTTTATTTTCACTACTTTTATTTTTAATATGCTCCTTATATCACAGCTTTTTTAATCATAATCAATAATAGGAATGTATTAATGATGCCCTTGGGGTAAAATGCTAGAAAGATGGTCAAGGCAATGGATAAGAATCCCTAATACAAAGATATGAACACCAAGGACCCCAATCAAACTAAACGGGAGATTTCATAGGATAGCTATAAGACTAGCCGTGTTTTATGAGACAGAATGTTGGGTAGTCAAGGAATAGATAAAAAGGCGATGTTGAGATGGATGAGTAGCAAGATGAGAAAGGATAGACTTAGAAATGAACGGATTCAAGGGAACTTAGACTCAATAGGTAATACAATGAGAGAAAGTAGACTCCGATGGGTTGGCCATGTGCAACAGAGACCAAGAACTACAGCAGTTAGTAGGGGTGTCAATGGGCTGGGCTTGGGCCTGACAAAATCAGATTTTGAATAGGGCCGGCCCAACGGCCTACCCCAAAACAGTTCAAAATCCGGGCCGAGACCAACCCCAGGCCTGGCCCATTGACAGCCCTAGCGGTTAGGAGTGAATGAATTGGTTCAAATTGAAGGCTCTAAAAGGGCAAGGGGAAGGCCCAAAAGGGCATTGGTGTAGGTAGTAAGAAAAGGCTTGATACAGTCCTTGATAGTAGTCGTATAATTCACAATATGAATTGTATGATTCCTATTGTATCAGATGGGTGTACAATTCAAATCATACACCAAAATCACAAATCTTAAATAATTGGACAATTATCTTATGAATCGTATCAAATCATACAATAATTGGACACTGCATAAATGGGCCCAAAAATTACATAAACAGTCATTTATAATTTGTTATTCACTGTCTTCTTTTTACCATTTTGGTTATAAAACATGAAAAGGCCTCCCCTATTAAAAATATCCTTATTTTATCTTTTGAGAGAGAGGGGGAGAGAGATTGGGGATTTTGATATTCAAAACCCAAAACAAAGAAATCAAGATAGCTTTTTTATTTAGTCAATGAACTGAATGCCATTTTTTCCAACATGATTTGACACTCGAGAAAAGTACGAAAGAACAAAATGATTGAGGGACTCTTGTATGTTTTTTATGTTAAATTTATTGAAAGACCAAAATAATAATAATAATAATAATAATAATAATAATAAAACAAAGGGAAAAGATGAGAATCCTTTATTATCATGATATGCATACCATATAAATGTTCTTAACGGATAATATCATAGTATATATCGCTTTTCTTGTTTCATGTATGGGAAATGAATGATTGACAAGTTTTTAACTTTTTTCTGCTTAATTTATATTTTTCAGATGTCTTATGTTATTTTTAAGAAATCAGAAAATCTTAAAATTTAGAAAATTACAATGTCTCCTATATAATTTGCGATATGATAACAATTTTGATAACATTGCTTGATAGAGTGGAGTGGTGGTACATGATCATGCATCCAACCCCAATCAGTTGGGGTTAGGGCTTAGATGATGATGATAATCATCATCATGGGTTTTGCTAACGTTTCCACCTTCATGGGGATGTCGCAATGTCCCTAAACCTTTTGAGAGACATGTGGGAAGCCCAACTGTCAATTTGAATTGTCCATTTTTTCATACAACTAGGGACAAGAAATGGTGCAAACATTGAAAGACAGCCCGGATGGGTGGGCCCGTAGAATCTGATAGTCTACAAGATCTTAGGACCTTCACAAAAGCCAAAGATAGATAGTGCATGTCCAGTGGTCCGCCTAACCACTATGGGAGCAGAGAAGTGTAATCAACCCTCTAACTCTATGGTTAAGATGGCCTTAGATTACAATCAATGGTTTGGATCGTATAAATAACATACGGTTCTAGGATGGGAATAATGAGAGACCCCCTCCCCTTTATATAAGAAAGGGTCGGAGAGTTTGGATGAGGCTGGAAGTTATCTGGTCTCATCCCATCCCAATCTTATCTACACTTGAATTCAATTTTGAATTCTTTTCTAAATTTAAAAATTAGAATTTAATTTAAACATCCGAGAGAAAATGGAAAGATGGTATACAAAGGGAAACTTACGTGAGACCCACCAACTAGTGGTTGCCCACAAGTGGGCCCCACGAGCCCATGTCCAATATCTCTCACTCAATCACGCTGTGGGATGGCCACAATATGAATTGTTCATCTAGCTCGTCTCATAACAATCAGAACAAAAAATTGCAATCAAAAGAGGCGTGGGACTAACTAGAACGCAATTGTCTTCTAATAAGTGTTTAAATACTAAGTGGTCACCTAACTAATACTCAATAACCCAAGCTTTGCAATGTCTGTCCTAGTCCGCATAACCACACCAGATGGGGTTGACCCTCGATCTAAAGTACTTGGCAAACATACACACTTATCCAACTTATTGAGTTATTCTGAAAACTTAATTTTTGGCAAATATTAATTTGAATTTTTTAAAGTAATATTATAATAATATATATACTTTTGAAAAGAACATTATTGGTAAAAAATTGTTAAAAGCTCGATATTTCCTGCGGATATGTCTTCAAATGCGTACTAAATAGTTCTAGAAATTTGATGTAGCTGTCACAGGATCTTCCCCATGCAGATGTGTAATTTGGAATCGATCAAGCTACTTTCCTAGCGTAACCGAATCTGACCAATCAAGGCCATTTTTCATCGTACAATAAAGTAGCAACACTCAATCTCATCCCCGTTTAACACTCAATCTCATCCCCGTTTATACAAGAGGGTAGCCAAGGACACAAAGAGTCACCTACGAGACTGGTTATTCGTACATTGCAATGATTAGATTGAATCAAAGTAATCTATAACTAAAAGGTCCCAGCACGTGGCTACAATTCATGTCATAAAATAGAAAATAATAGGCATATGTCGGGTCTATAATACACAGGTCATCTTCCATGACTCAACTTACAATAATAGGCATATGTTGGGTCTACAAAAGCAATGGGGAGATTATTTTGTTCGACTTGATCAATCTCATCTTCAATCTTTTGGGACTAAAGGCGAATATGACTCACTTGTATCCTCATCTTCTTTTCTTCACAATGGAGGATGGTTCACACCTCAATGTATGAACATCACTCTGATTGTACCTCTTTGTAAATTTAAGGTTGGTCAACCCGTGCAAGTGGGTGGCCGACTTGCCAACAAAGGTAGAGATCCTACATGATCTAAAGGCAAATGTTGATGATCCACAAACCTAATCAATAATAGTGTTCAATACTGAATAAAAAGCAGTTTTTATGCATTTAATTAAAGATAAAAGTTACATGATACAATCATATCAGTCATGCTCTCCTCAATCCCATCTATGTGACATGAACCTAGAATAGATCTCTAGTTATAGGCTTCGTCATGGGATTAGCCAACATATCCTTGGTGGGAATGGAACTGAGGGCAATCGTCTTATCTTTCAATTGATCATGAACGTAATGATACTTAATCTCAATATGCTTAGACTTTTGGTGGTGTTTGGTTCCTTCGCCAAGTCAATGGCAAAGGTGTTGCCTATCCTTAACAATATAAGCTTACGAATGCCTGGTACAATACCCGGACCTTGTAAGAATCTGCAAACTGATTGACACTCTTGAATTGTAGTATAACATGCAATGTACTTGGGCTTCATAGATGAAAGGGTTGTGGATTTCTGTTTCTTGGTCTACCATGAGATAACTCCTCCTTAAAGCAAAAAATATATATCCTGAAGTAGACATTCTCTCATCTGTGTTGTTACCCTAGGCGGCATAAGAATATCCTTCGAGCTTGAGATTTGTGCCTTCATAACATAGCATTACATTCTTGTTTTCTTTGAGATAGTGCAATGTGTGTTTGACAACTTGCCAATGAGACTATCTCAGGCTACTCTGGTAACGGCTAACTACATAACAAATATCCAGTCTAGTGCAAAGCATGGCATGCATTAAGCTGCCTACTACGCTTACATAAGTTAATGAGGACATGACCGATTTCTCACATTCAATATAGGGGCACAATTTCCTGTCTAGCTTGGTAGTTCTTTTCCATAGGGATTTCAACAGCTTTCAAGTTTCCATCCTAAACCGCTCTAAGATCTGTTGTATTTAAATGGTTTGAGATAAGCTTAAGAATCTCCTAAGATGGTCACTAATGATTTTTACTCAAAAAATAAAATTGGCTTCACCACGATCTTTGATCTCAAAGTATGAGAAAAGACAATCTTTAATCATCATCAACAGTTGGATAACATTACCAACTCATAGAATATTGTCTACATAAATAGATAATATAAAAAAACGATCTTCCATATCGTTTCATGTATATGCAATGATCTTCTTGACTCATTGTGAACCAAAAAATGGTGATAGCTAAGTGGAATCTCATTTACCTGTCTTGAAGATTGCTTCAACCCATAGATAGATTTCAACAGTTTGCAAACTTTATTTGAGTGCATTTTGTCCACATATCCTATGGGCTATTGCATGTGTATCTCTTCATCCAAGTTAGCATTTAAGAATGCATTGTAATCCTTATAGCCATCTGATATAATCCTAAGTCTAAACTTGCAACAATGGACAGGATCATACGGATCGAGGAAAATTTTGCAACTAGTTAAAAATTCTTCTCATAATCAACACCTTCTTTCTTTGTGTATATCTCTTCATCCAAGTTAGCATTTAAGAATGCATTGTAATCCTTATAGCCATCTGATATAATCCTAAGTCTAAACTTGCAACAATGGACAGGATCATACAGATCGAGGAAAATTTTGCAACTAGTTAAAAATTCTTTTCATAATCAACACCTTCTTTCTTTGTGTATATCTCTTCATCCAAGTTAGCATTTAAGAATGCATTGTAATCCTTATAGCCATCTGATATAATCCTAAGTCTAAACTTGCGACAATGGACAGGATCATACGGATCGAGGAAAATTTTGCAACTGGTTAAAAATTCTTCTCGTAATCAACACCTTCTTTCTTTGTGAAACCTTTAACAACCAATTATGATTTCTTTTTATCTTGAGTACCCACTTGCAATTAGAAGATAGATCTATAAGTTCCCAAACTTTATTCTTCTCCATAGAGGTAATCTCTCCTTCCATGACATTTACCCAATCAGCCGAATTTAGAGACAACAATTCATCCTGATAAGAATCAAATTCATCATCGTCAATCGCAATAAAAGAGTAGGACTCACCCTCGATATCTAAGTTATTTCCGGGAATCAATCCTCTTTCACTTTGACGTAATTCATGAGCTTGTTGAGATGTACTCTCACTTTCCTGACAAATTATAGGAGTCTCTCCATTACGAGAAGTGAGACTCCAACTCTCTTGAGATACATTGGGGATTTTAAAATGTTCTATCTCAACTTTTAATTTCTTTCAGCTGGGATATCGGTCTTCATCAAAGGTCACGTTTTGAGATTTTACTTCAGTCCATCCTCTACGGTTCTCATAAACTAGAATTTATCCCCCTTTTACTGCATGGGGTACCTTATGAATACGCACTCAATGGTTTTACTATCAAGTTTACTTTTGTGAGGAGCGGGTAGCAAACATATCCTAAAGATCTCGGAGGGCATAGGACGGCTAGAGAATGAATCCTCTCAGTCCACATCTCAAATGGGGTCTTAGGAACGGATTTCGACATAACTCTATTAAGGACATAGACAGTTGTTAGTAGCGCGCCATCCTAGAAAGTAGTAGAGAGATTGGCATGTTCCATTAATGATATAACCATGTCCGATAGTGTCTTATTCCTTCTCTCTGTAACTCCATTTTGTTTTGGGGTATAAGCTATCATGTATTGTCAGATGATGCCAACGTTTTCATGGTATGATTTAAACGTTTCAGATGCATACTCACTACCTTTATTAGATCTAAGGATTTTGTTTTTTTCCTCAAGCTGATTTTCTATTTCAGCTTTATATTTATGAAAATAGCCAAAAGCCTCAGATTTATGTAAGATAAGATACACATCCATATCGCGAGTAAGTGTCAATGAAAGTGATGAAGTATTGGCATCCATTTCTAGCATGTACATTTAGGGGGTCCACAGATATCCAAATGGATTGTCTCTAACAAACCCTTGGACCTAACCGCTTTAGGAAATGGTTTCTTAGAAGTCTTCTGGGACAAAGTGTTCACAAAATGGCAAATCAACTCTAGATTATGAATTTAGCATACTAGAATGAGCCAGTCTTGTCATACGGTTCTTTCCAATGTGACCTAACTTCGCATGCCATTTTATAAATTTAGATACAATAAATTCATTCGACATAGTAAGTAAAGCAATGGGTGCATCATCACATTTTATGTTAAGAATAAATAAATACGAAACCAAACTTCCTCATGCAAAGATGAGGTTATTAAGTCTTAGTGAAATTCAATTTTTTTTTTTTTTTTTTTTTTAAAAAAAAAAAAATTTAAAAATCATCTGCTAACAACCTATAAACAGAAATTAAACTCCAACGCATACTCGATGCATAAAGAGTATCACGGAGGATTATTGTCCACCCTATGCACGTTTGGAGGCAGTAAACGTCAATCCCTAACACATCTTTGACGGTTTTTTCTCCATATACACCTTATAACTCATGTGGCTGCAAGCCATAATTCCTCTAGTCCTCAATGATCTCATGTTACGTGCTTTGTTGCACCTGAATCCAAAATCCACTCATTAGATAAAGTATCAATGGAAATGATTTCAGAACAAATGCTTGTAAACAAAGTATCTAATGACTTAAGAATTATCATCTTTTTGTTGGGGCACTGATAGGCATAGTGGCTGAAGTTTTCGCAAATAAAGCAAATCAAGTTGGACTTTCTCAGCTTCTTCTTTCCTTTTCCCTTATTAGGATTCGGTGTTGCGAGTTTCTATTCTTGGTCATTCTTATGAGCTTTCGACCTCTCGTATGAAGTGGCCACAAAAGTCTTTAAATGTAATGATGGAATCAATATGGTTCGAAATCCTTTTGATGGGGGCCCACGATTTGAGCAAGGAACGGTGCATTGCGATGGTCTTTTGATTCTCCATCAATTTGGACCCAACGTTCCTAAGGGCACCTATCATTTGCTCCATTTTGTAGATATGATCCTTAATGGGGAAGCTGACTAACATCCTATACTCCTAAAACTCCAGTTCCATTGCCCTAACGCGCGCATCTGACTTCTGCGCTAGTGCATCTTAAATTCCTTTAGCAATCTCATACACCTCATACGTAGGCATGAGTTCTTTGTGCATGTTGCTAATCAGGACATTACAGGCTAAGCGATTCTGATTACGTCACTTGTTGTAGTGATTCACTACGACTGTATGCTCTGCTAAATTATCAACTTTAGCTATAATTTGTTCCTCTTAAACCTTGTCTAGAGTGTGCGAAATGCCGTCCTCATCTAGAAGCATCTCACAGCGTAGGACCGATCTTCATAGTTATTTTCATCAAATTGTCGACCCTTGAGTTGTTCGGCGATTAATGTCGTGGTGGCCATTTCTACTTTGCATAAAGCATCATTACTTAGCTATGATCAAAGTTATTGGCACTAATCATCAGCATTTCTACATGTTATATAAATTTTCAAGCAATAGAAGTGACTAATTCATTTTAGATGAGATCTGAAAGTCTGCATACCTGAATATAGGCGATGTGGGTAAATCAAGTTCTCCAAGGTAAGATAAATAAGATGCTTCCACGAAAATATATTTGTATAACTTACAACCCTCCATTATGGGTGCATGCATCGTTTGTTGGAGGAGATGAACTCCCACTTAGGTTATGCACAAGCTTTTAATCAAATAACGATTATCCTAGCATTAAGTTTTCAATTTTTTAATGATAAAAGGGGCATTGCCCTAAACACATCAAGCCTAATTATAACATATATAATAACCTTGCCATAAGAATCAATGAAAATAAGTGCCAAAACTAATAATGTATCCGATCATCACCATTGATCGTTTCCGTTTGTGATAGATCCGATCATCACCATAAATGATCATCATCGATGATGGATCCTTTCATCAACATTGATCATCACGGTTGATGATAGTTCCAATCACTAGCGGACTCAGGATCAACAGTTATTGGACATATCTAATAAGGGATATGCATTCCCATGCACGCACACTTACACTTTATAACCAAGGAACACGTGGGTTAAAACATTTTGGTCATCATATCCCAAAATGTGTGGCCCACCTAACATTATTGTATATATGGACTTGATCACAATATTAAAAAAATTAAAAAATAAAAATCCATAATAACATTGATCTAATCCAAATTTTATTTTTATGCCTTTTTATTTTAAATACATAGATCGATCATCATCATCACAAGAGATCTGGACTGTTAATCACAAAAAGGGACCGCACCATCAATTGGATCTCGTTGAAAAACCCCAAGCCGCTTCCCAATACTTGGCCTAAATCAACTCGCAAATAGCCGATTAAGGGCTCTTATTAAAGATACACTTAAATCTTTTCAAGAGAAGTGATTTGGGCTTATAATCCCAGCACAACACATTTGGCATCAATGTGAGGCCCATTTAGGTTGTCCAATCATTCATGGATAGCATAGAATGGTCCCTTAACTTTGGAGCAACGAATGGAAAAGGATGGCATCACTAAAACCATCAAAACAACTCAATAAAAGTGGAATGGGGCCGAGCCCAGATTTGGGCCCAATTGATTAATAGAACTATGGACATCGTAAAAATAGTGATTAACACTATCCACTCATCCACAGCACACTATCCACTTATCCACAGCGTAAAAACCCTTCATTCATTTTTTTCCTTTTTTACATAGTTTGGGTGTCGCTGCCCAAATTACTTCCGTGGCTGTCAGCTCTAGGAGAGAGAGAGAGAGAGAGAGAGAGAGAGAGAGAGAGAGAGAGAGGCAGGCATTGTTACAGCTGCTGACGTCCAGTGGGCGGAAAGAAGAGGGTGGTGAGGTCAACCACCAGGGCTGCCGGCAACGCTTAGTGCTGCTACAAAGGCCATCAGCCTTCTCAATCTCCCCTTCTTTCTTTTTTTAATTATTATTATAATAATTTCTCTTTCTTATTTCACCTCACTCTTCCCTTGCTCCAATCTTTCTCTTTGGTTTTAATTCCCATTCTTGGAATAATATAGCCAACAGATAGACAGTTGAGTAATAAAAAGATGCCTATGCCACACAAATGGTTCAATCAAAGATCAAGCCATCAAAGCATATATTACACATTGATCAAGCCCATTCGATGATCTTGATCACATATTGGACTAATCCAACTGTCCAGATTAAAGATTTGGACCATTTAACTAATTTGGACAATTTCAAATGTTTGAATTGATCATATCAAGGATCTGGACCAGATCCAAGGTCGGCTCATTTATGGACACAATTTCAAATGTTTGAATTGATCAGATCAAGGATCTGGATCAAATCAAGGATCTGGACCAGATCCAGGGTCAACTCATTTATGGACACAATTTCAAATGTTTGAATTGATCAGGTCAAGGATCTAGACTAGATCCAAGGTCGGCTCATTTATGGACACGATTTAATGGTCCAATTGGTTTGTGTGGTCTATTGATCTAATCGAATGGTGTCAATAGAACGCACATGTGGCTTAGACTTGATGATATATTTTGAGTATTTCCTAGTTTAGAGTCTTCTTATTTCCCTTTTAGATGTGAAATATTTTGAATGGTTGTCTACTTTCCCATTTGGTAGAAGTTCATGTGTCAAACTTTCACTGATTTTATTATGTCATAGGTAGTCTAAAAATAGTAAATCTAGATTTGTGTAAGATCTCTTTAGATATTTAAGATTTATTTTTTAAAAAAAATTATCTTTATAAATACCTCAAAGGCCCTATGTAATACTGCAATTGATGAATATTTTGAATAGTGAATGGAGAGTGTTTCTTCTTTTCCTGCGACGGGAATTGTTCATTTTTTAGTGAGATGCCATTAGAACCATTGGTATGATGGCATCGGCTTTGGTAAGAGTGATTCTAGCTAGTTATCTTTAATTTTTCCATTGCAACAATAAATCTATATAATGTGTGTATATGTGTGCGCGAGCGTGATTATTCTCTACTACAAACGTTTTCACCACAATTATGGTGCAAACGATCTCTATGGACCCTAGCTAATGTGTTGATGACATCCACTTCGACCATTGTGCACACCCCCTTTTGTTTACTAGTGGGCCCAATAATCAGGCCAATCCATGATTCAAATGGGCCACAACAGTAGGAACAGTTAGGAGGGGGATGCCCACCCTCGATTTTCATTGTGCCCATCCAAGCCTCAAAATGGCCTGATTTTTTAGGTGTGTCATCATCTAGGGCAAATGATGCATATCAATGGATTGGGTTGTATATACACAACAAGTCCCTCTACAAGAATCAAGGTTGGGCATCTCCTCTCAACCGTTCCTCATGGTGTGGCCCACCAAAGTCATGGATTTGCTTGGTTTTTTGAGCTCGTGGCTAACATTAGAGGGTTTGCATGATGTTGGAGTGGAATCATCAAGACATCAAGCTAGGGCCCGCAAAGGTCATTTGCACCTCAACTTTGATGAAAATGTTTTCGATAGAGAATTTCCCATGTATTTATAATATATATAGAGCCGTGTTCTAGTAGTACCGGTTTGTGTTGGGGGCCCACATGATGTGTGATTGCATCCAATCCATCCATCAGATGTCTCAACTCATTGTACCCTAAAGGCCCAATAGTTAGCCACATCCATGAATCAGCTCGGCGGGGAACAATTTGAGAGGGGGATGCCCACCACTGACTTATGTGGGGCCCCAGTTTGTTGCATATATGAAATCAAGCTGTTTTGCAACTCAAGTGGACCCCGATGAAAATCAAGGGTGAGTTTACCCTCCCAATTGTTTCACTATGTTGTTGCTTGCTACCGATTCATGGATGGGGCTGAATTTTTAGCCCTGGGGTAACTTGAGTTTACAGATTTGATGGACAAGCTGGATGATGGTAGTACGGGTAACACTAGAGAATGCCCCATCCAACCATTATGTAGGTATGTTATCCAATCCATCCAGCAGGGTCGTCCCATCATGAAAATGGGATGGCCCAAAAGTCATATCGATCCAATCATCATATGGGCCATGTGATAGAAAACAATCAGACCACTCCAAAACCACCAAATTCATGTGGTGACCCACCTGATGGTTGGATGGGAATGATTTTGCGGGCTTCTTATTTTCATTATGGGGAAACCATGTTAGAGTAATTGGATTCCATCTTCCCTCCACACGCATGCACACACAGATTCCAACTTCTCTACACACACACACATGGATTCCATCTTCTCTCCACACACACACACACACACACACACAGATCTAAAGTGCAACCTTTGGGAACACAATTAAAGTTCCGCCCACCAAATAACTACCAACCTTCCATGAGCACGACATCCAATGCATCCAACAGTTTGGCCGCACCATGAGGATTGCCTTGTGTAGAAATCAGCCACATCCACTCATTGAGTGGACCACACTTGTATCTGCTATTTATCAATGGCTAGACGTTGTTTTCTATGGCATGGCCTACTTGATAAGTAGATGCAGTTGATTTTTGCACTAGGTGATCCTCATGATGGGGCCAACCTATTGGAAGGGGTGTCACATTCACTTAATAGGTTGGAAGCTATCACAGAGTGGACCATAACTTGTCATCCAACCAGTTGGACTTGAGACCTCATTAGTCTGTGCATGTGTGACTGTGTGTGGGTGTGCGTGCATGTGTGTGTGTGTGTGCACACGACACACAAAATAGACATCCTCAAAATAAGACCTATTAACTTAGGCAGCAATGGTAATCGTTGAACTCTAAATCTTGCTCCACCAATACTTCCATCGTTAACTAATAGTTTAGCGTACTGGCATGGCACTACAGTGCAATATTGTAGCACTGTATTGAGTACCGTGACATGCCCATGTTTATAGAAAGACTCTTAAAGAATACTACAAAAAAACCCTGAAACTTGAAAATCAGCCCCTTTTGTGTAGTACACGTGAGTCCCACCAGATGGACCCAACAGGTCCTATTTCATCATGGTCCACCGGGGCTGCATTTCAAAAGAAACCTAGTGACATGGGCAATGAAGACAATCATACGTTGAGAATATACACATTTTAAAATTACCTGGGCTGGTGAACCACCATGCAGATGTTTACTCCTTCAAGAGCCTCACGTCGGAGAGCTCTAAGAAGCAACAGAGATGAAGAACTGTCCAAACCAGATGTAGGTTCATCTAAAATCAACAGTGAAGGTTCCATAACCATTTCAAGCCCAACATTTACTCGTTTCCTCTGCCCTCCAGAGATTCCCCGCTTCTCTACTGTTCCAACCAAGGAATCACGTACTGCCTGTAGTCCCAAAGACTCAATAACTCTTTCAACAACTAGAACTTTATCCGCTTTTGGCAAGTCAGCAGAAAGTCTCCAGTGATCAGAAACCAATGAAATAAAGGGAAATCTCAGTCAGTACAGTAAAAAACTTATAACAGCTCATGATTACATAAGGTAGAACAGAGATCAAGCAAACAGGATAGGACAATTTATTGATTCAGTAGTTAAACACGTGGCAAGAGAAACTACATTCTTTAATGTCTTTGTCAACCAAGATGTTGAGGGAGGCATAAAAGGGAACATGCTAAAGTTATAGTTCTGATATCAACAGTTTCAATCATAAAGTATCAGACTTTTACTGTTCAAAGAAATTACTAAATAGCATGAAATGTATATGGACACAATCAGTATATAAAATCATCTATGCAATTAGAACCAAATACAGCGTTTGACCTAAATGGTCAGTTACCAGTTTCACGCATTAGTTATTTGCCCATACTCACCAGTTATTTGGTAATAAATATAATAAAACAGCAACTGGCAAAAGTGATAAGTTGAACTCAGAAGATCTTCTTCCTTTTCAGCAACAATATAATGACAAAAGACTATGGATTTTTTCTGGATAAAAACCAATGCTTAGAATCTCACTGATTAACGGGAACTGTAGAAGGTCAACTTGGTTTGATCTGTCTGAGCTCTATTTACCAAGCTAAACTCCAATTAAATGGATAATTGGCCAAGTTGGTTTTCTACTTTCATTCATACTGTAGTCAGGTCTTGTTAGAATAATTTTCCTGAGCTGAATGCATCATTAAGGGACCAATTTCAGAGTCGGGTTCAAGGTCTTGAAAATGCAAGATAAACCCTGCACACAGTTAACTGATAATCAAATAGAATCATTTTATGTAATTGAATGAATAATTGCCCTGTCAACAAACTGGTTCCTGAAACTCCGTAACTGTGATTTTGTATCAAAGAATGCAAGCGACTTTAGAAGATTATATTAGAAGGGATTCCCTAGGTCCTGGTTTCTCCACTCAGAAGATGCTTATAACAGAGAAGCTTGCAGAAGATGCTGAACATAAGGTTGAGACGGATGCCAAAAAGTAGTTACACTGGGTATTGTTTTTAACATGTTCCCTTGCATTCTTCCTTTTGGATTCTCGTAGGATCTTACTATTTTCTCTCTTTTTTATTCCATGGCTATTGATTTATTGCTTGATCCATTTCTTTTATTAAAAAGGTTTTAAACAATGCTTGGGCGAAAAGTTTGTATAGTTAGTAAGTTTTAGGCTTTCACTTGGTGTAAGTGGAGCCCATGATGTAGTGAACCATACCATTGAGATGAGATGGTGCGCCTCAAAGTGGATGGATCATGCATCAAAAATCCTCAAACTGGAAGATCCTAGCCATTGCATTTTGGGCTTTCACTTGGGCGAAAAGTTTGTATAGTTAGTAAGTTTTAGGCTTTCACTTGGTGTAAGTAGAGCCCATGGTGCAGTGAACCATACCATTGAGATGAGATGGTGCGCCTCACAGTGGATGGATCATGCATAAAAAATCTTGCAAACTGGAAGATCCTAGCCACTGCATTTTGATTGAGTGTTGACTGTTGCTGTATTTTCTTTCTTGCCCATCTTTTTGTTGAATGTGAACCTCTGAAATGGCAAATTCCAGAGCATAAAACAGGAAGGTTGATGTAATGTGGGCAATCAATCCTAAAACATCACCAATCTACCATTTAAAAGTTGACCCCAAATTGTTGGAGAAAGGCTAAGATGATGACAGCATTAGAATGTAAAAATCAATCACCATCTAATAAGGCACAGGTATGTGATGGGTTTTTAAACCATCATTAAATTTCTTTAGTGAAGTGGCACAATTTCCAGCATGAAGACAATGATATGAGAAAAAACGACCTCGCTTAGATGGATATAGCATGCAAGTTAGTATAAACATATGATACCTGCATCTTGCACTGAACCAAAGATTCTCCTCAACAGTCAAATTCCCATGAACAATATCATCTTGTGGCACAAAACCTATGATCTTCTTGTATGAATGGATAGATTCTATCTTTCCGTTTATAAGAATCAAACCACTCATTGCACATCCACTCACTTTTCCAGCCAGAGCACTAAGAAATGTTGTTTTTCCAGCTCCTGATGGACCCATGACAGCAGAGACACGACCAGGCATAATTTTCCCCGTCACACACCTTAACAGATGCTTGTTTTTTCCTTTCAAAGTGAGGGTTAGATCTTTGAAAGCAACCTCAATGATAGGCCTAGTCCTGATCTCAGTCTCAGTGGCCATTGAAATTACTCCTGAAAATGTCAAGTTCTTGTTCTGCTGCTGTTGAGCTTTCTCTTTCTCAATTTGACCATATGCGTACTTGAAGATTTGGCTACGAGTATGCATTTGTCTACCCTTCGGCATATTCTTTTTTATGTTCTTATCTCCAATTTCCATATGAAACCCTTCATTGCTGTCAGGATCCTCCTCAAGTTGACGCATCATCTTTGTAAGGTCACTTGGTTCCTTCTTCTTTGCTGCAGATGATGGAGATGGAGATGAATTTGAAGGCATTGGCGGTAATAAAGCATCACCTGATCCAGGCTTCCCTTGACCCAGAACCTTCATTTGCTCTGGTTTCCTTACAGATTTTTTGCGAGAAAATGTACGAGATAGTTGTGTTTGCAGTCCAATTGCATGCTTCTTAGCAGTATCTTTTGCCGCTTTCCACCTTTCACGTGCTTGTGCAGTTTCTCGTGCACTCCTTGCCGCAGCTTCCCTGGATTTTGCTTGTCGTCTTTCCCGAGTAGTAAGAACTTGGTCGGAACAGTTATAGATAATCAGTAGTAAAGTACTTAATGCAGCCTACAGCAAAAAATAATTGAATAAATAAATGTAAAAAATAAAAATAAAAAACAGAGAGAGAGAGAGAGAGAGAGAGAGAGAGAGAGAGAGATTGTCAAAACTTCTCTGTAGCAGCAGGAAGTTAAAATCACTTAGTAAATAGGACTCATCATGCACATATGTAATACCAAGAACATAGAGAAAAATAAACTGCAAAAAGAATAAAGATATTGTATGCATTGTTCCGAGTATCACTAATATTATTGCCAGCTCGGCAATACCAATAACAATGGTAGTATAAAAAAAAATCTGAGGTATCGGTGATATATCATTGATATATCAAAAGTATCACCAATGTACCACGATATTTTCTACTGTATAAATTCCGGATGTCGCTTGTATTGCCAACATATTGGCGATATTATCGACAATATTTGCTAAGGTATCGATATCATCAAATATCTATTTATTTTTTTAAAAAAAAAATCCATTTCAAATTTTTTATGGGTGCATGTTTGTATGATGAAATGCATGTATGCTTGTGTGTATATGTATGCATGCATGGATGGATGGATCATGGACGGATGTATGCATGTATACATGATGGACGTTTGGATGGATAGTTGAATGGATGAACGGATGTATTGTTGGATGGATGCATGCATGTGTGTATGTGTATGTATATGAGCATGCATGGATGGATGGATGGATCATGCATGTGTATATATATGTATGCGTCATTGAATGTATGCATGTATGCGTGCATGGATGGATGGATGAATCATGCGTATGTCTCTATGTATATATGTGCATGCATTCATTGATGGTTTGATGGACGAATCATGGATGAGTGTTTATATGTATGTATGTGCATCATGCATGAATGGATGATTGGGCGGATGGATGGATGGATCTACCATTTTCCCCATGTTTCCAACAATATTTTCCGGAGTTAGTGATACATACTTTAGGCCCCCATTAAAGGGAAACTTATTATGTATGCTTCTTTTTTGGTATTATTTGATTCCCAAATATGCAAATATATGTATTTTAGCATTTGATGAAGCATCATTGTGAAATTCCACCATTTTATTTTCCCCATGTTTCCCTGAATTAGTGTTACATGCTTTTAGGCCTCCATTAAAGGAAAACTTATAACCTACGCATCTTGTTTGCAATTATTTGATTCCTAAATATGCAAATATGTGTATTTTAGCATCTTTTGAAGTTTCATTGATTTTTATTTCATGCCGATCTAACCGTTGGATCTTGTCGATCAGGCCATCGGGCAACCAGATCTAAAAGATCTGAGCCCCTTGGACTTCGATCTTGCTTTCTTTATGTTTTTTTGTTATTTTTAAGATTTATTTGATGGTTAAGATTAATAATAAATGTTTTAGTTTTCTTATTTTGGATAATGAGCCACTTCACTTAAGTGAGCGGCATAATTGTAATTATTTTGAATTTTTATTTCCGAATTTTTAATTATAAAAGCACAGGGGGGGTGGAGTTTCAACCCTAGCGATGTTATTGAGAAAAAAGAAAAAAGAGAGACTCTCTTGTGTGAAGGAATTTTCCTCGTGTTTTAGGGTTTGTGAGAAACCCTCCCTTCCAATTGAATTATGGAAGGGTAGAAGTTTGCTTGATGGTGGATACCCCAAGGTACATCCTTCCTCTTTCTCTTCTTCAAAAGGTATTATTTTTCTTCTTCTCTTGTCTTCCTCTTTTCCCTTCCATTACAACCTTCTAAACCCTAAATCCTTTGAGTCCCTAAAAAACCCCATTCCTAAATTTCATTCATGAATCCAAAACCCTAATGAAAATCTTAATTATTTTTATTTTTATTTTTGTGAAACTTTCCCCAAATCAAAATTTTGCTTGCATCATTATCTATCCATGTGGTTGTTACACTACCCACGCTAGATTGGAAGTCCCTACTTCCAAGTGGGCCACTCTTGAACTATTTTATATTTTTGTGCACCGCGTATGTGAAAACTTAGGATCTTCATGTTATAAATCTAAATTTCTGAATCTGTTATGAGGATATGTTTGATTTTACATGTTGATTGCTGAAATTAATGTGTAATTGATCTCTCATCTTGCATCCTAGGATAGTTTCCATCATAACCCCCAAAACGTCATCAAAAGATGTGGGGTCTACCTCCTTGCCAAGCTAAAAGAAGGGAGGGAAAGCACAGTAAGATGGAGCATGTAGATTACCCATGCACTCACTTAAATATCAAGAAAAAGGAGGGTCTTCTTCAAGTCCTTCAATAAGGTGGTTCATCCACCATTAATGTTGTCGAAGGCTCTGCCAACCACCACAACTCTCTCCTCTCTAATCTCCCTTAGTCTCTCTTAAAATCTCTCTTTTCTCTCCTTTTTCCATCTCTTTTATTTTCTTTTTCCCTTGTTGTAAATGGTGGGGACATGTGGGGCTTGGGAGTGCTTGGGGGGGTTTGTAGAATAGAGTGGCATAGAGAGGGGAGGAAAAGAAGAGTCGGTAGAATGAGGAAAAGTGGCATGGGGGAATGTGGTAGCATGGGGAAGTGAAAGAGGTGGTAGGGTAGCGGGTAGGGTTTGACTTTTGGGGCTTGCTTGCATGGGGAATGGAAGAAAAGTAGGGGCATTTTGTCTTTGTAAGGGGGTGTGGGGTTTAAAGTAGGGGCTTTGTTGTCTTTTAGTGTGATTGGTGTGATGGGTGCATGGGGTTTGGTAAAAAGGTGATGGGGGGCATTTTTGGGTTTAGAAAGAAATGATTGAATGGGGATTCTCCAAGATTCCTGTAAGTGGGGAACGCATATCATAACATGTGCCTACCTCGATTTACGTAAACATGCATATCTCACTAACTGGGTATCGCAACAAGGCGTGCCCTGCTACATTGGAATCGCAATGCCCACGCGGTCGCCAAGGTATAAGTCTCGAGTCACTGCGATGCTAAAACAAGGTCATGATCAGTGCTCATCGATCTGATCCGATCCGTCCCGACTGTGTCAGCTCTGAAAACTAAGTGAACGAAGGGCATTACAGAGAGACGAGTACCTTCCATAGGTCCTAATTAATCAATATCCGCTAAGACCTATACTGCGGAATTGTAGATAATCTTGAATTGGAGCATCCATTAATGCTTGAACTCTTTAACTTTGTGATATATTAGCTTTATTTTGTGTTTTGATTTCTCTAATTAATCTGTTGATTAATTTCATTGCATCAATCTAGGTTAGATGTTCATCCTGCATTAAATTTTGGCTTGAACTGCAGAACATTCACGAAGTGCGTAGCTTCCATGGGTTAACTACTTTCTATAGGCGGTTCATTTGAGGCTTTAGTTCCATTATGGCTCCCATCACGCATTGCATTAAAAAGGGGGAGTTCAAAAGGACTAATGCAACCTCCAAAGCATTCAAGGAGATTAAGGGGAAAATGATTGAGATTCCTGTCATGTGCCTTCCTAACTTTTCTAAAGTCTTCGAAGTTGCGTGTGACGCATCTAGTGTAGGTATAGGCAATGTTGTCATTATCATACAATTTATTATATGAATTGTACGATTTGTATCGTATTGTACGGTCATATGATATGAATCGTACATACGAATCACAATTCCAGATGAATCATATGATTCCAATCTAAATCATACAATCAAATAGTGAATTGTACGATTCGATAATCAGTCCTTAAAACCAGCAATGCCCGGTCAAAAAATCGATTTTTTTTTTCTTTTTTTGGATTTCTGTTTTAGAGTGTATTTAGGCCCTAACCTTAATTTAAAAAAACAAAAAAAAAATGAAAAAAAAAAAACATATGTTTTACAAATTTTGAGAGATTTTGGAGACTTTTGGAGCTTTTGGGCCATAGGAAACCTAGAGAAAGAAATCAAGATATCTTTTTTGTCGCTCAACAGAATCGAGCGCCACTAGTTGCATTCAATTTTTACGTTGAAATAGGTAAGAATGCATTTAAAATATTCAGTTATTAATTTCTATTTTATTTCTTTCATATATTGGTAAAAATGTGAGTTTTTGAAAAAGAAAAATAAAATATTTCGATTTTTTTCTTCTTTTTTTTCTGTTTTTTGTATTTCTTTTTTAGGGCTTTTGTGTTTAAAAGTTATTTATGCCCCACATACATTATAATCTCTTCTTTTCTTTCTTTAGAGAGATAGTAGTGAGATTTAGAGTTTATGTGGGCCTAAATAGCTTTTTTTCAAGAGTTTTCATATTTATTTCAAATGTAAACTAGTTTTCTCTCATTTTTAATCAATTTGTAATATTCTATGTTTGTGTAGGGCCATCTAAATAGTTTTTTCCTTAATATGTATGTAGGCTTGGCTTGTCACTTGTGTGTTGCCGACTTGCCGTGTTGGTTCGTTTTGAGCATTGATGGATGAGATGGATGATAACAATGATCTTACGTGGGTATGTTGTTCAAAGATGGATGAGAACAATAATCTCCACCTAAGATGCAATTTTTGTGGGAAGACATATTGGAGAGGTGTCTCGAATGAAACATCACCTAACCCGAAAGAAGAAGAATGTTGGGGCATGTCCCCAAGTAGGTGATGAGGTAACAGAAAAATCCAAAATTTTATTGGATTGTAATGTTAGCAAGAAGAAGCAACAAGAAGAAATGGCATATAGTGTTGGAATGATTCCTATAATTGATGATGTCGATGAAATGGGTGGTGGAAAAAGAAGAGAACAATGGATGATTTTAAGAGAAAGAGTTGACCAAAAGAAAAGCAACAAGCCTCTAAACAAAATCTGGAATAAGGGAGATAGAGACAGTGCATGCCTATCTATTTCAAATTTTTAGTATGCGAATGCTCCACCATTCAACCTTGTAAAGATCCCATTTTTCACACCAACGATAGAAGCGGTTGCTACATTTTGGTCGGGATTGAAGCTTTCGTCGTATCATAGAGTAATAAAATTTTGAAGATGGAGGTTGAGTCGATAGAGAAATCTATTGATGTATATAAGAACGGATGGGGGAAGACCGGACGCATGATTAAGTTGGATGGGTGGATCGATGGAGTGAATTGGTCTAAATTTTTTGGTTAATAGTCTAACTGGTACGGTATTTTTAAGATCTGTTGATACGTCCAATGTTTCAAAAAACGTAGACAATTTGTTAAAGTTGCTTGAGTTGATGATTGATAAGTGTGTGAAGAGAATCTTATGTAGGAAGTTACAGATAGTTCATCTGCCTATGTGAAGGCGGGTTAGTTGTTAATGGAGAAGAGGAAGACATTGTTTTGGTCTCCATATGCAGCCCATTGCATTGGAAAGCCGCAAGTTCATTCAAAGACCTTAACGAAAGCAAGGGGCCATAACGGTCTATATTTACAAACATTATTGGGTCGTGAATTTGATTAGAAAGCACGCAAAGCGGGAGTTGACTCAACTGGTCGTAACATGGTTTGCTATCTATTACTTAACTTTACAAAGCATTCATGAAAATAGAATTGGCCTAAGGTCGATGTTTGTTTCTAAAGCATCGGAATGTAGCAGCTTCTCCAAGACCACAAAGGGGAATCATGTTCAAAACATAGTTTTGGTCAATGTAGATTTTTTTTGTCATCTATAAAGTTTTGCCTAAAGACCACTCTCCCATTGGTCAATGTGCTATGGCTAATTGATTCAAATGAGAGGCCGGCCATGGGATATATTTATGAAGCGATGGATCGGGCGAAAGAGGTCATAGCAAAAAACTTGGGAGGTGAAGAAACGATATTTGGCTATATGGGAAATAATAGACCAACGGTGGAATCTTCAATTGCATACACCCTTACATGCAACAGCTTATTTCTTAAACCCGAGATTTCAGTATGATAACAATTTTCATTCGGATTTAGAGATTAAAACCGGCCAATATGACTTGTATTGAAATATTCTCATTGATGAGCAAATGGATAAGTTTAAAAAGGCCTATGGTTTATTTGGAAGAGAGACGGCAAAATTAACCAGAACGACAAAGTAACCAGATAATTTTACTTATAATAATTTTGTTTCTTTGAGTCTGATTGTGTGCCTATTATTTATATAAATTATATATGATTGTGTTTTAGGTCTATGGTGGGAGAGTAATGAAGACGTGTGTCCAGAATTGCAAAAGTTGGCTATTCGTATTTCAAGTTTGACATATAGTGTTGCTGGTTGTGAACGCAACTGGAGCACCTTTGAGCAGGTGAGACATTATTGAATTCATTAATTAACTTATGAATCACTAGTGACCAATAGCCTTATATCATTACGTTCATGGGCTTGCAGATACATTCAAAGAAGATCAATAGACTTGACCAAGAAAGATTGAATGCGCGCATCTTTGTAAAATATAATCTCTAGTTCAAAGTCCATCATGCAAAGAGAGAGGACCAAGGGCTTGATCCTATATGTTTATCAGATATGGAATCTGATGATAAATGGATCACGAAGAAAGAGGATAGATACCACACTTCCTACAGATAAAACCTGGATGGACATAAGTGAATGCTTTGCTGAAGGCTTGGAGATGTGCAAGGAGTAGGCAGATCAACATCAAAACCGGATGGGCAACGTGCTATGACTCGTATTCTTATTGATTAATCCTGTAGTGTAGTCTTAGAATTATTAATGAATAATTTAATAGGTAATATTATAATGAATTTTACAACAACTATTTTGTAGGTCCTAGAAAACTTGCTATTCGAAGCAAGGCAAAGGGAAAAGCCAAAGTGGTAGAAGTAAAGGAGGAAGATGAGTTTATTTTGATATCAAATTCTGAAGATGAAGATGATGTTGACAATGTTGACCTCATTTGTGATGAGGAGGATGAGGGTGCAGACACCAAGATCCATATCTCAACTGGCAGAGTGAGCGGAGATACCTCGTTTCAACACTTGAGGTCCTGGTATCGATCCCTAGTGAGGGTGGCTAACATGGAGTGTGTGTGCTGACATGGGTGTGTACTAACAAGCTAACCCAAAAAAAAAGAAAAAAGGATGAGGGTGCAGCTGAGGAAGAATAGATTTTGTTTAGACTTCTTATTTGCTTTTGAATTATACAAACAAGTGAACAGAGCATTGTACATGTAAATGGGGATGGAAACAAATATTATTTTTTGAATTATATAGAAAACTTAAATGTACATGGGATGGGAAAAGGGATTATTGTTTGAACTTGATTATAACAAGATGATATATAAATGATACATCTTTTTGTTTTTTGCATATTCATGACAAAATGGATGATTGATGTGTGTTTTTTTAAAATACAAGTTTATATTTTTTTATGACATGTTTTATGAAAATCTTTAAAAAAATCTTACAATTTACGATATGATACAATTCAGACCCTTGTACGATTTATGATACGATAACGATTACGACAACATTGGGTATAGGTGGAGTACTTAGCCAGGAAGGGAACCCTATTGCCTTTAGTGAGAAGTTGAATAAGGGGGAGCAACAATATTCTATCTATGATAAGGAATTCTATGCAATAGCCCAATCTTTGCGACATTATTTACTGCCACAAGAGTTCGTCCTATTTTCTGACCATGAGGCCTTGTAATACCTCAACTCCCAAAAGAAATTAAACCGAAGGAATGCCAAATGGGTTGAGTTTCTCCAAGAGTACACCTTTATTCTAAAACACAAGGCTGGGGTCGAGAAGAAACCTGCCGATGCCTTTAATCGTTGAGTGGCGCTACTCCAATCCATGAGGGTGGAAGTCACTGGGTTTGAACAATTGAAGGGAGAATACTTGCATGCCCAGATTTTGAAAAAGTGTACACATCACTTTTGGATGATCAGTCGAGGAGTGATAGTGGATTTGTCCTAATCGATGAGTTTTTATTTAAAGATAATAGACTCTACATTCCCCTCACCTCCCCACAGGATTTTCTAGTTTGAAAGCTTCATGCCGAAGTAGCCAGTGATTTTGGTAGAGACAAGACTATTGCTGTTAGACAGACTGAAATATGCCTTGTATAGCTAGCATACCTTGTATAGTTGGTTTCTATAGGTAGAGGATTCTGATTTTATTTCTTTCCTTGTATAGATGCTGTAATCTCTATATATTCAACCCCTTTGGGTTGTCTCAAATACACAAAAGCTTTCAGCTCCTCTTGGTTTACATGGTATCAGAGCTTCACTGATCCGAATCCGGCACCACTTGTCAGATCCGACCACTCCTGCATCATCCGGCCACCCCTGCTGCGTCGTCCGACCATCCCTCTGCTCGTCCAGCGCCCTCTGTTGCTCGTCTCGCGCCCCTGTTGCAGATCCGACCACTCCTTGCTCGTCCGACCGCCCCCTATTGCAGATTCGACTACCCCCTGCTCGTCCGACCATCCCCTGTTGAAGATCCGACCACCCCCTACTCGTCCCACCACCCCTTCTCGTCCGATCGCCCCTCTGCTCATCCAGCGTCGCCCCTATGCTCGTCCAGCATCGCCCGGTCACCTCCATTGCTCGTTCTCTTCGAGTTCCAGCAACCCCATCCAGATCTGTTGCTCCCATCCAGATCTGTTGAAGATCTGTTGAAAATCTGTTGTTATTGCTCCCATCCAGATCTGTTGTTGTTGCTGCTGCGTCGCCAGCTCTCGATTATCCCGATCCAACGCCAGATCTCGCTTATCCAGATCCAGATCCACTATTGCTGTTGCGATTCCGCCAGATCCAGATCTATATTTTCCAGATCCAGAGCTCCTGTTGCTGTTCCTATTCCGCCAGATCCAGATACTGCTACCCCTTGGGTATCTCCTGCTGTATGGTACACCTAAAACATTCTTCTGCTGCAACTCTTTGCGTGCTTTATATTAATTCCGATCAAATGGACAAGAACTCATCACGTACAGAGGCCCCAAGGTGTAGTTTTGATGGTACCAACTATTCGTTATGGGCCATCCATTTTCAGAACTTCCTCAAGGGTCGTGGTTTGTGGGGACTAATTGATGGATCTGTTACTATTCCCACTTCCACGGATGCCGATAAATTGGCTGATTGGGAAATGAACAATGGACGGATTATTACCTAGATTCTCGATTCGGTCGATCGGTCCATTGCTGTTGGCCTCACACCTCATCGCACGGCTAAGGCAATATGGGAGCATCTTCAGACAATTTATCAACAAAGTAATGTGGCCAGGTCATATCGTCTGGAACAGGATCTCGTTAAACTTACTCAGGGTGACGACAGTATTCAATCATTTTACTCTAAAATTGTCACAATTTGGACTGAGATGGCCTTGATGGATCCAATATTTCCTAACGACTTTAGGATTTTCCAAACTATGTGCAAGAGTGCGCAAGTTCGCCAATTTCTTATGAAACTATGTCCGGAATTCGAGCATTGTCAAGCTGCTCTCTTGAACCGTAGCCCTACTCCTTCATTGAATTCGGTTATTAATGATCTATTGGCTGAGGAACAACGACTGAAAGTTCTATCACTTCCTTCCTCGACTCCGGAATCATCTGATATGGTACTTGTTGTGTCCACCACTACACCAACACGTGGCTCCTCTCTTTTAACTTGTCGCGGCTGCAGCAAGGTGGGACATGTTGTCGCTCAATGCAAAGAATGGTGCGCTTATTGTCGACGAACTGGTCATGGTATTCAAGACTGCCGTATACGTGCATATGCATCTTCTTCCGGCCGTGGACGTGGTGGTCGTGGTCATGGCCGTGGTCGTGCTCTTTCTGCTACGGCTGCCACTATTTCTTCCAAACCGACTGTTAGTGATTCTACATCTGCTGTTTTCACTGAAGGTCTTTCATCTCCGTTGACTCCTGCGATGCTCTAGCAAATTATTCAGGCCCTTTCTGCGGCCGGTATGTCAGGTATATCCCCATCTTCTACATGGTTCTTCGATTCGGGTGTTTCCAATCATGTGACCGGTGCTGTATCCCATCTTCGTGACATTCGTCCCTACACCGGCAATCAGGCTATTTCTGCTGCGGATGACACTCGACTACCTATTCAGTCTGTTGGATCATTGACTTTCTCTCCTTCTGCTCATCGCAAGTTCACCCTTCGTGATGTGTTTCATGTCCCTAACCTCTCTTCCAATTTAATTTCAGTTGGTCAACTCACATCAAATAACTGCTTAGTCATATTTCTTCCCAACTGTTGTTTTGTGCAGGATCTGACGACAGGGAAGGTACTTGGGAGGGGTAGGCGGCATGGTCGTCTGTACGTGCTGGATTTTGATCCATCTGTCACTCTGGCTCGTTGTTTCTTTTCTCCTTCTTCATCAGATATTTCTTCGGCAAATAAATTGTGGAAACTATGGCACTTTCGCCTAGGTCATCCACATTCCGATCGGTTACTTCAGTTAATTTCGTCTGGCATGTTAGGGAATATTTCTCTTAATAAAACTGATTTGGATTATTCTTGTTCTTCCAGTTGTCTTTCAAAAAGTAAGTGTGTTTCATTTTCCGAAGTACTACAAAATCATCTTCTATGTTTGAACTTGTGCATACGGATGTCTGGGGTCCTTCACCAATTATGTCTCTCTCTGGGTTACGATACTATGTTATATTCATTGATGATTTCACATGTTACACTTGGATTTACTTTCTGCAATCGAAGTCACAGGTTTTTGAAAAATTCAAGTTATTTCATTCTATGGTGGAGACTCAATTTCGGGTTTCAGTTTAAACTCTCCACTCTAACTCAGGGAGGGAATATCTCTCAACTGATTTTCGTACATTTCTTCAAGGGCATGGGATTATTCATCAAACCACCTGTTCTGATACTCCACAACAGAACGGGGTGGCTGAAAGAAAAAATCATCATATTGTTGAAACTGCCAACACCCTGATGACAGCTATGAATGTTCCTCGTTCCTTCTGGGCGGAAGCAATGTTACATTCCATCTACTTGATTAACCGGATGCCAACTAAAGTTCTGAACAGTAAATCTACTTACTCTGTTCTCACCGGCTTATCTCCTGCATATTCCATATTTCGTGTTTTTTGTTGTATCTGTTATGTTCACCTGGCTTCACGTGAACGTAACAAACTATCTCCAAAATCAATCAAATGTATGTACTTGGGATTTGGGGAAACTCAGAAGGGTTTTCGATGTTATGATCCGGTTTTTTGTCGTGTTCAGGTTTCACGACATGTTGTTTTTCTTGAACACATTGCTTTTCATTCATCTCTTCCTCCTCCGCACACTCCAAACTCTCTTGGTCTAACTGTCTTTCCAGAAATTCCGTTTGCCTCAAGTACTCTCCCTCGTCCGTTGCAGGTTTACTCACGTCGACCATGTACAGATCCACCACCTATTACTCAACCCGAACCTACTATACCTGTTGCAAATCCCGAACTTACCTCGATACGTCATTCCGCTTATGAACATCGAGCGCCTAATCGGTTGATATGCTCTATGTCTGCCATGAATGCTACTCTGGATACGGTTTCTATTCCTACTTCATACTCTCAGGCAACCACTCATGATTGTTGGAAGAAGGCTATGGCAGAAGAACTTGCAGCATTGGATGATAATCATACGTGGGACATTGTCACTCGACCTGCTGACCAACAGCTAATTGGTAGCAAATGGATTTATTCTGTCAAGCTCAAGTCTGATGGATCATTGGATCGATACAAGGCTCGACTTGTCACTCAGGGATACAAACAGGAATACAGAATTGATTATGATGAGACTTTCGCTCCCGTGGCCAAGATGAAAACTGTTCATACTCTTCTAGCTATATCTTCTGTTCGCTCATGGCCACTCACTCAGATGGATGTGAAAAATGCCTTTCTTCATGGAGATCTCCAAGAAACCGTATATTTGAAACCTCCTCCTGGCTCTTTAATCCCTGACAATAAGGTATGTCGCCTAAAGAAAGCCTTGTACAGCCTCAAACAGGCACCTCGGGCATGGATCCAACGCTTTCACGATGTTGTTACAGGTGCTGGCTTTACTCAAAGTGGTCATAACCCATCCTTATTTTTGCACATCACTGCTCACGGAATTGTCATTATTCTGGTCTATGTTGACGACCTCCTCCTGACTGGTAGCGATGCTACTGGCATCTCAGCTTTAAAGGAAGTTCTGCAATCTCCTTCAAGATGAAAGACCTCGGCCATCTCACATACTTTCTTGGGCTTGAAATTTCACGTTCTAAACGTGGGATCCTAGTCAGCCAACGTAAATATGCCAAGGATCTTTTCGCTTTGGCATCATTGACAGATCAGAAAACAGTTCAGACGAACTAACATTCATTATAGCCGCGACGATAGTGATCTACTTGCACAGCCCGACTTATACCGCCGTTTGGTTGGGAGTCTGGTTTACTTAACTATGACTCGCCTTGATATTGCCTACACTGTCCAAGTCGTCAGTCAGTTTGTTTCTGCTCCTCGGACTCTTCATATGACTGCGGTGTTACGCATCATACGGTACCTACGTGGAACTCTAGATCGATCACTATTCTTCTCCTCTACGGCGACTCTGAACCTTCGTGCTTATTCGGATGCTGATTGGGCTGGTTGCGCTCTCACACGAAGATCTACCACTGGCTACTGTGCTTTTCTCGGCACTTCTCTCATCTCTTGGAAGTGTAAGAAGCAGGCCACTGTTTCCAAATCAAGCACAGAAGCTGAGTATCGGGCGATGTCTGCTGCGTGTAGTGAGCTTGTTTGGTTACGTGGACTTCTTTCTGACTTGGACATTCCTATGCAAAATCCTACTCCACTCCATGTTGATAATCTCAGTGCCATTCAGATTGCCTCTAACCCGGTTTTTCATGAACGGACGAAGCATATTGAAGTTGATTGTCACTTTATCCGCGAGAAATTTTAGTCTGGGCTCATTTCTCTACCACATGTTGCATCCTATGATCAGATTGCAGACATTCTCACCAAGTCCCTAACTTTTGCACGTCACTCATTTCTCGTTGGCAAACTATTACTTGTCGATGACCCGCATTAGTTTGAGGAGGGATGTTAGACAGACTGAAATTTGCCTTGTATAGCTAGCATACCTTGTATAGTTGGTTTCCATAGGTAGAGGATTCTGATTTTATTTCTTTCCTTGTATAGATGTTGTAATCTCTATATATTCAACCCCTTTGGGTTGTCTCAAATACACAAAAGCTTTTAGCTCCTCTCGGTTTACAATTGCAATTGTCGATGATAGATTTTATTGGCCCAGTTTCAAGTAAGACATTGCCAAAATTATTGGGCAATGTAGGACTTGTCGGTTGGCAAAGCAAAAAAGGCAAAACACCGGATTATATATGCCTTTGCAGATGCCACACACTCCGTGGCAAGATACTAGTATGGATTTCATACTTGGGTTACTCAAGACAATTAGAAAGCATGATTCCATCTTTTGTGGTGGTGGACCGTTTTTCGAAAATGGCCCAGTTTCTCTCATGTTCCAAAATGTCTGATCCTCCAACATTGCCAAGCTTTTCTTTGGAGAGGTGGTTTGCTTGCATAGTTTGCCAAAGACCATTATGTCTGATAGAGATGTGAGGTTCATGAGTTATTTTTGAAGACACTTTGGCATATGACGGGTACGAGACTCTAGTTCTCATAGGCCTACCATCCCCAAACTGACAATAAATGGAAGTGGTTAATCAAAGCTTAGGAAATATGTTATGATGTCTTGCAGGTGACCATATTAGGACTTAGAATTCAGTTGTCGCAGAGTCTGCATATAATAGTTCAGTCAATGGGTCGATAGGCATGAGTCCTTTTGAGGTAATGCATGGTTACAAGCCTAGGAAGCCTATATATCTCATTCCCATCTCAATCTCCCATTGAGCTTCATAGTCCACAGTGCATTTGCACGACATATCCATGACTTGCATGCTAAAATTCAGAAATGAATTAATGAGAGAAATGAAAAGTACAAAATATTTACTGACTCTCATCGCAAGTTTAAAGAATTTCAAGTAGAAGATTATGTGATGGTTCAGATCAGGCCAGAACGGTATCCATAAGGGGCCATGAAGAAATTACAAGCCCATAATACAGGACCTTACAAAGCATTGAAAAGATTAAGATTGAATACATATGTTGTAGATCTTCCACCTAACATGGGAATTAGTTCTACATTCAATGTAGAAGATCTTGTGTCTTTTAAGGGTCCAGCAACTCCACCCACTAGCCTTTCTCCCAACCCTCACATTAGCCTAGATAGTGATGCTTTTGACCTGCCCCATGACCCATGGCTCTTGCCAGACCAACCTTCCCAACCTTTACCTCATTTACCATCCATACCTACCAAAAGAGATGAGATTGAAGGTATTTTAGATGAACAAGTGGTTTCTACCAGATACAGAGGTTTCCAGAAATATCTCAAGTGGAAGAATAGGCCAGAGTCAGACAGTAAATGGATTACAGAGATTGAGCTTCAGAGACTAGACCCAGATCTCGTAGAGCATTATCGTAGTTTATTTCGCCAAAGACGAACTCTTCTCAGCTAAGGGAAGTTGATGAGGACATCCAAGAACCTTCTAGAGTTTATAAGAAGAGGAGGAAAGTTGCCCCAATTTCTTTATAGATAAATGATCATTACATGGAGCCCAGTGGGCCTAATTCAAGTTCCTAGCCACGTTGAAGACCCCACACTGGGAAGATGTTGTGGGCCACTTAGTTGAGAGTATTAGACCAATAGAGCAGTTCGATACATCTATCAAATTGTTGGATTTCGCACAATGGGCCATCTTGACTGTTGGACCATTTTGATCATTGGGACATCTTGATCTTGGACTCATATTGAACACTAGTTTTAGTTATTTTTTTTACTTAGATTATTTTGGTTTATTTTATGATCTAGTTGATATTATGGGTGTTTTGGACATTTTATAGTATCAAGGGTGCTTTTGTAAAAACACTCTAAATAAAGCAGGCTTGGATGTGTGAAGCCTAGGGCATTATTGGCTATTGAATGAAATTTTCTTCTTGCTTTGTTTTGGAGCAAAATTCCTCCTGTGATTGGAGTTTGGTGTGAAGTCATGGAGTGATTCCAATTATTTTCTTTCGTTTATTCTCTTTCCAGGTAATCTTATTTTTGCTTTCTTCTCTTCTCATCTTCTTTTCTCCCATTTTCTTTTGCTTCCAACCAAAGAGCATCACCACCATCATCCTAGCCCTTCCAAACTTAACCCAAACCATCACCCTAGCCGTCTGGACCAATCCCAAGCTGTCACACCACCCAACCATACAGACAACCTGGACTGTATTGTCGTCAATACAGACATCCCTACCCCCTCCCCTCCTTGTTTTTTTGTTTTCCATCTTCAAACCCTAATTCCCTAGATTCCTAATTCCTATTTCAAAAAATTTTTAAAAAAAATCTAATTCTTAAAAACCCTAATTCCTAAATCCTAAAACCCTAACCCTAATTGACCCAAACCCTAATAAAATTAAGTGATCTCCTTTGAATTAAGATTTATCCCTATGCTAGATGGGAGCTTTACCTTCCAAAAGTCCTAATTAATCAATATCTGTTAAGATCTACACTGCAGAATTGTAGATAATCTTGAATTGGAGCATCCTTTAATGCTTGAATTCTTTAATCATGTGATAGATTAGCTTTATTTTGCGTTTTGATTTCTCTAATTAATCCTTTGATTAATTTTATTGCATCATTCTATGTTAGACTATCCATCCTACATCAACGGGTCTTACATGTGTCATCTAATTTGCTCTCTACATCATTTGCTTGGTCAAATAATCTTCTACAAAAAGCTTGCAGTTCGCAGCATCCCCAAGAGATTGCATGCAAGCTGGGCATATGCAACCTCTATGCATTGGCCCGCAGTGTATAAGATTGTGTATATAGGGTATATATGGGTGCATGTGTATGTATTGTAGTAAGTGCTCATGTGTAGTACCAAATCTTTTGTTTTAGGGTATCATATTAATAAGACTTTCATAGAGGGAGAGCAGTTTTAGATCTTTCTGATGTTTTTTTACTTTCTTCCCACCATGAGAATCTACATGTAGCGTTCGAAATATCAGTACTGTGTTACGTATCGCACCCATGGGATACAAATATGAATTGGGTATCGCATGGGATATATCGGTTGTATCGCATAATGTATCACTGTTGTTGGAAACATGGAGATACATCAGGAAATTGGTCAATTTTTCAATGAAACTTTAGTGATTGTTAAAAATGGCATCAATTCACACTTATAAATCAAAACGTTACAAAAAACAATTGCATATAATAGGTTTTCTTTGTATGGGGTCCTAATCTATGCATTGTCTAACTGAATTGATGCAAGAATATTCAAAGTCTATTAATATAATTTATAAATGTAAGAAGACATAAGGAAACATAAGCAATCCATTCAAAGGCAAAAGAAGAATCACTAGATCAGGTTATATACATGTTTGATTTTATGTTTGGACACAAAGATTGCAACCAATTTGTGAGAAATTGGAAAATTTTGATTTTTTTTTTTATTTTCCACAACTCGGCCATCTCCTCCAAATCTCGAAATTGAAGCTCCCAATCCATGATTTTCATGCAAAACATGAAAAATCATGGATTTGTAACAATTTGACATTGATTTAACATGATTTACAGAAGAAGAAGAAAAAAAAAGATCGAAAATTGAAAATGCTCACTGGATCGAACATGTGGGATATATCCCACTACTTGTGCATTTCGTATCACAAAGGTGGGATACAAGATATATCGTGGGATATATCGGTCGATATCGCTGATACTTAAAACATTGTCTACAGGTATATTGGACAGTTTCGAATGAAGAAGACATTATGGTGGTCCAAAATACATGGAGCATAGCACTCATTATTGACAACTTTGGAATTGATTGTGACGCTTCTAGAAAGAGAGGAAAAAAAAAAAGGATGCACCTTTGATGTTTGCCAATGAAAATAACCAAGGGCAATTTCAGAAGGCAGAATTATTTAACTATAGAAAAGTCAGCTGGTCATATCTAGAACACCAGAGACTCGGAGAGTATTTTTGTTATAAACAATATCTTCAAAAATAAAATAGAAAAAAGAAAAAGAAAATTGAAAAATGGGGGGAAAAAAAAAAGAGCCTTATTCTTACTCAGCAATTCATCATAGAAGAATTATTCAAAAAAATAAAAAAGTAACAGGAGAAAGTAGACATGATTACTTGAATGCTTCATTTTATATATATATATGGAAAGTATCGCCAGGTCAAAGCCAGAAATTTTGTTTCTTGCTCAAGACATCTACCTCGATATAAAATCATAGATAAATACTTACAATAAGCATGATACCATATGCATGGATATTTTGATTTGCGGTATTTGATTCACAAGTAGTCAACTTGAAGCACCCTGCAGGAGATTCATTATGAAGTTCAGTTGACAGTGGTTAAACAGTGTTAGCACTAAGTGTCACATTGAGAGCATTCATTATGTCTGAATATGAAATTCAGTGAAGTAAACGAAAATGAAGCATCTCTTTATATTTGATGTGAATAGCAGAGAAAAAGTAAACTAAATTAGACTAATGACTTCTGCATATAAGAAGTCATAGTTTCAAGGCTGAGAAACAGGTGTGGCAAGAAACATCCCATTTTACAGTATTTGTCATAGCAGTTATGCAAATATGCGAAAATGAACATTAGGGAAACAGGAAGCAAGAAATTCAGGTATGCAATTGGAAACATGTTCGCCATAACTATGGAAGAAGATCTAAAGACAAACATGTGGGCATGACAAACTCAACAATTCCAACGTTTTTTTGGCAAAATAAAAACCAAAATCAGGAAGTTGAAATGGGCCACAAAAATGTTTCCACTCTTGGATGTGCATATCTTGTTATCAGCCAATAAGACTAATTTGTCATTGTCTACCTTTGGAGAATCTATAGGGATTAGGCTTATTGTGATTTTCACCCATAGTTCTTTGAGTACTAAACACGACCACAGTCATTCAATTGAATGAAAATGAAACATAAATCTGTGCTTCTGTTTTCAGATTCAGTCAATGTCAGAGCCAGCACTAAAAACATAATTCTTTTGCACACAGTCACAAAATGTGAAGAACCACAGATTCTTCTGCTTTTCTTCTTTTGCTTTATCATTGTTGCACATAGATTATTCTGTTAATGCTGTCTCATCATTTTTGAATTACTAGAGCAATATTATTAGAGAATATAAAACATAAGTTCATACTATCCACCCAGAACCTAAAATCAAAAGAATATAAAACTTCACCCACCAAAAAATAAATAAATACTGATGGGTCTTTTCATTTTACACTTTTTC
Source organism: Magnolia sinica (assembly GCF_029962835.1). Taxonomy (NCBI): domain Eukaryota; kingdom Viridiplantae; phylum Streptophyta; class Magnoliopsida; order Magnoliales; family Magnoliaceae; genus Magnolia; species Magnolia sinica. The sequence goes on along the minus strand of NC_080589.1, from coordinate 57,101,865 downwards.
CAGAAAGTAGTTGAGCTTATCAGATTCTTTAGATCCTTCTGAGCTTTGCATCTCAAACAAGAGTGATAGTTTTAGAGATGGTAAAGTGGCTTTCCCATTTAGATACATGTAACAAGAATATTGTTAAAAGAAGCAATGTTTTCTGTATCATTATTGCATAATGTATCACACCCTTGGAATATGGATACATATTAGTTATCACATGAGATATATTGGTTGCATAGCGTAATGTATCGTTGTTGTTGGGAAACATGAGGAAACATTTGGAAATTGATCGAATTTTTCAATGAAACTTCAAGGATTGTTACAAAAGACATCAGTACACATTTGCCCACTTACTGATTCTGATTCCTTGGAACCAAGTAATCCTTCTCCTTTGTGTATTCCTTCTTCCTCTGAGGATAGTGATCTCATGCCTTACAGTTATAGCTTACATAAAGGGAACAATGTACTTTATATCCTATATCTAAGTTTGTTTCATATGCAACCTTGTCTCCTTCCTATTATTCTTTCACGTCTTTAGTTTCTTTGCCTTCCAAATTCCACAAGGTGGTCTCCGATCCAAAGTGGCGTAAGACTATGATGGAAGAGATGAGGTTATCAATAAAGAATGGCACATGGAAATTGGTAGATTTATCCAAAGAATAGGAGCCCGTGGATTGCAAATGGGTCTTCCTAGTAAAATATAAGGCATATGAGTCTAGTGAAAAGTGTAAAGCTAGACTCGTCACTAATAGGTACATTCAGACTTATGGGATTTACTACAAGGAGAGGTTTGCACCCATTGCTAAGATGAACTCTATATAGGTTCTACTCTTTTACAGCCAATTTTTCTTGGCCGCTATATCAGCTAGATGTGAAGAATGTGTTTCTCCATGGAGACTTGAAGGAAGAAGTGTGCATAGCTTCCCCACTGGTTTCCGGTTCCTCGATGGTAAAGGAAAGGTCTGTAGGTTAAACGTCTATTTATAGACTTAAACAATCTCCCCAAGCTTGGCTGAAGAGGTTCAATCAGGCAATGAAGAAGAGTGGGTACTCCCACATACTCTTTTTGTGAGGCAACAAGTACAATCAATTATATTTTTTATTATTTATGTGGATGATATTGTGGTGACAGGAAATGATTCCCAGGAAATTCAAAATTTAAAGCAATGGCAAAAGAATTTGAGAATAAGGATCTAGGACGTCTGAATAATTTTATTGGGTATAGAAGTTGCTCGATCAAAGAAAGGTATCTTTATATCTCAGAGAAAGTACACTTCAAACTTACTAAAAGAGATTGATAAGCTAGAGACGCAGGGGAGGACGTGAGGTCGAGCACCGTCTTCCTCAAGAGGATAACTATTCTGAATCCACGAAACTTCTCTAGACTCCTCACAGAGACTTCTCGAAAGCAGGAAATAGAAATAAATTCTAATAAATTCGAATTTGATTAATCAATCAATAAAAACGAGTTCACAACCCTTTAAATAGGGGTACCAAGCAATGGGAAAGAAATCAGAATCAAACTACAACTAAAACTCCTAGAATTCGCGACTTACTATAAATAGTAAACTTACTATTTATAGACGGTCGTGATGTCTACTAGTGCGCAAGGTTTTCGGCCAAAAATAGTAAGTGCCCTATTTGGCTTCACCAAACCGTTCTCCTAATTATTCTAAGCTCTTTTCACGTTGGGCGCAACTCCTAAAGCCCGACGGATGAAGAGTTATAATCAAACTAAAACTTACTATTTATAGTAAAAACAAAATTAAAACAGGGAAACGACCATCGATCCAGGGGTTTTTCGCAATTCCGGGCTGCGCAACCCGGCATAGCAGGGTTGGTTGGCTAAAGTAGCTCGTTCTACCCCAAAATCATATATTTTACGTCAGATAACTCATTCCGGATTGCGAGATACGCCCGATCTAAGGTCCGACGGCCCGGATCACTTCTGTCGTCGACTGGGCCTTTTCTGATCCATCTTGGCCATGAAACTGTCTGCGACCTGCTCTACATCAGCTAGGCTGCTAACTAGCAGAAACTCCTATAGATCCTAATCATAAGTTGAGTTGAAGTGAAGGAGAGTTGTTACTAAATAAAGAAATGTATCAGAGGCTGGTTGGTCAATCTCTCACAGGACCTGATATAGCATATGTAGTAAGTGTGGTAAATCAATTTATCCAGGCTCCATGGATTCCTCACTTGAAGGCGGTTGACAGAATCTTGAAATATTTGAAGGCATCTCCTAGAAAGGCTCTTTCATTTGCACATCACGGCCATCTTCACATTGAGGCCTGCATAGATGTAGATTGAGCTGGTGGTGTGGATGACAGAAAGTTGACTGTAGGATATTGTACTTTTGTGATAGGAAATTTGGTCACTTGGAGAAGCAAGAAACAAAAGGTGATGACTAAGTCTAGCACTAAAGTAGAGTACAGGGCTATGGCAAATGTGTAGCAGAGTTATTATGGCTGAAAATTCTGTTGCATGTCTTGGGGATCAAGGTGGATGTTCATATGAAGTTTTTTATGATAACAAGGTAGCTATTAGTATAGCATAAAATCCAGTTCAGAATGATTGTACCAAGCATATTGAAGTTGGCAGGCACTTCAGTTATGAGCAAGTTATCTCCCAACATCTCTAGTTACCATTTGTAACAATTGATAATCAACTGGCTAATATTCTCACTAAGGGAGTTCTTAAGACAAAATTAGAATATCATTTTAACAAGTTGAGCATGATGGACATCTATGCTCAGCTGAAGGGGGAGTGCTGAGAAATGAGGTTTGAATGCTTTCTTGTAATACTAGTACTGATGAGGTCTTTTTTGTAATATGAGAACTAGTACAATGTTATTTGTAATTTTTCCAAAGTTGCATATGTTATTAATATGGGGTCTGATGAACTCAGTTTTAAGCTCTTCAAAACTTATCTTTCTCCTTCTTTTCCACTCTTTTCTTCTTCTTTTCTTCTCTTCTTCCCCTTCATCTTTCTTGCAGGTTTTCTTCCATTTATTTCTTCCTATCTCAAAGGAAGTATGTGTTAGACCCACTCAACAAATTTGGGTTTACTTGGAGCTCATGCAACAAATATTCCTATTAAGGTTCATCAGCTATATGATTGGCAAACCCGGCATGTATCATCATCTACTATGTCATCTTATCTATTTGACAATGAAGCATCTAGATATTGTTTATGTTGTCAATCAAGGTACAATTCATATTGCAACTAATTTTGTTTTCCCTGAAAGGACAAAACATATCAAAGGCTACTATCATTTGTGTGAAAGAAAAATGCTTCCAAGATGTTGCATACACCGTTTTTTCGCTTCAGGGACAAATGTAATGATATTCTCATGAAAGCTCTTACTTATTTCATTGCATTTGAGGAATATTATCAGCAAGTAGGGCATGTATGACCTCCATGCTCTAGCTTGAGGGGGGAGTGTAGAAGTTCTAAAGAATCATAGTTTCGTATGTTCTTGAGGAGCACCACACTAAAGGATTTTATTCTCATTTATTTTGTTCTTATCATTTATTCTCACTAATGGTGTCTTATCTCTTGTAAGCGTCTATTATAAATATATATATATATATATATATATATATATATAAAACCTTTCAAAAAATATATATTATTATAAATAAGCAATTGTGAGAGGAATAATGCATCTTCTCATTCTCCATCATTCGATCTCTTTCATTTCTCTTCTATTCCTCTAATATCATGTGTTAACAAGAATGAATTGTCTCCTTTGGTTTTCTATGTCAGCTTCTCACAATCCAAAAAAGTAATGTAAATTGACAGGATCTTCAGCCATTTTAATCTATCTTCATCTAACCAATTATATTTACACACAAATATAATCAATCATGTTACGAAGATATCCATCAAAATGTAAACAAAATGAGAAGCATATAATTTGCCCCAAGGTATGAGAAAAATATCTAGGGTAACCAACATGTATTGTATATTACAATCAAATTTATTGGGACCTAAATGGGTGTTATGCGCATGTCCAATACTTCAATTTAGATGAAAATGCCATACCCAAGCTCTACCTAAGACTTTACCTAGTAAGGTAGTACCCAGATAATTGACTTTATAATAACATGGAAAACAGAATGGATTAAGCAAGAAAATGCATCCCTGAAAAAATCCATCCTGCTGCTTATACAACAGAAGACAAAAAATAAAATAATTAAAATTCTAGAGTTGGGAATCCTACTCGTAGGATATTAATTACATAGCAGAGCATGAGAAAATGAATGGTCATAATCAATGTAGATGCTTCTCTAGGTAATACACCCAAATGATTTAGTATAATTTTATTTCATTTGGACAGTTAACTAGAGCTTTTCTCTTGCTGCAATCTTTCTTACTAACATGCTGTACAGATGCATAATCACCATAAATGGGACATAAGCTATCTTAATTGGAAAGCTCCTGACAAACTTCCTCTAGATGCTTTTATTGGTTGTTCAACTCCAAGGTAAATAATAATGCAGGGGCATTTTCACACCGGGCTCGAGTAGGGTGGCCTGTGGGATGCAGAGGCACACTCGGGGTGGGCGGCCCGTGTGAGGCGAGCACCACCCGTGTGAGGCAAAACCCATGTGATGTGGGGCCCACGAGGGGGGTTCGGCCGAGAATCTAACCCTTGGGATGTGAGGCATGGCCTATGAGATAAAGGGATTGATTTGTCATGCTCTATCAATTCGAGCTTTTAGAGTAAGTGGTTGGTTGTCCTGCATCAAAGTGGTATCAAAGTGAGAGGTCTTGTGTTCAAGACTCCTCACTGGGGGTGATTAATGCAAGGGCACACTCGGGTGGGCAACCCATGTGAGGCAGTACTCATGTGATATGGGGCCCACGAGGGGGGATCGGCCGAGGACCTAACCCATGGGATGTGGGGCATGGGCTATGAGATAAAGGAATTGATTTGCCATGCTCTATCAATTCGACCTTTTAGAGCAAGTGGTTAGTTGTCCTGCATCAAATAACTTTGTCTTTTGACCCATATGGGATTTGTATCTACAAAAGGATTCTATCTTTTCCCATTTGATGGCTTGCTTCTGCTCCAAAAGTCCTTAATATAATAGAATTGTTGGAGATAATAATTCATCACAAACAACTATGCCGAAAACGGAACACAAAATACAACTGCCCACCACTAATATACAGTTACATTGCAGAATGAATGGTCTCCTTTGGTTGTGCTAGATCAACTAGTAAAGATTTTAATGTAAAATGATAAGGATATTCAGCCTTTATCACAGACTCGCAATTAAATTAACACAAAGATGCTTACTTTTTTCAGTCGTGGATCCCATCCTGCAATAATGTCTGAAAAATTTGTGTAAAAAAAAAAAAAAAACATTAGTGAATAGAAATGGCGAAATCCAAAAAGATGAAATAGTGCTAAATTGTTGCATCAAGAGAGGAGTCTAAAAGATATTCTTCATTATCTAAACATCCATTGCCAGATCATGCTTTCTACAACAATGACATGAGAAAAATAAATGATGGTTGTTGGGCTTTATGGGTAAGAGCCAATACCCACTACTGCAAGGAATTTTCTGGGTAGTTGTTGGACAATATGATCCAGCTGAGCAGAATACTTCGTTACTACTCAAAACATCAGCCCAAATATCTGCTCCACCGCACGTATGGTTTGGCTTTCCTGGAGGTAGCTGGTAATTGTATCTGTATGATTTCTTTCAGCAATGAAAAAAATGGCATATCATACACATTAAAAACGATTAGATAAAGAAATTTACACCAGAATCTCAACTTACGGATCACAAGCGGCAGTAGTTTTATTGAATTTTGCAAGCGGGCAATGTGCTCCAAGGGGACATGCTGCACTTGCAAAAAACCGACAGCAATGAACAAAGATTTAGGAAATTTTTGTATAATACAAGCATCGTGTGCCGTAACGGCCGTTACAGGGCCGTAAAGGTCATTACGTAAAGGTAACGGTGGCAACCGTTACACGTCATGGGGAGAGAGAGAGAGAGAGAGAGAGACCGCAATAGCTGTTACGGCCACTGTTACTGTTACGGAATACCTTAAATACAGGTTTTTTGTGCATGTATTTAAAGTTCAATCTAAAACCATTTTATGGGGACTTAAACAAGAATATAACAAATCACAATGACTTAAGGCTCACACAAATAATTAGACAGGTCATTCAACAATGAGATTTCAGAAAAGAATGAACTGGAGAATTAAATTGCATATGGTTAACCTTCCATTCCACAGGAGATCAGGATTCTTAAATATGGGTGATTCTGATATTTTGGGGGGAAAAAATGGAACATAAAATCTAGAGGATAGAAAGGAGATTTTGCCAATGCACAAGACAAACTGCGGCTCCAATTTGAAATGCAGTATCACCACTTTTCCTAGCAACCTCATGAGATTAGTACCATGACAGGTAGAGCAGGCAAAATGGGAAAAAGCTTACCAAACACCCTGTAGGATTCTGAGATGAAACCAATCTAAACTTATTGCAAATCACTTGGAGAGAGCAAGCTAGGACAGATAAGTACTTACGTATCATGCAAGTAAGACCATGTGGGCAGAAAAATCCCGCACAACAAGGTTGACAATCATAAGTTCTGGTAGGCATATTCTTGGAGTTACGGAGATCAACCTTTTGATCTGGGCCAGAACTACAAGACCATCCTGGCTCACAACCAGAAACCCATGAAGTCAAATTACAGTTCTTGTTAGGCTTCAAGTAGTTGACACTCTTTCCCCCATTTTCAACGAAGCTATTGAAGTAGAACTTTATTTCTGCTGCTGTACAGATCCGTTGCGTGACATCTCCTGTTGGTCCAATTGAATTCATCATCAAAAATGAGATTATATAAGGGATAGAAGCATAGGTGGTTATACATTTATTCTTAAGAGTAGTTTGATGCAAATTTTTGATAGTTTATGGCATGCATTCTCAGTCAACAACCATTCAAGCCCCTCACAAAAGTGCTAGACACCTTGAATCTCTTTCAGTTGAGGGTCTGGTTACTGTCCTCTCCCTCTCTACAGGCACACACATCCACACAGGGGAGATTTCCGTACAACGTCTTCAGTAGGAGGAGATTTCTGCATCACTAATCTTCAGTGACTTCATCCAACTAAACCTCTAAACATCACCAGAGCTTCACTTAGGGCTAATGATGCAATGCAAGGAAACCTTGAGAGGATCATATGATAGACAATTATACATTACAACTCTACCTAAGAATTAGCAGTCAGAATTGCATTAGATCCCTTAATGTAGAACTATAAGAACTTTTGAAGTCATCAAATTACAGGTGTAATGATGCTAATTGCCAAGTTTATAGCTCAAGAACAAGATCGTAATAGAAATATCCATCTAGGAAGAAGCAAATCCAACAGAAACTTTTGGAAAGATGCATCACTAAGTTTGACTCCAGAAATAGGGGGAATGTGGATTCAGCAAACACCCATGACAAACCATAAGCTGTCATATTTAGCTTGCTTAATGGGAAAGATGCAATGAGCACTACCAACTAAATAATGGTAAGAGATTGGTAAGACAACAGTCATGATAGCTTCAACAACCAAAAAAAAAAAAATCCTTACATGCATTTCTTCGAGGAACAGCAAGTTACCTCAATTAGAAGCATGTGCTCCTTTCTGTTCAGCATTTCCATTCGGTCAGGCTCTGAGAACACAAGGTCTGATAGATAATGTCACGAAAAAATATGCAAAGGGATGTCTTCATTCCCACCATAAAACTTGAAAAACTAGGCTGACCAAACGAAGCAATAACCATTTGGTGGATAGGACAACAACCTGAGTGAAAACTATAAACTGACTGAAATAGGTAACCCTGATAAGACACATCATCACTTCAGTTGGGTGTAGCTGCTCGTGGTGTACCATATAAGACCCAGGGAGAAAATGACAAACAGCTATACTATAGGAATTCGTTTCACCAAGTCTACCAATTTCTGCTCTCAATCAGGTGTCATGGTGAGTCAACATTGAATTGTTGAGAGCCGTTGCCAATCTCATAGACCACCTTTATTGTACTGATAGTATGAGACTGACCTTGTGAAATGGAATTACAAGCTACGAAAGATGCACATAAGGTTTCTTGTGCTAGGCAACTCCTGATCTAATCATTGGATCATATGACCATAATCAGGGCATTCTTTAACAGCTTGATCATGCAACTATAATCATGTTCATGTTTCATAAGCATCCTGTCATCAAGATGTCAGCGACCTTCCTAGTTTTAGTTGTGCATTCTTTTGAGAGAAGTATCATTTCCCACAAGAGTTCGAACCATGGTCATGCATCTTCACTTTTCTCACCTTCTAGTGCATGTATATAAGAAGACTACCTTTGTAAAGGTTTCTTCACACAAATATCTACAATTTCAACTTCTAACAACAAATGCATGTCAAGCTCCATGAAAAAAGGAAACATTATTTATTTTCAGCTATCAATAAAGAAAGAAAACACGAGCAACACTAGCCACCTTAAGCAACCATTCGTTCTCTCCATCCTACGATCCCCACCATACACAGCACATGTCTAGGGCGATCGGTACTCTGCTGATCTGGTGGCCACTATGTGGATGGACTGCACATAAAATTCGACTGCCATTCATTTGACATTCAACTAAGTTAGCCACCGATTTCAAATCTCTAATTCAATGGCTAAGATAATCCAATCACAATGGATTTTTTTTTCCATCTAATCTACAAGGTGCCTGACAAGACTAACAGTCCCTGTCACCCTGAAATCATTCCACAAGTAAAATAGGTATGGAAAGGATAGAATCGAGTGGAATGCTAAGGTGGCTAGACTTGCTAGCAATCCCCTTTATGGAAATGTATCCCTAAAATATCCATTGAACAATTAAACGAATAAAAATAAAAATAAAAAGACAACAATTCATACCATTTGTTTTCCGAACGCAATTTGCTAAGAATCCCAAATCCGCCGAGAAATTGAATGCTCCATTCCAATCCGCGTCCCTGCAACAAAACATTGCCTTCAAAATCACAGACCCAAATCCCAATTCTTTGGGGAAAAAAAATCAATATTCAAACCGAAAACACACACACACAAAAAAAAGAAAGAAAAAAAAAAAAGATCATAAACCAAAGCAAATTACTCACAAGTCCTTTATACAGAAATCAAGATGCTTGACAATTTCCGGAGAGAGTATACTAGTGAGATTTGAAATCCGGTTGTATATAAGCTGCGTAAAGAGAGGGACGACCTCCGGATTATCACTCTCATTGTAGTCATCGCCAATGTCTTGACACCAAATAAACGGTGTAAAGCTCGACAAAACGAAGAGAACAAAAACAACAACAAGAAGAGACGCATTTCTCATCTCGATCTCCGAACGCTACCGAAATCGAGAATTCTAGAGACTCGACCATAGCAATGCAGCCGGTGTGGTTGAATTCATGGAAAATGTGGGAGTTTTGACCGGAGAGGCCGAAATGGAGATGGAATTGATGATCAGCCGGTGGAGATTGGCCGGTGATTGACGGTTGGATTTGATGATGGAGGGGAATCTAGGGCTGAGATTTGGGAGGAGATGGGGAATGCAGATGGAAATCTAGGTTTTGGAGAGAGCTGAGGAGAAAGAGGAGGAGAAATGGCGCGGAGTGACTGGAGGCGAAGTTGAAGGTGAGTTTTTTCTGTTTTATTTATAGTTGCTGATTGTCTAGTTCTTCTTTCGTCAGTCGCGATGGAGAGAAATAATACGACGGGATCCCTATACTAGCCGACCGTATTACTTGTTGCCCTGATCCTGGGCCCACCTTTATGTATGTTTTGTATATCCACTCTGTCCATCACTTTTTCCAGCTTATTTTATGGTTTTTTTCCAAAAATGAAGAAATTCCAAATATCAAGTGGACCACACCGTAGGAAGTGATTGAACACCTACCATTAAAAACTTCCTGGGGCCCACCGTAATGTTTATTTTCATCCAAACCGTTGATAAGGTCAAACATACCTAGATGAAGTGAATACACAAATATGAGCTTGATCCAAAACTTTTGTGGAGGGTAGGAAGTTTTTAATGGTGGGCATTCAATCCCTACCGTGTGGTCGACTTGAGATTTGGATATAGTTAATTTTTTATCTAATACCTAAGATGATTTGGAACGGATGGACGGTGTGGATATAAAGCAGATACATCAAGGTGGCCCCACGGTCACGGCAACACCCACTAACATGAAACCCGGTAACACCTAATCGGACCGTCCATTTATCGGGCCCTATTGATATTGATTGAGTGTATCTCAAGTTTTCATTGATTGCACCATCCTGGCTATCTCATTGTTGGGGAAACAGGATTGGTCATGTAATTGACGTTGCAAAGCGATTAATGGCTAGGATGGCCTCATCATCATCATCAGAGTGATTCTGAACTGTGGGCCACAGAGTGAACGGTTTTGATTTACCATCCCCACATCAGATTGGATCAGAATCCTCCATGTTGTATATGTGGAATCCAGTCCGTCCATCAGGTTATATCCTCGAGTCTAATCAATGGGGCTAAAATCATCCAGATCTGCAACTCAGGTGGGCCACATCACAAGGGACAATGGGATCAGATGCAATTGAATTGCGTATCTTTCATCAAACCCGTTAATCAGGTGTAAACAGGTGTAAACGGGTATTTTACACCTTCAGATCCCCTCATGTATGGTTGGTTACAGAGAGAGCACCGGTTATTTATTCTGACAAGTGGGCATTGTGATCACGTAATCCAGACCACTGATCTGTTGTCTCCAAGACAGATGGACTACGATCTCAAAGATCTTCTAGATAAGACGTCTTAACCTTTCCATTAGTGGAGATTAATGGCCAACGGTGGTGATTGGACGCCCACCATTAAAAACTTCGTAGGGTCTACCGTAATGTTTCTTTGCCATCCAAACCGTTAATAAGGTCACACACCTGGATGAAGGGTAAAAACAAATATCAGCTTGAACAAAAAGCTTTGTGGCCTTTAGAAGTTTTTAACGGTGGGCGTTCAATCACAACTGTTTCCTGTGGTGTGATCTGCATGAGATTTTGATCTGCTTTATTTTTGGGCTCGTACCCTAAAATGATCTGAAAAAACGGATGGACGGCGTGGATATAAAAGAATTAAATAAAGGTGGGCCCACAGTAACGGATCCACCCAATCCAGCCCGTGGGAGATTCTCTTTTACGGCCGGCTCCATCCAGTGGGCTCGAGATGACAAGGGAATTGATTAGGTTCGACCCAGGCCTCACCCAACATGGTGCTGCCCTGACCGTGGGGCCCACCTTGATGTATATGTAATATATCTATGCCGTCCATCCGTGTTTACAGATCAATATATGGGGCATGAACAAAAATGAAGCATATCCAAATCTCAGGTGGACCACACTATGGAAACAATGGTGAATGATGATTAAAAACTTCTCATGGGCCACAAAAGCTTTGGATCAAGCTGATATTTGGCTACTTTTTTTTCACTTCATTCAGGTCTGTATTACCTTATCAACGGGTTGGATGTCCAATAAGCATGACGGTGAGCCCTGGAAAGTTTTTAATGGTGAGCGTTTAATCCCCACTTTTTCTTGTATTGTGGTCCACAGCTATTTTTATATGTTTCGCTTTTTATATATTACCTTAAAATGATCTGTAAAAACGGATGGACGGCGTGGATATACTACAAGTACATCAAGGTGGGCCCCACGGTCAGGGTCGCACCTAATCCGCTCCCACATAACAATGATCAGATTACAGACCATGGGTCCCGCCTGTCGAAACTGTTTCACTAAAAAGAGCTTTACATTGTGCACGAAAGGATAATCCGAACCGTCCATGTGATGGACCCCACCGTGGATGGACTATCAGTACAAAGGCAACTCGCGTCGACTTCATCTACGGTGGGATTCGTGGCATCAAATCGACAGCTTGAATACAAATTTCTGACTGCGACGTCAACTGGAATATCTTCCTCTTGACCCATCCTCAGATCGGCACACATGGACCGTCCGATCATTTGACCTTTAACGTGTGCTTCCCATCCAACACCGCGTGGGAAAGGAGCATGACGGAGTCGCGGTCCACGCGGAAAGTGATCTTTACTCCGGACTTACTTGATACTCAGGTAGCGTAAGACGCATGATACACATGCAGTCAGAAGTTGTACACGTGGCATATATTAACTCAAGTGAAACGGCCTGAATTGTGGAACCGACTTTTACTAACTCACGACCCCCAATATTGAATTATTTAAAAAATTCTAACTCCTGATCAGTGGACACTTGTGTGGAGAATTAGGACCATTGGATATTTTTCATTTTTAACCCTCCAATAAATACCCAATATGATGGAGAAATGATCAACGGAGCGTGATTTTTGGTCCATGATACACTTGAACTAGGAACCATACGGATTACTCCGACTTAATTACATGCCACATATGTAATTTATAATTAATTCTAGCGCGCCTTTGCATCATCCGTGAGACTCTGCCCGAGCATTTTTTTTCCTCTCTTTACTTCTTGAGCGAGACAATGTCAAAGAGGGAAACGGATGGGCTACTCCCCCTTGACACCAGCTCCGTGGCTGGTGGTCGGTGCTTTGTGGGCCCCACAATGATGTATGTATTTCATCCATTCCGTTCATCCATTTTTACATATCATTTCATTACTTAATTCCAAAAAATATAGGCATATAAATCTCAGGTGGACCACACCACATGAAAACAATAGTGATTGGATATCAACCGTTAAAATCCTCCTAGGCCCAATATACTGTTTATTTGAAATCCAATCTGTTGATTAAGTCATACAGGCACAGATGAAGAGAAAAAACAAATATCAGCTTGATCCAAAACTTTTATGGCCTCAAAAATGTTTTTAATGGTCGACCCTCATTCCACACTGTTTCCTATAATGTGGTCCACTTGAGATTTGGATATATCTCATTTTTGGATTCATACTGTCAAATGATCTGTAAAAACAGATAGATGGAATGGATGAAACATATACATCATGATATGGCCCACATAGAACCAACCACCAGCCATTGGCTGGTGTCGGGGGAGTAGCCAATCCGTTCCCGTCAAAGAGGAACAAGTGGGTCCCACAGATGACAGGTACCGATCCAACCGGCTTGCCGACTACCCCCGTGTCTTGTCATCATTAAGTTTTGGAAAACAATACACTGGCGGAGCATGGTAAATGATACGCCGTCACCTTTTAACTGTACAAGTGGCATATATTTAACTTAAAATGAATCGTCCAAATTGTGGAAATCAAATCAGATGAAACATAAATGAGAAAATATATCTTATTTAATTTTAAAAATATCAGATTAGTAGACATCCATTAAACGGCTGAAACTAAAAACATTGACGGTCAAGATTTAGCTAAGAAATGTCTCTAAATCATAACTTAAAATCTTTTTAAGGAAGCAAATTTTAAGCGTCTGAAATATATAAAGTGGGCCCTTAATTTGGTCGGTTTATTTTGAGGTCATATATGGCACCTATACAGTTTCATAGTACCCGTGTATGAACTAACTGGCTCTGCCACCAGAGCATCAAAAAAGCTCTTGCGTTTCTTGCCGGCCTCAAATGATTGTGATATTCTTTATTTCCAAGGAAAATGATTTAACAGGAGTTGTTTTATGCTCCGGCGGAGTACGATGGATGATACGCTGGCACTTACAATCGTACACATGGCACATGTATAGCTCAAATAAAACTTCCCAAATCATGTATCAGACTATAGATATGTAACAAAGATAAAACTGTAATTAATTTAATGATTTTCATGTATGTTTTGAAGAATTTGTTTATTTAATTAGAACCGTTGGCTATTATTCTTTTTGACTGTCCATTAGATGTAAACCATTCGTCCATGAAGGTGCCACTTCAGTTTAATTTTTAGTTTTCTGGACCCTAGTGATGGTCTAATTGCAGTTATAAATAAGACAACTGCATGATATCTGAGCGCCTGAGTAGCAAGCATCACTATCTGTCCGAGCATCAAATATGAGAAAGCTGAGCGTGCCTACCACTAAGTTAGGAAACTGACCTAACGTAAATACAATCTAGTCCGTCCATCAGGCCCGCAACTCTGCATTTTGACGTTGACCGAAAACTGACGTAAGCCACATGAAATGGAATTTTGTGAAATCATGTCAAGGCTACATTTGGATGCGAGTTTGGAAATGGAATTTTTCTGCGGCCGTGAAAGCATAATCCATGCACGTCGTAGCCACTCCCTCAACCTCATTCGCTTGTCTCGACAGCTGCAATACTTCAAGGTAAGTGAGAGGGCAATTTTACAAAAACCACCTATCTGGTTTTCCGATGTATATGAAATATAAACTGAGCCATCATTCTTATTTTCAAGTGTTTTTACTCTTGCTCGGGTGGTAGACCCTCAGGAGTTTCAACTCCCCGTCAAGGGTTCGAGTACCCATAGGTGATGAAATTCCACTAGCGTGAGTGTGTGGGTGTATGCGTGGGCCAAAAAAAAAAAAAAAAAGTGTTTACTTAAATAGGAATTTTGACTTATAAATCAAAACTAGTACATTGTAATTATTAAATTTTCACACAATAAAATTACCACTTTTACTATGATTTTTTTGTTGAAATAATGTAAAAAAATCAGCATTGTTGTCAAATGTAAGTGATGTCATCTAATAATTACAAGCATAAATAATCATTACCCATTTAAATAAGTAAATAATGGCTTCCAACATAAGATTGGTGGCTTAGGTGAGCCCCTATCTTTTGTTTATGTAAAATCTACCCTGACCATTAGATGTGTTGCCGTTGTTAGGCCAATGGCCAAAAACTTAATTAATCCAAGATTTAAGTGAACCATGCAATTGGAAACAATGCACCATGCAAAATCCCTTGCTAAACCTTTTACCTTGATGTGGCTTAGATGAATCACAAATGTACCTAAAATTTGGGCCCCAAGCTTAAATTTTAATGTGGCATCTAATGTTTGGAGTAGATTTTATATAATCATCACCATAGGCCATGTAAAAAATCAAGGGCGGACATTTATCTCCCAGCTATTTCCTTTGGTGTAGCCCTCCTGAATCATAAGGCTACATGATTTTCTGCCTAGATCTAACATGGGATTACACATTTAATTATTGGAGTGGATCTCACATTTTAGCATCATGGTGGACCCTGTTAAAAATCAAGGGTGGCCTTCCTCTCCTAATGGTTTTTAAAAAAAAAAAAAATACAGATTCCCCCTCACACACACACACACACACACACACACACACACACACACACACACACACAACACAACACAACACAACTCACACACACATGCACGCGCGCGCACACACACACACACACATATAGTGGACACCAACCCTTAATTTCTTACTGGGCCCAACATGATGTGTATGTGAGATCCACTTTGATCATTAAATGTGCAATCCCACATTAGGCCCACTGTTAAAAAAAATCAGGCCAACGTGTGATTTAGGTGGGACACTCCAAAGGAAACATTTGAGAGAGACGTGTGCACTTAATTTTACAAGGCACATCATGATGATTATATAAAATCCACTCCAACCTTTAGATACTACATAAAATTTAGGCATGGCCCTCAAAATTAGGCCCATAAGTGATTCTTCCAAGCCATAACAAAGGAAATAATTTAGAGGGTGGGCATTACCTTGTACATTGTTTCCAATCATGCGATCCACTTGAATCATGGATGGGGCTATTTTTTTAATGTTGAGCCTAACATTGGGTGACTCACCTAGTGTTTGGGGTGGAAATGAGAATAATTTTATAAAAAGTATTTTGTTCATGTTGATTTGACCATTCTTTGTTTTCTTTAAGGGTAAAATGTTTATGATAATTCGAAGTCTTAATTAGCAGACCAATAGGCAAGTACTCATAGAAACCAAGTATAAACCAAGTTATAAGATGTTATTTATTTTCTATGATGGTGGAAGAAGTGGTGATAGCTTGGCGCAACTATGTGGGAGAAGGAAGTTTTGTGTCAAGTTCTAATGAAAGCACATATGATGATGTAATGGCTATGATAGAGAATCCAATTTCACTCAACAGGGTTGTTAACTCAAGGGTTATGTATGGGGCAACTGCCAAGACAAGTTTCACAGGTTCAGGGGGCGACATTGTTAATTAAAAAGGGAGTAATGGCACAAGAAATAATTAGATAAAAATTTAATTAATATAATGGAACTTCACACCTGTTAATTGGGAAGACAACAATTGCATGATTAAACTTCGAGATTATTGGTGGGTCGAGGTACATGCTAAGTCACTTTCTTTGAGATAGTTCATTGCCCTTTACTGAATTGAGTTAGCGTAGGAAGTTCCTACATTCTATCCTCAAGATACAAGGCAGCGGTAGAATCTCAATACAAACTTCAGTAAACAACCACCTTTGTGTTGCAAAGAAAGCAAAACAAAAGAGAAGAATGAGAGAGGAGGATTTTTCTTAGCTCCATAGGGGGCGAAGAAGGTTTTTATAAAGTGACTTTATACTGTAACACTCAACTATTACAAATTTAAAGCCATTAAAAAACACTTGATTATTATGAACGCAAATGACTATGAAGAGTGACGTTTTGCATGACCCAATCAACGATCACAAAAAGGGCCCCAATTAAGCTTACTGGGACCAAATCACCCCCTCCCACCCCCAATGCACACTAGTATCGGGTACACATATGTCTAGTGAACTGTTTGTTGGGCCAATTTTCTCACTAGATTAGCCCCGCATGCACATACAAGACAATGGTTTGATTTGTTTATCAAGGAGATTAAAACCCTAAAATTAGATTTCTCTAAAGGTGTGATGGTCCATCTCGAAACTTGACAGATGGATGCATTGATTTATAGTTGCAAATCACTCCCAACAGTCAGATTTAGGCTATAGTGTGTGAATGTTCACATTAATCAAATTTGTGTTTATGCTCGGTTATGTCTTTATGGTAACACCCGAGTACTGAAAAGTAGGGAGTATAACACAGTGATAGAGGCTTTCAAGGAAGGTGTTTGTTTGCATGAAATGATGAATGAGTTGAGTCTTTAACAGGAAGTCATGTCGATTAATTGTGATAACGAAAATGCGACCAACTTGGCAAAGAATTCGGTTTACCATTCTATAACTAAACATATTCATGTTCGTCATTAACTTTATCTAACAAGTGCTTGAGGAAGGAGTTACTCTTGAGAAGATACACACGAGCCTGAATTCGGCAGATATGCTTATAAAGGTAGTTACCACAGAGAAGTTCAAATTCTATTCGACTTATCTAGGTCTGGAAAAGGTTTGATGAAGACAGAGTGTGCATGAAAGGCAACAGTGATGAGGAAGCTATGATGAAGGTGATTGGATATAGAGCTTGGAGCTGTTGTTCATGATTATTGAATCTATGGTGGAGATTGTTATTTGGATATCTTCAATCTATCATAACACAGGGGCTCTCGATCAATCGAAAGCCTGGTTGATCAATCGAGTGAACCCCAACTTTAATAGATTGGTCTCTAAATAGTTTCAGTTAGGTTCAATTGATCGACAAGTCGATCAAGAAAACTCTAAATTAATCAGTTAACTCTCTGAACACTTTTGGACATGTTTGATTGATTGAACATGTGCGCTCAATTGATCTAGGATTGCTCAATCAGTGTCGATCAATTGATGTATAAATCGACGGCACGTGAAGTTTTGCATAATTGTGGAAATTTTTCCTATTCCGGTTCTTATAAATATGGGTATAATACTATATTAGGGTATCTAGGAGATTGAAGGGCTTGTTATAGAGGGAGGTTAGTGTTTTCAGAAGGCTTTCACATATGTAAGTAAGATCTATCTCTTATAATTCATTTTCACGGTAGATTTTTTGTCACTTTGTTCCGTGGTTTTTCCCCGCAAGGGTTTTCCACGTAAAAATCATGTATTCCTATGCATGATTTGTTACGTTTATCTTTTGCTTATTTGATTCGAATTCAGGGTTTGCTTCCGCAATCTCCTAACATGCCGAGGGTTGAATCTCCCCGTCGTGCACTAATGCCAGGTGCATATGTTGGGTTTACTGGTTGTCAGGACAATTTTCTTACTGAACCAGCCTCGTGTGCCCATAAGGGCTAGTGCATAGTAATGCTCTATAGAGAAGAATATTTCACAAATATAACTTTTTCCTTCTCCCTAACTGATGTGGGATAAGGTGATTAAACTTAAAACAAAACTAAAGTTAAAAAAGGAAAGCAATAACAAAAATAAAAGAAAGCAACTGCAAAAGCTAGTCTTTGTCCTCCTCCTCATCCCTGGCAGCTTGTTGACGACAATTACAATGCATCCCTCAAGAACTGCCGATTGGCTTAGGAATCTCACCTTGCCTATGTTGCACTAGCACATCTCCCCTAGCATAAAGTATCCCCGATTGTGATCGGTGCACGTCAGCTAACACTCGTCTCCATCTAAAAACAGTGCACCAGTCCTTGTAACGACACCCGAGGATATCCTCAACGGCAAACCCCTGAAGTAGTCGACGGAATGCTCTAGACTGGTGGGGAATAGTCTCTGTGGGAGGGGAGATCAATACAAGCCAAGAAAGATGCAACTATTGCATCATTCACTCTCCCATATACTAAACTATAGTGAACCGAGATACCGGGAGCATATTCCTATTAGGATAATGATACACAACCATCATAATCACTCGATCTTGAATGTATGAGTTGAAATAAGGGCATACTTTAAGCTACGTAAAACTCAGGGCATTAGAATTCAAAAGCAGAAGAAAGCCAGAAAGAAATGAAACTGCGCATGCACTCACATTAGGAGGGGTTACAGCATATAACTGGGACCATCAGTCATCCAAACTCTCCCTATGGGGATTCACAAAATTGTTATGGCTCCATGTCCGTATATGTGGGAACAAAATCGACTCATCATTAAGTCAAAGCATCAACCAATCAAAGTACTTGTAAAAAAAGTGTCTGCCACAATGAAACAACTCTCAAGAACCGTGCCCGGGATAGGAAGGACAAGTAAAAGAACAGAAGATATCTCAACTAGGGGATAATGACTCTATATCCCGAAAGTATCAAGCCAAGTAGCATAATCAAGAGCCATATACAAGTGAGCCAGTAATGCCTTCCCCCAAGCGTAGGGGTGACCTGAAAAAGTCAAATCCTCCACCAAGATGAGGTAAACAAAGTGAACTAAGCTGTGCAAGATGTTGAACACATCCACGCCCAAATGATAAAATAGGAATGTAACGTCCCGAAAAAATGTATACAAAGATCCGAGTACAACCTCAGGCAGAACAACCCAAGGACCGCATCCTGTCGTATAAGTTAGACAGGATTTAGTTGAGTACTAAATAATTGGTGGATTAAGCTTGGGCCACTATTTTCACAAATGGGAAAGCCTAAAACCATGAGTACCACTGACTCAATGTCACCTGAAGACCTAAGAGAAATCCCAAGAGCTTGTCGCTCTCGGGAGTACATTGAAACTCTGTAACGGACTTAAACCGCACGTCGGGGATCCGATGACCACAAAACTATAGGACTATGTCTGTCCTGCTGGGCTTGACAACCATCACGGGAATTAAGCCCAGATAATGTCCAAAAATGCCTAACTTGAGCCATGAGTGAAGTGCATGAGAAATACGAATATCCTTAGAAAATGAACTAAAACTTAAGTGAATTGGGCCATTCACTCTTGCGCAAAGTTGAAAAATTCAGACCGTTAGTTTATGACTAAAATTCACCCATGGGGAAAGAAAATTTTTCTACACATATCCGTATAACAGTGGCCCCGATTGAGTACGTACGATCGTTGATCTGACACCGGCTCTCCACGGTCGATCGGCTTATCCGATCGCACCGAAATTGTGTCCTAGCATGGATCCATTGTCAGGGAATGTACACTATGACGTAGATGAGTCGTGGGCCTCCCTATGAGCCCTATTCGTCAGAAACAGCCACCCCCGGGGTATAAACAATGTATAAAGTGGCCATGGGGCCATTTGCATCACAACTGGGCCTATAAATAGCCCTCATTTCACTCTCTCTCCCATATACGAATTTTGCAAAACCCTAAGGGAGAGAGAGGAGAAAAGAGGAAAGAGAGAGGAAGGACTTTGGGAGATCAGTGCAGAAACATTCTTCCATGAATCCACACACCAAATCACCACCCCGTTGCACTACCAAATCTTGTTTGGCTACGATTTCGGGTAAGAAATACTAACCCTATATCGTTGTAGAGATCCAGGATAGTTGTTTGTCAACCTAACTAACCAGTTTCGTCATTTAGGTGTCTGACATTTCATTTTGGAAACGTAGAGTTTGGACCAAGTCCGAGTCGAGTATTCTGACGAAAGGTGCCGACTATAAACGCTTAGGTTATGGTTTATCAGTGCTTTCATGACAGCTAATGATTTATGTCTGTCTTGATTGCTACCATATTATCTTAAATGTGTTGATTTCGGTATGAAATATACCTATGAACTATGATAAATAAATGATGCAACCTATGTGTTTATTGATATGTCTAAATGGGAAATAGAGAATGATTAGTGATTGCTATGATTTCTAATCTAGGACTCATCATCGTCATATGCATATAGATTTCTCTGTATGAATAATTGATAAAACATATGTTGTAACTAATGTAGTCTAAATGAGAAATTGTTGATGATTTGTATTTACTATAAGTATTAAGATAGGATTCCCTGTTGTCTTATGCATATGTACGTTTTCCTCTATGAAATCATATGATAAAATGCAAGTTATATTTGACATGTTCTATGTATTTGATGAAATGCCCAAATGACAATCCACTTGAATTGTTTTGTTGAATGCTGGGATGGACATTACACGTGGTTGTAGCAGCAATTGGATAAGATTGGGGCTACAAACGTAGCCTAGGCAATTGGTAAAAGTCCTTGTTCGGGTGGCCGAATTAGTCTCGTCACCTTGGGTAAACTTAATGAATCCGAGTCGCACGATGATTGTCGACAGTGGCTAGGCCACGAGGGGTGCTTACGCGCTCCATGTCGATTAAGTCAGCATGCGCCCGTACAAATCGAGCTTGCCTAATGAACCGATTAACCTATTATATGTTTACCATGTATGGACGCTACTGCTTGAATCTAAGGTACCCCTCACTAATGTAAAGATCCACTTTAACTATGGTACCACGATCCACTAGACTCATGAGCTGGGTATGGTGGTATGGAACACCATGTCCGAGCTGTCGACCTACGCTTGAGTAACGAGCCTTTCCGTAGTGATCAATGAGCAACTAAGACTCGTGAGCCGAGCATGGTGGTATGGGACACCGTGTTCATGCTGTCGGCCTACGCTGGAGTGACGAGCCTCCCTGTAGTGACCGCGAGCATAATTTCCTGCAACTTGCCTATCTTATATTTTTGACTAGGAGTGACGAACCTACAACTTGTCTATCGTATGTGTTTAATTAGGAGTGATGAACCTAGATGGATCCAGAACATAAGATTAGGACCACTACGGTTGTCCGATGCCGAATGTTCAATTTGGGTCAATGATATAAAGGAAGGTACCCTAGCTTTCCAAACTTACTATATGAATGAGCTTAATTAATTACTTGGCTAACACGACCATGCATCACATTGCATTAGTTATGATGTGCTTAAAAGGTGTTGGAGTTACCCCGTTTTGAGGAAGTGTTGTCATATGTGAAATAGGTTGTCGGAGTCGCGTGTGAGGGAGCTTCGATGTGAGGGCATGCATCATTACTTGCACCTCATTCCTACATTAAAAAGAGTAGTTAGGAAGTGATTGTTATGATTGCTTTATCATTACTACTTTGATTTACTTAATAACATGTGTAAATTTTACCTTATAGAACCAATGAGTTGATCACTTACTCCCACTCTGAGATGGTGTTTTAAAACACCAACTAGACTCTGATGTAGATGCAGGTGCAGATGATGTCTATGCTCGGGAGCAGGGCTTCTTGGATGAGGAGGAGGAATTCTCCTACTTCCAACTCTTGGGCAGGTCAATGTGTGCCAATATGCAGGGACCACTAGGACATCTGGGCTTAGTCGAACACTTTTACATATTCATTTTGTTCATTTTGAAACAATAGATGTATATATTGAACCTGGTTACGTACTCATACTCTAGAGGTTTTGTGAAACACCTGCATACTTAAATAGATACGTTTTAGACTTCGCTTGCTTAACTTAATTATATTCGAAGTATGATATGTTGTTTAGTATAATCCCACGCATGTTTAACTCATTAACATGGACGAAATCTGATTACCATCCTCCATACTGCATAAGTGATGTTTGGAATCTTGAGAGTAGAGCTTTGCTCAACCCTAAAAATTTAGGGCATTGCAAGTTGGTATCAGAGCATGATTTGGATTAAACTGGACCTGGGGTTATAAGTAACATGACGCACTCTGACTTAGAAAGGGGGCAATGGAATTTAGAGACAATATTAGGATCCCAAAGTTTCACTGATAGGTGAGATCAAACACTGTAATTTAGTCCACAACTGAAGGACTTAGATCACGTGCAGTGACCTAAGTCGCCTCTAGGCCGTCAATCGACGGGTTTGAGCCATCAATTGAAGAATTTCAAACCTGAGACGGATCCAGGTGGCACGAATACATGTGCGTTGGACCACGAAAAACGGACCCAACCCGCTTAAAAACTCAAATCAATGAATTCAGTGGGGCCCAGGGTGGCCCATTGCATGTAACAACCATCGGAGGTGGGGTGGCCACCACCAATCTGCAGTGCACGGCCGGCCGGACCAACGGGGCGCCGAGGCACCGCAGGATCGGTGGCGCACCGCCACCGGCAGAATTTGGTGGGTCCCTCCCACGTGTGGGGCCCCCTTTAAACACCCACACAACCCTTTTTCCCTCATTTCACCTATTTCCAACCCCTCAAACCCCTCAAACCCTCCAAAACCCTCCCTCTCTCTCTCTCTCTCAAATCTCTATCTTTAAACTTCCAAATCTCCCTTTTTCTTTACATCCTACACCCCTCACCTTAACTCTCTCCTAATCTCTCTTACATTTCTTCCTTTTTACTCATTTAAGCACTAAACCCATCACCAAGGGCTCCCAAAACACTCATCTCCTAAAAAATCCCTCCTTTCCATAGCATTTCCATCTCTATGGCCCTTTTCGAGATCGTGGCTGCCATTTTCTCCATTTCGATGCTCCTTTCCCTTATGGGGAAGAAGCAAGTGGCCCCGGATGAGGTCGGGCCAAGTCGTCCCAGTCGCTCTAAGAAGAAGACTAGTGCGAGCGCCGAACGGAGGTTGAAGTGGGACCTCGACCCTCAAATCCCAATAGAGAGGTCTCTAACGGCGGGCACCAGACTCAGTAAGTTCCGTAATCGTAAAGTTATTTTTGAAGCTCACGTGGATGAGAAATTGTTTGGGATGTATCCAGTGATTGACCACCTCCTGGAGAATGGGTGGGGCCCCATATTTGAAGGAAAAACACATGCTAGTGAGGGCACCGTGTGGGCCTTCTATGCATACATAAAGGACCCAACTCTTGAGCCTCTCCAATTTACCATCCCGTTAAGGAGAACAGGAACTAGGGTCGATGTGGATATGATGGCCCATATCATGGGAGTGGAGCGTGGTGTTGTGCATGCCAGTGAGACTAATCTCACTAGTGGACTAGAGAGAGATCGCCACACTCGCTTCCTTTACGTCCAACTCGTTAATTGGAGGCGAGGGAACAGCCTCTCAATGACACGCATGACGGATGATTTTCACCTGCTCTACCATATATGCACATACAACGTGTATCCTAGATTGAGCAACTGCACAGAATGCACTAGATTTATGGTGGATTTCCTCTACTGAGTTGGACAGGGAGAAAAGGTGTGTCTACCCACTCTCGCCTTAACTCAAATAGTTAAGGTGGCACAGTCTACTCGGGGGGGGGACTTGTCCCTCCTATTTGGCCGTCTAGTTTGCAAGATCGCCCGCAATTTGGATTCAGGCTCCACATGGACAATATCGCCCCTGTCCATTTCATCAATGAGACTACCCTCAACAACATGAAAATAGGTCTCAAGCAACGCTAAGCCAAACTTGAAGAATTTGGGGACGAGATTGAGGAGGAGACAAGAAGAGGAAGGAAGTGAAGAAGAGGAATAGGAGGAAGAAGTGGAGGCTCGGGACTCCGACTGGGAGCCTCCCACTGCTCGTGAGGACCGTCAGGACTGGGCCACCCAAGATGCTCGCCTGGCTAAGATCGAGGAGAACCACGCCAACTTGAAGAGGAAATTCAATAGAATGTTCCGTACCCTAAAAGCCCTCTTGTGCTGCATGCAGGATAAGGGAGCACCTCCGCCTTCGCCAGAATCGGAGGATTAATAGTATAGTTTGTAGTTACTCTCTTTTTGTAATAGCCTTGAATAGGCTTAGTTTGGATGCTAGGTTGGTAAATGTTAGAGTCTTTTGTTAGTCAGCTGTCATGTATTCTCTGTCATAGTACATGTAATGCCATATTATATGTAACTATGACAAATTTTGTTAAATGAAATGCATGGAGCTCCTTTTGTTTAGAAATGTGTGGAATGTTTGGGAAAAAGTTGATGATGCTATCCTAATCCTATAAATATTGTGCCCTATGTTGTATATAAGGAATACCTCCTAAAACCACTCGGAACATGGCATGTCTCCCACCTGACGGGTTGTTTGACAGGGCCCCTCTCTCGAGTGATAGCCAAACGGACCCTGGTTTGGGTCCAGGTAGTGAGACGATGCCGGATTCACAATCGGCCACTGGCCCCACAAATAGGCCAACACCGAGTGCACCACCGGTTCTAGGTCAGAACTGCGCGTCTTCGTCGATGCCACATATGCCTCAGGTAGCCCCTCCCCCTGATAGATTGAAGCAGATAATGCTCTTAATGCAAGACCATAGTAGGGGCCATTGCACAGAATATGAACGTGGCCCCACCAATGCAACATGTACAGGCCACTGGGACAATGGCTGCAAGTGGCCTGTTTGAGCGTTTTCAGCACCTCCGTCCTCCCACTTTTGCGGGTACTCATAGACCCCAGGAGGCTGAGTATTGGTTGGATCGTATTTTTAAGATGTTGAAGCATTACACTGCACTTAAGCGGAATAGGTTGAGCTGGTTACATACATGTTTGAGAAAGAGGCTAGCTTATGGTGGAACAGTGTCCTACGGACTGTTCCCACAGGATTTGCATGGACGTGGGACGAGTTCGAGGTACACTTTCATGAGAAATACTTTCCTCTCACGTATCGTAATGAAAAAGAGGGTGAATTCCTCCGCCTCAGATAGGGGGGAATGACAGTGGCAGAATATGAGAATCTTTTCACAGAACTAGCTAGATATGCTCCTTTGATTTTGGCAAATGAACCGATGAGAATGCAACAATTTTCGGAAGGATTGGGGGTAGACATCCGTACCAAGATGTGTTATGCTAGCATCCCCAACTATGCTGAGTTACTGAAAATGTCCTTGCGAGCTGAGCAGGATGGTAAGCGGGTGTCCCAAATACCCATGCCATTGGGCCCAAGGCCTAGGCCCAAATTGCAAATCCGACCGTTTCTCGGCAAGAGGCCGCGTATGAACTCGCCTCCCAGACCAATGGCTCCGCCGTCTCAGCAGAGGTGTTCCGATTTTTTATGTATATACTGTAACAAAACGGGCCATACTGACCCCTTCTGCTTTACTAAGATTAGGGATAACGACTATATGCCGCCTCAAAGGGTCAACCGCCAGCCACCGCATGCTATTTCAACTCCACCTCTACGATATGTAGCACCAGCACAACCATACAACCGACCTTCTGTATCCCGAAATAGGCTGCCACAATGACCTATGATAGCGCCGCCTAACCGCCTGCAACAAGCTCACGTACATGCACTCGCCGCCGAAGCATCTGAATCAGCGGTTGCAGTACCGCTAGCTTTTGAAGTCACTGCCACATCCAAGGTGCACCTGTATTCCTGTTAGTGGACACCGAGTCCACTATTTCAATAATAGTATGCTCTACAGTCAAGCGATTAAGGTTGGACACTACCCCTATGATTGGGGTAAGAGTTATCGTCGTAGCAGAGACCTTCTCAGACACCACAAAGCTTTGTAAGAGTTGCCTGATAGACTTAGGGAGTAGAGTGGTGTGCATTGACCTAATTGTAACCAAGATATATCATTACGACGTCAGGTTAATGCCTTTATATCGGCATGGATTGGCTCACCGATATAAAGGTAGAAATCGACTGTGAAACCAGATTGGTGACAGCCCATGGGTCCGAGGGCACGACCTTCACCTTCCCAGTTCAGGTCAGTTGTCCCTACCACATTCGTTATTACGCTTCCCTATTGAAAAATTTTGATCGTCCATCACTTGGGGACACGCCAGTAGTCCAAGATTTCACGGACATGTTCAAAACGATCCCTGGACTACCTCCTCAGCGCGAGATCGACTTTACCATCGACCTTATGCCAGGTGCGACAAATATCTCCTTACCGACATACCGCATGCTTTCGTGTGAAATGGAGGAATTGAGGAAGCAGATTGATGATTTATTGGACTTAAGTTTTATATGGCCGAGCATATCTCCTTGGGGAGGACATGTGTTGTTTGTGAAAAAGAAGGATGGATTGTTGCGGTTGTGTATAGATTATCACAGGCTAAATTACGTCATGGTAAAGAACAAGTATCCTCTACCCAGGATAGATGACCTGTTTGACCAATTGAAGGGGGCTCAGTATTTTTCTAAGATAGACTTACAGTCTGGGTATCATCAGTTGCACGTCAGGAATGAAGACGTGCAGAAAACAGCTTTCAGGACCAGCTTCGGGCACTACGAATTTCTCATGATGCCGTTTGGACTTACAAATGCACCGGCTGTATTCATGGATCTCATGAACTAGGTATTTTGGCCATATCTTTACCAATTCGTCACCGTATTCATAGATGACATTTTGATATACTCAAAGAGTCGAAAAGATCATGAAGAACACCTGCGAGCAGTCCTTGATACTCTTAGGCAGAACCAATTGTTTGCACAGTACCGAAAATGCGACTTCTGGAAGGAAGAAGTCAAGTTCTTAGGACAGATGATTTGCAAAGAAGGAATCACCGTGGACCTTGCCAAGGTGACCGCGATAAAAGACTGGGAGCAGCTCAGCTCAGTTACAGAAGTGAGGAGTTTCCTCAGACTTGCTGGCTATTATCACCGATTCATTAAAGATTTCTCCAAGATAGCCCGACCATTGTCTCAACTTACGCGAAAAGATCTTAAGTTTTCTTGGAATGAGAAAGTAGAGGCAGCCTTTCAAGAATTAAAGGACAAGCCGACGTCTGTGCCCGTACTCATGCTGCTAGAGCAAGGGGTCAAATATACTATTTAC
This sequence comes from Magnolia sinica, assembly GCF_029962835.1. Lineage (NCBI taxonomy): Eukaryota > Viridiplantae > Streptophyta > Magnoliopsida > Magnoliales > Magnoliaceae > Magnolia > Magnolia sinica. The sequence continues at coordinate 57,074,441 of NC_080589.1, read as the reverse complement.
ATCGATGCTTCTTATGTCGGTTTGGGGTGTGTACTTATGCAAAAGGATAGGGTGATCACCTATGCCTCACGACAGTTGAGGAAACACGAAGAAAATTACCCCACTCACGACCTGGAGTTAGCGGCAGTCATCTTCACATTAAAGCTTTGGAGACATTACCTCTACGGAGAGGAGTTCGAGCTCTTTTGCAACCATAAAAGCCTCAAGTATATCTTTACATAGAGGGACCTGAATATGAGGCAGCACTGTTGGATGGAGACTTTGAAAGACTTCAAGTTTGAAGTCTCCTACCATCCTGACAAGGCCAACTTTGTGGTCGATGCGTTGAGTCACAAGAAAACTATAGAATTTGTATCCCCATTGATGGTAGGAGAGTGGAATATGGTAGAGTTCATGCGAGATTTCGAATAGAGGCTAATAGTAGAGGAGCCTTTCGAGAGCATCGCACACTTCCCCATGCCACCACTTATTGATGACTGAATCATTATGGCTCAGAAAGAAGATGAGCTATTGGTGAAGATGAGAGAGCGTGCAAGCGACAGTGAAGAATCAAAATGGAGGATTGGCTTAGATGGACGTTTGCAGTATCGTGGCCGCCTATGCATCCCGAACCTTCACGACTTGAGGAGAGAAGTTCTAGAGGCCACTCACAATTCAAAGTTAGCGATGCATCCGGGTAGTACAAAGATGTATCGAGACGTGAAGCGTTCGTACTGGTGGGACAACATGAAGGCCCAAATAGCAGATTTTGTATCCCGATGCCTCACGTGTCAGTAAGTCAAGGCTGAGCACCGCCGACCCCCTGGTTTACTTCAGCCCATGCCCATAGCCAAGTGGAAGTGGGATTTCATATCTATGGATTTCATTTTCGAGTTACCAGAGATGAGAAAGGGGCATGACTCCATTTTAGTGATTGTGGACCGGTTGATAAAGTTGACCCATTTCCTCCCGATTCGAGTTTCTAATTCGGTAGACAACCTGGCCAAGTTGTACATTAAGGAGATAGTACGACTGCATGGAATTCCTCAAGAGATTATATCAGACCGATACACAATTCACGTATATTTTTTGGACTCGAGTCCAAGAGGCGATGGGGTTGAAACTGAAATTCAGTACCGCGTTCCACCTTCAAACTGATGGGCAAATGGAGCAAGTAAATCAGATACTCGAGAATATGTTACGTGCATGCGTACTTGACTTCAAGGATAGTTGGGATGATTGTCTCCCTTATGCTGAATTTACTTATAACAACAGTTTCCAAGCAAGTATTGGCATGGCTCCTTACGAAGCCTTGTATGGACGCCCATGTCGGGCCCCACATTGTTGGGCAAAAGTTGGCGAGAAAAGCTTGGTTGGCCCAGATTTGGTTTAGACGACCTTAGAAAAGATCGATATTATCAAGCGTCAACTCCTTACGGCCCAGAGTAGGCAGAAGAATTACGTTGATACAAGACGAAGATAGTTAGAATTCAAAGGTGGGGACCATGTATTCCTTAAAGTTTTTCCAATGAAAGGAGTACTTCATTTTGGTAGGAAAGGAAAAATCATGCCAAGATTCATTGGCCCATTCCAGATTTTAGACCGAGTGGGTGTGGTGACATACCATCTCACCTTGCCCATACCACTCGCAGGCATACACAACGTATTCCATGTATCGATGTTAAAGAAATATGTTCTCGACCCTACCCATATTATCAAGTGGGAGAAAGTGCAGCTAAGGGAAGTCGCTACCTATGTATTATGGCCCACGCGTGTTCTAGATAGGAAAGAACAAGTGTTGCATAGTAAGGTCATCCCACTCGTGAAAGTATTATGGACACACCACACCGAGGAGGAGGCTACTTGGGAAACAAAAGCCAAAGTCCGTAAAAACTACCCACATCCTCAATGAGTACGAAAAGGTACTAATTTTGGGGATGAAATTTTTCTTTAAGGGGGGTAGATTATAACGTACCAGAAAAATCCATACAAAGACCCCTAGTACAACCTCAGGCAGAATAACCCAAAGACCGCATCCTGTCGTATAAGTTAGATGGGATTTAGTTGAGTACTAAATAATTAGTTGATTAAGCTTGGGCCACCATTTTCACAAATGGGAAGGCCTAAAACCATGAGTACCACTGACTCAATGTCACCTAAAGACCTAGGAAAAATTCCAAGAGCCTGTCGCTCTCGGGAGTACATTGATACTCTGTAACGGACCTAGACCGCACGTCGGGGATCCGATGACCGTGAAACTATAGGACTATCTCCGTCCTGCTGGGCTTGACAACCATCGAGGGAATCAAGCCCAGATAGTGTCCAGAAATGCCCAATTTGAGTCATGAGTGAAGTGCGTGAGAAACGCAAATATCCTCATAAAATGAACTGAAACTTAAGTGAATTGGGTCATTCGCTCTCACGTAAAGTTGAAGAATTTGGACCGTTAGTTTGTGACCAAACATCACCCATGGGGAAAGGAAATTTCTTGCACATATCCGTATAACAATGGCCCCGATTGAGTACGTACGACCGTTGATCTGACACCGGCTCTGCACGGTCGATCGACTTATCCGATCGCATCGAAATCGTGTCTTGGCATGGATCCATTGTCAGGGAGTGTACCCTATGACGTAGATGAGTCGTGGGCCTCCCTATGAGCCCTGTTCGTCAGAAACAGCCACCCCCGGGGTATAAACAATGTATAAAGTGGCCCTGGGGCCATTTGCATCACAACTGGGCCTATAAATAGCCCTCATTTCACTCTCTCTCTCTCTACCATATACAAATTTTGCAAAACTCTAAGGGAGAGAGAGGAGAAAAGAGGGGGAAAGAGGAAAGAGAGAGGAAGGACTTTGGGAGATCAGTGCAGAAACCTTCTTCCACGAATCCACACGCCAAATCACCGCCCCGTTACGCTACCAAATCTCGTTCAGCTACGATTTCAGATAAGAAATACTAACCCTAATATCATTGTAGAGATCTAGGATAGTTGTTCGTCAACCTAGCTAACCAATTTCATCATTTAGGTGCCCGACATTTTATTTTGGAAACGTAAAGTTTGGACCGAGTCCGAGTCGAGTATTCTGACGAAAGGTGCAGACTATAAACGCTTAGATTGCGGTTTATCAGTGCTTTCATGATAGCTAATGATTTATGTCTGTCTTAATTGCTACCGTATTGTCTTAAATGCGTTGATTTCGGTATGAAATATACCTATGAACTGTGATAAATAAATGATGCAACCTACGTGTTTGTTGAAATGTCTAAATGGGAAATAGAGAATGATTAATGCTTGCTATGATTTCTAATCTAGGATTCATCATCGTCATATACATATAGATTTCTCTGTATGAGTAATTGATAAAACATATGTTGTAACTAATGTAGTATCTGTGTTTGATAAAATGTTTAAATGAGAAATTATTGATGATTTGTATTTACTATAAGTATTAAGATAGGATTCCCTGTTGTTTTATGCATATGTATGTTTTCCTCTATGAAATCATATGATAGAATGCAAGTTATATTTGACATGGTCTATGAGTTTGATGAAATGCCCAAATGACAATCCACTTGAATTGTTTTGTTGAATGCTGGGATGGACATTACACGTGGTTGTAGAAGCATTTGGATAAGATTGGGGTTACAAATGTAGCCCAGGCAATCGGTAAAAGTCTTTGTTCGGGTGGCCGAATTAGTCTCACAACTTTGGGTAAACTCGATGAATCCGAGTCGCACGACGATTGTCGATAGTGGCTATGCCACGAGGGGTGCTTATACATTCCATGCCGATTTAAGTCAGCGTGCGCCCGTACAAATCAAGCTTGCCTAATAAACCGATTGACCTATTCTGTGTTTACTATGTATGGATGTTACTGCTTGAATTTAAGGTACCCTTCACCAATGTAAAGATCTACTTTAAGTATGGTACCACGATCCGCTAGACTTATGAGCCGGGCATGGTGGTATGGGACACCGTGTCCAAGCTATCGCTTATGTTGGGGTGACGAGCCTCCCCGTAGTGACCAATGAGTAACTAAGACTCATGAGCCGGGCATGGTGGTATGGGACACCGTGTTCAAGCTGTCGGCCTACGCTAGGGTGACGAGCCTCCCCGTAGTGACCACGAGCACAAATTCCTGCAACTTGCATATCGTATATGTTTGACTAGGAGTGACGAACCTACAACTTGTCTATCATATGTGTTTTACTAGGAGTGACGAACCTATATGGATCAAGAATATAGGAGTAGGACCACTACGGTTGTCCAATGTTGAATGTTCTATTTGGGTCAATGATATAAAGGGAGGTACCCTAGCTTCCCAAACTTACTGTATGAATGAGTTAATTAATTACTTGGCTAACACGACCATACATCGCACTGCATTAGTTAGGATGTACTTAAAAGGCATTGGAGTTGCACCGTTTTGAGGAAGTGTTGTCATATGCGAAATTGGTTTTTGGAGTCGCGTGTGAGGGAGCTTCGATGTGAGGGCATGCATCATTACTTACACCCCATTCCTGCATTAAAAATAGTAGTTAGGAAGTGATTGTTATGATTTCTTTATCATTACTATTTTGATTGACTTGATAACATGTGTAACTTTTGCCTTATAGAACCACTGAGTTGATCACTCACTCCCACTCTGAGACAATGTTTTAAAACACCAACCAGACTCTGATGTAGATGCAGGTGCAGATGACTTCTATGCTCGGGAGCAGGACTTCTTAGATGAGGAGGAGGAATTCTCCTACTTCCAACTCTCAGGCGGGTCGATGTAGACCTCATGCCGATACGCAGGGACCACTAGGACATCTGGGCTTAGTCGAACACTTTTACATATTCATTTTGTTCATTTTGAAACAATAGATGTATATATTGAACCCGATTATGTACTCATACTTTGGAGGTTTTTTGAAACACCTGCATACTTAAATAGATATGTTTTAGACTTCCGCTTGCTTAACTTAATTATATCCGAAGTATGATATGTTGTTTAGTATAATCCCACGCATGCTTAACTCATTAACATGGATGAAATCTAAATATCATCATCCATACTGTATAAGTGATGTTCGGAATCTTGGAAGTAGAGCGTTGATCGACCCTCAAAATTCAGGGCGTTACAAGGAAAGCCCGGGTACACTACTCTCACGCCACTCGAGGATGGGTCACTCAAAAATAGGGCAAATTGACCAAGAAATAGGAAGGGGATCACCCTCAACCAGCAAACTAGTAAAAACAAGGACATCTACGAGAGTGATCCCCTACTCTCTAAAGGGCATGTGGAATGTATGTGTCTTCAAATGCCAGTGCTCAAACAAAGAAAGTAGTAGTCGTCAGTCTCAGCCTAGAGTGTGACATCGGGCATATAAAAGGCATCTCCACCAAAATACCCTTGGTGCCTCAATCTAGGGACCAATACCGCTTCACTAAATTTTTCCACGCTCCACTCCATTTAAACTCCGGAGGGACCCCACGACTAGGAAGCACCTAAGATAAATGCTGCCACACCACATACCTCACTACACAAGGATCAGGGGGAGGACCCTAGCTCAATGAAGCCTCATGATCATAGCTGATACATTTGCTCTGGACATTCTGGACAGATAAAAACAAATGCAAGAGCATACTCAGGGAATAAGAAAGAAAAATACAAACAAAGCAATAAACAGGTGGCCTGGCTATCAAATCCGGCACATCCAACAGTTAGATCGTCAAAATGGGCCAATCTAATGGCTTGATCATCCAATATGACCCATCTAATGGTCGGATAATTGAAATGGGTCAGTCCAAGGGACTGATCATCAAATCTAGCCCATTTAACAATTGGATCATCGAAATGGCCCAATCCAATGGCTCGATCATCAACTTTGGCCCATGCAATGGTCAGATCGTTGAAATGGGCCGACCCAATGGCCCAATTATCAAATCTAGCCCTTCCAATAGTTATATCTTTGAAATGGGTCAATCCAATGGTTAAATCATTAAATCTGACCCAACCATCAAGTGCAGCCCACCCAACTGTCGAACCATCATATCTAGTTCCTCTAATAGCCAAGATCATCAAAAGAAGGTCATCATACAGCCACCCTGACCCCAATGCATGATAGGCCTAAGTCACTCCAAACCCCCATCAAAATACTATTGGGGTCATCCTTGATGCGTCCAAGGGTACAAATTAGCGAAATCAATCCTAGAAAAATCGATGGGCCTCATTTCTGACATAGACAACTACGCATAAAGAAATAAAGAGAAAGCCCCAAAAATCATGAAAGCGGTGTTACCTAAGGGAGATTACATATTCTGGCTACCAAGTGATGAAGGATCAAGCATCGAGTACACAAGAGAGATGGGTTTCAAACCACCCCCCAATTAAACCCGAAAAGGTCATGGAGGAAGAAGATGCTAGGAAAAAAGGGAACTAGGGAGAAAACCAAGAGAAGGGGGAGGAAATAGCGAAGAATCGTAAAAAATAATTGAAGGGAAGAGGGAAATTGTTAGCAATGGCCGACTCTTCACTAATTGCTACTTAAGAAGAGGAAGAAGGAAATAGTCATACAATGATTAGCAGACGGTCTGATAAATAACATAAATGCAGCAACAACCACTACCACCCGATATTCGACCTTCTTTGATACCTCGGGCCCCACAAACACCTCACCTCAATCAACGGGTAGGGCACAAATTCCAAGAAATAATGCAAGTGGGCCCTACTTGCACCTCACAACCCACCTCAAGCTGATTATGATCCCACCAAGGCCATCTACAAATCAATCTTGGGCCCCGCCACGTCATCTACACTGAGAACGACCGGCCATCAAGTATGATCTGATCTTAATAAATCCAATCTTAACCATCTGGACTTGATCAAGACCATCCAAAATTGAGACAACGGATTGGATCATTCAAAAATGTTACAATAAATCCAACCTTGACCATCTAGACCCAATCAAGACCATCCAAATCTAGGACGATGGATTGGATCGCTCAAAAATCTTTGTAATAATCCAATCTTAACCATCTAGACCCGATCAGGACCGTCCAAATCTATGACAAGGGATTGGATCACTCAAAAATCCTTCCCAGAAATCCAATCTTGATCACTTGGACCCAATCACAATCATCTAGATTTGGGATGATGGCTTGGATTATTTAGTTAAATCTCTATAATAAGTCCAATCTCGACCATTTTAACTCGATCAGGACCATCTAGAGGATGGATGGTGGATTGGATCTGTCTGAATCGTTTGCAATAAGTCTAATCTGAGCCATCCGATCTAAATCAAGCCCTATCCAAGTACAAAAGGACAGATCAGGCAAGCCTAAATAGAGGATCACTCCATCCATCCCCAAATAGAGCTGCACCCCGTTTCTACAAAATACAAAATATATAGGCCAAAAAATTGACCAACGACGCCCACCCACAAGATTAGATGGATCATCTTCAAAATAAACAGCCAAGAAAAATATTTTGAAAATCTTTTGTAATAAAAAAAATCCCTCAGGACCACATCCCATAAGTGGGAATCTTCGTAAAAGCCCAAGAAAATACATATATTCAAAAACAAAAAGGTGTACATTACCCGACGTCGTATAGTTTCTCATACTATCCGATGGGTATTAACGGACAATCAATAAGTGATTATGGGGTCCTCTGAACCTTTAGATCTCCTCAAATCACATCACAACCAGTCTTGACTTCCAAGTGCCAGCCCATATGTCCTTGATCACGTATTGATCATGACTGAGATATGATTACCACACTTCAGTGGTAAAAAGGGCCCACCTCAGTTAAAGTAATGAGCTTGAAGCCTTGTATGGTAGGGAAATAATTTAAGAAGACTCCAGTCATGGACACTTGCCAAGACCTACATGTGGTAATACAAGGAGATCTGTAAAGCTACAGAATGCATAGGCAACTGCTCACTACCCATACTTGCCTCCAAGTGATCCCGGGGGACTATACATGCATCTCGAACATCTACTTTAATTCACAGGGTTATCCTCATAAGGCTGTAGATAGTGTCGAGACTTTAACCGCTACAAATTCCAACTTGTCAACCCTCGATACATACATATCAGTTACGACGTGAAGAGGTTACGATTTGATGGCTCATAAGGCTGCAAAAATCACAAGGACAAATCAAACATCTTCCTCAACCCTCGAAAGACATTCAAATAATCATCAACTAAACCAAAAAATTGATCAAATACCGTGACAAGCTGAGGCACAATCGCACCATCCCAAGGGATGGGGTGTCCACTTATTTTGGCATTCAGTTTCTAGCAACCTTTGTCAAAGAGGGGCATTGTAAACACCCCACCTAGATCATCAGAATGCTACTCTTAGATCAACTAGCAAACTCTTGGTAAATATTTACTTCACCTTCTTGACCGACATTGGTTAACCGAGCAAATTAGGACATAGGACCCCTAACCCATCCCCAAGTAGGCTATTGGGTAGATCTGGAGATTACGACATCTCAGTTCTTCAACAAGGGCACATTGGTAGCCACTCCTGAACCCCATCATTTGAACCTCCACTCGAACCTCTTTTCAATCAAGTTACACCTACTTGTCAAGAGAACCTTTGAAAACCCACAAAAAAAAGGGTATTCAATTCAATAGGATCCTTCTAATGGAGATGAACGGGCTAGATCTCCAAATCCTCTATCACTAATACCCAAAAAAATATAAGAAAACTTGAAGAAAATGTAAGGCAAACGCAAGCATTGTTGGAAAACAAAGAATAGGAAATCGTCGGCCAATGGTTGGTCAAAAAACACTAGCCCCACCTTTTTTCACCCAAAGAATTCAGATGCTATAACAGATCACGCATGGAAAATTCTTAACAAGTGTCCCGTCAACCACTGGATGGCCAATGGTTTCTAAGCATATAAATAAGAGCCTCCCTCGTTCATGCAGGGCAGACAAAGAGATACAGACTATAAGATACATCAAGAGAACATTCAAAAGGCCGAGCGAAATCCCAAAAATCTAGTGAGCCCCTGTCCCAAAGCGTGGAAATTCTACTACCTATGACTCCCCAAAGCAATAACCCCCTTTACCTAGGTTTTGCCTCATCCTGACTAGCTGCATTAAGACAAGTTAGCCAATTCAAGAATAGAGTCAGGATTAGGGACGTCTGACTATCCCTTTTCACCTAAAAGGGTGTTCAACTTCCCTTTTCTCTTTCTCACATCTCAATTAAGCTCAAAATGAGATCCATTTCTCACATTCCATTTATAACTAACCATGTTATTTGTTTCCTTTTCCTTTCACTTCCTTACTTTTATAGTTTTATTTTATTTTGTTTGCCTATTCGTTGTCTTTCAACATTGCAAAATAAGGCTAGAATCTACTCATTTTCTTTTTGGTTGCCTGTTCGGCCCTCTTGTAGGGTCATGTGAAGCATGGTCGCATGACTACCCTTTATGCAGATAGAAGATTTTCTAAAAAATTGTGTGCCCCTTAAAGAAAAAAACAACACGATGCGTGCAAGAGAGGGTTCTTAACCCCTTCCTCCCTTGTAATCAGGACCCTTAGCCATACCTTTAGGGTCTTAGACCAACCACAAGAGACCCTCGAGTCAAGGAATTTCATGATTCTTTGACCCAACCCGACAGGTTTACGGCTCTGGCCAACCATGGATCATCACTCCACCCAATTAACTAGTGGCGACTATAAACATCCAATAATAACATTCCGAGCTACTCTACGAAAGGTATTACACAACTAAGGAACCCAAAGCGGGTCTAAAATAAATCAAATACATCCAGCTGCCATCATCCCAAAAAGAAAAGCCACACCTTAAGAGTGAAAGCATTTCCACCGCGTCGCCTTTGCAGAGCGCACGTGTGTCAGGAGGCTATTCACAATAGTTACTACAAATAATAAAGAATATAAAAGAAAGAATTATTATATCTACAATTGTCATCTGGGCCTTAATACCTGTAACATCTTAAATTTCAGGGGTCGGGTACACACTCGGTCCCCAATATTCTAAGTGTTAACTTTTATATTTTAGAAGCATAATTTAATATCATAATCTAAATGGCATCAAACCCAATCATAGAGAACCAAACTAAACCAAATGGTGTATTAAGTTCAAAAGTAAAGTGGTGCCACATCACACACAACATATCCATAACACTCATCCAACCAACAGTAAAGTCCACTCAGTTAGAGATTTAATATACATGACAAAAATTTATTAAATGTCTGAAAACTCTAAATAACTACTCGAAGGATAACAACGAAGAAGCATGTTGGAACTAGGCCTACTCATCAGAAATTTAGAAGTATAGTACTTCCTCGGGTTCATGTAAGCCTCATCTAACATTGTGGCTTCAATGGCACATGCATCAATGACATCTAGGTGGTATTTTAAAACATCGTCCTGAGAGGGAGGGAGTGATCAACTCGGTGATACCATTCTCCCAATTTTCTCACAATATCAACACAATCAAGTACAAGTAGTGAAAGCACAACATAGCAAACAACTTCCTAATGTAGTTAGTTAAATGTATGTATGTCATGATATGTGAATGCATGTCTCAAGAAAGAACCAACATTGATATGGATCATCACCAAAATCACCTATAATATAAATAGAACCAATAGAAATATGGCTCCTCACCAATATTACTCGTAGTACACATAGAACCGACAGTGATACCAAAAATATCTAATCATATGGCATTACCACAACAGATAGTGGGACTGTGTAATACCCACAAATGTCATGATATGCATACTTTAACCAATCCTTTATTAATCCATTTACAACCAGCCATATCAGCAAATCTAAGATACCACAACTATATCATGAGTCAAATGAACAGAATCGCATGACTCATCGTCCATATCCCTTAATCCAAATTAGGGTTCGTCACCCGATATCAAATATGAATAATCATCCGAAGGTACAAGGCTTATCACCCAAAGATATAATTAATACGGTAAGGGTTCATCGCCCAATATCAAACATGAATAATTAGTCCAAAGGTATGGGGCTTATCGCCTATAGATTTAATCAACACAGTAAGGGTTCATCACCCAAAATCAAATAAGAGAATGGTAAGCTTGTCACCTTCACCAATGCTCACTGGTTACTGTGGGGGGCTCGTCACCCAATATAGGTCGATGGCTCAAACATAGTGTGTCATATCACCATAACCGGCTTATGAGACTTAGTATATAGGATTGTATTATACTAACGGTTATAATTAGCGATTATAAAATAATGGAAATCATGGTATCCTAGATTCAATAAGGTATTTGGAAACAATCAAACATATGAATGATCAACTCCAAATGGAACCTATCTGGTGAACCAAATGGAACTCTGAAAAAACTAGCATTAGGTATAAAACAACCCGTGTAGCCCTTACTACTATTGGTCAACCATGTTCTTCCTCGGTCGACCGAATATGCATGTGAAGGCCAACAGAAAGATAGGTTGTCCACCAGTCTAAATAATTTTCAGAGCTTGATCCATAACATTTCAGTTATATACTATCATGTACATAATCATAAGCACATATCAGTCTAATACAACATCATGATGAGTTAATTGGGTTTATACACAAACACTTGATCAACAATCTAAATAGACTTGTATAATCAACACACAACAAGTAGCATAATGATTCCACTTAAATCAGACATTTCATCAAGCATATCATCAACTCAACATCAATTAACATAGGGATCATGATAATAGAGCAATTCTAGCATTAACAACATATGCAATTTCAATAAAATCAAAGTATCACTAATTATAACTATCAAGGCTAATAGAGGAAAACTTAGAAGGATTAGTCCCCACCTTTGAAGGAGATTTCCTATTATGAATGCACCCAGGATTAAATATTTAGGAATAGCCTAAACATCCTATATCAATTCCAAAGAAATTTCAAATTAGCTTAGGTAATTTGTAAATTAACTCCTCATTTGCAATATAGAAGGTAAACTTACCTCCAATTCAGGTGAAAGATGCTAAGGTGGAGGATTAGGAACTTACAATGGTGGAATTTCAATAATACCCCTATTTCTAGTACAAAAACTCTAAATTCCAACTCTCTCTCTCTCTCTCTCTCTCTCTCTCTCAACACAACTCTCCCACTTTACAACTCTCTAACCTTACTTAACTAGGGAAAATTCTTATAGAAAGAGGGCTGCTCCAAAAAGGATATTTATAGTCATTTTTAGGTTTGGTTGTCTAAAATCGAGTTAATGGTTCATTAATATAATGGTAGGCTGATTTTGTCTTTTAGGGCCCATTTTGTAGTAGACAGGTCGATCTAAGCCATGAAATGGTTAGTCCAGGTGGCGATCTACGCAAGGCTATGATCACCCCATAATTTGAACATGTTATTCGATGAATAAGGTTAAGGGATCAATTCAATGGTAGCCAATTATCGATCGAGATCACGATTATTAAAAAATCTGTGGAACGATAATTAAGGTTGGTATCCTCGATTTAATCATGATCTAAAGGTCCAAATGTCTCAACCTTTAATAATTCTAAATTAGTATAACTGACTTCCCTTTTTTTAAAATATCTAGGAAACTTATATTTTCTACTAGGGGTTCTCACATTCTCATGTGCTCACTTGCAGCTCTAAGTTGAATGATTCGACATACGGTCTTAACCATCCAATCCATATGGGATGTTAAACTTGGTAAGACAAATATGTTTCTATAGCTTCATGGTTGATGGCCCATTAATGAGTGGTCCAAAGCTTACTTGGTTAATCTGACTACTTTTATTTAAGAAGTGGGGTTTCTTTCGTATGATTTATAGAATTTGGATGATCTAAGTATACCGTTTGGTGTTCACAAGATTAGGAAAAAGGGTGATTTGCCCCTGATTATCCTAAGCCATTAATTCATAGGCCATAAAGGTAATTGGGTCAATTTAGTTAATGTACATGAGATAATCAAGATCTAATCCATTAGTTATTTAAAATTTAGGCAGTATTATCATGTGTTATGTCACATTCGCATATGCGATCACTGAAGTGGAAATCACATATGCTACAGTGACATATGCGATTTCTGCACATATGTGATCGCATATGCCACATGTATGAGAATAATGCAATGTATGCGATCGCATACATCATATGTGATCGCATATTCGCCAACGGATAGAAATCTGACTATTGGGAATATTTTTTTAATTCCTTTTTAGTATATGAAAAGGCATTCAAAATACTCCTACATGCACTTAAAGTTCAAGTTCTCTCTCTCTCTCTCTATCTCTACTCTCTTACACTCTTATTCTCTCTTACATAATTTCAAGGCTCAAGCTCCATATTTTTTTGAAGTTTGAAGTTTCAATTAAGGGACAATGATTTAAAAATAAAAAAAGTAAAGCAACTAAGATTCAAGAATACATCAAAATTGAACTCTCTTTCTAGTTTCTTCAAAATTCTAAATATCATAATCATATTCACACACCCACCACTCTCTTTCTATCTCTCTCTCTTTATATTGAAGAGTTAAGATACTCAACTTACAAGTTGCAAGTTAGTTATTAGTTTCTTCCAAGTTCTAACAATTTTTTTAGTTTGTTACTGAAATTGCGATAAACCACTATAATAAAAGTACAGAGTTACGTCAAGTGTCCTATAGGGGTGAATGAGACTTTTAAGGTTTTAATCTTACTCAAAAATTAACATAATTGAGTTAAACAAAATAAAACATGATTAACATAAAACCATTCACCCTCAAAGATATGGATAGCTAAACATATGAATGTGTTGTGTTGTGTCAAACATGTAGTGTGTATGTAATAAGCATATCATAAATCAACATTCATGAGAAAAGACAAGCATCACAAACACAGCGATATATAGTGGTTTGGCTACTTGCCTACTCCACTCTCGGCAGACGCACTCTCTCTTAGAATGTATCAGATATCACTATCCAATGGTTTTAAATCAGGTTAACTATGAACCTTCACGGCCTTGCACAAGGACTCTAGATTTATGTCCTACACAAGGATAAATGTTTTACATAAGAACCTGATGATTTAGGCCACATAGGTCAAGGTCCTACACAAGGGCCCACACGTATTCTCCTGTCTAAGGCCTACAAAAGGTATAAGCGACTTTGAAACTCAAACTCTAAATCTCAATTCTACACAAGGAAAGGGCTTCAGACTCAATGAACTCTATATACTTACTGATAAGTGAGTGGGCCCTATTGTAGAACTTGTTGTTGAAGATCTTCTTGCTAATGAAAAGTCTTTAGCTCCTATGAACCACAACCACTTATAGATGCTCTAATCAACGATGCGAAGTTGTTGAGTTTAGGGTTCGGTCTGATCTTCTTTAATGGATGATATGCAATTAAGATTTAGAGAAGATTCTCATGAGCTAAACATTCAAAGATCTCAACACAATGATTTGCCAATAAAGAGTGTAGCTAGAAGCTCAATGAATGCTGGAGTTTATAATTCAATCCAAGTTGTCGAATATACCAATAAATGCTTGAGCAATGGATTTAATGATGAACTCTTATGGGAAAGAGAGCTTGAGGATGAGGGCATTAACTATAATAATAATAACTCTCTCAAGACTTTCTTCATTACCAGCTCAAAAGTCCAAGAAGCAACCTAAGTGGTATATAAAGACAAATCCCAATGGTAAAAAAATAGGTAGAAATTCAACATTATCGATGTCATCGAAGGGTCTTCGATGCTATCGAAATTTTATTCGATGTCATCGAACCTTCTCTAGTTGCATCGACTTGCTGCACCAAGATATTCAGTTAGGTGCAGGACAGATTCTGTCCAATCTCATTGAGCAACCTTCGATGCATCGATGTGCACACTTTCGTCGATGTGCACCGATGTCATCAAGGGATGGTTCGATGTCATCGGGATTTCCTTGAAGAATACACTTTGGTTGCTGGACTAATTAAGGTCGTTTTCGATGTCAGTGATTATGGTTCGATGCCATCGAGAGAAAAATGGTTTACCTATAAAAAATCTTTGGACAGTTTGTCCCATATATCGAAGCCATCGATCAGACCTTCGATGCCATTGGAATTTGAATTTCGATGTCATCAAACGGCTATCGATGTAATCAAAGATATATGATTTTCCTCGAAAGCTTGCTGGAAAAACTAGTCCATATTTCGATGTTATCAAACCCTCTTTGATACCATCGACAGAAGTTCGATTGCATCGAAGAACACTTAGAGTATTTCAAGTATAGTGGAGGGAAGAGGCCAAGGTCGATGCTATCAAAGTGGGTTCAATGTAATCGAAACTTATGTTTTGATGTCATCGAACATCACTCGATGCAATCATGAATCCCCAACATGTATTCAATTTGTTACTAGATTATTTGGCCTTGGTTTCGATGCAATCGAACCAGGTTCGATTCCATCAAAAGGGTCCTCGATTGCATATTGATGCAATCGTCAGGACATGAAGTTTACCTGTATAGTTCACATTTCCTCTAATACTTAAAATATTATAAACTAAGCTTACCAAAGATTTTTCAAATACAGTGTGGGTAAGTTAATGTTCTTACAAATGGGGTCATATACCTCAAGGGTTTGGTTAGGGAAGTGAGGCTTTGTTTATCTATGGAGCACTCAAACTTCTTTAATAGATGAGTCTTTAATCTTATAGTCTTCAATTTGGAGCTCACTTGGAAGACTGACTCAACACTCACGTATATTGACAAATCAGGGCACTTTCAGTTACTTACAAGTTATAAGTTACAAGTTATAAGAGTACAAGTCTAGAACATTTTTAAGACTCAAGTCAAAAGTGAAGACAAGAAGTGAAGAATTTATTTCTGAATTTTAGATTGTGTAATTTGTGTTTTTGTAATTATATTATGTAACTCCCTCTCTCACTCCCCTCTCTTTTACTACAAGTGTAAGTGTGTAACTCTCTCTCTCTCTCTCTTTCTCCTTTTCTTTTCCCTCTTCTTTTCTACTACTAGTGTAAGTGTAAGTAAGTGTAACTCTCTCTCTCTCTCTCTCTTTCTCTCTCCCCTTTTCTTTTCCCTCTCCCTTTTTAGTTTCTACTACTACTAGTGTAAGTGTGTAAGTGTGTAAGTGTAACTCTCTCTCTCTCTCTCTCTCATCTCTTTGGTCTCTTGATTCTTGATTCTTTACTCTTTACTCTTTAATCTTTACTTTAGTTTTTACTAGTTTACAACTTACAATCAATATACATACCAATATCATGTCTTCTTTCTAATTTTCCTCTTTAAAACCAAGTCAAATGACTCGGGTTGGAAGTATAGGCACTATCGTAGTGCTTCGGATAACACTTACATAGTATGTAAGCTATGTGGGTATGTGGGTACCGGTGGTATTACACGGTACAAACAATACCTTGCACATTTACTGGAGTCAAATGCAAAAGCATGCGACAAAATTACTCTAGAAATCCAAAGGGAAATCATAGAGTATATAGATAAATAATCAAGAAAGAGATGCGATAGTGTCATACGTCACGAGGAATATATGGAACAAGACACATATGAAGATATAAACGTAGTTGATGTAAATGAAGCTAGTCTCACTCCCCTACTTCACAGGCTATTCTAGACCACAACCACAACCAACGGTCTCGAAAAGAGCCCAAGGGCATGGGCCCATGGATAGATGGGGTAAACCACACCCCGAGGATGTGGTTGACCAAAGGGGTTGAGGCAAAGGGCCGGCTCAAACAACTTTAGAAAATCGGTATAAATAAAAAGATAGGAAAATTATTATTCAATATATTGCTAAGTAGTTTTACTAAACCGGCATTGCTTTTAACGCAGTTAAATCAAGAAGCTTCAAAGTTATGGTTGAGGCTATAGGTCAATTTGGACCTGGGCTTAAACCTCATTCATATCATGAAATGAGGGAAATATACTTGAAAACTAAAGTTGATTATACACGATCTTTTATAGCCAAATATAAAGAATCGTGAAAAACATATGAGTGTTCACTCATGGCCAATGGATGGACCGATAGATCCGGTCAGTCTCTCATTAACTTTCTAGTAAATTGTCTTAGCTGGGACAAAGCTCTTGAAGTCTGTTGATGCATCGGGTCATTCACATACTGGAGAATACTTGTTTAGCTTACTAGATAATGTAGTTGAGGAAATATGTGAGGAATACGTTATACAGGTAATTACATACAACGCAACCTCATATGTATTAGCCGGTCATCTTCTTATGGAGAAGAGGTGTCGTTTATTTTGGACCCCCTATGCGGCCCATTATATTGATCTTATGTTAGATATAGGTAGGTTATTTATAAATGTAATTGCATGGGCTAGAAGAATTACGGTTTTTATGTATAAACACGTCATTCTTCTCAGTTGAATGAGAAAACACATTAAGGGTAACTTGCTATGTCTAGTAATCACCCGTTTGCTACAGGCTTTTTAACACTACAAAGATTACATATTTTAAAAAATAGAACTTATAAGCTTTATAGTATCTGATGAAGGCTGAAGGGAAACAAGTTCAACAAACAATCTTTTCCTAAAGTTTTTTGACACAAGTAGTAAATACGCTAAAAACATCTGAGCCATTAGTCACTGTGTTGCAATTAGTGGATGGGGATGAGAAACCTGTAATGGGTTACATATATGATGCGATGGAGAGGGCGAGATATAAGATCATTGACTATTTTAATTATAGAGAGCGTGATTACAAGCCAATTATAGATATAATAGATAGAAGATGGGGTAACCAAATATCATCTCCATTCTATTCAGCTGCTTACATCATTAACCTAGCCTACTTATTCGCTTCTTTTGATCCAGAAGAAATACTTATTATGCATATGGTTGGATTTATTAATGTATTGGAAAGAATGAATCTAGATAAAAAAGAACGAGACAAGATCTCAGCTTTACTGGACTTTTATACAAAGAATGAGGGCATATTTTCAAGGGATATTGTCATCAGGCATCGGACAATGAAATTGCCCAGTAAGTACTATAAATGCCTTACAAATATTATTATTATTTTATTTTATTTTGCAATATCATCTACAAAGTGACTCTAACCTACTTAAACTATTTTTCTCAGTTGACTGGTGGGCTGAACCTGAACAGGAAGGATCCAACTCTAAAGAAGCCTATTTAATTCATTGTTTAATTGGTTTTATTTTACTCAAATATATTGCAAGGGCATATAAAATTATTTATCTATTAACTTAGGAAAGTTATCCTTACTTTCTTATATTTTATTCATCTTTTTTCTTATTTTTCTCCTATTTTTCTATTTTTTTAATTTATATATATATGCAACTACATATGTGATTGTGCGATCACATGTGCACACAGGCATATGCAATCGCACACAATCGCATATGTGATTTGACAACATTGATTTTAGGCGGATCTTCATTAAGCTTCAGTTATTTTGATCGATCAATGGTGGATCCCTTAGATCTTGGCCTAAATTAATAGATCACATAATTAGGCATAAGTTTTAGGGGATCGGGTCTTTGCATTAGCTTCCTAAGGTATTTAATCAAATTTGTATAGTTCTTTAATGGTAACACCATGTATTTATTAGGATTGAGTATCGTGAAATATGCGATGTGTTACAATCTTCTTTCTTAATTGACTATTTAACTCTAATTTATAGAACTTAAGCTTGTTAAAAGAGAAGATTCAAGCCAGACTAATCCATTTTGAATCTCCTGCCCATACACCCAAAATCCAACTCTTCTTCTCCATAACTTCTTACTCTCTTCTCCTTCTTCAACTCTCTTTTCTCTCTTTCCTTAAGCAGGTTCTCAGCACATAAGAGTATTGGAGTAAAAGACCTCTTCCTTCGAGAATTATCCTATTTCTAGAGCTTTTAGTTGGCGATCTTGTAAAATTGAGGAAGATGAGAGGCATTTAAAAGAGTAGAGCTTAAAATTAAGAGGACTATTCTCATCCATTAGATGCAAGGACAAGGTGGTCTTTGCTTCTTTTAGATAAAAATATGTACTTAGTAAAGAATCTCTCCAAATTTTGCTATATTGGATATTTTTAAAATTTTCTTATTTAAGCACTTTTTAAAAGATCCTTTGGTTTATTCATGAATAAAAGAGAATTAAAAAGAGTTACTTAATCCCATTCAAGAAAGGGTACATTAAATTAAGCCCAAAATTCTCTAAAATTAACTAAAGAAGTCCTTCAACCCTCTTGATAGTCATTCATCACTATGGCCCCATGGATCTTATGATCCCAAACCCATTTCACATGATTATATATATATATATATATATATATATATATATATATATATATATATATATATATATATATATATATATATATATATATATATATGGAGTGATAGAAGTCTTGAAAATCTAAGATAAGGTCATGGCAAGACGAGCTATTTATCATTATGATAGGTGTCAAGTGGAGGTGCGGTGATGTATGCCGTTGAGGCATCCTAACAGACCGAGATGTATGAACTTTATTCCTACATGACCTGATCAATTCGATCAAGCATTCGCCATCTATTTTCACTGTTCAATAGTTAAAAAAAAAAAAAAAAAACCAAAAGCTCTGCCCTCCCTCTCTATCTATCCAAGGGATGGAAGGGCAGAAGACTTTGGTTTCCCTTCTAGTCAAGAATTGGGGCCTCAGTAGCCAATATGCCATTCTCTAATGCCTCTCTTCGTTATATATATATATATATATATAGGGAAAAGTTTCTATGCGCTCGACCTCACGAGTCCGTCCCATGAGTTCGAGTTGTGTGGGCACCACCGTGATGCGTTTCGAACGTCTACCCCATCAATTAGATGCACCATTCCATTGTGGGCCTGGGTCTCAAAAATCAAGTCAATATGTGACTTGTGTGGGCCACACCACATACAGAAGTGGAGAGGGGCCATGCACCATTAAAACATTCATAACCATTTTTTGGGCCCACCGAGATGTGGTTTGCAAATCCAGCCCATCCATTATGTGTCCCACTTGGATGAGGGTTCAGACCAAGTTTCAGATGCATGCAAATTTCAGGTGGGCCCCACCAAGTGCTTTTATATGTTTTAATGGTGTCTTCACATGATTTTAGATGGTATGGCCCACCTGAGTTCCGTATACGGCTGATTTTTGGGATATCCCATAATTTAAAGGGGACCCATCAAATGGACGGTGTTGATGGTCAACACGCATCATGGTGGGGCCCACACAGCTCGACCTCATGGGAGTTATCGTGAGGTCAAGCGCCATATATATATATATATATATATATATATATATATATATATTGGAAAGCTCTTTCTATGCTTGCCATAATGGGAAGGTAGATCAAGAACAATAGTAATCAATGATTATGGATAGAATTTTGATTATCGCCACTCATCTTACTTTGATTCATTGAGACACATTTTCCTGAGGGACCACTTTTCACTATCCATGGGCCTATTCACCAAAAGCCACTCTGATGCTTATGGGACTTTCCAGATACTTCATAATAGCCTCCAAATGAGTCACTCTTTTATAAACATTTATGCACATTTCACAAGGGAGAGTAAGAATTACTCACACACTGGCCGAGTGTTTATCATACAAAACTTCTTATAGATGGTTCTCCATATTCTAAAGCTAACTCACCTAGTGTAGGGTGTCTAAATATATCATTCAAAACCGGTATGCTTCGCTCAATACATACTTGTATCGCTCATGAATGATAAGGCAGTATCTGCCTGAAACATTTCAATGCAAGGGCGATATGGTATGGTATCACGCGATGATGAATGAATACACGAGTACTTGTACTCAACAGACATAGTTAAAACCTGGCTTGGTATGGCACACTTGAGTTTTGAAATAACATGAATTTTGGTGTGTTCCTTCATCTTGATTGAGCTCACTAGATGAATGGATTCGATGGCACAACGTGGACCCCACACATGGGAACTATTAACTTTGGTGTGGCCTGCCTGAATTTTGGATCAACACGATTTTTGGGTTCCATATGGTGAATATGAAGCAGTCCAGTAGATGGTCTCTCAAAATTTTGGATCAGCATGATTGTATGTGGCACCTTATGCATTTTGTATATGCTATCTAAATCATTCAAAAGATGAGACCAATACGATGAATGGACATCCCAAAAATTAGACCATCTTAAAACTCTGATGAGCCGCAATATGTGATTTTATGCATCATTTTACATGGTGTGGCCTAACCTGAGTTTCGGATCAGCCTGTTTTTTTTTTAAAAAAAAAAAAAAATCTAAGGAGAGAATGAGGGTGTGAACATGATGGAAGAGTGGATGTCATGCACCCAAAACAACGAAGCTCACACAAAAAATTATAAAGCTTATTCAATAATGATAGAAGAACCACCATCTTCTATCTTTGCCTATTTTCATATTTTCAGTTGAATGGGAATCACTATTTTAAGATGTGTTTCTTTTTCCAATTACCTAAGTTAATGAAAGAAAATAGGGAATGATTACAATTTGCTTTACTTATCTAGTAATGTCAACTATATTTTTCTATCGGTTGTTTTAGCCTTATAAAATTAAACACATTGAAACTTTATAATGTAAAATTGTAATGATTATAAATGTATTTATCTCTCTTTTATTACATATCCATTGATTCTCGATTTATATGCCATAATATTTATTTAAACAAACATTGGAAATAATAATGATTACTCACTTACAATAATTTACCATGGGTGGAAAAATAATAAGGCCCTTGGTTTAATCTTAGGCTTTTTATATAAATTCGCGTAAAGTTTCATGGAAGCATCGAAATAGCACCACTTTTCAAATCACTTTTTTTAACACCAAATACACATTTTTGTATTTTCATGTGATAAAAATGCCTTTAAACACTTTTTTTTTTTTTATTATTATCTATACATGTACCTACTTTTATTATTACTCTCCAGCTAACTCTTCTACCAATGCACTTTGATGATCTTTCATGCTTTCCCTCTGACAAACTTTCGTGTGTTCCGACTACTATCTACAGCATAAACTCATACTTCAGAAAAACAGGTTCTTCTTCTTCTTTTAGCTATTATGTTGAAAAGGGCTTGTTTGAAAAGAAAATGAATGAAAAATATTACAAATATTCTACTTTTAAAAAATGAGTTATTTTTTTTCTTCTTCTGTAAAAGAGTTTACTTAGATAAATCTTTTGCCAAGAAATAGAAAGAAAGGAGAGAAAAAAAGAAAAAAAAAAAAAGATAGCAAAACTTCCACTTTAAAAGATTTGTCTTTCATCATTCTGCAAAGACTCCACTTAGATGGGTCTGCTTATGAAAAAATCAATATAAGAAAAGATAAAATATCAAAAACTCTACTTTTAGAAGATGGATTCTTCTTCTTTCTTCAAAAGATTAGACTTAGATTAATCTTTTGCCAAGAGCTGGACTATGAGCTCATTTTTTATAGGCTAAAGAGTGCCCAAATGAGAAAAATTCTAAAGTCAATTAAAAATTTATTAAATTATCTTTCCAAACAACTTAAGATCATCGCAATCTAACCTATAACAAGGGAGTTATAACCATTTTCATGGGATTGCGCAATGTTGAAAACAAGAGCGAACGTGATTTAGAATTTGGGTCCACTTTTTAAAGATCAAATGGTCTCCTAATGATATGATTTCAAAGTCATTCGAAAGTTCATCAAACTATCTTTCCAACAAGCATAAAATCACACTGTCTAACCTATAACGAGTGAGTTATAACCATTTTATGGGATTGTATGAAGCTGGAAATTAGAGCAAATTTTATTATGGACTTTAGACCCACTTTTAAATAGTCAAATGGTGTTCAAATGAGACTATTTTAAATCTATTTGAAAATTTATCAAATTATCTTTTTAATGAGCATAAGATCACCCCAATCCGACTTATAATGAGGGAGTTATAACCATTTAGTGGAATCGCACAATGCCGGAAACAAGAGTGAATGCAACCGAATGTTCCATGGAATTTGAACCCAATTTGAATAGTCAAATGGTGTCCAAATGAAATTATTCTAACATTTATCCAATTATTTTTCCAATGAGAAGTAGATCATCCTGATTAAACCTCTAATGAGGCAGTTATAACATTTTCGTAAGATCATGCGATACTGAAAATGAGAGCAAATGCAACCAAACACCACCATGGACTTCATGCCTACTTTTGAAATTTTAAATGATGTTTAAATGATATGATTCTAAATCTATTTGAAAGTCCATTAAATTATCATTCCACTGAGTATAATACCAACATGATCTAACTAGTAACAAGAGCGCTGTGACAGTTTTCGTGGGATTGCTCCCTCGTTACAAGTCAGATCATGATGATCTTGTGTTCGTAAGAAGAATAATTTGATAAACTTTTAATTATCTTTGGTATCATCTCATTTAGACACCATTTAATAGTTCAAAATTGAGCTCAAAGTCTATAATGTCATTCAGTCGCGTTCGCTCTCATTTTTAATATCGTTCAATCTCACGAAAATGATTATAACTCTTTCATTATAGGTCCGATGTGAGTGATCTTATACTTATTAGAAAGATAACTCGATGAACTTTCGAATAGTTTTGGAATCATCGTATTTGGATACTATTTGATAATTCAAAAGTGGGCTCAAATTTCATGATGGCATTCACATTTGTTCCTGCATTGCCCGATCCCAAAAAAGTAGTAACTCTCTCATTACATGTCATATAGGGGTGATCTTGGGCTCGTTGGAAAGATAATTTCACAAGATTTGAAATAGGACATGAATCATCTCATTTGAACATTGTTTGACCTTTTAAAACTGGGCTCAAACTCAAGCTCACAAACATGATTTTAAAGAAAGAATAATAACCTATCTTGTTAAAGTCAACATTTTAGTATATATTTTTTTTTCATCTCATCTCATCTTAGTTTTTTTTTTTTTTCCTTAAAAAGCTTAGAGCTCATATTTCTGAGGTAATAGTTTTGCGGATGAGAGTAGTTGGAAAGCACAAAAGATTGGCGGAGAATAGTTAGAAAGCATAAAAAATCACTGGATTGCAATGATAAAAAAAGAGTTAGCTAGATATTAGTGATAAATGAAGTTACGCCATTTGATATTTCAAATTTAGACCGAAAGTTATGCTCACTAACTTCTTTTAATAAAGAAGAAGAACTCATCTTCTGAAAGTAAAACTTTCGCAATATCATCTTCATCCCATTTCCTCTCATTTTCTTTCCAGACAAGCTTATATCATTTTATTTTTTTTTCTGAAGTAATAGTTGTGCCGAAGACAATTATTGAAAAGTATAAAAGGTTACTAAAGAATAGTCAAAAAGCATAAAAGATCGCCACAATGTAATAATAAAAGAAGAGTTAACTGAAAAGTAGTAATAAAAGAAGGTCCAAATATATAAAACAAGCTATATAAGCTTTTATTGACACAAGGCTCGATGCATGGCATTTTCCTCAAGCGAAGATTCAAAATTGTTAGACACAAAAAATTAATGATACGAAGAGCAATGCTTCCGCAAGCTTGATTTATTTAGGTAAAAAGCCATTTTTAATCTTTTTAGCCAATGGAATTTAGTTACAGGATATTACAGGAATATTTAAAATAAATGATTAATTAAAAAAATCCACCTCCATGGTGAGTCACATCAAATCAATGGATAGGATCACTCACCGCCATGGTGTTTGTATGACATCTCCCCCATCTATCAAGGTTGTCCCACCCTAAAATTAGGATGCCCCAAAATGAA
The DNA here is from genome assembly GCF_029962835.1 of Magnolia sinica. NCBI lineage: Eukaryota > Viridiplantae > Streptophyta > Magnoliopsida > Magnoliales > Magnoliaceae > Magnolia > Magnolia sinica. The sequence continues at coordinate 57,049,744 of NC_080589.1, read as the reverse complement.
GTTGACCCAACTATTAAGTGGGGCACACAATAAAAAAAAAAACCACGAACAAACCACCCAAAAAAACTCAACATTCACGGTGTTATCCCTTACTTTCATGGCCAGATCAACCTGATTTTAAGAGCATCTTATTTTCATGATGTGACAACTTTGCTAGACGGTGAGATGTCATACAAACATCATGGTGGCCCCACACGCTAACTAGTTGAAAGCACACATAAGTTGTGTGTGAGCATTTCTCCTACCAAATGTTGAAAGTAAACCTTTTTATTTTTTTATTTTTTTTAACAACCGTCTTTTTAAGGCCACTGGTTATGCAGCTGGAATTGTCATTTGAAGTGCGAACCTTAAATCAATTTTGCATGGAACATGTCATCCACATAAGCGGTCGCATCGCTACATATCACAAGAAAACACTACCTTTCATTTCAAAATCATAGTTTTAGATAGAGTTATAGAAACATTGGACAAGGTTAGATTAAAATTTTTTATTTTTAGTAAAATTTACTATTTTATTTAGTCACAATTTAGGAATAACATTATGAATTTAAGATTTTGCACACTTGAGATGTACGGTGATCTTCCTCATTACATCCTTGAGAAATCCAATACGTCCATCAGTTTCTAAGGCTCACAGTAGGACAGGAGCTAAAAAATGAAGCATATCCAGAACTCATTTGGGCCCTATGACAAGAAAAAATGAAAATACATGTGCGACCGCAATAAATGTGATCTTCCCAGGTGTATTATGGTGCATCTACACATCCAAAATATCAGGCCGATCCAACCGTTAGATGGACCACCATGTAAATTTCGTGGCTTTTGTAAGGTTGTCCATAATTTTATATAGTTTGGCCCACCTAACGAACGTACGGGCTTGACTTTTAGGGCATGACAATCACTATGCTGAAGCTCACGTAATTCATGGGTTGGATGGCATATACACATCATGGTGGACCCCACTATAGAAAACAATGGACAACCATCTAAAAACCTATTAAATTCACGTGGCACACGTGATGGTTGGATTGGCTGATCTTCTGGATAGGTGCCATACAATGACTCCGATGGGCACTTGTAGGATTAGAAATGGTTTGCTTAAGAACCCACCTCATATAGACAAGTATACCATTTCTCATGGGGCCCACTATGTTGTATAAGTAAAATCTACACCATTCATCAGGTTTTATCCTCGATTTTAGTCCCTAAGGCCGAAAATCAGATAGATCGACAGCTCGGATGGGTCACACCAGATGGAACAATGAGGATGGGATACTAACCATATGGTATTTATCTTTCATCACACCCGTTAATCAGGTGTTAATCACCAGGATGAAGAGAATATACAAAAACAAACCTGATGTTTCTTCTTCATCTATGGTAAAAATAATACTTCTCACCTGATGGGCGGCGTGGATTTTACATATGCAATATGATGGACCCCACAGCTTGGGTGTTGGAGAAGATTCCTGTCCCTATCATGAACATCACCTGGCAAAATATCAGGCCAGTCTGCCCACCAGGTGGGCCATTGTTGGAATCAAAAGGTATGTCTCAACATACAGGTGTGGCCCACCGTTTGCATGGTAGGCAAGTAATTGGCATGTTGATGAGGAAAGATGGTACGGCATGACGAGTTTTGGTGCAGCAGTTGTAGGCCATTACTTCTCTTGGTGGGTATCCCGTCCCAACTGTTTTCATGTGTTGTGGACCACCTGATTCACGGATTGTCCTAATTTTTTAATCTAGGGTCTAAAATTGTGGGACACATCTGATGGTCGGTTTGGATCCCTGCAACACATCACTGTGGGCCAAAAATGTATAGGGACCGCACACACAAAGGCAAGATTCTCCCGACTTTTGCATGACCAAAATACACTTGCTGTGATCAAAATGCCCATGTTAATGCTGCACTTGCCGTATGAAATTTTGTTGTGAGGGTTCTTTCGTAAAGGAGCTTTGTCTATGGCCTAACCGTTTTGGGATCATAAGATCAACGGTCCGGATCATCAAGATATGGACCTCACTTGTACAACCAAGCGACCCTATAGCATGCATTTCCTAGGATAATATCCATGGCCTATATTGTGAGTAGGCTAGCTGAGACTATCTCATGAGTGGACTGTCAGAGTTTTATCCTACAATAAAACTCTCCGCCATGGATGAACCATTCCCAGAATAATATCTTGAGTTCTCAATTCTAACCTTCCTGTTGTTGGGATGCAAATACATGGTTAAAAATAAGTGCACAAAGAAACCACATTCAATGGAAGAAAGATCAAAAGATTCGACGGCTAGATGTTCCAATTTTTGGAGATTTTGGGCGAATTGTCCATGCATGCTAGGGGTTATTAAATCAATGGCTTGGGTGGACCAACCATGGAGCCACATCTACAAACTAAGTTACCAACAGGGAATTTGACCAATGGAAGAAAGATCATTAATATATTTTATTAATATATATTTTTAATCGGTTATATCATATGTAGATGAATTGGGTCTAGCTCCATGAGCTCACGGGTAGGCAGATTGTTTCAACACGGAGATCATGGATTGAGTGCCCATGTAGGGTGGGGGTGGGTGTGCTCCCACCTTTCTTGAAAATAAAAATAAAAGGAAATAAACTATAAAAATAAAGGAAGAGAAAACATATAGTGCCAGCTGATATATTGAAAAGTCCTAGTGACCAAACTCTTCCATGTTGATGAGACACGCTTTCATGCACTGACAACATCTTCTTTAAAAAATAATAATAATAATAATAATAAAATTTAAAGATGAGCAATATCATTAGGCCAAAGCCAAAAAGAAGAAGAACAAGAACAAGAAACTAACAAGAGTAAAACCAAACATAGAGTGGGAGAGAACAGAAAAAGAAACAAAGCACAGCACAAACTTGGGAACAAAACAACCCACAACTGGCAGACTGCACCCAACAAAAACTCAAAGAATTCCACTCAGTGAGATCCTGAAATACAACACCAAGAACCCCATAGGACGACCCACTCCTATTGCAAAAGCGACAATTATTTCTTTTTGCCCAAATGGCCCAAAGGGTACACGAGTTGAACTGAGTCGAACTCGGCTCGGCTCGGCCAGTAGCTAACCCCAAAGGGTACACCAAGTGATTGTTAACATTGCATCCAATCCAATTTTTCATGTATGGACTAAACATGTTAAAGTCTATTTTCACTTTGTCTGAGAAGTTATTGTTCAGAATCATTTATACACCTCATGTGCCTTCCAAAGACTAGCCAGTGGATGTTTTCACAAAGATTGTAGAAGAAACGTCTCTAGTAGATTGTATTCAAGCTGGGCATGCATCATAATTATACTCCAGCTTAAGGGAGAGTATTAGCATAAAGTAGGCGTGTGTGCGCACGCACATTGTAGGTTTGTAGTTGCCGGGACCATGATACCTATTTTTGGCTTATAAATAAGAGAAGGGGGATAGCTCTATCTCACCCTGATTAAAACACTGATTGTCCCTATGACACTCTTCTTCCCATTAATAGCTTCAATAAGATTTAGAATTTCCTCTTTCTTGACTTTATCTTGCTCAAATTTGAGCTGCTACAATCCTTGATCTTCAACTTGTGATACTCGGCTTTCTTGAAGCATCTAAAACCTTACCATCCTTCCACCTCATAATTACACCTAGGGCTGTTCACGAGTCAAATCTAAACGAGGTAGGCCTTATGAAGAAGCACCACTTGCACCAACCCACAAAATGCATTTCCAATTCTATTGAAATGATAAATATCGAGCTTACACACAATCAATCAACTCAACTCGACTCGAAGCTCGAACTCGAGCTCGACTCGACTCGATTAATAAATATATTAAATATTATATTATATTATATTATATTTTATATATATATATATATATATATATATATATATATATATATATATATATATATATATATATATATATATATATAAATTTTAAGTTTAAACTTAAAAATTAAAAAAATTAAAAACAAACCCTAGATTCTCTACCCGACCACGCGCACCCCTTCCCTTTCCCTTTCTTCCTTTCCCTTTCTTCGTTTCAGCTCAACAATAGTATGATTTCAATCTCTTGAGATCTACTTCTTAGGCGAGAAACCTAAGAAATTCGAGATAGGTTCTTCTCAGATTTGTTAGAGTTTCAAGGAAATCCAATGATCTGATTGACTAGAGCTCTTTACTTGGATTTTTGCTCTGTGTTCTGCTCTGTTTCTTTTCTAGTATTTGGATTGTTGCTGGTGGAAGAAGATCAAGAACAGATCGATTCTTACAGGTTTCCTCATCCGATTTGAAGCTTTTTTTGGTTTTTTCATCGAGTTTTGCTTTGATTCTCTTAAGATTTTTGAATTTTTCATCAATGGAGGAGGATCAAGAACAAAATCCATTACTCTCTCACCCAACAAGCTCGAGCTCGATTCGAGGTAAACTCAACTCGACTCGAACCACTAGCTCGACTCGACCTCGACTCGACAGCTTTGGCAAACAAGCCAAGCTTCAATGTTGAGCTCGAGGCCAAGCTCGAGCTCGAGCTCGAACTCGAGTACATCATGGACAAGCCAAGCCAAGCTTGGCCCAACTCGACTCGACTCAGCTCGATGCCCACCTCTAATTACACCCACCATTCTTCAATTGTTTGAATACAATCCTCCTCTTCCAACCGCAAATTTTCAAATCTAAATGAGGTAGGCCCTATGAAGAAGCACCACTTGCACTGACCCCACAAAATACATTTCCAATTCTGTTGAAATGATAAATATCGAGCTTACACACAATCAACCTCCCTTGAGACCAGGTGAGCGACTCCCAGCCAAAGGAAGATTAGTTTGTTATGACCGACAAAGTCGGGAAATTTCCTCATCAAGTACTAACTCGGTTTCTTGCTAGCTTTTCATCAGTAAAAATGATTTGTATTAATGTCCCCCAAATACACAACAGGAGTTTCCATCTCATGTTCACCCCCCAACAGTTCAGACCAGAACTGGGACCACAAACTTGGATTATTTGGACCATAGACAACAAATAGTGCACAACTAAAATTCTCGTCAATCAGTCTGCAGACAATTAATACTGAGAAGGATCCTACACAGTCCACCTCCACCAAGATTCTAACTTTGTTCCATATCAGTATGATACCCCTGGCTGAAAGTGCAGGTAAGTAGACCTAACCTTTGTCATTATATCCCCTTTGCTCATCAACAGTGGAGTGGTTCTCCCGACCCAGCTTCAAGTCCTGTATCAGCACAATATTTTATTTTCTTTTTAGTCTTTTAGGGCCCATTTGGATACCACCAAATAAGTTACTTATTCTACTTACAGCAGTAGATAAGTGACTTATTTCAGAAAAGTTTGGTTTATGATTAGTCATAACTTTTTTACTTAAAAGTACATAATCACTTCCGTTAATTTTTTTAGCTTTTCTACTTTTCTTAAGCTGCTGAAGAGAGGCATCAGGAGAGATGAAAGAGAGGAAGCTGATAAGTATGTTGTTTGCCAAACATACTTATCTTCTTAATAAGTAGAAACTAAGATAAGCTACTTGTGGAATAAGTAGCTTATCTTAAGCAACTTACAATCCAAAGAGGCCCTTAGCATGTCTACAATCAGAATTCCTGAGCCCTCTAACAATCCACGACACAAACTTCCTTAAACACAAGATTACCCCATTTCCTTCCTTTAGATCTCTTTCTAGCCTTCAACCCAGACAACTCCATCGCTTTTTCATTGTTAACCAAACCGAGAAAGCCTGTCAGTTCCCACTTTCCTCTCTTTTTTTGCTGCTGGAGAATGTATTGCATCACTTTGATCTTCATTCATGTCATCTAAATTAACAAGAAGCTTATCGAGATCCCAATTTTCCGGACCATAGGAAAGACCATGCATGCAATTGAACTCCCCATCAGACAGTTTCCACAGTTCTCATTCACAATCAAGGGTTCTTCTGGTTTCTTCTAAGGGCGTGTTTGGATCGCAGGCCCAAGATGTATTGCATTGTTTTATTTTAAAATAATACATTAACGCCCGTTTGAATTTGAATTGATATCTGCCATACACGCGCTGCCCGTGTATGTCGCCGAACCAGAAAATGAAGGCCACGCATCTCTGTGCAGTTGTCTCTTCACATCGTGCAGTGCAACGACTTCGTTGCGTTGCACTGCCTTCGAAAAAAAAAAAGAAGAAGCTTTTTCTCTCTGGTGTTTCGAGAGACTATAGCGCACACAGAGCCTCCAACAGGACAAACCGTCAACTGCAACCCATTTCTCATCCAACAGGATGTTTGTGGTCTTGACCTCGCAATGGATGATGGTGTGTTTGGCCCCAGTATGGAGGTAATGCAGGCCACAGGCTGCACCAATGCAGATCTCGAGCCGCTGCTTCCATGGCAGCGGCGGCTTCTGCGTCTGGTAGAGGTGCTCCAGGAGGGTCCCGTGGGCCATGTAATCATAGACCAGGATCATCTTACAATTCTCCTCACAGTAGCCAATCAGGGAGACGAGGTGGCGATGGCGGAGCTTAGAGAGCATCTCGATCTCGGTTTGGAACTCATGGACAACTTGCTTGGAGAGCGGGTTCCCACGCTTGATGGCAACCTTCATGGTGCCAGCATCAATGTCACCCTTGTAGACCTTACCGAATCCACCTACCCTGAGGAGAAGAGCCTCATTGAAGTCGTTCGTCGCTGCTTTGATCTCAGCGAAGGAAAAGTGGCGGCAGAGGTTTGATGGTGTCGATTGATTGAACACTGTTTCCTAAGTAGATGGACGGTTTGGATGAAACACATACATCATGGTGGGCCCCCAGAGCATCGAACACCATCCATTGGGTGGTTTCAGGTTTTAGTAGCCAATCCGTGGTCCATAGCAAGTATTGTACGTGGTATGTGTTATAGACACTTTCTCACTACGGAGTCCGATCCTTCAACAAACATTGAATTAGGTATATCTGCTGATTACGTTTCCAAGGTCACTCCATACCAAACATTTTACTGATGAAGGATAAACCACATGGATACAGTGTACAATGTCCAGAGTATACGCATTGTACAGTATTACATCGCAATACAGTACTATACGCGAATCCAAACACGCCCTAAAGGTTCTTCTCGCCCACCATAATGGCTTTCTTCAATCCGGCCGCACATCCCTGCTTTCACATCCATTTCATCTTGAATTTCATAGACCATCGCACTGACCAGAAAGGATAATGCTCCCTCCTAGTTAAGGAAGAGAGGACAAATCAAGCTTAGGTTTTAAAAAACTGTTTCAGGGAGGCTCCTGCAAGGATAATTCATCAAATCCACCACAATCGTGTTTCACCAAGACTATTCTTCCTGCCCATGTCCCTGCCCTTAGCACTTCACACAAGCATTAGCCAATTCACTGAATAAACTGATGCTGCGCCAAACCTCAACCTGATTGATGAAGGCTGTGGATCCCCTCCCTTGACTCCATCCTAGACCTGTCTCACTTTTGCACCTGCACTGATGTTGCAAGTCCTCAACACACATCCCTCCCCGAAACCAAAACAAAGCAACTTGGCATGTTAGCCATAAGTAACCATGTGAATGGATAAGTGGCTCCGCAAAGTAACATGCACAAAATATCACTGCAATTTGTCATCTCCTTATACAACAAGAAATGAGAACTAATCTTGTAACAATACATCCACAAAACTCAACTTCGAAATGGAAACAAAATCCTTCATGCGGCTATTTTGTAGGAACGTAACACCATATAGTGGTAAAGGTTTCAATGTTTTTAATCTTGCCTTAAATAGAGAGGAAAAGAGAACTACTCACCAGCTAACCATTTTCCTCATGACCTGCAATTTTATAGCCAGTAATTGTATTATAATTATGATTATTAGATCTGTGTTACTTTTGGGCCATGCCCCATCCACAATGTGACCTTCAATTTGGACAATTAGAATCACTTTGCATTTATGGGCCTTGCAATCTTACATAGGTTTAGATTCTTCTAGTAAGGATGGGCGGGAGCCATAGTTTAAGAACTCGAAAACTTGACTTGACGCGATGTACCTGATTGGGTCAACTCAAATACTCGATCAAGTCCTTGAATCAATATTTTAAAATTTTTAAATTTAACATATTCAGTGGATGATGACTCAAGGCCAATGATGACTGTCCTAGCCCAACCCAGCCCATTGACACCCGAGTTGAGTTTCTTAGGGACTCAACTTGAAATCCATCAAGTTAACTCAGCTGAGTTTTGAATCAAGACAATGAGTTTTAGAATCATGGTCTTCACCAGATACTATCACATTTTTCAAGCAAGCACCATCAAGAAACATGGGTGCAAGCCTGATAAGTTAATGAGGCATTATAAAATGCTCTAGCAGAAAGGCCTTTGAATTTCGGTTTTCAGTTCATACAAGTGAAGCCAATGGTTCAATGACCCAAAACATCAAAACAATTAGCCCTGCTGTGGATGGACTATGCACCAAAATCCCCCAAATCAGAAGAGCTTTCCTTGGTTAAATGTTATCCATAGCTTTATTTTAACTCTTACTGTCTATCGGTTGACACCTATTGAAGGGTTAGGAATCTTCCAACCAGCAAACCTTTTTGGTGCATAGCCATCCATAGTGGGGTCCGTCATATCAACTGTTTGGATCACTGAACCATGGACCCCACTTGGCCCTGGTACTGTACAATCTTTGAACTTGAATCCCTGAGCATTTCAGAATACCTCAAAGATAAACCAACCAAACAATACAACAAATAAATCAGCTGCAAATGTGTGAATGATTTCATCTAAATGCCACCGCATATTTCCGTGCAGCACGCAGCTGCAATATCCAAGCCATCTCTGCCAGGTGGGTCCAACCTTGAAGATGTTCTCACCCAAAACTCAAGCAGGTTAACCCATAAGGAGGGTCGTAATGTTAGAAACAAGTGGGGGAATTAGAAAACAAGTGGGGGAATTAGAAAACCTCAGCCAAGTTTTGTTCAGCTGTATATTTCTTTCGAAACTGTGGCATCTACATGGTGGGAGCCTCTTGATGGATGGACTAGATCTTGTAGATATGTGCCATGTTAGCACATACAGTGGCATGTTTTCGAGATGCCTCATACCATGTAAGCATAGCAAAGCTCAGAAAGGAGAGTCCTTTTGCGGATTATCACTCAGGCAGGATACTTGAACATGACTGCCATACTCATTTGTCGTCCAAATGTAACAGAAGAAAGACTTAGGATGGTGCACATTTTTCTAAGATTTTCTTATAACTCTCATATATTAGATAATTTACTTGGGTGCGTTTGCTTACTGATGATTATGTTCCTTTGAGATAATATTACTCCTGCAGTTAATCTTCGAGCATGGCCTTAGCAGCATCGATCAATAATGGTCTGAGATCTCCAGAAGCTCGACCTAGCACAGTGTATCCCTCCTTGTCTTCTACGTCAACTTCTGCCCCGTGCCTTATCAGAAGAAGAGCGGCCTATCAGAACACATCACCAGATATGTTAGAGGAAAACAAATTTCTCTCTTTTTCATCCCCCTCCCTTTGTGCTAAGCCCAGACATGTATAAGGCAGTTCATGTACTCACATGCATGTGCTGGCATGGCACATACATGTGGGATCCAATCCATCCACCAGAGTACAGACATGCCCTGTTCAAGAATCAGCTCAGTCCACTAGTAGTGCAGGGCAGAGTTTACACAACAATTGTGTGGCTGAGAAAGCTTGGCGGAAATTTTCTAACCTGTCCACCTGTTTCTAATGCCTTGGCCCACCTGCTGAGCAGACCAGCTTTATTTTTTGAGCCAGACATCTAAAGGACCAGATGCGCCAGATGGGATGGTTTGGATGTTGCACTTGTCTGCCATGGGGGCACACATAGTAGCATGTACATGGCATGCCTTGTACATGCACATGGGTCAAGCAAAGCTCTACTTTCTTTTTTCCCTCTTTACATTTCTCAATCTGATGGAACTCTATCAGCTGTGATACAATTTTATATCTGCCATTTTCAGCCTTTTCCCTCGAAAGAGGAAATTTATGAACCTCAAACCTAACATACGCAGTGTACTCAGGTTTTCAGATTGTACAAGTGGGCGCATGGTTCAGCGACACTGACCATTGATTTGTTGTGCGCTAACATGGGTAGACTATACCCCAAAATATCCTAAACCAAGAGATCTTAGCCACCAATTGGGCCATTTTTTCAGTTGAATGTGGATTTTTTACTCATCTCTTCTCGATCATCTATTTGCAGGCCACAAATTGAAGATTAGGATTGTACTATTTAGGATGGTTCGTTCATGGTAGAGCAAGACAGACTTTTGTTCTGGATCACTGAACTATGGGCGCCATTTGTACAAACTGAAAACTTGAGTACTCTCTGCATATCCTTGGGTCGAGAATCACATAATTCCTATCCACTAAATGCCCATTGACTTCCTCCAATCAGTGTTCGAAATATCAGTATTGCGTTACGTATCACACGTTGGGATACGGATACGTATCGGTTATTGCATGAGATATATCGGTTGTATTGCGTAATGTATCATTGTTGTTGGAAACATGGGAAAGCATTGAGAAATTGGCCGAATTTTTCAATGAAACTTCAGTGATTGTTAAAAAAGACATCAATACACACTTATAAATCAAAACATTACAAAAAATAAGTGCACATAATAGGTTTTCTTTATATGGGGTCCTAATCTATGAGTTGTCTAACTGAATTGATGCAAGTATATTCAAAGTCTATTCATATAATTTATAAATGTAAGAAGACGTGTGGAAACACAAGCAATACATTTAAAAGCAAAAGAATAATCACTAGATCAGGTTACATACATGTTTCACTTTATGTTTGGACGCAAAGATTGCGACCAATTTGCGAGAAATTAGAAATTTTTGATTTTTTTCAATTTTCTGCAACTCAGCCCATCTCCTCCAAATCTCGAAATCGAAGCTCCCAATCCATGATTTTTGTGTTTTTTTTTTTCATGCAAAACATGAAAAATCTTGGATTTGTAACAATTTGACATTGATTTAACATGATTTATAGAAAAATAAAATTTGATCAAAAATCGAAAATGCTCACCGGATTGAACATGTGGGATATATCCCACTACTTGTGTGTTTCGCATTGCATAGGTGGGATAAAAGATATATTGTAGGATATATCGGCCGATATCATCGATACTTAAAACACTGCCTCCAATCAGAGTTTACAAGAAAAAGTATTACACGTCCTTCATAAGCAGAAAAACTTGGACTTCATAGTTGCTTGTTTCTCTGCATCCAACATATAATATTGCTTCTATGCTGCATTTGACAAGGATGGGGTAGCTAGTCTTGTGTGCAAGCCTTTTAAATTGGGAAGTGATGCAATTTCTTTATCTACCCCAGAGGGAAAATTACTGACTGATAAGTTCCTCTACATATCAAAGTCAATGTGTTAAGTATTGATATTGCTGATGGCTGACCGACCGACCGACTTTTAGATTCAATGCGCTCATTTGTCACAGTGATGATGTCCAAGATAGCAGAACTTCATAAAACCCCCTGGAAAGGAGAGAGGATAGTATGAACAACCTCCTTTAACCTAATTGAGAGGATTTTTGCCAAGATTCGTTATTCCCGCTAAGCTAGCCGGACGGGAGTCTTTAAATTTCCGTGGCCCCTTTGATTTTCTAGATGAGGGTTATAAAATTCATATTTAAAATTATATTTCTCCATTATGACACATACAAATTCTACAATATATATGAGAAACTTTCCTTAATAACCTCCCAACAAACTCAAACATATGCCATAGTAAAACCATTTGAACCTGGAGCCTTGTAAATCTACCATAACGCCTTGAGAACCTCACTCTTCATTACAATCTCTTCTTAGCCAAGCGAGGAACTTTTCGAGGAGCCTCGTAAAAGCTAGCCCATTGTCTACCCAAAGTAATTTGTTCCTTCATGTAAAGCTCTCTACAAAATTCCACAATCTCTTCCTTGATTTGCATAGGATCTTCAACTAGATAACCATTTATAAACAACTTGGTCAGACACTTGGACAAAATAGGGACTTCCTTTCCTCAAGAATTGAACTCTAGATCAAATAGGGTTTTATTATTAACAACTTTTAGCAAATTATACCAGTTTGGCTACAATTATGAATTGTAACTAATCGTTCTCATACTCATTCCAATATCCTCAAATTTTGGATTTAGAGACTATGCATATATCCAGCTCACACAGGTTGAGATGATCTGTAACCATGGCTAGTAGGCTTTTTGAGTAGAACACAGTACATCAACATTAATTGTTGCCACCCAACACTTATAGCACCATACCTTGGAATCACCAAATTGATTTTGTTCCCTAAACATGATAGTTTCATGCCTTGAATTCACCATGCCGGTGGGTGGTGGGTAGGCATATGTGCATGTGGTGTTGGGGGATCAGGGGTGGCTTGGAGCTCGATCAACATAGTGGTAAAGGCTAACAACGATCATTGAATCCAAGCTAGCAATCCTGGAAATTATTAAAGGGATGATTCCTGTCGCTAATATTCTTAAGCTAAAACAAATACGATGGCGGAAATATGGCTAACCCGGGAGTTAGCATCCCTATTTATGTGGCATCCCCCGCCGCGAACGTTGATACCAGGTTGTATCATCTTACATTTGTTTGCAATAAAGAATTAAAACATCAAAAAAGCAAAAACAAACCAAAAAAAAAACTATCCTTGAGAGGCTCTAACATCATTTACCTGTTTGTTTTCGCATACCACCGCATTCATAAGAGGTGTCTGGCCTGCTTTATCAACCACATCAATCTCCGCTCCTTCCTCTATCAATAGCTCACACAATTCTGAGTTACCAGTACTTGCTGCCCGATGCAATGGTGTACAACCGACCTGGATTATATGTATTTCAGAACAACACTGATAGAAGAGAATAAATGCAGGTAGAAAGTGGGATAGATTCAGAAGGATGCATGTTGAAAACTAGATTAGAAGGAAACTCTTCCCATATAAATTGGACTTTTGGATGTAAGGAACAAATCCTGAAAAAAGTTACAAACCTTGTCCTTCTGATTAAGCTTTGAACCATGGGATATCAGAATTTCAGCTATTTTCAACCACCCTTTGCTCGCAGCATAATGAAGAGCAGTTCGACCGCCATTATTTGCCAAATTGACAGAAGCACCTGAAAATGGTCATTCCCTGTTTAGCACAGATTCCAGGTTCTTTTTTATAACAAGCAAGAAAGCAAAAGTATTACTAATTAAAAGGCATTTCTAGAACAGGGTCAGAAAGGCCCAATCATGCACACAACTAGAATTAAGATCTAAGTTCCAACCAATGTTTGTGGTATCGATAATATCAGGCGACATTATCGGTATCGCAGTTGGGTGATACGATACAGGCCTGAAATGTAGAAAATTCCATGTATCGCATGTTATCGGCAATGTATCGCGATATTATCATCAATTTCTCTTTGTGAAGTTCCAGCGTGTTGACAATCAATGTTATCAAATGTGATCGTATATGCACATGAAAATCGCATATGCAACCAGTGTGCATATGTGATCGCATAATAATCAAACGATCGCATGGTCAGAAATCTGACCGTTGGTGCTTTATTTTTTTATTTAAAAAAAAAAAAATCACTTTTTGCCTCCCCCCCAAATTTGCAACTTCCATTCACTCCAATACTCTCTTTTACTCCTACTTTCAAATCTCTCTTACGTTCTCCTAGTTTCAAGTTTCATCTTTCAACTCTCAAGTTCCAACTTCATACTTTCAACTTTCAATCAAGATTCAGGAAGCAAGAATACATTGAAGATTCTACGAGACCACAACCACATTTCTCTCTCATTCAAGTTTCAACTATCATTCTACATTTCTCTCTTTCTAGTTTGAAGTTTCTAGTTTCTACATTTACTCTCTAGTCTCTAATCTCTTCGAACATACATTTCTATTTCTCGCTTACATTCATTCTCTAGATAGTTACATTCATTCTACATAGTTACATAATCTCTCTCTTTCTCTACATTCATTCTACATAGTTACATAATCTCTCTCTCTCTCTCTCTCTCTCTCTCTCTCCTACAACTATAAGTGTAACTCTAACACCCTCTCTCCTTTTCTTTTCTCCCCCTTTCTTCTCTTCTACTACTAGTGTAAATGTGTGTAACTCTCTCCCTCTCATTTATTATATACTCTTAGTCTTTGCATCTTAGAACTTAAATGTTAAAACTTAAAACACCACCAATACACCATGCCTTCTTCTTCCCAATATTCTTCCATGGAACCTAAGTCGAATGACCGAGGTTGGAAGTACGAGCACTATCGTAGTGCTACGGAAATGATTCACATACTATGTGACTTATATGGGTATGTAAGTTCCGATGGCATTGCGCAGCACAGGCAACACCTTGTACATACACTGGGGTAAAATGCAAGAGCATGTGGCAAAATTACTCCAAAAAATTGAAGAAAAATCATGGAGTACATGGATAAACAATTAAGAAAGAAATGCGATAGTGCACTATTTTGATGGGAATTTATGGAACAAGAAGCATACGAGAATAAAAAAATAGTTGATGTAGATGAAGCTACCCCCCAACATCGACAGGTCAGTCTAGACTACCAACCTCAAAAAGAGCTCTTGGGCATGGACCCATGGATAGATGGTGTAGACTCCCCGAGGATGTGGTCAACCAATTGGGTCGGGGCAAAGGGCCCGCTCAAACAACATTAGAAAACTTTTATAAACAAAAAGATAGAAAAATCATTGTTCAATATATCACTAAGTGGTCCGATACACGTGGTTGTGGGTGATTGCGTGTATCCGCAGGGATTAGTCTCACTTCAAAAAAGAGGTGGGGACACCCACTGTCATAAAAAATTAAAAATTAAAAATTAAAAATTGAAAAGCTTCAAAGTTATGGTTGAGTCAATAGGTCAATTTGAACTTGGGCTTAAACCTTCTTTATATCACAAAATGAGGGAGACATGCCTCAAATTCAAGGTTGATTACACATGATCTTTCATAGCCGAATATAAGGAATCGTGAAAAACCTATGGTTGTTCACTCATGGCCGACGGATGGACTGATAAATTCAATTGGACTCTTATAAACTTTCTGGTGAATTGTTCAGTTGGGACAATGTTCTTGATGTCCATGGATACATCGGATCATCGACATACTAGAGATTACTTTTAAAGTACTAGATATTGTAGTTGAGGAAGTAAGAGAGGAATATCTTGTCCAGGTAATTGCAAACAACACAGCCTTGTATGTAGTTGTTGGTCGTCTTCTTATGTTAAAATATATAAGTAGGTTATTTTTAAAAGTAATTATGAACAAATATGTCATTCTTCTCCATCAAATGACCAAAAGCATTGGGTGTAAATTGCAACATCCTGTAGTCACCCGTTTCACTACAGCTTTCTTAACACTACAAAGATTGCACTAAAAAAATCCGAACCTAGAAGCTTTGTATTGTCGGCAAATTGGACAAATGAGCCTTGGTCAAAGAAGGCTGAAGGGAAGCTAATTCAACAAACCATCATTTCGCAAAACTTTTGGACACAAGTGTTAAAGGCACTAAAAGCGTCTGAACAGTTGGTCACTATGTTGCGATTGGTAGACGAAGATGAGAAGCCACCAATGAGTTACACACACACACACACACACACACACACACACACACGATGGAGATGATGAGAAATAAAATCATTGACCATTTTAACCATACAGGGCGTAATTACAGGCCAATTTTAGATATTATAGATAGAAGATGGGCAGCCAAATGTCATTTCCATTGTATTTGGCTACCTACATCCTTAACCCAGCCTGTTTATTCACTTTCCCCGGTCCTGTAGAATCATAGACTACGCATGTGTTTGGATTTATTGACGTGTTGAAAAGAATGGTTCTGGATAAAGAAGAACATCATAAAATCTCAGCTCTACTGGACTTCTATATAAAGAGATGGCATATTCTCAAGGGATATAGTCATCAGGCATAGGACCAACGTTGTCATGTGCGATCGCACATTCGCATATGCGCACACATGTGCACAAATCGCATATGCGACAGTGGCATATGCGATCACTGCACATGTGGCATATGCGATCGCATACAACATATGCGATTATATAGTTGCCAACAGTCAGAAATCTGACCGTTGGAATTTCTTTTTTTTAATCCTGATTTTTTCTCTATAAAAAGGGATTCTAAGCACTCCTACATGCACTCAAAGCTCAAAATCTCTCTCTATCTCTATTTTGCTCTCTCACTCTCTCTTACACAATTCCAAGCCCCAAACTCCACTCCTCCATCCATATTTCTTTCAAGATTGAAGTTTCAATCAAGGGACAAGTACGTACATCTACAAGGATTCAAGAATCAAGATTCAAGAGACATTATAAGACAGCTAAGCTCTCCATCATCCATTGAATTGAACTCTCTTTCTAGTTTCTAATTTTTCCAAGTTATAAATATTCACACAACACACCCACCACTCTCTCTTTCTATCTCAATCTCGCTTAAAGTTCATAATCATATCCAAGTTCTAAGTTTTCTAACAACTTCTAACATTTATTTTTTTTTAGTTTGTTACTATGTTACAAGTTACAAGTTACAAGTTAGTGTTGTGTTAGTGACTTATTGTTACAACTTACAACTTACAACAACATAACTTTACAAGTCTACATTCTACATAATTCTAGAATCAAGATCAAGGCTCAAGGGTCAAGGACTCAAGGCAAAAGTGAAAACTGAAGATAACTTAGACAAGAAGTAAAGATTGAAGAATTTGGAACCTCTTTTTAAATTTGTATTTGTAATTTTGTTTGTGTGTAAATCTCTCTCTCCCGTCTTTTACTACAAGTATACAAGTTTAACTCAACTCTTTCTCTCTTTCTACTTTTCTTTTCCCTCTTCTTCTCCCTTTCTACAAGTGTAACTCAACTCTCTCTCTCTCTCTCTCTCTCTCTCTCTCTCTCTCTCGCAAGTCCCATCTCTTTAGTCTCTTTACTCTTAGTCTCTTACTTTAATTTTTACTTTTTAGTTTACTTTCTAGTTACTTTTTAGTACTAGGCTACTAGCAATCAATACACACACCACCAACATAATGTCTTCTTCCCAATCTTACTCTTTGAAACCAAAGTCGAATGACCCAGGTTGGAAGTATGGGCACTACTGTACTGTTTCGGATAAGACTCACATAGTATGTGAATTATGTGGGTATGTGGGTTCCGAGGGCATTGCAAGACACAAGCAATACCTTGCACATTTACCGGGGTCAAATGCAAAAGCATGCGACAAAATTACTCCAGAAATCCTACAGGAGATCATGGTGTATATGGAAAAACAGTTAAGAAAGAGATGCGATAGTGCCCTACGTCAGGAGAAGTATTTGAAACAAGATGCATGTGAAGATATAAACGTAGTTAATGTAGATGAAGCTAGTCCCACTCCCCCTACTTCAACAGGCCAATCTAAACTACAAGTACAACCAACGGTCTCAAAAATAACCGGAGGGCATGGGCCCATAAATAGATGGTGTAGACCACATCCCGAGTATGTGATCGACCAAAGGAGTCGTCGAGGTAAAGGACCGACTCAAACAACTTTAGAGAACCAGTATAAATAAAAAGATAAGAAAACCACTATTCAATATATTGCTAAGTGGTTTTACTAAACCGGCATTGCTTTCAATGTCGTTAAATCGAGAAGCTTCAAAGTAATGGTTAAGGCTATAGATCAATTTGGACCTGGGCTTAAACCTCCTTCATATCATGAAATGAGAGAGACATGCCTGAAAGCTGAAATTGAATATACACGATCCTTCATAACTGAATATAAGGAATCGTAGAAAACATATGGATGTTCACTAATGGCCGATGGATGGATAGATAGATCTGGTCAGTCTCTCATTAACTTTTTTGTAAATTGT
The DNA here is from genome assembly GCF_029962835.1 of Magnolia sinica. Lineage (NCBI taxonomy): Eukaryota > Viridiplantae > Streptophyta > Magnoliopsida > Magnoliales > Magnoliaceae > Magnolia > Magnolia sinica. The sequence goes on along the minus strand of NC_080589.1, from coordinate 57,031,794 downwards.
CCAGCTGGGACAATGTTCTTGAAGTCCGTGGATGCATTAGGCCATTCATACACAGGAGAATACTTGTTTAGTTTACTAGATAATGTAGTTGAGGAAATAGGTGAGGAATATGTTATACAAGTAATTACAGACAACGCAACCTCGTATGTAATAGTTAGACGTTTTCTTATGGAGAAGAGGCGTCGTTTATTTTGGACCCCTTGTGCGGCCCATTGTGTTGATCTTATGCTAGAAGATATAGATAAGTTATTTATAAGTGTGATTGGAAGGGCTAGAAGAATCACGATCTTTATGTACGAACACACCCTTCTTCTCAGTCAAATGAGAAAACACATTGGGGGTAACTTGCTACGTCCAGCAATCACCTGTTTCACTACAGCCTTTTTAACACTACAAAGATTACATGCAAAAAAATCAGAACTTATAAGCTTTGTAGTGTCGGCCGATATTACAAGCAAGCCTTGGTCAAAGAAGGCTGAAGGGAAACAGGTTCAACAAACAATCCTTTCACAAAGTTTTTAGACACAAGTGGTAAAAGCACTAAAAGCATCCGAGCCCTTAGTCACTGTGTTGCGATTGGTGGACAGGGATGAGAAGCCTACAATGGGCTACATATATAATGCGACGAAGAGGGCGAAAAATAAAATCATGGACCATTTTAACTATAAAGACCGTGATTACAAGCCAATTTTAGAAATTATGGATAGAAGATGGGGCAGCCAAATGTCATCTCCATTGTATTCGGCTGCTTACATCCTTAACCCAGCCTGTTTATTCACTTCCGCTGATCCAGCAGAAGTACTTACCATGCATATGGTTGGATTTATTGATGTCTTGGAAAGAATGATTCCAGATAGAGAAGAACAGGACAAGATTTCAACTTTGCTGGACTTCTATACAAAGAGTGAGGGAATATTCTCAAGGGATATCGTAATAAGGCATCGGACAATGAAATTACCTAGTAAGTACTACTATGAATGTCAGTCTTAGTGTCTTACAAATAGTTTTTCTACAAAGTGTCTCTAACCTACTTAAACTGTTTTTCTCAGTTGACTGATGGGCTGCCTATGGAGTAGACCCGAACAGGAAGAATCCAGCTCTAAAGAAGCTGACTATGAGGATTTTTGGACTCACGTGTTCTACCAATGGTTGCGAGCTCAATTGGAGCACGTTCGAGGCGATAAGTTTAGTAATTATAAACTTTATTCTTTTATTGTAAGGCCTAAGCTCAATTAATTACCTAAATAGCTAATGCCAAATGTGCTTTCTTTCATGCAGATTCATACTAAGCAAAGGAATCGCCTTGAGCAAAAAAAGCTCAACGACTTAGTTTTTGTTCAATATAATCAAAAATTGCGAAAGCGATTCTAAACTAGGAAAGAAAAGCCTGGTTTCTTTGACCATATCTACTCGGATGAGTTAGATACAGATAACGAGTGGCTCGTAGAGACGGAGGACCCGGTATTTGCTAGAGAGAACCTTACATGGGCGTAAGTTGAAGATGGCATACGGATCGACACCTGGTGAAGGTACCACTTGAAGGCGAAGGATGGGGGGAGCTGTGGGGCGAGTAGCAGCCGTCAACCCGTTGAAGAGATTAAGGAGATGGTAATAATGATCAAGCTGAAGATCTATCATTGGATGTTAATGAAGCATTAGTACATACAAATGATGAAGAAACGAAAGAAGAAAAAGTGTATGTGGAAGAAAGAGATGACTCGGATGATGATGGTACTGGTGATCTGCCACAATGGCAAATAGATCAATGTATGTAGTATATGATTAGATGAATAATAAATAAACTTCTTCATTTTATTTACTAAGTGTGTTGATGTAGTGTTGAATGTTGATATTTCATATTTGTTAAATGATAAGTTAACTATATTGTAGAATGTAGAATTGTTGATGAATGATGACTTAATATTTAATTCATTATGTAATTGGTTTTATTTTACTTAAATTAAATGTATTGCAAGGGCCAATGGCATATAATAATTTATTCATTTTTTTCTTAATTTATCCCTATTTTTCTGATTTTTTTTAATTTTTTGAAAAATGTTAAAAAATAATAATAATAATAAAATGTGCGACCGCATATGCGATTGTGCGATCGCATATGCGCACAGGCATATGCAATCGCGCACGATCGCATATGCGATTTAACAACATTGCATAGGACAATGAAACTACCCAATAAGTATGAATGTTTTAGACTCCTACAAATAGTTTTTTAGAATCTAATCTACAAAGTCTAACCTACTTAAACTGTTTTTCTCAACTGGCTGTCGGGTCGCCTATGGAATGGACCTAAACAGGAAGAATCCAACTCTAAAGAAGTTGGCCATGAGGATTCTTGTACTCACATGTTCTGCTAGTGGTTGCAAGCACAACTGAAGTACAATCGAGGCGGTAAGTTTTGAAATTTGAAAATATTATAATTTAGGATAATTTATAAATAAGTCCTAGTAAGTTGATGCCTAATGCGCTTTCTTTCATGCGGATTCACATTAAGAAAATAAATCATCTTGAACAAAAGAAACCCAACGACTTTGTCTTCGTCCAATACAATCATAAGTTGTGAGAACAATTCCAAGCTAGGCGAGAAAAGGCTAGTTTTTATGACCCTATTTGTTTAGATGAGCTGGATGCAGATAATGAATGACCCAAGTTGAAAATGCTGCATACGGATCAGCACCTGGAGCAAGTACTTCCACTCGAAGGCAGAGGAGAGGGGAGAGAGCAGTAGCAGTCAGCTGGTGGAAGAGATTAACGAGATACAAGGCGGAGATTATGATCAAGCCGAAGATCAATCATTGGATGTTGATGAAGTATTAGTACGTATGGATGATGCAGAAACAGAAGAAGATGAAATATATGCGGAAGAAAGAGATGACTTCAATGACAACATCGATGATGACGATGGTGGTGATCAAATGCCACAATGGCAAAAAGAGCTATATATATATATATATATATATATATATATATATATATATATATATATAGATATATATATATATATATATATATATATATATATATAGCATTAGACATTTAGACTATTAGCATTATTTTCTAAGTAGAGTATAATCATTGTTAAGCAATGTTTTAAATAGCGGAAGCGTGTTGTGTAGCGTTCGACCCTCTGTAGAGTGTAGCGTAAGCTACACAATACTTCTATTTTTTAATTTATATAAATATATAGTAAGAAAAAAGAAAAATATATAAATGTCACATTCTTCAAAATAAAAATCCCACAGTTAAGAGCATCCAAGTACAATACAAATGTCACATTCCTCAATGGACCCCACGCTGTGGGCCATGCCATACACACACCACAATGGACTCCACGCATGTAGGCCATGGCATAAAACACCACAGAGGACCCCACACATGTGAGCCATGGCATAGAACACCACGATGGACCCCACGCATGTGTCCCACGTGATGGTTGGATGGGTCAAATCCATGCCGTACACACCACAACCCCCATACATGAGAACCGACCTCCTAAAAAGAAACAAAAATTGAAAAAATGAAAAAATAACCGCAACTTTTTAGCATAAATAAAAAGAAAACTCATTAGTAATGATTAAAGGGCCAAAACATCCTTAAATAGGGATTTAATCAACTGAAAATGGATTTTTGAGAGCTACGTGTCCACGCGGCTGCGAAAAGAGGGATACGTGATTTTTCTCTTATTTGGGCTTCAATGCTCCTGAAAATCCAGCAAGATGATGCTCTTGTAGGTCCGATTGAATGCCAAAAATCAGATCTGAGAAAGGGTTGTTCGAAAGTTTGGAATCAAAGCTTCAAAATGGAAGCACCCGCAGCTATTGCGGCACTGCAATGGGGTTGTTCGAAAGCCCTATTTCAATTGTTTTGAGTTAAAAAACAAAACTCTTATAATGTGAGTCTCCCATCATCTACTCAAAGGGAAAAATGCCCAGCCACGACCATTTTAAAATAACTTTTTAACTAAAAGAACTTTTATTTTAAAAATCTTACGACAGTCCTGAGGCGAACGCTATGTATGCTACACGCTACGTATGTGTAGCGTACGCTACTGCTCATTCACGCTATTTCATACGCTACGTAGCGTTTTTTGTACGTTACACGCTACACTACAGCCCTATTCAATACACTGTTGTAAAGTTGTAACTAGTAAATTATATTTGTACAATAATTAATAACTAGTTGATTGTGTTGTTATTACTTATTAACTACATTGTTGAAAGTTGATGTACCTAAATTCATTGTTTAATTGATTTTATCTCTCAAAAGTATTTTAAATATGTAATTAGTTACTATTAACTTGGAGTTCCCCCTAATTTCCTTTTTTTTTATTTCTCCTTTTTTTTAATTTTTCAAAAAATATATATATGCAATCACATGCGATTGTGCGATTGCATATGTGCATGGGCATATGTGGTCGCACATGATCACATATGCGATTCAACATCATTGTTGATGATATATGTCAATATCAACAGATATCGTCGATGCTTCACAGGAACCGACCGCATTTCTCCCAAAAACCCATTCTACCTCATTTTTTCACTATTTTCTTTCAATCTTTCCTCTTCTAAACATATTTTAGGTGGATTTTGGTCAAACCTTTGCAATCTTTTCATAGAAAAACGTAGATTTGAAAGCGGAATCAAGATTTGAAAGGATTTGGAGCCAATTCTCATTTGGTGAGTTTTTTTTTTTAGAAGCAACAACCTTTATTAAAAAGTCGTAAAGTGCACAAAGAATACAACTCTCGCTACAAAGCGGATAAAGAATACAACCCCCACCGCTCAACTCAAACAAAAGAGCCGGTGGTGGCCACCTTTACATGCACCACCCAACTCAACACAAAGTTCTTCACTTTACAAATAACCTCTTCTATAACAGCCCTTTCATTCCGAAAACAACGCACATTTCAGGATCCCCATAAAGCCCAACAAACCGCCATTAAAAGCAATCTCCATATAACCTTTCCAGCTTTACCTACTCCACCGCCATGCCAAGCCCAAATCAACTCACTAACAGACTTTGGCATAACCCAATCCACATTCAAGGCTTTTAAGAAGTGGTCCCAAACACACCACACACCAAGCAAAGGAGCAATGGATAAAAATGTGGTCGATAGACTCCTCATTAGCCATACACATCAGGCGAATGTTTGGCAACACAAGGGATCTTTTTTGCAGATTATCAATTGTGAGAATCCTCTTTCATACCAAGAGCCAAACAAAGACCACCACACAAGGAGCTCTGTAATACCAAAAGTGGAAGGGGTGGGGCAGGATGATCTGCAAGGGAGTTTCTGCAATCATCTCATACAAAGACTTAACCGAAAATTTACCAAGACGATGCCTCGACCAATACATCGAGTCATCCTGGAGGTTCATGGGCTAAACAGAACTTAGGAACCTCAAAAGCTCTATAAACTCAGTTATCTCGTCTTCTAACAAGTTTCCTCTACAATGCAGGGCCTGTACCATTGTTCCCTCAATGATAGAGAAACAGTCAACCACTAAAATCGACGAATCCGAAACAAGACGAGCGATCATCGGAAAGAGATGTTGAAGTGTATGATCCCCACACCAACGATCGGTCCATAAACGAATGCGATTTCCTTTTCCAAGCTTGAAGCGAATCCCTCTCTTCACTAAGTGCAATGTTCGAATTATCTCCGATATTATCTTTATCTCTAGCTCAGCGATACCGATAATACTGGTAGCGATATCGATAACGCTGGTAGTATCAGAAATTCCAGGTATTAGCAATGTATTGCTATGTATCGCCAACATATCAATATCGCTAATGTAATCGTCAATATTTTCAACTATGTAAATTTTAGGTGTCGCTTGTATTGCCAATGCATCAATATCGCCAATATATCACTAATATTTTTGACTATGTAAATTCTAGGTAATGCTTGTATCATAAGTGTATTTACTATATTTCAATAATATTGCCAACGTATTGATATCATCAAAATTTTGTTTACATGGTTGCATGTAGTGTTCAATTTGCCATTGATAATATTTTGATATTATCGATATCGCAACATGCGAGATATTAAGACCACAATCTTTCATTTCCTTTCCAATTGTTGATGATTTCATGGTGAAATATCATGTGTCGTTGATATTTTGCAATATCGATGGATGTTTGGATGGAAGTTTGGATGGTTAAATAGACTAGAGGGGATGGTTAGATTTCTTACACCAACACATGCTTTTAAGGGCCCATTAAATGGAAACTTGTTATGTATGCATTCTTTTGCAATTTTATTTTATTTCTAAATATGCAAATATGTACATTTTAACATCTCCTAAAGTTTCACTAAAAATTCCATCATTTTTCCCATGTTTCCTCACATTACCAGATATCAGTGATATTATCGGCGATATCGATATTGTTTCCATATCCCTGGCCAGCGAAACTTGTAGCGATACCGATACTTCGAACACTGACTAAGTGTTCGATATTTGCCACCTCTTTCCAAATCACTAATGCTCTATATATTGAGGAATTCTTCACGAATCATCCGCATTCCAGGTTTCCGTACTTGGATGTTATTACCTGTCTCCACAGCCTGCCTTCCTCCTTTCCAAACTGCCAAACCCATTTCCCAAGAAGGGCGGTATTCAACACCCCCAGTGGTTTTATGCCGGCCCCTCCCTCTTTAGCTAGTTAACAACCTTCATCCCACCTCAGAAGATGGAACTTTCTTTTATCGCTCGCACCCTCCCATAGGAAATTCCTTCTCGGCTTCTCCAACTTATCCAGCACCACCTTGGGGCATTTGAAGAGGGACAGGAAGTAAATGGGCATGTTAAAGAATGCCAACTTCGGGAGATTGAGCATACCCCCTGAAAATAAACAATGACACTTCCATGTGGCCAACTTCCTCTCGATTCTTTCTACCACCCTATCCCAAAAGTGTTTAGCAGGCTTTCCTATACATAATGGCAATCCAAGGTAAATAGAGGGGAAGGATCTTGTCTTACACCCGAAAATGCCAACAAAGCGGGCAAGATCCTCGTCACAAACATGCACTCCAAGCATCTCAGCTTTGGCCACATTCATCTTCAAGCCCAAAATGGCTTCGAAATAGACCAGGATCTTTCGAAGATTATCCATAGACATCTCCTTAGCCTCATAAAAGAGGAGTGTATCATCAGCATATTGAAGATGGGAAATATGGATATCGGTCTCCTGAATATCAAAACCTCTGAACAACCAGTTTTCTACCCCTTTAGCCAACATACCCTTGAGAGCCTCCCCCACAACCACGAACAAATACAGCAAAAGCGGATCTCCCTATCTCGGACCACAAGAAGCTTTGAAGAATCCTTTTGGGGAGCCATTGACCATCACTGAGAAGGATGCAGACTCACTGCAGGCCTTAATCCACCCTCTCCACTTCATACCAAAACCCAACCAGCATGTAATCTAAGAAGCTCTAATTTACGTGATCATACATCTTTTCAATGTCCAACTTGAAAACTAACCCTGGATTCTTCTCCTTGAATCTAGAATTGATGCATTCGTGGGCCAATAAAGCGCTATCCAGGATTTGTATACCCGACACAAACGCCCCTTGGTTCTCGAACATAACAAAAGACTGTCATCCAAAACCTGGAAGCGAGAATCTTAGCCAGAATCTTGTATGGACCCCCTATAAGATTGATAGGCCAGATATCTTTCAAGTTATCTGCCCCATCAACCTTAGGGATTGGAGATTTTTTTAAAAATGCCCCAAGCTCAAAAGAAAGGCAGCTCCTTTCCCAAAATTCGACCAGATAGTCCATGATATCTTTCTTAACTACTGCTAAAATCTCTGAAAGAAGAGAATAGGAAATCCATCCGGGCTCGACACCTTCTCCCCACACATGGAACCAACTATTGCTTTGACCTCCTCTTCCGAAAACGGCTTCTCCAATTCAGACCCGACCTCGGGGGAAATCCTATTAAAGTGCAAGTTTTCCAACCTAGGTCTCACCCACTGCTCTTCGGTCAAAGGGGATTCATAAAAGGAGATAATAGCGTGGCAAATCTTGTCCTTCTCCGAAGTGAGAGCTCCATCAACCATAAGAGAGAAAATTCTATTAGCACGCACCCTCATACTAGCAATGCTATGGAAAACAATGAGTGTTTTTGTCCCCTACTTTTGACCACATCGCTCTCGAACTTTGACGCCACTTAATTTCCTCCTCTTTAGCCTGATTCGCATATAAAAGGGAGAGATCTGCATATTTAGCTATCTCTTCCGGGGTTAAGCTACCAACCTCCTCGAGCAAATCAATTTCATATATCTATTCCACCATCTTGTTGAATTCCTCCTCCCTTTTTACCAAGGACTTCTTTCTTCCAAACTATTAGCTTTTCTTTAAGCATTTTTAATTTTTTGAAGATTCTAAATATGACATATCCGTTAACCACAAAGAACAACCACCACTCCTCCACAAGCTGACTGAACCCTTCTACTTCCAACCAGGTTGCCTCAAACCAGAAAGGTCTTGGGCCCCAATTTTCTTTTGTGACTTCCAGGACGACCGACCATATCCGAGAATCTTGACATAGAATAAGTCACCCTCCTTCCGCCAAGCTTCTCATGAGAGAAACGGAAGATGATGAAGTCGCCCCCTATGCACTAGGGATACGCCCATCTCTGACTAATTCCATCAAACTCTACCCAGAACTGGTCCCAAATAGAATATTTACAAGGCACAGAGACAACAGAGAAGACCCATTTCAATCCAGATGAAACTTCTTGCAACAGAATAGAAAGAGAGAGAGCCTAAATAAACATCCACCTTTTTCCAAACGTCGGATTTCCAGGCCACGAGGATCCCCCCAGTTGATCCCAAAGCATTAAGAGAAACCCGATCAACACCATTGAACCCCTAGATAGAGTTGATCATACCTTTGTCCGCAGATTGGAGCTTGGCTTCTTGAATTGCAATAATGTCGGCCTTCGACTTCTTGCATAGCTTCTTGACCTGGGCCTTCTTGGCGTTGCTCCCCAAACCACGAACATTCTAGGACATTATAATCATTTATCACCCATCTTCCCCGATCTTGCCCTTTTCGAACCGCTACCTTTGGCTACAACATCGTAGTTTATGGAACTTTCCAGACTCGACAACTCTCTTCAACCCTTAGGAGACTTTCTAGTTTTCAGCATCTAGTGATATGGGTGTCGTTCAAGGTATGCAAAATCAATTACGTATCGGCCATCCCCCCTTATTTTTTGGATCGTAATGGCCGTTATTGCCCCATTACGGTAAAAAAAATGGCTACTTTTTTTTCCCCCTTTTTAAGTTGCGATTTTTGTCATTTTTTAGTACTTTTCTCTTCCAAATTCTTCATAAACCATTCTACCGCAAATTCTAACCACTCTTAGCTTGAATTTGAAGATTAAAACAAGTTATTTCAAGGATTTTGTTGAATCGAAGCTCTATGGACTATTTTCCAGAAAATCTTTAAAAATAGGTATTTATACCTCTTTTTTAAATCTCCGTTGTTATGGTTGAATACGATGTGTTATTCCAATTAGAACATGGGAATGTGCATTTTACAGATTATGCAACTGATTTTCTATTATTATTTTTCGGACTATTTTCAGCCTTTTTAAAAAATTAAGAAAAATATATATTTTTTCAATTTTTTTTATTTTAATGGTTAAATATGATGTGTTAATCATAGTAGAACATATCAATATGCATTTAACATATTATGCAACTAATTTTTTATTTTTTATTTTTTTAATTTTCGGACTATTTTCGTCCATTTTTTTTAATTAGAAAAAATCATTTTTTCAATGTTTTTCTATTTTAATAGTTGAATATGATGTGTTAATCATATTGAACATATCAATCTGCATTTAACATATTATGCAATTGATTTTACATGTCTTTTGATTTTTTTAATTTTCGGACTATTTTCGGCCAATTTTTAAAAATTATGAAAAATCATTTTTTTCAATGTATTTCTGTTCTAATGGTTGAATATGATGTATTAATCATAGTAGAACATATCAATGAGCATTTAATAGATTATGCAACTGATTTTTTATTTTTATTTTTTTTTAATTTTCGGACTATTTTCAACCGATTTTTTAAAATAACGAAAAATCATTTTTTTTCAATGTATTTCTTTTTTAATGGTTGAATATGATGTATTAATCATAGTAGAACATATCAATGTGCATTTAACAGATTATGCTAGTATTTTTTTCATTTTTTTTTTCGGATTATTTTCGGCCGATTTTTAAAAAATTATGAAAAGTCATTTTTTTAAATTGTATTCATGTTTTAATGGTTGAATATGATGTCTTAATTAGAGCCAGGCATCGGTCCTGATCGGAACGGATTGCATTGATTTTACATGTCTTTTGATTTTTTTTATTTTCAACCAATTTTTAAAAATTATGAAAAATAAATTTTTTCAATGTATTTATGTTTTAATGGTTAAATATGATGCGTTAACTATAGTAGAACATATCAATGTGCATTTAACAGATTATGCAACTGATTTTATTTTTTTATTTTTTTAATTTTCAGACTATTTCAGCCGATTTTTAAAAATTACAAAAAAACATTTTTTCAATGTATTTCTATTTTAATGGTTGAATATGATGTGTTAAACATAGTAAAACATATCAATGTGCATTTAACATATTCTGCAATTGATTTTATATATATATATATATATATATATATATATATATATATATTGGATTAGTGACTTTATTTTTATATTTTTTTATTTTGGATAGGTTTTGGAGCTTCGTAGGGTTTATAACATAATTTCTTCTTTATTGATTAGATTTAGAAGTTCGAACTTTATTTTATTAATCTATTTACATTAAGTTTTGAGATTTAATTAATTCATTCTCCTATAAAAACTGTATTTAAACTTAGAGAATCGAGTAGACTCTCACATAGGCCATATCTACCTAAGAAAATGTCTGGGTCTAGCCAACAAGGAAGTGAGGATATTGGAGGGCAACATTGTCAGAAGATAGGTGGTACTATGCACCAAATGAAGAGCAACTATTGTGACAAACTAATAACTGATGGAATTACGTGACTCAAACAACATTTGGCACTTCGGAGGGGTCGAGTTGCGGGATTTACTAGAGTACCAAAAGAGATAATGACCTCAATGCAAGCTAATTTGGATGAATCAAAGGGTAAACATGCTGCTGGGCAGAAGAAAAAAGATGAGATTTTGGAGGTGGCTCGACATGTGTTTGGTCCTGAATATATGGGCGTTCACGACGAAAATATTATTGATTCCGACGAAGATTCAGATCGGGAAGTAACTATAGTTAGGAGAAAGAGCTTGCATTTTACTCGCGAAGAGGAATGACATCAACGCATGTTTAGCACGAGGGGGGGTCTATACGTGATACGGGGGAGGGGTCGTAGTGCAAGTGGAGGTGGGGGTAGGTTGGGTGGATTACGACGTGCAGCCAATGGGAGGCATCTTCACCTGATGGCCATGTACATTTGGACTAAGAAGTAAATGATCCCAGGAAACCCTTTATTGATCCAATCCTGTTTAGGAAAGAATCAACTAAACAAAAGAATATAAAACAAATATGGAGTAGAACTTCCATTGAGAAGCTAGGTAGGGCAACAGCAAAGTTATTTATACATGCCAACATACCTCCTAATGCAACCAATTCTCCATATTGGCAGGTGGTAATTGATGCAGCAGCAGAAGCAGGTGAAGGAATTAAAGCTCCCACGGCTAGGGAGATTAGGGAGAAATGGACAGATGCAAAGTATGCGGATGTGAAAGCATACGTGGCTACCTTTAGACCCATATGGCAGGGCAAAGGATGCACGATTATGTGCGATGGTTGGACTGGCTCAACCAAACGCAGCATGATCAACTTCATGGTGTACTGCCACTTGGAAACTGTGTACCATAAGTCAATTGATGCCTCGGTCGAAACAAAAAATTCTAATTATATTTTTTCCCTAATAGATAAAGTGGTGGATGAGATTGGAGAGGAGAATGTGGTGCAGATTGTGACAGATAACGAAGCAACATAAAAGGTTGCAGGACATAAGTTGATGATAAAGAGACTATATATTTTGGTCACCATGTATTGCCCATTGTATTGATCTGAAGATATTGGGAAGAAGAGTGTTGGGGAAATTGTTGAAAGGGCAAGACAAGTGACGATATTTATTTACAATCATAATCAAGTAGTCGCAATAATGAGGAAATTCATGAAGGGACGAGAGTTGTTAAGGCCAGCGGCGACTAAATTCGTAACAAACTTTATAGCCTTTGAGAGTTTATACCAGCATAGGGGAGAGTTGAGTGAGATGTTCGCTTCCCAAGATTGACTCAATACAAAATATGATAAGAAAATATCACGGACACCGGTTGATGTTGTGAACACCATACGGGACAACAAAATATTGGAAGAATGTCAAGAGAATCCTAAAAGTGATTGAGTGACTAATGAGGGTACTCCGTCATGTTGAAACCGATGAAGCACCTACCATGGGCTTCCTCTACGATGTTAGAGATAAGGCGAAGTTGGCAATTCAACGTGATTGTACGAGCTGGGAGTCTTATTGGAAGATGATCGACAAGAAATGGACAACACAACTCTATCACAATCTTCATGCAGCAGGTTACTACCTAAATCCTAGGTACAGATATGCCCAATCACTTGTTGTGGATAATGAAGTTCGTGTCAGGCTAAAGAATGTGATAAAGAGATTAGAGCCTGACTTAGATATGCAAATAAAGGGGTTGAATGAATTAGATACATTTGGAAATCACCAGGGTAGCTTTGGAGATACTCTTGCACAGTACGCAGTATCTAAGTTTCAACCAGCCGAATGATGGATCAATTTCAGAGAGAGTAAAAAGGCTTTCCAAAAAATTGCAATGAAAGTTCTAAGCCAGACAACATCTTCTAGCTGCGAAAGGAATTGGAGTTGTTTTACACTTATTCATTCAAAGAATAGGAATAGATTGCAGACTAGGACGTTAGATAGACTTGTCTTCATGCACTACAACATGAGGCTAAGAATGCGATGACATCATATGAGCATTGCAGCAAGCATTAGTGACACAGACTACTGTCTAATAAACTTGGACAATATTTATGATGAGGACGACCCGCTTCTACCTTGGTTGGAAGCAAGGGAAAAACTGATTGAAGAGAATAGTGAAGAATTGAAAGTTGATGACCTAATAATATGCACAGCGCAGCAAGAGAGTCATGAAGTTGTGTTGGACCCAAAAAGAGGGCCAGCTTTCATGAAAAGTTCGGCTCAAGTTCAACGGAAGAGTATGAGTAGTAGTAGCAACGAGACTGAGTCGAATGATCATGCCGGTGGTGGTGGTGATGCCCCTAATGCTGGTCCCACTTCTAGTGTTTCTCAGCACACCATACAACCGTCTACAGATCACGAAGCCGATGAACATCAACAAGGTACACAAGGTCGGACTTATGAGTGTATTAAGTTACTATACAGCTAACAGGAGGAGGCTAGGTCTAGTGGTACACCGAGAAGTCCAGAACATCAGCAGGCCCATGGTCCCAGGCATTATGATGGATATTCTTATGGCCAATGGGATTATAGTTATACTAAGCTTGTTCCGTCACATTCATGTTGGAGTAGTCCTCCTAATTCATATCCATATGATTATAGATATCCAGATCAAAATCCAAGTTACTTATCACAAACACATTCTCAATCTCAATATTCTCAACAGCTTGAATATGGGCACCAATACGGCTATTCAACAGGCACCGGTGGATATCCTTACTCAGGGTCGAAGTCGTTGCCTAGTCAGGATCAGTCATTATCTAGTTTCGTTGACCTGGTTTTTCCCTCTGGCACGGGATATTCTGGATATCCAGCACCTTTTTTTTTTTTTGGTGGGTTAGCTTGTTAGTACACACCCAACTGTCAGTACACACTCCATTGTTAGCCACCCCCACTAGGGAATCGATACCAAGACCTTATCATTGAAATGAGGTATCTTCACTCAGTCTACCACTTGAGCTATGGATCAAGGTGTGATATGCAGCACCTATTCCACAGCTGCAGCCTGATGATGACGATGACGTTGAGGTGGACGTCAAGCAACCACAAAGCAGATTTTCATTTTGGTGGTGAGTGGTGACTCGTGAATTTTATTATAGTGACTGTAAGTATATATTTTTATTAAGGTAAGTATTGTTATATACCCATTAGTCTATTATCCATACATTCACCAAGCAAGCACACACTTGAAACTGCCGAACTTGTACTTAAAATAACCCCCCCTGACAACCAATCAAGTAATCCTGAATCAAGTTGCAGGGGAGTATATCAGCCACTACTAATTATATATATATATATATATATATATATATATATATATATATATATATATATATATATGTATGTATATATATAGATATAGACATGAGGCTGACAAGATAGGAATCACAGGATAGGAGAAGTCTCTGACATGTTGAAGACTTTAAAATAAAATAAACATTGTAATTTATGTAAGTCTGGAGACCTCACTCCTCAGGTATGTTAATAACTTAATAAAGAATAAATTATGAAAAACAATTGCAAACACCTACACGTGAGATATTTTGATATAACATTTATTCTAACATATCTATCATTGATATTAGATAGTTATAAAATTAAATATATGAGTTTTGCAGTCAATTCCAGGTTGTCAGATTCATAAATTCATCAGAGAACCCGATACAACTTCTCACCAAATAGTGGACCGTTACACCACCATAAACATGTTCAAAATTATAAATGAATGCATATTTGGAATATTTAGAATATTCCGAATTTAATGGATATTTTTTTCAGATTTTTCTAACAAAAAAAATTGACCGTCACAGGCCCCGTATCGGCCTTTATGGCCCCGTATCGGCCGATACGGGCCGTATCCGTATTGGTAATGGTGGGGACCGTTACACCCACCATTACCACAATGGTACACCTTGGTGTCGTTGCTTAGCCTTATTTTGCACAAAATGATAAAAATCATATACATCATCATCCCTTGTGTCGTATGTCATGCCGACCATACCACCTACTCTGTCCAGAACAGCTTTAGTCCACTGGAAATGCTCTGTTATTGCCCCATGATCTGGCCTTGAAACTGGCTGACCGTTGAGATAGCAAACGGAGGACGAGATTGCAGCGATCTTTCGACACGCAAAGGGGCAAAGACCAACCTTTCAACACACAGAGGAGTGACCACGAGAGCATCTTTGAGAAGGGCCTCATCTAACGATTGAACTTCCTCTAACATCCCTCCAGGTTCAGATGAAGCCCTTGTCACAAATTTTGATGCATACATAGCCCCTTGAGAGCCATCCGATTCGAATCCCACTCCTGCTCCTCTCTGGCGTAAATCGCTTCCCTAAGCAAAAGTCACTAGGGCCGCCTCCAGATAGGAAGCACAGCAAACCATCCCTTGTCAATGCTCCTCCAGAGAAGAAATAGTGTTGAGAGCAATAAAAGAGGGTCTCCTCTAATAAAGTTTGTTAGATCTGGGTTCAAACATGCTAATGTCTCTCGCATGAGCAAGAAACTAAAAAACATTTGCGTGTGTGAAGTTAATATCGGGAGAAGCTGAGTGAGCGAGAGTTCCCGCCGCACGCTCGACCGAGTCCTCCGAGTGATACGTGTTGGTATATGAGCCTCCTTCATCTTCTGAATCGAACGAAGCATCAGACGAACGGCTCATCAGGCATAACCCTCTCGTTGCGTGACACATGTCTTCCCGAAGTGTGACATCGCGCCAGTTGTCCCCTTCTTCCGAAACTCCACAACACAAGTCTTCCTAGGGGGCCATTGGTCCAACTCAAACAGCTTGGATCAGAACGGGTTTGGGTTCCGAAGAAAGTTCAAATAGATGGTTCAGGAGGGCATAGTTGTCTATTGATGCTCTCATGTCATAAGGAAGGCCACGCATCATTCCCTGCCTCTCTCCTTCAACATCGACTTCCTTCCTGCCAATGATATTAGACATGTATCCTCTCTGGTTTATGGTGTTCCTATGGAGCATCGAATTTATGGTTCCTCACCTCTGTTGCTTCGGATTCCATGGATTCCCAACCTTTCTCCCTTCTCTTTCATCCTCCAGTATCCCCCCCAATGGAGCCAAAAACCTTCTACCAACTCCCACTGGACCCACATCTCCACATTCCTCTCTCCGACCATCGCCAACACAATTTTCGAGTCTCATAATTCCTTCTTCCTAATACGGACTCTGGCCACCCCCACCTCGTTGTTTTCCGTCATCGGATCTAATGTCACTTCACCAAGGTAGGAGGCTACAACGATGTAAAATCTGTGAAGCTTAACTCAAAGGGGATCCCCCAGATGAAGAACCATGCATCATCCTACCCAAAAAGAGTGCTCCTCCCATCTTAGGATCTGAAGAATAGGTCCATTCTTCTGAATGGCTCCCGCCAAAAGAAGCACATCAACCCTAGTCTCCATACGCAATTTGATCCAGACCTCTTTGGAACTAATCAGTTTAAGCATATACATCTTCGACGACAATCTACAAGAATCATACACCCCGATCCATAGCTCAAGTGGTAGACTGAGTGAAAGATATCTCGTTTCAACACCAAGGTCTTGGCATTGATTCCCTAGTGGGGGTGGCTAACAATGGAGTGTGAACTGACAGTGGGTGTACTAACCAGCTAACCAAAAAAAAAAAAAATCTACAAGAATCATCATCATCAAGCCATTCCCTAATCTAATTGAGGTTAACCCCTTCCTTAGTGATGGCAACCACCGAGTGATGAATTCCCAACCCCCAAAAAACTTTCAATAGATACTAACTTCTCTTCTCTGAAAGCTTCTCAGTCTGCTCCTCCATTTCACGTCCGCTTGATCCCACCAAGGGTTGGCTTTCCAGAAGTGCTTCTCTAAAGGATGATGCTATTTACCCCTGTCCTGTGAGGGCTGCAGCATTGTTGGGCAAATCTTCACCCCCTCCGGAGCCCTTCACGATTGTTCCAAGGTCTGAGATTCAACCACATGCTTCCCTCTGTTGTTGTTGAGCTCAGGGCCAAAGCGCACCCTCTGGACCAGCAGCTTCATCCCACCAAAGCTCTCCCCGTGAAGCAGCTTCACTGCTCTAGCAAGCTCCTCTTCCGAGCTCACCCAAACGAATGCAAACCCTCGGATCACTCCCGAGACTCTTATCTCTCGGAATCACCACGTCCATGATCACCCTAGCTCTGTCGAACACCCTGGAGAAATTGATGGGAAGCCAACCCTTAGGGAATTCGAAAACGAATAAAGTTGGGTACTCAGTCAAAGAAGGTTTCTTCCTATCATTCAGTGCATCCTTCTTTTTCCTTTTTTGTACCATCTTCCAGGAGCCCCCGTCTTCATCGCCTTCAAGATCATCCCCTTCCTTTGCTTGGGTCCCTGCATCTACTATTCCTTTTCCATTTCCTTTGATCCCATAGCTCCTATAATGCCACATTCCCACTCGAGATGCCTTTCCATCTCCACTACCTCATTGCCACTTTTTTATAGGACAACAAGAGTGAAATTGAGGAATTAGTTAAAATTGTTGACTAAGAAGTTTCCCAAAATGACCAAATAACTCATTTAGTGAGTTATTTTACATTTTGATCCATTTTTTTTAATCATACAAAATTAGTATGAAAATGTAAAAAATCCTTCATTCTTCATATTTTGCATGGAAAATCAAGGTTTTGAACCTTCGATTTCGAGATTTGAGAGTAAGCGATCCGATTTGGGAGAAATTGGGGAAAATTCAAACTTTTCCACAATTTCTCCCAAATTGCTTGCAATCTTATACTTCAAACACAAAATCAAACATGTATGAGGCCAGATCTACTGATTCATAAAAATAAAATTAAAAAATTTGTGAATTTTCAGGGAAAAAAAAAAGAAGTTATTTTTAATTTTATTTTTTGAAAGTATTTTTTAATTAAAGAATAATTAAAAAAATATTAAAATATTTTTTTCCTTTTTAAATTTCACTTCTATCAGTTGTCAATTGAGTCCAATTTCATAGTATTTAGGAGTGTTTGATGAAATGATCACCATATTCACTCTAATTTCAATCACCATATTCACTCTAATTTCGATCATCATATACAATCCAATTTTGAAATTTGAGGGCAGGAGGTCCAATTTGAGGGAAATTGGGGAAATTTCACAATTTTCCCAATTTCTCCCAAATTGGTTGCATTCTTACACTCCAAACAAGAAATCAAGCATGTACAAGGCATGATCTATTGATTCATGTCTCTTTTTTTTAGAAAAAAATAATTAAAAATTATTTAAAAAATAAACAAATAAAAAATCATTGTATTGGTTGTTTCCATCTCATGTCTTCGTACATTTATAACTGTTATGAACTCACTTTGAATATAGAAGCATCAGTTCAGTCAGATGGCACATAGCTTCGGACCCTATCCAAGGAAACCTATTATGTGCACTTTTTTTTTGTAAAAAGTGTATATTAATGTCTTTTTTAACAATCCTTGCAGTTTCACTGAAAAAATCGACCAAATTGCCAATGTTTCCCAAAAAGTGTGATACATTACCCAATACAAAAGATATACCCCATGCGATAACCGATACATATATGTATCCCAAGGGTACAGTACGTAGTGCGATACCAATACGGTAAACACTAGTTTCGACACAGCACATAAATTCCACCCTACAGTTTGAAAGCATATTGCACAATTTCCTTCTCTAGGGGATATGTAAGATGAGACCAACTAAAATAAAAGAAACATTATGCCCAGTCTGCTGGGACTATGGAAGGAGCCACAGATGGGCCAGTTTCCTTTTAAGGATCTGCTCTAAAAGCAAATACTATAAAGTAGCCTGGCAGATTAGAAATCTCTCAAAACAATCACTTCACTTGAAAAGATTGTCAAATGGAGGTAGGAAGCATAAAGAAATGCCATCTGGAGAAGAAACCCAAACAATTAACAAATAGTTCCACATTGAAATAGGAATTCAACCGAGTAAATTACATGTTCCCATATTGCACCTCAAAAACAGGTGGACATCCACCCGACCCTTTTAAGGACACTAAGGCAAAAAAAAAAAAAAAAGGCTTCAGAATGAGGGAATCATCATCACAAGTTTAGAGCAGTAAATCATATTGTTCATCAACCCAGAAATTTATCATAATAGCTAAGAACTACAAAATGTGAGTGCCAACACACGGACATAATCGCCAACCATCAAAGCCTTATCCCAACCAAATGGGATCGGCTACCAAATGTAATCACCAACCAATGGGACTAATTATTCTTGTTAAGAGTTAGTTGGATGAGGCTATTCTTGTAATTTCCACATACCATGATGGTACCTGTTAATCTGTAATCTTTTCAGTAGGCTTGAGAAGATCTTTAGGATCTTTGTAAATAAGCTTGAGAATATTTTTAGAAACTGTTTAGATAGATTTGGGAATAATCCCATTAATACTAGACCTTTGTACTCTTTCCATTAATTCAATAGAGAAAACAATTCACATCTTATACAACTCAGTTATTCATTTGTGTGGCCCGCAAATCTAATCCCCTCCATCTTTAGCGTCTACTACCTCCCATTCTCCTACTCTAATCTCATGCTCATGGTTTCTTTCCTTCCTCTTTCCTTTCCTGTTCTACTAGATTTGTTCTTACCAATCCCCTTCTCTCCCTTTAGAATCTCAAACTCTTTCATTTAAAAGAACTATGGTTTCTCTCATAAACTCAATAGTTTTTTAAATACCGATGATATTGACCGATATACCATTTTTCCTACAAGTGCAATATGATATATGATCGAAATATATATCATATTATATATCTTCCTATGATATATGATCAAAATATATATCATATTATATATCTTCCAATAAATTACGAAATTGATAAGTTGCAAAATTGCACTGTCTCACGAAATTTCATAAGTTTCAATGCAACATCATAACTCAGTGTAAATTAGAACCAAAAAACAAAAAAACAAAAAAATTATTTTTTGCCCAAATTTTTCTGGGGAGTCCCTTTGTAGTTGTGTTCTAACATGGCTTGAATTGTGCCACATCAAAACATAGATATGGTGAAGAAATTACAAACAGAGAGTTTCGGGCTGAACCCCAAAAGTGAGAAAAATACATTTTTAAAAAATTTGAATTTGTTGGTTTCAACAAATAAACAATTTTGAAATCCATATTTACAGATGACTTTGATGCGCTCAAATGAATTTCAAGCAAGAAATTTGGATTTCCAAGGTGAAAAACAAAACAAATTGAGGAAATCTGAATTTCTCAAGTTTTTAACCTATAGAGCTGTTACATAAGGGTAGAAAAAATCAATGTTGATGTGTGTAAGCCAATCTACATAGTCGCTGGAGTTTTTCATTTTTTTTGGAAAAAATATTTTTTAGAATAATTATTTGATACATTTTTACAATAATCTGTGTTATAATAGAGATATGAACTCATTGTGGACGTAATTGTATTCTTTCATAGTGCTTTATTGGTTGTATTGTGTCACATTTGAATGATATGAACTCATTATTTATACAACTGTATCATTCAAGTCTAACAATGCAGAGTTAAACAATGGATAAGCACAAGCATAGTTCTTTGTAATGTTTTGAGCTCTAAGCATCAGCCATGTGTCTGTTAACATCTCCTGAAGTCTAGCTGAATTTTTCAATCATTTTTCTAAATTTTTATTCAAACTGCGAAACTTTACATGTTATCTGCAATATTTCCCAACATATCCAGTGATATTTTCCCTTCTTGAAGGTGGAGTATCATGTTGGTAAGATACGCCCAGATCCATAGCTCAACTGGCAGACTGAGTGGAGATACCTCGTTTCAACACTTGAGGTCATGGTATCAATCCGTAGCAGGGGTGGCTAACATGGAGTGTGTGTACTGACATGGGTGTGTACTAACAAGCTAACCCAAAAAAATAATAATAATAATAATAATAATTAATAAATAAAAAATCATGTTGCTAAGATGTTTAAAACCTTGCTCCCCTTCTCCCTCTTTTAGCTTCTTGATGGGGACATCACGCGCACACGCGCACTCACGCCGCCCCCCCTACGCACGTACGTACATAGAAGGAGGACCCCACCATCGATCTAGCTCGATGACGCCGTCCAGGGAGGGCCTCCTAGCTAGAAGTCAAGTTTTGGTTCAGAAAAGTGGCCCGATAGTCAAGAAAAGCCCACCATGAGATCTCATGATCGTGGCCCACTCATCGGATTGGTTTTATATTTTAGGTTTTGCTTATTGTTATTATTTAGAACATCGTGAACGCTTTAGATTTCCTTGTTTGGTTTTTATTTTAGTTTACTTCATCGCCAAGTAATAGGTGTCGCACATGGTGCGAGTTATTGGGTATAGGGTTCTCCCTATAAATAGGCACCCCTTGTAGTTCTTTTCATTGATTGAAGTTAATAAAAAAAATTCCTGCTTTATTTTTCTGCTCTCTTCGTGAGTTGTGAAAGAATTCAAAAGTGGGTGCGAAGCCCTCCCTTTTCGAAGGGCTAACTACCGTGGTGCGAAGCCACATCGATCCCAATTCACCCCCATCTTCCATCATCTTTTTTTCCATCTTCCCCCATCATCCGTACTTCGAATTTGTCCTTTTGTTGCATCAGATTTCTTTATTACAGCGGATTTCCAGATTACAGCCCGCAGGCGAGCTGAAACTTCGGCAGAGCACCACGCACAAACCGTACATCGGATCGAGCTGAGATTTGGGGGTTTTGGAGTCCATCCCTGGCCGACCAGGGCCAAGGTGGCCTTTTTCTGAATAGTGGGCCCCACACACGTGCGGCCGGGATCACACGCACGTTCGTCTGGGCCATTGTTGTTGTCCACACGCGGGATCATCTTTTGGCTCAGGTTTTTATCCTCTTTTATCCTCTCATAGCCGTTTTTCATGAATCTTAACCCTAGATTACATGATCCCTAATTGATTTGCCCCTTTTTATCACCTTAGGGTTCCTTGAATTGAAATTAGGGAATCCCTTGGATTAGGGACTAATTTTTATGCATGAGTAGTTGATTTTATTTCCCTTTGACATCGTTTGGTTTATAATTTTTATTGGTCCAGTCCTAGCCTGTGTCGGCTTGGACCCGCATAGATTCCCCTTTTTAATTGAATGTTTGGATTTTCATGTGGGACGTGGAATTTGTGTGATTGTTTCTGAATTGGTAGGATCTAAGCCTGAAATCTTGCATATCATATTTAATTTTCCATGTCCTGCATCAGTTCTCCTCTCTTACTTGACCTTATTCCACCCCACCCCTCCCTTTTCTCCTTTTCCCTATCCCTTCCTCTCTCTTTATCCAAGCCCAAGCCCCCCTGCCCCTGCCCCTTAAGAAGAAAAAGAAGAAGAAGAAGAAAATTTTATTGAATCTTCTCAAACATCTACATTTTCTCCCTCTGATTTTCTTGCTACATCTTCTATTTTATTTCAGCCTCAAATATGACCAACATAGTTTTCATTAAATTGACATACCACAAATACCTTTTGTTGAAAAAGTTGGTTTCTTCCTCTCCTTCACCTACAAGGACTTGAGCAACTTGTCGGTGGCCCATAGCCTTCTCCATCTTTCACCTGACCCCTGCTAACCCAAAACTTCAAAAGTGAAATTGTGTGGATCAATTCATTTTGTCCAACATCAATGCCACTTGAACTAGGAAGTACTCACATTGGTTATTGGTCTAATCACAAGACGTGTGGCAAGACCAAAATGGTTCTATAGGTTCATGCTTCCTTTTAAGAAGTCAGGAATTGTGACTTTCGAAACCAGCTTCAAAACATGAAACCCTATTCCATTTGGGGCCTGGGCCCTCTTAAAGTGTAACAGCTTTGAAGCTAGCCAGCTGAAAAACTATTGAGAGCGCTAGCATGCAATGGCTTTTGAGCAGTTGTTGCTTGCTGGCTTCAAAGCTCATTAGTAAAAAGGGCTATGACTACCAATTGATTTTTATTTTATTTTTTTAAAGGTGGCTCTAGAAGTGCATCGGTCCATCATTTCCTACAACCGAGAATACTTTGGCTGGTTTCCCAATTGAGATCTGTAGAATCGGGATGGTGGAAGGTGGTAGCTGGCTTGCTTCAAAACAATCATGACTATGACTATCTATTAAAGTCAAAGGCGCTAACACGTTTATATATAGACACTTTGAAGCCATCTTCAAAAAAGCCCCTATCATGTGCCACCATTTAAAAAAATAAAATAAAATTAAATCGTACTAAAGAAAAATGAAATGAAATGAAATGATTGAAATTCTAAGTACATCAATCTGAAAGAAGGAAGAGAGATCAAACAGCGTCCCCTATTCCGACGACAAATGGCAGTGAGCTTAACTACACTCCCTGCAGGATTAGAGTCTCTCTATAGCGGGAGGCCTCACAACCCTGGAATGTGCTCTCCTTCCGATAGGGGTCCTTAGCACAGTGTCAGTCGAAGCTATGAATATTTTTAACCCTTGAATTTTGTCGCCTCTTCCTTAGTCTTTGGTGGATCAGGCTAGGCCTCTCCTTCCTTTAATGGGGGAATACACAACTCCATTACGATCCAACTAACCGAAGTTGATGGATCGACAACAGCCTAGCTGTGTGGTTGGTGCCACCTCCCGTGTGCTAGTTGTGCATTCATCGGATGCTTATTCGCCTACTCTTTCACTGATTGATGACTAAATACCAGGGATTCATTCCATAGAGACATGCACGTCGGCTTGATTCCACCCACTTCGCCATTCGAAGTACTACCTATGCCTTCCCTTTCTATAACATACTCAAGCACTGTCTTAGTGATTAAAAGAAGGTCAGAAAGGCCACCTTTGCCCAAAGGGATCAATTCTCGCTCGATAGAATACAGGATTTTCATTGTGGAATCTGACTGAGTTGTCCAGCCCACTTACGGATGGACAACCGGCAGTAATCCTTGGCAAAAAGGTCACTCACTACTCACGTTCGATTGATCAGGGTGTAGCATTGATTCTGACCCTCTATTTCCATAGCGAAGAAAGGCTCTTGCTCGAAATGCGTGACTACAGTGCACCTATCGCCCTAACACAGCACTCTAAAATGCATGTTGGGTTGGTCCAACCAAGAAAGGCATGGGAGTTCCAATGAAGGGAAGTGGTCGCTCACTAAACTCGTTGCCTGACCTCATCTTAAGAGTTAATACCACCTTTATTCAATAGTCTCTGGAAAGCATGCTTTATCTAAGGGCGTGTTTGGAAACTCGTATTGCATTGCATTATATGCTATTAACACAATGATTATTGTTGCAGTACTGGTCTGGAAAAACCATGGCATTTTGACCATTAAATCCCATGTTTAGGATCGAATTCTCCCTTTGGGAAAAACACTGTATTATAAGAAACCAACGTCTGGTGGACACTTGAATTGTAATAAACAAACTAGATTTCACATATAATGTTTGTCAGTCGTCACTCATATTCATATGCAAGTCAAGTGTCACGTGTAAAAGGCGCATATGGATGGCATGGATAAAACAAATGCATCAACTTGGGGCCCACAAATGTAGTGGATTTCGAAATCCATCAGAAATCACGTTGTATCTCCCGTTGAGGCTGGAAGGTCAAATACCTAAATTAATTCAATCCTTCCCATCGATTCCGAACGCCGGATGGAATTTATATCCAACCAAATGTGATTCAATACTTTGAAATTTTGCATGCCAAACACACCCTAAGTCTCTTCACCATGGCTCTTCATCCATCTCTGACTACTTTTACAGCAACAAGAGCATTTGTGATCATCTCGGCACTATTGACTATTTCATCTCTCTTGTAGACATTACAGTGGGCATACACTGGCATTGGACCAGATGTAAGGAATGTAAGTCATTTATTGACTCTCTTCTCTCTCCCCCACTAATACTTACCTTCGCCAAGCTATTTGCCACTCTTCTCCAAAAAGAAGTTCATCTTCAGCAACATTCTACTTAGAGCCTAGTCAGCCCTTAGTTCTCATCCTTATTGTGCCTATAGTGATAGCTGTGAAAATAGTGGCAACTTTATGGACCGGGACTTGGAACAATGGCATTGGACCAGATATGAGGAATGTAAGTCATAGACTCTATTCTCTCTCCCCCACTAGTACTTACCTTCGCCAAGCTATATACCACTCTTCTTCAACAAGAAGGTCATATTCAGCAACATCCTACATTAGAGCCTAGTCAGCCCTTAGCTCTAATCCTTAGGGCCTACTTGGAACGTGAGATTAGGTGAGATTATGTGGTATGGAATTGCATTTGGTCCAATGTAAATTCCATCCGGCATTTGGAAACGATGGGAAGAATTGGATTAATTTAGCTATCATATCATCAAATTCAGCAGGAGAGATGGTGGGATTTCTAGTGGATTTTGAAATCCACTACATCCGTGGGCCCCACATTAATGCATGTGTTTTGTCCACGCCGTCCATCCATATGTCCCATTTACACATGACAATTAAGTTGCATATGCATATAAATGGTTGGCATGAGTTGTGAAATCTAGTATGTTGATTACAATACCATGGTGCACCAAATGTAGGCTTCACTTAATACGGTGTTTTTCTCAAAGGAAGAATTTGATCCCAAACATGAGATTGGACGGTCAAAATACAATGGTATTTCCAGACATATAATCATTGTGTAATAATGGTGTTAATTCCACCTAATGCAATTCAATACCATTTAATCCCTGCATTCCAAACAGGCTCTTAGTGTGGCCATAGTAGTGGATGTGACTGGTAGTGGCAACTTTTATGGACCAGGACTTGGAAATCATTTATGAAGTGTACTCGACTATTAAGAACTTGTTTGATGCAATTACCCAAGCATATGGAAACGCATTAGACGCATCCAATTATTAGAGGAGAAATTCAATTCCACTAAAATGAAAGAATCAGATTTCATGATTGATCACATGCACAAAATAACGGTGAACGAGAAAGAGCTAGCAGCACTTGGAAATCCCTTTCTAGACAAGATGCAAGCTTCCACCCTTTTACAAAGCCTACCAGATTCATGGGAACCTGCATTGGTGGGTACAAGTGTCAGGCAGGCTAGTCACTATGCGGGAACTACACATGATGTTGGCCATGGAAGCCAACAATGTGAAAAGAAGGGATCTTCATCTTCACAAGTGAATCTTACTTAAGCCACTCCTACACAAGTCAGTGTCTCCCATCAATCTGTTTCACATGTAAATGTAACCCAAGTCTCTTCTTCTTATGAAAAACCACACGTCCCTGGTCTTGTTGAAAAGGACTTCAAACCAAATACTAGCAACAAGAAGGGCAAATTAATAAGAAAAAAGAAAGGAAAATGTTATAATTGTGGAAAACCGGGACATCACATGGCTGAATGTTGCTCTAAAAATAACAATTAGAAATAATGGTCCAAGGGACCCAAGATGTGGTCTTGGAATCAATGCTTGCCAACTGTGACGCAGATGCTTGATGGATCAATTCAGCTTCATCCATGCACGTTGCGATCATATAAAATACACGGGAAATAACACATACAGTGATGTCATGGGCACAATCTGATCTCAGCGCCCCAACTTAATGAAAAGGGTTACAAAGTCCATTTTCAATCGAGAAAGTCCATTTTCAATCGAGAAAGGTATCTGTGGAGAAACATTGGATAATTTTGTTTTGGGCGACCAAGTTTGATGGGTTGTGTCTTTTGAACAAAGATTCTAGAAATAAAAATGATCTTCTTCTGCCTATTTCAGCGAGTCTTCTGATATAGTTATTACAAGTAGAAAATGCTCAATGTTTCTTAATTGTTTATTTGATATAAGCGTTTAGGACATAAAATGAAACGTATGTCCAACTGTGCATTAATACCTAAATTAAATATAGATTTCATAGCTTGCAAACCTTATTTATCAAGCAAAATGCCTAGGAAACCTTTTGGAAAGACCATTAGATCTAATGAATTGTGAAGCATAATATGTTCAAATATTTGTGGACATACGAATGTAAAAACACAAAGGTATAACCTACTCTATACCCTTCACTGATGACTATTCTAAATATGGTCAAGTATATTTAATTCACAAGAAATCAGATGCATTAAATATCTTTAAAGAATACAGAACAGAGGTGAAAAAATAATTAGGAAAAGAAATTAAAATCCTTAGAACAAATAGAGGTGGAGAACAGGGTTTTGATATGTTTGGGGAATATTGTAAAAATGATGGGATAATCTATCAAAATACAATGCCTCACATATCACAACAAAATGATGTTGCTGAGTGTAGAAACAGAACACTTTTAGACATGTTCAGAAGCATGTTGATTCATTCAAACTTACGTACCCAATTTTGGGGAGAAGGCGAGAAGCCTTGTATACTGCCATATACATCTTAAATAAAGCTACTTCCAAACCAATTACAGATATGCCATATGCGTTATAGACTTGTAGAAAACCATATTTAAGCAATCATAGAACCAAATGAGACCCAAAAACTATTCCTAAAGATAAAGAAAATGCAAGCTCAAGAAGAAATAGTAGTGCCACCACAACCTAAAGAAGACACTATAATCAGATTATTAAGAGAAAAGAATCCACGATCATATACAAAAAGATTTTTATGCTTTAGTCAATGAAGAACCATTAGAACCTGATCCTATAAATTGTAAAAAAATAAAATAAAATCTGAGGATGCAATTGAATGGCAAAAAGTGATAGATGAAGAGAGAGTCAATTATTAAGAATGAAGTATGAGACTTAGTGGAATTACCAAACAATGGAGAAGTTATAAGATGCAATTGGGTACTGAAGAAGAAATTAAAATTGGATGGATCAATGAAAAATATAAGGCTAGATTAGTGGCTAAATGATACACCCAACAAGAAATAGATTATGATGAAACATATTCTCCAGTTGGAAGATTCACATCCATTGG
Organism: Magnolia sinica; assembly: GCF_029962835.1. Classification (NCBI taxonomy): domain Eukaryota; kingdom Viridiplantae; phylum Streptophyta; class Magnoliopsida; order Magnoliales; family Magnoliaceae; genus Magnolia; species Magnolia sinica. The sequence goes on along the minus strand of NC_080589.1, from coordinate 57,003,818 downwards.
AATATTAATGGCTATTGTTGCCCATCTAAACTTAAAATTACATCAAATAAATGTCAAAACAACCTTACTAATTGGAGAACTTGTATTTTATGATGTCAAAACAACCTTACTAATTGGAGAACTTGAATTTTCAACATAAAATAATGGCCCATAACCTCATTTGATATGAAAAGGATGGGAGAAGCCTCCTATGTTTTACGAATTCAAATAACTCGAGATAGAGAGAAAAGGAAATTGAACTTTATCTCAAGAACCGTATCTTGAGAATGTCTTGAAAATGTTTAAAATAAATAACTGTAAATCCATAAGCTCGCTCATATGTAAAGGGACATAATTTTCAACGAAAATGGCTCCTGATGATAAAGAAAGAAGAAATGAAATGAAGGACAAACCCTTTGCATAGGCTGGGGGAAGCATAATGTATACAATGTTACGTACTACACAGCTGACTTAAGCATTGCAATAGGCTTGGTTAGTAGATATCAAAACAATACACGAATTGCTCATTGGTTAGTGATTAAGCCCATTATGCGATTGTAATCAAGGAACTAAAAGTAATAAATTATGTTATCAAGATGATCAATTGTCAATTAAAGGATTTGTTAATGCTTTTCTGAAGATATAGATGATAAAAAAATCCACTACAAGATACGTGTTCACCATAAGATATGGAGCTATATCTTGGTGTAGTAAACAGTAAGGTTGTGTAGCTACATACACAATGGAGGCGGAACGCATCACCTATAGTATGACAGCTAATGAATCTATTTGGATCCAAGGATTCATAAATTACTTAAAACTGAAGGAAATCCCTGAACAACCAATACATTTTTACGTAGTAACCAGTATAAAGACTGGAGTGGTACTAAGCTCAAAAGAAAAACACATTGAAATACAATATTTTTACATATATTATGTTCTACAAAAGGATAAGATACCAATAAATGTTTTACCATCTAACGAAATGATTGCAGACCCATTAACAAAAGCAATGACTAATGAAGATTTCAAAAAACATGTGTTCCTTATGGGTTTGAGAACTGAATGATGATGAGCGAAATCAGTCAGGTAGCCATCAATCATTACATTACAGCAATAGATAATGGAAAAAGCATCATAAAAGGTAGCCATCAATCATTAGATTACAGCAATAGATGATGGAAAAAGCATCCTCATATTGTAGGATAAAAGGATAGATGCTGCTACATCAGGGAGAGTTATACTTGTTTTGGGTACATCATAATCAAGATCAAACTACATTATATTGTTACCGTCCAGATAAATTAACAGACAGATTGAATCACTCATTATTGAAGAAGAAAAAAAAAAAACTTGTAGAAGTGATATTGGCCATAATGGCCAGGAGAGAGATGTTGACACGTGTGGCCATGCCTCTTTATCTCATTGAAACGATCCTCATTTCTCCTATGACAAAAGCAAGAGGACTCAGTCGTGCGGAGAATGTGTTTGAACAGGGAACAGTTTCTCCCAGATTACAACAGCAAAACCCAATCGGTTAGAAAAACAAAGTCTATAAATGTATAGCCATGGTTGAATGAAGAAACAACAACAAAAGGGAGGAAACATGGGGGAAAACAAAAAACCGTTTGTGGAGATAATTGACGCTCTCAGCAATCCAGGGCCTACCGGCAAACCCTCCCTATTTGACCTACCTCCACACCACACACCATTGGGACAACAAGTTGATCAAGGATGCCATAAGGCTGGTGATCTCCTGTGGGTATTGGATATTTCACGAATGGGTATGTATGATATATATATATATATATATATATATATATATATATATATATGGCCATTTACACATGTTGTGTAACACATGCCAACATGTATCACTCCAAAATTGTCAATGTTCCCCGCTCAACATATGATAAGATTTACTTCAGGCCTTATCAAGTTAGCCAATAAAGGATGCATTTTTTACAATGCTTGGTGCTCAACAACAGTAAAGCAAAAGCCAAACATTTGACTGCTTAATTCCTATCTTGAAAATAACACACCTTCACTTATGTTCCAAGAGCATTATTCACAACTCATAACATCTAATGAGTTACTGGACAATGGAAAGCCTCACCTCTGCTTAGTAAAATCTCAACAATTTCCATATGGCCGCAGCTAACAGCAGAATGAATCGGAGCCCAACCTTCTTCATCAGTGCTATTTATGCCACTGATAGACGGATCACCAGCTGACAATATACTGACAACCTGTTTCCAAGTACGAGAATATGAATAAAGCAAAACCAACCACCTAACGGAGGTCTTAGCAAGAGAAACAACTGTCCTAAACTAAATAAATCAACATGATGTTTACAGAAAAAGTGAGCAACATGAAGCCAATGAACAATTCAAAACTTTGAACAGCACATAATTGAGCGTGCCTATCATACATGTCGATATTATGTGTTAAGATTCATTTGTACGTATACATACTTTATATGTTTCTTTGAACCTTTGTCTACAACACGATTTCTGTCGAACAATAGAATTTAGTTTTTTGAAACATAACTTAGCCATAAACAGTAAATGGAAAGAAATTTATGGATCTGCGATGAGCAACAAGCCTATGACACATGTTGATATTGGTGTGTGTACAATAATGGGTCTGTGTATTTGCACTTTAAATGTTTCTTTGACCCTTGTCTACAACTTGATAGCTGTTAGAGACAACGGGATTTTAATTTTTTCACACACTGAACTTCATAATCAAAGAGGTACATGAAAAGAAATGCACCAATCTGTGATGAGACAAATATTGCAAATCAAACTGAATGTGCTTTGGGGCATACAGTGGATGGCCAATCCATTTCAAATGATAAGATAGACATAAATAAGGATGGCAATCAATTTTAAATGATAAGTGTCTGTAGCTTAGGATACCAGTTGAAATTATGTGCATGCGTATGTTTGTAATAATGTCTTTGTATGCATGCATGCTTTATACGTTTCTTTGAACCACTGTCTACAACTTGATTGTGGTTGGGGGCAACAGGATTTCTTCTCTTTAGACACTGGTACTTCATAATTAGAAGGTGAAAATGAAAGAAATGCATCGAGATCTTTGATTAGCAAAAAAATTGCAGCTTGAACCATATGTGCTTTTGGACGTAAATGGGGATGACCAATACATTTCATATGATTAGTAATCGTGTTTGAAATCCCAAGTACGATGTTGAGACAGTGAATAGAAATAGTCAATGGAAGTACAAATCTATACTACTGTATAAAAGCAAATAACTCACTTTGCAAGACTATATGCCCTAAATACCCAAGGTATTTAAATCAAGAGTCTTTACCATACAGCCGCCTGCCTTTTGGATCATCGACAAATCAGAGCCTGCTTTTAAATTATTTTTAAAGACCCACCTAATGTTTCCACCGTTAGCCATATCACCAATCGCTATTTGGTAAGGATACGTATGAGCTCCCATATTTCGTAAATGATGAAAACACCCTTATTTGGGGCATAAATTATTTCGTAAATGATGAAAACCCTCTTGACCTTTACAATGAAAAAACCCCTCGCCCTTTTGCCCTCTCGCTCACACCCATCGCCTTCTCGTTCCCTCGCATCGGAAGCTCCCTCGCCACTCGTGCCATACTCTCTCGCCTTGGAAGCTCTCTCGTCCCTTGCACACTCTCGCCCTGAAAGCTCTCATCTGGTACGTATACATCTGTGCTTGTGTCCTCTTCTTTGTCTCTCCTTCTCTCCCTCGTTGTGGTCGTGCAGCGGCTCTCTCTCCTTCCGTGTCTTTGCATGCTCTCCCTTTTGTCGTTGTCTCATGGGATGTTTGGATTGGGGTAATGTAATGGTTGCTTCAATTGGGGGCCATTTTGATTGGGGTAATTTAAAGACTGTTTCCACTAGAGGCTGTTTCGATTGGGGGCTGCTTCAATTGGGGTAATTTTAAGAATTGATTTGATTAGGGTAATTTCAGGGCCATTTAACATTGGGTTAATTTTAGGGCTTTTTGGATTGAGAGTTGCTTTCATTGGGGTAATTTAAGGGTTTTTTATATTGACGTAATGTAAGGGCTGCTTCAATTGGGGGTTCTTTCGATTAGGGTTTGGATTAAGGGTTGTTTGGATTAGAGTAATGTATAGTTGTTTCGATTAGGGTAGGTTTAAGTAAAGGTTATTTCAATTAGGGTAATTTAAAGGCATTTAGATTGGGAGTTGTTTCGATTAGGGTAATTTAATGGCTTTTTTTATTGGGATGATGGAAGGGTTGAATTGATTGGGGGTTGTTTCGATTAGGGTAATGTAAGGGCTGTTTTGATTAGGGTCATTTATGGGCTGTTTGGAATGGGGTGATGTAAGGATTGTTTCGATTAGGGTAATCTAAGGGTTGTATCAATTAGGGTCAATATAAGAGCTATTTGGATTGAGGTAATCTAATAAGAGCTGTTTGGATTGAGGTAATTTGTGGGTTGTTTCTATATGTGGATGGTTGGATTGGGGGCTGTTTATATGCTGAAAAATAGTTTGCTTCTTTTTCAATTGTGTTGGAACAAGTCGAAACATAACTTTGAACCTTGATGAGCAAAGCATATATGTTGTTGTACCACTTACTTTCCAGCATAAATAGTTCATCCATGTTCTTCCAGATAAATACCAAATGAATAGCCATGAATAATTTGTATAAGTATTGTAGTATTATTAACATGAGAATACAAATTGATGGGAAAATTTTACTAATAAATGTTTGTTTTGGGACTAATTGATGCAATCGTCCCGCATCCCACACGTGCATGCTCCGCATGTGTACAAAAAAAAAGGGCCACCTTCCTTTTTTAGCCCATCACCACTTTCCATTTCCTTCAAATCTCTAGATTAGGAAATCTGCTCTTCATATCTTCATTTTAGGTAGGGAATAATTTTAAATATTTTCTTATCTAAGTATCTTCTTATTTTAGGCATTTTCTTAATTAGAATGCTTTGTTATTTAGGTGTTCTCTATTTTTGCAGATTTTTAGATTTCATATCTTTTATTACAAATTGAAGGTTGATAATAAATAGGACCTATGGCCTATGGAATAAGACAAGCTTATTAATACTCTTTATGAAATTCTCTTATTTTCTATACGGTAGCTATTGAAGGGAGGGAGAGTGGTCTCTAGTTCTAGACTAGAGGACTGTTGAGCTTGCTCACGGTCTTGCATTTGTGATCTCTAGCATTCGGCTAGAGGACTGTTGGGTCTCTTCTCACAATCTCTTTCTTTTCTTATTGATTTATTTGCTTTTCCTTTCGGATTTGCATCAAATTGGTTTCAGAGCAAGTTCTACTCTTGGGAAAACTAGAAGGTAATTTTTTTCATCTCAGTCTAACCTTTCATCTTTCCCCTTCATCCATCCGTCATCTTTCATATTCTTTTCTTTCATTTTTTTTCCATCTCGAAAATCACAAAACCCTAACTCTACAAAAAAAAAAAAAAAAAAAAAAACTCTTCCAACCCCACCACATCCTAATCCCGTTCCAACATATCAATTCCTTGCCCTTCCTCTCTTTCCTTACCAAAAAAGAAAGAGAGAGAGAGAGAGAGAGAGAGAAGAAGAAGAAGAAGAAGAAAAATTGTCGCATACTTTGCCAAAGCCTGTTGTCTTATGTGCCGCACTAGAAGAGGGATGATTTACAATCCTGAGATGGCCATACAACCTCAAGATGAAATTGTCACAACCTTGCAACAAGTGATCGATTTGATCACAAAACGGGTGGATGACCTAAAGGCCCGTTCCACAGCCAGAATGAATGCTTTGGAATGACATTATTGTTCTAAAAAACGCAAACAAGGGAATCAATCCAGACCGCCAAACATCTATGGATGACCTTGACGAAGAATTGAAGTCCAGAAATGTTGACTCAAGGCATTCTGGTCGGAATGGTAATTTCCAAGAAGAATAATACGGGCCTGGCTACGGGCCCAACAACATCCGAGAGCTAGAGGGATGAACAACCTCCGACGAGATCATCCAATTTATCCCGAAGGAGGAAGGAATATTCGCACTTCGGATTCCGCCAGCATGTCAAGATTGATATTCCATATTATGATGGTAATTTGGGTCCCAAAGTGTTCAATGACTGGCTAAAGTCAATGGAGCGATATTTTCATTGGTATGAAATGGAACAAGTTGTCAAGTTGCGTTTTGCTACCTTGAAACTTAAAGGTGCAACTCAAGGCCGATGGTACGCCATCGAAGAAGATCTACAACGGTGTGGCCTTCCTCCCGTAAGCAATTGGGAGGAAATGAAAGCAAGAATGAAGAGAAGGTTTTTGCTGCTAGATTACAAGACAACCTCTTTTCAAGAGCTCCTCACACTTCGACAAGACAATCTGACCATGGAGGAGTACACACAGCGTTATTATGACTTAGTCATTCGGTGCCGCTTAACAAAAACTGGAAGACAATAAGTGGCATGTTATTGTAATGGGCTACGGTTCAAGATTCAAAGAGAGTTGGTACCTGTTCGGCTCAACAGCATTGACTAGGCGTATCAAATGGCCTAAAAAGTGCAGGACCAGAAGTTGGTGATAAGGCGCAGCAACCTTCAAGGTGGGGGCTATGCATCCACCCGTCCCATTACTAGTGGCTCCATTTCGCGCCCACAACTATTCGTGCCCCACACTAACTTACCTCGGGATTATAAAATTGATAAAAACTCCGCCCAATCCGCTTCTAATCATCTTCCCAGAAACGGTGATACAAAGGGAAAATTTGTTGCAGTAATGCAAGGGAGGTCGACCAACAATTGTTGTAAGTGTGGTGGTCATGGACATTACAGATTACACGACTGAGTGTCCCTCTCGCAATCTCCAATTTTGCAAGACAAAAGACTTCATTGCAGACCAAGTGACACACAAATGATCCAGAAGATGAGCAGGAACTTGAGGAAGGCCTCAATGGCCTAAATGAAAACAAGTTATCATTGGTGGTCAGAAGGATTCTGACAGCACTAAAGGAGGAGGCACAAGAAGACTGGCTGCGAACGAATATTTTTCATACACAAGTATCATGTGGTGGAAAGGTTGTCAAGGTCATTATTGACGAAGGCAGCAACATGAACGTGGTCTCACAAAGCATGGTGGACAAGTTGAAACTGAAACCTTAAACGCATCCCAAGCCATACAAGATTGCGTGGGTGAATGACACGTTCATCCCTGTGACTAAGAGGTGCTTAGTCAACTTCTCTCTGGGTCATTATAAAGAATCACTTTGGTGTGACATCATTCCAATGAAGGTCACACATATATTACTGGGGCACTCGTGGATATACGACAAGGATGTAGCTCACAAGGGTCGCAAGAACACATACAGCTTTATATACAAAGGAAAGCCCATTACTCTTAACCCTATGAAGGATGACAAATATGAAGAGGCAAAGTCAGCTTCCACAATCTTGAGTATGGCCCTATTCGTAGAGGAGAGTCGTGAATGTAGAATCATGTATACTCTAGTAGGATGCAAGACTAATCCAGTTGATAATGTTGTTATTCAACCACCTGAGATTTGGGACATTCTATCCCAATTTCAGGATTTGGTCCCTGGTGAACTACCTAGTGAGCTTCCACCCATGCGCGACATTCAACATGCAATTAATTGATTTGGTACTTGGAGCGCCATTACCAAATCTTCCAACATATCGAATGAACCCGACAAAGCATGCAGAGCTTCGTCGACAGGTGGAAGACTTGTTAACAAAGGGGTTCACTCATGATAGCCTCAGCCCATGTGTCGTGCCGGCATTGCTGACACCAAAGAAGGATGGCAATTGGCGAATGTGTGTTGACAGTCATGCCATCAAGAAGATAACAATAAAGTATCACTTTCTCATTCCACGCCTGGATGACATACTGGACATGTTGGCAAATGCTACAATTTTTTCAAAGATTGATTTGCGAAGCGGGTACCACCAAATAAGAATTTGTCCTGGCGATGAATGGAAAACTACTTTCAAGACAAAGGATGGATTGTATGAATGGCTAGTTATGCCATTCACCTTGACGAACTCACCTAGCACATTCATGCGAGTGATGATACAAATTCTACGGCCGTTCATTGGCAAGTTTGTCGTTGTATACTTCGATGATATCCTCATCTATAGCCATTCATGAGAAGATCATCTGGACCATCTTCGCCAAGTGATGAGAGTACTACGCCATGAGAAACTCTACATCAATTTGAAGAAGTGTACCTTCATGAGTTCTAGCGTGGTCGTTCTGGGGTTCGTCGTTTCAGTAGAGGGCGTGAAGGCCGATTCAGAAAAGATAAGGGCCATTGTTGAATGGTCTATTCCCATAAAAATTCATGAGGTTCGCAGTTGCATGGGCTTGCGACATTTTATCGAAGGTTTATTCGGAACTTTAGTTCCATCAAGGTGCCAATTACTGAATGTATGAAATCCAATCCATTTGAGTGGACTAAAGGAGCAACAAAGGGCATTTCAAGAAATCAAGCAAAAAATGACAGAGGCTCCAGTTCTTAGACTTCTTGATTTCGAAAGAGTGTTTGAAATTGCTTGTGATGCATCGCATGTAGGCATGGGAGGTGTCCTTGGCCAGGAAGGACATTCAGTGGCCTTTTTCGGTGAGAAACTCCATAAGGTACGAAAGAAGTATTCTACATACGATGTGGAGTTTTATGCTATTGTACAAGCTCTGAAGCATTGGCAGCATTACCTCATTCATCGACAGTTTGTGCTCTATTTTGATCACAAGGCATTACGCTACTTGAATTCTCAGAAGAAGTTGAGCGCAAGGCATGCTAAGTGGAGCACTTATCTTCGAAAGTTCTCATTCAACCTAATACATCGCGTTGGTATTGAAAATAAGGTAGCGGACGCCCTCAGCAGAAAGTCACATCTATTGTCTACCTTATCAATTTCCGTTGTTGGGTTTGAAGAACTTAAACAGGACTATGGCACAGATGGTGATTTTAGGAAGGTATTTTCAAAACTCATTTCCAGTGCAGACACCAAGTACCCAAGGTATAGCTTGCACGACGGGTACTGATTCTTTGATATAAGGTTGTGTCTTCCTAAGAGTTCCTTGCGAGAGCTTGTTATACGAGAGCTTCATTCATGTGGCCTAGATGGTCACTTTGGTATCGATAAAACGACAGCCCTGGTTGAGGACCGTTTCTACTGGCCAGGTCTAAAGAAAGATGTCGGGATCGTTGTTCGTCAATGTCAAGCATATCAGTTGGGTAAAGGTAGCGAGCAGAATATTGGTCTTTATACACCATTACCTGTGCCAGATGTTCCATGGGAAGACATCAATATGGATTTCGTCTTGGGATTGCCTAAGACTCAACGTGGCTATGACTCTATTTATGTTGTAGTTGATAGGTTTTCGAAGATGGCTCATTTTGTCCCTTGTAAGAAGACATCGAACGCCATACACATCGCCAGTGTTTTTTTAAAGAGGTGGTTCATCTACTGGTGTTCCCAAAACTATTGTATCTGATCATGACGACAAGTTTATAAGCTACTTCTAGCGTGCCTTGTGGTCCAAGATGGGAACTAAGTTGAAATTCTCAAGTGCTTATCATCAACAAACAGATGGGCAGACTAAAGTCGTAAACCGTAGCCTTGGGAATCTACTTCAATGTCTGGTTGGTGATCATATCAGCTCATGGGACATCGTGTTACCACAAGTTGAGTTTGAAATAGCGGTTTACACCGCTGATACTGAAGAAGGAATCTGAGTTAAGGTCCTAGAGGGGGGTGAATAGGACTTTTCAATTATTTTTACCTATTTAAAGTCCTGATTGCCTAACTTAAATAATCATTCAATTTTAACCAAGTTAGGCAAAATAACTCTAATGGCCTCCAAGCCAGTTAGAGGTTCCAATCACAAAGGCTATAAAGGATATGCAGAATATAACTAGCCTAGTGTTGTGAGCTTGTGTGTGGAATGTGCTTCCTTTCAATCCATAACATTCATTCAATCATGTATGAGAAGTTAAAACATTCAAGCATATATAAGCATGATTAAACAGATGCGCAAATGACAATTCCAAACACAAGCATTTATAGTGGTTCGGCTATGTGCCTACTCCACTCCCGGCATCCACACTCAATCCCAAAGTGCACCGGATTTCACTATTAATGGTTTTAAACAGGTTCACCAATAACCTTTATAGTTCTATACTAAGGACACCAATTTATGCTCTCCGCAAGAACAAAGTTTCTACACTAAGAACCCACGTTTAGGCCCACCGGCCAAGGTCCCACACTAGGCACCTACCGTTTAGGCCCACCGGCCAAGGTCCCACACAAGGCACCTACCTTTTAGGCCCACCGGCCAAGGTCCCACACAAGGAACCTAAACGAGTTTGTTGATAGCAAACTCTTAGCCTCAATCCTACACGAGGAAAGAGACTAAACTTTGAACTCTTAACTATGACACTTACTTATCGGATAGAGTTCTCTTTTGTAGCTTGTCTTGGGATGCTTGATCTTCGCGCTCTCATACTTGAATCAACTTCCCAGTGCTCCCCCAATCGCGTCGCCTGGATTTACCTGTTAGGTTCGGCTTCACGATCAAAAACCTTGCATAAGATGTACCTATAAAGATGACCAAGGTAATGGGAGTTGGTTGAATCTCCTATCTAGGATAATGAGTGGATTTCCTAAGGGATTTAACCTATGGATGCTCTAGGGTATCAAAAGACAAAGGGTTTTACTATTGGTTTGGCTTTTGTACTCTAGAGAAGGCACGAGTTCATGTTCTTCATTAATAGGAGCTTTGAATGCTCATAGGAGTGAAGGATCACAATGAAGAGAACATGAAACTCGTATGGATAGAGTCTAAATGGGTTAGGATAAGCTTGGGATACGCTAGAGACTATAATGCCTATTTTCACCAATTTTGCAAGTTTCTACAAGCCGCTTTTATAGAGAAAATGTTCCAACGGATAGAAAACAGCTAGTTTACGGTGCTACTGAAGCCAGCTTCGGTATCACCGAACTTGCTTCGGTGGTACCGAAACATCTTTCGGTAGTAACTAATAAATTCCCCAAGTTGCTGTCTGAAAACAGTCCTTTTCGGTGGCACCGAACATTGTTCGTCGGTGGTAGTCGGTGTCACCAAAATATCCAATCAATGACACCAAATTAACGTTGTAATCTTGTTGGACTATTTTGAGCCCCTTTGGTAACACCGAAGGTATCTTTGGTGGTACCGAAGGTGCTATTCGGCGGCACCTTTGTCCTACCGATAGTGGGCAGATTTTCCTGTTTTTCCTATTTTGTCCAATAAATCTTTCACCAACTTGGGACTTGCTTAAGCCAAGGCTAAAGGATAAAAACTATGAGTTTGAACTTGGCTTTGAATAGATGACCAAAGTAGGTTTTCCTATTTGGGTTGGGATCATCTATTTGCAAGGTCTAAGGTCGTAGAAGCAGTCCTTTGTCTTCAATATGGCTTCGATGCTTCTAATTCAGTTGCGTCGCCGGTCTTCATTTGCCAAGAACTCATCCGACTACAAGACACAACCAGTCACGTAATTGACAAACAAGTGTGCAACGTTGGGTACACTTACAGAGTTCGCTCATAACAATTCTATGAACTGCACTACGGGACTCTCCTTTCGAAATTGCGACCAGAATGCGACCGCAACAACTTATTTATTTAGTCTCACTTCCTAGTATGACTCGACCGAGCCAAGACGCTGAAGCTTTTGCACAGAATGTTAAGGAGATACATGAAGAAGTTAGGCGAAAGATCACCCTTAGTAATGAAAATTACAAGCGATATGAAGATGTTCGAAGACATTATGCACAATTCCAAGAAGGAGATAAAAGTCATGGTGCAACTTAAGCAAAAGCGGTTTCCAACAGGCTCTTATATAAAGCTCCACTCCAGAAAGGCAAGTCCTTAACACATTTTGAAGAACTAGGTGATAATGCATACCAAATCGAGCTGCCACCAGAAATGAAGATCAGTCTCATTTTTAATATGGAAGACCTTCCAGTTTATCTTGGACATCACGCAAACAAGAGCACGGAAGAACATGCTATCCAGATACCTGAGGTACCACGCCAACTAAAAGAAATCATTGAGGATATGTTGGATGATCAAATAGTTTCCACAAGGGGGTATCAGAAGTTTCTTGTCAAATGGAGGGTCGACCAAGGTTTGACAGCACATGACTTTCAGCAAAGGATTTCAGGCACATCAACCCAAAACTCTATGAGGAGTACATTGCCATTAACTCGACGGAGCCGACTTTTTTTAAGCCGGGGGGAATTGATGCAATCGTCCCACATCCCACACGTGCACGCTCCATAAAAAGGGCCACCTTCCTTTTTTAGTCCATCACCACTTCCCATTTCCTTCAAATCTCTAGATTAGGAAATCTGCTCTTCATATCTTCATTTTAGGCAGGGAATAATTTTAAATATATCTTCTTGTTTTAGGCATTTTCTTAATTAGAATGCTTTGTTATTTAGGTGTTTTCCTATTTTTGCAGATTTTTAGATTTCATATCCTTTATTACAGATTGTAAGGTTGATTATAAATAGGACCTATGGCCTATGGAATAAGACAAGCTTATTAATATTCTCTTTATGAAATTCTCTTATTCTCTCTACGGTGGTTGTTGAAGGGAGGAAGAGTGGTCTCTATTTCTAGACTAGAGAACTATAGAGCTTGCTCACGGTCTTGCATTTGTGATCTCTAGCATTCGGCTAGAGGATTGTTGGGTCTCTTCCCACAATCTCTTTCTTTTCTTATTGATTTATTTGCTTTTCCTTTTGGGTTTGCATCACTAATTGTATTATTTTTTGTACTAGTTGGAAGTAGCTGTTTAGTTTTGTTTACTGTTTACAACCCTAAACCCTACAATCAAATGGAACTAGCTATTTAGTTTTGTTTATTGTTTATAACCCTAAACCCTATAACCAATTGGAACTAGCTGTTTAGTTTTGTTTACAACTGGAATCTATGAACAAAGTGTTAGTAGTACTAACAAATGTTTGCAATTAGAAACCTAAAAACCAACAGCTATTAGTTCTGTTTACAGTAACCAAAACAGCTATTAGTTATCAACTGGTACAGCTGGAACTACTGTTTAGTTTTGTCTACAACTGAAATCTATCAAAGACTGATACAACTGAAATCTATCAAGAACCAGTTGATAACTAACAAGCTATAGTTATCAACTAATACAACTTGAATACCTGTTTAGTTCTGTTAAGAAATGAAATCTATCAAGAATTGTTAGTACCGTGAATTGTTTACAACCCTAAACTCAAAAACCAACAATGTTATTGCTATGAACTATTAGTTATCAACTGGTACAGAATTCATGTTCCTTTACTATGAATTGCATGCTACTTTACTTCTTACTACTAGTACTTCATGCTGCTAATCTTGTTAGTACTACATGCTGCCTTACTTCATACTACTAGTACCTCATGCGGCCAGTCTATTAGCACTACATGCTTTTTTACTTCATACAGTTAGTGCTTCATGTTGCTAGTTTGTTAGTACTTCATGCTACTTTATTTCATACTACTAGTTAACAAATGGTTAAGAATTTACGATGCTCTACTAGTACTTCATGTTGTTTTACTTTCCTGCAATCGATGCATATCTAGAATTTCTTGCAAGGCTGCAATCTATGCAAATCTAGAATATTTGCATTTAATTAAGCCAATTAGCAGTGTAGATTCTCATAAAATAATCCATCTACTGGTTTAAGAATTTAGGTAGAATAACATATATTATCCAATCTCTATAACAAGCTTGTGCAACTCAAATAAATGCATGTCATAATGAGCACATTTTGTTATAGTTAATTAATTGAAATTTCTTGTTCTATATGAATTCTTAAATTGTCCAAATCGTGGACAGTTCGGTATACCATGCCATGTACGTAGGATGTTCTTTACATAATTTTCATGTGGTTTCAAATTCAACATACCACCCCTTATATTATTCGGATATATGGTTCTTTATTGATCAAAGGCCTCCTCCATGAACAACACTATCTAAAAGGCAAAAAATCAGTTGAGAATTGTTCATATATTTGGAGTCATGGGGAGGTGCTGCCAAATTTTCGACTCGTGTGTAAATTGTGTGAGAATAGTACATGATAATGATATTGGATGGGATAAAAAGTGAAACTAAATCAAAATATTAGATTGTCGAACCCAATTTAAAGCTGAGGGTGCAATATGATAGGGAGGAGTGTGCTATGTTGTAGTTAGACTGATTTTATATGCATGCATGTGCATTATTTAGGTAATGAAGAATGTCATGTGAGATGGATCAAAACAGAAATATATTGTAGCGGAATACTTACAATGGATGTTACTACTAATTAAGTGCAATACATCGATAAGAACATGGAAGAATATGATCTAGATATTGATCGAAGGTCGTTCTTGGACATAAATATCTCTTTTAAAAGTTTAATGGAGTGTGCTGAGATTTAGAATATTCAAGTTAGATATAAGATTCAACGGGTTAAGCCTGGAGTGATGATGGGAGAAGTACACAATGATTATGAGTTGATGGAGATGTTTGGCCACTACAAGAACACGAAGAGAGAGTTGAGATTGCATTTGACGTATGTGCCTGAAGAAGGCGAGAACAACAATGATGAGGACAATGAAGGTGAATATGAAGACGATGTTGTTAGACTTGTAGAAGATGATACCCTACTTTATTATAATGAACCAATAATCTCCAATCAGTGCATTCTTTATCTGAAGATGTAGTCGAAGATAATAATGATCTAGAGCTAGAAGAAGAATATGGTGAGAGGCATGCTTTTACCAGGGATGATCCTAACTTTTACATCAAGCATGAATTTGATGATTCTGATGCATTTCATTTGGCATTTTGGCATTATTGTGCTAGTAGAAGAGTTGAGCTATCATTCCTCAATAACGATCAAAAGTGCGTCCCCGACTCACTGCAAGTTGCAAGTGACATAAATGCCCATGGAAGATCCATGCCAACGTTCACCAAAATGGGAAGAACTTTGTAGTGAAGACATTTAAGGAAGAACACGTGTATAGCTCAACCAATGAAAGAGGAAATCAAAATGGAATCTGTTGCATGGATTTGTACAACGGTGGAGGAGAAAGTTCATGAAAATCAAGAAGTGAAGGTAATTACTTTGTAGGAACAACTTCTCAAGAAATATGGTTTAAGAAGTTGATATTTTTACTTCTCTAGTAAAGGGACTATCTTAGCAGTTGATATTTTTACCCTAAAAAAGGAGATTTCCTAGCTATTAGTATTTGTGATTACGTAGAGATTTGCTTAGTTGTTACTTGTTAGTCTCTGTGTTTAACTGGGAGATTTGCTTATTTGTTAGTATTTGTTATTAGTTGTTACTTGTTACTCTAGGTAAGATTCCATAGCTCTTTTTATGTAGTTCTCTTGGGAAATAATGAAACGTAGATGAATTTTACCTTCAATCGTGTTTTTTACACAAGAAGACGCCCTTCACCTCTTTTCACGTGGACTGTATAGGGCTTGGACCCTATCATCCACACAGATATTCTGAGGGGAAACCATGTGGAACCCACCCACAAGTGGACCCCACAAGCGCATATCCAACACATGCGACATGAATATCTAGGTTTTAAACGCAACTATAGATTTCTGACTTGTTTCCCACATGAGTTTCAGGATCAGGGAAGATGAGGAGGCGCACCAGATGCACGGTTCAGATTCCACGCAAACAGCACGGGTGGGCCCACACAGCTACGTGATCATTCGCCATGGATTAACAGAAGAAAGACGGAAACTGGGAAGAATCAAACCCTAGGGTAGGGAGGGGACTCGCCTCGGTACGACCTGAAGAAGTGGCGACATGAAGGAGGGAGCGGCCGTCTTCATTCCGCAGCGATCGAGCTCTATCCAGCTGTTCTTCGCTCAGAGCCGAGAAAATCGAAGTATCTCCCGTTTCAGCAGCTTTGAAGAGCTCCTCTTCTCCTTTTATCTGGGTTGGATGATCGATCTCCATCTCCATTGCTGATCGATTCCGGCTGTAACAGGAAAGAATGGGAGAAGATGGAGGAAATGGAGAAAAAGACTTTGTTACTCCGGCGGAGTGTGTTGTTTGGTAGACGGGCGCTGAAAAATTGCGTACTCACATAGCGGTACACGAACCGAGCTAGCTGGGTCAACTCGCTCCGCTCGGCTCGAAAAGGTCGATTCGACTCTATTCAAAACTGAGTTCGATCCAACTCGAGCTGGGTTTTTTACCTCGAAAAATTTTTGAGCCGAGTTCAAGCTGGCCCAGGCTCGACTCGGTTTGACTCGGCTAAACTCGGTCAAGGGATATATAAATATTTTTTAAGCCCTAAACCCTATCCCTTTCTTAACCCAAACTCACGCCATCGAACCCGAGCTCTCTCTCTCTCTCTCTCTCTCTCTCTCTCTCTCTCTCTCTCTCTCTCCAGTGCCCGGGTGTCTCTGGTCGCATGTTTGCTGCTCACCCGGCCTGCTCACCTACTCCTGAGCTGTCTCTCTCTCTCTCTCCCCCTCTTTTAGCCACTGCAGTGCCCGGCCGTCTCTGGTCGTCTGTCCAGCGAACCCTACTCGCCTATCCGGTTGCCTCTGATCACCTGTCCGGTGGACCATGCCATGCCCAGTCGTCCCTGCCCACCTATCCAGTGAACCTGCCCTGCCCGGCCCGATCACCCCTGCTTGCCTGTCTGGTAAACCTTGCACTGCCCGATCGCCCTCCCCCGGCCCTGCTCGCCTATGCAATGGTTCATGCCTTGATTGGTCGCCCTACCCCTGCCGTAACTCGCCAGTCCAACCGCAAGTAAGCAGTCGGACCTGATTTTTATTTTTTTATTGCATTATATAAATTATAATATTATTTGGATTATTGAAATATAGACTCCAACTTATACAAACTTAAAAACCAGGTATGTTATGTATATGTATATCCACAAACTGAGGATAATAGAATTCTTTGACCTATTAAATAACAATACTTCGGCTATTATCTCATACAATTGGTGTCACGTGTTAGTGATAACCATAAATGATTTTGAATATAAATTGAACAATGATCCAAATTCACTAAAGAAGGTCCGAGACTCATGGTTTAAGGCTTAGACAAGCTTGTGCAACTCAGAATCGATTGGACCCACTTTAGTACGGTACCCATAAAGTTGTTTAAAATGGGGGGTGTTTGGATGTGACCTAAATATTCTGATTACCAGTATCATAATGTATTGTCATTGTAATTATTGATGACCACATTTTATTTTTTTTACTGATGCCTTTTGTAGTAGGGTACTACGATTTTCATAAACCATAAAGCTTGTGGTTGGTTGGCTTACGTGTTCGAATCACTTATAGTGTACTTTTGTTTTAATGTTTTATTGTTATACTTGTAGTATAGGATAATCAGTTACTCATTTGAGGATTTTTATGTTGTCAAACATAAATTCAGTGTATTTTTTTATACATATAAATTCTCAAATTGTTTTTTTCTTTGGATAGTTCAACGTTTGATAAAAAATAATGTTTTTATTTATTCTAATTTAAATGCACATGTCTGTTTCGATTTGTCTCTCATATTATTTCCGGATATATTTATTAAATTTATTTCCTAATCAAATATCAACACTTTGTGTTGATAGTTGACGTGGGAATCAAATACAAGATTAATATATTTTAGAAAGATAATGAGAGATGCTGCCGAAATTTTGGCATGGCATTTGAAATAAATAATGAAAGCATTACAATTTATTCAACATTGAATGAGTGACTGATTTAAACACTTATAAATTTATTGAAAATTTAGAGGACACTTATATACACACCACTTGTGCAAATAAGTGCTTAAAAGTTAGTTTCTTATCTTTATATTTATATATAGCTAGTGAAAAGAAAGTCTCAACTACCCCTGGTGCCAGTGCGTTGGCCACATCTCATCTTATTGTTGAAGGAGAGTAGTCTTCAATTGCAACTGCAATAAAATGAAAAAGTGGTCAGTTGTGTGGGATGATTTTGAAGAAATTATAGTTAATGATGTACTTAAGATCAGATGTATGCACTGCAAAGCACTGTACAACAAAAATCACGGGGGTCAACTACTTATTTAAACAGACGCAGCCAAAGTTGTTCAAACAGTCAAAGAATTCCACTTATAGGCCAACAGTTGCTATCATTTAGCAAGTCTAAAGGAGATACGTTTCAATGTAAACTTTCAACTCATAAGTTTGATAAAGAGAAGCCGAATGAGTGATATGTAAGACATGTGATTATTGATATATAAAAAAACCATTTAGAATGATAGATAGTAAAGTTTTCATGGGATATAGTAAATTCTTTAATCATTAAGTTGAGAATGTCTCCTGCAATACTATGAAGAGGGAGTATATGAAGATGTACACATATGAGAAAATAAAACTGAAATTAGTTTTGACATTAGTCTCAGGGTAAGTTTGACTTCTGATTTGTGAACGACGTCTAATCAAAGAAAGGGATACATTTCATTGACCGCATACTATATTAATGAATATAGGAAACATTGTAAAAGAATATTAAACTCCCTCCACCTTCCACGTCCTCATACCGGTTTAGTTATTTCATATTGCATTTATAACTGTCTACGAGATTAGGGCATTGAAAATAAAGTCTCTTCAATAACTTTAGATAATGTTTCAACAAACGACAGTGTAATATCATTATTACGTAACCAATATAAGGCAACCGACAATTTATTTTTTGATGGAAAAATATTTCAAATTTGGTGTTGTGCCCCCACACTAAACTTAATTGTACAAGAATGGTTGGAAACAATTAATCAAACTATAGAGAACGTAAGGGAGAGTGTAAAGTACATAAGGGGTTCACCTTCAAGATTAGCCATATGGAATGACATAGTCCAACGTTTGAATGTGAAGTCTCAAAAAAAGTTAAAGTTAGATATATGCACACGTTGGAATTTGACTTTTGAAATGTTGAATTCGGTCGTGGAATTGAAACTTTCATTTTCGTAATATGCAGCACATGATAAAACGTATGCTTGGTTGCTTATTAAAGAAGATTAGAGCAAAGCAAAAGAAGTTCACAAGTTTCTTTGAGTTTTTTATGATTGCATGAAGATATTTTCTGTAAATAAATATTCCACAGCAAATATGTTTTTTCCATCTATTTCGAAGATCACGGAAGCCTTAAGAAAAAGTGTCAGTGAATGTCCAGATTTTCTATAACTTATGACACTTGGTATGTAAATGAAGTTCAATAAGTATCGGGATGAATGTCATTTGTTATGGCCTTAACAGTTGTTCTTAATACTCGGTGTAAGATGAGTCATGTTAAGTTCATCTTTCTGAAGATTTATTTTGATCAAATGGTAGTAATTGAAACCTCGAAAGTTCGTTATGCAATCGAAGAATTGTACAATACGTGCACAACCACAGGATCCATACAAAAGTGATAAAGAAGTTAGAAATCATTTTTACTACAAGCTTTGACACTATGTTTGACGATTAATACATGTCTTTTTTAGCAAAAGAAAATACAGACAATAAAACGAAAGAATCAAAGTTAGACTCGTATCTCAAAGAGTCAATCGTAATGTAGTAGGATTCAGACTTCGATGTTTTGGAGTGGTGGAAAATGAGAGTTGGTGAAGGAAAATATCATTCACTATTAGTGGTGGCAAATGACATTTTGTCAATTCCTATTTCAACGGCGGTATCCTAATATACTTTTAGCACAGAGAGTAGGGTCGTAAGCAATAATTGAAGTTTCCTTGCACCAGATACAATTGAAGCATTAAATTATACACAAAATTGGTTGCGTACGAATTGGGGAGGTAATTCTTTTGATATTGATGAGGAAGATGATGAGGAGAAGTAGAGGTGGGCAGGATCCGACCCGACTCATCAAATCCGATGCAACCGAACCGGTCGAATCTGATCCGACCCAAACCGAAAGCCAGGGTCGAGTCAGATCGAGTAGATCCACTTAGATCCGACGCCAAACCGAGTCGAGTTCGGGTCATGTAGCAACTCGATCTGATTGGATCCGGTTCGATCCGATCCGATTCAGACTGGAATCGGGTAGTATAAAGTCAGATTTTACTCTCTTTTTTAAAAACCTTTACGCTTCTTCTACCCGAACCTTAACCCTACCCGCAGTTCGAGCCAACTTCCTCTCCTTCCCTCCTTCTTTCTCTCCTCATTTCTTTCCCTTTCTCTCCCGATTTCCCTTTTATTTCCTTCCTAGCACCAGAGTCTCTAGCTCGGCTTGACTCAGCCTAGTTTGAATTGAAGGGACAGACTCAACTCGATTCGACGTGGTTTCCTTGACCGAGTCAGACTCGGTTCAGGTCAGGATAACAAGGAATCGGTTTGGATCGAGTCAGCCCTGATAAATTCGGTCCTAAATCGGATCGAGTTCTGGTCGGATACTTGCAAAAACTAGATCAAGTCGAGTTGAAGCTAATCCGATCCGACTCAACTCGATACCCACCTTTTAGGAGAAGCCAAAGGAGTCTCAAGATGCAGCACATGCAACAAAAACAACATAAATGGAGTTAGGTTAACATTTATTGTTAAATTATTTCTTCAAACATGAAAATGATGCAATGTGTACTCTTTATTTTATGTTATGTTGATAGATGTTATAAGTGCTTTTATAAGTCATATTTCATTATTTCTTTTATATCTCATATTTCATTTTTTTCATATATTTTCATACTTTAATTCATTATTACTAAAATACTAATTTTTCCAACATAAATTGTAGATGTGTTTTCAAGTGAACCATCAACCGACATTTGGGACTATGATTTCTTAGTCCACTCTCCAAAGTATGGAGAATTGAAGATTTTATGTCATTTGTGTGGGGCCAAGTTTGTTAAGAAAACTAATCGGCTCAGGTTACACTTATCATGTTGGTGTGGAGATGTAAAACTGTGTCCTAAAGCCCTAAAAGAAATCCGACTTCCTTTTCAAGCACTTATTGATTCAAATAAAAAATCATTCATTTCCTCATCCAAACTTTTTAAGGTAGAGGAGGAAGCTAAATTATTAGCATTGAAGAAAGAACAATTCCAACTCGCCTTAAAACATAGTATGAAAAAGGCTTCTACACATCAATGATGTCCTTCAAGACAATATGATGTCAAAGCATGTTCAAGCTACACGAATAAAAAGAAAAAGAGTAACGAACCATCCAAGTTTCTCTCCAATCTTGGTGTATTTTACGGGATGTTAGGAACTACATATAAATCTGCTCACAAAGGAAGTTTGAAAAATCTAATTCAAATTATACAAGAGGACGATAAAAATCTCTATCCACTTTCTGATTTGGAAGAGGTGAACAAGTACGCATATGAAGAATTAGATAACAGTTCGAGCTTAGCAAACGAATCTACTCTCCAATAGTAATTAGTATATAACGACAATATAAAAAAAACTTTTATAATGTTGTTGACGTGTTGTAATAAGAACTTTTGTGGTTTTCAGTTTGTATTTTATTTTTTATTTTATGCTTTATTGTGTTATTATTAAATGTTATATATAATTACAATTCGATCTCATCTCAAAAACTTAACTCGAACTCAAATTCGATTACTCAAAAACTCAAACTCGACTTGGACTGCTCCAATCTATTGAACAAGCCGACAGTCAAAATTCAACAAATACATGCCCGTTTAACGGAGGTTAGGATCGTTTGATCAACGGGAAGTTTGAAAGATGCCCCTGCTTAAATTATCTCTAAATGGATATCATAAGTTGTCAAGCATGATGATTTTTCACCACAACGGGTAGTCGAACCCATGGCCTCGTGGTGAAACTCCTGAGAGTCTACCACCGTGGCATGTGTAAGGACACTATATGCTTATTACAGGTAATCGTATTATATTGGGCATTTGGATGGATTATTTGTATGTAAACAAATTGTAGACTGTAATTAAAATACATCTTTTTACATGGTATACTTCAAATTACTAGTAAAGGAATTCCAGGCAACGGTTTTTTTTTTTTTTTAATCTCAACAAAAGAGAGTTGTGACTTCAATGAGGTCAGTGTTTGTGGAACCCTCAATAGAGAAGAACGACAGCAAACCTCAACAGCGTCGACATCGGAATAGAAGAATTGGTTTAAGACTCCTCGATGTCAATCAATCGAATAAAGAAGCTGGAAGGGCGGACCCAATAAACAAAGGCAGATGAATGGGGCATTGATTGGGGCCTACCGTGATGTTGGTGAAAAATCCACCATGTCCATCCACTTTGCCAAATCAGTTTAGGGCATGGGCCCAAAAATGAGATGGATCCAAAAATCAAGTGGGCCACACAATAAGAAAAGGTGAGTAGTGAGATGGCCACTGCTGAAACCTCGAGTTCCCTCGAGATGTTTATGCCATCCATACCATTAAAGGACTGTTTAGAAACTCTAGTTTTCAATTGAAATTAAAAGCTGAGATCATTTGAAGCAAGAGTTTCCTATGAAGATTAAAAACTGGGATCAATCAATGCCAGAGATTTACAGGGCAATCTTGATGACTCTTGCAAGTGACAAACCAGTGCGACTTTTCTTCAAAAAAATTTCACATTCCTGCGTTGGGAAGCTAGGTGGGGCCTACCGTGATGTTGGTGAAAAATCCACCATGTCCATCCACTTTGCCAAATCAGTTTAGGGCATGGGCCCAAAAATGAGATGGATCCAAAAATCAAGTGGGCCACACGATAAGAAAAGGTGAGTAGTGAGATGGCCACTGCTGAAACCTCGAGTTCCCTCGAGATGTTTATGCCATCCATACCATTTAGAAGGTCTTTTCAAATAATTTGTGGCCCCATTGAAAATTTCTTGGGAGCTATAGAAGTTATGTATCATCTTGATATTTAGGTTTGCCCTTCATCTGGGTTTGTGTGGCCTACATCATGGTAGCCCCTAGGAAGGTTTCAACGAGAGCATCATTGTCCTTATTTCTTTTGATGGTATGGTCCATTTGAGCTTTGGTTATATAGCTCATGCCATAAAATGATCTCACAAAATGGATGGGAAGATGTAGATGGGACACTGTAATTGGCAGCTATGGAACATTTTTCAAGCATCAGCATCTCAGTTGCATCATAAGAAACGCTGTATATTTCAAGTTCATATTTCCAGTCTCAATTCTCAATTTGTACTATTGAACCTCATGGTTCAGTAATCTAAGTTGTTCATATGGAGAATCACCTAGATTTGGAGATTTGGATTATTAAAGATGCGTTAACGTTTAAGCCTATTCAATGCTACTAATTTGATGTTAGTTTATAGTTTAGGTTGATATTCAATAATTTCTCATTATATATATATATAAATTGAAATAATGGGCCTACCATTGTGGCACACTAAATGATTGTTTTGGTGTAAAAATTGGCGATATACTTTATTAAGTTTGGCTCATCCCAATCATTCATCTTTTTATTTTTTTGGTTAGCTTGTTAGTACACCCACCGTCAGTTCACACTTCACTATTAGCCACCCCCACTAGGGAATCGATACCAAGACCTCTATGTTGAAATGAGGTATCTTTCACTCAGTCTACCACTTGAGCTATGGACCGGGGTGTATCCCAATCATTCATCTTAAACAAAGACTTTAAATGTTATTTGGTAAATTTTAAATGACTAATTATTCCTAGCTCCATGGTGCGTGAATATTTAATTATAGGTTATAAACAATTTACAAGTTATCCAAACACAAACATTTATTTACTGTAAACATATTATAACTCAAAGTCAAACAAGACATACTATAAACACTATATACTTGTAATTTGATTACCTACAATCCGATTACAACTTTAGGATTTTATGAGCATCCAAATGACCCCTTAGTCTTCTAGTTTGCAAGTTAAAAAGTTCTATGCAATTTTAAGACCTTTGTTGCAAGTTAAGTATTTCTAGACAATTTTAAGACCTTTGTAAAAAATCAAAGATGGATAATGTGGGGGCATTTGGGCCTAGTGTTACTTTAGATAAGATATGTATGCCACAAATAGCTTATCTTGGTATATACTTATTTAAATGGTAAACAACAAACCTATCGGCCTAAAAAGTACAAAAGCATATTTAGTTTCTAACATCATAAGTATATATCCCTCGAGTCTGATCAGTCCCCTTCACATCCATCGTCCATCATGTGGGGCCATCCTTTAACGTGGACCGTTCATTTTGTGGGCCCTACCTTTGATGTGGGTTGTCCATCATGCAGGGCCACCTTGGATGTGGTTCAGTCATCATTAGAGCATGACCTTTAATGTGCATCGTCCATTATATAGGGCTCACCCTTGCCCACTTTTGATGTGGATCGTCCATCATGTGGAGTCACCTCGATGTGGGCCATCCATCACGTGGGCCCTGCTTCAATGTCTATGGCCCATCATGTGGAGCTCACTTTAGATGTGGACCTTCCATCGTGTGAGCCCATTTTTGAAGTGGGTCGACCATCATATCTGCCCATTTTGTATGTAGGCTATTTATCATTAAGGGCCAACTTTTGATGTGGACCATCCATTTCGTGGCCCCATGTTAATATGAGTGATCCATCATGTGGGGCCCACCCTTGCTGTGGACCATCCATTATATGGGTCCATGTTAATATGGGTGATTCATCACGTGGGCCCCATCATTGATGTGGACAATCCATCATGTTGGGCTTCTTTTGATAAGGAGAGAGAAGTAGAAAAATTAAAAGTTAAAAAGCCTAAAATAATAATAATACTAAATAAAGGGATGAGTAATTTTAAGAACGTAAGTTACTTTTACAATTATGTTTCCCAAACTAACTTAAAGGAAAAAATGTAACTTACTTAACATCAGAACTAATTGATTTGGTGGTGTCCAAACAAGCCATCAATTAAAAAAAAAAATCTCATCTCGCTTCTGATTTTATGGTTGAAATAGCCTCTAATTTACGATCAGTTCAACATCTCTTTATGATTCTTTCATATTTCAAATTTGAAGTTGAAGTTTAAAAGAAAAATAAAAGAGTGCAGAAAGAGAAAAATCAGGGGGGAAAAAAAAACACATGAGACCCACTCATTAATAGTTGCCAGACAGATGGGGTCGACCGGGTCCAGTCGGGGTCGACCCCGACTATCTGCCTATCTTTTTAACCTTAAATCAATAGTATGTTGCAAACTGGAATGAGTTTTTCGACATATCATATATGATTTTGGGGTAGGAGAAGTTGATTTAGCCAACCAACCTAGCAGATTTGTGAGATTCCATCAGATCAATGGCCTAAAGCCTATTTTATTTTCGTTTTTACTATAAATATTAAGTTTTAGTTCGATTAGGCTGCCTCGACATTCTTCTCAACTCAAACTTGAAAACTTAAAACCGATGTAATTAATCACTATAGAAGATATTAATATTGTAAATTTCATGTTCGGCTCGGTGAATTTCATGTTAGGCTCGTTGAATTTCACGTTAGGCTAGTTGAATTTCATGTTAGGATCGTTGAATTTCACGTTAGGATCGTTGAATTTCATGTTAGGCTCATTGAATTTCACGTTAGGCTCGTTGAATTTCACGTTAGGCTCATTGAATTTGACCGCGAAGTGAGTGAAATTGACCGAGCCTAACATGCAATTCATCGAGCCTAACTTGAAATTTACCGAGCCGAACATGAAATTGACCAAGCCTAACGTGAAATTGAATGAGCCTACCATGAAATTCACTGAGCCTAACATGAAATTCACCGAGCCTAACTTGAAATTGACCGAGCCTAACATGCAATTCACCGAGCCTAACTTGAAATTCACCGACCCGAACATGAAATTGACTGAGCATAACATGAAATTGAGCGAGCCTACCATGAAATTCACCGAGCCTAACGTGAAATTCATCGAGCCTAACTTGAAATTGACCAAGCCTAACTTGAAATTGACCAATCCTAACATGCAATTCACCGAGCTTAACTTGAAATTCACTGAGCCTAACATGCAATTCACCGAGTCTAACTTGAAATTCACTGAGCCTAACTTGAAATTGAATAAGCCTACCGTGAAATTGAGTGAGCATAACATGAAATCAACGAGGCAAACATGAAATTGATCGAGGCAAACATGCGATTACTTACCTTCTCTTTGGCATCTCTTGCATTTATGAGTATTATTAAATTTCTTTGGTTTACATTGGATCCCCTATTTCAACTCAAACTTGCAAACTTTGAACCCATGATTCACATCCTCTTGCCCATGCATCGTGTGAATCGCTGTCCTTAGTTTCTTTAAAGCTTTTAAGTTTGAGTTATGAAGAATGTCGTGGTAGCCTAATCGAACTACAACTTAATATTTATACTAAAAATGAAAATAAAATGGGCTTTCAGCCATCGATCTGATAGAATCTCGCAAATCTGCTAGGTTCCCCAACTTGCTGCCTATCTATCCAATCTTAAAATAGTTGTATGTTGTAAACCGAAATGAGTTTTTTGACACATCAAATATGATTTTGAAGTAGGAGAAGCTTATTTAGCCAACCAACCTATTAGATTTGAGAGATTCTATCATGATGTATGTTTTGTATGTAGACTGTCCATCCATTTGGAGAGATCATGCAATGAGCTTAACATGAAATTTAGAGTCCCTAACATGAAATAGAACGAGCTTAACTTGAAATTCACTGACCCTAACATGAAATTGACTGAGGTGAACATGAAATTTACCGAGCCTAAATTGAAATTGAACGAGCTTAACATGAAACTGAACAAGCTTAACATGATTTTGAACGATTGAACTTGAAATTGACTGAGCCTAACATGAAATTCACCTAGCCGAACTTGAAATTGACCAAGCCTAACATGAAATTGACCGAGCCCAACATGAAATTGACCGAGCTTAACATGAAATTCACCGAGCTTCACATGAAATTCACCGAACTTCAAATGAAATTGACTAAGCTTCAAATGAAATAGAACTACCCTAACATGAAATTGACCGAGGCGAACATGAAATTCACCGAGGTGAACATGAAATTGACCGAGGCGAACATGAGATTCACCGAGACTAACATGAAATTGATCGAGCCTAATATGAAAATCACCGACCTAACATGAAATTGATTGAGCCTAACTTGAAATTCACTGACCTTAAAATGAAATTGATCGAGGCGAACATGAAGTTCACCGACCCTAACATGATTATTACCGAGCCTAACATGAAATTGACCGAGCCTAACATGAAA
This sequence comes from Magnolia sinica, assembly GCF_029962835.1. NCBI lineage: Eukaryota > Viridiplantae > Streptophyta > Magnoliopsida > Magnoliales > Magnoliaceae > Magnolia > Magnolia sinica. The sequence goes on along the minus strand of NC_080589.1, from coordinate 56,976,621 downwards.
TTCACCGAGCCAAACTTGAAATTGACCGAGCTTTAATATGAAACAAATTGTCATTCACTATAAATTTTACACAAAATATCTATTACAAAACAAAATTCATCATTTCACAAAATTTCTCTCTTCCTCCCAAGCCTAAGACGAATATCATTTATGAGCAACACTCGAACAATCATATGCTATTGAATTCCTCCAAATTAGATAACTGCTGCATAATATGTCAATATCTTTGTAACGCCCTGAAAATCGAGGGTCGAGCAGAAGCTCAGCTCTCGAGTTCCAACGCATCACTTATGCAATATAGATAATGATGATTAAATATTATTCGTATTAGTATATTAAACATGAATGGGATTACACTAAAACAACATATCATACTTTAGAGGCAATTGGATTACGTAAGCAGAAGACTGTGATAGATATATATAAGCATGTAAGTGGTTGTAAGTCCCCAGAATATGAACATGTCACCAGGTTAAATAATTACATGTATAGTTCCAAAATTTACAAAATAATAAGATGTGATGGCATCTAATCTGTATCCCTGTAGCCCCAGCGACGCAACTCCAGGTCTAGATAGACCCGCCAAAGAGTTACATATAGGAGAACTCCTCCTCGTCATCATAAAAGTTGGGCTTCGCCTTTTAAGCCTCACCCTCATCTGAAACAAAAACAGGGTCCGGTTGATGTTTTAAAACGCCGTCCCAGAGTGGGAGTGAGTGATCAACTCAGTGGTACTATAAGGCAAATGTTAATATGTTATCAATTCAATCAAGCAGTAATGATAAAGCATTACAACAAGTATTCTTTAACTACTCTGGTTAATGCAAGGATGATATGTATTAATGATGTATGCCCTTGCCTGCACTCCCTGTGCGACATCACCTCATGGTCGCGCATGCCAAACTCCTACTGTGCTCAACTCCCACGCCAAAGGCATATGCAATGCGGTGCATGGTCGTGTTAGCCAAGTCCTTAATTAGACCTATTCATACAGCATATTCGGAAAGCTAAGGTACCTCCCTTTATATCATTTACTCAAACGATGATCTATCTAGGGTTAGCAATCCTAGTTAATCACATACGATAAGCAAGTTATAGGGCAACATCACCCCTGATTTGAATATAGTAGATAGGCAAGTTCAAGTCACTATGAAGAGGCTCGTCACCTCAGCGTAGGCCTTAGTTTATACTCAAGGTCACTACGACAAGACTCGTCACCTTAGCGTAGGCCGACAACTCGAATAGGTGTCCCATACACCACCATATTTGGCTCACGAGTTTGTATTGCTCACACTTCACTATGGGGAGGCTCGTCACCCCAGCGTAAGCCGACAGCTCGACCACGGTGTCCCATATACCACCATGCCCGGTCATGAGTCTTAGCGAATCATGGTACCAAGGTTAAACAGGCTTTACATTGGTAAGTGGTACCTTAGATTCAAGCAGTAGCGTCCATACATGGTAAACACACATTAAGCCAATCGGGTTACTTGACAAGTCCGATTGGTACGAGCGCACGCTAAATTATTCGACATAGACCGCATACACACTCCTCGTGGCCTAACCACTGTCGATACTCACCGTATAAATCAGATTTATCGAACATATCCGTTGTAACGAAACTAATTTGACCACTAGATCAGAAACTGTTACCGATTGCCTGGACTGCGTAGTAGTCTCGATCATACTCAAAAGTAGTTGATATTCACATGTGATAATCATAATAACAATTTAGCAACGAATATAAATATAATAATCATTTGAGCATTTTATCAAACACATAGAACATGTTAATATATATATGCATCTTTTACAAAAATCACGTAGTAGCAATATAGATTACATGAAGGGAACTATCGATATTCGTAAGGTAGTTGAGAATCCTATCTCAATACCCTTATTAAATACAATTTGTCAAATAATTTCTCATTCAAACATTTTGTCAAACACCTAGATTATACTTTATTACATACATGAACTAAGTTAGTTATAGCATATATTATGGCAAATCCTTTCACAAGGGAGTTGTCATACCTACAACAAATATGTATTTTCAGTTAATAATCATAGCAGGCACAAATCATAATTTCATATTCATTCAAATATTTCAACAAACACATGGAATGCATTATATAAACACATAGTTCATACACATATATAATCTATCGAATACATCGTAGTAAGATCATATGGCAGCAATCAAGTCAGACATAAATCATTGCTGACATTGAAAGCCTTGAAAACCATAACCTAAACGTTTATAGTCCGCACCTTCTGTCGGTAAACTCATATCGAACTCAGTTTGAACACTACGTCTTTCTCTATGGCACAACGACTACCTGAATCACGGAATAGGTTAGCTATTTCATTGATTCCTCTATTTGTACTTCCAAAATGATATTATGGTTAAAATTCCTTACCCAAATCACAGTCGAAATGAATTGAGTAGCGTAGTAAAGAGGCGATCTAGTGCGTGTAGTCGCATGAGAGAAACACCGCCTCGATCTCCTTGACTTTCACTCCTCACATTTTTCTCTTCTTTTCTCTCCTCTCTCCTAGGGTTTTAGGAAATTCATAAAAAATGAGAGAGGGGTGGGTTTAGGGTATTATATAGGCCCAGAAGTGATTTCAATGGCCCCAGGGCCATGATATACTTAGGTTATAGCCAGAAAGTGTCTATTTCAGGCCAACGGAGCTAATCTGGAGGCCCATTACCTGCATACGGTCTGGAGGAAGTTCTCTGACAATGGATCTACTCCAAATTAAGATTTCGATCTGATCGGATTTATAGATCGACTGCAGAGGACCTGTTTTAGTTCAACGGCCATCGTCACTCGATCAGGGCCACAAGTACACTGACCCGTGTATGAAAATTTTCCTAATCCAAGGGTTTAATTGGGTCAGATTCTGACGGTCAGAAACCTTAAATTCGGCCTGCAAGTGAATGGCCTAGATCACTTAAGTTGAGTCCATATTCTAAAGATATTCGCGTTTCTCACACACTTCGCTCCAAGCTCAAGTTGTATGTTTCTGGACACTATTTGGTCTCGATTCCCGCCATGGTTGTCAAGCCTAGTAAGGCGGTCATAACCATATAGTTTCACGGTTATTGAACTTTCGATGCGCGGTCCAAGCCCGATACGGAGTTTCAATGTGCTCTTGAGAGCAACTGGGTTTTGAGATTGATCTTAGGTTTCTAGGTAATGCCGTGTTAGCAATTCTAATGGTTTTGGGTCTTGCAGTTCGTATAGAAAGTAGTTCAAGCTAATTTACTGATTAATTCAGTTTAATACTTAATTAATTTTTGTCTAATTTCTACAGAATTCGACCCTTAGTGATTTCTGCCTAAGGTGGTACTCGGGTCTTTATACGAATTTTTTCGAGACGTTACAATCTATCCTTTTAAAGAAAAATTTCATCCTCGAAATTGGTACCTTTTCGTACTCCTCGAGAATCTGAGGGTAGTTCTTATGGATCTCGGCTTCTGTTTCCCAAGTAGCCTCTTCCTCAGTGTGATGCGTCCAAAGTACCTTCACAAGCGGGATGACTTTACTATGCAACACCTCTTCCTTCCTGTCTAAAATACATGTCGGTCGCAGCACATAAGTAGCATTTTCACTCAATTGTACCTGCTCCCATTTGATGATGTGAGAAAGATCAGGAACGTATTTCTTCAGCATCGATACATGAAATACATTGTGCATGCCTGTGAGTGGTGTGGACAAAGTAAGGTGGTACGCTACCACACCCACTCGGTCTAAAATCTGGAACGGTCCAATAAATCGTGGCGTGAGCTTCCCCTTCTTGCCAAATCGAAGGACTCCCTTCATGAAAAAACTTTAAGAAACACATGGTCCCCAACCTCAAACTCTAGCTGTCGCCGTCTCATATTGGCGTAACTCTTCTGTCTGCTCTGTACTGTAAGAAGTCGACGCCTGATAATGTCGATCTTCTCTGAGGTTGCCTGCACCAGATCTGGACCAACTAAACTCTTCTCGCCAACCTCTGTCTAGCAATGCGGTGCTCTACACAGACACTCATAAAATGCTTCGTAGGGAGCCATGCCAATGCTTGCCTGAAAGCTGTTATTATAAGTGAGCTCAGCATAGGGAAGACAGTCATCCCAACTATCCTTGAAATCAAGCACACAAGCTCGCAACATATTCTCTAACACCTAATTCACCCGTTCCGTCTGCCTATCTGTCTGTGGGTGGAATGCGATACTGAACTTCAGTTTCACACCCATTACTTCCTGGATGCGAGTCCAGAAGATAGATGTAAATCGCGTGTCTCGATCTGACATAATCTCCATAGGCACTCTATGCAGACGTACTATCTCCTTGATGTACAACCTGACCAAATCATCTACTGAGTTTGAGACTCTAATTGGGAAGAAATGAGTCGATTTCGTCAATCAGTCCACAATCACCCAAATGGATCATGTCCCTTGCTCATCTTCGGTAACCCTGAAATGAAATCCATAGAAATGAAATCTCATTTCCATTCAGCTATAGGTATGGGCTGAAGTAAACCAGGAGGTCGGCGACGTTCGGCCTTGACCTGCTAGCATGTGAGTTAACGAGACACATAATTTGCTATGTGGGCCTTCATGTTGTCCCATCAGTACGACATCTTCATATCTTAATACATCTTCGTACTACTAGGATGCAACGCCATCTTCAAATTGTGAGCAGCTTCGAGAACTTCCCTTCTCAAGTCATGAAGATTTGGGACGCATAGGCGGCCACGATAACGTAAACCCTCATCCGTACCAACTCTCCATTCAGAGTCTTCATCGTCACTAGCTCGTTTCCTCATCTTTAGCAACCATTCATCCTGCCCCTGAGCCACAATGATTCGGTCATCGATAAGTGGCTGCACATGAATATGTGCGATGCTCTCGAACGGCTCCTTTACTGTAAGCTTTTACTCAAAGTCTCGCACAAATTCTACCATGTTCCATTCCTCGATCATCGGCGGAACTGCAAATGCTATTGTCTTCTTATAGCTCAATGCGTCTGCCACAAGGTTGGCCTTGCCAGGATGGTAGGAGACCTCAAACTTGAAGTCTTTCAAGGTTTCCATCCATCGTCGTTGCCTCTTATTCAAGTCTCTCTGTGTGAATATGTACCTGAGGCTCTTGTGGTCGCAAAAGAGCTCGAACTCCTCTCCATAGAGGTAATGTCTCCAGAGCTTTAATGTAAAGATGACGACCACTAACTCTAGGTCATGTGTAGGGTAGTTTTCCTCCTGCTTCCTCAACTGTCTCGATGCATAGGCAATCACCCTGTCCTTCTGTATAAGAACACAACTTAAAGCAACATGAGACGCATCGATGTATATGGTATACTTGCCCCCTTGCTCTGGCAATACTAGCACAGGGGTGGATGTCAGCTTGTCCTTCAGTTCTTAAAAGGTTGCTTCTGCCTTCTCATTCCAGGCAAACTTAAGATCCTTTTAAGTGAGTTGAGACAACGGCCTAGTTATCTTGGAAAAGTCCCTAATGAATCGGCGATAGTAGCCAGCAAGTCTCAAAAAACTCCTCACTTCTGTAACTGAACCAGGCTGCTCCCAATCCTGAACTGCAGTCACCTTAGCAAGGTCCATCGTTATTCCTTTCTTGGACACCACATGTCCCAGGAACTTGACTTCTTCTTTCCAGAAGTCACATTTCTTATATTGGACAAATAATTGGTTCTCCCTGAGAGTATCAAAGACTGCTCGTAGGTGCTCCTTGTGTTCCTTCTGACTCTTGGAGTATATGAGGATGTCATCTATAAATACGATGATGAATCGGTACAGATACCGCTGAAACACCCTGTTCATTAGGTCCATGAACACAGCCGGTGTGTATCAAGGAACTCATAGTGCCCAAAGTTGGTTCTAAACGTCATCTTCTGCACGTCCTTATCCCTGACGCGCAACTAGTGATACCCTGACTGCAAGTCGATCTTAGTGAAACACTGCGCCCCTTTCAACTGATCGAACAGATCATCTATCCTGGGCAAAGGATACTTGTTCTTCACCGTCACTTGGTTTAACCTATGATAATCAATACACGATCATAGTGATGAGTCCTTATTCTTCACGAACAACACAGGCGCTCCCCAAGGAGATACGCTCGGTCGTATGAAGCCTGCATCCAACAGATCATTGATCTGTCTCCTCGGTTCCTCCATCTCACATGGAGGCATGCAATGCGTCGGTAGAGATATAGGTGTCGTACCAGGCACTAGGTCGATGGTAAAATCGATCTTGCGCTGAGGAGGTAATCCAAATATCTTCCTTAACATGTCCGCAATCCTGAACTACTAGCGTGTTCCCAAGTGTTGGACCACCAACATTCTCTAGAAAGGTAGCATAACAACTAATGTGGTAGTACCAACTGACTTGAACCGGGAATGTAGAGGTCGTGCCCTCAGGTCCATGGGCTATCACCACCCTAGTATCACAATCGATCTTTGCCTTCATCTTGGTGAGCCAATCCATACCGAGGATCACATTGTAATGACATAGCAGGGCAATAATCAGGTCGACGAGTACTGTTCTGCTCCCTAAGTCTATCGAACAACCCTTACACATCTTGGTAGTGTCTGAGAAAGTCCCTGTGGCGGTAAGGAGTCTCAACCCGACCATAAGACTAGTTTCCAACCCCAGTCGCTTGACTGCTGCGTATGATATTATAGAGATAGTGGACCTGATGTCCATCAATAAGAAGACTAGTGTACCTTGAACATGTGCTGTAACCTTGAAAGCCATCGGTGTTGTAACTGCTGTCTCGGATGCCTCAGCTGCAAGTGAGTGCACACGAGCTTGTTGAGGTCGATTCGGCTGTGGTACCATAGATCGTTGAGGCAGCCTACTACGATATACATTAGGCCTATAGAAAGGCTGTGCTGGTGGTACTGAACGTAGGGGTGGAGCTGAGATAGCTTGAGGAAGCTGGCGACTGATCTTCTGAGGCGGCGAGAAGCCGTTATCCCTCATCTTGGTGAAGTGGTAAGTATCTGTATGGCCTGACCTCTTGCAGTAGGTGCACCATACATCTAATCGCCTAGGCTATGTGGGTGGAGCCGTAAGCCAAGGAGGAGAATCTGCACGCGGCCTCTTGCCGAAGAACGGTCTGCTCGGCAAATCTGGTCAAGGCCTAGGACCCATGGGCACCCATGTACAGGATAATTTGTCCCCGTCCTGTTCAGCTCGTAGAGACATGTTCACTAGCTCAGCATAGTTGGGTATGCTAGCGCAACACATCTTCGAGCGTATCTCGGGTCGCAGACCCTCAGAAAATCACCACATTCGCATCGACTCATCTGCTAATATCAAGGGAGCATACTTGGCCAGCTCCGTGAACCTATTCTCATATTCCACCACAGTCATTCCTCCCTGTCGGAGGTGAAGGAACTCTCCCTCCTCATTGCGGTAGGTGAGAGGAAAATACTTTCCGTGGAAGCGTGTCTCAAAAGCCTCCCATGTCCACACGTAATAAGGTGCAACGGTCCGAAGGATGTTATCCCACCAGAGACTGGCTTCCTTCTTGAACATGTAGGTGACCAACTCAACCTGCTCTGCCTCAATGCAGTGCAACGGCTTTAGCATCTTAGAGATGCAGTCAAGCCAATACTCGGCCTCCTCAGGTCTGTGAGTACCTGTAAAAGTAGGAGGTCGGAAGCGTTGAAATCGCTCAAATAAGCCACTGGCACTCATGTTTCAGCAGGGTGCACAGGTGGTGCAGGTGGAACCACATTTATGTTCTTGGCAAGGGCCCCTGCTATGGTGGTCCAAATCTACTGCTACTGCTGCATACAGAGCACCATCTGCTCCAACCTATTAGGAGGAGAAGCCGCTTGAGGCATGTGTGGTGTCGAGGTAAACACACGGTTCTGCTCAGGAATCGGTGGTGCAGAAGATGTTGGCCCATTGGTGGGGCTAGTGGCCGATTGTGAATCCGACATTGTGTCACTGTCAGGACCCAAGCTGGGGTCCGTGTGGTTATTGCTTAAGGGAGGTACCCCGTCAAACGATCCGCCAAGTGCTAGACGTATAGTGTTCCGAGTAGCTTTCGGAAGCATTCCCTATACACAACATAATGTACAACACATGTAAGATTAACATAGCAATACTCAACTTGTCAAGCATTCTACACATTTCATAACAAAAGGAGCTTCATGCATTTCGAGAATCTCTCTATTATCCCATCAATAACATTAAAGCGACCCCATACTAACATCAACCCAACCCCTTTTCAAAAGTCCCCATTTTTCCACCTACCTTCCTCTTTTCCAAATTTCACACAACCATACCTCTTTTGCCATACCTCTTTCAACCCAAACCATCCCCCATCACTCCATCACCCTATCTCACTCTCTCTCGTCTCCCTTACAAGTCTCTCTCGTCATTCAAACTCTCCCATAGCAAGTCCCATACGTATGGTCTTCCCATGGTGAGAGAATTTTATTTGTGAGGTCAAGTGTGGCCCACCCTATCATCTCTCATCTCAACCATCCATTTCCCACTTCCACCATCAAAGGGTAGCCAAGGAGCCAAGGAAGCCAAGGGAGCAAGAAGATAATGGTGGGTGTTTGATAGGATAGTTTTGATGTTTTTAAGATTGGCCAAGTGAGGCTAACCGATCAATGGTTTGGATCTCATCATTGGACCCTAAGATGTAGGCATTGGCCTCATTTGATCATCATTGATCATTCCATATGGGGCCATTCTCCATGGACCCGATCATGATTTAGTTAATTTTCATAATATGCTTTAGGGTCATCTTGATCTTTAGATTTTTCATTTTCATGGATCTCCACCGGTGGATTTAATTTTAATGGGCACACATGTATTATGGGACCCACTTGATGAATATGATTTAGTGCAAGGAGGGCCCATAGCGGGTCCCTCCATCACATGTCTCTCTCTCTCTCATCTCAGCTCATTTTGTTTTATTTTATTAAAAAAATTATTTTATTTTTGATGTAATGAGATGTTGGGGAAATGGGAAATGGACCCCACCATGTAGTAAGCATTTTATTTGAGTGGGGCCCACCGGCCATTCAAAACCTTCGCATTCATGTGGTGGCCCACCCAGATTAGGACCCACTAAATTTTCAATCCCGGACCTTTGAGTTAAATCTGGTTGAAATCCAAATATCATTATTGTCACAAGCTTGGGTAATGGTGCACAATGTGAGGCCCCACTTACACGATGCATGTATATAAATCCAGACACCATCAATTGCCTTGCCCAAGTCTATTTTAGCCGTTACTGGTAACGATGGGATCCATCGACTTGCAAGTCAATGGCCATACCGGCAACTATGGTGGTTTTGCACCAGTTGAACCTTTCCTCAAGTCTTTTATATGCATAACAAGCTCCTAAATAGCATTAAATTATGCCATGATGCATGGGATTATGACAGCGGATCCATAGTTGGACCCACTCCAAAATCGTGTAAACGAAAATCAAAAAAAATAATCAAATGACCATACTGCGACTGTGCTGGAGTCAGAGCGAAGTACCAAGCAAGGCCGGACGTAATTGGCCTACGCCAAGGATGGGGTACCCACTGTTTTATATGCTACTAAACTTATTAGGGCCCCTACCGACGTTGGGCCGCGAGCCTCCAACATCGCCTGTCCAAGACCCATTGGTGGCCCAACCGCTATTGGAATAGTGCAGTGGACCTTACATCTTGAAACCTTTCGTCCACAGTTGGGATAGGCCCTAAATGGTATTCTTATCACCTTCACTCTAAGATCTGAGACCTTATCACTATGGTATGGATATAACATCAGGTAGGGCCAATGAATCCCACAATTATGTAATTTATCACCAGTCAACAGCTGAGATGAATACCAGTGACGTAGAGCCATGTGATGTGTGCCCACCACATGTGGGGCCCACTGTGTGTGTGGTTCCATAATAGTATAGTATATATCATGATCAATTAATATTATATTTGATTAATGTTATATAATTATTATGTATATATATTATTATATATACATATATATACAATTATATCATATACATATTTTACTAATGATTAGCTCCGTATGAGGCCCACTTACATTGAAGTGTGATCCTCATGGTAGCCACTGTGATTAAAGGCCTATGAGTAATAATATACCAGGAGGCCCTTCATATTACATGTGATGTAGTTTTACATGGATCATGACAGAAGATGCATGTAAGCTAAATCTAAATAAAGTTTTTAAATACTACAACATACCAACCACTCTATCATACTACTAAGCCTATCAAGGCTATAACATAGAAAGCAAGAAAACAAAGAAAACCCAAAGACGATTAGAACTTGTGACTAGTCGTCCGAATCTGGAGATGGTAGAGGAGCACCCTTATCCTGCAGACAGCATATGAGAGCCTTCAAGGTGCGAGTCACCTTCTTAAATTTCTATTTCATGAAGGCCCTATTCTCTTCAAGTTCGGCCCGGGTCTCTCTAACCTCCTGTCGCAGGCCAACTTGACCCTTCTCGATCTGGGCCAAGCGGGCTTCTAAAGTAGCCCGATCATGGTGGCGCTCATGTGTAGCAGGTGGAGAGCCCCATCAGAGTCTTGGGCCTCCTCTTCTTCCTCTTCTTGCTCTTCCTCTTCGTTGCTTCCTTCCTCACCTTCTTCATCCTCGCTTCCCTCTTCCTTTTCACTTTCTTCCTCTATCTCATCACCATACTCATCACGACAGGCTTGGCTTGGTCGTGGCCCAATACCCATGTTGTTGAGCGTAGAGTCATTGATAAAATGAATCGACACAAGATTCATGTCAAGTCGGTAGTCGAACTCTCGAGCAAGCTTGCATATAAGTTGGCCGAATGGGAGTGAAATGTTAGTCCTAGGAGAGCGTGCAGTCTGAACTATCTGGAGTAGGACAAATGTAGGCAGCCATAGCTTGTCTCCCTGCCCCACTTTGTATATGAAGTCCACCATCAAATGCGTGCATTCGGTGCGATTGCTCCACCTGGGATACACATTGTATGTGAATATGTGGTGGAGTAGGCGGAAGTCAGGAGTCATCTTTGTCGCTGAGAGGCAGTTGCCATGACTTCAATGGATCAGTCGGCCGCAAAGAAATCATGTGCAGTGATCTCTTTCACGCGCACTCCTGAGGTTCTTCTCGCTAGCATGAACCTCACCGCATTCCATCCCCATGATCCGAGCTATTACACCAACATTAACTGTGGCTCCCCGCCTTCCCACGGGAATAATGAACTGTAGAGGTTCCAGCGATGGGTCCCGTATATGGGCGTAGAAGGCTTAGATAGTGCTCTCACACGCACGTGACTTGCCCTCAAATATGGGACCCCATCCGGCATCCACCAGGAGGTCCATCATCGGATAAAGCCCAAATAACTTCTCATCCGTGTGAGCTTCGAAGAGAACTCTATGACCCTGGAACCTACGATGTGCGATGCCCGATGGTAGGGCCCTTTTGAGCGAAATTTGGAGATCGAGGTCCTGCTTCGTCCTTCTCTCTCGTGCGACGCTTGTACTTGCTTCGGCGCCCGATTTCTTCCTTGGACGGGTTGGGCGGCTAGGCCCAGCTTCATCTGTGGAAGCCCTCTTCTTTCCCATGAGGGAAAGAAGTGTGGAGAGGGAGAAGATCGCAACCACAAGCTCAAAAAGAGCCATGAAGCCAAGGGAGCTTGAGAGATGGAATGGGTTGGTGGATTTGGAGGTGTATGTGACACAAAGGTGGTTTGGTGTGCTCAAATGAGAAGGATTAAGGGAGATAGGTGGTTGTAGAAGATGGGTTTGATAGAATGGTGGAGGTGGGTGCAAGAAAAGGAAGAAGATGAGATTAGAGGGGGGGATTTGAGAGAGAAAAATGAGATTTTTAGAAGTTTGGAAAGCTTGGAGGGGTGAGAATGGAAGAAATGAAGCAAATGGGAAAGATATAAGGGGTCCCACATGATTTTGTGGGCCCCACACGCGTGTACACTGATCGGCCCCCTCTGCCCATGCGGTCCGACCGGCCCACTGACCGTGGACCGCGATGCATCATGGTAGGGGCGATGCCATGCGGTCCGCTGGACCTCTGGGCGATGGATCACCCTAGGGGCGATGCCATCGCCCTCCCGGGGTGCCGAAAATGTATGAGACCCACCTCAGGTCCCACTGTTTTATGTGGTTTAAGCCCCCGAGCCTGTTTAGTGTGGTTTCGGGTTCCAACTCGCGTATATTCACGCTTTACGGGTTATTTAAGTGCGGAATACGTCGAGTCACCGTCTACACTCGTTAACTGACGGTCTATAAAGGTGTTGGGATCATCTCACATGATCACAGATGCTTACGGGTCATATTTCATGGTCAGTTTCGCCTATCAGTGAAACTGGGAATCCTACAACTGTTTCTATGTTTTACCACTCCCTCCTAAATCAAAGTATGTCAGTGTGCATCATGTTACCATAACTCAGGTCCAGTTTAATGCAAATCATGCTTTGATACCAACTTGCAATGCCCTGAAAATTGGAAGTCGAGCAGAAGCTCAGCTCCCGAGTTCCAACGCATCACTTATGTAACATAGATAATGATGATTAAATGTTGTCCGTATTAGTGCATTAAACATAAATGAGATTACACTAAAACAACATATCATACTCCAGAGGCAATTGGATTACGCAAGCGGAAGACTGTGATAGATATATATATAAAACATATAAGTAGTTGTAAGTCCCAAGAGTATGAACATGTCACCAGGTTAAATAATTACATGTATAGTTCCAAAATTTACAAAATAACGAGATGTGATGACATCTAATCCGTATCCTTGTAGCCCTGGCGACGCAACTCCAGGTCTACATTGACCCGCCAGAGAGTTGCATGTAGGAGAACTCATCGTCATCATAAAAGTCGGGCTCCGCCTCGTAAGCCTCACCCTCATCTGAAACTAAAATAGGGTTTGGTTGGTGTTTTAAAACACCGTCCCATAGTGGGAGTGAGTAATCAACTCAGTGGTACTATAAGGCAAAGGTTTACATGTTATCAATTCAGTCAAGCAGTAATGATAAAGCATTACAATAAGCATTCCCTAACTACTCTGGTTAATGCAAGGATGATATGTATTGATGATGCATGCCCTCGCCTGCACTCCCTCAGTGACATCATCTCACGATCGTGCATGGCAAACTCCCTAAACGTGCGCTTCCTCGCCAAAGCACATGCAATGCGGTGCGTGGTCGTGTTAGCCAATACTTAATTAGATTTATTCATATAACAGATTCGAGAAGCTAAGGTACCTCTCTTTATATCATTTACCCAAACGATGATCCATCTAGGGTCGTCAATCCTAGTTAATCATATATGATAAGCAAGTTATAAGGCAACATCACCTCTGATTTGAAACCAGTGGATAGGCAAGTTCAAGTCACTACAAAGAGGCTCGTCACCTCAGCATAGGCCTTAGTTTATACTCGAGGTCACTATAGAAATGCTCATCACCTTAACGTAGGCCGACGGCTCGAATACGGGGTCCCATACACCACTATATTTGGCTCACGAGTTTGTATTGCTCACTAGTTACTACGGGGAGGCTCATCACCCTAGCGTAGGCCGACAGCTCGACCATGGTGTTTTCATACACCACCATACCCAGCTCATGAGTCTTAGCGAATCGTGGTACCAAGATTAAACGGGCTTTGCATTGGTAAGTGGTACCTTAGATTCAAGCAGTAGCGTGCATACATGGTAAACGCACATTAGATCAATCGGGTTACTTAACAAGTCCGATTGGTATGAGTGCACGCTAAATTAATTGACATGGAGCGCATACGCACTTCTCGTGGCCTAAACACTGTCGATAATCACCGTATGACTCGGATTCATCGAACGTATCCGTTGTGGCGAAACTAATTCAGCCACTAGATCGGAAACTGTTACCGATTGCCTGGACTACGTAGTAGTCTCGATCATACTCAAAGCAGTTAATATTCACATGTGATAATCATAACAACAATTTAACAACGAATATAAATACAATAATCATTTGAGCATTTTATTAAACACATAGAACATGTTAATATACATATGCATCTTCTACAAAAATCACGTAGTAGAAATATAGATTACATGAAGGGAACTATAAATATTCGCAAGGTAGTTGAGAATCCTATCTCAATACCCTTATTAAATACAATTTTTCAAACAATTTCTCATTCAAACATTTTGTCAAACACTTAGATTACACTTTACTACATACATGAACTAAGTTAGTTGTAGCATATATTATGGTAAATCCTTTCACAAGGGAGTTGTTATACCTACAACAAACATGTATTTTTAGTTAATAGTTATAGCAAGCACAAATCATAATTTCATATTCATTTAAATATTTCAACAAACACATGGAATGCATTATATAAACACATAGTTCATACACATATATAATCTATCAAATACATCGTAACTAAGATCATATGACAGCAATCAAGTCAGACATAGATCATTGCTAACATTAAAAGCCTTTAAAACCATAACCTAAATGTTTATAGTCCACACCTTCTGTCGGTAAACTCGTATCGAACTCAGTTCGAACACTACGTCTTTATCTAAGGCATAACGGCTACCTAAATCATAGAATAGGTTAGTTATTTCGTCGATTCCTCTATTTGGACTTCCAAAACGAGATTAGGGTTAGGATTCTTTACCCAAATCACAGTCAAAATAAATTAAGTAGCGTAGCAAAGAGGCGATCTAGTGTGTGTAGTCGCACGAGAGAAACACCGCCTCGATCTCCCTGACTTTCACTCTTCTCCTCACACTTTTCTCTTCTTTTCTCTCTTCTCTCTCCTAGGGTTTTAGAAAATTCGTATGTAATAAGAGAAGGGTGGGTTTAGGGAATCATATAGGCCCAGAAGTGATGTCAATGGCTCCAGGGCCATGGTATACTTATGTTATAGCCAGAAAGCGACTATTTCGGGCCAATGGAGCTCATCTGGAGGCCCATTACCTACATACGGTCTGGAGGAAGTTTCCTGATGATGGATTTACACCAGGCTAAGATTTCGGTCCGATCAGATTTATGGATCGACCGCGGAGGACCTGTTTCAGTTCAACGGCCATTGTCACTCGATCAGGGCCACAAGTACACTACCCGTGTATGGAAATTTTCCTGATCAAAGGGTGTAGTTGGATCAGATTCTGACAGTTAAAAACCTTAAATTTGGCTTGCAAGTGAACGGCCCAAATTACTTAAGTTGAGTCCATATTCTAAAGATATTCGCGTTTCTCACACACTTCGCTCCAAGCTCAAGTTGTGTGTTTCTAGATACTATTTGGACTCGATTCCCGCGATGGTTGTCAAGCCCAGTAAGGCGGTCATAACCATATAGTTTTGCGGTTATCGGACTTTCGACGCGTGGTCCAGGCTCGATACGGAGTTTCAATGTGCTCTTGAGAGCAACTGGGTTTTGAGATTGATCCTAGGTTTCTAGGTAATGATGCGTTAGCGATTCTAATGGTTTTGGATCTTGCAGTTTATATAGAAAGTAGTTCAAGCTAATTTACTGATTAATTCAGTTTAGTACTTAATTAATTGTTGTCTAATTTCTACATAATTCGACCCTTAGTGATTTCTGTCTGAGGTGGTACTCGGGTCTTTGTACGGATTTTTTCGAGACGTTACAATATTTCATTATAAATATGCCGCAGTCATAACCATTCGTTTACTTCGGTGTCGATCTCTCTTTTATAGCGGTCCAACTCTTCCTGTCGAGCACAGACTTGTCACCCGTGGCATGAAAGATAATGGGGAGCCCCTCAGTAATCAAACAGGGACGACCTAAAAAGATTTATTTGGCTATTGTCCTTTTCCAACCCACTCTTAACCATATTAAACCACCATCTAAGTGAACACTTGCATGATAGGTTTGGGACTCCAACAAAAGAATCAACACCTACAAGAATGTATTGCAAAATATAATAAAAATAAACTTCAAAAATTAGTTTTGTAAAGCATAATGTAGAAAATAAAAAATAATTTAAGTCGATTAAGAACTTCATGAGAATATTGCTAGTCAGCGATCTCCCCCAATGAAGTTCATGTTCAGCTCGGTCATTTTCATTTGAGACTCAGTCAATTTCATGCTACGCACGGTCAATTTCATGTTACCCTCGGTCAATTATATGTGAAGCTTAGTGAATTGCAAGTGAGGGTCAGTAAATTTCATGTTCGGCTTCGTTAGTGTAAAGCCCCGGGTTTTGGAAATGCGAGTATATATGACTTGTTCTCCAAAAATCTGAGTGTTAACCTTTAATGATAGCCAAATTCCACATGCATTTTTTTCTTTTCTTCTTCAGAGTGAGCATTTAAGCAGAATATGAATAAATTAAGTATAAAGGAAATTGTATATACATTCAAATGATAAGAGCGGCTACCCAAAATGACTTATACAAACTAATGTCTCTATGTTAACAAATGCAAGAATTACAAGATTTAACACATGTGAAATAACAAAATGTGTATAAATTTGAGCCGTAACATTGCGCAACTTCTCTTGGCAATTACAACCATGCATCCTTGACAATTGTACTATGCGCCTCATCAATCCAAATATGAATATCTTTTAAACCACCTGCACTACCTATACGGTTATATATTTGATGAATGAGTGCCCAACTCAGTATGAATTCCCCTCAAGATTACACATCGCCGCATTAATCAAGCATAATTTTAAAGAATAATGCATCTAAAACAATACATGATGCAGTATTGTTTAAATGCATGGATATGTGAATGCACATCGACCTGGGGATGCTCATCCAGTTGGACTTGGGCTCGTCACCCATGCATATGACTGGTCATCAGTGCAGTACATCACATGCGTATATCACGTACAACATAATTACCAAGCCATCGTACATCACATACGTAGGTCGATAGTCGATGGTCGATGGTCTAGGAGCTAGCGAAACGATACCCTACTAAGCCTAAGGGCATGTGATATAACATCCAGAATTAGCCACCTATCATCGCCAATATGCTATGAATGCATGATTAACCCATCTATTATTATTTCGATTACAACAAGCCAATTTAAGAAATCTCAAAGGTCACTACGGGGAGCTTGTCACCAGGCGTAGGCCGACAGCTCGGACATAGTGTCTCATTCCACTATCCCTAGCTCATGAGACTCCAACATTAGGATGTTTAATGGTAACCTCCTCGACTAGTGGCCAATCGTAGTGCCACAAGTGGATCTTACCATCTCATAGATATACAGAAATAATCCATCAAGCCACTTAGGGCAAATGAAAGCCACATAAGGCAAAAGGGCATATATCACATCAAATGCACTAAGGGCAGATATCACATCAAAGCACATCAAAGGCGCAAAGGGCAGATATCACATCAAATGCGTAAAGGGCAAATATCACATCAAAGCCACAAAGGGAAGATATCACATCAAAGGCGTACATGACAGATATCACATCAAAGCCACAGAGGGCACAAGGACTTGCAAGATGGTAAGTCCACACAAACTTGGTTAAAATGGCCACTAGGTCAGGGCCCATTGTAGCCACAATCAGTCAAGGTACATCCCAATGATGGGTGTCCATATACAAGTGGGGTTTCCCACTGATAGAGGTACCATTTTAAGTTCCATAGGCAATCCACAAGCATGGGAAGGTATACAAGTGCAATGTACATACGTTTATATAAGATGAATGTTGAGCATATAAGTTAGAGATTAAATTCAACAACTAGCGCAAGTAATAGAGATATCAATTATCAACTGTAATTAAAACAGGAACTATCACTTAAACTAATAGGAAAGTAGAAAGCTCAAGGGGAAGAAATCATCACCTTATACTTGAACCGCTTGCATCATCGCTAAGAAATACGTGTTCCCTTGGAATCAAATCTTACCATAAATCGTAAAGTTGTACGGTTAAATCCAAGCTTTACATAATATTTAGGGTTAAGGTCTTAACCTAGGGTTTGGATTACCTAGGTTTTAGGGTTTCATCCTAGGATTTAGTTCTAGGAGTTGAACTATGATGTATGTGTGGTTTAAATACAATATAATAATATGGTTAGTTATAATTTAACGTTAATGATATAATTAATATTTGTGACCATGGTAATAATAAGTATT
Organism: Magnolia sinica; assembly: GCF_029962835.1. Taxonomy (NCBI): domain Eukaryota; kingdom Viridiplantae; phylum Streptophyta; class Magnoliopsida; order Magnoliales; family Magnoliaceae; genus Magnolia; species Magnolia sinica. The sequence goes on along the minus strand of NC_080589.1, from coordinate 56,958,510 downwards.
ACAATGGTAATAAAATAGTATAATCAATTATTAATGATAATATTTTCAGGTAGTGGATACCATACTAATATCATTAATGGTAATTTTGTTTATAATAACTAATATTAGAGTAAATAGTGTACTGGCGGCTATTCATGCTTAATAATTGTCATAGTTATGATAATGAAACTAATGGTAATTTAAAATAATCTGATTTGGGAATAAGGAGTTGACTCACGATTCGGTAGCTTGACTCGACGATTTGACTTGGCCGAGTTGACTCAGCAAGTCAAAATCCCATTGCTTCTCTACCTTCCTTCTCCTTGCTTTCTTCATTCTTCTCCTTCTTCCCTTTCTACCTTACCTTCTCCATCATCTCCCACTATCGTTTTCATGTTGCACGTCCAACCACACCTCAGACTCAGGATTCCAACAATGAACCCATCCCAATTCACTTAAGACTCGACGAGTCAACTCGGTATTGAACCGAGCAGCCATTAACCACACACACTCTCTCTCTCTCTCTCTATCTCTTTCTCTTTCTCCCTTTACTTCTCTTCCCTTCCTTCCTTCTCTGCTGGTCGTCCAGCAATGTTTGGCCTTGGATAGGGCTCATGTAACTCAATGCCAGCGAGTTGATGACTCGGCTCGAGTTGAACGAGTGCGGCAAGACACTCTCTCTCTCTCTCTCTACCTCGACTTCCTTTTTCCCTTTCTTTTTCCGTTCTTCTCCTTCTATCTTTCCCTCTGCTGGAGGTCCAACAACAACAACTGAACACCCAGGAACGATCCGGCTCGTACAGCTCAACTAGGTAGTGAGTCGCGATGTAGTGCGACACCAACTTGATTCCACTCTCTCTCATTCTCATCTTCTTTCTTCTCCCATTTTCTTTTTTTTCTTCTTTTCTGCTTCTCTGGAGGCCCAGCAGATCCCATGGTTCAAACCAAACATGGTGGAACTCACCAAGTCAACATGTCTGTGACCAGCCAACAACGCCACTGCAACTTTTCTCCTCACCTCTGCTTCCACTCTCAGATATGATTATCATCGTTTGGATGGCGATGACTGTTGTATTTTGTTTTAAAATAGCATTAAAATTTGAATTTTTAAATTTTCGATAATTTCCCTCCAATTTTGAAAAGTTGAAGTACTTTTGTGTTGTGGGTTTTGTCCCACATCGGATTTGAAAAGGTAAACTATCTTGTTTATAAGATAGTCTTTTTGCCTAGGGCTTGAGCCCCTTTCAGGGGGCATGTGAATTTGGTCCTGTGGGGGGGCTATGCCAATAGCTCTAATCTATGCCATTGACCACACACGCGCGCGCCGAGCCGAGCCGTGCCGTGCCGTGCCGTGCCGAGCCGAGCCGAGTCCGAGTCCGTGTCCGTGTGCGCGTGCGCGTGCGCGACGCGACGGGACGGGCTGGGCTGGGCTGGGCGTGGGCGCGGGTGCGGGTGCGGGTGCGGTGTGTGTGTACTCGCGTGGGTGTGTGTATGGGTACTCGCAGGACTGTATGTGCGGGAGTGTACTCGCACTTGCGCCTTTTCGTTTTAAACCAGAGAGATGCGTCCCTTCCGGTTGGTCGCACCTGTTGGGTTTAAACCCAACGGACCTAACCTTTTGTAAAGGGTGCTTATGCACCACTTCGGAGTCTATATAAAGACTACCGATTCCAGTTTTAATATACGAAAAATTCTTCTCTTATAAAACACTCTCTGATATTCGGTTTTAAGCAATTTTCTACTGAGTTCATCGCTGAGTCAACTCAGCACTTTCGGATTAAACTGCAAGTGGTTCGAGCCCGTGTACAGTGAGTGCACCGCTGGGACCGGGTCATAGTCGTTGTATCCTGGAGGTCGATTGCTCTGGAAACCTGTTGCACTTGGGACGCTGTCCAAGGGGAGCAAATTCGATTTCAAGCCGAGTGACTCAGTTACGCCTCGACTCATTCAATAAGTTCTTCTTTCTCAAAATTTATTTTCCTTTTTTGATTCTCGATTTTTAATAGTCTATTTAATTCAACTAAATATTTCAACAATGACATGAGCCACACGTTTGCAGTTATGGATCCAAAATAGGCAACATTACAAGCAGCAGCGATGGTGCAAGCTTGACGTGGAAGACGACCGAGCTTTAATGGCGTTCTCGGCTCCGACATGTATCTCGGAGTTCTGATTGTTGTGGGAGGTCTGGATAGACCCAGGGAAGCTCGGAGGGTGGCAGGAATGGAGCTTGGGCCTTGTTTGGTCGGTGGGTTCGTACAAAAAAGGAAATGGCTTTTTTTTTTTTTTAGTGCGACTACAAGGAATGGATTAGGATCCAGTTGCTGCTCAATCCTCCCACTTTTATTCGCTCACCCTAACATCCCAGAGCCAATAGATTGGTAATAAGCGGTCTGGATTTGATCCGGTTGAAACCGCCCTCAAATATGGTGGGTAGGAACCGAAACCGACCTTAGTTTTGTTTGAAACCTTAAACAAATAGATGGCTGAGATGCTTTGCATCTTACGGCTAGAAATGAAACAGAATAATGCACCCAGATTGCCAGTTTGGCAACAGTAGGACAGAATTTCCATTTTCGAAAATTTTCAACCGCACACAACTCTCCTTTCGCTCGAGTTTGTGGACAAGAACATGGGCAGATACGAGCGAAAGTTGCAGGGGTTCGGTCAAAAATCACGTCCGCATTAGATGGACGGTTTAGATGATACAAATGGATGATGATGGTGGGCCACAAAAGTCACAAACGGACGTCGTCTGTTTAAATCGCAGCGGCGGAAAAGAGGGAGAGAGCCCTTCCTCTTCGCGTAGTGTCGGTCAAACCACGTTTGACCACGCTGGCTAGTTTCGTGCAGCGTGGGAGCACACAGGCTATGTACTTGCGGCCCCTAAGGTGAGGCCCACAAAAATGGGGTGGGTAGACCCATTTGATGTACATATGGAGCCCAACTGTCGAGGCCCATTTGACACGTGTAAGGCCCATAAGCTTGGGCCTATTTGATAGGTTCTGAAGCCCCCGGGTTATAGCCCATTGCAATGTACATAAGGCCCATTGGTGTGGCTCACTTAATGAATATAAGGCCCATGTGACTTGGCCAATTTGATGTATTTAAGAGCCCAATGGATGTACCTAAGGTCCATTGCAATGTGTGATCCCAAAATAACTTATGATATGATATTTGTGGCAGTCGTGCCTTGGGAGCAATGTCGGTTTGACGTCCACGTTGTAAGTGTAGTGTGGTTAAATGTCCGCATTATGACTTTCCCCTTGGGCCCACTGATAGGCCCATATGTGTAATATGTAGGCCGTCTAGGCCCGTCTTCATTATGAGCATCATCCACCCCATATAACATATTTAATTCCATGATTCATGATCATATGCATCATACGTATGCTTGATATGAGAAATGACTGATCATAGCATAGCCTTCGGGCAGATTGTTTAGGGGCTCCCGTACAGGGGGTGTTGCCCTACATGAGCGCACGATACGCGCAGGATTGCTGCATGACTGAATAGTGTGATTCATGCATTCGCATTGTGTGATATGGTTACTCTACGCCCTAGCGACATCAAGGCCGTGGCCTCCACGCATCGTGGTTGGCGGGATTGGATACCGGAAATTCTGTTAAATGGGGTGCGATAGATATCCCGGGTGAAAGTCCCTAAACCCTTATGGTAAGGAGGTTGCTCCAACGCCTGGCCAGTGGGTGCATGAGCGCCGAGTGCCGATTCCAAAAGGCCACTGTCGTGGGTGGTTGGAAGGGGGTGCGGCCTTACCCGCCCGAGAGTAGGGGGCAATGCTAGGCTGAGTCCGACCAGCTCGAGGAATGGGTCGCCCAATATTGGCAGGCGGATAGTGAGGTCTTTTCCACTCACCTTATTGCGCGATGGGGCGGCAATCTGGCTTGGAGTGTACTAGACCCCGGTGATATTCCAGATTTGAGCCGAATTGACATGTGGACTTAGATGAGGATTTGTATGCTTGACTTGCATTTTGCATTGCATGGCCTTGGTATGGCCGACATCATTCGCACCGCATGGCCTTCGGAAATGGGATTCTTAGATTCATCCATGTTCCACATTACTCGTGCATGACTACATTATCACCGGCATACACTTTCACCACCCCCTTTCTTAAGCTTATAAGCGTGCAGTGACGTTGGATCCGCGGAGGCTTACGCTGGGATCTTCTTTTGGAGTTTTTCTATCTTCATTGTATTTCCCTTATGCTCATTGTACTTGTAAAGTTATTGATTATAGTGGAAATGTGATGGAGTTAATGGTTGTTCTTTGTGGGTTATGCCTTTGGTTATGCTTATTACGAATCAAACCGATGTTGAAAATCCTCCTTGTAGCATCCCAGGATCGGAACCTGGCAAATGGGCGCTCAACTTGTCAAGCATTCTACACATTTCATAACAAAAGGAGCTTCATGCATTTCATTAAACCAAAATTGTCATAATACATGTGATGTAGTTTTACATGGATCATGACAGAAGATGCATGTGAGCTAAATCTAAATAAAGTTTTTAAATACTACAACATACCAACCACTCTATCATACTACTAAGCCTATCAAGGCTATAACATAGAAAGCAAGAAAACAAAGAAAACCCAAAGACGATTAGAACTTGTGACTAGTCGTCCGAATCTGGAGATGGTGGAGGAGCACCCTTATCCTGCAGACAGCATATGAGAGCCTTCAAGGTGCGAGTCACCTTCTTAAATTTCTATTTCATGAAGGCCCTATTCTCTTCAAGTTCGGCCCGGGTCTCTCTGACCTCCTGTCGCAGGGCAACTTAGCCCTTCTCGATCTGGGCCAAGCGGGCTTCTAAAGTAGCCCGATCATGGTGGCGCTCATGTGTAGCAGGTGGAGAGCCCCATCAGAGTCTTGGGCCTCCTCTTCTTCCTCTTCCTGCTCTTCCTCTTCGTTGCTTCCTTCCTCACCTTCTTCATCCTCGCTTCCCTCTTCCTTTTCACTTTCTTCCTCTATCTCATCACCATACTCATCACGACGGGCTTGGCTTGGTCGTGGCCCAATACCCATGTTGTTGAGCGTAGAGTCATTGATAAAATGAATCGACACAAGATTCGTGTCAAGTCGGTAGTCAAAATCTCGAGCAAGCTTGCATATAAGTTGGCCGAATGGGAGTGAAATGTTAGTCCTAAGAGAGCGTGTAGTCTGAACTATCTGGAGTAGGACAAATGTAGGCAGCCATAGCTTGTCTCCCTGCCCCACTTTGTATAGGAAGTCCACCATCAAATGCGTGCATTCAGTGCGATTGCTCCACCTAGGATACACATTGTATGTGAATATGTAGTGGAGTAGGCGAAAGTCAGGAGTCATCTTTGTCGCTGAGAGGCAGTTGCCATGACTCCAATGGATCAGTCGGCTGCAAAGAAATCATGTGCGGTGATCTCTTTCACGCGCACTCCTGAGGTTCTTCTCGCTAGCATGAACCTAACCGCATTCCATCCCCATGATTCGAGCTATTACACCAACATCAACTGTGGCTCCCCGCCTTCCCACGGGAATAATGAACTGTAGAGGTTCCAGCGATGGGTCCCGTATATGGGCGTAGAAGACTCGGACAGTGCTCTCACACGCACGTGACTTGCCCTCAAATATGGGACCCCATCCGGCATCCACCAGGAGGTCCATCATCGGATAAAGCCCAAATAGCTTCTCATCCATGTGAGCTTCGTAGAGAACTCTATGACCCTGGAACCTACGATGTGCGATGCCCGATGGTAGGGCCCTTTCGAGCGGAATTTGGAGATCGAGGTCTTGCTTTGTCCTTCTCTCTCATGCGATGCTTGTACTTGCTTCGGCGCCCGATTTCTTCCTCGGACGGGTTGGGCAGCTAGGCCCAGCTTCATCTATGGAAGCCCTCTTCTTTCCCATGAGGGAAAGAAGTGTGGAGAGGGAGAAGATCACAACCACAAGCTCAAAAAGAGCCATGAAGCCAAGGGAGCTTGAGAGATGGAATGGGTTGGTGGATTTGGAGGTGTATGAGACACAAAGGTGGTTTGGTGTGCTCAAATGAGAGGGATTAAGGGAGATAGGTGGTTGTAGAAGATGGGTTTGAGAGAATGGTGGAGGTGGGTGCAAGAAAAGGAAGAAGATGAGATTGAAGGGGGGATTTGAGAGAGAAAAATGAGATTTTTAGAAGTTTGGAAAGCTTGGAGGGGTGGGAATGGAAGAAATGAAGCAAATGGGAAAGATATAAGGGGTCCCACACGATTTCATGGGCCCCACACACGTGTACACTGATTGGCCTGCCTAGCCCGCTGCGGCCCGACTGGCCCACTGACCGTGGACCGCGATGCATCGCGGTAGGGGTGATGCCATCGCGGTCTGTTGGACCTTTGGGCAATGGATCACCCCAGGGGCGATGGCATCCCCCTCCCGAGGTACTGAAAATGTGCAGGACCTACCTCGGGTCCCACTGTTTTATGTGGTTTAGGCCCCCAAGCCCGTTTGGTGTGGTTTCGGGTTCCAACTCACGTATATTCACGCTTTTCGGGTTATTTGAGTGCGGAATACACCGAATCACCATCTACACTCATTGACTGACGGTCTATAAAGGTGTTGGGATCATCTCACATGATCACAGATGCTTACGGGTCATATTTTACGGTCAGTTTCGCCTGTCGGTGAAACTGGAAATCGTACAACTGTTTCTATATTTTATCGCTCCCTCCTAAATCAAAGTACGTCAGTGTGCATCATGTTACCATAACTCAGGTCCAGTTTAATGCAAATCATGCTTTGATACCAACTTGTAATGCCCTGAAAATTGGGAGTCGAGCAGAAGCTCAGCTCCCGAGTTCCAACACATCACTTATGTAACATAGATAATGATGATTAAATGTTGTCCGTATTAGTGCATTAAACATGAATGAGATTACACTAAAATAACATATCATACTCCAGAGGCAATTGGATTACGCAAGCGGAATACTGTGATAGATATATATATAAAACATATAAGTGGTTGTAAGTCCCAAGAGTATGAACATGTCACCAGGTTAAATAATTACATGTATAGTTCCAAAATTTACAAAATAACAAGATGTGATGACATCTAATCCGTATCCCTGTAGCCCTGGCGACGCAACTCCAGGTCTACATTGACCCGCCAGAGAGTTGCATGTAGGAGAACTCATCGTCATCATAAAAGTCGGGCTCCGCCTCGTAAGCCTTGCCCTCATCTGAAACTAAAATAGGGTCTGGTTGGTGTTTTAAAACGCTGTCCCAGAGTGGGAGTGAGTAATCAACTCAGTGGTACTATAAGGTAAAGGTTTACATGTTATCAATTCAGTCAAGCAGTAATGATAAAGCATTACAACAAGCATTCCCTAACTACTCTGGTTAATGCAAGGATGATATGTATTGATGATGCATGCCCTTGCCTGCACTCCCTCTGCGACATCATCTCACGGTCGCGCATGCTAAACTCCCACTATTTTCAACTCCCATGCCATAGGCACATGCAATGCGGTGCATAGTCGTGTTAGCCAAGTCCTTAATTAGACCTATTCATACAGAAGATTCGAGAAGCTAAGGTACCTCCCTTTATATCATTTACCCAAACGATGATCCAACTAGGGTCGTCAATCCTAGTTAATCATATATGATAGGCAAGTTATAAGGCAACATCACCTTTGATTTGAAACCAGTGGACAGGCAAGTTCAAGTCACTACGAAGAGGCCCGTCACCTCAGCATAGGCCTTAGTTTATACTCGAGGTCACTATAGAAATGTTCATCACCTTAGCGTAGGCCGATAGCTCGAATACGGTATCCCATACACCACCATATTTGGCTCACGAGTTTGTATTGCTAACTGGTTACTACGGGGAGGCTCATCACCCTAGCGTAGGCCGACAGCTCGACCATGGTGTTTCATACACCACCATACCCGGCTTATGAGTCTTAGTGAATCGTGGTACCAAGATTAAACGGGCTTTGCATTGGTAAGTGGTACCTTAGATTTAAGCAGTAGCGTGCATACATGGTAAACGCACATTAGGTCAATCGGGTTACTTATCAAGTCCGATTGGTATGAGTGCACGCTAAATTAATTGACATGGAGTGCATACGCACTTCACGTGGCCTAAACACTGTCGATAATCACCGTACGACTCAGATTCATCGAACGTATCCGTTGTGGCGAAACTAATTCGGCCACTAGATCGGAAACTGTTACCGATTGCTTGAACTACATAGTAGTCTCGATCATACTCAAAGCAGTTAATATTCACATGTGATAATCATAACTATAATTTAACAATGAATACAAATACAATAATCATTTGAGCATTTTATCAAACACATAGAACATGTTAATATACATATGCATCTTCTACAAAAATCATGTAGTAGAAATATAGATTACATGAAGGGAACTATAGATATTCGTAAGGTAGTTGAGAATCCTATCTTAATACCCTTATTAAATACAATTTTTCAAACAATTTCTCATTCAAACATTTTATCAAACACTTAGATTACACTTTACTACATACATGAACTAAGTTAGTTGTAGCATATATTATGGCAAATCCTTTCACAAGGGAGTTGTTATACCTACAACAAACATGTATTTTCAGCTAATAGTCATAGAAAGCATAAATCATAATTTCATATTCATTTAAATATTTCAACAAACACATGGAATGCATTATATAAACACATAGTTCATACACATATATAATCTATCAAATATATCGTAACTAAGATCATATGACAGCAATCAAGTCAGACAAAGATCATTGCTGACATTAAAAGTCTTGAAAACCATAACCTAAACGTTTATAGTCCGCACCTTCCGTCGGTAAACTCGTATCGAACTCAGTTCGAACACTACGTCTTTGTCTAAGGCATAACGGCTACCTAAATCATAGAATAGGTTAGTTATTTCGTCGATTCCTCTATTTGGACTTCCAAAACGAGATTAGGGTTAGGATTCTTTACCCAAATCACAGTCGAAATAAATTAAGTAGCGTAGCAAAGAGGCGATCTAGTACGTGTAGTCGCACAAGAGAAACACGCCCTCGAACTCCCTGACTTTCACTCTTCTCCTCACACTTTTCTCTTCTTTTCTCTCTTCTCTCTCCTAGGGTTTTAGAAAATTGGTATGGAATGAGAGAAGGGTGGGTTTAGGGCATCATATAGGCCCAGAAGTGATGTTAATGGCCCCAGGGCCATGGTATACTTATGTTATAGCCAGAAAGGGACTATTTCGGGCCAACGGAGCTCATCTGGAGGCCCATTACCTACATACGGTCTGGAGGAAGTTCCCTGATGATGGATTTACACTAGGCTAAGATTTCGGTTTGATCAGATTTATGAATCGACCGCGGAGGACCTGTTTCAGTTCAACGGCCATCGTCACTCGATCAGGGCTACAAGTACACTACCCGTGTATGAAAATTTCCTTGATCAAAGGGTGTAGTTGGGTCAGATTCTGACGGTTAAAAATTTTAAATTTGGCCTGCAAGTGAACGGCCCAAATTACTTAAGTTGAGTCCATATTCTAAAGATATTTGCGTTTCTCACACACTTTGCTCCAGGCTCAAGTTGTGCATTTCTGGATACTATTTGGACTCGATTCTCGCAATGGTTGTCAAGCTCAGTAAGGTGGTCATAACCATATAGTTTTGCGGTCATCGGACTTTCGACGCGTGATCCAGGCCCGATACGGAGTTTCAATGTGCTCTTGAGAGCAACTGGATTTTGAGATTGATCCTAAGTTTCTAGGTAATGATGCGTTAACGATTCTAATGGTTTTGGATCTTGTAATTCGTATAAAAAGTAGATCAAGCTAATTTACTGATTAATTCAGTTTAGTACTTAATTAATTTTTGTCTAATTTCTACATAATTCGACCCTTAGTGATTTCTGTCTGAGATGGTACTCGGGTCTTTGTACGGATTTTTTCGAGACATTATAATATTTCATTATAAATATGTCATAGTCATAACCATTCGTTTATTTCGGTGCCGATCTCTTTATGGCGGTCCAGCTCTTCCTGTCGAGCATAGACTTGTCACCTGTGGCATGAAAGATAATGGGGAGCCCCTCAGTAATCAAACGGGGACGGCCTAAAAAGATTTATCTAGCTATCGTCCTTTTCCAACCCACTCTTAACCATATTAAACCACCATATAACTGAACACTTGCATGATAGGTTTGGGACTCCAACAAAAGAATCAACACCTACAAGAATGTATTGCAAAATATAATAAAAATAAACTTCAAAAATTAGTTTTGTAAAGCATAATGTAGAAAATCAAAAATAATTTAAGTCGATTAAGAACTTCATGAGAATATTGCTAGTCAGCGATCTCCCCCAATGAAGTTCATGTTTAGCTCGGTCATTTTCATTTGAGACTCAGTCAATTTCATGCTACGCACGGTCAATTTCATGTTACCCTCGGTCAATTATATGTGAAGCTTGGTGAATTGCAAGTGAGGGTCGGTAAATTTCATGTTCGGCTCCGTTAGTGTAAAGCCCCGGGTTTTGGAAATGCGAGTATATATGACTTGTTCTCCAAAAATCTGAGTGTTAACCTTTAACGATAGTCAAATTCCACATGCATTTTTTTTCTTTTCTTCTTCAGAGTGAGCATTTAAGAAGAATATGAATAAATTAAGTATAAAGGAAATTATATATACATTCAAATGATAAGAGCGGCTACCCAAAATGACTTATACAAACTAATGTCTCTATGTTAACAAATGCAAGAATTACAAGATTGAACACATGTGAAATAACAAAATGTGTATAAATTTGAGCCGCAACATCGCGCAACTTCTCTTGGCAATTACAACCATGCATCCTTGACAATTGTACTATGCGCCTCATCAATCCAAATATGAATATCTTTTAAACCACCTGCACTACCTATACGGTTATATATTTGATGAATGAGTGCCCAACTCAGTATGAATTCCCCTCAAGATTACACATTGCCGCATTAATCAAGCATAATTTTAAAGAATAATGCATCTAAAACAATACATGATGCAGTATTGTTTAAATGCATGGATATGTGAATGCACATCGACCTGGGGATGCTCATCCAGTTGCACTTGGGCTTGTAATCCATGCATATGACTGGTCATCAGCGCAGTACATTACATGCGTATATCACGTGCAACATAATTACCAAGCCATCGTACATCACGTACGTAGGTCGATAGTCGATGGTTTAGGAGCTAGCGAAATGATACCCTACTAAGCCTAAGGGCATGTGATATAACATCCAGAATTAGCCACCCATCATCGCCAATATGCCATGAATGCATGATTAACCCATCTATTATTATTTCGATTACAACAAGCCAATTTAAGAAATCTCAAAGGTCACTACGGGGGGCTTGTCACCCGGCGAGGCCGACAGCTCGGACATAGTGTCCCATTCCACTATCCCTAGCTCATGAGACTCCAACATTAGGATGTTTAATAGTAACCTCCTCGACTAGTGGCCAATCATAGTGCCACAAGTGGATCTTACTATCGCATAGATATACAGAAATAATCCATCAAGCCACTTAGGGCAAATGAAAGCCACATAAGGCAAAAGGGCATATATCACATCAAATATACTAAGGGCAGATATCACATCAAAGCACATCAAAGGCGCAAAGGGCAGATATTACATCAAATGCGTAAAGGGCAGATATTACATCAAAGCCACAAAGGGAAGATATCACATCAAAGGCGTAAAGGGCAGATATCACATCAAAGCCACAGAGGGCACAAGGATTTGCAAGATGGTAAGTCCACATAAACTTGGTTAAAATGACCACTAGGTCAGGGCCCATTGTAGCCACAATCAGTCAAGTTACATCCCGATGATGGGTGTCCATATACAAGTGGGGTTTCCCACTGATAGAGGTACCATTTTAAGTTCCATAGGCAATCCACAAGCATGGGAAGGTATACAAGTGCAATGTACATACGTCTATATAAGATAAATGTTGAGCATATAAGTTAGAGCGAAGTATAGATATCACTCTATCGGAACTAATGTAACGAACATGACTATCATCTTAAAACTAATAGAATTAAATAGCTTCAACAATGGTCGGAAGAAATCATGCACCTGATACTGAACTCGTGATCATCGCTTAGAAATACGATGTTCCCTTGAATAAATCTTACCATAAATCGTAAAGTTGTAGAGTTAAATCCAAGCTTATAGCATAGATATTTAGGGTTAAGGTCATTAACTACGGAGTAAATGCGATACTAGGTTTCTAGGTTCAAGTCCTGGGTTTAGTTCTAGGAGTTGAACTATGATGTATGTGTGGTTTAAATACAATGTAATAATATGGTTAGTTATAATTTAACATTAATGATATAATTAATATTTGTGACTGTGGTAATAATAAGTATTACAATGGTAATAAAATAGTATAATCGATTATTAATGATAATATTTTCAGGTGGTGGATACCATACTAATATCATTAATGGTAATTTTGTTTATAATAACTAATATTAGAGTAAATAGTGTACTGGCGGCTATTCATGCTTAATAATTGTCATAGTTATGATAATGAAACTAATGGTAATTTAAAATAATCTGATTTGGGAATAGGGAGTTGACTCACGATTCGGTAGCTTGACTCGACGATTTGACTTGGCTGAGTTGACTCAGCAAGTCAAAATCTTATTGCTTCTCTACCTTCCTTTTCCTTGCTTTCTTCATTCTTCTCCTTCTTCCCTTTCTAGCTTACCTTCTTCATCATCTCCCACTGTCGTTTTCATGTTGCACGTCCAACCACACCTCAGACTTAGGATTCCAACAATGAACCCATCCCAATTCACTTAAGACTCGACGAGTCAACTCGGTATTGAACCGAGCAGCCATTAACCACACACACACACACACTCTCTCTCTCTCTCTCTCTCTCTCTCTCTCTCTCTCTTTCTCCCTTTACTTCTCTTCCCTTCCTTCCTTCTCTGCTGGTCAGCAATGTTTGGCCTTGGATAGGGCTCACGTAACTCAGTGCCAGCGAGTTGATGACTCGGCTCGAGTTGAGCTAGTGCGGCAAGACACACACTCTCTCTCTCTCTCTCTCTCTCTCTACCTCGACTTCCTTTTTCCCTTTCTTTTTCCGTTCTTCTCCTTCTATCTTTCCCTCTGCTAGAGGTCCAACAACAACAACTGAACACCCAGGACCGATATGGCTCGTACAGCTCAACTAGGTAGTGAGTCGCGATGTAGTGCGACACCAACTTGATTCCACTCTCTCTCATTCTCATCTTCTTTCTTCTCCCATTTTCTTTTGTTCTTCTTTTCTGCTTCTCTGGAGGCCCAGCAGATCCCATGGTTCAAACCAAACATGGTGGAACTCACCGAGTCAACATGTCTGTGACCAGCCAACAACGCCACTGCAACTTTTCTCCTCACCTCTGCTTCCACTCTCAGATATGATTATCATCGTTTGGATGGCGATGACATGAGCCAAATGTTTGCAGTTATGGATCCAAAATAGGCAACATTACAAGCAGCAGCGATGGTGCAAGCTTGACGTGGAAGACGACCGAGCTTTAATGGCGTTCTCGGCTCCGACATGTATCTCGGAGTTCTGATTGTTGTGGGAGGTCTGGATAGACCCAGGGAAGCTCGGAGGGTGGCAGGAATGGAGCTTGGGCCTTGTTTGGTCGGTGGGTTCGGACAAAGAAGGAAATGGCTTTTTTTTTTTTAGTGCGACTACAAGGAATGGATTAGGATCCTGTTGCTGCTCAATCCTCCCACTTTTATTCACTCACCCTAACATCCCAGAGCCATTAGATTGGTAATAAGCGGTCTGGATTTGATCCGGTTGAAACCGCCCTCAAATATGGTGGGTAGGAACCGAAACCGACCTTGGTTTTGTTTGAAACCTTAAACAAATAGATGGCTGACATGCTTTGCATCTTACGGCTACAAATGAAACAGAATAATACACCCAGATTGCCAGTTTGGCAACAGTAGGACAGAATTTCCATTTTCGAAAATTTTCAACCGCACACAACTCTCCTTTCGCTCAAGTTTGTGGACAAGCACATGGGCAGATACGAGCGAAAGTTGCAGGAATTCAGTCAAAACTCACGTCCGCACTAGATGGACGGTTTAGATGATACAAATGGATGATTATGGTGGGCCACATAAGTCACAAACGGACGTCGTCCGTTTAAATCGCAGCGGCGGAAAAGGGGGAGAGAACCCTTCCTCTTCGGGTAGTGTCGGTCAAACCACGTTTGACCGAGCTGGCTAGTTTCGTGCAGCGTGGGAGCACACAGGCTATGTACTTGCGGCCCCTAAGGTGAGGCCCACCAAAATGGTTTTGATGGATCCACTCCGACCATTCGATCCCTCGACATGTATAGGTCCATAAGTCCAAGAATGAGGCTGATCTAAAGCTAAGGTGGGCCATACTCTTAACTATAAAGCTTTAATTGAGGATTTATGTTGAATTGGTGATCGGATCATTCTGAATTTAAACATCAACGGTTAAAAGGGTCCCAAGAATTTATTAAGATGACTGGGAGCACCTATACTATGAATTTAGAATATTAAATATTATTATTAGAATAAGTTTCAATATTTACTGTTGTTGTTGTTATTATTATTATTATTATTATTATTATTTTAAATTGAAATTGCAGGGCCTACCTTTAATCAGAAGTATTTTTCCAGGTGAGTCGACCACTTGGAGTCATGTACCTCATTCTTCAACTAATTTTAACAGTTAAGTGAGCCACACCAAGTGAACGATCCACTTATCAACTTTCCACATCCTAATTATTCAAATAATTCAACTGTCGAATTGACTCGTCTTTAGTTATTAATAGTCCCAGGAACCCTAAGAAATATTTAGGTGTGATTTGGTAGTCAAATATGGGAGTAGATGATCTGGTTTGTGTTTTCAAAGGATGGATAATCTAATGGGATGTTGTAACCTGATGAACGGTGGATTTCGTGATCTATAGCTTTAAATCTACAATGGTCAGTTAGATTTGTTTATCAATGAAATTAGAATCCTAAGAATTAGGTTTTTCTAATGATGCGATGGTCCATGTTGAAGAATAACGGACGGATAACTTGATATATGGATGGGGATTGTTTTCAACGGTTGGATTTAGGCTAAAATGAACGTGAATATTCACTTAAACTAGGTTTGTATTTATACTAAATTAGATTACATGGTAACACTCGAGTACCGGAAAGTATGGGATATTACAGTTAGTTTCATAAAAGAAATTAACCGAGCCTCAAATGAAATTGACCGCGCTTAACATGAAATTCACCAAGCCTCACATGAAATTGACCGAGCCTAGCATGAAAATGACTGACCCGAACATGAGTGAAATTGACTACGAACATTATGAAATTGACCGACGACGAAGTGAAATTCATTGATAACTACTTGAAATTGACTTCTTCAACTGAGTTAAATTGACTGCGAACATCATGAAATTGACCAAGGACTCAGTTAAAATGACCGAGCCTCAAATGAAAATGACCGAGAACTTAGTGAAATTGACTGCGAACATCGTGAAATTGACCGATAATTGATTAAAATTGACCAAGAACTCGCTTAATTTAGTGAAATTGACCAAGGATTGAGTGAAATTGACCGAGGAATGAATGAAATAGACCGATGACTGAGTGAAATTGACCGTGAACTGAGTTAAATTGACCGCAAATTGAGTTAAATTGAGCCCGAACTGAGTGAAGTTGACCGATAAGTGAGTGAAAATGATTGAGAAGTTGCTCATGAAGTTGTCAGTCAATTGATTGAAATTCACTGCGAAACGAGTGAAGTTCACCGTGAAGTGATTGAACTTGACCGCGAATTTCACTCAAATATGATCGACTCATTGGTCAAGTTCACTTACTTTACAATGAACTTCACTCACTTCGCGGTGAATTTCAATCACTTCGCAGTGAATTTCACTCAGTTTGCGGTCAATTTCACTCACTTCGTGATGAACTTCACTCACTTATAAGGGATAATGAGGACCACAATTTGGCTCTTTAGCTCTTCTCAAAGGTAATCTTTCTTGCCCAGTCATATTTTCAATGAAGCATCCAACCACATGATATACAATCACTGTGTCATCATCCCTATCTGCTTAAGCCACACCCAACTCTTACCCAGCATGTGTTGGATTGTGACTTAGAAAGCCAATGAAACATTTATTTTAAGCAGTTAATGAGAGTATGCATTGTTCAATGGAAAATTTATAACTTTTCTCATTGCACTATCTTGCATGAAATTGATCGAGCCTAACATGAAATTGACCAAGCCTAACTTGAAATTGACTAAGCTTCACATGAAATTGACCGAGCTTTAAATGAAATTGACCGGTCTTAAGGGTCACTATCCTCGTACGAGTTCACCTCGGTTAATTTCCAGTTTAACTCAGTCAATTTCATGCTAGGGTTGGTGAAATTTAAGTAAAGCTCGGTGAATTTCATGAAATGCTCATTCAAATTTATGTTAGGACGAGGTTGCATGATCTCTCTAAATGGATGGACGGTGTGGATACAAAACATATATC
This sequence comes from Magnolia sinica, assembly GCF_029962835.1. Lineage (NCBI taxonomy): Eukaryota > Viridiplantae > Streptophyta > Magnoliopsida > Magnoliales > Magnoliaceae > Magnolia > Magnolia sinica. The sequence goes on along the minus strand of NC_080589.1, from coordinate 56,941,961 downwards.
ATGATGGGGCCCAAATAACTTCGACCACAATGGGGTCAACCCCTGTTGGACTGGCAACAAGTCGGGGTGGTCGACCCCTACTTGCTGCTAGTCCAACAGGGTCGACCGGGTCCAGATGGGGTTGACCCCATTCGGGTCTCAGTTATGTGGGCCCCATTATGTTGTATGTTTCGTATCCGGACCGTCCATCCATTTGGAGAGATCATGTTACCCAATCTTTTAATGAAATTGAATAAACCTAAGATATAATAAAACGAGCTTAACATGAAATTCACCAACCCAACATGAAATTGATCGAGCTTAACTTGAAATTCACTGACCCTAACATGAAATTGACCGAGTCGAACATGAAATTGACCAAGACGAACATGAAATTGATCAAGGCCAACATGAAATTCACCGAGACTAACATGAAATTAACCAAGCCTAAGATAAAATTCACTGATCCAACATAAAATTCACTATGCCAATGTAACGCCCTAAAAATCGGGAGTCGAGCAGGAGCCCAACGCCTGAGTTCTAACACATCACTTATGCAACATAGAAAATGATAATTAAATATTGTCTGTATTAGTGCCTTAAACATGAGTGGGATTAGACTAACAACATATCATACTTCAGAGACAGTTAAATTACGCTAGTGGAAGACTGCAATAATTATATAAAATGTACAAACTGTTGTAAGTCTCCAAAGTATGAACATGTTACCAGGTTAAATATATACATGTATACTCCCAAAATGGACAAAATGAATATACATAGGTGCTCCAAAATGTAAAATGACAAGTGTAATGGCATCTAGACAACATCATTGCAACCCCGTCGATTAGAACACGGTCTACATAGACCTACCTGATAACTGCATATAGGAGAACTCCTCCTCATCATCGTAAAAGTCCGGCTCTACCTCGAAAGCATCGCCATCATCTGCATCTACAACAAGGTCTGGTTGGTATTTAAAATACGGTCCCAGAACGTGGGAGTGAGTGATCAACTCAGTGGAGCTATAAAGCAAAGTTTAACATGTTATCAATTCAGTCAAGTAGTAATGATAAAGCGATACATCAAGCATTCATAGGTACTCTGGTTAATGTAAGGATAATGTGTTATAATGATGCATGCCCTCGCCTGCACTCCCTCTTGCGACAACATCTTACGATTGCGGCATGCACCCCTTCCTTTGTGCTCAACTCCAACGCCAAAGGCACATGCAAATGCGGTGCATGTACGTGATTAGCCAAGTTCTTAATTAGGTCTATTCATACAGCAGGTTGGGAAGCTTAGGTGTCCCAAACATTGATCCATCTAGGGTCGTTAATCCTAATAGTCACATACAATATATAGTTCTAAGCTGCTACGGAGTGGCTCGTCACCATCAGTGCAGGCCTAGATCATATTTGAAGTAACTACGGAAAGACTCGTCACCTTAGCGTAGTCCTAGTGTATACTTGAGGTCACTATGAATGCTTGTCACCTATTCGTAGGCCGACAGCTCGAATACAGTGTCCCATACCACCGTATTCGGCTCATGAGTTTGGTTTGCTTATTGGTCACTACGGGGAGGCTCGTCACCCCATCGTAGGCTGACAACACGACCACGGTGTCCCATACCACCATGCCCGGCTCATGAGTCTTATTGGATCAAGGTACCAAGGTTAAACAGGCTTTGCACTAGTGAGTTGGTACCTTAGATTCAAACAGTAGCGTTCATACATGGTGAACATACATTAGGCCAGTCGAGTTACTTAACAAGCTCGACTGGTACGAGCGTACGTCGATTTGATCGACATAGAGCACGTAAGTACTCCACGTGGGCTAACCACTGTCGACTAGCAGCGTACGACTCAGATTCCTTGAACCTATCTGGTATAGCGAAATAACCTCAGCCACTAACTCGGGAATCTTTACCAATAGCCTGGACTAACTCGTAGCCCCAAATACATTCCAAGCAATTGTATACGCATGTAGTAGCCAAAGACAGCATGTGACAACTAAAATCAAATATAAATCTTACTTGAGCAATTCGACCAAACACATACTGCACATGTTACCGTACATAGGCATTTCATCCTTAACTCACATAGTAGTAAGATAGGTTATATAAAGGATACTATAACCATAGTTAAGGGAATTGAGAATCCTATCTCAACACCCTCATTACATGCATTTAAACAAGCATTTTCACATTCAGGCATTTTATCAAACACTTAGGCTACACATATCATATACATATAATAAAGTAGTTATAACAAGTATTATAGCAAATCCCTTAACAAAGGGTTCACCATACGTGCAACAATCAAGTATTCTCAGTCAATGAACATGGCAAGCATAAATCATAATTCCATACTTATTCAATCATTTCAACAAACATGTGGAATGCATTAAAATCAACATAGTCTACACACACACAAACATATATATAGTATATGGAAAACGTCGCATCTACGCACATGTGACAACAATCAAGTCAGTCATAAATCATTACTGACATTGAAAGCCTTGAAAACTATAACCTAAACATTTATAGTCCACACCTTTCACCGGTAGATTCGTTTCGAACTCAGCTCGTACACTAAGTCTTCGTCTACGGCACAACGGCTACCTATTACATGAAATAGGTTAGCTATTTCATCACATACTCTCTTTGGATCCCTAAAACAGATTAAGGTTAGGATTTCTTACCCAAGTACGGAGTCAGAATCACCAGAATAACGATACGGTTATGGTGGTTAAGCATGTGGAATGGCAGGGAAGAATCCCAAGAACAATCCGCCACTCTCTCTCACTTTCTCTCTCTTTCTTTCTCTTTCTTCTCTCTTCTCACTTTAGCGTTTGCAAATTCGTATGTGAAGGGAGAGAGAGGGTTTAAGGCCCTTATATAGGCCCAAAACTGAACTCAATGGCCCCAGGGACATGGTATACTTAAGTTATAACCAAATAGTGGCCGTTTCGGTCTAACGGAGCGCATTTGGAGGCCCCGTTTTTACATGCGTTCGGACTTAAGCTCCCTGACATTAGATTTAGGTCAAGTTAAGATCTCGGTCCGATCGGATCAGTGGATCAGCCGCGGGGGACCAGTTTCAGTTCAACGGTCACCGGTACTCGATCAGGGCCACAAGTACACTGACATGTGTTGGAAATTTTTCCTGATCTGAGGGTGTAATTGGGTCAGAATTTGACGGTCTGAATCCTTAGATTTGGCCTGTAAGTGAACGACTCAATTCACTTAAGTTTTAGTTCATTTTCTAAAGATATTCGTGTTTCTCACACACTTCGCTCCGGGCTCAAGTTATGTGTTTCTGGATACTATTAGGACTTGATTTCTAAGGTGGCTGTCAAGCCCAGAAAAGCGGTCATAGTTGTACAGTTTCGTGGAAATCAGACTTTCGACTCGTGGTCCAGGTCCGATACGGAGTTTCGCGATGCTCCCAAGAGCAACTGGGTTTTGAGATGGATCCTAAGTTCTTAGGTAATGTAGCATTAACAGTTCTACCCGTTTTGGGTCTTACAGATCGTATTTAAAGTGGTTAGTGCTAATTTCACAGGTAATCTAGTTTAGCACTTAGTTAATTCTCGTCTGGATTTGTTGGTGATTTCTGCCACTCAGGTCTTTGTGTAGATTTTTTCGAGACGTTACAGCCAAAATCGCGGATTTATGACGGACCAAATCCATCGTAAAACCAAATAAACGATGGATTTCATTCGTCGCTGTTTACTTGGTCATTTTTTTCTAACGGATAATATTCGTCACAAAAAATAAAAAATATGTAGCTGAAATTTGGGAAAAAACCCAAATTATTCGTCATTAAAAAGATTAGCGACGAATAAGGTCCGTCGCTAATATTACCTAAATCCGTTGTCGATTTTCAGTGTTCAGAAATTAGCGACGAATTTGGTTCGTCGCTAAAATATCTGTAAATTTAAAAAAATAGTCAGATTTTTTTATTTTTATTTTTATTTTTGAATCTTACACCTGATAGTCATTCAAAAAATAATTCATACGATTGTTTAATAAGAATTCTATTCACAAAATAAATCCTATTCGCATGATTGTTTAATAAGAATCCTATTCATCAAACCAAAAAGTTCAAGCATACTGAAAATAAAAACTCCCTACCAAAGCATTATATGATACCTCATATGATAAATACAGGCACATAAATGGAATCCACTAAATATGATACGTCATATAACAATGTATAACCATTGACTTGCGAAAGCCTACAACTCCCTAATGAAATCTAATATATACTTGCATGCTTCTAGGAGACGAGAGATTTTGATGGGACACTTCTTTCTTCCAGCTTGAATCCACAGCTTTGTCTACCATGGGAACATATTCATTAAACTCTGAGAACCCTACCCTTCCAAATTAGAGAAGCATGTCAAAAACTACTGCTAGACACATTGTCATAGTATTTCTAGAAGACGGAACATTAATTAATTAAATACGAATAGAATAAAAGCCTCATTAAGAGTACATGAATCTTTGAAGTGGTTCACAGAGAATTTTAACGAAGAGAATGAAATGAAAACTAGAAAAGGAATAGAAGAAACTGGCTTGGCTAGCATCTGCAAGTCTTTGAAGATCTAGACTATCTTCAACATAGATCTGTAATAAGAATCTTGCCATCACCTTGAGCAGTAACACAAACAGGATCATCCTATAGCAGCCATAAAGCAAAACAAAGTAAATCAGTTGCAATTAAGCAATAAATAAATAAGATAGTGTTAGAGCTTCAAGCACAATGAGTTGAATTTGGACGTGGTTAGTTGATCAATTTGGACCATCCAATTGGTCAACTTACATTCCATTGTCAAGGTGAAAAAACACTCCAATCAGATGATCCTATTCCTACAAAGGAAGCTTTTATCAGAATGAATTTGATAAAGGTACTGAAATGCTAGACATTGAAGAACTAGTCAAAATTTGAAGATTTTCTTCCAATAAACCTGAGTGAACTAGTCGAAATCACTTTACAATGTACTAGGAAGATTTATCTATCTTTAAATCAAAATTTGTGATTTTTTAAAGATTTTCGATACAAAACGGTATTAGTTTCCTTTTATCCCTTTTGATATTACACTCGATATTGATATATCACACGATACGTTAAGAATTTGTAAAGGGTGAGTGCAGATATATTGCAAGATATTGCGATATCGTGTGATATATTGCACGATATCATGAAAAATTAATATTAAAGTTGGGTTTCGTATCACCCAAACAGATATATCATGGGATATAGCAAGATCATTGTAACATCTTGGATTTTTCAATATTTTGGATTTCCAAAAATCCTTGAAATTTTCTTCTATAATTGGCTTATAATATCACTTACTGACCATTAGCACTCAATGTTAGTTGTACACGGCTGGTACCAGTAAAGAACCGCACAAGTCCGATTAATCAACCGTAGGAAGCCAACGAATCCGCCTGGATCTTGACTAATAGACCAAATCAACCCCGTTACTCCTTTAGCCTAAAACCGACGGTTCAGAGTAATCATGACCAAATCTTCACTTTCACTAGTTATAAATGGGTCATACTATGAACATAGTTAATCCAAATCCTAATCATTGCCCATGAGAAATCTCACTACCAAATTTATTCTAGAAATGCCCCGATTCTCCAAACAAGCTCTAGACCGCCCGTCTTACTGGGCTTGACGTCCATTGCGGGAGTCGAACCTGGGTACTACACAGAACCGCTCAACTTAAGCCAAAGGACGAGTGCATGAGAAGCACAAATACCCTAAAGAAAAGAGCTGGAACTTAAGTGAATTGGGTCATCCACTCTTATGCAAAGTTGAGAATTTCGGACCGTCGGTTTACGAGCAAACTTCACACGTGGAGTGAGGATATTTCCCTGCATATCCATATAGCCGCGGCCCCGATCGGCCATCGACGACCATTGAACAGACTTCTCATCATATCTGTTGATCGGCACATCCAAATGGCAGGCCGATCATTTCCATACGTAGATCATCATTAGGGCTAACTATCCTACGGTGTATATTGACTTATACACCCCATAATGGGCCCTAGAGGCTAGAAAAACCCTCTCATAGGGTTAGTATAGTAAAAACCCAACACTTAGGGCCATTGGCACCAAATTTGGCATTATAAAAGGGCCTCATTTGGGGCACCCCTCTTCCCATACGATTTTTCATCTTCAAAGGGGAGGAAGAGAGAAAGAGGGAGAGAGTAAAGAGAGAAGAGAGAGAGTAAGGAGAGAAAGAGAGAGTGAAGGAGAGTAAGGGTGGATCATAAATCGAGGTGGGCCCAAGGAAACTCAATCTTGCAACTCCCTATCCTTTCTCCAAAGGAAAACCCTACGCCACAACCATAAGAATCGTTTCGTTGATCGTCTAGGTAAGATCCCCCATCCTTTTTTTTCCCTTAAAAACCTTATGTTGAGAAGGGATTGGCATAGATTTTTAACATGTGAATGTCTGCTTTAGGGATTCCGGCCAATCAACCCCAAATCCACCCTCCTAGGTCGTTTCCAAGATCTCAACGATTCATAGGTGCAGACTATTATCCTTAGGTGGCCTAGCACTAATTATAGTAGGAGTTTAATGATTTTGTTTGTTTGGAATGTTATATTGAAGAATATAGAGGAAACCTAGGAATGGTATGTTGTTGGAATTGTGTGGATTTGCATGTTTAGTTCTCATTTGATGTTGATCTTGCCTCTCACATGATTTGGTATATGGATGATTACATGCTCATGTTTGTTTGATTCCTCTCATATGTGTTGCTTCCTAGTGTGTATGATTCATTACTCTTGTGTATTTGATCCCGTGAGGTGTAGGAAGTGCTTAACTTCCTCCCTAATCCACACCACTTACATGCACCCTGTTTATGATATTGTAGCTTGCTCGTTAGGAGTATTTGAATCATATGTTGAGATGTATGTGAACATGATGATGATTATGCTAGTTGATAACCCTGTTAGTTGGCATGTTATGGATCACCACCCAAACCCTTGGGTTGGTCAGGAATACGAGGAGAGCGAAGGCGGCCCCGTTGGTAGGACCGTCTTGAGGCTAAACCATGGATTTGGGCAAGTGCGTGTGGGCGATAGTAGTTAGACTACATGGGTTGCTCGTACTCGATGTCGTCCATCACGTACTTGCCTGAACTCATGTGGTCTAGCCTACTGGCTAACCAACCTTATTTGTTAACCCTGTTTGCTCATACATGTATGGAACCTGAAACACCCCACAACCGTTGTAGCCCATTGATAACCACCTGAAGCCGATCCACCACCTCATGGGCCAGGCATGGTGGAATGGGACACTGTGTTCGAGCTATCAGCCTACGCTGGGGTGACGAATGTCACGCCCCGAACTCGGAAACCGGGCTCACAAAATTCCCGATCGCCGAATCCGGCGCCGACAGCCTCCGTAGAACCCCATTCTCGGATCCCGACACCCATTTACCAGGTTCCGATCCTGGGATACTACAAGGAGGGTTTCAAATCATTAGTCTGATTCATAATGAGCATAACAAAAGCATAACCCACAAACAATAAGCACAAGAACACCACTACAAAATCCACTATGATAAAAAACTTTTTAGTACAATGCGACAGAAAGGGGAAATACAATGTAACAAAAGAAGCAAAACTCCAGAAGCTCAGCTGCACGCTCCAACTACAGCGAGACTATGGCTGCGGCTGCGTCCTGGCGTCACCTGCACGCATCAATCGTGCATAAGCTTATGGAAAGCTTAGAGGGTGATGTAAGTGTGTGCGCAATATAAACGTGCTCAAAATGCAAGGTCAGAGTGATGCGGAAACATGGTAATGAGCACATGAATGCAATCAGTCGTACCAAGGCTATGCGGTGCAAGATATGAATGCTATCGGCCATAACACGACCATGCGATGCAAGATGCAACTCAAGCATGCCAATCCTCATCATGTATCAGTACAGTTCTCATTCTGGATAATCACCGGGGTTCAATACACTCCAAATGGCACTGTCGCTCTCCTAGCCGCACAGTCCAAGTGAGCGTAAGAAACCTCACTATCCGCCTGGCCAATAGTCTGCCAATACCTATCCGGCACGTCGATAGCGAACCCATTCGCGAGCTGGTCAAACTCAGCCTAGTATTGCCCCCTACCCTCGGGCGAGTAAGGCCACACTCCTTTCCAACCGACCACGACACAGTGGGAGACGCGGCCTCCTGGTATTCGGCCCTCATGCGCTCGTATATCCACTCGGTCTCGACGTTGGAGTCATCCTCTGGTACCATCGGGTTTAGGGATTTTCACCCAGGGACGTCCATGGCGCCCGTATGCTAGAACCAAATATTTCCGGTATCCACCCAGCCATCCACGATGTGTCTATGGAGGCTATGGCCCTGATGTCGTTAGGGCATACAGTAACTACAATCACACAAATGCAAATGCATGAGTCACACTATCATTCATGCAACAGTCCTGTATATACCATGCACTTATACGAGGCAACTCCGCCTATCAGGGAGCCCATAAATAGTCTATCCAAAGATATATGCTATGATCGGTCACCCTCACATCAGGCATACATATGGTGCGAATGATCATGAATCATGGATCTATACTAAACATGTATAAAGGGATGGGCTCTAGATATAGTGGAGATGGGCCTAGACGGCCTACTTACCACAAGTTTGGGCCTATCAGTGGGCCTTAGGGAGAGTTATAATGCGGACATTTAACCAACATTATCCGTTCAATGTGGACATCAAACCAACATTGCTCCCAAGGCACTATCGCTATAGGGGTCAACACATAAATCAAGAAATGGGCCTCATGTACATCCCATTGGGCCTCTAATACATCGAATGGGCCCCATGCATGGGTCTCGTATGCATATATCAAGGTAGGCCTCAATGACGGGCCACAAATGCATCCACGTGGGCCTAGTCACATGGGCCTGCATACATCACAATGGGCCTCATAAAATGGGCCTTAAATTATCTCCAAAAATGGATGGACAGTTGGATGAAACACATGCATCATGATGGAGCCCAGTCTAATGGAGGGTATGGTTTACAACACATACATCAGTGGGTCCCATGAGGGGCCTACCATAATGTTTATTTCCCATCCAACCCATTGTTAAGGTCATTCAGACCGGGGCCCACAGAAATGTTTATTTTTCCAAGCAACCTAGGGCCCAACGTAATGTTTATTTTCCAACCAACTGTTCATATGGTCATGTGGACCCGGGTAGGGCCCACTACAATTTTTATTTATCACCCAATCTATTCATAAGGTCACGTGGGCCTGGATCATTTGACATCCAAACTATTCATGAGGTGATATGGGCCTGGATAGGGCCCACTGAAATATTTATTTTCCATACAACGTGTTGAGGGGTTGTGTGGGCCAAGGGCCCACTGAAATACTTATTTTCCATACAACCTGTTGAGGGGTTCACGTGGGCAGCGAGCCCACTGCAATAATTATTTCACGTCCAACCTGTTGAAGAGGTCATTGGACCTTGGGGCAGATGTGGGGCCCACCGAAATGTGGTTCACAAATCCAGCCCATCCATTATGTGAGTCCCACCTAACTGACGGTCCATGCCAAGTTTCAGCGACATCCAAAACTCAGGTAGGCCCCACCAAGCGATTTTATATGTTTAGACATGTCTTCACATGATTCTAGATGGTATGGCCCGCCTGAGTTCTGTTTACGGCTGATTTTTGAGATGGATGGGTGGTACGTGGGGACCCACCGAATGCATGGCCTTGATGTTCGAAACACATCACGTGGGGCCCACAACTGGAGCCGTGAGGCCCCAGCGTCCGCCCGCTCGTCGCTGCTGCAGCAGCAGCACTGCTGCTTTGAAAAAAAATTTTATTACTATATTTTTTTTTGTTTTGAGGCCCACCGAGATGTGATTCACAATCCAGCCCACCCATCATGTGTATCCCACTGTTCTACCCGTCCAGAACTAGTTTCACCTGCATCCGAACTTCAAGTGAGTCCCACCGAGTATTTTTTTATGATCTGGCATGTCTTTACATAGTTTTAGATGCTATGGCCCACCTGATGATCAGATCGCATTAAAATTTTGGTTCAACGCCTAAAGAAGACTGGAGAATAGATTGGACGGTGTGGATCACATACATACATCAAGGTGGGGCCTGCATGAGCAGTCCACTAAAAAGTAACCTTTTCTTCCTTTGATTTTTTTTTTTTTTTGTTTTGCTAGCCATGCCTACGTGGACGCTGCACGGTTTGGGTAAACACTGCCTCATGGTGGGTCCCACGCGTGAGTGGCCCTTGTTCATCAAGGTAGGTCCCACATGATCATGGCCTACCATATATATAAATATTAATAAAATATTATAATATATCATTTACTCTAAATAGGGGGGGGGGTGGATCTTTCCTAAAATGAGGTGGGCCACCCTATTTGATGGATGGAGTAGATTTAATATATTGGTGGGGCCCACTTCATTCTAAGGAAGAGAGAAAGAGAGGGAAAGAGAGAGAAATAGAGAGAGCTACACGGTGAGATAGAGGAGGGACCCCGCCACTATGGGCCCTCCATTTCATACATGCATACATCAAACGGGTCCCACCACATGTGGCCCAAAAATATAGGAGAAATGACGGTGGATCACCCACCTTTAAGCCTCCTCCTTGCTCCCTTGGCTTCAAATGCACCTTTCCTATACCTTGGATGGTGGATGATGGGGGATTAATGGTGTGGATGAGAGATGGGAGGGTGTAGATGGATGATGGAAGGTGGACCACACTTGTGGTTTGGGAGAGGAGTGTTGGACGTGAGAGGCTTGGTTGCTTGGAGAGATTTGAGAAAATGAGAGAGAAAATGAGAGGATGGGAGTGATATGAGGTGATGGAGTGATGGGTGTAATTAATGAAGCATGGGTTTGTTTGAAAAGTGTGTAAAAGAGGGATGGGTGAAGAGAGAGAGAGAGTTGACTTTGGAGAAAGAGGGATGGGTTGTTGTACTTGAGATAAGGTTGTATTTAATGGTTGATTGATGGGACTTATTGCGTAGAGATTCCCTCGAAATCCGCAATGCGCGGTGTTTCTTCGGAATAAACGCTGATCGGCATCTTCTTGCCTGGGTATCGGTTCGGTGCGCAAGTCACGGCGTTGAAACCGCGGCGATGACGCGATCGCCAAGACATAAGTTTCGGATTGAGCCGACGTCGGTGTGCGGAACTCAGCTTAGGATCGTGCACAAACACCGGATATGGTGCGAAGGTTGCCGGAATTTGACCGGAAGGACCGCGGAAGCCAACGGAACAGTACGGATTAGGACACGGGTCTTACAACGAACCTCCCCTTAGTGACTGCGAGTGATCCCAGTTCTCAGCACTCCCCATGTGCTTGAAGTCGGGGATGGAGAACCCGACGGGATCAAGGATTGCGGTGCCCTGACCTCGGGCATTGAGGGGCCTTGGCATCGCAACTAGTTGAAGGCATTGATACGTGGGGTTTATCAGTTTCTCTAACCTACTGGATGAATGAAATTAACGAAGAACTTGGCTAATATTATCATCGCATCGCACTAGCTAGGTTGGCGACTCGGCAGTCGAGGTTGCTCTGAGGGAGTGTTGGTCATACGCGATCGTTAGACGGAGTCGCTCGAGGGAGTGTTATGGTGAGGGCATGCATCATATCATCTATCATGCATATGCATTAACAAGATTAGTTAGGTGTTTCTGAATGATTGTCTTTCATTAAATTCATAATATAATTGATGTTTGTTACAACTTAAGACTAATAGCACCCACTGAGTTGATCACTCACTCCCACTTTGGGACGGTGTTTTAAAACACCAACCAGACTCTTTAGTAGCTACAGGTAGCGATGAGTTCGAGGAGCCGAGCGGTGCTGGCATTGACGGGAGGACGAGCTGTCCTACTTCCAGTTGATGGCGGTTCGCCATAGATTAGCAGCCTCTTGTGGATCGCTGAGTGGTGAACTTAGCTTATCATTTTTTTTGGACGTATTTTTATAATTCTGTAGGGCAACACCTTGCGCGACCCTTTTATATTCTTTTAGACCTGTATATGTTGACCTCTTACATTTCAGTAGACTAGTTGTGATTATACTTTATGTTCCAAGGAATTCCACGTTGTGCATTTTAAGCCTGATTAAATGCAAATTAGTAAAATTTGTTATAAGTGACACCCGAGAACTTGGGAGCCGAGCGTATGCACGACCCCTAATTTTCAGGGTGTTACAAGATGGTATCAGAGAAATAGTTTGGAATCAATTGGGCCATGGGTCATGAACTCACTAATGCGTCCGCTGACTTGAGAAGAAACGCAATAGAAAACATGAAATGCTAGGAACCATCCCAGTCCTTGAACCGCCAGTCTTAGACGTAAGGTGAGACTTCCAAGGTATTAGGGTTCGGTAATGAGAGGGAGTTGTAATGCTAGAGAAGGGGATCCGAGAGTCCTACAGTGCCTCGGCCCGTTCTTGGACAAGAATTTGGGAACTTGACGGCAAGACTCAATTTGACTAACTAGGAAATTTGGCTAATCCAGTCCACCTAATCCCTAAGGGCCCGTTTGACGAACCGCGTTAGGTGGGACTAAGGTGAATGGAATTGTAAGAGTAATAATAAATATATGTGTAAGGTATTGTCCCTAGATTGTCTCTATCCCATGTTTTCCAATACCAGGTTTGGGATGTATGTCATTAAAGGTTAATCTCGGGATTTTCTTTCAAATTACACTTGAAAATTCATCATCATGGGATTTGGAAATCCCATATTACACCTTCCAACACAAGGCTCATTTTGCAAAGCCTATAAAATTAAATTTTATCCCATCCCACACTCATTTCAGACATGTCATTCCCAATCTCGAGTTGGGATTAACATTGCAATCCTATTTAATACAACTTAATGCCACTGGCCAAACAGGCCCTAAGCCTAAATTCCTCTTTTCAACCTACCTCTTTAAAATCTTCACTTGCCATCACTCTGTTCCTTAATTCCCCCCGTACATTGTTAGGAGCGAGCCAAAAATCAAAAGATTAGACGGTCGAAACCGTTGTCCTAGATCGAATGAGTTGATACCGGGACAAATTTGATAGTTTCAACCCATTCAGGGATAAAGAGTTAGGGGTGAATGAAAATTTATCAAAAATAGTGAAATAGTAGAAGAAAGCTGATTTTGGCCCCTAACTAGGAGAAATCTCGTGAAACCACTTAGTCCATTGCGTAGATCAGTCTCTTCTACCCCAAAATCATATATGGTACTTTTCTAGGGGCCTTACCAGTGCCCAAGAAATCATAAAACAAGGGAACCCAAGCAGGTCCCGGTGTCCCTATGCCCAGCCGGCGTAGCCTACGCCTAAACTTCTAGTGGCCCGGCGTAGCCTACGCCCAACCTTCCAGTGGCCCGGCATGCCTACGCCCAGCCGGCGTAGCCTACGCTCGGACCCCAAAAACTTGGTCCTCCCCCCTTGCAACACATACACATGTGGGGCCTACCTTTCTTGCTATTTAGGGATGCTTAGAACCCATTCCCTCTATTTTCACTACATTCCATCTCTTCTAAACCCTCTCCAAAACCCCCAACACACATTTCCCCCTCTCTCACTCTCCCATTCTAGATCTTCTTCAAACCCATCTTCTTCTTCTTCACAACTCCCAAATCCATTCTTCAAATCCCACTTCAACCCTCTCACTCTCTTATCCACAAAACCCACTTCAAACCCACCTTCTTCTCCTTTACAAGACCCATCCCATCTCAACACCCATTCTCAATCCCACTCCATTCACCCATTTACTCTCAAAACCCAACATCAATCCTCTTCACTCTAACCCATCTCAAATTTCATTTTCTCAAAACTCATTCCAACCCTTCTCAAATCTCATTTCCCCAACTCATTTCCTAAACATTTCTCAACTTCCATCCCTTAAATCCATTTTCTTAAACTCATCTCCAAATTCATCTCACTCAACATCTCCAAACCTATCTTGTCTTCTTCTCTAAACCCATCATCAAAAACTCATTACCAAAATCCTTTCTTCTTCTTTTCTTTCTTCCAAAGGCAACCATTGAACTAGAATATGATCATCTAAAACTCAAATGGGCCATTCCATGGAATAGTTGAGAAGGAACATCCACTGTTAGTTATATACGAGGCCTACCATGGTCTTTATCTGCCACCCAATCCATTCATCTAATGTGCTTCATCACAAATAGGTGATGTTGCTCTAAATGAAAATAAATAAACTATGATTCCATATACACATCCCCATCTGAATATTGTGTTGTCCACAATTAAAGATACTTTGTAACCATGGACATTCAATGATTGATTTTGGTACCAATGTTGGGTGTGGAAGTGGCTAGGAAACAGATCAGTCATGAAGATAGATGGTTGACTGTGGACAAATTTAGGTTTGGATTATTAGTTTCCTGTTGAACTGCCTTAAGAATTAACTATTGGCTGGATGGTTGACTGGTGAAGACTCTGCTAAAATAGGAGCTGATAAGCAAGTTCCAGGACAGGCTATGGGTGTTGGAAACAGTTCTAGAAGCAGAAACCAAACAACAAGCTGAATCTATTAATGGGTTTTGTTGCAAACACAAAATAGGTTATAATGGATTGAATTTAATCAGGTCTGTAGTAGAAACCAAATGTGCAATGAAAGATAAGAATGTTTATTTCTAAGAATACCAGGAATCATCCGATGATTAGACTAATTTTTATATATTTTTCTATTTTAAGTAGTTTTCAACGCAATCGAATTAGGACCCTGGATTGGGTTTCATAGTTTAAGGCTTCGAAAGTTCGTATTAAAGGCGGATTATGGTAAAATATGTCAAGTTTTCCTATTTTGTTAAAGATTTAAGGTTCGTACCATATTGAGAAGACGACATTCTTCATCTTTCCTTTTCTGCATCCTTCTTAGCGTTATTAGCACTTCAAACCTCTGAAATACCTTAGAACTTTCGATTTTTCCTTCCCTCTTAAAGTTTAAGAAACTGAAGTGCAGTCTGCTCCTAACTCACTAGACATGAGATCGAAATGGTGATATACATATAAGATTTTATACTATTAGAAACCTTTTTAGGATAATCATTTGACCATAAGCACCGTGGGAGATTTAAATCACTAAGTTAGACAAGAATTAAAATGAGAACTCTCTCGGACCAAGACCCAAAGGACAACCTTATAAATAGGAGATTTAAACTTTCTAATAATGGCTGTTCCCTAAACATTTAGATTGATCGGACTACGGAATTATGGAAGTATACACCTGCGAAGCATTTGCGGCTTTACTCAATTCTCAATCTTGGGTGACTACCAATAGACTCACTGCTTTGACCGAGCAGAAGACTAGGATCCACCAGGACGAAGAAGGGATATGATGAGCCTTCTACCTTGGTCAGGTAGATAATCAACGTATCGGGTTCAAGCCCACTACAATCGTCTCTCTGTATTGGTCTAACATTGAAAACAAATATTTTTATTCTAGATAGAGGAAAACTGTCGCCATAAATCTAAATCTTTAAAAATAAATAGATAAATAAATAAATTTTAGTAAACCATCAGGGTGAAAAAGTTTTAAGGGGGGTAGACTAAAATAAGACAACCTAGCATAGATAGTATACACCCTACCACGCATATAAACTTGAAATCAACAAACCTAGGAAAATGAAATAATGAAACCTTTACTTACTACCCTTAGACAATTTCGGGGATGAAATTGTTTTTAAGGGGCGTAGATTGTAACATCTTGGATTTTTCACTATTTTGAATTTTTAAAAATCCTTGAAATTTTCTTCTGTAATTAACTTATAATATCACTTACTGATCATTAGCACTCAATGTTCGTTGTACACGGCTGGTACCAGTAAATAACCGTATAAGTCCGATTAATCAACCGTAACGAATCTGCCTGGATCTTGACTAATAGACCAAATCAACCCCGTTACTCCTTTAGCCTAAAACCGTTGGTTCAGAGTAATCATGACCAAATCTCCACTTTCACTAGTTATAAATGGGCCACACTATGAACATAGTTAATCCAAACCCTAATCATTGCCCATAAGAAATCTCACTACCAAATTCATTCTAGAAATGCCATGATTCTCCGAACAAGCTCTAGACCGCCCGTTGGTGAGCCACTCGTTCCAAAACTATAGAATAATGTCCGTCTTACTAGGCTTGATGTCCATCGCAAGAGTCGGACATGGGTATTGCCCAGAACCGCTCAACTTAAGCCAAAGGACGAGTGTATGAGAAGCGCAAATACTCCAAAGAAAGGAGCTTGAACTTAAGTGAATTGGGTCATCCACTCTTATGCAAAGTTGAGGATTTCGGACCATCGGTTTATGACCAAACTTCACACGTGGAGTGAGGATATTTCCTTGCTCATATCCGTATAGTCGCAGCCCTGATCGGCCATCGGCAATTGTTGAATAGACTTCTCATCATATCTGTCGATCGACGCATCTAAATGGCGGGCCGATCATATCCATACATAGATCATCATTAGGGCTAACTATCCTACGGTGTATATTGACTTGTACACCCCATAGTGGACCCTAGAGGCTAGAAAAACCCTCTCATAGGGTTAGTATAGTAAAAACCCAATACTTGGGGCCATTGGTACTAAATCTGACATTATAAAAGGGCCTCATTTGGGGCACCCCTCTTCCTATACGATTTTCCATCTTCAAAGGGGAGGAAGAGAGAAAGAGGGAGAGAGTAAAGAGAGAAGAGAGAGAGCAAGGAGAGAAAGAGAGACTGAAGGAGAGCAAGGGTGGACCATAAATCGAGGTGAGCCCAAGGGAACTCAATCTTGCAACTCCCTATCCCTTCTCCAAAGGAAAACCCTACACCACCACCACAAGAATCATTTCGTTGATCGTCTAGGTAAGATCCTTCATCCTTTTTTTTCTTAAAAACCTTGTGTTGAGAAGGGATTGACATGGTTTTCTAACATGTAAATGTGTGCTTTAGGGATTCCGGCCGATCGACCCCAAATCCACCCTCCTAGGTCGTTTCCAAGATCTTAACGATTTATAGGTGCAGACTATTATCCTTAGGTGGCCTAGCACCAATTATAGTATGAGTTTAATGATTTTGTTTGCTTGGGATGTTGTATTGAAAAATCTAGAGGAAACCTAGGAATGGTATGTTGTTGGAATTATGTGGATTTGCATGTTTAGTTTTCATTTAATGTTGATCTTGCCTCTCACATGATTTGGTATATGGATAATTACATGCTCATGTTTGTTTGATTCCTCTCATATGTATTTCTTCCTAGTGTGTATGATTCATTACTCTTGTGTATTTGATCCCGTGAGGTGTAGGAAGTGCTTAACTTCCTCCCTAATCCACACCACTCACATGCACCTTATTCATGATGTTGTAGCTTTTTCGTTAGAAGTATTTGAATCATATGTTGAGATGTATGTGAACATGATAATGATTTTGCTAGTTGATAACCCTGTTAGTTGGCATGTTATGGATCACCACCCAAACCCTTGGGTTGGTCAGGAATACGAGGAGAGCGAAGGCGACCCCGTTGGTAGGACCGTCTTGAGGATAAACCCATGGATTTGGGTGAGTGCGTGTGGGCGACAGTAGTTAGACTACATGGATCGCTCGTACCCGATGTCGTCCGTCACGTACTTACCTGAACTCATGCGGTCTAGCCTACTGGCTGACCAACCTTATTTGTTAACCCTATTTGCTCATACATGTATGGAACCTGAAATACCCTACAACTGTTGTAACACATCGATAACCACGTGAAGCCGATCCACCACCTTGTGGGCTGGCATGGTGGAATGTGACACTATGTTCGAGTTGTCAGCCTCCGTTGGGGTGACGAACCTCCCCGTAGTGACCGCGAGCGATCCCAGTTCTCAGCACTCTCCATGTGCTTGAAGTCGGGGATGGGGAACCTGACGGGATCAAGGATCGCGGTGCCCTAGCCTCGCATATTAGGGGCCTTGGCATCGCAACTAGTTGAGGGCATTGATACGTGGGGTGTATCAGTTTTCCTAACCTGCTGGATGAATGGAATTAACTAAGAACTTGGCTAACATTGTTATCGCATCGCACTAGCTAGGTTGGTGACTTGGCGTTGAGGTCGCTCTGAGGGAGTGTTGGTCATATGCGATCGTTAGATGGAGTCGCTCGAGGGAGTGTTGTGGCGAGGGCATGCATCATATCATCTATCATGCATATGCATTAACAAGATTAGTTAGGTATTTCTGAATGATTGTCTTTCATTAAATTCATAATATAATTGATGTTTGTTACGACTTAAGACTAATAGCACCCACTGAGTTGATTACTCACTCTCACTCTAGGACGGTGTTTTAAAACACCAACCAGACTCTTTAGTAGCTGTAGGTAGCGATGAGTTTGAGGAGCCAAGCAGTGCTGGCATTGACGAGGAGGATGAGCTGTCCTACTTCCAGTTGATGGGCGGTTCGCCATAGATTAGCAGCCTATTGTGGATCGCTGAGTGGTGAATTCAACTTATCATTCTTTTTGGACATATTTTTATAATTTTGTTGGGCAACGCCTTGCGCGACCCTTTTATATTCTTTTAGACCTGTATATGTTGACCTCTTACATTTCAGTAGACTAATTGTGATTGTACTTCATGTTCTAAGGAATTCCACGGTGCGCATTTTAAGCCTGATTAAACGCAAATTAGTAAAATTTGTTATAAGTGATACCTGGGAACTTGGGAGCCAAGCGTATGCACGACCCCCAATTTTAAGGGCGTTATAGTCATGAAAACACTTCTCCTAACTACAATCCCTATCTAGCCCCAAAACCTAAATTTACCAAAGCTCAACCAGAATTTCTCATATACTAATCTTAACCAAAATTCCATTTCCAGTGCCCAAATACTTTAATTCCCAAACACTAAAGCCTTAGTCCCATGAAACCCACAGCAGCCCCTACATAGCCCCAAAACCTATTTCTAAACCCTATAACATCCCCAAGCTCTAAAAGCATTTCTAAACAGTTTGTAAACTAAACCAGAACGTTAAAACAGTCCTCTACCCCTATCAAATTGTGGCAATCTATGCAAAGTAATCCAGCATGCAAAAAGACCGAAATCGTTGCAAAACAAAGTCCTCCAAAATTAGTATGATTTTCAGCCTTGTCCTAGAGCAATTTCTAACTACACAAACCTCCAAAAAAGCCCCTAAATGTACCCAAATCTAACTGTTAGATCCAGCCTGAACTATAATTCCATTCTGCCCAAACATGGTCCCAAGAATTATGCTCAATCCAATGCCATAATAATCCAATTGCCTTACCCGACAACATTAAATATGCTACATCTGTCCAGAAATCTCTCCAGTTTGAGCCTACAATCCAGGCCATAAATCTGTCCCAGATGGCTGCCCATAACCTGCCCCAAACCTAGCGCTAACATTGCAGCCATGATCAGTCCACATCTGTTCAAAGTTTCTCCCCAAAATCTGTCGCCGAAACAGCCTAGCATCAACAATGTTGGTGCCTAAAATCTAGGATAAAATGGCTCAAGGAAGGGGATAAAAATACAGCTTATTTTCACAGCATTGCCAACATGTGGGCCAGAAGCAACCAGATCAGAAGCATTATCGTCAACGGGAAGACAACGGAAGACCAAGAGACTATCACAAAGGAAGCTATCGCCCATTTCAGAGATCGGCTACAGGAAGAATGTTGGAACAGACCTCGTTTGGATGGGCTGCCCATGGCTACTCTCTCTAAGGTTGAAGCAGCGTTCCTTGAAACCCCTTTCTCTATAGATGAAGTGAAGCTCGCCATCGATTCCATGGAGGGGGACAAAGCGCCCGGCCCTGACGGATTCCCAATCAAATTTTACCAGGAGTTTTGGAATCTCCTTCAAAAGGACATTATGGAATTTTTTACGGAATTTTTCAGTCGAGGCAAATTATCTAGGAACCTGGGGGCTACCTTTATAGCCCTTATTCCTAAGGCCTCAGGGGCTGTCGAGATCCAAGACTTCAGACCGATCAACCTTGTGGGGAGTTTATATAAAATTCTTGCTAAGGTTCTGTTTATCAGACTCAGGAAAGTCATGGGGAGCATCATCTCTGCTAACCAACATGCGTTCATAGCCGGTAGACAGATCATCGATTGCTCGTTGATAGCTAATGAATGTCTGCACTCCATTTAAAGATCTGGTCAGAAGAGTGATGTTTAAATTGGACATCGAAAAAACCTATGACCATGTCGATTGGAAGTTCCTACAATACATGATGAAGAAAATGGGTTTTGGTAGTAAATGGTGTTCGTAGATGTGTGAATGTTTGAATTCGGCCCACTACTCTGTCCTTCTAAACGGCTCCCCAAAAGGATTCTTTAGGGGGATCCCCTCTCTCCCTTTCTTTTCCTCATCAGTGGGGAAGCTTTCTCGCAAATGCTATTAAGAGGTCAGCAGGAAAGTATTCTCAGGGGTATTTCTATGAAGGGACTTCATTTACCCATCACTCATCTTCAGTTCACCGACGATACTCTCATTTTCTCTGAAGCCGATGCTGAAAATATTTTCAACCTTCGCACCACTATTCGTTGCTTCGAGGTCGTGTCGGGCATGCGCGTTAATCTCGCCAAATAGAAGTTTTTTGGAGTCAATTTGGACAGTGAAGATTCGGCTATTTTGGCAGGGATTCTGGATTGTGCAGTGGGCTCGCTTCCGTCTTCGTTCGTGGGCCTTCCGTTATGCACTGGCATCCCTCCTCAGGCCCTTTGGAGCAAGATTGTGACCAGATTTCAATCCTTCTTAGCCAGATGGAGATGCAGATACTTGTCTCTGGCTGACAGGATGACCCTCATTAAGTCAGCCCTTTCCAACATGCTTATTTATTTTGTCTCTTTTCAGATGTCCGCCTGTTGTGCTGTCTTCGTTAGATAAGATTAGGAGGGATTTCCTGTGGCATGGAAAGGAGAATAAGAAGCAATTCCACCTCGGCAATTGTAAGGAAGTGTGCAGCCAGATTCGTATTGGAGGTGCTGGGATAAAAGATTTAAAAGTCATGAATCAAGATCTCCTCGGTAAGTGGATATGGAGGTTGGGATCGGAAAGCGGGAATCTGTGGAATCCTATCATCAAGGGCGAATACGGTAGCTCACAAAATGGTTGGTGGACTAAAGACGTCGCCACGGGTAATGCTTCAAGTATTTGGAAGGGGATTTCGAAAATGAAAAAGATCGTTATTAGTAATATCACTTTCGCTTTGGGCAATGGGGAGAGAGTCCGTTTCTGGTTGGATCCTTGGCTTGGAAGTCAGCCGCTGAAGGACAAGTTTCCTCACATCTTCAGTCTCTCGCCTGTTAAAGACATTCTCGTGGCTAACTGTGGCACTATCACCGAAGGAAATGCTTTGGAAAATTAAATGCAGACGCAATCTGAACGACTAGGAAATAGACGAGTATTCGGAGATGATGCTTTTCATCCATGCCTCTCTCCCGGTGCATTCTGAATCCGACTCCATTATTTGGAATTTGGAAAAATCCAGCATCTTCTCAGTTCGATCCCTATACAATTTCCTTATCAATAGCAGATCTGCCTCTATCAAGTACACTCCTCATTTCTGCTGGAAATATCCCGTTCCTCCTAAGTTGTCGGCTTTTACTTGGCTTGTCTGCAAAAAGAAGATTCTTACAATCGACAACCTCAGGAAAAGAGGTATGGTTTTAACAAACATATGCCTTTGCTGTATGCGTGACGAGGAATATGTCAACCACCTGTTGCTTCACTGCCCCTTCATTTCAGAAATTTGGCCGGATCTTCTTTTGCGCTTCAACATGTCTTGGGTCTTTCCCAATTCGGTCGATCTCCTTATCCTTGCATGGAACGGGGTGGATTGCAACAAGTATTTTACTCATCTTTGGAGGATGGCTATTCTAGCAATTTGGTGGTCTGTTTGGGAAGAAAGAAACAGGAGATGCTTTACTGATTCTTCCAATTTTGCTCAGGTGGTTGCGTCCAGGGCCAAGCGCAGTTTAATTGAGTGGGCTTCCATTGATGACAAGCTCAGAGATTGTGGTCTGCAGTTCTTGGGGACTTAGTTTTTTTTTCTGGGTTTCCTTTTTCTCTGTCTTTCTTTGTCTTTGGGTTTTGTTGTTTTTGGGGGTTTTTTCTCCAATCCTTTTTGTTTTTGTTTCTTTTATTTCTTTTCTGCTTTTCTTTTCTTTCTTGCTGTCTGCTATCTCGGCAGGCTTGTATTGTTCCCTCTCTTTTGCTCTTTTCTTCTATCTTAATTGAAGTGTGTTATCTTTCAAAAAAAGAAAGAAAGTAGAAGTTGGTACCCAGTGGTCGTTTTATCTGACTGAGGATCATTCCAGATTGAAACCTAAGAGTAGAACTGTAGAAGTTGGAAGAGGAAATTCAGGAAAGAAGGTTCTAACCATACCTCTAAGAATGATAACCCAACAAGCCAATAGGTACAAGGAACCACTGGAAAGAATTCCAAAAGAAATGGTTTGTATTTCTTTTGTAAAAGACTTGGCCATTTCAAAAATGAATGTTCCTTCCTCAAAGCAAAGATGAACTCCAAGAACAGTGCAGGTAATGCTAATTTCCTCATTAGAACCAAAATTTTAGTTTGCAAATCCAATCTAACGAACGGACCTTCTAACACCTGGTCCCTTGACACTGGAGTTGAAAACAATTAGAAAACCATATGAGGAGAAGAGCTGCTCGTAGATGGGTCGGAAGCCAGAACCACGGTATTAGCAGGAGCATTTATACTAGAGCTGGAAGGAGGAAAATCTATAGAGTTGGAAGACTGTCTCTACAATTCAGAAGTTTGAATGGAATTTTATTTACGTTTCTAAACCTTCCAAACTCAGTTATCCATTTCTATTTGGTTTAGGTACTACTATTTAGGAAACAATTAACTTTTGGAATGACGGTTGCTGGTCTATTCTTGATATACACTACTCCTTGTTCTAATTTGAGTACTTCCAGCAATATTTCTCTGGTACAACCATCCAGCTTGGTAATGGTTGATGCTAAGAAAGGTCGGTCGTTAGCCGATGTAACCGTTGAATCTTTACCTACCTGTGATGCCTGTTTGCAAGTAAAAATTACTAAGCCTTATCCCAAGGCATTTCTGAAAGGGCCACATAACTTCTTCAGTTGATTCATTATGATGAATGAAGGCCTTTGTATGCGAAAGCATGAGGAGTTTATGAATAGCTCTAACCTTCATAATCGACTAGTCATGATTCGATTACTTGTACCTAATCCACATAAAGTATGAGGCTTTCTGTGAGGTTTTAGATGAATTCAAAGAATTTCAGTATCAAGTTAGTCAAATGGATATCATGATGGAGAATAGTGATCATCTCCTTTTAAGGATTATCTAAAGAAAAATGGAGTTTTAGCTCAACAGACAACACCAGATGCTCCTAAACAAAATGTTGCCGAGAGGAGAAACTACCTTATTGGGCATGGTGAGGTCCATGATGATCTATGTTAATCTCCTTCATTTTAGGGGATATGCCATTGAAACAACAAAAGTAGCATCTGAAACACCATTTGAACTATAGGCCTGACAAAACCTAGGTTAGAACATATGATGATTTGGAGATGTCAAGCTCAAGTTAAAAAAGAATAATCTTGACAAGCTACAAGCACGGACTATACACTACTATTGCATTAGGCTATCCAACAAAAATGAATGAGTATTATAATCATCAACCTGGCAGAGAAGAGAGTCTTTACTAGTAGAGATGCTTCGTTTCTTAAGGACGATGTCGAGACTAAAATAGTTCTTTTCAAGGTTTTGGAAGAAAACCCGGTGAGAACAACTGATGTTGTATCCAATAAGCAAGCTATGGAGACTGAACCTGCACTCGTGTTACGTCATAGTCAAAGACTTCATTGAGAAACAGATAGGCTTACCTATCTCGCTGAACTTTTTGCTCCTAAATTAGATTTGTATCATGTCCTACAAAGACATGATGATTAAAGGTAGACACCTGACATTCGGTGACTAAAGGCCACGGTATTAAAAAACAGTTACAATAACAACTGTAACGAATGTTATGTAATGGTAATGTTGTGAGCCACTATGCAATTCAGGGCCATAATGCCCGATCAGAAAACAAAATGCCCATATAAGTGTTTGGAAGAGATACTGGAGCTGCATGCTAAGTTAGCATGCAACTGGTTGCGGGTGATTAGTTCTCTATGTAAAAGAACTGATCACCAACAGTTGGCTATATGCCAACTTAGCAGGCAGCCCTGTTTTTCCTACCAATATGTCGCATGAGTAGGACATCTGACCCATGCAAAAGTTGGGCAATCCATCAAGATCACCCGTCTCAAAAATGAGGCTGATCTACTCATTATATTTCAATCTTGTGGCCCACCTGAAGAATGAACCTGCCTGATTTTGCACTAGGTGGACTTCATGGTGGGACACATTTTGTGTGGACTGGATGTCCTACAAAATTGGGGCTGCATGCCAAGTTAGCATGCAGCTGGCTGTAGGTGATTATTTTTTTTATAAATAAGGTGCTCGACCTCATCACGCACATCACTGCATCATATTCAAAACATTCAACCTACCACACTAGAATGTTAAGAGGTGGAGATACTTAGCTTCATGGCCTTCCACTAAAATGGGACCATTACCTTAGGTGGGACATGCACTCCATCAATGCAAACATAGGAAAAGGTCAAAGTCACTACAAGCTACAGCTCGTTGATTTGGCTTTTCTATTACTGTTTGGTAGTGACATAGGACAACCTAACTTTTCAAGTTGTGGCTCAAAAATACATGGTTAGGAAAAGGAGTGCAGCAAAAGTTTGAGACAATTCCAAGGTATCATCGTCCATGTTGGCACCTCACGTACCAATGGTCCAAACCATTGGACAATGGATCAACTTGTTCAAAACAAAATTAGAGGATGCATATGAGGATCATATAAATGCTTTGAGTAAAGATTCTCAGAAAAATTTAAATCCATGATATATATTATATTTTTAGCCACATAAAAAAGTATTGGACCTAGTATTATCTACTACATACTAGTAACATACAACCAATATTGGGGCACCATACTATACGCCATAAGAATTTCATGTCCCCCTAAACAAGGTATCCTCCATTGATAACACACACACACACACACACACACACACACACACACACACACACACGTTAAATTCTTTATTTTCATTTACATTCGCAAATACATTCATCATCCATCCAACTATTAACAACATTTACTAAAAATAAAAGATATCCAACCAACTCTTAATAATAATTTGCAACTTAAGGAGTTACAAGTTGACCCTGACGACAACATATAAATGAAGCGATAAAAATATAAATGATTCAAAATTAATTTAAGGTTTCAAGAACTTACATCTACCTCACTCTTATTGCCAAGTAGTCCTGATGAAAATGCATCCACACTACAAGAAGGGGAAAAATAAAATAAAATTTGTGGCTGCACCGATACGGTCTAGTATGAACGGCTGCCTACGTACCTAATGTTCACATCAAAATTTGTAATCTAAATGAACATAATTCAAAATACAACTCATTTCTAAATGTATAATCAAAGCAATTAACCATGTAGAAGGCTGGTAGCCCTGGGGTGTACCGCCTTGATTAAATTTTGTTCTCTTTGAGTTGGATTGGTTTGGATTCGATTGAAAATTTCTTTTTGGCTTCATGTCGGCTTGTTTGAATGATGCGAATTGCTTGCAATTTTTTATTTTTTATTATGTTGGTTGATTTATGAAATATTTGTTAAAGGGTTAAATAAAAGGCTAAAAAATGCTATAAAGTATGTAATAACCATTATAACTGAAACAGTCAATGGGACCCACCAGGAACATGCCTAGGAGAACATTGCCTTATTAATCATCAGGTGGGCCACACATTGGCAAGAAAAATCTCTGCCTAGAGAAAAATGCCTAACAACAAACATGTTGATATGATGATCAACATCCCCAATGTTACAACAAGATCTCCAACTGCATACATCTGGAAAATGCACAAACTGAAAGCTATTCCATTTCACTTCCTCACCGGCATTCACATATGAAGATTAATAAAGAAGAATGGCTTTGTTTATCCGATATTTGAAAATTCCAATCCAGTTGGATTCATTAGAATAGATTGTTTTCATTTTCATGCCCTAAGGGATCCTCCATGAGCATGTGGGAATAGTCCATTTCTATGGACCAATCAATTGCCCAGACAAGCATCATATTAGGAAATGAAAACTATGCAAAAATGTACAGAGCTATACGGACCCAAACCAAAGACCTACTCGGTAAAACAGGTCAAACTGATTATTGCCGAAATAATTTGAACTGTTTCAAAGACAACAGTTAAAGGGATAAAATTGAATATAAATGTATTGTCCTATGGTCTAATTGAATTTATGACCATTGATAGAGTGAAATGGCCTAAAAGGCTATGATGATGATGGTTGAATATTAGGATATTCTTGTTATTCAGTGCACTATGAATCGTAATACTGTTATCTGTAAAAGGCTAGATATTTATCAAAGTTTCAGCAAGAATCCATTTTAAAGAATTTATATTTCTTGCAGCAGGAACATAAAATAAAAAAACCCATGAAGTAAAAACTCAAGAAATGCTGCAAAGTTCAGAGCTTTCAGCAAAAACCCAACTCAAAAAATCTACTTTTATTGCAAGAGGAGAGAATATCAAAATGTTGTGTGCTACTGGAAAAACTGTGGGCCCACCATGATATATGTGTTTTATCCACACAGGCCATCCAAGCCCAAAACTGAGGCAGACCACACCATAGGAAACAGTGCTGCTTGAATGCCCACCATTAAAAATTTCTCGAGGCTACAGGAGTTTTGGATCAAGTTGATATTTGTGTTTTCCCTTCATCCAAGTCTGTGCGACTAATCAACAGGTTGGATGGCAAACAAACATTACAGTGGGCCTTAGGAGGTTTTTAATGGTCAGCGTTCAATCGTTACCGTCTCTTGTGGTGTGGTCTACCTGAGATTTGTATATCACTATTTTTGGGGCGCATGCCCTAAGGTGAGCTGGCAAAATGGATGCACGGCATGGATAAAACATATGCATCATGGTGGGCCCACAGATTTTCCAGTAGCAGACAGCCCGACCTGTGCTGTTGGCTTCCATCCAAAAAAAAAAAGAAGGAACAAAACCAAAACAAAAGAACAAAAACGAATCAGGAATCCCTAAATGATTTGGGGCATTTGGATGCACCGAAACTGAGTGTCAGATGTGGTACACCAAAACTAATTTTGAATCCTTGATTTGGGGCTGTTTGGATGCACCACCCTCAACAATGTGAAGTAATGCGCCCTAAAATCCCCAAATCCCTAAATGAGGGTCCACACCGAATCAGGAATCCATAAATTGCTAAAGCCCGAAATCCCTAAATAGGTATTGAGATTGAGAGAGATTGAGAGAGAGAGAGAGATAGAGGACGGTGCGAGAGAGAGAGTAGCGGAAAGAATTATGGCGTCTCTTGGACGCCCTAATCCCTCTGACGTCACCAAGTTCTGTGGGCCCCACTATGATGTATTGGTTATATCCACACTATCCATCCATTTTGAGATATCATTTTAAGTCATGAGCCAAAGAATGAGGCAGATAAAAATATGTAGTGGAGCCCACCACAGAAAACAGCGGGGAGAGTGATTCCCACCGTTGAAACTCTCCAGAGGCCCATCGTGATGTTTATTTGAAATCAAACCTCTTCAAAAGTTAAAAAATACATGAAACAAGGGAAAACACAAATAACAGCTTGATCTAAAACTTTTGTGGCCAATAAAAGTTTTTAATGGTGGGCGTTACTGTCCCACTGTTTTCTGTGGTGGGGTCCACTGGAGCTTTGGATTTAACTCATTCTTTGGATATTGCCCTAAAATGATCTCTCCAAATGGAAGGAAGGTGTGGATACAAAACATACATCATGGTGGGGCCCACAGAATTTGCTGACATCACTTCAGTAGCTAGTCTCGCTACTCCCTCACACGCCAGCCCCGTGGTTGGTGGTCGGTACTCTGTGAGCCCCACCATGATGTATGTATTTCATCCATTACATTCATCTATTTTTAAAGATCATTTTAGGGATTTATTACAAAAATGAGAGGTATGTAAATCTCAGGTGGACCACACCACATGAAAACAATAGTGAATAGATATCCATCATTAAAATCCTCCAAAGGCCCACTGTACTGTTTATTTGACATCCAATCTGTTTATTAGGTCATACAGGCCTAGATGAAGGGGAAAAACAAAAATCATCTCGATCTAAAACTTTGATGGCCTCCAAAATGTTTTTAATGGTTGATGCTTATTCAACACTGTTTCCTGTAATGTGGTCCGTTTTAGATTAGGATATACCTCATTTTTGGTCTCATGCCGTAAGATGATCTTTAAAAATAGATGAAAGGCATGGATTAAACACATACATCATGGTGGGGCCCACAGAGCACCAACCACCAGCCATAGGTTGGTGTCAGGGGGAGTAGCCAATCCGTTCCCCTTATTTGTGGTGCGGTCCATTTAATCTTTGGATATGATCCATTTTTTGGATAATTCTCTAAAATGATCTCGAAAATTGGATGAACGGTGTGGGTTGATTCCAAATTTTCGGTAAATCCAAAACTCAAGTGGACCATGCCACACAAAACAATATGGAATAATGATTTCCACCGTTGATACCTTCCTTGGGCCCACGATAATGTTTATTTGTCATCCAACCTGTTCATAATATCAAAAAGATATGAATGAAGAGAAAACACAAACATCAGCTTGATCCAAAACTTCTATGGCCTCCAAGAATTTTTCAATGGTAGAGGTTCAATCACACTATTTCCTGTGGTGTGGTCCACTTGAGCTTTGGATATGCTTCCTTTTTGTTCTTTAGACCTCAAATTATCTGTTAACATGGATGAACGGAGTGGATAAAATAAATAAATAATGGTGGACCCCACAGAGTTTACTCAGTATGCTAAGGGTAATTAGTAACTCACCTAAATGGAGTGGAGAGGGGTTTCCTTAAAACATTCATAATCATATAATGGGCCCCACTCATTATGTGCGTCCCACTTGGATGAGGGGTCAGACCAAGTTTCAGCCGCATCTAAAACTCATGTGGGCCCCACCAAGTGCTTTTATATTTTTAAGGATGTCTTCACATGGTTTTAGATGGTATGGCCCACCTGAGTTTCGTATACGGATGATTTTTGAGATATCTCATAACGTAAAGGGGACACATCTAATGCACGATGTTGATGTTTGACACACATCATGATGGGGTCCACAAAACTTACTAACATTAATTCTTAGGTTCTCGCAAGGTCAATAAGTTGGGTCACAATTTTGACCAAAATATTTGGCCTATTTTATATGTTTGGTCCATTCACTCTATCTTACTGATCAATACCCTCAATTTGACTAGTTACTCGCACTGATTAGGCTACATTTTTTTTTTCACAAATAAATTTCAATTTCCATTTAAAAATAACATTTTTTTCGAAATGTATATTTTTTACGCTTAATTTTTCTTTGAAAACTTTTAACAAAATATCATTTTTATTATAAAATATTTCACAAAAAAAAATAAAATACAAATTCTGAATTTTTATTTTCAAAATCTCAATAAAAATTTCAAATTTTATTTTATTTTTCTCAAAAATTCTAAAATGCCTATTTTTTTTCTTCAAAAGCATTATTTTGTTTTCAACTTTTCAATTTTCTTTTTAAAAATGATATATATGTTTTTTTCAAAGCCTCAATGTTTTTATAAATAACTTTTTCTTTTAATTTCAAAATTTTAACATTTTCAATTATTTTTTAAAATTACAAATTTTTTCATATTCTTTATTTTTCGTTTCAAAATGTTTGGTTTTTTTTTATTAAAGTATCGATTCCTTAATATTGTTTAATTTTAAAATTTTCAATTCTTTCTAACTTCTCCATTTTTTTTCGAAGTTGTCAATTTTTTTATCAAACTGCTCAATTTTATTTTATTTTTCAAAATACAAACTCTCATTTTCTTTTTCAAAATATTTTCATTTTTCAACATCGACAACATTTTCACATTTTTAAAAATATTTTTAATTTTCTTTTTCAAGATATTATTTTTTTGTCAAAATCAAATTCTTTTTTTCAAAATTATCAACTTTATTCAATATTCTTTTTTTTCCCCCACAAAATAGATTTTTATTAAATCATGATTTTTATTTTTTCAAAATCTCATTTTTGCTCAAACGATTGTTAAAATTTTTTTAACTTGTCAATATTTTTTTTCATGTCATATTACAAATAATTTAAATATTAGTTTTAAATTAAAAAAAATCCATTCATTTGATATAAAAACAATTTTTTTTTCTTTTTTTGCATTCAATCAATTGTTAAAAAATAATATTAGATAGAAATATGTACAATTAAACCACTGAATTTGTATTAAAAAAAATTAGACGAAAAAAACATAATTTTCCGCTATTCTAAAAAAAATGAAAAAAATAAATGCTCAAGGCGAAAGTCCTTTTACGAAGAACCATGATCCGTTGTAAAAGCAACTAAAAAACATTGAGAATTGCTATTTTGGGTGGGAATTTGCCACTCATTTCCTGTCTAAAATCAAACTTTGCGATGAATTTAGTCCGTCGCCAGTTTACGACGGACCAAAATCCGTCGTAAATCCGATTTTAGCGACAGATTTCGCTCCGTCGCAAAATTTCACAACGTTTGCTGGATATTCAAGGACAGGATTGGGGACGGACCTTTTCCGTTGGCGACGTATTAGATTCGTCGTTAAACCAAGAAATTTTCCCAACAATTCACAATTTTGGCGTAGTGATTAACTGAGCCTAACATGAAATTTACTAACCCTAGCATGAAATTGACCGAGGCGAATATGAAATTCACCAAGACTAACATGAAATTGACTAATCCTAATATGAAATTCACCAAGCCTAAATTGAAATTGGACGAGCTTAACATGAAATTGAACAAGGCGAACATGAAATTCACTGACCCTAACATGATTATTTCCGAGCCCAACATGAAATTTGCCGATGCTAACATGAAATTGATCGAGGCTAAATGAAATTGACTGAGCCAAACATGAAATTCACCGAGCTTAACATGAAATTCACAGAGCTTCACATCAAATTCACCAAGCCTAACTTGAAATTGACGATCAAGATCTTCTTGAGAATATTGCTAGTCGACGATATTCCCCAATGATATTTATGTTCAGCTCGGTCATTTTCATTTGAGGTTCGGTCAATTTCATGCTATACTCGGTCAATTTCATGTGAGGCTTAGTCAATTTCATGTTACCCTGGGTCAATTATATGTGAAGCTTGGTGAATTTCAAGTGAGGCTCTGTGAATTTCATATTCGGCTCGGTCGGTTTCATGAAAGAAATTAACTGAGCCTCAAATGAAATTGACCGTGCTTAACATGAAATTCGTCGAGCCTCACGTGAAATTGACTGAGCCTAGCATGAAAATGATTGAGCCGAACATAAGCCATTGACTACGAACATCATGAAATTGACCGAGCCGAACATAAGCCATTGACTACGAACATCATGAAATTGACCAACGACAAAGAGAAATTGACCAATAACTAATTGAAATTGACGTCTTCAACTGAGTTAAATTGACCACGAACATTGTGAAATTGACCGAGGACTCATTTAAATTAACCGAGCATCAAATGAAAATGACCGGGAACTTAGTGAAATTGACCTTGAACATCGTGAAACTAATCGATAACTGATTGAAATTGACCGAGAACTTGCTTAATTTGGTGAAATTGACCAATGACTGAGTGAAATTGACCGTGAAATGAGTTAAATTGACTGCAAACTGAGTTAAATTGACCGCGAACTGAGTGAAATTTATCGAGAACTCGCTCATGAAGTTGTCGATCAATTTCAAGCAGTTATCGGTCAATTTGACTCAGCTCTCGGTCAAGATGGTAATTTCAAGCAGTCCTCGGTCAATTTCACTTAGGCCCCGGTCAATTTAACTCAGTTCGTGGTCAATTTAACTCAGTTCACGGCATTTAAACTTAGTTCATGGTCAATTTAATTCAGTTTGCGATCAACTTCAGTCGGTTCTCGGTCTTCGTTTGATTTCATTTCGGTCTTCGTTCTTTGTTTTAAAAAAGTTTTGAAGTGGGCCATTTGAGCATTAAATTTGCCTTATTTTTCGGGACATGCCCTAAAATGTTTAAATAAAATAACTGGATTGTGGACGGTGCAGATATATCATATAAAATACGATGGGGTCCATACAATGGAGTCAATGATTTAAAATATACCTGTCATTTGTAGCTTCTTTGATAGGGGCACCATTTTTGTCTTATCTTGGGTTAACAAAAGTCAAAAATGACGTATGTGGCAAGTATATTCTTGACCAAAAAAAAAATACCGAAAATATGAATTTTATTGCTAGGGTGGACAATCACAGTGGGGAAAAGAAGAAATCAGAAAATAAGAATTTTTCTGCTAGGGTGGACAATCACAAAGATGAGAGAATAAATCAGAAATGAGAATTTTTCTGCTAGGATGGATAATCACAAATAGGAGAGAAGAATCATAAAATGGTGGTTTTACTGCTAGAGCGAAATGGTGTGAGGGGATCAACAACTTTCGAAGTTGCATTTCTGATGAAGCAGGGGGGATTTTGGTTCAGTGAAAAGTTGCCCGTACAGTGGAGGATTAGTTTGGTAAAGTAAGTTTGGAGGTAACGAGGAAGATGGGTGGCTTAAAAGTGAGTTATACAGTTGTAAAAACTCAAAAGATTTGGACGTTTATTCAGTTCCTGGTTGGTTAAGCTTATCATATTAAAGCTATGCTCGAGAGAAAAGGAGAATTAAAGGTGGGACATCCATGATGGATGATAAAAAATTATTTGCATAAATGATCAGGACTGTCCATTCTGATGTCCATGGATTAGATGGCTAAGATCACTAGATTAAGTGATTCTTGAGAGGAATAAAAGCAAAGATCAGCCCATTGGATGGATGGCATAGATTCATGCACTGGATGATCTTTTATCATAAACAATCTGGGCCATCGTTTTATTGGTCATTGATTAGATGGCTACGAGGGAATAAGGGGGCTCTTGTGATCAACAGTTTGGATCCTTGATTAGACAGCTCTTTTCGTCAATGATATGGATCGTATATTTTATTGGGCACTGATTGTATGGCTAAGATCATCAAATCAAAATTACTCTCGAGAGGAAAGCATAAACTGCTTGGGCCCACAAGATGAACGGTCCAAATCTTTGATCAAACAATTTGTTCCAAATATCTGGAACATTCATTTTTGGGTCATCAATTGGATGGTTAAGATCAATGGATCAAAGAAAATCTTGTGAGATTGATGGCCAGATCCATGATCAATGCTATTTTGGTCATAAATGATCTGGATAGTCCATTTTGTTGGTCATTAGTCGGATGGATAGGATCTAAGATCCAAGTGATTTTTTGAGAAGTAGAGAAAATGATGAGTGGACCCACAACATGGACAATCCAAATCCATTACCAAACCATTCTTATCATGATGGTTTGGTCCATGCATCTTGCCATTTATTTGTGGACAGCATTGTCACATCAAAATGACCTTCTGGAAGCATACAGAATCAGGTGTGGGGCTACCCTTTTTGGACTGTCCACATCAATGACCAGACATTTTCCATTTTCTTATCAATTGATGTAATATATACCATTATTAAGCATGAGTAAGCAGATTGGAAGCAGCGTGATGGAAAATATGAGAGTGGATTGCGCCCTGCCCACCTCTGGACTGAAAATTGAAATTGGTCCAGGGAGGGGATCCGTTGGGCCCACTGTATGGGTTTTATCCATGCCGTTCATCCATTTTTTCAGATCATTTTAGATTGTAAAAAAACAAACATTGAGGTAGATCCAAGGCTCAAGTGGACCACACCAAAGGAAGCATTGATGATAATGACACATACCGTTGAAACCTTCCACTGGCCCACCGTAATGTTTATTTTCCATCCAACCTGTTGATAAGGCCATATAGACCTTGATGAAGGGAAAACACAAATGTCAGCTTGATCCAGAACTTCTTTGGCCCTCAAATTTTTTTTAACGGTGGGAGTTCAATTCCCCATCTTTGGTTCACTTAAGGTTGGATCTGCCTATCTTTGGACTCATTTCCTAAAATGATCTAGAAAACTGGATGAACGGTATGGATAATACCCATACATCACGGTGGGGCCCACAGAGCCCCTGCCTGGACCGATTCCATCAGCAGGACGCAATCCGGATAATGTGGATTGGTAGACCATTTTGGCCAAAAAGAATGGGAAATATTAATTTTAGAGGCGGTCTGGGAAAGCTGTGGAGGATGGTTGTTAAATTACCTAAATACCCTTATTTCAGGTTTAAAACCCCTCATATGTCCTTTAGTAAAATATGATTCAAGCCTTTTGAAAGACAACTAGTGGCCTATGAAAGGCAAGCGGTTTGTAGGATTTTTTTCTTTTTTTTTGTTGGGGGGGGGGGGGGGGGGGGGGGTGGATAGGGTCCAATTGAGTCGAAGTAGACTCAAACGAGTCTCATGGGACTTAAACAAGTCTTATAACCATCGTCAGGTATGGATGTTTGCCCCTAGCGTTGTCAATGAGTTGGTTCGAGTCGGATCCTACAGTACCATGCTCGATCTAGTTGGGTTCAAGTCTTGTTGGGTTTAAGCTTCATTCTTAAATGCCTGTAGCTGAATTTTAAGGGTCCAAGAGCTTCATTTTTGAAGACCTGTAGCTGAATTTTAGGTCCCCATCAGATTTTTAAGTGTGAGTTTTTCTTTGGGTTCAGGTTTAATTGTTTACGCCTATTTTCAAAGCTCCTGACATGGGTCAATCAAAAGTCAGCACGTGTCAGCATCATGTGACCGCAACGGGCGTGAAATCTATTATCATACAAGAGTAGCGTCATTTGCATTTGCTTCCGTAATGTGCATTTCGTTATAAATATGAAGGCAAAAATTCTTCTGTCGGTCTTTGAGAAAGCAAATTAGCATACGCCACTTATTCATGTTTATTGTGCCCATTAATGAGATAATGTGTTCGATGCAATTATAAAAGACCCATCGAGAAAATAATTTTATCAAAACTTTTGTTATGATATTCTTGATGAAGCCATATCTCACTATCCTTCTAAAATGGGCAATCTCTCCGAAGATGTTTGGAAATGCTATAACATTGGAGGAGATTCTGAAAATCAAACCAATGTCATAACGAATCGAGTCATACCTCGAACTTGAGTTCAAAGAGGCAGACACATCGGCCCGATCAAGTTCCCCATCCTGTACATCAATTGGAATCAAAAGAATGGGAGAACTAAATCAAGTATGGACCAACACCACAATTGTGTTGCGAGACATCACTCGAGACCATCACATGTAGGATGATTAAGTGCGGTAAGATGTTTGATTTGGACTGTCCAACACATCGAAGTGAAGGAATGAGGCAACCATGAGAGTGGTCATGGTCAACTAACACCCCAGACCAACGCATGGGGATTCCCAAAATATGATCCGATGGCCCAGATCTAGAGAAACTTTGGTGGTCCCGAGCTTAATCTGTATGGTAGACCATCACTAGAGACATTGAGTGGTTGAGATCGATCAAGATCTAGCCCTTGACTTGCTCGTCTTGATAAGAAGAATCTTAACATATTTACAGCTGGTCTCTAATGGACCATGGACACCCATCGGCGGATCAATCACGAGAATAATATTCGAGAAGCAAGAGAGTTTGAATATGACCAGAGCCATTTTTTCTAATCCAAGTCATCAATTCTAGAGCAATTAAAAGGATTCTCATATCCAGAACAATGACGTAAGAGCATGAAAGATTCAGAAACAACGAGGAAACCCCATCATAGGTTTCACTGCCTGGACAATCTATAAAATGAGCAATTAAAGAAGAGCTCGGGATACTACGCCAAACACATCAACTTATCTTTTATTTTATATTTCCTTTATTTTAGCATAGTCTAACCTAATTTTATATAATTACTGCCTAGCGGCTACCACTACAATACCTTAGGAGTATAAATAATCTTTTTGCAACCTTAAATTGTACGACCGTGATCATCTAAATCACACCCGCCTCAATCGTCTGTTCTAATAGGCATATCACGTATTTATCTTTTCTTGTTTGTTAATTCATTTGGTTATCTCGCAACTTGTCGATTATAATGCGCATCATTTCCAAATGTTAATAAAATCAACAACATTTTACCTTCTTTAATTTGTATGTGTATTTTTATTCTTTTGAGAAGTACTTTAAACTTAAAATGTTGGTGAAAGAACATGTCTTTAAGTTCGTAGACTTACATCTATTGTCACAAGGAAAAAAG
The DNA here is from genome assembly GCF_029962835.1 of Magnolia sinica. Classification (NCBI taxonomy): domain Eukaryota; kingdom Viridiplantae; phylum Streptophyta; class Magnoliopsida; order Magnoliales; family Magnoliaceae; genus Magnolia; species Magnolia sinica. Next base: position 56,905,553 of record NC_080589.1, on the reverse strand, counting down.
AACTCATTCGGAAGGGTTAACTATAACTCCTCAAAAATTGATTCCCATGTATCTTACATGGGATCCGAGCTCTGTGGTGTTAGACATTATACTCAAGGCATAAACCCTCGTAACTTATATCATCGCCTTCATTTATATTAAAAAAGGTAACCATTCACCAGAATAAACCAACCATCCTATAATTCTTATTCCATTAAACCATAAAATGTAATAACCCATTTTTTAAACGGTGGGAACTAAATCCCACTCTTTCCTTTGGTGTGGCCTACTCAAGCCTTGAATCTACCTCTTTCCTTGGCACATGTCCTAACATCATCCAGTACGACGTGAATTTTTCTTAAACATATCGGTGTCGCCCACTTCCTCAACAAAAAAAAAAAAAACTCTCAATGACATGCATCAGCAGGTCACCCCATTAACAACTCCTCTCGACTTTTCCTCTCTCTCTCTCCCTCTCCTTCATTTACTTCTTCTTTATCCAGACGTTGTGCACTACCTTACCCATTCGTGCCATGTACAGTCCATAATGGTGAGACCTACCCATTGATTTGATCCATCCATCAACATAAGAGCTTGGCAAAACCCCAACCATCAAAGTGTCGCCCCTAAATCTTCGTTGCACAACCCACCTTGATCATTTAATCAAACCCATTTTCAAGCTCCTATCATAACCTGAATTGCCTAAATTGATGAGCAGCTTAGATCTTTCTCCAAGCCATCTCTGTGGACGCTACCTATCATCCCAGGTTCCACATGTGCCAGGAAGCCTTCCGAGAAATCCTTCCGTATTTGCAGGCACGACTCTCTTTCTTCACAATTGTTGCCGATCTCAACCGTTCATGGCCTTGGTTTTAAATCTACATCCTACGGTTTACAACACCCCAGCACTCTCTAATGATGAGAACCAAACAAAAAATAAAAGCTCTCCACGTCTTCCTCGCATTTTTAGCACGCGCAAGCCGAAATTATACATATCGTGAACCCACCACTGAAATGCGTTCAGATCTTCGAAAACCCGATTCGACAAGCTTCTATAGGTCAATTTGGACGATCAAGAACCATTAGATCAAAGAAATAAGCATCAAATAGCTATCTGCCATTGTCAACCGACCTTTCCCTCATTAGAACCTACCTCCGAAAACTTATTTAAATCTCATCCTTTCCAACATTAAACATCACGTGAGGCCCACCGAAATAAAAAATGGTCATCAAATTGACTAGATAAGTAAACTATTTTGATATAGAAGACCCTGGGTGCAACTACGTTTCCATATGCAGTGCATTGTCACTCTCCTTGTGCAAGTGGGACTCCGAAACTGTCTTTAAGAATGCTTTATACTCGTCATCGTGCATATGAGAGCCTCTACAGAGAGAGCATCATCGAGATAGCTAAAAGAAAGATATTACGGAAGTGGGTGGAGAACGAGTGAGTCACTAAGTCGCAAAGTCGTTGCATTTGTATGTTGCTGACTTGTTTGACAAAGGAACATTTAAGGAGAGATGAAGATAAGTGAAAAGCAGGGAAAAAAAACGAAGAAGAAAAAGACCATAGAAAGAAAGAAAACGAATCAGAGAAAAAGATAGATCGATCGAGAGAAAGAAAACTTGGCTCGACTCGCTTTCGAGTTGAGCTGGATGCATCCATTTCCAACATCATGGCTTGACATGTTTGAAACAGAAGAGAAAACAAAAGAACAAAAGAATAGAGAAGGGGAAAGAAGGAGAGCCAGGAGGAGAGAATAATGAAGTTTTACCGAGTTGATTTGGTGCGAGTCGACTAACAAGTAGCTGAGTCTTCATATTGAAACCAATTCCAAATTTAATCAAGACCTTGTGTGCGATCCCTGATAGATGCCTTCATCAATTTATGTAAAAATTGTAAAGAGTTGCACTAAGTCGCTTTGCGTATAATGCGTTAAAGTACTGGAGCAGAATCGAATCGTCGACACATTAAGACCAATCATACATTAAATTATAGCATACTAAATCAGGTAGGTGATCTTCCCGGTTGAAAACCCTACGGTTACAATGTAACCTTGCGTTAGCATGTGGATTTACATTCTTGTCTTAATATATCATTGTGTATAATGAATTCCTTTAATTATATTTACATGTTATATATTGAATTTGTTTAAATCATATTACATGTGTAAATTGAATTTAATTCATTATAATTACGTGTTGTGGATTGAATTTATCATTATTGTTACGTACTATATATTAAAATTATTTCATTATTAGTACATTTTTAAATTGAATTTAGTTGTTTACTGTTATATATTGGAGAATAAATTCATTTGATGATTATGGTGTAATTAATTTCTGGGTGCTCTGCCTTAAAAGGATTATTATATTTTATTGGTGCTCTGACCAGGGTCATTCTTGAAAGGATCACGACACGATACGGGTGCTCTACCCGAGGTCATTTTTGAAAGGATCGGCACGGGTGCTCTGCCTAGGGTAATTCCCTAAAAGATATTCATACACGGGTGCTCTGCCCTTTGCATTTACACTAAAAGTTTATTCACTGGTGCTTTATCGATGGTAAATCCCTAAATAATCAACATGGGTGCTCTGCCAATGGTCATTCCCTAAAAGTATCAACATCGATACTTTGCCGATGGTCATTCCCTAAAATGATCAACACACACGGGTACTCTACCATGGATTGAACAAAAAAGGAGCTTGGATGATTGTCTTATCTTATTTTGTTATTATGAATATGTAACACCCTAAAAATTGGGGGTCGTGCATACACTCGACTCCCAAGTTCCCGAGTATCACTTATTCTGATTTTTTTTTACTAATTTCTATTCAATTAGGTTTAAATATGCAGCATGAAATTTCTTGGAACATGAAACACAATCACAACTAGTCTACTGAAATAAAAGAGGTCAAATATATACAAGTCCAAAGAATGTAAATGGGTCGCTCAAGGCGTTGCCCAACAAAATCACAAAAGAATGACAAGTCCAAAAGAATAGTGCGCTGAGTCCACCACTCAGCAATGCAAAATAGGCAGCAAAAGTCTATGATGAGCCGCCTATCAACTATAAGTAAGACATCTCATCCTTCTCATCAATGTCAGCGCCGCTCGGCTCCTCGAACTCATCGTCACCTACAGCTACTGTAGAATCTGGTTGGTGTTTTAAAACACTATCCCAGAGTGGGAGTGAGTGATCAAGGCAGTGGGTGCTATTAGTCTTAAGTTACAAGAGACATCAATTAAATTATGGATTTAATGAAAGGCAATACATTCATAAAAACTAACTAATCTTGTTAATGCATGTGCATGTATAATGATATGATGCATGCCCTCACAACAACACTCCCTCGAGCGACTCCGTCTAACGATCGCGTATGACCAACACTCCTTCATTGCGACCTCGACTGCTGAGTCGCCACCCTAACTAGTGCGATGCATGAATAATGTTAACCAAGTATTTAGTTAATTCCGTTCATCCAGTAAATTGGGGAAACTAGTACACCCCACGTATCAATGCCCTCAACTAGTTGCGAAGCCTAGGCTCCTCAACGTGCGAGGCCAGGGCTCCGCAATCCTTGATCCCGTTGGATTCCCCATCCCCAACTTCAAGCACATAGGGAGTGCTAAGAAAAGGGATCGTTCGCGGTCACTATGGGGAGGCTCGTCACCCCAGTGTAGGCCAACAGCTCGGCCACAGTGTCCCATTCCACCATGTCTAGCTCACAAGTCGGTGGATCGACTCCAATTGGTTATTAATGGGCTACAACGGTTGTAGGGTATTGACAGACGATATCGGGTACGAGCGACCCATGTAGTCGAACTACTGCCGCCCATATACACCCGCCCAAATCCACAGGTTTAGTCTTAGGATAGTCCTACTGACGGGACCACTTACACTCTCCTTATGTTCCTGACTAACCCAAGGGTTTGATGGTAATCCACAACATGCCAACGGTCAGGGTCATCAACTAACATAAGCAATACCATGCATCCATATTTCCTAACACACAATTCAAATTTTTCCTACAAAGCAAGCTAACAATATTATGAAACAAAGGTGCATGTGTGGTGTGTGGGTTAGTGAGGAAGCTAAGCATTTCATATATCTCATAGAACTAAATTGCACAAGAGTTAATGAATCATTCATGCCATAAGGCAACATCATATAGGAATCAAACAAGCCATGAACATACAATCATCCATTTATATCAAATCATGTGAGAGGCAACCAACATTCCCTAACTATTCTATGTAAATTAAGAGGATCAAGGATAAGATCTTTCCTAGGTTTCCTCTAAATTCTCCAAATACATCATTCAAGCAATCAAAATCATTAGATTCGTAATAAAATTGGTGCTAGGCCACCTAAGGATAATAGTCTGCACTTATGGATCATTGAAGACTTGAAAAACGACCTAGGAACGCCAAACTCGGTGTCGATCGGCCAGAATCCTAAGACAATATACTTGCATGTTAGAATCTCATGTGAATCCGCCCTCAACATGAGCTATTTCTAATAGATGAGGGTTTACTTACTCAATCGGTGGAGAGGGGCTCTTCCGGTTGTGGGTGAAGGATTTGTTGAGGAAGAGGTGAGGAGTTGCAAGAATTGGTCTCCTTTGGGCCCCACTAGAGTTATGGCCTACCTTTCCTCTTCTTCACTCTCCCTTCCTCTCTTCTTCCTTTCTTCTTTCTCCCTTTTCTCTCCTCTCTTTCCTTTTTTCTAGGGCAAAATCGTATGGGGAGAGGGGTGCTCAAAAGAAGCTCCTTTTATAATGCCAGATTTGGTGCAAATGGCCTCAATTGTTGGGTTTTTACTATACTAGCCCTATGGGAGAGTTTTTCTAGCATCTAGGACCCACTATGAGGTGCACAAGTCGATATACACCGTAGGATAGTTAGCCCTAATGATGATCTACGTATGGATACGTTCGGCCCGCCATTTGGATGTGTCAATCAACGGATATGATTGGAAGTTTGTTTAACGATCACCGATGGTCAATCGGGGCTACAGCTATATGGATATGAGCAAGAAAATATCCTTACTCCACGTGTAAAGTTTGGTCGCAAAGCGACGGTCTGAAACTCTCAACTTTGCATAAGAGTGGACGACCCAATTCACTTAAGTTTCAGCTTCTTCCTTTAAGGTATTTGCACTTCTCATGCATTCGTCCTTTAGCTCAAGTTGAGCGGTTCTGGACCGTTCCTAGGTCTGACTCCCGCGATGGACGTCAAGCCTAGTAAGACGGACATTACTCTATAATTTTGTAACTAGTAGCCCACCAACGAGCGGTCTAGAGCTTGTTCAGAAAATCGGGGCATTTTTGGAATGAATTAGGTATTGAGATTTTTCCTGAGTGATGATTAGGGTTTGGATTAACTATGTTCATAGTGTGACCTATTTATAACTAGTGAAAGTGGAGATTTAGTCATGATTACTCTAAACCGTCGGTTTTAGGCTAAAAGAGTAACAGAGTTGATTTGGTCTATTAGTCAAGATCTGGGCCTTATCTGATTCAGCCACGGTTAGATCTTTTAATTTAGTCATGATTGTCTTGATTAGTTAGCGATGGGTCGGTTAGATTTGGGTCTTATGTGAGTAAATCATGGGGCTACACCTGATATTCAAGTGATCGGGCGGATTCGTTGGTTTCCTACGGTTGATTAATTTAACTTGTGCGGTTCTTTACTGGTTTCACCCCTGTATATACTAACATTGAGTGTTAATGGTCATTAAGTGATATTATAAGTTAGTTACATGAAAAAAAATTCAAGAATTTTTTGAAAATCCAAAACAGTGAAAATCCAAGATGTTACAATTTACCCCCCTTAAAAATAATTTCGTCCCCGAAATTACCTAAGGGTAGTAAGCAAAGATTTTATTATTTCATTTACCTAAGTTTTTTTGATTTTAAGTTTATATGCATGGTAAGGTGTATACTATCTTTACTAGTTTGGCTCATTTTAGTCTACCCCCTTAAAACTTTTTTACCTTGATGGTTTACTACAATTTATTTAATTATCTATTTATTTTTAAAGATTTGGATTCATGATGACGATTTCCCTTTATTTAGAGTAAAAATATTTATTTTCAATGTTAGACCAATACGGAGAGATGGTTGTAGTGGGCTTGAAGCCGATACGTCGATCATCTACCTGACCAGGGTAGAAGGCTCATCGTATCCTTTCTTCGTCCTGGTGGGTCCTAGTCTTCTGCTCGGTCAAAGCAGTGAGTCCATTAGTAGTTGCCCATGATTAAGAATTGGGTCAAGCCGCGAATGCTTCTTAGGCGTATACTCGCATAATTCCGTAGTCTGATCAATCTAAATGTTCAGGGAACAACCATCATTAGAAAGTTTAAATCTTTTATTTATAAGGTTGTCCTTTAAGTCTTGGTCAACGAGAGTCCTTGTTTTAATTTATATCTAATTTGGGGTTTAATAATTCTCTCAACATGCCTATGGGCAACGATCATCCTAAAAAGTTTTTTGAAAGGCACAAAATTTTATATGAATTACTATTTCAATCTTATGGCTAGTGGGTTAATCGCAGACTACACTTTGGTTTCATAAATTTCAAGAATGAATGAATAGTCAAGGTTCTAAGGTATTTGGGAGGTTTGGAGTGCTAATAACGCTAGTAAGGACACAAGAAGGCAAAGATGAAGGATATCATCTTCTCGATGTTGTTTAAACCTTAAGTCAATAAGAGAATAGGAAAACTCAATATATTTTACTGTAGTACACCTCTAACATGAGCTTATAGAGTATTAAACTATGAAACTCAATCCTACTTAAGGATTCTAACTTAATTGCACCAAAACAACTTAAACAAATATATATATATATATATATATATATATATATATATATATATATATATATATAATCAAACTTAATCACGAGATGATTCCTAGCACGATTATAAGTAATTTCTAAATAGACACTTAATGTTAAACTTTAATATGAAAAGACATGACTAGTCTATTGGCAACAATACATGCAAGCATTCACAAAGTGACAAGAGAATTTCAATCCATACATTCACGTTGAATTCCAAAATGCCATTGGCATGGCCAGTTACATCCTACAGTATGGATTTACATGTATCACTAGATATTGCAAACTTAAGGGAAATACAGCCTAATCAAAGCAGGAAAGGTTACAACTATCCTTCAACATATGAAAGTAATTCTAACTGACTTGAACAAACTACTAATTGTCCGTTAGGTTAAGCTACTATTCTTCTGGGTCAGACGCGGACAGGGGTGCTTCTTCCCCTTGAGGGAAAGGATCACCGGAATGGAGAAGAAAGAGGCAATGGTTGCCAAGAACGACATATCCCTCGGCTAGGTTGGGTTGGCTATGAGAAATGTAGGTGGGTCATTGGAGGGAAGATTTTAGGGGTGGTTTTGAGAAGACTTGAGAATGGGTCTAGGATAGGATTTGGGGAGTATATTTTTTGGAAATGATTTGAGAATGTATTGGAGAAGGAGTGGTTAAGAATGGGTTTGGGAAAAATGGATTGTAAGTGGTTGTTGGATTTATTTTTTTTTTAAGTGGTTTTGTAGATGAAGATTGGAGAGGGTTTGGGAAAGGATTTGTTGAGATGAGATCGTTTTGTAAAGGAGAAGAAGATGAGTTTGAAATGGGTTTTGTGGGTGAACTTGAGAATGGGATCGAGAAAAAGAAAATGGTTGAGAAAGGGTTTGGGAATATGGTTTGGAGATGAGGAAGAGGAGATGGGTTAGGGAGATGGGAAATGTGAAGAAGAATGTGGTTTTGGGATTTGGGTTTGAGGATGGGAGAGGGAGAGGTCTCTCTCTCTAGGGGTTTAGAAGCAACGGAGGGGAGTGAGAGGGGAAGAATAAGGGTTTAATTTAATCACCCAAGATGATTCATAGGATTTTTGAAAGTAATTCTTAATTTGACTTCGAATCCTAAAACTCTACGATGAAAGAGATACATCTGGTCCATTAGCAACTTTTAGTTGTAGGAACTTTTAGTTTCAATACATCTTTTGTTCATAAAGTATTTATCACTTTTAATTACTGGATAATTTTTATAATTTTTAATTTTTAATTTTTTTTGGTAATTCATCATTAAGTTGACCCTTTTTATACAAAATTTTAATCTATTTCAAGTTCCATAAAATTATAAAAAAGTTTAGAAGTATAAGTTATTCGAAACTAACAATTTCTTGTAAGATACTAAAATGTATCTAATTCTTATTACTTCTCTTATACTTTTAGTAACTGAATTATTTTTAAAATTTTTATGATGATTTATCATTAAGTTTCAAGTCATCCCACAAAATTTCATATCAATTGGAGTTATAAATAATTTATTAAAATTCTAGGAGCAACAGCTGCCTGAAATTAAAAATTTTCAAATAGTTGACAGAACATCTTAAATTTAATTATATTAAAATTTTTATTTTATTTTTCTTATTTTTATATAAAACTAAACTCATCAAGCTTCAATCTGGTTTTTGAATCACCTAAATCGGAGTTGTAACGAAGGAGATATGAATTTTTGAAGTCAACCTAAATTCGCAGGAAATTCTGGCGGGGGCAACGTGGGTCAGCAGGTGGAACGCGGGCCTCTAGCTTCCCGGGCGGGGGCCATGCGGGCCTCTGGCTCCCTGGGCTGTTGAGGTCTTTCGATGCGCATATCTCGCCAACCGGAATGAGTTTTTCAATATGCCATATATGAATTTAGGGTAGGAGAAGCCGATCTAAGCAATGAGCCTACTGGTTTCGCGAGATTCCCCCCGGTTAGCAGTCAAAATTTGATTTTTCTACAGTTTTACTAATTTCGGTAAATTTTCATTCACCTCTATATCTTCATCCTTGAATGGGTCGGAACTATCAATTTTGGTCCAGTATTAGCTCATTTGGATTTAGACGGTGGTCTCGACCGTCTAATCGTTCAGTTCCAGTTCGTTCCTATCATCAGGCTAAGGTATTGTAAGCATCTCAGACCTTTTTCCTAGCGTTGCTACTATCTCTCGCTACTCAACTCTAATACCTTGGAAGTCTCCCTTCTACCTAATACTGTCGATTCAGGGACTGGGGTGGTTCCCAGCATTTTTATGTTTTCTATTGCATTTCCTCTCAAGTCAGCGGACGCGTTATTGAATTCATGGTCCATGGCCTAATTACTTCCAAACCATTGCATTGATACCATCTTGTAACACCCTAGAAATTAGGGGTCGTGCATACACTCGATTCCCAAGTTCTTGGGTATCACTTATTCTGATTTTTTTACTAATTTCCGTTCAATCAGGTTTAAATACGCAGCATAGAATTTCTTGGAACATGAAACACAATCACAACTAGTCTACTGAAATAAAAGAGGTCAAATATATACAACTCTAAAGAATGTAAATGGGTCGCTCAAGGCGTTGCCCAACAAAATCACAAAATAATGACAAGTCCAAAAGAATAGTGCGCTGAGTCCAATAGTCAGCAATCCAAAATAGGCAGCAAAAGTTTATGATGAGCCGCCTATTAGCTGCAAGTAGGACATCTCATCCTCCTCGTCAATGCCAGCGCCGCTCGGCTCCTCGAACTCATCGTCACCTGCAGCTACTGAAGAATCTGGTTGGTGTTTTAAAACACCATCCCAGAGTGGGAGTGAGTGATCAACTCAGTAGGTGCTATTAGTCTTAAGTTACAATAGACATCAATTAAATTATGGATTTAATGAAAGACAATACATTCATAAAAACTAACTAATCTTGTTAATGCATGTACATGTATAATGATATGATGTATGGCCTCACAGCAACACTCCCTCGAGCGACTCCATCTAACGATCGCGTATGACCAACACTCCCTCATTGCGACCTCGACTGTCCTAACTAGTGCGATGTATGAATAATGTTAACTGAGTATTTAGTTAATTCCGTTCATCCAGCAGATTGGGGAAACTAGTACACCCCACGTATCAATGCCCTCAACTAGTTACGAAGCCTAGGCCCCTCAACGTGCGAGGCCAGGGCTCCGTGATCCTTGATCCTATTGGGTTCTCCTTCCCTGACTTTAGGCACATGGGAAGTGCTAAGAAAAGGGATCGCTCGCGCTCACGACGGGGATACTTGTCACCCCAGTGTAGGCTGACAGCTCGGCCACAGTGTCTCATTTCATTATGTCCGGCTCATGAGTCGGTGGATCGACTCCAATTGGTTATCAATGGGCTACAACGGTTATAGGGTGTTCCAGGTTTCATACATATGTGAGTAAATAGGGTTAACAAACAAGGTTGATCAGTAAGTAGACTAGGCCGCATGAATTCAGACGAGTACTTGACAGACGACATCGGGTACGAGCGACCCATGTAGTCAAACTACTGCCGCCTATATACACCCGCCCAAATCCACGGGTTTAGTCTCAGGATAGTCCTACCGACGGGACCACCTACACCCTCCTCATGTTCCTGACTAACCGAAGGGTTTGATGGTAATCCACAACATGCCAACAGTCAGGGTCATCAACTAACATAAGCAATACCATGCATCCATATTTTCTAACACACAATTCAGATTTTTCCTACAAAGCAAGCTAACAATATTATGAAACAAGGTGCATGTGTGGTGTGTGGGTTAGTGAGGAAGCTAAGCATTTCATATATCTCATAGAACTAAATTGCACAAGAGTTAATGAATCATTCATGCCATAAGGCAACATCATATAGGAACCAAACAAGCCATGAACATGCAATCATCCATTTATATCAAATCATGTTAGAGGCAACCAACATTCCCTAACTATTCTATGTAAATTGAGAGGACTAAGGGTAAGGTCTTTCCTAGGTTTCCTCTAAATTCTCCAAATACATCATCCAAGAAATTAAAATCATTAGATTCGTAATAAAATTGGTGCTAGGCCACCTAAGGATAATAGTCCGCACCTATAGATCGTTGAAGACTTGGAAAATAACATAGGAACGCCGAACTCAGTGTCGATCGACCGGAATCCTAAGACAATGTACTTGCATGTTAGAATCTCATGTGAATCTGCCCTCAACATCAGGGATTTCTAAGAGATGAGGGTTTACCTACTTAATCGGTGGAGAGGGCCTCTTCCGGTTGTGGGTGAAGGATTTGTTGAGGAAGGGGTGAGGAGTTGCAAGAATCGGTCTCCTTTTGGCCCCACTAAAGCTATGATCTACCTTCCCTCTTCTTCATCTCCCTTCCTCTCTTCTTCCTTTCTTCTTTCTCCATTTTCTCTCTTCTCTCTTTCCTTTTTTCTAGGAAAAAATCGTACGGGGAGAGGGGTGCCCAAAAGAAGCTCCTTTTATAATGTGAGATTTGGTGCAAATGGCCCCAAGTGTTGGGTTTTTACTATACTAACCCTATGGGAGAGTTTTTCTAGCCTCTAGGGCCCACTATGGGGTGTACAAGTCAACATATACCATAGGATAGTTAGCCCTAATGATGATTTGCGTATGGATACATTCGGCCCGCCATTTGGATGTGTCAATCAACGGATATGATTGGAAGTTTGTTTAATGGTCACCGATGGTCAATCGGGGCTGCAGTTATACGGATATGAGCAGAAAAATATCTTAACTCTACGTGTGAAGTTTGGTTGCAAACCGACGGTTCGAAACTCTCAACTTTGTATAAGAGTGGACGACCCAATTTACTTAAGTTTCAGCTTCTTCCTTTATGGTATTTGCACTTCTCATACACTCGTCTTTTGACTCAAGTTGAGCGGTTCTAGACTATTCCTAGGTCCAACTCCCGCGATGGATGTCAAGCCCAGTAAGACGGACATTACTCTATAATTTTGTAACTAGTGGCCCACCAACGTATGGTCTAGAGCTTGTTCGAAAAATCGGAACATTTCTGGAATGAATTAGGTATTGAGATTTCTCGTGGGCGATGATTAGGGTTTGGATTAACTATGTTCATAGTGTGGCCTATTTATAACTAGTGAAAGTGGAGATTTAGTCATGATTACTCTAAACCGTCGGTTTTAGGCTAAAAGAGTAACGGGGTTGATTTGGTCTATTAGTTAAGATCCGGGCCTTATCTGATTCGGCCACGGTTAAATCTTTTAATTTAATCATGATTGTCTTGATTAGTTAGCGATGGGTCGGTTAGATTTTGGTCCTATGTGAGTAAATCATGGGGCTACATCTGATGTTCAAGTGATCGGGTGGATTCGTTGGCTTCCTACGGTTAATTAATTTAACTTGTGCGGTTCTTTACTGGTTTCACCCTTGTATATACTAACATTGAGTGTTAATGGTCATTAAGTAATTTATAAGTTAGTTACATGAAAAAAAAATTTAAGGATTTTTTGGAAATCCAAAACAGTGAAAATTCAGGATGTTACAGAATACCAAATCGTTACTATTTCCATGTAAAATCCGAATTCAATACTTGCAATTGATTGTGTTTATTTATTAAGTTATATTGGTGTTATCGCAGAATTTTCAATTTTGGGAAGGATGTGACCCTACGAATCGTCGCGCTCACACCCACATAGATTATTTTTCAGGTTTTGCATATGAAGAGCCAGTTGGGTAAGATTGAAGACTTTTCCTCTTGTTTATTTGAAGAATAATTAAAATTCAATGTATTTTATTTTAATGTAATTAAGACTTGATGATAATTTAATATAACGTTTGTTGATGGAAAATAATATTAGTTTATCCCCTCTTAGTTGCTATGTTTACCTTGAAAATGCATGAAAATTGTGTGGGTTGTGATTTATATTTTGTTTAAATACAACTCATAATCTTAAAATTCGGGTTCGGGCTTGGCTAACTCGAATACCGAATTTCAGGGTGTGACATGAAAGTGCAACTAATCATTTAATGCTTACTCAGGTGGGAGCTGATTACAAATATCCAAATGCGCAGTGTGAAACACAAATAAAGATAAGCTATAATTTAAACATCAACACTATCATACTTCATCACTCGAAATAATCTTCTATAGGGAGATCATCATCCGTATCTTCGATTTGTACATCACTTACATCATCTGTATAGTTGGAGAGGGTTAATGCCCTAGTTTCTCACCTTTGAATTTTACAAGTTTTAGTTTAAAATTTCACCATTGTTCCCTTAAATTTTCCTGAGTTAGATTACATCTTCTTCTAGTTCTAGTTCTAGTTACTTTCAGAATATGTATAAGGTTCAATCCCTGTGGATTCGACCCCGATCTTACTGAGATTATTACTACATTGCGACCTTATACCTGGGGTGGTGAACAGGTGATCGTCCAAAATGGAGATTATATAAGCTATAATGAACATACCATAAAATAAACATATAGAGTACATCAAGTTAAAACTCCAACATATACAAGCACAAGATTAAATAAGTGCATGGTATTCCAGTTTCGCCCGACGCTCCTAAGGCATCACGGTGAAAGTGTAAGCCGATCCAAGCCTACTCGCCGGAGGCCCCGATAGAACCTATATTAACAACAATGCCTGGTTAATATTTTAAAACACCGTCCTAGGTGGAAGTGAATAAGTAACTCAGTGGTTCCATTAGTTTTAAGTTAAACATGTTATCAATCCAATCAGTGCAGGCATGATAAAACAAGAAATCAAACAATTCCTAAATACTCTTGTTAAATGTGTATACGAAGATATATAATGATATATGCTCTTTCTAAACAATATTCCCTCCCAAGTGACTTCAATGCCTATTTCGCACATGCCAACAATTCCTCACAGGCAGCCCAACGCCAAATCGCAAGTCTTATCTAATGCAATGCGGTGAATAAGTATATTAGTTAAGTAGTTATTAGGTTTCATTCATCTAGCATATTAGGAAAGTTAGGGTACCCTCATTTAATCGTGGTATCAACTGAATCACTAGGCTCGGGGTGGCCGAATTAGTTCCTTACCTGTGTCCCTTGATCTGTATTCGGGTTTACCACCCAGACGACAACTCTTCAATCAACGTGAGGCTAAAACTGACCCGACTAACTGGCCCGATTGATTACTAAGGACCCATATGACACAGCTCGGACGCACAGGGTTAGGCGGCCCATCGACGGGTGAAGGGCGCCCACAAATGATATAAGAGTCCTCACCCAACATAAATGTGGAGCGATCGTGTCATCATTATAGTTTGATGTACTAGGCTCATGGCTTTATGATTGCTCATTGGTCATTACGAGAAGGCTCGTCACCCCATCGTAGGCCAACAACTCGGACATGGTATCCTATACCACCATGCTCGGCTCATAAATCTGGTGGATCGTACCGCTAATGGTTATAAGTAGATTAATCTAATGAAAATAGGGGTATCCTAGATTCAATTCAGTATTATCATGCATCACAATTTCAAGCGGTCAGTCGACTTTTAGACTGGTTCGGTCGACTTAGGGCACTCCGGCTCGATCGACATTCGGTGCGAGCATCCCGTGTAGTCCAACTACCGTCGGTCATTTGAACAAGTTAAGAGCGGCCAACTTAACTCGGGCCTCCCCTTAGTTTGGGCGGTTAGTCAATCGACCTAACATTGCAGGCAATTCTAATATCACTATGAACCTAACAACTCATAATGCGATCATTGCGAGGTTTCATAAGAATCATAGATTCAACAATGCAAACACTTAGGCATTTCATCAAACATGTGAGCCTCAATAGAGTAATACGTTCACTAGATCATTTTATCAAACATGTGAATATCAACAAATCAATACATTTAATCGAGCATTCAATCAAACATATAAGTATCATTAGAATAACACTTTTAATCACCTAGGCATTTTATCAAACATGTAGGCATCCATAAACAACACATTCAATCACCTAGACATTTTATCAAATATGTGAGCATCCACATCCAACCAATAACATATATTATAGAAAAATTAAAATGTTAATATATTAGCTTTCACAAATTCATCTACAAGCATCTAATCGTTAACTGAGACCCTCAAGGGTCGATAAATGATAACCTAAAGATAATAGTCCGCACCTTTGCAAGGATTCGCCCAACTCAAAGCGCTCATAGGATTAGGGATTTAGAAAAAATGATTCATATACCAATTTTGAAGTAATTAGGTAAGATTTATACAATTTAATCTACAAAAACCTGAGTTGGGAAGTAGGATTCATTTCTTACCTCTCGATCGCGAGTGGGATGAATTCAGCGAAGGAAAACGGTTGATGCTCAGGCTTGATCGAAGGGAACTCATCAAGAAAACTCTAACATCTCCCTCATCTTTCTCTCTCTCTTCTCTCTTTCTCTCTAGGGTAAATTCGTATATGGAGAGGCGGTGTGAAATGAAATGGTATTTATAGTGCCAGATATTACACAAATAGCCCAATGGCCCTTTATTCATTATACTAACCCTGGAGGGGATTGTTTTCAACTAATGGGACCCGTTGGGAGGTGTACAGGTCAATCTAAGCCATGGGATAAATGCCTCAATAGGCAATGTATATTTGGACACAACCATGTGATGATCGAACGTGTCGATTAACCGAGAAGGCCCTAAAATATTGATGGTCACTGATGATCAATCGGGGCTGTGACTATACGGATATGTATGAAGAAATATCTTTAGTCGGTACCCTAAATTTGGCCATGAATTGACGGTCCGAAAGTTACAATTTTGCGAAAGAGCAATGGGCTAGTTTCACTTAAATTTAAGGTTTTCACTTAAGGCATTCACATATCCAATGCACTTGGCTTGAGGTCCAAGTTGAACAATTTAAGATGCGACCTCGGCTTAATGTCCCACGATGGACGTCAAGCCCACTAAGACGAACGTATTTCTATAACCTCGAGTTTAGTGGCCCATTAACGAGTGGTCTAGAGCTTGTTTAGATAATCGGTGCATTTTTGGAATGAATTGGGTAGCGAGATTTCTTGTGCACAATTATTAGGATTTGAATTATCTAAGTTCATAGTGTGGCTTATTTGCAACTAGCAGAAATGACGATTCGATTATAATCACCCTAAGCTATTGGTTTTTTGGTTAAAAGGATAAGTATGTCAGTTTTGTTTGTTAATTAAGATCCGACCCCTAATTGTCTCGACTTTTGGTAGGTCTTATTTACTTGTGGTTGTCTTGATTAATTAGTGATAGGTCAGCTAGATTTGAGCCCTAGATGAGCACATTACGAGGCTAGACTTAATGTTTAAGTGATCGAGGTGGATTTGTTGCCTTTCTATCATTGATTAATCGAATTTGGGCGGTTCTTTACTGATACCACTTACCTATAGGCTCACCTCGAGCGTTAAGGGTCAGTAAGTGATAATGTAAGCTAGTTATATCAAAAAATTTTAAGAATTTTTAAAAATTCAAAAAGTGAAAATCCAAGATGTTACAAGAAGGAATTTTAATAGCAGATCTAGATCCTTGGGGTTTTCCTTTGATCTGATCATCATGGTTGGCCTAGATTGATTAATAAAAGCTTAAGGTAGCTTAAGATCAAAGCTTTAGGTCGATTTCCTTGATGGGTTTGGCTAAAAACTGTTTAAGCCAATTTTTTATCATAACTGCAAAATATAGGAGTTGTTCGAGTTCAGATAGGTTTCTTAGGATGGAATCTAACGTTGGAATGCTAGTGGTGGGTCCCGCAATCTCTATGATGGAGAATCTTTTAAGGTTTTGAATCCTCGTTTCAATTAGGAAATGTAAGCACAAGTTTCTATTTCAAACTCACCTTGCGTGTGCTTCCGATTTCTACCATTAAAGACAATCTACGAGCTCATGTGGGGTCCACTATGCAGGTTTGATAAGAGCTCCCTGTGTTATAACATAGACGATGCAGATCATTATCATGATTAATGGAGGTGGGTCACATGAATTGAAGAATCAGTTTGATCTTGCTAGCGTGGGAAACACCAATCTGAAGAAGAAGAGTCCTCTTCTTTTGGGTCAGGTCAGCACCCGAACGGTCGTCGAGCAGTTATACACAAGGGTTTGGGTTAGATGGGGTCCACCATGATGTTTGAGGGAAATCCACTTCGTTAATTCGCTTCTCCATATCAAGTTAGGACACGGGGTCGAAAACGGGGCAGATCCAATAGTAAGGTGGGCCACACAGTCTGGAGGAACTCTCGCTGTTGAAACCTCCATTATGATATTCATGTTCCATAATGCCATGCAAATGGCATTAGTTATTTACAATTTTACCCTTTTGGTTATCATGGATTTCCTTCCATAACTCTTAACTTCACCGTCCAGATGCGATGAAATTAGATGAACATTCGTTATTTTTCATGCTATTTCTAATGCTTCAATTTGAGCCTTGATTTCTTAAGGATGACTAAGATATTCTTTTAGTAGTTAACACACTTTGTCGTTCCAAATAGCGTTTGTACACATCTAATTGAAAAGTTACTCGGTGTTTTGGACATATATCATAAGATCTTCATAGTGATCGATTCATTCTGATGTTCTGATGTTCAGGTGGTTCGTTTGGCGGATTCGATTATGATGGGTGGTCAGATGACATGCTAAAAATGTGAAACCAGACGGTTAGTATCTGATCATGTGTTTGGGTGATAGTATGGTTAGTTTTTTAGACGGATGACAACAACAATGCTTTTTATCATGAAAGCGTAGTGTATTTAAGCAAGAAATAATTTTTTGACGTAATAATCCAGACTTTTCCATACCCGAGTATGGGAGATCTGGGCTATTACAATAACCTCCTTCCATCCACAAATTGTTTAAACGGAGCACAGTATTGGTGGTTGAGAGGACTTTGGATTTTGTGTCCAATCTCCAATCTATCTGTCTCTATGAAGGGGACACCAGCAATTCAATCAACCCTTGAGTTAGGCAAACTTTGACATGCCCGCGCATCTTACTTACACACATACATTTAATTTAGGCCCTCGCTCATATGCGCGGCCTAATATAATTGAATTGAGAGCAACACAAATAAGAGCATCTACATGGTTAAACTCACTAAACAGATGGATGGATGGATGAATGAGACAGGCCTGCAAACATGCTTGCCACTCTAACACACGTGGTGTATATATGGCCTCCTACATGCATGTGGCTTAGGAAACCTCATCATATTTGCTATAATAATTAGTTTGATGGACCTAACTCAATCTAACTATACCCAATTTTAACTAGTCTCCTAAAGAAAAGAGTAGGATCCAACCCAATTTCTTGATATAGGATGACTCGTGGTCATCTTGAGATGTACAGTCCATCCTAACCAATGATAGGATAACTATACATCTTAAGATACAGTGTCCACAAGTGCATATTATGTATGTGTGACAATCGTCACATATAACGGTATTGAGATCAATAGATTACCACTCTCCACAATCAATGAGTACCATGTCCAATCTCAAGCTCCCAAGGACTATCAGAGGACTCACTCCTCAACTAACCCATATTATACATTAAGACGTACAAGGTGTCTATGAGGGACTGATAATCATCATGATCTATGGATAAGATTAGCCCTGGCCCATCCACATGACTAGTGGATTAGGGCTCACATTGGTTTTTCGGGGCACATACTTAAACACTAGGCCCAACACCTAAAAGGTCTTAGAAGACTTTTTTTTAATGGATTATAACCATTAAAGTTTTGTTTTAACCATTTTGATTGCACTAAACGACAATCTTATGGCCCATGTTTGATGGTCCACTACTGATCAACGTGGTATGTAGATCTTTGGTGGATATCCACAATAATAGAAAAATTGGATCATGAGTGCATGCATGTCATAGATTTTCTTTGTAGTATGATACACATAAGTCCACGGGTTGATAGGGTACCATACTGGGTGCACCCTTGAAATTAGGTGTGTTAATGGGTTAGGCTCAAGCTTGCCAAAATATGAATTTTGAATAAGCTTAGCCCAACAGCCCAGCCCGAAATAGTTTAAAATCTAGGCTGAGACCAACCCCAGGCCCGAGCCGTTAAAATCCCACTTAAAACCTTAATTCCTCTTTATAAAGTAGATCACATCTCAAAAGGGAGGTGTATAGAGCACTAAATGCCCCTCGGGTGTTACCTAAAATGGAGAGTGCCCTTCTCATCTTCCTCTTCTTCATCCACACATGTAAGTGTAGGGTCCACCTTATGAATGGTGTAGGTCAACACTCAACCACTACCAGAGGATTTGACGAGGCCTTTTGCTTTCCTTCACTTGAGATAGATCCAGAAGGGACCTATGAGTTTAAGTTGGGTCCTAAAATACCCATGCCTTATCTAGTCATTTTCAAGTCTTGTTGAGTCGAAGCTGTCACACGCCCGAACTCGGAAACCGGGCTCACAAAATTCCCGATCACCGAATCCGGCGCCGACAGCCTCCGTAGAACCCCATTCTCGGACCCCGGCATCCATTCACCAGGTTCCGATCCTGGGAGACTACAAGGAGGATTTCAAATCATCAGTCTGATTCATAATGAGCATAACAAAAGCATAACCCACAAACAATAACCACAAGAACACCACCACAAAATCCACTATGATCAAAAACTTTTGAGTACAATGCGGCAGAAAGGGGAAATACAAGATAGTGCGAATAACAAAAACTCCAAAGGCTCGGCTGCACACTCCTGCTGCTGCTATGCTGCGACTGCGTCCTGGCGTCACCTGCACGCATCAATCGTGCATAAGCTTATGGAAAGCTTAGAGGGTGGTGTAAGTGTGTGCGCAATATAAACGTTCTCAAAATGCAAGGTCAGAGTGATGCGGAATCATGGTGATGAGTACATGAATGCAATCAGCCGTACCAAGGCTATGCGGTGCAAGATATGAATGCTATCGGCCATAACACAGCCATGCGATGCGAGATGCAACTCAAGCATGCCAATCCTCATCATGTATCAGTACAGTTCTTATTCTGGATAATCACCGGGGTTCAATACACTCCAAATGGCACTGTCGCTCTCCTAGCCGCACAGTCCAAGTAAGCGTAAGAAACCTCACTATCCGCCTGGCCAATAGTCTGCCAATACCTATCCAGCACGTCGATAGCGGACCCATTCGCGAGCTGGTCAAACTCAGCCTAGTATTGCCCCCTACCCTCGGGCGAGTAAGGCCACACCCCTTTCCAACCGACCACGACACAGTGGGAGATGCGGCCTCCTGGTATTCGGCCCTCGTGCGCTCATATATCCACTCGGTCTCGACATTGGAGTCATCCTCTGGTACCATCGGGTTTAGGGATTTTCACCCAGGGACGTCTATGGCGCCCGTATGCTAGAACCAAACATTTCCGGTATCCAACCCAGCCATCCACGATGTGTCTATGGAGGCTATGGCCCTGATGTCACTAGGGCATACGATAACTATAATCACACAAATGCAAGTGTATGAGTCACACTATCAGTCATGCAACAGTCATGTATGTACCATGCACTTATATGGGCAACTCCGCCTATCAGGGAGCCCATAAATAGTCTGCCCAAAGGCATATGCTATGATCGGTCACTCCTCTCATCAGGCATACAGATGATGCGAATGATCATGAATCATGGATCTATACTAAACATGTATAAAGAGGTGGGTTCTAGGTATAATGGAGATGGGCCTAGACGACCTACTTACCACAAGTTTGGGCCTATCAGTGGGCCTTAGGGAGAGCTATAATGCGGACATTTAACCAACATTATTAATGTGGACGTCAAACCAACATCGCTCCCAAGGAATGGCCTTCCATGAATCATATATTGTAATGGGCCTTTTGTACATCTAATTGGGTTTTGACCCAAAGACCCAAATACATCAAATGGGCTACATAACATGAGCCCCATATCTATGTCAAGGTGGGCCTCAACAAGGACCACTAATGCATGAAGATGGGCCTCCATAATGGGCCTTAAATTATCTCCAAAAACAGTTGGACAGTGGCATGAAACACATACATTATGATGGAGCCCACACTAATAGAGGGTATGGTTTACAATACTTACATAAGTGGGGCCCACCAAAATGCTCATTTTCCACCCAACTTAAGGCCCAATAAGATGTTTATTTTCCAACCAACTATTCATAGGGTCATGTGGACCCGGGTAGGGCCCACTACAATATTTATTTATCACCCAGGTCACGTGGGCCTGGATAGGGCCCACTGTACTATTCATTTGACATCCAAACTATTCTTAAGGTCACGTGGGCCTGGATAGGGCCCACTGAAATATTTATTTCCCATACAACCTGTTGATGGGGGGGTTGTGTGGGCCAAGGGCCCACTGAAATGTTCAACCACGAGGTGAAGGGGCGCACCGTAATGTTATTGTTTATTTTTTATTTATTTATTTATTTTTTTTTATTTTTATTTTTTTATTATTATTATTTTTTTTTTGCACCCGTTCTGGACGAGGCCCCACAGTAAGGTTTATTTGTCATTTGATGAGGCCACCCAACCTAGGGCCCACTGTGATGTGGTCCATGGATCCAGCCCGCCCATTATGTGTGCCCCACTTGGCTGAAAGTACAGACCAAGTTTCAGCCGCATCCAGATCTCAAGTAGGCCCCACCAAGGGTTTTTATATGTTTAGACATGTCTTCACATGATTTTAGATGGTGTGGCCTACCTAAGTTCCGTATAAGGCTAATTTTTGAGTTGGACGTACGGTTTGTGGGGACCCATCAAATGCACGGTGTCGATCATCGAAATGCATCAAGGTGGGGCCCGCAATTGGGCCGTGAGGCCCTGCCTCGTCCGCCCGTCAGGAGCGTCCAGTGTAGGCGCTGCCTGCGCCTGGCGTCAGTGGCAGCAGTTGCTGCTGCTGTTGGTTTTTTTTTTTTTAAAACGGTTTTTCTACGGTTTTTCATAGACGGGGCCCGCATCTGCAAGATCCACCCCAGTCATGGGTCCCCATGGCTTGATACAAACCCATAGAGTCCAATGTTGGGCTGTTTTAGACATACCGGAGCATTAGAGAGTAAATCGAAGGTAGGATCGCTGTTTCCTATGGCATGACCCGCTTGTTTCTCAGATGGGTCCCAAACTTTAGTTCAACGGTTAAAATAATCTGGGCAACGGGATAGACGGCTTAGATTACATGTATACATCAAGGTGGGGCCTGCACGAGTGGTCCACCATTTCTTTCTCTCTCTTCCTTTTTTTTTTAAAGCATTGGCACTTTACGTTGTCAACGTCCAGTGTCCCTGGACGCTGGACGACTTTCACAATCACTTCATTGTGGTGGGCCCCACGTGGACGTGGCCCACCAATATAAATAAATATACATATATAATATATACCAAATAAATAAAAAAAAATAAACAATAACATTACGGTGCGCCCCTTCACCTCGTGGTTGAACATTTCAGTGGGCCCTTGGCCCACACAACCCCCCCATCAACAGGTTGTATGGGAAATAAATATTTCAGTGGGCCCTATCCAGGCCCACGTGACCTTACGAATAGTTTGGATGTCAAATGAATAGTACAGTGGGCCCTATCCAGGCCCACGTGACCTGGGTGATAAATAAATATTGTAGTGGGCCCTACCCGGGTCCACATGACCCTATGAATAGTTGGTTGGAAAATAAACATCTTATTGGGCCTTAAGTTGGGTGGAAAATGAGCATTTTGGTGGGCCCCACTTATGTAAGTATTGTAAACCATACCCTCTATTAGTGTGGGCTCCATCATAATGTATGTGTTTCATGCCACTGTCCAACTGTTTTTGGAGATAATTTAAGGCCCATTATGGAGGCCCATCTTCATGCATTAGTGGTCCTTGTTGAGGCCCACCTTGACATAGATATGGGGCTCATGTTATGTAGCCCATTTGATGTATTTGGGTCTTTGGGTCAAAACCCAATTAGATGTACAAAAGGCCCATTACAATATGTGATTCATGGAAGGCCATTCCTTGGGAGCGATGTTGGTTTGACGTCCACATTAATAATGTTGGTTAAATGTCTGCATTATAGCTCTCCCTAAGGCCCATTGATAGGCCCAAACTTGTGGTAAGTAGGCCGTCTAGGCCCATCTCCATTATACCTAGAACCCACCTCTTTATACATGTTTAGTATAGATCCATGATTCATGATCATTCGCATCATCTGTATGCCTGATGAGAGGAGTGACCGATCATAGCATATGCCTTTGGGCAGACTATTTATGGGCTCCCTGATAGGTGGAGTTGCCCATATAAGTGCATGGTACATACATGACTGTTGCATGACTGATAGTGTGACTCATACACTTGCATTTGTGTGATTACAGTTATCGTATGCCCTAGTGACATCAGGGCCATAGCCTCCATAGACACATCGTGGATGGCTGGGTTGGATACCGAAAATGTTTGGTTCTAGCATACGGGCGCCATAAACGTC
Source organism: Magnolia sinica (assembly GCF_029962835.1). Taxonomy (NCBI): domain Eukaryota; kingdom Viridiplantae; phylum Streptophyta; class Magnoliopsida; order Magnoliales; family Magnoliaceae; genus Magnolia; species Magnolia sinica. The sequence goes on along the minus strand of NC_080589.1, from coordinate 56,882,299 downwards.
CCTGGGTGAAAATCCCTAAACCCGATGGTACCAGAGGATGACTCCAATGTCGAGACCGAGTGGATAGATGAGCGCACGAGGGCCGAATACCAGGAGGTCGCGTCTCCCACTGTGTCGTGGTCGGTTGGAAAGGGGTGTGGCCTTACTCGCCCGAGGGTAGGGGGCAATACTAGGCTGAGTTTGACCAGCTCGCGAATGGGTCCGCTATCGACGTGCCGGATAGGTATTGGTAGACTATTGGCCAGGCGGATAGTGAGGTTTCTTACGCTTACTTGGACTGTGCGGCTAGGAGAGCGACAGTGCCATTTGGAGTGTATTGAACCCCGGTGATTATCCAGAATGAGAACTGTACTGATACATGATGAGGATTGGCATGCTTGAGTTGCATCTCGCATCGCATGGCTGTGTTATGGCCGATAGCATTCATATCTTGCACCGCATAGCCTTGGTACGGCTGATTGCATTCATGTACTCATCACCATGATTCCGCATCACTCTGACCTTACATTTTGAGCACGTTTATATTGCGCACACACTTACACCACCCTTTAAGCTTTCCATAAGCTTATGCACGATTGATGCGTGCAGGTGACGCCAGGACGCAGTCGCAGCCCTAGTCTTGCTGTAGTTGGAGCGTGCAGCAGAGCTTCTGGAGTTTTATTTCTTTTGTTGCATTGTATTTCCCCTTTCTGCCGCATTGTACTCAAAAGTTTTTGATCATAGTGAATTTTGTGGTGGTGTTCTTGTGGTTATTGTTTGTGGGTTATGCTTTTGTTATGCTCATTATGAATCAGACTGATGATTTGAAATCCTCCTTGTAGTCTCCCAAGATTGGAACCTGGTGAATGGATGCCGGGGTCCGAGAATGGGGTTCTACGGAGGCTGTCGGCGCCGGATTCGGCGATCGGGAATTTTGTGAGCCCGGTTTCCGAGTTCGGGCGTGACAGAAGCCTCGTTCTTAAAGACCCATAATTGAATTTTGGTATCCGTCAGGTTTTTAAATCTAAGTTTCTAGTTGAGTTCAAGTCAAATAAGAGCATTCACATGGTTAGACCCAGCAGATGGATGGAGGGATGGATGGATGAAACGAGATTGCAGACATTTGTGCCACTGTGACACGTGTGGTGTGTAAATGGCTTCTTACATGCATGTGGCTTAGAAAACCTGATTATATTGCTATAATAATCAATTTGATAAACTTGAATCGATCTAATTGGATGCGAATTTAACCAGGTATCTAAACGAGAGACCAACATCTAACCTGATTTCTTGAAGGGTCCAAAAAATATAACTAGGACCAGATAAAATTAGGTTGAGTTCATTGGATACATTGACATCTTTAATTTGTAAATTGTAGATCAAATGCATGCTTACAAGATAGGCTACTGGGTAAGGCATTGACCTGATTCAAGCCCAAAATAGGCTATTGATGATGTTAGTGAGGTTTTTTTAGGCAGGCTGCATTTGGGCCATGCATATCTTCACTATCGATCTTCTAGTGATTCACAATTTTAATGGTTAAGATCATGCCATGATTTATGTGTTCAAGCTAGGTTATCATTGTGTGCACTTGTTTGTAGGTAGCATGGGCTTAATATATAGTTTCCTTTATGTTGGTTCCCAAAAAACTAATGTGAGCCCATTCAATTGGTATGTGGATGTGATGATGATTATCTTAAATGTAGATCATGATAACCAAGTGTCCTAGGTGGACATATGATGTCTTAGTTAATATGTAATACCACCTTAAATATACATTAATATGGGGTAAGTGGAGGAGTGGTTCTTCTTGTTGTCCTTAAAAACTTAAGATTGGACAAATGTGTTGGAGTTGTTGCCCGGAAAACCAATGTGAGCTCTAATCCATCAACCATGTGGATGTGATAGGGGCGATCTTAGTCGTAGATCATGATGACCATGTGTTTCTTGTAGACAATTAGATTCTCCTTAGCTAATATATGATGTCATCTTAAACATGTATGGTTTAGATTGGACAAACGATTGTTGTTCGTAAAGAGTTGTGGCCAATGGATTCCAGTACCCTATTATGCCATGACCATCATATGCACTTGGGACATACCTTGGGCACATCTTATACTGAGATATATGGCCATCCTATACAACGGGGGTTGCATGAGTCATGGTAGGTGGTTCTACCATTAGGGCCCCACACAACATCGGGCACATGTATATCTTTGTGCTCGATGGCACTTGCAATTCGGTCATGCAATATATATCCCTGTTCAATATGGGTGCTTGAGCGTCACAACTCCATACACACTAAACATGACCCAACTTTAATGATATTGACAATTATGGAATAATTGCTCGAATCAAGCCCCATATCAAGCATAGCCGTATATGGGATAATTGCACAAATTAAGCCCCATATCAAGCACAGCCATGTATGGGATAATTGCACAAATCAAGCCCCATATCAAGCATAGCCGTGTATGGGATAATTGCACAAATCAAGCCTCATATCAAGCACATCCATGTACAACTCATAGTACATTCCATATGTAGCACCATTTTAGTTGTACAAATATAGCACCGTGATTGATTGTAATAAACTATCAATAAAAAATACAAAACAGACGAGAATATTTTTCTCCTTGTATGTTTCTTATCATGGTATCAAAGCATCTTGTTCTTTGGGATCTCTAACGTTTCCGTTTCCATGGCTGAACCCAGCCAAACTCCATCCTAACTCATCAGTGATCTCACTTCACCATATTTCCTAACCACTGCCGACAACCCTGAAGCAACCTTAGTTCCAGAACTTCTCACCGGCGATAATTACCCCTCATGGCGACGTTTCATGCGTATGGCTCTCAACGCCAAAAATAAACTTGTTTTCGTTGATGGCACTTTAACAAAACCTGCAGATGCGTCCATAGCTACACTGTGGGAGAGGTGCTGCGACATGGTTCTTTCTTGGTTACTCAACTCCATCGACAAATCTCTAAGGCAAAGCTTGATCTATTATTAAAATCCTTCTGAAGTATAGAAAGACCCCGCGGTTGTATCGCCTCAAGCGTGATCTCGTCAATCTACATCAAGATTCCATGACTGTTACAGCCTACTACAACACCATCAAGGGACTCTGGGATGAATTGCACACTCTATAGGAACCTAACTCTTGCACATGCAGTGCTTGAAAAAATGCTTCAGCAAAGGAAAACATAGAATATTTATTTCATTTTCTCATGGGCCTTAATGATTCCTTTAACAATATCAGGAGCCAAATTCTAGCTATGAATCCTCTACCCTCCACTACCAAAGCATATGCTACTGTTCATCAAGAGGAGACACAACGCCACCTTCATCTACCACTCCTACCCACACCCAACAACACAGCCATGATTGTTTCTCGCTCTTCCAATCCAGTCCACAATAGAGCATTAAATGGCAAGAAGTGTATCAAATGCGGAAAAGAAGGCCACCTTGTTGAGAGTTGCTATGAGATTATTGGATACCCAGCCCATTGGAATACCTCTAAGCCTAAGCAAAAGCCTGATGCCGCAACTGCTCCAACCGTCTCAGCCAATGTAGTATCTTGGACATCCCCTCCTTCCACTGCAAGTGTAATCCCTGGCCTCTCCACTGAGCAATATCGACAATTGATGGGTCTTCTTCAGCCAAGCCATGTAGATGATTTTTCTGGTACCTCTAGCCTTTAATCACTCACTAGTTCTATGCCCTCCTTGCATTGGGTCATTAACACGGGTGCTTTAACGCATGTGGCCTCTATGAATTTTTTACCTCATGCTACACATATCACGACTCACTCGCAGTCCCTCACTTTACCCACAGGGGCCACATCTCAAGTCACTCACATGGGCAATCTTAATTTATTTACCTCCTTTCAGTTCACTAATGTGTTATTTGTCCCTGGTTCTCAATACAATCTTATTTCTATTAGCCAGTTTACTAAAGCCGTCTCTTGCCTTATTTTTTTTACTCCATCTCTTTGCATTAACACACGAGGAAGCTGATTGGAATAGGTGAGGAACGTGAAGGTCTATATCACCTTCGAGCCCCGGGTTTCATTGCTCTTCACACCGACTCTACCGCCCACCTGTTATGGCATTTTCATTTAGGTCATCCTTCACTTCCTTGTACCCCAAAAGATTTCTTTGATTTGAATAAAGATGCTCATTGTAATGTTTGTATTCATGCTAAAAATACTCGTTTACCTTTTTCATTGGTTGAAAATAAAAGTGCAAATCCTTTTGATCGTATTTACTGTGATATATGGGGTGGCTATGCCACACCTTCTCATTCTGGTGTACATTATTTTCTTACTATTGAAGAAGATTATTCTCGTGTCACTTGGGTTTATCTCATGAAATTTAAATCAGACACTTTTTCTTGTCTCACAAATTTTTTTCATGATCAAAACCCAATTCCATTTTGACATAAAATGAATTTGCACCAATAATGGTCAGGAATTTTTAGCTCATCGCCTACAAAACTTCTTTTCTGATCATGGTGTACTTCATGAGCGTACTTGTGTTGAAACTCCTCAACAAAATGGTGTTGCCGAGCGAAAACACCGTCACCTCTTAAATGTTGCTCGTTGTTTACGTTTTCAAGCTTGTTTACTTATCTCTTTTTGGGGTGAATGCATTCTAACTACCACGTATTTGATTAATCCTACCCCGTCGGTCTCATGACATCATAAAACTCCATATGAACTTCTTTTTCATAAAGCCCTCACTTATGCACATCTTCGTGTTTTTGGTTGTCTATGCTATGCACATGTTTTAAACATTTATCGTGGTAAATTTTCACCACGTGTCACCCTTTACATTTTCCTTGATTATTCTCTTAGCCACTCCACCTATCGTGTATATAACATAGAAACCAAGAAAATTTTTTCTTCACGAGATGTTCAGTTTGTTGAGACTGTCTTTCCTTATGCTGACCCTACAGCTTATAACCTCACAGACACCCCACCCACTGTCCCTCCTGTCTCTATCGACCCCACCCATATCTTTCCTGCACTTCCTCCCCAAGAGCATTTTCCTAACCATCCCACTAATAGCCCCTCTCTTGAACCCGTTGAACCCAACCTTCCCACTGCCTCCTCTCGGCCACACCACTAGATCATTCGTCCTTCCTACCTTCAAGACTCTATCAGCTCAGACCTCCCGGAGCCTTCACGTTCCACTCCCGATCCACAGACTTTCTCAGGTACGGTTCATTCTTTACCTAATTTTCTCTCTTATCATTTTTTAGTCCTAACCACTTTGCTTTTCTCACCTCTATTTTCAAAAATGTTCATGACCCTCACCTTTATTCTGAAGCTGTTCTTGTTCCTCACTGGCAAGTTGCTATGGCTGATGAAATCAAAGCCCTGAAAGCCAACCATACCTGGACTCTGGAACCCCTTCCTCCCAACAAAAAACCCATTAGTTGTAAGTGGGTTTACAAAACCAAACTCAAGACTGATGGATCCATTGAACGTCACAAAGCTCGGTTGGTTGCCAAGGGTTACACCCAGGTAGAAGGTTTGGATTATCATGATACTTTTGCTCCAGTTGCTAAACTTGTTACACTTCGCTGTCTTCTTGCTATAGTTACAGTTAAAAGTTGGTTTTTACACCAATTGGATGTTCACAATGCCTTCCTTCATGGTGATCTTGATGAAGAAGTATACATGCATCCACCTCCTGGTTATTGCCCTCAGGGGGAGAAGCGTTTCTGTCGCTTGCACAAATCCTTATATGGTCTTAAACAATCTTCTCGCCAATGGTACTCCAAACTGTCTCATGTTCTTACCTTGGCAGGTTTTTCTCAATCTAATGCTGATCATAGTCTCTTCACCAAGACTACGGGCACTGTGTTCACTGCCATCCTGATCTATGTTGATGACATTCTTGTTACTGGCAATGACCTACCGACCATCACTACTCTCAAGAACCACTTGGCTACTGCATTCAAGATCAAAGACTTAGGGAATCTGAAGTATTTTCTTGGCATTGAAATAGCACGTTCACCTGCTGGAATTTTTTTCAACCAACGGAAATACATTCTGGACATTCTCTCTGATGCTGGTCAACTTGGTTATCGCCCTGCTTACTTTCCTATGGAGCAACATCTTAAACTCAATGACACTGATGGTACCCCTCTTGTTGATCCAGCCTCTTACCACCGCTTGGTTGGTCGTCTCATCTACCTGACCATTTCACGTCCAGATATTACTTACACGGTCAATCTTTTAAGCCAGTTTATGCATGCTTCTCGTGCGCCCCATCAGCAAGCCGCCCTCCAGTTACTTCGGTATTTGAAGACCACTCTCGGTTATGGCTTATTTTTCTCTTCAGCCTGCATTTTCCAATTATTTGCCTATTGTGACTCTGACTGGGCCAGTTGCCCTATGACTCGCCAATCCACCACTGGCTTTGTTGTTAAACTTGGCGATAACGCCATCTCTTGGTGTACCAAGAAGCAATCCACTGTCTCTCGCTCTTCTGCTGAAGCTGAATACCGTGCCATGGCCAACACCTCTTATGAGATTAAATGGTTACGCTCTATTCTTCGTGATCTCACAATCTCTCATTCTCACCTTGCACTACTTCACTGCGACAATTAAGCTGCCATTCACATTGCACGCAACCCGGTTTTCCATAAACGCACCAAACACAGAGATTGATTGCCACTTGGTGTGTGAACATCTTCGTGCTGGTCTTTTTACTCCCGCTTATTCACCCACTTCCCAATAACAATTTGATTTCTTCACAAAACCTTTGGGACGTGAATTATTTGTCTTCTTCAGATCCAAGTTGGGCATTATAGATCTTCATGCTCTAACTTGATGGGGAGTATTGACAATTATGGAATAATTGTATAAATCAAGCCACATATCAAGCACAACCATATATGGGATAAGTGCACAAATCAAGCCCCATATCAAGCACAACCGTGTATGGAATAATTGCACAAATCAAGCCTCATATCAAGCACAGCCGTGTATGGGATAATTGCACAAATCAAGCCCCATATCAAGCACAGCCATGTACAACTCATAGTACATTCCATATGTAGCACCATTTTAGTTGTACAAATATAGCACCGTGATTGATTATAATAAACTATCAATAAAAAATACAAAACAGATGAGAATATTTTTCTCATTGTACGTTTCTTATTAAATGAAACCAAACGCTGGTTTTATGAAAACAACAGTGGCTCAATTGAGGTGAAACAGACTCATCCAAGCGGTCGCTTGTTCCACCCTTCAGTTCTGCCTAAACCAACCAAAACCCTAATTTGACTTGTAATTTGATGCAAGTTGTAACGACCCAGCCCTCATTGTATCAATATTGTACGCTTTGGCCAAAGCCTCACGGTTTTGATTATGGAGTTTTCCCTAAAAGGCCTTGTTACAGAGAAGGATGGAACCGCACTTATAGGTAGGGTCTTGAGTGCTCATCTATCTGATGCGAGACTAAGCCAAGGCCCCGACCAACTGTTAGCGATGTTTTCAAACAATGGCGATATTTTCGAACAACTTATAAATTGAACCCTCGCCCGGACACTGAACCTTCGAACAATAACCCAGTTAACTAGGGCGTTAGAATCCCCCACCTTTAGGGTTGAGGCGCCCTCGGCTCTAATACCATTTGTAACGACCCAGCCCTCACTTTACCGATATTGTTCGCTTTGGCCAAAGCCTCACGATTTTGGTTTTGGGGTTTCCCCCAAAAGGCCTTGTTACAGGGAAGGGTGGAACCGCACTTATAGCTAGGGACTCGAGCGCTCATCCATCCTATGTGAGACTAAGCCAAGGCCTCGACCAGCTGTTAGAAATGCTTGCGAACAGTGGCAATATTTTCAAACAACTCACAAGTTGAACCCTTGCTTGGACAATGAACCCTCGCTCAGACAACAACTTGGTTAACTAAGGTGTTAGAAAGTTAGTACAAGACTGTTGGTGAATACCTTGTAAATAGGTAATAATTATTTATCTAACTATCACATTGTTCCCAATGCAAATGTTAACAAACTACCTTCGGAACACTAAAATCGAGGAGGGAGGTTGGAAACAAACTTGGGGCCAATTGTGATGTATGTGGTTTATCCACACCTTTCATCGTTATGCCCGCTAAATTTAGGGTAGGAGCCCAAAAATGCCGACAGATCTAAAGGTCAAGTGGACCACACCATGGGAACCCATGATGAATCAAACATCTACCGTTAAATACTTTTCATGCCTTAGAGATATTGGATCAAGCTAATATTTGTGTTCTCCCCTTCTCCATATCTACGTTAGAGGACAAATAAACGTCAATGTAGGCCGGGTGAAGGAAATAACTTTTAATGGTGGACTTAAAAGCAGTCTCCTTTGGTGTGATCTACTTAAGCATTGATTATTTTTTTTTGTTTTTCTTTCAGCTGATGTTCCAAAATGTTCCAATAAAATGGATGGATGGCACATATATGCCACATATATCACAATGCAACCAACAAATTTATATCGATCTTTTTAAACCCATTTTCAAAGCGGAGATACACTCATATTATTAAACAATATAAAAAAGTAATAATTACTCAATTACAATCAAAGTAACAATTACTCATATACAATCTCGTTGACATGAAAAATCAAACAGAGATTATAAGTGCAATGAGACAAAGTGAATTACAAAAGTAAATAATATATACTCTTTTTCAGTTTAAACATAAAAACCAACAGGCCCTGGGTGGAAAAAGCTCTAAAATTGAGAAATTTAGAAATTTCTAAATCTGAAAATATTAATGGGCACGGGACTCAAAGTAGGCGTGGCAAGCGGTTGGGTTGGCCTGTGGGTCAACTGACGGTCAACCTGACCAAACCTGCTTGAACTCGATAAGCAGTGGATTGAGCTTAGGCTAGAAGACTTTGATGGAAACGGATTGGCTACTCCCCCTGCCACCAGCCCCGTGGCCGGTGGTCGGTGCTCTGTGGGCCCCACAATGATGTATGTGCTTCATCCATGCCGTTCATCCATTTTCACAGATCATTTTATGGTTGATATCAAAAAATTAGAGGGATATAAATCCCAGGTGGATCACACCACAGGAAAACAATAGTGATTGGATATCTACGCTCATTCAACACTGTTTCCTGTAATGTGGTCCCCTTGAGATTGGGATGTAACTCATTTTTGGTCTCATACCCTAAAATGTTCTAGGAAAATAGATGGACAACATGGATGAGACACATACATCATGGTGGGGGCCACATAGCACCGACCACCAGCCATTGGCTGGTGGCAGCAGGAGTAGCAGCCAATCCGTTTCCGACTTTGATGGGGCCCAACCTAAAATCCAATTCATAGATACGATGTATTCATTAATTGGACAGGGCTCAGCAATTCTCCTCATTAAAACATGAGTGGGGTCGTTCGGTTCAAGTCGGGTCAGTCATGTCTATGTTTATTACAGCTGAATGGGTTAAGTCATCTCAGCCCTAGGTTGATTTGGGTTGTGTGGGGCCCATTGTCATTGCTTTTCATGAGGTCAGTTCGGCAAGAATTCTTGGCTGATCTCATCACATGTCCCCATCAAAAAAGACCAATTTCCATTCCTAACTTTCCTGGTATGGACCCGGCAACCCGAAACAGACGGTCTCTTAGGCGGGTCTACAAGTCCGAGAGTTACACTTGAACCCGACGCGAACCTTCCGGCCGCTGCCCCAGCCCGCCCGACGCGAGTTTCCTGCTTGCTTTACGGGAAGTTACTGCAACACCAAGTCGCGTGGGGCCCACTGATATGTATTTGTAAAATCCACTCCGTTCATTAGTTTTCAAAGTTCGTTTAAGCTGAGAAAATAAGACTGAATCAGGATACAAGACTCAATGGAACTACACTATAGGAAACTGTGTCGAATGAACGGCCAAAATTGAAAACTTTTTGAGACCATAAAAGTTTTGGATCAGGCTGATATTTGTTTGTTCCATTAATACACGTGGTAATAAACTCATGAACGGACTGGATGGAATATTAAACTCACGATAAACCCCACGAAGGTTTCAATGGTGTACGCTTCCATGCACACTGTTTCATGTGTTGTGGCCTTCTTGGATATTATATCTATTAATTTTTGTGTTTTTAGTCATAAAATGATCTTAAAAAACGGATGGACGGACTGGATTTTACTAGGACATCGTGGGTGGGCCCACGAGGCTTTGTGTTGCAGGAACTCCGTGTAACGTATGTTATTACAGTGAACTCGCGCCGTGCCAGCACGCCCCGCCCTACTTTTCGGGGAGTTGCATGATACTCTGTCAGCGGATGACGCTTAATATACATGCGCTTAGAAATCGACACGTGGCATTAATAAACTCAAAATAAACTGACTAAATTATGGATCCCACTTTTATTGAGCCACAGCCCCAGTATGATATCGTTTAAAAAATCCCAACCTCTGATTCATGGACACTTTTTTGTTGACCGTTGGACGACTTTCATTTCAAACCGTCCAATATAAATGTCCACCAATCCCATAATCAAATAACTAAATAAACCATAATTTTCGTTCATGGTATATCTAAACAGTCATCCTTCACTTTAATTTTAATTTACTCATATGCCACGTAAGCAATTTCAAACTTAACTCATATCTGAGTGACTGTGTATCATCCACAATTCCAGAGTACCAAAGTTCTTCTCCCACTTTTTACCCCCATTTTTCAAAGATTTGAAAACCCTTTTCACATCTCTCCTTCGTAACACTTTCCTCACTCTTTCCATATTTCTCTCTAATATCTAATAAATCTTCTTGTAACTCTTTCCTTGTTTCTCTCTAATAACTAATAATCTTTTATTTTCTTTAAAGGTTGTATTTATTATGGGAGGGGGAAAAGGTGGGTGAGCTGATTTCCAGCTGCCTTATATTGACTTTCTTCTGTAAGATCATGGGCAGCTCGTTGCAGGCTTTCTTCTGAGATTTGGGTTTTTATTATTTTTCATTTTTGTTATTTTTAAAATATATCAGAAGCTCTTCAAAGGTGGGATTTCAATAGTTATTAAGATATAAGAATTTCTGGTTTTGGGTTTTGGAGAGACAGACAAAACAGAAAACCAAGGTGAGCTTTTTCTCATTTGTTTGTTTGTTTGTTTCTTTTATTGTTATTGCAAAAGTAGTTTTGATGAAAACCCAATTTCTGAAATTGGGTTTGGAAGAGAAAGAAATTGGCTTTTCTGGTAAGAAGTGATTAAAAAAAATAAAATTAGATGGAAGAGGGAGGATGTATTGCGAAAGGGGGGGTTTTGGGTAAGCAGTTGGATTCCTGAAAGCATAAGAAATGGGATTTTTGGGGATTATAATGAGGAATTTGTGAAATTGGGTTTTGAAATTTTTTTTTTTAAAGGAAAAAAAAAATAGAAGGAAATCTTGAAAAGGGGAATTTCTGAAATTCGGTTTTGAAGATTTTTTTAAACAAAAATAAGGAAATCTTGAAAAGAGGAAATTTTGAGTTCAGCAGTTGAGTTCTGAATTTATTTATTTATTTATTATTATTATTTTTGAAGGCATCAAAATTGGATTTTTAAGGCTTATTAGGAGAATTTTGTGGAATTGGGGTTTTAAATAGAAACCCCTAAATTTCTCAATAAATCTTAATATTTTTTGGTTTGGTATATTTATTGCTGGAATTGGATTGGGAAGAAAGGTGGAGAATTTTAGAGGCCATGAGGTGAATTTTCTGAACTTGGGTTCTGAAAAAAAATGTTTTTTCCCCCCTATTTTGGCAGGTGAAAATCCTGAAATTGGGGTTGGAAAAAAGAGGGGATTTATTTTATTATTTTGTTGAAATATCTCAAAATCGAGTTTGGAAAGATTAAAGAAAAAAGCAAAAAAGAAAGAGGTCCTTTTGGGTTCAAATTCCAGGAAAATCCATGGAAATGTCAATTTCATGGATTTAGGATATCCAAATTTCCATTTGCCTGATCCCAAGTAACCCCTAGATGGATTTCTGAAATTGGGGATTTGTTGAGGTTTACAAAGAAGATGAATCGTTCTTCGATAAAAATCCCGAACAAGGCTTGCTTTGTGGATTTTGCAGAACTGATTTTGAATGCTGAAGAGAAAAAATTTTGATTTTAATATTTTTTCTTTTCCTTCCCTGAAATTTTGGTATTTTGCTGCTGGATTCTGCTTTTTTATGCATACAAGGTTTTTGAGCTTTCTTTTATGCATTTTGTTTATCAGAGGGGCAAATTCGGTAATTATTGGGTTATGAAGTGTTTCCATTTCCCCATGAGAGAGAAGAGGGAAGAGCAGAAGACTTCAAAGTCCACGTCGGCTCGGTCTTTCTGTACCGAAGTCTCTGATCGTGAGGCAAGGAGGTCGGGTTCTGAATTGAACTCTCTGAATGTCTCAGACATAAGCGCCGAATCTATGGGGCGTAGCCCATTCCCGAGCCTGTCCCAGAGGCCAAACAATCTTAAGGGGTTCACATTTGCTGAACTGAAGATTGCTACTAGGAATTTCAGCCGATCCCTCATGGTGGGGGAAGGTGGATTTGGGTGTGTATATAGGGGTACGATCAAGAGTCCTGAAGATCCACAGAACAAGCTGGAGATCGCTGTTAAACAGTTGAGCAGAAAAGGGTTGCAGGTAAGACTTCTTTTGAGCGGTTCTCTTGTTTTAATTTTGGTTCCTGTTTCTGTTTTAGTTTAATTTTACCACTAATTGCTTTACCCAAATGTGAATTGCAAAATATACATATTATGATTCATTTGCTGATAATCACTCATGAGGCACGCTACCATATCTAGCTTGCTTCAAACTTCAAAGTGCTCTCACGGCATCTTCACCGTTTAAATGGCATGTGTGTATATTATGGTGATCAGGACCGATGATTTAGTGGGCCATCATGTGGATCACTATAGGCCAAAAATATTGAGTCTATCAAACAACGGTGGCCTTTTGACCACTTATTTCATGGCATGCCATAACGGCTGTTATGTAAAGGTAACGGTGGCTAGCAACCATTACACGTTACCGGGGTCGTAACAGCTGTAACGGTTGTTTTGGAAACAATGCCCGTAACGGCCATTACAGCCCCCGTAACGGTCCATTACGGGGCTGATACAGTTTTTTTTTTGGATTATTTTTTTTTCAATTAAAAAAAAAAAGTGATTGCAACAGCCGTTATAGCCTGTATTGTAATGGTAATGGTGGTGGCTGTTATGGCCACTGTTACCATTACAGAATACCTTGACTTGCAAATGGATGGTTGACACAAGTGTGAGAAAAAAATCCAGCGATGGTCCACTTTGGATTCACATAACTAACAATATCGAATGATTGTGAATTGTGATAATCCAATCAAAATTGTTTGGGCTATGGCCCATCCATGTGGTGCTGACGGCGGGATGAGCATGATTGTTGATTCTACCAGTTTCTTGATCTTATCTAATCTATATTATGGTATTTTTGTCATTAAGAACTTTCAAATTTTTAATTTATTATTATTATTATCATTAAGGGTATTTTTCTAAAAACCAATATCAGCTATCGGTCATATTGGTTTTTTGGAAAACCATTTTGTATTGACCAAAACATCAGCCAATATTTTGAATCATGGTCTGTACATTTTAGGGACTTGATCAATTTTCTTGGCTTACTTAGTTCAGTCTCTGATCCTATCAAGGAAATTGATGGGTAACTTCTCCCTTTAATGTAATATATGAACCCAAGCATTATACAAGCAAGTTTGCTAGAATTCTTTGGCTCGTGACAATACTCCCTATCAACTTGGATAAGTCTCTTTTGTTTAAAGTTGGGCTATAGTCTGTAGGTTACCGCTGAGAAGTCATACTTTGATTGAGAGTTTTCTTGAGAAGAGATCTACTTTTCACAATCTAATTGCTCTCTTGGTCCTTGAATTGGGTTTTGGTTAGCCTTTTTCGATGGTTTTGTTTGTCTTGAATTGCTGACAACATGAGAAGGCATTGCCCATGCAACTTAAGTGAAGACAATGGCTAGTTGAGTACTTTGCTAGCAGATACTTAGACATCTCATTTTTTATTTTTATTTTGCATTCAATGATGGTCATGATTACTTGGCCTAGGGATTGTTGCTTATAAGCATTGCAGCTTTCAAATAACACTTGTTTCCAGCTAGTGGTTCTGCAATCTAGTTGCACAAAAGCATGAGAGGAAATGGGATTGTGATTCGGGTGTTGGAGTGGGATTTGGGAAAGTGTCCCTTTCAAAGGGGGTGCTTATTTGCTGGGTTTTGCTTAATCAGCATACATTTTGCAGCAAAACCTAGAAGATGCCATAATACCATGCCTTTGGCATCACAACATCCCTCATGCTAGGCTGGAAAGAAAGACCCAATTGAAAGAGGTATAACCAGTGTTCGAAATATCGATATCGCACAATGTATCGCAGCCTTGGGATACAGATACATATCGGTTATCGCACGGGATATATTGTTTGTATCGCGTAATTTATTGCACTTTTTGGGAAACATGGGGAAACATTAGGAAATTGGTCGAATTTTTCAATGAAACTTCAGGAATTATTAAAAAATACCTCAATACACACTTATAAATTATAAAATCTCAAAAAAGAAGTGCACATAATAGGTTTCCTTTGTATAGGGTCTTAAGTTATGTGTTGTCTGATTAAACTGAGACAACTAACTATATTCAGATATGATGCATAATGGACAACTAATATGTCATGAAAAAAAAGGATGGACATAGTGGATTTCTCACAAATAACATGGTGGGCCACACCACGAGCCTAATAGGACCAAGAGGCAGATTCAAATCTTATGTGGAACACACCACAGGAAATAGTGATTCTTGAACGGCCACCATTAAAAACTTCTTAGGGCCGCATTGAGGGTAAACCTTTACTATGGGCCCACCATGATGTATGGATTCTATCCATACCATCCATCCATTTTAAGAGATCATTTTAGAGCATGAACTAGAGAACGATGTGCATGGAACCCTGATTGTGGCCCCACCCATTATGTATGTGTTGTATCCACATTGTCCATCCATTTGGAGAGACCATTTTAGGGCTTGAGCCAAAGAATGAGGCCGATCCAATACTCAAGTGACCCTACCACAGAAAATAGTGCTATTGTAGGGCCCACCATGATGATATGTTGTATATCCGCTCCGTCTATTCAAATTTTCAACTCATTTTTGGATCTTGTCCCAAACATATAAGTACATCCAAATTTTAGGTGGACCACACCACATGAAACAGTGATGATTAAACGTTCACCATTAAAAAATATGAAGGCCCACTTTAAGTAGATCCATCATGTTTATTTGTCATCCAACTTGTCGATAAGTTCAACCAGAAGTGAATGAAGGGAATATACAAAGATGACCTTAACCCAAAACTGTCTTGGCCTATAAAATGCTTTTAATGATTATTCACCACTTTTTATGTTGTGGTTCACCTTAGATTGGGATTTGCTGAAGTTTTGGCCAAACGTCCTTAAATGATAAAGTCAGATGGATGGCATGGATAAAACATATACATCAAGGTGGACCCCACAACCCGTTTGTAAAGTAAGCCAACTAATTGTTGTACCGCACATCAGCGGCCTCGCTGGTGTATGTTTACGTGCGTATTAACCATGAAAAGAGGATTAAAGTTATGTGAGCCCCATCATGATGTATTTATTATATCTATATTGACCATCCATTTGGCGAGATCATTTTAGGACACGTAACAAAAAATGAGTCATATCCAAAGGTCAAGTGGACCACATCACAAATAGCAGCGGGACAGTGATTCCCACAGTTAAAACATTCGTAGGGCCCACTGTAATGTTTCTTCTCCATCCAATCTATTCATAAGGCCACACAAACATGGATGCAGAGAAAAAAGAAATATTAGATTGATCGAAAACTTCTGCGATCCCAGAAAGGTTTCAATGGTAGACGTTTAATCTCCCACTACTTTCTGCGGTGTGGTCTACTTGATCTTTGGATCTGTCTTATTTTTGGGCTCAACCCTGGAACGATCTCACGAAATGGACGAACGGTTTGGATATAACATTTACTTCATGGTAGGGCCCACAGAACTCATCGACTCACCAGCCAGGTCGTTGTGTGCGGTACACCACCCGATCCACTTCCATAAATGGCATCGGAAGCCATTTTCATGGCAAGAAAGGGTTTTGGTCCTTCTGGAACCCTAAATCTCAAATCCCAAATCCAAAATCGCTACGATTTTGGCAAATTTTTGGTCAAAATCTCCATTTAGCAGAAAATCTCTCCCCTGTTCGACGAAAAAATAGGAAAATCGGGTGTTTTTTTCGCACTTACGGCGCACCACTACCTCTTGATCGAGTGGCCCACCAGATTTAGCTTCCATTCACGCTCACATCTTCTGCAGGCACCGAAATCCCCTCTCTTACATGGATTTCCCTCCTTTTGTTTGGATTTTTTTTAAAAATTTTTTTTGAGAATGTTGCAAACCCGACATTCCCGGCCTTTTATCATCGGAATTCTCTCCTCAAATGGTTGTTGGCTTTGTAATGTGCGATAGTATTGCTAATATTGGGGATTTCGCAAAAAATCGTGTGATATTGTGCGATATATCGCACGATACAAAAAATTTCTATTTTTTTAAAATTTCGGGGACTTTTGATGGGTTTCGTCTTGCAGGCCAGCAATAATGGTAATATCGACCGATATTATCGATATTGCGAACACCGGGTATAACTCAGCGAGATTGGAATAGCTCAAAAACCTCTCCCAGATGGCACGTAGTCACGATGCATGAACAAATGATCCACCTATTAGGAATCTTGAAGACACATAATGCACATGTTAGGAATAACCATCTTCCTCATGTGATTGATAATGAGAACTTTGTTCATCCCCTTAAGCCACCCAAACTCGATAACCCTTCGCGAGCATTATAAGACCATATGAGCTCCGAATCAATCTCTCAGGTGAGAATAACCGATGAGAACAAATGTGTGCCATTCTTTATTGTCATTGTCATTGTCATTGTAACATAAGCAACATGTCCTTGCTTTCCCTGATATGATGGTGGAGATACACCCATCGGATTGCATCTGATTGTCATTGACCTCCACAACACGGCATACTGTCACATTGTCCATCTGATTGCTGACCAAATTTACTGTCTTGTTTCCATCTCTTCCTTGATCTTCAGATTGTTGGAGCGTGATTAATGCACTTATACTTGCTGATCTGACCATTAATTTGTCTGTCAGTTCTTTTGTTAATCTGGTCATCAGTTCATGTTCTGATCTGGCATTCAATCCATCAGCAAAATCCATCAGGCTATCCCATGTTCAATTCAGCTTTAGTCCATGACCAGGTTTATATGTGGATCCATTCATGGATCCATCTGCAACTTCATCTGTTGACTGTTCTTTCAGTTCACCCGTCGATTCACTTGTACTTCTTCCAGTGGCTTCGTGGCCATCTAGATCTTCTTAGAAATTGGCTTCATTATGAATCTTTTCTAGATCTTCTTAGAAATTGGTTTCCTAGTGAATCTGTTATTATGCTTTTGGAAAGAATAAGTGTTCTTCTCAGCATCATGGATGGGATACTTCATTCCCATTGTCCATGAAGAGTATGACTATGGTCTAGCTTTATAGAGCGACCAGGTTTTTTTATAGAGCAACTGGATTACATGCAATTAAGTAGGTTTATCCTTGGCCAAGTCTCATTTGGGATCATTGGATTCGGCTTATAATTGAAGATGATTCAAAGTGTTTTCTTTCCTAGTTGGCGGGAGGTTGTCTGGGTCCTTGGAAGTGTTATTTTTGTGCTAACATGATGAACGGGCTGATGTTGTTATTTTCTCTCTTTGAGGCTAATCAGTTTGCTGAGGCTTTGGCAAAGGGTGGTGTATTTAGGCAATCTTTGTATATTAGTGAAACTTACCCATTATTGTAAATCACTGTCAGTTATGACAATAAATAAATAATAAGAAGAAGAAGAAAAAAGGAAAATAAATAAAGAAATTACCGCACACCATGCATCTTTAGAGTAAGTATTCTCCAAAGGAATACAACAAAAAGCAATGTTGGGTAGGGTGTTCTTTACACTTTGAAAAAAAAAAAAAAAAAACTCAAATTTGAGAGTTCTATTACTGCCTTCTCGGAGATGAAATTTTTACGACCATCTCCATCGATTACCATCTTATTGATCCTTCTATATCCTCCACATACCATAGGGCTGTCAACAGGCCACATTCAGTCTGGGCTGACAGGCATGCAGCCCGAGTCCAGCCCAATTAATAAATGGGCTTAAATTTTAGGCACAGGTCAGCCCCTTGAGCCTAGTGTTTCAACCCAAGCTCACCCAGAAGTGTGCCAAGCCCGAAAGCCTGACAGGCCATCCTGGCCCATTGAACACTCTAATTTACGATACATCTACTTCAGAATATATCACCTCCATATAGCATACATCTAGTTCTAAATATATCACCCCATGAATCGATGTGTAGCTTATATGTGATCAAAGTGTGGTCTATGAATTAAAAGAGGTAAATACAGGCTTTTGGGTGATTTAGAAATATGGTATGGACTGTTCAAGGGTGGGACCCAGTATAGGCGGAAAGAGCACTTACGACTGGGCAGACTTCTAACTGAAACTTCGGAAATATATAAATGGATTCCTGCAGTGAAATATCTAAAAAAGTAAAATCAAATCAAATAGCTCAAAGAATCAATGGTCAGGAAATCCAGGAATAGATGGTTGATTACTTGAAGAACAATTATACAACCATAGCAATACTTTTTTTAAAAATTCAGATTTAACGACTGATTGTAACTCAATCAGTTAACGTTTAAAGATGAACCATAATAGTTTCATACTGATTTTCTGATTATATTTTAGTGTCTGATTAAAACATAACACAGAAACTAATAATCAATGTAAGGAACAGTACTGCTTGTCAAATTCGAATTTGATGAGAATTCAAGTTCTGGGGAGAGAGAACGGGGATGGGACAGAAGTATAGAGAAAATGAACTGACAAATCAATTCAACTCCCACAGGTCTTCTAGTTTGAAATTCTGGGATGGGATGAGAAAAAAATGGTGAACCAGATCGACTGGGATTCTGATGATTCCCACAATTTTCAACCAGAATTTCAGGTTCTTTTATTTGTTCAACAGTAGAAATGCAAAAATCTCAACAGATTGACATTAAACAACCCTTCTGTTGGCATCTTGCCACCAAAGAAATAAAGGAGAATGTCAACCACATGCACCTCAAACTTGTATCTCTAGTGGCATCGTGCCACCTAGGAACTTTACACTCAATAAAAACGGGGTTTAAGAAAGCGAAGAATAAATCAATTCACTGATTTCAAACACACGGGTGCAGATGTGGATATAGAGTCTTTATCTGCCTCCTTTAACCTCTTACATATTTTAACTGTATTTTCTTAATTTAAATGCAAAACAAACTTCAACTAGTAGTTTGCTAGAGTAGTTTCTTAACTGCAAGGGAACAAAGACTTTATCATGAGCTAAACTCCCACTAGGCAATTTTGAAATTAAGATTGCTAACTGTCCTAACCCGTATGTGTTTGTATACGGATGAACACTGCATATGTGTGAACACTGCAGACATGGGGTCCAAATCTGATCAAACTACATGTGGGGCCTACCAATTTGATTGAACAGAATATATGCATTTGGAGCCCTTCTTGGTCATACCTATAAATCATGAGGTCCCGTGTCTTGATCTGAAATCCAATAGTGGAAATGGTTGCATCACTATGCAAATTGAACCTTCAATATTCCAGGAGTGAGTAGGTACCCCTTCATTAATGATGCCTGGCGGCGGTTGTGGTGATGACAGAAACTGAACACGATGATGATCAGCTACTGTTTTTCTTGAGCAAATGCCTCTTTTTTTGTGTTTGTGTGTTCATTTGAGAAAGACACGTCTTTTGTCATATACTCTGCTGATGTAGATATTCATCTCTCAGGGGCACAAGGAGTGGGTGACAGAAGTAAATGTTCTTGGGGTGGTTGATCATCCGAATCTTGTCAAACTAGTGGGATATTGTGCAGAAGATGATGAGAGAGGAATACAACGGCTTCTGATTTATGAATTTATGCCAAACAGAAGCGTGGAGGACCATTTATCCACCCGTTCAACCACACCTCTTTCATGGGCCAGGAGACTAAGAATTGCCCTAGATGCAGCTCGTGGCTTAACATACCTTCATGAAGAAATGGAATTTCAGGTATTTCATCTCTTTGTTCTCATTTCATCTGATCAGGATTTACCCTCGTTTCATGACTGAAGTTGCATGCTAGTGTCAAGTAAGTTATTTTGTTCATGTGTCTGCTGTACTTCTTTAAATAATTGCCTTATTAGGGAACACATGCCAAGCAACATGTTGGATGCAACTAATCCATCAGATGCGTCATTGCATGTTACTCTCAGATCCTGAAAATCAGGATGACCGTGAATCCAGTGGGCTACAATATGGTGTTGGGAGGGAATACCCACCCTTGATTTGCATGGAGGGCCTACCATATTGTTTATATGAAATCTAGGCCTTTCTGACCCTGGATGAAAGGTCAGGCCAAAATTACTACTTTTTTGCAATTCAGGTGGGCCCCTTTGCAAATCAAGGGTGGGCGTCCTCTCTCACGTTGTTCCATGTGTTGTGGCCCACCTGAGTGTTGGATCGGGCTGATTTTCTACACCTTGTGCTAATATGAGGTGCTGCCTCTGATGGATTGGTTGGATGGCCTGCATACATCACGTGGGCTCCACATCTGCCCAGTACCACTGTGAGCTTTTGGTGGTACCGGTACCACCGGAGCGTGCCCCTTTATGGTGTACATTTAAATCCTTTATTTCTACTTGTACTTTTGTGCACCTAAGTAGTTGGGATAAAGCTTAGATGATGATGATATACAGTTTTATTTCTGATAGAAAAGAAATTACGGATCAAGAGATATGTGCACTCTTCTGTTTTTGGAATTTAGCTGCACTGAAACCTAATGAGTGGTATTAAAGCCTCAGCCAAGGATTCAAGTTGGTGAAAAGCAGGATTCTTGTTGGTCCTTTTGCTCAGGGAAGAGTAGATTGAAAAGCATTGCTGGTTTGTTTGCTCTAGTAGATTGGACGTAAATAGTGTTTGTTGTCTCTTTTCTAGAGTTGTGGATCAGCTGTATTGCATAAGGAGAAGGTTTCCTGATTGTCTTTGTGCCATTCAGTATCTTGAAGATCAAGGTACATGGTGGAAGGTTGCAACCATATCATCTAGCATAGATGTCCCAACTGTCAATGGGTTGGGTTGTCCCATGGATCTAGTTCTACTTGGATTAGGGTTTGGACCCGTGTTGAGGGTCCAATGGATTGGATCTGGGTTGAGATATTGGGATCTGATAATCCTATTGGGCATTGAATCTTTTCTATTTTCATCTAGTCCATATACTTTCATCCACCACCAACGCCAACATCAAAACTTTGTCCCAACTAATTGGGGTCAGCTACACGAATACTTTTTACACCATTACACATGGATACTTTTTACACCATTACACTCTCTCCAGGAGGCTGCGTGATGGTTTCAAGATGTAGGGCCTTCTTTTTCTTGCTTTTTCTTTGGTGAATAATATGAGAATAGGAGAAAGTAGTTTGCAGGAATGGAAGGGGGAAGGTTGTTGCATCATATTTATGTAGTTTGGATGGATGAAAGTGTGTTCCTTGCATCCTCCAATATCTACCACGACATGTCATCTGAGTGCCACTCAATATCATGACATCAGTTAAGACACGCTGATTGATCTGCACATAAACTCCTGTGTCTGCATCAAAGTAAGGAGAACCTGCGCTCTTAGGTGGACGAATAACTGCCCCAGTCCAGCTTATATAGTCTGACTTGAGATTTTGCTAGCATTCCCCTCTTTCATATTCTTATAAGTGGATATTTTGACTATCGGCCTGTCCTTTCACTTTGCATTACATAAATTTGATGCTTCTTCCCTTCAGTTCTTCTTATTTATTTATTTTTAATTTTTAGTTTTCTCAATTGAAAGACAATACTAAAACTCGAAAATGGAAAATGCTGTATATCTATTTAATAATGCAATCATTTATGGATCTCTGGAGAAAGCAGTTTCTCCAATTGCTGCATGTCACATGGTCCAACTATAGCTACCAAAGATTGATCTGGAAATGCTTTTTCATACATGTCAATGCTGACATCTATTGATTATATTTGTACAGATTATCTTTCGAGATTTTAAAACTTCCAACATTCTGTTGGATGAGCAATGGAATGCAAAGCTGTCAGATTTTGGGTTGGCAAGACAGGGCCCGTCAGAGGGATTAAGTCATGTCTCAACGGCGGTAAGTCTATTGAATAAAAGATCTATAAATAGCCTTAGAACTGCTCTCCATCCTGGTGTTTCTTTTCTTTTCTCTATCTATAGAGAAACTTAGGAATGGTTTGCATTCCAGTTGTATTCACATTGAATTATACTTAACATTGATTGTTTTGCATTTCGAGCACTGCTAATCTAGAATAGTTTCCGTAGTTTTTTTTTTTCCCTGTGGATTGATGGCGGTGTTGATCCGTTGAGACGGTATTTTGACATGGCTTATGCTGCTTTTGCTTGGCATTTTCCTCTGTTATTACCCATGAAATATGTCATATGCTGTGCCTTCTACATGCACTTAATGGACAGTAACATGTGGAAGTGGGTTTTTTTGAAAGTCTTTTGAGATGATACTGGTTTAAGATTTTGAAAATCATGGAGATGATGTTATCATCGCTACACTACTATTATCATTACTAGAGAAATATGAATTGGGTGAAAGAGAGAACTATGTAAGCTTGATATGAAGAGTATACAAATGTCCATGATCTGATTGATTGGCTATGTTTGGATGCACAAGTCAATTGAATTATGAAATGAAGATTCAGTTTTTTAATCAAGAAGAAACCATAAGGGCCCGTTTGGCCGGGCAGATTGGATGGTATTAGAGTGGATTGCATGGATTTCAAGGTAATGATAGCTGCGTCAGTGGATTGGTGCAAGATCTATGGGATTGCTATATCCGGTCTGTTTGGCATGCCGGCCAATCCCGGGATTAAACCTTCCAATCCCTTTCAATCCCTCAAACCAAACACGTCCCAGGCAATTTTGAAGGGATTAGGATGGATTGGATGGGATTTAAAGGTAATGATGGTGATGTCAGTGGATTGTCTTAAGATCCATGGGATTGCTATATCCTGGGATCAGGATCCCCGTGTCTGTTTGGCCCACCTGGCCAATCCCGGGATCTATCTTCCAATCCCTTCTAATCCCTTCCAATCCCATCCAATCTGCCCGGCCAAACAGGCCCTAAAAGGGCATTTAGGGGAACTTAAGAGTAGCACCAATAGGTAATAAGATGAGGGAAGGTAGACTTGGCTAATAAAGTGAGGGCATTTGAGGCAACGGAGACCAAGTGCGCCCATTAAGAGTGAGTTGGGTCATGTTGAAAGCTCTGAAAGGGCAAGGGGAAGGCCCAAAAGGACATGGGTGAAGTAGTAAGAAAAGACGATGTCCTATGGTCTAACTAAATTCATGGCCCTTGATAGAGCAGAATGGAGGAACAGGATTCAAGTAGCCAAACCCAACTAGTTGGGATAAGGGTTAGATGATGATGAAAAGCAATAAAGGTTTTGCTTTCCTATTAATCATGATGAGGAAGTAGTCAAATTGCAGACTGGCAGTTATCTTCCTCTTGAGGCGAACCTGTAAGTAATGTAGTTGCAATTACATGACTGCTAAGGAAATCACAATCTTGACATTCTAACTTCATTAGACCAATAATTGCAATTCTTTTTCTATTGGCATTAATTGCAATTCAATTTGATAGTGCATCCAGACGTACCCTTAACAGTTGCTGTTCACCCTCAAGACAGGCTTTAGTTAAAGAGCAATAGGGATAGAAGTGAGTTTTGGGCTTTTAACTGAAATGCAAGTTCAAATAAACAATCTCCCCATGCTTGGATTTGCCATCCAATGTTAGAGTTCCATGCCTTGTATCGACATTTTTCACTGGCAATGAAAGTAGGACACAGATGGTCAGGTTTACAGATCCTTGGATGCTTGTTTGTAACAATAGCATATAGCACCTTATATTTAACTTGAAAAGCTGCAGGATGTTATTTTGTTTTAATTTTTATCACCCAAGAAAACACAGACGGACAGCTGGTCATGGCTTGCCGAATTCCTGGAAACCAGACACTTGAATGTACTTCAGTGTTTTGAATAGCATCCGCAGCGTTACTACAATGCTGCTTAGCATTTGCAAATAGCGTTAATCCCCTGTAGTGTACGCTACCAGGGTCGTAGCGTATGTAGCGTGCATGTAGCGCAGGTAGTGTATGCTATGCTTTATATATATATATATATATATATATATATATATATATATATGATAATTATATATATATATATATATATAAAATTGTATTTTGTACTTAATATTCTCAACCCGTGGGATTTTAATTTCTTTTCATACTTGTGGCTTGTGGTTTCAATTAGACATTATTAATTAATTTGGTTTGCTTAGAAAGTTGTTGATGTGATAATGATTTGATTTGGTTTATGTATGTGGATTGGCTTTTGATAACTGATAATTAATAACTTATTTGAATTTGCTTAGACTTGAAAAATGAATCATCTTTTAGGCATTTTATTTTATTTTATTTTATTTTCCGACTATTTATCATAATTTTCTTATTTTTAAATTAATAAAGTATCGTGTAGCTTATGCTACATGCTATAGAGGGCTGAACATTACACAACATGCTGCCGCTATTTAAAACACTGATGTAATTACGCTTGCATGTAGCTATTTTATGAGGTTCTATATGATGCTCAACTGAGCAAATGACTATTTGCCATGTTGGATCTTGATGCATGGCTCTGTGGTAGACACTCTGCGTTTCAACACTGAAGTCCCCAGGGTGGGTGGGTGTTTGTGTGCTAAGAGAAAAAGGACTTTTTGCTATGCCAAATGAACTGTTGATCATGGTGCCTCCACTTTTGATGAATCGGGGCCCACATCTACTCAGTAGGTCGAGGAAAAAATTAACTTTTCGTTATTATTTTCTCCTTTGTGAGATCCTAAAGTCAGATCTTCAATTTCAGCTAATTTTTAGCATTATCGATGTTTTTTTCTGTAGTACCAAACACTCCAAAGAAATCAATACATGGATTTATATAAATAGATAGACTGGCATTTAAATCCATATTATTGGTCTTGTTGCATTAAAATAATGATGACTTCCTCAACCTCAATTAATGGCAGATGACAGCAAGAAGAAACTTATGTCCGATTCCTTACTTTCTACCGTTATCTTTAAAACAGGTAGTTGGAACAATTGGGTATGCAGCTCCAGAGTACGTACAAACTGGACGCCTCACGTCCAAGAGTGATGTTTGGAGCTACGGCATCGTCCTCTACGAACTCATAACAGGTCGGCGCCCGGTGGACCGGAACCGGCCAAAAAGTGAGCAGAAGCTCTTGGAATGGGTCAAGCCATACATTCAGGACATCAAGAAATTCCATATGATCTTGGACTCGAGGCTCCAAGGGCAGTACAACCTAAAGTCTGCCCAGAAGCTTGCTGCGGTTGCTAACCGGTGCTTGGTGCGGCATCCGAAGATGCGGCCCAAGATGAGTGAGGTGTTGGAGCTAGTGAAGCGGATCGTTGATTCGTCTGAGATGGGGAGTCCACAGCCTCCCATCAGGAGTCTGACTCCAAAAGATGCCTCCAAAGAACCCAAAAGGAAACGGGCCAATCCAAAGAAGGGGATTCTGGATTGGAGAATCGGAGAGAGTGGGTGGTGGCGATCTTGGAAGCCGAAGCTTAAGAGGATGTGGTGATGGGTGGGAAGAGAATGAGTCTTATTTTCAGAGTAAGTGAACCTTCAAAAGTCCCATGGCTGGCCCTTTGTTTAGAGGAATGATAACATGTAGTCAGACTGCATGATAAGTGACCATGTTGGTAACTCATGTGGGGCCCACCATGGGGGTGTGTGTGTGTGTGTGTGTGTGTAACATCTAGCCTGTTCAACAGGTATGCCAGCTGCCCATGAAAATCACCCAGCTCATAAAGCGGGCCAATCCACTCGTCCTGATTTTTTGGGGCGTCCTATTTTCATGGTGGGACGAACTTAAAACTTGCTGGAAAGGTTGGATGCCATTACACAGTGGGGCCCAGACATGAATTGACTGCATGGTGTGGTCAGTGCATGTGATCATTCTATTTTTCTTTCTTTCTTTTCTTGTCTCTGTTTTTTTTTTTTTTTTTCCTTTCGGTGCATGTGAATTGTAATGACATAGGAAGAGTATGTTTCATGTGTGTACAGGTCGTGCAGGCAGTGATAGAAAAAAAAATTCCCATATTTATAAATAATTTCATTAAATGTGTGGCCCACCTAGTGTACTTGTGTGCCATCTAAAGTTGGCATCCATGGAACTGAGATGTTGCGGTGATAGGATTTGGATGTGACGGGAATTCTCTGGATCCATGCCCGCGATTCAAAGCCATTCTTGGGTCCATATCTTCATCTAGAGCATTTGAGCTGTTTATTAGGTGATCATCTGGCTGATAATACAAGTAGGCCGACTTCAGGTGGGCTGCATATCTGTCCATAGTTTTCCTACCTGTGGGGTCCATAATTTTGCTATATGTGAGGCTGACCTGGCATTTAATTGGCCTAATTTTTCACCAGATGCTCTAAACAGTGGGGGCCATCTGATACACGGCTCAGATGTCCTTGCACAAGTGTGAATTAATTTTCGAGGGAAAAAAAAAAACTGAAAGAAATAGGTTGTCATGCTTTGTGCAAAGGTCGGATTGCAATGCATTCCCAGTTCAGGTATGATTTCTTGCATGGCTTCCTACCTTTTGTTATTGTTATAGGATAGGATAGGGCTCTGTTGCTGTTGGATCTGGGGTCATGGTTGGGTGATCCGAACCGTTGATTGGTCCGATGAGGTACAGCTGATGGTAAAACACCCAAGTCTGTGGGGGCTCACCATGTTGTATTGTATAGTGCTTGGAAATCTAGGACCAGAATTCTCTACAAGACATGTTTTATGCAGTAAGAAAAACACCCAACTCTGTGGGGCCCACCATCTTTATGTGTAAAATCCATTCCCTCTATCAGGTTCTATCCTCGATGCTAGGCCCTAAGGCCAAAAATCCAGCTAGATTCACAACTCGAATGGTCAACACCATGTGGAACAAAGGGGATGAAAATCATAGTTTTGTGTGGGCTGCCATGGTGTATATCTTTCATCAGACCCCCTAATCAGGTGTAACTCACCAGAAAGAAGAAAATATACAAAAATAACCTGATTCAGAACTCAAGTGCATCAAAACCCATTTTTTCCCTCCAAACAATCCATAGTAGTGGTTCAAATTCCCTTAGGAAGGTGATCAAATAAAAGAACTAAAATTTAAAAAAAGAATGGAAATTCTTTTAATATTTAAAAAAAGGGGGTGGATGCACTTAGATATTGTTGACATACATCTAAAGTATCAGTGATAGAAAATGACAGTGATATTTTATATATATATATAAATCGCAATATAATATATCTCGTTGACACATTGTGATGTTATAGAAAATAAAATACCGCCAGATATGATGAAATATATGGACTCATGTTGGGTCTCGTATTGCTCAAGTGTGATACCGATACTATCAGCCGATTGTATTTAAAACAATGATTGGACCAGCCCAAATTCTAAGTTAGGTTGGGCTTGGGATTAAAATCCACAACCTGACGTCAACATGACCCTAGGTTGGGTTGGGCTTAGTTTGGGTCTGCAGGCAACCCAACTCAAATCAGAACCTAAATACTTCAAATATAGATATGAGTTATGACCAGTAATCATGGTATAAACATAAAATCATGGTTTCTATGAAATAGGGTTCATGATTGGAACTGACCATGTTGTGGACTCTACGCTATATAAGGTTCATGATCAGAGCTATCAGGTTCATGATCAGAGCTATCCATGCATGGAAAATAAAAGTCCATTATCAGATATGGCCTATTACCCATATGCTGAGTGGTCTGATGTTTATGGAATAGTACCTTCAAAAATTAGTGAGTTTTTTCTGATGTTCTACACCTTCATGGTAGGCTGGGTGAAATTTGAACTTATTAGGCCTAGACCCAAACTCTGCCGATCACGGGACTTGCTCCGCAGAGATTTTAAATGACACATGGGATGCCCAATCAATAATTTGAACCATCCGTTCTTTCTTACAATTAGAAACAAGCCATGATGCAAAAATCATGCCAATTGGATGATCTTAAGTTTCGGATAAATAGCATGGAAAATGGACAGTTAAAAAAGCATAGAAAAAATAGGTCCAATCATCATCTTGAATCATGTATTTGATGGAACCCACTTTGTATTGCTTATGATTTTGAAGTAGTACTTTGGTTTGATTATTCTAACAATGCAACCTATGGCTCATAACAAACAGCCACTTGGAACAAATTGGCCTCATTCATAGGGCTATGATTGATCGATTGGTGTGATTTTTGCACCATGGCTTGCTTCGAACGGTATTACTAAATGAACATTCTAGATTGATGATCGAATATCCCACTAAATGAACATTCTAGATTGATGATCGAATATCCCACGTATAAATTGAAAGCTTTGGAGATGTTGCTAACGTCCCGTGAAGGTGGGAAACTTGGGGGTCATTTGGATCATAATTTACTTTATATAAGCTACTTATGCCTTAAGTAACCTTTGTTTTCAACAACACAGCTACACTGCATGGGCACTAGATCCCCATGATCTCCGTTTTGAAACAAAGTCTCTCTACCATTGAGACTTGGAGCCAAGCCCAACCTTAAATAACTGATCTTGGTTTCTACCAATCAAGAGATAAGTATGTTTGTTTTCCAACATTATGTAAGTACTTATCCCTTAAGTTTGTTCAGTCCACACTTAATATCCACCATGCATCATGTGGGCTCAACCTTTGATGTTGACCGTTCATTATGTTGGACCCGTTCATTATGTTGGACCCATATTGGCTCTATCTTCAATATGAAATACCCAACATGTGGGGCTTACCTTCAATGTGGACCATCCCCTTGCAAGGCCCACCTTCAATGTGGGCTATCCATCTTGTGGGGCCCAGCTTGAATGTGAGCCATTCATCATGTGGGATCACCTTTAATGTAGAACATCCATCATGCAGACCACCCGACTTTTAAGTGGGCCATCCATCAAGCAAGGCCTACCTTGGATGTGGGTCATTCATCATTATCGATAAACCTTTGATGTGAACTATCCTCACATGGAGCCCACCTTGATATGGGTCATCTATCACATGGGGCCCAACTTTAATATCCATTGCCCATCACGTGTAGCCACCTTTGATGTGGGCCGTCCATTATGCAAGGCCGACCTTAGATGTGGGCCATTTATCAGCTGCACCTTTTGATGTGGACCGTGCATTATGTGGGTCATCCATCATGTGGGGCCCACCATCAAAATAAATTGCCCATCATGTGGGGCCCATCTTCAAGTCCATTTTCCATCATCCTTGGATGTCGGTCATTCATTAGTGGGGCCAACCTTTAATGTGGACTATCCATTATGTAGGGCCCACCTTCAATTTTATCGTCTGTCACGTGAGGCCACCTTACATATCCACCGCCCATCATATGGAGCCCACCTTTGATATGGACTGTCCATCGTGTGGGCCCCACCTTAAACGTTGGTCCTCCGTTGTTAAGAGTTGAAAAGCAAGAAAAAGATATTAATCTATTCCTTTAGTTTTAGTTGTTGTTTAAAAAAAAAAGATTTTCTTTAATTATAATTAATTATAATGGAAGGATGATAATAGAGTTTATGTATGTTGCTGGTGTAATTTGGTAGCAAAAGGTACAACTTGAAAGATATCATTTGATGATTATAAATGTATGATTTTATATATTGGTTCATGATACAAATGTGAGAGCCAATCCGAATTGTGATACGGTTACACACAAAAGTATTCAGTGACTTGGTTTTGGGTCTCTTGAGGTTGGTTTGACATTTGACCCACCACAAACTAAGTTGAGTTCCACCCACAATTTGAATTATGGCTGTAATGTAATAATAAATAAATAAATAAATAAATAAAAGACTGATATAGTGGGCCATGTATATATCTGGCGGACCCCAACTGTCTAAAGTTCCACTGTGACCATAGGTGGAGCCCACTTGGGACCCCCAAACGACAATTCGCACAACAGCAAGGTACAAAAGAACTTTGTACTTTTTTTTTTTTCTTTCTTTTTTTGAGTTTTAAAATGCAACATACAGTCGCATTTAGTTATCAAAAAGTCATTGTTGAAACTTGAAAGGCAAAAGGGGTCGTTGCTATCTGGAATATTGTTGGGGTGCTGTTAACCAAACCATCTGTGGACAACAACAAAACATGAGATGCAATCAAACCGACTGCCACAAGCACGTGCACATAATTCCTCACTATGCTCAGCACGTGCGAGCATATGCATGTCTTAGTTACTTCCTCCTCAATCAGAGGATGCCAAAACCCCCAAAATTGCCAAAAGGAGATCATCTCACACGTGTATTTCTTTCAGTTTCTGCATTTTATTTTTATCTAATTGGAAAGAATCCAAGACAGTTGCACCCATCAGATCGCCAAATCATGGGGGCCCACATGCACCAGATTTTTCCCAGCAAACCAATGACACTGCAAATCCTGCCGTGGGCTCCATTTTATCTTCTTTTTTTTTTCAAAAAATGGGATTAGGTGTACAATCTTATTGCTAGAGGGTAGATACACATGAATTGAAGGTAGTTGTCCAACCATCTCAATCACCGAATAATTACACCATTTCATTCACATCAGCGCTACATAACATTCAAACTGATCCAGAACGTCCTCAATGGGTGGATGAATACTCAAAATGGTCCATAATGGGGGCTCATAAAGACTTGATTATCACATCCAGACCAAACCAGCCATACAGGCAATTTGCCAATTCCCAAGTTTTGGACCAATTCATCAAAAAGACTAGATCACTGTGGAAGTGTACCAATTGGCCATGATTCATTCATCTGTTCTGTTCATGACCTGTAGCCTGATACTCCGCCATGGATGCACGGTGGTCCAAAAACAAAGTTAGCTTATATCTAGCTTCTTAATCCATCTATCCACATAGCAGAAATGGGGAGTTTAGAGCACCAGGAGATTTCGGGCACAATCCCATCCAAGGAAGGACCCCAAAAACCAACAGTCCACATGAAAAAACCTTCACTCCTCAAAAATTAAACTTTCAAGTCAGCGATCTGTATAATTCCTCAACACCATAGTAGAGTAGATAGAACTACACATATTAGTTTAATGAAGAGGATATAACAGAATTTTGAGCCGAACCTCTCTCTCTCTCTCTCTCCAAAAGGGCCTGAATATCAAAAGCTGAAAAAGTATCTGAACCTAAAAGCTCAAAAAGTGGTCTGCCAAACACAGACACCATAAAAATGCACTCTTCTTCAATCCATAACCCTAAAAATAAACCGTTCTTGAATCCATATCTAGTTTCTAGGTGGATTGGCTGAAAACAATACACAAGGCCATTTCATTTGTTTTGGGCGGAGCAGTCACCATTCAAACAGCCTATCAAGTGGCGGTTGGGTCTCTTTCAAGTCCATCCTACTAATAACTTAAGGGGGAGAGAGAGAGATCGCAACCTGGTTCATGTCCAGTTCATCCTACTAATAAATCACAATTCAATACAATACTGCATCCAAACATGCCCTTGGCATTTGTGAAGCTTCGAGCTGGAAAAAACACTTTTCATCAGTAGGATGAGTAGAATCTTGCATGCCACTGCCATGCCAAACATGACTATGGTGTGGGCCCTGCCCCAAGCTCTGTACAATAAAGCTCTCCCAGTTCACCACTTTAGCAAACTATCTAAATAAGGTCCCACAAAATAAAAGCAGTTGGTATTGCTAACTACCAGCACTCCTGTGTACCAAGGAGCCTACAAAATTGAACTCCAACAAAATGACAAATTTACCCCCATGATTCAGTATGTAGGTAGGCTTATGTTAAAGGACAAACATGTCATCCCGTGCAATCCCACTGATTGCAACCGTGCTTTAAAATTTGGTTTCAGCATATATTGTATCGTTCAACACTGATACACGGGGTTGTATCACACCCCTGTTAGGGCTGATACAGCTGCATCATTCATGGATGACACTGGTTTTGGACAATACTTCAAACCTCAATTGCTAAATGTGTGCAACATGTAAGTTTGTAACATGTAACTGTTGTCCCCCTTCCAATCGAAAGAAAAGAAGTGAAGCTGTTAAACTTGGAGAGAGTCCCCAAGAAATAGTAGATTTCATGTTTCAACCCCAAACTATTCAAATTTCTTTTATTTCACAAATTTCTCATTGTCTTTACTTTGATATTCCAAACAACAACCAATCAACCATTAAACCATAAATAATGTATAGACATCTTCTGTTTAATTGATGTAAGATGTCCATTGATCTGGACCACTGAATCAACAATCTCCACGATCCAAATTGGTAAGAGATTCTCCGGTGTGGCAGGCATAAGCAGGAAAACGGTGCTTCATGGGTGTGCTCCCTCCACACTGGTATGTTTAAAATGGACTTAGATGGGAGTTCAATTGGGGAAACCAGGTCTATCAGGTAAGGATAAGCTAATTTTGTTATATCTGGGGGTTATGGTTAATGGTCCTGGCAACGTTCTCGTCCTGGGGGTGGCTGACTCTAATAATGCTGAGGCTAGGGCATTTCTCCAAATGGTCAAGATCGTGGGGGCAAACAATTTCCTCCCGGACCTACGTATTGCGAGATCTTATTCTTTCATGCCAACCTGGAAGCAAATTCCCCAGCAAAAGGAGTTTCCAGAGCTTCCATTTCAGATGTATAGATAATAACTAGGTTAGTTGGGGTGGTGGACCGGTGGTATCTTTCTGTCCATGTTGTTCTTTGTATTCTCTTGCTTCGTTTTTTTTTTTTTTTTTTTTCTTTCAATAAAATTTCTCATATATATATATAGGGAAAAGGAACTATGCGCTCGACCTCACGAGTCCGTCCCATGAGGTCGAGCTGTGTGGGCCCCACCGTGATGCTTTTCGAACATCTACCCCATCAGTCAGATACACCATTCCATCGTGGGCCTAGATCTCAAAAATCAAGTCAATCCGTGACTTGTGTGGGCCACACCACATATAGAAGTGGGGAGGAGCTGTGCACCATTAAAACATTCATAATCATTTTTTGGGCCCATAGAGATGTGGTTTGCAAATCCAGCCCATCCATTATGTGTGTCCCACTTGGATGAGGGTTCAGACCAAGTTTCAGCAGCATTCAAAACTCAGGTGGGCCCCACCAAGTGCTTTTATATGTTTTAACGGTGTCTTCACATGATTTTAGATGGTATGATCCACCTGAGTTCCGTATACGGCTGATTTTTGGGATATCCATAATTTAGAGGGGACCCATCAAATGCATGGTGTTGATGGTCGACACGCATCACGGTGGGGCCCACACAGCTCGACCTCACGGTATCTTATCATGAGGTCGAGCGCATAGTACCTTTTCCCATATATATATATATATATAATCCCTGCTATCACCAAAGGTTCTCCAAATGCAATTTTGTCATCGAGGTGTCTGCCCACGAAGAATTGCTGATGGAAAGGAAGAAATCACAAATGGCTGCATGGGTGTTGATGATTCTTTTGTGCATGCTCCAAAACAAGTTAATAATGAGGCAGACTGTTTGGTTAATTCGGATGTGAATAAACCAGAGCTTGTCGTTGATACTATGGCCTTGTTATGGCAGGGTCATGGAGTGCTATTGTGCGCTGTTCTGTTAGTGTCATGGCATGATGTTGTACGCTGTTAGGGTCATGGAGTGTTTTACTAATGATGTTTTTCTTTCTTTTGAACAGAAATATTTTATTACTCAAAAAAAATAAAAATAAAAAATCCAATTAGTGTATTTTGTTTGTGGACTATTGATGGTTAACTAGGTCAAACACAATCAAATATTGAAGTACTCAATATATAGCAAACCAGATTGGTGGTCATGACAAATACATACATTGGTTGGGTTGCCCAGATCAACTACTGCCTACAAGACACATTTTTCCTTTTTTATCAGTTGTCAGTGTCGAAAGAGTGGATATTTCAGGGCTGGTCAGGTAAGCTGTGGTAGCTTGACGAGCATTGATTGATCTGAAAGTCCACATCAACTGTCCAATAAATGGATTTTCATCACTGAACAGTGAGGTTTAGGGTTATGGCTCAATAGGATGATGAGTAAGAAACTAACAATCTATAGACAGATTACAAACTGACTCTTCTTTATATAGTACATACACTGACATAATCTTTTCTCCAATTGGTGAAAATGTCCATTATTCTGGACCACCGGATCAATGAACATGGCCATCATATCCCAAAATCGGACCAACCCAACAATCCCTGCCATCCAAATGACCAATGCTGTTTGCTAACTGTCCATGGTTGACCAACACAAGTGCATTCAAACATTGCCACATTGAGGTGAACATTGAAAAGGTTTGATAGCTACAGTTGATGCATTCATTCATTGGATTGTCCAGATCTAATGCCATCCAACACTGGATTTTTTTTTTTTATTTTTTTTAAATTTCTATGCTTGAAAGAGAACAGAAATTTATTAGAACGCCCACCGCGAGGCAGGAAATGAAAACAATGCAACACTATGCAGACATGGCAGCACTAACAAAAGGAGCCCAACCCTTTACATAGCCTTTAACTATAAAAATCACTCCATCGACCAAGGTCCTGTTCCTGAAACATTTCTCATTCCTTTACTTCTATATAGCCCACAAAATGGCCAAAATGAGAAATTTTTAGACTGCCCACATACAAAACAGTGGACGTTTAGGCTATGGCCATCATATAAGACACGACAGATTAACAAACATTCATGGACTGGGAGTCCAGATCACTCACTGTCCAACCAGAAGAATTCCTATTATTATCTAACCGAGAGTGATATTTTTTTTTAAAGGAAATGGCCCTTCAAATAGGAATATCAACTAGTATGCAACCTCAGGAGACCCCACTATTATCTGTCAAAGAGTGATGTTATATATATAAACCATGATACAGCTTGATAAGGTTGGTTATACACTGACTCCTCTGTGTACAGTACATATAGTGTCCAGATCAACTAAGTAAAACCAGAGAAATTCCCCTATTATTAATTCCCAACAGTGATACTACTAAGCAATGGTCCCTCAAATAGACTGCTCAACTGGGTTATACACACACTTCTCTGCGTAGAGTACAATTACTATCCAGAGCAACTACTGTCCATCGGACCCATGGAATTCCTATCACTAAGTGCCCAACATTGACGTTTTGGGGGCAATGGCCATTCAACTCCGATTGTCAACTGGGTCATAACATTAATCCTCTATGGCTAGTAGATACGCTCTCCAGATCAACTACTGTCAAACCCTAGAAATTCCTAATATTAACTGTCTATCGGTGATATTTGCAAGGAGATGGCCCATCAAGCAGGATGATTAACCCGGTTGTACACTGTCTTCTCTATTGTATACGCAGTTTCATGCATTCTAGTATGTGATAAAAATTATTGAAATACATCAAACATTACTGTAATTTTTCATACCCATATATAAACCCCATCAAACCCTAATCAAGCATTTTTTTTATTTTTTTTTATTTTTGTGGTTCTCATCTATTGTTAGAAAGGAAAGAAATAAAGGAATTCTCATCTATTGTTAGAAATGAAAGAAATAAAGGAAAAGAAAAAGACATCTATAATGTCATATACCATTATTCCATATGATTGAATATACAGCGTAAATAAAAAAAAAAAAAAACCAGTTCTGGTGTCTCAGCTACTCATCATTCCATTAAACAAAATTCAAAGAAAAAGAAAGATATAAAGAAAAGAAAACTACCCTAAAACCCCCCTTTTCAGCTGAAAACCCCAGAATCCCATCAAAAATAAACAAACAATGTATCTCAATCATCAGAAGACTCCTCATCATCATCATCCTCAGCCGTCAGGGGTCCAGCCGGAGGCTGCAGCAGCATCGCCGTGAACGGCATCTGCCGCGGCCCGCCCCCGGATGCAGTGGCGTCCAAACCAACAACGGACTGGCCGCTGAAGTCGAACCCAGGGACGGCAACGTACCCACCAGGCACCATGGGGTGGGCCCCACCGGATGGAGGAGCAGGGGTGGAAGAGGATGGAGGGGGAGGGAGTGGACCTGCAGACCCGGAGGCCGATGAAGAGGCGGCGGTGCCCGATCCGGTGGCGGCCATGATCGCGGGCTCAGCATGGCGGAGGAGCCACTCGATCGTCTCGCCGTCGTTGCGGTGGCCGAGCTCGCGGGTGAGCTGGAAGATGCGAGCGGCGGAGAGGACGGGAACGCGAACACGGCGGCCACGGCCGTTGACCTTGGAGTGCCTGTCGCGGGAGTTGGAGAGGGATTTTGGGGCGAGGCGGGTTCTGGAGGGATCGGGCTGGCTGACGGCGACGGGGGAGGGGACGATCAATCGAACGGGTGTGATCGTCTGAGGGTGATGAAGGTGGGGTTGTTGCTGATGGGACGATGATTGTGGTGTGGCCAGAAGGGTAGGGTGGTGATCTTTTGAAGAAGATGATGGCTCTGCTGATGATGGATGAAGAATCAGCTCTGATCCCATTTTCAAACAGATTTAATGATACAAATATATAGGGAGAGAGACTTCTAGGGTTTTATAAAAAGAGAGAGATTTCTAGGGTTCTTATTAAGGAGATTTCTATCAAGAAAGAGAGATTTTTAGTGTTTCTTATCGAAATAGATTTCTAGGGTTTTCATCGAGAGGGGGGGTTTTTCTTCTGTTTTCTTTCTGCAAGAAAGAGGGGCAGATAAAAAACGAAGGAGAAGGTTAAAAAGGTGGATTTAGGGTTTTTATATTACAGAGAGGAAAGGGCGTCATTTGATACTCTGTCAGCCGCGACGCTTGATAGGCGGGCACTTCCGGAAGTAGTACACGTGGCGTATGTTAACTGTAATTAAGCCAAGAAATCCACGCTCCTGTGTCTAAATCCTAAAATCAGATTGGTTGGAAATCTAACCTCTGATCTATGGACAGTTGTTTCTGAAAATGGAACCATTTGATTTATTTATCTCTACCGTCTAATAAATATCCAACAATCCGATATTCAGATAACATAATAGTCTTAATTTTTGCGGCATCATACATCTAGATTGGTTACTATAATTTGGACGGTTTAAATTGAATTAATCATGATGCGTATGCAAGTCTGAGTGACTGCGTATCATCCATCGCTCTCTCGCAGAGTATCAAAGTTTTTGTTTCTTTGTGCAATTGAATTCATAGACTCACACGCACAGTCTCCACGCGCAACTTTGCAACGCGGAATACACGCTGATAAAGCACGTGTGAACCATTGATCCGTGTGTGTAAGGTGGGATCATCTAACATGATGACCTGGCATCAAAGTTATACCGTGTAATATGGGCTGCATGCCTAGTTGAATCTGGACCGTTGGGGAGTAATTTTCATGGTGTTTGTCGATTTTGAACTCGGGTGACCCACAATTGAGTGGACCGGAGATGAATTTCTCGCTAGGTCATCCTGACGCTTGGATAATTACAAGAGATCGAGTTTACCACACACGTGGAATTTTTACGCGTTTGCACGTGTAAAGGTTAGTATGGCTGTATGTGACTTTGAACGCTCTGCTTTAAGCTTGCCGAGCTGTTTGATACTCTGCCGGAGCGTGACAATTGATACTACGTCACCCAGAAATTGTACATGTAATATATATTTCATTCAAATTAAACCGTCCAAATTGTGGTAGATAGGCTATATTCCTGAAATCTTATTGATTTAATAACCTAAGCCTATGAATTCTAACAGTTGGTTATTTCTCATCTCAGCCATCTAATAACTTCTTGCCAATATAGAGTGGGGATCACTTTTTGACGGTCTCACTTCAGTTACTTTAATCCACGTATACAATTTCTTAGCACCCGCATATCAACCACCACAGTCTGCCAGAGTATCTAAAGCTTTTCTCAAGTTGGTAGATTGTTTGACCGAAGGAAACGGATTGGCTACTCCCCCTGCCACCAGCCAATAGCTGGTGTTCGTGCTATGTGGGCCCCACCATGATGCATGTGTTTCGTCCATGTCGTCCATCTATTTTTATAGATCATTTTATGTATTAAACAAAATATGAGATATATAACAATCTCAAGTGGACCACATTACAGGAAACAGCGTGGAATGAACTTCAACCATTAAAAACTTTTTGGGGGCCATAAAAGTATTGGATCAAGCTGATACTTGTTTTTTCCCTTCATCTGGGTCTTTATGACCTAATCAACCGATTGGATTTCTGATAAACAGTGCAGGAGCCTTAGGAGGATTTAAATGATGGATATCCAATCACTATTGTTTTCCTGTAGTGTGGTCCGCCGAAGATTTATATCCCTCTTATATTTAGGGTAAAGCATTAAAATGATCTTTAAAAATGGATGAACGGATTGGATGAAACACATACATCATGGCAGGGCCCACAGAGCCCCGACCATCAGCCCCGGGGCTGGTGTCAGGGGGAGTAGCCAATCCGTTCCCTTGACCGAAATGGGGAAGGAACGCTAGGTTTCGGTAAAAAGTGGGAGAAAGATTTGATCTGTGTACTTGCACCTTACACATGTCAACTTGGCATACTTTCGAGAGATCCAATCCGTTCAGAAGGTGGGCTTGATCGTACATATGCTTGTGTTAAAAATCAGGTTAGTTTTTTGAATATACTAAGATTGTATGGAAGAATGGGCCGTTAAAAGGAGTTGAGTAATAGTCTATGTTCAACGTTTACAAGTGGACCACCAGAGAAAACGAGAGGCTAGATTTTGAACTCAGACTTTCGGCTCTATCGATCAGCGGCTCAGATTTCGAACATGTGTAGAACATTGTAATTGTGGGTCGCGAGTTTGCTTCCAAAGGTATAGGATATATATGTTGTATTTACCTATGAGAAATGCCATTTTAGCCGGACGGGAGTTTCCTCCTACTCCGCCCCACCAAGTGGTCGGAAGCTACGTGAGGTCCACCCATATGTCCAGAGCTAGGCATCGGACCGAGTCGGATCGGATTGGGTCCAACTTGGTTCGGTCCGAAATCTAGACAGTCTGATTCGAACCCGATCCGATCCGGGACCGAGTCCGAAACACCTGACTTGAACTGATCTGACGCAAGGTTAGCCTGACCCAAACAGAGTCTGACTCGGTCAGGGAAACCGAGTCGGATCGGGTTGGGTATTATTCGAATATTTTTAACGGTGAAAATCATTATCCTCGCTGTTATTTTCGGTGTGGTCCATTTGAGCTTTAGATATGATTCAAATTTTTTTTTTTCCTAATACTCTAAAATAATCACTAAAAATGGATAAACGGTGTGGATATAATAAATACATCATTGTGGGGCTCATGTAACGTTGATCTTATTTGAGCTGTTCGTACAACTCGGAGCTCGAGGCGCTAGCTGTATTCACGTGCTGCAGTTATAACGTGCACTGCACAAAAGAGCTGCTATTGACGTTGGCAAGTTCCGTGGGTCTGATCATGGGGTATGTGTTATATCCAAACCGTCCATCCATTTGGCAAGCTCATTTTAAGGCTTGAGATGAAAAATAAGATAGATCTAACTATCAAGTGGACCACACTGAAAAAAGCAGTGGGGATTGAATGTCTGCCATTCAAATCCTTTTTGGGTCACAATCCCACAAAATTTTGGAATCAATTTGAAATTTGTTTTGCCTCTTAATTTAGGTCTTTGTGACCTTACTGAACAGATTGGATGGAAGATAAACATTATGGTGGGCCCTATGAAATTGTTTAACAGTGAAAATCATTCTCTGCTGTTATTTATGGTGTGGTCCAGATGATCTTTGGATATGATTCATTTTTTGGACAATGCTCTACAATGATCTCTAAAAATATATGAACGGTGTAGATATAATAAATACATCATTGTGGCCCATATAACTTTGATCTTCTTTGAACCGTTCGTACAACTCGGAGCTCGAGGAGCGTCAGTGCTCGTCTTCACGCGACACGTTCCTACAGATAGGACAGCCTACAACAGCTATATAGCTGTGTATGGTACATCGCTAAATCCTTTTTTATTATACACTCTAAACTCTATTGAGGTCCACCGTGAATGCATGTGGTTTATCCACGTCGTCCATTCGTTTTTCCAGATCATTTTAGTCATTGTACCCAAAATTGATGCATATCCAAAGCTCAAGTGGACCATACCACAGGAAAAAGTAAAATCATTATAAGAACCACTTCGAATCGGGTCGGATTGGGTCGGGCCGAATCCATTCGAATTGGGTTTTCGGATCGGATCGGTCCGGATTGACCACGACGATCTGGATCCGAAAAAATATCGGATCTGAATGGCTTTATCCGATCCGCACCAATCCAGTCTATCGATTCGGTTCGGAACGGGTCGGATCGGGTCTGATCGGGTCGGATCCACCGGATCGAGTCAGATATGCCCAGCTCTACATATGTCCATGAGAAATATGCACCGTCCATTAGTTTCTACAGGAAGGAGTGGGGATGATATTGCCCACCGGCAGAAGCTTTTCCGAAATATGAACAGTTTGTATGGCACATAAGCATCATGGTGGGTCTGAGACGGTTTTAATGATAGGCATTTCCATGCCACTATTTTCTATAGTGTTGTTCTAAGTTTTGGTTGTGTTTTAAAGATAGGCATTTCCACGCCACTATTTCCCATAGTGTTGTTCTAAGTTTTGGTTATGTTTTAATGATAGGCATTTCCACACCACTATTTCCTTTAGTGTTGTTCTAAGTTTTGGTTGTGTTTTAATGATAAGCATTTCCATGTCACTATTTCCTATAGTGTTGTTCTAAGTTTTGATTGTGGCTCATTTTTGTGATCATGTCCTAACATGAGTGGGAGAAATTAACCGACGGAGTGGATTTCTCATCGACATTTTGGTGGACCCACCTAGCTGCCGACTCAATGAGATTCTTGTAGGCAACTCACGTCCATTTCAACTCCCATCTAGAGGTGGATACCGAGTTGAACCGAGTCAAGCTTGGTCCTGTTAGTACATTGA
Source organism: Magnolia sinica (assembly GCF_029962835.1). NCBI lineage: Eukaryota > Viridiplantae > Streptophyta > Magnoliopsida > Magnoliales > Magnoliaceae > Magnolia > Magnolia sinica. The sequence continues at coordinate 56,841,058 of NC_080589.1, read as the reverse complement.
TTTGCGTATCTTATTTGTCGATCATGTGAGTCCATGTGACGTGTAGTCGGTTGAGCCATTGGAAGCTGAAGACTGAAGACATAAGAGTATGTGAAGCATCAAGGAGCAAAGAATAAGGATATGATGTGCATTGATGACCCTAACCATTTACTAAAAATAACCCCTTGAACGTTTATATGATCATTAACATTATAGGTAAACCTTGTTGATTATCCATTAGCCTTAGAAGCCTAAATGGAACATGATAAGTAAGGATATAAGAGGTGTAAAGTTGATGTGAAATCGTGTGCCCAAAATAGTAGACTTTCGAGTTGTGCTCGATCTCATCGAGCAGTCCTCGAGAGATTTTCGATGGCATTGAAGACCACTCAATGAAATTGAGTAACTCAGATATGTCCAACTAGTTTTGATATTTTGATATGAGTTTTTCGATGAAATCGAGGAACCTTCAATGTCATCAAAGGGTCCTTTTGATCCCATCTATCAGTTGAGTTATCGATGTTTTAGAGAGGGGTGAATATGACTTAACCAATTTTTTTATAATCAATCTTAGAAAATAAATTCATAACAACAATTAATGTTAAAATATTGATTTCAATTGAGTCATAGGATAACCCTCACCTAATCTCTTAGGTAGGAAAACCTTATTTCATGACTTCATTGATTTCTGTATTTTAAGATAATAATTAAAAAAAAAAAGATCGTCAATCACCACAAGACAAATAGAGTTATAATGGATCAGTATTAACACACACCTACTTCACTCCCAAAATTATTTCTCCACGTAATTTTGGCTTTCCACTATATTCAAGGTTTTCACAGGCTAACCTCAACAACCTCTTATAGTTTGTGATTTTCATAGGCATATCACAACAAACTTCAAGTGATTTTGACGAGATTATCACTCCACAACCCGATGAGATTTTCTGAACAATCTCAATCAACCCATAATAAAAGTATGTTACTAAATGAAAAACTCATCTTCTTGAAGACGTGAGTCAAAGCGAAGATATCGATGAAGTCTTTGATTATGAAGCTTCAGTAGACGTAGCGATCTTTTCTTTTCTCAAATGAAGATAAACCAATGTATGCACAACCAAGAAGGATCTAAGGATATATGGTTTTTCAAAGAACAAAACTCTAAAAGTTGCAGATTTAATCCTCTATTCTCGAGTTGAATAGAGGTCACTATCTATATGAACTTAACAAATCTTGAGAGGAGAATTGAATAAGCTAAAAATAATATATAGAATATAATTCAAATAGCTCAAAGAAGAAAAAGATTTCTCACTTTTGTTATACCAATCACCCTTTGATAAATAGGAGAATTAATACTTTTACTTGATTCATCCTTGGATATTTTGAGTGTTGTACTCATGGGAGTATTAGAATTTCTTCCATTTTCAAATCCAAACATTTTAACTAAATTTTGTGCATACTTGGTTTATGAAATGATAATTCCATATTCAAATTACTTTACTTGAAGTTCAAGAAAATATATTAGCTTGCCAACCATACTCATTTTAAATTCAAACTTCATAAGTTCTACAAACTTAGACAATAGATTAGCACATATAGATTCATAAATAATATCATCAACATAGTTTTGAATAGTTAAGATATCATTATTGTCTTTTTTAGCAAACAAAGTTTTATCTACACTTCCCATTCGAAAGTCACGGTTGAGCAAAAATTTAGTTAGCTTTTCATACATACTTTAGAGGCTTGTTTCAAGCCATACAAAGCTTTCTTAAGATGGTACCCATAATCAGAAAGTTTGCGTTCTTCAAACCATTCAGGTTGTTCAACATATACTTCATCATTCAAGTCACTGTTTAGAAAAGTATTATTGAAGTCCATTTGATATATTTTAAATTTTTATAGCAAACAACAGAGATGAACAATCTAATTGATTCAAGACGAGCAACCAGTGCAAAAGGTTTCATCTTAATCAATTCATTCTAGAGTATAACCTGGCACAACTAGTCATACGTTGTTTCTAATAATATTTCAAAGCTCGTATGATTTGTTTTTAAAAATTCACTTAGTTCCAATAACATTTTTATCAGATAGTCTAGGAATAAAATACCATACATCATTTCTTATAAATTATTTTAGTTTATATTGCATTGACAAAATCCAATTTTCATAAGCCAACGCTTCAGTTATGTTGGCCGGTTCAATTTGGGAAGTAAAGCAAATATGATTACAAATATTTTCTAGTCTCTTCTGGTTTAAACATTAGAAAGAGGGTTACCATGAATTTGATTTGTTAGATAGTCTTTTACCAATTTTAAATTAGTATATGATTTGGATGATGGTTCACTTTGATTAATTAGAATGATATCACCATCACCATCATCTTGGTGAAGACTGGGATTGATCGAATGATCATCAATTATAACATTTATAAATTCTTTTATTAACTAAGTTCTCTTATTTAGAAAAGGATATACACGACTATTTAATGTATATCTTAAGAATATGCCTTCAACACCTTTTGCATCAAACATTTCCAAATTTTCACGGTCACATAAAATGTAACACTTGCTTTCAAAAGTATAAAAATATTTTATATTGGGATTTTTCTCAAACCACATTTCATATGATATTTTATTTTTTCCAACTCTAATATAAACACAATTGATACGGTTGATCATATAGCAAGCCGTAGTCACAGCTTTAACCCATAGATATTTAGGCAATTTCATACTATTCAACATAATACTTGCTATTTGCTATAACACCCAATTCTTCCTTTCAGCAACTCCATTTTATTGTGGTGTTTTAGAAGCTGAAAATTCATGCAATATGCCATGGTCATTATAGTATTTCTCAAAATTACTATTTTCAAATTTTGTTCCATGATCACTTCTTATATTAACTACAAATAGCTATTTTTTTAAAGTCTGGATGCGTTTAATAAGCTTTTTAACTTCGTCAAAAGCATTTGACTTTTCTCTTAAGAATGCTACTCGAGAATATCTTGTGTAGTCATCAACTACAATTAAGAATTTTTTTTTCCTCTACTCTCCATTCTTGTTGGTCTAACCAAATACATGTGGAGAAGTTCAAGAGGTTTAGTAGTGGCTGAGGAGTTCACTTTCTTGTGACAACCCTTAATTTCCTTGCCAACTTGACAAGCATCACATACTTTATTTTGTTTCTTTATCAACTTATGTAAGCCTCGCAAGTGATATCTTTTGCTCAACTTGTAAAGATCTCTATAATTTACATGTCAAAGACATTGGTGTCATAATCCAATCTCATCTGTTTGGACCATGTAACATGAAAGGTTTTTCGAGCAAGTGTCATCAATTATATAACAATTTTCAAAAGTTCCGCAACCATTGAATATCAAATTTCATTCTTTATTAATCATCCCACATATGCAATCGGAAAATCTTACATTATAATTATTGTCACATATTTGAGAAATACTAAGAAGATTATGTTTCATTAATCTTTCAACATATAAAATATTTTCAAATATAGGCAAGTTAGGAATATGTACATTACCTTTACCAATGATCTTGTAGTTATTATCATCTCCAAATGTAACTAAGCCACTATCAATTTGGTTGATATTTGAGAATAATTTTATCATATATCATATGTCTAGAGCATCCACTGTCCAGGCACTATCTTGAATGGCTACTTACTTTGAAAGCTTTGTGGATGACAATACATTTAACCTTTGGAACTCACTTTATGATGGTTCTAGGCTTTGGAGGGTCTCTTTCCATTTGTTGTCTTTAAGAGTTGAGATTTCTCGTTTTCCTGTTTATTCCTTTCTTATTTAAGTTGGCTTTCAACAACTCTTTGAGCAAGTCCACAATTTTATCAACAAGAGGAGGATTGTTAATTTCTCTTCTTTGATATTTGTGGTTGTTGTCAAAGGTTTTCACTTTAAAAAATCTTTGGAAGGGTTTTTATTTTTTATGTTTGAAGATAATCTTCTTACTATCAAACTTGTTCCCTTTTTTAGTTTCCACTTTAGAGTTCGGGGATTCTCCTTTCACAAAAGTAAGAGTAGAAATGTAACGCCTCGGTTTTTCGAACCCGAGTATATGACTCGCATCCCGAAAATTCAGAAATTAACAGAATAATGATGGTAATCAATATATAACTGGAAGTGCAAATAACGGAATGAAACATAGCATAGATATGACCCAAAATGTGAACAATATCCTGGCCCACTCAGCTGGTGGCTAAATATAACATCCTCAATGTAATAATCCCAAACATACTATCATAAATGAAAATCTACTAATTGAGGCCATAATATGCAGCTGCCTCTTGTTGCGGCTCCTCATCATAAAACTCTTCCTCGACCGCAGCCACCTTCGGGTCTGCTGCGTATCCATCTGCACCATCTGTACGGTTGAACATCGATGAATGAGTGGCTAGCTCAGTGTGATTTTCCCTTAAGATTACACACTGCTGCCCAATGCAAGAAATAGCATGAAAGTGATAAGGCATACAAAACAATACAAGATGAGTCTTATTAAATGAGTGGATGTATGAGTGCAAGTCAACTGGGGATGCTCATCCTGTTGACCTTTGGGCAGGACCCATGCAATGCGGCTGGCCACACAGTACGAGCATAATATCATTTCATCATTATGGCCGGCCACCAGCGAAAGCACATAGTGCATGCGTAGTGCCAAACTTGCCAACGTAACCGATCACTAGCGAAAGTACATAGTACGCACGTAGTGTAAAAAAAACCCACCAATGTAACCAAGTGCTATGTATGCATGACTAGCCCAACCATTATTAATCTGTTACAACCAACAAGTTTAATTGAGCTCAAGGTCACTACGGGGAGCTCATAGTCCAGCGTAGGCCGACGACTCGGGCATAGTGTCCTATGACCACCATCCCCGGTCCATGAGTCTACCACCTTAGGGTATGTATAGGACCCATCAACACATGGTCAATCATTCTTCATATATGAGAAGCTACTATCGTAAGCTGACTAGGAATGAACATTGAAAATGTTAAATAGAGCGATTAACGTAAGACGGTATGTATGATTCAATAGCGAGTAAACAACGGTAATGACAAATGTGAAAAAAAAACCATTTCATAGTCGGTTAGATGGGATCACTCCATAAGTGGTAAATCCAATGGATTAACTACCATTATCCATAACCACCATGTTGAGGGCCTAATCTTACTACAATCTGTCCCGTTACACCCTAAGTACGAACTCTCTTTAAATAGAGGTTTCAGTTGATATGTGACTTACAACCAATGTAACCATATGGAGATTCAGGCACGCTTCAATATTCAAAGTAAAGTTCAAATATACAATAGTTCAAGAGTCACGTGTTCATAACTTGTCAATTTTTAAGGCATATATCTCAAGAAAACAATTCAAGTGACTCCTATACTTGAGTAATTGGTAAAACAATTCTTAGAACGTGTGCTCAAATAAGTTAGTCGATGTTCTAAACAATCCAAATCATGCTTTTAAGTCAAGCTAACCAAGTACTCCAACTAACTCTAGGACATTTAGTTAAGTACGCTAATCAAACATCCTACTAAGTGTTGAGTGAGCTAAACAGATAGTTTATTTCTTCGACATGTAATGAACTAACTACACAATTATTCTTAACCAATTCTAATCAAGTCTAAGGCATGAGTTAGATTATTCAAGTATCCAAATAAGTTCTAAATCGTACTTCCAAGCAAATCAACCAAGTATCAATCTACTTCTAAAGCATAGATTTCAACAACTGCCCGAATGATTCACTGTCATTCAATTCTTACTATAAAGCTATCCTTAACCTAACTTGGAGATGGAAAGCCCAAGGGGAAGAAAATCATCACCAGACAAGTCGTAACGTGTCCCTCGATCCAAGCTTTCGTGAGCGTCTTGCGACCCAATATCAAGCAAGTGATTCCCTGGTTGTCATTCCCAATTCAATGACCCACATTAGATAAGTGTTTCAAGGTACCTAATTCATTGAAAGCGTATGGGGCTTATAGGGCTCATTATGAAAGAGATTGGGCCTGAATCAAAGTGACTAGGCCCACCATACACCTGTCCCAATAAGGTGGTCCACCTGGGCCTGTTTTAGTCCAGTTATTGGACCCAATAATAGGCCCAAGTAGGGCTGGTCTACCACCACGCAATGTGCAGCCTCACCAACTATTAGTGTGAGGTCCACCTATCATTAGTATGTGGCCCACCTACTGTTAGTGTGTGGCCCACCTATCCTTAGCGTGTGGCCCACTTACTATTAGTGTGTGGCTCACCTATCCTTAGCGTGGTGCGGCCCACTATTTTAAACAAGTGCGGCCCTTTGTCATATGCGTTGTGGCCCACCCGTTTCAAACAGGGTGCGGCCCACTGCTTCATGTGGTGAGGCCTACCTGTTTTAAACAGGGTGCGGCCCATAGCTATTTTGGCTCGAGGGCGAGGCCCACTGTTAAGGGTGGTGCGGCCCATAGCTATTTTGGCTCGAGGGCGAGGCCCACTGTTAAGGGTGGTGCGGCCCACTTGAGCTTCATACCTGGTGCGTCCCACCTATGTTTCACACATGGTGTGGCCCACGGCTCTGCAGGGTGCGGCCCACTGAGATTTGAAACTCAGGTGCGGCCCACTATAATGTGTAGCCCACTGTAGTGTGTGGTGTAGTCCACTGCAAGTGAGGCCCACTAGATGTTGTGGTACAACCCACCGAGATTTGAATCCCAGGCGGGACCCACTGCTTCAGATGGTGTGGCCCATTTGGGAGACATTTTGAGTCCAGCCGGAGGCTTGTTTTATTTCAAACCGTGGCCCAGTTGAGGACCTCAATCACAGCCCTGATCAGAGGCCGATCTTATCCCTGTTGCTGGGGCATTTGTAGTTTAATCAAGGCCTGATGAAAGTTCACATTCGGTTCAGTTCTCGGTCTGTCTAAAGCCTCAGTTCGGTATGATTCCAGGCCTGATCTTAGCCAATCATAGAGCTCGATTTTTGGCCCAACTGGGGCCTGTCTTCTGCCACAAATCCTGGCCCAAAACTCGGCCATTAATTGGCCTGATTCTGGCCTAAAATAGAGTCATGCCTTTGGCCTGATCCAGGGCCCAAGTTGAGGCCTAGTTAGGAGCTATTTTTAGCTAGGTGGAAGGCTTATTCAAGGCCTATTGAAGTTGAGCTTGAGACCCGATTTGCGGCTGCTGACTGCCTCTTACTCAGGTCTCATTTTCAATCAATAGTAGGGTCCAAATGTTAGGTTGTTTGTAGCCCAAGGCAACCTGATGAAGGCCTGTTTCTCGGTCCAACCCACATCCATTATGAAGGCTGGTTTTAGGGCCTGGATTCAACCCGAACTATGGCCATTGTTTGGCCTAGTTCCAGCTCAAAACAAAGCTCGTATGTCATCAGGTTCTAGCTTGGAACATTGTCATAGGTTTGGCTTGATTTTGGTCTGAGATGGAGCTACAATTGGGGTTTGATTTCAGCCCCAAAACACTACCACTATATGGTCTGGTTTTGGCCCGGAACGCAGCCATCATCCGGCTTGGTTTCGGCCCAAAATTACCCTCATAACTTGGCCTGGATTCAGCCCAGAACAGAGCCATTGATCGGCTCAATTTCAGCCTGACTCTCTGGTCCATTATAGCTTAGCACGACCTGACTTCATAGCCTGAAGGAGGTCAGCTTCACTCTCATGTTGGCGTATCAACAGTTGGAAGAAGCAAATGAGAAAGGCTAGCTTGTTACCTGGCTAGCTTCTAGCTCTCTCTTTCTCCTCTCTCTCTCCCTCTTTCTCTTTCCTTTCTCTCTCTCCTTTCTCCTTTCACTCCTGCTGGTGCAGATCCCAAGGCTACAGGGCCCTTTATATAGCAGTGGGAGAGGAGGCCCCAACAGTTTGAAAACGTCCTCCCTCTCGATGGTTCTGATCGATGAATGGCCACGCGTGGGGCCAATCTAATCATAGGGATGGACTGATGGTGACCTGGTCTATCAGAAAATTAATTTTTCAAGCCCTGTGGGGTCCATCTTGTGATTGGGTTCAAGCAGTTGTATGAAGAAGATGAGAGAGCCATTAATGGCAACTCCCTAACTATGGTATATTCCAGAGATCTAGTCCGTTTGGTCGGACCAGATGAGGTTCCTGATCAATGTGGGGTCCAAAAAGTGGACCCCAAACATTAGTTTGGGAAGATCTCATGAGATCTTCAATTTCTCACCACTCCTCATGAGATAAAGTATTTCTCCCCAAAATCTCTCTTGGCTTTACATAAGATGGTCGGGATTCCTCCACGTGGCTAGGGGATGGCCGAGATCATGCCATCATTTGCTTTCCCAGAGAGGAAAGTCTCCTCTTTGCTTTCCCATATGCTGGCCTTGCCCGACCATTTCCGAAAAAGAGAGAGCATGGGTCTCCCAAGCGATGGACGGATGGGATGGAATAATCAGGACGATCATGGGCCACCCATACGATCCCAAATGGGTCCCACCTTGCGGATATCCACCACGTGCAATGCATTGGATGGTTGCAACCTATCTCCTTCGTCCCTTTACATGGATTTAGAAGTCTATACAGTTTTGGTCGGACGGACCCTACGAGCTTAATGAACAGTTTAGATCTTTTGGAAAGTGCCTAGGGTGGGCCACTTTGGAGCTCAAAGGCCGTCAGATTCAAATGGCATGTTGGCGAGAAGAATTCTTGGGATTTTTGTGTTTTGGTTCGGTCAAAATCTGTTTGACCAACAATGGGCGTCCAATGCACCTCGTGCACTACCATTAGGGTGCACGTGCACACTGGTTTGGGGGCCCACTATGACTTTGATGCTTAATCCGCACCGCCCAATTGTCTTGGGGACCAGATATAAGGGTCCCGGCCCGGTTTGGGGTGGGGCTGAGGCCCAGGTGGGCCATATTGTACATCTACACCCTCTGTTTGGCCAACATACCTTGATCCCAAGGTTGGATTGTTTTGAAATTGGGTTTCAACGGTAAAAATGGCGTCTAGGTCATGATGAGGGCTTAATTTGTCACTAACTAACCCTCAAGAGTTGGTTGTAGGAGCGTTGTCCCTAATATGATTCAATTAAATGACACAGAGCTTCTATAAGTTATGGTTTTTGGTTGATCTTACCTCCTCGACCGTCATGGAGTTCGTCTCAGGTCCTAAGATCCCCTGATGGATAGCTTTAATGCTGGATGGAATTCACATCCTATATGCGTCAAGCTCAAACTAATTAATTAGTCCATTCTGCCTTCTGTTGATACGATTTTAGAAGGTAACACTCATGTACCAGATGTATGGGCTGTGACAAGAAGTCTTAGGCTTTAAGTTGTTATATATGTTATAGCCAAGGTTAGACATATCACCACAGAGGTGAGATGAGGTTAGCAAATTTTCAAGTTTTTTGTCTCATTGGGTATAATTCTAAGTATCCTTTGAACTCTAAAGTGAAGAAACTACAATCCTCAATTTTTCAAAATCAAACTTAAGATTTTAAAATTTTGTATTTTCAAACTTAAATCTAGTTTGGATTTTTCAAAATAATTTAAAATTTTAGATTTTTTTAAGACAACTTTTTCAAGTTCTAATTGCAATTCCTCAAACTTTTACTTTTGCATTTTCAATTTTGACGCAATTTTACAACTTTCTTTGAAGAAAGCATCATAACCTTCTTAAAGGTCTTATTTATTTTCAGAGTCACTTTCAGGAGTTTCATATCCAGATGTTTCACTATTTTCTAAAGTAGTGACTCTGGCTATTGTCATGAATGCATTTTGATCTCTTACTTCCTTTTGATCTGATTCATCAAATTCTGAATCGAATTCAAATTTTGATGATTCTTCCCAAGTGGCAATCATACCATTTCTTTTTAATTTATCATTTTTAGGACATTTTGAAGCCAAATACCCAGACTCAGAGCAATTGTAACATTGAGTGTCTTTGGATTTAGCTTTCCAATAGTTAGAATTGTCATTTCTCTTGTTAAAAGTTGTTTTAAAATCATTTTTCTTTTTCTTTTTAAAATTTTTATAAAAATTCTTTGCCAACAATGCCATAACATCATCATTTTTCTCATTATCTAAATTTTCATTCATTACCTTTAATTTGGACTTAGATGATTTGAGGGCTATGGACTTGTTCTTTAGATCTTCAAAATTCAATTCATATGTTTGAAGAGATCCTACCAATTCCTTAAACTTCATTTTGTCGGTATCCCTTAAGGAATGATCAGGACCACTCAGGCGTTTGCAAATATTAATATTATTAAGACATTTTTAACATTATTTTTTATAGCATCATTACTATTATTTTATTCTATTTATTTTATAATATTATAAATTGTATACATGAAATTATATTTTTATTTTACTTTAAATAATCAAATCATTAATAAATAATTTAATTTATATTTATGCTTTATATGAGCTTAATAATTTATTTTCTTTATTTATCTATTTATTGTACTATTATTACACACACACACACACACACACACACACACACACACACACATTTTAGATGTGTGACCTACTCTTGATTGTAGATGTTTAATTAATTAATTCAGATCTTAATTGGCCATATACTATAAGATTAAGATTGCTTAGTATATGAGTGGGTCACCTAACAAGAAATTGTATTTAATAATAAAATTATAAATATCCAACGATCGTATTACTTGATCTACATATGAAATTTCCTCCCAAAGATCGTATTCAAATTAGAATGAAAGTGAACATTCAAATAAATCATATTTGTGTTTATAATAAGTTAGGTTTTCATGGTAATACTCAAGTACTGAAAAGTATGGGGTGTTACAATCTACCCACATTAAAGAGAATTTCATACCTGAAATTTAACACTTCTACCATGAATAGGAACGAGGATAATCTAATTTATAGTGTTTATAAGCATTCACTATTTTTCCATAAAAGGTTGCTTGTATGTACAAATGTATACAACTGACTACCAGAATTGGGGTTATTACAAATTGCCATGGCCGGTGTCTCTGGCCTTCCTTACTTTTGGTTAGATTTCTTAAGGGGTGCTGCCTTGAAATACTCTGACTTGGGCCCCCCTGAGGTAGTGTTCTGGGGGCTGGTAACCTCTTTGCTGGTTTACCGATTGCAGGATGAAAATGGTCATTTGCTAAAAAGCTGCTTGCTTTGCATCATAGTTCATTTGAGTGGCTCTTTTCTTCTAAAAATACCTATTTCTAGCCCTGAACCATTCCACCATTGACTATCCACCTTGGCTTCATCCCTGGGAACCAATTGTGTTAGCCCAAGTTGATGAGGTCTAGAATGCTCGTACGCATTCCAAGTATTCTTGATCCTGATAGACCCATACTGGGTTGTTTGACTGTTTTCCCTTGGTTGACCCAGTGCAAGTTCATTGTTCAAGTTTGGTCTGGCCAGATAACCACCAATTGACCCTTGCTTGGGTCTGAGTGCCAGCAGCTCGTCCCTGTCATACCTAACGAAGCACTTGGTGTGTTGTTGTGGTTGATAAGGTTTTGGTCTGTTGGCAGGTGCCTTGTTGTCGACAGGGAGTTTGGCATCCAAGCTCCCGTAGTGTTATTGGTGCTAATCATGGGGACGCCTCCAAAGAGGGCATCTCTTATGGCAGATCGGCCCCAACAATGTGAGAATGTATGTCATAGTTGAGGCTTCCCTTGGGTCGGGAATGTCTTTAACTTGTGGGGCATCAATTTCCAACCCCATCTCCGATGCCAGAGCATCTCCTCGTTATCAGGCCTGTGTCTTAGTATTTCGCCATTCCGTAGGATCCCATGATTCTCCCGGTCAAATTCCGGTGACCCGTGACCTGTAGATAACATTTGCGAGCGACCTTGAGTCATATCATGTAAACTCGAGTCAACTCAACCCAAGACCGATGCCATTGCGACTGTATCGTCGCCGCGGTTCCGACACCAATCCGACGCTTAGATTGTGAGATCCAGCCTGCGCATTATCCCAGCCGTTGATCGCTTAATTGTAGGACCCATCTATCCTAGTTGTTGCATTTCCCTAGAAAACCATCATTAGGATGATGTCACCTTAGGAGTGACATCACCCTACCCTAGCCTCTAGCCCCATGCCTCTTACAAGCACTCATTGCTAGCACCCCATGCCTCTTACAAAACAATCATTGCCTAGGGAACTACCACCCCTCTCTCTCTTATCTCTCTCCTCTCTCTTTCATTTTCATTTCTCCCTAGCAAGAGAAGTCATGGACGTCCCAACCCATCCCTATTTTCTAGCCCTTTGCTAGCTCCTTTCCTCCCAATCCAACCATCCCAAAGCCATCTCAACCATAGAATCTCTTCCCTTGGAGCATTGAAACCTAGTGGTGGAAGAAGAAGTTTAAGATCCTAGGTGAGTGCTTGTTTAGGACTAGATCTTTCTTTTCTTTCTTAGATCTTTATATTTTATTGTATAGGACCATGTAGGACCCACCAATCAATGGTGGAGATCCTAGTTGACCCTTTGGATGTGGCCAATGGTCCATCTTTGTTGCATGCATGATTCATGATGGGTCCATTCTCCATGGACCCCATCATGATGTTTTTATTGAATCCATGTTATTGATGGGTCATCTAGACCCTTGATTCATGGTGGGGATGGCATCCCCACCTCAGATTTTTCTAATGTAGGGCCATATAATGCATGAGACCCATCTTGATGAATGTATGATGTATGATGCATTTATTGAGGGACCCATAGTAACGAGGCACCTCCATCACCCATTTTTCTCTTTCTCTCTCTCTCTCTCACTCTTTCTTTCCTTGTATGATGGCCCACCTAATGATGCATGTTGTTGTCCAAACATGGGATGATCACACATCCATATTTTTGGGACACCTTACTACCCATTTTCAGGCCAATTTGGATGAGGGAAAACACATAGATCAATCCGATTTTCTGGATGTATGGCCCACTCTCATGAACACCCACTATGATGTATGTATTTTATCCATGCCAACCATTTATGGGGCCCACCTTGCTGACGTCCAGCACTGCTGGTACCGTCCAACACGCTGGATGAAGAGAAAATACAAATATCAGCTTTATCCAAAGATGGTGGGCCACACATGTGGACCCACCTTGATTTTTACGTGGTGACTCCACCGTCCAACAGCAAGGACGGTGGGTCCCACATGTTATATGTGCTGTATCCACCCCCGTCCGTCTGTGGTCCACCGTGATGTACGTGTGAAATCCATACCGTCCAGGCCATGGGGCCGCATGATGTATGTGTTTTATCCACGCTGGTCATTAGTAGTGGGGCCTGCCTTGATGGCACGTGGTGTCCACACGTGTGGACCCACCATGATGTAGATGTTATATCTCCACCGTCCATCTGCTGGATGGTGAATTCCACCCTGATGCATGTGGTGTCCACATCGTTCAGCTGATTATGACGATGGGACCCACCAGATGTATATGTCTGTCCACGTTGTCTATCCAGGCCATGGGGCCTACCATGACGTATGTATTCTATCTGCGTCATCCAGCGGCAGTGGGGCCCACCTGATGTGTTTCATCCATGCGGTCTAGTGGCAGCAGGCCCACTGTGATGTATTTTATCCATGTTGCCCAACAGATGTGGACCCCACTGTGATGCATTTTATCTACATCGTCAAGATCACGTGGGGCCTACATTGATGTATGTATTGTATATTCACTCCGTCCATCCCTAAGACGGTGGGACCCACCCTGCTCGTGTGGGGTCTCCACCATCTAGCTGGACGTAAATCCCACCATGATATATGTGTTGTATATATCCACTGTTGAGGACTGATCTTTATGTTATGGTTTAGATCTACTGTCCTTTTATGGACCTCGACTTGTATATAAGCCGATTATTGATACCGATTATGAGTATGTAATAGCATAGCATCATGATACATGCCCATACGCATCATCTGCATGCTTGTTACGAGGAGTGACTGATCATAACATTATATCATTGGGCAGGTTGTTTATGGGACTCCCCAATAGTTGCCTAACAGCTGTTATTATATGCGAACTCAGCCAGGTGCAAATGTTCATCCCAACTACTCGAGAAGTCGATCACGCAAGCTTTGAGCATATCCTCAAGGATCTAGTTAGCCCTCTCGGTTTGGCATCAGTTTGCGAATGATACGCGGTGCTGAACTGTAAGGCAAACACTATCGCCTTCTAGAAGTTCCTCCAAAACTGACATGTGAACCTCGGGTCTCGGTAAAAAACGATCGAGACTGGAACACCGTGCAGTCTCACAATCTCATCAATAAACAATTTGGCAAGCCAGTACAAAGGCCAAGTCACACAAATCACGAGAAAATGATTTATGACTGACTTAATTGCTGTCACATGTGTATAGATACGACGTTTTCCACATATTGCATGTATATGTAGATTATGTGAATTTTAATGCATTTCGTGTGCTTGTTGAAATGTTCGAATGTGTATGGAATTATGATTTATGCTTGCCATGCTCATTGACTAATAATACATGCTTGGTGTACGCACGGTGAACCCCTTGTAAAGGGATTTGCTATAATACCTGTTATAACTACCATATTACATGTATATGATATGTGTAGCCTAAGTGTTTGATGAAATGCCTGAATGTGAAAATGCTTGTTTAAATGCTTGTAACGAGGGTGTTGAGATGAGATTTTCAACTCCTTTATCTATGGTTATAAAATCCTTCATATAACCTATTTTATTACTATGTGAATTAAGGATGAAATGCTATTGTCTGACGCATGTGTAGTATCTGGTTTGTTGAATTGCTTAGAGTAAGATTTATATTTGATTTTAGCTTTCATATGCTGTCCTTGATTAATACCTACGCATACTGTTATTTGTATTATGTTTGGGGCTATGATGTAGTCCAGGCAACCGGTAATGGTCTATGGTCGGTGGTCAAGCTGTTTATCCATGACAGACACGCCCGATGAATCCGAGTCGTACGCTGCTTGTCGGTAGTGGTTAGGCCACACGGAGTGTTTGCGTGCTCCATGTCGATTGGCTCGACGTATGCTCATACCAGTCGAGCTTCTCAAGCAACCCGATTGGCCTAATGTATGTTCACCATGTATGGACGCTACTGCTTGAATCTAAGGTACCAAACTCACTAGTGAAAACTCGTCTAACCTTGATACCTTGATCCGCTAAGACTCATGAGCCGGGCATGATAGTATGGGACACCGTAGTCGAGCTGTCGGCCTACGCTGGGGTGACGAGCCTCCCCGTAGTGTCCAGTAAGCAACCGAGACTCGTGAGCCGAATACGGTGGTATGGGACACTGTATTCATGCTGTCAGCCTACAATCAGGTGACGAGCCTCTCGTAGTGACCTCGAGCATACTCTAAACTGCGCTGAGGTGATGAGCCTCTCCATAGTAAACTAAAGTATAAACCAGACCTGCACTGAGGTGACGAGCCTCTCTGTGGCGACTTGAAATCATCTATCGTATGTGAATGACTAGGAGTGACGACCCTAGATGGATCAATATTTAGGTATATAATATAAAGGGAGGTTCCTTAGCTTCTCAATCCTGCTGTATGAAAAAGGGCTAACTAAGAACTTGGATAACACAATCATGCATCGCATTGCACGATGCTTTGGCGAGGAAGTGCATGTTTACTGGGAGTGGTGCATGCTGCGATCGTAAGATATTGTCGCAAGATGGAGTGCACGCGAGGGCATGTATCATTACAACATACCATTCTTGCATTAATAAGAGTAATTAGGATATGAGTGTTGTACTGCTTTATCATTATTGCTTTACTGAATTGATAACATGTTAACCTTTGCTTCATAGTTCCACTGAGTTGATCACTCACTCTCAGGTTCTGGGACGGTGTTGTACACACCAACCAAACTCTGTCTTAGCTGCAGGTGGTGGCGATGCTTATGAAGCAGAGCCGGACTATTATGATGACAAGGAGGAGTTCTCCTATATGCAACTCTCTATCGGGTCTATGTAGGCCTGGAGTTGCGTTGTCAGGGCTACAGGGTTTTAGATAGAGAACATTACACATTTTGATTTTTGTATATTTTGAATCAAACTTATAATTATTTAACCTAGTGACGTTCATACTCTGAGGGCTTGCTATTACTTTTGTACAGTTTATATACACATCACAGTCTTCCGCTAACGCACTTTAATTTGTCCATGGAGTATGACATGATGTTTTAGTATAATCTCATTCCTGTTTAAGGCACTAATACGGACAACATTTAATCATCATTTTCTATGTTGCATAAGTGATACGTTGGAACTCGGGAGTTGAGTCTATGCTCGACCCCTGATTTTCAAGGCGTTACATAAAGCATTGATAATATCCCATCAAACCAAGAAACTGTGGATCTCGGACACGTTTGTGGGATGGCCCCACTGACGCACTGCATCTATCTTCGAAGGGTCCACTGCGACACCCTCCCTCGTCACCACATGATCGATGAACTTCACCTCCTCCTGCAAAAACTCACACTTCTCCAGCTTCGCATATAGCTGGTGGGCATGGAGGGTCTGCAAGGCAATCTCCAGATGTTGCTCATAGTCCTCACAGGTCCTCAAATATATCAGAATGTCGTCGACGAAAACCACAACAAACTGATCGAAGTAAGGATGGAAGACCTCATTCATCAACTGTATGAAGACCGCAGGTAAATTGGTCAGTCCAAAGGACATGACCTGAAACTCAAAGTGAACATAGTGCGTCCTGAAAGCTATCTTCAGGATGTCCTCCTCTTGAACTCGAATCTGATGATAACTGGACTGTAGGTTAATCTTCAAAAAGAACTGTGCACCCTGCAGTTGATCAAACAAATCATTAATCCTCAGGAGCGGATACTTGTTCTTGATCGTGACCCGGTTGAGTTTGCGGTAATCCACGCAGAGCTTCAATGAGCGATCCTCTTTCTGAAGAATAGTACCGACGCTCCCCACGGTAAACTGCTCAGACAAATGAAGCCTAGCTCACACAACACGTCCAACTGCTGCTGTAGCTCCCGTAACTCCATCGGTGTCATACGATACAGGGCCTTCGAGATAGGCGCAGTATCAGGCACAAAATCAATCTGAAACTCAATATACCAGCGCGGCATCAATCCTGAAATCTCCTGGAATACATTGAGAAAATCACAAACCACTGGCAACTGATCAACGCTCACTACTACGGGCTCCTCTACTGTACATGACATCAAACAAGACAGCAGCTCTCCTCTAGGCTCTGCAACGAATTGGAACTGCGGTAAGTCGGGTATACAGAACGTGACTGTCCTTGTGGAGCAGTCCAAGAAGGCATGGTACTTGGCGAGCCAATCCATACCCAGGATGATGATGAACTCTAACATCGGTAGCACAAACAAATTGATGGGCAAGAAAGTCTCCCCTACCAAAACAGGGCAAGACAGACAGAAGCGGCCTAACACTGCGGTCTTCCCTAAAGGCGTCGATATTGATAACCTCTCACGGGCAGACTTAATCGATAATCCAGTCGAACGGTAGAAAACCCTCGGACATGAAAGAGTGTGAAGCACCAGAATCGAACAATACTTGAGTGATGCATGTAGAAACGAGAAGAATACCCTCAACAACCCCTCCTGACGACTGTGGGTCCTGCTGAGCCATGTAGAACCTAGCCTGAACTAGTTGGGGAGGTGTCTATCCCCTCTGAGGTCTCTGCTGCTACTATTACTGCTTCTGCTATAGTCAGAACTGCTACCTCAGCTACTGTGGTCTCGAAGGCTGGTGCTGATGCTGCTGCTGAGGGGGTCTCGATGGTAGAAGCTGTTGTCGCTGCTGCTACTGCAGCTGTGGAGGTTGCTGCGGTGATCTTGGCTACTACTACGGTCAGGGACACTCTCACCTACGGTGTCCTATCCCACCGCATCCAAAACAGGCACTTGGAAGCTGCCTCTGAGGTGGTGTCGGGGGTGCCGCTGGTGCTGCTGGTGCCCTGGGGGCGGTGTTGCTAATACTAGGAGCCACCGGATGGGGCCTGCTTCTTCTGGTCTTCTCTACGATCACTGTTTCTCTGCGAACCAACCCAGTCTGCCTCATAAATCTGAGCCCTCTGCACTACCTCTTCGAAAATCAAGAGCACATGCCCAATAACACGACCTCGGAGGCCAAAATGCAAGCCGTTCTCGAAATGGCGGGCCTTCTGCCCCTCATCATCAATCAAATACAGCCCAAACCTCGACAGCGCCACAAAAATGAGTCGCATACTGCGCCACAAACATATCTCCCTACACCAGGGTCTCAAACTCCAATGCTCGCTGCCGTCGAATGTGGTCAGCGTAATACTGCTGGTAAAACTGGTCCATGAAATCCTCCCATGTCCAGATGAAATCAGGCCCTACAGCATGGGCAACGGAGGTCCACCAATGCTTGGCCTCACCCTCAAGTATATACACTGTCAATGGGACTCACCGCTGGGTCATACATTTCATGGTCTTGAACATCTTCTCCACTCAGGAGCGCCACCTCTCTGTTACAGTCGGATTGAGCTCTCCCTGGAATCATGGGGGATCAAGCCAAAGAAAGTCATGTAATAGGGTGCTCGCGCGCTCTTGCTCTACCTACTCCATGGTCTCAGCGGGGCATCTGCCCTACCCCTGAAGGGCAGCTGTCATAGCCTGGAGCATCTACTACAACTGATCGACACCAACTGGCACGGTAGGGGCTGCGCTGGTCTCGGACGGAGGCGAAAGATCTGCAGGGGTCTCAGGCATGGGAGCAGGAGGCTCAAGTGGGGGAATGAGAACTATAGGTGGCAGAATAAGAATCTCAGGCGGTAGAATGGGAACCTCAGGCGGTGGAGCGGGGGCCGCTCGGGTCACTCAGGCGTCTCGGGTGCCTTGCCTAGGCGGTATGGCCTATAGAAAAGAACAAAGATGCCTATCAACCTTGAGAACCCTCGAAGGCTCAGACGTTAGAGAACCAAACTAGAAGATTACGTAGATATGTGATGTTGTCTTTGGTTATTCCCAGGTTATGCTTTGATACTAACTCCTGTCATGCCCCAGACTCGAAAATCGGGCTCACAAAATTCCCAATCGTCGAATCTAGCACCGACAGCCTCCATAGCACCCATTCTCGGCTCCCGACACCCATATACCAGGTTCCGATCCTGGGATCCTACAAGGAGAATTTTTAATCATAAATTTGTTTCATAAGAAGCATAACTCACAACAACAACCAACAACATCATCACATATCCACTAGAAAAAAAACTTAAGTATAAGGTACAAAAGGAAATACAATATAGAGATATCAAAAGGAAACTCTGGAAGCTCAGCTGCACGCTCTTGCCTCTGCTTAGCTACGACTACGTCTTGGCATCACCTACATGCATCTACATGGATAAGCTTATAGAAAGCTTAGAGGGTGGTGTATGTGTGTGCGCAATATAAGCGTGCTCAGAATACAATATCAACATAATGCGAAAAATGCTGGCGAATCCATGAATACTATCATCCGTATCAAGGCTATGTGATGTAAGGCATGAATGTTATCAGCCATATCAAGGCTATGATGTGATGCAAGGCATGAATGTTATCGACCATATTAAGGCTATGATGCGATGCAAGGCCTACATGGCCAATGTTATATGTAAGGTGCAGCTCAAGCATATCAATCCTCATCTGAATCCACATATCAATCTAGCTCATCTTTGGAGCATCATATATCAGTACAGTTCTCTCTGGACAATCACCGGGGCCTAGTACACTCTAGCCAACTTGCTGCCCCATCTAAGCATGCAACTAGTTAAGTGGAAGAGACCTCACTATTCGCCTGCCAATATTAGGCCAGCTCGTCGATAGCAGACTCATTCCTCAAGCTGGTCAAACTCAACTTAACAGTGCCCCCTCACTCGGGCGGGTAAGGTCACACTCGCTCCAACTGACCACGACACAGTGGGAGATGAGGCCTACTGGTATACGGCTCTCGTGTGCTCATGCATCCACTTGGTCTCGACGTTGGAGCATCCTCCTGGTACCATAAGGGTTTGGGGACTTTCACCAAAGGACATTATTGCGCCTTAGTGCTTAGAACCAAGTATTTTCAATATCCAATCTTATCATCCACGATATGCCTATGGAAGTCATAACCCTGATGTCGCTAGGGTACATAGTTTTAAGCCCTTGTATGTCAGACCATGTAGATCTTCTAGTTGTTGGGCCGAGGTTTGAGAGCACCGTCTCCTTGGCCCTGAGCTTATGCAGCAGACATCGGAGGTTATCGATATCATCAGGCAGAGGATACGCATAACTCAAAGCCGACAAAAGAGTTTTGCTCATCGCCGACGTCGTCCCTTGGAGTTCGTAGTTGGGGATAGAGTGTATCTTAAGGTCTCACCCATGAAGGATGTGGTTCAATTTGGAGCGAAGGGCATGCTCACCTCGATATTTATTAGACCTTTTGAGGTCACTGGGCACGTTGGCGCCGTGGCCTATAGGCTTGCCTTACCTTCTCAGTTGTCGGGCATCCATAACGTTTTTCATATTTTTATGTTGCGAAAGTGTGGGTCAGCCTCATTCCAGTGATTGATTGGCAGCCACTTGAGGTCCGTGAGGATGCTTCCTACTTTGAGCAGTCAGTCCGTATCCTTGATCGGAAGGAGTAGGTCCTCTGGACCAAGGTCATTCCTTTAGTGAAGGTGCAATGGGGTCATCATAGTGCTGATGAGGCGTCTTATGAGCACGAGGCTGAGATTAGAGAACACTATCCCCATGTTTTTATAGATTGATTGTACTTGTATCATGCCTTATATTGTATTGGTTGATATATCTATTTATGCGATGTCGTGTTTTCTCTTCCTTCTTGTTTTATTCTCCTTGGTAGCAAATTTTGAGGATAAAATTTTTATTAGGAGGGGAGAGTTGTCAGGCCTGTGTCTTAGTATCTCATTGTTCCTTAGGATCCCCCAGTCCTCCCAGTCGAATTTCAGCGACTCGTAACCTGTAGATAACATTTGCGAATGACTTCAGTCGTATCCGGTAAACCTGAGTCGACTCAACCTAAGACCCATGCCATTGCAATCGCATCGTCGCCGCGATTCCAACACCACGTCTCGTGTGCCAATCCGATGCTTAGATTGTGAGATCCGGCCCACGCATTATCCCAACCATTGATCGCTTGATTGCGGGACCCATCTATCCTAGTTGTTGCATTTCCCTAGAAAACCATCATTAGGATGATGTCACCCCTAGCCTAGCCCCTAGCCCCATGCCTCTTACAAGCACGCATTGCTAGCCCCCCATGCCTCTTACAAAATAATCATTGCCTAGGGAAATGCCACCCCTCTCTCTCTTTTATCTCTCCCTCTCTCTTTCATTTTCATTTCTCCTTACCAAGAGAAGCCATAGACATCCCAACCCATCCCCATTTTCCAGCCCTTTGCTAGCTCCTTTCCACCTAATCCAACCATCCCAAAGCCATCTCAACCATATAATCTCTACCCTCAGAGCATCGAAACCTAGTGGTGGAAGAAGAAGTTTAAGATCCTAGGTAGGTGCTTGTTTAGGACTAGATCTTTCTTTTCTTTCTTAGATCTTTGTCTTTTATTGCATATGATCATGTAAGACCCACTAATCAATGGTGGAGATCCTACTTGACCCTTTGGATGTGGCCAATGGCCCATCCTTGTTGCATGCATGATCCATGATGGAGCTATTCTCCATAGACCCCATCATGATGTTTTTATTGAATCCAAGCTATTGATGGGTCATCTAGACCCTTGATTCATGGTGGGGATGGCATCCCCACTTTAGATTTTTTTAATGTAGGGCCATGCAATGCATGGGACCCATCTTGATGAATGTATGATGTATGATGCATGTATTGAGGGACCCATAGTGGCGGGGTACCTCCATCGCCCATTTTTTTCTCTCTCTCACTCTTTCTTTCCTTGTATGATGGCCCACCTGATGATGCATGTTGCTGTCCAAACATGGGATGATCACACATCCGGATTTTTGGGACACCTTACTCCCCATTTTCGGGCCAATATGGATGAGGGAAAACACATAGATCAATCTAATTTTCTAGATGAATGGCCCACCCTCATGGACGCCCACTACGATGTATGTATTTTATCCATGCCAACCATTTCTGGGGTCCACCTTGCTGACGTCCAGCACTGCTGGTACCGTCCAACATGCCGGATGAAGAGAAAATACAAATATTAGCTTTATCCAAAGATGGTGGGCCACATGTGTGGACCCACCTTGATTTTTGCGTGGTGACTCCATCGTTCAGCAACAAGGATGGTGGGTCCCACATGTTATATGTGTTGTATCCACCCCCGTTCATCCGTGGCCCACCATGATGTACGTGTGAAATCCACACCATCCAGGCCATGGGGCCGCATGATGTATGTGTTTTATCCACGCTAGTCATTAGTAGTGGGGCCTGCCTTGATGGCACATGGTGTCCACACGTGTGGACCCACTATGATGTAGATGTTATATCTCCACCGTTCATCTGCTGGACAGTGGATTCCACCTTGATGCATGTGGTGTCCACATCGTCTAACCGATTGGGACGATGGGACCCACCAGATGTATATGTTTGTCCATGCCGTCCATCCAGGCCGTGGGGCCTACCATGACGTATGTATTCTATCTACGCCGTCCAGTGGCAGTGGGGTCCACCCGATGTGTTTCATCCATGCGGTCTAGTGGCATCAGGCCCACTGTGATGTATTATTTCCATGCTGCCTAACAGAAGTGGACCCCATCGTTATGCATTTTATTTACATTGTCAAGATCACGTGGGGCCTACATTGATGTATGTATTGTTTATTCACTCCGTCCGTCCCTAGGACGGTGGGACTCACCCTGCTCATGTGGGGTCTCCACCGTCCAGCTGAACGTAAATCCCCCCCCCCCCCCCTTGATGATATGTGTGGTACCCGCACCGTCTAGCCTAGGATGGTGGGTCCAGTATGATGTATGCATTGTATATCCTCACTGGCCATTGGTGGTGGGCCCATTTTGTGTTGCAACAGGCCCACCTTAATGTATGTGTTGCAAGCATTTTGTCGATCTATTTTTCTGGGCCTTTAGGCTGACTTGTGGACCCCACCTTGATGTGTATAATGTGCATGCTGTCCACTTATTTTCTGGATTATATGGGCTACCCTATCAGCCCCACTATGTTGTATTGATACACACACTACCCATCCCTTGTGCCTAACCCATGGGCCCTTGTGTGGGGTCCAATATGATGAATTTGTGGCCCATTTGGTGAGGCCCATTAGGATGAATATGAGGCCTTTGTGCGAGGCCCAATGGGATGTGTATGAGGCCCTTGAGTGAGTCCCATTATGATGTATGAGAGGCCCATATGGTGAGGCTCAATGTGATATAAGAGAGGCCTATGTGGTGAGGCCATTATGATGTGTAAACTCACCATGATGTATATAGTAATGTTATGATGCCCAACTATTGTCCTATCCTAGCTAGTATAAGGCCTTGGGCCCCCATCATGAGATAGATTCTATGGGCCATGCCTTGGGAGCAATGATAGTTAAATGTCCACATTGTAAAAAGCAATGGTGGTTAAATGCCCACCTTGTAATTCTCCCTAGGGCCCATTGTTAGGCATCTCCCCTTGTTGTGGGCTAACCCAAATTGATGGCCCCCCACTAGTATAAGTATGATCCATCTCACCTTTTTGGGCTATCCCAAATTATTGGGCCTTAATTGGTGCTAGTAAAGTACCCAAACCTGCAAGTCCACTCCTTGAGTAGGCCATTTAGGCCCATCCTTATTATGAGAAGGACGCATCATCACCTCTTGCCATAGATGGAGGAATATGTGGTACTAAGTTTGGTATATCCACTATTAAGGACTGATCTTTATGTTATGGTTTAGATCTGTTATCCTTCTATGGACCCCGCCTTGTATATAGGCCAATTATCGATAACGATTATGAGTATGTGATAGCATAGCATCATGATACATGCCCATACGCATCATCTGCATGCTTGTTACGAGGAGTGGTTGATCATATCATTATGCCATTAGGCAGGTTGTTTATGCGACTCCCTGATAGATGCAGTTGTCCTACATGAGCGCGCATTATGTGTAGGATTGATGCATGACTTGATTGTATGACTCATGCATCTTACATCGTGTGATATGGTTACTGTGTACCCTAGTGACATCGGGGTTATGACCTTCATAGGCATATCGTGGATGATAGGATTGGATACTAAAAATACTTGGTTCTAAGCACTAAGGCGCAATGATGTCCTTCGGTGAAAGTCCCCGAACCCTTATGGTACCAGGACGATGCTCCAACGTCGAGACCAAGTAGATGCATGAGCGCACGAGAGCTATATACCAGTAGGCCGCATCTCTCATTGTGTCGTGGTCAGTTGGAAGGGGGTGTGACCTTACCCGTCCGAGTGAGAGGGCAATGTTAGGTTGAGTTTGACCAGCTTGAGGAATGGGTCCGCTATCGACGAGCTGGGCCCGATATTGGCCGCGGATAGTGAAGTCTCTTCCACTTACCCAGTTGCGTGCTTAGATGGGGTGACAAGCTAGCGTAGAGTGTATTAGACCCCGGTGATTATCCAGAGAGAATTATGCTGATATATGATACTCCAAAGATGAGCTGGATTGAAATGTGGATTCAGATGAGGATTGGTATCCTTGAGCTGCACCTTGCATATGACATTGGCCATGTAGGCCTTGCATTACATTATAATCTTGACATGACTGATAACATTCATGCCTTGTATCCCATCATAGCCTTGATATGGCCGATAGCATTCATGCCTTGCATTGCATAGCCTTGATACGGCTGATAGTATTTATGGATTCGCCAACATTTTCTACATCACTTTGATATTGCATTCTGAGCATGCTTATATTACCCACACACTTACACCACCCTCTAAGCTTTTTATAAGCTTATGCACGATAGATGCATGAAGGTGACGTCAGGATGCAGTCATAATTGAGTAGAGGCAGGAGCGTGTGGATGAGCTTCCAAAGGTTCCTTTTGATATCTGTATATTGTATTTCCTTTTGTACTTTGTACTCAAGTTTTTAATTATAGTAGATATGTGGTGATGTTGTTGGTTGTTGTTGTGGGTTATGCTTATGATTATGCTTCTTATGAAACAAATTTATGATTGAAAATCCTCCTTGTAGGATCCCAGGATCGGAACCTGGTATATAGGTACCAAGAGCCAAGAATGGGGTGCTAAGGAGGCTGTCGGCGCCGGATTCAGTGATCGAGAATTTTATGAGCCCGGTTTCCTAGTCTGGGGGGTGATACTCGTGGCATACATAACTGACATAGCTATAAGGATTACCTCCAGATCATTGAGACTCTGAACTCTTAGAGCCTTGGTTCTCGATCGGGGCTTTCCCTCAACCTTTATGAACCCCTTCTTTGTGTCAACCGTGCTTTCTGTCAATTTTCCTTTCTTGATTGACGACACGGTCGAAGTTGTACTTTTTCCAGCAGTGATGACTGGCAGCCCATCAGATGTCTCATCATCAGGAGTGGCGATTCATTTAGTTCAGTCACCACTGATTGAATTTTTTATGCGTGGGGTGCTCGGCTTAGGCGATTTTAGGGGTTTAATTGTATGTTTTCCTTTTGGTTGGTCGATCATCATTTAGTCGGTCTATACAATGTTAATCGCGATCATTTCAGAAGTGGGTACGACGTCGACTCCCATCATTTGTTGCTCCATGTTTAGGGAAAATAAGCAATACTTTGTTAATGTTATTATGTACTAGGTTTCTATAAGTAATGTATTTTTTAATAGAATATTTTCGAATGTCATGCCATTTACAATAATTCCCTCTTTTGATATCATCGATTGAGGGTTTTTTATCCACAAGAATTTTGATAAACTTACTCTGGAGCAAAGCATCAAAGATCTCCTTGGCCATTGAGATGTTGAAGGTATACATTCGTGCAGCCTCAGAAGTGCTCCCTTTTGGGTCTGCCACACTTGAAGCCTTGCACTTGACCCTCTTTAAGGTTAGACACTCGCATGGTCATGTACCAACTATCTCGGCTTCAATCACCTCAAAAGGGGCATCGTATTCCTCGCCCCGCCGTGTAGATACAATGTTTGTCATGGCTAACTCATAATTTGGGTCACGGTAAAATGTGCCCTTGAACGCTTTCATCTGTTGTTGCTCCTCTCATAGAATTTGTTCGTACCTGGTGGCTGTGGTTGATAACTCAATTAGGTCACCAAAGAACACGCCTTAAATTTCTTATGAAGCTCAAAACACATGCCTTATAGGGCTAATATGACAAACTCATCCTCGGGGAGGATCACCAGACATCGATTCCTTCTACCCTTGAATTGGGTAACGAATTGCTCAGCCGACTCCTCTGAGAGTAAAAATTGCACGTGGTGTAGGATACTACAGATATACACAGAAGCTTGATGGAGCTATGGAATGAAGGTTATGTCCTTAAGGGGGGTGATTAAGACCATATAAAACTTTCGCCAACTAATACACAATTGCTTACTTAAATTAATATAAAATTTTAAATTAACTAGAGCAATTTAACACCAAGGCTTCCAAGCCAATATATAACGCCCCGAGTTTTCAAAACCCGAGTATACGACTCATTTTTCAAAAACTCGAGTATTAACCTTTAAAGATAACCAAATTCCACATATATTTTCTTTTTCTTTTTCTCAGACTTAGCAGTTTAGCGGAAGAGAAACAAATCAAGCATAAAAGAAATTGTATATACATTCAAATATAAGAGTGACTGCCCAAAATGACTTATACAAATCAATGTCTCTATGTTAACAAATATAAGAATTATAAGATTTAACACATGAGAAATAATAAAATGCATATAAACTCGATTTGCAACATCACGCAGCTTCTCTTGGCAATTACAAGCATGCATTCATGACAATTGTGTCATGCTCTTCATCAATCTAAACATGAATATCATTTAAACCACCTACACTACCTATACAGTTATATATTTGATGAATGAGTGGCCAGCTCAGTGTGAATTCCCCTCAAGATTATACACCGCCGCATTAGTTAAGCATAGTTTAAAGAAATAAGGCATCCAAAATAATACATGATGTAATCTTGTTTAAATGCACGGATACGTGAATGCACATCAACCTAGGGATGCTCATCTAGTCGGGCTTGGGCTCGTCACCCATGTATTTGGCCGGTCACCAGAGTAGTACATCACGTGCCTACATCACATACAAGCATAATGACCAAGCCATCATACATCATGTACGTGGGTCGATAGTCGATGGTTTGTGAGCTAGCAAAACGATACCACACTAAGGCTTAAGGACATGTGCTATAACATTCAGAATTAGTCACCTGTCATCGCCTGTATGCTATGGGTGCATGATTAGCTAAACCGTTATTATTCTGATTACTACTAGTTAATTTAAGAATGCTCAAAGGTCACTATGGGGGGCTCATCACCCAACATAGGCTGATAGCTCGGGCATAGTGTCCCATTTCACCATCCTTGGCTCATGAGACTCCAACATTAGGATGTTTAATAGCAACCTCCTCGACTTATGACTAATCATAGTGCTACAAGTAGATCTTATCATCTCACAGATATACAGAAATAATCCATGAAGCCACTTAGGGTAAACATCAAATGAAAGCCACATAGGGAAAATATCACATTGAAGTTGTAAATGGCAAATATTATATCAAAGCCGCAAAGGGCAAATATCACATCAAAGCCACTGAGGGTACAAGGGTCCGCAAGATGGTAAGTCCACAACAACTTAGGTAAAATGAACACTAGGTTGGGGGCCCATTATAGTCACAATCAGTCAAGTTATATCCCTAGTCTAGATGCACATTTATAAGTGAGGTTTCCCACTGATAGATGTACCAGTTTAAGTTCCATATGCAATCCGCAAGCATGAGAAGGTATACAAGTGCAACATACATATTTTATACAAGATAAATGTTGAGCATATAAGTTAAAAGTCAAATCCAACAACTAGCGCAAGTAATAATCAAATAGAGATAACAATTTTCAGCTGAAATTAAAACAAGAATTATCACTTAAACTAATAAGAAAGTGGAAAGCTCAGGGGGAAGAAATCATCACCTTATGTTTTGAATCACCTACCAGCATTTCTAGGAAATGCATGTTCCCTTAGAATCAAATCCTACCATAAATTTTAAAGTTATACGGTTAGATCTAAGCTTTATACATTATTTATGGTTAAGGTCTTAACCTAGGGTTTGGATTACCTAGGTTTTAGTGTTTAGTTCTAGGAGTTGAACTATAATGTATGTGTAGTTTAAACACAATATAATAATATGGTTAGTTACAATTTAATGTTAATGATATAATTAATATTTGTGACCATGGTAATAATAACTATTACAATGGTAATAAAATAGTATAATCTATTATTAATGATAATATTTTCAGGTGATGGATACCCTACAATATCATTAATGGTAATTTCATTTGTAATAACTAATATCAGCGTAAACAGTGTGTTGATGGCTAATCATGCTTAATAATTGTTATAATTATTATAATCAAACTAATGGTAATTCAAAATAATCTAATTAGGGAAGAGAGAGTTGACTCACATCAATCGATTCAGTAGCTTGACTCAACGATTCTACTTAGCCCTGAACTCGGCAGAACTTGGTTTGCCTCGATCGATCTCAATGTAAAATCCATGTGACGAGTTAGAGAGCTTTTCTAACTGGCTACATTGTCACTAGCGGTTTCTAGTGTTGCTGGACATGATTGACTGGAACCCAGACCTGGCCAGGTTCACGACTCGGCGGGTCGACTCAATTAGAGCCAACTAAGTCGATTCTCCTCTTCCTCATCTTTACTCTCTTTCTTTCTAACCTATCCAGCAAGGTTGCTGGACCAAGATCAACCTACAACTCGGTCAGCAACTCAGCCAAGTCGAGTTGGTGCGGAACAAATGCACCGACTCGACTCAGCTCACTTTCTTTCTTTCTCTACTTCTCCTTTCATTTTCTTCTCTCTTAGAGATGGGGCGTCCAACAACCTTAGATCTGAACTAGACTTGCCACAACCTGCCCCGACTTAAGAGCAAGTCGTTTGATGCAGTGACTTAGCACCATGACTAGGCAGTGAGTCAGATGTGGTTCAACACCTGTGTAACAGTAACCCAGCCACCCTTCCTCATCTTTCCTTTCCTTCCTTCTCCTTTATATTCTTCTTGCTGGAAACATCCAGCAATGGAGGCCAAGCCCGACCTGACTCGACCCACCCAAACTTGGCTCAGTTCGAGCTGGTGCAACAATGCACCCATTCTTTTATTCTCTTTCTTCTTCTTTCCTTCTTCTTACTTTCCTCCCTTCCGGGACGCCCAACAGCTCCAGGATCAAAACGAATCCTCTTCACATGACTCAGAACTGAACTGAGTCAAGTTGAGCCATGAGTAACAACGGTAGATATCACCATTTTGATTTATGATCCAGGCTCATTTCGCCCGAACAGATCTGACCCGTGCTTTACCGACTGATTCATGGTACGAAGGCCCACTAAATGATCATCTTAGATTCATGATCAGGGTCCGCATGGACTGCATAGCCAATGGGTTCTCTTATCGAGGGTGGCCAAGCTTTAATGGAAAAATTTGTACGGTATCTCCTTCCTTCAATCTGGAGGTGTTGGATGCTTCAGATGGGCTTAGAGGAGCTTCTAGGATGAAGGTTTTGAAGCTTAAAGGAGATTCAGATGGGTTCGAATGTAGAAGAAAACAACAGATTTTCCCCTTTCGACCGCAAGGAATGGTGAGGAACCCTAATGAACTCGCTTCATCTCTTATGTAGAGTTCCTCAAACAATCCTAGATCGTAGGATAGGAAATGAATGGCTTAGATGGCTCTGCTTTGCAACGACTCTAAATACAGCCGGTAACATGAAATCGGTAGCTGTTTCGGTTGCTGGTTTTCTACGAAAACCATAATCCCCATGAATGAAATGAATAGCTAGGATCTTTCAGATTAAAGGGCCGAGATTTTGGGAGCTAGGCTCATGCGGATTGCCATCATGGCAAGGAGAAACAAAAAATTTCCATTTTCGGAAACCTTCAACCACACGCACTCTACTTGCACCTTCCGTTGTGCTTGCATAGGCTTATGAGGACAACAAGGTCTTGGTCAGAACTCACGTCCGCTCTAGATGGATGGTTCAGATCGTCTGATGAATGGCCAATGGTGGGCCATCTCATGACCAGAAACGGATTCTGTCCATCTAAAATCCCAGCAATGGGAAAAGAAAAGGAAGGAAGAAGCCTTCCCTCTTTGGAAATTATCGGTCAAACTTGTTTGACTGATTCTTTCGGTCCGGTGCTCCACTAGTGCTCCTGCACCGTATACATGTGTGCTCAAATGTGGGGTCCACAGTGATGCTGGACAAAATCTACCCCATCCATTTGCTTTGGAGGTCCCAACTAGAGCCTCTAACTAAAAAAATCAGGCAGATCTAAAGTTTAGGTGGGCCCCACAGCTTGATTTGGGTCCTATTTATGGATTCATGTTAATTCGACGATCGGGTCATCCTGAATTTGAACGTCAATGGTTAAAAAGGTCCTAAGGATCCTAAATAAGGTTCAAGTGTGATATAGGGGCTGATTTGAAACTTAGGCAGGCCACACTACTCGATTTTAGGGGTTTTACTAATGTCTACTAACAATTTAATGGTCAGATTGGTGTTAGGTGTTAATCTGCACAACCCCACATGATTCTTAAGTCACTCAGTTCACAAATATCCCTATCCAACTTTCAATTAGGTTATTTTGAGCAAACACGCATCTTGTAGTCTACTATAATGTTTGTTCTATAATTTCATGGGTTGGTTGATTCAAAACCACTCATCAACGGTCCTAGTAGCCCTGAGAGCCATGTGAGTGGGATTTAATTCTTGATTTAACACTTAGATTACTTGATTAGTGAGATCAAGTGGTGAATCGATTTACAGGATGTAACGGGAATGATGGACGATGGATTGGATGACATAAGTCCCGATATTAAAATTAAAGTCCTATAGTAGGTATCTTTGAGGCCGTGATGGACCATTTTGAGAATTAATCAAATGAATAGCTTGATATGTAGATGGGGATTGTTTTCAATGGTCGGATTTAGACTAGAATGAGGGTGAATGTTCAAGTTAGGTTAGTGTTCATACACGGTAACACACCGAGTACCAAAAAGTACAGGGTGTTACACAATAGTGGGTCCAATTATATAGACTGTAATGGATATGCCATTCAAGCAACTAGTCTATATATAATAGTATACATATGTGTAAGATGTGCTAACTATTAACTTCCAGCATTCATCTAATCATACATACATATAATTCTCTAATAAACCACATAATCATAATTAGAAAAGTGCACAATTGACAATCCCAAACATAAGCATGTATATTGGTTCAGTTTCCCTACTCCACTCTTGGCAGACGCACTCAACCCATGAGTGTACCTAATTTCACTATCAGAGGTTTTAAATTAGGTTCAACTTTCACCTTTACAAACACACACAAGAACCTAACGTACACTCCCGCCAGAGGCTCCCGCAAGAGACCTTAATTGATTTTTTATAAGCTAACTAACAAGCTCGGTTCTAGTCCAAGGAGCTAAGTTTACTCCCGCCAGAGGCTCCAACAGAGATTAACATATACACACCCATGTCCGGTGAATTAAACCCTGCACAAGAGCCTAGGTCCTACATAAAAACCTATCGAGTTTGTGTTACAAACTCTTACTCTCAATCCTACATAAGGAAAGAGGGTGTGGACTCATTAATTGACACTTACTTGTTGAATTGAGCCCCTTTGACATGACGTGTTTAAGTCACCTTTTCAAAGCTATCCCGTGCTTGAATCTCCCTTGAATGTTGATGTCGATGCTTGCCAGTGCTTCAGCTCCTATAGTCATTTGCCTTGCAATGAAGTGCCAATGAGGTGACCAAGGCAAGGGAGGTTGGGTGAATCACCTACAACTCATAGAAATATTATAATGCTAGGGGATTTACCTAGAAGGGTCTTCTAGAGAGTTTAAAGAAGGATTTGACTATAGGCACAATGTTTAAATTCTAAAAAGGTAAGAGTTCATTCACATCTTCAAATAGGAGCAAGGAATACTCATTAGAGTGAAGGATCACAAGAAGATTAGCATGAAACTCTTATGATGGAGGTCTAAGATGTGTGGTATGTGTAACACCCTGGTTCTCATGACCCGAGGATAGTCACTTGCGAATGAGAACCCGAGTATTATATTATGAAGTGAACTACCATACATCTTAATTAATAGCAAATCCTGTGACATAAAGTAAGACAACTACTATATGAGCCATAAATGTCAAGAACATTAACAAAGAAGTTTAATACATGTAAAAGTCAAAAAAATGAAATCCCACGGAAGGGGATTTTAATTACAATCCGTGGAATATTTAAAAGCATAAGCTCTAATAGTGAAAGCATGTAAATTAAAGACTACTAATTAAGCTCAAACGGCTCAACCAAACTGGCACCATATCCTTCCTCGCCAGACTCCTCATCAATCATATCTGGGATCCTAACTAGGGGGTCTTCCTCCGTCAATAAACCTGCATCTATTTGGTGCAACCGCATGATAGGGTGAGTGATAATTTAGTAGAAATTTCCCTCAAAGATTTCATGCATATCAGAGTATTCCAATATAGTTTAAACCCACTTAGCAATTTATAATGAGAGTAATATCATATGAACATGTTCATGAATGTATGGATGTATGTCTAAAGTTACAGATCTGGGGATGCATGTAGTGAGAGCACCCAAGGTAATTTAGTCTCCTAGAAAAGTATTCAGGATACACTCGAGGAGGTCCTAAAAACTCGAAAAAGCCTCGTGTGAAGAGAGCGGCCCATAGTGTCATGAATGCACTCAACCTGAGGGTTATACTAGAATGATAGAATTCTTAGTAGACCTAAGAGGAGGTGACTCACATCAAGCACCCGGTAAAGCTCATATGTTATGCACCATGATGTCCACGTACATGTGTATCTGTTTCATGTAGTAATTTCAATTTTCTAATTAAGACAAGAATATTGTAACATGATCTTTCTCACAAGATGTAATAAGAGAATATAACATGTTTCCAAGACTTGCATCATGAATGTTAGAAGCAAATGCAAACACAAATTTTATTAGATAAAGCAGGATTAGTAGCAATGAAATCAAATTCATAAGACATTTCATATCATAGTTATATTCTAATTCAACGAATGCAGAAGGCAATGAGGGTGACTCCTCACCTTCCAAAAAGATCACTTATAAGTATGCATGCACGCACTTTAGGATCATGTCTCCAATTCAGTGCACTATAGACTTAAAGATGCCTTGGTTCGCAACCTGATCAAACTCGGTGTAGACTCATTAAGTTAACTCAATCCGAGTCAAATGGGTTTAACTTGGTGTAAACTCCTTCTTTTCTCTCATTCTTTCCCTCTAATTTCTCTCTAGAGTCTCACAAGGCCCAAACCCAAGCCAAGCTCAAACTTGGCCGACAACTCAACTGAGTTGACTTGGTTCCAACAACTCAGCCGAGTTGATACGGTTGGTGCAACCATTGCCCAATCTCTCTCCCTCTTTGCCTCTTTCTCACACTCTATTTTCTTTTGTTCTCCCTTTCTTTCCCTCTCTCCTTGCTAGAACTCTAGCTAGATCCAGGCTAGGCCCACGCCTAACTCAACCCAGCTGACTCGGCAACGAGTCAGCCCACAACTCTCTCTTCCTCTTTGCTTCCCTGATGACCAGGCAGGTCGATGATCAAACCCAGACCGAGCTTGGCCGGATCTAGGCAAGTGCGGCACTGTGTCAACAGTAGGAAGACAATGCCTTTCTCCCTCTTCTTCTTCTTTCTCTTTCATTCCTTTCAGCAATGGACCAGCGGCTGAGGCGCATCTCGACGGGGAGGATAACTAAGCTCCAATGGTAGATTGAAGTCCGATGGACTTTTCCTTGTTCTACTCCTGTGAACGACTCTGATCGATCTTACGGTGCTAATGGACCATTGATTTCAAAGCTCCAGATCCGTTTCCTTGGTGGGTTCGAGCCTGCCTCCATTGTGACTTAAGCTGCGACTCGGACAAGTCTCTGTGGCACGAACTCAGCGCTGCGCTTGGCTCTCCCTCTCTCTCTGTTCTTCTCCCTTTTACTTCTCGTTTCTTCCTCTACCTATCTTCTTCATCTTCTTTCCTCTCTGTTAGGGAGACTGGATGGAGATCTGGACTCAGATCGAGTTTAGCCCAGACGTAACTGACTCGGCCCATGGCTCGGCCAAGTCGACTCAATCTATTGCGGCAAAAATGACAGTCTCTCCTCCCTTTTCTTACTCTTTTCGGCTTTTCCTTTTTTTTGGGAAAGGGTTGCCCTAAAAGGCAGCCTCTAATAGGCTCTACTAATCCTCTTCTAGAGGATTCGAATACAACTAATCCAGGGGATTAGTTACAAGTTTTTCTTTTGACACCAAACTGTGAGAATTTGGGGTGGTATATCTGGATTTGTGTTACATGGTGGTGATCTATTGTCACAGGTGAACTTTTGAAATCGTGGCCCATTAAATGGACGACTCTGATTAAGAGATGGGTTCCACTTAAGGACGATGGGTTTTTCCTGTCGGTTGGAGAAGAAGGTGTGGCCGTTCATGGCAAGTTCTCATTGGGTGGCTGATCTCATAATCTGAGGCATATGGACGGCTTGGATTTGACCAGAGATCAACATGGGGTCCATATTTTGGATGTCAATGATTAACATTTCTCGAGATCATTCATTTTCTCATGCCGGTTTGCATTTCTCATGGCATATCCTGATCTCGTGCGAGTTTTCGTCTCTCTCTAGCAGGGAAGAGATGTGCCCTAACATCAACGGTTACGATGCTCTCGGAGGTTTCTAGAAGAAATCCAACGGCAGGAATCGTCCAACAACAAAAGGTAAAGATTCCTTTTACCGTTTACGTAGCCAAGGAAACCCTAAAATGGATGGGTTGTGCGGCTCAGATTTGTCGAGGTGGTCGGCTGAGATATAAGGGAAAGTTCTCCCAGGATTGCCAGTAAAGCAAACTGCAAAGAAGTCCCCATTCTCGAAAAACTTCACACATGTAGTTGGTCTTATGCCCACACAAATGTATTCCACTGTGCTGAGAAGATTGGGTTTTGGTTGATTTTGAGAGCTTAACAATATGGACGGTTTTAGATTTTTCTTACCATCGATGTAAGTGGCCCATCGATCGAATGACTCACGTACAGTTCATTTTTGAAAATCTTCATACCACCATACAATTTGCAGCTGAGTTTGTGTGTACATGCGAGGACTTCAACACATGCCAATCATTTGATTTTGGTCGACACTTGATGTCGCATCAGATGGACGATCCGGATCATTGATCTGACTCATATGGTGGGCCGCAGTTGACGCCCATGAACGACTTCCATTCGAATCGCACCCGAGCGGGAATCTTGAAAAGCCAGAGAGGCTTTTGCTTATTTGGGTTGGGTCAAACCCGAATTGATCGAGCTGTGTATTTCAGTGCACCGCGGGTGCACATTTATTATGCACATGCACGTCCCAGAGTGGGGTCCACATAGATGGTTTGACAAATCCACTCCATCCATTCCCTTTGTAGGCCCCAATCAGGGGTCCTGGCCAAGGGTCAGACAAATAAAAAGATAAGGTTTTGGTTTCGGTGGTTGTGGGTGTAAACATGTTGTGTACACACACAGTTATTGCGGGGTCCATGATGATATTCAATGAAATCCACTTCTTCCATTTGTCATGAATAGAGTTGTTGGGCCATCCCATCAAAGATGAGGTGGATCAATTATTCAAGTGGTCCATAACATTTGATTTATGCATCTAACTGATAATAACTGGTGACCCTTGAAGATTCGACGGTCGGATCTTTATCAACCATGATCAACCCCATCCTAAGGGTCATAGGGTTTGTCTAGATAAAGATCCATGTATAAATACTACTTCCAACAGTCTAATTTAAGCCAGGATGAAGGTGAACATATAAACAATTTAGATTTTAGTTAGTAAGTTAGGTCTTCCTGGTAACACCCAAGCACGTGAAAGTACGAGGTGTTACAGTATGAATGGGAAAATATCTAGCTTCTAATTGTATAAAAAATCTCAACTACGGAATGCCCCATATATAGGAACTAAGTTATAACGGTAAAAAAAGGGCAGAAAACAACCGGTTTGATTGATCAAGTGATGCATTCGATTGATTGAACTCCCATTTGATGAGATCGAAGGCTGGTTCAATGGCATCAATAAAATTCCAAAAATAGGTAATTTGTTACTGGACATTTCTAGGCACCTTCGATCAATCGAGCCTGATTGATTAAGGATTGCTTGATGAGATCGAGAACTTATGTTGTTTTAGGCATATGATTTCATAGCAACTTTATACCTCTTTTATCCTTACTTATCATGATCCAATAAAGCTTCTAAGGCTAATCACGAAGGATTTACCTATTAAGTTTAAGATCATCTAGAGGCAAATGTTATTTTGGATTAAGGATTAGGGTCACCAAGGCATCTCATATACATTTTCTTTTCTCCTTGATGCTTAACGTTTTCTTATGTCTTCAGTCTTTAGCTTTCAAGTGCTTAACCGAGTACATGACATATAGACTCACGTGATTGACAAACAAGGTGCACATATCAGTGCACTAATAAAAGTTGTCTCAATATAGAGAGGTCGACCATTGATACTTCTGGATCAGTACGTTGGGATGGCATGTGGAGTTTCTCTTCCATCTCAACCCATGTCTGAATAGAATTGACTGGTAGGTTGATGTACTAGGTAAAGGTGGTTCTCGTGAAAGAATGTCCCAAAAGCCTAAGCTTCAAGAAGTTATTATGGAATGCCTCACCGCATTGCATGGTGAAGTGGCCTATATGTTCTATGGTGGAGGTTTCGTTTTCCCCTGAAAATATGGTGAACTTTGGGAACTTGAAACCTATGGGGAGTTCATAATTTTAATTGATCCATTCGAGGTACGGTTTCCTATAGGTTGGTCATGCAATACATCAGCTGTTTGGTTGTATTCCGTATTGTTGAATGAGATCTATAATATCATCTCGCCCAAGCAGCCTTTGAGGGCTTAACAGATCTTCTTAGTCGAGATATTTATGCAGTCGTCCTATTTTGGGTTTACGACCACATTAACGATGGCTACTGGATAAGGTGTTGGGGCTGTTGCACAAACCTTAGGATCTAGTCTCCCAAAAACCACTAGAATTATGGGATAATAAAGCAATGAAATAAATCAAAGCATAAATCACACAACACGAGATTTTTACGTAGAAAACCCTCAAAGAGGTAAAAACCACGGGACCTTATCCAGAGCAACAATCCACTATGAAGTAGAACATTACAACCGATCACAAGCACACCTTGCTTGGATCAAACCTTCTTCACTCATGTAGGAGTGGATAAACAATAAGAGAATAAAAAAAAATGGAAAGATCTCATCAATCACAAGGATGTAGAAGCACTGAGATGTCGAGTGCACAGTAGATCATCTCTATGAGCAGAACCTCCCTTCCACAAGCTTCATCTCTCTCTCTTTCTCTCCCTCTCTCACACCTTTGATAGCCCTAAACCCTTTAGCAAACCCTTGCAAAGCTTTAGAAAACTCTCTTACATTCCCTAAAACAGCCCTAGGGACCCATATTTATAGTTTAGGAAACTCCCTTCCTCACCTCTTGCGAAACCACCTCAAATTTACACAGTTTGCACAAAATTCGGACATGATTCTACGTAACCTCGACTGGTTGAGTAGAGTCCTCGACTGGTCGAGCGGCCCACTCAACCGGTCGAGCACCTTGGAGTTCAAAAACTAATTGCTCGCTGGACTTTAAGTCGTACGCCAGTAGACCGGTCGAGCACCACCCTCGACCGGTCGAGCAAGACACTCGATCGATTGAGCCTAAGGAGAAAATCCCCATCAAATCTCTCCCTTTTTGACTCAGGAAGAATTCACCTTCTTCAAGCTAGGCCAGTTTCTATAAACTTCAAACTTGCCCTTGAGCAAAGCCTTGGTCATCATGTCTGACCCATTATCATCCGTGTGGACCTTCTCAAGCTGTAACACCTTCTGTTCCAAAGTCTCCCTAATCTAGTGATACCGAATCTCTATATGCTTCGACTTGGAGTGCTGACTTGGATTCTTGCTTAAGTGTATAGCACTTTGACTATCGCGATAAACCATGTGCTACTCCTGCTTCAGGGTAAGTTCCTTTAGAAATCTCTTCATCCAAAGCATCTCTTTACATGCCTCTATGACCGCGATGTACTCGGCCTCTGTCGTCGACAATACTGCGACCTTTTGTAGCTTGCTCTACCAAGAGACCGCTCCCCCTATAAACGTGAACAGGAACCCCGATGTAGACTTCCTAGAGTCTATGTCACCTATCATATCTGCATTTATGTAGTCCTCTAACACAGGTTTTCCGTCACCATAGCATAGGATTAACCTGAATGAGCCTCTTAGATACCGTAGTATCCATTTCACCGCTGCCCAATGTTTTTTACCGGGATTGGTAAGATACCAACTGACAACACCAACCGCATATGCTATGTCTAGGGCCGTACACACCATAGCACACATCAAACTTCCTACCGCTGATACGTAGGGTATCTTCTGCATCTCATCCACCTCTGCCTTCATCTTGGGACAGTGCCTGTCGCTCAATCTGAAGTGACCATCTAGTGGAGTACTGACTAGATTCGCTACATTCATATTGAACTACTCTAGGACTTTCTCAATATACCGCTCTTGTGACAGCCAAAGTTTCCTGCTGCTTCTGTCACAGGTAATCTCCATTCCTAGGATCTGCTTAGCTGGGCCCAAGTCTTTTATCGCGAACGACTTACCCAACTCCTGTTTAAGCCTGTTAATCTTCTTGATGTCTTTTCCTATGATGAGCATGTCATCAATGTATGACAACAGAACTAAGAAATCACCATCTGAGAACTTGCGCGTGAACACGCAGTGGTTCGACTCCATTTTGTCAAATCCATGCTTTAACATGAATGAGTCGAACTTCTTGTACCATTGCTGTGGAGCTTTTTTTAGCTCATACAAGCTCTTCCTTAGCCTACACACTATATGCTTTTTGTCCTTGACTTCGAACCCCTTTGGTTGGTGCATGTAGATCTCTTCTTTCAGGTCACCATGGAGAAAGACAGTTTTAACATCTAACTGCTCTATCTCCAGATCCATGCTAGTCACCAACCCAAGCAACACCCATATGGATGTCATCTTCACCAATGGTGAGAATATCTCCTCAAAGTCTATACCTTTCCTCTGACCAAACCCTTTCATCACAAGTCTGGCCTTGAACATCATTTGTGAATTCTTCTACTCAATCTTCTTTCTGAACACCCACTTGTTGCTCATAACTTTCTTGCCCTTAGACAATTTTACCATATCATAGGTGTGGTTCTTATGTAAGGATTTCATTTCCTCTTGCATAGCTTTCAAGAACTCCCCCTTATGCTTGTCGGCTAAAACCTCAGAATAATCTTCTGGCTCTTCCCCATCAGTGAGCATAATGTACTCATGTGGCGAGTACCTCTTGGACGATTGTATGTCCCTAGATTACCTCCTCACCTGTGGCTCAACAGGTGGATTAGGTGGGGGCTGCTCCCCCGGTCCATCTTTTATAGGAAATCTCTCATCCTCTACACCTTACTGTACTCCCCCGTCATCAAGCACCACAGGAGGAATAACCAGATTCATATCCTCTAGCTCACCTAAACTAGGTTGGTTCTTCTTTGGCTTACAAATGTCTTCTATATATTGATCTTCAAAGAATACTACATCACTACTCTTGACGAGCTTCTTTTTGGTCGGATTCCACAATCTGTAACCGAAATTTTCATCACTGTATCCTAAGAACACACACTGCTTGATCTTCATATCGAGCTTGAATCTCTCGTCTTTTGGTACGTGAACGGATGCCCCGCATCCAAACACCCTGAGATGACTATGCGATGGATCTTGTCCAGTCCACACATTCTCAAGTACTTCTCCATTCAACGGGGCTGATGGAGACCTGTTTATCAAATATATTGTCATGTGCATTGCTTCTCCCCAGAACGTCTTGGGTAACTTCGCATGAGATAACATGCATCTGATTTTTTCTACAATTGTGCGATTCATTCGATCAGCCACACCATTATGATGAGGGGTGTTGAGAACCGTCTATTCATGTTGTATACCCAGGGATTTACAATACTCATGAAAGTCACTGATGTATTCACTACCATTGTCAGTGTGGATGCACTTCAATGATCTACCTGTCTCTCTCTCGACCATAGCATGAAATAATTTAAACACACTAAAGACCTCGTCCTTAAATTTCAAAGCATAAACTCAAACCCTCCTTGATGCGTCGTCTATAAAAGTGACAAAAAACAATGCCCCACCTAAGATTTTTGTCCTCATAGGCCTACAAACATTAGAATAAACCAAATCTAATGCATGCTCTTTATTAACATAAGAAACAGTTTTAACAAATGAAACTCTATGCTGTTTCTCTGATAAATAATCAATACAGGTTTGAGAGGTATACCTGTCACGTCTGGAAGGAGTCGCTTCCTCGCTAGTAGCTGAAGCCCTTTTTCACTCATGTGATCTAGACGCTTGTGCCACATATCAATAGCTGAATCTTCCGCTATGTTCAACCCACCCTTGTACACACTGACACTTGCCTTGTAAAGGGTGCAATACTTCTTTCCTCTGGCCGTGATCAATGAACCCTTGATGAGCTTCCAGCGCCCACCAGCAAAACGGCTTTCATAGCCATCATCATCCAACCTTTCCATCGACATCAAGTTGAGGCAAAGGTCTGGAAT
Organism: Magnolia sinica; assembly: GCF_029962835.1. NCBI lineage: Eukaryota > Viridiplantae > Streptophyta > Magnoliopsida > Magnoliales > Magnoliaceae > Magnolia > Magnolia sinica. The sequence goes on along the minus strand of NC_080589.1, from coordinate 56,800,163 downwards.
GTGCCTCACATTCCTGAGAACCAATGTGCAACCCACATCGGTCTTCACACAAATATCACCGACCCCTATGATCTTCGATATGCCAGAATTTTTCATCTTCATGGTCCCATAGTCACTTGACTTGTAGCTTGAGAAGTCCCTACGTGGAGTCGCATGAAATGAGGCTCCCGAGTCTATCACCCAGTCGGTGTCCTGACTCGTAGCCATGAGATAAACATCATGATCTGTTGAAAAAATAACTACAACGTCGCCCTTTGAAGCGACCGTAATGGAATCTAATTCATTTTCCTTCTCCTTTCCTTTTCCTTTCTTGTCATTATTCTTCTTATGACATTCATACTTGTAGTGGCCCTTCTTGCCACAATTCCAGCATTTAATATCCTTCCTGGTACTCGTCTTGCCTCTTGATTTATCTCGGGCCTTCTCGCCCTTTCTGTTCTTTCCTCTCCCTCAATCTTGTATCATAAGGGCTTCTTGCTGAGTAGATCCCTGAGACTTCCTCCTTGTCTCCTCATTGAAGAGACAACTAGTTGTCTGTTCCATGGACACCTTTCTGTTTGGCGCGGAGTTACTCAGAGACACCACCAATGTCTCCCAACTGTCAGGCGATGAGCTAAGTAATAGTAAAGCTTGTAATTCATCGCCCAAGACCATCTTCATAGTGGAGAGCTGGTTTAATATATTGCTGACTTCATTCATGTGCTCAGCCACAGAACCACCATCTTTGAACTTGAGATTTACAAGTTGTCTTATCAAAAAAAAATTTATTGCCGGTTGTCTACCTCTCATACAACCCTTGTAATTTTAGCCATAGGTTAGCGGCTAAGGTCTTCGTAGACACGTGGTAGAATACAGAATCGTCCAACCATTGTCTAATAAACCCCACTGCCTTCCGGTCCAACTTCTTCCAATCATTATCTAACATATCCTTTGACTTTGCTAATATGCCTTGAATTGGAGAATATAAGTCCTTGCAATAAAATAAGTCCTCCATCTTAGCCTTCTTATGGTCCAGTTAGAACCATTGAGACTGATCATCCTTGATGAGCCACCTTCTATAATTCAGAACTGATCCCACCCTGTTCAACCAACCTAAATGCTTTGATACCACTTTGTTGGGGGCCTTTGCACAAAACTTTAGGATCTAGCCTCCCAAAAACCACCAGAATTATGGGATAATAAAGCAATAAAATAAATCAAAGTATAAACCACACAACACAAGATATTTTTACGTGAAAAACCCTTAAAGAGGTAAAAACCATGGGACCTCGTCCAGAGCAAAAATGTGCTATGAAGTAGAACATTACAACCGATCACAAGCACACGTCACTTGGATCAAACCTTCTTTACTCACGCAGGAGTGGATAAACAATAAGAGAATAAAGAAAAATGGAGAGATCTCACCGATCACGAGGATGTAGAAGCACTGAGATGTTGAGTGCACAGTAGATCACCTCTACGAGTAGAACCTCCCTTCCATAAGCTTCCTCTCTCTCTTTCTCTCTCTCTCTCTCACACACCTTTGATAGCCCTAAACCCTTTAGCAAACCCTTACAAAGCTTTAGAAAACTCTCTTGCATTCCCTAAAACAGCCTTAGGGAACCGTATTTATAGTTTAGGAAACTCCCTCGATTGGTCAATCACCTCCCTCGACTAGTTGAGCACCTCGGAGTTCCAAAACCAATTGCTCACTGGACTTTGAGTAGAGCGCCACTCGACTGGTCGAGCACCACCCTCGACTAGTCGAGCAAGGCACTCGACCAGTCGAGCCTGAGGAGAAAATTCCCGTCATAATGTGCTGTCGGGAGTTGCCCCCCAGGAGTTTCTACCCTTCAGTGGTCATTATGGGAAAGAGGCATGATCGAAGGTTGTCCCATGAGCACTTTTTGCCCTAGCTTGTCCTTGATAAGGGGGAGTGACGATTGGAGGTTGACCCGTGAGTGGCTCAGCCCTTTGATAACCATTATAATAGGGGTATGTCGTCAAAGGTTAACCTTAAGCATGTCAACCCTCTGATATGAGGTTAATGCCGTCTAAGGTTGCCCCCTATAGTAATTGGCCGTTTAGGCCTCATAGTAAATTGGTCAAACCTCTCTAAGGTTAGACCCCAAATGGTTCGATCGCATTACCATATGATGATAGTTGGATAGTCGGTTGCCCCCCTGAGTTACTTGGATCGACTGGGTATTGAAACTTTGAAAGATAATAACTTTGTCGGTTGGGGTAATCCAGCTGCCCATCTTGGTCGTCCTCTATTGCCACTGGAGGAGGTAAATGATGACCTTATAATTTGATTTGACGAGATCTGGTTGGGAGCTTGATAGGTTGTTCATCATCGTGTCCAATGGGACAGAGTAGAGGAGAATGTCTATTCATGGCTTCGTGTCTTGTAATAAGACTCTGGTTTAATCTCTCACTTTATCTCAAACTGTGATCTACACATATTGGTTACCTGTTACATACATCCTACGAATTACTCGAAGAATGTAGCAAAGACCTCTATGTCACCAAATGTCTGCTAGTAAGATGACCCTACTTCAACTTTGATTATGGGCCCCTATGGCTCCACATCAAGTTATTCTTTTGCAACATCGACCCTAGAACTTGTCTTTTTTGATTTGGGAGGCATTTTATTATATTGAAAAACGTAATGAACTTTGTTGGGTCCCACCGAGTGTGCTAGAATAGTGTTGCGCTCTAATTCAATCAAATTGGACTATTCGTGTGATCAAGGGTCTATATTAGATACTCATGTGTGTGAGTAGGATGTGCGGGCCTGCCATAGTTTACCTGACTCAAGGGTTGATTGAATTGTTGGTGTCCCTTTATAACGCCCCAAAACACGACACCCGAGTATAAGGACTCGGATCCCTAATTCGAGGGTGTTAGCTAAATAATACTGAAAGCTTCTTTATAATGAGATTTTTTTTCCCCAATTCATATTCATATGGAATGCATCATATACGAAAGTGAGAGAAATTGAACTATGAAATTGAGTTCCCAGCATCACAACAAACAAATTAAATTGTTCACACAACTAAGAACTTATTAAAATTCAAAAATTTTCAAAGTTCTTCTAATGTATAGTTAAACTCTAAGAGGTCCATCACGTTCATGTAGGGTCTACCATCGATGGATCCTTTGTAGGTTCTTCGGGCGCATCTATATCTATTGGTCTGGCATCACTTGTTTATTGTTATTAACAGTGAAAGGGTGAGTAACCATCTCAGTGAAAACTTTCCCCCAAGATTACATATCCATCATCACAGTCAAGTATAGTTTATACAAATAAGCAAGTACGTCATAATAATTATAACAGAAATCTCTATTTAATGCATGAATGCACATTCATTGGGAACTTGTGAGTAAAACCATGATGGAAAGGCATCCATGACATGATTCAGAAATCATAAAGGACATACATCGACCTCTTGTGGGAGCTATGAAACAATGATCTGGATATCACATAAGACATACATCGACCCCATTAGCCGGGAATCACTAAGGACATACATCAAACTCGTGAAGTCTCAAATGACGTGAAATCGGTGTTAAAAGGGCTATGGATATATGATTAGGTCAACCCTTTACTAATTCAGTTTACAAACAACCAAATATGAATTTCCCCCTTTCCCAAGATCAATGTAATAATCATCGTAACTCAAGTTTATAAAGGACAAATCTATAATGTATATGAACTACTACATAATCATCTAAGAATCATAAGGAAAATACATCAACCTTACTAGCCCAGAATCACTAAGGACAAATGTCATCCTCATGATCCAAAAATCCCATGTGACATACATTGGCCTCATACGAGAGTCATAAACAATAATAAGAAAATCGCGAGAGACATACATCGACATCACAAATCATTCCCACTTCCCATCATGAGAAGTAATGAACACACATAGATGGTTTCTAACATAATAACTCTAATTGAGGTGATTTCTAATACAAACATGGATGAATCTAAGCATGCTAAACATGTGGCAACATGGATGTTTAACCAAGCAATTCTAATGTATTACGAATGGGGATTAAACTTATTAAAGATAGAACAAGCAAGTAGAGTACATGATGTTTGATTTAGGACACTTGAGATGTTAAAAGCAAGTAAATTACAACTTGCCATTCTAGATTTCACACACGCATGTAAATTTGCACACTAGAGATGTTAACCACACATAGATTGCACTAAACATGGAATCTAAGACATGTAAGAGAAATTTCACAAAAATGGAAACAATCAATAACTATAAGTAAAACTATGAATTTGGGAAGAAAGTTTGAAGGGATATCCTCACCTTTTGAGTTGGATCATCTTTTAATGTTATTAGAATGTGAGTACGCACTCTATAATAAAATCCTACCACATTTTAGACCATGGTGTGGTTAGATTGCAATATCACACAACTTATACAGTTAAGATCAAACATAGGGTTTTGATCACGTAGATTTAGGGTTTTAGCATAAAATTTAGATCTAAGTATTAAATTTTTGGGATTTCAATTCCCACAACAAAATTAAGATAACAAAAATTAAAATTAAATTCAAGCAAATCGGATTTGAATTGCTAAGAGACGACTCACCTCAACTAGACTCGACCCCGACTTTGTTTCAATTCAGTTTCAATCTGAATTCTCTCGTCAAACCTCCAGGTTTTCTCGGTGATGCTCTCCAACGTGGCTGGAACCAAAACCAATCTGACTTTGCTCAGAACTTGACATGATTTGCTGGGTTAACTCGACTGAGTCGCCTCAATTTAATCTCATGTTTCTTCTTTCTTTTCTCCTTTTCTTCTTCTCTCTTCATCTTTCTTTCTTTCTTTCTCTTTCCTTTTTTTTTTCCACGTCCAGCAAGAACGCCAGACACAGAAAGACTTGACCAAACCTGAGACTTAGCAACTCGACACTGGCATTCTAACCCCTTGACTCAGATTCTCTTCTTTCTCTAACATGATTTGTCGTGGATCGTTTCTTTTGGCATAGGGTATTTTATACACTTCCTCATCTACGAAGGATTTGAATTACGAGAGGAATTTGGATCGGGTTACGTACAACTGACGTGATTTCAAGAAAGTGTGCGGAGGGACGGGTTTCGATCACTGTTTTAATTCAAATTGCCTCTGCATGAATTGGTCAGTGTTAGATTTTCTGATCTCATAATCATCTTCTATCAAACTCCGACAGCGACAGTCCGATTGAGGAAGATGATGGCTACTCTAATGGCGATTTCTCACTGGCTTCATCTTTCTTCATTCTGAGGTTAGTGGACAGTGTAAATTGCTCATATAGAGCTTGTAGAATCAAGAATTTGAAGGTCAAAGGGAGTTTTACAGGTGGGTTCACAACTTGAAGTTTTCGGGTTCAACTGCACAACAATAAGAGAAACGTGATTTTCGGCTAGATATTTTCTATCTCTTGGGTTTCCTTGCGTAAGGAGCCGGAATGGATGGTGTAGATTGATTTCTGATGGTTGGGAGGAGAACGAAGAATCATGGAAGGTTTTGAAGACAATCCGAGATAAGCTCAGGTGCGGTCGGTTTATATAGCCTCAAATCTCTTGGTCGAATCGTGATTCATGTGACTTTGCTTCAGACTGCTGAGATTAGTCTTGTGGACGGTCGAGATTGGTCTAGTCAATGGTGTATATCGATCTTGATCCTTTCACCCGGATCATGAAGGAAAAACGGAAAGAGTTCCCCTTTTTGAAACGGTTTGCGAGCGAACTGTAACTGTCTTCCAAATTCTATTAAGAGCGGGTTCGCGGGGTTTATCATCAAACGATCGAGATTTGATGTGCATGAATGGTCGAGATTTTGTTGAAACAAACTCCCACATATCGTTAAAGAATGCCTTGTTTGAATAGGAAAGAAAACCCAGAAGTCTCCTTGTTTGAAACTGTTTCGGCGTGGGAGAGTTTTTGGTTCTTCGTGTTCTTGGAACGTACATGCATACACTCTTACGTTGCGTGAGATGGTTGAATGGATGGATAATTGTGATTTCTCAAAAGAAGATCTCACGGATTGTTGTTTGGTTGAGTTTTTTGAGGAAGAAAACGGAAGGAGCATTGTCGTGGCGGGATTTTCGTTTGAATTCCACTTGTGTGCTGGTTGTTTCTCTTAAGCGTGTGTGCGCCCACCACATGTGCTATGTATGGGCTTGTTTTGCATGTGTGGACAACTATAATTTGATTTGTTGGTTGTTCACCGGTTACGGCCCTTAGTGCCACACCAAACGTATGACTTAGATTGTCAATGGATGGTTTTGAATGGATTTTCTTACTCGAATGGTCTAGATGGGATTGGACTTGATATTAATGGTTAGATCGGCCTTAAACTTACCATCGAATGTTTGGATTTTTGGCTGTGTAGGTGTGCGTGCACTGGTGTTTTTCAAAATCAACGGACAGATCACACCCTTAATGCGTGAAGGTGTTTGATGTAAGTTGTACACGCAACTACCATTCTTAACTTTTAATTTTAGAAACCATAGATTGTTTAAGATTCCTCTGGATGGCCTGAAATATCTAGATTATATCCAGATGTGTCCCAGGGTGAATTAGAAATTGGTAGATTCATCGAGAATCATTAATGGATCGAAACAAAGTTCGTTGTGTGATTTTCAGGTGGGTCATCCAACTGATATAATGTGAAGTATGATGGACAGTGAATCTTGCGAGTCAAGTCTCGAAATTGATTATGTATGTCTTAATTGACCTAACTGACCATTTTTCTAAAATTTTGTTGCAATAGGGTTCCTAGAAATAGGATTTTCTAAAATTCCATGTTGAGTATGGGCATATACACCATAGAAAACCAATGATGATCGATGGTGCATTTCCACCCATTGGCATTTGATTTCCATGGTATAGAATATTCATTCACATGCTAGGATCATGATCTATATACTATTTAGATTAGTTGATGATAATGTCTAAAGGCTTAAATCATGTCCAAGATCGATTTCATGATGGTATGATGGTTCAAATCGAAAATTAAGGGTTAGATGATATAACTGTCTATATGGAGTCTTCTCGATAGTCGGATTGTGTGTGTTTAAGTATATGACTGATCTTGAAGTCGATTGTAGATGAATGGCCTAAATTCAGGATTAAGTTGAAGGATTGTAGGATTGGATTAGGATAGAATTGAGGGATTCACTCATCTTTATAATTGGATCCATTTGAAGTGTTTGGGTGCGATATCACATGTCTTAATAGTCTGAATTAGATTAGGGTTTGAACAATCCTTAGTGATGTAAACGTACATTAAGAAATCAATGGTCAATCAAGGGCAGATTGATCTTAACTTTATGGGTACTAATAGTTTAGGATCAAACAGTTAAGATGGGTGGATTGTGAATTATCAGTGATAGTGTATAGTGTAGGTTATGTGTGTTCTCACGCATATATATTAATTTAGATTTTCATGGTAACACCCGAGGACTTCCAATACTTGGGTATTGAAAAGTTTGGAGGTTTTACACCCCTTCACCAAGATGGGCATATTAGAGACTGGGATCAAAGATCCAAAGTCCTCTTGGCCACCAATTTTATGCTCCATTTAAGTGACTAGTAAAAGGAAAGGAGGCCAGTCCTTTTGAGTTAGTTCTCTTTGCCTTGTGACAATGGACGTGAGCCTACGACCTTAAGGACTTGTTCTTTCACCATCACTAAAACATTTTTCAAAGAACCAAAGATACACATTCAAATTAAATAAGTAAAAATGTTGTTGATGTCATTAGATATTGTAAAATGATGTTTATTACAACTAGCAACCTGCGACACAACCAAATGAATAAAAAATGCAAAGGGAGAAATATCTGATACGCCTATTAGAATAGACGAATTGATGTGGGTGTGACTAACTAAATCAAAACTTAAAAGATCACAATCTATAACTTAAGGTTGCAGAAAGACTATCTTTATTCCTAATTTACTATTGCGGGAGCCACTAGACAATAGTTAAACTAAGCTAAGTTATGCTAAGAAACATAAATGAAATATAGATAAAAGATACATTGATATCTTTAGCGTATGGCCTTGAGCACTTCTTTGATTGCTCTTTTTATAGATCGTTGAGGTAACAAAACCCTCGTTAGGATTTTCTTATTGATTTTGGATCCTTTGCGCTTTATGTCATTGGCTTTCCAATTAAGAAGTCTTCTTGGAAGACCTAGAAACTCTCAATCAGGAAGGTCTTCAAAAAGCCTACAACCATTGGATCCCAGATTTCTACTCCTACGCGTAAATGCCCCTTATTGGATTCTTATGTTTTAAACAAGGGAGCATCTTTTGCTTAATCATGGTCGTTTATCAACCTGATTTAGATCACTCAATTCCTGATTAGAGGAGTGGGATTTGACACCTACTATGGGTCTATTGTCGGTTATGGCCTAGCACGAGCATACTATGTATCAATCATGGGATTTGTTAGCTTTCGGTTTCTTCAAACCCAATCAAATTATTGAGGCTATCAAAATCAGTAACCAACATCTGATGGAGATTGAGCAGAGGCTCATCTATCCATTGCATCCTTAGACAATGGCCATTGCTGGCTGCAATCTGAGACTGCGGCAAATCTGTCATGATGAGATTTGTTAGCCACTGCCAGCAGTCGAGATCTACCCACCTCTGTCCATTAGATACAAAGCTATGGAAGTAGCCCTTTTTATCGTTGCCGGCAGCAATGGATGACAGTGGTAGCGGAGAAACCCATTTCCACCATAATCAACCCCACCGAATAACCAATTTTCCAATGGTAGCCGCCGCCTTTAGGGAAAACCCATCTCTGGATCCAATCGAAGTCGGTTCTGATAAGCACCATAGACGTATATGGTGTAGGCGATCATGACAGTGATTGGAGCAGCCATTGATTCTGGCGAGATCCTTTCGTCAGCCACCATTCACGGCTGATGATCCCTTGTGAAATCCATCATCAGCGCTGTGGGATGAAGCCGATCATGGCAACAATGGGGTTTTTCCTATTAGAGTCGTGGTCGTCGGTGACTAGATCACATGATCAATGGCCTTCATTTCCTTGCATCTTTACTGCTGTCGGCGGCCATGGCCGATCACCGTCAATACTGAACCCATCTCCACCTCTCCTATTTTTGGCTGAGCAGTGACAATGGTCATCTGAACATTGTTTGATTCGAGCAGCCATGCCAGGAGCTTCAATAACCATAGTGTGGCTGCTAGGGATTCGTCTCTTTGGAATCCATGAGAGGCGACTAGGGTTTCGACCCCATGGTAGGATTTGAGCACAGAGGGAGCAACAAATGGGCCTAGTTTGCATTTTGAAAGGGCTAAGTTTCGAGCCTGTTTTCAAGTTAATCTCAGGGCCCATTTTTAAGAAGATTCCAAGCCCGCCTTAGATTTGCTATTTTTTAAAGGCCTAGCAATGGGCCTGTGGTCTTTTGTAATGGGCCTGTGCTCTCTAGGTTCAAAGTTTGGACTCTCTATGGGCCTCTATTATTGGGTTGTATTTTGGGCCTGGTTATGGCCTACTTCAGATACTATTTTATGTTGGTTATAACCCATGATATGTTGAATATCAGTGCAATTTCAAGGGCCCGATTGAATAGTCCTTTGGACATGGCCTTAGGTCTATCAAAGCTCTCCTTCTTTAAACCATGTGGGCCCCATTTTGGATATATCAAAGGTCCAATGTCTTTGAATGGTGGAGTTTTAACCATTGAAATAATATACTTGAGTCATTTCTTCAGTATAAGTAAAACAAATATATTGAAGGTTGATGGGTTTTACTTCATAGACAACCCAATTGTTCAGTATTAGTGGTTGTAGTTCTGATCTGGATTAAAATAGGGCCATTACCCATGTGTTTAAAAGGCTGATATTAAGTAGTAGACCATTAAGAATTTAATCCAACCATCGCTTTAGAAATTTTAAGCCTACGGGCAGTCAACATCAGCCATACTTTGGGCTAAATTAGAACTATTTTAGAATGGTCCGTTATGGACAGGACCATGTAGCAATCCTTGAGTCTGGGAGTGGGGATTGAACCTGATTATGTTAGCCACCAAAGTAACCTCAATTGGTGAAAATTTTTACTTTCAGACTTTAGTATATGAAATTTGGTGACCTTCCATTATAAGATTGTATTTAATTGCGTTCGTATCCATAGCGTGCGATGGTCAGAACAAAGAGGTATCATCGCTTGGCAGGATATGAGTGGGGTGAAGTGATTGGTGATGCTGATATAACATTAAGATATTCATTTTGGCCAAAGGTGATGGATGTCTTAGATTTATTTCATTAGCACTGGTCAGCTTCATGTTCAGTAAAGCCTCCTGTATGTTGCAATTTTGCCTAAAGGAGGAGTCGCAAAGATACGTGGGGCTTTTGCCAGAATTTGATGATTATGGCCCATCATCATTCTGGGTCATTTAATTGGAAGCCCAAATCAATCGAATGTTAATACATGCATAATGTTTGTGATTTATATTCATGTAGTATTATGTGGGACTTGTTAATTTATTAATGTGAGTGGTATGCTTTGTATGTCCAACTATGATTGTTTCCAATGTTACAAACCAGTATAATTTCATACCTTTGCTTATTGGGTCCAACTATAAGAAAATGAAGCACTATTTAGGAAATCATTCTTCGGGTCTTGCAGGTGGCAATCAACCTAACTTTAAGAAAAAAGAAATGAAGAAAAAGCGGGGACCTAAAGATGGCTGCTTCTTTTGCAAGAAGCTTGGTCATCAAAAGAAGGATTTCACACTATTTACAATTTAAAGAATGGGTTGTTTCTAAGGGTAAGTATCAAGTTTTAGTATGTTTTGTATCTAATTTAGATTATATGTCCACAGACTCCTGGTGAATAGACTCTGGTGCAACTATTCACATATATAATTCCACACAGGATATGCTCCAAAGCCAGACACCAACTAATACAGAAAGATCGGTCTATATGGGAACGACATTAGAGCATACGTGGAAGCTATTGGAGTCTGTAGACTTAGGTTATCGTTAGGACACTTTCTTAATCTAGTAGAGACTATTTGTGTACCTTCTATAAGGTGCAATTTGGTTTCCATTTCCCATTTAGACAAATTTGGTTATGAGTTTAAATTTAAAAATGAAAAATTAAGTATTTCCCATGATTCGGTTATGATTGGTTCTGACACTTTAGTTAATAACCTTTATCAACTAAATTTGGATGTTTCACATGTTTATAACATTAATTCATCACATGAAAACACTAAAGGCATCAAGCGAAGTCTAGATTGTGAAAATTTATCCATGCTATGGCACTGGCGATTAGGCCATATCTCTCGTGAGAGATTGGAAAGGCTTGTGCGTGAAGGAATTCTTCACTCTCTAGACTTCTTAGACTTTGGGGTCTACATATATTACATTAAAGGTAAACAGATTAAAACTAAGAAAAATGGTGCCACTAGGCGTGTAGAACTCTTGGAAGTGATTTATACAAACATCTGCATGTGGACTGTTCCCTTCAGCATATTGGAATGAGAAGAAGTATTTTATCACTTTCATAGATGACTACTCTCGTTATAGGAATGACAAATCAGATGCCCTGGATACATTAAAGATATATAAGGCTGAAGTCGAGAATCAACTCGATAGAAAGATTAAAGTCGTCAGATCTAACCGTGGTGGCTAGTACTACAGAAGGTATGACGAATCTGGGTATAATCTAGGGCCATTCGTTAGATACCTGGAAGAATGTGGCATCATCGCCCAATATACAATGCCTAGTACTCCAGAGTATAATGGTGTAGCGGAAAGGTGTAATCGCATCATAAAGAACATGGTGCGGTCTATAATTAGTAATTCAACGTTGTTAGAATCTTGGTGGGGTGATGCGTTGAAAATGTTGATGCAGAAATCTGTCTCACCCTCCTCGAGCTCCGAGCACTTGTGCTGAGCCCTGTAAGCCTGTGTAGAAGGAAAACAAAGGAGACCCTGGCTAGAGCAGGGGACCTTTCGATGCCAAAGTCAAGCTAGGAATATGGGCCTAAGTAGTGTAGATAGGTTTCGGGTAAGAGATTTTACGTACCTGTATCTGCAAATGAGCTCCCTATTTATACTGTTTGGTTAGAGTTAACGTGTTCATCGTTCTCTGCACAATCTCTGCCATTATGTGGGAGTTAAGCAACTGGAGTGTTGGCGGTTACCCTGAGATCGTGCGTCGAAAGTCACTCCTTGCGTGCATTACTAGAGATAATTCCTGAGCATGATTATAGGTCATTCTATCCAAGCTGACCCTATGTTCCGAGCCTTACCAAGGACGATCCGAGTCCATGGGTAGTCCAAGCCCGATTGCTTACAGATAAGGATCTGGTCGGGGTAGGAGGTTGAAGTGTATAATGACTTCTTCTGGGTTCCAGGCCAATGTGAAAGCTCTACAAAAGAACTTAACAGCCAGGCACTTGATCTATCAATATCCATGTACGCCGAACTGCTCGGATTCTAGATGGATCCAACTCTGAGTTCTGTTTGTTGGCTCGATGGGGGAGTACTCTACTCTAAGGTCGGTGACGTTGCCATGACTCTGCCAAGCTGAGAAGACCATTTTTTCCATAACAGAATCCCCTACTCCCTGAGTCCGAGCTTCGAACTCGGGGAGTAAATGCCTTGGAAGATGGTCCGTCACGCCCCTCATGATGACAGATCGGCAGAATTGGGGCGAATCTTGGCTATCATTGATCACTTTTATCGAGGAGATATACGGCGATGACGGCTCTTCGACTGCCAGCCTGTTAAGGGTGAATACGTGGTGACAGTTAAGGGTCTGAATCGTCTGAGGGAGTGAGCTGTTGCCACATGGACATCAAAAGGGGGTGAAATGACTCAACGCCGATCGTTATTTAATGGTGCTATCATGAGGCTCGGTAAACACGACACCAGGGCTAATGGGCTGCTGCCACGTGTGGTGGAGTGCTCAGCTCAGAGATCTCTCAGCTCCATTAATAGATGTCTGTCATAATTGCAGTCGACTGACTGAGGCTATAAAAGCTGGTTTTTCTTTTCATTTGAACTCTCCTCTTTCCTACCTCTAGAAAGCTTGTGCTACAAATCAGCTTCCAGAGTAATCAATTCCCTGTGAGTCTTCTCTTCTCTCTGTCTTCTTTCAGTTTTCTTTAGTTTCACGATGTTGAATGGATTGGACGAGGTTCGTGAAGTTTTTACGTTTGAGGGTGACTCTAAGCCGGAGAGCAATGGATCTAGGCGGGGGGACTCGGAGGGTCCACTAGAAGCAATACTCCTCCGACCTCATGCCAAGAAAATTGCGGGCGCAAAAGTCAGGGCTCGCCCTAAAGGGACCAAGAGGATACCATGATACCTAGCTGGAAGGGCCATGACTAGGCCTTCAGGTGGTCGATCCACTGAAGTCGTCCCTGGGGGCTCAGTTCTTGTCGAGTCTCAAATGGCTCGGATTCGAGAGGAGTATCAGATCCCCGACTCTATACATATCCGCCCTCCAGTCCCTCTCGATGCCCCAGGGGACCCAGCCAATGGGGATATAACAATCTTCATATGCGCCCTTCAATGCAGGCTCCAATTCTTGCTTCACCCCTTCGTGCGCACGATGACTGCACATCTAAAGCTGGCCCTGGGTTAGCTCATCCCCAACACTTGGATCACCTTGATGGCCTCCTATATTATCTGGCATAAACTCAAAAACCAAGAGTTGACGTTAGACGAATTCATGTCCATATATCAAGCCAAGCACGACTCCTTCGAGCTGTGTTGGTATTACTTCTCAGTGAGGACTCATCACAGCCCAGGCCTTGTCGCTAGGCTCCCATCTTCCAACAAAGATTGGAAGAACAAGTGGTTCTGGGCCTCGGAAGAGTGCGTCTGAGCTCAGCATTCTACGGGTCAGAATGCCTACTAAATTCTCCAACCCAGGTTGAATCTCTTAAGATGTATGCTCTGCTTTCGACTTCTAACATGTTCTTTTTTGTTTTGACCCTTGTTTATCTTTTTGCAGGATAGCTGAAGGGTCCCCTCAAACTCTCTTCCTTCCTCCGAGCCCAGGTTACTAGGGCTAGAGTGCTCAAGGAAGAGTTACATGTCTAGCACAACGTCATCAATCCGGATAGCCTTCTTCAGTCTGGCCTCTGCAAATTCAAGCCTTTCCCTGCCACTCTAGGTGAGTTATATGTAGTTTCGAATGTGATTTAGATTTTTCCTGCAGATGTTTTCCTGAGCTTAGTTGTTTTGTACAGGTATGGTTGGGGCTTCAGAATCCAAGAGGAAGAGGAAGTAGCCTCCTCCACTTAGTGTGATGATGCGTGCCGAGCCGCGCATAAAGATCACGGCAAAGAAGAAGAAAGTTCTTCATGTCATGGCCGAACGCGTTGCGAATTCTGCCTCTGTTCTGAAAATCCCTCCGGATGTTCCTCCTCATCCGTCAGGGATGAAAGGAGAAGTGGTCGGAGAGACCACTGCTATAAGCCCCTCCCTCACTAGGCTCAGAATGGAAATCATGACGGAGGCTGAGGGCATCAAGCTCACGCCTGCTAAAGTTGATTACTTGGTCGACAAGACCCGCACTCTACCCAGAGGTGATGACATGCCCGAGGCTGAGCCTCAGGCCTCAGCTGCTAGTGGCATTGGTGAAGCCACTGGACCAGTTCCCCTTATGAAATCGGAGGTATATCCACTCGGATATCACGTCCCTCTTGGTCGACTGGGTGGCGAAGCATGTGCCTGAGGGGGGATCGCCAACACCCTTACCCGCCGCCCTAAATTGTTCATCACAGACTTCGCTTCAGTCTGTTACACTGTAGACTTTTAGCCTTATCTGATCTGTTCATTCTGACTTCACATTATTTCTAACTTTTATCCATGTTTCAGGCGCTACTGATGTTCATGTCGGTTCAGGATAGGCTACAGGCGATAACCTGGATGGAGGCAAAGAAAGCCGAGATAGAGATGCTTCTGATGGCCTCAACCAAGGAACAAGAGAAGCTAAAGGGCCTGGTGGCAAAGGGCCAATTGAGGGAGCTGATGATCCAAGGAGAGGTCAACGAGCTCCAGTCCTACTTGGACTTGGCTGAATCCGAGCTGGTGGACACGAAGGCCCATCTTGGATGGGCGGAGGACGACAATGCATGGTTGGCAGCTGAACTAGGGCGGTCCAAGCTTGATGCTGCTGCTGAGTCAAAGGCGGCTGTGGAGGAGGCCCTGGCTGCATAGTGTGCCGAGCTCGAGGCCTCGACTGTTTCAAGAGCTGTTGCTGCTGTTGAGGAGTTCAAGTCTTCAGCAGAGAGGGTCGCCGAGGTCAATAGAGTCTACTTCTATAGCTATAATGCTTGCCTGGTTGATGTTAAGGACCTCTATCCAGACCTCGACCTTGACACTCTAGCTACCAAGGAGGCTGAAGACGCTCCTGTTGACCACCCCCCAGTATTGCTGCTCCTCCTACCGACTAGCATCCTAGTGCAGATGTTCCTCCACCTCGCGCTGACTAATTTTTGCCGATCATATGTCATTCCCTCTTTTTTTTAATAACTGGATATTACAACGCTTCAGCGCCATTTTGATTAATATACTTATTTTTTGGTCGATTTATGTGTTGTTTATGATGTGTGTCGAATGACGAGTCGACCTCTTCTTTAACGGTCGAGTCATCAAAGGGTTCCATTTCTGAATGTGAGAAATAGTCCTTCGTAGCATGCTTAAGTTGCAAGCCGACTATTTCTTTACATGATCGGCTCATCCACGGGGTTCTTTCACCTGCGTTTGGGGTTCCATGTAGAATATATAAAACATTGTAGAAAAATGTACTTCTTATTTAAGGCGTAAATTTACTACAAATAGGGCCGACCCTTACATTATTTCCCTTAGGAATAGTAGATCTTCATGTGCTCGGCATTCCATAGATGCTGCAGTGGACACCCTTTTAGGTCCTCTAGAGGATATGAGTCGGGTCTAGCCGAGCCGGCCACTCGATAGGGTCCCTCCTAATTTGGTCTCAGGGATCCTACTACAAGTTTTGCAGTGTTTTGGAACACCCGATGAAGGACGAGGTCTCCCCTCCAAAACCGCCTCGTCTTAACCCTAAAATTGTAAAAACGAGTGACCTGTTGATGCCGAGCCGCAATCCGTAGCTCAGCTGTATTCCTCATTTCCTCAAGTAAGTCGAGGCTCATCGTCATCTGGTCGGCGTTATCTCCATCTTGATAAGATCGTACCCGAGCAGTGGGGAGTCCTATCTCGATGGGGACAACTACCTCAGAGCTATAAGAAAGGGAGAACAGGGTTTCTCCTATTGCTCACCGAGCCGTAGTTCAATATGTCCATAGTACGAACGGGAGTTCCTTGGCCTAGGCGCCTTTTGCTCTCTCGAGCTTGATCTTGAGATGATTCTTTATGATCTTGTTCACTACTTTCACTTGGCCATTGGATTGAGGATGCTGAGGCAATGAGTATGTGTTTATGATGCCAAGCCCTTGACACATATTTCTGAATCTATCGTTGTCAAACTGCTTCCCATTATTTAACACTGATGTGGGGAATGTTGAACCGACAGATGATATTATTCCAGACGAAGTCTGTCACTTTTTTCTTGGTGAACCTGACAACAGGCTCAGCTTCAGCCCACTTAGTGAAGTAGTCAACGACCATAATTGCATACTTAGTCTGTCCTTTACCTTGGGGCGGTGGTGCGATGATGTCAATCCCCCACTAGGCAAATGGCCATGGCCTGCTCATGGGAGTCAGCTCCTCTGCCCGTTGCCTCGGGACTGCCACAAACCTTTGGCATTTGTAACATTTCTGGGCGAAGCCTCTGGAATCTTCTCGAATAGTCAGCCAGAAGTATTCTTGGCGGATAATCTTCTGGGCTAGAGCTCGGCCACCAGAATGATTCCTGCAGATCCCCTCATGCGTCTCTCTTATCATATACTCTACCTCGTTTGGTCGGAGACATCTCAGATATGGCAAGGAAAAGTCATTTTTGTACAATGTCTCCTATGATTGCATATCGTGCTGCTCTGAGCCTCAAACGCTGAGCCTCCAGCTTATCCTTAGGAGTGTTGCCATCCTTGAGGTATTCAACTATTGGATCCATCCAGCTTGTGGTCATTCAAATGGGTTGAACGACCTCATGGATGAGACGATTGATGATCGGCTCACTGAGGAATTCCACCGGGACGGAATACTCCCTTTAGTGGCCGAGGCTAACTTCGTCAGGGCGTCGGCCCAAGAGTTTTAGACCCCGGGTATCTGATTGATTTCGCATTTCTAGAATTTTTTCATGATTTTTCGAGCTTGGCCGAGATAAGCCACCATCCTAGCTTCCTTAGCCTCATATTCTTCTGATATCTGATTCAGGACAAGCTAAGAATCGCATCAGACATTGAGATCTCAAACTCCTAGGGCAATTACCAACCTGAGTCCTGCTAGCAGAGCCTCGTACTCTGTTTAATTATTCGAGGCTCGAAATTCGAGCCTTATCGCGTACTGGACAATTGTCAAGTCTGACGCTACAAGCATAATCCCTGCTCCTCTTCGTTTCGAGTTTGAGGAGCCGTCTATAAATAGTATCCACTTTTCCACAATATATCTTCTCTTCAATGCCCTCGGCAGGCGGAGAGGTCTGGAGGATCATAAGGTTTCCTATCTGACTGGCAGATGCACCCAGATCCGACATTTCAGCTTCACTATTCTGAGCGGTGAACTCCGTTACGAAGTTAGTCACTGCTTAGCCCTTGACAACAGTCCTAGGGCAATATTCGATATCGAACTCGCCGAGCTAGACCATCCACTTGGTCGGGCGCCCGGATACCTCTGGCTTCTGAAGCACCTGACGAAGGGGTTGGTCGGTGAGGACAATAATGGAGTGCGCTTGGAAATATGGGCGGAGTCGTCGAGCAAAGACTATCAATGCTAGAGCGAGTTTCTCTAGGCTCGGATATCTCGTTTCGGCTGGGACCATGGATTTCCTAACATAATAAACTGAAAGTTGCTTCCCTTCAGACTCTTTGATGAGAGCCGAGCTTACGACCGAGTATGAGACCACCAAGTAGAGGAGCAGTGGCTCCCCTTTCTCTGGCTTAGATAGCAATTGGGGTGACCCCAAATACTACTTCAGTTGTTGGAACGCCTGCTCACAGTCCGAGGTCCACTCGGCCTTCTTATTACCCTTCAGCTGCTGGAAGAAGGGAAGACACTTGTCAGTTGCTTTGGAGACGAACCGACTAAGGGCAGCTACCCTCCCGGTGAGGCATTGGATCTCTTTTAAGGTCCGAGGAGAGCTCATGTTCATGAGAGCATTGACTTTGTCCGAGTTCGCCTCGATCCCCTTTGGCTGACCTGAAAACTGAGGAATTTCCCCGAGCCCATGCTAAATGCACATTTGGTTTGGTTCAGCCTTATCTGATATTTTCACAGAATGGAGAAAGCCTCGTTGAGGTCTGATATGTGGCGGCTACTTTGATGCTCTTCACCAGCATGTCATCGACGTAGACCTTCATGGTCCGGCCGATTTGACGAGCAAACATTTTATTCACTAATCACTAATAAGTTGCTCCTACGTTCTTTAGGCCGAAGGGCATGACTTAGTAACTATAGAGCCCTTTATCTGTGATGAACATCATCTTCTACTTGTCCGAGGGGTGCATAGCTATCCGGTTTTAGCCAGAGTATGCATCCATGAACGTGAGGAGCTCATACCCGGCTGTGCTATCGACCAGTTGATCGATCTTGGGGAGGGGAAATTATCCTTGGGGCAGGATTTATTCAAGTCAAAATAGTTTACATAAACTCTCCATTTCCTGTTGGCTTTTTTGACGAGCACAACGTTGGCTATCTAGTATGGATAATGGATTTCTTCGATGAAACCCACCTCGAGCAATTTATCCACCTCCTCGGCAATCGTCGTGTACCTCTCAGGCTAGAAAGCCCTTCTCTTCTGCTTGACTGGTTTGTGCTCTGGATCCACATTCAACCTCTAGACAATCACTTCAAGGGCGATGCTGGGCATATCCTGATGGGACCATGCGAAGACGTTTCTGTGTTGTCGTTGGAACTCCGGCATCTGTGTCCACTGGTCGGCGGTCGTGATGACCCGAGCTAAACTGTTTTGATTGAATCGGCATCATCGAGTGGGATAGTCAGAAGATCTTCCTTAGGAGAACTTCCCCACGAGGTGTCCTCCCTGGGATCAAGCACATTGACTATAAGTGCATGTTTCGATGTGCCCTTTCTAATGGCTATTGAATAGCACTACTGAGCTTCCCACTGATCTCCTTGGAGATAGTTGACTCCTCCAACAGCAGGAAACTTCATCATCAAGTGGTATGTAGATACCACCGCCCTTATGAAGTTGAGTGACGGTCGTCCGAGGATGACATTGTATGTTGATGGTGTGTTCACCACCAAGAAGTCCACCAACAAGGTGACTTGATTCTGTCCTTCCCCTGTTGTGACTGAAAGAGAGATCTCTCCCTCTGAATTGACTTTATTACCTGTAAAGCTGTGCAACTGGGTTTGAATGGGTTGGAGGCGCAACCTATCGATACCCATCTTATCGAATGCCTTAGAGTACAAGATGTCAGCCGAGCTTCGCCTGTCGACCAAGATGCGGTATACCTTTCGATTAGCTATCGTCATGGTTACCACCAGGACATCATCATGAGGATGCTGAACACCGCGTGCATCATCCTCTATGAATGTAAAGCTGCACGGACTCATTCGAGGTCCTTGCTTGGCTTAACAGCTAAGTGGATGTACTGCTCAGGCTCAGTACTCCGAGTATGAGCCTTTCAGGCTTGGTTGAGTCCCCGCCTCCCGACGATCCCCCACATATTGTTCGGATATCGGTGCCATCGTTCGCTGCTCTGCTTGGCGGCTCATCCTTCCGAGCTTGTTTTTCCTCCTTTACATACTGACGTAAGTGTCCCTTGTAAATAAGAGTCTCGATCTCTTCTTTTAGGTTGACACAGTCACTGGTGTTGTGCCCATGGTTGCAGTGAAAGCTACAATATTTGTGCTTGTCTCGCTGGCCTGCATCCGTTTTTATGCAGCTCGGCCACATCAACAGCTTCTTGTCTCGGATCTCCAAGAGGATCTGCTCCGGAGATGTATTGAGAGGGGTGTATAAGCTGAATCGGCTTCAGGCTTTCTGCTCGGCCTTTAGTTGCGGGATCCATCCTCATCTGACCTCTTTCTGTACGTGCTTGGCTGGTACGGGGCATCTTTGCGCTTTTTGTCTCGAGAGGAGTTTTCCGTGTGTTGAGCCCCCTTCCGAGAGCTGAAGAAGTCCTCAACATTTGAGTAATTTTGGGCTCGATTGATGAATTCTCCCAATGTGGTCGGAGGGTTTTTTCCTATTGAGAATAAGAACTTCCCCTCCTTTAATCCAGAGATTATAGCAGCCAGAGCCATCTTGTCGAAGTAGTCATCGACCTGCATCGCTTCTCCATTGAATCGGAGGATGTAGTCCTTCAATGCTTCCCCGTCCTTCTGTTTGATGGTGAGAAGGTGTGCAGAGGGTTTCCTGCGTTGCTTTCCCATAATGAACTATGTGAGGAACGCTTTACTGAGCTCGACAAACGAGCCAATCGACTTTGGTTTCAACTGTCGATGCCAACCTCATGTGGCTTCAGTAAGCGTTATTGAAAATGCCCGGCACATGATTGGTCCGGAGGCTGACTGAAGCTCCATCCACGAATGGTAGGACTTCATGTGCTCGGTAGGACCCCCAAAGATGGTGCCAAAATGTTGATGCAGAAATCTGTCTCACCCTCCCCGTGCTTCGAGCACTTATGCTGAGCCCTGTAAGCCTGCGCAAAAGGAAAATAAAGGCGACCCTGGCTAGAGCAGGGGACCTCTTATGCTAAAGTCAGGCTAGGAATTCGGGTCTAAGTAGTGTAGATGGGTTTCAGGTAAGTGATTTTGCATACCTATATCTGTAAATGAGTTCCCTATTTATACTGTTTGGTTGGAGTTAACATGTCCATCATTCTCGGCACAATCTCTATCATTATGCGGGAGTTAAGCAACTGGAGGTGTTGGCAATTACCCTGAGATCGTGCGTCGGAAGTCATTCCTTGCATGCGTTACTGGAGATAATTCCTTAGTGTGATTATAGGTTGTTCCATTCGAGCTGACCCTATGTTCCGAGCCTTACCAAGGACGATCCGAGTCCATGGGTATTCCGAGCCCGATTGCTTGCATACAAGGATCTGGTCGGGGTTGGAGGTTGAAGTGTATAATGACTTCTTTTGGGTTCCAGGCCGATGTGAAAGCTCCATAAAAGAACTTGGCAGCTAGCCACTTAATCTATCAGTATCCACGTTACACCGACCTGCTCGGATTCCAGATGGATTCAACTCTTAATTCTGTTTGTTGGCTCGGTGGGGGAGTACTCTACTTCTAGGGTCGGTGACACTGATGCTGCCATGACTCTGCCGAGCAAAGCAAGACCATTTTTCCCATAGTAGGGAGCATAATGTATGCTCAGGTCTATACGCATCCGGATATTGCTTTTGTGGTTAGAATGTTAGACGGGTAACTTAGCAATCCATGAATGAACCATTGGATAGCTGTTAAGAAAGTATTGCGTTACCTGCAAAGGACAAAGGACTTCATGAAAAGGCCGAGCTTAAAGTCCTAGCGAGGGGAGGGGGAGGGGGTGAATAGGACTATGCCAAATTAAAAAATAAATGCATAATTATAAAGATATACAAAAATTGATAGCACAAATAAAGAGCAACCTCAAATGTACAAATATTGAGAGGTTAATACAAACTGAGTTCTAAGGACAACCTTTCACCAAAAACCAAAGTTTATGGTAGGACAACCTGATGTCTAGAACGTTTGTAAGTATCAAAAACTCAAACTTAGGAGGAGGCAAAGGAAATAGAGTAAACTATTACAACATTCTCCACAAGTGCATAAAAGAAATTACAACATTCACAGCCACACATACAACTCCAAAACCATTTACCAAAAATTGAGAATTATAGTGGTTCGTGTGTGTAAACCAATTGTCCGAAAACAGCCACACAACTACTCTACTCCTAATATCCACTTCCTCAGGATATTAGCTTTCACTATCAAATAAGGTTTTCCAATGTTCGCCTTAAAACCTTCATAATTGTGTTTTTAGATAGGCTTACACAATTACAAAAACCCCACACTATGAAATTTTCTGTCTAATCTCAGAAAAAACCAAAAATGAGATTTTCCTGGCTGATCTCAGAAAAAACCAAAAATGAGATTTTCCTGGTTGAATCTCATAAACTAAAAAGAATACAGAAAATTAAATTGTACTTATCTGAAGATTCTTCTTCTGATGAAGGCCGGTAGAACCAATTCAATGTAAACGAACATGTTCAATATCCAGTCTCACAATTGAAAGGGTTCTAGGTCTAAATTAATTTTAAATTAAATCAACCTGGGCTAGGTTGATTTAATTTTGATCTCAAAAGAGAGTAAATCACAATTCCCTTCTTTAATGAAATAGAGTTAAATGGAGATCACAAAATCAAATAACAAAAGCTATTAAAATTAATCTAAAATGAGCACAATATAACTTAACAAATATAGGAACTTATCTTTTTAAAGTGATGACTTGATTTAGCTTGAAATGAATGAAAAATTCTAAAATTCGTCCTCTATTTATAGGTGAAAAAATTGTTCACTTGACTGGTATAAGGGTTAGTTCGACTGTTTGAAGGACCAACTAATTTTTAAAATTTCTAACACGATAAGATAAGGTAGGTACTCGACTGGTCAAGTGGCCTGCTCGATTGGTCGAGCAATGCACTCGATTGGTCGAGCGGGACCAAAATATGTTGCTGGACTTTGAGTCGAGCATTGGACTTTGAGTAGTACCCCATTCTCGACTCCCAGCGCCCATACGCCAGATTCTGATCTAGGATCCTACAAGGAGGACTTTCCAGCGTACATTTAACTCGTAATAAGCATAACCACAAGTTTACCCAAATCATAAAGGCAACATCATCATCATATATCCACTAATATAAACAGTTGAATACAATGCTGAAAGGAAAATACATATATCAAAAATCAAAACTCTAGAAGACCGCTGCACGCTCCAAGCTCAACGCTGTTGCGTCCTAACGCCCCCTACACGTATCTATCTTGCATAAGCTTATAGAAAGCTTAGAGGGTGGTGTAAGTGTGTGCACAAGGTAAGTATCAAGTATGCAATATCAGAGCAATGCAGAAACATGTTAGTAAGTCCATAAATATCATGAGCCTTATCCAGGTTATGCGATACAGAAGCATAATAAGGAACTGTCATAAACTGAGGAAGTAATCTAGATTAACTATACAATGCGGAGACATAGTGAGCCAAATATCATATACTGAGGATGCAATGTAATATGCAAATCCTAATGAGCCCACAAATACTGACAGTCGTATCTAAGCCATACAAATGTAGAAACATAGCCACCTAAAATGTCATATGCCACGGATGTAATGCAATATGCGATGTGAATAAAATGACTAAGTTGGAGTGTGAAGTCGAGATGATAGTACGTAATATCGCAGGCTATGGGGTCCATCACAAGGGACTTCTATCGAAACCAGTCTCATACCTAAATTTGGATAGTCAGACTCAATGTGGTAGACTCCTGATCTCAGGTTAGTCACATGCCCCAACCAAAATCCTGGCCATTGCGAAGGTACACAACAATTAGTTGCGCACCACTAGCCCGAGTGGATAGTGAATGAATGAATGACTAAAATGATGAGTATACAACTCCTGCTCAATAAGTCCATCAATACTGTACATCTCCGGGATCATCACCGGGGTCTAGTACACTCTATAAGTGATCGCCGCCCACTGGACGCGCAACCATGCAAGTGGAAGAGACCTTACTATCGGCCTGGCTAATAGTCAGCCAATATCTACCCGACATGTTGATAACGGATCCATTTACAAGCTGGTCAAACTCAGCCTAGTTATGCCCCCTACCCTCGGGTGGGTAAGGCCACACCCCTTTCCAACGGACCACTATACAGTGGGAGACGCGGCCTACTGGTATTCGGTACTCGGGCGCTCATGTATCCTCTCGGTGTAGACATTGAAGCGTCCTCTAGTACCTATAGGGTTTAGGGATTTTCACCTAGGGACATCTGTGGCGCTTCGATGCTAGTAATAGATTTCGATATCCCATCTGACCATCCACGATATGCCTGTGGAGGCTACGGCCCTAATGTCACTAGGGCGTACAGTAATCACAACACACAATGCAAGATGCATGAGTCATACAATCCAGTCATGCATCAATCATGCGTATACCGTATGCTCATGTGATACAATCTCCGCCTATCAGGGAGTCTTGTAACAACCTGCCCAATGGCATATGCAATGGTTAACCAAATCTCATGTCAAGCATGCAGATGATGCGTATGGGCATGTATCATGATGATGGGCATGTATTATGATGCTATACTGTCACATACTCATAATCGATATCGATAACCGGCATCAATAATCGGCATCAACAATCGGCCTAACAAAGGGCCTAAGGGAAGGTCACAATATGAACATTTAACAATCATTGCCCATCAATGTGGACATTTAACCAACATTGCTCCCAAGGAGTGGCCTTCATAGGGCCAAACATATAGTGGGCCCATGGCTTCATACAAGGGCCTCATACACAACATAATGGGCCACATACAATCTCAACGGGCCTCATACAATCATAATGGGCCTTACCATATGGGCCTCACATATCACAATGGGCCGCATCACATAGGCTTCATATACAACACATCAGGCCTCATCATATAAGCCTTATATACATCAAGTGGGCCGCACCAATGGGCCTCATAAACGTCAAGTGGGCCGCATCAACAGGCCGCACCAACGGACCTCATAAACATCAAGTGGGCCGCATCAAGGAGCTGCACAAACGGGCCGCACAAATGGGCCTCATATACATCAAGTGGGCCGTATCAACGGGCTGCACCAATGGGCCTCATAAACATCAAGTGGGCAGCACACATTCCCAAAAAAATAAATCGTGTCGAAAGATCATTTGGACCATACTACAACTAGCAGTGGTGATAATGATTTTCACCGTTTAAAAATTTCAGGGCCCACCATCACATTTATTTTCCATCCAGTCTGTTCATAAGGTCACAAGGACCTAGTTGAGAGGAAAAACAAATACCGTTTTGATCCAAAACTGCTGTGGTCCTAAAAGGATTTCAATGGTAGGTGTTTGTCTCTCCACTGTTTTCTGCAGTGTGGTTCGCCTAATAGATCTGCCTCATTTTTAGTCTCAGGCCTAAGACGAGCTTGCCAATTGGATGGACGGTTGGATGTAACACATACATCTTGGCCGGGGGGGGACAAATGGCTAGACGGTATAGATATAACATATGCACCACGGTGGATTTCGACCATCCAAACATGTAACATATGCATTGAGGTGGCCCCACTGTCCTCCAGAAGGATGGTGTGGATAGCAAGTGGGACCCCCAGAACTTGCTGTTTCAATATATCAGCTATATAGTTGGTGCGGGGTACTCTAGCCAACCTGCTATCTCAACAGGTGGGTCCCACATGGGGCCCACCACTCATGATATTATATATATATATATATATATAATAAACACCCAGCCCCTGGACGTTCATTCCACGGACGGTCTGGATGTGAGCTCCCACCATGATCTCCACATGTGTGTGGGTCCCACAGAGCTTACTAACGACCAATCAGCAGCTAAAATACATAAATTACGGTGGGTCATCACAAATGGATGGTGTGGCCATCACACGGCAAGTGGGCTCCATCGTCTAGAGATGGACAGTGTAGATAAAACCCATACACCACGTCAGGGCCCCACTGTTTGAACGGTTAGGATGAAACACTGACATCAAGGTGGGGTCCCTCGTCTAGGGATGGATGACGTGGCTAAAACACTTACATCTAGTGGGATCCACGCACACGTGGCCCATCAGCTAGATAATCCAGCCACTGTCTGCATTGCCTATGCACCCAAGTCCTGTCTAGGCGTCCCTTTGACGAACGGTCTGGATCAGGTGGGCCACACGCCGAGAGAGAGAGAGAGAGAGAGAGAGAGAGAGAGAGAGAGAGAGAGAGACGAGCAATGGAGGGGCCCCGCCACTATGGGCCCCTCTAACACATGCATCAATATATACATTACATTAATATGGGTCCCAAATCATGTGGGCCCTAAATCAAAATCACCATTTCATGCTATGAACACCCACCGATTTCTCTCCTTCTTGGCTCCATGGACTCCTTAGCTCCTAGGCTTTCCCTTTGATGGCGGAAGATAAAGATTGAAAGGTGGAGGTGGAAGATCTTGGGGTAGGAAGGTGGGCCACACTCTAAGCTCTCTCATGGGAAGTTTGAACGTTGGCTCTCTCTCTCTCTCTTGGTGCTTAGGAGTGAAGAGAGAAATGAGAGAGTGATGGGAGTTGTAAGGATGGATGACATGGAGTGTATGGGTGAAGGATGGGGCTTGTTAACTTTTTAGGCATGAGATAAGATGGGGTATGTGTAGCATTGCCTTGTTGGCATGAAAGGTATGGGAGAGGTAAGGTCTTGGTTGATTTGGTGGAAAGAGGGGGTATGGGTAGAGATTCCATTTTCTCAACCAGAAATCTTCTTGGAAACAGCGCACACGTTGCCCGCGATGTTTCGTCGATTTATTCTCAGGCCCACAACTCCAAGCCTGGGTATCGCATCGACGTGCGAGACGTGGAGTTGAAACCGCAGCGACGGCGCGGTCGCAAGGGTACAAGTCTTGGATCGAGCCGACTTAGATTGACGGGATGCGACTTAGGGTCGCACGCAAATACTATCTACGAGTCCTGGGTCGCTGGAATTCGACTGAGAGGATCGCGGAAGTTTAGAGAATGGTACGGACTAAGATACGGGTCTCACAACAAAATTTGACAACTCTGGGTGCTAGATCTATAATATAGCATTTACAATCTCCCCCCTTTATCAAATTTGTGACAAAACTAAATAAAGAATCATGCACCAGTTACCAGATAACGAATCATGCACCAAATGTGCAACAGTTACTCTCCCCCTCAATCTGTTACTCCCCCTTAATCCAGGCGAGGTGATATGTAGAACCTGTATAAATCAAATACATGTCCAATCCAAAAAAAAAAAATCATACCATATTTTCCACAATCACATCCCCAATAATCATCTATAGCATTAAAATCATTCCATATTTTCTCCCCATTTTTGTCACAATATGACGAAGGAAAGAAATACAATCTGATGATATAATCAAATAGATATAAGAAGTATAAGAAATAAGAGAGTAAATAGCATAAGCGTGTTAATCAAAATATAATCATGAAGCTTAAAGTCATGTCCACATAAAGTAGCAAATAACAACACATAAATCCAAGTATTATCCAAGCACAAATAAAGATAAGAGTTAATGCATGCCCAAAATAAAAGGTCTAGTCAGAACCAAAAGATGGAGCAGGGATAGATGGATCGATTTGATGTAATCTCTTGTTAATGCGCATAAGGTATTTACGCATATACTTGAATTGAGTCTCCTGGGATACATACAAACCTTCCACCTTTTCCTCTAAGGTTCTCAACAGCTCATCAAAATTAGATGGCTGAAAGTCAGGATCAGCCTCAAAATCAAATTCTAATTCATTAAATAAATCATCTATGTTCACATCATTAGGAGATAAAGCATCTTCCTCTCCAGCTTCTTAAGCAGCTCCTCCAGCATCCCTATCTACTTGGCCGGGTTACAACCTCAGATTCATCTTGTTAATGTTGGAATTATTGAAGGGTAGATGGGAAATAGGAGCTTCTCCAACAGGCATGACTACAAGACTATGAATAGCTAGGGTGGTCATCAGGTATGCAAAAGGAATATCACTATGGCCAGGATGGAGATGAAACTAAATTATTATATAATAAATAAAAGGCAGAAGACACACTTGAACATCAGAAACAACTGAGTGAAGAATGTGCACCATAAAAGATGTTAACTCAGTTTTGTTACCAGACCGAGGATACATATTTAAAATGAAAATACAATGAAGAACTCTGTATCTGGGTAACATATTTTTGGAACTGAGTGCAATACCAAAATTCCATTCCACATTCATGTTACACAAAACTCTAGTTAGCATACATTTTTTTTATTCAAATGATCTCGCAACAAATGTAGAGATAGGTATTCCTTCATCATTTACAGGAATATCCATCAAACCAAAGATCAAGTGACGGTCTACTCAAACTGGACCTTCTTTAATTGTCATATTAAAGGTTAAGTTTTCAATAAAGAAGTCATGGATACATGCATACATGGCTTGTGCAATGGACTGGTATGCAAGACTGCCCCAATTTAATATGTTAGCCCATCATACAGCCTCAAGGAGGGGAATAATATTGAAACGTTCCAAATGATTGGAATTAACAGTCCGCTCAACAATAACATTGTGGAGACGAATATCTCGTACGTATTTGGGGTCCTCTTCGGGTGATCGAAGAGTACGCACCATAACCGGTGTGGAACGGGAAAAAGAAGGATCACAAGAGGATCTCTTCTTGTATCTACCTTCCATTTCACAATGCACAAAAGGAATACAAGAAAGGAATGGAGGGTTTCACCCAAATCAGATTTTTTGTTAGAAAACCAAATAAACCACTAGAAATCTTGAAATAAACCTCAAAATCAAGAAAATAGAAGTACAAAGATCTTAAATCCAAAAGAAAAATGGAAAAGATGCACTAATCAAGTTGCAATTGAAGGTGGGTTTGACCGGCCGTAGAAGGGCTTGTTGGAGAAGATGAGAGAATGGAGAAAAAAGTACTTTTTCCACATTAAAAACCCCCAAACTTAAGCTACTCGACTGGTCGAGTACATATTCGACCGGTCGTGCCACGACTGGTCGAGTGTGTACTCGACCGGTCATGCAACTTCAAAAATTTCCATTTTTTCAACAATTTTTTATTTTTAAAAATTTTTAAAAATAAAAACATGCAATATAATACAAGTAAACACAATTAACTAAGATGACATTACACATACCAATATCTAATTTCAATTTAGCTAACCTGTTTCTGTCAAGTGGTTTTGTGAAAATGTCTACAAGTTGATTTTTAGTTTGAATATAATCTAATGAAATAATGTTATCTTTCACTATTTTACGAATATAATAATATCTAATGTTAATATGCTTAGTTCGTGAATGCTGGATTGGATTTTTAGAAATGTTGATTGCACTAGAATTATCACAATACAAAACCATAGAATCTTGCGCAAATCCATAATCATTTAACGTCCTCTTCATCCACACAAGCTGAGTACATGTATTACCAGCTGCAATATACTCAGCCTCAGCTGTGGAAAGCGATACGGAACTCTGTTTCTTAATATGCCATGAAACTAGACAGTTCCCGACATAAAAACATCCATCACTAGTAGACTTGTGGTCATCAATGTTACCAGCCCAATCAGCATTCGTATAACTGGCTAATTGAACATTAGTATCATGTGGATACCAAAGACTAAGATTGGTCGAACTTGCGACATATCTCAAAATATACTTAACAGTAATCAGGTGAGATTCTTTAGGGTCAGATTGATACCTAGCACAGATTCCTACACTAAATACAATATCGGGTCGACTTGCAATTAAATATAATAAACTACCTATCATATTGCGATACAACTTAAGATCTACACTTTTACCTATCGAATCATTAGAGAGTTTCAGAGTTGTACTCATAGGAGTATCGAAGTTTTTACCACTCTCGAATCCAAACTTTTTCACCAAGTTTAGAACATACTTGGCTTGAGAAATAAAGATCCCGTCTTCAAGTTGTTTCACTTGCAAACCTAAAAAGTAGTTTAGTTCTCCAACCATGCTCATTTCAAATTTGGACTTCATTAAATCTATAAACTCACCAGGCATGTTAGAACAGGTATATCCATGGATAATGTCATCAACATATATCTGCACTATCAGTATGTGATCATTGTGTTTCTTTACAAATAATGTCTTATCAACACTCCCCACTATAAAGTTATGACTCAGTACAAACCTAGTCAATTCCTCGTACCATGCCCTGGGAGCTTGTTTTAATCCATAGAGTGTCTTTTTCAAGTGATAAACATGATTAGTATGTTTAGGGTCTTCAAAACCCTTAGGCTGTTCAACATATACTTACTCATGTAGATCATCGTTCAAGAAAGCACTATTAATATCCATTTGATAGATTTTGAATTTTTGTAATAAGCAATGGATATAAATAGTCTGATAGATTCAAGACGAGCTACTAGGGCAAAGGTTTCATCATAATCGATGCCTTCTATCTGAGTGTACCCTTACACAACCGGTCTACCCTTGTTTCTTATAATGTTACCTAATTCATCAAACTTATTTTTTAAAATCCATTTAGTTCCAACAATATGTTTATCATTAGGTCTAGGAACTAAGTACCATACATCATTCCTTACGAATTGATTAAGGTCATCTTACATAGCCGCTATCTAGTTTTCATCAGCAAGTGCTTCTTTTACGTTGGCCAGCTCAATCTGGGATGTGAAGCACACATAATTACAAATGTTTTCTAATTGTCTATGAGTGCGCACATCGGTGAGAGGGTTTCCAAGTATTTGATCAGTTGGATGGTTTTTAACTGACCGCAGTTCAGTGTTATTTTGACTAGATGAAGAGTCTGGTTTATCAAACAAAGAGACTTCATCATCTTCTGAACTTGAGACAGGTGTATTCAGGTGATCATCTATAACCATATTAATGGACTCCTGAATTACATCAGTCCTCTTGTTGAGAACACGATATGCTCGACTGTTTAAAGCATACCTTAGAATAATCGATTCGTCACTTTTAGTGTCGAATTTTTCCAGATTTTTTCGGTCCCATAGAATATAGCACTTGCTGTCAAAAACTTGAAAGTATTTGACAGTAGGCTTCTTATTGAACCATAGTTTATATGCAGTCTTATTATTTGATTTTCTAGTATAAACACGGTTAATAATATAATAAGCCGTGTTCACTGCTTCAGCCCAAAGATTTTTAGGAAGTTTCATGCTATTTAAATCACATTAGTCATCTCTTGAAGCATACAATTTTTTCTTTCAACAACCCCATTCTGTTGAGGTGTCTTAAGAGCAGAAAATTCATGCGATATACCATGATCGCTACAGACCTTCTCAAAACTGCAATTGTTAAATTCGGAACCATGATCACTACGGATTTTAGAGACATGTGATTCCTTCTCAGTTTGGATATGCTTGAGTATCCTTTTCACTTCGTCGAGAGTTTTAGATTTCTCTCTCATGAAAACTACCCATGTATACCTGGTAAAGTCATCTACTATTACTAGAATATATTTCTTAACGCTTCGACTTTCCGTTATAATAGGTCCAACGAGATCCATGTGGAGGAGCTCAGGGGGTTTGGATGTGGCACTGGAATTCACTTTTTTATGAGCACTTCTAGTTTATTTCCCAATCTGACACTCACCATAAATTTTATCTATTTTCTTAATCTTGGGTAGACCTCTTATTACATCACCTTTACTCAGTTTATAAACATTATGGTAGTGTACATGTCCTAGGCGTTTATGCCATAAATCGGTCTCATTAGTCTGGACCATGTAACACGATAACTTAGACGAGCTTGAATCACTGACTATATAGCAGTTCTCAGATGTTCTGCAACCAGTTAATATCACAGAACCATTCTCATTAGAAATCTCATACCCTTGGTTGGTAAATTTGACGCTATGTTTATTATCATAAATTTGAGAAATGCTTAAAAATTATGCTTAAGGCCCTCTACATACAAAACATTCTCAAATGGAGGAAGATTAAAGAGTTGAACCGTACCTTGGCCAACAATTCTGCAGTTGCTACCATCACCGAATGTGACTAAGCCATCAGTCATATCTTTAAGATTGGTGAACAAATCTTTGTCACCTGTCATGTGTCTAGAGCAAACACTGTCTAGGTACCACTTTGATTGACTCGAAGCCTTGAAAGCTGTGTGGGCAACCAGACAAGTAGCCTTAGGGACCCATTTCATTACTGTTTTAGGTTTTGGAGCATAGTTGGTTTTTCTATGCTTATAATTGTTATACATTCTACCAGTTGAGTTAAATTGAGTAAATCTACAATTTTCTCAGCTAAAGGGTTATGATTCTGATTTCTAAAGTTGATATGGTTATTTTTAGGCTTTATAGCTTGAAAAGTTTTAGGATTTTTAAAACTATTTTAATTCAGACTTTTCCCTTTTTAGTTGGAGGAATCCCTTTTAACAAACTTAAGAGGAGTAGACTTATATTTTAGAGGCGTATTCTTATCATAGCCCAAACAGAGGCGTATTCTTATCATAGCCCAGACCAGATCTATCTCCACATTTCCTTGATCCGGTAAGCAATCTTTCTAGTTTACGATCACCCTAGGCATACCTCAAAGTATCCTTCAAACTCAAGAGAGAAGAGACTTCTAGTTTTATTTTTTCATTTTCTGATTTAAGGTTTTCAACTTGGGATGTTTTGAAATCTAAATCACACTTAGCTTTTTCAAAACAATCAGAAAAATGTGATTTTTCTAAAACTAGGTTATCAAAATCTTCTTTTAACTTTAAAAACTTTTCCTTTTGAAGTTTTAGTTTTACAACTATCTTGCAACTTTCCCTGTAAGGGCATTATAGGCATCTTGTAAATAATCATTATTTTCAGCGTCACTTCTCAAATTTTCATCATAAGTTGAATTACAACTGTCTAAAGAAGTGACTCTGGCTAGAGTCACTAAAGCCTTAACCTCATTAGTAGACTCAGGTTCAGAATTATTTGACTCAGAAGAAGCTTCAGAGCAAGATGACTCATCCCATATGGTCAACATACCTTTCTTCTTAGGTTTGTCCCTCTTTGGACATTTGTTTGTCAGATGTCCGTATTCATGGCAATTGAAGCATTGGTTGTCTTTAATAGATTTTCAATTTTTAGATCAAGCCCTTTTCTTTTCAGAAGGTTTTTTAAAATCTACTCTCTTTTTTGCTTTTAAAAATTTTATAAAACTTCTTAACTAATAGTGTCATATCATCTTCAGAATTTTCACAATCAGAATTACTAGCATTATCTTGACAAATATTTTTAGAAGACTTAAGGGCAATGGACTTACCTTTAGAAGCCTTAAAATTTAACTCGTAGGTTTGTAAAGAACCGACAAGCTCTCCAACCCGTATATTATCCGTATCACGAAGTTCTTGAATGATAGTCACCTTAGAATTGAACCTATCAGGCAATGAGTGCAATATCTTTGCACAGACTTTACTTTCTGGGATGCTATCACCAAGACCCTACATAGAGTTGACTATGTCATTTAACTTAGTATGGAAGTCCATGAAAGTTTCACTTTCTTCCATATGTATCTCCTCAAATCGAATGTCGAGGATTTGAAGTTTAGATTTCTTGACTATAGTCGTACCCTCATATGTCATTTTTAAAAAGTCTCAGGCTTGCTTTGCAGTATCACGAGATATAATTCTTTTGAATTCATTCGGTGATAGTGCACAAGTGATTTCATTTAAAGCCTTTACATTGGCGCTACTCTCATTTTTCTGAAGAATGGTTCATGAATAATAGAGTGTTAATTTTATAGTTTTAGTTCCATCAGTGCTAGTTACTTCATGAGTATGAGGGGTCCATTTGGTCACTGTGGCTTGCCACACACTCTCATTTATAGACCTTAAAAATATCCTCATTCTGTCTTTCCAATAGGCATAATTGAAGGCATCAAAAGGTGGGAGCCTAGTAATTGAGAGGCAATCAAAATTTGACATCTTATAAGCTCAGATCGGTTAGCTCAGGAAATAAATCCAAATAATAAAAAGGAGCTATTAGGTTTTAATACCACTTGAAAAGGCTGAGATTAAAGTCCTACGGGGGGGTGGCAAATAGGACTATGTCAAATTAAAAAATAAATGCAGAATTATAAAGATATACAAGAATTGATAGCACAAATAAAGAGCAACCTCAAATACACAAGTATTGAAAGGTTGATACAAACTGAGTTCTAAGGACAACCTTTCACCAAAAACCAAAGTTTATGGTAGGACAAGCTGATGTTTAGTATGTTTGTAAGTATCAAAAACTCAAACTTAGAAGGAAGCAAAAGAAATAAACTAAACTATTGCAACATTCACCACAAATGCATAAAAGAAATTACAATATTTACAACCACACATATAACTCCACAACCATCCACGAAACACCGAGAATTATAGTGGTTCGTGTGTGTACACCAACTGTCCAAAAACAGTCACACAACTACTCTAGTCTTAATATCCACTCCCTCGGGATATTAACTTTCACTATCAAATAAGGTTTTCTAAGGTTCACCTTAAAACCTTCACAATTATGTTTTTAGATGGGCTTACATAATTACAAAAACCCCACACTCTGAGATTTTTTGGCTAATCTTAGAAAAAACAAAAAATGAGATTTTCCTTACTGAATCTCACAAACCAAAAAGAATACAGAAAATTAAATTGTACTTATCTGAAAATTCTTCTTCTGATGAAACCCGGTAGAACCAATTCGATGTAAACGAACATGTTCAATATCCAGTCTCACAAGTGAAAGGGTTCTAGGTTTAAATTAATTTTAAATTAAATCAACCTGGGCTAGCTTGATTTGATTTTGATCTCAAAAGAGGGTAAATCACAATTCCCTTCTTTAATGAAATAGAGTTGAATGGAGATCACAAAATTAAATAACAAAGCTTTTAAAATGAGTACAATATAACTTAACAAATGCAGGAACTTATCTCTCAGAGTAATGACCTGATTTAGCTTGGAATGAATGAAAAATTCTGAAATTCGTCTTCTATTTATAGGTGAAAAAACTATTCACTCGACTGGTCTAAGGGTCGGTTCGACTGGTCGAAGGACCAACCAATTTTTAAAATTTCTGGCGCAATAAGATAAGGTAGGTACTCGACTGGTTAAGTGGCCTGTTCGACTGGTCGAGTGGGACCAAAATATGTTGCTGAACTTTGAGTCGAGCAATGCATGACTGGTCGAGTACTGTTCACTCGACTGGTCGAGTAATCTCCACGACTGGTCGAGGGTCCAACAGAAAATTTCGAAAATTCACAACAAATCTTGGATTTGTCGAGAAACTTCTTGGACTGGTCAAGCTAGTGCTTGGACTAGTCGAACAAAGACTAGGACTAGTCGAGGAAATGACCTATAAACTTATGTAATAACCCAAATAAAATATGCAATGAATATGACCTAACCTATGGTTAATCTAGGGTCATCCATATCTTATTTGTGAGTTTGAACCATTGAAACATCGTTCGCTCTACTAACTCATTCACTTGAAATACTTGAAGCTTGTCTTCAAAATCTTAAACTTGAGCTTGAACTAGGGCTTGAGTTCTTGAGTTTTTTAAAGTACTGAACTTGAAAATTAAACTTGAACTTGAGCCTTGAACTTATACTTATACTTGAGCTTGAAATCTTGAACTTCGACAACGCTCTTCAACTTGAATATGTAGAAAATTTTGATGAATATGTGGACAACTTTAAAATGTACGAAGTTGATCTATTCATCTAATCAACACATGATACAGATTCTAAATGATTTGGCACAACAAAATTTGACAACTTTGGGTGCTAGATTTACAACATAACATTTACATTTCACACTCACGTATAAGAGATCCGACCATTTGCAGGTGGTTGGATATACGGATGCAGATTTTACAGGCTGTCTCCCATGGTATGGTCCACTTGAGCTTTGGATATATTTCAAAATTGGGCTATCTCTTTAAATGAGCTAAAAAAATGGATGGACGGTGTGGACAAGACTAATGGGTCATTTGGCACCGTGGATTGGAAGGGATTTGAGGGGGTTTCAAAACCCTTTGGTTGTTTGGCAGCATTAAGTAATTGGAGGCTTCAAATCCATGGGTTTTCCAATCCCCTCCTTGAGGGGTTTGCAATCCACGGTGAAAGCTTGGATTTCAGCTGAAATCATTTCAATAGTTGTAGGTGTAACATGTGTGTCATTATACACTATCATTCTATTGGGCACATGGCCCACTAATGATGATCAGCTTTGTCCAAACATTGTCTATGTAAATTAGTACTGTCCAAACATTATCCAGCACAGTCCATACATTGTCCATGTAAATCAACGATTAAAAATCGTTGATTAGTCACTCAGACATGATCTTGTGCTTGTGGCCCATCTAAAACTTGGAAATTCATATTTTTTGGGCAAAACATATATTTCAGCAGGCTTATCACAACTATTGTATCAAAAATTGCATATCTCACTAATTAGATATATTAAAGTTAATTTAGTAATTAAATTCAAATCCCTGTAAACATACCATGGACATGTACTGCTGGATTAAAGATGGTTCACAGTCCAGGGTGCCAAACACACCGAGAGGATTGCAAATCCAAGGGGTTTTTAATCCCGGGGTTTCCGAATCCAGGGGTTTAAAAATCTACGCTCCCGAACAGGCCCATCATGGTGGGCCCCACAGAGTATACTCAATCTACCGTACTGAGTAACTAAGCACGCAATCCACGTCCGCCCAGACAATCACTCGGGCAACATGTGTAGGGTAAATGTGAACCGTTGGTCAAATATCTGCAACCATCCCTTTAGACACTCACGGCCCACCCGATGAATGGACCAGCCATTCTTTTCAGACACTCCTCCCAACCGGTCCCACCAGAAGAACGACCCCGATCCCTCTCACACACGTGCACGCCGGCACACGTGGATAGCTACTCTCACCTGCGAGTCGCGATAGAGAAGCATTTCTCGTCGAGGCTGGAATCTTCCAGAAACATACACTCTCAACGTTAAAAAAACCCTAAAAACAGATACCCTTTCTCGCCCTTATCTGCACTCCAAACAACCAAACAGCAGCAGCAGCAGCGTCAGAGCTCTCATTTCCCATCAAAATGGCATCCGCAGCGAACGCGATTTCTACAGCTCCGATCCTCCGTTCTTCTCCTCGTCAGGTAATCCAATCGTCTAGGTTTTACGATTACATTTCTCCACTTATGAGTTTCAGCTGTTAAGATCGACTTTTTTGTTTTTCTTTGAAATGTGGGCGTGTTTGGATGTACAATTGACTTTTATTGTGATTAGGGTGCTTTTGGATGTGCGATTGACTTGGCTTTTATAAGGTCTTGATGCTTCATGACGTGAACTTGTGTCCTGATGCATTGGTTTGTATAGGTGGTGTCCATGATAAGGTAATCCAAACCGTTCGACTAACGGGACCCATCGTGGATGGTGCAATTCCAGTTTAGAAGATCCTAACCATCCAGCATCTGGCTATTGTTAATCCAGCCGCCAGCCAACTGCCCGTAAATTGTACTTGGTTTTTCCATTGTGCTGGATTTGAGCTGTTATGCTTGTTTTTGTCTGGTGATGGCGAGGGTGCATTTCGACATGCAATTGACTCTGATTGTGAGGAGGGTTTGTTTGGATGCGCCATTTGCTTTGATTGGTGTAATTGAGTTGCAAAATTGTGGAAAGGGATGATTGTGATAAGGTCTTGTTGTGTATCATAACGTGAATGCTGTCTTCGCGTACTCTGTATGTGCATGCAGGGCTTTTGATGGGCTAATCCCATTGACTTAGATTGTGATATTTAGGTTACAAAATGGTGGAAGTGGTGATTGTGATTAGGTCTTGGTCTACCACGATGTGAATAGTGTCTTGATGCACCTGGTTTGTGCGTGTGGGGCCCACAACAGGTAATCTAAACTGTTGGAATAACGGAACCAATTGTGGACGGTGGAAAATGTCCATTCTGGAAGATCCTAGCCATCCAGTATCTGGCCATCTGCACCACCATTGAAATTTCCTCCCTTAACCTTCTATTTATTGGCCAATGAACGAATGGTCAGGATCTCTGAACGTAGAAGAAATTTGGAGCATGCCACACCCACTTTGGGATCCATCATATCAACGGTTTGGGTTATGTAATCGCTAGTGGAATTGCCGCGCGCAATGCTTGTCGAGAAGAGGAGTGAGTGTAGACACTATTCCTGTCAGAAATGTTGGGCTAGACTATAGTGATAGTGCAAATTTTAAGTTGTTGGGTGTCATCCACCATACAAGCCTCATACATGTATGTCAATGTGGACTGTTTGCTTTGTAAGTCCTGTTGTGGATGGAGCATATCCCAAAAACCGATTTTGCTTGGTGAACTTGGTCTGTGGGCCATCTTTGATTCTACTGATTGCTACTGATTGTATGGTTGGGGTTGCTTGATGAGCGTGATTGTTTTTCCATGCTTCACTACAATGTCCTCATGTTTTCAACCAACATTTACATCATTGATGTGCATGTGTGCCATATGGCCCATATCTATGGTTTTTGGTTGATGAGACACCAAGGCATAAAAAGTTAGTGGACTATCATTGGACTCTTGTCCAGAAATGTCAGCTGTTTGTCCTTATCATGGAAGGGGATGGATTCCGTAGTTGGGAGAAGGTTGTAAAGGAGCATAATAAGATGATGAGACTACAATGTATTAGACACCATTTATTAAATGGTTGCAACCTCATAGTCCCAAACAGGGCACACGTCATGCATATTCATCAATCCAGTCATTCCAAATTGTCAGATCTTTCCCGTTGGATTTGAAGGACCATTTTCGTTCTAACCATCCATTTGATGGCCACCAACTGGATGGTTGGGACCTGTATGATGGGTGTCGATGATCTGGTTGGACTGTCATACATGCATGGCATGTATAGAGGATGAGTTGTGAATTCTTAACAAATAATGGCTAATGCATATAGGTTGTCCTATTGCTATTGCTGCAGCTACAAAATGAAAGCTCAATTCAGGGCAATCATTCACTGTGGTTGGAGTGGTACCTGTCCAATCTTAGAACATTTAATTTTGTTGCAGCTCTGTTGTTGCTCTCAAAATCTATCGATGATAGGAAAAAAAAAAAAAAACAGCCTTAGTTCACCGACAGATACATTTTATGTTTCTTTTCTGAAATGCTTTTGTATTGCTTATATGTATGTCGCAGGGGAGCATGAGGAAGGTGAATCAGGTTGGGCAGAAGCTGAACTACAACAGAGCTACCAGGAGTGGTAGATTTGTTGTGCGAGCAAGGGCAAAAGATATTGCTTTTGATCAGGTTTCCAGAACAGCACTTCAGGCTGGCATTGACAAGCTTGCAGATGCTGTAGGAGTTACTCTTGGACCTAGAGGTATTAAAATTTTCTGTCGTTTCGATATCTCGAGGTGTCTCTAGAATCCTTGTTCCCATTTTGTGTACTATATCATACTTTGGCATGCATCCACTGTATGCATGCGCACATAGGCATGTCATAAAAGTTTGTCTTTACCCAATGATCCTAGCCAGTCTGTTGGTGGTCATCGACTGGCAGGTAAGAAGAAATGGTTGATCATGTTTTATTGTACCTCAAATGTATCAGGATTTGTTCGTGGCTTTTTATGTAGAATTTTGCCCTGAATGTGAAGTGTGCACCATTTATGTCAAGGAATTCGACATCAAAATTGCAATCCTCCTGCATAAATAAACATTGTTTGGTGCCTGTAAGTTTTGTTAGTTATCATTTGGGGCCCTGCAACTTTTTAAGTTGCAAACAAGTTGTACTTGAAAGTGAGTTTCAGGTGTGAGTTGTTTACAGGTAAGTGGAATCACTTGTTTTTCTCAGGAATTCAAATGCATTGAAGTAGAAATGATTTACCGCTTGTAACTCACAGGTGAAATTTCCTGTCCAAACACCACTTGTTAGCCTTTTACAACAAATAAAACTTGAAGGCATCCAAACAACTCCAAGGGAGTGAAAATAAATCAAGTCATGATCCATTGCAAACAAGAACTAATTGAATTCAATTTCTTCTGTTTTGTTTCGGTTAATATCTGCTCTGTTGTCCTTAAAAGAATGAACTATTTCACCTAGGCGCATCTTTTGCTGCACTTTGCAATTTCAGTTAGATCAAACTTCCTTACACCAGACTCTTAGGAATTAGAAGTTCCTGATATTTTAAAAGGTGGTGCACCCTTTATATCTTTTGTGTTACTAGTTTTAGATAACTGTTGATGAGCTTTGTAGCCCTGAAATTTATGCATGTTGGGTGGGATTGTCTCACATTGTCATTGGGACTTTATTGCCTTTTGTTGCAGGAGGAAAGGATCATGTTGTGTTTGTGGCATTTGTGCACTGAGTTCTATCTGTCTTTGCATCTTTCCAGTATAGTTAGGTCGGAAATTTCAGTTGATCTAAGCTGAATTGACTTTCTTTTTCTCTCTTGTTTCTCAAGGGAGGAACGTCGTTCTAGATGAGTTTGGGAATCCCAAAGTGGTTAATGATGGTGTTACAATTGCACGGGCTATTGAACTCGCAGATGCTATGGAGAATGCCGGTGCAGCTTTGATAAGGGAGGTAGGGGTTTTCATTAGACTCTAGCTGTTGATAGTCTGTTATGCATGCCCATCTGTCTTACCTTCTGTTTTTAGTTTTTTGTGAGGCTGAAGTTTCTGTTTCTTTCCTTCTTTTAGTGATTACTGAATGCTGACAAGCTATTACCTCCGTTCAAAAACAATGAAATGAAATCATTAATTTGTTTGGTTTGTGTTTAAGGTTGCCAGCAAAACTAATGACTCCGCTGGTGATGGTACTACAACTGCATCAGTACTTGCACGAGAAATCATCAAATTAGGTCTATTAAGCGTCACTTCAGGTGCAAATCCAGTTAATATCAAGAAGGGCATTGACAAGACTGTGGAAGGGCTGGTGGAAGAGTTAGAGAAGAAAGCTAGGCCCATCAAGGGACGTGATGATGTCAAAGGTACTGTAATATTTAATACTGTGTGAATATCTGAAAGAAGAATGGTACTCATAGATTCTGAATACAAGGACGACTTATGTAAATGTGGCACTTGTGATCCTTGCCATCCATTCATTGGGTGGTCCACTCTTTCAGGGTCAAATCCCATTCATGTGCACCATGTAGATGTCAGGCATTCTATGGAGAACATCAACGCCCAGCAATCTCTGGCAGTTTATGATGCTTGATATGGCAGGCAGTCAAAGATTGTACATGTGGGCTGTGTAATACAGTAACTCAAATTAAACTGCACAAGTAATTGTGGAACCCATCGTCACTTATTCAGAATGTTAAAAAAGAGTCATTTATTCAGTCCCAAAATCAGATTGTACAATCTTAACATCTGATTCTTGGACACTGGTTTGTTGAAATAGGACCATTGTGTATTTTTCATTCTTAACTATCTAATCAACATCCACCAATCGGATATTTTTTTTTTACCATCCAATCAATGTCCACCAATGCCCACAAATCAGATAGATTATCAAATAATCATAATTTTTGGTTCATGATACATCTAAACCGAGACCCGTTATTTGGACTTTTTTGGGGAAGGATCCATAGTTTGGACTGTTAATCTGACTTGATACCACATATGAAGTAATTTATAAGTGCTTGTGTATCATTTATCACACCCTGCCGGAGCATCAAAGTTTCTCTAGTAAGTTTTTTGCATGGAGGACCTGATGCCCTAATTGTATCTGGTGCATGGCTTGTTCATTTTTCTTCACTGCACTTTATCTTTAGGAACCAAAGAATCTCTCTGAATATTTGTTGGTTTTTATGGATTATTTATCTATTTTTGC
Source organism: Magnolia sinica (assembly GCF_029962835.1). Classification (NCBI taxonomy): domain Eukaryota; kingdom Viridiplantae; phylum Streptophyta; class Magnoliopsida; order Magnoliales; family Magnoliaceae; genus Magnolia; species Magnolia sinica. The sequence goes on along the minus strand of NC_080589.1, from coordinate 56,758,450 downwards.
ATTTTCAGCCGTTGCTTCCATCTCTGCTGGCAATGATGAGTTTATTGGGACTATGATTGCTGATGCAATTGATAAAGTTGGGCCTGATGGCGTTCTATCCATTGAGTCCTCATCGTCCTTCGAGACAACCGTTGATGTTGAAGAAGGAATGGAGGTTTGTTTATCTTTTTGTATTTCTCAAACTGTTGTTTTGTTACATTTGTCATTTCTTAGCTATGCTGTCATGATTTTTTTTATGATGGTGATTTTGAACTATGTTTGCAGATTGACAGAGGCTATATCTCCCCACAATTTGTTACAAACCAGGAGAAGTTGATTGCAGAATTTGAGAATGCTAGAGTTTTAGTGACCGATCAGAAGATTTCCACAATAAAGGACATCATTCCTCTGTTGGAGAAGACTACCCAATTAAGGGCACCTCTGCTCATTGTTGCTGAAGATGTCACGGGTGAGGCCTTGGCTACTCTTGTTGTGAACAAGCTACGGGGTATTTTAAATGTTGCGGCAATTAAAGCGCCTAGTTTTGGTGAGAGGCGAAAGGCATTGCTTCAAGATATTGCAATCTTAACAGGTATTACTTGAAAAGTAAAAAAAGAAAAGAAAAGGATGTGGCACTTCACATAGTACTATGTTCTATATTGCTTGTAAAGTTTTAACATTGTCCACTCTATCTGCCTTAGTTTGGCCAAATATGCAATTCAGCACTGGCTGTTAGTCTCATGATTTTATTCTCAGGTTTGAATATTACTTGAGCATCTAGACTAGCATAACTGAACACCATTTCCATGTCTCTGATGGGGAAAGGCATCGCCCATTTGTTGGCTTAGGAACTTTCTATCATGCTTCATTATTGCTCGTTTATGATATGGCGTCTTTGACATCATTCACTGAAATTGTATTTTAAAAAAATGGCAGACCACATGGGCCTATATATGCTCCATGAAAATATTGGTTTGGATGTTGATTTGTGGTACATCCAAGTGCATGAATCGCATGTGGTAGACTCTGAGGAGTTTCAACACGAGGTCTTGGGTTTGAAACCCATAGGTGGTGAAATCCCACTACGGCGTGCGTGGGTTTGTGGCGGGTGCATGTGTTTAAAAAAAAGTGCATGAATCGCATCTCGTTAACCTATCCTAGGGCTAGGGCCTGACAGGTGGAGTCGAACAATGCGGAAGCTCTGGTGCTAAGGGGGGAGGGCATTATGTATTGTTTCAACTGCCTTCATGACTAATAGGGATTTCAACACGAGGTCTTGGGTTTGAAACCCATAGGTGGTGAAATCCCACTACGGCGTGCGTGGGTGTGTGGCGGGTGCATGTGTTTTTTTTTTTTTTTTTTTTTTTTTTAAAGTGCATGAATCGCATCTCGTTAACCTATACTAGGGCTAGGGCCTGACAGGTGGAGTTGAGCAATGCGGAAGCTCTGGTGCTAAGGGGGGAGGGCATTATGTATTGTTTCAACTGCCTTCATGACTAATAGGTGGAAAAGGACTTGCCTCTATCAGTGTCATTTCTCAGGCTAATGAGGTTGTCTGATTCATAAAAAAGCTTTCTGCAAATGTTTGTTCCTAGGGTTTCAAATTCCTTGAAAGATGGTTTTTTGGCTAGATATTCCTAAATTACTTGCCATGACCAGATAACTTGGGCTCTTCTCTTACCTGCACGTTCTTGTGCTACTTGCTTATAGTCTGGTCTGCCTATTCCCCTCGTTACAGGAGCTGAATTCCAAGCCAGTGATCTGGGTCTGCTAATAGAGAACGCTTCAATTGAGCAGCTCGGCGTGGCAAGGAAGGTGACCATCACCAAGGACTCCACCACCATCATTGCTGATGCTGCAACCAAAGATGAGATCCAAGCCCGAATCGCGCAGATAAAGAAGGAGCTGGCTGAGACTGACTCTGTCTATGACTCCGAAAAGCTGGCTGAGAGAATCGCCAAGCTCTCCGGTGGTGTTGCTGTCATAAAGGTTGGAGCTGCGACGGAGACGGAGCTTGAGGACCGTAAGCTACGGATTGAGGATGCCAAGAATGCCACCTTTGCTGCCATTGAGGAGGGGATTGTGCCGGGTGGTGGCGCTGCATTTGTTCACCTCTCTGCTTGTGTTCCTGCGATCAAGGATAAGCTTGAAGATGCAGATGAACGGCTGGGAGCCGACATCATACAGAAGGTAAGTATGCCACCATCTGTTCTCTGCACAAAATGTGAAGGCTACTCAAGAATTTCTGCTCTCTGATGTGTTCAAGACTAAGGTTGTTCATCCGGTGGGACAACCCAATATCAGCAGTGTGGTCATCATGTGGGTCAGGCATACAAAAATGTGGATAGTCCATACACCGGAGCACCCGCCAATGGATCTGATCATTCACCCATTAAATAGCCCATGGCCCAACCCAAAAGAAAAAGGGACCACTGCCTATATCTGAATCAAAGGGTTATGGTTGTCTAATTGAATTGATTGACCTGACATTTGGATGATTCTAGCCATGGTGGGGCATGCTGGAGGATAGCCTGCATCATGTGTATACATTCCACTCTGTATCCAACCCTTGTTTTGAACAAGCAGTTATGATTATCTAATTGACCTGCTCTTTGGGCAATTCCTGATCATGGTTGAACCTGCTGGATGGAGAGGATGGATGCTGTAGTCTATTCCACCATGTCTACTGGAACTTGAGCAAATAAGGGTGTAGAATAAGCCATGTGCTGCAGTGGCATTACCACTCTTCTGGGTTGTGTTTTGTTGCTAATGGGATCCTCATTTTGCAGGCACTGGTGGCACCCGCAGCTTTGATAGCGCACAATGCTGGTGTGGAAGGAGAGGTGGTGGTTGAGAAGATAAGGGCAGGTGAGTGGGAGATTGGATACAATGCAATGACAGACAAGTACGAGAACCTTGTTGAAGCTGGGGTGATTGACCCAGCCAAGGTCGCCAGATGTGCATTGCAGAATGCAGCGTCAGTGGCTGGGATGGTCCTAACAACACAGGCTATTGTGGTTGAGAAGGCCAAGCCTAAGGTGGCGGCAGCAGCTCCACCACAAGGCCTTACCGTGTGAGACATTTGAGGTAATGTGCAAATTTAGGTAGGTTGGTAGAGGTGAGTAAATGTAGCAATGGCCATGGATGTAGCATCTTCTTTTGAGCGGGATTTTGTTCTTTTGTAAGAAATTGGAGACTGGAAAGTTAGCAGCAGTGTTCCGTTTCCACATCCAATGACTCTCTTGCAAGTAGAGGAATCTACCAATTCTAATAAGGTAATGTGCTTTTTTCATTAGTTAATTTTGGGGAACTCTTGCGTTTATCCTTACGTGGGGAATCGATTAAAATCCACCACGTCCATCAGGTAGGCCAACCCTTGTCATTGGCCTTGATCCCAAAAATCCGGTAGATTCAAGGTTCATCAAGAGTTCAAAATTACACAAAATCATGAATTTTATATACTAGGCTGGGGAGATTGGGTGTAGGGTAGCTGATGGGAGGGTGGATACCATGAAAATTCTCTCAGTATTAGTAGGTAAAGTGAGGAGGTGAGGTAAGCTAGAGCTTGTTTTAATTTGTTGTACAAATGGTATCCATTGTCCAGTGATCCAGACTGTTGGTAAATTGGCTGTGCCCTGAAAATCATGTTGCTTTGACCATGGCCAACAAATCAGATCATGAAGATTAAAGAGAAATCTTCTAAAAGGGATTTGTGGGGCCTATACGTTGAAACCACAAGAATCAATGTTAGGTCGCTGAGTGCCTGTTTGTTTGTTTGTTTGTATGTCTAGCTCATTACCACAGTGAGTAAAGGAAATGGGCAAACAACGGTTCGAAGGTAATCAAATGAAGGTAATTTCATCAACAGTTAGATCATTTGAGTAGCAATCAAATGAAGGTAATTTCATCATCATCATCATCAAAGTAATCTGCTGTTGCTGCTGCTTTTGATGAAAAGGTGGAATGATTTGAAATTACTAATTACAAACTACTTGTCTGCTGTATAGATTTGCTTTGTGTGTTTGTGTGTTTTGATTTTGCAGTAGTGAAACAGACCTGAAGCCTTATATTTTTAGACCCTGTTTCGATGCCACCCTTTTATAATATAAATTACCTTATATTATCACCGAAATTGACAATATTTACTTAATGGAACCATTGACAAGAAGCCTGTTTGGATGCTCGTTTACTTTTAAATCTTTTTTTTTTTTTTCTTTTTTTGGTAGTTAGCTTGTTAGTACTCCCATGTTAGTACTCCCACGGTCAGTTCACACTTCACTGTTTTTAAGCATAAAAGGTTTGGTGGTTGATAGCTGCAGTGGCCAGAAGTAAACGGGTTTGATTATTTGATCATAGCCAGTGACTCCCAGAAATAAACGGGTTAGATTGATTCTTTGTTCTTATCCAGGGGCAGTCAGACAAGCCTGTAGCCCTAAAGGAAATGGAAAGCAAAAAAAGAGAAAAAAAAAAAAGAAAGAAAGAAAGAAGGGAATTTACATTATTAGCTATCTCATTAATCCAAGTAATTATTCCACTTACATTTCTTAATAGTAGTCGGGTATGCTGTATGACCAAATGGGTTTGGAGTTTTAGGTGGGGCCCAGTGTGATTTTTATGCAAAATCCACTCGTCAACTACATAATTAGAAACTCTTACGCCCCTCTAAAACTCAGCCTTATCAGTGATTAGGGTTAACCCCAAGATTAGAAACTCCAAACTGTTTCCCGTTTTTGTGCCTTATGATTGGACTCGTGGCAAGCAAGTATAGGCCTCCCTTGGCAACACGTGACAAGCAATTATAAGCTGCACACATGCAAAAAAAAAAAATGGTAATATCCACTTATACATGACCAGCTTTAATTGGTCACATGCAGTTGTAGACTCCAGGAGTGCACTAAAGAGGGCTGATCCCAAAAGCTAAGGGACCATACACAAGGCTATTAACCTAAGTCTATAAAATGAGCACAAACTAAAGAGCTTCAGGCTCCTGCTAATCCAATCAAACACGATAATTCTTTTCAACTCAATGTTGCCTAATCTCCTTGTTAATCAGTGCTCAAATGGTCAAGCCAATCTTCACAAATCTGGTCCTAATTCGGTTATTTCAACACCTAGGGTTATGAGACATTCGGCTCGATTCGAGTCTTATATGACTTTGGCATGCTCGGCACATACATAAATAATACAAGTATAATAAAAATCAAGCCATTCACTATACGATGTGGCTACCTGTTCAAATTGAATACCAACACTGGCAAAGGGGAGAAATTATGTCATCACCTTTGTTTATTTTTTTCTTTAAAAAGCCGAGAATGAACAATTGTAGGCCTTGTGGTATGTGTCCGACACCCAAACCATTTAATAGATGCACCCCACCAAGATTATCACACAAGCAAAAAATATGGCATCTCCAATCATAAAGCCAGCCAAACGATAAAAATAAACGTACATCATTCAAAAACATCCAAATTCAAGTGTGGCCCATCTGATGATCTGATTGGCTAGATTTTTGGCTCTTGTAATCACCATGCTGGGTTGCATATGTTGGACAGGGATGCGATACATATACCACGTGGTCCACACAATTCTTAACTTCACTTCTTTTAAAGAAAAAAAGATAGGCGTTTTGGTAATTGCCTCCCTCAAAAAGCATCTCCCAGAAATTTTCAATTATCCAGCCATTATTTAGGAAAATGCAAAATCCTGAGGACATTTGGTGGTAATTTTATTTTATTTTTTTTTAATTTTATTTTAGTGATCGTACACTTAGAAAGTCCAATCTATTGATCTAGACCGTTTGTGAGGTCACAGATGAAGATTTTAGCTGAATTTGATTCTTCTCGTATCTGTTGATCTAGACCGTTCATGAGGTCCAATTAAAACAGATGAAGAGTTTTGATGAATTTGATTCTTCTCGTATATTTTTTTGAGATGGGGAAATACATTCGTATATGCATCATACCGGTAGGTTATCACCTTAAGACATGGGTTGTTACAACAACTTACAACTTCCCTCATCTAGATTTGAATTAGAATATAAATCTAGTGCTAATGAGGAAATACCATTGGCTACCATGAAAACATCACACTGATATGACATGTATCAACCATTTGATCAATGCCTTTAAACATGAACGGTCAGGATCATTTACACAAAAATAGGCCCAGTCAACAATTCAATCCATCCATTTGTCAGGATCATTTACACAAAAATAGGCCCAGTCAACAATTCAATCCATCCATTTGTTAGGGACCATCCCATCCATGGCTTGGAAAAAACAGATGGCTACAGAAAATAAGGACAAAAATTAAGGATGGATTAGATCATCTGATCAGCGTTATTTTCCATTGTAGTGTATGAAATGTGTTCAGAACTTAATGGACGGTTCTGATCAATTGATCGTACTGTCCAAGTGAACCAATACAACCAGGAGCACTACAACTTATAGATGGATTTCTCTCTAGATTATGTTTTTTTAAAAAAAAAAAAACCACAACTGCTGCCACCAGTAGCAGTAGTTGAAAAACTGGAGAAACTGAGTCGACTCGATGACCAGCCAGGTTGACTCGAAGACTCGGCCGTGACCAAGTCATTGCCTGATTCAACTCGATATTTAAAAATTAAATAAAATACATTTGTAGCAAGCAATAAATATTGAAATGGTTATTCTTAGGAATATAAAATATATAAAATAAATTGTTCCTAGTTCTGTAGTGTGCTGTCAACGAGGATTGAGTCACTCTCCCAAATGAGTTTCCCAGTCACTGAGCATGAAATCTCACCGAGTCAAGTTGAGTTGACTGAGTTCAAGTCCAGTCCGTGACTTTTAGAGCTATGCTATGGCTACAAATATCATGCCAACTAGTAGCACTAGGGGTGGCAATGGGTCAGGTTTAGGCCAGGTTAGGGTTAGCCGAAACCGGACCCATTTACCAAATGGGTCAATAATTCTTGACCAAACCCAACCCAAACCCATGACCCATTACCCTCTGACCCTACCTGACCTGCATAAAATTCATCAAGCTCAAACCAACTAACCTAACCTGTCCCATTTAATATTGTCAGTGGGTTAGGCTCCTCTGACCTAACCCAACTTAGGTTTAAGAATAGAATACTCGTTCGGATTTGGGCAAAGTTATGTCGCAACTAGCAATCCATTGCATGATATCAAGGCCAAACGATCATGGTCATGAACATGTTATTGCTGATTAGTTGTTAAGTCCCTTGTTTGTCAAATACCTTGATCATAAAATTAATAGATTAGGGTACATTTGAGAAAATTAATATATTAGTTGGTGGTACACATACACATGTGCATATGCAGATTTGACAAGGTACCATAATTTTTAGCATGAAAATTGATGCTGGCAAATATGCACATGTTGGATGCTTAAACTTGGAGAGTTGCACATATAGCATATGAAAACATATCATCCATGTGTACCGGTAAATATAATTCTCATGCGCACCGAGACTAAAAAGTGCCGTTGATGTATCGATCCCACCTCTCCATCAGAGATAACCCCATCCATGGCCTGACAGATACAAGTCCATGACTAGTCCAAATTTACATCGGTTTCCATGCACAAGGTGTTGACAAACATGAAAATCAATGGTCAAATGAAGCTTGATTGTTGTTGGGCACTAGATCGCCGGTAGCATATGGTTCTCACCTCAGGCTATTACACTTCCTTCTTGGTGATTAGTTTTTTCTCACTATTGCATTTATTTCATCATAGCTATATGGAGAGGCCAGCCTCATTAATTGTTCATTAATTGTTCTCCCATATGATCATGTTCTTCTCAATTGTTGCGAGAGACTTCTTAACTACTTTTAGTGGAGAAAAAATGGGCTATGTGGCCACACATACATGTGTCAACATCTCCCACTTGGCCATCACAGGTAATACTTTCCTATATTTTACTCTCATTCACTAATATGTCAGTTAATTTATCCAGATTGTCACAATATATTGTCATTTTGATATTTTAGAAAACAAAGATAATTATCCTCAATTTAGTAACATCATTTTCTTTTCATCATCTATCATTGTTAGGAAGTACTTTATTTATCCTATGGTATTATGATATTCCACATCATATATGGTTTATATGCATTGCTTTATTTAATCATGCCATCATTATTCAATTTTTAGACCCATAACAAACACATGTTTTCTTAAATCTTCATTTATCATTGGTTTTATTAATGGGTTTGTTATCATTTCATTAACTGGTATGAAGTTTATCATTATTTTATTCTTTTGTAATACATTATATATGTAAAAATATTGTAATTCCATGTGTTCTCCTTTTGAACTTATCACTCCGTTTTTAATGGTAGTTATTGCATCTTAATTGTCACAGTAAATTTCAATTGGTTGATCACAGATTTTCTTTAATGTTAGGTTAGATTAATCCAAACAGTTTCAGCAGTTGTTATACTAATGTCAATGTATTTAGCCTCTAGAGTGCGTCTAACAACACAACCTTATTTCTCCCTACATCAAGAAGCCTTGTTTCTCACTACATCAAGATACAATTCCACCGTCTAAAATGAATATGTATCAAAGTAGTGGATTTTCTATCATCAATATTTCTAACTAGTATCGATCTGAGTCACCCAAGTCTAAAAACCATGATTTAAAACTACTGAAAAAAGAAAACAAGAAAAAGGCATAACATACAATGATGAAATTAATCAAAGATGTAGCTTGCAATGCTCTAAAAAGCGGAATAGACCAGGACCCAATTTTGTGGGTGGCTTGGTCCAACCGGTCAGACCATTTTGTCCAATTGTGGCCTAAAAATCTGCATAGTTTAATAGTAAAAAAGAGAAGAACAGCTAACATACAGTTAGCCTAGTGTTAACGTTTTGCTTTTCAAGTAGTAGAATTTTCAACCTTCACCCATTTTGATGACTGTTTCAACCTTTCCAGTTTTAAAACACTGGCTTTTACAGTAAATTCCAGTTTTTACTCTGTAAAATGGGGTTCATTGTTCTATCACCCAAACTGTTGGGTGGGGCCCATGAAGAAAAAGCCCTCAAGGTCAGCATCCTAACCTCCTGGCTGAAGATTATTGGGCCCTCGTTCTTGTTGAATGTGAGCCACCTATTTGTTGGGCCACCTGTTGAAGGTTTTTTTTGCTGCATGGCTCATCTATGGTGAGACCCATATGCCAGCTACTAACTGAAAGCCCAAATGACATTACATAAAATCGGTCCTAGTCACATAATACCTCATTATCTAGACATTAACCGACGCACCATTTCAGATCACACACACAAAGAACAAAATGGTCACATTTAAAGATCATGGACTCATTTCTATGCAACCATAATAAAACCAGTAATGGCAACAAATGTCTGCCTCCGTCACACCACCTAAATGTATTTAATTAGCAGAGGAAAACAGCATACATGGGTTACTAAGAAATACTTATCTTGGACAGCCACGTCGGAAAAATCTTGCCGCCATTTACGATCTTGGCCGCCAATTCTTTGTCCATTCTATCAGTGCAGACACATTCCTACTAATGTCATCGACACAGTCGCTCTGTAACACCATCACAATGTCCTCAGAGTAACTTGATCGCGCCTCATCCAGTAACACTTGAAAGATTTCGCATTCGATGTTGTTCATAAGCTTCGAACCCATGTAACCTCTGCACAAATCGCTTCTGATCAGCAATGAGCTTTTTGGGTCTTGGAAACAAGGATCCTCTACAAATGTTGCAGAATAATCTTATCCAACAACTCTTATTTGTCTTTAAGGAAGTCTTAGTCACCTACGTGTAAAAAGTTATTCAACTGCCTGCATGGAGCCCACCATGTTGTGTGTATATCATCTAACTCGTGTATCTAGTAAACCCCACCATTTTTTTTCCGAGGGTCAAGTGAGCCCCACCATGATGATAGATACCCTCAAAACAAGGTCGATCCAATCATTAGGTGGGTCACACCATAGAAAATAATCGACCACCACCAGAAAATCTCCATATTCACTTGGTGGACCACATGATGGTCATATCGACCTCTTTTTTTTTTTTTTTTTTTGGGTCCCACTTTCATGGTGGGGTGACATTTCTGTCGGGTTGGATGTCATACACAATCCACGGTGGGCATCACATGTGGTAGAGGATCCAGACTTCTTTGGATGGAGGGATGTGAAAGGAACAGTCATAGTTCTAAAACTCGCTGACTCACAAAACACGGCCAAGTCAACTTGACGAGACGATATATCTGGCCGGGTCTCTAAGAAACTTGGCGACGAGCTTGGCTCGGTCCAAACTCCAAACTCAACAAGACCTGGCAATTTGGCTTGAAAACTAATCCGACTTGATAAGACTTGGTTTGACTTGAAACAAGTCACTTGCTCAGTCAGGGCCTTTTGTATAATAATATAAATAAACTGCCGCCTGTGAGACTCAAACCTGTGAAAGCGCTGTTGTAACCACAACCCTGTTACCAGCACTTCCAAAGGAGAGCTGTGTATTTATGGATAAATTTATATATGTAAAGATTTTAAATATTTATTCACATTGGTCGTATACTTCAATTATATATTATAATATTGAGTCAAGGCAACTCAAGACTTGTTTGAGCCTTCGAGTCGACCCAGCTGAACATCGAGTCAAGTTTTTGGGTTTTCTAAACCATGCTATAAATACAAGTTTGACGTCACCTGCTGGCCAAGCGATCGTACAATACGGAATTGTCGGTTTGAAGGACCACCACACAGTCAAACCAACGCTCGGGGAAGAAATCGCAGCCATGATACTCTACGATGTTACCGCCTTCTTCCATCATGTCCTCGAGCTCGTCGCATACCTAGGAAAACAAGCAGCAGATGCATGGCCAAAGTGATGCTGAATCAATGTTCAAAGAATTGAATTGGAACATAATGAGAGCATCATTTCAAGAGCTGCAATATAAGAATTTGAATTGATTGCTTTTGATATTTGCACAATCAATAAAATAATAGAAAGTCATGTTAACAAATGGAAATACTGAGATATGACTTTTGCTGAGCCCACAGGACTGTACAAGTCAGCTAATGCATGAGGCAGATGGGTGGAGTATCCAAGCCATCCATCAGGTGGACCTGATGTGTAGATGCGACTATTAAAAGATAAAAAGCAGTCCATTGAGCAGGTGTCCCATGATACTAGAAATAAGTGTGTTAGAAAACTTTAGCTGATTTTTACAACCACACATTTGTTAAGATAATTGTGGCCGACCTTACTTACTAGTTGTGCAACCTGGTTCTTGGGATAGGGAATCTACACTGGCACCCTTCTGATGGATAGCTTGGATATTTCACCCATCCAATATACTGGCATATGTGGTGGCATGAGCATTAGCTGACTTGTACATGCATATGGGCTTAGAAAAGCTCAACAAATCAAAACCATATTACTTTCATTGATCGGTAAATAGAGATTTTATTAAAAAGAGGAGGAAGAGGCCCAAAGGCCACTACAAGAAAAGACCATTACTGCACAAGCACATTTGAAGTTAATTCATACCAATATAATGGGTTTCCACCCTGGCTTGGAGAATACATGTTCCCCATATTATACATGTCCAACCATAAATTAAAAGTTCATGGCATTTCAATATAATGAGAGTTTGAAGCATCAACAGTTAAAATCCACACCATTCATTCTTAGTGTAAATAATACAGTTAAACACAATCGAGTTAGAAGCATGAATCATTGAAATCCCACATCATTCAATTTCATGATGGTAATTCATATTGTTAAATAGAAAGAGAGCTTGAAGCACAAATCAATTTCCATAGAGTTCAAGTTGAGTGGTAGGACTTCAGCTGTGGCCAGTGAACCATAAGATATAAACAGCAATGAACCTAATCATGATTCAAGAAGATCAGCTTCTGTAGTTTTCTTTCTTTCTTTCTTTTCTAACACAATTACGTAGTTAAAAGAGAAAAGTCGGTCATTTTAGTGCACCCACCCCCCCAACAGTATTTTTCTCCCCAAAATCATTCTTTTATTCAATTATCCAAGCTATGAGGCATCTACAAAGCGGGAAACCCTAGCCACTGCTTAATCTCAGCCACCAAATATTGCCTAATTCTGACACCTGATTTCTACCTAAACGAAACAAAACAAGAGATACTGTAGCAGTAACATAACAAACACCAAATAAGGTAGCACATACTTGGGCTTTTTAGTATTTGGAAAGTTGGGTATACCTATGATCTTAGTATTTGGAAGACCCATCTATGGTGCACGGTATTTGTTGTTAACCTGGCTGTAGCGCCAGCAGGGTGCTTTGGCCCAAGGTATTTAAAAACAGCTATGTAATAGTATTGGTGGTACCCGTTGTGAGATACAGGATTGTAATGCCCAATTTGAAGGGAAAAAAAAGGCCTCTAATGGGCCAATATGGGACCGATACATTTCCCTTTAAAAATGCCAACTCTTACTGGGTCATAATACCCGTTACAGCATGTATCATAAAGGTTGGCTGACTGTTACCATTACCAAAAACCATGCTCTGCCCCTTCAGCACAGGACTCAGGCTTTTCCTTGGATGAACATTAGCTAGAAGACTTACAGCCCTGAAGCAGGAAAGGATTCTTCCCAGAACTGTCACGAGTGATGGAATAGTTACTGCCTCTTGGTTTGCAGCCTACATACATGTTTGACATGCCATTTCTTCAGTGTGGATTGCGAGGTGCTGGTGTAATTGAATGCGGCAAAGAAAAGAAATCATAAAATACAGGGACCCACACCCCTACGCAAAAGGCAGGAACTGTGTGCCATGTGTGGTACTTAAACTGCAAAAAACAGAGGCCATGAAGAGGCTCCCTCATGGCTCCAAAAGCATTCGTGGAGGAATCTATTGACATGAAGCACATGTATGTAGCATCTGATGCAACTCGCATATGATATGGTGCAAGACTACAAGGAGCCAGACAAGGTATAATGTCAGACCGACACGGCACCAGCCGCTCAACACACGTGGATGAGAACATTGGGAGTGCTGACAAATTTGACACCACATCTCTTCACTGCTACCTCTAGCACAGACTATGCTGTCACCATTTAGCGCCCGACTCAAGCGATTGGTGGGCCACATCAGTAATTCTCAATCACCCAGCATGTGCCACATCATTCTTTGGGTGCCAATTACAGTGTGAAACTTTAGCATGTAGTTCCACACGGTGTAGAGCTGTGTAACCATGGTGTGTCGTAAAGACCGTTAAGTAAAAGTAACAGTGGCAACCGTTACACGTTATGGGGTTGTAAAGTTCATAGTGGCTGTTATGGAAAAAATAACCTATAAAGGCCATTATAGCCCCCGTAACAGCCCGTTACGGCACCCATAAAGGTTGTAACAACGCTGTAATGATCCATGACAAGGCCGATATAGGTTTTTCGGTTTTTTTTTTTTTTTTTTTTTCAGTTTAAAAAAAAGAAGAAGAAGAGAGAGACCATAACAGCCATTACGGGGGCCATAACCACCATTACAGCCTATATCATAAAGGTAACGGTGGTGGCCATTACAGCCATCATTACCGTTACGAAATACGTTGTTTGTAAGTCTGTAATCTCCACTGACATACAACTAGCATAAAAGGGGACCAAGGGGTCCACATTCAAGACAGATTGGACAAATTTAATCTGGCACCTGCCCTCTCCACACTGCACACAGAGCACACAGGGGAGCAGAGCACTGGCTCCTTGAGCTTCTGCCTGAAAGTAGCACCTCTATAGATTCAATCTCCACGCCTTTTGAACCATTTGTTGAACCAGTATAGTGCAGCCCAAAGTTATAACAGCATGGCCGATGGCTGCACAATCCTTCCAGTTGGCTCTGCACAAGAAGGGTGGGGCCAGGCGTGCCCTATCTGGTGCCACCTGTCCCACCTATAGCACTTCTAACATAATATCTTAACATGGATTGTAGTAGTGCACTCTACCTTTTTTCACCTTTGGAACATGAGAGACACCTCCTGCTAGCTTCTCATTGTGTTGACAACATTGAGCAAGGCCATGCCCTAAGGAAACCAATTGTACTAAAATGATTTGTCTCACACGATCATTGTCCTGCCAAGGTACTATCAACAGTCCCAACTAGGCAAACATTCAGTAAACTGGACTGTATGGCATACATCTTCTAGTCCCCACCAGACTAATCACCTATCGGATTACACTATCACAGCCACCGATTCCCTCTAAATGCTCTACAATTATAGGCACTCAGATGCTTTGCTTCCCAACTAGGGGCAAGGTATTAAAAAACAGTTATGTAATGGCTGTAACAGCAATGGTGGTAACTGTTACACGTTACGGGGCCATAATGACCGTTACAGAAAAAATGGCCAATAATTGCCTCATCACAGTCATCTTTCAGGAAAGAAAAGGCCCCATAACATTCAGCGACGAGGCTAAAACAGTTTTTTTTTTTTCTTTTTTTAAAAAAATAAAATTAAATAAGGCCATAATGGGTTCTTTAATAAAGGAAAAGAAAAAAAGGGAAGGTCATAACGGCTGTTATGGCCCATATCATAATGGTAACCTCAGTGGCCATTAGAACCACCGTTATTGTTATAGAATCTTTATTTACTATTATTTATTTTATTTTTTTAAATTTTAAACAAGGCCATAATGGGCTCTGTAAAAAAGAAAAATAAAAAAAGGGAAGGGCATAATGGCTGTTATGGCCCATATCGTAATGGCAACCGCAGTGGCCATTACAACCACCGTTATTGCTATAGAATACCTTAGCTACCTTGACTAAGGGTTATCTTACGCAATGGGGCTACATGGGTATCTCTAAGCTCTACTAAAAAAGGTATCTTGATGCCCAACAATTATTAGACGCTGTCAACGTCTAGCACCTAATAAGTTTGCCTTAACACTCAGCATATGCAAATGCTAATTAGCTACATTAGTTGAGGATTCGACATCATCAATTTTCGACACTCCATGCAACAAAAGATTAAACTAGGATGACTTGAGCACCCCACACAACAATGCAATGCTACTCATAGACAACCACAGATGTCTAATTTTTGTTATTTTTATGCAGCATTAGCTGAGCCAAACCAATCTCTATTGCTGAGTTTCATATGGCCCGTGATCAAAATGTTCAGATTTTCAAGGAATTATGCGCGGATCATCAACTTTGACCAGGAGGCCCGTGATCAAGTGAAGAGTGGACCACCATCGTAAACCCCACATGAAGAGTCCTCCATTTAAGAAACTTCAATCTTGGGCTAACTTCTTTTGGAGATTTTCTCATACCTTTTAGTTATTTAGATAAAGTTGAAATTATAAATTACTATTTTCATCCCACTTTTGAGATATCAAACGATGTCAAAACAATATGAAAGCGGACCAGTTTGAAAGCCTATTAAGTTAGCTTTCCAATGAGCCCAAGATCATACAATTTTGACAAAATAGGAGCTAGTTATGACTAATTTTCTGATGCATATGATTGTGACAAGAATATGTGATGTTTATGTCGTTTTTAATATCTTGTTAAAATAGATAATTAGGATTAGAAGTTGGGATGTGCAATTAAGGGTTTAGATTGATGAGGGTTTAAGCTATGTTTTGTTTGTAATAGGTTTCTTAATTGCTTATAAATAAAGAACTCATTATGTAGAGAGGATAGTTGTTAATACTTTCAAGTTATTTTACACTTGTGTATATTTGTGAGATTGAGACTCCCCTCGCCGAGCCACTTGTTGAGGGTCTATTTTTTAGGTTTTTGGTTTCCCATTAAGGGTATCAAAATCCGATCCAATCAACATGATTTGTCGTCAAGTCGCTCGCCAAATCAACACGATTTGTCGCTGAGTCTATCACCAACTTCCATTGTTGACTTATCACTATCATTGCTGACACCCGTGCATATCCTTCAACAACATGTATAATCGTGATCAAGTGGTATAAGAGATGATACCTGACACGAACTACGGGAATTTGGACCTCTTAATGATGACCTTTCACATCGTCCTAGATGACACATGCATCAAGGATTGGTGAAAAGTTAATGATCGTGATTTGGTGAGCGGCTCAGCGATGAATCACATTAATTGGACCAAATTTTAGAACCCTGTGAGTGACTTAGCAAAAGGTAACCAATAACTTGGAAATCGGACCTTCATGAGCGGCTGGAGCAGGAGAATCATAGTCTCACAATTACAGACGAGTGGAAAACAACTATGAAAAATCAACAATGATTCCTCTTCACAAAGAGAGCTTTATTTATGAGAAAAAATAATAAGAAACTTACCACAACTGATGTATGGTTTAAACTCTAATTAATATAGACTCTTCATTTCACATCCTAACTTCTAATTATAACCATCTATTACAGCAAAATATTGAAAATGACATAAGCAATCCTTATTTCCATGAAGACCATATATATCTTCAGAAAATCAGTCATAACCTGCTCATACGTTGTTGAAATTGCATGATCTTGAACTCGTTGAAAAGCTAATAAAATAAGCTTTCAAACGGACTAGTTACACATTGTTTTGACATCGTTTGATATCCCAAAAATGGACCATAAGAAGTTGAAATAATAATTATAATTTTTACTTTATTTAAATAACTAAAAGGTATGAGAAAATCTTTTTAAAAAGAATCTATCCTAAGATGGACGCCACTTAAACAAATGACTCTTCATGTGGGGCCTATAGCAATGGCCAACTCTTCAATCGAACGATCATGGTCGTCTAGGGTCAAAGATGATGATCTATGCATGATTCCTTAAAAAATTAAACCTTTGAACTGGTTTAATTGTCGGCCATTTGAAAATCGACAATGGGGATTAGCTTGCCATGGCTGATGCCTACATCATTTCCTTTCAATCAAGAGTTTCTCTAATGGGATGTAACTAATTGCTTGCAGTATACTGGAACCACCATGCTTCCTTCAAGACTCCACCTCAAGTACAACTTTCACCATTTTCTACAATTTTCCCCTTCCACCCAAGCCACCATTCGCCTTCCTCTCGATGCCCCTCCTTTGCCTTTTGAATTAGATACCCTTGCATTTAATGCAACTAAATCAAGGAAGAAACTAACTGCAATGAAGTTCAACGTACTAGATAGAAAGTTCAAATCACACAGGAGGAAAGATGCAATGACTGTGAGTAAGCTCAACAATTCTCTAGTCTTATACTGGAGATAACAATTCCCCTCCCAACACTACTACCTTAGAGAAATAAGAAATTTGCTTGAAGGAAAATGTCATTCAATCATGTGTTATTCCATAGGGCCTATGTATTAATTATAATGAGTGTATACAACATTTCAACAAGAAAATCTCTAGCATAATCTAAGGAATCTAAAATAGAATTCCTTGCTAGCCAAGATCTTTAAAATAAGAAAATTAATAGCAGACAACCGACCAGCACACCAAAAGCTCCAAAGTTATTGGGGAAGGACCAATTTATCTCTATATGCAGGCCCTCCCAAGCAAACCTAGGCGAGACCTCCCCGTGGGCAACCCCCGCGTCGCACGGGTCCCCAAATCACATAGTCCCACAGTGACCCCCCACCTTGTGGGCCACCCCACCCCAGCGTGGAGATATAATGCATCCTTGGAATCACACCAAGATGCCCCTTGCATGTGCTCAAAGGAGAATTCCTTATACCAAGATGATACACGAAGTTTTCCTTAGGCTTGTTCAGATAAAGAGAATCCAAACATGGCCATGGAAAACCCTTATAGAATCCTTAAAAAATGGAAAATTGTAAAATCTAACAATAATTTTGTTATTTGGTTCAGAATGTAGTTTTCCATGGAAATGCTAAAAGGTCAATGGTCAAATGACAAGACTCATAACCTTGGAAATCTACATTTAACAGGCTTCTTGAAATAAATCGATATCCACATGTCTCATGTAAAACCCTGGAAATAGAAATCAAATTTTGTACCTTCTTTTACTCAAATATTAAAGAAGTAATATACATGGAATCAAAGTATTCCATAATGGTAACGGTGGCCACAACCACCATCACCATTACCTTCACGAGACGGATCGCAACAGCTGTTACGGCCATTACGGTCTCTTTTTTTTATTAAAAGAAAAAACCCAAAAAACTTGTATCTGCCCCATAATGTTGGAAAAGAAAAATCCAAAAAACCTTTATTTGCCCCGTAACAGACCATTACAGGGTTGTTGTGGCCTTTGCAGGGGGGCGTAGCGAGCCGTTAACGGTGGTTACAGATCATTTTTTCCATAATGATTGTTACAACTGTTATGACCCTATAACATGTAACGGTTGCCACTGTTACCTTTACGTAACGGCCTTTCGGCACACCATGCATGGAATTGATTTCGTGTACAAAGTTTTCATCATTTCCAAACAGGCCCTTACAGAATTTGGCAACTCGTTAGGTTGCAATATTGGACTTTGGGAGCTATAGTCAAATCTTATTTGCGCCAGCCAAACTCATACATAGGAAAAGAAATCAGTTAAACGCGTTAGCTAATGGAGAACAAATCAGTTAAACATGTTAGTTAATGGAGGCAAAGCTTGCAAGAAATGCTCGACATAAAAACTTGTAACAACTTTAACACATAAACAATTGATACATAGAATACACAAACATTTCAAATGCCCTTTTCTTTTAAAAATCCAATGAGCATTAGCCATTATCATTATCATCATCGTGATTGTAGCCTTGTCTCATTTATTTGGAGTCAGCTCTATGGATCCCATTTCACTAATCAATCCTACCTAAGGCCATATCGTCACAAGTCTTTAGGTCATCCCATCAATCTCCTTTCAGGACCTTCCGTCTTTGGTTTTTATCAGATTGGACTCAATCAACTCTCCATTTTATCTCCTATAAGGGCTCTTCTTAGGCTACTACGGATGGCCTCATTATTGATTTTATCCCCTCCTAGTCTTCCCACGCATCCAACTCAACATCCTCCTATTATCTCATCCTCTGATCATGTTGCCCCCTAATGGCCCAACACAGTCCCATATATCACAAGCCAATCGAATAATTGGCTTGTAAGAGTTTCCCTTACAAGTTTCAGTGGCATGTGTGACTCCTATAATAGTCCAAAAGCACACCCACGCCTCATCCACCCAGCTCTAATTCTATTGGAAGCATCATTTATATCTCTATGCTCCTTTACTGAATCTTTATATGTGTGTCATGTAAGTTTGGCAGATAAGACGGTATGATGTTAGTTCACCACCACTTCTTATGTTATGTTTGATCCACCTTACAAGTGGCATACATGGATGTCAAACTATAATGTCCGAATACTCAAACCTATTGTAGATGGAGCATATATCCCGAAAACTAGATACATTTAAAGATCCTAACCATCCAATGTTCATCTTTAAAATGGATAGTTGCTAATAAGATGATCAACTGTCCAAATTCAGTAACAAAAATCAGATTGCTACGATCATTCTAACAAGGTGACTTTAGACAATGCTCCACCCAGTGTTCAAAATATCGGTATCGCTCTATGTATCGCACCCTTGGGATACAGATACGTATCGGTTATCGCACGAGATATATCGTTTGTATCGCATAATTTATTGCACTTTTTGGGAAACATGGGGAAACATTGGGGAAATGGTTGAATTTTTCAATGAAACTTCAGGGATTGTCAAAAAAGATCTTAATACATAGTTTTAAATCATAACATTGCAAAAAAAATTGCACACAATAGGTTTCTTTTGTATAAGGTCCTAAGCCAAGCATTGTCTGATAGAACTAAGGCAACTATATTAACATAAAATGCATAATATTTATAAATGTATCAAGAGGTGTACAAAAACACAATTATTATTAGGGCAAAAAAATTCTAATATCTAATTAGTGGACACTTAATTGTTAAAATGAAACCATTAGACATAATTATTATTATGTGGGCCACACCTCAATGTGTGTGTGATATATCTACACTGTCCATCCTTCTTGCCAATTCATTTTAGGACATGGGCCCAAAAATGAAGCAAATCCAATTCTTAGGTGGACCACACCACAAGAAACAGTGGACCTGAGGAAGTTTTTAATGGTGGACCACACCATAGGAAATAGTTCTTAATAACCGTTAAAAACCTTTTATGTGCCGTAAGAGTTTTAGATCAAGCTGATATTGCATTTTCTTTCCATCTAGATCTGTATGACCTTATCAATAGGTTGGATGTTCAATAAACATTATTGTGGACACTAGGAAGCTTTTAATAGTGGAAGTTCAATGATCACTTTTTCTAGTGGTGTGGTCTACCTTAAACTTTAATCACCTTCATTTTTTGGATCATATCCTAAAATAATATGAAAGAACATATGGATGGCATGGATGTATAATACATCTATGGAGGTGGGCCCTGTGGTCAGGGCTAACCTCTATGGCTGCGGTTATAATCCGTAGCCATACGTCTACGGAAACACAATTTTCGTAGATAAAAGGTGGGGCACGTAGGGGTAAGCAGATTGTGGACTGAGTAAATCTGTACGCTAAGCATACTGAATAAACTCTGTGTGGCCCACCGTCATTCATGCATTTTATCAACTCCGTCCATCCATTTTATCGTATAACTTTAGGGCTTTAGAACAAAAATTAATCATATCCAAAGCTCAAGTGGACCACAGCACCTGAAACAGTGTGAATTGAATTCTACCATCGAAAATTTCTTAAGGGCCCACAGAAGTTTTAGATCAAGATACTATTTGTGTTTTCCCTTCATCCGTGTCTTTTTGATCTTATGAACAGTTTGGATGACAAATAAACATCACTGGGGTCCTTAGAAAGGTTTCAACGGTGGAAATCAATACTTTCACTGTTTCCTTTGGTATGGTCCACTTGAGCTTTTGATATACTTCAATTTTGGGCTCAACCATTAAAACGATGTTAAAAAATGGATGGACGGCGTGGACCACGTGAATTCACAGTGGGCCCAACAGCATTTACTCAGTACCATAAGAGTAACTCAATACGCAATCCGATTTCCTCCGAATCAAAAGAGGAAACCAACTCATCTTCTCCGTTAAAGGCGCAACCCGCTGCAGGCCCTGCGATTTCAAATCCATTCAAAATCCTAAAAATTTCTCTTTTCTTTTTTGCTTTTTTCAAAATCCCAACCCAAATCCCAAAAACCTCGATGAAAATCTGATTTCTTTCAAAGCGATTCTACCCAGAAGGAAAAAAAAAAAAAAAAAAAAAAAAACGGGTTTGAAGCTTATTCGGCATTGTCGACGATTGGCCCACCAAATCTAGTCGAAGACCACCCCTTTAGGCATATTTGAGGTAAGTGATTTTTTTGCCTATTTATTATTTATTTTTATTTTTTGAATTTCTGGAATCGTAGGTGGTTATGACGATATTCTGACAATATTGGGTATGCAATCAAGGGAAAAAGTCATGATAAATCCGATATATCATTGATATCGGCAATATCGCATGATATTTTACGATATTTGTGCTATATATCGCACGATACACAGGATTCCATATTTTTTTGTATTTCTGAGGGAAATCTTAGGGGTTTCGTATCGCCGACCATCGATAACGATAATATCGGCCGATAGTATCGATATTACGAACACTGGCTCCACCCACAATAGAACCAACAATTTGCATAATCTAGTTTGCAATAGATGTACGCCACATGTATGTTGAGGCCTAAATATTGCATATTTATCCCCTATTCATAGTGCTTTCCCATCCATTCAAGTGTTAAAAGGACCTCATTAGAGTTGTTTTCAACGAGCATGAGAATTTCAAAGTTCGAGACAAATTTGTTCTTAAAATGGTGAATTGAATCCCAAAGGAATTAAAGTTGAAGAATTGAGGATTAAAAAGGAAGATTTGAAGTGCCAAAGGACAAAGGAACCAAGTACCCAAAGTGAAAGATTGAAGATTCAAAGTGCTCTGAAGAAATTGATGAAATCAGCATTTCTCGATAGGACTTTGATTCCATCGACAGTCCCTAGGTGGGGCTCAATGGGACTCAAACTCCTATCTAAGAACTCAAATTTCAAGATTTACTGTTGGACCGTTTCTTCGATTTCATCGAAGATGTCTTCCATCCTATCGAAAAAATTCAAAAAATTGAGAGTTGGTTGCTGGACTATTTTGCACATTCTTCAATTGATCGAAGGAGTGTTCGATCCTATCAAGAACCATCAAAGACACTCGATCCTATCGACAAGGTGGTTAGTGTGAAAGTTCGCGAGTTTCTAAGTCAGTGCGAACACGGCCGATTTATACCCATTTAAAGGGGTGTTTTACACTATTCTAGGTATCAATCTAGGATTTAGGAGAGAGAGCGAGTGAAGGCAAAGCTTCAGTGTTGTCGTTCTTCTTTCTCGATCTTTCGTTTCTAGTTTGTTTTTTTTTGTTTTCTAGAGATAGCTATGTGTAACTAATCTCTTAGCTAAGGCTAAGGGGTGAAACTTTTAGTTTTAATTTCAATGTTCTAGTTTGTTGATTCATATATTGGTTTGATTGATTATTTTTAATTGAATTTGATTTGAATTATACTTTAGAAACTTTTAAATTGTATGAACTTTGATCCATTGTGAACTCCGAGTACATTGGATGCTTAGAATTACAATTGCTTGCCTTGATTAAAGAAGGTATTGATCTGTAAAATCCCATAATCTATTCTAGACACTGAGCACAATAGATGGTTAGAATTCCCTGCGATCAATTATCAAGTGCTTCATGAGAGAATCGTTCAATTGGATTCATATATTGTTTGGATATTTGTGAGTGGATTAATTGTTTTATCTTCCGATTAGAACAAATTGGAATTCGGTTCTAGTTGAGTTATAAGAGATGAATCAATGAACTAGACGTTTTAATTGCTAGAAGTGGATCCCTGGATCCTTAGTTGTTTCTATATATTGTTTATCCCTTTTCTAATCCTCTGAAATCATTTATCTTAGACTAAATTTTGGACTAGCTTTAGTTGTGTTCTTCATAGTCTCTGTGGATTGATCTCGGTCTCACTGAGTTGTTACTACATCACGACCTTACACTTGGGGTTGCCCAATAGTATATGGTAGATTAGTGCCACTTCTATGGTAGATTAGATGAGACACAACAAATTAAAAATGGGGATTTACAAAAGAAAGAGAGCTCAATTTTGGGAGCTTGATATTAAATGTACAAATCACTTGGGGTCAAATTCGCGGCATGAAAAGTTTTGTCGTACACAACTTGTCTATGGTTTTTCTGGTGCTATTATCGCACAACTTCTGAGAAAACTGACAATAACTTGTTCTTGTTTATAACTGGTGGAGAGAATTTATTTTTCTTACAAGTATCCCATTTACTGCCATTTTGGTACAAGCTAGACTACAAAGTTGTGTGCATACATGATATTGTGCCACAAGTGCCACCATCCATCTTCCAATGCCTTAAATGTGTCAAATTCAACCTTCAAATGCATTTCATATGCTACATGTGCCACCATACACCATCAAGAGCCCCTCAAGTGCCACAAGTCCCATCGTACATCTTCCAACATTGCCACATGAACCATCGTACATCCTCAAGTGCCACACATGTGCCACATATGCCAAGTTGTTAATCTGCACAATGTGTCGGAGAATCCTTCCTTATTCTAAGGTGCTTGATAAACAATGACATAATAATAGTCCAAATAGCATGACCCAAACAACTTGCCCAAGACAACTTTTATTGTTACAAAAAAGGCTCCCGACACTTTGATCAAACCCAGTATCAATTTCAATCTTGGGCTTACCTTTTCGTCCTTCATTGAGATGCTCTTGAACCTTACTTGGCTCAATGGAAAATATGTGTCCCGGTGTCAAACACAACAATACGGTGAATCATGATGGATAACCTCTTATAAATGACAAGGGAGATTTACATAGCAATCACAAACAAAAATTAACTGATGAATTGTAATAAATTGCAACTAGGCCGTGAAGGAAATGCCTGTTAAATGGGCTCATAGATCGCCAAAGGACACTACTGGGGAGACATGAGTCTTCATTGGAAGAGCAGTTTCCTTGTTCCAACCCTTGAGGTTTTATGAGAGGAGGAAAAACATACACCTAGTCGCATCCAAGTTAAGAGTTCATAAGAGCATGGGTCAAATAGGAAGTTGCATACATATAATGTATGGGATTATTAGTTGTTTTTTTTTTTTTTTTTTGGGAGAAATGATAGAATTGTTATTTATACTACCTTTTTTTCCTAGAAAGCTTTTAGGGTTTCAGCAGTCCTTGTATAAAACCACTAATGTATAACAAAACTTGCATTTTTTATTTTTTTTCTCTTTTTTCTAAAGATGACCATATGAACTATGATTAAAGGAGACTGCTCCCTTCCAAACGATTATCATCTTGATTTTTTATTTTTTTTTCTTTTGCTACAACGCTTATCACTCGCATCCAGATCATGTATTTCGTTGGCCATAACTGTGAACGGGGCATAACCCAAAAAGTCGCACAAATCGGCAGATCCTAGTCGATGCACTGATAGAAGTCCTATGATCAGTGTAAAGGATCATTTATCCGATCTGATTTTTGGGGTATAACCCATCCAGGATAGGTCCCACCAGATGAACGGTTGATCTTGGAGGGGTTTTAGGGTTTGTAAGAGATGTAATACCAGGTCCTCGTTGATGACGTGGCACTCGAACTCTTCATCCCAGCCGTCGTGGAGATTCTTCTGCTTGACGAGCTCTGACACATTGATGTGGCGGAGTTCCGTCGCCTCTGCGACCAAAGAGCTCGTCGTCGTCTTCCCCGTTCCTGGGGTTCCAGTCACCAGGATGTTCGGCTTACTTCTAACGTGCGCCATGTTGGGGTGGGTACTGCGCTTCTCCTTCTTCTGCTTCTTCTTCTTCTTCAGAGGGAGGGTATGAAATTAGAGTGCGCTTGGGGTGAAGGTTAATGGCGTCAAAGAAGAACGGCCGCTTGCTCCGACGCGAAACCGCAAAGTGGCCAACGCGAGCGCCCTACACGTGCCAAAGATAGACTCGTGTGCCGGATCCCTTGGATGCGGTTTGGCTAGTGACGCTGCCACCAGCCAGGTGGCTCGTGGTCGGTGCTATGTGGACCCGCTATGATGTATGTATTTTATCCAGGCCGTCCATATATTTTGAAAGATAATTTTAGGCCTTGATCCCAAAAATGAGATAGATATAATTCTCAGGTGCCATGGGAAAACAATAGTGATTGACTGTCCACCATTAAAAACATCCTAGGGCAGACTGTAATGGTTATTTGACATCTAACCTGTTAATTAGGCAATACGGACTTGGATGAAGAGTAAAAAAATATCATCATGATCCAAAACTCTTGTGGCCCCAAGAAGTTTTTAATGGTGGGTGTTCAATCACATTGTGTGGTCCACTTGAGATTTGAATCAACCTCATTTTTGGGCTCATATCATTAAATGATCTGAAAGAATGGGTGGACGGCATGGATGAAACACATACATCTTGGTGGGGCCCACAGAGCACTAGTGGAAGGGTCAATAGCCAATCTGTTTCCGGATCCTTTATCTTGCCGGGTCCAAAGCTGTTTCCACAAAAAAAGGAAGCGGATTGCGTGATATTCCTGCACCTGGGGCTGTGTGGGGTACACAAATATGTCCGTGACAAATCAACTCCGTCCATCTGTTTTCCAAGACCATAATAGGACAGGATTTTAAAAATCAGGAAGATCGAAAGAAGTCGTACTCATATGGACCATACGACAGGAAACAGTGGGGATTGAACGGTTGGGGGTGAAAGAAGTTTTGTATCAGGATGATATTTGTTCCTACAGTTTATCTGAGTGATAATAACCCTATCAACGGTTTAGATGGTATATAAATATCATGGTCAGCTCTAAGAAAGCTTCAAGTGAACGTTTCTGTTCCCGCTCTTTCGTTGGTGTCGCCACCTGAGTTATTTTTAGAATACTTTCCTATTTTGGTCTTTCAAAACAGATGGACGACGAGCATCTCCCTGTGATGGAAGCTGGGAGAGCAGGCACGATACAACTCGACTCGGTGGACTCGATTCATCCGACTCGTTTAGACTTGATTTGAATTGTGTGAGTGGTCGATTTGAACTTTGTAGACTTGGCCCAGTTCGAACTCAAACTGAGTCAGAGTTGGGGTCACCCATTAACTTTGATTCGACCCGAAATTCGACTTGGTATTGACTCCACTCGGTCCAAAACCCAACTCGTGTATATAGAAATAATCTAAATTTAATAGTTGGATAATACGAGGTTTGTATAAGTAGCAGTTGATGGAAATGAATTCTGCAAGGGGACGTGATAGATCTTGTTATAGACAAGTGAAAGATGCAAATGCAGGAGGAATAGTGGTAAATGGGTTTTATAGTTGGGTTATGGACAAGTGAAAAGATGCAAATGTGGGAGGAATGGCGGTAAATGGGTTTTACAATAGGGTCCAAAGAAGACGAAGCTAGTGGTTGCAGAACAGTTGGGCCCAAAGAAGATGATTGTGTCGTGATCAAAATGGATTTTTCTCATGCAAAATACAGTTGAAACTAATGATTGCATATTTAGATGGGAGAAGTACTCCAAATGTTGATGCTGAGAAAGTAGGTTGTAACAAGGCATACATCTAGATTTGACGTTTTAGATCTGAGATGTCGTGTGGCTAATAGAGAGGCTGCAATTGCGACAGGTACACCTAGGTTCTAAGCAGTGATTTTAGCTTGCGGATACCCTCCACACCCCACCTGACTCGACCTGACTTGGACTCGGTTCGGGTTAGTCTAGGCAAGACTCGGACTTGCTACTGAGTCGAGTCGAGTTCGGGTAAGGTCTATTTCAAAACCGGGTTGAGTCGGGTCAACCCTAACTTGATCCGACTCGACTCGATGCCCAACTCTAGCTGGGACCTAACACACTTGTGGGAATGTTCTCTCTCATCAAGGGATGATTTGTACCTTATTCATGTGGATTTTTTTATAACAATGGTTAGGTAAGATGAAAGTAAACCAAGATTTTGGCCCCACTTTTCTAAACTTTTTTTTGCCCAAGGGTACTTTTTTTAAAATAAAATAAATTTGAAAATACCCTTTCCCTAGCTGCTCCATCGTATGGCAGTAGCTTGTCACAGAAGTTAAAAAGCCAGTATCAAGTAAAGGAGAGTGGATCCTACTAAATCAAAATTCGGCCCATTTTCATGGGAGGTTTGATCCATTCATTTTATTAATGACATCCTGTACCTCAGAAGGAGTTGATTTCATCTTGATTTGAGATCTCAGTGGAACCCAGATGGAGATAATAGTGGCATTTCTTCCAAGTTCTTTCCTTTGGTGTGGTCCACCCTTAGTATTTTTGTCCCTCATTCTTAGAGCCATGACTAGAAATTAAATCTTCATTCGAATGGTCGGAGTAGATTTCACCAGGAACTCACGGTGGCCCTTCAAAAATTGTTCGAAAAGTCATTTGAAATTTCATCAAATTATTTTTTCTTAGATTATAAGATCACCATAATTGGACATATAACGAGGGAGTTGTGACTGTTTTGTGGAAAGTGTCTCAAGTGCGATCCCAGTGTCCCAAGTGTGACTCTAATGTCTCAGGTGCAACCCACAATGTCCAGGTATGACCCTCAATATTCTAGGTGCAAGCTTCAGTCTTAGACCCACATATAGCTTTTCAGATCACTGGGAGTTCCTACTGACATCCACTTTGACCATTTGAGCGGAGATTTAATTTTAGGGCATGGCCCCCCAGAATGAGGAAAGAAGACATCAAGAATGGACCACACTAGAGGAAATAATTCAAAAAGGAAGATGATTAGGTGGGATGGAATTACATTTGGTCCCGTGCCAATTCCACTCAATGTTTGGAAAGAATGGAAAAGCTTGGAATTAGATTAATAAGAATTGCATTGGGTCCTGTGTCAATTCCACTCAATGTAAGCAAGTTGTGTAGGTCCCACCATGATGTGTGGGCTATATCCACACCATCCACCCATTTTTTGAGATCATTTTAGAGCATGGGCGAAGAGATCAGGTGGATCTAAAGCTCAAGTGGACACCACTATAGAAAGCAGCGGGGATTGAATACCTACCATTGAAACTTCTTTGGGGCCACATAAGTTTTGGATCTGCCTCATTTTTAGGCCCATGCCATAAAACGAGGTTACAAAACAGATGAACGGTTTGGACATAACACATATGTGTTATTTTCAATAGTTTCAAATGATGGTGGGTATATCCATTCAATGTACCACCGTATTACAAACATAGCAGGGAATTAAGCTTATCCCATGGTAATAGGGGACAATCTCTGCCATGTGTAATAATTATGTTTTTTGAATCCCATCCCACCTAATCCTTCCCAGCCCTGGGAAGGATTAGGTGGGATGGGATTCAAAAAACATAATTATTACACATGGCAGGGATTGTCCCCTGTTATCATAGGATAAGCTTAATTTCATCTCCCGTTTGTAATACGATAGTACATTGAATGGATATACCCACCATCATCAGAAACTATTAAGAATAATACATATGTATTATATCTAAATTGTTTATTTGTTTTGTAACCTCATTTTATGGCATGGGCCTAAAAATGAGGTAGATCCAAAACTTTTGTGGCCCCAAAGAAGTTTTCAATGGTAAGTATTTAATCTCCGCTGCTTTCTATAGTGGGGTCCACTTGAGCTTTAGATCTACATGATTTTTTGGCCCATGTTCTAAAATGATCTCGAAAAATGGGTGGACGGTGTGGATATTGCCCACTCAATATGGTGGGACCTACACAACTTGCTAACATTGAGTGGAATTGGCACAGGACCCAATGTAATTCCATCTAATCTAATTCCAAGCTTTTCCATTCTTCCTAAACATGGAGTAGAATTGGCACGGGACCAAATGCAATTCCATCCCACCTAATCCCTTCTAATACCATGCGTCAAACGCCCCCTAAGAGGGATTGCTTGTGACATGAAGTCATGTGGGGCCCACTATGATGCTCGTGAGAAATCCACCATCCGTTTTGTCAGATCATGTTAGGACTTGGGCAAAATATTGAGGCAAATTTTGCAAGACAGGAAAAGTGGGTAGGAAAACATCTACAGTTGAAATCTCCATGTCCTCACTATTTCCTGTCATGCCGCCCACTTGAGTTTTCTATCTGCCTCATTTTTTTAAAAGGGAATAGTGGATGGACAGGGTGGATTTTTCACAAACATCACATCCGTGTCCATGGCAGGCAGTGTGTAGCCCACACTGATGTATGTACTTTATCCAAGACATCCATATGTTTTGCCAGCTCATTTTAGGGCATGAGCCCAAAAATGAAGCAAATCCAAAGCTCAAGTGGATTGTGCCATAGGAAACTGTGGTGATTGAACAAGCACCTATAAAAAAAACTTCTCTGAGGCCATGAGAGTTTTGGATCAAGCTAATGTTATGTTCTCCCTTCATCCAGGTTTATGTGACCTTATCAACAAGTTAGATGGCAAATAAACGTCACGATTTGGGCTCTAGGAAGGTTTCAATGGTGGGTGTCATCGCCCCACCATTTCCTATGGTGTGGTCCACTTGAGCTTTGATTTTGAGTTGGCAAAATGAATGGACGGCATGGATATAAAACACATGCATCATGGTGGAATTCGCTTCCTCTAAGAACCCTACTAGTTGCGGTCTCTAGCCATCTACGGGGCCCACATGGTCCGCATATTACAATTCAAAATAGCCCCACCATGAAGGAAGCCAATCTAATTTCATTTGAAAACTATGGCTTTATGCCGAGTTTGCTTGGATTATGATCAAAATAGTTTCTTAATTTGGGATTTTCAGTATTTGGATGTTGTCAGGCCCCAAACTCAGAAACTGGCTTACAAAATTTTCGATCGCTAAATCCGGTGCTGACAGCCTCCGTAGTACCCCATTCTTGGCTCCCAGCGTACATACGCCAGATTCCGATCCTGGGATCTTACAAGGAGGATTTTTTTTTTCAGCGTACATTTATCTCATAATAAGCATAACCACAAGATTACCCAAATCACAAAGGCAACATCATCATCACATATCCACTAATAATCGTTTGAGTACAATACTGAAAGGGAAAAACATATATAAAATAAATCAAAGCTCCAAACGACCGCTGCAAGCTCCAGGCTCAATGCTGCTGCAACCTAACATCACCTGCACGCATCTATCGTGTATAACTTTATAGAAAGCTTAGTGGGTGGCGAAAGTATGTGCATAAGGTAAGTGCCAAGTAAGCAATATCAGAGTAATCAGAGTAAGCGAAAATACTGATAAACCCATAATCATACAATATCAGAAACACTAGAAAGATCATAAATCATACGAAATCAGAGTAATACGAAAACATACTGATAGCCCATAAATACCATCAGTCTTATCCAGGCTATGCGACGCAGAAATATAATAAAAACAATATCATATACTGATGAAGCAATGTAAATCAACTATGCAATGCGGAGACAACAAACCAAATATTAGATGTCACTGATGCAATACAATATACAAATCCTGATGAGTCCACGAATACCGTCAGTTGTATCTAGGTCATATAAATGCATAAATATAGTAACCCGAAATGCCATATGCGGTGGATGTAATGCAATATGTGGTGCGAATGGAATGACCATGCTGGAGTGTGAAGTCGGGATGATAATACGTAGTATCGCAGGCTATGGGGTCCATCACAAGGGACTTCTATCCAAACCAGTCTCATACCTAAATTTGGATAGCTAGACCCAATGTAGTAGACTCCTGATCTCAGGTTAGTCGTGCGCCCAACCGAAATCCTGGCCATGCGAAGGTACACAGCAGTTAGTTGCGCACTACCAGCCCGAGTGGATAGTGAATGAATGAATGAATGAATATGCAATCCTTGCCCAATAAGTCCACATATCAGTACGGTTCCTCTCTGGAAAATCACCGGGGTCTATTACACTCCAAACCAGATTGCCGCCCCATCGCGTGCAACAAGGTGAGTGGAAGAGACCTCACTATCCGCCTGCCAATATCGGGCCCGGCTCATCGATAGCGGACCCATTCCTCGAGCTGGTCAAACTCAACCTAGCATTGCCCCCTCCTCTCAGGCAGGTAAAGCCATACCCCCTTCCAACCGACCATGACACATGGGAGACGAGGCCTAACGGTATGCATCCACTCGGTCTAGACGTTGGAGCAACCTCTGGAACCAAGAGGGTTTAGGGACTTTCACCCAGGGATATTTATAGCACCCCATGTAGAACAGATTTCCGGTGTCCCGTTCGGCCATCCACGATATGCCTGTGGAGGCTACAGCCCTGATGTCGCTAGGGCACACAATACAAGATGCATGAGTCATACAATCCAGTCATGTATCAACCCTGCGCATACCGTGCGCTCATGTGAGATAACCTCTACCTATCAAGGAGTCTTATAACAATCTGCCTAATGAAATATGCAATGGTCAACCACATCTCATAACAAACATGCAGATGATGCGTATGGGCATGTATCATGATGCTGTATAGTCACATACTCATAATCGGTATCAATGACCGGCATCGACAATCGACCTCGACAATGTGGACATTTAACCAACATTGCCCCCGAGGAATGACCCTCGTAGATCCTAACATATAATGGACCCATGACCTCACATAAGGGCCAAATATACAACACCATGGGCCTCACTCAAGAGCTTAATACACATCACAATGGGCCTTTCACATGGGCCTAACATACATCACAAAGGACCTCGACTACGAGTCGCATATACACCATATAGGTCTCAATAATCCGCCTCGACAATTGAAATCGGTCAATAATCGGAATAAGCAATTCGGTCACATCAATCGGAATCGACAATCGGTCATGATAAACGGCCTCGATTGCTAATCGACAATCGGTCAAGATAAACGGCCTCAATCGCTAATCGACAATTAGTCAAGATAAACGGCCTCGATCGCTAATCGGCAATCGGTTAAGATAAACAGTCTCGATCGCTAATCGGCAATCGGTCAAGATAAACGGCCTCGATCTCTAATCGACAATCGGTCAAGATAAACGGCCTCGATCACTAATCAGCAATCGATCAAGATAAATGGCCTCGATCGCTAATCAGTAATCGGTCAAGATAAACGGCCTCGATCGCTAATCCACAATCGGTCAAGATAAACGGCCTCGATCGCTAATCGGCAATCGGTCAAGATAAACAGTCTCGATCGCTAATCGGCAATCGGTCAAGATAAACGGCCTCGATCTCTAATCGGCAATCGGTCAAGATAAACGGCCTCGATCGCTAATCAGCAATCGATTAAGATAAACGGCCTCAATCGCTAATCAACAATCGATCAAGATAAACAGTCTCGATCGCTAATCAGTAATCGGTCAAGATAAACGGCCTCGATCGCTAATCGACAATCGGTCAAGATAAACGGCCTCGATCGCTAATCGGTAATCGGTCAAGATAAACGGCCTCGATCGCTAATCGGTAATCGGTCAAGATAAACCGTCTCGATTGCTAATCAGCAATCGGTTAAGATAAACGGCCTCGATCTCTAATCAGCAATCGGTCAAGATAAACGGCCTCGATCGCTAATCAGCAATCGATTAAGATAAACGGCCTCGATCACTAATCAACAATCGATCAAGATAAACAGCCTCGATTGCTTATCAGTAATCGGTCAAGATAAACGGCCTCGATCGCTAATCGACAATCGGTCAAGATAAACGGTCGAAGAAGGCCTAAAGGAAGGTCACAATGTGGACATTAAATCATCATTGCCCAACAATGTGGACATTTAACCATCATTGCTCTCAAGGAGTGGTCCTCATAGGGCCAAACATATAGTGGGCCCGTAGTCTCACACCGGGGCCTCAACATACATCAAGTGACCACACATCATGGCCCTAATACATATCACAATGGGCCTTGCCCATAGGCCTTAGATTCAAGCAGGTGGGCCCCATCGTATGGGCCTTAAATATAAGGTAGGTGGGCCCTATCACATGGGCCAAAATACAAGGCGAGTGAGCCCTGTCACATGGGCCAAAATACAAACAGGTGGGCCCCACACATGAGCCAAAAATACATCATGATGGGCCTCATGGATAGGCCGTATCGAGGGGCCTCAAGTGGGCTTAGATTACACCAAAATTCATTTCAATAGTTGTAGGTGTATCATGTGTATCACTGTACACTATTATAGGGGTACATGGTTCACTAATGTGATTAGCACTATCCAAACAATTCCCAAGTAAATCAGCACCACCCAAACATTGTCTATGTAAATGAGCACGACCGAAACATTGTCCAAGTGAACCACACGTCCATCCAAATGGATAGACAGTGTGAGTACGGCACACGCATCATGGAAGGCTGCATACATCAAGGTCGGCTCCAATCAGCACCGTCTAAATGGACGGTGTGAATATAGACACATACATCTCAGTACGCCCCACACCCCACACCACAGAAAATAGATGGACGGCGTTGATGAAACAATTGTGTAAGACCCGTGTCCTAATCCGTACTGTTCCGTTAGCTTCCGCGGTCCTTCCGGTCAAATTCCGGTAACCTTCGCACCGTATTCGGTGTTTGTGCACGATCCTAAGCCAGGTCCCGCGCACCGACGTCGGCTTGATCCGAAAGTTGTATCATAGCGACCGCGTCGTCGCCGCGGTTCCAACGCCATGACTTGCGCACCGAACCGATACCCAAGCAAGAAGATGCCGATCAGCGTTTATTTCGAAGAAACACCGCGCGTTGCAGATTTCGAGGGAATCTCTACACAATAAGTCCCATCAATCAACATTTAATGCATCCTATACATCAAGTACTACACCCATTCCCTCTTTTTCCAAAAGTCCACCATTCTTTTCACCTCACCACTCCTCTTTTCCAAATTTCAACAACAACCATACACCTTTTACAATTTTTTAACCCAACCCATCACTCCATCACCTCACCTCACCCATCCATATCTTCTTTCTCTCCCTTATTTCTCAAAATCTCCAAGCAACCCCCAAGCCTCAAACGTCCAAGCTTCCTCTCCCTCTCAAGTGTGGTCCACCTTCCATCTTCCATCTATACCCTCCCATCTCTCATCCACACCATTAATCCTCCATCATCCACCATCCAAGGCATAGGCAAGGTGCATTTGAAGCCAAGGGATCAAGGAGGAGGCCAACGAGGTG
This sequence comes from Magnolia sinica, assembly GCF_029962835.1. Lineage (NCBI taxonomy): Eukaryota > Viridiplantae > Streptophyta > Magnoliopsida > Magnoliales > Magnoliaceae > Magnolia > Magnolia sinica. Next base: position 56,724,316 of record NC_080589.1, on the reverse strand, counting down.
GGTGACCCACCGTTGAAATCTTATCTTTAGGGCCCACTTATTGGTGTGACCCATTTTGTTGTATTTGATTTAATCAAGAGGGGCCCATAGTGGCGGGGTCCCTCTGTCTCACCGTATCTCTCTTTCTTTCTTTGTAATGGTGTGGATCTCACCAATATGTGTTACATCTACCCCGTCCATCTACATCAGACGGTGTGGCCCACTCTATTGCAGGTGATGATCCACACCATCCATTGTTTAGATGGCCCAATGCTTTATATATATATATATATATATATATATATATATATGTATGTATATACATATATGTTATATAAAATATATATAATATAATATGTATCATATATTATATACATATATGATGGTGGGCCACATCTACGTGGGACCCACCATAGCAATGTGTTTTGGAGTTTCGTCCAGCGTCCGCTGGACGCTGGAAAGTGAAGTGTGTGCACTGACGTGGATGTGTACCAGCGAGCACAAAAAAAAGGGGGGTTAGTTGCCTTTTTGGGGTGGGCCACCTATGTAGGCCCCACCTTGATATATGTGCTCAATCCAATCCGTCCATCCTCCTCTCCAGCTCATTTTAGGCGTTGAGCCGAACTTTGAGGGTAATCTGATTCTCAGGTGGGCCATACCATAAGAAATAGTGGTATCACCCTTGAAAACCACCTAGATCCCTGTATTCGCCAAAAACGGGCCGTATATTAGACTCATTTGATCGGTCTTGGACCGTGGAATCCGATGGCTGGAGTGGATTCATCCGATGTGGGCCCCACACAGGAGTTTTTGTAAAAAAACGATTTTCTAAAAAAAAAAAAAAAAACCCAGTTAGGCAGCAGCGCCTGCTGCTGCCATTGTCAGGGACGCCAGAGGGCGGGCGGACGGGCTGGATCCACGTCCAGCCGTGGGCCCCACCATGATGTGTATTTTGCACATCCACACCGTCCATTCGTTGACCATCTCCCTGGCCGTGGGCCATGCAAAAAATCAGCCTTATACGGAACTCATGTGGGCCATACTATTTAAAATCATGTGAAGACATGTCAAAACATATGAAAACACTTGGTGGGGCCTACCTGAAATGTGGATGTGGCTGAAACTTGGTCTGAATGTTCAGCCAAGTGGGACACGCATAATGGACGGGCTGGATCAGTGGACCACATCGTCGTGGGCCCCCAAACCGTGACCCTATGAATGGTTTAGATGGCAAAAAAAAAATGATAATAATAAAATAAATAAAATAAAAATATCACGGTGGGCTTCTGACCGTGTTATGGTGGGCCCAACCCACGGTCCGGGTGACCTTACGAATAGTTTGGGTGGGAAATAAACATTCACAGTGGGCCCCAGTCCAATGGGCCCATTTTGTATGGAAAATAAATATTACGGTGGGCTCTATCTAGGCCCAAGTGACCTTGGCCCATTTGGATGGAAACAAATATCACAGTGGGTCTTATCCAGGCCCACGTGACCTTATGAATAGATTGGATGATAAATAAATAATTTGGTGGGCCCTACCCTGGTCCACATGACCTTATGAACAGTGGTTGGAAAATAAACATTATATTGGGCCCTAGGCAGGGTGGGAAAAACAAGCATTATGGTGGGCCCCGCTTATGTATGTAAACTACACCCTCCATTAGTGTGGGCTCCATCATGATGCATGTGTTTCATCCAACAGTCCAACCGTTTGGAGATAAATTAAGGCCCATTATGGAGGCCCATCTTCATGCATTAGTGGTCCTTGTTGAGGCCCACCTTGATTTGTATAAGGCCCATATTATGAGGCCCATTGTAATGTACGCAAGGCCCATGTGACTAGGCCCATGTTGATGCATGTGTAGCTCGTCATTGAGGCCCACCTTGATATGTATATATGAGACCCATGTATGGGGCCCATTTGATGTGTTGGATAGGTCAAGGCCCAATAGGACTTACATAAGGCCCACTGATAGGCCCATGCTGGCAGTGTAATTCCGCCATGGTATATGTGTTGATTTTGTAATGGGCCACGCCTAAGGAGCAATGCTGGTTTGACGTCCACATTGAATGGATAATGTTGGTTAAATGTCCGCATTATAACTCTCCCTAAGGCCCACTGATAGGCCCAAACTTGTGGTGAGTAGGCCGTCTAGGCCCATCTCCATTATACCTAGAACCCATCTCTTATTACATGTTTAGTATAGATGCATGATTCATGATCATTCGCACCATATGTATGCCTGATGTGAGGAATGACCGATCGTAGCATATACCTTTGGATAGACTGTTTATGGGCTCCCTGATAGGCGGAGTTGCCTCATATAAGTGCATGGTATATACAGGGCTGTTGCATGACTGATAGTATGATTCATGCACTTGCATTTGTGTGATTGTAGTTACTGTATGCCCTAGCGACATCAGGGCCATAGCCTCCACAGATACATCGTGGATGGCAGGATTGGAGACCGAAAATATTTGATTCTAGCATACGGGCACCATAGATGTCCCTGGGTGAAAATTCCTAAACCCGATGGTACCAGAGGATGACTCCAATGTCGAGACCGAGTGGATATATGAGCGCACGAGGGCCGAATACCAGGAGGCCGCGTCTCCCACTGTGTCGTGGTCGGTTGGAAAGGGGTGTGGCCTTACTTGCCCGAGGGTAGGGGGCAATACTAGGCTGAGTTTGACCAGCTCGCGAATGGGTCCGCTATCGACGTGCCGGATAGGTATTGGCAGACTATTGGTCAGGCGGATAGTGAGGTTTCTTACGCTCACTTGGACTGTGCGGCTAGGAGAGCGACAGTGCCATTTGGAGTGTATTGAACCCCGGTGATTATCCAGAATGAGAACTGTACTGATACATGTTGAGGATTAGCATGCTTGAGTTGCATCTTGCATCGCATGGCCGTGTTATGGCCGATAGCATTCATATCTTGCACCGCATAGCCTTGGTACGGCTGATTGCATTCATGTGCTCATCACCATGATTCCGCATCATTCTGACCTTGCATTTTGAGCACGTTTATATTGCGCACACACTTACACCACCCTCTAAGCTTTCCATAAGCTTATGCACGATTGATGCGTGCAGGTGATGCCAGGACGCAGTCGCAGCCATAGTCTCGTTGTAGTTGGAGCGTGCAGCCGAGCTCTGGAGTTTTGTTTCTTTTATTACATTGTATTTTCCCCTTTCAGTCGCATTGTACAAAAAAGTTTTTGATCATAGTGGATTTTGTGGTGGTGTTCTTGTGCTTATTGATTGTGGGTTATGCTTTTGTTATGCTCATTATGAATCAGACTAATGATTTGAAACCCTCCTTGTAGTATCCCAGGATCGGAACCTGATGAATGGGTGCCGGGGTCCGAGAATGGGGTTCTACGGAGGCTGTCGGCGCCGGATTCGGCGATCGGGAATTTTGTGAGCCCGGTTTCCGAGTTTGGGGTGTGACAAATTGTATCACGGTGGGATACATGGCTGAACGGCCTGGATGCACACATACCTCACGGTGGTCCCCACAAAACTGGACGAATGACGTGGGTATACAACACATATATCTGGTGGTCCCCATGGCGCTTGCTGACGTCAACTACAATAGTAATATAGCCGGTAGGGCCCTCTGATGGACAGTCTAGATGTAACACATAACTCATGTGAGCCCCACGACTTTCTGACGTCGAAGTATAGCAGTCATATAGCTGGTGTGGCCTGCTAGCCCACCGCCCAAATGGACGGTTTAGACATGCACAAACCTCATGATTAGAACCACTGATCTGCTGACATTACTACAGCAGCTACGTAGGTGGCGGGGCCCACAGCTAGACGGTCTGGATATACAGTACATGGGCCCCATGCCCATGTGGATGGCAGGGATGAGACATGTATATCATAGAGGCTCTCACGTGCTGGGCTGCAGCACGTCAGCGAGAAGGTCCCAACGAAATCAGATGGACGACGTGGATGTAAAGCATTACATCAAGGTGTGGCCACCGTCCAAAAAATCTGGACGGTGCAGATATGATAAATACATCAATGTAGATCCCATCTACACGTGTGGGGTGGGCCATGTGAAATGGACAGGCGGTGGTTATACAATACACCCAACAAGGTGGGACCCTCAGGACTTGCTGACGTTAATTACACCAGCCTTGTAGCTGGTGTATGATAGACCAGCCAATCAGCATCCCAGATAGGTGGGTCCCATGTAGGACCCACCATAACATTATTTTATATATATATATATATATATATATATATATATTACAAAGAAAAAGCGTCCAGGCCACCAGGACGGCCTGGATTTCAACACATATAATCATGGTGGCGTCCCACTCCACCTGATGTCTGCTGGGCCTCCTGTTTTGGTCCTAAGTCCTAAAATGATCTCTCTGATGGACGGCTGGTGTGTAGACACCATGCATCAAGGCGGGGTCCACCTCAGTGTGGTCCACCAGCTAAGGAACAAGCTGGTATTTGTTCCCCCCCCCCCCCCATTCAAATGGTCAGCAACTATGACAATGCAAATGGAAGCCTCTGCTGCTTGTACGGTGCAGCTCACAGAACACTGTGCAGATGAATGGTATAGATGCAGATCACATACATCTCAGGGTGGGGTCCACGTACATGTAGCCCATTAGAGGAGATGAAACTGATATTTGTGCTTGCCTTCATCCCAGCAGTCAGCAGCAAAACAGGGTGGCCTGGAGATCCACGGTACCAGCACACCACTGTTGCTACTGCCATGGTGCGACCCACGAACATTGGGTCTGGGCCGTGCAGATGGACGGCTGGGGATATAGAACATACGTACATCAAGGTGGGATCCACGCATGTGGCCCACCAGGTACAAGTTCAAGCTGATATTTACAATCTCCCTTCAAACAGCCCTACATGACCGGACGGTCATGCAGGCCCTATGACGGTAGTAAGGTGGTCCCATTAAGTGGGCGTCATGGATAAAATACATACATCAGAGGGGGCTTCACGTAGGTGGGCCACCTAGCTTGAGGTCAAGCTGATCTTCGTGTTTTCCCTTCAATAGGGCGTGCCTAGAAACGGGCAGCAATTGTTGCCCCTGGATGGTCCAACAAGGCTGGCCCATTTTGTGGACAGCATGGATCTCATATATACATCCATGGTGGGCCATCAAACCGAGAGAGAGAGAGAGAGAGAGAGAGAGAGAGAGAGAAAAGCACCCACCGTTAAATCTCTTCTTCATTCTTCCGCCAATGCAGGCTAGAGCTCAAATGGGTGGACTTCAACAGTTGAGATCGGACTTGGATGGTGGAGATGGAAGGTAGGAAGTGGGCCACACTAGTTTCTCTCCCATGGAAGCCATGGACGGTTGCTTGGAGAGAATGAGGGAGAGAGAGATTGGAAGGGAGAGATGGGTGAGTGATGTGGTGGGTGTACTTTGTGTAAGAGAAAGTTTGACTTTGGGGGTTGCTTGGGGATGAGGTTGTACTTTGACATGTGAGGTGATGTGTGATTGATTGATGAGATTGATAGGATTTGATGTGATGTTCCCTTGGGTTTTGCAACAGCGCGATGTTTTCCTCGAACTGAACGCGGGCCCACATCTTCTGGCCTGGGTATCACCTCGGCGCGTGAGACGCGACATCGGAACCGCGGCGATGGCGCGGTCGCTAGGGTACAAGTCTCGGGTCGAACCGACTCTAAAATACAGGGTACAACTCAGGATCGCGCGCCACTGCTATTTACGGGTCGTGGGTCACTGAAATTCGACCGGGAGGACCGCGAAAGCCTACGGAACGGTACGAGCTAGGACACGGGTCTTACAGATGTTGTTTGGTAAATGCTTGAAAATTAATTTATTTCATTTTAGCTGACAATAATTATGCACAAATGATCTTGATCTCTAATACATAATTAGTCCATGTTAATAGCAATTTTGTACTAGATATTAAGATCTTTAATATATATCATTTGTATTAGCTAAGCTAGGGGTAGTGTTTGCACCTTAGGATGGGAGAGAAAAAGTGGGAGATATTGAAAAAGGGAGGCAAAAGTAGGGAAAAAAATGTAGGAAATGCATGCACTACATGGAGAGAGAAAGAAATGAAGGTGTTCATTGTTTTAACAGTGGGCAACTCATCTTTATGTTTTCCTATATTATAGATATACAAGCTTAGATCCACCTCCTTTATTAGCTAACCTCCTGCACGAGGCAATGATATAGCTAGCTATATGGAATGGCTTTTTACAATTATCATGGTGGATCCCACACGACCTTTATTACATGACTTCCTAATAGTATTATTGACGTAAGCTACACATAAAGAAGAGAAGAACAATCTACTTGGATAGTTGCGTTTCGTAGTATGATCTAAGTTATTTAAAAGCAGTGTAGGTGAAATCTGACTTGTTTTGTAAAATAGAGCAGCTGTAATTTTCAATTCTCAAGATATGTCTATACAACATTCAATATTCTCCACTTTAGGAAAACTACTTGCCAAGACAGTAATGTCCGAAAGCTAATCATGTTATATAAAACACTAGAGAAAGTGGCATGTACAATGCACATGGAGAGATGAAGGAAGAGCGATCAGAGGGAGGGAAGGTCAGAATTCTGCGAGATATAGTCTGTGAGAGCTTTTTGTGGGATGCTATAGTGAAATTTAAGAGGTTTGAAGGATCTTGAGGGTGAAACCTCACTCGTTTATAAGATTATTATGAAATTACACATGGTGTAGAATACTAAGGGTATGCGCGGAAGCTTGGTGAAGCTAAGGAATGAATGCTATGTCTTATGTCCTAGATGGGATGATTAGGACTAAATAATGTTTTTTTCAATTAACACACAATTGCTTACTTATTCTAATATGTCAATTTAAATTAAGTAAAACAATTAACATTAAGACTTCTAAGACAATAGAGAGTTCAATCACATAGCCTACAATAGATATGTCATTCAAGCAATTAGTCAATAAACAATAGTATATATATGTGTGTGGGATGTACTAACTATTAACTCATAATATTCATCTAATCATACATATATATAATTCACTAATCAATTACATAAGTATAGTTAAAGAAGTACTCAAATGATAATCCCAAGCACAAGCATGTATAGTGGTTTGGTTTTCCTACACCACTCCCGGTGGACGTGCTTAACACATGAGTGTATCGGATTTTACTATCGAAAGTTTTAAATCAGGTTCACCTCAAACCTTTACAGGCATACACTCTCACCAAAGGCCTACACAAGGATTTACCCACGTACACACCTATGTCGGTGGTCCACACAAGGACTTACACACGTAATCACCAGTGTCGGTGGCGATACGGTCATACATAAGAACATACGCGAGTTTGGGTTACAAACTCTACACTCAATCCAACACAAGAAATGAATGTGTGGACTTTTACAATTTGATAACTTGTCAGATTGAGCCCCTATTGTAGCGTTTTCTTGGATTGCTTGATCGATGTTCTCTCATACTTCAATCAGCTCCCCTGATCATTGATGTCAATTCCCTACCAATGATTCAACTCAAAGATCAAAAACCTTGCGTGCAATACTCCATTGATGTGACTAAGGTGATGCGAGGTTGGCTGAATCTCCTACAACATATGAGAATGTTATAATTTCCTAGGGGATTCGTTTATATGGGTGTTCTAGAGGCTCAAAACAAGGATTTGACTATTGGTTGAAGTCTAATCTTTATAATAAGGTGGAGATTAAGTTCATCTTCATCATTGAGGTTGGAATTATCTTTCAAGTGATGAGTAACAAGGAATATTACTTAGATCAAATGGATTTAGAGCCTCGAAATGTAGAATATGAGTGGGGAATCTTTTAAGCTTCTATTGCAGCAAAAATCTATCCTTTTGTCCAAGAACCAAATGACCTTTTATAATAAACCAATTTGCAATGCATATAAAACAGTTAGTTAAAGGCTCTATCGATGGGATCAAAAGAGCCTTCGATGAGATTAAACCCTCTATCGATCCCATCGAGAAAATTCATAATTATTTCTGTTGGTTCCTGGATTTATTCTCCGATCGGATCGAGTGGTCCTTCGATTCCATCAAGTCCCATCAACATAGATTGAGAACCACTCAAAAACTTCTGTTTAAGGCACATGATTTCACAGCGCACTTTTTCTAGCATTTTTTATCATGTTCCAATTAGCTCCTAAGGTTAAGGGATGATCAAATAAGGTTGACATATTAAGTCATGATCATGTAGAGGTTCAAGTGTTGTTTTGGGTCAATGTTAGGGTCACCAAGGCACCCCATTTATCCGTTCTTTGTTACTTGATGCTCCATGTCTTTATGTGTCTTACGTCTTCAACTTTCAATGGCTCAATCGACTTACTAACACACAGACGCATGTAATTGACAAATAAAGTGCACAAATAAGTGCACTAACATATTCTCCATTGGAATTAACCAGTGAATACAAATTTCAGCTTGAACCAAAACATTGGTGGCTAATAAGAAGTTTTCAATGGTCAATGTTCAATCCCTTTGTTTCTTAAGGTGTGGCCCACTTAAATTTGGATCTGCTGGGCTCATCATCTTACATGAGCTGGTGACACTAATGAATGGACTGGAGGTCAAACGGACATCATGTTGGGTCCCGCAAAGTTTATGACCTCCTGTAGGTCATTGAAAGTTCATGTCCCGGCAGAAATGGCCAAACAAATTTTGGAGGGAGAGAAACGTGGGAGAGTTTCTTGGAGGGAGAGAAGTGTGGGAGAGTTTCTTGCAATAAGATGAGGGTAATATCTAGACCATAAATGGCTTCTTGTGGCTGAAATCTCAACTTCATGTTAAATAGCAGCCACATTTTCATGTTTCCGAAATTTTCTCCATAAGAAAATGTCTTTGGAATATTAAAAGTTCTCATGGTCAAAACTAATTACAACGGCAAAAATTCCAAACCCCACTTTCATGATAAACAATAGGGAGTGGATCGGGTGCTGGCCTTACATGGGGCCCACATTGATGCATGTACTTTATATCCACGCTGTCCATCTGTTTTATCAGATCATTTTAGGGCAGGACCAAAAAAATGAAGCAGATGCAATTTTCAGGTGGACCATACCATAGGAAACAGTGGTGCTTGACCATTAATGAGCCATAAAAGCTTTTGATCGAGCTGATATCTATTTTATCCCTTCATCCAGTTTAATGTGACCTTATCAACAAGCTGGATGGCAAATACATACTACGGAAACTTTATGGTGGGCCCTAGGAAATTTTTAATGGTAGGGTATTCAATTACCACTGTTTTCTATAGTATGGTCCACCTGAGAATTGGATCTACTTCATTTCTGGGCTCATGCCCTAAAATGATCTAGCAAAAGGGACATAGAATACATATATCAAGGTGGGCCCTACGGTAAGGCCCTTACCTAATCCGCACCCTATATAATATAGACAGATGAACTGAATTCGTTTTTAGGTGCCTACTAAACAGGATCTGAATTATCAAATCATGAAACAAGACTCACTTGAATCCCAAGTTCTCCTTCAAGTATACAACACAATATATAACCCATTTTTTGATATTTGAGAATTCTACTTGGAAAAGAAACTCCAAATCACACATACCTTTGCTCATTAGCCAAAGGCAGCTCATCAAGCATCACCATAAATCACAAATTACTGGCTTAAAATGATGTGGCTAGGATCTACCTATTTGTGGACCATGTTGGTTGGTCCAGTTGAATCTTGATTCTTGAAACACATGGCCCCATGTGCAAAATCTTTCTTCTTTTTCCCTTGTTGGATTTGCTGAAAAGTAAATTGAGGAAACCCCATTTCCATGAAAGCTACATCTTTCTTGTTTGTTGTTAGCATCAAGCATCACCGTAAATCACAAATTTCCAAGAACTTGAGAAAAATGAGACAAACCAAGGGGTCCGTTAAGTGCCCCACATGATAGCCACATGCGCTCTCATTCCCACATGCAAAACCATCCATCTTCAAGTGCCCTGTAGCGTGGCCCATGCCAACAGCATCATGCATCAATGTCTCAGATGTGCCGATGTGCTACCATCCATCTTCGAGTGTCCCATGTGTCAATGTGTTAGTGCCCCAATGTACCACAAGAGCCGCCATCTTCATGGATCAAACGCCAATGTGCTACATGCGCCACCAATCTTTAACTACAAGTACTCCATGTGCTAATCTGAGACCTGCACCATGTGCCACTGCCCATATTCAACCAGCCCACATGTGCCTATGTGACACGCTACAATCTGTCTCAACACCACACATATGCCACCTTCCTAGAAACAGAGTTCCTCAAGAAACACCATTTCGTCCTTTTATTTTTTTGTTTTTTCTGCAAACCAAACAGGCCCAAAAAGAAAAATAGAAGCAGAAGGATAGAAAGCATTCAATCTCAAGTATTAGAGCAACAAAAGAAAAACCATATCATCTGTAGTTGTAGTGAAAGCGAGTAAGAGTCTTTTATTAATGAAATATGAAAGGAAAAAAAAAAAAAAAAACACATCTTCGAGTCTCAGACTCGGACATGACAACCCACCGCACGACACTGCTCCCTTCTTTTTATAGTTCCGATACCATTACAACTCTCCTCTTTCTTTTTTCTCTTTACAGACAGATTCTTGTACATATTTCTATCTTCTCAAAGTTGAAATCTACAGACCCTCCCCACAAACTCCTATGCTAAATATGTCGATCCCCTACCTGTCGCCGTTGTTGTCGTTATCATCAAATTACAGTGTGCAGACTATACATGAGATGACAAGTGGGAAAAAAAGGAAAAAAAAAAAAAATCTTATTCCGAAAGACCTACTATTATCATTTATTTACACCATAAGCCCATACTACAATACGCATTACCTCTCCATTCTCATCGGAAGGCAATCTTTGGCTGATGGATCTACAAATACCAGCTTCATTACCTGTACAAAGGACTATTTCCTCTTTCACCGCTGACCCATGAAGATCACGACGACGAGATCCCAATATGCCTCTCTGTAAACAATATGCAGCAGAAAGTCGTTAAAAACCACTTTTCTCACCCCGACACTAGCAAGATTTGTAGCATGCATTAGGGTGCACACGTGCCAGATATGGGCCATTCATCAGTTGGAGCACCATGCTTTTTTTTTTTTTCCTGAAAGATATACGAGGCCTCGTACCTTGAACATGCATGAGAAACATGGTTGGCTTGAAAAGAATGACCCCTAGCACATTCAACACATCTTTCACCTACCACATGACCAGACAGGCCCGTCTTCGGTGCCAACGCATGTTCACATTTGCCCCAGCTAACAAATGGCTCAGACCTCACGTATGTATGCCACTTTGTCACAAACAAATCTCCAAGGTCTCTCTTCTTCTGAAGATGTTAAACAGATCTTATGAAGAGGAATTCAAATAATTTGTAAGGATTCTGACCTCCAGTTGTGATTAGTTTTTCGACACGGGCAACAATGTGTTTGCCATACGTATACCTCTTCAAAGCATTTAAGTGGACCTTGATACGCGAGAGGATCAGTTCACGGCTCTGATCATCGCAGGTCTCAAGAACCTTCTGCACAACATAGTTTGCAAATTGATCCTTCATCATGGCCTGTCATTTCAGCGAGAACCAGAATATAAATGGAAAGAAACGAAAAGGAAAAATGGAAAGAAATGAAAAAGGCATGGTAAACACTAGATTCTTGCCCACACTCCAACCATAAATTGCATGCAGTGGTGTTTTGCTGGGATCTGAACGGATACACTTTAATCCGCATGCATGCACAATATATATATATATATATATATATATATATATATATATATATATATATAGAGAGAGAGAGAGAGAGAGAGAGAGAGAGAGAGAGAGAGAGCAGTTGCCCGTTCAATAGATTGGCCCCACCATGGGGAACACTATACAAAAATCAACCCTATCCTCTCTGTCTCTCTCTCTCTCTCTCTCTCTCTCTCTCTCTCTCTCTCTCTCTCTCTCGTGTGGGTGTGCGTGTTTCAGGGGGACATTAGCAAAGTCCCCAAACCTTTAAAATAGCACATGGGGTGCCCTATTGTCAGCCTGCACCATTTATTCATTCATACAACTACGAGCAAACCATGGTGCAAAATCATGCCAATTGGGTGATCCTAAGCTTCCAATCAATAGCATGAAAATGCACAGTCATGATTGACCGGAGAAACAAAATAGGTCCAACCATCATCTTCAAACATCTAGCAGATAGACCCCACTTTGTATTTCTTACAATTCTCCAGTAACACTTTGATCCTAACCATGTGATTTACGGCTCGTAAACAACAGACAGCTGTAATGAATTGGCCCCATTCAAAGGGTTAAGATCATCGGATCAGCGTTATTCTTGCACCATGGCTTGCTCCAAATTGTATGAATGATTGATAGGTCACCCCATGTGCCATTTAAAAGGTAGGTCAGGAGGGAAGGTAAAAATGCAAGAGGAAAAGGAAAACCGAACAATGCAATGAACATTTATAATTTGTCATAGCTAACTGCTAAGATTTAAAATAGCTCCAGGCAAACTCTATGGATTAAGTGACAAACCCATTAGCATATTCAAGTTTACGACCCTTTTAAATTGATTTAATTCATATTAATATACTGCAGTGAGTACATTGGTATTGTACAAATATTACTAAGTCTGAGCTGCTGAGCAGGACACTGTCACCATGGACATAACCATATCCAAAACTTGTCCAGGCAGATAAATCAGCATAGCCTTGTCCAGCTATTTGGGTTGGCTTTATGTATCCTGCCTCACCAAGCACTGGAAACAGGAAATCTCGTGATTGCTTGGTAGAAGTTCAATGATCAACTGCTTACAGTCCTCCTTTACCCAGGATTGGGACATGCCGGCACATCCTTAGTAGCTAGAGGTCATAATGAGATCCAATGATCAAATAAATGATTTCTATTTCTAGGCACCTACCAGCAACATCTGTTAATCTACCATCCAACTCCACAATGCATGAAGAACCTTGCTGTGAGAATTGGAGCAACAACAAGGGACTGTAAATGCTCGGTAATTTGTTGTCATGGGGTTTTATAGTTACTACGGGACAGAGGAAGGGAGATAGAAAAGGACGGGGGTTTTATTGATACTTAGGCAGCGTACAACACTTGATAGCAGGCACTCCATGATTGTACATGTAGTATATATTAACTCAAAATGGTTTTTGCATAATTCTAAGTCAATAATATTGTATCTACAAATACCCACATATTTAATTCTTCGTTGCAACACAGAGTCACGTTATTTAATTCTTCATTGCAACACAGAATCACGTTAAATTAGTTTTCTGCCAAGGGATTTTGTGGCTATGGTAATTAAAAAATGACGAAAATAACCCATCCCCAACAGAATAAAAACACTTAAACCATCAATTAGTCAAAAAACATATATAATAATAATTTTTTTGAAAAAGAAAAAAGAGAACAAAACATGAAAATGGCTGACCCTTCAAACAATTCATCAACCCTTCCCTTTAAACAAACCTTGAAAAAAAAAAAAAAAAAAAAAAAAAAAAAAGAAAAAAAAAAGAGAAAGAAAGAATGAAGTTTATAATAGTAATTTCAACAAAGATGGATGAGCTAACCTTTTTTCTTGCTTTCTTTTTGATTGATTTTTTCCTTAATGAGACGGGTTTAAATGCAGAAAAGAGGAATAGGTGGTGAGGGAAGGATTTGGGAATGCCAGAAAGCAGAGGAAATAACCGGAAACTGTAGACTTGTTAGTAATGGGCTCCCAATACATTCAACATTGGATTCAATGATTGAGAGATACTTAGGGCCCGTTTGGCCAGTCGGATTGGAAGGTATTGGAGGGTATTGGAAGGGATTGGAAGTTAAATCCCGGGATTGGCCTGACGTGCCAAACAGATTCAGTGATCTGATCCAATCCCACGGGTCTTGAGACAATCCACTGACAACAGCATCATTACCTTTAAATCCCATCCAATCCACCTTAATCCATACAAATTTGCTAAAGATGTGTTTGGTTCGAGGGATTCGAAGGGATGGGAAGGTTTAATCCTGGGATTGGCCGGGCGTACCAAACAGACTAGATATAGCAATCCACGGTAGTAGCAATCCCATGTATCTCAGGACAATCCACTGACAACACCATCATTACCTAGAAATCCATGCCATCCACCCTAATACCATTCAATCCCTTTCAATCCACCCGGCCAAACGGGCCCTTAAGAAGTTACTCTCGGGAAGGAGTTACCTGTTGTTTGTAGGACATGTAACATTGATATAAGCGATCTCCAGAAGCCTTGTGATCTACTTCTTTTCTTGTCCATTTTAAAAATTCCAGGGAGAGTGGTCAAGGGGTACAGAAAATTACATGAGACTTCATATGTGGTACCCCAAATTCCAGTTCCTTACTCCACCATATGTCAATGATTGGAATGGTTCATCATATGTCAGTGTTGTTTGCAGGACATGTAACATTGATATAAGTGATCTTCAGAAACCTTGTGGTCTAGTTCTTGTCCATTTAAAAAATTCCAGGGAGAGTGGTCAAGGGGTACAGAAAATTACAAGAGGCTTCACATGTGGTACCCCCACAGTCCAGTTCCTTACTCCACCATATGTCAGTGATTGGAATGGTTCATCTGCAAACCCAGTATTGAAGGCATTCCATAAAATGAAAATACAGAACCTGTTGAGGAAAAAAGGAACAGCCTAGAGTAATGTTGAAATGCCAGCATTGTGTACATCGTGGAAGTGGGGTCTTGTACATACATGTAGCATGTGTATGGACATTGGGACTGTTGATCTGGTGGGTCATCATGTAGATGGGCCATGATCCAAACACTCCAGTCCTTGGATGATTCTAACTGTTTGATCGGTATGAGTTTTATCCCTTTGGGAAGAGAAGGGAGAAAAACACAAACCATTCAGGAAAGTGGAAGTTCAGAAGAGGGCTGGGAATCAAGGGGATTACGTTAAGAAAATTAGCCTTGCTAACCAATTGATGATGGACCCTTGCTAAACAGATCGTGGTCCCGATTCTCTAACAGGATAGTTTATGAGGTACAATTCACCAATCAAATAGATTGAAGCCCACTTCATGGGTTGGAAATATAGTGGGGCACACTCCTCGGCTGCATTATCTGGCAGTAAATGACAACAGAAAGGGTTTAGGAATATGCTAAAACCTCTTTACCAAATTACAGTAAGCCGTTAGTTGATGGACATTCAAGAAATGTGACTTCACAGGCTACCAAAAAACAACTTAAACCTTGGAGAATTTCCTTTATTGTTTATGGTCTCTAGGATCTAGTTGATTGCCAAGTATTTTTTCAGAGGGGCAAAATGAAATTGTTCATCCTTTTTTTTTTTCTAGAAAAAATGATTTTGTTTGAAAATAAAACACACAATAATTATAAAAGGGGCAGAGATTCCTCACCCCTGGTTTTAAGTGCTCCTACTTCAGCTAAGCAAACAGCCATTTAATCATGAGGGTACTGTCTTTCCTTGATGTACTTCTTCTTTAGATTCCTTTTTCCTTACATTTTTTTTCATCTTTTTGACGTCTTTTTATTTTTATTTTTTTTTTATAGATGGCACTTCTTTATTTTCTGGTACATAATTTTCATTAATCATCAGAAAAATCTCCATTGGTTTTTTAAAAAACAAAGAGAGAAAAATCTCCATACCTTCATGTCATCCATAAATGCTAATATCATCTCAAGAGAAAATACAATACAATGAACTGAATGACCATATCATTAAGAAACATATCTACATTCCTATTTATAAAAGAGAACAGATCACCTACAGGCTGCCTGCACCACGAGCAGTGCAGTGCAGTGCAGTGCAGAGAGAGAGAGAGAGAGAGAGAGAGAGAGAGAGAGAGAGAGAGAGAGAGAGATTTTTGTCGCTAAAACAACACTGCACCACTCTTGCGGTGCAAGCAGCCCGTATTTGATCAGCTCTCTTTATGAAAAGTAAGAATCTAACCTGCAAGGGTTCATTTTCATCTGTGGAACCAAGCATCTCATTTACCAAAAGTTGACGTTCTTCAGGTCCACCGAAAGTTAGGCACTTTTCAACAACATTGGAAGCAAACTTCTGTTGACTCATCTTTACTATCTGTCCTGCAAGTTTGCTGATTATGGCAGATCGTTCATGTGGCTTCCCATGTTGGAGAACATGCTAAATTACCCAAACACCGAATGAGTTAGAATACTGAGAGTTGTTAATATAATAGAGATACAACCATCAGTCCATCGCAATACAAAATAAAGAGGTATTCACGTGAAAAATACATTATAAAATATAAACACAAAAGCCACGCTAGCAATTATCAGAAATAGAAGGCAACACTAATGCCCCCAGAAAGAACAGTGGCATAAGAAACAAAAGGAAACAGAAACATGAGATCTCGACAAACATCTAAATAAATGCTTCTCCAATGCACAGAGAAATGTTGAAATTTTCTATATGAAGCAAGAAAAATTCATCCTAAGCAATAAAAGAAAAGTAGGGCCCAGTTGTACACACTTCCTAAAGGGGGGTTTCTGAAATGAGAGGTTTCAAGCCTGCCTTTTCGGTCGACTCAATAAAAACCGACCAGATTAGTTTTTGTCGAGTCAGCGAATTTAGCACTGCTAGTTGGATCGAAACAGTGTTTAGGCTTCAAACGGCCTTGCATAGAATGTGTCCAAACAGGCCCTTGAGGAGTTAAAAAGGCCCATCTAACGAAAGAAGTTCCAATATATGCCCACACAACTAGTTGAACATTGCATTTTCGTCCAACTAGTTATGCATTTAATGAGAAAATTCCCTCTTAATTAATTAAATGCTTCGACCGCAAACTAATTTCACCTTGGCATGGAAAAGGGGCCACTGCTTGGGTGGGCCCCACCATGGTGTTTATGTAAAATCAACCCCAACCATCAAGTATGTCACCCCATGTTAGATCAAAATCTCAAAATTTATTCCCATAGTTCAGGTAGACCACATTATTGGAAAGAGTGTAAATGGAAAGGTTCGCCCTCCAAACTGTTTCTCTTGGTGTGGCCCACATGAATCACATATGGACCTGATTATTGGGATCCATGCTTACTTTTGGTGTGACATCTAATGGTTGAAATGGATTTCACAGTTTCGTCATGATGGGCCTTGTAAAAATCAAGGGTGGATGTCTCTCTCCTAATTGTTCCCATTAGTGTGGCTCATCTGAATCACGGGTTAACCTGATTTTTTGGCTCTGGGCCTATTACTGGATTACACATCTAATGGTCGGAGTGGATCTCACATACATGTCAGAGTGGGCCCATAAAAAATCAGGGGTTGGAGTCCGTGTGGTACCTATTCCCAAAACACTGCTAGGCATAATTTAAGGTGGTAATTAATGCTCATAATGCTGGCAGAAAGTGGCGTAATTTAATGTGGTAATTAATCCTCATAATACTGGCAGAGGAGTGATTTAAATGCATCCTTGGAAAAGAGTAGCCAGTTCCGGTGGGCCCACCATGGTGTTAATTTTAAATCTACCCCAAACATCAGGTGGGTCACCCCACGCTACACCTAGGGCCTGAAACTCAGGCCCATCTGTGCTTCAGGTGGACCACACAACTGGAAATAGTTGATAAAGAAAAGCTCACCCTCCAAACTATTTACGTTGGTGTGGCCTACTTGAATCATGGATGGACCTGAATTTTGGGCCCTAAGCCTAAGTTATAGCGTGGCATCTAATGGTTGGAGTGGATTTGGTATATCTTAACGGTGGGCCTTGTAAAAATCAAGGGTGGATGTCTCTATTCCAACTATTTCCTTGGTGTTTCCCTTGGTGTGACCCAATTGAATCACAGGTCAGCTTGATTTTTAGGCTCTATGCCTGACATAGGATTATACATCTAATGGCTGGAGTGGATCACACATACACATCAAGGTGAGCCCCATAAAAAATCAAGAAAGAGAGTCCGCTGAAATTCTTTTTTCCAATGAGAAAGTCCAAGTTCAGTGGGCTGGAGTATTGTTTAATGTCTAACCAGCACATATCATCCAACCATTTATGTAAATATGACATTCAACCCGTCTAATGGGTTGGCTCATAATGAGCATCGCTTTTTGTAAAACATCACAACAACCATCATGAGCATATATACACATCCGTAGGCCACACACAATTTGGATGATTTTAATGGTGGGACTTTTCATCTTAACTATTTACCATGGTGTAGCCCAATCGAGTGTTGAATCGGCCTGAATTTTGAGCCCCTGTTCAAACACGAGGTGGCTCACATGATAGACAAGGTGGATCTACTCCACATGAACTCTTTCCTTCTATGTCTCGGAAAGCAACGCACCATTATCTTTAGGAAGGTCATGCAAACATTATCCGGGATATTTGGGAAGGGGAGACATGTGAAGGGAGAGTAAATGTAGGATGGGCTATACAACTATTAAAGATTTGGACCATCCAACTCAAAATCAGATCCATGCATTAGATAGATTACATTGTCAACATGCTAGGGACAAAGAAAATTGATGATCTTGTGATCAAGCATGCCAAACATTTATGAAAAGAGCAGGTCTTTAATAAAATAGTCCAACGATCTAGATTCAACATTCATATGTACTTTTCTTAGAAATGTATTTTCTTAGTTTTTGGCACATGACTTCTCCTTAGTGGGTCTTAACTGATGAATGGCCTAGCTCTTTGACACGTGTGCCACTTTACACAACTACGACACTTATTCTAAAATCCCTCAATATAGGTGTATGTATTGTATCCAAGAGGGAATTTTCTCATTAAATGCATAGCTAGTTGGACAAAAATGCAATGTCCAACTAGTTGTGTGTGAGCATTGTGTGTGTGTGTGTGTGTGTGTGTGTGTGTGTATTGAGAGAGAGAGAGAGGAATGCTCACTAGCGCACTTTCTTACATGAGCACCCGTGCGCACCTTTGCACACGTGTCATGGGCACAAAATCTGAACTATCCATGTGATGCGGCACCCCTTGAAACCTCACGAGCCCAATTTCTAGTCTAAGCCAAAACTCCAGTGGGCCATAGCAAAGAGAGATGCAAATAAAGGGAGCAAACTGTTTCCTTTTGCCATGGCCCACCAGAGATATGTATCGGGCTAGAAGTTGGGCTTGTGAGGTTTCAAGGGGTGATGCATCACGTGGACCATTTAGTTTCTATGCCCATGACACATGTGCAAAGAGAAATGCAAATAGCAAAGAGATATGTATCGGGCTAGAAGTTGGGCTTGTGAGGTTTCAAGGGGTGACGCATCACGTGGACCATTTAGTTTCTATGCCCATGACACATGTGCAAAGGTGCTCACGTAAGTAGGTGCGCAGGTGAACATTCCTCCTATATATGGGAACTGGTACTATGAGGTCGACCTCATGGGAACTTCCCATTCGGTCGATCTGTGTGGGCCCCATCGTGATGTGTGTCGAAAATCTACCCCATCAGCCAGATGCACCATTCCATGGTGGGCCACGGGCTTAAAAATCAAGTCAATCCATGACTTGGATGGGCCACACCACATACAACAGTTAAGAGAAGTTACCCTCCCATTAAAACATTCACAATCATTTATTGGGTCCACTGACAAATCCAGCCTATCCATTGTGTGTGTCCCACTTGGATGAGGAGTCGGAATAAGTTTCAGCCACATCCAAAACTCAGGTGGGCCCCACCAAGTGCTTTTATATATTTTAGGCATGTCTTCACATGGTTGTAGATGGTATTACCCACCTAAATTTTTATATATTTTAGGCATGTCTTCACATGGCTTTAGATGGTATTGCCCACCTAAATTCTAGGTATGGTTGATTTTTGGGATATCCCATAACCTAAAGGGGACCCATCAAATGCACGGTGTTGATGTTTGACACAAATCACAGTGGGGCCCACACAGCTCGAC
This sequence comes from Magnolia sinica, assembly GCF_029962835.1. NCBI lineage: Eukaryota > Viridiplantae > Streptophyta > Magnoliopsida > Magnoliales > Magnoliaceae > Magnolia > Magnolia sinica. The sequence goes on along the minus strand of NC_080589.1, from coordinate 56,704,433 downwards.
CTCATAGTACCATTATATATATATATATATATATATATATATATTACAGCCTGCATAAAACATGTACTGATAAAAGGCTGGTTGTTTCATTACACTATCAATGCTCCATGCCATGGATGAAATGAACAAATATCATGGTTATTAATGGTCATGATCAAAACCGTCGAAGATGAAATGAACTCATACAATGATTATTAATGGCCATGAGAAAACCCAATAAGAAAATTCATGAACCTTTGCATTTGAATTATAAGATAACTAGCACACATAAATGTTTGGATATAATATTTAGATATACTTCTGATAAATAACAAATGTTGTTTATAAGAGATGCAAAGAGAACAGCATACATCATGGAAGGGAATTGAATCCCTGATTTACATGGACTTTCTTAAATTTTAAAATATTTAGATGCATAGAACTTTAAATATATAATTTTGAGACATATCTACTTGGGAGGGTTATTAAATTGAGGCTCTAGTCCCCTTCCCAAGTTTTTTTTTTCCATAAAGATCCATTGTCATTAACGAAAAATAAGCCAGGCTTAAGGCAAATGCCAACTCAAAGTTGACACTTTCCAGGAATATAACATTAAGGCTTAGAGATTCCTCCATGGAATTCTGCCAGTTTTGCAGTCTCATACGACATACCTGACCCAGATGACTAGCAAATTCTAGCTAGTGTTATGTATTAGTATGTTCTGTTTCATTTATGAGTTCTGCTCATGCAGGAATTAACTGAGGATACGGTCCTTGACATGGTAGAATATTAAAACCCGATTCTTGAAGCCAAAGATTGTAATGCAATTAATTGAGATTAAGGCTTCGATGATGATGATTTCCTTTGCCATGCAAAGATTGTCAGTAGTCACATAGTCCTTGCAGGATCAATTCTATAAGATGTAATCAACAATAAGGATGCTTGTAGTCTTGAATATCAAAAGAATGAGAGAAATGGATCCTACAAACCCATTCATCAATCCATGCATCGTTATTCTTTGCAGAATAAATTGTATGGATTGGACTAATCTATAATGCATCCCTACATATATTTTTCTTTCTTTTCTATCACAAGAAAGAGTTTTACTGAAAAATGCACAAAGAAAATAAAAGGAACAAGATACATTGGGTGATGGAAAAGAGTTCCCTACACAGAGAAGAACCAAGGAACCCTTTCTTAGCCAAATAATCAGCAATAAAATTTGATTCTATGGGAATCTGATAATACACAATCTCCACATACAAGAATGACAATTCATATATAATAAAAGCAAACTTCCAAGGGAGAGGACACTTTCTGGATGACCAAGAAACCTGTTCCAAATCTAAGATCCGCCCACACCTAAACCTCAATGGCTAAGGGGACAATGTGAATGAAATAGAGCCAATTCTCATCTCCAAGAACTCCCCCAATAGCAAAAACACCACCTTTTCCAACTGGGCTAACATCAATATCTGACAATCCCTAGCTAGAAGCTAGGGACCAAGTACTCCTAAACAGCTGCTGCCTGTTGTCTTCAATAATACCTTTCCAACCATGATGATGATGAGCCATCATTCAAACCAAGAAAATATGCTAACCTCCCTAGCACAACAATCTGATCCAGCCCCCGCACTTGTCCTATAATAAGGCAATTCGCCCAGGCGGACATTCTCCCTTTTACTCCTTTGAATATGACAACCAATGATTCCTATCAATAATTGAAAACTCTGTTATTCTGCTCCTTCCATATCCACCTAATCCTACTAAAAATGTCAACCCTAGAAGGCCCTAGCCATCTTCATCCTATAGCCCCAGTCACCCAAGCACTGAACAGAGAAGCGATTGGTCACAGCATCATGTGGACAATTTTCAACAGATCAAAAGAATCCCACCGAGTGTTCATTGCCAATTCACAATCAATAAACAAATAATTGACAAACTACTCATTTCTTAGGCATGGGATACAACCAGGTTATAGGTAGATAAATGGTTAGAGCCTTGTGCTTTCCTATCAACGGCAAGAGATCCATCTCCCATCTCTTCTGCACCCTCCCAAGATGGAAAAGCAGCAACCTCCAACATGGACAAACCCACCCAATCCGAAACCATATCGCCAAAAGGAACCTCTAGGAATTTTCAACATGCTGATCTGATTATAGAGAGCAACCCCACCAAATGTTCGTTGCATACTCACAATCAATAAACAAATGATTGACAAACTCCTCATTTCTTAGGCATGGGATACAACCAGTGGTTATAGGTAGATAGATGGTTAGAGCCTTGTGCTTCCCTACCAACAGCAAGAGATCTATTTCTCATCTCTTCTACACCCTCCCAAGATGGAAAAGCAGCAACCTCCAACATGGACAAACCCACCCAATCCAAAACCATATCGCCAAAAGGAACCTCTAGGAATTTTCGACATGCTGATGTAATTAAAAAGAGCAATAGAGTTGCACTCCAATGAGATCTTGTTCACAGCACTGCCATCACAACAGATGAAGGGTTACTGAAACGAGCTGGATGAAAGCCATATAGATGAATAGCCAGGCAGGGGGCCATTAGATGCATTTCCCTATATTCCCACAAGACTAAACTTTTTTGAAAGGTATATATTCCCACTAGATAATCACAAGAAAGAATTGTCGGGCTGAACTCAAAATTACCACCAGGAGAATGACACGCGTCATGCAAAGCACCTGATATTTTGTTGGAACGAGCACCATGGCTGAGAGCACAACATGCGTCATGCTTAACAGCCGAATTCTCGTGGTGGTAATTTTATGACCTCTGATGATGATCTGAACGCAACATCAGAATTACACATCACTCTGTTTGGAGAGAGCTTAGGAGGAGACTTTGCCACCTGCTAGAAAGATTTAACCAGCATGGATCACCAAGGGAGGTTCCTTAGCTCCAAATGCAATCTCCAACTCTATTCATCACCAATCCTGTTTGTAGAAGGAAAAAAAGATTACATCTTCCCCAACCAACCCTTGGCCACCACCCATTCCATCACAAGGTTCCGAACATTATAGACAACCCAATTGACGTCACAGCACATATTACAAAATCATCTACTATTCCTCTCACCCCAAATAGCCCACAATCTGGCAAAGAATGCAAAGCCTCCAAACTGCCTGCATGCTCTTCCGGAAGGCCACCCCGTGCCATGCTAAGAGAAGGTTGCTATATCGAAGGGCATAGACCATGCTAGATTGAATCTAGCAATGAGAGACATCCAAACACAGCTAGCAAAGTCACAATGGATAAGGAGGTGGTTAACCGACTTTGCGTTGGCCATACACAAACGACAAATATTCGGGATGATCAATGAGCGCTTGTGAAGATTGTTGATGGTCAAGATGCTATTCCTTCCCGCAAGCCAAACAAAAGCTCAAATCTTAGGAGGAGCGCCATAATGCCACATATGAAAAATCTTCCCAAAACTCTCCTCTTTCTTCCAAAGCATGAAGAAGAATGATTTAACTGTGAAACATGCCGATTTGTCTATCATCCAAATTAGACTATCGCTTTCCCTTACCTTCGGCTTACAAGGATGCAACCATTCCAATAAAGTAACGTACTCTTCCAACTCATCCCTAAGAGATTGGCCACAGGGCAGGCACCACACAACTGAGTCTCCGTAAAGCTCAAAGCACTTGTCGATCATGATGCTATGATCTGCAGCCAGATTAACAACATTCGGGAACCGATCCTGATGAAGTAAATCACCCATCCACACATCTTCCCAGAAGCGAATGTTCACCCCATTCCCTAGAGAGAGAGCTGCACCTTTCGAAAATTTATGCCTCATTCTAAAGATCCCTTCCCAAATTGAGGAAGCTCTATAAATAGAAGAGTTCTTAGTCCACCATCCTCCGTTCGAACATCCATATTTGCTAGCAATCACCTCTCCCCAAAGAACTCCCCTCTCTATGCCAAATCTCCACCACCATTTTCATTCATCAACTCCAAGGATTGAATATTGGCACCAACTTCAGCGAAGGGTTTGCACCCATCACTCCACCATAGAAGCTGGAACCGTTTCTTCTCGGCCGAGTTTCCCTAAAGAAAATCCCGCCTTAGCTTGTCTAGGAGATCAAGTACCACCTTTGGGCATTTGAAGAGAGACATGAAATGGATGGGAAGATTGGATAAAGCAACTTTAATAAGGGTAATCTGCCCACCAAGAGATCGATATTGCCCACTCCAAGCTACCAACTTTCTCTCAAACCCCTCCACCACCTTGTCCTAAAGATGTTTGGCCAACTTCCTAATACACAAGGGAAGGCACTAATAAGTCGAGAGGAACGATCCTGCCTTGAAATCCAAGATATCAACTAGGAGACCAATTTCTTCTTTGTTCATATGGATACCAAGAAGCTCACATTAGGCTATATTTACCTTTTGACCTGACGCCGCTTCAAAGCATTGGATGATCATACTTAGGTTATTAACCTTAACTTCATCTGCCTCACAGAAACGGATCATATCATCTGCAAATTGAATATGGAATATTGTAGGGAAGTCACGACTCAGTTGGAAACCGGTAAACAGCCCCACCTCCTGGCATCTTACCCAAGGCTTTGGCAATGACGACGAACAAAAATGGGGAAAGCATGTCTCCTTGCCTTATGCCTCTTGAACATTTCAAATAACCTTTTGGTGATCCATTCACCAACATAGACAATCTAGCCAAACTCACGCATTCCTTAATCCATCTCCTTCATATAACCCCACAACCGATCCTGTCGAGCATATAATCTAACAAATCCCAATCAACATGAACATATGCTTTCTCGATATCTAACTTCCTAACCACCCCTTTTAGGACCTCACTATGTCTTGAATCGATACACTCGCGAGCAATGAGGGCATTGTCCAAGATTTGCCTACCTTCAACAAACGCACCTTGATGCATAAAGATGACATTGTAGAGAACACAACGAAATTTTGAAGCAAGGACTTCAACCAAAATCTTATAGGGACATCTAATAAGACTAGTTAGGGGTAAATCCCTCAATCTTTCAGCTCCCAAAATCTTTGGAATAATCGCTATAAAGGAAGCACCCATATCCGAGGAGAGGTGTCCTCTTGAATGAAACTTGCACATGAAACTCAACAAGTTACCTTTAATAGTGTCCCAAAATACTTAATAAAAAGCAAGTGGGAAACCATCAAGACCCGAAGCTTAATCCCTCCCTAAAGAAAAGATTAACTTCTATCTCCAAAAAAAGGCATTCGAACAAGGAAGACTCCTCACTTGAGATTCGGTTGAAGGAAAGGTTGTCTAGAGAAGGCCTTTTTAACTCTTCCTTTTTAAAGAGCTCTTGATAGAATTTGACCAACTCCTTGCAAACCTTCTCTTTATCGACTATTCTCTCATTGTCAACCACAATGCTGCTTATCTTATTATTTCTTGCCTGCACACTAGCAATGTTATGAAGAAGCTGGTGTTTTTGTCCCCCTCTTTAAGCCACGTAGCACGCAATCTTTGTCTCCACTTTTTCGCCTCTTCTTCTAGCCTATTAGTGTATTCGACAACTAGCTTAGATCTCGAAGACTTCTCCTCCAACAACATCTCCCCTTCCGTTTTCAAATCAAGGGCTTGAATCTTGTTAAGCATAAAATCCATTTCTTGTTGTCGCTTCCCCAAGACCTCCGCATAAAAGCACCGTTTTTTAAAGGACAATAAACTTGTCTTTATTAATAAGGCCACCAAGAAAAATCAAGGGAGCTAAAATACAACCCGAGCATGGGCAAAACACTAGATATATTTACATTTTTTTCCCCATGTGACCATTCCAATACATCTCCCTTAGCCTTCCATAGTACCTCTTCCCAATGTTCAAAATAACAGTATCGTGTTATGTATTGCATCCTTGGGATACAAATATGTATCGGTTATTGCACGGGATATATCGTTTGTATCGGGTAATTTATCGTACTTTTTGGGAAACATGGGAAAACATTGGGAAATGGTTGAATTTATCAGGGATTGTTAAAAAAGACATTAATACACACTTTTAAATCATAACATCTCAAAAAAAGAAGTGTACATAATAGGTTTCCTTTGTATAGAGTCCTAAGCTATGCGTTGTCTGACTAAACTATTGCAACTATATTCAAATTGAATGCATAACATGTAGAGTGTGTGTGATGATCATTTCATCAAACACTCTTAAATACTTCGAAATTAGACTCAATTGATAGCTAGTCGAAGGAAATTTTCAAAAAAATATATATTTTTTAATAATATTTTATAACTTTTAATTAAAAAATGATTTTTATTTTTCGAAAATTGATAAGGACTTAACAAATCAGTAGATCATCCCTCACACATGTTTGAGTTCATGTTTGGAGTGCAACATTGCAAGCAATTTGGGAGAAATTGAGGAAAATTTTGAATTTTCCCCAAATAAGACCACCTACACTTAATGATGCAGGACATGAAAATTAAATATGATATGTGAGATTTCAGGCTTATAATCACGTTAGTTTAGAAACAATTACACAAATTCCATATCCCACATGAAAGTCCAAACATTCAATTAAGGGGAATCTATGCGGGTCCAGGCCTACACATGATAGGGCTGGATCAATAAAAATTATGAACCAAACAATACGCCAAGATAAGAAATAATCATCCACGCATGCATAGTAATCAGTCCCTAATCCAAGGGATTCAGAAATTCTAATTCGGGGAACCCTAGGGTAAGAAAATTAGCAAATAACTTAGGGAAAACATGATCTACGGCTAGGATTCATGAAAAACGGCTAAAAGAGGATAAAAGAGGATAAAAACCTGAGCCAAAAGACGATCCCGCGTGTGGACAGCAACAATGGTTAGACGGACATGCGTGTGATCCCAGCCGCACGTGTGTGGGGCCCACTATTCAGAAAAAGGCTACCTTGGCCCTGGTCGGCCAGGGATGGTCTCCAAAACTCCCAAATCTCAGCTCGATCCGATGTACGGTTTGTGCGTAGTGTTCCGCCGAAGTTTCAGCTCGCCTGCGGACCGAAATCTGGAAACCTGCTGTAATGAAGAAATCTGATGCAACAAAAGGACGAATTCGAAGTACGGATGGTGGGGGAAGATAGAAAAAAAGATGATGGCGGATGGGGGTGAATCGGGATCGAAGTGGCTTCGCACCATGGTAGTTAGCCCTTCGAAAAGGGAGGGCTTCGCACCCACTTTTGAATTCTTCCACAACTGACGAAGAGAGCAGAAAAATAAAGCAGGAATTTTTTTTATTAACTTCAATGAATCAAAAGAACTACAAGGGGTGCCTATTTATAGGGAAAATCCTATACCCCAAAACTCATACCATGTGCGCAACCTATTACTTGGCGATGAAGTAAACTAAAATAAAAACCAAACAGAGAAATCTAAAGCATTCACAATGTTCTAAATAATAATAATAAACAGAACCTAAAATATGAAATCAATCCGACGAGTGGGCCACGATCATGAGATCCCATGATGGGCTTTTCTTGACTATCGAGCCCACTTTTTTGAACCAAAACTTGTCTTCTAGCTAGGAGGCCCTCCCTGGACGTCGTCATCGAGCCAGATCGATGGTGGGGTCCTCCTTCTGCGTACGTACGTGCGTAGGGGTGGTGGTGTGCGGGCGGGCGTGTGCACGATGTCCTCATCAAGTCTTCCCGGCTGCGAAGATTTCGCCACTGGCGAAATAAAACTCCTGAACCGCTCTAGGATGTCGGGATCAAGTCTCTGAAGCTCCTCCTCAGTGAGCCATGCGTTATCTGAAGCTGGGCGTGACTTCCATTTAACTAGGTATTTCTGAAACCCGCCATCCGACGTGGAAATTATCTCATAGTCTAGGATATCCTCTATTTCCTCTCTAGGTCTGTGAAGGCTAGGTATGGGAGGCAGAGGCTGGGATGAAAGGTCGGGAAGAGGCCATGGATCAAAGGGTAAGGTTGGGGCATCAGGATGGGTGGGCGAAGGGCCGGACAAAGAATCAGTGGGTCCCTGAAAAGCAACTAAATCCTCCACATTGAATGTGGAACTAATTCCCATGGAAAGTGGAAGATCTACCTCATACGCATTGAGACCGTTTCGCTTTATAATTTTGAAGGGCCCAGCACTACGCGCGTGTAACTTATGAACGGCCCCTGGAGGGTACCGCTTGGGCCTGATGCGGACTATCACAGAGTCCCCAATATTGAACTCTTTGAAACGTCTATATAGGTCTGCAGAAAATTTGTAATGCTCATTACTAGTAGTGATCTTTTGCCTGATTTCTTGATGCAATGAATGTATGTGATGCGCAAAAGACTCTACAGACTCTGATGGCCTATGGGACAATGACATGGGGATAAGATCAATAGGCTTCCTAGGCTTATAGCCAGTAACGACTTCAAAAGGACTTAGACCTATGGACCTATTGACAGAACTATTGTATGCAAACTCGGCTATGGGTAGTACGGCGTCCCATGTCCTGGTATGCTCCCCCACTAAACATCGAAGTAAACTTCCTAGGCTCCTATTAACCACCTTCGTCTGGCCATCGGTCTAAGGGTGGTAGGCTGAAGAAAATTGGAGCCTAGTATTCATCATGTGCCATAGTGTCTTCCAAAAGTAACTCATGAATCTCACATCACGGTCAAACACTATGATTTTTGGTAACCCATGCAGCTTGACGACCTCACTAAAGAACAGTCTGGCAACATGAGAGGCGTCGGAGGTCTAAGAACAAGGAATGAAGTAGGCCATTTTAGAGAAACGGCCCACGACAACAAATATGTAGTCATGCTTTCGAATAGTCTTGGAAAGTCCAAGCACGAAGTCCATACTGATGTCCTGCCACGGGATGAATGGGACTGGCAAAGGTGTATATAATCCTGCATTCTGTTTCCTCTGCTTTGCCAGTTGACAAGTACGGCATTGCCTTATAATTTTGGCCACATCTCGCTTAAGGCTTGGCCAATGAAATCTATCCTCCACTAGGGCAATGGTCTTGTCACGACCGAAATAACCCGCGAACCCCCCTGAATGTAACTCCCAGACAAGAAAATCGCGAAGGGAGGTGCGTGGTATGCACAAGCGGTCACTCCTAAACAAATATCCGTCCAAAATCAAATACTTACTGTTAGCTCCTGACGGACTCTCTAGTAAAGACGTATACACAACCCCAAAATCTGGACACTCAGAATACTCTTCTTTGATACGCTCAAGGCCCGTAACTTCAACGCTCATGAAGTTGAGTAATGCGACTCGACGACTCAACGCGACGGCGGGCTTATTCTCTACACCGGCCTTGTGCATAAGCACAAAAGTGTACTCTTGAAGGAATTGAACCCACTTAGCGTGCCTGGGGCTTAATTTCTTCTGAGAGTTCAAGTATCTTAAGGCCTCGTGATCTGAGAACAAGACGAATTCTTGCGGTAACAGGTAATGTCGCCAATGGCGTAGTGATTGCACTACCGCGTAGAATTCCTTGTCATAGGTGAAATATCTTTGCTTCGCCTCATTCAGTTTCTCACTAAAAAAGGCGACAGGGTGCCCTTCCTGGCTAAGTACTCCTATGCCGACTCCTGACGCATCATATGCGACTTCAAAAGCTTTTGAAAAATCTTGAAGTCGCGTGACTGGAGCTTCGGTCATCTTGACCTTTATCTCCTTGAAGGCCTTCGAGGCGGCCTTTGTCCATTGAAACTCTCCCTTTTTTATGCAGTCCGTGATGGGAGCCACAATAGAACTGAAACTTCGAATGAACCGCCTATAAACAGTGGCTAAGCCATGAAAGCTGTACACCTCATGAATATTGCGGGGTTCAGGCCAATTAACGATGGCCTTGACCTTCTCTAGATACGCTGATACGCCCTCAGCTGACACAATAAAACCTAAGAAGATCACACTACTAGACAAGAACGTGCACTTCTTTAGGTTGGCGTACAACTTCTCGGCCCTAAGGATCCCACAAACCTGCCTCAAATGGTTGAGGTATTGCTCTTTAGTCATGCTATAAATCAAGATATCATCAAAGTATACGACCAGGAACTTCCCCATGAAGGATCTCAATACTTGGGTCATCACACGCATGAAAGTGCTTGGGGCATTAGTTAACCCAAAAGGCATAACTAGCCACTCATATAGCCCATCCTTCATCTTGAAGGCCGTCTTCCACTCATCACCAGGGCGTATACGGATTTGGTGATACCCACTTTTGAGGTCGATTTTTGAGAAGATACTAGCATTAGCCATCATATCTAGCATGTCATCAAGACGCGGTATGGGAAACCAATACTTGATTGTGATTTTGTTGATGACCCTACTATCAACACACATCCTCCATGTGCCATCCTTCTTAGGTGTAAGAAGGGCGGGCACGGCACACGGACTCATGCTCTCTCGAATGAAACTCTTCTCCAGGAGTTCATCAATCTGCCTCTTCAACTCAGCGTGCTCCTTCGGGTTCATTCTGTAATGCGGGAGGTTTGGTACAGTTGCCTCAGGGACAAGGAATGCCAAATCGGTTACGTATCGGCCGATACGTAATGGTAACGGTACGCACCATTACCCGATTCGGGGCCGAAACGGCCGATTCCATTTTTTGTACCCGTATCGGCCGATACGGGGCCGATACGGGCGTAACGGCCGATACGGGCGTAACGGTCACCCGTAACGGTCAGCGCCGTAACGGTCGAAAAACGGCCATTTTTTTTTGCATTTTAAGGTCCGTTTTTGATGTTTTTTCGAAACTTCTTGCTTCCAAACTCCTTCTCACTCCTTCTACTACTAATTTCGACCAACCTTGGCTGGATATTTGAGGAAAAAACACATTATATTGGCGGATTTTGTTGAATCAAAGCTTGGTGGGCCATTTTTCATAAATTTGTCAAAAATAGGTATTTATACTTTTTTTAATATGTTTTGCTCTTTTAATTATCTCATATGATGTGTTAATCATAGTAGAACATGTTAATATGCATTTTACAGATTTGGGGTGCCATTTAATATTTTTTTAATATTTTTTTCTATTTACGCATGAATTTTGCCCCTTTTTTTTAAAATTCAAAAAATCAATTTTTAATGATTGTTTTGCTGTTTTAATCACTCCATATGATGTGTTAATCATAGTAGAACATGTTAATGTGCATTTCACAGATTTGGGGACCCATTTTATATTTTTTTCTATTTACGCATGAATTTTGCCCCTTTTTTTAAAAATTCAAAAAATCAATTTTTAATGATTGTTTTGCTGTTTTAATCACTTCATATGATGTGTTAATCATAGTAGAACATGTTAATGTGCATTTTACAGATTTGGGGACCCATTTTATATTTTTTAAATATTTTTTTCTATTTACGCATGAATTTTGCCCCGTTTTTTTAAAATTCAAAAAATCAATTTTTAATGATTGTTTTGCTGTTTTAATCACTCCATATGATGTGTTAATCATAGTAGAACATGTTAATGTGTATTTTACAGATTTGGGGTCCCATTTTATATTTTTTAAATATTTTTTTCTATTTACGCATGAATTTTGCCCCTTTTTTTTAAAATTCAAAAAATCAATTTTTAATGATTGTTTTGCTGTTTTAATCACTCCATATGATGTGTTAATCATAGTAGAACATGTTAATGTGCATTTTACAGATTTGGGGTCCCATTTTATATTTTTTAAATATTTTTTTCTATTTACGCATGAATTTTGCCCCTTTTTTTAAAAATTCAAAAAATCAATTTTTAATGATTGTTTTGCTGTTTTAATCACTTCATATGATGTGTTAATCATAGTAGAACATGTTAATGTGCATTTTACAGATTTGGGGACCCATTTTATATTTTTAAATATTTTTTTCTATTTACGCATGAATTTTGCCCCTTTTTTTAAAATTCAAAAAATCAATTTTTAATGATTGTTTTGCTGTTTTAATCACTCCATATGATGTGTTAATCATAGTAGAACATGTTAATGTGTATTTTACAGATTTGGGGTCCCATTTTATATTTTTTAAATATTTTTTTCTATTTACGCATGAATTTTGCCCCTTTTTCTAAAAATTCAAAAAATCAATTTTTAATGATTGTTTTGCTGTTTTAATCACTCCATATGATGTGTTAATCATAGTAGAACATGTTAATGTGCATTTTACAGATTTGGGGTCCCATTTTATATTTTTTAAATATTTTTTTCTATTTACGCATGAATTTTGCCCCTTTTTTTTAAAATTCGAAAAATCAATTTTTAATGATTGTTTTGCTGTTTTAATCACTCCATATGATGTGTTAATCATAGTAAAACATGTTAATGTGCATTTTACAGATTTGGGGTCCCATTTTATATTTTTTAAATATTTTTTTCTATTTACGCATGAATTTTGCCCCTTTTTTTTAAAATTCAAAAAATCAATTTTTAATGATTGTTTTGCTGTTTTAATCACTCCATATGATGTGTTAATCATAGTAGAACATGTTAATGTGTATTTTACAGATTTGGGGTCCCATTTTATATTTTTTAAATATTTTTTTCTATTTACGCATGAATTATGGCCCTTCTTTTTTAAATTTAAAAAATAATTTTTTAATGATTGTTTTACTGTTTTAATCATGCCATGTGATATGTTAATCATAGTAGAACATGTTAATGTGTATTTTACAGATTTGGGGTGTCATTTTATAATTTTTTTCTATTTTCGAATTAGTGACTTTATGTTTTTATTTGCTTATATTGGACAGGTTTTGCCTTGGAGCTTCTTAGGGTTTAGTTAGAATATAAAATCATCTTTATTAACATAGGTCATACACTCATACTCAAATCTAATTATCTAGTGTCTACCTAAGCCTAAAGAAATGTCTGGATCTAGCCAACAACAAGTGATGATATTGGATGGCAACATTGTGAGAGGGTTGGTGGTACTAGGCACCAAATGAAGTGCAAGTATTGTGATAGACTAGTGACTGGTGGAATTACCCGTCTCAAACAACATTTGGCACATCGAAAGGGTCAAGTTGCGCCATGTAGTAGAGTACCGAAAGAGATAATGCTTTTAATGCAAGCTAGTCTGGATGAGTCGAAGGGTAAACGTGCTGCTATACAAAAGAAGAAAGATGATATTTTGGATGCAGCTCGACAGGAAGTGTTTGGTCCTGAATATATGGGCATTCGTGATGAAGATATTATTGATTCTGACGAAGATTCAGATCGAGAACTTACTATAGCTAGGAGAGAGAGCTTGCGTCTAGCTCGTGAAGAGGAAGAACGTCGCCGCATGTTTGGCACGCATGGGTCAGTGCGTGATACAGGGGGGGGAGTGGGAGTGGGAGTGGGAGTGCAACTGGAAGTGCAACTGCTTCTGCAAGTGGGGGTGGGGGTGGGAGTGGGGGGGGTAGGTTTGGTGGGTTACGACGTATGTTTGGGAGCCGACGACAGACATCTTCACATGATGCCCCTATACGTTTGAATGAAGAAGTAAATGAGCCTAGGAGACCCTCTATTGATCCAATCCTATTTAGGAAAGAATCAACTAAACAAAAGAAAATAAAACAAATGTCGAGTAGAACTTCCGTTGAGAAATTAGGTAGAGCAGCAGCAAAGTTATTTATACATGCCAACATACCTCCTAACGCAGCCAATTCTCCATATTGGCAGGTGGTAATTGATGCAGCAGCAGAAGCAGGTGAAGGAATAAAAGCTCCCACGGCTAAGGAGATTAGGGGGAAATGGACAGATGCAGAGTATGCGGATGTGAAAGCATACGTGGCTACCTTTAAACCTGTATGGCAAGCCAGAGGATGCACAATCATGTGTGATGGTTGGACTGGCCCAACCAGACGCAGCATGATCAACTTCATGGTATACTGCCACTTAGGAACTATATACCACAAGTCAATTGATGCCTCAGAGGCAACAAAAAATTCTACTTATATTAATGGACTAATGGATAAAGTTGTGGACGAGATTGGAGAAGAGAATATAGTGCAGATTGTGACAGATAATGAAGCAACATATAAGCTTGCAGGACATATGTTGATAGATAAGAGAAAACATCTTTTTTGGTCACCATGTGCTGCCCATTGTATTGATCTTATATTGGAAGATATTGGGAAGAAGAAGAATGTTAAGAAAATGGTCGAAAGGGCAAGGGAAGTGACGACGTTTATTTACAACCATAATCAAGTAGTTGCAATAATGAGAAAGTTTACGAAAGGACGAGAGTTGTTGAGGCCTGCGGCGACTAGATTCGCAACAAACTTTATAACATTAGAGAGTTTATTCCAGCATAAAGAAGAGTTGAGTGAGATGTTCGCTTCCCGAGAATGGCTCAACACAAAACATGGGAAGAAGACATCAGGAATACCGGTCGAAGTTGTGAACACCATACGGGACAACAAATATTGGAAGAAGGTCAAGGCGATCCTAAAGGTGATGGAGCCACTAATGAGGGTACTCCGTCTTGTTGAATCCGATGAAGCACCTACCATGGGCTTCCTATATGATGCCATGGATAAGGTAAAGCTTGCAATTCAACGTGATTGTAGAAGTTGGCAGACTTATTGGAAGATGATCGACAAGAGATGGACAAACCAACTCCATCACGATCTTCATGCAGCAGGTTACTACCTAAATCCTAGGTATAGATATGCCCAATCATTTGTTGCGGATGATGAAGTTCGTGTCGGGCTAAAAAATGTGATAAAGAGATTAGAGCCTGACTTAGATCTGCAAATAAAGGCATTAAATGAATTAGATACATTTGGAAATCGCCTTGGTAGCTTTGGAGATGCTCTTGCACAGCATGCAGTATCTAGATTGCAACCGGCCGAATGGTGGATTAATTTCGGAGAGAGTACGAAGGCTCTCCAAAAAATTGCAGTAAAAGTTTTGAGCCAGACAACATCTTCCTCTAGCTGCGAAAGGAATTAGAGTTGTTTTGCGCTCATTCATTCAAAGAATAGGAATAGATTGCAGACTAGAACATTAGATAGACTTGTCTTCATGCACTACAATATAAAACTAAGAATGCGACGACATCATAGGAGCATTACAACTGCTGATGACGGAGACTACTGTCCAATAAACTTGGATAATATTTATGATGAGGATGACCCACTTCTACCTTGGTTGAAAACAAGGGAAAAACAAATTGAAGAGGATAGTGAAGAATTGGAAATTGATGACCCAGAAATACGCAGAGCGCAACAAGAGAGTCGTGCAGATGTGTTGGACCCAGTAAGAGGGGCAACGTTTATGCCACGTACAGATACGGCTCAAGATCAACAAAAGATTACGAGCAGTGGTAGCGTGACCGTGTCGGATGAAGACGATGACCCCCCTGCCCCTGGTGCTGGCACTTCTGGTGTTGCTCAGTGCCCTATACAGCCGTCTACAGATCACGATGTCGATGAACAGCGACGAGGTGGTACACGAGGTCGGACTTATGAGTGTACCGAGTCACGATACAGCCAGCAGGAGGTGGGTACATCTAGTGGTGCACCGGGTCCGAGAGGTTCGGAACATCAGCAGGCTCATGGTCTTGGTTATTATGATGGATATTCTTATGGTGAATTGAATTATGATGGTTATAGAGCCTGCTCCATCACATTCATGTTGGAGTAGCCCTCCGATCAATATCCATATGATTATAGATATCCGATCCAAATCCAAGTTACTCATCACAAAGACGCACTCTCAATCTCAAGATTCTCAACAGGCCTGAGTATGGGCACCGGTATGGCTATTCGACGGCACCGGTGGATATCCTTATTCCGGTCGAGTCGTTGCCTAGTCGATCACCATCCTCTAGTTTCGTTGATCTAGTATTTCCTTCCGCACTGGATATTATGGATATGTAGCACCTACACCTATTGGACTTCGCGATGGTGACGATGACGATGATGTGGAGGTCGAGCAACCACAAAAAGCGATTTTCATTTTGGTGGTGACTTGTGATTGTGACTTGTGAGTATATATTTGTGTTAAGGTAAGTATTTGTTGCAGCAGACAGCTCAACAGTATTATTGCAAGAAGCCATGCACACACTTGACACCGCCGAACTTGTATTTAAAATAGCTCCCCCGACAACCAATCAAGTAATCCTTAATCAAGTTGCAGGGAGTATATCAGACACTACTAATTTTTTATTTTTTATTTTTTAATATTCTTGACTTGAGGATGACAAGTCATAGACAAGAATCACACAGTCACGTGCATGGTGCACCACACTGCACAGGACCACAGGTATGTTCGAGAAATTCCTCAAAAATAATTGCAAACACCTGATGTAAGATATTTTCATTTTACATTCATTCTAATATATCTATCATTGATAGTAGATAGTTAGAAAATTAAATATATGAATTTTGTAGTCAAATTTAGGTTATCTGGTTCATAAATTCATCAGACAGTCCGATACAACTTCTCACCAAAGAGTGGACCGTTACACCACCATAAACATGTTCCAATTTATAAATGAATGCATATTTGGAATGCTTAGAATATTCTGGATTTAATCCATATTTTTTCATATTTTTTTGGCAAAAAAAAAATTTTGCGCCGTTACGGGCCGTTACGCCCCCGTATCCGTATCGGTTTTGGAGGACACCGTTACGCCAACCGATACCAATACGGGATACCTTGCCCAGGGATTAAATCAATGGCATGCTGTATATCCCTCATAGGGGGAAGCTCATTCGGTAAATCATCAGGAAAGACATCACGAAACTCATGTTCTACCTGAATGGCCTCAGCGGGTAACTCTACGCGAGTCTCTGGTATACTCTCCCTAACCACAAGGGCGTATATTATCGAGTCCACCTCCGTCTCTCGCTCAAAGTCTTTGGCATTCAAAATATGGAGCGGTTTGGACTTGGACTTCGACTCCTTCACTTCTTTTGGGCCGCTCACACCACTCTGTGTGGTGAACTCTTTTCCAGTTGTATTCTTGGCTAGCAGAAGATTTAGCTTGACCTTTTTGCCCTCAAACCAGAATGTACACACATTTGAACGACCAAATATATCACATCCCTGTCATAGAACCACGGCCTACCCAGAATGATATGGCCCACATCCATAGGAACAATATCACACCAAATTGTGTCTTTATAAGATCTGAATTGAATAGGGACAAGACAGCGGTGCGAGACTAGAATGGATGTTTCATCAACCCAGGAGACTATAGGGCTGAGGATGGACTTCCATCTTCAAGCCCAAACGACTCACAGTGCTAGTCGATGCCACGTTGGCACAACTACCACTATCCACGATCATCTTACAGCTCTTTTTCCCACATTTTGCATCAGTGTAGAAGATCGTGTTGCGGCGCCAGTCATCAGTGTTCTTGGCTTGAGCCAGGGCGCAACGCATAATTGTGAGGGTCACAGACTCTTGTGCTCCCTCTTCCTCATCACTAGGGGTTCAGACTGGCTCATATTCCTCCTCACTATCTCTCTGGGGGCACTACTTCTACTTGCCCATCAATAAGGAGTACTTTGGTACCCTCTCTCGTACCGCACTGGTGAGCAAAATGACCAAACCCCTGACACCTAAAACACTTAGTGGCCCCACTTCCATGTGAATTAGACCCGACAATCTCTTTACCCTTATCATCCTTAGGTCTGGGCTGAACATTAGGGGAAAGTTTGTCTTGAAATCTCGTGTTAGGTTTAGCCCCAGAGGGGTTAGCCTTAGCACCAAATTCGCGAAAGTCAAACTGCCTTCCCACAGATGCTTTAAGGTATTGCTCAACATCTAACACTACTTGGTACAACTGTTCGATAGTGTCTATGTCTTTGGCGAGCAATTCTCCTAATGTTAGGACAGGAGGCCCGTTTTAAAACGAGCAAGGGTGAGTACGGGGTCCTCATCAATCTCACAGCGGGTCAAGTACTCTTCGAATTTCTCAATATAGTAAGCAACACTCATGGAACCCTGTCGAAGAGATTGCCACTCTTCAATCAACCACATGCGATAAGAGAAAGGGAGGTACTTCTCTTTCAACGTTTCTTTCATTTCTCCCTAATGGACTATTGGGAGTTCCCTCGCTCTTTCTTCTTTTCGCTCAACCGTCGCCCAAAACCTCTTTGCTCGACCCACAAGCTTCATCTTGGCAAATCGGACTCGTCGAGCATCCGACATATCATACCACTCAAAATAGTGGTCCATATCCGCCAACCAATCTAAAAAAGCTTTAGGGTCTACATGGCCATCAAAAGTAGGGGCATCTACTCTAACTCCCTTGAGGAGTTGCGCATCTAGGTCATATTAGTCATGATGTCCCTCACGGGGTGGATGCACAGGTGCGCGCCCATGACCAACTCCTTGGCCGCCTCCATTTCCTTGGTCTAATCTCCTGACCACCTGCCCAGGACATGAAAATTAAATATGATATGCGAGATTTTAGGCTTAAGATCACGATAGTTCAAAAACAATTACACAAATTCCATATCCCACATGAAAGTCCAAACATTCAATTAAGGGGAATCTATGCGGGTCCAGGCCTACAGATGATAGGGCTGAATCAATAAAAATTATGAACCAAACAATACGCCAAGATAAGAAATAATCATCCATGCATGCATAATAATCAGTCCCTAATCCAAGGGATTCAGAAATTCCAATTCGGGGAACCCTAGGGTAAGAAAATTGACAAATAACTTAGGGAAAACGTAATCTAGGGCTAGAATTCATGAAAAACGGTTATGAGATGATAAAAGAGGATAAAAACCTGAGCCAAAAGACGATCCCGCGTGTGGACAACAACAATAGCCAGACGGACGTGCGTGTGATCCCGGCCGCACGTGTGGGGCCCACTACTCAGAAAAAGGCCACCTTGGCCCTAGTCAACTAGGGATGGTCTCCAAAACCCCCAAATCTCAGCTCGATCCGATATACGGTTTGTGCGTGGTGCTCCACCGAAGTTTCAGCTCGCCTGCGGGCTGAAATCTGGAAACCTGCTGCAATGAAGAAATCTGATGCAACAAAAGGACGAATTCGAAGTACGGATGGTGGGGGAAGATGGAAAAAAAGATGGAGGATGGGGGTGAATTGGGATTGATGTGGCTTCGCACCACGATAGTTAGCCCTTCGAAAAGGGAGGGCTTCGCACCCACTTTTGAATTCTTCCACAACTGACGAAGAGAGCAGAAAAATAAAGCAGGAATTTTTTTATTAACTTCAATGAATCAAAAGAACTACAAGGGGTGCCTATTTATAGGGAAAATCCTATACCCCAAAACTCGCACCATGTGCGCAAACTATTACTTGGCGATGAAGTAAACTAAAATAAAAACCAAACAGAGAAATCTAAAGCGTTCACAATGTTCTAAATAATAACAATAAACAAAACCTAAAATATGAAATCCAACTGACGAGTGGGCCACGATCATGAGATCCCATGATGGGCTTTTCTTGAATAACGGGCCCACTTTTCTGAACCAAAACTTGTCTTCTAGCTAGGAGGCCCTCCCTGGACATCGTCATCGAGCCAGATCGATGGTGGGGGTCCTCCTGCGTACGTATGTGCGTAGGGGTGGTGGTGTGCAGGCGTGCGTGTGCACGATGTCCTCATCACTTAAATTTTAAAATTAGAGTGTATGTGATGATCTTTCATCAAATACTCCTAAATATTTACCAATGGAAATCGAAATCAAAGCTCCAACTCCATGATTTTTCATGCAAAACATGAAAAACCAATGGATTTGTAACCATTTGACACTAATTTAACATAATTTCAACAAAAAAAAGGGATCAAAAATTGAAAATGCTCACCCGATCAAACATGTGGGACTGTGCATTTTGTATCGCATGGGTGGGATACAAGATATATAGTGGGATATATCGACCGATATCATCGATATTTAAAACATTGCCTCTTCCAATAATCATCGCTCGTTAAGAAATCATTGCCTATTACGCTCTTCCCAAATGTTTTTTTTTTTAAAAAAACAATGATGATGTCATTAATAAAAGGAAGCAAAAAATACAACTACACAGGAATATACAAAGACTGCCACAAAACTGGAAAATGGCTATAGAGATTTTTAGCCAAAGCCCATTCCACAACCTAACCTTTAGCCTTGCTGAACACATCTATGGTTTTCCCTTTACGATTCCTAAAACATCCCTCATTCCTCTCTCCACAGACCCCATAGACCTGCCAACATAGCCAGTCTCCAGATTTTTGCCCCCCTTTTCCCATTTCCTCCACCGTGCCATGATAGCAAAAAAGCATCTATTAAACCCCAAAACACCCACATTACTCCAAAAAGTTGAAAAAAAATTATTCTAAATTGCTCTTGCAAAAGAGCAATGAATGAAAAGATGATCCACAGATTCCGCATTTTTGAAGCAGAGCAAGCAAATATTCAGAAGGCATAGATTCCTTTTGCAAAGATTTCAAGAGTTAGCAACTTATTTCTCCCCACTAGCCAAGCAAACACCGCCACCTTCAAGCGTCGTTTCCACGTCCAAACTTCATCGGACATAATCTGGCACCTTCACTCCCACCATTTATCTAGCAGTAGAAGGATTTCACCGAGAAAGTATTGATTTGTCTTTTAATCTTCCAAGCAAATCGACACTTGCATGATGCAGAGACATCGTGTAAGCACCTGTAGGAGACAAACAAACTTTCCCACCTCTTTATCATCGAGATTCCTTTTACACGCTCTCCCCAAATGTTCCATAATATTGTTAATAACACATGGCACCAAATTATTGACTTTTCCTCGGGAAGAATCGTATCGTGCCATTCCCTAGATAGACCTTCCACCAATATCAGCATCACCAAATACACTTCTAACAAGGCTAGAAGCACACCCCACACTTGCCTAGCAACAGAACAATGTATGAAGAGGCGGTTGATTAATTCCGCATCATTCATGCACATGAGGTAGATATTAGGGAGAATCATAACCATTTTCCGAAGATTGTCAATAGTCGGAATACTTTCTTCCAACTAGCCACACGAAAGATGCCACCTAGGGGGGAGCACCATGGTACCAGAAGGCATGGAAGAAATCCTCTTCCCAAATTCAGGGGTGTCGAGATCATCTTATAGAATGAGAGAATTGAGAACTGTCTGGATGGAGTCATGAAGGACCCATTCGTCAAGTGGTTACCCAGTTCAACCACCTTCCCAAATCTCAAACCCGCTTTGATGATCACAACAACACTCCAAGCATGCACGAGTATTCAAAAGATGCATATACAAATCCCCTTGTTGGTCACCACCTCTGAGGGGAACCATACCAACTTTCACCAAGCACATGGTCTTATGCAAATCCATATCCAAGGCAAACGATACAATTTCTTTACTAGAGAGAAATGAGAGGACGAAGCCAAAATGGGATGGCTTGGAGATCAAAACCTTCGAAGCGCCAAACCAAGACAATCATAGAGCATTCACCAAATTGAAGAATGGTGCTAAGGTTTAGCCACCGTCCCCACTAGCGAAAGAGCATGCTCCTTTGAGATGAGATATCCTTATAAATGACAATCACATGGATTCTAGCATTGTTGGGGCAGACGATCTAGGAGACTGTCGTATCTAATCTTTCAATTGCCTTATCCACGCTATGTTTCTTATCCCTCTCTAAATAATTCCTTGCCTCTTTAATTGGAATGGTTCTACCCCCCACCAACCATCCATCTAAAACCACCATTGTTGCTTTCGCATGGCCCTCATGACAGAATTGAACAAAAGCGAAACCCCTCTTGGGGTGAACATTTTCCGAGATCTCCTTGTATCTCCCAAAACCCTCCTCAAGATCTTAAGGAGAGAAATCGAACAGGATATTTGCAACGGATAAGCTAATAGGACCCTTTCTTTGGTTTTTGCTTTTCACTGGAATCACTACTCCATTTTCTCACTCATTTCACTCATGGCAAGGTTTTGAACAACCATATTGGTTGGTGTATCAACCAGGCCCAAAAACAATACAATATGGGGCATAGTGGACCATATCGGACCCGTATCAACCCCTTTTTAACCCTCCCCCCACAAAAAAAAAAATAAAAAAAAAAATAGAAAAGTTATAAAGAAAATAGAAAAAATTTTAAATCCAGGATCTATCATTTTTTGTCTTTACAATGGTGTATAAAACCATACTTTGATAAGAATGTTGTCTATCGACTCGACTTGCTAAATGTCAACCAAATAGACCCTAATCAAACAGAAATCCAGCATGATTTGATAAATTACGGCCCATTACAATGAATTACAACAAAAACAAGATGAAAGTAATAGTTTTGCCCTTCTAATTTTTCTCAACCTCGTTCATTCCACTTTGATTCATGGAATCACTTAAATCTTATGTTTTGTTTACAAAATAGGCCTAGTGCTTGTATAAAAAATGAATCTTTAAGCTTCCTCTATAGTTGAAATGAAGAAATAAATGAAAGAACTAGAGAAACAACCCATTTTTCTAAACAAACAGGTTCACCCCCATCTTGCATGTCAAGGGTGATTGATATGGATAAGATATTGCCATATCATGATCTTTTTTTAAAACCATGGCAGATGGAGATTAGATTTCATAGCAGAGATGAATATTGCAATCAGAGGAGATGTGGAGGATTGGAATTGGAGATTTAATGGAGAAATGCGTAGGACGTGATATCAGATGGCTAATAAAGAAAATGAGTTTTATGCAAGGCAACTTTCCTTCCTCTTGGGGCAGAAATACAATAAAAGCTGATGGTTCCCGGAACTTAGGTTAGATTTCCACCTATCAATTATATTGTTCAAGAAAAAAGATTAGATTACTTTACAGCAGCCATCACTGATCTAGCAAGTAAGAAGCCCCATAAAAGGTAAAGACACATCATCATCCAAGCTTTTATCCCAACTAATCGGGATTGGCATAAAAGTTAAATATACCTATCAGCAAATCATAGGTTCAGGAATCAATATGTCAACATTACGGGAATGAACTCAAAGCATCTTCACTTGGCAACAAGCATAATTTCCTGTAGCTCAAGGAACACACCAGTACTGGAGAAGAAAGTTCTTAAGTACAGCGGGATCCTTAGCACAAAACAAGCTAAAACATCGTCACAGTTTTCTACTCAGATAATAAGAATGCTTACTGCCAAACAATATATGGTATGGTATACAGATTGCAGGAGAAGCACAAAAAAGAGTCAATAATATAATATTACCTGAACAACATAATTCCCATACTGGTCTTGAGCTAATGTACACACAGATTGCAGAATTTCTTCCATGATAATGTGTTGGGTTTTTGGATCATCACAGTGCTCCAGGACCCTCTGCTAGCATGATTAGAAAAGTCAAGAGATGTCATGGAGAAACCCCTTAAAAAAAGGATAGGGGAAAAAAAAAAGAAGTTAACTACTGCACCTGAATGACCCGGCAACCATATGGGTGAGCAGAGAGTGACACAACTTGCCCATAAAAGGCCGAGATTATAAACTGAATTCTTTCTTGAGGAACACACTCAATACACTTCTGGATAACATGATTGCCATTTTGATCACGAACACATTTCATAACTGCACCATCAAGCTCTGATACCATTTGAGTCTGCTGATCCACATCGACCACTTCCAATGCCTGCACCAACCATTTCAAACATAAGTCCACTCACAATCCTAAAATAATGGAACTGATATACAATTTTCTTAAGTGAACTAGAACAAGTACAACCCTTGATGATCCTTGATCAAACAAAAGAAAGAAAAGGAAAATGCACCCTGAAGAAACATTACTGTTAATAGGGATAAGCCAAACCAAAAACAGTAAAATGAAAGCTCGAAACTAGCAATAACCAAGCAATATCATCACCATTTAACACGAGCTTCAAATCCATCAGAAGCAACTACTTAGTACATAAAAACCACTTCCATAAAGCATGGTCCTCCAAAATGGGCGCACTACATTCTCTGTAAGTGCAGCTCTAGCATAGGAACAAAACCATAAAGAGAACCTACCAGAGTTTGTTATGTTTTTCATTCTCTTTGTGATGGGGACATCATGCGCACCCCCCACCCCCCTGCACGTACGCAAGGAGGAGGAGGGCCCCACCATCGATTTGGATCGATGATGACGTCCAGGGAGGGTCTCTCCTAGTTAGAGTGTTGCGTTTTGGTTCATTGGAATGGACCCGATAGGCATGTGAATCCCACCATAGGTACTTATGATCGTGGCCCACTATTCTAATTAATCTATTATTTTGGGTTTTGCTTATTATTGTTATTAGGAATATCATGGATGGTTTAGATTGCTTTGATTAGTTGTTATTTTTTATAATTTCGTCTCCAAATAATAGGTTGCGCACATGTCGCGAGTTTTGGGGTATAGAGTTTCATTATAAATAGGCACCCATTGTAGTCTTTTTTCTGATGGAAGAATAATAAAATTTCTGCGTTTTTCTGCTCCTCTAAATTTCTAAGTTGTGGAGATTCAATTGGGTGTGAAACCCTCCCTTCCTCGAAGAGCTGACTACCATGGTACGAAGCCACACCTATCCCGTTTCGCTCCCACCTTCTACCATCCATATTTCTCCTCCTACAATCAATCATCTACACTTCAAATCCATCCTCTATTGTAGCAGTTTTTCTCTCTACAGTAGATTTCCAGAATTTGGCCCTGCAGGAGGGCTGAAACTTCGGCGAATCACCACGCACAAACCATGCATCGGGTCAGGCTAAAATTTTGGAGGTTTCGTGGCCCTCCCCTGGCTGACCAAGGCCAAGCTGGCCATTTTCTGATTGGTGGGCCCCACACACGTGCGGGACACCTCCAACGCACATGCGGCTAGGCCTTCACCCCTGTCCATGCGTGTGACACTTCTCTAGTTCATCTCTCTCCTCTCTTTCACCCCAAATACCTAACCCTAACCCTAAATTACTCAAATCCCCAATTTTATGCCCTTTCTTCAACCTTAGGGTTCCCCAAATTGAAATCTGTGAACCCTTTGGATTGGAGAATTATTTATGTGCATGTGTGGATGAATTTATCCTCCTTTGATTATTGTTCGGTTTATAATTTTGATTGATTCAACCCTAGCTTGTGTAGGCCTATGGCTTGCATAGATTCCCCTTGATTGAATGCTTGAACTTTTATGTGGGATATGGAATTTTGTGTAATTGTTTCTGAACTAACGTGATCTAAAGCCTGAAAATCTTACACATCATATTTGAATTTCATGTCCTGCATCAAATTTGGTATCAGAGCTTAGGGTTTTTATAGGGGAATGCATTGCATATTTAGGGTTTAGTTTATTTGTGTCCATTATGCATGAAGTATCATCATATAGAGCTGTTTAGAGATCTATAATTTCTGATATAAGCTGCTAAATTTTCTGCTATCAGAAAATCCGCATATCTCTTTGCTAGATTTTCTGCTGACAGATTCTTTGGACAGATAGGGTGCTGGAAATTTAGTATTGTGTCGTTTCCCCCATATAGTCCTATAGGAGCATTTAGTCCCATCTATGCGCATATAGTCGTATTAGAAGGTCCTTAAGTTGAGTTAGTAGCTGTATGCCCACACATATGAGTCGTGGTTTTGGCTTACACCCTACGCTAAACATGGAGCAATTGCAAGAGTCAATGAACAAGCTGACCCAGCAGTTTAAGTCTTTGGGTAAGCGCTTGGAACAACATATGGACCAACGCTTTGAGCAGTTTAATGTGCGCATTACCCAACTAGAGACCTCCGCCAGGGCAAACCCCACCATTAGGGAAGATGCCCAATCTCAGGCAGGTGATCAGGAGATTAGACCAAGGAATGGAGGGTGACTAAAGAATTGGTCATGGGCGCGCACCCGTGCACCCACCCCGCAAGGGACATCATGAACAATATAACCCAGATACGCAACTCCTCAAGGGAGTTAGAGTAAATGCCCCTACGTTTGATGGTCACTTGGACCCTAAAGCCTTTTTAGACTGGCTGGCAGATATAGACCACTATTTTGAGTGGTATGACATGTCGGATGCTTGTCTAGTCCGATTCGCCAAGATGAAGCTTGTGGGCCAAGCAAAGAGGTTTTGGGCTACGGTAGAGAGAAAAAAAAAAGTGCAAGGAAGCTCCCAATAGTCCATTGTGGAAAAATGAAAGAAACTCTTAAGGAGAAGTACCTCCCTTTCTCTTATCGCTTACGGTTGATTGAGGAATGGCAGTCTCTTCGACAAGGTTCCATGAGTGTTGCTAAATACATTGAGAAGTTCAAAGAGTACTTGACCCGTTGTGAGGTTGATGAGGACCCCGTACTCACCCTTGCTCGATTTAAAACGGACCTCCGTTCTGACAGTAGGAGAGAATTGCTCGCCAAGGACATAAACACTATTGCACAGTTATATCAAGTGGTGTCAGAGGTTGAGCAATACCTCAAAGCATCTGTGGGAAGGCGGTTTGACTTTCGCGATTCTAGTGCTAAGGCCAACCCTTTTGGGGCTAAACCTAACACTAAACACCAAAACAAACCTTCCAATAGTTCTCAGTCCAAGCCCAAGGATGATAAGGGTAAAGAAATTGTCGGGTCTAGTTCGCGTAGAAGTGGAGCAACTAGGTGTTTTAGGTGTCAGGGGTTTGATTACTTTGCCCACCAGTGCGGCGCGAGAAAGGGTACCAGGGTGCTCCTTATTGATGGGCAACTGGAAGTAGTGCCCCCAAGAAAGTGACAGCAAGGAGGAAGAATATAAGCCAGTAGAAACCCCTAGTGATGAGGAAGAGGGAGCGCAAGAGTCTGCGACCCTTGCAGTTGTGCGTTGCGCCTTTGCTCAAGCCAACGATTGGCACCGCAACACGATCTTCTATACTCATGCAAAATGTAAAGAAAAGAGCTGTAAGATGATCGTGGATAGTGGTAGTTGTGCCAACGTGGCATCGAGTAGCACTATGAGCCGTTTGGGCTTGAAGCCCATCCTCAACCCTATAGAATGCCCTGGGTTGATGAAACTTTCATTCTAGTCTCGCACCGTTATCTTGTTCCTATTCAGTTTGGATCATATAAAAACATACTTTGATGTGATGTTGTTCCCATGGATGTTGGCCATATCATTCTAGATAGACCGTGGCTCTATGACAGGGATGTTACCATATTTGGTTGTTCAAATGTGTGTAAATTCTGGTTCGAAGGCACGAAGGTCAAGCTAAATCCACTGTCATCCAAGAACACGACTGGAAAGGGGTCCACCACACAGAGTGGTTGAGCGGCTCAAAGAATTTAAGGAGTCGAAGTCCAAGTCCAAACCTCTCCATATTCTAAATGCCAAAGACTTTGAGCGAGAAACGAAGGCGGACTCGATGGTATACGCCCTTGTGGCTAGGGAAAGTGTACTAGAGGCTAATGTAAAGTTACCCGTTGAGGCCATTCAGATAGTGCAAGAGTTTCGTGATGTCTTTCCTGATGATCTACCGAATGAGCTTCCCCCTATGATGGATATACAGCTTGCCATTGATTTAGTCCCTGGGGTGACTCTACCAAACCTCCCTCATTATAAAATGAACCCAAAGGAGCATGCTGAGTTGAAGAGACAAATTGACGAGCTCCTAAAAAAGGGTTTCATTCGAGAGCATGAGCCCATGTGTCGTGCCCGCCCTTCTTACACCTAAGAAGGATGACACATGGAGGATGTGTATTGATAGTAGGGCCATCAACAAAATCACAGTCAAGTATCGATTTCTCATACCGCGTCTTGATAACATATTGGATATGATGGCCAATGCTACTATCTTCTCAAAAATTGACCTCAAAAGTGATTATCACCAAATCCGTGTACGCCCTGGTGATAAGTGGAAGACAACCTTCAAGACGAAGGATGGGCTATACGAGTGGCTAGTTATGCCTTTTGGGCTGACTAACACCCCAAGCGCTTTTATGCGTGTGATGACCCAAGTGTTGAGGCCCTTTATGGGGAAGTTCCTGGTTGTATACTTTGATGATATCTTGATTTATAGCATAACCAAGAAACAACACCTCAACCATTTGAGGCAGATTTGTGGGATCCTTAGAGCAGAGAAATTGTACGCCAACTTAAAGAAGTATGCATTTTTGTCTAGTAGTATTATCATCTTAGGTTTTGTTGTGTCAGCTGAGGGCGTATCGATGGATCCCGAGAAGGTCAAGGCCATCGTCAATTAGCCTGAACCCCGCAATATTCATGAGGTGCGCAGCTTTCACAGCTTAGCCACCTTCTATAGGAGGTTCATTCGAGGCTTCAGTTCCATTATGGCTCCCCATCATGGATTGCATAAAAAAGGGAGAGTTTCAATGGATAAAGGCAGCCTCGAAGGCCTTCATGAAGATAAAGGTCAAGATGACCGAAGCTCCAGTCACGCAACTTCCGAATTTTTCAAAAGCTTTTGAAGTCGCATGTGACGCATCAGGAGTCGGCATAGGAGTACTTAGTCAGGAAGGGCACCCTATCGCCTTTTTTAGTGAGAAACTGAATTAGGCGAAACAAAAATATTCCACATATGACAGAATTCTATGCGGTAGTGCAATCACTGCACCATTGGTGTCATTATCTATTGCCGCAAGAATTTGTCTTATTCTCAGATCACGAGGCCTTGAGATATTTGAACTCTCAGAAGAAATTAAACTCTACGCACGCCAAGTGGGTTCAATTCCTTCAAGAGTACACTTTTGTGCTTAAGCACAAGGCCAGTGTAGAGAATAAGTCTGCCGACGCGTTGAGTCGTCGAGTCGAATTACTCAATTCTATGAGTGTCGAAGACACGGGCCTCGAGCGCATCAAAGAAGATTATTTTGTTTCCAAATTTTGGAGTTGTGTACGCATCGTTGTTAGAGAGTTCGTCAGGAGCTAGCAGAGAGTACTTGATTTTAGACGGATATTTGTTTAGGAGTGACCGCTTGTGCATACCTCACACCTCCCTCCGCGATTTTCTTGTCTCGGAGTTGCATTCAAGAGGGGTCGCGGGTCATTTCGGTCGAGACAAGACCATTGCCCTAGTGGAGGATATGTTTTATTGGTCAAGCCTCAAGCGAAACGTGGCCGAAATTATAGGACGATACCGTACTTGTCAACTGGCAAAGCAGAAAAAGCAAAATATAGGATTATACAAACCTTTGCCAGTTCCATTCATCCCTTGGCAAGACATCAGTATGGACTTCGTGCTTGGACTCCCCAAGACTATTCGAAAATACGATTCCATATTTGTTGTCGTGGACCGTTTTTCCATGACCTCTGACGCATCTCATGTTGACAAGTTGTTCTTTAGTAAGGTCGTCAAACTACATGGGTTACCTAAAACCATAGTGTCTGACCGTGACGTGCGATTAATGAGTTACTTTTGTAAGACACTATAGTAAGAGGTGTGCAAGATGGACCCGATTCGACGGATCCGACCCGATCCACCTCGATTCGAACAGAACTGATGGCCTGGATCGGTTAGGATCGGGTAGGAGCGAGCAGATCCGTACGGTATTCGGATCGGATTCGGGTAAGTAGTAAATCTGACCGAACCGAACCGAAATCCGATCCGTTTGGATTCGATCCGATCCGATCCGGACCAAACCGGGTGTAGTAACTATATATATAACTTTTCCCTGTTTTTTTTTAAACCCTACCTACCCGCCCCTCTTTGCCGGCACCCGAACCCTCATACATGCAATTTCTCTTCTGGGTTTCATCAGAAAACTCATCTGCTGCATCTTTCGCTATTTGGGTCTCAGTGAATTCATCGAATTGGAGGTTACATGGCCCACCAATCCCACCCATCAGCATTGACACCGTTCATTTTCAGCGATGCTGATACGAGAGATCCTGCCCGTTGTTTTATGCGAAGATCAACGCAGCGATTCCATGTCAGACAGCTGTGCAGTCTATCTCTATGAGTTCATGGGCCGAGAAGAGATCCGAGGGTTGACAAACTGCCGTCACATATTCCATCAGACGTGTTTGGACCGTTGGATGGACCTTGATCAGAAGACATGCCCATTGTGTCGGACTTCTTTTGTGCCGAAAGAGATGCAGGAGGCCTTTGATGAGCGGGTCTGGGTAGCGGATATACAAGGGGAGTATCCGTATCCGTCTATGCTAGAATTGGATTCTTTAGCTTTGTAGTAGAAAGCTCAAGTGTATATACAGATTTGAGAGTGTGTGTTCATGAGTTCTAACTTCTAAAGATTTGCATTTTGGTTTTGGGTGTGTTTGGACGTGCCTCAAAATGTGATATTTTACTAACGAAAGCTAAATAACTTGTGTTTTGGAAAGGAGAAAGTGGGAAAATGGTACTGATGTATTTGGGTATTTTGATTTTGGGTAATTATAAATTCAGACTAATTAGATTTGAGTAAGGTTGATTTAAGGGTTTGGATCTTCTTTCGTTGTGTGTCAATGGTGTTTGGATAATGGACCATTGTGATTGAAGGTAGGATGGGGGACTTTTAGTAGATCCAAGAGAAGACAAGATAGCTGATGTCATGCGTGTGGACATGGTGGGATCCGAATCGGGCCAAATCCGATCCGACTCGGTTTTCCTGACCGAGTCGGACTCGGATCGGATCATACAATGATCGGATCATACAATGTAAAGTTCAGATCGGTCCAGGTCAAGTGACCCGGACTCGGTCCCGGATCGGATCGAATTCAGGTCAGGGTATTCAAATTTTGGATCGAATCGGGTTGGTCCCAATCCGATCCGACTCAGACCGATTTCAGCTCTAATAGCACATGATAAATACTAGGCTCCAATTTTCTTCTGCCTACCACCCTCAGACCGATGGTCAGACTAAGGTGGTCAATAGGAGTCTAGGGAGTTTGCTCAAATGTTTAGTAGGGGAGCACACCAGGACGTGAGACACCGAACTACCTATAGCCGAGTTTGTGTTTAATAGTTCTATCAATAGGTCCATAGGTCTTAAGTCTTTTTGAAGTCATTATTGGTTATAAGCCTATGAAGCCTATTGATCTTGTCTCTATTAGTAGGGGAGCACACCAGGACGTGAGACACCGAACTACCTATAGCCGAGTTTGTGTTTAATAGTTCTATCAATAGGTCCATAGGTCTTAAGTCTTTTTGAAGTCGTTATTGGTTATAAGCCTATGAAGCCTATTGATCTTATCTCTATGTCACTGTCTCATAGACCATCAGAGTCTGCAGAGTCCTTTGCGCATCACATTCATTCATTGCATCAAGAAATCAGGCGAAAGATCACTATTAGTAATGAACATTACAAATTTTCTGCAGACTAACATAAACGTTTCAAGGAATTCCATGTAGGGGACTCTGTGATGGTTCGCATTAGGCCCGAGCGGTACCCTCGGGGAGCCATTCGTAAATTACACGCGTATAGCGCTGGACCCTTCAAAATTATAAAACGAAACGTTCTTAATGTGTATGTGGTAGATCTTCCACCTTCCATGGGAATTAGTTCCACATTCAATGTGAAGGATCTAGTTACTTTTCAAGGGACCACAGAAACTTTGTCCAGCCCTTCACCCAACCATCCTGATTATCCAAACTTGTCCCTTGATCCGTGGCCTCTTCCCGACCCTACTTCTCAACCTCTGCCTCCCATACCTAACTTTTCCACACCCAGAGAGGAAATAGAGGATATTTTGGACCATCTAATAGTATCAACGTCAGACGGCGGGTTTCAGAAGTATCTGGTTAAGTAGAAACGCCCAGCTTCAGACAGTACGTGGCTCACTGAGGAGGAGCTTCAGAGACTTGATCCTAACATCTTGGAGCGGTTCAAGAGTTTTGTTTCGCCAGAGGCGAAATCTTCGTAGCCAGGGAGAGTTGATGGAGACATCAAGCGCACACGCACGCCCCCCCTATGCACGTACGCAAGGATGAGGGCCCCACCGTTGATCTAGATCGATGACGACATCTAGGGAGAGCCTTCTAGTTAGAGTGCTGCATTTTGGCTCGTTGGAATGGACCCAATAGGCACGTGAATCCCACCATAGGCTCTCATGATCGTGGCTCACTATTCTAATTAGTCTACTACTTTGGGTTTTGCTTATTATTGTTATTACGAATAACATAAACGATTTAGATTGTTTTAATTAGTTGTTATTTTTTATTACTTCATCTCCAAGTAATAGGTTACGCACATGGCGCTAGTTTTGGGGTATAGAGTTTTATTATAAATAGGCACCCCTTGTAGTCTTTTTTCTGATGGAAGATTAATAAAATTTCTGCGTTTTTTTGCTCTAAATTTCTGAGTTGTGGAGATCTAATTGGGTGTGAAACCCTCCCTTCCTCGAAGGGCTGACTACCGTGGTGCGACGTCACACCTATCCCGATTCACCCCCACCTTCTATCATCCATATTTCTCCTCCTACAATCATCTACGCTTCAAATTCATCCTCTATTGGAGCAATTTTTCTCTCTACAGCAAATTTCCAGGATTTGGCCCTGCAGGAGGGCTGAAACTTTGGCGGAGCACCACGCACAGACCGTGCATCGGATCAGGCTGAAATTTGAAGGTTTTGTGGCCCTCCCCTTGCTGACCAGGGCCAAGTTGGCCGTTTTCTTATTGGTGGGCCCCACACACGTGCGGGACACCTCCAGCGCACGTGCAGCTGGGCCTTCACCCTTGTCCACACGTGTGACGCTTATCTGGTTCGTCTCTCTCCTCTCTTTCACCCCAAATCCCTAACCCTAACCCTAAATTACTCAAATCCCCAATTTTATGCCCTTTCTTCAACCTTAGGGTTCCCCGAATTGAAATTTGTGAACCCCTTGGATTGGAGAATTATTTCTGTGCATGTGTGAATAAATTTACCCTCCTTTGATTATTGTTTGGTCTACAATTTTCATTGATCCAACCCTAACTTGTGTAGGCCTAGGGCCTGCATAGATTCCCCTTGATTGCATGCTTGAACTTTTGTGTGGGATATGGAATTTTGTGTAATTGTTTCTGAACTAATGTCATCTAAAGCCTGAAAATCTTGCACATCATATTTGAATTTCATGTCCTGCATCACTTTGCCTCAACTATTCTAAGCAATACAACCATCTGCACATGGAAGTTACCCTTCACACTGTTAATATATTATTAGGGTTTAATATTATTAGGGTTTAAGGGTATTTCTACAATTCAAATGTCGAGTGTAACTATCTCTCTCTAGGCCAGACTCAGGTTTGCGCATTTGGTCATGGAGTCAAGCTTGGGTTTGAGTATCAGACTTGCCTGGTCAGCACCGATCTTGAGCTTCAAGACTAATTATCAATAGGGCCAGGGCCAGCCCAAACCCGGTCTATTGTCCACCTGGATATGTATTTGAATGGTTTATAAGGCACTTCCAAAAAAATTGGAATTCTCAGAGATAGTAAACCTAATTTCAAATGCTAGGGTAACAGGTTAACTTTTAAATAATGGCCTAGGGATTTGATGAACATTTTCAAACAGCAACTAATGTGGGAATGTTTCAAGGACATTTCAAGACTTGAAATGAATTTCAATCTAAGTGCATCAGACAAGCGACGATCAATGAAGACAAGGGGGCTTCTCTTGTAGCAAATGGCAATAGGAAAGTAGTTACCATGGAAGTACCTTGGCCCTCCATTAGGGCCCCAACATTCAATCAGCCTCTATGTGAGATTAAATGGATGAGCATAATCCAATTAGATGCTCTTCTGCTCGTTAGATGAGCTGGTAGAGAGAGTGTAGTGTACATGAGTGATCCATGGTTCAATCTCTGGTGGTGCTTAACTTTAAAAATAAAAATAAAAATAAAAATCCAATTGGATAGTTTCTTAGCTTCAACCTTCAACCGACTAGCTCATGTGGCCTGGATCTTTCCTTTGATGAATTGTGTAATCTTGGACACATCAATTAGCCAGCTTGGAAAGAACTCAATAATCATTGTCATCGTCGGTTAAAAGAACCTTGTTCCACCATACCACTCTATCATGAACATATCCTCAATTAAATCATAGGTTCTCAAATCTTTTCTTAATACCTCTATCCATGTCCTTTTTGGCCTTCCCCTTGCCCTTTCCAAACCTTCAACTTGAATCAACTCACTCCTAATCAGTGCAATTCTTGGTCTCTGTTGCACATGACCAAACGAATTTCTAATTCTATCCTTCCTTGTTCACTCATCCATATTATTATAATAATAATGATGAATAGAACTCATTCTCAAGTTTAGGGCCGGTATTAATCCATCTCCATGACCCACATTTGTCTCGCTTCTACCTTAGCTTTGGTAGGAGCTAATGATAGAACCAATGTGCCTACTATGGACTCCTTTCACTAGTTTGAGTGGTTGAGTATGACACTTCACCATTCACCTTTTCGTTGTTGTCGTCCTCCATGATTGCTTTAATCTCTTCTTTGCTACTAGAGTTGCTTGCCTTGGATGCTGGTTTGTACACCCCTCCTTCCCTTACTCTCAATTAGCTTCCTCTTGCTGTGTCATCCGTCTTAACACAAGTCAATCACCACAAGTTATCCGGAATATACCGAATTAGTCGATTCGAATCAGAATTGTCAATTCATCCATAACTGCTTAGTCAAAACAAACATTTTGATCGAACCACATATTTTCGCATACATCACAGTCGTTGTTGCGATGGTACCATTGAGTCCATCTCAACTTAAACAAGCTCCTCAGAAGTCACATAATGATTTTCAAATTGTCAATCACAAACTCAAAGCTAGCAAGGTTGCCAGGTCGGTCGCAAGGTTATGGCCAGTAGAAGGTCGTCGGGACAGTCGTGAGGGCAACGGAAGGGGTCGCTAGAGGAAGTTTGCATGAGTCAGTCATGCAAGTGGAAAGTGAGGGAGAAGCTTCATCAACAAGGCACCAAAGGGTGGTGTGGGGGCAAGAGGAGCAACAAGCTAACGGGATGAAGTTGGTACTTCTTGGCAACTAGGGGGCCATGCCTGGTCGGAAGATTGGAGTTATGGAGGAAGCAATTCAATGGATAGGTACAGAAGTTGGGGCGGATGAAGAAGTCAGATGAGAGGAGAGCAAGCAGAAGTCTATGAAGAGGGAGAATGGGTGCAAGTAGGAAAGAAGGGGAAATCTAAAGAAAGAAAGGAGGCTATGCTTGTGGGCCTCCTTGAACTCCCAACCCTCTTTGTGGAAAACTTTCCAGAGGAGTTGATGGAGAACAACTTTGGGTGGGACTTCAACAAGATGGCTCAGGTGAGGAGGTGGTGGGGTTGAAACGGAAAGGGAGTGGAGAGATTAGGGGTTTTGCTTTTGTACATCTGGAGATGTGGGAGGAGGCTTTAGTACTGGTGATGGCTCTAAATGGGAAAACCAATGAAGGGAAGAAACTTTGCAATTGCACTCGAAAGGCGAGATATGGGCTAGCTTTGATGAACCACCAGATAGCAAAAAAGAGGGAGGGGAAGGAGGGAAGGAGGATAGGGGCATGTTTGGCAATGAAAGGGGCAAGGTTAGGGAATTGGGTGAGATAGTGAGTGTGAGGGGACGGGATTGGGGTTGAGGAGGCAGCGAGGGTTAGAGTCTCTTACAGGGATGCAGTAGTGAACAAATCCATGGGGGATGGACGAAGGGGTAGATGGGTAACATGGAAGGAGAGGAGAAGTAGGAAGAGATCCGAATGAGTGTAGGGGAGGAAAGGTGGTTGTGGAGGGAGGAGCGGGTAGAAGGACATGTGGTGAGGGCCCATTCAATGGCCATGGAGAACGCATGGAGGATGCTCCAATGGAGTTTGGTGGCGATAGTTGAGGCGGGTTCTTCTATGGAAGAGGCAAAGAAATACCATGAAGACAATGGAGGGCTAGAAGAGCAGCAGTGCAAGTTAAAGCCCTGTTTGAAGAACACTTAGCCTGCAATTAGAGATCAATAAGCTTCCCATCACGGGGGCGATTTCAAGGACAACCTAGTTTTAAGCTTGGGTATAGCCTACAATTGGAGATTAATAAGCTTCCCATCATGGGGGAAATTTCAAGGACGGCCTAGTTTTAAGCTTGGGTAGATGAGTATCGAAGTTCAAATGGGAGGGGTAGTACAAGGTTTGGGGTTGTCACTCAAGCTTTGGTTCATGGAAGCATGTTTCAGGCTTTCAACTAGTGGGTTCATGCATTGGGGAGGTAACTACAGTTGACCAAGCAATGAAAGAAGGGTCTGAGGTAAGGCGGGTGAGGCTATGTGTGAAGAGGAAGCTAGCGAATCTGGTGCCAGAAAAGGATGTTATTCTAATCAGGGATGTGACAGTCGTTGCGAGGGTGGAGAAATAGTGGTCGTTGGGAGCTGTGAAGGTGGTTAGTCATGGGGGACAAGCAGAGATGGACGTTGCACCTACTTGGGACGTGATAGGTGTATCGACTCCATGTTCTGATACAACACTGGAAGGGCGAGTGGACACATGGTGCAGGTCCGGGCATTTTCAAGAGCTAGGCAGCGGGGTGATTGGTCTAGTGGCAGCGCGTGGCCTGTCTAATAGGAAGGTAAGAGTGGATGACGTCTCAACAAGTGAGATCGACAGTAGAGATGAGGCATGTGTTGCCATATCAAGGGTGGGTGTCCCCTACCAACTGTTAACTTGGTATGGCCAACCTAAATCATCAATAGCATGGTTTTTAGTGCTAGGGTGAGCTTGGGCAAGCCAAACTACCGGGTATAAAATCTAACCCTTTCCTAGGCTTCGACTTAAACCCCTGCTAAGCAATGTGGGACCTAGCCTAACATGGGGTGCAAGTGTACAACACATGATGGTTGGGTGGATTCATAGACATCAGGGTGAGGCTACTTGCTTGCATTGCATGGCTCACAAGAGACCATTTTTTAATCTATCCACATGCACCCACACACACTTGAGCAATTTCAAAATTCTCTTATCAATTGCCTTTATCACCCTACACACCTCACTCTTTGTTTGTTCACTCTTCTTTGATTCCTCACATGGTTACTTGCTACAATGGATTCGAAATAACCAACATATTATGGCGTAGTTTTGTAGCAATGATTTGATACGACTCCCCGAACATAATCAATAAGGATTAGGATGATAGGATGGATGATTGTTATAGTCATGGTAGCATTGATAGAGTGTTGACAAAGAGCAAAAATTGAGGTAGCAATTTCAAAATGGGGTATATAGAGGAGTTAGGAATTGGTTTTGGGAATCATTTATGGCTTTTGGTGGATTAATACAGGGTTACATTGAGGTAATGTCAAGGGAGATTGGATAGTTTGTTAGGGTTTAGTAAGGGATAATTGGGCATAGGGTTAAGGAAATTTCAAGAAAACTTGGGAATTAATGTTAGGTCATCATTTAGGTTTGAAATTAGGGTTTAATTTGGGATTTTTTACGGAATGGGGGAATTCTGAAAATTATGGGATTTGCAAAATTGTGACTCTAGCATTTGGAAGCTTGAGGACTTTCAGGAAATTAGAATTCGGTAGTAAAAGAGAGGGAAATTGAGGAAAGTGGAAATTTAAAGTTAGGATTTAGGGAAATTGGGTAACTAGGTGTCATGATAGCGTCAAAGGCATACTGGATCTAGTAGAGCCTATGGGATAAAATTTGGAGTCGCCACTAGCCCTTTTCTTTTGTATGGTTCCAGAATTGCTAGAATCCTTGTTGCTTTCTCAAAATCCAAGAGATATCTCCTTTATTCTTGAGGAATTGACTCCAACTTGGTCTTCGAAGCGTTCTTTCAAAGAAGGAAGACAGTTATGGAGTAAGATGGGGTACAACATCCTACTCCACCCACAAAGATACAATTTCTACTCAAAGAGGAGATTCCAACAATTAGAATTTCAACAAACGGTGGACTTGCATCCAAAACAAAGGAAAGAAGAAAGAACTTGAATTTAATAGAAGGGGAGAGGAAGGGAAGCTTGGGACTATAGTGAGTTGATCACTCACTTGTCTTCTCGTGGATTGGATTAGGCTTTGATCTTCAGAATCTTGTGCTTGAGGCTTGAACTTAAGCTCCTTGGATTGAAATTGCACTACTTGTTGAAGGAGGTTCTTGCCTTATATAGTCTTTTAAATGAATTGTGTAGAGTGAAGAACAAGTGAATTCCTCTACCCCTTAAGGTTGTTGAAGGCTTAGCTCACCACTCTTAGAAGTAGAGTTGTACTCATGGCTTTGGGGAATATGGAAGTCTCAAAATCTTAGAGAGATTCAGCAAATCTTATGGAGGAATTTCTCTCTAAGTATTGGGATTGGGCTCCTAGAGATGGGCTATAGGGACTTGGGAATTTTCAAGAAAAAGACCCCTCTCATGTAGCAAGAGGACTCTATTTATATAGAGGAGAGGGGTGGCAAGGTTGTAATTTGAGGAGAGGTTGAGGTTTTCTGAAGGTAGGAAGATTGGGGATGGCTGACAAGTAGCATGATCCTAGATGTTATTTGGGTGGCTTGGGTGTAAATTGAGAGAATTCTAGGAGTTGTTAGGAGATAGAGAAGGTTCTAGGAGGCTTCTAGAGGTTGGGAAATGAGTGGTGGAGATTAAAACGCTTGGGAGAATCTTGTGGCTTGGAAGAGGGGTAGTTTTGGAATTTCGCTTAGGTAATTAGGGGGTTAGTTTGGTAAAAAGTTGATAGGTTGGGGGGTCAAACAACGGCTCCTAGGAGTATTTTGGTAAAATGTGGGTCAAAGGTTTAAAGGAAAATGAAAATTGGGTTTTGGATTTTCATGCAAGGACTAGGTTGTAATTTTAGAAATTGTTTTCCTATACACAGTCCAACAAGCGCACCTTTTGGTTTCTTTATCCTAACTTGGAGCTCGAGTGTCAGATATTGGCGATCTATAACTTGTTGGAAAGGAGAATTGATGGACTAACTAATGTTTCTATTATGTGAGAAAAACTATAGTTTTGCAATTGTCGATGGAACTCATGCGTGGCCCAGCATTTCGATCATAACTCCATGCCCGTATCTCGGACTGAGCTGAATTGGGCTGATTAGAAAGGTAATTTGATGGGCTTCACTATGGATATATGGATCATGGGGTTTAGATTTCAAAAACCTAAGAAAGTGGGTGTTCGAAGTGGTTCCAGAATTCTGGCCTTAGGCACAGAAAAGTGTCTAGGGCCATTTTCATTTTTTAGCTTTCTTTCTGGGACACATAAAAAGTTTTTTCGCGCCCTATGCTGTATCATTTTGAAAAGGAAAAAAAAAAAAAGTGAGGGGCCAACCCTTGGGGTAGGTTGGGTCCTACACCGCCTTGAGTTCACCCTCAGGTCCCATTCCTTAGGCTTTTGGGGTTTGGGTGAGATTTTGGACTAGGGTTGGGATTGGATTGGGTTTGGATTAGTTCGGCTCGGATTGGTCTCAGGCTTGAAGATGGGTTCCGTACTTGGAGCAAGTTGGGCATAGATTGGGCTCAGGCTTGAAGATGGGTTTCATACTTAGTGCAAATTCTGCAAAAATCTGCAAACCTTTCACCTTAACAATGCAAGACTCACACTTCATGATAAATGCCTAAACACTGCTGAGTGGGGTGTCTACACTAGAGTTTGGGATTTTGCAAAATTGAGCACTAGGGTTTAGAAATCAGGTTGAGAGCTTGGGAAATTTCAGGAAATAGACAAATCTAAGGCTTCGGGCTCTTCTTAGGGGAATTGGAGCAATCTAGGCTAGTAGGAGAAGAAAAAGGCGGAAGGGACAACATGCTCTAATACCAAAATTGGTGTAGCAAGAATGTAAAGAAATATGGAACTAAACAAGATGGATAAATACCAATTACAGCTCCATGTCCTTCCAATGTGCCAAACCATTGATAGAAAAAAAAAATCCAAAACAGATAGTGATCACCAAGCATCCTACAGTAGAAACTAGTAACTGGCCCTTGAAATTGGCCAAAGGAAGCCTGTGGAATAGAATTTCTAGCAGCCTTCTAGATTATTCAACTAGATACAAGGATCAAAGCAAGGGATGCTACAGAAATAGAAGTGATACTGGGGATGGAAACAACACAAGCTAGAAGCAACTAATGCCTAACAAGATCTTGAATTAAAATCGAAGGAAAGGAATCTATTAGCTCTCACAAGACTTTTCCTTTAATCTTTTTTTTTTCTTTTGCTTTTTTGCTTTTTTCTTTTTTTACAGAAGACTTTCCCTAAACTGTCTCTAAACAAAGATTTTTAAAAAATAAAAATAAAAAAAGATAGCAAAGAGCACAAACTAATCCTATCTGGTTACTCGTCTCAAAAAATCCTATGTACCCTTGCACATGGACTCCAATATACAACCATATGGGTTTACTATATAGGATTGATACCAAAACCTCTCTATGTCTAAAACTTATGGTTTGAATAAAGATTTCACATCCAATCAGAATTCTAATATCAGCCATATTGACTTTGCATGCATGCATATGGGTGTATTTTGCTGTACAAATTCCAAAACAGCAACTGGCTAATGTAGACAGACATTTAATACCATTAAAGACATTTAATCCAACTGTATATATATCAGTCGGACCTTATACACAACTATAATGTGCTGTATGCTTAATGTACATGCAACAGACATGCACACAATGACATGTGGGAGCTAAAATCTTCACCTGGTCAGAACTGTGCACCCACAGACCAATTGTAACCATAGCTTGGAACATCCGATTGGATTTGTGGGCCTCGAAATCCAATCAGATGCTTTCTCGTCCTTGATCTTCAATTGGCCACATTGTATGGCCCGGATGCTTCCTTTTGATACATCGTGTACAGTCCTGGAGGCAACACTCATGTATCGGTGACAACAAGGGATTGGAATTTGGAATGGCATGAAATAAATCTATAAAATGAGCTTTTGGACAGCCCCTCCATCAGGATAGTGGAAGCTTAATAGGAAACCCAAGAAATTCCAGCCTGGTGTTTTAACTGCTAAGCCTGAGAAGGGGAATAGTATACTAAGTTTTGCTTATTGGGGCCACCTGGCATGGGTGATTCTAACGAGGCAAAACGTTTGAGCTATCAAAGTGGCCCCTATATGTTTAAAGAGTCATTCTCCATTCAATGATTTTGGAAGAGGATTCAAAACATGCCTTGGCATAGGCTTTTAAGACTTCCAAAGAAACTAGGAGATTACCCGTAATTATTAGTGACATAAGATTTATGGCATCTTCCACTGATATCCTTTCAACTTGTACATAGACAGGCTAATAAGTCGGCAGATAAACCTTCCTAAAGAAGGGGTGTCTCACCCTTCTCTAACTTCTGGGTGTTCTTATCCATTAATTGGATGGATTTTGTTTTCTCTTCTAGTTTGAATAAAATAGTCTGTTCCTTGTCAAAAACAAAATCTAGCAAGTCACTTTTTATGTAAGCATATATTTCCAATTAAAAGCAAAAAGGAGAATTTTTAGCAAGCAACCATGAATGAACAACAGTTGAATCGCAAATATGGAGAAGGTTAGCAGCACGCGGAGCTGTTGGATTGCAAATTCGACTGGGAAATATCATATGCAAAAAATATGGCTGATAGTTGAAGGAACTAATATTGGAGCCATGAGACATATATAACCTTGATAAGCCATAGCCTAGGACCATTTGAAAAAGGAGTTTTGATAAGTGCAGAGAGGTGTGCAATAAAGCTTGTGTACAGTGTACAGGCCACACATCTGCTAGCATGGCACACACATGCAAGATCTAACACATCAATCAGGTTGGCCTAACCTTGTACATATTTCCCAAAAATAAAATCTGGTCCAGTCTGCACGCAGGGCCCAATATTGAAAACAGGTGGGTGGGTTAGAAAACTTCAGCCAAGCTTTTCAGAGCCATACATTTGTTTTGCAAAAAATGTGGCCCACCTGACTAGTGGATCAACCTGTTTCTTGGGCTAGGACATCAGTACAGAGGTGTCCTCGTGATGGATGGATTGGATCTCGGACCTATCGTGACATGCTGCCACATCTGGCGTGAATATGAGCTTTATTGCACAAGCATGTGGGCTGAGAAAAGCCCTTGAAAAAAGAAAGAAGCAAAAAAACACAAAATGCTTAAGAAAGTACCTTTTGAATTACTCTGCAACCATACATTTGAAGACTGAGAGGCAAAACATGGCCCGAAAGCTGGTTGGCCAGTTCCTTTCTCTGACTTTCAGTTCCA
Organism: Magnolia sinica; assembly: GCF_029962835.1. Lineage (NCBI taxonomy): Eukaryota > Viridiplantae > Streptophyta > Magnoliopsida > Magnoliales > Magnoliaceae > Magnolia > Magnolia sinica. The sequence continues at coordinate 56,662,484 of NC_080589.1, read as the reverse complement.
TGCTCAAAAAACTACCAATTCAAGCAAAGCATGTAAAATTCTAGAGTTAAATGTTCAAAAAACACTATCGACTTCATTTCTGAACAGAGGCAGTACATACTTTTTGTATAACATAATTTCCAAAGACATCAGTCATCAAAGCAAAAGAATGAGGAATGATCTGAGGAAAAATCTTGTTTTTCTCTTCCACTGAGGCAGTTTCCAGCTTCTGTTGAATAAAACGACTCCCATACTGATCCGCACTAGATATGGAGAAAGGAGAGAAAGAACTCAGTCCTCTATCCACCTAATGGTTGTTGCAAATCAAAAGAAACACAAAAAGCAGAAGCATCAATACATACCTGAACTCAACGACATGATCAACAATTTCTGACAGCTCAAAAGACCTGGTCTTGTTGTTCTTAAATTCTTCCAGTAAGGACAACCCAGAATTTTCGTCCATATTTCCACCATTCTCTGACTGCCAAGGTCCCATACTTCCTCCTGTTGAACGAGGGGTTCTATCATTCTGCCTGATAGAAGTTCCAGCTCCAATGGGCGAGACAAAACTGGATACTGGGCTTGCTGGATATGGCATGCCAAGACCAAAAGCAGGGCTACTGTAGTACCCATGATTTAGACCAACAGACTTACCTAAAAGCGGCATGCCATGCTGTGATTTCTGGTGGGCAAGCAAGGCCCCGAGATATGCTTTCTGAACAAGCAAATCCATGTGTGAAGCGTTCATGTAGTTCCTTCCAAAAGAAGGGTCACTCAGGCCTCCAGTAGCCTGTGCAGCATAATCAGAACTGCTTTGTAAATATTGCAAGTATAAGGGATCCATTATTGGTGCCTGAAGACCAGACCCTATAAGGTTTCCACTTCTATTCAGACTCTGTCCTTCTGCGCTACCTGTCAAATGTGCACATCTAAGTAGCTCGCAATGATAAAGAATCCTACTGAAATACTCTGACAGAAAACCCATGCACGTGGGGTGGAGTGAGTTCTTTGCAGCACATGTCCCAACAATAACATGCCACATGTGTGCTAGATATGGCTAGTTCATCAGGTGGAGTGCATCGTGAACATGCCTTGGCGGAAAATCACGAACAGCTCATACAGGTGGGGACATAGATGTACATTCAATATGGTCCATTGTTATCTTTTCCTAAGTGTCCAATTTCTCAACCACATGTGACCCATTTGATGAGGGGACTTGCCTATTTATTGTCATTTTCACGGCAGGCCACACCTGATCAATGGCTGGACCTCACACACGTGCCATGTTAGTATGTAGTGCCGTAAAGAAACGTCCTCCATCTCACATGCACAAAACCCATCGGCAGGTCTCTTGGTAAAGAGAGACAAACCACCTGCATCAAGCTGATCCTTCACCATTGATGGCAACCTCTGACTGACAGAATATCTGCTTGAGTTATAGCCAGTAAAATCCGCATTTAGCATATCGGATTTCTGATAATGAACACTAGATGCTTCTAGACTGGCAGGTGCACTTGGATACAGAGTTGCAGAAGGCGGCATTCGTTTTCGTAAGTTGACTTGCCCATTAGAGCTTATCTTGGAAGCATTAAGGTCCGTGACAACATTGTTTTCAGACAAATCATCATACGGAAGCCCGGAGATAGCAGGAATGTTCAATGAATCAGATTCAGACTTGTCAATGAGTTGCTGCTGCAGATTTTGGCTATGACCATTTGACATATCAAAAAGGAAATTAGGCCGATCAGCATAATCCTGCTGCAGCTGGGACTGTATGTGACTTTCTTCATCTACCAGTCTATTTTTTGAAAGGCTTAACCCTGATAATGCAGCTGCAATATCAGCACGATCAACCATGGTAGAAGATACACCATTGAAGGCATTTGAACTAACAGTCTTCTTATCAGTAGCACGGGCCCTCCCTCCCACAGGGGGGAGACCGGGGCTCGGAGACCTCCCAATCAGCTGGGGATCAGGAGTTGTACTTCTAGACAGAGATGAACCCAAAGCCGCTGCAAAAGAATGAGAAACCGATGAACCAAGGCTTTGAACCCTAACCAGGCCAGGGCTAGTTGCTCCAGAGCGCAAGCCATCTACACCCTCCAACTGATTATGTAGCTGTGTCAGTTGCACATCAGACACGCCTATTTGATTTGAAACATCATCAAAATCATTGCGACTAATTGGACGTGAAAGATGCCCAGAAACGGGAGTGGATCGTCCAAGTCCTTCCTGCAAGACACTTTAAGTCAGCATGATATGATTCCTAAAAGATACATCCACATGTTCCTGACAACCAAAACTCAACCGGAACTGCTGAGCACATATCCCGCAAGCAGAAGTTAATAGACTGGCAAAACATCATTCAAACAGCTGCACAATTCAATTAGAAAAATAGATAAAATGGCATATAAATGCATTAAGGGATTGAAAATAGAAATATGAATATGAGACATCACAGGAGAACCTAAGAAGATATGAAAGAGCAAAATCCTATGTCTGGAGTACCACTGCGGAGAAAGATGAAGCCTTTAATATGGTTGTGGAGTCTTTAACGGTTCAAGTTTTTCTCTTCCATAATTACAGTAGATCCTCTAAACATCGTTAAACAGTCAAGCTAATTATTTTGCCATTATTGATTATAAAAATAAAATAAAAACAATGTCCTGTACCAAGAGTACCACTCACATTTTGATCTTTCCCACACCATTAATATGTTTCTCATGCATAGGGAATGAGAGTGCAAGATGGCTTGGGAAACCATGGTTTGTAGAGAAGTAATATGCAAATAGGTTGCCAGGTTGGTTATATACCTTTGTGTTGGGTAGCCAGCTAAGCGGTTGTGAGATAGCACAGTGAGAGTGGACAGAAAATCGTCAGCTTGAAAGAAGAACTCCCTCCCTCCCTCTGAGCAAGTTCTCTAGGTCACTGTATTACTGCTTATAGAGGAAGCCTTATCCAATATGCCACTTATGAGACGCCCAACAATGTTTTAAACAGAGAGTAGCATGTAGTGAAGCATTCACCCCTCTATAGCGTGCAAGCTACGTTTGGTGAACCGCAAGCTACACCATACTTCTATCCTTTGATTAAAATAATAGGAAAAATATGGCAAATAGTAAAATAAATATAAAAATGGCAAAATGTGTGTATGCACATAAGCCTACCTGTGATGGTGTGATGCCCCAAAAATTAAACCTATCCGATCATCAGGTGGACCACACCAAAAAACAATGGACAGCCACTATGGGGAAGAGAGAGAGAGAGAGAGAGAGAGAGGCCTATGATCCCATTGTCACGTGGACCACTCCATAGAAGAAAATGCAAAGTCACTCAAAGGCCACTAATGTAGCATGGTGGCCCTGAAGGCCCACATGATGGACTGGGAGGATTGATGCCATGCCATACCCACCACCATTATAGGTCCCACAACAAAGGGTTGTGCAACAAGCTTATTCTACAACATTGCAGAGGAATTGACCTCCCAAAAGGGGGGAAAACTGAAGGGGGAAAAAATGCCAAAAATACCCTAAATCTACATTCAAAATTAACTACAAGTCATTAACTGAGATTAAGAGTCAGAAACATACTTCTATTTAGCTTTAAATCAGTTAACATCAAAATCTTGAGCCCCATAGTCATATGAACATGAGAAGGGGAAATCACGATCTTCTTCTTTGTTTAGGCTCCAATGCCCATGAAAATTTAGTCAAATCTTCTTCTCCTAAAGCCGATTGATCCCCCAAATTTTCATCTCAAACAGCTCTATGGATTCAGAGAATCGAATGGGTGAATTTTTAGGGGCTGGAGATGATATGCAGTTGAATGTTTGGGCTTTTTATTGCCCTCTTTCGAGAGCTTTTGTTTATAAAGGCTAGCTTCCTGTGTTAGTTTTACAAGATTAAGATGGATGCAACTCTTCAGCCATACACTTGGCACGAAGTATAGATGGTTACAACTGCCTGATAGGTGTGATTCTAGAGATGTTCTCCATCCACAATAAGTTTGGTTGGTCTGGATAGCTGTACTTCGGTGGTACATGAGAGGATGAGTCACCACCATTTTTCAATTGGTGCTGAACTGACACAACAGTCTTAGACCCAAAAACTTAGGTTTTAGAGCTTAAGATTGAACTCCCAAAAACTAGAGGAAGGAAACACTACTTATGCATGCTATGTAGTTCCATAGCGTAGCTACATTACATAGCATATGCAACATTCACTATTTAAAACACCGCTGCCTGATTGGTGTTGTCAACTGTATTGAAAAATTACAATGAGATTTTCTTGGAAAGGCACAGAAGAGAAGAAGAATTCCACCTTGTGGGGATGTAATGAAGAATGAAAGGCCTAGATGCTTTGTGGAGCGGGCACGAAAAGCTTTAGGATGATGGATTGAGCTCTTCTCGGAAGATGGTTATGGAGGTTCAAATCAAAAGAAAGCATCTTTTTCCATAGTCTCTTCCAATGCTTTATGTTTCATTGCTGAATGGATATCCATTAGGGAAGGGCCCAATGTTGATCTTTCTTTTCTTGTGTCCTAAGGGGCTGCCAGCTCGGCAGTCCCTTTTTGTATCGTTTTCTTCTTATTATTGCATGTTATCTTTCAAAAAAAGAAAAAGAAAAAAAAAAGTATCTTATGGAAAAAGATTGTTGCATATAAATATGGGAAGCACAATGGTGAATGGCACACCCACTCCATCTCAATATAGAGCTTCAAGCATTTGAAACGCAGTTCTAGGAGGAAATAATGACTCCATGGCAAAAGTGGTGTTTGTGGTGGGGAATGGAGCGTGATTAAAATTCTCAGAAGATTATTGGTACAGTAATACTCTGCTTCAGCAGGAAGTTCTCTAGATTGTACACAGCATCTCTTCCAGCTAGCGTGCGACTCTCTCAAAGTTCCAATGTGTGGAGCAATGTCATGGTCTGGTCCCACTACTTCCATAGAAATCTCAAAGATGAGAAGAATGAAGACTTCATTCGGTTGCAGGATCGCACTAGAAGTGCCACTGCCACCCCATCACTGCTTAACTCAGACTCTTTGGGGAGTTTTTTGTCGAGTATTTCTACTGCTCTCTTTGAGGTCCTGATGTCGGGGACTATGATGAGGGTCACTGTGTTCGGGTGGTTAGTGGATAACGACGATGTCCTAACTATTGATCACTTAAAACATAGCAGCATGATTTTAACAAACATTTGTATCATGTACTAATGAATGAGCTTTCAGTTGATCATCTTTTCATTTTGCATCAAGGGTTTGAAGAAAGTCCTTGGCACTTTGTGGGTCATCCCGGATACAATAGACAAGTTGTTCTACGCTTGGAATTGGGGTGCAACAAGAAAAGGAAAGAGAATCCTTTGACACCTACCAATGTGGTCAGTGGTGTGGATAACTTGGAAAGAACGGAATTCTTTTACCGTCAACAATGGATATGAATTTGTCAATGTAATATTCCAAGAAGTGTAAGGTCATCTATTGGGCAATAGGGCTCAATCATTTTATGTGTTTGACAAGATTAGATCTTATGTGCAATTGGGGAGTGATGTGATTTCATGGGAGTGGGGAAGATAGAGGACGATTCCTCATCATCCCAGGTCCCCCTTTTCACGGTTGTATTCTCTTTTTTGTTTGGTGCTAATAAAGTCATGTCACCATTTAAAAAAACAAAAAGGAAAAAGTTGAGAGGGCATAACCTCTGTATATATCAAGAAAAAAAGGAGGGAAGAGTTGTGGCTGGAGGGGAGATGCAATCAATGAGATCCACCACAATGCAGAAAAGTCTCCTGCTTTCTTCCCATCTTTACAAAAGGGCATCTTTGTGGTATCCCAGCTCTTTGCATGCTTAAGCGTTACTTCTGCAACAATAGATGAATCATCATCATCTAAGCCTTACACCAATTAATTGGGTTTGCAGATGACAGATGAATCAAAGCAATATAATCTTAACACCTGATTCTAAGTTTCGAGTTCAAAATCACATCAAACCTACAACTCCCAGCTGGATTATTCAACCTCTGGTGTTGCTGTGTGACGACAGAGAGAAATGGACCATTCATCATTGGTCACCCACATATCATGGAAAGAGAGGGAGATGTGTGGGATCCTCTGCATATAAGATTGGGATGAAAGTCTCCATCCTTGGAAGCCTGCATCATAGCTTTTTAATTTGAAACCAACTTCCCCACTTTTATGAAAGTCAAGCTCACCTGCCAGTAGAGATCAACCGCCAAAAGGAGTCATCCAAATGCCATAACTTGACAACTTACTTTGAAAGACTACTACTGGCAATCTGACTTCCTCAGATCCAACAACATCCAAGTCTACCATATGGAGATCATCCTCTCCCTATATTTCTCCACCAACTGTCTAAGTAGGAAAATAACTTCAACAATTGACCCTCCTAGCATGCATCCAAACCGATTTTATGATATGTCCATCTCTCATGCCATCTTTTCTCAATTACTCTCAAGCAAAGTTTCAAAGTGTGACTCACAAGTTTAATCCCACGATAATTAGTGCATCTCCGTCTCTTTTATTCTTGTAAATAGGCAGCATAGTTCTTTTCCTCCACTCTCTAGCATTTTATTTGATCTTACAATTGTAACAACTTTTGTCACCCAAAACAAACATATATCTCCCCTATGCTTCCAAACCCTTTGGCTTAGGGCATTTCCTAACTTCATCTTTTTCAAAGCTTCTTCCACTTCAAATATCCTAATCCTAAAAAAGTATCTACGTTCCCCCAACCTCAATTGAATTTATGATTCCCTCTATTCCTAAGCTCTCAAAGTGAATGTCATTTAACAAGTTCTGGAATTAGCCTTTCCACCTCTAAAAAATCTCATTGTCCATAACCAATATTATGGCCATTGCTCTTAATACATCTATACACACACACACACACACACACACACACACACACACACCAGTAAATCAACCCTTCTTGTCTACAAATAAATACATAAAAAAAAAACTAAATATATGAAATAGTAATGTAGTATGGACCACCATGAGGCCCCTAATTAATTAAATAGTTTTACAGACCCAATCCATTGATTGGATATTGAGATCATGGCTACTCTTGGGTTGCATCACATTGTGGGTTAAAGGTGATACATAACTTTTCTCCCAGGGCGGGCGGGGGGCTGAATCTCAAAATGGTCACAAAATAGATACATGATATAAAACTATAAAATGATAGCCAAAAAAGGTTCACATAATCAAGTAACCATAGCCTACGCTGAAAACCAATTTGGTCTTCGAGTCTTTGTTAAATTGTTGATCAATTACATTCATCCAAAAATAACAATAAAATGCCGGTATATCATGTTTTCTTTCAACTTAGAAGCTAAAGCAATTTATGGACCGGACACAACAAGCATATTTTATGATTTTTCCTTGATGAGAGATCATCAGTCTGAGAAAACCATAACATAAGTCCTCTTCCCAGCTATACCTTCAAAGACACCAAAAGGACAACTGGCAAAGACACTAACAAACATGGCCCAATAGACCACCATCCATTTGACCTTCAGAAACACCTCTTCCAGCAGGCACGATTTATGTCAAACATTCTATCGAAAATAGTTACATTCAGCCCAGATTGAACAAGGCAAGTTTCCACAGAATCTAATTTTTGGCTCTACAACCCTCATGGCACACATGGCACGAGGTTTCTATGACCAAGGCATCACCCATAGTCTTGAATATTTACTAGAGAGTAAGCACATTGAATGGAATATTTTACTAGTCAAGCTCTTAAACTTTATAAACAAATTACTCAAAGTTCTTGACTTCGGCACATAATACTTGTCATGAAGAAACTGCCACCAACTCTTTAAAAAAGTGCGTCACGCAACCCAGAATTGCAAGATTCATTGAACTCACTTGTGTGCTCCAAATTGTGCAAATCCAATTGATCTGGAATTCATGGTAAATCCATTTGACATGATTTCTAAATATAGCGAGTTCATCTAGCAAATAAGAATTTTGAACATTTTTCTTTCTAAATTTATCTTACTCTCTATTTCTATTCCACATAGATTCGTCAAATTTCATAAAAACACCTAAGTCACGTTTGAACTTGAAAATTTTGGAAAAAAATATAGTAAGATTAAGGACTACAGCAGCTCGCATGACGCCCAATGTTCTAAGTACTAGTATCGCTACAAGTTTTACTGGCCGGGGATACAGAAACAATGTCAATATCGCCAATAACCAGAAATGCAGGGAAACATTGAGGAAACATGGTGAAAATGGTGGAATTTTTCAGTGCATACATAATAAGTTTCCATTTAATAGGGGGCATAAAAGCATGTCCTGTCATAAGAAATCAGTCCAAAATCCCATCCATCATTCCAACTATCCCATCCAACCATCCAAACTTCCACCCAAACATCCATCAATATTTTAAAATATCGACAACACACAATCTTTCATCAAGAAATCATCAACAATTGGAAAGGAAGCCAAAGATTGTGCTCTCGATATCCCCCATGTTGCAATAATGATAATATCACAATATTATCATTATCATCGACAAATTGAACACTATATACAACCATCTGCCCATAAAAAATCAAAATGGAATTTCCTAATAAATAGATTTTTGGCGATATCAATATATTGGGGATGTTATGGAAATATTGCCGATACACTGGCGATACAAGCTACAACTAGAATTTACATTGTTGAAAATATTGCTGATATCGACACATTGGCAATACATACAATACTTGAAATTTACACAATAAAAAATATTGGCAATACATTGGCAACATCGATACATTGGCGCGATACTTAGAAATACATTGCCAATATCTAGAATTTCTGATGCTACCAATGTTATCGGTATCGCTACCGGTGTAATCGGTATCGCCGAGTTAGAGATGGATAATATCAGGGATACTTCGAACAATGTCAATGCCACAAATTGAACAAATCAACCATGTAATCTGAATAAATTGAATGAGCTTATTCCAAACCAAACTGGGTAAACTGGATTCATCTTGGACCTGGAACCAATGAATTGCAAATTGCCAACCTGAACCAAAACCAAACTACAAACCTCAAAACCATATTTCGACAATTGTTTCTTGTCAAGAAACAGACTTCAATCAAACAACATTACATGGCCAAGTCAGAACTCAGCTCTAAGCATTCAGTTGAAATGTTTTCTGTTGCCATACGATCAAATTCAAATACCAATTCAATCAACTAGAAATAATTACAAGATGCCACTGCGTCATATACACCTGACTTCAAATACATGGAGAGCCAAGATGCAAACCAGAAACCTCTTATGCAAGAGACAAAATGAAAGAACTAGCAGTCTGTGAAAGCAATCCATAAATATCTTCCTAATAAGATAACAGGGAAATGCAAGATGTTGGGAACAAACTACTGGCTTTTTTTCATTAGGATCCGGGTTTTGTACACATAAAACTCATTTTCCAGTGATCAAATCGTTCATCTGCTAGGCCTCACTCCCATCAATAAATCTTGGAAATCCAGCAGGCAGAGTTTTGCCTTTGGGATTACTTTCTGTTCAACTGTCCATTAGAAATCCAATCATCGGATGGCTCCAGTTGCTCGACTGGGAGGGTATGCATCTCCACAGTATCATGGCCCATGGTGAGGCCTCCAATAATTACAATCTGGATCACCATAAAATGGGCCCAACATTTACAAAATTTACCTCCAAATGAAAACATCATCCAGCATCTAAAATAAAAACTGAGCGAGAAGAACAAACAGGATTCAAGAATCCAAGGACAAGCACCTGAAGCATGTCAGCGAGGCTCTTTGTCCTAGCACCAAGCCCAACACCTGCCAATCCAATCAAGCCGTCCGCATCCCTCTCCAGCCATTCAGCCGAAGGCTGGCGGGACAGATTCCTCTGCGACGGGAGGCCCGGCTGCGTGGAGAACAGGGACCGACTGTTACCGCTGTCGTCCACCAATTCCTTCTTCCTCCTATCACCAATTCCCCCAAATTCCGCTCCCGCTGCTGATGGGCCCGCCTGGAACCTACGCGCAACCCGCCAGTCCTCCTTCGACAGCATCGGAGGGGGCAGCCTAGGGTTGAGATCCTCGCGCGAGTAGTAATACGTGGGGTATTCGGGGTGCGACTGAAGCGCCTCGTCCGACAGCGCGGCACCTCCAACGCTGCTGCCGCCGCTGTTTCGGTGGACCACAGGGAAATCTACGGTCCCAGGGCTGCGGAAGAGGGTGCCTATGGCGGTCCGCGATCCTTCAACGGTGGGGGGAGCGCTGCCGCTGCGGTAGAGATCGAGCTCCCTATCAAAGGCAGGGTCTCTGGTGGCGCTGCGATTTTGGTGGTCCCGCAACATGGTTTCTAGCTCCTTGACAAGGCCTTCGTCGAAACTGCGGTCCGTCGGAGACGGACGGACGCCGAGGTCCGACAGCATCTGGCCCGGACTCTCCGTTACCATTTTCTCAAAAGCCTGATAGAGAGATCGAGATCAGAAATTCCATATCAAGAAAACAGATTCTTGAAGGGGAAATGGGAATTCTGAAAATCTCACTGGATCGGACGGCCAGGATCTGATGGGAATTGCAGAAGAGAACGGAAAGGGGAAGAGAGAGATCTGATGAATATGGATGCGGCGAGAGAGAGAGAGAGAGAGAGAGAGGTGGGAAATGAGAAACTAACTGGGAGGACGCGTCGACGTTAAGCACGAAGAGAAGGGTTTATGGCCGTTGGATTTTAGATGGACGGCTGAGGATTCGCGATAGGAGTTACGGGAATTGGGCGTTACTGGTCCTGGAGGAGGAATTTCAGGATCCTCGGCTTCGGAGATGTACTGTTTTCGAGTTTGTCTGAGTGCGGACATTGATACGGTGATCTGACCGTTGATTTGATTGGATTCTTGTTGGATGGCCCATGTTGTAGAAATCCCGCTGATATGGGAAATCCCAGCCAACCGCCTAAGGCATGGCCTGCATGGCCTCTTCTGGTCGATAGCGATAGTGGATTAGGTGTTACCCGGGGGACGCGGATGTGAAGTTCCTGCGCTGGAATGGTAAGGCGGGGCCCACCATGATGTTTTTTGAGAAATCCATCACGTTCATCTGTTTTGCGGGCTTATTTTAGGACATGTGAACAAAACTGAGGTAAATCCAAAACCCAAGTGGACCACGTGAGAGAAAACTGTGGGGATTCAATGACCACCGTTGAAACATTCGTACGGCCAAAAGAATTCACCATCAGGCTACATTTTTTGTTTCTTCCCTTCATCCCTATGGGAATGACCTTATACAGGTAGCGGATTGGGTACTTCGCCGCCCGTCGCGTGCTCGGGACAGGCTTGGGCTATGAGAGCCACCGTGATGTATGGATTTTATCCACACCGTCCATATATTTTACCATGCCATTTTTTATTCCGCGCCCAGAAATAAGTAGATCCAAGGTGTAAGTGGGCCACACCATAACACCAAAGGAAGCAACGGTGCTAATGACACCTACCATTGAAACCTTCCTAAGGCCCACCGTTATGTTTATATGCCGTCCAACCTATTCATAAGGTCACTGACCAACCTGTTCATAAGGTCACGGGATACCTGGATGAAGGAAAAATATCAGGCTGATCCAAAAGGACGCGGATTTCCTGAAGCATTTGCCAGGAAATTCCTTCGCAGGGATTCTGAGTGGGGTCAACTGAAATTCTTGTGAGAAATCCAACCCGTTCTTATGTTTTTTGAGCTCATTTTAGTACATGTGACCAAAAATAATATGGATCCAAAACTTATGTAGGCCACACAAGAGGAAACAGTGGGAATTTAGTAACCACCATTGAAGCATTTGTATGGCCACAAAAGTTTTGTATCGGTCTATGTTTTCGCTGTTTTCACTTCATCCCAGTGAAAATGACTTTATAAATGGTTTGGATGGCATATAAACATTAAGGTGGAGCCTAGGAAGGTTTCAACGGTGAGAACTTCTTTCCCTACTGTTTCATCTTGTATGCCCAGCTGAGTTTTTGGATGCTGCTCTATTTTGATATGATGTCCTAAAATGAGTTCTAAAAACGGATAAACAGGTTGGATTTATCAAATGTATTGCAGTAGACCTCACCCATAATCCTTGTGCAGGAACTTTCCTGCAAAAAGGCTTTAGTAAATCTCGGTCGAATCCAAAACTTCTGATGCACTCAACAAGCTTTTGAAAGGTAAGTATTTAATCCCCATTTGGTGATCCACTTGAGCATTAGATCTGCCTTAATTTTTTAACCCACAATTAAAATGAGATGGAAAACCACATGGACCGTGTAGATAAAATCCATACATTACATTGGCCCTCATATCCCAAGCCTATCCCGAGCTTGAAACAGCCAGAGAAGTACCCAACGCGCGGGCCTTTATATACTGTTCGGATGGCATATAAACATTCGTACGGCACGTGGAGCCCTTATGTACTGTTTGGATGGCATATGAACTTCCACATGAGTGGTTCACTTGAGTATTGGACACGCTTCATTTTTGCCTTATACGAGATGAACTTGTAAAGTGGGCGGACAGTGTAGCTTTCTCAATAACAACGGACAGTGTAGCTTTCTCAATAACATCACAGCGGGCCCCACCTAAGCGTCCTATCACAAAAACTTTCTACAAAAGGCTTCGTCGTCTTTCCCTTGGTACACTTTCGGTGTTACAATGTAAGCCTTTTCTAGCAAGTTACTGCACAAGGATGTTGACTGATGCCTACTATTATATTTGTGAGAAATTAGTCTTACCGGCTGACTTTAGGACATGAGATAAAACTAAGGAAGAGAGAGAGGGAAAGAAAATTGAGAGAAAGCTTGCTTATTGTTATTATTGTTAATCCCTATGTATACACGTATATAAAAGATTACACATGAAAGGGCTATCACCCAAAGATAGAAACAATAACTGTATTGATTGGAGAATCCTTTATTGTAGTCCTTGATTGTAGTTGGGAGAGCTGGACCTTGATTGGAGAATCCTTAATTGTAATATTGATTGGAGAATCCTTGATTATAGTATTGATTGGAGAATCCTTGATTGTAGTCTTTGATTGTAGTATGGAAGATACACTTTAGTACTTCCCCTCAAGCCGGTTGGAAGATATCGAGCATACCGAGCTTGGATAGCGCAAAATGAAACTGAATGGTGTCAACTGCTTTGGTGAAAATACCCGCATGTTATTCGGACGTAGGAACAAATACTATACAAATCTGCCCAGAAAGTACATTCTCACAAATAAAATGACGATCAACTTCAATATATTTTGTGTGGTCATGGTGTACTGGATTATGAGCAATGGTAATTGCCACTTTATTATCACAGTACAGAGCTGTTAGAGTTGGAACATCAACTCCTAATTCTTGAAACAATTTCTCTAGCCAGATCATCTCGCAAATACCATGTGCCATGGCACGGAACTCAGCCTCGGCACTAGAGCGAGCAACCACATTCTGCTTTTTGCTTCTCCAAGAAATAAGATTATCACTCATCATAGTGCAATATCCTGATGTAGAACGTCTATCGGTAACTGATCCAACCCAATCAGCATTCGTCCAACATTCAATCCGATTGTGACCATGTTTACAAAAGATTAGACCCTTTCCAGGACAACTCTTCAAATACCGAAGAATACGAAAGGCCGCCTCAAAATGAATTGAGCGAGGAGCATGCAAAAAACAGCTGACAACTCCTACAACATAAGTAATATTAGGTCTAGTGAGCTTCCCAATTAGACGCTACTACTGTGAGACATCTATAAGGGGCTCTCCTTCCACATCACCCAACTTATGGTTTTGCTCAATAGGTGTATCAGCTGAACGACATCCCAATTTGCCACACTCTTGTAAAAGATTCAAGACATATTTACGTTGTGAGATAAAAATACCTAACTTTGATCTTACAACTTCAATGCCAAGAAAATACTTCAGGGGGCTAAGGTCCTTAATCTCGAAGCGATGTCGAAGATGAGACTTTAACTCCTGAATGGCGTTTGGATCATTTCCGGTGATAACTATATCATCGACATAGACAATAAGAGCAGTAATACTATCACCAATACGTCTAATAAAAAGAGTATAATCTACCGCACTTTGTCGATATCCAAAACAATAACCACCCTACTGAATCGGTCAAACCAAGCCCGAGGAGATTGGCAAAGTCCATATAGGGATTTCTTTAAGAAACAGACTTGCCCTTCATGACCAGGAAACGAGATACCAGGTGGAGGAGTCATATACACCTCTTCTCGAAGATCCCTGTGAAGGAATGCATTTTTAACATTCAATTGATGAAGTTCCCAATCACTATTTGCAGCCAAGGACAGTAAGACACGAATGAAATTCATCTTTGCAACAGGAGCAAAAGTCTCATAATAATCAATCTCATAGGTTTGTGCATATCCCTTTGCAACTAGTTGTGCTTTGTACCGATCCACGGTATCATCTGAATTATGCTTAACTGTAAACACCCAACGGCACCCAACTGCCTTCTTCCCTCTGGGTAATGACATGAGTTCCCAAGTATCATTGTGAGTCAAAGCTCTCATTTCTTCCTCCAATACAGCTTTCCACTTCGGATCAGACATTGCTTCACGAACAGTAAATGGAATCGCGATAGAAGAGACAGAAGCTAAGAACGCACGATAAGACGGTGACATAGCATGATATGTGACATAATCAGATTAAGGATATTTAGTAGAAATTTGTCTTTTACCCTTTCGTAAAACAATGAGAATCTCAAGGTCTGAAGCAAGAGGAGGAACATCAGAAGATTCTATCTCCCTAGGTGGGAAAGGCATGGACTAATCTGATACAGGAGAAATGTTGCAGTGTTGTAAAGTAGGACTTCCTTCCAAAAACTATAAGTCCTTATGTGGTCATGTATGTACAACTGAGTCACCAGTAGTATGTTCATGATGTATAACCGACATAGGTGACATAAAAGACTTTAGGGAAGATACATGCGAATCTAGGATGACAATAGGAAGAGAGACCTGTGATGGTTGGACATCACGGTCACGACAAGTGGCAAACCACTCCCCCTGCAAAGAAACTGGACCTGAATAGTAAGGCTGCTTTTCAAAAAAGGAAATATCTTTGGAAACAAAACTCCGTCGACTGGGTGGATGATAGCATTTATATCCTTTTTCTGTGTTCGAGTAACCCAAAAATATACATTTTAGAGATTTTGGGTCAAGTTTGGAACGTTCCTGACCCAAATCTTGTACAAAACAAACACAACCAAAAATCTTGGATAGAAGAATAAATTCCGTGTCACGAGGATGAAGAACATAATAAGGAGTTTGAAAATTTAGCACACTAGAAGGTGTGTGGTTAATAATATAGCAAGCTGTCAAGACAGCTTCAGACTAAAAAAATTTGGGAACGTTCATCGCAATGGAGATAGAACGAGCCAAATCAAGGATATGCATATTCTCCTGTTCTGAATGACCATTTTGTTGTGGAGTTCTAACACAAGATGTTTGATGCTCAATATCATGATCTTCACATAACTTTTGGATTCCAGAATTCGCATATTCAGTTCCATTATCAGAATGAAACACACGAATCTTTGCATCAAATTGAGTTTGAACCACGATAATAAATTTTTTTAAGATGTAATAAACTTCATCTTTACATTTCATAAGAAAGAGCTACGTACAACGACTGAAATCATCAATAAATACACACAAAGTATCTAAAATCCAAAAGAGATGGTACAGGAGCGGGTCCCCAAACATCAGAATGAACAAGTGAAAAAGGAGAACTACTAACTTTATTATAACTCAAGGGATAAGTAGTTCTGCAATGTTTGGACAATTGACAAATTTCACACTGAAAGTTAGAAACTGATTGACCAGAAAATAAAGCTGGAAGCAAATGTTTCATCAATGAAAAGGAAATGTGACCTAGCTGGTTATGCCATAACATAATCTAATATTTATTTGCTACTACGAGCTGACTCTGCAATGCACATGGTTGAAGCACACTTGGAGTTTGCAGATCATCGAGGATGTACAAACCATTAGCTTCACGTCCACTGCCAATCGTTTTCTTCGTTACCAGATCCTGAAAAAGACAATAAGATGGAAAAAAATGTAATACTACAATTCAATGACCGTGTAATGCTACTGATAGATAAAAGATTGGTAGTGAATTGAGGAATATGCAACACATCAGAGAGTGGTAGAGAGGGGGTAGCATTTATGAGTCCTTTTCCTGCAATAGAAAAAAGAGATCTATCTGTTAACCGAACTTTATCTCTACCGGAACAAAGAGAATATGCACGGAAAAGAGAAGACATACTGCTCATATTATCAGATGCTCCTGAATCGATGATCCAGGATGGGGAAGGAACAATGGAGACAGTGTTCACTAAAGCAAATGTACCTGGCTGTGCAAAAGTGGAGGTAGCTGTCTTTTCATCAAACTGTTCCATTAGGACCCAAAATCGATCCAGATCTTCTCGAGATATATTAACATGATTAGATGGTACAGTAGGAGGGGCATGATTATGAACCAGAATCGTGGCAGTAGAGGCAGTCTGAGTGGATGGTGAGGATGCACTCCGATTCGCTTGTGGCAAGATAGGCCCTTTCTGTAGAAATGACCCTTTCTGTGGAAACCCATTAAAAAAATAGCAGAACTATTTGGTATGTCCATATTTCTTGCAATGGTCACAAAAACACTGGGAGTTCTTCTGATTCTTGCTTGGGCGAGAAGGAAACACAGGTGGCGATGATACTGTAGGTGTCACCAATGCTCTCCAACCCTATCTGTTTACAGCCATTGCCGCTTTATCTCCAGGCTGGATCATTTCTTGGCCCATAGAGTAACGTTTATTTTTCTCGAAATAAATATAAGCATACACATCTCCTAAAAGTGGAAAATCATCTTTTCTACTCAAAATTTGCACACGAGCAGTCTCATATTCCAGGTTCAAACCTGCAAGGAACTAATATATGCGCTTCTCTTCAATAAACTTTGAAAAAATTTCTCTATCTTTGTCGAAGAGTATTATAATACTCCGATAGGGTCTTATCCCCCTGCTTGAGTTGGGAGGTCTCCACATTCAATTGATAGATGCGGGAAGCATTCTTCTTCTGAGAATATGTTCGCCGCACAAGATCCCAGATCTGTTTTGTAGTCTGCAGAAACATATATGTATTCCTAATCTCTGGCTTCATAAAATGAAGTAACCAGGACATAACAATTGAATTCTCTGATTCCCATCGTTTAACGGCTGCCAAGTCTGGTGTATCTGGTGCCTTAAATGCACAATAATATATGATATTTTCCCACTTCCAGAAATATAGAGCTTCGCAGATCTTGCCCATGTCAAGTAATTGGTTCTATCGAATTTGACGGTGGTAATCTGGAGAGTCAGACTCTCTTTCTCAATTACGAGGGGCTGCGTAGAAGATAGAGGTGCAACAACAGTTTTTCCAACGGACGATCCGTCGTCCTCCATTGAAAAAAAATCACTAAAAACAAAAAACAACAACTAGATCTTGGCACCGAAGAAAAAAAAAATATCAAATTATATCACCAGGTGTTGATTCAATCCAGATTATCAACCCTGGGAAAGAAAAAAAATATTAAGCTTGCTTTGATACCAAGATAAAACTAAGGAAGAGAGAGAGAGAGAGAGAGAGAGAGAGAGAGAGAGAGAGAGTTTGCTTATTGTTATTATTTTTAATCCCTATGTATACACATATATAAAAGATTACACATGAAAGGGCTATCACCCAAAGATAGAAATAATAGCTGTATTGATTGGAGAATCCTTGATTGTAGTCCTTGATTGTAGTTGGGAGAGCTGGACCTTGATTGGAGAATCCTTGATTGTAGCATTGATTGGAGAATCCTTGATTGTAGTCCTTGATTGTAGTCTGGAAGATACACTTTAATAACATGCGACCAAAAATAATATGGATCAAAACACAAGTAGTCCGCACCATAGGAAATAGCGGGGATTTAGTGAGCATTGTTAAGACATTCTTATGCCTATAAAAGTTTTGTATCAGGCTTATTTTTTGTATTTTCACCTCATACCAAAAGGAATTACCTTAGAAATGGTTTGGATAGCATAAAAACATCAAGGTAGTGGAAGAAAGTTTCCGTGGTAGGAATTTCTTTTCCAAATTTCCCTCTTATGTGAACTACTTGATTTTTGGATCCACCTCATGTTTTATTGCATGTCCTAAAATGAAATTGCATAACAGATGAACAGGTAAACACCTTATTTTTATTCGCATGTCCTGAAGTAAGCTTGCAAAACAAATAGATGGAGTGGACTTTTTACAAACATAGTGGTGGGCCCCACCCAATATCCTTGTGCAGGAACTTCCTACCAAAGCGGTCGAAGGAAATCCAAGTTGTGTGTTACCATTATCATAGGGCCCACGTTGATGATGTGTTGTATATCACGTGATCCATCCATTTTTTCCAGCCCATGTTAGGCCATGGTCCTAAAAATTAAGCAGATCCAAATCTCTGGTGGACCGTATCATAGGACAGTGATAATTAAATGCCTACCAATAAAAACTTCCCAAGGCCTACCACCAGCAAATCCATAATGCTTATTTTCCACCCAACCTGTTGATAAGGTCAATTAGACCTGGATGGAGGGAAAATACAAAGAAGGGATTTGGATGAAAAATAAGCATTATGGATCTACTTGTGGTGGGCCCTGAGAAGTTTTTAATGGTACGCGTGCAATCACCACTATCTCCTATGGTGTGGTGAACTTGAGATTTGGATATGCTTAATTTTTGGTACCACATCCTGAAATGGGTTGGAAAAATGGATGATCCTAGTGTATATACAACACATTCATCAAGGTGGGCCCCACATGTAAGGGTAATGCTCTTTAAGGTGTTACCCAATAAGGCTGATCCTGGTCCAAAAGAAATGAAAAATGAAAAAGTTTCAAGTCCAACTGGTTTATGATCCACCCAGCGAATAATTTTCAATCTTTCATGTGACTGTCCAATTGGCTGGCCCCACAATAAGGATCACCTTCTAAAAAATCAGCCACATTCATTCATTGGGTGGCCCACAATTTTATTTTAGTTTGTCAATAGCTTGTTATTGTTTTCGATGATGTGACCCACCAAATGCATTGATTGGGCTGATTTTTGCACAAGGATGGTTAGGCTAACCTATTTGAACGATTGAATATCAAATCCACGTACGAGGTTTATGTTAACCACTGGATGGACCATAACTTTTTGTCCCACCAATTGGACTTTAAACCTTCTCAACCAAATAAATAAATAAAATCCGTGAACCTTTTAGTTAAGTAAGAAAATTGGTATGATTTCTTTTTAATCATTACTAGGCCACATTTAGAGGACAGAGATTATGTAGGCGGTGATTTTGGTGTGGTGGTGAATATTTTTTTTTGGAAAATAAAACTATTTATTTACTTCATAAAGGTACATAGCTTAAAAAATACAAAAGCGGACCACATCCCAGGCCAAAAAAGAGTGGAGAAAAGACGATTACAAAGAAACAGAGTAAAGGAAAATGAGACCCAAACGCTTTGTGATTTGATCAATGATCTACATCAGCTAAAGATGGGTTGCACCTAAAAAATTAATGGCTAAAAGATAATACTAGCATTGATGAGAAAATCCACTTTATAGATGAATTAGGACCTGAATCACATGCAACACCTCTTCTCCCAATTGCTTAAAACACCCAAACAATATGGGACCCACCATGTTGTATATGTAAAATCCACTTTGTCCATCATGATTATTCTTACCATGGGCCACACGAATTGCAAACCATGAAAAGTTGCCTCCAAAAATTATAAGTTCATGTAATATGGCCCACATGAGTTTTGGATTAGGCAATTTTGGTATCTCCTCTTTATGCTTGTGAGTTACACTTAATTAATGAGTCAATGAAAGAAATTTACCATTGTAACCTCACACACAAAGCTATGATTGTCATCACAATTAAGCATCATTTCTACTAGTGTGATCGACATTATTAGTGTATTAGCTTATTTTTCTCCCAAAGGCCTAACATTGAGAAGAGAATGATGAATAAAGTGGATTTTACATATATCTTATAGTGATTCCGTAAAGATTGGATGTTTTACATTGCGTGAGATAGGTGCTGTAAACAGCTCTAGTAAGAGGATTATAAGATCCTCACTCATGAATTTATATAGCAAAGGATTACTAAGCCTGCAATGTAGAGCCCCTTCAATGGTCGTGTAAGTGAACGTGTGTGACATCAAAGTCTTCTAATGAGCATAGGTGAGCCATGCTTTCATACAAGAATCGAACGGTTTCACTCCTTGGGTGGGCTACCATGTATGTAATAAACCAACAACGATGATATTTTCTATAAACATTCATAAGTTAAAGGGCTGTTTGATTTTGAGGGAATAGGGAAATACCTTTGAAAAAGGTCATTATTACCTTTTCCCCTGTTTTGAAATTTCAAATGCATTTTCGCCTCATAAATTGGTCTGAAAAAGCTGACTTGCATTTGTGGACCCCACTGTGATGTGCATGACATATCCACACCGTCCATCTGTTTTATCAGAAGATTTTAGGGCCTAAGTCCAAAATTGAGACAAATGCAATGCTCAAGTGGCCCATATCATAGGAAACAATGGCCTTTAACGTCCGCCATTAAAATTTATTTTGTTTATTGGGCCCACATTAATGTTTATTTGTCATCTAACCTGTTCATGAGGTCATAAAAACATTGATAAGGGGTAAACACAAATATCAGCTTCAGCCAAAACTTCTAAGGGCCACAAAATTTTTTATATGGCAAACATTAAATTTCCACTGTTTCCCGTGGTGTGGTCCACTGGAGCTTTGGATCTGCCTCATTTTCAGGTTCATCACCTAAATGAGGCTGACATATAGGATGAACGGTGTTGATACATCACGTACATCACAGTGGGCCCTATATTCATTTGACAACCATCCTTGATTTTAAAGGCAAAAAACTAAGCCGTCAACATAGGCGTAGGAAAGGATAGGGTAATTCTCTGGTAAGTAATTATTACTTATCTAACAGGTAATTACCATTTACTTCAAAAATCAAATAGGCCCTAAGGAGAAGTGAAATGGATTTATTTTTAGGTTATAAGATCCAAACAGTGTGACCCACTTGCTGAAAAGTTTGGATCTTACATTTAGGTTCTATCTTCATTAATACGTTGTATGCTTGCATATGGGGGTAGGATTATGCAAGTCGCTTTGGCATATGAGCCAGGTGTGTGTTAGAAGGAGAGAGGATAATGTTATAATCTAGTGCACATAGCGAAGTGGTAAATACTCGGTGAGACCGATGTCAAACCACAGGGAATTGGGGAAATAAGAACACTAAAAGGAATTAGTTTATAAGAGATGAAATTTGATGTTTCTACATGAGTGGAGCAAGGTGTATGTGTGATGATAAACAAGAATAGAAAAGGCTAAGGCTTCGGGAATCTACCTTTGATCAATCCACAATGTTTGATTTCTCGATTCAAATTATAACTTAATTGGAATCAAATAAAGATTCGTTTCAATTGAAAGATGAAACTATTAAACTAATTGCATAATTCAAAAAAATAGAGACCTTAATCAATTAATCTGACCATGAAGGACTTGTTAATTGATCGTAGGAAATTCTAAGCATCCACTGTGCCTGGAGCCGACAATGGATTAAAGAATTTTACAAATCAATAACTTTGTCAAAATAAGTCAATTGATGAAGATCACAAAATCATAAAATCCAATGCATAACTCAAAAGATAGGAATTTGTCAATCGATCGCAGGGAATTCCAAGCATCCATTATGCTCAGAGTCAACAATGGATACATGAATTTTATATATCAATAACTTTACCTTACCATAATTAGCTACCTAATTTGCAAGCATCCACTATGTCTAGAGTCAATAATGGATCAATGAATTTTGCAAATCATTCGCTCTTACCAATATAGATATTCGAATCAATCAAGAAAAACTCCAACATTCAAATCACTATTGTTGAATCAAGATCAAGCAAACATTGTAAATTCACCAAACGCTTCACCCCTATCCTTAGCTGGGAGTTTAGCCAACCATTACACTATGGAAGACTTACTCTAGGAAAAGAAAATTGACAATCTAAACTACAAAAGAAAAAAATAGAATAAAGGCGAGAAGAGAAAGAATGGATTGATGGGATGAGAAAGAGAGTTGCTACTTTTATAAGAAAAGGAAGAGAGAGAGAGAGAGAGAGAGAGAGAGAGAGAGAGAGAGAGAGAGAGAGAGAGAGAGAGCTTCTTACATGCGTGGAAGTGGAAATATTCCTTATAAGCCTTATACATGTGGAAGTGAAGAGATTTTTTTCTAGCCCCACAAATGTGGAAGTAGAGAGGGGCTTTACAAGCTCCACACATGTGGAAGATGAATTTTTTTTTTCTTGGCCCACATGTGAGAGAGAGTGTAAGGGTTGGAGGAAGCTTTCTTTTTTGCACATGTGAAAGAGTGTGGAGAGGGAGCTACCTTTGAATGTGTGGCACTTAGAACGTTTCCAGCTACTGATTAGTGATGGAAAGCTCTCCATATGATGTTGCTAGGTGTGAAGTGTCGTGGAGAAGACGGAGATGATTCTTCACCAACTGTTGTAGCTGAACACACGTGTAAAGGTGGGGAATCATCCTATAGTTAGCTGCTGACATGAGGTGAAGCTGGAGAAGACGTCCAGCACTGCATGTTATTCATGTAAACATGAATGGTGGGGTCCACCTTATTGCACGTGTGAGGCTGGAGATGCTTCATCTGTTAAAGATGGTGGAGTATTGTGATGGGGTTTTTCCTCCTCAGTCCTCACTGCTCGACCAGTCGAGGGTCCACTCGACCGGTCAAGGCCACTCGACTCAAAGTCCAGCAGGCGTGTTTTTTGGTGCTCGACCAGTCGAGGGACAGTTTCAACCGGTTGAGGGTCCGCTCGACCAGTCGAGAACCCGGCTCGACTAGTAGAGGGTTACGCAGATTCAGTCCGGATTTTATGCAGACTGCGTAAATTTGAGGCGGTTTTTGCAGAGGTGTGGAAAGGAGTTGCCTAAACTATAAATAAGGGTCCTTAGGGCTATTCTAAGGTATGTTAAGGCTTCCTAAAGTGATTCTAGAGGAAGAGAGAGAGAGAGAGAGAGAGAGAGAGAGAGAGAGAGAGAAGAAGAAGAAGAAGCTTGTGAAAGGGAGAGTTATGCTCGTAGAGGTGATCTACTGCGCAGTCGATGTCTCAACGCTTCTACGTCCTCGTGATTAGTGAGATCTCTCCATTTTCTTTATTATCTTATTGTTCATCCACTCTTATGTGAGTGAAGAAGGTTTGATTCAAGTAGTGTGTGCTTGTGATCGGTTGTAACATTCTACTTCATAGTGAATTGTTGCTCTGGACGAGGTCCCGTGGTTTTTACCTCTTTAAGGATTTTCCACATAAAATTCCTTGTATCGTGTGGTTTATGCTTTAATTTATTTCATTGCTCATAATTATAGTGTATTTGGGAGGCAAGATCCTAAGGTTTTTGTGCAACGCTCCCAACAAAGTGGTATTAGAGTGTCCAGGTTGGTTGAACGGAGTGGGATCAATTCTGAATCATGGAAGGTAGCTCATCAAGGATGATCAGTCTCAATAGTTCTAACTGGACCATATGGAATGCTAAGATGGAAGACTTGCTTTATTGCAAGGACTTGCATGCTTCAATTCTAGGCATATCAATAAAAACAAAGGATATGTCAGATGATGATTGGAAGAAGTTGGACCGGAAGGCGGTGGGGTTTATTAGACAATGGTTGGACGATTTCGTATTCCACTATATGTCTAGGGAGACCTCAGGTGCTAGCCTATGGCTGAAATTGCAAGGGTTGTATGAGAGGAAGACAACCAACAATAAGATTTTCCTAATAAGACGACTTATGAATCTCAAGTTCAAAGATGGTGGTTCTGTGGCTGAGCACATGAATGAGGTCAGCAACATATTGAACCAGCTCTCTGCTATGAAGATGGTCCTGGACGATGAACTATAGGCTTTGTTATTGCTTAGCTCATTGCCTGGTAGTAGGGAGACATTAGTGGTATCTCTAAGTAACTCCGCGCTATATGAAAAGGTGTCCATAGAACAGGTAACTAGTTGTCTCTTCAATGAGGAGACAAGGAGGAAGTCTCAGCGGTTTGCTCAACAAGAGGCCCTTGTGACACAAGATCGGGGGAGAGGAAAGAACAGAAAGGGCAGGAAGGCCCGGGATAAAACAAGAAGCAAGTCGAGTATCAGGAAAGATGTTGTATGGTGGATTAATTGTGGCAAGAAGGGCCACTATAAGCATGAATGTTGTAAGAAGAAGAATGACAATAAAGGAAAAACAAAGGAGAAGGAAGATGAATCAAACTCCACTGCAGTCACTACAGATGGCTACGTTGTAGTTATTCTTTCAGCAGATCATGATGCTTGTCTCACGGCTACAAGTCAGGACACCGACTCGTAATAGACTCGGGAGCCTCGTATCATGCAACTCTACGTAGGGATTTCTTCACAAGTTACAAGTCAGGTGACTTTGGGACTGTGAAGATGAGAAATTCTGGCATATCGAAGATCATAAGGGTCGGTGATATTTGTGTGAAGACTGATGTGGACTGCCCATTGGTTCTCAGGGATGTGAGACACATTCCAGACTTTCGTCTCAACTTGATGTCGACGGGAAGTTTGATGATGATGGCTATGAAAGCTGATTTTTTGGTGGGCACTGGAAGCTCATCAAGGGTTCCTTGATCGTTGCCAGAGGAAAGAAGTAATGCACCCTTTAGAAGGCAAGTGTCAGTGTGTGTAAGGGTGGATTGAACACAACAGAAGATTCAGCTACTGACATGTGGCACAGGTGTCTAGGCCACATGAGTGAAAAATGGCTTCAGCTATTAACAAAGAAGCGGCTCCTTCCAGATGTGACAGGTATACCTCTCAAAACCTGTATTGATTGTTTATTAGAGAAACAACATAGAGTTTCATTTGTTAAATATGCTTCCTATGTTAATAAATTGCATGCATTAGATTTGGTTTATTATGATGTTTGTGGTCAGATGAGGACAAAAACCTTGGGTGGGGTATTGTATTTTGTCACTTTTATAGATGATGTATTTAGGAGGGTTGGGTTTAAGCTTTGAAATCTAAGGATGAGGTCTTTGGTGTATTTAAAATGTTTCATGCCATGGTCGAGAGAGAGAAACAGGTAGATCATTAAAGTGCATCCGCATTGACAATGGTGGTGAATACATTGGTGACTTTCATGAGTATTGTAAGTCCCTGGGTATACGGCATGAACAGACGGTTCCTAAGATCCCCCAGCATAATAGTGTGGCTAAACGAATGAATCGTGCCATTGTAGAGAGAATCAGATGCATGTTATCCCAATGCAAAGTTGCCCAAGACGTTCTGGGGAGAAGCAATGCACACGACAATGTATTTGATAAACAGGTCTACATCAGCCTCGTTGAATGGAGAAGTACCTGAAAAGGTGTGGACTTGACAAGATCCATCGTACAGTCATCTCACGGTGTTTGGATGTAGGGCATCCGTTCATATACCAAAGGACGAGAAGTCCAAGCTCGATACGAAGATCAGGCAATGTGTGTTCTTGGGGTACGGTAATGAAAAGTTCGGTTACAGATTGTAGGATCCGACCGAGAAGAAGCTCGTTAAGAGCAGAGATGTGGTTTTCTTTGAAGATTAATGTATAGAAGACATTTGTAAGCCAGACAAGACCCAGCCTAGTTTAGGTGAGCTAAAGGACATGGATCCGGTTATTCCTCCTGTGGTGCCTGATGAGGGAGGAGTAAAGCAAGGTGCATAGGACAAGAGAGCTTCTATAGAAGATGGACCGGGGGAGCAACCCTCACTTGATCCACCTATTGAGCCATAAGTGAGGAGGTCATCTAGGGACATACATCCATCCAAGAAGTACTCACTGCATGAGTACATTATGCTCACTGATGGGGGAGAGTCAGAAGATTATTCTGAGGCCCTAGCTGAAGAGCATAAGGGAGAGTGGTTGAAAACTATACAAGAGGAGATGAAATCCTTGTATAAGAACCACACCTATAATATGGTGAAATTGTCTTAGGGTAAGAAAGCTCTGAGCAACAAGTGGGTGTTCAGAAAGAAAATTGAACAGAAGAATTCACAAATGAGGTTCAAGGCTAGACTTGTGGTGAAAGGGTTTGGTCAGAGGAAAGGTATAGACTTCAAGGAGATATTCTCACCAGTGGTGAAAATAAAATCCATACGGGTATTGCTTAGGCTGACAGTTAGCATGGATTTGGAGATAGAGCAGTTAGATGTTAAAAATGTCTTTCTCCATGGTGACTTAGAATGTCACGCCCCAAACCCAGAAATCGGATTCATAGGAATCCCGATCGCCGAATCCAGTGCCGACAGCCTCCGTAGTACCCCATTCTCGGCTCCCAGCGCCCATATGTCAGGTTCCGATCCTGGGATCCTACAAGGAGGATTTTCCAACGTACATCTATCTCGTAAGAAGCATAACCACAAGTTTACCCAAATCACAAAAAAATAACATTATCATCACATATCCACTAATATAAACATTTGAATACAATGCTGAAAAGAAAATAAATATGTCAAAATCAAAGCTCCAAAAGTTAGCTATATGCTCCAAGCTCCACGCTGCTACAACCTAATATCACCTGCACGTATCTATTGTGCATAAGCTTATAGAAAGCTTAGAGGGTGGTGTAAGTATGTGCGCGAGATAAGTGCCAATCACCATAATCATACAATGTCAGAAATATTGGCGAGATCATGAATCATACGATAACAGAACAAGTGGAAACATACTGGTAAGTCCACGAGTCATGTAATATCAGAGTAAGCAGAAATACTGACAAGTCCATAAAAATATCATCAACCTCATCCAGGATATG
Organism: Magnolia sinica; assembly: GCF_029962835.1. Classification (NCBI taxonomy): domain Eukaryota; kingdom Viridiplantae; phylum Streptophyta; class Magnoliopsida; order Magnoliales; family Magnoliaceae; genus Magnolia; species Magnolia sinica. Next base: position 56,635,554 of record NC_080589.1, on the reverse strand, counting down.
TGATCAAAAGACATAGCAAGCCAATGTCATATACTGAGAAAGTAATGTAAATCAGCTATGCAACGCGGTGACATAGTAAGTCAAATATCAAATATCGAGTCCACGAATACCAACAGCCTTATCTAGGCCATATAAATACAAAAACATAGTAACCTAAAATGTCATATGATGGGATGTAATGCAATATGCGGTGCGAATAGAATGACCATGCTAGAGTGTGAAGTCGGGATGATAGTACGTAGTATCGCAGGCTATAAGGTCCATCACAAAGGATTTCTATCCTAACTAGTTACGTACCTAATTTGGATAGTCAGATTCAATGTGGTAGGCTCCTGATCTTAGGTTGGTCACGTGCCCCAACTGAAATCTTGGCCATTAAAGGTACACGTAACAAATAGTTGCGCACCACCAGCCCGAGTGGATAGTGAATGAATAATGAATGTGTATGTAACTCCTATCTAATAAGTCCACATATCAGTACTGTACATCTTTAGGATCATCACTGGGGTCTATTACACTCTACACCAGCTTGCCGCCCCTATTCGAGCGCAAGACGGGGTAAGTGGAAGAGACCTCACTATCCGCCTGCCAATATCTGGCCCGGCTCGTCGATAGCGGACCTATTCCTCAAACTGGTCAAACTTAACCTAGATATTGCCCTCTCACTCAGGCGGGTAAGGTCACATCCCCTCCCAACCGACTACGACACAGTGGGAGACGCGTCCTACTGGTATACGGCCCTCATGCGCTCATATATATCTACTTAGTCTAGACATTGGAGCGTCATCTGATACCAAGAGGGTTTAGGGATTTTCACTCAGGGCCATCTATGGTGGCCCAATACTAGTAATAGATTTTTGATGTCCCATCTGACCATTCACGATATGCTTGTGGAGGCTACTGCCCTGATGTTGCTATGACGTATAGTAATCACAACACACAATGTAAGATGCATGAGTCATATAATCCAGTCATGCATCAATTCTGCGCATACCGTGTACTCATATGAGACAATCTCCGCTTATCAGGGAGTCTCATAACAACATGCCCAATGATATATGCAATAGTCAACCATATCTCATAACAAACATGCAGATGATGCGTATGGGCATGTATTATGATGCTATGCTGTCATATACTCATAATCGGCATCAATAATCGGCATCGACAATCGGAGTTGGCCTCCATAATTGGAATCAGCTTCAACAATAGGAATTGGCCTCGATAATCGAAATCGGCCTCGATAATCAGAATCGGCCTCGATAATCGGAATCGACCTCGATTATCAGAATCGGCGTCGACAATTGGAATTGGCCTTGATAGTCGGAATCGGAATTGGCCTAACAAAGGGCCTAAGGGAAGGTTACAATGTGGACATTTAACCATCACTACCCATCAATATGGACATTCAACCAACATCGCTCCCAAGTAGTGACCCACATAAAGCCAAACATAAAGTGGGTCCATGGCCTCACACAAAGGCCTAATATACATCGCAATAGGCCTCATACAAGGGCTTAATACACATCACAATGGGTCACATACATGGGCCTCTTATACATAAAGTGGGCCACATCATATGGGCCACATATATATCATCATGGGCCACTCACACGGGCCTAATATACATCGCAATGGGTCTCTGATATGAGCTTAATATACATCACAAAGGGCCACATCCCATGGGCCTTAAATATATCACAATGGGCCTCCACCCATGGGCTCCAAATGCATCATAATGGGCCTCAACCCATGGGCTCCAAATTCATCATAATGGGCCTCAACCTATAGGCCCCAAATACATCATAATGGGCCTCAACCCATGGGTCCCAAATATATCACAATGGGCCTCAACCCATGGGCCCCAAATACATTCAACGGGTCGTATCAAATGGGCCACAACAACTACACCATTCATCCATCTATAGAGATCATTTTAGAGCATTATCCAAACAATGAGTCATATCAAAAGATCATCTGGACCATACCACAAATAATAGTGGTGATAGTGATCAAAAGGTCAGTCAGACCACATCACAAATAGCAATGGAGACAGTGATTTCCATTGTACAAAATTTCACAGGGGCCATCATAACATGTATTTTCCATCCAGTCTGTTCATAAGTCACAAAGACCTGAACCAACTTGAGAAACAAATATCATATTGGTCCAAAACTTCTATGACCCAAAAGGGTTTCAATGGTAGACGTCCAATCTCCACTGTTTTTAGTAGTGTGGTCCACTTGATAACTAGATTTGTTTTATTTTTCATCCCAAGCTTTAGGATGAGCTGATCAAATGGATGGACGGTTTGGATGATTCACATACATCAGTGTGGGAGTCCACGTACGTGGTCCACCTATGACCAGCTTGCCAAATGTATGGACGGTTTGGATGAAACACATCCATTAGCCATGGGTCCCACCGTCCAGCCATCTGGACGGTGTGGATACAACATATACGTGTGGGTCCCATGTGATCTGGGATGGATGGTGTGGATGTAAAACACACATATTATGGCTGGCCCATGATCTGGACGGTGTGGAAGGTGGGTCCCATCTGCCCACATCTCAAAACAGATGAGCGGCATGCATATAAAATACATATATTCAAGGTGGGTCCACCGCAAATGGACGACGTGGATGCATCGTGCATCCAGGTGGGGTCCACGACCTACGGACGAATGGACAGCCTAGATATAAAATACATCCAGCATGATGGTCCAGTCCTCGTCCAGGGACTGGACGGTCTGGATTAAACGCTTACATCTGGTGGGTCCACGTGGTGCCCACTAGAGTTAGATATAGCTGATATTTGTGCTTTCCATCGTCCATGCCCACATCTGGACGGTGAAGATGAAACGCACCCATCATGTTGGGCCCAACAGATGGACTACGTGGCCATAAAATACATACAGTATGGTGGGGTCCACATGGGCGGGCCGCCTCATAGATCAAGCTAATATTTATATATTCCCTTCGTCCTGGCCCCACTATTCAGGATGGTCTGGATGCAACCCGTGCATCAGGTGGGGTCCGTGTAGGTGGCCCTCCAGCTCGAAATAAAAGTTGATATTTATGTTTTCCTTCATCCTGGCCTGTTCAGACGGACAGGCAGCAAGGTGGGGTCTAATGCGTGGACGGTGTGGATTAAATGCATATTAAGGTGGGCCATCAAACATGGGAGAGAGAGAGAGAGAGAGAGAGAGAGAGAGAGAGAGAGAGAGAGAGACGACAAAAATGGGAGGAGCTCTGAAAAGGCCAAGCTATATGTCCTAGAGGGGGGGTGAATAGGACAATGCCAAATAAAAACTTATAACAGCGGAATAATAAAGAAAATGATAGCCAAATTAAATAATAATGCAGGAAAGAAAAACAACCTCAAAATTCAGATCTTGAGAGGTTGATACAAACGTTATTCTAAGGACAACCTTACACCAAAAACAGAGTTTATGGTAGGACAGCCTTATTTCTAGAAAGGTCTTTGTATCAAGTCTCAAATCGAAGAGGAATACAAAAACAAATATGAACTGAATTGAAATAACTTGTAATTAAAGATGTATTGTTCTAGGGACAGCCATACACCATAAAAATGGCAGGGCAACCTTGCTGGAACAACTTTCAAATGAAATTGAAAAACAAGCTTATAAAGGAATAGCAGAAAGTAAATTCTAAGCTATTACAACATTCTCACAAAGCTTGAAATAATTACAACATTCACCACCATACATACATCCCACAAAAAGAATAAAAAAAATTAAAAGAATAAAATAAACAACCAAAACACAAAGGATTGTAGTGGTTCGCCTGTGTGTTCACCAACTGTTATCCAACAGCCACACAAAAAGCTACTCCACTCCTAATATCCTCACACAGGGGATATTAGCGTTCACTAAAGATAGGTTTTCCCAGGTTCACCCAAAACCCTTACAATTGTGTCTTTGTATGTGGGCTTACACAATTAAAAAAACCCCCACTTCTGAGTTTTCCTGGCTTTCCTCAGATAACCAATATAACAAGATTTTTCTGGCAAATCTTGAAAGAAACCAAAATAATAGAAAGGAATTTACAATATGTAAAATACCTGAATATCTTCTTCGTTGTAGCAGCCCGATAGAACCAAATCAAAGTAGATGATTGAATGTCCAAGTTCAATGTCCAGTACTTGATTACAATGGTTCTAGTTCTAATAGATTTTAAATTAAACCAAATAAGGCTTGCCTTAATTGATTTTGATTCCAAAGAAAGGGAATAACAATTCCTCTTTTCAAATCAGATTGGAATAGCAGAAACAAAATCAATTAAAATAAAGCTAAGGAAAGAAGATATTAAATAAGCACACTTAGCTTAAATGGAGCACAAAATTATCTCTCAGAAGTTCGACGAAGATTGGCTTGAATACTATAATTAAATCGATGATTTCTTTTGAGATTCGTGCTCTATTTATAGGTGAGAAGATCAGGTCTTCGACTGGTCTAGAGTGCTCTTCGACTAGTCGAAGCCATAACAGATATTTGAAAGATTAGGCGGGATAAGCGCAGACCGTTCTACGACTGGTCGTAGGTCACCTACGACTGGTCGTAGGTTTCCTTCGACTGGTCGTAGGTCCTGCAAAAGTTCGCTGGACTTCGAGTCGTAGATTCTACGACTGGTCGAAGATGCAGTCGTTTTAAATTCACTTGATTCTGGACTAGTCGAAGGCTAACAAATTTTATCTGGAATTTGTAACAAACTTACGACTGGTCGAGGAATTTCTTAGACTGGTCGAAGTAAGTCTAGGACTAGTCGAAGAAGGCCTAGGACTAGTCGAAGAACAGACCAATCACATGTAAAATAACATTCGGTTTATGTATCCGAAATGACCTACTTCTAAGGTCATCCTATGGTCAAACAAACCTCAATCATGAAGTATGGACATTGAAACAAGAGACCATGAAGAATGAGCCTTGAAGTCTTGATGAAGATTAAACCTTGAAGTAGCTCAATCTTGAAAGTGGCTTGAGTTTCAGCTTGAGTCTTGATTTCAGCTTGACTTTCAACTTGAGTCTTGAGTTCAGCTTGAGTCTCAACTTGAGTCTTGCCTTGTACTTTCTTTTCGGCTTGAGTCTTGTTTTGTGAGCAGCTCTTGCATTCAAGATCTTGAGTTTTGTACTTGAGAGCTTTGCTTGATGTGAGCTTAGCTTGTTCATGTATGTTGATCCTTGAGAGAGCTTCACTTATGCAAGTTATATATAACAGAGTATAATAGTGATTTTGGCACTACAAATTTGACAACACATAGGGATAGAAACTATAGCACTTACAATCTCCCCCTTTGTCAAATTAGTGACAAAAACACATAACCAAACAAAAGTAAAACAACATATATTCTTCTTGACACCCCACTCCCCCTGAGTAACATAACCAATGCTACTCAACAAGAAACAAGATCAAACATATATTCTTCTTGACACCCCACTCCCCCTGAGTAACATAACCAATGCTACTCCTCTCACAATCACATTAACAACAAACCATTCTCCCCCTTTTTGTCACAATATGACAAAGGAGAACTAAATAAAGGAATGAGAGTAAACATGAGGAGGAAATAGAGTATAACAAAAGAGACATAGAGATACTCAAGATAGCATCACAGATATCCAGCATAAATATTACATTAAGAACAAATATCCAGCATAGAATCCAACTCAAACTCAATCAAACAAGAGCAAAGTAATAAAGTTATTACATACCAAAAGTCTCATAGAAACTAGTCAGAATTAGAACTTGAAGATGGAGCAGGAATAGAAGGATCAAGTTGGTGCATGCCTTTATTCAAGCGCCTAAGATATTTGCGCATATACTTGAATTGCAAATCATGAGCAACAGACATGTTCTCCAACTTAACATTAATATTCTCAACTCTACCTTCTAATGCACTCAAACGTGCATCAACATCAGATGGTACAAAATCTGGATCAGAATCCAGTTCCTCAAAAATATCATCCATATTAATATCAACACCAGCTTCTTCAGGACCACCACCACCACCACCTTGTTCAGGAAGCAGATCCAACTTCATCTTATTAATATTTGTATTGTTGAAGATCAGATGATGGATAGGTGCTTCATCAACAGGCATATCGACTAACATATGAGTAGCCAATACAGTCATAAAGTATGCAAATGGAATGTCACTATGACGAAACTGAATAATGAAATGACAGATTAAGGATGGCAAACAAATCTGAGTACCATTTGAGATAGCATAGATACCATTTGAAGTGAAACCCGTGCTCCACGACTGGTCGTGGGTATCTACGACCGGTCGTAGTACGACTGGTCGTGTATACTCACGACTGGTCGTACAAACCCCAAAAATTCAATTTTCTTGCAATTTTTACAAAAATTGAAATTTAATCTAGCAAATATATATAATAATATACAAGAAGGCATAAATTCTCAATTTAAAATGCACATGCCAAGATCAAATTTTATCTTTTTGAACCTGCTTTTATCAAGAGGTTTTGTGAAAATATCAGCACGTTGATCTTCAGTAGGAATATATTCTAGAGATATAACTTTTTCTTCTACTAATTCCCTTATATAATGAAATCTAATGTCAATATGCTTAGTACGAGAATGCTGAATAGGATTTTTTGAAATATTTATCGCACTGGAATTATCACAGTGTAATAACATAGAATTCTGTTTAATTCCATAATCACTTAGCATTCGTTGCATCCAAACAAGTGTAGCTCAATCTTGAAAGTGCTCCAGTTGTTGAAAGTGATATAGAATTTTGTTTCTTACTAAACCAGGAAACTAGACAATTTCCAATAAAAAACAACCACCACCGGTTGATTTTCTATCATCTAGATTACAAGATCATCCGAGTACCTAGCTAATTGAACATTGGTTTCATGAGGATACCGAGACCGAGATTAACGTGCTTGCGACATATCTAATAATTGCAGGAATCAAGTGAGATTCTTTTGGATCAGATTGATATCTTGCGCAAATACCAACACTTAGAGAAATATCAGGTCTACTAGCAGTTAGATATAACAAATTACCAATCATACTCCGATAAAGTTTTGAGTCAACATTTTTACCATTCGAGTCTTTTGATAGTTTCAGGGTAGTACTCATAGGAGTATCGAAATTCTTGCCATTCTCAAATCCAAATCTCTTAATTAGATTCAAGGCATACTTAGATTGAGAAATGAATATTCCTTCAGATTGTTGCTTTACTTGCAATCCAAGGAAATAAGTCAATTCCCCAACCATGCTCATTTCAAACTGTGATTTCATCAAATCTGCAAACTCAGTAGTCAAGTTAGTACAAGTTGATCCATAAATGATATCATCAACATAAATCTGTACCATTAGGATATGATCATTACGTTTCTTAACAAACAGAGTTTTATCAACAGATCCCATTTGAAAATTATGAGTTAAAAGAAATTTTGTTAGTTTCTCATACCATGCCCTAGGTGCTTGTTTTAATCCATAAAGTGCCTTTTTAAGCCGATACACATGATCAATATTTTTGGAATCTTCAAATCCCATTGGCTGTTCAACATAGACTTCTTCATGTAAATCGCCATTTAGAAAAGCACTTTTTACAACCATCTGATAGATCTTTATCTTTTTAAAACATGCAATGGATATAAATAGTTTGATAGATTCAAGACGTGCTACTGGTGCAAAGGTTTCATCGAAATCAATCCCTTCAATTTGAGTATAACCTTGTACCACCAGTCTAGCCTTGTTTCTAATTATATTTCCACGTTCGTCAGACTTATTTTTGAAAATCCATTTTGTTCCAATGATGTGTTTATCTTTAGGTCTTGGTACGAGATACCAAACTTCATTTCTTATGAATTGGTTGAGTTCATCTTGCATCGCAACAATCCAGATCTCATCAGTAAGCGCTTCTTTTACGTTAGATGGTTCAATTTGGGATGTAAAACATACATAATTACATATATCCTCAAGTTGTCTACGGGTGTGAACACCAGTGAGAGGGTTTCCAAGAATTTGTGTGGTTGGATGATCTTTAAGAGTCCTCAACTCAGAATCAGTCTGATTTGATGAAGTATCGGGTTTATCAATGATTAGTACTTCATCATTATCTGAATTAGAAGTTGGTGTGTTTAAATGATCATCAATGACAACATTAATGGATTCTTGAATCACACCAGTCCTTTTGTTCAGGACCCTATAAGCTCGACTGTTTAAAGAGTATCCTAAAAAAATACCTTCATCACTCTTCGTATCGAACTTTCCCAAATTTTCACGATCACGTAAAATATAGCACTTGCTACCAAAAACTCGAAAGTATTTAACAGTAGGCTTTTTATTGAACCACAATTCGTAAGCCGTCTTATTATTATCTTTTTTTGTGTAGACTCGGTTAATAATATAGCAAGTTGTGTTAACTGCTTCAGCCCAAAGATTTTTAGAGAGCTTCATGCTATTCAACATGACATTAGCCATTTCTTGAAGCACCCTATTCTTCCTTTCTACAATTCCATTTTGTTGTGGAGTTTTGGGAGCAGAGAATTCATGTAATATTCCTTGGTCAGTACAGAACTTCTCAAAATTGCTATTCTCAAATTCAGATCCATGATCACTACGAATTTTACTGATTTGAGAGGATTTTTCAGTTTGAATCCTTTTGAGAACTTTTCTTACTTCTTCAAGGGTTTCAGATTTATCCCTTAAGAAGACTACCCAAGTGAATCTGGTAAAGTCATCAACTATTACTAGGATATACTTTTTCCCACCTTGACTTTCTGTTCTGGTAGGTCCTATCAGATCCATGTGGAGAAGTTCGAGTGGTCTTGATGTGGTATTTGAATTCACCTTTTTGTGTGAGTTCTTTGTTTGTTTGCCTATCTGGCACTCACCACATATTTTATCTAATTTCTGAAGTTTGGGTAAACCTCTTACAAGTTCTCGTTTGCTCAATCGATATAGATTTCGATAATGTACATGTCCAAGACGTTTGTGCCATAAATCAGTCTCGTCTGTATGGACCATGTAACATGTTTGATTAGATGAGCTGGATTCGCTAATAATATAGCAATTTTCAGACGTTCTACGTCCAGTTAATATTACAGAACCCTTATTATTTAGTATTTCACAACTTTGATTAGAAAACCGAACATTATGGTTATTATCACATATTTGTGATATACTAAGCAAGTTGTGCTTTAGGCCTTCAACATATAAAACATTTTTAAACACGGAAGATTAAAAAGTTGAACCGTACCTTGGCCTAAAATCTTGCGATTGCTTCCATCACCAAATGTGATGAACCATCACTCATATCTTTAAGAACGGTGAATAAGGCTTTGTCACTGTCATATGCCTGGAGCATCCACCGCCTAGGTACCACTTTGAATGACTTGTTGCTTTGAAAGCGGTGTGAGCAACCAAGCGGTGACTTTAGGAACCCATTTCATAAGCTGTTTTGGGTTTAGGAACATAGTTGGTCTTCTTTTGTGTATACTTGTAGGAATGACCTATAGAGTTAGATTTTAATAACTCCTTGAGTAAATCAACTATCTTTTCAGCTAGTGGATTTCGATTCGGATTAAAGTTGACATGGGTGTTTCTAAGTTTTTGAAAATTTTTTGAATTTTTAGATAAATCTTGATAAGTAATTTTCGCTTTTGAGTTTGAGGACTCTCCTTTAACATACGTAGTAGGAGTATACTTTTGTTTAGGAGGTTGATTTTTATCATAGCCCAACCCCGATCGATAGCCACAATTTCTTGATACGGATAACAATTTTTCTAACTTTGGATCACCTTGGGCATATTTCCATGTGTCCTTTAAACTCGGAAGAGAGAAACTTCAGCTTTAAGTTTCTCAATTTCAGATTTTAAATCAACAATTTGAGAGTTTTTAAATTCCAAATCGTATTTTGATTTTTCAAAATTATCTGAAATTTGTAATTTTTCTAAGACAAGCGATTCAAAACAATTTTTGAGTTTAGAAAACTTTTCTTTTTGAAGTTTAAGTTTGATAACAATTTTACAACTTTCCTTATATAGGGCATTGTAAGCATCTTGAAGATCATCTTCATTTTCACATTCACTATTGATTTTCTTCACTTGTAGAGTCATTATCTGAAAATGTGAATTTGGCTAGAGTCATAAGAGCTTTGACCTCATTGCCCGACTCGGTTTCAGAATCTTCTGATTCAGAAGAACCTTCAGAATCAGATGATTCATCCTATGTAGCCAACATACCCTTCTTCTTGGGTTTGTCCCTTTTAGGACATCTATTTGCTAAGTGCCCATATTCTAGACAGTTGTAACATTGACTATCTTTCAAAGATTTTCGAGATTTGGATCTAAACTTCTTTTTGTCATTTGATTTTTGAAAATCAACTCTTTTCTTGCTTTTGAAAATTTTGTAAAATTTTTAGCTAAAAGAGCCATGTCATCTTCTGAATCAGATTTCTTTTGAACTACATTTAGAAGATTTTAGAGCGATAGATTTACCTTTAGGAGCTTTAAAGTTTAACTCGTAGGTTTGTAGAGAACCAACTAGTTCTTCAACCCTCATATTATCCGTATCACGAAGTTCCTGGATTGCGGTTACTTTAGAATTGAACCGTTCAAGAAGTGAGCGTAAAATTTTTGCACATACTTTACTTTCTGGGATTTTATCGCCAAGACCCCACATTGAGTTTACAATGTCATTCAATCTAGTGTAAAAGTCCATAAACATCTCATTTTCCTCCATATGAATTTCTTCAAATCGGTTATGAGGAGTTGGACTTTAGATTTTTGACAATTGTAGTACCCTCGTGTGTCATTTCTAATATATCCCAAGCTTGCTTTGCGGTATCACAAGAGATGATTCTTTTGAACTCATCCGGTGATAGTGCGCAAGTAATTGCATTTAGTGCTTTAGCATTTGCACTACTCTCACTTTTCTGAAGGGTGGTCCATTGGTACTATGGTGTGGTTTTCATAGACTTTGAACCATCAACCCCAGAACTTCCATGATAGGAGGATTCCATTCACCACCGTGGCTTGCCACACATTTTCATCCATTGATTTGAGGAAGATCCTCATTCTGGCTTTCCAATAAGCATAGTTGGAGCCATCAAAGGGTGGAGGCCTAGTGACTGAAAGGCTATCAAAATTTGACATCTGAATAGCTTAAATCGTTAGCTCAGGAATTAAATCCAAGAATTAAAAAGGAGTTATTAGGCTTTGATACCACTTGAAAAGGCCAAGCTATATGTCCTAGAGGGGGGGTGAATAGGACAATGCCAAAAAAAAACTTATAACAGCGGAATAATAAAGAAAATGATAGCCAAATTAAATAATAATGCAGGAAAGAAAAACAACCTCAAGATTCAGATCTTGAGAGGTTGATACAAACGTTATTCTAAGGACAACCTTACACCAAAACAGAGTTTATGGTAGACAACCTTATTTCTAGAAAGGTCTTTGTATCAAGTCTCAAATCGAAGAGGAATACAAAAACAAATATGAACGGAATTGAAATAACTTGTAATTAAAGATGTATTGTTCAGGGACAGCCATACACCATAAAAATGGCAGGGCAACCTTGTTGGAACAACTTTCAGATGAAATTGAAAAACAAGCTTATAAAGGAATAGCAGATAGTAAATTCTAAGCTATTACAACATTCTCACCAAGCTTGATATAATTACAACATTCACCACCATACATACATCCCACAAAAAGAATAAATTAAAATTAAAAGAATAAAATTAACAACCACACCACAAGGGTTTATAGTGGTTCGCCTGTGTGTTCACCAACTGTTATACAACAGCCACACAAAAGCTACTCCACTCCTAATATCCTCACACAGGGGATATTAGCGTTCACTAAAGATAGGTTTTCCCAGGTTCACCCAAAACCCTTACAATTGTGTCTTTGTATGTGGGCTTACACAATTAAAAACCCCCACTTCTGAGTTTTCCTGGCTCTCCTCAGATAACCAATATAACAAGATTTTTCTGGCAAATCTTGAAAGAAACCAAAATAATAGAAAGGAATTTACAATATGTAAAATACCCGAATATCTTCTTCGTTGTAGCAGCCCGGTAGAACCAAATCAAAGTAGATGATTGAATGTCCAAGTTCAATGTCCAAGACTTGATTACAATGGTTCTAGTTCTAATAGATTTTAAATTAAACCAAATAGGGCTTGCCTTAATTGATTTTGATTCCAAAGAAAGGGAATAACAATTCCTCTTTTCAAATCGGATTGGAATATAAGAAACAAAATCAATTAAAATAAAGCTAAGGAAAGAAGATATTAAATAAGCACACTTAGCTTAAATGGAGCACAAAATTATCTCTCGAAGTTCGACGAAGATTGGCTTGAATACTATAATTAAATCGATGATTTCTTTTGAGATTCATGCTCTATTTATAGGTGAGAAGATCGGTTCTTCGACTCGTCTAGAGTGCTCTTCGACTAGTCAAGCCATCACCGATATTTGAAAGATTAGGCGGGATAAGCGCAGACCGTTCTACGACGGGTCGTAGGTCACCTACGACCGGTCGTAGGTTTCCTTCGACGGGTCGGTCCTGCAAAAGTTCGCCGGACTTCGAGTCGTAGATTCTACGATTGGTCGAAGATCAGTCGACACTTCTTTTAAATTCACTTGATTCTGGACTAGTCGAAGGTTAACAGATTTTATCCGTAATATGTAACAAACTTACGATTGGTCGAGGATTTTCTTAGACTGGTCGAAGCAAGTCTAGGACTAGTCGAAGAAGCCCTAGGACTAGTCGAAGAACAGACCAATCACATGTAAAATAACATTCGGTTTATGTATCCGAAATGACCTACTTCTAAGGTCATCCTATGGTCAAACAAACCTCAATCATGAAGTATGGACATTGAAACAAGAGACCATGAAGAATGAGCCTTGAAGTCTTGATGAAGATTAAACCTTGAAGTAGCTCAATCTTGAAAGTGGCTTGAGTTTCAGCTTGAGTCTTGATTTCAGCTTGACTTTCAACTTGAGTCTTGAGTTCAGCTTGAGTCTCAACTTGAGTCTTGCCTTGTACTTTCTTTTCGGCTTGAGTCTTGTTTTGTGAGCAGCTCTTGCATTCAAGATCTTGAGTTTTGTACTTGAGAGCTTTGCTTGATGTGAGCTTAGCTTGTTCATGTATGTTGATCCTTGAGAGAGCTTCACTTATGCAAGTTATATATAACAGAGTATAATAGTGATTTTAGCACTACAAATTTGACAACACATAGGGATAGAAACTATAGCACTTACAAGCTCCACCACTATGAGCTCCTCCATGTACATGCATACATCAAGGTTGGCCCCAAAAATCATGTAGACCCTAAATCACAATCAAAATCTAGCACTATAAACACCCACCTTTGATCTCCCCTTCCTTCTTCCGCCTATAGCCTCTAGAGCTCTAAGGAAACGATTCCGACGGTTGAGATGGACTTTGGATGGTGGAGATGGGAGGTAGGAAGGTGGGCCACATTAGGCTCTCATCTCCTTGGAAGCCATGGACGTCCACTCTCCCTTAGTTGCTTGGGAGATGGAGTTTGAAATAAGAGAGAGAGAGAGGAGTGATGGATGGATGGAGTGGGTGTTGTAAGAAATGTAGAATGAGAAGTATGGGTTAGTTTGAATTTGGTGTAAAGGTGGAATGGGTAGGGAGAGAGAGTGTTGACTTGGGAAAAAGAGGGAATGAGTGCATGTACTTGGGATAGGGTGAGGTGACATTGGGTATGGAGGGTGTACTTGACTTGATTGATGTGACGGGTCATAAAAATTTTCTTCGTATTGGCAACGCGCGGCGTTTTTCTCGAACTGAACGCGGGCCCATATCTCTTGGCCTGGGTATCGCCTCGGCGCGTAATACGTGATGACGGCGCGGTTGCAAGGGTACAAGTTTTGAAGACAAGACTCATGATTGAGTGTAAACGCCGATAACAAATCGCGGGTCGCCGGAATTCGACCGGGAGGACCGCGGAAGCCTACGGAACGATATGGGCTAGGATACGGGTCTTACAGCTATTAGAGATTTACATGCACCAACCAGAGGGGTTTGAAGTCAATGGCAAATAGCATATGGTGTGTAGGCTAAGAAAGAGCTTATATAAGCTTAAACAAGCTCTAAGGCAATTGTACAAGAAGTTTGAATTGTTCATGTTAAAGCATGGATATGACAGAACGGAGTCGGATCACTATGTATTCACGTGCGAGTTCTCAAATGGTGATTTCTTAGTTCTGCTGTTATACGTTGATGACATGCTCATCATGGGTAAAGATATTAAGAAGATCGATAGACTGAAACAGGAGTTGAGCAAGTTGTTTGTGATGAAAGACTTGAGCCCGGCTAAACAGATCCTAGGAATGGAGATAACCCGTGACAAAAGCAGTAGAAAGCTTTGGTTGTCACAAGAGCGGTATATTGAGAAAATATTAGAGCGGTTCAATATGAATGCGGTGAAGCTAGTTATTACTCTACTGGATGGTCACTTTAAATTAAGTGACAAGCAGTGTCTAAAGATGAAGGCAGAGGTGGATGAGATGAGGAAGATACCTTACGCGTCAGCGGTAGGAAGTTTAATGTATACTATGGTGTGTACGGGCCTAGACATAGCATATGTGTCACGCCCTAAACTGAAAAACCGGGCTCACAAAATTCTCGATCGCCAAATCTGGTGCTGACAGCTTCCCTAGTACCCCATTCTCAACTCCCAGCGCACATACGCTAGATTCCGATCCTAGGATCCTAAAAGGAGGATTTTCCAACATACATTTATCTTGTAATAAGCATAACCACAAGTTTACCCAAATCACAAAGGCAACATCATCATCACATATCTACTAATATAAATAGTTGATTACAAATGCTAAAATGGAAATACATCTATCAATAATCAAAGCTCCAGAAGACAACTGCACGCTTCAAGCCCAACGCTGCTGCAACCTAACTCCACCTACGCGTATCTATCGTGCATAAACTTATAGAAAGCTTAGAAGGTGGTGTAAGTGTGTGCGCAAGGTAGGTGCCAAGTATTCAATACAATGCTATAATCATACAATGTCGGAAATACTGGCAAGATCATAAATTATATGATATCAGAGTAAGCGAAAATACTGACAAATCCATGAATGCTATCAGCCGTCCTGAGGCTATGTGATGAAAAAATGTAATAAGCTAATATCATATACTGAGAATGCAAAGCAATACGCAAATCTCGCTAAGTCCGTCTAGGCCATATAAGTGCAGAAACATAACAACGCAAAATGCCATATGCTGTGGATATAATGCAATATGTGATGCGAATGAAATGACCAAGCTGGAGTGTGAGGTCGGGATGATAGTACATAGTATCGCAGACTATGGGGTCCATCACAAGGGACTTCTATCCAAACCAGTCCCATACCTAAAGTTAGATAGCCAGACTTAATGTGGTAGACTCTTGATCTCAGGTTAGTCATTCATCCCAACCGAAATCTTAGACATTGCGAAGGTAGACAATAATTAGTTATGCACCACCAGCTCGAGTGGATAGTGAATGAATGAATGAATGAGTAAAATACTGGGTATACAACTCCTGCTCAGTAAGTCCATGTATCATACCATACATCTCTGAGATCATCACCGGGGTCTAGTACACTCCAAACTAGATTGTCGCCCCATCACGAGCAACAAGGTGAGTGAAAGAAACCTCACTATCTGCCTACCAATATCGGGCTCGACTTGTCAATAGCGGACCCATTCCTCGAGCTGGTCAAACTCAGCCTAGCTTTGCCCCCTCCTCTCGGGCGAGTAAGGCCACACCCCCTTCCAACCAACCATGACACAGTGGGAGACGCGGCCTAACGGTATACGACCCTCATGCTCTCATGCATCCACTTGGTCTAGATGTTGGAGCAACCTCTAGAACCAAGATGGTTTAAAAAATTTCACCCAGGGATATCTATAGCACTCCATGTAGAATAGATTTTCGGTGTCCCATCTAGCCATCCACGATATGCTTGTGGAGGCTATGGCCCTAATGTCGCTAGGGCGTACGGTGGTCATATACATAAATGCAAGATGTATGAGTCATACTATCCAGTCATGCATCAAACCTGCGCGTATCGCGCGCTCATGTGGACAACTCCTCCTATCATGGAGTCCCATAATAAACTGCCCAATAGCATGTGCTATGATTAATCACTCCTCAAATCAAGCATACATATGATGCACATGGGCATGGATCGTGAAGCTATACTAAGCATGTTATAAGATGATAGTGTACTCTCCTCTTATCAAGGATGGGCCTAGACAACCTACTCATAACAAGAATGGGCCTTACAATGGGCTCAAGGGAAGGTCACAATGTGGACATCTAACCACCATTGCCCATCAATGTGGACATTTAACCAACATCGCTCCCAAGCAGTGGCCCACATAAACATCATTGCATACATTATAATGAAATCATACATTACATCGGTCCGCACATTCATCGCATTGGGCCTCACTCAAGGGCCACACATACACCACATCAAGCCTCGCCATACGGGCCATATACCCATGGGCCTCAAATACATCATAATGGGCCTTATTACGTGGGTCTATATACGCATTAAGTAGGCTGCATCACATGGGCCTAATACAATCAAGTGGTCCTCATACCTGGGCTCATGTACATCAAAGCAGGTCACATCCCATGGGCCATATATACATCACATCGGGCCTCACAGATGGACCACACATACATCATACTGGGCCTCACTCATGGGCCTCATATACACAACAAGTGAGCCTTGCACATGGCCGGAAATACATCTCAATGGGCCTTACCAAATGGGCTGAAAATACATCACAATGGGCCACAACCCATAGGCCTCAATACATCATAATGGGCCTCATCACATGGACCTATATACATATCAAGTGGGCCTCGTACTTGGGCCTCATGTTCATCAAAGCGGGCCTCATCTCATGGGCCCTGAATACATCGTAATGGGCCACGCTCATGGGCCTTAGTACACAACAGGTGGGCCCCATCACATGGGCCTCAAATGTATAATAGGCGGGCCACATCAATGGGCCTTATATGTAACAAGTGGGCCGCATTAATGGGCTGCACTAATGGGCCTCAAATTCACAATAGGTGGCCTCAAGTACATCTAATCGGGCCCACCGTTCTAGGTGAACTATCTACACCATACATCTATTTTTAGAGATCACTTACCCAAAAATGAATCATAACAAGAGGTCATCTGGACCACCACAAATAATAGTGGAGATAATGATTTCCACCCTTAAAATTACCAAGGCCCACCATAACGTTTATTTTCCATCCCATCTGTTCATATGGTCACAAAGACCTAGTTGAGAGGAAAAAAAAATTTCATATTGGTCCAAAACTTCTGTGACCCAAAAGGTTTCAATGCTGGACGTTCAATCCCACTGTTTATGGTAGTGTGGTCCACTTGATAACTAGATTTGTCTTATTTTTCTTCTCAAGCCCTTAGGACGAGCTCACTAAATGGATGGACGGTTTGGATGAATCACATACATCAAGGTGGGGTCCACATACGTGGCCGACCAAAGAATTGAATCTGCTTCATTTTTCGTCAGATGGATAGACGGTCAGGATATAACGCACACCTCATGATCATCCCACCATCCAAAAATCTGGACGGTGTGGATCTGAAGCATACATCACGGTGGTCCTCACAGCACCGTCCAGATGGACGGTGTAGATAAATACATCAAAGTGGGCTCCATCCAGATGGACGGACGGTGTGGATCAAAGGGACCCACAGAACTTGCTGCTCGTAAATACGACAGCTGATCTGCTGATGGGGCCACAGATGGATGGCTGGACAGATACATGCATCAGGTGGAGCCACATCCAGACAGCTGGACTACCTGGATACAACACATACATGGGCCTCACATCCATGCAATGGACGACATGGATATACATCACTGTGCGTCCAGCACCGTCCACAGGTTGCTGGACGGTGTGGATCTATGCATCACAGTGGGTACAACACCGTCCCAAGGTACTGGACGGTGTGGATCTAACACACACGTCTGGTGGGTCCCTCATTCAGCACCATCCATCAAGGTGGACCATTGCACAAGGAAAAAAAAGAGAGAAGGAGAGAGAGAGAGAGAGAGAGAGAGAGAGAGAGAGAGAGAGAGAGAGAGAGGTGGAAATGGGAGGGACCTCGCCACTATGGGCCCCTCAAGGTTACAAAACATGAAATGAGTCACAAATCATGTGGGCCCTAAATTAAAAATCCAAGTAAAAATTATAAATCTAATCCTAGAATACACCCACCTTTGATCTTCTCGGACTTCTCCTCATCTTTAGCTCCAAAAGAACAAGGTTTAAGGGTTGAGATGAAGCTTAGATGGTGGAGATGGGAGATAAGAAGTGGGCCACACAAAGCTCTCTCATGGAGCTTGGACGGTTGCTTGGGAGGAAAATAAGAGAGAGATGAGAGAGAGAGGTGATATAAGGAGAGAAAGGGATGGTGAGTGATGGATGGAGCGATGGGCGTGTCTTGACATGTATGGGTTGTAAGAGAGAGAGTTGACTTTGGGATTGCTCTTGTACTTGACATGATGGGATGTGATGTGATTGATGAGACATGTTCTCTTAGGTTTGCAAATGCACGGCATTGTCCTTGAACTAAACATGGGCCCATATCTCCTGGCCCAGGTATCGCATTGGCGCACGAGACACTGCGACGACGCAGTCATAAGGGTACAAGTCTTATGTCGAGCTAACTCTGGAATACGACATACGATTCAGGATCACACACAAATGCCGGTTATAGATCGCAGGTCGTCGGAATTCGACTGGAAGGACTGTAGAAGGCTACGGAATGGTACGGGCTAGGATATGGTTCTTACAATATGCGGTTGGTATTGTCAGCCGGTATCTTGCCAATCTTGTTAAAGAACATTGGGCAGCAGTGAAATGGATACTACGGTATCTAAGAGGCTCATCCAAGTTGAGCCTATGCTATAGTGATGGAAAACTTGTGTTAGAAGGCTACAAAAATGCAGATATGGCAGGTGACATAGACTCCAGGAAGTTTACATTGGGGTTCATGTTCATGATTGCAGGGGGAGCGGTCTCTTGGCAGAGTAAGCTACAGAAGATCGTAGCATTGACGACGACAAAAGCCAAGTACATTGCGGTCACAAAGGCATGTAAAGAGATGCTTTGAATGAAGAGGTTCCTGTAGGAACTTAGCCTGAAGTAGAAGCAGCACGTAGTCTATTGCGATAGTCAAAGTGTTATACACTTGAGCAAGAATCCAAGTCAGCACTCCAAGTTGAAGCACATAAAGATTCGGTATCACTAGATAAGGGATACTTTGGAACAGAAGGTGTTACAGCTTAAGAAGGTTCACATGGACGATAATGAGTCAGACATGATGACCAAGGCATTGCTCAAGGGCAAGTTTGAGGTTTGTAAAAACCTGATAGCCTTGAAGAAGACGAATTGCTCTTGAGTCGGAAATGAGGAGATTTGATAGGGATTTTCCTCCTCAGTCCGCACTGCTTGATCGGTCGAGCAGGCTGGTCGACCAGTCGAGGGTTCACTCGACCAGTCGAGGCTACTCTACTCAAAGTCTAGCAGGCATGTTTTTTGGAGCTCGACCAGTCGAGGGCCAGTCTTGACCGGTCGAGGGTCTGCTCTACCAGTAGAGAACCCGGCTTAACTAGTCGAGAGTTACACAGATTCAATCCGGATTTGGTGCAGACTGCATAAATTTGAGGCGGTTTTCGCAGAGGTATGAAAAGGAGTTGCCTAAACTATAAATAGGGGTCCCTAGGGCTATTCTAGGGTATGCTAAGGCTTCCTAAAGTGATTCTAGAGGAAGAGAGAGAGAGAGAGAGAGAGAGAGAGAGAGAGAGAGAGAGAGGAAGCTTGTGGAAGAGAGGGTTCTGCTCGTGGAGGTGATCTACTGCGCAATCGATGTCTCAGTGCTTCTACGTCCTCATAATCAGTGAGATCTCTCTATTTTCTTTATTCTCTTATTGTTTATCTACTCCTATGTGAGTGAAGAAGGTTTGATCCAAGCAGTGTATGCTTATGATCGGTTGTAATGTTCTACTTCATAGTGAATTGTTACTCTGGAGGAGGTCCCGTGGTTTTTACCTCTTTGAGGGTTTTCCACGTAAAATTTCTTGTGTCGTGTGGTTTATGCTTTGATTTATTTTATTACTTTATTATATCTCATAATTATAGTGTATTTGACAGGCGAGATCCTAAGGTTTTTGTGCAAGGCTCCCAACATATTGTTGCTGCTGTAGACGCTTATTATTGGTTGGGTATGAAGGAAGAGTCCCTTGAGCTACTATTATTGTCACGTGTGAGAGGGATGAATGGCATCCTCTTTAGTTGCACGTGTGAGTGGAGTACCCTTTTATTGCTACTGTAAGAGAGATGTTCTCTCTTGTTGCTGATAATGTACGTGTAGGGGTAGAGAGCTCCTTTGAGCTAGCTCGTGTGATGGAGTGCAAGCTTCATTGCTGCTAGATGTTGGATGTAAGGGAGTTGAAAACTCCTCTACTAAGCATGTGTATATGTTGTGACCAACTGATGTAGAGCAGGTCACGGACAGTTTCATGGCCAAGATGGATTAGAAAAGGCCCGGTTGACGACAGAAGTGATCCGGACCGTCGGACCTTAGATCGGGCGTATCTCGTAATCCGAAATGAGTTATCTGACGTAAAATATATGATTTTGGGGTAGAACGAGCTACTTTAGCCAACCAACCTAGCCACGCTAGGTTACGTAGCCCGGAATTGCGAAAACCCCCTGGATCGACGGTCCTTTCCCTGTTTTAATTTCGTTTTTACTATAAATAGTAAGTTTTAGTTTGATTATAACTCTTCGTCCGTCAGGCTTTAGGAGTTGCACCCAACGTGAAAAGAGCTTAGAATAATTAGGAGAATGGTTTGGTGAAGCCAAATAGGACACTTACTATTTTTGGCCGAAAACCTTGCGCACTAGTAGACATCACGACCATCTATAAATAGTAAGTTTACTATTTATAGTAAGTCACGGATTCTAGGAGTTAGAGTTGTAGTTTGATTCTGATTTCTTTCCCATTGCTTGGTACCCCTATTTAAAGGGTTGTGAACTCATTTTTATTAATCAATTAATCAATTTCGAATTTATTAGAATTTATTTCTATTTTTTTCTTTTTTTTCTTGTGGATTCAAGAAGTCTCTGTGAGGAGTCCAGAGAAGCTCCGTGGATTCGGAGTAGTTATCCTCATCACGTTCATCCCTGCGTCAACAACCCTTGGCTGATACATGTTTTGAGGTTGAGAGATCCACCTTTGCTTTTGACACTGCACACGTGGGAAGATGGATGGATGTCCAAAAGCTGGACGTGATGGTGGAGATGCACACGAGATGGAGCTGCTTCATTTGCTGGCTCATGTGGAATGTGGAGTTGGAACTCCACTTTGCTGGACATTAGTCACGTGTGAGTGCTAGAATGTCAGTTGTTGCTCATGATGGAGGTGGGACATTAATCACATGTGTGAGGTTGAAGATCCACCATTGGATTGTTGTACACGTGAGATAGAGCTCCTCTAGGTGGTTGCATGCGTGACACATGTGGAGCTTCTACACTTGGTGCAGACACGTGTGAAAGTGGGGTCTGGGACTCCACTCCAAGCTCGTGTGCCAGAATGGTTGCTTTGGACGCATGGCTGGTCTCACATGTGGTCATTCAAGTGTGTCTATCACACGTTTCTAATGTGTGGAGCATGCGGACGTTAAGGCTTGAGTGAATGCTCACTCCTGACCGTCTGAGAATTGCACAGCTCAGATCTTCAAAATGACTGATCTTGATCTATTTTGGGCCTTTAAACATCATGAATGGCTTGGATATCTTCAGCCTCTAATAATCTCCTACCCAATGAGAATTCATCTAATGAGGGATAATTAATATAAAACATAGTGATAATGCTCTTAAGAAGTATGGATAATTATGTTAAATAAAACACTTATTAGATACTTTTACAAATCAATATTGTAATTTTTATATATAGCATAGGTTGACATATTGATATTGTAATTTATGTAAGATAATGTATATTTTTATGCTTAAAGCACTATTAAGTTATAGTGCTTCTAATTGCATCATTTTAATTGATAGATCTTAATTATCTATTAAGTTAGAACAAACTTCATGGACTACCATGCGAAAATCACATTGTGATAATCTAATCTATCCTCAAATTGGCATTACTTTCTATAGCCATCCTCCTTCCAAGCTATGGATAGGATGGCTATGATTGCTTAAAAAAAAGTGATTTTCACTTTTTTTTTAGCATTATAAGTAATCGATGATACAGCCTAAGAAATAGATGGATCAAATTGGTGATTGGACCATTTATTTGTGTAAACATATTGCCCATTCATATTTAAGGGCATTTTCCAATGGTCAATTTCTTGTTAATATTTGCAGGATTGTTATGATGTTTTCATGGCAGACCATGAAATGGGCATTGGATTAATATGGATCGATGAATTAGACTTTCTTAGTGTCCACTATAACTTGTATGTATGTTTCTGCATATTAAATTATTAATTTCTACATTTTGAATAAATATTAACATTATAAGTAAATCTACACTGAATACAGAAGCATAATTTTGGATTGTAAAATGATAGTGATACAAATTGACAATGACCCATAATTCATATTACGAGATTTAAAATATAAAACATAACAGGATTGGTGATTTACATAATACTTGGAATGGACCATCATTGAGTAATCTCCTCCATAGAACAAAAGAAATACCAAAGTTCTTTGAACAAGGAGATATCAGTGGTGACTTATAGCACACTTGGCAACAGGCACACATGCAATGTATATGCACAGGGTAGCGTTTAAGAGAAATATCTCTTCTCTTAAAATCTAGATTGCTCGCATGTCATGTGGAGCACATATAAGTCGAAGAAAAGCTCTTGGTGAGTTTTTTATTTTTATTTTTTTTCATATATAAAGGTTTGGACATCCAAAGTTTTGACACACAATGTACATAGTAAATGCTCACAGGCTAATTCAATATCGAGCTCTCGTCTTTAACTTAACAATGCAAGGCAAGCATTTAAAGATGACTCTAAATTATTGAAATGCCATGTTCTTATCAGCTTTTCATTATATGTGTATCCTTACTCTTGTTCGGGTGGTAGACTCTCGAGAGTTTCAACACTAGGTCAAGGGTTCGAGTATCCATAGGTGGTGAAATTCCACTAGCATGAGTGTGTGGGGTGTTTGTGCAGGTTGTGTGTGTGTATAATAAATAAAATAAAATATTAAAAAAAAAACTGTCTTTGTGCTTTTTAGGATAGGTATGCAAACGTTATTGGCACAAACTATCGATGTCATTATGCACCAATGATGCTCACCTCCCAATTTGACATCAATGGTGGAATTTTCATGTGCAATACATTTGGCCATCACCTAAAAGAATGGTCCACTCTCACTCGTCTTCCAGGGGGGACCATTTGCTTTTACATACAACGATACAACTAAGTCTTCCCTTTAACTTAAAAGTAATTATCAAGTCTTCATGCATATTACTATAGTAGTTAGTAAAAATATTTTTAATTGGAGTTTATGCCTTTAAAAATCAATGTAAACCTTGTCCACAAGTGATATGGATGTGACAATGATAATCTTAGCCATAGATCATGAAGACAAGGATTTTAGAAGGAAAGATTAATATGTTATAGTTGATATGTGAGGAGTTTGGATGCATATATGAATAATGGATAAAGGAGAAAGATGTCTCTAGATGTCCCTGAAACTTGAGATAGTACACAATGTTCATGCTTGTAAGGCTCGTATCCTAGTCCATACTATTCCGTCAACTCCTGCAATCTTTTCCGACGAATTCCGGCAACCCGCGACCTATAATCGATGTTTGCACGCGACCTTAAGTCATATCCCGTAGATTTAAGTCAACTTAATCTGAGACTTATACCATTGTGACCACACTGTCACTGCGGTTCCAATGCCATGTCTTGCATACCGATCTGATACCCTGGCAGGGAGATGTGGACTCGCGTTCAATTTGAGAAAACACCGCGCATTTGCAACACGGGTCCACATCTCCCTGTCAGGGTATCGGATCAGTATGCAAGATGTGACATTGGAACCGCGGTGACGGTGCGGTCATAATGGTACAAGTCTCGGATTAAGCCAACTTAAATCTACGGGATATGACTTAAGGTCGTGCGCAAACATCGATTATAGGTCGCAGGTTGCCGGAATTCATCGGGAAGGATTGCGGGAGTTGACTGAACAGTACAGACTAGGATACAGGCTTTACAGGTCTCCCTACCTAATAAAAATTTCGTCCTCAAAATTTAAACCACAACATAACCAATACAGAGCTTACCAAGGAAGGGAAATCACACTACTATATATATATAATCAGAGCACAACATACCGATATAATCAAACATCTATGAGATGAGAATAATGATCAGTGGTCCTGATCATGAGGCTTGTGTTATATCTAACCGTCCATCCACCCTGCGAGCTCGTCTTTGGCTTGAGACGTGAAATAAGACAGATCTGCCAATCAGGTGGACCACACTATAAAAATCAGTGGAGGATTGAACGTCTACCGTTGAACCCATGTGGGGTCACAGGAGTTCTGGATCAATATGAGATTTGTTTTCCTATTAATTCAGGTCTTTGTGACCTTGTGAACAGATTGGATGGAAAATAAACGTTAAGGTGACCCCTGTGAATTGTTAACAGTGAAAATCGTTATCTCCACTACTATTTATGGTATGGTCCAGATGATTTTTCGATATGATTAATTTTTTTTTTGGTAATGCTCTATAATGATCTTTAAAAATAGATGAATGGTGTAGATATAATAAAATGAAAGTGTTTTACCCACAAGTGTGGGTCCCACCTTAATGTGATGTATATTGGGCCTAGATATGAGGCCCATTGTGATGTGTTTGAGGCTCATGGGTTGTAGCCCATTGTGATGTATTTGAAGCTCATGTGATGCGGCCCATTGTGATGTATATTAGGCCCAATATGATGTATTTGTAGCCCATTAATGAGGCCTGTATTTGTGGCCCATTTGGTGAGGCCCAATATAATGTATATTGGCCCATATGATGAGGCCCGATGTGATGTATGAGAAGCCCATGGATGTGGCTCATTATGATGTATTCGAGGCCTATGGACGTGGCCCATTGTGATATATTTGAGGCCCATGGGATGTGGCCCAATGCGATGTATATGAGGCCCTTGTATGAGGCCCAATCTGATGCATATGAGGCCCATGAGTGAGGCCCAATGCAATGTATGTGAGGCCCTTGTGTGAGGCCCAAAGCGATGTATTTAAGTACCGATGTGATGTGTGTGATTCCACCATGATGTATGTAATGATGGTTATGATGGGCCATGCCTTGGGAGCAATGATGGTTTGATGTCCACATTGTAAGAGCAATAATGGTTAATGTCCACATTGTAACTCTCCGTAGGGCCAATTGTTAGGCTCATTCTCACCTCCCCTTAGTGGGCTAAGTTAAACCATTGGGCCCCCATGATTGTTAAGCCCATTCTTGATATGAGTAGGCCATCTAGGCCCATCCTTGATATGAGGAGAGTAAATCATCATCATATAATATGCTTAGTATAGCTTCACGATCCATGTCTATGCGCATCATATGTATGCTTGATATGAGGAGTGATTGATCATAGCACATGCCATTGGGTGGATTATTATGGGACTCCCTGATAGGAGGAGTTGCCCACATGAGCGCGCGGTACGTGCAGGATTGCTGCATGACTGGATGGTATGACTCATGCATCTCACATTTTGTGATATGACCACCGTACGCGCTAGTGACATCAGGACCGTGACCTCTACCGGCATGTCGTGGATGGCTAGATGAGACACCAAAAATGTTTGGTTCTATCATATGGGTGCCATAGATGTCCCTAGGTGAAAATTCCTTAACCCCCAAGGCCAGGGGACACTCCAACGGTTAGATCGAGTGGATATACATGAGCACATGAGGGTTGTTTACCAGTAGGCCGTATCTCTCACTGTGTTGTGGTCGGTTAGAAGAGGGTGTGACTTTACCCGCCTGAGTGAGGGGGCAATATCTAAGTTGAGTTTGACCAGCTTGAGGAATGAGTCCGCTATCGACGAGCTAGGCCCGATATTGGCAGGCGGATAGTGAGGTCTCTTCCACTTACCCAGTTGTGCGCTTGGATAGGGGCAGTAAGCTGGCATAGAGTGTACTAGACCCCGGTGATGATCCCAGAGATGTACGGTACTGATAGTGGACTTATTGAGCAGAAGTTGCATACTCAGCATTTTACTCATTCATTCACTATCCACTCGGGCTGGTGGTACGCAACTAATTTGTTATATGTACCTTTACAATGACTAGGGTTTCGGTTGGGACTGGTTATCCAAATTTAGTCTGGCTATCCAAATTTAGGTATGAGACGGTTTGGATAGAAGTCCCTCGTGATGGACCCCATAGCCTGTGATACTACGTACTATCATCTCGACTTCACACTCCAACTTGGTCATTTCATTCGCATCGCATATTACATTGCGTCCTCAACACATAGCATTTAGTTTACTATGCTTCGATTTTGCATAGCCTGAATAAGGTTGATGGTATTATGGATTCGCCAGGATCTGCATATTGCATTACATCCGCGGCATATGACATTTGGGTTGCTATGTTTCTGCATTTATATAGCATAGATGAGGCTGATGGTATTCGTGACTCTTCAGAATTGCATATTGTATTGCATCCTCGATATCTGATATTTGGCTCACTATGACTCTGCATTGCATAGCCGATCTGCATTGCATACTTTGATATTGAATGATTATTAGCCTTACCAGTATTCCGCTTACGCTAATATTTGTGTGCTTGGCACTTATCTTACGCACACACTTACACCACCCTCTAAGATTTCTATAAGCTTATACACGATAGATGCATGCAGGTGGCGTTAGGTCGTAGCAGCGTTGAGCTTGGAGCGTGCAGCTGTCTTCTGGATCTTTGATTATCGATATATGTATTTCCCTTTTAGCACTGTAATCAACTGTTTATATTAGTGGATATGTGATGATGATGTTGTCTTTGTGATTTGGGTACACTTGTGGTTATGCTCCTTTATTTATAAACAAAATTCACACTGAAAAATCCTCCTTGTAGGATCCCAGGATCGGAACCTAGTGTTTAGGCGCTGGGAGCTGAGAATGTGGTACTAAGGAGGCTGTCGGCACTGGATTCGATGATTGAAAATTCTGTAAGCCCGTTTTCCGAGTTTGGGGCATGACAAATTAAGGATTGCATAAAACTCACAATACAATCCTTAGAGAAGACAACCAAAGAAATCGGTATTGTATAGGACCCTCATGAACTTGGATATGGAAACCCCTCTTATAATTAACAAGAAACTTAAACAAAGAAGGCACATTGCTCCTCTTCCTCCACCAACCCTTCTCTTCTTTTTCTCCAAGAACAAACCTCGAATACGTTGCAACAAGTCTATTTGTGTTATATGTAATAAAAAAAACCCACTTTTCTCTCCTTTTACTTTGCTTCAAATAAGATAAGGCCAAAAACGAAATGCCCCCACACACATGTGGCAATAACAGATTACTCAAGCCTACACAAGTGGGTCCCACCTTCACATGAGGGACCCCAACAATATCTCCCTACTAATTCATGAGGAGGGCTCCACCATGCTCAATCTCGCCATGCTTTTGAAAAATTTATGCCTTTCTCTAGGTAAGGCATTGATCATCATATCCAAACCATTATTGTCAGTATGGATATTCTCAAGTTGTATTAATTTTTCTTTAGGAAAATTTCAAATCCAATGATATCTTATATATATGTGCTTGGACATGGAATGGAGATTTAAATTTTTACTAGGGTGGATAACATTATGAATGTCACAATAACTAGGAGGCGGGAAATGAGAAACTAACTGGGCGGATGTGTTGACATTAAGCATTAAGGTGACGATTTATAGCTGTTAGTTTTATATGGACAGTTGGGGATTCATGATGGGAGTAACGAGAATTGGGCATTGCTAGTCCTAATAGGAGGAATTTTAGGACCCTCAGACTTTAAAAGCGTGTTGTTTAGAGTTTGTCCGAGTGGGGACATTGATATTGTGATTAGACTGTTGATTTGAGTGGATTCACGTTGGATGGCCCATGTTGTAAAAAATCTACTAATTTGGGAAATCCCAGCTCAGTGCCTCTTCTGGTTACAAGATATAAAAGAAATGAAAAATGAAATGGTTTTAAGTCCAACCGGTTGGACCATAAATTATAGTCCACCCAGCAGATAGCTTTTAACCTTTAATATGTGTCCAACATCCAACCCGTCCACCCAACGGATAGCTTCAAACCTTTAATATGTGTTCAATATCCAGCTTGTCTAATAAGTTGGTCCCTCAATGCTGATCACCTTTCAAAAAAATCAGCCACATTCACTCATTAAGCAGTCCACACTTTCATTTTGGTTTATTAGTGGTTAGATATTGTATTCAATGATGTGGCCCATCTAATGAGTAGATGGTGTTGTTTTTTACACATGGATAGTTAGGCCAACCTATTTGAATGGTTGGGTATCAAATTCATGTAAGAGGTTTTATATTAACCAGTGGGTCGACCATAACTTTTTGTTCCACTAGTTAGACTTAAGAGGGAGCAGATTAGGTGTTACCCAAGTAACACCTTAGTGGGTGTTACCTTGCTCATGTGGGGCTTACCTTGACGAATGTGTTGTATATCCACGTTGCACATTCAATTCTTTTACCTCATTATGGGATGCTATTTCAAAACTTAATCGAATCTAAACACCACTTAAAAAAGTGGTGAATGATCATTGGAAGCTTTTTGTAGGCCACAAAACTTTTGGATCAAGCTCATCTTTGTATTTTCCTTTCATCCAAGTTTTCTTAACCCTATTAATGGGTTGGATGGTAAATAAACATGACAGATATGCTTATAGTGGGCCTTGGGAAGTTTTAAATGGTGAGCATTTAATCACCACGGTTTCCTGTGATGTAGTCCACTTGATATTTGGATGTGCTTAATGTTTGGGACCATGTAATGTAATGGGTTAGAAAAACGGATGGACAACATGGATATAGAACACATAATTAAGGTCGGCCCTAGTGTAAGGGTAATATCCCCTAAAGTGTTATCCGAATAACACTTGATCCGCTACTGACTTCGGACCTTCTTAATAAAATATGTGAGTTTTAGTTAGGTGAGAAAATTGGTATTATTCATTTTCAATCATTAGTAGGCCACATTTAGAGGGTAAAGATTATATGGTGGTGAATTTATTTTTTTTAAATAAAAACTCTTTTATTTATTTTAAAAATGTACATAGCTCAAAAAATATAAAAGAGGCCCATATCCTAGGTTTAAAAAATGAAAATAAATCACATTAGAGAAACAGGGTAGAGATAAGGGAAAGGAGACCCAAATGTTTTGTAATTTTATCAGTTATCTATATCAATGAGCGTGTTTGGATTCATGGCCCACATGGTGTTACATTGTGTTTAGACGTCGGCAGTATGTTTTGCAACATTTGATTTTGAATCAAAACCGGTCGTGGACGAGGGACCCAAGTAACGCCCTCGAACCAGTTTTCCGCTTCCACACGTAATATCATGTCAGATGCAGCGCATCCAAAAATGGAAGTGTAGTATTGCACTGCACCGCCCTACAATGTGAAAGACAAGCCTCATTACAGTTCGGTCTTGTAGACCATACGCGCATGTACTCCCTCGGTTTGATATCATCCCTCCCACATCCATTCCCTTCTTCCTCGCTGATCTGGATGGGACGGAAGATTATAGTGATTCTTCAAGATCGTCGTCATGGATGGTCATTTGTCATCCTCTTTGATGTGTGCTGTTGTTATATGCTCATCTAAGGATCGTTTGATCGGCGCGTCTCCGTGAGATTTCCCTGTTTCCATCCCGGTTTCATCTGCTGCACCGATCATCTCACAGAAGGATAGTGAAATCCAGGTGTTGAGCGAAGGTAAGTATAATACCCTATGCATGCAATGGAATGTCATTATTTTTTGTTGAGGAGAGGATCAACAAACGCGCTCTGATGGACCTTATCACTTGCATGTTGGTCTTCATCATCTCCCTGTTCACCATGAGATGATCCCAAGACATGCAGTCGCATCTCTGTGGGTGTTAGCCCAAGATTTTCTCTCCCTCTACAAAGCGGGCAGGTGATGCAGTACATCCACAATATCTTTTTACAGTCTGTTGTACCATCGTGACATTACTGCGATTCGGGAGAAAATCCCATAGATGGATACACCTCCTGCTACTTGTGACATGACTTATGCATGTCAATTGAACTTGTATTTATGATCTTCTTCGGCAGTCCGAACGATATCTGTCATAAATATATAAGAAAATGTTCATCATTGGATCTTGGAGCAGCTTCTGTTTGTCTATGAAATCTTGTTGGGGTTTCTCCTAAATTGCCTGCACTGAAGGACAGTGGAGGTAACATTTTTTTCTCAACACCAATGAGATTTGTGTAGTATCATCACTGTTCTTCATATTACCTCCACTGTTGGACAGTGGAGGTAATATTCCAAACTAAATGCGGGTTGTGTGTTTGTAATATATTCGTGTAATTTTAAGTGAATACTCACATCATGTGTTATGGGGGCTTCTCATGGAATACTGTCTTCACTTGCATATAGCACTCTAAAATCTACATTTCAAACAAGACTAATTGTAGCCCTTTACTACAGTCCAGTCTTTCAAGAGTGCTGACCTTCAAAGTTATCAGTACTCTTCATTTGAAACTATTAATAGGTGCATGGTATACTAATCAGTTTATGTTAAACATGATGTGGCATACAGATTATTGAATTTCTTCCGTAATTATTGCATTACTTATGTTCGTGGCACGATTACTGTTTAAGATTTTGAATAAATTAGCAGATAAATAATTTTCTATTATGTTTGATCCATGAATTATTATTATTATCTTCAATGAAATGCATATTGTGTAACAGATTCACTATTAGCTGATTTCTTGTAAGAATATTATTATAAAGAGTGTTTTCGCATTGCTGTCCTTTTGGGATTGTTTCTGTTATCTAAATTATTAAAAACAGGGTAACTTGAAAAAGTTACAGGTCAGAACCCATATCACTCATGGGGTCTCACAGTGAGGTCTCTAGCCGGGCAGACTCCTCCAATAGTGATTGGAATGAAACAGAAATTGCAGCAGTATTAACTGCAATTGCAGCCTCTTCATGTGCAATGAGAGCTACTAAATATTATCGTCATTACTGTATGAAGTCGTTGTCACAAGATTGTCATATAAATAGAAATAGATTTATAGATGGGATCATAAAGAAGAGCGACGCAAACTGTCTTGCACAACTAAGAATGAGTCGTGATAAGTTCTTTGAGCTTTGTTCTTTGTTAAGAAATACGAATTTGTTATCTGACACAAGGAGATGCTCTTTAGAGGAACAAGTCGTCATGTTCCTTCATACTATTGGCCATAATGTGTGAAATCGTGTCATCGGTAATCAATTCTAGCGGTCTGGCGAAACCGTGAGTCGACATTTCAATAGAGTTTTTGATGTTGTAATAGGCCTCTATTCGGAATACGTAAAGTTTCCAGGATTGCATACACCGAAAGAGATATCGAATAATCCAATGTGGAGCCCTTATTTTTAAGTAAGACACTACGAAAATAGGCAATGATAATACATATAAATTGTTGGTTGTATAATATATACCTAAATGTCAGCTTAATGTTTCTTGTAGGACTGTATTGGGGCACTTAATGACACCTACATACCGGCCTATTTTCCGAAAGAAGTAAGTGCAACATTTCAAAATTGAAAAGGTTTCATATCGCAGAATGTATTGGCAGCATGTATGTTCGCTATAAAATTTGTATACGTACTAGCAGGTTGGGACGGTTCTGCCTCAGATGCTTGTGTTTTGCAAAATGCATTAACTCGACACCCTGATTATTTCCTTGTGCCTCACGGTAAAGAATATTTGTTGCATGTGTTATATAAAGAAGTTGCATGCAATTTGACTACTGCTTAATATGTAAAAATTGCTTTTGTAAGAAAATACTATGTTATCGATGCGGGATATGCCCATTCTCTAGGATTTATGGCACCTTATCGAGGCGTACGATATCATTTGAATGAATTTCGTACTGGGAGGAAGCCTGCTAATAAGAAATAACTCTTCAATTATCGCCATGCGCAATTACGAAATGTAATTGAACGTTGTTTCGATATTTTAATAGGACGATTTCCTATACTGCGCATAGCAAGACAGTTTAAATTTAAAACACAAATCAAAATTGTTATAGCTTGCTGTGTTATGCACAACTTCATCTGTGTGAGTGATGAAAATAGATATTCAGAAACAGTGGACGATATTGGAGAGAGTGTGGAGGAAAGTTCGCCATCCCCAAATGACGTATCTCTTGCAGAGGAAGAGCGCGCAATGTCTATTGTGACAGACCGCGTGAGAGATGAATGGATAAAAAAGAGAGATGATATTGCGGAGAAGATGTACAATGACACCCGTCCTCGAACGCGACAGCATCATTGATTTTCTGCTTTCTTTTTCAATAACTATTTTAAGCTGTTATTGTAACAACAGTACTATTTTTTATGAAAAATTTGGTATTTGGTGTGCTCTTGGGGTGTGTCTTTCATAACAATTTCAAACTCTTAATATGTATTATACAATATGAGATGACTTATTTCAATATGGTTTCAGTACGTACACATATTATCCTATTGGATCTGTGTAAACATGTAATTTACATCTTTTAAGTAGTATCATGAGATTGTTTTTCCATTGACTTTTACTGCAGCCTAGACGAAGATGAATTTCCTTAGAAGCTCGTAAAAGTGGGGAAAGGCAGGAATGCCACTCCCTCACCCTCCAAATGTACAGTTTCACCTAAGAAGATTGTTGCATCAACTAGCCAAATGTTCGGTACTCCATCAAAGACAAGCTCGTCGACAATGCGGAATGCTCCGTCAATCAGGTCTCCGAGTGCACGCACTCGATTAACCAAAGATAGTATGAAAACAACGCGCATTCAATGGAACGATCTGATGGATAATGCGTTGGTTGACAGCTTAGTTGAGCAAGTCAATCTGGGACATAAGAGTGATATTGGTTTCAAGCCTAAAGCCTATAAGGCTTGCATCACTGAAATATTCAACCGTTGAAGGGTGGAATTAGAGAACAAGCATATTTCCAACCGCCTGCGAACTTTGAAAAAATTATATTGGTCAGTTAGGGATATGCTAAATGCCAGCAGTTTCGGGTGGGACGCGGATCTGAAAATGGTTGTGGCAACATATAATGTTTAGGAAGGTATATTTTGGTAAGTAACAATATCATTACAGTTAACCGTTTATATGTATAATAGTTCTTTTTGCTATTATTTTTACTATGTACATTTCTTGAATTATCTGCAGACATATTCATACCTGATTCTTTTGCAGTCTCATCCATATGCTGAGAGAGTGCGTGGCAAACACATCGACCACTACAATGATTTGGTTCACATGTTTGGTAATGATTACGCTCAAGGCACATTTGCCAGCACAACCTACTCCTCTCAGCTATCCGACAAACGCCGCGGAAGAGACGAACTCTATTCTGATGACAATGGCACAGAAACTGTTCGCCTGTCTTCAGATAAGGATGATGAACATGTAAGTGGTGTGCCATTTTCTGAAAATGATGGATCACAACCGCGGTGTAAGAGGGTCCACAAAGGGCCTATGAAGTCCTCCCATGGCTCTAGAAATAGCGAAAGCACCGCTACAGGCATATCCCGAGGAAGAAGGGGAAAGCCTAGTGATCATATAGGTGATAGAATGAGGGAAATGGTAGAGGCCGTCAAGACCCTTACCATAACAATGGCACAGGGCAAAAGTATGACCCGTGTACAGAAGTTGTTGGACATACTAGAGGAGGTTGATGGTCTGAGCCACGAAGATCAGGTCCGCGCCGCAAGGTTGATGCGACAAGATATTGTCAGTGCCAGCTTCTTCATCAAGATGGGATATGAGAGGCACTGGGAGTTGGTCCAGAAGCTCTTGGACCGCAATCCTCCTGCCTGATACTGATCTACTTGGCTAGAATGGAAATTTTAAACAACTAAACCGTATTTTGTTTTTTATTTTATAGGTGACTGTTTGGTTTGTGTCATGATGTGGATTGTTGCTGGATATTTGGTGCTGTATGGTGAATCCAACACTCTGCTCGTAGGTCATGAAGGAAACTTTGGTTTATGATGGTCGGACCATCATTCATATATCTACGTCGATTAGTAGTTTCTTCTATAATCTAACTCACAATAGGATTACTATTTTGCTCATCAGTGCAAGGACACCATGGGCCATGGCCTCTGAATTAATGCTTATAACTTGGATTTGTGATGTGGCCACTGGTGTGGTTATATCATTCCTTTGAGATGCTCTGCTGTTTGCATCCAGTGTGCTATGCTTTTCTATGATACTGTCTTTCTGATGTTAACTTTCCTTCTTTCTTATGATATCGTGGATGATATAAATACCATCTTTTGATTATTGAACTTGTAGACATTTTATATCGGTAAGCAGGGTAGTTTTTTATCCTACCACTGCAGCAAAATATTAGATTCTACATTGACATGGAATTCGAATGTTCAGTTACTGTATGAGTGTGATTTGTTGAGGTGAGACTACAAATACAAAACTTGTAATATAAAACTTTCCTATACTGCTGCTATGAAACTTCACCAGATACTAATTTTCTCATACATCTTTTGGGATACTCATCTGTTCACATAAACTACTTAGTATCCTCAATGATGCTTTGACAATATCAGTTCACTCTTTATTTTTGACAGGAAATTATAAAGAAATATTATGTTGTCTTTATGGGGAAGAGTTTCGGGTGTTTATGAGAAATGGGAGGATGTGAAAGCAAAAGTGCATCAATATTCAGGTTATAGACATCAGTCGTACAAATCGTTTAAGGTGGCCACAACAGCTTGGTTGAACTTTAAGGTATGTCTTCTACTTTCCAGTTCTAGATAGGCAACGCATTGGTTGGTAGGATTGTCTTGTTATGTTCACTTATAGATGAAATCACTCATTTTATTGGTCAACATGTCATTTGTATTTTCTTCAAAATTTATGATTACTATAATCATTTGTATTTGGTCGGATGCGCAGATTATTTGTGCTTTTCTCATAATTTGTTCTCACTGAAATCACTCATTAGATCACTCATTTGATTATTTTCACCTATCTCATATATTTTTTTAAATTTACTGTAGGCTACAAGGCATAATTGCCTTTATTCGGGACATTCCATGAGACACCAGAATGAATCGTCATCGACTCATACTCTGGCCATAGACGAAGATCAGTTTGATGGCCACAGTTTATCCGACACTGCTGTTACGGATGTCAGGGGAGATGTTGATTCATTTGATCATGGTTTCCCTATATTTCAAGAACTGATAGGGGGGTTGATAGTATATGTGGTGGTCAAATGGTTTGTTTCAAACCTCTTCTCGATTGAAGGAGTTTTTAAAATGTAATAGGCCTGCTGCTGGAAGCATTTTCTGTTACTGAAGGAGATGTCTGTCACTACGTGATAGATCTAAAACTGTTATTTTGTTTTGGACTCTTTTTTTGGTTATTTTGTAAGATTTCTGTTGCATGAAACACTGTTATAAATTTTGATTTATTTACATTTTTATTTCCCAACAGAATGCATACCATATAGTGTGTGGACCCTACCACTGATCATTAACTCTTTAAATATATAGTTATTGCGGCTCTTAGTCCACATATAATTCAGAGGTGGCTCACACCTCTGAATGGAAATCCACCGTTGAAAACATCCTGTGAAGCTTATAAATCAGAGATGGACCACAGTATAGAACTCACGAATGATGGATATCATGCACAGGTTACTTCTATTTGGGTTAGAAATGGCACATGTACCATGCCACATGATATCATTCCAGGTTGTAATCCCCGCATGCATAAAATGGTGGGTCCCATATACATCGTGGACCTCATATAGACAAAC
This sequence comes from Magnolia sinica, assembly GCF_029962835.1. NCBI lineage: Eukaryota > Viridiplantae > Streptophyta > Magnoliopsida > Magnoliales > Magnoliaceae > Magnolia > Magnolia sinica. The sequence continues at coordinate 56,599,366 of NC_080589.1, read as the reverse complement.
ACGCATATATGTATTGTACTCGCAATTACACATCTTTGGCCCGATGAGGACTCTGTTCCCAAATGACGACAATGAATTCTGCAATTAATACGTATTTGAATTCGGGTAAAAAATAAACAGTGTGATAGTATATGACGTTTAGGATGTACACTGTGCTACAGTGACTTGTATTCCGTGTCCGTATACATTTACCGCGCAAAATAATACTATATGTGAATATCAGTTATCTATATCAACTAAAGATGGATCAGTTATCTAAAAATTGATTACCAAAAGATAATACTAGCATTGATGGAGAAAATTCACTTGATAGATGAATTAGGACTTGAATCACCAACAATATCTATTTTATTAGGCGCTTGAAACACCTAAACCATATGGAGTCCACTGTGTTGTATATGTATAATCCACTATATCCATCCATGATTATTCTTACCATGGGCCATACTAGTTGGGAACAATGTAAAATTGCTCCTATAACTTCTAAGTTGATGTTATATGGCCCACTTGATTTTGGATTAGACAACTTTTGATATATTCTTTTAATGTTGATGAGTTACACTTGATTAACAGGTTGATGAAAGGTATATACCACCATGCTCTCATACATGAAACTATGGCTATCATCACCATTTCGCATTATTTTCATTGGCATGGTCAACATTAGTAATGTATTAGTTGAATTTTCTCTCAAATACCTCACATTAAAAAAAGAACGATAAATAAAGTGGATTTTACATATATCTTACGGTGGCTCCATAAAAATTCGACGTTTTATGTGTTGTGTGAGATAGGTGTCGTTGATGGTTCTAATAAGAGAATTATAAAATCCTCACTCAAGGATTTGAACAACAAAAGATTACTGTGCCTGTGGTGTAGAGCCCCTTTGGTCCTTGTGCAACTGAATCTGTATGACACCAAAACCTTTTAATAAGCAGGCCATGCTTTCGAACAAGACTCAAACTGTTTCACTCAATGAGTGGGCCACCATGTACACAATAAATCAACTACTTTGATAATTGTTATAGGCATTCGTAAGTTAATGACTAATGAAATGAATTTATTTTTAGGCTATAACATTCAAATAATATGACTCACTTGATGGAAAGTTTAGATCTTAGATTCAAGTTCCATCTTCACTGGTCTGTTATGTACTTGTGTTTAGGGCAAGGATTATGTAGCTGCTCCAGTATATGCTGTAGGTGTATGTATGTAGAGTGGGAGAGGATAATTTTACAAATCGATTTTGTAATTTATACACACACACACATATAGTACAGGTTTATGTATTAATATTGTAATTTATATGAGATAATGTATATTATTATGCTCAAAGCAATAATAAGTTATAGTGCTTCTAGTTGCATCAATCCGCTTAGACAATCTAATTGATAAATCTTAATTTTCTATTAAGTTATAACAAATTTTATGGACTACTATTTGAAAATCACATTGATTTGAAAATCTATTCCATCCTCGACTTGGCCTTACTTTTTATGGCATCCTTTTTCTAAGGTATGGACGGGATGGCTATAATTGTCTTAAAATGATTTTTTTTGGATATCATAGCAATTAATGATGGGTAGTAAGAAATAGATGGATCAAATTGGTGAAAAATATCTTGCCCATTCATATTAAAGGTCGTTGTTCAATAGTTTATATTTGTAAGATTGGTATGATATTTCCACGGTAGTCCATGAAATGGGCATTGGACCATTCTTAATCATTGAATTAGACTTTTTTAGCATCCACTATAAATCTTAATTTTCCTTCATTATTATTATTATTATAGGTCACAAATGCATAATATTATATATATGCATGTTGTTGCATGCCAAAATATTAATTTCTACATTTTGAATATAGATCGACGTTATCAATAAATCTATGATATAAGTAAAAAATCATGAATTTAGGTTTTAAAAAAGATAATAAACTAAATTAAAAATGACCCATAATTCAGATTGCATGATTTAGAATATAGAATAAGTAGAATTGGTAATTTACATACCATCGGAATGGATCATCATTGAGTAATCTTCTCCATAGAACAAAAGAAATGCTAGAGTGTGCAACAGGGCACACATGCACTATATGTGTTTGTGTGTGTGTGTGTGTGTGTGTGAGAGAGAGAGAGAGAGAGAGAGAGAGAGAGAGAGAGAGAGAGAGAGAGATATGTAAGAGGTAAGGCTTGAGAGGAATATGCCTTGTCCTAAAAGCTAGATTGCTCGTGTGTCATGTGGAGCATACAAATAAGTCTAAGAAAAGCTCTTGGTAAATTATTTTTTTTTTCATGTACGAAGGTTTGGACATCTAAGGATTAGACACTAATGTACATAGTGAATACCCACAATTCAATACCAAGCTTATGTCTTCTGCTTGATAATGCAACTTAAGGTAAGCATTTGAAGATGGCCCTCAATTATTAAGTTATCATGTCATTGTCATCTTGTCATTACATAGGTAGGGTCTTTGCCTTTTAGGATGGGTATGCAAATACTATTGGTGCAAACCATTAATGCCATCATGCACCAATGACTCTTGCCTCCTAGTTTAACAACAATGGTACAATTTTCAGGCATAATATATTTGTCCATCACCTAGAAGAATGGTTCACTCTCACTTTTCTTCGAAGGGGGCCATGTACCTTTACATGTAACAATACAACTCAATCTTCTCTCTAATTAAAAAATAATTCAGTCTTCATGCACATGAGAGAACTCTCTAGGACCACAATTATTAATATCAATGTTTTTTGTTTGAGTTATGCCTTGAAAAACTAACGTGAACCTTGTTCACTAGTGATACAAATGTGACACTCTTAGTCCTAGATCATGATGACCAAGGGTCTTAGAAGGAAATATTAATATACTATATTTAATATGTGAGGAGTCTAAATGCATACATGAGTGTGGGTTAAAGGAGAAGAATTTCTTGAGAACTTGAGATTGGACATAACATTCACTAAAAAAATGAGACTTTTGGTCCATAGATATTGGTACCTTATTATAACTATCTAACAAGATATAGGATAGACATATGATTATTCTCATCAATATACTGATAGTTATGATCATCCCGTGTAAGATGATTGATGGCGCAAGATGTTTGGAACTCAATTCTCAACTTATTAAAAAATATGCGAAGATCGTGACTTGAGTATTCTTTAGTATTAATGATCTAACAATCTTGACTACCTTTTTAAATTATATTTTAACATATTTGATGAATGTTTACACTACAAATACGACTTCAACTCTAGTTTTCATATGATATAATTTCCATCTAAATTAGGAGTAATTATCAATAAAAGTAATAAAATATGTATAACAAAAATAGAAGTAACTAGAGTATGTCCGTATACATCGGAGTAAATCAAATCAAAAGGTAAAGACGTGTTATTGTTAGTGGTTGGATAAGTAGTATGAATATATTTTGACAAATGACTAGTGTCACACTGAATGAAAAAATATTAAAATAGAAGCAACTAGAGTATGTCCCTATACATCGGAGTAAATCAAATCAAAAGGTAAAGATGTGTTGTTGTCAATAGTACAAATATATTTTGACAAATGACTAGTGTCACACTGAATGAAGAAATATTATGAAATTGATTAAGAAATAAAATGGTCAGCAATCGAGCTGACATGTCCTAAATTGGTGTGACAAAGACAGAGAAACTCTCCTTTATTTGAGCCAGATGCCGCCACATAAGATGAAAAGAAGCCACCAGCATCTAGCAGATATAAGCTGTCAAACTCATACTATAACACCTCGACTCTCCAATACTCGGGCATTGGATGTCCTCAGGTGTTACTTGAAAAATCTTTTGATTAAGAAAAGTGTTTACACATGCATGTACACGTGTGAGCCTGAGGTGTAGAAGATTTTGACATGATACTAAACCTAGGAGCCCGAACTTAAGCAAATTTCGCACGTAGCTTGCTGATGGTGCAAGACCATTTGTGGGACTCAAATTCTTGGATCCCTAGTCTATTAGACTCAGATGTCTAATTAGGAAGAGCTAACCATAAAAGCACATTAAATCGAATATTCAAATTAGGGATTAATCGATGAGATACATTCGATTGGTCTATAATGCCTCGCCAAAGATTAGAATTCCCAAGCCTGGGATCAATGCTGAATTGCATCACCCAACCCTTAGGACCCAAGAGCAATGATTTAGGCCGATATAGGTGAATTTGTATCCGGTTAGCTTATTTGACCTGGCTAGCCCAAAAGCATGACAAATTTGGCATCTGTCAGTCCAACCGACGACAACTCACACTAAGTTGTGGTCTCTTTAATGAGATTTGAGGAAATTGTATGAGAGGTATTGTAACGCCCTGAAATTCGGGGGTCGAGCATAACTCAGCTCCTGAGTTTCAAAACATCACTTATGTAACATATTTAATGATGGATGTATGTTGTCTGTATGAGTACATAAAACATGGGATAGATTAAGCCAAACTGTAAACATAATTCAGGGATAAGTGAAGGAATGCAAGCGGAAGACTTAAAGAAACAAAATGTACATGTGCAAGTCTCTGAAATATGTATACATGCCAGGTCATACTTACAAGTGTTGCTATCAAAAGTACAAGTATTAAATGACATCATTTATTACAATAACCCAGAATTCTCCGCACATTAGGACATGGTTCACAAGAACCCGCCTGAAAACTGCATAAAAGAAAATGTGGCCTCATCATCCTCGAACTCCTGCTTTGCCTCAGGGGTCGCATTAATATCTGCATCTAAGACAGAGTCTGGTTTGGTGTTTAAACACCATCCCAGAACGTGGGAGTGAGTGATCAACTCAGTGGAACAATAAAGCAAAGGTTAACATGTTATCAATTCAATCAAGCAGTAATGATAAAATAGAACAATCAAACATGTCCTAATTATTCTTGTTAGTGTAAGGATGTATGTAGAATGATGTATGCCCTCGCCTGTACACCCTCAGCGTCTTCATCTTACGTTACGCATGACATCACCTCAAGTGCTCCACCTCTTCCAGGCACATGCAATGCGGTGCATGAACATGATTACTAAGTTGTTATTAGTCCTTTTCATACAGCAGGATTGGGAAGCTAAGGTATCTTCCTCATATCAATTTCTACATAGTGATCCATTCTAGGGTCGTCAGTCCTAGACAATCTCATACGATCATATGATTTTAGGTCGCTGCAAAAGGCTCGTCACCAATTAATGCACGCCTATCATATCTTCGTTACTACTCTAAGGCTCGTCACCTCAATGCGGTATCTAGGTATGCTCGAGGTTACTACAAAGGGCTCGTCACCAATCAATGTAGGCCAACAGCACGAATATAGTGTCCCATACCACCATAATCGGCTCATGAGTTTGGTTGCTCACTGGTCACTACGGGGAGGCTCGTCACCCCAGCGTAGGCTGACAGCTCAACCACGGTGTCCCATACCACCATGTCCGGTTCATGAGTCTTAGCAGATCAAGGTACAACGGTTAACGGAATTTCATCGGTAAGTTTGGTACCCTAGATTCAAACAATAGCGTACATACATGGTGAATATACATCGGACAATCGGGTTACTTGACGAACTCGACTAGCACGAGTTCACGTTGGGTTGAACGACATAGAGTGCGCAAACACTCTGTGTGGCCAAACCATTGCCGACAACTCTAATACGACTCAGGTTCGTCAAATCGCGTCCTTCGTGGTGAAAGCAACCTCGGCCACGAACTCAAGGCCGATTACCAATTTCCTGAACTATTTCATAGTCCCAAACACATTCCACTACAACAGATATTCATATAGAATTTAGAACAGTAATGGAACAATAATTCAAATCATGTAGTATGTGAGCATTTGCAGAATATCAACTCAATATGGATTTACACATAAGTAATGCTTGAAGTTAAACAACAAAGAATGTGACCTGCATGTAGGAAATCATACACACCAAGAAGAGAGTTGAGAATCACTTCTCAACGCCCGTAATCAGGATAATAAATTACACTTTAGACCATTCAGACATATCTACAAACACTTAGACTACATAGTTCAACATACATGACGCATGTTGAAATACACGCATTTAGATAATTCCTTTTGCCAAGGAATAGTCACACATACAATTAGCACAAGTACACGACAAATAACCATGGCAAGTACATGTTCATATTTTATACGTATACGGTACTTTCTACATATACATAGAATACACAAATCTCAATATAACAAATACATATCAGGAACGCAAAATAAACATAGCATTTGGCATGTGAAATCACATCCATAACAAGAATAAACCATTATCTGACATTGAAAGCCTTGAAAACCATAACCTATACGAATATAGTCCCCACCTTAAACCAGAAATAGTGCACCGAACTGATTCAGACGATATGTCTTCGTCAACGGCGACAAGATAACCTAAGGCAAGAATAGAAATGAGCTACAACAACACATAAACTATTCTAAGCTCTAAAACAGATTAGGGTTAGATTAACTTACCCAAAAAGGAACTTAGAATCGCCGGAATAACGATTCAAAGGCGATGGTTTAAGGATGTAGAGTAATAGGAAAGAATTTGAAGATGATTCACCAACTTCTCTCTTACTTTCTTTCTCTTTTCCTCTCTCTTTCTTAGCTAGGGTTAGGAAATTCGTATGGAAAAGAGAGTGAGGGTTTTAAGGTCTTTATATAGGCCTAACATTGATGAAAATAGCCGCAGGGCCAAGGTATACTTAGGTTATAACCAAATCAGGCCTCTCTCGATCCAACAGAACACTTCTGGTGGTCTTTTTTCTGCGTACGGTCGGACTTAAGCTCACTGACCATGGATCTAGGTCAGGCTGAGTTTTCATATCGATCGGATTTACAGATCAGCCGTGGCGGACCACACTCAATTCAATGGTCATTGAAACTCGATCAGGACCACAAGCATCATGACATGCCTGGGCCATCTTCCCTGATCCGGGGGTGAAATTGGGTCAGAATCCAATGGTCAGATTGCTTAAAGTCGTCGCGCAAGCGACACGACTCAGATTTCATAAAGTCACATTTAATTTCTCACTGTTCTCACACTCTTCACTCCGGACTCAATCAAATTGACCCAGAACATCATCTGGACTTGATTTTTGAGGTGATGGCCAAGTCCAACATAATGACCATAACAGTCTAAGATCATCACTATCGGACTTTCGACGCGCGGTCCAGGTCTGATCTAAAGCTTCTAAAAATTTCCAAGAGCAACTAGATTTACCATTGAATCCCAGATTTCAGAGTAACATAGCGCTAACTATTCTACAGGCTTTGAGTCATGCAGATCAAATTTAAAGTGATTGATGCTAATTTCACAAGCAATCGAGTTTAGCGCTAATTACCCCACAATTAGCTTCTAAAGAAAATAGAGGTAGTACTCGGGTCTTGGCACAAAATTTTCCAGGTCATTACAGGTATAAATTCCCCATTACTTTTCATTCTAACTTTAGGGGGGAGGGAGAGAGAGAGAAGATGAGTGGGGGTTACGAGATCCTAAGGGGAGTCCCGCTGCCCCAGATTGCATCTTTTTTAGCTAGATTTTGGAGCCTTGCCCATCATGTAGCGATGCCCAACTTCGAGTAGAAGTTGGGTGTGAGGTATAACGTTGCTAGAGCCTTGAATTCGTTCTGGATTCCACCACCCTAACCAATCATTGAATCTCGAGATAAGTTTACCCATTCTGAATCCCTGATCTAAACTCTAATTTAGAGGAAATTAGTTTAAAAGTATCTAGTCAAAGTTGTATATAAGGTTTTCTCCTATTTTTAGCCCTAGGAACAATCTTCTTTAAGTTGCGCTTAATCGGAGGTGGTACAACTGAGAAATCCTAACCCTAAGGTGATGATATGCCCTTCAAGCTTTCCTCGATATATTTAATATAGCAATAGTCTTAACCATTGAATGAACATGCCAAATTGCATTGAATTATTTGATAATCCTTATAATATATATCACATGAATTGAATTAGGGATAATTTGCTAGATCCATGACATGTTTAGAATCTTGTATATATTCATGGAACATGTGTAGATCCTATGTAAGTTGATTCATACACATGCACTCCTTAACATGCTTCAAATCACTTGAATATATCGCTCACCTAGTATGTACTTCATGAACATGTATCATAATATGCTCTAATGAAACCATGTATGTGCTTGCTAGAACGCTTAGAATTTTAGAATAAGACAATTGGAAATCTCCTTATAGGAATGATGGGAAATGTGGGTTGTATGAATTGAACACATATATGGTTGTAACTTAAACTATTGGCCACCTTGAAATGGACTAAATTGAATTAGGTTGTAGGCTTACCACCCTTAAGAATTTTTGTACTCTTGTTGACTTGGTTTGGGGGAAATGTCGTTTGTGCCTTATTAGCTCACCTTGTCAGCTTTTGTTGGGCCGATGGTAAAGCCTACTTGATGGATTAAGGTTAGCCACTAATTGTAAAGGTTTTTTTTTTATATAATAGTTGTTCACGAATTGGATTAATAATGGTTGGATTAATCATGCATGTATGGCACTTAGGCATTATCGGGTGGCTAATCTGATACTGTGGAGGTGATGTACCTTGAGTATTTTTATGGGCTCTTGAAACATTGTTTGCATGATCCATTTACTGTGGGCCGTGTCAACTATTTGAAAGACCCAGTCCTTTGAGCCAGGTCGACTGTTTGAAAGACCTAATCTCATGTAATTGTGAGCAAGGTCGAGTGTTTTAAAGACCTAATCTCATGTAATTGTGAGCTAAGTCGAGTGTTTGAAATTCTTAGTCTCTTGTTGCTGTATGAATGGGTCGACTATTTGAAAGACCCATTCACTTGCATTTAGTCCAACTCGATGTGCATCCCTAGTGTGATGAACATTTTCATGCATTCATGCATTTTAAATAAGTTGCATTATAAACTACAAATGTTTATATGATCTCATTGAAACTATACTCGATTAATATGTCAATTGTGTAATCTTGATAAGACTTAATACTGAGTTGGCCACTCATCATTTGTTTGCATAATTTCACCCAATCATACAAGTAGAACATGATTGCACGTGGTGAGGTTTAGCCCAGGGATGTCCTAATAGAAGTTTCAGGGAGATAGTTGTTGTGGAGCCATGCTATGACAACTGAGCTTCATGGCCCACTAGTAGATTTATGCTTACCCTTTTTATTGTTCTGTATTTGTACGTTGGTTATTGTGGATGTTATAGTCCCTAGCTATAGGATTCATTTTTGGATGATATACTTTTATATTTTCCTTGGATGTTGGCTTGATCAACATGCTACTGTTATTTTTGGTCATCTTAGATTCCGATATTAATTATATGCTACTTTAATTTATGTTGTATTCGAGATGAATGTTGATTTGACTAAGTACACACTTGAGATATTTTTCCTAGGTGTGACATTCCTAGATGACACTCGGGTTTGCATAGCTAGAGTATCGTACTCAAGAGGTGAAAACTGGAGCGTTGTCAATGTAAATGACAAGGAACTACACCATTATAATGTTAACATCTTAAGACTCAGGATCCAAGTCTTTGTACTTGGGTGCTCGGTTCTAGGGCATTACACATACCCTTCACCAATCTCTCAATTTGCATATCTTGAACAACACAGGAGTAGGGAAAAGTGTGACAAATACTTCAGTTGTTTACTTAATGAACTTATAGGAAAAACATTGAAAGGAAAAAAGGGCACATGAAGAACAGACGAAAGGGTTAATGACGAATTAAGTTGGTAAGAAACTTTTTTAGAAACATTATAATAGAATCTATCAGCGAACTTAATTTTATCATGAAAAAAAATGACTTTTTGTGCTTGACACGTGATCTGTTATACTGTAAGCAATAATCCAGGGCACAGTAGAATATAAGGAAAGACGGGAGACATGAGTAGCATATATACCTGAATGGTTCTCTAATATGGAAGGTGCAAAAGTAGATGGATGATGGGCTGTGGCAACTGCATGATCGATGGGAGTTTCATTAGACGTCGTATTTTGATTCTCCCCCTCAATTGTAGCATTGTTAGCTCCTTTCTTGGAACATGTTTGAAGGTGAGGATACAATTTATAATAAGAATATTTAGTGTGTCGTTAAAGTCCATAGTAAGTGTATATAAGTTTATTATGATTAGTGTTTTGCCGAGAAGAGCGATTGACATGATCATTTATCTGTCCTCTAGCAAAGGTTCCGCCCATTTAAAATTTTAGACTAACGAGAAAAGAAAATCTTTTAGTTGAGGGAGGTATAGATGAGGCACGTTGATTTGCCTCACTATGGACGTAATTATGAACTTCTTTAAGGAGAGGTAGAGATTCACATCCAAGAACTTGAACCATTTGGGGCTCAAAATAAGCATTGAGCCCGATTAGAAACTCAAAAAATTCTTTGTTGTTAAGCCGCTTTCATATATCATCAGGAATGGAAGTCTGAGGCGTATGATGGTTTAGTTCCTTCCATCGGTGACACATGGAAGCATAATAAGCTTCTGTAGATAACTCCCTTTACTACATTAATGCGACATCTCTTTATAGTTGATATAATCGAGTAAAGTCACTACAGTTGGAGTACATTTTTGCAACTGTATTCTAAATTTCTTGGGCCATGGTACACATGAGTAATGGCTCACTGATACTACGCTTCATGGAATGTAGTAGCCATCCCATCACAGTAAAATTATCACTTATCCAATCCTCATAAGGTGAATAATTGGTTTGAGTTGATTGCGCGGAATAAAATCCAATTTGCATTTCCTCAAGATTTTTTTTCTATAGATTGTGACTATTATAAATAATTGCTACCATTTAATTTGACGGTCGTCATGCATAGGTTGGGATGCAGATTGACTTTCTGATTATCCATAGTCAATTACACAGTATAATTATAGAGAAAGGGAAGGAACGATGAGAGGTGCTAACCCTTTGGACATTTTAAATTAGTTAGTGCAGTGGACCACACAAATATGTTACTGTGGACAAAGCCAAACACAAATTTAAGTGGACCACACTTGTGCTGCTATATTAACGTCACTGGAGGGATGTTGCTAGACAAAGAAAGGCTACAAACTTTGAGGTACTGCACCAATATCCTGCGATGGATGAAGCTAAGCACAAAATTGAGAAGGCTGCACCTATGCTGCTACAATGTTATCGTTGAAGGAGTGCCCTAAGTAGTACAGATGGTCGAATCGAATCCTTATTTGAAAGAGTCTTAAAGATAACACCTGATGATGTTTTTAATTTTTTTCTTCATACCTTATTTAAAAAGAGTCTTACTATTTCAACGGTTGCATTATAAGTAAATTTTATTTTGCCTTCATTTTTATAGCTTTTTCTTGATTCGTCCCGTCATCTCGCGATCTGTTAGTGCTTCAATAATTATGATCAATTGATGGTTTATTTTGGGTGATTCACTACACAACATTTTATGGATGATCATTTTTAGACTTTCTAGGATGCACATTATCGAATCGATTGGATGCAATGAATGTTCACAACCCCAAGTATAGGGTCGCAATGTAGTAATAATCTCGGTAAGACCAAGGTCGAATCCACAGCGACTAATCTTGTGCGTTTCTGAAATTAACTAGAAGTAGAACTAGAAAAAGATGTAAAACTAATTCTAAAGTGATTGAGAGAGTAATTGTGAATAAAGTAATTAAAACTAAGAATTTAAAGGTAGGAACTAGGGTGTCAAGGATCCACTTGTAGTGATCAGGGAGCTCTCTTACTTGATTCAAGTAACACAATTGGAATTGAAGTCCTATCCTCTTCAATTGGAAGATATATCAATAAAACAAAATCTGAACTTTCATTGACCTAATTCTCAATGAAGGAGAACTATGATAATTGGCAGGGATTCTATCACCAAACCATGCCTAGGAGACAATGGTAAACAACATGATTTACCAATCCCATGATCTCAAAGCAGGAGAATTGTGAAGATTAGGAAGGATTCCATCACCCAACCATGCCCAAGGGATGATGGTGAAAAACAGGACTTACTAATTTCACAATCTCAAATCAGGTAAAGAAGATACTAAAAGCTATTGCAGATTTACTGTAATTTGAGTCACAATAAACCATTAAAAACTGAAAGTATTCCCTAAATATCAAATTAGAATACATGGAGTTCAACATAAACATGAATCAAAGCAATAGAAACATCACATCATGCTACAAGCTTCACCTCGTAGCCCTAGTTAAGAGGTTTAGCCAACCATAGACATGATTGGATTTAAAACCCTAGAAGAAAGCATGAAAACAACTAAGGAAGAAGGAAAAAAACTCTTGGTGATGGTTTCTCCACCTTTTTTCTCCACTCCTTAAATCCTAGAAGATGCCTTAGAAGATGCTTACGAACATCTTAGGGAGTCTTATTTATAGTTGTGGAACTTCAACTTTTGCACTTAGTTGGAAAACTCTAGAAACCGCCTCAAATTTACGCAGCTTGCTAAAATAGACTTCACTATGCGCAGTTTCACAAAATAAACTTCATTCTGCGCAATTTCATAAAATGACCCAGAGTTTTAGAATATGATTTTTCAAGACAATTTCATGATTCCTTTTTTTCACTTCAAATCTTTAATTCTCGTCATTCCTCACTTGGTTTTCTTGGATCTTTGGCATGTGAATTCTTCAATCTTGGTCTCCTAAGATCCATCCATTGCCTTGGTGATTCTTGCACATCAAATCCATGTTTTTAGCACTCTTTTCAATCTAAGCTCTTAAATTCACCTTGCAACACAAACATGAGTAAAATAGAACATTAAGTATTATCATGTTCGTAAAACCAAGATATAAATGGGGGATAATATGTAATATTTGACCCTCAACAATGAACCTATAGGCCATAGTGGTATAATTGCCAAAGCATTGGTTATTGGTATGTGCTAGTGGGAATCCAATTCCAAGCGTTCATCATTGATATTTGCTAACCATCCATACAAGTTAACCACTGAGAAGGATAGATGATGATGGATATGGAAGTGATGAGAGTGTTCAAAAAGATATGCTTTTTTATATGAGTTTCTCGATGGAATCGATGAACCTTCGATGACATCAAAGGGTCTCATTGATCCCATTGAAGACCACTTAATGGCATCGGGTAGCAGTGTGTAAACTGTCCAACAATAATTCATTTAAAAACTCAATTTTCTCGATGTCATCAAAGCCATGCTCGATGTCATCAATGGATTTGTTATCTACCATTTTTTTATCGTTAGAGCTCAAACTCCATATGTAAGGCATTCAATTCTTGGGCATTTGGATGAGTTTTCAGTGCAATAAAAGCTTAGGTGATTCCATGATCACATCCCTTATCCCGAGCCTCTTAGTCCATGGGATCAAAGGTATCTTCGTTGTCATTTATTACTTGAAGAGGATTTCATCCTCAATAATGAAGATGAACTTGATCTCCGCCCTGTTTTACAGATTAGACTTGAACCAATAGTTAAATCATTGTTTAAACCTTCTAAAACACCCATTTAAGTGAATCCCCTAGGATTACAATCTTGCATTAGTTATAGCAGCTTCACCCAACCGTCCATTACCTTGGTCACCTCAAAGGAGCATCACATGTAGGTCGTTGATGTTAGAACTAAAGCATTGGCAAAGCATCAACATCATGATCGGGAGAGCAAATGGGAGCTGATTGAAGCATGAGAGAACATCGATTAAGTAACCCGAGAAGGCGCTATAAAAGTGGCGCAATCCGACAAGTAAATTGTCAATTATAAGAGTCCAAGTACACTTCTTCCTTGTATAGGATTGAATATAGAGTTTGAATTACCAAACTTAGTTAGATTCTTGTGTAAGACTTAAATCAACTCCTTATATAGGCCACCAGACACGTGTGTGTACTTGTTAGTCTCCGACTGAGCCTCCAACAAAAGTAAATGTAGGTCCTTGGATTAGAACCGAGTTTGTTGGTAAGCTGATGAAAAATTAGCTTAAGTCTCTTGCAGGAGCCTCCAGCAACAGTGTACACATGTATGTTCTTATATTAAATCGAAATCGTGACGAGCCTATAGAAAACCAATTAGAGTCTCTTGCAGAAGTCGGTATTTATGTATGATTATAAAGGTTAGAGGTGAACCTGATTTAATGTAAAACCTTGAACTTTTCAATATTCGAGTATTAAAAGTTCTCGAGTGTTACCATAAAATTTAACTTATTATGTACATGTGTACGATATTAATCTAGCTATCCTAACTTTACATCCATTCTCCAATACGAATCTAATCGTTAGGAATAATCTCCATTCATAAATCAAGCTATCTGACCATTGATTTTGAGATAGGATCATCATATACTCAAGTATTCTCACTTGTCCATCATAACCAATCGTTTAGTCAACTATTCACTGCTAGATAAAGATATATGACCGTCTACTCTGAGTTTGGACCACCTGATCATTGTAAACTAGCTACTTGATCTCAGCATCCACTCATACACATATCAAATTGAGATTCGAATCCGTTCATCTTGTTCACCACTTATGAATATGCCAAACCTACCATCAAAACTATAATCTAAGAAACTTACACCTGTGAACAAGTCACTTGAATCTAACAGTATACATATTCTACCTCTTGATCACTTCAAAAACTCACTTGTGATCATGCGGTTACAAAACTGATTGCACACTCATTTACATACATGATCAGAGTACTAACCATCGAGTTTTTCTATTTTGAACATGTCATCCGACTATCTATTATGTTGGTTGATATATGTACATTTTCTTAATTAATTTAGTGAATAATTCTTTATTCATAATGATTTAGATATAAGTTCTTTTGTAAAAATTACTTAGGAACATGCTAATAATCATGTAAAATCATTAGATTTTCCAAAACTCTCATATCAGCAATAATTACAAAAATGCCATTAACCTAAACTCTCTGAATTCTAGCTCACATGGTTCCTATGATTCGTTTGATGTGAAATTTTATACCATGCCTATGTATCATAAATTAACCATACATGTCAAATTTTAACCCTTAGATCATTGTAAAAGTGTCCTAATTGACAAATCAGTCCCTTAATCATTGATTTTGATCTCCAGTACCATCCGGGCAAGGCGAACGTGGTGGCAAATACTCTCAGCCATCAGCCACGAGGCCTGGTGGCACATCTGATGGTTCAGGAGTGGAGGGTGCTTGAGGATATAGTAGAGTCTCTTGCAGAAGTTGGTATTTATGTATGATTATAAAGGTTAGAGGTGAACCTGATTTAATGTAAAACCCTGAACTTTTCAATATTCAAGTATTAAAAGTTCTCGAGTATTACAATGAAATTTAACCTATTATGTATATGTGTATGATATCAATCTAGCTATCCTAACTTTATATCCATTCTCCAATACGAATCCAATCGTTAGGAATAATCTCCATTCATAAATCAAGCTATCTAACCATTAATTTTGAGATAGGATCATCATATACTCAAGTATTCTCACTTGTCCATTATAACCAATCGTTTAGTCAACTATTCACTGCTAGGTAAAGATATCTGACCGTCTACTCTGAGTTTGGACCACCTAATCATTGTAAACTAGCTACTTGATCTCAGCATCCACTCATACACATATCAAATTGAGATACTGATCCGTTCATCTTGTTCACCACTTATGAATATGCCAAACCTACCATCAAAACTATAATCTAAGAAACTTACACCTGTGAACAAGTCACTTGAATCTAACGGTATACATATTCTACCTCTTGATCACTTCAAAAACTCACTTGTGATCATCCGGTTACAAAACTGACTACACACTCATTTACATACATGATCAGAGTACTAACCATCGAGTTTTTCTATTTTTAACATGTCATCCGACCATCCATTATGTTGGTTGATATATGTACATTTTCTTAATTAATTTAGTGAATAATTCTTTATTCATAATGATTTAGATATAAGTTCTTTTGTAAAAATTACTTAGGAACATGCTAATAACCATGTAAAATCATTAGATTTTTCAAAACTCTCATATCAGCAATAATTACAAAAATGTCATTAACCTAAACCCTCTAAATTCTAGCTCACATGGTTCCCACAATCCGTTTGATGTGAAATTTTATACCATACCTATGTATCATAAATTAACCATACATGTTAAATTTTAACCCTTAGATCATTGTAAAAGTGTCCTAATTGACAAATCAGCTCCTTAATCATTGATTTTGATCTCCAGTACCATCCGGGCAAGGCGAACATGGTGGAAAATACTTTCAACCATCAGCCATGAGGCCTGGTGGCACATCTGATGGTTCAGGAGTGGAGGGTGCTTGAGGATATAGTAGAGTCTCTTGCAGAAGTTGGTATTTATGTATAATTATAAAGGTTAGAGGTGAACCTGATTTAATGTAAAATCCTGAACTTTTCAATATTCGAGTATTAAAAGTTTTCGAATGTTACCATGAAATTTAACTTATTATGTACATGTGTACGATATCAATCTAGTTATCCTAACTTTACATCCATTCTCCAATACGAATCTAATCGTTAAGAATAATCTTCATTCATAAATCAAGCTATTTGAACATTGATTTTGAAATAGGATCATCATATACTCAAGTATTCTCATTTGTCCATCATAACCAATCGTTTAGTCAACTATTCACTGCTAGGTAAAGATATATGACCGTCTACTCTGAGTTTGGACCACCTGATTATTGTAAACTAGCTACTTGATCTCAGCATTTACTCATACACATATCAAATTGAGATACTGATCCGTTCATCTTGTTCACCACTTATGAATATGCCAAACCTACCATTAAAACTATAATCTAAGAAATAACACCTGTGAACAAGTCACTTGAATCTAACGGTATACATATTCTACCTCTTGATCACTTCAAAAACTCACTTGTGATCATCTGGTTACAAAACTGACTGCACACTCATTTACATACATGATCAGAGTACTAACCATCGAGTTTTTCTATTTTTAACATGTCATCCGACCATTCATTATATTGGTTGATATATGTACATTTTCTTAATTAATTTAGTGAATAATTCTTTATTCATAATGATTTAGATATAAGTTCTTTTGTAAAAATTACTTAGGAACATGCTAATAACCATGTAAAATCATTAGATTTTTCAAAACTCTCATATCAGCAATAATTACAAAAATGCCATTAACCTAAACTCTCTGAATTCTAGCTCACATGATTCCCACAATCCGTTTGATGTGAAAATTTATACCATGCCTATGTATCATAAATTAACCATATATGTCAAATTTTAGCCCTTAGATCATTGTAAAAGTGTCCTAATTGACAAATCAGCACCTTAATCATTGATTTTGATCTCCAGTATCATCCGGACAAGGCAAACGTGGTGGCAGATACCATCATCCATCAACCACAAGGCCTGGTGGCACATCTGATGGTTCAGGAGTGGAGGGTGCTTGAGAATATAGTAGAGTATGATTTTGAGTTCGGTTTGCAGTCTTCTATCTTGCAGTTATCGAGCCTATCGATTCAACCCTCTCTTGTCGCAAGGGTGGTCGAGGCTCCGCAGGCTAATGAGTCGTTGCAGAGTTATATGGTTGAGGCGGCATCTGAGAGTCAGACAGATTGGTAGATTAGTACAGACGGTGGACTTCGCCTTAAAGGCCGATTATGTGTCCTGAATATTCCTGAGTTGCGCAGATATCTTATGACCGAGGCACATCGATCGCGATTTTCTATCCACCCTGGCTCGATGAAGATGTACTGTGACATGAGGCGACAATATTTTTAGGCGGGGATGAAGCGTCAGATCGCCAGTTTTGTGGCCGAGTGTGACACATGCCAGCGTGTCAAGGCCGATCATCAGAGACCCCCTGGTCTATTGCAGCCGTTGAGTGTCCCGATGTGGAAGTGGGAGCACGTATCGACAGATTTTATTATGGGCTTGCCGAGGACTCAGCGCAGTCATAACGTCATCTAGGTTGTTGTGGATCGTCTGACGAAGTCGGCACATTTTCCTACGATTCGTGCGATTTGTTCTATGGACCAACTTGCAAGATTATTCATCGAGGAGATTGTGAGACTGCATGGTGTTCCAGTCTTGATCGTTTCTGACCGAGACCCAAGGTTCACGTCTCAGTTTTGGAGGAGCTTCTAGAGAGCTATGGGGACTGATTTATAGCTCAGCACCGAGTACCATCCGCATATTGATGGCCAGACCGAGAGGGTCAACCAAGTCCTTGAGGATATGCTTCGGGCTTACGTGATTGATTTCGGGGGTAGCTGGGATGTGCATCTGCGATTAACTGAGTTCGCATTCAACAACAGCTATCAGGTGACCATCGGCATGACTCCTTTTGAGACACTATATGACAGACCATGCAAATCACCGAGTTGTTGGACCGAGGTTGGAGAGCATTGTCTCCTAGGTCCTGAGCTTGTACAACAGACATCAAAAGTTATTGATATCATCAGGCAAAGGATGCGCACAGCTCAGAGCCGACAGAAGAGTTTTGCTGATCGCCGGTGTCGTCCTTTGGAGTTTGATGTAGGGGATCATGTATATCTCAAGGTTTCACCCATGAAGGGCGTAGTTCGATTTAGAGCGAAGGGCAAGCTTGCCTCGAGATTCATAGGGCCTTTTGAAATCACTGGGCGGGTTGGCACCGTGGCCTATCGGCTTGTCTTGCCATCTCAGTTGTCTGGCATCCACAACATTTTTCATGTCTCTATGTTGAGGAAGTGTGGGTCAGACATCATTCCTATTATTGATTGGCAGCCGTTAGAGGTTCGGGACGACGCTTCCTATATTGAGCAGCCAGTCCGTATCCTTGATTGGAAGGAGCAGGTCCTCCGGACCAAGGTCATTCCATTGGTGAAGGTTCAGTGGGGTCACCATTCTATTGAGGAGGCTTATTGGGAGTGCGAGGCCGACATTTGAGAGCGTTATCCCCATCTCTTTGATGATTGATTATATGTTGTATTTTGTATGTTATCTCTGATTTTATATAGTGATGTTATGTTTCTTCGCCCTCATGAGTTATGACTAGTTGCGATGATTGTGTAAATTTTGGGGATGAAATTTTTATTAGGATGGGAGAGCTGTAAGTCCCGTGTCTTAATCCGTACCCTTCCGTAGGCTTCCACGATCTTTTCAGTCAAATTTCGGTAACCTTCAACCTTTATCCGACATTTGTGCGCGATCCTAAGACGAGTCCTGTCAACCCGAGTCGACTCGGCCCGAGACTTGTACCATAGCGACTGCGCCGTCGCCGCGGTTCCGATGCCACATCTCGCGCGCTGAGGCTATACCTAAGCCAGGAGATGTGGGCCTGTGTTTGGTTCGAGGAAACACCGCGTGTTGCAAAACCCAAGAGAATCTCTACAACATGTCACCTCAATCCATCAATCAATCCTATTAAGGGTTAAGTACATGTCAAGTACACATCACCTCTCACCCTTCCCCAAGCAAACCCTAAAGTCAAAAGTTTCTTACAAGTCCATACCCCTTCTTACACAATCTACCCCAAAGTAAAAAAGGTTCTTACACCCATCACTCCATCACCCATCCCTCTCTCTCTTTACAACCCTCTCTCTCTCATTTCTTAAGCTCATTCCCAAGCAAGAAAAATTTCATACGTCCAAGCCTCTCAAAGCTCTCCCAAGCAACAAGTGTGACTCACTTTCCCACTCTCTCATCTCCCATATCAACTATCCAAACTTCATCTCCTCCGTTAGAATCGAATCTAAGGAGCAAAGGAAGCCAAGGGAGCAAGAAGAAGACGGTGGGTGATCTTGGATTTTCATCTCTTTAATTTTTGTGATGTAAGGGGCCACTTATGGTGGGACCCACCTTGACGTAGTCTTTGTATTAAAGAGGGCCCCATAGTGGCGGGGCCCCTCCATCCTCGCCGATGTCTCTCTCTCTCTCTCTCTCTCTCTCTCTCTCTCTCTTTCTCATGTATTGTGGATCCCACTATGATGTATGATCCACGCCATCCCATCCATAGGGCCCACCTTGCTAACCGTCTTTGGGTGGGCCTGGATGTAGGAGAAACACAAATATTAAATTGATCTAATCAGGTGGGCCATGTTTATGTGGGACCCACATGATGCCTAGACGTGGCTAAAGTGAAGTGTGGTTAGCAGTGAAGTGTGAACTGACGTGAGGAGTGGTCAGCAGTGAAGTGTTAACTGACAGTGGAGGTGTGGACGGTGGGTGTGACCGACTGTGGGTACACCACAGTCAAGTCTGTGCTGACGGTGGGGTCCATGGACCCATCCACGCCCTCCACCCCACGTGTGGGGCCACACCATAGGGTATGTGTTTTATCCAAACCGTCCACCACCCTGGACAGTGAGACACACATCCGTGTGGGGCCCTCCTTGACACACGTATCCACCCCCAGATCCATAGCTCCAGAGGTAGGCTGAGTGAAAGACACCTCGTTTCAACGTTGGGGTCTTGGCATTGATTGCCTAGGGAGGGTGGCTATCAGTGAAGTGTGAGTGATGGTGGGGTCCATGGGACCCATCCTCGTCCTCCACCCATCTAGGTGGGCCACACCATCGTGTGTGCGTTCATCCAAGCCATCCACCATCCCTGGACGGTGGGACCCACCCCAGGTGTGGGCTACTATGATGTATGTGCAGTGTATGTCCAGGCCGTCCAGGGCTTAGACGTTAGTTGCCTATTTAATATAATATTTAGATGTTATATTATATTAATATATATAATATATAATATTATATATTATACTATAATATATATATGTATATGATATATATAATCCATGAGGGTGGGCCCTACGTGGGACCCACCTCTAGCGCTGATAATGAATAACGCTGCACAGCAGCAGCTATATGAATAATATATATTATATATATTATATATTTTATTTATAATACATGAGGGTGGGCCCTACTTGGGACCCACCTCTGCCTTACAAAAAGGGGCTGCACGTGGAGCAGCTACATGGCTGCTCCCTTGACGTCAGCAAGTTGCAGGCCCACATGATGTATGTGGTTTATGCAAGCCGTCCATCCATTCTGGCGGTGGGCCATGCATGATGTATGTGTTTTACATGTGCCGTACATCTGTTTGATGGTGGGACCCACTGCCATCTGACCACATCAAGTTCTGTGGTCCCACTACTAAGGAGGTTAGATATATCATATATATATTATATTATATTATATTATATTATATATATTATATATTATATTATATATTATATATACGTGATGGTGGGCCCTACGTGGGACCCACCTTTACTCTCCTTGTGCAGCCAGCTGCCTGTACAACAGCTATCTAGCTACCCCTTTATTGGCAACAAGCCCACAGGCCCACATTGATGTATGTGTCTTATCGAAACCGTCCACTATTTGAACGGTGGGGCCCACAATGATGCATGTGTTGTATCCATGCCGTCCAACCATTTGTCAGATCATTTTATAGTATGGGAAAATGGGTGAGTCAGATCTAAAGTTCAAGTGGACCCCACCATTTAAATAGTGGACCGTGACATCCACCATTCAAACTCCTAAGAACCACAGAAGTTTCTGATTAAGTTGATATTTGTTTTCATTTCATCTATCTCTATGATAACTTATGAATATGTCAGATCTCAAATACATAAGGGTGGGCCCGATTGATATACCTGAGGCCCATCAATGCTGCCCATTTGATCGGCCCATTTAAATCAGCCCATTTGATCGGCCCATTTGATTCGGCCCATTTGATGTATATGAGGTCCAATGATACATATGTAAGGCCTTTGTGTGGGCCGAATGCGATGTATATGAGGCCCATTTGATGTGAGATCCTACAATGATGTATGTGATGATGTTTTTTTTTTTGGCGGTCATGCCTTGGGAACAATGATGGTTTGACATCCTCATTGTAAGAGCAATGATGGTTAAATGTCCGCATTGTAACTCTCCCGAGGGCCCATTGTTAGGCCCATACGTGTAGTGTGCAGGCTGTCTAGGCCCATCTTCGTTACGAACAGATTTCATCGCCATATAATATGTTAGTATAGTCTCATGATTCATACACATCATATGTATGCTTGGTATGAGGAGTGATTGACCATAGCATATGTCGTAGCCTCCACAGGCATATCATGGTTAGCAGGATTGGATACTAGAAATTTTATTCTGCATGGGGTGTTATAGATATCCCTGGGTGAAAGTCCCTAAACCCTTATGGTACCAGGAGGTTGCTCCAACGTCTAGACTGAGTGGGTGAATGAGCGCCGAGTGCCGATTACTAGAAGGCTGCGCTTTTCACTGTGTCGTAGTCGGTTGGAAGGGGGTACGGCCTTACCCACCCGAGAGGAGGGGGCAAAGCTAGGCTGAGTTTGACCAGCTTGAGGAATGGGTCTGCTATTGACGAGCCGAGCACAATATTGGCTGGCGGATAGTGAGGTCTCTTCCACTCACCTTATTGCGCGCGATGGGGCAGCAATCTGGTTGGAGTGTACTAGACCCCAATTATATTCCAGAGTTGAACTGTATTGATATGTGGACTCAAATGAGGATTTGTATGCTTGAGTTACATCTTGCATCGCATGGCCTTAGTATGGCCGGCATCATTCATGCCTTACATCGTATAGCCTTAGTATGACTAATGGTATTCATGGATTTATCAACATGTTCCGCATTACTCCGATACTGCATAACTGTATTACTACCTTGTGCACATACTTTCACCACCCTCTAAGCTTTCTATAAGCTTATGCACTAATGATGCATGCAGGTGACATTGGAGCGCAACAGCGCTGAGGCAAGAGCCCATAACAGATCATCTTGGAGCTTTTGTCCATTATCATTGTATTTCCCTTTATGCTCATTGTACTTGTAAAGTTTTTTTATCATAGTAGAAATGTGATGGAGTTTTTGGTTATTGTTTGTGGGTTATACCTTTGGTTATGCTTATTACTAATCAAACTGATGTTGAAAATCCTCCTCGTAGCATCCCAAGATCGGAACCTGGCGAATGGGCGCTGGGAGCCGAGAATGGGGTACTACGGAGGGTGTCGATGTCGGATTCGATGATCAAAAATTTTATGAGCCCGATTTCCGAGTTCGGGGCGTGACATAAAGGATGGAATGCAAAAGAGATGACAAAACTGGAGTTTGTAATCGGGATGATAGCACGTGGTATCGTAAGATGTGGGGTTCATCACAAATGACTTTTATCCAAACTAGTCCCTTACTTAAGTTTGGATAGCTAGAGTCAACGTGGTAAACTCTTGATCTCAGGTTGGTTACGCGCCCTAACTGAAATCCTGGCCATTGCGAAGGTACACATAATGAATTAGTTATACACCATCAACCTGAGTGGATAGTGAATGAATGAATGAATCAATCAAATACTGAGTACGTAACTCTTGCTCAGTAAGTCCACATATCAGTACCCTACATCTCTGGGGTCATCAATGGGGTCTAGTACACTTTACGCCAGCTTGCCGCCCCATCAAGCGCACAATTGGGAAAGTGGAATAGACCTCACTATTTGCCTGTCAATATCAGCCCAGCTCGTCAATAGCGGACCCATTCCTCAAGCTGGGTCAGACTCAGCATAATCATTGCCTACTCCCTCGGGCGGGTAAGGCCACACCCCCTTCCAACTAACCACAACACAGTGGGAAGCACGGCCTCCTAGTATTCGTCACTTAGTGCTTATGCATCCATTCGGTCTAGACGTTAGAGCATCCCCTTGCCACGGGGGTTTAGGAAAGTTTACCCAAGGACATCTAACATGCCCTATGTCATGAACCAACATTTCTGGTGTCCTATCTGGTCATCCATGATATGCCTGTGAAGGCCGCAACTCTGATGTCACTAAGGCGCCAAATGATCATGTCACACAAATGCGAAATGCATGAGTCATACTATCCAGTCATACATCAAACTTGCACGTATCGCACGATCATATGGGGCAGCTCTGTCTCTTAAGGAGTCCCCTAAATAACTAGTCCATTAGAAATGTCATGATCAATCATTCCTCACAACATGCATACAAATGATGCGTATGGGCACGTATCATGATGTAATACTAAGCATGATCTCAGAGTGTCCTACTAGACTATGTACACTAGCATTATTATCAGATATAAACAATAATCGGCCTTAACCGGTATATCACATAAAAATAGTAAGAGCTAAACGACATGCCCTTTCTACAACTATAGGAGTCCATGTGGAATGTCCTATGTTAGACTAACATTAGCCTCCCAAGGCACTAATATATCATATATCCCAAGGCAGGGTCCACTAGAAGGATGATGGATCTAACCCATACATCGAGATAGGCTCTACACAGTGGATATACTAAATCTGATACCACATATTCTTCCATCTACGGCAAGAGGTGATGGTGTATTAACGTCAAGGATAGGCCTCACACTTGTCCTAAAGAAGTAAATGGACAGTGTAGATGATATATATGTGACACCGAGGTCTTAGCAACTGGATATAAGGATAAGATATGTCTCATGGGGTAAGTCAAGTGGGTGTACCACAAGGTGAGTTAAGAGGGTGAATTTATGTACAATAAGTGAGCTTCCTCACCCTCTCTATCATATAATAAGTTGGTTTTTCTATGGAGAGTTTGATACGTACACAAGGTGGCTTGGTGGGGTCCATACATTTAGGACTATATGTTCTTCCAAGTAGATTAAGTAGCCCTCTCAACACCTAAGTGGACCTTGCGTATGGTCACTAAACTTGGGTAAGCACAAGTATCTAAATGGGCCACGCTTCCTATGGAAGGCCTGGTGTGAACATAAGGTGGGCTTTAAGGTTTGGGTAGCACTACAGGGCATGGTGAAAAAACACCATTGACACATGGGGGCCCAACGGTTTGGGTTAGCCCACTGGGGTAAGGGTAGAAGTGGGCCTAACAACGGGCCCTAGGATAGTTTACAACGGTGAACATTTAACCACTATTGCCCTATGGTGCGATCCATTTGGGATTGGAAGTTGGAAATCACTACGGGGCCCTCGGGCCTCGAAATATTTAGAAAGACGGATGGATAGTGCGCATACAATACACACATCAAGGTGGGCCTCGCACATCATAATTGGCCTCCTACATACAATGGGCCTCGCAAACATCACATTGGGCCTCATACACGGGCCACATATACATCACATGGGCCTCATATACATCAGAATGGACCTCACACATGGGCCGCATGTACATCATAATAGGCCTCATATGCGGGCCGCATATGCATCACAATGGGCCTCATATACGGGCTGCATATACATCACAATGGGCCTCAAACATGGGCCGCATATACATCACAATGGGCCTCACTCACGGGCCTCATATACATCACAATGGGCCTCATCACATGGGCCGCATATACATTGCAATGGGCCTCACTCACCGGCCTTATATACATCACAATGAGCCTCATCACATGGGCCTCATATACATCACAATGGACCTCACATACGGGCCACATATACATCACAATGGGCCTCATACATAGGCCACATATATATCACAATAGGCCTCAAACACAAGTCGCATATACATCACAATGGGCCTCACTCACGAGCCTTATATACATCACAATGGGCCTCATCACATGGGCCGCATATGTATCGCAATGGGCCTCACTCACAGGCCTCATATACATCACAATGGGCCACATTCCATGAGCCTCAAATACATCACAATGGATCACAACACATTAGCCCCAAATAAATCACAATGGGCCTCATATATGGGCCTCAAATACATCACAATGGACTTCATATCTAGGCCTCAAATACATTAAGTGGACCGCATCACATGGGCCTCATATACATCAAGTAGGCCTTAAATATAGTAGGTGGGTCCTGCTCATATGGCAGGTGGGCCTTGCGTGTATAGTAGGTGAGCCCTACGTCCAGCAAAATGGACGGATGGCGTGGATATGAAACACATACATCATGGTTGATCCCACTGTCCAGATGGATGGTGAGGATATAACACTTACATCATTGGGGGTGGACTGTGTGGATCAAAATATACATATCAAGGTGGAACCTACCGTCCACGCTAGACAGTGGATAAAGCACACCCATCAGATGATCCCATTGTCCAGATGGACGGTGCTGGATAAAGCACATGCATCATGTGCGTCCCACCATCCCAGCTGGACGGTGAGGATAAAATACTTACATTACATGGGTCCCACATGTAGGGACGGTGTGGATCATAACACATGCATCACGTGGGCCACACAGATGGACGATTGGGATATAACATATACCTCAAGATCAGACCCTCAGAGCTTGCTGACATCAATACAACAGTTATGAAGCTGGAGGTCCCCACAGAGATGGACGACGTGGAGGATACAATACATAGAGGTGGGTCCTGGATGATGAGGATTAGACCCATACATTAGGGTTCGTCCCATCAGATGGCCGGCATTGATGAAACACATGCATCACGGTGGACCCACGTGATGGACGGCTAGATAAAACACCCATATCAGGTGGTCCCACGTGGATGGTGTGCTCCTCTTGAGATTTGAATCTGCTTCATTTCCCAGGTCCGTGGCCTGGGAGGCCTGGATGAATGGTGTGGATCCACACGTACGAGAAGGTGGGTCCCACGTCCATCAACTAGACGACATGGATGAAACACATGAGTCCGGTGGGGTCCACGTTGGCTTGGCCCACCTGCTTTGCATCAAACTGATATTTGTGTTTTTCTTGTGTCCAGGCCTGCTGGATGGTCTTGACAGCAACCATCCAGCAGCTCCTGGCTGGTCACGGTCCACCTGGCCCTGCTGGATCTAGCCATCGATACGGATGGATGGTGTAAATATAAAGTACATTAAGGTGGGTTCCATTAGGGTGGGCCACAACAAGGAAAGGGGGGAGAGAGAGAGAGAGAGAGGGAGAGAGAGAAATACGTGTGGTGAAGGGAGCTCTGCCATTATGAGCTCCCTTTACAATATACAAAGCATACATCAAATGGTTCCCACCACATGTGGGCCCTTAAATCATAAAAAATCAACGGTGAAAATCCCTTTCCCACCCACAAGATCAGGGTCTAGATGAGCTTTCTACAATAGGAAAGTACATCATGATGGGGTCCATAGAGAATGGCCCCATCATGGGATGAACATATGAATCATAGTGGGCCATCGGCCACACCTAGGGTCCAAAGTAGGATCCATACCATCAATTGGTAGGCCCCACATGGCCTATCACTAAAATTACAATATAATCCTATAAAACATCCCTTGATTCTCTTCTTCTTTAGCTTTTTGGAATCCTTAGCTCCTAGGCTTTCTCTTTGATAGAGGATGATAAAGATTGAAGGGTTTGATGGTGAGATTTGAGGTGGGAAAGTGGGCCTTGATCTTGGGTTCTCTTTTCTCTCCTTAATATTTTTCTCTCTTGGTTGCTTGGAAATAGTGGAGAATGAGATGGGATGGAGTGATAGATAGGAGAGAGGGATGGTGTTGTAAGAAGGATGGGATGAGAAGGATGGGTGGTGTAAGGAAGAGTTGACTTTGGGGATGGCTTGTGTAAGAGAGGGATCGGTGTGATGGGTGGTGATGAGATGTCTACTTGACTAGTACTTGATTGATTGATGTGATGTTTGGGTATAGATTCTCTCAGGATTCACAATGCATGACATTTCTTAGAAATGTATGCGGACCCACAACTCCTATCCTGGGTATTGCATCGGCGCGCAAGATGCAGCATTGGAATCGCGGCGACGGCATGTTAGTAAGGGTACAAGTTTTGAGTCGAGCCGACTCATATCTACAGGATGCGACTTAGGGTCACGCGCAAATGCTGTATACAAGTCACGAGTTACCGAAATTCAACAGGGAAGATCGCAAGAGTTAGTGGAACGGTACGGTCTAGGATACGGGCCTACACAAGGGGAGGAAGAGAGAGAGAGAAAGAAAGAAAGAAAAAGAGAAAGAAAGAGAAGGAGAAAGAGAAGCCTAGATGCCTTCTTCCTTCTCCATATGTATGGTGTCTCCCTCTTGCTTAAGCAATATCGTGATTCATGTAGAAGCTTTTCATGTAGAAACTTTCCTACATGCATATCTACCTAAGGTTTAGATCTAAGGGTAAGGTGATGGATTCCTTTAAGCTTACAATAATCTAATTTGATATGCTTTATCTGCCTTTTTCCTATTATACTTTCATGTTACTATGACTCTCTCTTTGCAATTGTTAATTTACCACTAACAATTATTTATCCTTTCGAAATTATGGTTAATGAATGATTTTATTTATGTATTATCTTTATTAATTTATGTGGGGCAATAGATACAAGCCTTCCCCTTGCCTTTACCAATTTTGTTGAGTTGGCCCTTGCTACTCTCTTCTTTATTGAGTTAGCCCTTGCTACTCTCTTCTTTTGTTAAGTTAGCCATTGCTACTCTCCTCTTTGTTGAGTTAGCCATCACTACTCCTCTTTTTTTTAAAGTTAGCTTAATGCTACTCTTCTCCTTTATTATATTAGCCTTGTGATACCTCCTTTTAAGGCTTGGGCATGTGTCTTAAAATTCCAAAACTCCTATTATTCAACCATTTCTCTATCGATGCAAATGATGTGTCAAAGGTATCACAACTAGTGATTCGAATATTTATCATGGACATAATCGCTATGGGTAGCGGCCCTCTTGGTCAGCACGTAATTTCGTGGGTTGGTTGGCGTGGTGTACAATCGATATAAGTAAATTGTCATGCGTGTTGCATTACTTCTTGAGATTGGATGTCGCAAATAGTCGCTCCATGAACACATCGTGTTACGTAAATCCCCCAATCACGTTGTTATGTCACCTTGAGATATTTGCATAAATCCTTGTTAACGTTGGACACGCTGACAAATCTCCGTAGTGTGAGAATGTGGGGTGAGTTGGATATTTGAACTACTTTCTACATTGTGATAATGATTACTACGTATGATAAGCCGCACACACACTTTGTTAGGCATGCATTCATATATATTGGTTGCGCATGCTGATACCTCTCGTAGTGGTGGAGTACGAGATGTATCAGAACCCTTATATTACTTTTATGAATCTCTTGAATTACTGTTAATCTTAAAGGATAACCATCACTATGAGTAGGAAATTAACCATCTCCAACCGTACAGATGGTGTAAGTGATGTACAGATTGAAGACCTAGAGGACCATCTTCATATGGAAGATTATATTGAATGAATAAGAAGATAGTTTTATGATTTAGTTTTATATTTCCACTACGAATTCAATAATATAATAAGCTCCCGTTGAGAGGGCATTTGATAATTTGTTGAATTATCTTACTCTAATAAAATAATAAATACAATTGATTTTATTCTCGTGAATGGTTACCTTTATGAATGTAACTGGATATGATCTAAATGAAAAATAATAATATGGTACGATTTTTAAAGCATTCAATTTATACATTATTAACACACAAAATTCTCGAGCATGAGTATGTACTTGGGCTGTGGAAATTCGGGATGTTACATTTAAAATCTCTAATATTGAAATCTGGTACACTTATGGGTTGAGTGCGTCTGCCAGGAGTAGAGTAGAAAAACTGAACTATTATACATGTTTGTGTTTGGAATATTTAATTATGCTTATGTGATTAATGTTTAATTAGATGTATGTATAATTAAATAAATGCTAGGAGTTGATAGGTAACACATCCCACACATATATGTACACTATCATATTTATATACTAATTGCTTTTTCCCGCAGCCTTTGTAGTCTATGCGATTGGACCCATTATTGGCTTGGAACTGCACAGTAAATGCCTTTCTTAGTTTAATTTGTATATTAGTTTAAGTAGGTAGTTATGTTTTAATTGACATAAATTTCAATTGGTCCTAATCACCCCCTCTAGGACATAACCTTCATTTTGTAGCTCTGTCAAGCTTCCCCACATAGCCTATGAGCCTACCACATGCAATTTCAATTGGTATCAGAGCAAGTTCCTTTTGAAAGGCTTAACCGCCCGGAGTGAGATCTAAAGGAGCTTAGGAATGAGGTTTACCTATAAGGGGAAAGATAAAGTTATCTAAGAATATGAACGTAATTGTAAATCTAGTATGGATAAGCTTATTGTGGATAATAGAGGATTTGAACTTAATAATCATATATTTGCCTCTACTCATTCGGTAATCCAAAGAGACTCATCTACTTCGAAAAGTAGCTTGAGAGATTATCTTATGTGCCATATTTGCAAAGATATTGAGCACTTTAAATTTGAATGTGCAATCTTTAAAATGACCCAATCCACCTCAGTTCTAAACCATAGGGGTAGATTCTTCATGATTGAGAAATTAACAAACCAATAGAGAAGCATCCTTAAAGGATTGCCAAAAAAGAGAGAGTTTCCAACCATTCTTAAAAAGACCGATTGGATGAAGGTGTTACTAACTCTAATTGCTTGGCTTAATGAAAAACTAAGTCAGTGCTAATCAACGATAATGATTGAATTGAAAATAAGACGATTTTAACCTCAATCTTGTACTTTATAGTTAAATAAGATGGTTAAGCCTCATTAGTGAGTAACATAGGAAAATCAGAGGATTTAACCTCATATTGTGCTTAATTGGTAAATTTGAGGATAAAGCCTTATTCTCTATGGTAGTTTAAGCTTTAAATTTGTTGAATTTTAATATCATATATTTTTAGCGTAAACTATCATTAGTCATTCCTAATTTGATTGGCATATCTTTCGAATGACCATATTTAACACACTCCATGTTTTTAATGATTATATGCACCATTTAATCTCCTATTAGTATGTGCCTTGTAATTGAAAATTTTATGACTTATAGAGTTGTTCCTATATTTTTATCGGTATATTTACTGGAACTAACTCTTTGTCAAATATTAATAAAAACGTGGAGAAAGATTAAGTGCCACCAAAATAATGAATTCAATTTTGCATGATTTATTTGCTTTATGAAGGTATTGATGAAGATAGGGGGTGGGAGTATAGGGGAGCATGGCTAGGGTTACATGTCTTGAGTCCTGTATTCAAATTTGTATATCATTGTAATCTTGGACATGTAATAATTTATATTATTTTTGTAGGTCATTGGTGACTATGACATTATCTAGGTTAGTTTTTTATCATGTAATTAACGAAGGGGGAGATTGTTATTGCACTAATTTGTGCATTTTGTTTATCAATCACGTGAGTCTGTATAGTCGTTGAGCCCTTGGGAGCTAAAGATCGAAGACATAAGAGAACATTAGCATCAAGGAGCAAAGAATGGGTAAATGAGGTGCCTTGGTGATCCTAACCCTTGACCTAAAATAACCCATTCAACCTCTAAATGATCCTTAGCCTTATAGGTAAACCTTTTTAATCATCCCTTAATTTTAGAAGCTTACTTAGACATGATAAGTAAAGTTATAAGAAGTGCAAAGCTATTGTGAAATTGTATCCCAAAAATAACAAACTTTCAAGTGGTGCTTGATCTTATTGAGTAGTCCTTTAGGGGTCTCCGATCCATTGAACAACACTCAATGAAATCGAGTAGGTAACTTAGATCTGTCCAGTAAAATATAATTTTTTTTATCTGAGTTTTTTGATGGAATCGAGGAATTTTCGATGACATCAAAGGGTCTCATTGATCCCATTGAAGACCACTTGATGACATCAGATAACAGCGTGTAAATTATCAAGTAACAATTCATCTGGAAACTCAATTTTCTCAATGTTCTCAATAGAGCCGTTATCTACTCTTTTTTTTTTTAATACCGTTAGAATTCAAACTCCATATATAAGGCATTTAGTTCTTGGGCATTTAGATAGATTTTTAGTGCAATAAAAGCTTAGGTAATTCCCCATGATCACATCCATCATCCCAGGCATCTTAGTCCATAAGATCTAAGTTACCTTCGTTGTGATTTATCACTTAAAAGAGGATTCTATCCTCAATGATGAAGATGAACTTGATCTCCACCCCGTTCTAAAGATTAGACTTGAACCAATAGTTAAATACTTGTCTAAACCCTCTAAAACACCCATTTAGATGAATCCCCTAGGATTATAACCTTCCATTTGTTGTAAGAGATTCACCCAACCTCCCATCACCTTAAAGGAGCATAACATGTAAGGTTGTTGATCGTAGAGCTGAAGCATTGGTAACACATTAGCATCATAATCAGGGGAGCAAATGAGAGATGATTGAAGTACATGTGAGCATCGATCAAGCAACCCGAGAAGGCGTTATAAAATAGGCTCAATTTGATAAGTAAGTTATTAATTGTAAGAGTTCAGGTACACTCATTCCTTATATAGGATTGAGTGTAGAGTTTGAATTGTCAAACTTGTCTAGGTTCTTGTGTAAGACTTTAGTTCTTATATAGGACTGAAATCAAGTCCTTGTGTAGGCCATCGGACAAGGGTGTGTATGTGTTAGTTTCCGAGTGAGCCTTCAATGGGACTAAGCATAGGTCATTGGACTAACATTGCGGTTGTTGATTAGTCGATAGAAAGCTAACTCAAGTCCCTTGTGGGAGCCTCCAGAGGGAGTGTACGCCTGTAGGTTCTTATGTAGGACTGATGTTCATGGTGAGCCTATAGAAAACCACGTAGAATCTCTTGTGTGAGCATATCCTTATGTAGGAATGTAAAGGTAGGAGGTAAGCTTGATTTAAAATCTCCGATAGTGAAATCTAATATACTCATGGGTTGAGTGGCTCCACTAGGAGTAGAGTAGGGAAACCAAACCACTATACATGCTTGTGTTTGAGATTGTCTTTTGAGCACTTATTTAATTATGCTTATGCCATAAATGTTTAATTAAATGTATGCATAATTAGATGAATGTTAGGAGTTGATAGGTAGCACATTACACACACACATGTACACTATCATATTTATAAACTAGTTGTTTATTGCCACATCATTTATAATCTATGTGATTGGATCCTCTATTGGCTTAGAAACCTTAAAGTTAATTGTCTTCCTTAGTTTAATTTGCATATTAGTTTAACCAGAAAATTATGTTAAAATTGACATAATTTTTAATTGGTCTTAATCACTCCCCCTTCTAGGACATAGCCTTCATTTCGTAGCTCTATCAAGCTTCTGCGTATAGCTTGTGGGCCCACCACACGTAATTTCAAAATTATAATATTACACATAATGTAAGAATGCTTATCATCCACAAACAAGTGGTCATGATGAAGTATCCAATTGGAAAACCAAATATATTTTGGAAAAGATAGTAAATCTAGATTGTGAGGATTTGTCTCTTATACTAACTGATGCATTATGGGCTTACCATACAACTTATAAAACCCTTATAAACTCTGTGAGAAAACTTATCATCTACATGTGGAGCTGGAACATAAAACTTATTGGGCTTTAAAGAAGTTTAATTTTAACATTAACACGGCTAGCTTGCTTTATAAACTACAACTTAATGAGTTGAAGGAGATCCAAAATGAAGCTTACGATAATGCCATGATTTACAAGTAATCGATGAAGGTATTCCATGACAGGAACATCCTTCAGAGATCTTTTGAACCTTCTTAAAAAGTTCTCTTGTACAATTCTAGCCTCCATTTATTTGTAAGAAAGTTCAATCTTGATGGACAGGCCCATTCATTGTTAAAACAATTTATCCTTAAGGGGTTGTTGAGATTGAGAATTCTTTAAATGGTAATGTATTTGAAGTGAATGGACAACGTTTAATGCCATTTGTTGAGAGATTTATCCCAGAGGAAGAGTCCATCCCTCTGGAAGATCCTGTTTACTAGAATTGATCTCTTGGCCTGATGGAGACTCATTTCTATGTACATTAATAGATTAGTTTATTTTGGTATTTTCTCTTTTATTTTTGTTATCCTAGCAACTTGGAGAATTTTGACACTTATGATCATTCATTCTCTCAAGTACTATCTCTCCTTTTTTATCTTTACTTAATAGTTGCTTTCATGTTGGCTATGTTTTTCTATTCATTCCTTCATTCAACATCGAGGATAATGTCTCATTTAGGTTAGGGATGAGATTCTTGTGGAAAGTTCTAATTTCTATTTTGTTTCTGTTTTGGGTTATTTTAGAAAAAAAAAAAAAACTTTGGAAGTTTGATTTGTGTGTATTTGTGTGACTTGAAGGTAGTCTGAATATTAGAATGATAAGGCACTTAGTAATATTAAAATTAAACCCTAGAAATTAGTTGACCTATAAAATTTAAAATAGGTTCTTTTAATTAATTTATGATGAAAACTTATAAACATTGATTAATCATGAATTTCACATTTCACATCTACCTTACACTTTTAGGGTCTAAGTTTAATCATGTAGTTGTTGACCTGATAACTGCCTAGAGTGTTAGGAACCAAGTCTATTAAACCTTGACTATCTTGTTCATTTGCTTCCTTAAAGAATAATTTTTTTAAGGAACCAGTGAATTAAATCAGGCACATCAAAAAGGGCTATCTATTATTTTTTAAAAAAGAAGAAGAAAAAAGAGTCTCTAAAATTTGAAGAATAATTGATACTTTAACCTTTTAAGAAAAAAAAAGAAAGAAAGAAGAAGAAAAAGAATAAATAGTGTGAAAGTCATTGCTATAAAAATACGAGTAAGTTGGAATATCATTTAGGTGAATATCCACAATTCTTATAATCCTGGATAGCTAGACAGGTTTTGACTCAATGACTCTAGTTGATCTGATCACTTCTGGTGGTTATTAGAGTTAGCATTACATAGAAAGTTGAACCCCTATTGGTGTTAAGCTTAAAATTCACTTAGCACCTTTGTACTCAATGTTTGGAATTTTGCTACTAGATGATTAGTGATTTGAACTCAAAGTCGACTAAGTGTGCTGTAATCTAGGCTATCATTATTCACAAAACTTTGTACCTTAAAATTTGGATGTTTGGGTCACTTCAAGTTTACATGAATTTACAGAATCTGTTCTTTTAAATAATTTTTTATCCTGGATTTTTTAATTCCTTTCACATTCTTTTACTTGGGAGTAGAAAAATGTTGGTTAGGGGGTGTGATCAAGTTTTAATAATGCATAATTATCCTCAATTTCACATTATTTTTCCATGCATATCAATTGTAAATTGGCCCTTATTAGATAAATTTTCATTGTGCAGGTGCTAATTGGAAGTCCAAGATGATTCGAGCTGTTCATGAAGTCTAAGAACCTAAAAGAGATCAAAGACTGGGCATATGCTAAACAAATGAAGAAATAAAGTCAGAGGAGTTTGGTTAACTAAAGACAAGTTCGGTCGACCTAAGAATGCTACCACAAGTTTTGGGCAAATGAGTTGTATTTCAGTCGAGTGCTAGAGAGAGCACTTCGATCGACCAAGAAGATTTTGGTCGACTAATGTCCCCTGTGTAAGTTCGGTCAACCGAAGGTTCAATTTGATTGACCAAATGGGTAAGAATGCAGTTGTGTAGAATTACAGGATTTCTTTTTAATTCAATGTAAAACTCTATTTAAACACACTCCAAAGTGCAATTAAGGAATATTAGAGGTGAATTGAGAGAGAGAGAGAGATAATGATACCTTCAATTGATCGAATACTAAGATAATGCTCAATTAGATTCCCATCAGTTTGTAAATTGCCCTAGGAAATGGTTAAATAGATTGCACTTTTAATAGTTCGAAAACGGGTAGAAAATGGCTAGTATTGATTGATCGAGCAATACCTTCAATTGGTCGAAGTATTTTGAATTTAATTCACAAAGCTTGCTGGAAAGTTTTAAGCATTTTTTATTAATCGAACTTAAACCATCGATTGATTGAACTAATTCAAAAATACGCAGTGAGCTTGCTGGATTGCTTTAACCATTTTTAATCGATCGATCTTGGGAGCCATCAATCGATCAAGGTCGATCGATGACCTCTCGATATGATCGATAATCTCTCGAACATGAGAATTTTTGTAGGACTTCAAGTTTTAACCTTTTGCTCTATTTTGTGCCAAGTCCAAGGTGATCATTTGGACTTCTCCTTTAGGCTAAGAGGGCTCAGGATATTCCTATTAAGGTGAGGCCATCTAGAGGATTAGGTTTCGAGTTTTTCATAGGTTTTAGGGATTATAGGGTCATGGATTACCAAGACACCACTTCATATACTTGAGTCTTTAAGCCTTGATCGTCGTAGGTCTTTGAGTCTTTAAGTCTTTAACTATCATAGGGGCTCATCAGACTCAATGACACAGGACTCACACTATTTGACAAACATTTACACTTAAAAACTTCAGGTACAATAGATGTTTGGAATTCCCTGTGATCAATTAATTAGTTTTTTATATTTAAATCGATCAATTGAGATTCATATCTTTGTTAGGAATTATACATTGATTTGACTGCTTCATCTTCTGATTGGAACGAATCCTTATTTGATTCCAATTGAGTTATGAGGAAGGATTAATGAATTAACATTGAGGGTTGATTAAAAGTGGATCCCAAACACCTTAGTTTTTTTTTCTACGTAAATTCAAATTTGCCATAATGAAAACATTTAGGATTGTTCTAGTAGTGTTTTTACCCTCTAGTCCCTATGAATCAACCTTAGACTCACCGAGTACTTTACTACTTGGCTACCCGCACTTAGGCATAAAATATCACAATTGTAGTATTTTGTTTAGAAGATTCACATGGATGAGAATGCCACAAACATGGTGATGAAGTCGATAACTGCAGACAAGTTCAAGCACTGCTTGGGCTTGATCAATCTCACCAGTCATTGATCATATTAGGCACCATTGCACATGGGTGTAGATGGAGCTACATTCCAACAGAAGATGTAGGGAGCAACCTATGCTCAAGGTGGAGGTGAATACATGAGATCTTTAAGGCAACTTGGTGGAATACAAGTCAAGGTGGAGATTATTGTATGGATGCCTTGGATTATGAGGAAACATGACATGGTTGGTCTAATTGACATGGTGGAGGCTTTCGTCTAGGAGAGAATAACATAATAGGGGACTTGTCAGTTCAGGTCGATCAACCGACGGTTCACCGATTTGACCGACAACGTTACATAGTTTAACATAAATCAGGGTATTTAAGTCCGATTATGATTAGGGCTTAAGAATACGAGTGTTTTCTCTCTAATGGTAAGAGTTTGTGAGGTGAGAGGGTTTTCTACACATGCAAGGGCTTGGGAAGGAATTTTTCCAAGGGGCTAGGATTTTCCTAAGTGTACATTGCAAGAGGAGATCGGGTGTTCCTATAATTAGAGAAGGTGAGTGGTATAAACTCTAAGACTTTTGATTATAGTGAAGATCTTTATCACTTTGTGTAAACTGTAAGGATTTTTTATGTAAAATATCTTGTGTTTTATGGTCGCTTGCTTAATTGTTTTGGTTAATATAATTACTATAATTGTTCTATCTTCATTGAACATGTTTTCATAAAGAGCACAGATTGACGATGGTAAATACCTAGGGTTGATCCGGGTTTGTTAAGGGCTCGAAATTTCAACATTTTAGCACTTTCACCATAAATGACGTTATGATATATGTTTTCTTCTATACTATGGAAGAGCCAACTCATTACACCACAATCCTCCTCCTCCTAGAGTATCTATCTGGTTCTTTCCTAGGCCTGCTATCAATTAAGTGCTTAATTTTCTCTTTGATTGCAATTTTTTTATAGGTTGGCCCAAGGCAAGAATTTCTCAACTCCTTTTAACCTAAATAATGCAATCTGTTGATTGTTGGTCTTGGTCTTTGGTTTTGATTCCATTACAAAATAATCAATGTGCAATAAGATAAAGATCGGGACATAGTTGTACCAAGGGACAAATAAACTGATTGACATCATTTAAATGTACAAATGGACTGCAACAACATGCAACATGCACGTGGAGTATTTTTCTTATAGAAACTTAAGTTTTAATGGTATACATTAGTGAAAAAATATAATCTAATCTTTGTTGATGAACAGGGTTTCAACACAGCACAATGGACCACATTAATACAACTCGATCACAATATAGTTTTCATAGCTAGATCTTTAACCCAATTGGTTGAATAATAAGAGAATCACACATGTTTTATAACTTCATACAACAAATTGAGAGAACCTGACTAGTTCTCAAAATTCTAAAAAAATAAGGAGAAGACAAAGCATGCATTTACTTGATTAGAATGTTAGATGGAGATCCCTCTTCATATGAGAAAGATCTTAAAGCTTTCATCGTCTTAGCAACATTGGGTTAGGTCAATTCTATGATATGTGGGATAGGTCATCTGATACCATGTAAAATCGCACAAGGTCAAAGGAAAATGACTGAGGTGTTGAATGTCCAAACATGGGGAGAAGAAGGAGATGGGGAAGAAGGAGAGGAAATGAGATGTGAAATAGAGAGAGAGGGCAGAAAGATGACAAAAGACATTGAAGAGGGGAGAAGATGTGTTAGGGTTTCAACATCCTCCTCCCCCCTTTTATCAACATAAAATTATTTATAATACAAACAAGTTTAGCCCACTAGCCCTAAGAACAATCAACTCATATTCAACTAGCCCACAGGCCTTCTTACATTTTTTTTTTTTACCACCAACAACCAAATCAAAGTGTCAGTACATGTGCGAGTTCAGTATGAAATATGAAATCGAAAACAATATAAAGTAGATGATGCTAGGGCAGTGCCCTGAAAAACCAATGTTTAGTTGGTCCTTGACCTATCTTATGAAATGATTAATTATTGGCCTAATTAGTTTGTGTGGAACATGCTTACTATTATGGGTTTGTTCTCCAAAGGCACCCTGAGATTGAACACATCAGCCTACAGGCAAAGAGAGATGTAATCCATGGATCTCAATGCCTTGACCATGAAAATATAAGTGATTGGACACACTTGTAGCATTCTGATTAGCTATATTATATGAGGGGACTAACTTGGTGTCGAGATAAATGGTCTCCACCATCGAGCCTTATTCAATTTGGTATGCCTTTGCCCTTCTCCACATGAGTGCTAAAGTGTGTTATGAATAGTTTCATGGCTTGGGACCTTGATCACTTACATTGGCAAGATCGCTTGCAAGTGATTAGTCAGAGATGCTCATCATGCCTAAACTAGAAGATACTTGAGGTTGCATTAGCTCCATCAAATCCCTTGACCTAAGGATGTGTGGATGGAGAAATTCTATTTGATACTTCTTTTGCTCACTTTACGAGGCCACCCTAGCCACCAAAAGTGAGTGTGGCTAGAAGGTTTCATGAAGCCTATCTAAGTTCATGCGATCTAGTGTGGTACTACTTAGTTTGCTCGGAACATTAGTACGTGAGCTAATCTTAAGGTTTGAACTACTCATTTAGTGTTTGAAAG
This sequence comes from Magnolia sinica, assembly GCF_029962835.1. Taxonomy (NCBI): domain Eukaryota; kingdom Viridiplantae; phylum Streptophyta; class Magnoliopsida; order Magnoliales; family Magnoliaceae; genus Magnolia; species Magnolia sinica. The sequence continues at coordinate 56,560,052 of NC_080589.1, read as the reverse complement.
GTTGACCAACACTAATATGATTCTTTTCTTAATTGTAGGTTTTTAACTCTTAACTTTAAAGTTTTAATCGTTTATTTGTCTTAAAACCTACTTGATGGATATCCAATGGCTAAGATCTATTGTTCCAATCCTTAGGGCGACGTGGGATGGCCCAAGGATGGTGATCATGAACAGTAGACAGATTTGGACTGTTTGGGTACATGAATTATGAAGGAAACAAGTTCCCTTCATAGTAATATATACTAAAAGTTGTAGGGTGGTAGAGCACCATAATAAGTGTTCCTCCTAAACTATAACTTTTCATATTTAAGATCTTATTTGACCGGGGGGGGGGGCAAAAAGAGAAGGAAAAGGTGGGATGCCGCACCTTCCTTCTCCCCACACACATGCGCACACCCCTTGGTGTGTGTTTCACCCTCTGACTGCTATAAAAAATAAAGATGCGGTTTCTCACCCTCATGAACTTGTGATAGATTAGGAAGAGGCTCCTTATGTTGGGAGATTAATGGTGACAATAAGAGCAATTTTTTCACGCACAGGTATGATATCTTAATAAATTGTTTGTGTTTGTTTATAAAACATGGTATGATAAAGGTAGTGATCCTTAAGATGAACTAAATTTGGATTTTAGAAAACTTATATATTATGCTATGTTTCATAAAAAATAATCAGCATGTGTTTACTTGGGCCTTTTGTAGTGCTGGTAGCAATGACGCCTAGAACTTTGTAGATGCTTACAGAGCTAGTGGAGCCAAGGATAATCTTTGCCTCTCCATCATTCTGTTGGCTATCACTAGTAACAAAGGCCTAATTCCATCATCGTGAAGCTAGCTTACCAGCACAATCTAGCTCATTTGAGTAACCAAGAAAGCTACCAACTTGGCCTTGCTGGATAATTTCATTTCTACTACCATAGAGGTTCCATCAACCTTTTCCTTCCCCTCAATACTTGGGGAGGTGTCTCTGCTTCTGTATTCTCCTCCTTAAAGCCAAAGAAGAAGGAGATTCATTGCATCTAAGGTACTTGCTGAACGAGTGAGACAAGTGGAAGGTGTTTGTCGATGGAACCCAATACTCTAATAGAACTTGAAAGATCTCATCTTGCCGAAACAACCACTTCATCATGGCATGGATAGCTTCATAGACACTGGCCTGCCAAAAGACATCCTTGTAGTTTGCAAGCATTTACTTCACTTACATTCAATAGCTATAGTTGGGCATGGTGAGATCCCTCTGCCTAAAGGCATCTCTCCAACACATCACTTATGCAACATAGATAATGATGATTAAATGTTGTCCATATTAGTGCATTAAACATGAATGAGATTATACCAAAACAACATATCATACTCCAGAGACAAGTGAGTTTTGCAAGCGGAAGACTGTAATACATGTATAAGATATATGAACTGTAGTAGGTCTCCGAAGTGTGATCATGTTACCAGGTTAAATATATATATGTATACTCCCAAAATGTACAAAATGAATATACATGTGTGCTCCAAAATACAGAATAACAGTGTAAGGGCATCTAGTCAGTGTCCCTATAGCCCTGGCGATCAGGACAGGGCTCACATGAACCCGCCTGATAACTGCATGCAGGAGAATGTCTCCTCGTCATCCTCGAAGTCTAGCTCCGCCTCGTAAGCATCACCACCACATACAGCTAAGAAAGAGTCTGGTTGGTGTGCACAACACCATCCCAGAACGTGGGAGTGAGTGACCAACTCAGTGGAGCTATAAAGCAAAGGTTAACATGTTATCAATTCAATCAAGCAGTAATGATAAAACAATACAACAAGCATTCCTACGTACTCTGGTTAATGCAAGGATGTTATGTATTAATGATGTATGCCCTCACCTGCACTCCCTCTGTGAACTTCATCTCACGGTCGCGGCATGCATCCCTTCCATAGTGCTCAACTCCAACGCCAAAGGCACATACAATGCGATGCATGAACATAATTACCGAGTTCTTATTAGACCTTTTCATACAGCAGGATTGGGAAGCTAAGGTACCTCCCTTATATCAATTCCCAAACAATGATCCATTCTAGGGTCGTCAGTCCTAGTAAATCTCTTACGAAGTTGTGGTTCTAGGTCACTACAAAGGGCTCGTCACCTAATCAGTGTAGGCCTAGTTTATACTCTAGTTGTTACGGAAAGGCTCGTCGCCTCAACGCAGTCTTAGAGTACACTCGAGGTCACTACAAAGGGCTCGTCACCTAATCAGTGTAGGCCGACAGCTCGAATATGGTGTCCCATACCACCGTATTCGGCTCACGAGGCAGTGTTGCTCACTGGTTACTACAGGGAGGCTCGTCGCCCCAGCGTAGGTCGACAGCTCGACCACGGTGTCCTATACCACTATGTCTGGCTCATGAGTCTTAGCGGATCGAGGTACCAAGATTAACGGGATTTCCGCTGGTGAGTTTGGCACCTTAGGCTCAAGTAGTAGTGTCCATACATGGTGAACATACATCGGGTCAATCGGGTTACTTAACAAACTCGACTGGTACAAGCATACGTCGAGCTGATCGACATGGAGCACTTAAGCACTCCGCATGGCCTAACCACTGTCGACTAGCAGCGTACGACTCGGATTCATCGGACATGTCTGTCGTGGCTGAGTGATACGACCACCTATCGTAAACCATTACCGATTGCCTGAACTACCTCGTAGCCTCAATCACATTCCAAACAATAGCATTCACATATAGTAAGCCAAAACAACATGTGGCAACTGAAATCAAATACAAATCTCACATGGGCATTTCAACAAACACATAGGGTACATGTTAGCATACATAGGCATTTCAACCATAAAGCACGTAGTAGCGATATAGGTCACATAAAGGAAACTATAGCCGTAGTTAAGGGAATTGAGAATCCTATCTCAACACCCTCATTACATGCATTTCAACAAGTATTTCCTTATTGAGGCATTGTATCAAACAATTAGACTACACATATTACATACATGTAATAACTTAGTTAAAACACATATTATAGCAAATCCTTTCACAAAGGAGATGCCCCGTATACAACGATCATGCATTTACAATCAATAATCATAGCAAGCACGAATCATAATTCCATATTCATTCGAACATATCAACAAATACATGAATTTCACTATATTCAACATATACATGTGTGTAGTGCAGGAAACATCGTATCTAAGCATATGACAACATTCAAGTCAGTCATAAATCATTAATTGACATTGAAAGCCTTGAAAACTATAACCTAAACATTTATAGTCCGCACCTTTCTCCGGTAGACTCGTAACGAACTCAGTTTCAAAGCTAAGTCTTTGTCTACGGCACCACAACAACCTATAATATGAAATAGGTTAGCTATTTCATCACTTACACTATTGGAAACCCTAAAACAGATTAAGTTTAGGTTTACTTACCTAAGAACGGAATCGGAATCGTCGGAATAGCGATAGAGGAATAGTGGTTAAGCACGTGGAGCGGCGGGATTGAATCCCAGGAAGAAACGCTGACTCTCTCTCTCTCACTTTCTCTCTCTTTCCTTCTCTTTTCTCTCTTCTCTCTTTTAGAGTTTTTCAAATTCGTATGGAATAAGAGAGAGAGAGAGAGGGTTTAAGACCCTTATATAGGCTCAAACGCGAGCTCAATGGCCCCAGGGCCATGATATACTTAGGTTATAGCCAAAACTCATCTATTCCAAACCAACGGACCACTTCTAGAGGCCCATTTTCTGCATGCGGTCGGACTTAAGCTCCCTGATATTGGATTTAGGTAAAATTTCAATCCGATCGAATTTATAGATCGACTGTGGCGGACCAGTTTTAGTTCAACGATCACCGATACTCGATCAAGGCCACAAGTGTATTGACATGTGTTGGAAATTTTTCGTGATCCGAGGGTGTAATTAGGTCAGATTCCGACGATCTGAATCCTTAATTTGTCTTGCAAGTGAACGACTCAATTCACTTAAGTTTCAGTTCACTTTCTAAAGATATTCGCATTTCTTATACACTTCGCTCCGAGCTCAAGTTGTGCATTTCTGGGTACCGTTAAGACTTGATTTTTGAGGTGGTTGTCAAGTCTAGGAATACGGTCCTAACCGTATGGTTTCACAGTAATCGGACTTTCGACGCGCAGTCCAGGTCCAATATGGAGTCTCAAGGTGCTCCCGAGAGCAACCGAGTTTAGAGATTGATCCTAGATTTCAGGGTAATGCAGCGCCAATGATTTTGCACGTCTTGAGTCTTGCAGACCATATATAAAGTGGGTAGTGCTAATTTTATAGGTACTCTAGCGTAGCACTAGCTAATTCCCGTCTAATTTCTAAAGGATTTGGTCTTGAGTGATTTCTACCTGAGGTGATACTTAGGTCTTTGTACGGATTTTTTCGAGACATTACACTTGGTGTCGAGATAAACGGTCTCCACCATCGAGCCTAATTCAGTTTGGTATACCTTTTCCCTTCTCCACATGAGTGTTTAAGTGTGTTATGAATGGTTTCATGGCTTGGGACCTTGATCACTTACATTGGCAAGATCGCTTGCAAGTGATTAGTCAGAGATGCTCATCATGCCTAAACTAGAAGATACTTGAGGTTACATTAGCTCCATCAAATCCCTTGACCTGAGGATGTGTGGATGGAGAAATTCTATTTGATACTTCTTTTGCTCACTTTACGAGGCCACCCAGTGAGTGTGGCTAGAAGGTTTCATGAAGCCTATCTAATTTCATGCGATCTAGTGTGGTACTACTTAGTTTGCTCGGAACATTAGTACGTGAGCTAATCTTAAGGTTTGAACTACTCATTTAGTGTTTGAAAGGTTGACCAACACTAATATGATTCTTTTCTTAATTATAGGTTTTTAACTCTTAACTTTAAAGTTTTAATCGTTTATTTGTCTTAAAACCTACTTAATGGATATCCAATGGCTAAGATCTATTGTTCCAATCCTTAGGGCGACGTGGGATGGCCCAAGGATGGTGATCATGAACAGTAGACGGATTTGGACTGTTTGGGTACATGAATTATTAAGGAAACAGGTTCCCTTCATAGTAATATATACTAAAAGTTATAGGGTGGTAGAGCATCATAATGAGTGTTCCTCCTAAACTATAACTTCTCATATTTAAGATCTTTGGGGGGGGGTGCGCAAAAAGAGAGGGAAAAGGTGGGATGCCACACCTTCCTTCTTCCCACACACATGCGCACACCCCTTGGTGTGTGTTTCACCTTCTGACTGCTATAAAAAATAAAGATGCGGTTTCTCACCCTCATAAACTTGTGATAGATTAGGAAGAGGCTCCTTGTGTTGGGAGATTAATGGTGACAATAAGAGCAATTTTTTCACGCACAGGTATGATATCTTAATAAATTGTTTGTGTTTGTTTATAAAACATGGTATGATAAAGGTAGTGATCCTTAAGATGAACTAAATTTGGATTTTAGAAAACTTATATATTATGCTATGTTTCATAAAAAATAATTAGCATGTGTTTACTTGGGCCTTTTGTAGTGCTGGTAGCAATGATGCCTAGAACTTTGTAGATGCTTACAGAGCTAGTGGAGCCAAGGATAATCTTTGCCTCTCCATCATTCTGTTGGCTATCACTAGTATCAACGGCCTAATTCCATCATCCTGAAGCTAGCTTACCAGCACAATCTAGCTCATTTGAGTAACCAAGAAAGCTACCAACTTAGCCTTGCTAGATAATTTCATTTCTACTACCATAGAGGTTCCACCAACCTTTTCCTTCCCCTCAATACTTGGGGAGGTGTCTCTGCTTCTGCATTCTCCTCCTTAAAGCCAAAGAAGAAGGAAATCCATTGCATCTAGGGTACTTGCTGAACGAGTGAGACAAAAGAAGAGTTGGTAGATCCTACATCATGCAAAATCCTACTTAAAAGTCTTTGATATCTAACTCTCACCAAACCAAATTATGTATGTGGTTGGCCTGATCATCAAATGCATGGAGATGCAAAAAAGAAAAGAGCATTTCATGGTATTAAAGAGAATTTTAAAGTATATCAAAGTTAGCATAAATCAAATTTTATTTTACAAATCTTTAAAAGATTTTGAGATTGGTTACAGATACCGAGACTAATTATGTAAGAGTTCTTTAGAGACTAAAAGGATATTTGAATGTATATTTTATATTTGATCAAATCTATTTTCATGGTCCTCTAAGAAATAAATAGTTATTGCCCTCTCATCATACAATTGAGTATATGTTGTCCCAACCTCATATGCATGCCTAAGTTATCTGGGGAAAAATCGTCCCCAATTAAAAGCAATGAAGATTTAATCAACGACTTCATTCATGACTAAGTGTCACTTCATTCATGACTAAGCAAAATAGAGAAGAAAGCCTTTAGCAGGACGTTCCCGGAAACCTAGGTGGGGCCCATCATAATGTTTGTGAGAAATCCACCCCGCACATCCATTTTGTGAGCTCATTTTAGTAGACGATATGAAAAATGAGCCAGATCAAATACTCGCGAGTGGGCCAAAAACATGAGGATTGAACTCCCGCGGTTGAAATATTTGTGGGGCCACAGAAAATTTGAAACAAGGTAATATTTGTGTTGTCAGTTCATCCCAGTAGGAAAGACGTTATGAACGGTATGGATGGCATTTAAACATCACTGTCGATCCAGGGAGGCTTCAATGGTACAAGTTTCCCTACCCACCTTTTCCTTCAGTGAGGCCCACTTGAGTCTTCGATCGTGATAAATTTTGGTCTCAAGTCCTAAAATGAGCTCACAAAACGGATGAACGGGGTAGATTTCTCACAAACATCACGGTGGGGCCCACCTAAGTTTCCAGCGCAGGAACTTCACGCCAAAGGCTTTTGAAGGAAAGATATATGGCTGGAAAAAGTCCAAAGAGAAGCTTGGGATGGCCAATCAGATTTAAGGAGTGTTGGAATTTAAAGGCCAATGGATTTCTCGAGAACTCTCTAGATACTAGGGTACCTTGCTACACTGGAGCAGATTATCCTGTTACCCCTTAGTGAGTGTTACCCTTACTATGGGGCCCACCTTAATTGATATGTTGTATATCTACTCTGTTCATTTGTTTTCTTAGCCCATTTTAGGACGATAGCCTAAATATTAAGCATGTCCAAATCTTAGGTAGACCACACCACAATAAGCTGTGATGATTGAATGCTCACCGTTAAAAACTTCTCAATGCCCATTATAAGACAGATGCCTAATTTTTATTTGTCATCCAACCCCTTGATAAGGTCAAACAGTACTAGATGAAGTTAAAATAAAAATATTAGCTTAATCCAAAAGTTGTGCCTTAGGAAAAACTTTTAATGGTCATTCTCTACTTTTTCCAGCAGTGTGGTCCACCAAAGATTTTGATCTACTTAAGTTTTGGGAAAACCTACTTAAATAATCTAAAATTACGGATGGACGGCGTGGAAATGAAACACATTTATCAAAGTGGGGCCCATGAGGTAATCCAAGGACACCGTCCTACCCTAATCCGTCTGGGCAGGGCTCTGTGGGACTCAAAGTGATGTAATTATTTTATCCACGCTGTTCATCTATTTTCTCTGATCATTTTAAGGTATGATCTTAAAAATTAAGCAGGTCCACATCTCCAGTAGACCACACCAAAGAAAGCTGCAGTGATAATGACATCCACCATCGAAACATTTCTAAGGGCCACCGTGATGTTTTTTTCACCATCCAACCTATTCATAAGGTCATGTATATGTGGATGAAGTGAAAAAACAAATATCAGCGTGATCCGAGACTTCTCCAGCTCACTAGAAGTTTTTAATGATGGAAGTTCAATTCCTCATTTGTGGTCCACTTAAGCCCTGTACCTGCCTCATTTTGTACATCATTCCTTAAAATGATCTGAAAAAATGATGAACGGCATGGATAAAACATTTACATCACAGTGGGCCCCACATAGCCCTGCCCGGACGGTATAGGAAGCAATCCGCGTCCGGTAACCCAATCCCCATACGAGATGTTTTAGACCTTTAGGTGGTAAGTGGAAGCGGTGCATATGATAGATGAATTCACGAGTTTTTTTGGTAAGCGGTTGTTAAGGTCTAGGAGGATTTTTAGTCAAGTTTAAAAACACGTGTAGGACTTTGATTGGGTAATGTAGTACACTGGTCCGAGGTTGGTAACGTGCGCTGCTGGAAAAGCTTTATTAGCCCCAACATTAGGAGTGTGTTTTATCCTGGAATTTTTTTTCAAAAAGGCATCTCAGAATCTCCTGTGGACCACATTGCAGGAAATAGTGGTGATTGAATGTCTTGGGAGTCATAAAAGTTTTGAATAAAGCTGATATTTGTGTTTTTTTTTTTAGTTAGGTGTAAGTGACCTGATCAATTGGTTGAATGGCAAACAATTATCTTGGTGAGCTCTAGGAAGGTTTAAATGGTGTGTGGTTGGTTTTGTGAAATAGTTATTTGAGATTTGGGTTTATCTCTTTTTTGGAATGATGTGTAAAATGATTATGAAAAATGGATGGATAACCTGGATAAAACAGGTACATCATGGTGGGTCTTATATAACTTTTCTAATAACACAATCTATACTTTGCCTAGGAGGTGGATTTTCTGATAAGGTCTTTGGCAGGAAATTCCCTGTGAAGTTAGCTGGGGCCCACTATAATGTTTGCGATATATCTACTCAGCCCATCCATTTTTTCCTAGTAGGATATTGGATTTAAAATATATATTTTTTTTAAAGATAGATCCAAAACTCAAGTGGGTCACACACACACAGGGAAAAGTGGGAAAAGAAATGCCTACTATTGAAACCTTGTTGGGGTTCAGCTAGATGTTTATATGCCATCCAAACCATTTATAAGGTTATTACTACTAGGGCCGTCAATGACCTGGGACGTAGTTGGTCTCAACCAGGATTTTGAATTGTTTCGAATGGGCCGTCCAGCCAAGCCTATTCAAAATTCCAATTTTGGCAAGCTTGAGCCCAGCGTTGACACCCTTAATTTCTAAGGGGATGAACTGAAAAAATCAAAAACTTAGCCTGATACTTAAACTTATGTAGCCATATGAATATTTCAATGGTACTCAATAGGGGTGTACATCGAACCAGTAGAACCGTGGAACCGTATCGGAACTGACCAAATGGTCCGGTTTGATCTAATTCTAGAGTGCATTAATTTCGGTTCCAAAAATTAAAGAACCGTTTAACTCAGTTTGGTTCCGGTTTTGGGGTATGTAGAACCGAACCGAACCGTGATCCTAACTGTAGATCCGAACCGTGAATCCGAACCATGGATCCGATCCGTAGAACCGAACATGAAACTGAACCTAGAACGGTGAGTTTACAATATATTTTAGTTGTATATTTGACTCATGATTTATGGTTTACAATGCACCTTTTGATTGTTTCCATAAATGTATTTTTTCCTATCATATACAATATCTAAGCCATTCATCAAATGGATCACAATGCGAATGAACATGGGCTAAATTATAAAATGGAACATGCAATTGGGCTGGATTATAAAAAGCCCAGAATCGTGGAATCGATCCGGAACCGAACCGGTTTTCACGGTCCGGTTCCGATCGGTTCTAGGGTGCTAACGGTTTGGTTCCGGTTCCGAAACCCGTAGAACTGTAAGGAACGGTTTGGTTCCGTTTTCACCCCAGAACTGGATCGAACCAAACCGTGTGCACCCCTAGCACTCAATCTCCATTGTTTCCTCTCATATAGCTCACTTGAGTTTTTGATCTACCTCATGTCCAAAGATGAAAAAATAAAACGGATAGACGGGGTGGATTTATTACAAACATCACGGTGGGCCCCACCTAGCAGAGTTAGGGAGCAAGGCGTGGTAAAACTCTGAAGGTTTTGTGAGTGTGGAAAATTTGTAAATCTGGTGGTAATATAATACACGTACATTCCTGTGGCCCACCTCAAGAATCCATAAAAGGAGAAACATGGAGTTATCTCCATCAAAGCTCCAGTCCAACTTGAGCTTATCTTGAAACAACTCAAGCTTCCAAAGAAGTGTGCCAGACTGGCAATGTGTACGGCATCCGTGTATTAACTAGTACCAGAACTGAGGTGGGCCATGCATGTGAATTTTTGGCTTTTTTGAAGTTTTTTCAAACTGACCATTGTGTCCATACAAGTGGGGCCCACTGGAACAGGCCAGACAATGGATTGATTTGTATTTGTGTATTATAGTTTTTTTTGGAGGAGTAGACCAGACGTGGATCAACGGTTAGAAAAAAATACAAACCTCTAATAATAATAATAAATAAATGCCAAAGTCATGTGCCCTATAGTTGTGATATGAAATTAATATAATATCTAATAGTCTATTGCTTTCACATAATGATACTTGTATGGCACGTGTGCAAGTGAGAGAGGAAGTGGTAATAGGGATGGGACTGGGCCATGGGGCCCGCCTTTGGGCCCATCTTGGACATGTTAGATGGGCTTGTGGACGATGCTCGGGCCTAACTGATGATCTCTCTCCCACCTTCTTTCTCCTTTTCTTGGACATGATCTGAACCTTTCATCTCATCTATCCCCTACAAAAATCAGTTGTATCAGAACTTAGGTGGGCCACACTATTCGAAATCGCGTGAAATCATGCCTAAAACATTTAAAATCAATTGGTGGAGCCCGCTTGCACCGTCGAATGGCCTAAATTTTTTTGTGGTCCGTCATGCAGATGGGACACGCGCAACGAACATGATGGATATCTAAACCACATCTCAGTGGGCCCCACAAACAATTGAGATTTCAATGAATGGGAATATATTAGTTTATTTCCTATGGTATGGGTTACTTAAGTCATTGATTTTTAGGCCCATAACCCACCATTGGATAAATATCCGACATCATGGTGGGGCCCACAGAGCTCGATCTTATGAGAAGCTCCCATCAGTTCAACCTCATAATACATTTTCCCTATGTGTATGTGTATTTATATGGGAAATCTTCCCCTAAGGTTTACTTCATTGTAGCTTAAGATAAGGTCGAGCTATGTGGCTGGCCCACCCTACCATGATTTGCATTGGTCAGATCTGGAACTCAAGTGGGCCACACCATCTGTACCGTTGAATCGAAAGGGTAGTCCATCATTCAAAATTCAGACTGATTTAACAATCCTAACCTTTGATTAATAAGCATTTGTTTGTTGAATTTTGGACTTTTAATTTTCTTTATTTTAACTGTCCAATGAATTTTGGACCATTACCCATCTAATGAAATATTCCTCTCTCTGTTTACATGCGTTGCACATGCCATATCTACCAGTACTCATGTACTGTAGTTTCTGGTGACTTAGACCGGACGTGGGCCGATGGTGACTTTAAAATACTAACACCTGATTATAACTAAATGTGAAGTCATGCATTCCATGTTTGTAATATGAAATTGTTTTCGTATGTGGTGGCCTAAATGCAATATTATTTTAGTACCATAATATAAAATTGAAAGGGGATTGTTATCTGTAGGCTCACTATCATTTGTTTACGGAATCCCATCTCTCTGCAAGGGTCGACCTACAATGAAAGTGGGACCCACCATAAATAATTATAAGGCTAATCAAACCATTGTGTAGACTACCAAGTGCTTGTTTTTGAGTGGATGTCCATTGTTTTCTATGGCATGACCCACCTAATGATTATTTATTTATTTAGATTGGATATTTTAGAGCATCATATCACCATAGTGTGGTTCATTTGATGCATGGGTTCTATGGCATACGTACAACTTAGTGGACCCCAGGTAGATGGTTGAATAACATTTAAGGGGATTATTCGATACTCTTATAGAGTGTGATGATTGCTACACTTGCAGTCAGGATTTATAATTGTTGCGCATAATAATTTGAATTTCAGAAATTGTACTTGTTGCATGTATTGATCATCATTCAAAACCTTTGATTAATGTGAATTTGATTGTTGAATTTGGATCATTGACTAGTCTTTATCTTGATCAATTCATCAAATGCTCACCCATCACCAAAATTAGTGTAATTTTTTTTTTTATTTGAGAGCCATTTAAATCATGGCCCACAATTACAATAGTTTAAGTTGAATTAATTGTGTACTATGTGTAACGTTTCTTAATGCTTGTATATCAATGATAACATTTTTTACTTAGTCATAGTTGACTGAACTATTAGTTAAAATATATATATATATATATATATATATATATATATATATATATATATATATATATATATATATATATATATATATATATATATATATATCAATTTTAAAAGTTTTAAGAATAGAATTGCCTCAAGTGTGTAATTACGATTGTCTTCTTTACTGCATAGAAACATGCACGCAGATAAAATAAAGTCCACCAAAGATGGTACTTCTCAATCACAAGGGAAGATGACGCTAAACACCATCGGATCTTTTTATTCGGCAGAGTACGATTTTTAAGAGGAAGAGATTTTTCTAAGGTTGGGAATAAAGAGGAGAGTGAAATGTCCCAAACCAAAACTTTGTACCTATATTTTTAAACCATCATTCCAAAAAAATCCTAATTAAAAATCAATTCTAACATCTCTGAAGTTATAGTGGTAATAAGGTGTAGCAAAATATCAGACACTCTTAATTAGAATATCCAATATATACCCTCGAATCAAATGAACCCAATGTAGACCTTTAAGACTATAATTCTCTCTAGGAGTTAGTATTATACCAAATTCATGAGCGGAGTAAACATGATTTGTCTCGATCTCTAACCACTTATCATAGAGCATTGATTTGATCATACTCAATCAAGCATAGTTTGGTTCCATATGTGTGTGTACAAACTCCAATGTTTCGGTCACTATGCATACTTATTTACTTTTGAGTTCAAACGAATTTTATCTTAGAAAACTTAATCCATTAAAAACCATTGAAAATATAATATAATATAATAATATAAATATTTTTTTAAAATAGTTCATAATAAAATCAAATTGTCCATTGGGCACTTTAGATAAGTCTCTTATGCATCATCACCATTGCATAATTATCTATAATCTTTCTCTGACCCATCTTTGTGAACTGATCTTGATTTGCTTATTTTTCCAACGTGTTTTTTTTAAAAAAAATTTTAATCTAATTGAATTTGTGCACATGATCCTAAGAATGCACACTAAAGTAGTATTACTTTATCACGATTTTGCCACATAGCGAGGAGTTATAAAGACATAAAGATCACCTACAAGACTAGTATACTCACACAATGTCTTGGATAAAGTCGATCCGTCTCCTGTAAGTAATTGCTCTAATCAACCATTTATCATGTATATGATCAAGACAGGATTATAGAATCGCATGCGAGATATAACACTTCTCAATTCACACATCATGAATGATCAACCATTTATAGCATACATGATCATCGTGTAAGATTCCTTTGTTCAACTAATGGTCTATTCATGTTGCAATACATAGGCGTACACGTTCTCGACTAGGTACAAAGTTTATTATACTGATTTCTCTGCGATCTCATCTTGATTATCTTATAAAGCAGGACAGAGGTACATCTCATAAGGACATTCGTTTGTCTATTCTAAGCATTGGTTTGATGTCCCATCATGGATGCAGCATTTGCCAAAAAATATATCCCATCATGGATGCGTCACCTGCATGGATACAAGAATGGGACCACAATAAGAAGGGCAAAATTATCTTTTCGAGCTGGAAATCTTTGCTTTTCATTTTTGGAGCTATAAGTGTATGCACGCACATGATACTTTTTCATTGTTGCTGGATTCACTGTGACGTATATCCTATGGAAATCTTTGCTTTTCATTTTTTACTTATAGTTAAGTGAACTATAAGTTGAAATGTAAAAAAAAAATATAAATCAATTTTAAAAGTTTTAAAAATAGAATTGCCTTGAATATGTAATTATGATTGTCTTCTTTACTACATAGAAACATGGACGGGGATAAAATAAAGTCCACTGAAAATTTAACTTCTCAATCACAACAGAAGATGACACTAAACACCATCGGATCTTTTGACTTAGCGGAGTAGGATTTTTAACAGGAAGAGATTTTTTTAAGGCTGGGCCCGAAGAGAAGAGAGTGAAATGTCTCAAACCAAAACTCTATAACTATATTTATAGACCATCATTCTAAAAAAATCCTAAATAGAAATTAACTCTAACATCTCTCAAGTTATAGTGGTGATAAGGTGTAGCAAACTATTATACACTCTTAATTAGAAAATCCAATATATACCCTCGAATCAAAGGAATCCAATGTAGGCCTTTAAGACTATAATTCTCTTTAGGAGATAGTGTTATATATACCAAATTCATGAGTGGAGTAGAAATGATTTGTCTTGATCTCTAACCACTTATCATAGAGCATTGATTTGATCATACTCAATCAAGCATATTTTGGTTCCATATGTGTGTGTACAAACTCCAATGTTTCGATCACTATGCATGCTTATTTACTTTTGAGTTCAAACGGATTTTATCTTAGAAAACTTAATCCATTAAAAACCATTGGAAATATAATATAATATAATAACATAAATATTTTAAAAAAATAGTTCATAATAAAATCAAATTGTCCATTCAGCACCTTAGATAAGTCTCTTATGCATCATCACCATTGCATAATTATATATAATCTTTCTCTGACCCATCTTCGTGAACTGATCTTGATTTGGTTATTTTTCTAACATGTTTTTTTTTTTTTTTTTTTTTTTTTTTTTTTTTTTTTTTTTTTTAAATTTTAATTTAATTGAATTTGTGCACATGACCCTAAGAATGCACACTAAAGTAGTGTTACTTTATCACGACTTTGCCATATAGCAGGGAGTAATAAAGACATAAAAATCACATGCGAGACTAGTATACTCACACAATGTCTTGGATGAAGTCGATCCGTCTCCTGTAAGTAATTGGTCTAATCAACCTTTTATCGTATATATGATCAAGACAGGATTATAGAATCGCATGCGAGATATAACACTTCTGATTCGATTCACACATCATGAATGATCAACCATTTATAGCATACATGATTATCGTGTAAGATTCCTTTGATCAACTAATGGTCTATTCATGTTGCAATACATATGCGTACACGTTCTCGACTAGGTACAAAGTTTATTTTACTGATTTCCCTGGGATCTCATCTTGATTATCTTATAAAGCAGGACAGAGGTACATCTCATAAGGACATTCGTTTGTCTATTCTAAGCATTGGTTTGATGTCCCATCATAGATGCAGCATTCGCCAAAAAATATATCCCATCATGGATGCGTCACCTGCATGGATACAAGAATGGGACCGCAATAAGAAGGGTAAAATTATCTTTTTGAGCCGGAAATCTTTGCTTTTCATTTTTGGAGCTATAGGTGTATGCACGCACATAATACTTTTTCATTGTTGTTGGATTCACTGTAACGTATATCCTATCGGAATAATAATGAAATAGTGCTTGAAAATTACACCTGATGAACCAGCCATCCCATTGGATGTTGTAATGAGTCTAATGACTACAACACTGGGAATATTATGGGAAGGAATGGTTCATGTAAGTTGTGTAACAGCCTAATTTTCGTCCTGTCTCTTCGTCCATGATGGAAGAAGCATTTGGACGGACTGGATTCTATATACACAATATAGTAGCCCCATATGCAAATCCAGAGTGGGCATCCCCTCTCAACCCGTCCCCGCGATGTGTTCTACTTGAATCTTTGGTTGTGATAATATTTGAGCCTTGGGGCTAACATGAGGCACAACATCTAATAGACTGATCAAATGTTGTGAACATATCATGTGGGCCCCACTTATGCCTGCTAAAATGCACGACTTCAAAGTGCATGTGTGACATGGATGTTTGTTAAATGGTCAGGTTTGAGGTGGGTTTAGTCAAAACCAAACATCTAATAGACTGATCAAATGTTGTGAACATATCATGTGGGCCCCACTTATGCCTGCTAAAATGCACGACTTCAAAGTGCATGTGTGACATGGATGTTTGTTAAATGGTCAGGTTTGAGGTGGGTTTAGTCAAAACCAAATTCACCCATTTATTAAATGAGTTTGGGTCTAAATTTTAGACCCGGACACTTTTACCAAATGGGTGGATCGGGGTTGGATTTGAGTTAACTCCATTAAATCTATTTATAAATGAGTTTGAGTCAGGTAGAAGGAGATCCACCTAAACTCATTTATAAATGGATCAGGTCTAACAGGTCCGATTTTTCTATATTATTTGTCAAGGTATAAAAGCATTTTTATCAGGTTTAAAATCAGATCCAGATGAATTTAAGTTTACATAGACCCCTTTAATATAAATCAGACTGGCCCATTTACTGAATGAGTTTGGGTCGGGTCAAGCTTAATATGAAGGAAATCGGACCTGTTTAGCAACTGAGTCTGTTCTTGGATCTAGACCCGTATTATTTAACAAATGGGTCAGATCTAGGTACCCTATGGGGTCCCTTGCCCCATTTACAACCCTAATTGTACGTGTGGGAAACGTGCATGGTAATCTGGATCACCCAAATTTTAAGACCATCATCAGTAAATGATCGTCCAAAACTCTAACTGATCTGATGATCTGAACCGTATGTTTTTACCCATGAGCTTTGAACCAATGGACCATTTTATTTTTAATCATCTTTCGATATCAATCTGATGGATGGCTAAGATTATTTAATCAGTATTATATTTGGGCCATGAATCATAAAAAAAGGGCCCCTTGGATGGCCCAAAGAGTCATAAATATGGGATGCTTCCATTCATCAAAGTGTGTATACTTTACAATGAAAATCTTGATGTATTTAAAAAAAGAAAAAAGGGTGGCTGCTTTACACACCGATGGAATGTTTCATGCCTTTGGTAGCTTGTCAAGTGTCCAATTCCTGAAGTTTACCCACCTACTTTAGCATCAGATTCATGGGCATTTTCGATCATCTACGCATGGGGGCCCCATGAGATGATGCGTGCAGTATGATCACTCATCATTCATTTTGAGGAGAGAAATAACGAGTGGTTAGGATTCTCTTCACAGTGGCTCTGAGGGGCCACTGTGATGCATGGGTTTTATCCATACCGTCCATCAGAATTTTCAGATCATTTTAAATTATGAAGCCAAAAATGATGCAGATCAAAGGCTCAAGTGGACCACACAGTGAGGAATAAACTCTTATCGTTGAAAAATTCTTGGGGCCACAGAAGTTTTGGATCAAGATGATATTTATGTTTTCCCTTCATCCAGGTCTATGTGATCTCATGAATGGTTGGATGGCACAAAAACATCACGGTAGGTGCAGGAAGGTTTCAATAGTGGGCGTCATCATCAACACTGCTTCCAGTGGTATGGTCCACTTGAGCCTTGCATCTGCCTAATTTTTAGGTTTTCATCCTAAAATTATATGAAAAAATAGATAGATGGTGTGGATAAAATACATACATCACAGTTGCCCTTCAGAGCCCCTGACTATGCCGAGCTCAGGACTGCCGAGTGCCGGGTTAACATTCCGCGTTCCTTTTTTGGGCTGCGTCTCATAAACAGGGGGCGGATTAGGTACTGCCCCCGCCTGTTCCAATCTCGGGACAGGGGAACGCTCCGATAGCCACTGAGGGGCCACCATGATGTATAACTTTTATCCACATTGTTCATCTATTTTTTTAATATAATTTTAAAATATGGGACAGAAAATAAGATATATCCGATGTTCAAGTGGACCACATCACAGGAAGCAGCAGTGCTAAGGACGCCCACCATTAAAACCTTATAAGGGTCCACCGTGTAGTTTATTTTCCATCCAACCTGTTGATATGGTCATGTACACATGTATGAGGTGAAAAAACAAGTATCATCTTGATCCAAAACTTCCTTAGTCAGCTGGAATTTTTCAATAGCAGGAAATTAATCCCCACCGTGTGGTCCATTTAGGCTTATTTTTGGTTTAATGTTTTATAATTATATAAAAAAATGGATGAAAGGTGTGGATAAACTTCATACATCATAGTGCCACTTGGAGCATCCACCTGTCTCGAGCTCGGAACAGGCGGGGGTGGTACCTAATCCGAGCC
The DNA here is from genome assembly GCF_029962835.1 of Magnolia sinica. Taxonomy (NCBI): domain Eukaryota; kingdom Viridiplantae; phylum Streptophyta; class Magnoliopsida; order Magnoliales; family Magnoliaceae; genus Magnolia; species Magnolia sinica. The sequence goes on along the minus strand of NC_080589.1, from coordinate 56,542,006 downwards.
CATATATGGAATGGGACGACGCTTGGCCAGTGACGCTGCCACCAGCCAGGTGGCTAGTGGTCAGTGCTATGTGGACCCCACCATTATGTATGTGTTTTATACATGTTGTCCATCCATTTTGAAAGATAATTCCAATGCTTGATACAAAAATCAGATATATCAAAATCTCATGTGGACCACACTATTAGAAAACAATAGAGATTGAATGTCTACCATTGAAAACCTCATAGAGCCCGCTGTAATGGTTATTTGACATCTATTTCCGATTTTATTTATTTATTTATTTTTTAATTTTTTAAACGATGGCTTGCTAGTACACGCACTGTCCGTTCACGCTTCACTGTTAGCCAACCCCTCTAGGGAAACGATACCAAAACCTCGGTGTTGACACTGGGTATCTTTCACTTAGTCTACCACTTGACCTATGGAGCTGGGTGTATTTGACATCTAACCTGTTGATTTGGTCATATATATATATATAAAAGCTTGATCCGAAATTTTTGTGCCCCTGAGAAATTTTGATGGTGGGCGTTCAATCAACACTTTGAGGTTCACTGGAGATTTGAATTTTTTGGGCTCATCCCGTAAAATGACTGGGAAAAATGGGTGACGGCATGGATGAAACAGATACATCATGGTGGGGCCCATAGAGCACTGACCACTAGCCATTGGCTAGTGGCAGGGTCAGTAGCCAATCCGTTTCCTATGGAATGGCCTACAGGACGAGTTGTCCAGATCTTGTACACGCCAACCACTTTTATATGGCGGAGGAGTTCGCCCATCCACAGTGTGGCCCACCATACCAATGATGGAGGACTTCACTCATCCACGGTGTGGGCCACCATACCAATGGTCTGGATTTCTAAAATGTAAGCTCCAACAGCCCCACAACAAAGACGTAGCTATCTCGACTGGTGCATCGCATGATACTGTCCTTATTCCGTTGAAACAGACAGCCTACTACAGTAGAATTGTAGTGTTTTGATCCACGAGTCCATACATACATGGCCATTGGACGAAGTCTCGGATATCCAAACCATTGATATGACTGGGCCTGAGATGGATGAACGAATCCAAAAAAAAACAAAAATCTTTCGGTTTAGAAAATTCCTAACCACTCAATTAATGGACTAGGGCTAAGATTATTTTTTATTATCAATGGTATAGAAAAATCACCAAACGTAATGTCAAAATGGGCTAACATGATGAATAGACTCGAAGAATATGGATTGCTTGAGGGCCAGAAAATCACCCCGACCTCGGCCTTGGGTACCAACCTCAACCAAAGAATTCCACCTCAGTAACCAACTTTGGAGGTCGACCTCAGATACCGACCTCGGCCTCGGGAATCAACTTTGGAGGTCGGCTTCCGATATTGACCACCACCTTGGAATCAAATACACTCGTGGTATATTAAGGATTATCCTCCAAGATATTCACGAGGATCTCGGAAAATCAATTACGACACGTTCAGATGAAGATATCTTTCGTAATACGTAATCACCATCCAAGAGTCATTGCCTCATCGTCCCCAAAAGGCTATAAATAAGTACTCCGCTTACAGTGAAAGGTACGCAGAATCTCTTACCCAAAACCCCTTAATACTACTAGACCCAGATTCTCCTTTGTCTTCTTCTTGTGTAGGTACTCGAAGGTCAGAAAAGGGTAGACTAGATTTTTGCATCAACAGTTTGGCGCCGGTTATGGGAACGACATCAAAGTCGTTCCTGCTTTACCAGAAAACCACAATGGTGAAAGGAAAGAAGAAAGCTTTAGCTGTCATTGCTGCAGCCATCTTAGCTCTTCCTGAATCATTAATCGAGCAGAGTGCCTAGCCATACCAGTAGCAGGCCGACTCTACTCCCCTAGTGCCCACTCCTCGATCCCGCACCCAGGGTGGTCGATTAATCTCCTTGGAGAACCGAGTCAAAGCCCTGTATAAAGACATGAATCGATTCATTGAATTCCTCGAGAGACAGAATCTACCCATCAGTGGTGATGAAGAGGAGGGTGCTACTACTGCACCATCTCAAGCACGATCAGCTCGCAGAAAAGCAAGCAACCTCCTGAGTTGCCAACATAGGCTCTTTCCCACACTTCGGGAGCAACCACACTCACAGACTCCGACCTGCGCCCCCCGTCAAAGAGGAAGAGCTATGGAAAGGCCCCCGAAGCAGTGGCAGAGAACGAAGGCCCTTGGGAGGCAGAGCTCATGAAAATTCAAGGGCAGATCAACGACATCAGACATGCCTACCATGCTCGAGTACCGACCTCAGTAGATGCCATGTTAGAAGAAATTGAACCATTATTCACCGACAACATTATGACATCTCCGCTTCAGCCCAGGTTCCGGATGCAGCAGATGACCCCCTACTCTGGAACCGCCGATCCGACTAAGCACCTTAAGTCAAAGCTTGGATAGAGCTTCATAGCGCCTCGAGCCCCGTAATATGTCGAGCATTCTCCCTGACCTTATCAGGAGCTGTTCGGCGGTGGTTTAGGCAACTGAAGTCGAGGTCCATCAGTTCTTTCTCGCAGCTCAGCAAAGCCTTCCTCACACAGTTCATTGGTGGGAGAGACAGAAAAAGGTCATCAGCTCATCTTCTCACGATCAAGCAGGAGGAGGACGAGTTGTTAAGAGACTACCTCATCCGTTTCAACACCGAAGTTGTCCAAGTCGACCATTATTCCGACCAGATAACTTTGACTGCCATGGTAGCCGGCCTCAAATAAGAAAAGTTCCTCTTCTCTATTGGCAAGAACCTCCAGACTACCCTCACCAATTTACTTCACCGAGACCAAAAATATTCCTATGCCGACGAGCTCTTTAGTTCACGAAGAGTTGCTCGAAGAGGAAATAACTCAACTGAGGATAAGAAGCGAATGGAAAAATAAGAGCCTTCGACCGTTAACACCAAAAGAAAGAAAGAGGATGACCAAGACTGAGGCTAGCATTCGACATCAGATACTGAGGAGCACGTCGACTGACTGACCTACTTAAATAAGAGCGACTTCCCTTTTTAAAAGGAAAAAATGTGTTCATGATTCTACTATTGTGTTTTCGACTACTTTATGGGCTTCTACAATAAAAGAACTTCCCTAAATTAGGAAAAGAAAATTATTTTAAATAATTTATCGACTACTCGAACTATACGGTCTACTAGGACTTCCTTTAATGCAAGGAAAAAACAGTCCTCAACCAGTCATCCGACCCTTAAAGAAGAGGTCAGACCACTAATTAGTAACACTACTGCGTGATCTACAATAAGGAATTTCCTTAATATAAGGGAAGAAAGTCTTTGTACCGAATACTTAGCTTACTACTATGGGAACGACTGAGGACTTCTCTCAGTTGAAGGGAAAAAAAGTCCTTCCTATTAATTCTACCATGCGCAAGTTACTACTGAACAATAGACTTATCGATCTTAGCCCTATTCTATCTGACCTCTCGACCTTCCGACCTCTTCGGCGCAAGTCGTCACATAGTGTCAGTCCACACTAACTTACTTCCCGATCTTCTGAAGAATGCTCGGAAGTAAGAGGCGACTGTTATGGGTAAAAGTGGACTGACCAAATGAATAGACTCGAAAACTGTTGATTGCTTAATAACAAAAAAACCACCATGACCTCGACCTTGAGTACCAACTTCGACCAAAGAACTCGACCTTGGTTACTGACTTGGAGGGTCTCAGATACCGACCTCAGCCTCAGGAACCAACTTTGGAGGTCGGCCGTAGATATTGACCTCCAACTCAGAATCAAATACACTTGTAGTATATTAGGGATTATCCTCCGAGATATTCGTGAGGATCTTGGAAAATCAATTACGACACGTCCGAAGGAAGATATATTCTGTAATACGCAATCATCATCCAAGAGTCATTGCCATATACGCCACTATCCCCAAGAGGCTATGAATAAATACTCCACATACGGTAAAAGGTACGCATAATGTCTCACCCAAAATTCCTCAATACTACTAGACCCAGATTCCTATCCTACCTTTGGCATCGGAGGGTCCCATGCTCTAACCAGGGTCTCCTTTATCTTCTTCCAATGTAGGCAATCGAAGGTTAGAAAATGGTGGACCAGATTTTTACATCAACACATCATATGGATAAAAATTCTGAATCTTGAAAATTTATTGGCTCACAAGCTATCTGCAATGGTGAGACATTGTGAAATTTTAGAACATGGTTCACTGGAAATAAGGCCCATCAAATCAATGGCCTTGATTACTAAAACATGGACCATACTTGCCCAGATTAATTGGGGTTGAAATCTAACACAACCTAATATGCCTCTTTTCATAGATTCCAATGGAGCATAACCTACCATTGTAACGAACCCATTGGATATCAGTCACACATCATGTGGGCCACCACATGTGAACTTGGGCCTTGCCATGAAGCAGTTTTTCTAGTTGGATGTTGACAGTTAGTTTTATCATCGTCCATTGCCGGGTCGGTAACGGAAGGGCTAAGGTCAAAGTATTTAATATCAGTAAGGTAGCAACGACCTTATCATTATTATTATGATGACTTCTTATAATCATTAATATTATTTTTAACTGTATTGGTATTTGTTACGGAAAATATCGAATTATCTGCCGTATAAGACACGCGGTGAAGAACCAGAAGAACAACTTTCTTAATGGCTCCACTAGGGCAACTGAGCTGAGCTTCGATGAAGGATTCACCTGTCGAGATAAATTGGCCAAGATCAGAACTCAGTATTGAGATTCATTAACTGACTTGAATATCTCGATCGAGCTATTACTAATTTGACTTGACTATCTTGATCTCGACCCTGAAATATAAATGTCCGAAGAGAATTGCGCATCGTAACGAGTAAGGATTGATTCGACGGGATCCTAGCCAAAAAACACGCCAATTAAGATGAAATCGAAGATATTCTCGAAAGCAGATTCTTACTCCAATAGGAGCCCCTCCAGCGTGTCTGACAAATCTAGTGAGATATACAGACTACCGAGAAAATCTAAAAATATACCCCCTACCTTGGTTAGAAGGTACGTACAAAAATTCTAATTTCAGCCGCACGTATTCTAGGTTCATTTACCTAACTTAGACATCAGAGGTTCCTGACCATAATTGGCGCTCTTGTTATCCTTTGTTTTCTACTGGTGTAGGTACTCTACAACTTATATGTGGAGCCGCGGGTTCAACCAGATTATAGCAATGACAGTATCCATCATTAATATCATGGCCATGTGTAACGTTTTTGGATACCATAGTGATCTGAACCACTAGTTTAAATAGATGCTATGTTTACATATAGATCCCTACGTCATTACATTCCATTTAGGATTAGGAATAGGTGCAATCGGACCGCTTTTTACATGTAGTTTCTCACATCGTTCTATGTATGAGAATCCAAGCGAACACCAATGACACTTGGATGGATGGATGCACGTACGATCAAGTTGAGAAACACCCTTTTCAGTGGATGGATTTTCAAGTATCAAAATCAATGTCCCACTTCTGTTTTATATCAAAATTTCAAAGTGGGCCAATATATTTGTGTACCCATTTACAAGTAGTGTACATGAATTGTGAAAGGATTCCTTCTCCAATTCCAACAGTCAGAAAGTCCTAAGCAGCTTGTTAGCACACATCAATTATCCAAGCTATTCATATGATTTCAAATGCAGATATCAAGGGCCCACTTGCTTTTTATAGCAAAAACTCCAAACTGGGCTCTGGCCCAGACCCAGCCCATTGCCAGGCTTAGTAAGAAGGGGTTTGTTAGAACACATCCTGATGGATTGCCATAGGATCCATGAAGACTTTAGCGTTTGGATATGGAGTCATAGATCAGTGATCGAAGCCATTCATCATATAGTAGAATATGGGCCCTCATAAACACCATTGGATCGCTCACTTATAAGAGATCCAGGCCGCTCATCAGGTAACGCAGACAGGGAACATTTATGGGACAAAAACAATGTTGTCCACCATAGACATGGCATTTAGGATTCAACCATGTAGATTAACTAGGTCAAAATCAGTCCATTTCACTCACATGGTGAGGCACACATGTACGATGAACATGGACCGTCGGTTCTCGGAACCGACGTGCTTGATTTTCCGAGCATGATTGTAGGAAAGGAGTCCCATGTGATGAGCAACTTGAGCTGTGGCTACTGGTGGCCATGGCCCACATTAGGGTTGGGCCTTGTGCAGTCCTACTGCCTTAAACTCTCGCCCTAGCCAGGCCCAGACACTAACAGGCTAAAAATGACTTAGCCTTGCCCTAGCCCTAGCTTTTTAATAGGTCCAATTTTATTTTATTTTATTTTATTATTATTTTTTTTACGGATATTCTCTATCCACAGTTCATATCATTGAAACATGACCCCGCAATTAATAATTATATTTAAACGACACATTTACGAAAATGAGGTATCATTAACTGTCTTAAACGTACGGGCCAATAGGCCGGGGCCCGGCCATTCATTACTGGAAAGGGATTGGCTACTCCCCCTGCCACTAGCGGGTGGCTGGTGGTCAGTGCTCTGTGGGCCCCACCATGATGTATGTGTTTCATCCATGCTGTTCATCCATTTTTACGGATCATTTTATTGCTTAATCGCAAAAATGAGAGGGATATAAATCTTATGTGGACCACACCACAGGAAAACAATAGTGATTGGATATCCACCATTAAAATCCTCCTAATGCCCACTATACTGTTTATTTGACCTCCAATCCGTTGATTAGGTCACAAAAAATAAAGATCAGCTTGATCCAAAACTTTTATGGGCGGAAAAAGTTTTTAATGGTCGATGCTCATTCAACACTGTTTCCTGTAATGTGGTCCACTTGAGATTAGGATATACCTTTTTTTGGTCTCAAATCCTAAAATAATCTAGAAAAATAGATGGACGGCATGGATGAAACACATACATCATGGTGGGGCCCATAGAGCACCGACCCTTCATTACTAGCCCAGCCCAACCCTAGCATTGGGCCCATATCTCAAGTCCAAGAGGCCTAGCCCTCGGTCCATGTTTAAGGACCCAAACTTGCCTCTATATATAGACCGCCTGGGTTGCTCAGGCAGGGCTAAGTAGCTCATCCATTTGCTACCTTTCATTATAGCTATTAAATCGTTGTAACAAGTAAAAAGAGTTTTTACATGAGAAAAGCATTTATAATTCTTTTTTAATCACACATGGAATCATGAAAACCATGGCTATCAATTAAAAAAACCTTCATCAAGTCCATGCTAGGGTTGGGCTGGGCGTCGGTCTTGAAGTTGCAAGCCTAAATGGACAGATATGATCTTTCACAGATGTGTGCCAGCTTGCCCCAACATCTCCATTTAACTAGTTATTTTTCTGTCAGAGATGTGGTCCATCTAACAAATGGACCAGACTGATTTTTTTTATTTTTTTTTTCCGGCTAGGATATGTTAAAGGTGGGCCAATAGATGATAACCTGAGAAATATGGCTGCTTTGTGCATTAGATTCATTATAATATTTATAATATGTATCTCATCATTTATTATATTTTATCAATGTTATAAAAGAAAGTGTTATGACCCAGTAAGGACATTAGGTCGAGCTGTCTTCCTCAGGGGATAACTGTTCCGAATCCACGGAATTCTTTGGACTCCTCACAGAGACTCCTTGAATCCACGGGGAAAAGAACAAGAAAATAGGAAAAAATTCTATAAAATTCAAAATTGATTGATAATTGACTAATATGTATGTGCCTATTACATCATTAATATAGAAAAAAAAAATCGTAATTATAAAAAATAGTAAATTTCTAACTCCAACAAAAATCCTAATTATGCCAAAAATCTTTTAAAGCTTAATTTCTAAAAATAAAAATTCCAAATAAATTTTACTAAAAGAGTCCTAACATAATTACAAGTTATTTCTAAAAAGGAAGAATATCTAAAACTCTAAAAAAATAAGAAAATATTAAAAAATTCGGAATTATTAAAAATAATATTTTTTTTCAAAATATTTGTTTTTGAGCTAAAAGCGCAAGTTTTTTGACAAAACGGACAGATGTGACCCACAATGTGGGTCGATTGGTTCACCTCGGATGGCCCGTTTCAGTAAAGATTGATAGGTTGTGCACCCCGTAACACACCCGAATCAAAAGTTACAGTCAATTTACAATCCACCTTCTTTTGGCCCAACCATGCTAGGAACGTATCTATGACACGTTCTACGTCATATTTTAATCTTATTTAGATAAAGAAATGCTCCTAGTTGCTTTGGACACTTCAAAATCTAATTGACTAATCTAAACCGTTCATTAGATTTAGCACATATGTCATGGCTACCACAAAGGTGACACTAATTTGACAAATATTAACCATTTATTAAATTCCTTTAACATGGAAGATCAAGATCATTTACACAAAATAGGTTTAATCAATAATTTGATTTCTCAATTTGTTAAGAACCATCATGAATTGTTTATGTTTTGGTCGAAATACTTTTTAAGCTCATGTGATTGTATGCACACCATCCAACCCATCCATTAGGTACATCACCTCATATTACTTTTGAGTGTTAAAAATCAAGCTAATCCAACAATAGGTGGGCCACAACACCGGGAACAATGTGAGAGAGGATGCCCACCCTTGATTTGCAAAGAAGCTCGAGTGAATTGAAAAACAACATGAATTTTTTTTTTTTTTTTGTTTGACCTTCATCTAGATCAAGTGTCAGAATGGCCTGGATTCCATATATGCACCCATGGGAGACTCCACAAGTGGTGTTCCCTTCCAAATTGTACCCCATATTGTGGCCCACCTGAATCACAGATCATGCTGATTTTTAGGTTCAAGTGATAAAATGTGGTGATGCATTTGATGGATGGGTTGGATTTTTATTTTTATTTTCTGATTTCATACACACATAACATGGGCTCAACAATTGTCCAATATTTTGGTAGCTTACCATGTTCACGATATCCCCCTCATCTATAAAGACAAGTGTATTACAATACATATTTCGTCATCATCATCATTATCTAAGCCTTATCTCATTTAGTTGGGGATGGGTCAATTAATCATATTTTGCAATTCCACACTATCAACGGTCATATAACTTTACTTTAATTTAGAATATCATATGTTGTTTACATTCATTATATATTGTTTACATTCATTATGCACGTTAACATAAGTTTGGCACCGGCTGCCTAACAAGTAATGAAAGCACAAAACTCCCATTATCATAATTATCGTATTGTTTAATAACTTAATACATAGGTTGATTACAATCAATGAGTTATAATACAAATGGCACTATCAACAAAAAAATAAAATAATAATAATAATAATCTAACTCAGGTGAAGAAATAAAATTCAAACAAAAAAAATAATGTTTGAAGGGGGCCAAAAAGAATTCATTTCCAATAAAAAACAAAAAACCCAAAAAATTAGGAATCCATAAACATCGAGAAAAGATTCATACATCCAACTGAAGTAAGAAATATTCAAACAAAGAAAACACACTTCAACCTAATCCATTAATCATAACAGCATTCAGTAACTACATCTTGTGGCCAAACATCATGTGAGCCACCATGTGAATTCATATCTTTCTGGACGGTTGTCTTTTTATTTTCTAGTCATGGTTCACGTAATGCTTGTATAGGTCTGATTTTTTCAACATCTCATTGTTACGGTTAGACAACATGCTAGCCTGACAAAGAACGGTTGAATAAATTATATACATAGGTGAACAACCTCGTACCATTACAGAACAACTGCAATCAATGGCCACCCCAACCGAATCAACTCAAATGCCCTTATACTACTTAACCGATCCGCGCGGGTGTTCTATGGAAGGGAAACAAAAGAAAGGAGCTCTTGGTCTTCTTCAGATCTAACCATGTAAATATCCTCCATATTCACCCATGCTTCTATACCATCACCATCCCTTGTAGCCATCAGAACCGTACAATTCTTCATAGGAAAGTTGTAAGTGCCAACCCAAGTGGGCCTTCCCTATCCACAATCCACATCATATAAATGAAGCCTAAACCAACTAGAAAAAAAAAAAAACAAAAACAAAAGCTTCTTTGATAGTCTGAATTTTCTTCAATCCTCTCCTTTGATTCAGGAGCCCTTACAATCCCTTCTGGTTTTTGCAGTTCTTTTATGTAACTCATATTTATTATTTTTGTTGCATTCCTTAATTTCCTCTCCAAATAACGTTGCATTTCTTCATGACATTCACTCTCTATGGCCACCGAGGCCACAAGAGCCATAATATTCCCAAAAGAATATTCCGGCAATGGTGGCGCCATCCGCCTCCATAGGTCCACCGCATGCATCGCCGCCGCTGTCCTTGTGGGCCCCTCCTCGGCTCCACATGTCATCATGATGGATCGCCATATAAGCGTGGACACTACTTCAATACGCGTCGGGTGTTACCCCAAATGGTTAGGTGGTCCACCTCTTAGGGTAGCTATCTTCGATGCATCGAACACAAACCTCTTTGTTGTGATGTTCTCTTTAGCATGGACAGCACCGATGGGCATGGGCCATACGGTTGGAAAGAGCTTCGAGGACTGAAATTCAGGACCACAAGCAACTACACCACGTGATGTGCTGGCCCACCCATTGGTGAATGTGGTCAATGAGACCCCATAAGCAATTTTGTGAGAAAGGCCCACACCAATCGCCATTCCGCTGCAGTCTAATATATTGACTTGGACGGCTAGGATCGCATCCGTGCCTGATCTAGCACCGGAGAAGCTGCATGGAACCAACTGGTTCCGTACGTCGACGCCAGCTGCTTTGAGAAACTCCCATAGCCGACCATGTTCTCGGGCTTCCGATAACTCAACACCCTCGTCATTACACTTGACTATATAACCATCTTTGAACCGTCCGACGGGTAAAATTGTGTTAATAAGTCCAATAGAGATTCCTTTAGCCGTTGAAAATTTTCAACGGTCGAGATGTTATCATCGCCATCGTCGACGGAGTAAAAGAATATGATAGGTGTGTATAAATGAGCAACTCTTTGATCTAGCAGTGATAAATTTGAAGCTGAAGAAGTGACGTGGAGTTGGAGAAGATGGTTTGATTGGTTAATCTAGAGATGAATTGAACCTTCGCCATCTAAACTTGTACTCTGAAGCACAACAACCTTACATTTTTTCGCATCGGCCATGGATTCTTGTATAAGCTTGGCGAAGCCCACAAGCGTATAAGATAAGATCACGAATGTACGTGACAAATGCATGCCAACATAGCACATGGTCCATTATATTGATGCCAAGCCAAGAATTAGGTGGTCCACCAATCTGTTTATTATTATTATTATTTTTACCTAAAGGAATAGATGGCCGCCCCAATGCCTTTATAAATTTATTAGATGAATAAAATCAAGAAAGAATAATTCCTCGTGACAAGGCAAGACATGATGAAGCTGAAAAGAAAAATAAATCAAAGATAAAAGGATGCTTCTTCACGAACATGAAAGACCCAATCAACCTGCAGGCAAGGTATTTGTTGGGAAAAAAATGGACAAGTTGATAAGTTGGCTTATAGTATAGATCAACTCTACTGAACCAGTACGGGCCCAATGAGACGCGAGCCTGATAAGGCTTCTACGTCCAAAAACAGGCCGGCCTCCAAGGAGGTTGATACAACTGGAAGGACATTCAATGAACACGGCTACAAGCCCAATCGAATAGTCGTGTACCGACCTAACTCATAGGTCGGTCACAGGTCAACTATAGAACGACCACTGGTCAACCCAAGATCGGATACAACTCGGTTGTTGCCCAGTAATAACTCAGCTCTTGGACGGGCATAAATCGGCCACCTTCTGGTTGTAAGTCAGGTGACACCACCTATCAAGGTCAAGGACCATTAGTGCCCAACTAAAGGGAACACGGACCCCCCAACCTAATTATTGGTCAAAGATGGTGAACGTTGATTTGTCAAGGAGACTAGCCTTGCTTATTCCCGAGTCATCGCCCGCCAATGGGAGTCGACCCAAAACCAAGCTATAGATTCGGATAATTCCCTAACATCTCGAGTATCTCTCCCTGGATCGTTAGGGGATAAGATCGGATCCCGATAATCTCGGAGGCCGGTAATCTCTAAGGATTTCGGATTTGGACGAATCTCCAAGATATCGGGAAGAATCCTCGTTCAATCGGACTTCCTCTCTTATATATATATAGAGGTATCGCCAACCTTTAAAGGTGCACTAATTCTTACCCTAGAATTCGACTGGTGTCTCTTTTTTGGAGATGATACCCTAAAAAAAGACCCCATTCCTGACTTAGGCATCATAGAGTCCCCTGCACTAGGCAGGGTCTCCTTTGTTTCTCTTTTACACCTGTGCAGGTACAAGAGGGTCAGCTGCGGAGGGTCTGCCCAGAAACTGCATCAACAGTTTGGCGCCGTCTGTGAGAATCGACATTCTAAGCCGTTCTCAGTTCTTCTACCAATAACGTCTATAATGGCCAGGGGAAAGAAGAAAGTTTAATCCCCCTAGTAGCAATTCCGATTGTGACCCTACCTATGACTAATCGCGTTTCGGAACCTCTAGCACAACCAACGCAGCTTGAGCCATAAAAGAGCCATTAAGGCTCCTCCTTTGGCTTAGGCAGGCACTGCCAACGGACTTGTACCAGGAATGGCCGCTTGAATAACCTCGAAAGAGAATTCGGAGATATGAGGGCAGACATGGGCTACATGAAACGGATGCTAGAATAGATGCAGCCTCAACATTCACCAAGAGTTGACGAAGAAAACGGGCAGCCTAGCCATGGACATTCCCAACCTTCCTGCGTATATACTACACCCCAGCCAAGCCAGCAGCGTAGTTCGGCCAAGCCTATCCTGTCTTACTTTTTTGAAACTGCCTCTTTACCCGCCTCTAACTTGCGGCACGAGCTGGATTGAAAGAGGGGCAGCAAAGCCTCGATTGAAGCTACTGATGAGAAGGAGGAGCCATGGAAAGCCGAATTAAGGAGCCTACAGGACCAGATCGGCAACATGCAGCAGGCGTATTGAACCAACGCAGTAATGATCACAATGGAGGAAACTAAGTCTCCTTTTGTTGCTAAGATTCTGTAAGCACGATTGCCGGATAGGTTTCAGCTACCTCAAATTATACCCTTCACAGGGAATACCGACCTATCAGAGCATATGGAGTCCTTTCGTATCTATATGGAACTCCATGACGCTTCTGATGCAGTCATGTGTCAGGCATTCTCCTTGACTTTAGCCGATGCTGCTTGACTATGGTTTAAATAGTTAAAACCAAGGTCCATTAGCTCATTCTTGGAGCTCAGTCAAGCTTTCGTCACGAACTTCATCGGAGGAAAGAAAAGACTCAAAGCACCCGCTCATCTCCTTCATATAATCCAGAAAGAAGGCGAACTCTTGAAGGACTACATCAAGCGCTTCAACCTAGAAGCGCTACAAGTTCGGAAACATTCAGACGAAACCGTTCTGAACGCCATCATGAGTGGGCTGAGAGATAAGCCTTTCCTCTTCTCTCTGGATAAGAACCCTCCTTCCACTCTAGCCGAGTTTCTGAACAGAACGCAGAAATATGTTAATGCTAAGGAATCTCGAATATTATGGGATGCTGCCCAAAGCAAAAATCCTCCAGCCAAAGAGTAAACGAAAATCGAGCCCAGTTCAATCGATAAAAAGAGAAAGGATGATCGATCTTGGGATGACCGAAAATTGAACAAACAGCGCGACGTTAGTTGAAGACTTACACTCCTTTAACCAAAACGCCAGAACAAGTCCTGATGCAGTTCAAGGACAAACATCCTCTCCTTTGGCCAAATAAGATGAAATCTAACCCCGATAAAAGAAGCAAAAAAAATATTGCCTCTTCCACCGAGATCATGGGCATAACACGAGAGATTGCTTTGACCTCAAGCAAGAAATCGAGGCACTCATTCACAATGGTCATCTCGGGGACTATGTCAACAATGGAGAAAATCAGATCAAGGCTGCTAAAGAACAACAGATCAACAATCAGCCAGCTGGAGAAATCCACACAATCTTTGGAAGCCATGGAGGAGGAGGTGACTCGAATAATGCTCGGAAAGCGGACGCTAGGAGTATTAATTGTCTAGCGGAAGAAGTCCTACTCCTAGGACGACCTTCGAAAGAGAAAAAGATGTAGAGTTATAGCATAGCCTTTACCGAAGAGGACACCTAAGGTATCCACTTCCCCCATGATGATGCACTAGTAATCACTCTAACCATTGCAACCGAAAAGTGTTTTGGATCCTCGTTGACACCAGATCGTTAACAGACGTATTCTTCGTTCAAGCATTCAAAAACATGGTAGTTGGTTGGTCTCTACTCTGACTCGTCAAAACTCCGTTAGTTGAATTTTCAGGTGAACAAGTCGTACCTAAATGAGCCATCCAGCTCCCCCTCTTGACCGAGGAAGGACGAAATCAAACCACCATGATGGTCAACTTCCTCGAAGTTGGCCAACCATCTACCTATAACTCCATCCTTGGACGACCATCGTTGTACCTCCTGCAGGTTGTGGTATCAACCTACCACTTAATGATGAAATTCCTGACCGAGCAGGGAGTTGGGATCGTGAAGGGAGATCAACATGACGCTCGACAGTGCTACGTAATAGCACTGAGAGCCACGTGTGAAGTAATGGTTATCAAATCTCTAGATCTGTGTGAAGAATCTCAAGAGAGAGGACGACCTATGGAAGACCTCATTCCGATCCCGTTGGACAAGTCTGATCCATCTAAAACTGTTCAAATAGGATCGTCCTTAACATCGGCACTGCGTGATAAGATGGTCCCCCTCCTCAGACGTTATACCGACGTTTTCGCATGATCCCAGGAGGACATGCCCGGAATCGATCTCATTGTCAAGACTCACCGACTGAACATCGACTCATCCTCCTGACCAATTCCACAGAAGTGACGTGCCCTTGGTCCTGAAAGGTATGCTATAATTGAAGAAGAGGTCAACAAGCTCCTCAAGGCAGGTTTCATTGAAGAAGTCTACTACCCGAACTGGGTGGCCAACATCGTACTGGTCAAAAAAGCTAACAGGAAGATGAGTTATGTAGACTACACGGATCTGAACAAAGCCTGCCCTAAGGATAGCTTCACTCTCTCCAAAATCGATCAGTTGGTCGACAGTACAACGGGTCATGATTACTTAACTTTATGGATGCATATTTGGGATCAATTAGATTGTAATGCATTCTAACGATAAATTTACGATCACCTTTGTCACTGACAAAGGTCTTTATTGTTACCGTGTGATGCCATTCAGTTTGAAAAATGCAGGAGTGACCTATCAGTGGTTGGTCAATAAGATGTTCGCCCGCTAAATAGGGTGAACTATGGAAGTTTATATCAATGACATGCTCGTCAAAAGCATCATAGCTGCAGACCAGGTAGTCGACCTAGAAGAAATGTTCCTCATCCTTCATAAATATTAAATGAAATTAAATCCGAGCAAGTGTGCTTTTGGCGTTAGCGAGGGAAAATTTTTCAGTTTTTTGGTCAGCCAGCGAGGAATCGAGGCAAATCCAGAAAAAATTAAGGCCTTACTCAACATGCAGTCACCAAGATGATCAGAGACATACAGAGGCTTACTGGAAGAGTAGCGGCCCTCAACCGCTTCGTGTCCCGAGCTATGGACAAGTGTCTCCCCTTCTTAAGACAGTTGAAGGGGAGACAAATAGTAGATTGGACCAAAGAGTGTGAGGCGGCCTTCCAGTGGCTCAAGTAATACCTAGGATCGTCGCCCTTACTTTCTAAATGTGAGTTAGGAGAGACTTTGTTACTATACTTGGTCATGTTCGATGCAGCAGTTAGCTCGGCGTTGATTAAAGCGCATGAGGAGAAACAATTCCCGGTTTACTATGTCAGTAAAGCCTTGGTCCTTGCAGAAACAAGATATCCCACATTGGAAAAGCTAGCTCTGGCGTTGGTAATCTCTTCCCGACGCCCGCGGCCATATTTCTAAGCTCATATAATCATCGTTCTAACTGACCACCCACTACGCCAAGTTCTCCAAAAACCTGAAGCTTCAGGTTGGCTTACTAAGTGGGCAATCGAATTAAGCGAGTTTGACATAAAATACCAACTGTGGGCTGCGATTAATGGTCAGGTAGTGATCGATGTCATTGTTGAACTAACATGCTCTCCCGAGCAAGATCCGACCACTGGTCGAATTACAACTAACCTACTTAGGCCAGAACTCGCCCCAGACATGTCTAACCCCCAAGCAGTACCCGACCCTCCCAAATGGATGCTCTACGTTGATGGCTCATCCAATTCTAAGGCAAACAATGCCAGGATAGTCCTGAAAACTCCTGACCATACGTGCATACAGTATGCCTTGAGATTTGGATTTCAAGCCTCCAACAATACTACGGAATACGAAGCCTTGCTAGTCGGACTCAAATTGGCAACAAACATGGGAGCTCAACACCTTGAGGTTTTTAGCGACTCACAATTGGTCGTCAACCAAATATCCGACGCCTATCAAGCTAAGAAGGAACACATGAAAGCTTACCTCCAAAGAGCCAAAGAATTAATAGGCAATTTTTGGAAATGTAGTGTTGCCCTGATTCCACGTGCCAAGAACTCAAAAGCTGACATGTTAGAGAAGCTTGCTACGGAAGACAAAGACCAAATCCCGAGGTCCATCTCGATAGAATTCTTATCCAGATTGAGCATCAATGAAGCCCAGCTCGCCGCCATGCTTTCGGTTAGCTCGGAGTTGACCTGGATGGATTCGATCATCAAATACCTCGAGAAAGGCGAACTGCCCGAAGATTGAATGGAAGCACGTCGAATGAAGATAAAAACCGCCCGATATACCATACTCAATGGTATACTCTATAAAAAAGGATTCTATCTTCCTTACTTGAGATGCATCCAACCAGAAGAAACAGAATATATCCTAAGAGAGATCTACGAAGGAATCTACAGGAACCACTTTGGGGGACGAGCTCTAGCACACAAAGTCCTTCGATAGGGTTACTACTGGCCGACTATCCAGTATGACGCATAGAAGCTCGTCTAGAGATGCGATAAGTGTCAAAGATTTGCTAGTATACCTCGGTAACCCCCATAAAAGCTCACCCCAATGGCCGGGCCCTAGCCATTTGCCCAGTGGGGAATCGATATTAACGAACCGCTCGCCATAGGTAAATTTTAGACCAAGTTCACCGTCGTGGCTGTTGACTATTTCACCAAATGGGCAGAAGCGGAGCCGTTAACAAAGATGATCACGGACTTTATTTGAAAAAATATCATATGCAGGTTTAGGATCCCTTGGACTATTATCTCTGACAACGAGAAACAGTTCGATAACAAATAGTACCAAGAGATGTATAAGAACTTCGGAATTCGTAATGTCTACTCTTCACCACAACATCCACAAGTGACTGGACAGGTCGAAGCAGTTAATAAGATCATCAAGTATTATCTCCGTACCAAGCTCGAGGATGCTAAAGGAGCATGGGCCGAAGAACTCCCGAAAGTTCTTTGAGCATACCAAACTACTGCCCGAACAGCTACTGGAGAGACCCCTTTCACCTTGGCATATGGAACAGAGGCAGTCACTCGCGTAGAAATTGAACTATATGCAGCCCAAACAGATTCATTCGATGAACAAGCCAATACCGAGCTTATGGCCCTCAATCTCGACCTCCTCGAAGAGCGAAGGGAACTAGCTCAAACTAAAGGTGGGCATTGAGCCGAGTTGAGTCGAGGTGGGCCAAGCTTGACTTGGCTTGTCCATGGGGTACTCGAGTTCCAGCTTGAGCTTGAGCTCTGTCTCGAGCTCAACATTGAAGCTTGGCTTATTTGCCAAAGTTGTCGAGTCGAGTTCGAGTCGAGCTAGTGGCTCGAGTCAAGTCGAGTTTACCTCGAGTCGTGCTCGAGCTTGTTTATATCATCATATGTTATATTATTAAAATCTAAAAAATACAGATTAAATGTCTCATATGCTAATGCCACATTACTAACTACTAAGACATAAATGAAAAACCTCTATATAGTATCAATATCATACTACAAAACCATATTTTGTCCTCAATAATCAACATCAACATCAATTCGAACGAGTTAAAATATATCAAAATTCATAAAACCGTTTATGAAAATTTTTAAAGTTTTCCTTCCTTCAAGCATTCTGACCCACGTTTTCAATTTCATTGTCCTCTTCATACTCTTCAGCATCGAAACTGTTACCGCCCCAAACTGGATGTAACCAATCTTACGTACATATCAGTGCTTTAACTGTATTTGAGGCGAGCGAGCTTCGATACTTGCTAACTACCTTGCTGCCAGTGCTAAAAGCTGATTCTGATGCCATGGTCGAAATTGAAATTGATAAAATATCTCGTGCCATCAACGAAAGTCTTGGGTATTCACGAGCTCGAGACTTCCACCATTACAAAATATCGAAATCATTATCTTTTAGCCTCATGATCGGCTCCTTTAGATACTTCTCCATTTCGGATTCAATTTTTTACATATCTATTTCTTCTTCGTCTAAGAAAGACATAAAGTCACGAAGTCACTCGCCCTCAGCATCAGTAGAAGAACTACCCATAGTTTGAGAAGTACCTATTGCACTTGATGTTTCGGCCGAATTATTAACATATGAAGCCAACAACTCTTCAATTGCAGCATTAATAATGGAGATCTCCATTAAACCTCTTTCGGAACTGGAATAAAGTGATCTGAAAATATATCTAACCATTATCATCTTGTATCGCGAATCCAGGACAACTGCAATGGCCAGTAACAAGTGGCATTCAACCCAATACTTATCAAATTTCAAATGCATTCCTATAGCCATCACTTTTAAAAATTCTAGCCCATCACCAGCACACTTTTTTAGTGCTTTCATAATGAAAATAATTTCAGGAAGAAATTGATTTGCCGTGGGATACTGATTTCTTGAAAAAATCTTCGTGTAGTCGTAAAAAACTTTGAGAAACTGATAAACATCTTCAACTTTCTTCCAGTCTTCATCACTTTGCACGTATGTGTACATTTTATCACGCGCCGCAAGTTCAGGAAATGCAACTTTAAATTGTAAAGCTGCATCCAACATTTCATAAGTGGAATTCTAGCGAGTGCATACATCTAACTTCAACTGCTATTTAGATTTCAAATCCAAATGTTGGATTATATCATTCCACATACTCTGTCTTGAAGGTGATCCCCTTATGTATTTAACGCTATCTCGTATATTTACAATCTTTGAATCAATTACTTTCATCCCTTCTTGCACAATCAAGTTGAGTATGTGAGCACAATATCTAATTTGGAATATTTTACCTTCGAAGAATAAATTTTCGGTAGCTTTGAACTGAGCACGTAAAAAAGAAACCAAAGTATCGTTGGACGAGGCATTATTTAAAGTAATTGAAGAATTTTTTTTTCAATGCCCCACTCAACAAGATAATTATAAATGCAATCGGACATGACCACACCGATATGAGGAGGAGGAACGTGGTGGAAGTTTAAAATCCTCTTTTATAGTTTCCAATCCGCATCGACAAAGTGTGCGGTGAATGACATATATCCATTTCTCTGATTCGAGGCCGTCCACATATCTGAAGTCAAACTTAATCTGGATACGAATGCCAGGAGAGCTTTCAAGTTAGCTTTCTCAACAGCATACATCTTCATGCACTCACTTTTCACAGTACCACGAGAGACCTTCTCACATCTGGGATTTAGAAATTTATAAAATTTCATGAAAACCTTACTTTCTACCATGCTAAATGGCTTCTCATTGACTATCACTAATCTCGCAAACCACTCATTTAGTTTATCTGGATCATACTTATATGTTGAAAGTGCAGCTTTAGAGTCGTCATCTTCAGAAACAGTAAATGAAAGCAGTTGCTGAACTCCACCCTTCAATGTTCTTGGTCTCTTCACACATTTATTAAGATGCCGCTGATAGTGAGTTGTAGAAGAACCAGAATGCTTTTCGTAAAGAGTTCTACAATACTTGCATCTAATCTTGACTGAACCATCTAGTTGCGTAATTTCATCAAAAGATTCCTATATCGCCGATCTTTTTTTTCCTTTCACAATACCTAGAGCTGTTTCAACTTTATTATATAATTTTTCTTCATCCGCCACGGTTAAAGGAGAATTGATTGACGCACCAGGGCTAGGAGTACTTAGATTTTCTTCAGTAATCATCTAAAAATCAAAAGATAACAAGGGTATGGTAAGATAAGGGTTTTTATAAGTTGAAGGAATCAGTCAATGACATTTATACATTTATATACATATATAATACAAAAAATATCGGGCTCCTCCATAAACTGCAAGACACAAGTGTCTTAAATAGTCCCCTAATAAATAAATCCACTGGGATACATACATATACATAACTATAAATTGTTCATAATTGTTTCAATTTTTGTTTCCTAATTATTTCTAAATATTTTATTCCTACTTGTATCTATTTAGAGGTGCTAATTGTCTCTATCTCATTCGGTAACATACCATGTACTGTCCCCATATAATTTACATGTGAGCCGAAATTTCGGCAGCACCCCTCTATATTCTCCAGATATATGTAAAATTTAATACTAATCAGTTGCCACACCCACATGTAATCCAGTACACATGTAGTGGAAACCAACTAGTAAAGAACCACATATCCGGAGAAAACATAGGGAAACACTACCGAAATTCCAACCACATGTAAATTGAATGATGACAACCTAAGTACATGGTATGGTACCGAACTATCAAAAATGGGACAATTTAGGAATCCATAAAGAATAAGTATTTTCAGTGAAATGATTATACTTGTTCAATATAAATTCCTAAACGGGGAGTATATTGCTAAACTACTAGGTGGCCTAAATATTAATTAACAATATCAAATGACAAATAATCATAAGCATCAATATCAATATGACAATATGTAAAATAATTTAGACAGTTTGATTTGCACTAATTGTAACATAGGAATAAAATTACTAAGGGCATGCATATCATCAATGTAATTCTACAAGAGTATCAAAGCTTTTATCTTATTTGCTGCAAAGTTCTATCCTTACCCTGAGATGACTCTTTTTCCTATGATGGTGCCCTTTAGCTGTTTTCATTACTACAGGTTTCCTATTCCTTAATAAATGCTAGAGCCTGGAGTCCAACACCCTTGTGGTATAATGGTTCATTGACCTTTTATCCGTGCTTTTGCACTAGTTACTGTGGTTATTCATGCACACTACATGTGTCACACATGCATGCCAACTCTCACTGTCAAAATGGTGGGCCCAAATTGAAACAAATGGACAAAATCTACTTTGATTTTTAATGTGTGAAGAGAAAAGCATTTTTATGATGTGATAGAGATGGTGGTTCAGTCAAGATTAATTTTAGAATTCTAGTATGATGTGATAGAGATAAGTTTCCAGAAGCTGCTAGCATTGTATCAAGCATAAAGTAGATTAAAAAATAAAAATAAAAATTAGTTGCAAGTATTGTAGAACTCTTTACGGCAAGCATTCTGGTTCTTCTATAACTCACTATCAGCGGCATCTTGATAAATGTGTGAACCACCATCTCTATCACATCATAAAAATGCTTTTCTCTTCACACATTAAAAATAAAAGTAGATTTTGTGATAGAGATACACACCTACTTTGATTTTTAATTTTTATTTTTTAATCTACTTTTTTATTTTTATTTTTTAATCTACTTTATGCTTGATACCATGCTAGCAGCTTCTGGAAACTTTTGTCCCAGTAATTAATTTTTTAATGTGGGAAGATTTTGATTTTTTGATAGGATGTTGATAGCCATTTTAGATTAACATAGATGGAATTAACACTATTGTTACACAATGATTGCATGTCTGGAAATTTTATGGCATTTGCATAGTCTAATCCTATGTTTAGTATTAAATTCTTTCTTTAGGAAAAAATTAGTATTATGTGAAGAATTGCGATTAGCTGACTACATTTCATAGCTAATGTCAGTCACTTGCATGCATACGCGGCTTGAATGTCATATATATATATATATATATATATATATGTAGACATGCATTAATGTCGGCCCACAGATATCTATTGTTGGGACCGGATGATAAGATACTTGGATTAATCTAAATCTTTTTGTCATTTTCAAACACTTGATGATATTTACATGGGATCAAATGTAATTCTATCCCACCTTATCCCACCTTCCAAATGTGCCCTATCAAATTTCATATATAATAATTTTGAAATACAATTGAGTGCAATGACTG
This sequence comes from Magnolia sinica, assembly GCF_029962835.1. Taxonomy (NCBI): domain Eukaryota; kingdom Viridiplantae; phylum Streptophyta; class Magnoliopsida; order Magnoliales; family Magnoliaceae; genus Magnolia; species Magnolia sinica. Next base: position 56,519,727 of record NC_080589.1, on the reverse strand, counting down.
TTACAAGATGAGAAGATGTGAAAAAAATGTAAGACCCGACCTGAGTATCTGCATGTGCCTATGTGTGTGTGAGTATGCATTTCATCTCTTGTAGTCCCACGGTCCTACCGGTCGAATTTCGGTGACCCGTGACCCTCGGATTGTGTTTGTGATCATCCTTGAGTCCAATCACGTAGACCCGACTCGGATCGACCCAAAACCTATGCCATCTTATTTGCACCATCACTGCGGTTCCAACGACGTGTCTTATGCGTCCATTCGACTTATGGATCAAAAGTTATGAGCATTACATAATATATCCCTTGATCATGTGGCCCACTTATGTGTAAATGCATGTGGGTCACCTCCATGGCACAATTCCCCATGCACATTACACACACAAACTACACAATCCCCTGGAATAATACCACCCACTCAAGTCACTACCCAAGCTTAGTCTAAAACCTACAAACATAGTAATCTCCTCCCATAGCCATCATTACTTTCTTACAAACTCATGATGGCTTTTCTCTCTCTCCTTATCTTTCTTTCCCTCTCATTTTCTTCCTTCAAGCTAGCAATTCCTCTCCCTCCAACGTCCATATTTTTCTCTCTTCTCCAGCCCCCTAACCCTCATCATACTCCCAATCCCTCCATTAGAACTAGATCTTCACCATTGAAATCCATTCCTTGCTCCAAGAGCTTCATGGAGTAGAAGTTTGGGAGTAAGATCACAAGTGGGTAACTATAATCTTGCTAATTTGATTTTCTACTTTTAAATCTTCTTATTTCTTCTTATATGGATCATATGGGACTCACCAATCCATGGTGGGGATCCCATTTGACCTCATGGATGTGGCCCTTTGGCCCATCCTACATGCATATCATGATACATGATGGGGCCATTCTCCATGGACCCCATCATGATGTATTGTATCATCTACTTCATTTCAAGGGCATCTAGACCTTAGAAGTCATGTTGGGATGGTATCCCAACTACCCATTCTAGTCATAGATCATGCATGCATTAGTTTAATATTGCATGTTCAATTAACATAGTTGTATGGTTGAGATTGATTCTTGGGAGGGCCCATTAGTGGCGGGGTCCTACCCCATGGCCGGATTACCTTTTTCTTCTTCTCTTTTCTCTGATGTGTGGATGATGATGTATGTATGGCCCACTTGGTGGGCCTAGGATGTCCCAAAAAAATCCAGCAAGGTGGGACGCCCCTACCACCCAACTCCATGACCCTTGGACACCTTAATCAATGCATGTAAGTGTCCTAGTCTTAGTCCATGATCTAGACATATGTGGGCCCACTAAGGAAGGCCACAAACCCTTTTTATTATTGAGATTATTGAGATATAGGTTGATATGTCCAGCCATATAGTGCTGTCCCAAAAAAATTTGGACTGTTGCATGGACTATCATGTTCAATGTTTGGCATGGATTTTGGATCATGATTTTTACTATTTTCCTTATGATTATAAAGTGTAATGAGAAGGTGTGGACCCCACCTTGAGGTGTGGTGGGTCACACCTCAGATGGCCCATGAAATAGTACCCCAAAAGGGCCCATGAAATGGTACCAAAAAGGGAGGCCCATAGGGGTGGGCGGTCCACCTTGTTGGGCTGTCCAGCCCATATCTATGGAAGGAAAAACACAAACTTCAGCTTGATTTCTCTGAGGGGTGAGCCACTTTTGTGGACCCCACATTACTGTATCTTATGAAAAAAATACTAAACATCCACTTTCCCCCTCCTAGATGAAGTTTGGGCTCATCGTATTGGATAAACAATGCATGGACAGCAATATTTCACCTTGGACAGATTATAATTCCGAATTTAATTAAAATACTTATGAGTATCCAAAAATTATGAAAATTTACAGAGAAGTGGTTCACCCATGGTAGGACCCATCTACCAAATTTTGGGGTCAATGGACCCTTGAGCACACTGTGGCAAGGGCTGGACCGGCCCGCCACAAAGGGACGTCCAGATTAACTAGATTTTCTGGATAGTCTATTTTATTTAAATTAATTAAAATACTTTTGACCGTCCAAAAATTATAAAATTTTGTGGAGGTGTGGCCCACTCATGGAAGGACTATTTTGAAAATTTTTAGGGCTATCGGGCCCCTGTACTGACCATGGTGTGGCCTGCAAATTTGGGTCAGTTTTGGGCCAAATACCCAGGCCCGTAGGACTACCTACCATGGGACGCCCCTACCTTGCGCTGTTGCTGGGCTTGTATTCCAGCAGTATGGCCCACTTGTAATATCTGTTGTGCATCCCCCTCTCATCTGGTAGGACCCACAGTGATGTGTGTAGGTCATCAGAAAATAAATACTATAAATTAATTTATTTGCTGAACTCCAACAAACCCAGGAAGCGGGTGGGATAGAAATTCAGCAATAGGCCCAATGTTGCTACCCATAAATGTTTGTTTAGGGCAGTATGGCCCACCAGATTTGAGGTTGATTTAATTAGTTATCTTGCCTTTTTCTTTCAGTATTTTTGGGCTTACTTAGTACTTATCTGAGGCCCACCCAAGTTGGGTTTTATTGGATCATTATATGTGGTTAGTTGCTAGTTCTTTAGACCTTTTGGACTGAAACTTTCTAGATAGGCCCATTTACTTTTGGGCCTAAACTCTTCTACCTATTGTGATGGGTTTATGGGCTATAATATGTAAGTAGTTGGGCCCTTGACTTCTCACCAAAATTAACCTTGTACCTGGGCTAAGAAGTGAGGCCCAACTCATTAGTATTAAATGTGAAATTGCCCACATGGTTGAACTACTGGGTTGCCCATGAGGTCTACCACAATATATGGGTTTATGACCTTTATGGTTGGGCCCAAACCTTGTTTGAGGGCTCACCATATTACCTATGAGTTGGGCTTAGTATATGGCCCACCGGGCCATGGATTATTTGGGCTTGGACCTTACTTTATATGTGTAACGGGCTACCTTTTGGGACCCAGTTGAGGTTAGATGTCCTCCATGGTAGCCCTAAGGTAGGCCCATAGGGTCTTTATGGGTGGTTGAAGGCCCACCTTAGACCTTGATTGGGACAATTCCTCTATTAAGACTTTATGACACCCTTAGCTTGTGGGTCACCCCAAAGTGTTAGGCCCCCACTAAAGGACTTTACTTCTCCTTTGAGTATCTGTTTATATATCTAGACCCTGTCTCTCCTTGGGAAGGAGGAATGTATTCTACAGGTAGCGCACTTCCATCATTATGACCCATATGCATCATCTGTATGAATTGATTGCATTGTATGGTGGTCTTGAGGGATGAAGTTTCTCCCCTCGTGCATGTTGAGTGCCTGGAGCTTGTGCATGATCTATATGTGTGACTCATGCATTGACATCACATTTTCATGATGATACCACCCTTGCTTCATCAGGGCTTCGCCTCCACAGGGATATTCATGGATGGATGGATGTGTGGACACTGGAAATGATACTTAAGCATACCGGGTGCATAGGATGCCCATGGGTGAAATTCCTAAAACTTTCATGGTACCAAGGGACTGCCCAAATGCCGCGACCGAGTGGAAACTATGAGGGCACGAGGGCCTTATACCGTTAGGCCGCGACTCCCACTATCGTGTAGTCGGTTGGGTAAGGATGTGGCCTTATCCGCCTATGAGGGAGGGCATTATTAGGTTGAGTCTGACCAGCTCATAAAATGGGTCCGCTGCCGTCAAGCCTTATTAGTGATTAGTTGTCCACAGGCGGGTAGTGAGGTCTCTTATACTCGTTTGACTGTGCGGGGTCTGTAAAGCGGCAGTCATCCAGCAGTGTAATGGACCCCGGTGATTTCCTTATGATTGAAAATATACTTGATATATGGATTGGTTACGAGCACTGGCATTATTTTGCATCCCATTCGCATCGGCTGTATAAGCCCCTTCATGCATTGCCTTGGTATGGTGCCTAGTACTCATTGCATCATATTCATGATAAGCCTTGGTAAGGCTTGTGATATTGTCATTGGGCATGTTTCTCTTCCAGTACCACCTATTATTCTTTTATGCACCATTGTCACACACTTGTACTACCCTCTAAGCTTCTATAAGCTTATGCACGATTGATGTATGCAGGAGATCCTAGGCAGGCGTTGTAGCGACAAAGCTTGGATTAGAGCTGAGCTTGAGGACCCCAATGTTGCAGACTTTTCTCTCATTCTTCTATTATTTTATGTATGTCCTTTTGGACCTTATAGATACTTATAAAAGTTCAAATTCATACTAGATTTTGTGATGTGCCTTTGTTATTATAAGATATACTTGTTGTGATCTTGGATATGCTCGTATTAATAATGATTATATTGTTATGGAAATCCTCCTTGTAGGATCCCAGGATCGGAACCTACCTCAGGAGCCGAGAATGGGGTACTACGGAGGCTGTTACGGCTAGAACCAGCCATCGGGTTCCTTGTGAGTCCGATTATTGAGTCTGGGGCATGACAAAAAAAAAGTCAAGATAAGTCCATAATTCAGACTCCAATACTTTTAATTATATCTCTAATACCATGTTAACTAGAAAATACGTAATAAAAGCCTTAGTTATATATTTTTTCACTAAGATGAAAGTCGTATTTTCAGACTAAGGAGGAAATCTATAAATTATACAAATTTTAGGTATATCTATAAAATGTTTTAAGTTATCTACAAGATATGCACATCTATAAGATATTCTTCCTTATCTATATGATACTAATATAGCTTATACTAGTCTACTCTCTGGCAAATTATTATGAAAAAAATATTATGTTTATTTAATTATTTAATTATCATATTGGTAGAGATATATTGGTCCAATGCTCTTATTTTAACAAATAGGTATCTCATTTCAACAAATAGGTATTCATCAATAGAGGTTGGAATTGTCCCATGTTTCTTTTGCAGTATTTTTTCTATGAAAATGTTTAAGGTCAATGGTGTAATAGAAAAAGTCATCTCTCAATATCTTAACTGTTAAAATCCTCTTTTGAAGAGGTTTCTTAAAAATGATTTTTGTAAAAGAAAAACTAAAAAAGGGAAATGAAATGAACCCTTTTTTCAAACAAACACATCAGAGGAATTTTTTTTCCTACCATTTTCTATAGTTTCTTATCAGAATGGGCCCATGATTTGAATGGTTCTCATTGGTGTGCACGTGGACCTTTCTTGGCAAAGTAGTTTTTAGACCTGGTGATCAGGACCGTTCATCAACTTTCCTATTGTCTTATATACTAGAAAATTACATTCGGAGGACCCTGACTGTCTGATCGGAGTAGTTCCGCATGTTGAGAATGTAGATCGTACTTACATTTGCTTCTATGATGGTAAGACGACCAATCAAACATTAAATATACCGTACCATTGAGTTTGATTTTTTTTTTTAAAAACAATGCAGACCTTCCAAGGTAGGGACGTCTCGCCCATGCTGCCACATGTACAATTCCAGTCAAAGAAACAGGACGTGGATTTCCTGCGAAAGCCTTTAACAGGAAGTTCCTGCACAAGGATTCCAGGTGGGGCCCGCTGTGATGTTTGTGAGAAATCAAAGTCGTCCATCCATTTTTTGACCTCATTTTAAGATATTCTACCAAAAATGAGTAGGATCCAAAACTCAAGTGGGCCATAGGAGATGAAACAGTGGGGAAAGGAATGCGTACCGTTGAAACCTTCCTAAGCTCTACCTTGCTGTTTATATGCCATCTAAACCGTTTATAAGGTCATTTTCACTTCGACAAAGTGAAAAAACCAAAAAAACTATATCGTTAAAAACTTTTATTGACATATAAATATTTCAACTGTGGTCACTAAATCTCCACTTTTTCCTCTCGTGTAACCCATTTGAGTTTTTTATCCTCTTCGATTTTGGTCCCACGTCATAAAATGAACTTAAAAAATGGATAGAGGGGTTAGATTTCACACAAACAATTAAGTATGACCCATACAGAATCTTGCGTAGTCACTTCCTATGAAAGTCTTTTGCAGGAAATCCACGTCCAAAGTACCAATTTAAAAAGGACGCGGATTAGCTACTGACAGGTTCCCGTGGGTCCCAACATGATAGATGTGTTGTATCCACACCGTCCATCCATTTGGAGAGATCATTTTAAGGTATTATTTAAAGAACTAGTCAGATCCAAATTTGTAGTGAACCCCACCACAGAAAACAGTGGAGAGAGCGACGGCCACCGTTGAAACTTTTCTAAGGTCCACCGTGATGTTTATTTGAGATCCAGCCTGTTCATAAGTTAAAAAAGACATTATATAAGGGAAAACACACATATCAGCTAGATCGGAAACTTTTGTGGCCGGTAGAAGTTTTTAACGGTGGGCATCAGTCTCTCCACTATTTTCTGTGGTGGGGTCCACTTGAGATTTGGATCTCACTCATTCTTTCGATCATGCCCTAAAATGGTCTCTCCAAATGGATGGACAGGGTGGATTGGGACCCATTGAACCTGGTGACGTCACTTAAGTAGCGATTCTCGCTACTCAATCTGTTAGTAGGTAATCCGCGTCCATTAAAAAAATGCCCATACCCTGAACATGCTTTTCTCAGAATGAAGGCAGGATTTAAAGATCCACTGACATTTCTTTTCATATCCATCATATCTATAATGGAACAGCAAAGATGAGATTTCATGTGGGCCCCACCATCAGGATGACCACATAGAAATAGGCCTGTCTACCCGATCTCGCCCATACCCTCAAATATGCCGTTAAAATTTGCGAGATCGGGTAGATCTCCAACAGAATCAAGAAAAAGGAAAAGAAGAAGAAGAAGAAGAAAAGAAGATGCACTCACCTCGTTGGGCAGGCGTGCGGCTGTCGGTGGTCAGCGGGCTGGGTGGGGTAGAGATGGAGAAGAAATGGAAAGGGAAAAATGGTAAAGCTGCGGCGGGTGGGGTAGCCGGGTAGGTTTTTTTGAAAAGTAAAAATATTTTACTTTTTCTTATATATATATATTATTATATTTATATATAATATATAAATTATATATAATTTAACCTATTTCTAATCGAGCTGAGTCGAGCTCGAGCTCGCGTCGAGTCGAGTTAAAACGCCCCATGGTCGAACTCAGCTCGAGCTTTCATATTTCAGCTTGACTCGGCCCGACTCAGCCCTTCAAGCCGAGTCAATCTGAGCCGACTCGAGCCGACTCGAGCGAGTTAATTGAGCTAGCTTGACTCGTGAACAGCTCTAGCTTGGACTCAGACTGTCATTCGCCAATAGTAAGTATCACACTTTTATAATACGCGGGTGAAGGTTAGAAGATTTCGAGTCGAAGACTTGGTTCTTCGGAGAACATTCCAGAATACTAAAGAGATAGGATCAGGAACCTTAGGTCCGAACTAGGAAGGGCTCTATGTGGTGTCTAGCACGAGCCAACCTGGTTCATATCGACTAGAGGACTTAGCTGGACAACTGCTCCCACACCCTTGGAAGGCCGAACATTTGAAGATCTATTACCCCTGAATTGGGTTGGTACGTCGTTCATTATATATTATCCAATTCTAAATTACATTAATAAAGTGACAACATTATTATCCGATCAATTCCCGATTAAGATCTGATCTGTGGGCGATATCGATCTGATTAACGGCCAACCTATGCCCGACCAACCATCTAACTACATCTGACTAACTAGTTTGGACAATTTCAGCAATTCTCCGTGCGATAGTCGACCGACACCCGAGCTATACAACTTAGGCTTGGACTGACACACTCATATAAAGTAAAAACTGACCTAATTAGCCCAGAAGTCCGGAATTCAAGACAAAAAGTATTTTCATTGATAAAGGCCTAAAGGGCATGTTTACATCAGTAATGTCCCAAAAAAAAATACATGTACACTAATCTACAAATTGCTAAGTATACAAAACCGAAAAAAGCACATACGAAGTGCTCTTGAAGTGCTTAAAGCTGAAAAAGGGTAAGGCAGAGCAAGATGAAGGAAATTCCACTCTGCAAAAGCTGAGCATCAATCCTCGGAAGGTGGCTCAGGAGCTGCCTCAAGAGTTGCTTCATCACTCGACCCATTAGAGCTCGACTCTGGCTCATCAAAAGAGGAGAGATCAAGCTCTGGGAAGGACTCCTTCATCGCCCTCATGCACTCGGTGTAACCTTAAAGAAAGAGGTTATCCCTTTGGTCTAGGAACACCTGAGACGTTATGAACTCCTGGACCGCCTCCTTCCGAGCTATTGCGATCGCAACATTGGTCTCCTTCCTCAGCTTCTCCAGCTTCGCATCGGTCTCGACAAGTCGAGCATAACACTTGTCATGCAAGCCCTTAGCTTCCTCCAGCCACGCAACTACCTCGGCCTTCTTAGCGAAAGACGCCTCAAGAGTCGTCTTCGCATCCTGCAGCCCGGTTTCGGAATGAACCACATGTTGCTCAGCCACCTTCGCCCAAGTCTAACTCCAAGCGAACTCGGTGCACAACCTTAATAAGCACGGGGCAAACTACAAAAAACAACAACAAGATGAAGATGAGCAACCACAAGAAAAGCGAAATTCAGATCAGTTTCAGACGATATACTTACCCCAAGAAGAGTCGTTGACACATGTCTGAGGAGCGTGTCCATGGGAGAGTCAAACAAGGCGGCATATTCCTATTCGATTATATGGTGCTCTACCCATAGGAGGATCTCCTCCACAGTCTGGCGAAGGGTCCCTCGCCTCTCTTCCGCCTCAACCCTCCTCGCAGGTCGAGCCTCGGTAAGAGTGATGCTTTCGGGAGCCACTGGACTCGCCACTCCAGACAAGGTTTCCACTTCCATGCTCTCATCCTCGACCTCTAGGACAATCGGGCAAGAGGGCCCGACCTTCTCCTTGGCCTTAGAGGAGGTCTTTTGGTTCTTCTTCTTCGGTGTCACCGTTTCGCCTTGAGGGGGCGCGCGAACCTTTAAGGGAGGACGGAGGAGGGGTCAAGCTTCAGGCATCTCTGTGACAACATATAAGTGACATGTCAAAAAAATTATCAAAAATAAAAAAATTTCTAAGTCATAAAGTTCGGCTAAAGATCTTACCAAAGCTCTTACCGAAGAAAGCGGAATCCAAGCCCATTTTAAAGAGTAGCTCGGGCTGAAGAAGTACTCTCCAAGACCTCTTCCCTTCCTCGAGCGAACACAAATCATGGATCTGAGCTAAGGATCCGCTGCTAAGTAGAGGAGGATGTTTAGGTGTGACTACAACCAAAAAAACATGTGACAAAGGTCAGGTGTTAGTAAATACCAACCAATTAAAGCACAATTACTACAATGCTAACCTGGATCGAAGAAAGCCCGGGGAACAGTGGGAGTTAATTCTGGATCGGCTGTCTCCCAACACCCGGAGGCGCAGAACCATTTGTCTCTCCAATTTTTGTTGGAGGATGGAGGGTCGGTTATAAGAGCCTCATTAGTATTCCACCAAGCGGAGAAGTAGTACCAGTCAGGCTGAAGATGGTTCGGCTTTTACTGGTACAAGTGGAGAAACTCATCCACAGATAGCTCGGGCTGGTCTAAATCATCCCAGAGGATCGCACAGCCGAACAAAGCACTCCACCCATTCGAGATCATCTGTCCCGGGGCCAAGCCAAGGCGTGCTAGCAGATGCCTAACTATTCCTTGCAGAGGAAGCCGTAGGCCTCACTGAAGCGCAACCTGGAAAATCACGACGGCCCCCTCTGGAGGTCGGTCTGAAAGCTCATCCGGTGAAGGAAGTCAGAGGACCACAGACTCGGGGGCATGGTATTCGAGCCTAATCCGGGCCAACTCTTCCTTAGACAAGGTCGAGGGCACCAGCCCCCTTGGGCCCTCCTCATCATCGAGTTCTTCCGGGTCGACTTCTCCTGAAGGGTCGCGCCCCACGACCACTGGGCCCGTAGCCAGGGATGTGCTTGACACTCTAAGCACGGGCGCTTTCCTCTGCAATGGGGAAAATTTCAATGCCCTAGCCACGGGCGCCAGCCTCTGGGCGGGAGACCGATCTAACACCCGAAACGTCAGTGACCGAAAATCGGATTATGCCATCATCACTACCAGCGATGGTGGGTTCGACATTACCCTAAGGTGAGAGCTCGCCCCACTGTCGCCGCAAGAATCCCCCTCCTACAAGCTCAATGAGATGGACATGGTATTGGCATGCAAAGCTACTGAGAAATTGGAAAAACGACAGGAGGGAAAGATGGAGCTCACCGGAGAAGAAATGGGCGAGTCGCTGGCCTGATTACAGAAGAACTAGATGTCGAAAATCATCCAGGGAGAACAAGGAGATGAAAGAGGAAGGAAATGGAAATGCGGAAGGAAAGCCCCTAAGGGTTTCCCTTATATAGCCGTGCCATGTGGCAAGTGTTACGGACGACCACCAATGTGCATCCGTATGACATCCCCTCGGCTACCCCGACTCGACATGTGGCGCGACCCATGCACTGCTCGACCCTAATATCCAGTACAACACTGTTGAGACTCAAATATTGTATATTTTCCCCATCTATACTTGGTTTTATGAACATTATACTACTTACTGTTATGTTTTACTCATGTTTGTGTTGCAAGGTGAACTTGAGAGCTTGGATTAAAAAAGAATGTTGAAAGCATGTATTTGATGTTCTAGAATCACCAAGGCAAAGAATGGACTTTTGGAGACCAAGGTTGAAGATTTCAAGACCCCAAGAGTCAAGAAAACCAAGTAGAAAAGGAAGGCAATGTAGAAATTAGTGAAAAAATTCGCATGATCTGAGCTTAGATGACATCGAAGCTGTCATCAAAGGAGTATAGATGACTTCGAAGAATTACAGAAAAATCAAGTTTGGTTGTTGGACAAATTGGATGCAGTCTTCGATGAAACGTCATCGAAGCCACTCTTAGATGACATCGAAGGTTGTTCGATGTCATTGAAGGGTTTACGCGAAGCCTACACAAAGTGAGAAAATTTGAGGTGGTTTCCAGATTTTTCAAACCAGTTTGAAGGAGGGAGTTTTCCACTTATAAATAGGGCTTCTCAAGGCATTCCTAAGCATCTTTCAGAGCATTCAAGGACAAGATCTAGGGTTTTTTCGAGGATTTTTAGAGAGTTTTCAAGTTTCATAGTTATTGTTTTTCTTTACAAGTTATTTACTTATTTTTCTTGCTTTCTTGTTGCTTTATATTTTTGCAATTTAGTCATATTTTTCTAGTTCCCCCTAGCCTAAGTTAAAAGGGAAGCACATTAGTTTTATGATATCATAAATTATGATGATTGATTGTTTTTAATGATGAGATGAATGGTGTATGCATGTTATCAATTATCTAGGTTTAGGTTTTTGATCCTCATATGAGATCCATATGTTTCCATCATGTGAGATCCATATTGATGGATAGATTTAACCTGGATTAGTTAGATTTTCTAGATGGGAGATGTTCTCAACCTGCTACATTTCTTTGATTCATTATGTCATGAATATTGAATGTTTAAAATCATTAACACTTGAGAATATATGTTAATGATGCTAATTCATGATTCTCTAATCTTTTATATCATTTATTAAAAATATTTAAACTGTTTTATTATCTTGTTAGGCTGACCATAGTGCTCAGATCCTAATTGTATTATCAAAGTCATCATGACTTATGGAATATTAACCTATGTGTGGAACTTTGAAGCTTGGGTGTTGTTTTCAAATTCATGGAATTCCATACATTCAAAACCTTCAAAACCAAATCATCCATTTAGTTTCCATTACTTAGTTTTGCATTTGATTTTTTTCATTCTCATAAATTATCTCCTTCCGGGATCGACCTTGTATTCACAAGATATTACTTACGACCCTCTGCACTTGGAGGCAAACAATCAAGTTTTTGGCAATGTTGCCAGGGAGAGATGAAGATAGATTAGATCTGCGTAAGATAGCTAAGGTAAGTTCTCTTATAAAGCTTTTAAAATTTCTATAGATTTTCTATTTTATTTTGAAAGTACATTCTGTAGGGTCTTTCAAGCACTAACTGTAACATAAGGTTGCCCTGCTTGGGATTTTACCACCCAAGTGTTATGGTTGTCCTACAGTTGTTGTTTGAGCATAAAGATCATTCGGTGAATCTATTTTCCAGATTAGTATAGTTTAATTTCTGCATTAGTTTTACTTTCTTTTTATTTATTTTTCTTTGTGATTTGAACCCTCATAGTCGGCTCTGCCGCCTTGGTTGTTGATTTATTTTGTTTTGTGGATTTAACCCTCATGGTCAGCTCTGCCGCCTGGGTTGTTGGTTAAGTTTTTATTTTTATTTTAAGTATCATACTTGCTATTTGAATTGGTGGTATTTGTTGTGTGGTGTGGATGGTTAATGTCCCGTTGGAGTAGAGATCAAAACAATCGACTCTCCTCCGAAGGTGGATTAGTCTCAAGCCTTGATCATTCATTTAGGAGAGGCAGTCAACACTACTTGGATTCCATGGCAGACCCAGTTGATAATGCAAATCCAAATTTGTCAATCCAACTCTAATCCAAAATAGAGAAAATCAACGAAATCTTTCTCCTAAGGATGAGAATTAAGTTCATAGGAATGTCTTACAACAACCACAGACTTTACGTGAACATCTACACCCTGAGAGATCAACTTTACCATCTTACACAGTGTTCCCTGCTCATACAGGGAACATTGATTTTAAACCAGGTGTGATTCAATTAATTCTTAAATTTCATAGCTTAGATTCTGAAAGTCCAAACTTTGAGGAAGTAATTGCAACATTACAAGTAAACAATGGCAATAAGGATGTACCCAAACTTAGGTTATTCTCATTTTCTCTAAAGGATCGGGCCAAAGCATGGCTCAACTCTCTAAGACATCATACCATCACTACATGGCAAGCCTTAAGTAAAGAGTTTTTAAAAAAATTCTTTCCTAAGCACAAAACAAATGCACTGAAACAGAAAATCATGTCGTTCTCCCAAAAGGGGAATGAACTATTTTTCTAAGCTTGGGAGCACTTCAAAGACCTTCTACTCACTTGCCCACATCATGGTTATGAACCGTGACATTGCGTTCCTAAAGGAGCTCACTATGGATACCTGTCAGTTCATAGAGATGATGTGTGGTGGAACCTTTCTTGACAAAGATCATAATGAGGCTTGGAATTTTCTAAACATGTTAGCAGAGAATACTCAAACATGAGATATTTATACTAAACCAGATCAAACTAGACTCATTCCTAGAAAGAAAGCAGGGATGTATGTCCTAAGAGAGGAAGATGACCTTAATGCAAAATTCACTACATTAGCTAGAAAGGTCGAAGCCTTAGAAATTAGGAAGGTTGATATGGTTAAAGAAAATACTTCCTTAGGTAATTTTTATAGCATTTGTAGTGGTGCAGACTATAATACAAAGGATTGTCCAATAATCCCAATTGTATAAAATATTACGCATGAGCATGGGCAAGCAAATGCTATAAATAACTACAAAAGGCTAGTTGTGCAACCAATGGGAAACACGTACAATCCAAATTGGCGTAGCCATCCTAATTTTAGTTGGAAGAGTGGACCACAAATTAATGTGCCCAATGCACCTCAAGGTCCTCCGTAAAACAACTTCTTTAGGGCATCTAACAATGTACCATATGTGCCCCCACCAAAGTGATCATTTATGGAGGATGCATTAACCGTATTCATGAACTATCAAGCTCAAATGAATCAGTCTCTAATCCAATCAAATCAAGAATTAAAGACGACTGTGGTTAGGATTGAGACTCAACTAAATATTAGAGAAAAAGGCACACTTCCTACTCAACCCCTTAGAAATATACATTCCATTGGAGACTCAAATCCAAGTGAGCTACATCATGAACAAGATATGGCTATCATTACCTTGAGAAGTGAAAAAGAGGTCGATAATAACATAATGCAACCGGTAAAAATACCGGAGCATAAGTCACCGTCTCAAGAGAATGATAAACCGGTTAAGGTTCAAGAGCCGCAATAACAAAAGGATACAGAGACTAAGTCATATGAGCCTCCAGTTCCGTTCCCATCTAGACTTCAGAACCCGACTGTCCCCATGAAATATCAAGAGGTGTTAGATGTGCTCCAAAAGGTCACTGTCAATATTCCTTTGCTTGATGCCATTAGACAAATTCCATCATATGTTAAATATCTCAAGGACTTGTGCACTATGAAGAGGAAATTAAACGTGCACAAAAAGGCCTTCCTCACTGAGAAAGTTCGCACTATCATGCAGAAAAGGGCTGTACACAAATACAAAGACCCAGGAAGTCCCACTATTCCTTATATTATTGGAAATTTTCAAATTGAGCATGCTTTGATAGATTTCGGTGCAAGTGTCAACTTAGTACCTTATTCGATTTACAAACAAATGGGATTGGACGAGCTTAAACCAACCACGATTACACTTCAACTCGCTGACCGTTGTATTAAGGTACCAAGGAAAATCTTAGAGGACATGTTAGTCCAAGAGGATCAATTCTACTTCCCCATGAATTTTATTGTACTAAACACTGAGCCATGTGTAAATGCTAGTGCTTAAGTTCCCATTATTTTAGGTCGCCCATTCCTAGTCACTTCAAATGTAATTATAAATTGTATGAATAGAAGACAAGACTCTAGAACTCAATATTTTCAATCTATGTAAGCAGCCCATAGACAATAATGAGATCCATGAGCTAAATTATATGGACTGCTTAATAGAGGATGAGGAATTGGAACCTAACCCATCTAAGGAATTGATTAAAGTCTTTGGGGACTTGAAAAATTCTGATTTAGAAAAAGTGCTTGTTGAAATTTATGATGATAATGAGAGCACTACCACCCAGGACATTGATATATAGAAATGGAGACCACACACTCAAATCCTATCTATCGAGGACTCGCGACCTCTGTCATTACCAACCAATGTTCCAAAGCTTCATTTAAAACCATTACCAAATGAGCTTAAGTATGTTTGTGAAAATGAAACCTATCCCGTGGTGATTTCTTCATTTTTAGACAAGGATCAAGATATTAAATTATTAAATGTTCTGAGGGACCACAAAGGATCCTTGGGCTAGACCATTTCTGACATTAAGGGTATAAGCCCTTCCATATGCACCTATCGGATCCACCTCGATGAGGACGCCAAACCAATTAGACAACTTCAAAGGCATCTTAATCCAAACATGATGGAAGTTGTAAAAAATGAGGTGATTAAATTATTGGATATAGGAATCATCTACCCAATATCCAATAGTGTTTAGGTGAGTTCAACTCAAGTATTTCTAAAGAAATCCAAAATAATTATCATGTAAAATTCTAATAATGAACTCATACCAACACGTGTCACCACAAGTTGGTGTGTTTGCATTGACTATAGAAAATTGAACCACGTCACAAAGGACCATTTCCCTCTACCATTCATTGATTAAGTTTTAGAGAGGATAACAGGTCACTCATTCTATAGTTTTCTTGATGGATATTCCGGATATAACCAAATAAAGATAGCCCTAAAGGACCATGAGAAAATTACATTCACTTGTCCATTTGGCACGTTTTCTTTCAAACGGATGCTATTTGGATTGTGTAACACCCAAGCAACTTTCCATTGGTGTATGTTAAGTATTTTTTCAAATATGGTTGAGAAGTTTCTTGAGGTTTTCATGAACGACTTCTCTATATTTGGGAGTAGTTCTGAGGAATGCCTCAACAATTTATCTTTTGTCTTATCTAGGTGTGAAGAAAAACACCTTGTCTTAAATTGAGAGAAATGTCATTTCATGATTCAAAAGGAAATTGTTCTGGGCCATGTTATCTCCAAAAATAGAATCGAAGTAAATTGCTCAAAACTGGACATTATTGTTAATCTACCTATTCCTTAAACTGTTAGAGATATTAGATCACTTCTACAGCACGTCAGTTTTTATAGAAGATTCATCAAGGACTTTAGTGTCATTACTAAACCCTTAACAAATCTTCTTTAAAAGGATGTCCCATTTAAGTGGACAGATGCGTGTGCATGTGCCTTTAATAAAATTAAATCATTCTTTACCGCTTCACTTATCATGCGTCCATCAGATTGGACACTTCATTTTAAATTAATGTGTGATGCAAGTGATTATGCCATAAGGGCTGTTTTAAGTCAAAGGAAAAATAAACGGCCCTACGTTATTCATTATGCGAATAGAATTCTAAACTCAGCCCAGGTGAACTACTTAATAGCTGAAAAGGAGTTACTTGCAGTAGTTTTTACTTTGGATAAGTTTACGTCCTACTTGCTGGGATCCAAAGTGGTCATTTTCACAGACTACTTGGCTTTAAAATATTTGATATCTAAGAAGGATGCAAAGCCGAGACTTTTAAGATGGATCCTCCTACTTTAAAATTTTAACTTAGAGATAAAAGATAAGAAATAAGTAGAAAACGTAGTGGTCAATCACATTTCTAGATTGGTGTTAGATGATTCCACTAAGGAGATGCAAATCCAGGACACTTTCCCTAATGAACAATTATTTGTGATCTCCAAATTGCCTTGGTATGCGGATATAGTGAACTATCTTGTAACGGAAAAAATGTCATATAATTGGAAGTTACAAGATAGGAAGCGTTTTGAAACCGAGGTTAGGAACTTCTTCTGTGATAACCCGTATTTATATAAATATGGGACTGATCAAATTTTTAGACATTGTATCCCTGAGGATGAAGTTCAGAGTGTTATTTCCTTTTGCCACATGGAAGCATGTGGTGGCCATTTTTCTGCTAAGAAAACCACTGCAAAAATCTTGTAGTGTGGTTTTTACTGGCCCACCATGTTTAAAGACTCTCATGCTTTCAATGTTTCTTGTGATAGATGTCAAAGATTGGGAAGAGTGTCACGGCACAACATGATGCTTTTATCTCCAATTTTACCATTGAAGATTTTTTATTGTTGGGGTATTAATTTTATAGGCTCATTTCCATCTTCTTTTGAATTTCTTTATATATTGGTTGGTGTAAACTATGTTTTAAAATAGATTGAGGGAGTTCGAAGTAGAACCAATGATAACAAAGTGGTCATACAATTCCTTAAGGAAAATATTTTTTCTATATTTGGAACTCCAAAGGCCATCATTAGTGATGTCGGGTCTCACTTTTGTAATAAGACATTTGAGGTTTTAATGAAGAAATATGGTATCAAGCATAAAGTGAGCACCCTATACCATCCACAAATGAGTGGGCAAGCTGAGATTTGTAATTGGGAAATCAAACATATTTTAGAGAAAACTATAAGGCCTGATATGAAGGATTAGTCCCTCGGACTATCTAACACTTCATGGGCTTATATGACTGCTTATAAGACACCTATTAGAATGTCCCCATACAAATTGGTGTATGGGAAGGTTTGCCACTTGCCTGTGGAATTGGAACATAGAGCATATTAGGCAATGAAGAAGTTAAACTTTGACATGGACCAAACAAGTGGACAAAAGAAATTAGAGTTGAATGAATTAGAGGAGCTGCGGAGAGACTCTTATGAAAATTCTAAAATTTATAAAGAGAAGATCAAAGTTTTTCATAATAAAAACATCCTCAAGAAAAATTTTGAACCTCAGTAAAAGGTCCTATTATATAATTCTTGTCTCCAATTCTTTCTGGAAAAGTTAAGATCAAGATGGGAAGACCCCTTCATTGTGAAGAATGTTTATACTCACAGGGCTGTTAAAATTAAGAATCCACGTAATGGTAATGTGTACAAGGTAAATGGTTAAAGATTGAAGCCTTATTTGAAAAACTCTCTTTTGGGAGAGGAGTCTGTCCCTCTTCATGAGGCAGAATATTCGGATTGGTACTCCTAGTCTGATGGAGCATTTGTGTAGGATCCGTATAATATTCATTTTTTTTGTGACACTTAGCATGTGCGTTTCTTCATAGTAGGTACTATGCACCATTTCTTTTATTTTTATTATTCTCTGCATTACATGTATCATTACATTGGGGACAATGTAGATTTTAGGTTGGGGGTGTCGATAGTCATCCATGTGAGTTTTTTTTTTTTTTTTTTGAGTTTTTTTTAGGTTTATGGGAAATTGATGAGAAATTTTTTCAACATTTTGAAAATAAAAATTTTTATATACAAGAATGTGAACATGATATTATGCAAATTCCAAAGGCAAAGTTAATACTTAGTCTAAGCTGATAGTAGTTAGAATTTTGATAACTGAAAATTATAGACTTGAGTTCGATTATCTAATCACTAGTTTAGATTGAGTTGTAATTTGATGTATTGAATTCACAATATACCCTAGCTAATTAAGTGAGGAATATGATATGTGAAATAAAATAACAAATTTTGATTCAAACAAGGTTGAATGAACTAGTACCATTGACATATACTTTAAACAGAGAATAACAAAAAAATAATAAATAAATATTTATGACTATAACAATCATGTCAGTAATCCGGAGTAAGGATAGTTAAGTATCCATTTATGTTATCGTTACAAGTACGATACCTTAGGTTATGAAGCAAACCCGGTGGGAATCTTCATCTAAAGGTGGTCTATAATAATGAGAATATAATGATAAAAAAAGAAAGGGCATGAAGGAAATGAGATAATTAGAGATTTCATATTCTTGTGATGATTGAAAGGAGTTAGGATAGGGAACATACATATTTCTCAAAGTTAGACTAGTGTCACTGAGAACCTAAGTAGATTGGAACATAACTATTTTAAATTTTAATTAGGTCTCTGAATTCAAGAATGTAATTGATTAGGATAAATTTTGATTAGGTTTCCGAACTCAAGGATGTAATGGATTAGGAAATTGAGATTTTAACTACAGACTTAGGGTAAGTATTGTTTTGTTTTAGAATTCATATGATGAATGGATTCATAATTATATAAATTTCTGGGTGTTGAACTATTTTTCGTGTTTTCAATCGTTGTGGGTAACATTTCTGGAAACCCTCACGAGACTATAACTCGTCCACTAGGGGAAACCTAGGGGTTTAAAGGCTTGTTGCATATGCTAAATGCAATTGAGATTACCTGCGAAAGTGGTGTAGTTGGAAATTTTATTTTCATTTTAATTTTTTTTATAGAATTATTTTTTATTCTTATTTTATTTAAATTTTTTTCGCTTATTTTGCTCAAGACTAGTAAAATTCTGGTTAGGGGGTGTGTTGAGACTCAAATATTACATATTTTTCCTTATCTATATCTTAATTTTATAAACATTATATTGCTTACCATTATGTTTTACTCATGTTTGTGTTACACGGTGAACTTGAGAGTTTGGATTAAAAAAAGAATGTTAAAAGCATGGATTTGATGCTCAAGAATTACCAAGGTAAATAATAGACTTGTGAAGACCAAGATTGAAGATTTCAAGACCCCAAGAGTCAAAAAAATCAAGTGGAAAAGGAAGTGCAAAAATTCACAGGGTCTGATCTTAAATGACATTGAAGCTTTCATTGAAGCCAGTCTTCGATGACATCGAAGAATTACAAAAAAATCAAATTTGATTGTTGGACAAATTGGATGCAGTCTTCGATGACATCAAAGATGTTATTGAAGCCAGTCTTAGATGACATCGAAGGTTATTAGATGTCGTCGAAGGGTTTACGTGGAGCTTACATGTAGTGAGAAAATTTGAGGCGGTTTTCGGATTTTTCAAACTAGTTTGAAGGAAGGAGTTCTCACTTATAAATAGGGCTTCTTAAGGCATTCATAAGCATCCTTCAGAGCATTCAAGGGCAAGATCTAAGGTTTTTTTTAAAGATTTTTAGAGAGCTTTCAAGTTTCATAGTTCTTATTTTTCTTTACAAGTTATTTATTTAATTTTCTTTTTTTTCTTGTTGTTTTTTATTTTTGCAATTTAGTTATGTTTTTATAGTTCCCTCTAACCCAAGCTAGAAAGGAAGCACATTGGTTTAATGATATCATAAATTATGATGATTGATTATTTTTAATGATGAGATGAATGATGTATACATGTTATCAATTATCTAGGTTTAAGTTTTTTTATTCTCATATGAGATTCATATGTTTCCATCATGTGAGATCCAAATTGATGGATATGTTTAATTTGGATTAGTTAGATTTCCTACATGGGAGATGTTCTCAACCTGCTACATTTCTTTAATTCATTATCTCATGGATATTGAATGCTTAAAATCACTGGGGGTTGAGAATATATGTTAATAATGTTAATTCATAATTCTCTAATCTTTTATATCATTTATTAAAAATATTTAAACTGTTTTATTTTCCGGTTAGGATGACCATAGTGCTCAGATCCTAATTGTGTTATCAAAGTCATCATGACTTATGGAACATTAACCTATGTATGGAACTTTGAAACTTGGGTGTTGTTTTCAAATTAATTGAATTTCATACATTCAAAACCTTCAAAACCAAATCATCTGTTTAGTTTCCATTACTTAGTTGTTTTGCATTTGATTTTTTCAATTCTCATAAATTATTTCCTTGTGGGATTGACCCTGTATTCACAAGATATTACTTACAAACCTTTGCACTTGGAAGCAAGCAATTAAACGCCACGCATCACAATCTCATTGGTCCATCATCGAAAAGGCGACTTGACGCCTCACATGACCTCGAGCCACGAAACGGCACGTCATGATTATGGACTAACAATGCCTCGACTACTGTACTAGCCACCATAATTAGCAATAATGACAATACGACTCCACCTAGTCCACACACAACCCAACCTAGCTCCGACCAGCTTACTTCTCAACTCCATAGGTCAGCCTGAGAAGTAAGGAGGGCTCACTATTGGGGGAAAAATGGACAAGTCGATAAGTCGGCTTATGGAATGGACCAACTCTATTGAACCAGCACGGGCCCAGTGAGACCTGAGCCTGATAAGGCCTCTATGTCCAGAAATAGGCCGACCTCCAAGGAGGTCGATACAACTGTAAGGACATTCAAAGAACATGGCTACGAGCCCATTCGAATAGTCATGTATTGACCTAACTCATAAGTTGACTATAGATCGACCACTGGTTAACCCAAAATCGGATACGACTTGGCCATAGCCTAGTAATAGCTCGGCTATTGGACGGGCATAGATTGGCCGCCGTCTAGTTGAAAGTCAAGTGACACCCCCCGTCAAGGTCAAGGACCATTAGCGCCCAGCTAAAGGGAACACGGACCCCCCGACCTAATTATTGGTTGAAGATGGTGAATGTTGATCTATCAAGGAGACTAGCGTTGCTTATTCTCGAGTCATCGCCTGCCAATGAGAGCCGACCTAAAACCGAGCTATAAATTCAGATAATTTCCTAACATCTCGAGTATCTCTCCCCATATCGTTAGAGGATAAGATCATATCCCGGTAATCTTGGAGGCCAATAATCTCTAAGGATCCCGAATCTGGACGAATCTCCAAGATATCAAGAAGAATCATTTTTCATTCGGACTCATTCTCCTATATATATAGAGGCATCCCCAACCTTCAAAGGTATGTTAATTCTTAACCTAGCATTTGACTGGTGTCTCTTTTCTTGAGACCCTACCCTACAAAAAGACCCCGTTCTTGACTTAGTCATTGGAGAGTCCCCTGCACTAGCCAGGGTCTCCTTTATTTTGTAAGTGCTATGGTTTTATGCTCCTTTGGTTGTCAAATTTTGTAGTGCCAAAACCTCAATTTATATCTTGCGTAGTTCATTGTTATAAATGTTCAAGACATTGCATCATCGCTCTAAGCACTTTACTTCAAGTCAAGAACGAAGAACTACTTCAAACTACTTCAAGAAATGCAAGTACAAGCTACTACAGTAGAATACAAGTACAAGCTACAACAGTAGAAGTGATCTTGTTCAAGATTCAAGTCAGTGTACAACACAAGATGAATTGTTATTCAAGCTATAGAAGATCTCATGTTCAGTGCTACATCAAGTTCAAAGATCTTAAGCTTCACAATCTTCAAAGGTCATCTATCATCTGAAGATATGAAGTTTCGATGTTCATACCTCACTTTTAAGGTATGATTGACCTTAGATTATCCTTAGGGTAGGTCATTTTGAATACATAATTCAATTAAATCATTTTACATGGAATTGGATTATTCTAAGACTAGTCCTGAACCTTGTTCGACTAGTCCTAGCACTGCCTCGACCAGTCCAAGAAATTACAAGACCAGTCCTAAGTTGGTTGTAATTTTTCAGAATTTTCTGTTCGTCCACAACCAGTCTTGGATTCTGTTCGACCGGTCGTGTGAACAGTGTCAACTCGTCCTACGACCAGTCCTAGTTCTACGACTCAAACTACATCAACCAATCTTTGAGTCCTACGACCAGTCGTAGAGGGCATATGACCAGTCGTAGAACGGTTTTATCTGATCGAGCTAAAAAATTTAAAAATCCGTTTCTCCTACGACTAGTCGTAGCCGAGTTTTTGCAACTATAAATAGAGCACGAATTTCAGAGATTGATAACTCAATTCAAATAAAATCAAGGGATCAGTCTGAGATAAGTTTGTGTTCATTTTAAGCTACTTTGTGCATAATTTATATTCTCTTTTGTTAGCTTTATTAATTTGATTTTGTTTCTACATTCCAATCTTAATTGAAAAGAGGAATTGTGATATTCCTTTTTCTTAGAATCAAAATCAAATATAGCTAGCCCAACTGGTTTAATTTAAAATCAATTAGAACCTAGAACCATTTTAAAGTGAGTATTGGACTTTGAACTTCTACATTCAATCTTCTACTCTGATTGGTTCTTCCGGGCTGCAACAAAAGGAGAAATCCAGGTATTTTATATTTATGTAAATTTTTATTTTGGTTTTATCTGAGATTAAGCCAGAAAAATCTCATTGTGTTGGTTATTTGAGAAGAGCCAGAAAACTCAGAAGTGAGGGTTTTTGAATTGTGTAAGCCCTTTTTAAAAAAAGACACAATTATGAAGGTTTTGGGTGAACCTGTAAAAACCTATTTTGATAGTGAATGCTAATATCCCATGTGTGAGGATATTAGGAGCGGAGTAGCAATCTGTGTGGCTGTTTTTTAACAGTTGGTGTACACACAAGCGAACCACTATAAGTCTTTGTGTTTTGTGGATGTGTGATTTAAATTTTCTATCTTTGATCATTCAGATTTGTAGGATGTATATGTGAATGTGAATGTTGTAATATTTACATTTCAAGCATTGTGGGAAATGTTGTAATAGTTTAGAATTTATTTCTTGCTATTTCATTTGTTTTCTTTCTGTTTTAGTTTTTGATATTAAATTTGTTATAGAAATAAGGTTGTCCTATCATAAACCTTTGGTTTTTATGGTGTAGGGTTATCCTTAGAATAACATTGATATCAATCTCTCTTTTTGAGGTTGTTTTACATTCCAATGTAGTGATTTATTAATAGTGTTATCTTTTATTCATTTATATTTCGCTATTATTGTTTAAATTTGGCATTGTCCTATTCACCGCCCCCCACCCCCCGACATATAGTTTAACCATTTCAGTTTCTCTTTTATATCTATGCAGATACAAGAGGGTCAGATGCAGAGGGTTTGCCAGAAAACTGCATCAACAGTATTTAAGCTGAGGGAGATTATATGTTCATTCATGTCTCCCATGAGTGTGATTTATGAGGGCATCCACATATTAATTGCTTTGATGAGAAATTACAAATATTAAAGGTGGGGATTCAATAACAAATGTCACCTATGGTATGGTCCACCTAAGATTTGTATCTGCTTCAATTTTGGGATCATGCCCTAAAATGAGTTGTCAGAATGGATGGATGGTGTGGATTTAAGGTACATACATAGGAGTGAGCCCCACAGTTAGGGATCCACCACCAACCTTGGCGGAACCGGGGATCCAAACCCCACCCCATAAAATAATGATTTTTCACTTTTACAATACGTTCTATGTGCGTACACATGCATACGGTGCTTTTCCAAGTGCTGATCCACGCGATGAATGGATGGACGTACGGACCTAATTTTTGTACCGGATGACATTGATGGTGGGGCCTGCAATTTCAAGGTTTCTGATGAGAGCGGATTGGCTAGTGACCCTGCCACTAGCCAATGGCTAGAGGTCGGTGCTCTGTGGACCCACCATGATGTATGTGTTTCATCCATGCCTTCCATCCATTTTAATAGATCATTTTGTTGTATGAGCTCAAAATTGAGGTAGGTCCCAATCTTAGTTGGACCACGTCACGGGAAATAGTGTTGACTGAACGTCCACCATTAAGAACTACATGGACCATAAAAGTTTTGGTTTTTTCCCTTAACAGATTGGATGTAAATAAACAGTACAGTGGGCCTTAGGAGGATTTTAACGGTGGACATTCAATAACTAGAGTTTTCCTGTGGTGTGATCCACCTGAGATTTGTATCCCCTCATTTTTGGGATCAAGACCTAAAATGCTCTGTAAAAATGGATGGACGGCATGGATAAAACACATACATCATAGTAGGGCCCACATAGCACCGACCACTGGCCACCGGGCTGGTGTCGCAAACGGTGTCCGTTTCTGATGTCCCGAGCAGGTGGCACGTTGTGCGGAAAATATAGTACATCGCAGCAAGTTGTTGGACGTGATGGGTTCTCTTTTGTTCGGCCAATAAGTAAGACGTATGGAACATCCAATCCGTGAAAAGAGTGGGCCACACCATGATGGTTAATTGATATGAGAATCAAGACCATCCACTCATCCAGTAGGACACAACATTAAAATCAATGGACAGACAGTGGTATGACCCGTTTGGCCCACCCAATGAGTGGATAGTATATTTTCATACGGTACGCCTCACGCACAGGTTGGATATTCTACACATGTGGCATGTTGGCAGTATAAAAGAAAGAATTGCTGTATCAGTACTTCGGATACAACTGTTGTATCTGATCATTTCTCAAAAAAAAATCACACGAATGCACCTTGAATGCAAAAAATCGAACGAGATCTTCCAAACTGGCTAAAAAAGCTCATTAGCTGATGATTTTATATATTTTTTAAATTTTTTATTTTAAATAATCATCTATGCATATGAGTTTTTTTTTTCATATAGGGTGTGAGATCCACGGAAACGGATTGGCTACTTCCCCTTCCACCCGCCAATGGCTGTGGTTGGTGCTCTGTGGGCCCCACCATGGTGTATCTGTTTCATCCATGCCGTCCATCTGTCTTTCTAGATCATTTTATATATAAGATCAAAAATTAGATATATTCAAATCTCAAGTGTACCACATTACAGGAAACATTATTGAATGAACGTCAACCATTAAAAACTTTTCGGGGGCCATAAAAGTTTTGGATCGATCTGATCTTTTCTTTTTCCCTTCATCTGGGTCTATATAACCTAATAAACAGATTGGATGTCAAATAAATAGTATAGTGAACCTTAAGAGGATTTTAATGGTGGATATCCAATCACTATTGTTTTCCTGTGGTGTGGTGCACCTGAGATTTATATCTCTCTTATTTTTTATAGAAAGCCCTAAAATTATCTGTAAAAATGTATGAACGGCATGGATGAATCACATACATCATGGTGGGGCCCACACAGCACCGACCAGCAGCCACCGGGCTGATGGCAGGGGGAGTAGCCAATCCGTTTCCGAGATCCACGGGAGCAGATTAGGTGCGCCCCCGACCTCACACGAGACAGTGTGGTCCATGTAGTGGGTCCTATCATGATGTATGTATTATACATCCACGCCGTCCATCCGTTTTTCCATATCATTTTAGGAGGGCTTAAAAAATGAAGCAGATCCAAAACTCAGGGAGACCATACCATTGGAAATAGCGGTAATTGAACGCCCTACCGTTAAAAACTTCCTAGGGTCTACTGTACCATTAAAAACTTCTTAGAGCACATTGTAATGTGTATTTTCCACCGGAACTGTTGATAAAGTCGTATAAATAGAGCTGGGCATCGGTCCAGATTGGATTGGATTGGGTATAACCCGATCAGGCCCGTGATCTCTATACCCTGATCCGAACTCGGATAGATTTGGGACCAAGTCCGAGTCAGCTGACTCGGACAGATCCAATAGATGGTGGGACTGAGCCGAATCAATTCCGACTCAGTTAGAAAAACCAACTCGGATTGGATTTGATAGGATTTAGATAGTTTAAATTTAATTTAATTATTTTATGTGATGTGGCCCACTTCAACTTTCAATATACTACATCTTTTTGTTCAACACCTAAAATGATAAGTCAAAATAGATGAACGGCTTAGATAAAACATATACAGCGAGGTGAGCCCCACATAACTTTAAAAATATTGTATTGATGCTTTCCCATGTGTATTACCATGTTTACGTGCACTGCACGCCGTACTTTTCACGTCAGCTGTATATAGCACTTGTTTAATGTAAGCACGTCACCTGCTAATAATGGGGTATATGTTATATCCAAACCGTCCATCCATTTTATGAGTTAATCTTAAGGCTTGAGACAAAAAATAAGACAGATCTAACTATCGTGGGGACCACATGAATTATTTAATGGTAAAAAATTATTCTTTACTACTATTTGTGGTGTGATCCAGATGATCTTTAGATATTATTTATTTTTTGCATAGTACTCTATAATGATGTATAAAAATATATGAACGGTATAGATATAATAAATACATCACGATAGGCCATGCAACTTTGATATCCTTTGAACTGTTCGTACAACTTAGAGCTCGAGGAGCGTCAGTGCTCGTCTTCTCACGACACGTACTTAAATATAGCCGGAGACGAGAGGGGATGTCAGATCACGTGAGTGTACGGAGAGGGAAACGGACGCTACTCTCCCTGGCATAAATTGGTGCTAGGTGGACCCTACCATGATGTATGTGTTTCATCCATGCTGTCCATATATTTTTATGGATCATTTTACAATATAAGTTTAAAAATGAGGTATATCTAATTCTCTAGTGGACCACATTACAGGAAACAGTGTTGAATGAGAGCTGACCATTAAAAACATGTTGAGGGCCATAAAAGTTTTGGATCAAGGTGTTCTTTGTTTTTTCTCTTCATCTGGGACTGTATGACCAAATCAACGGATTAGATGTCAAATAAACAATATATAATAGGCCTTACATATCAAATAAATAGTATAGTAGGTCTTAGGAGGATTTTAATGGTGGATATCAAACCCCTATTGTTTTCATGTGCTGTGGTCCACCTGAGATCTATATTACTCTCATTTTTTGTACCAAGTCATAACTTGAAGTTTAAAAATAAATGAACGGAATGAATGAAACACATACATCCGGATCGAGTCGGTTCGGATGGAATCGAATCAGAATACGGTCGGTCCGTCTAGGTAGGCATGGATCCGAATTCGTCTCGAAAAGATCTCGTATCTAACCTAACCAACCCGATTCGCATGATCCAGACCGTCGGATTGGGTCGGAACGGGTCGGATCCACCAGACCGGGATAGGGATGAATGGAAAATAAATAAATAGATAATCTATTTAATCCAAAACTTTCGTGGCCTATTAATGAGCAATCACCACTGTTTCCTGTGTATGGTCCACCTGAGAACTGGATCTTCTTCATTTTAAGTCTCTAAAATAATTTGAAAAAAAAAATGATGAACGGCGTTGATATATAATAAATATACCAAGGTGGGCCCCACGGTTAGGACCTGACCATATCGGGTGAGGCCGGGGACGCGGATTAGCTGCTTACGGGTTGAGTAGCCAGACTCGCTACTGAAGTGACGTCACTAACTTCTGTAGGCCCCACCATGATGTATGTTTTATATCCACACCGTCCATATATTTTGAGAGATCATTTTAGGGCATGATACAAAGAATGAGGCAGATCCAAGGATGGAGTGGACCCCACCATAGAAAAAAGTAGAGAGAGTGTCGCTCAACATTGAAACCTTTTGAAGGTCCACCATGATGTTTATTTGAGATCCAACCTGTTCATGTGTTAACACAGACATGAAAGAAGGGAAAACATAAATATCGGCTTGATCGAAAACTTTTGTGGCCCTTAGAACTTTTTAATGGTGGGCGTCACTCTCCCCACTGTTTTCTGTGGTGGGGTCCACTAGATCTTTGGATCCGACTCATTCTTTGCATGATGGCCTAACATGATCTCTCCAAATGAATGGACGGTGTGAATACAAAACATACATCATGGTGGGGCCCACAGAAGTTAGTGACGTCACTTTAGCAGCGAGTCTGGCTACTCAACCTGTCAGTATCTAATCCACGTCCGAGCCCGGGCCGCACCTAATCCGCTCCCGAGATCTGTGTAGTTGAAGATGTCTACGGATGCGGCTTGGCTAGTGACGCTGTCACTTGCCAGGTGGCTAGTGGTCGGTGCCCAGTAGGCTCCACCATGATTAATATGTTTTATCCATGCCGTCCATCCATTGTTTCAGATAGTTTTAGGCCTTGATCTAAACAATTAAGGAGATATAAATCTTAGGTGGTCTACACTACAGGAAAACAATAGTGATTGAATGTCTAAGATTAAAAACCTCCCAAAGCCACTGTAATGTTTTTTTCTTGGGGGCATCCAACTTGTTGATTATATCGTACAGGCGTTTTGTGGCTCCCAAGAAGTTTTTAATGGTAGGCGTTTAATCAACACTATTTCCTATGATATGGTCCACTTAAGATTTGGATCTACTTATTTTTTGAGCTTAAGTCATAAAATGATTTTAAAAATATGATAAATAGCATGGTGGGGCCCGCAGAGCACCAATTAATAGTCAAATCACGTCAGATGTGTACCCCTCGGAAATATAGGCCCACCTAATGATACAATATAGACCATAAAAGAACATGGACAACTAGCTTGTACACAAACCGAGTTAGCTCGATTAACTTGCTCGACTCGACTCGAAAAAGCTCAATTCGACTCAGTTCGAAGTTGAGTTCGAGTTAAGTTGAGCTGATTTTTTGAGCTCAAAAAAATTTCGAACAGTTCGAGCTTGTCCGAGCTCGACTTGGCTTGAATCGAACCCCAACTCGAATCGAACTTTGATCGAACCAGTTCGGTTACTTGGTTGCTTTGATACTGATGTTGCTCACCAAGTGTTTGATGAAATAACTCAACGAAGTGTCGGGTAATGACAAGAAAGGTATGTATATATTAAAAAAAAAAAAAAAAACCATTTTTTCTTGATTTTAACCTTGCCTACAGGGTGTTTGATGAAATACTTGTAAAATCGTTGTTGTTGTTTTATATATAGTGAGAATTTGAAGGTACAATTCATATGTTTGTGAAAATGCTGCACAAGCAAACTCGACTCGATCTTGGCTCAAATTGGCCCGAGTTGTTGACCGAACCGAGCCGAGTTGGCCAATCAAGCTTGAGGACCTAGCCGAGCCAAGTTCGAGCTAAGGTCATCTAGTGGCTGAGCCTAGTTGAGTTGTGCCAAGCTTGACCCAATTCGACTCGTGTACACGTCTATGGACAACCATCAAACAGTAGGGGCATAAAACAAGCTAGCGGCAGATATCAAGCAGATATCATACGTCGACTATGAAACATCATATATCAAATACATGAGCTTTGCAAAACCCAAGTGCCTGTACAAGTCAGCTAATTCACAGGCAGACGCGGATTTCCTGAAAAGACTTTTGCAAGAAGTTCCTGCTTTGGGATGTTACGTGGGGCTTACCTTGATGTTTATGAAGAATCTACTTCATTTATCCATTTTTTTTCGGATCATTTTAACAAATGAGACCAAAAATCACATAGATCAAAAACTCAAAAAGGCCATACAAGAAGGAAAATTGGAGAAAGAATTTTTCACCGTTGAAACCTTCCTATGCTCATGTTAATGTTTATACGCCATCCAAACTGTTTATAAGTTCATTCCCATTGGGATGAAGTGAAAACACAAAACTATTAACATTATAATAAACTTTTGTAGCCATATAAATGTTTAAACGGTGGTAACTGAATCTTCACTGTTTCCTCTAGTGCGCCCACTTGAGTTTGGAAATCGCTTGATTTCTTGGTCTAATGTCCAAAAATGATATGGGGTGGATTTTTCATAAACATCATGTGGACCCACGTAGCATCCCAACACAGGAACTTCTAGAAATCCATGTCCTCCAGCTGCCACCACATGTGCCAGCGTCCCACATGGGTGAAATATCCAAGCATGTGTACCTCGGACTAGGATTCCGTAGTGAACTTCCTGTACCGAGATCGGAAAAGCCATGTGGCCATGCCGTAGTGTATGTGTTTTATCCACCCTCTCGCCCAAAAAACAAGAAGCAGACTCAAAGCCCAAATAGATCACACCCCAGGAAGTAATGGGATTGTGACCGCAACCGTTGAAACCTTCTTATGAGTTAACGTGATGTTTATTTGCCATCCAACCTCTTTATAAAGTCATATAAACTTGGATAAAGGGAAAACATAAAAAGCCAACTTGATTTAGACCTTTTGTGACTCAACGACAGGAATTCAATCCCTATTGTCTCCGGTGGTGTGGTTCACTTGAGCTTTGTATCTATCTCTTTTTTGGAATGATGTGAAAATAGATGAACGGCATGGATAAAACGCACATATCATGATGGAACCCACCGAGCTTTGACCATACCGACTAATACCCATCGGTGATGGGGGGGTCACTAAGGAATCCGAGCCCGTCAACCTCAACAACCTCAACCTAAATGAAGGTGGTCCACTCATGAGATGTGGATGATAGTAGAAATATGCGTATGGGTTAGAAAACTAAAAGCTAATTTTCTCACAAATATATAATATTTTAGTTATTAGTGCCCACCTAATTAGTGGACCTACCTATTTCTTGGATAGGGAACCTACATGGTAGTAATCTTCTCATGTATGGCTTGAATATTGCACCTGTTTGCCACTATAACTCATGTAGGTGTTCAAATGCACAACACAAAAAGGGTTTTGCTTAAAATAGTGTTTGGGCATCAAATGCTCCCAAACAGATCCAAACGGCCCCAAAATAAAAACGCCAATTGGACCGAATTCCGAGTGTGGGGATACCCAATAACAATACCTATTAATGAATGTTACATGCAATAGCTTACTTAAAAATTGTATTTATATTAGGCCTAAAATGAACACCCATACCATATTTATTAGGGTATTGGTGTACTCAATTATAATTTGTAATTTTAAAATTACATAAATTAATTTAAAAGATTATTGTCTAGTAAAAGTAAAAAATTAAAAAAAATATATATGACTTTTCTTTGGGAAAACATAAAAGGTAGAGCCCACGGGGGGAAGATTAGAAAGTACGGAGACATGCCATTACCATCGTCAACTGAACCGCATGCCTATTTTAAATCATATCTGTCAGTATGATTTAGAACATCCATTGTTTTAATATATGGACCTCACATGATGATTGGATGGCTAGGATTGATTGACAGGATTTTAACATGTGCGCAGAACCCATGTGATGATTCAATGGTTGGGATCGTTTGATGAGAATTTGAGATACGTAAATGTATGTATGTCTAAATCAATTAGGACGGGTTTAGGGAACCACGCCAATCAGTCCCATGAGGTGGAGTTGTGTGGGTCCCACCGTGATACGTGTCAAACATCTACCCCATCAGTCAGATGCACCATTCCATGGTGGGCCACGAGCTTAAAAATCAAGTCAATCCATGACTTGGGTGGGCCACACCACATACAAAAGTTGAGAGATTGTTGTTAGATTGGAAGGCCAAAATGATATATTTTCTCCGGGCCTTAGATGATGATGTATGGGAGATTGTTGAAAATGGATATGTTGCACCGACGGAACAAATTGTTCTCGAAGATAGCACAACAATCAAAAAATCAAAACCAAAGGCTAAATGGACTCACTATGATAAAGAGATGAGGATGTGTGATGCCAAGGCCATGAATGCAATTTGTTGCGGAGTTTCACAAGAAGTATTTCATCAAATAAGCATGTGTTCAAACTCTAAGACAGCATGGGAGTTATTGACCATGAAGGAACTAACATGATAAAAATGTCAAGGTTTCAAATCCTAACATATCAGTTTGAACAAATAAAGATGGAAGAAGATGAGATGTTCATGGAGTTTTTCACAAGATTAAATGGTATATGCAACTCCATGGGAGGACTTGGAGAAAGAATTCCGATACCTAAAATATATAGGAAAATTCTGAGATTCCTACCGGAACGTTTTAACTCCAAGGTCACTACTATTGAAGAATGTAGAAATATAGAAGAAATGAGGGTAGAAGAACCAGTAGGTTCCCTACAAACCTTTGAATTACACTTCAAACCTTTTACAAAAATCAAGAACAATGCCCTCAAAATTACTAAAGACATGAACATAATAGAGGAAGATGAAAATGAAGATAAAGATGTTGATAAGGAGGTAGCTCTGTTGGCTCAACGATTCAAAAAATTCTTCAACAAGAACCGTGGGAGACCATACAATAACAAAGGAGTTCAACTGGACCACAAACGCTAAATAGGTAAAACCTTTAGGAAGTGTAAAGAACTCCAGTGTTATAATTGCCAAAAGTATGGACATATATCCACTGAGTGTTCATTCAAGAAAACAAAAGGAAAAGCTATATCAGCCACATGGGATGACATAGATGAATCCAATTCTGAAAATAGCGAATTCGAAAGTGAAGATGACCAAAAGTCATTAAAAATACTTATGGCATCTACAACTACAATCATTCCTAAACTAAAGAACAAAATAGAAGAAAAACATATAAATATGAAGGATGAGAGCCAAATGTGCAGTCTACTGACTCATATTACTGTAAACAAACCAAAAACAATGAAGGCTTTGGGGAGAATGATTCTCTTTTTCTTTTCTGTATTTCAGACAACCCTAAAGGGTTGAATATATAGAGTTTTACAATGACTATTTAAAGTAAGTTGATAAATACAAAATCTTCTATACAAGGAATGTGGCCTGTCTAACATCCCCCCTCAAACTAATGCTTATCATCAACAAGTAATAGTTTGCTAACTAGAAATGAGTGTCGTGCAGAAGTGAGGGAATTCGTGAGAATGTCGGCAAGCCGATCATGGGATGCGACATGTGGTAGAGAAATGATCCTTAACTAAAACTTTTCGCGGATGAAGTGACAATCAACTTCAATATGCTTTGTACGTTCATGAAAAACCGAATTCGAGGCAATCTGAATGGCACTCAGATTATACATGGAGTAGAGTAGGATCTTGTAGATGAACGCCCAAGTCACAAAGAAGTCCATGTAACCAGATAATCTCACTACAAGCTGCTGATATTGCTCTATACTCGGCTTCCGTGCTTGATTTGGAAACAGTGACCTGCTTCTTACATTTCCAAGAGATGAGAGAAGTGCTGAAAAAAACACAGTAGCGAGTGGTAGATTTACGTGTGAGAGTACAACCAACCCAGTCAGCATCTGAATAAGCACGAAGGTCTAGAGGGGCCGTGGAGGAGAAGAACGGAGATCGATTTAGAGTTCCACGTAGATACCATAAGATGCGCAATACTGCAGTCATATAAAGGGTTTGAGGAGCAGAAACAAATTGGCTGATATAACTTGGACAACAAGGTAATATCAGGATGAGTCCTTGTTAAGTAAACCAGACTCCCAACCAAACGACGGTATAAGGTGGGATCCATAAGGAGTTTACCATTGTCACAGCCATATTGAACGTTAAGTTCCAAGGGAGTCTGAATTGTCTTCTGATCCATTAAGGAGGCCAAGGCGAGAAGATCCTTGGTATATTTATGCTAGCTTACCAAGATTCCACGTATAGAATGCGAAAATTCAAATCCAAAAAAGTATGTCAGATGACTCAGGTCCTTCATCTTGAAGGATGACTTCAGAACTTCCTTTAAAGCCGAATGTCAGTATCATCGCTACCAGTCAGAAGTAGGTCATCAACATATATGAAAACAATGACGATTCCATGTTCAGAGGGACGCGAGAATAATGATGGATCATGACCACTTTGAGTAAAGTCAGCTCCTGTAACAACATCATGAAAACGTTGGAACCATGCCCGAGGGGCTTGTTTGAGACCGTATATAGCTTTCTTCAGGCGACAGACTTTATTGGCAGGGATTAAAGATCCAGGAGGAGGTTTCAAATAGACTGTTTCTTGAAGGTCTCCATGAAGAAAAGTATTTTTTACGTCCATCTGAGTGAGGGGCCAAGAGCAAACTGATGATACTGTTAGAAGAGTGTGAACAGTTTTCATCTTGGCCACAGGAGCGAATGTCTCATCATAATTAATTCCGTGTTCCTGTTTGTATCCCTGAGCGACAAGCCGATCTTTGTATCGATCCAATAAGTCGTCAGACTTGAGCTTCACAGAATGAATCCATTTACTGCCAATTAATTGTTGGTCAGTAGGTCGAGTAACAATGTCCCACGTATGGTTATCATCCAATGCTGCAAGTTCTTCTGCCATAGCCTTCTTCCAACAGTCATGACTGGCTGCCTGATAGTATGAAGTAGAAATAGATATAGTATCCAGGGTAGTATTCATGGCAGACATAGAGTATATCAAGCGATCAGGCTGTCGATGTACACGAGTGGAATGACGTACCAAGATAAGATCTTGATCGGTTACGAGTACAGTAGGGAGAGTAGTAGGTGATGGATTTATATGTGGTCGTCGTGAATAAACCTGCAATGGATAAGTAGGAGTACTCGAGGCAACCAAAATGTCAGGAAAAATAGTAAGACCGGGAGAGTCTAGAAAAACAACATGTCGTGATACCCATACACGACGAGAGACCAGATCATAGCAACGAAAACCCTTTTGAGTATCTCCAAATCCCAATTACATACATATGACTGGTTTTGGAGAAAGTTTGTTATGTTCACGTAATGCCAAATGAACATAACATACACAACCAAAAAAGCGAAATGTGGAATATGTAGGAAGAGAACCGGTGAGAACAAAGTAGAGAGATTTACTATTTAGGACTGTGGTTAGCAACCGATTGATCAAGTAGACTGAATGCATCATAACTTCCGCCCAAAAGCAATCAGTAATACTTATAGCTGTCATTAAGGTATTGGTAGTTTCAATAATATGACGATTTTTTCGTTCAGCCATCCCATTCTGTTGTGGAGTATCAGAATAGGTGGTCTGATGAGTAATCCCATGACCCTAAAGACATGTACGAAAATTTGTAGAGAAATATTCTCCCCCTGAGTCAGAGCGGAGAGTTTGAATTTTTACTTGAAATTATGTTTCTACCATAGAATGAAATATTTTAAAATTTTTAAACACTTGTGACTTAGAGTGCAGAAAGTAAATCCAGGTGTAACAGGTGAAATCATCAATGAATATAATATAACATCGTTGTCTAAAGAGAGATATAATTGGAGAAGGCCCCCAGACATCCGTATGCACCAGTTTAAACATAGATGATGATTTTGTAGTACTTAGACGAAATGGAATACACTTACTTCTTGAAAGGCAATAAGAAAAACAAGAATAATCCAAACCACTTTTATTAAGAGAAATATTCCCTAACATGCCAGAAGAAAAGAGCTGAATCAAACCATCAGAATGTGGATGACCCAGGTGAAAGTGCTAGAATTTTCACATTTTATTTGCCGAACAAATATCCGAGGAAGATGGAGAGAAGAAACAACGAGCTGGAGTAACGGATGAGTGAAAATCCAACACCTACAAACATCCATGTCGCCTACCCTTCCCAAGTACCTTCCCCGTTACCAGACCCTGCACAAAACAACAATTTAGAAGAAATATGACTAAGCAGTTATTGGATATAAGTTGACCAACAGAAATTAAATTTGAGGAGAGTTTAGGGATATGAAAAACATCACGAATGGTAAACTGGCGATGGTCAGAAGGAGAGAAAGTTAAGGAACCAACGGATTGAATTGGTAGTTTAGTTCCATCTGCAGTAGAAATAGCCTGATTGCCCGTGAAGGACGAATATTGCGAAGATAGGATACATCACCAGTCATATGATTTGAAGCACCAAAATCGAAGAACCATGGAAAAGATGCGGTTATATCTGATATACCGGCCGCAGAAAGGGCCTGTACAATCTGCTGGAGCATCGCAGGAGTTAAAGGTGAGGAAAGACCTTCAACAGAACCATTAGATGCAGTATCACTAACAGAAGGCTCGGAAGAAGTAGTCACATAGCAGAAAGAGCACAA
The DNA here is from genome assembly GCF_029962835.1 of Magnolia sinica. Taxonomy (NCBI): domain Eukaryota; kingdom Viridiplantae; phylum Streptophyta; class Magnoliopsida; order Magnoliales; family Magnoliaceae; genus Magnolia; species Magnolia sinica. The sequence continues at coordinate 56,483,690 of NC_080589.1, read as the reverse complement.
CCACGGCCACGACCTCGACCACTACGTCCACGGCCGAATGAGGATGCATAGGCACGTGAATGACAATCCTGAAGACTATGACCAATCCTTCGACAATACACGCACTAATCTATATACTGAGTGACGACATGTCCCACTTTGTTACAGTCGTAACAAGTTAAAGGAGTGGAACTATGGTTTGGTGCAGAGGTGGATACAGTAAGTGCCAGGTCAGATAGTCCCTGAGATGTCCCCCGAGAGAGGACCTGCAGTCGTTGTTCCTCGGCTAATAAATCATTAATAACCGAATTCATTGAAGGAGTTGGGCTATGGTTCAGGAAAGCAGCCCTGTAATGCTCAAATTTCAGACGCAGTTTCATAAGAAACTATCTAACTTGCGCACTCTCGTGCATTGTGTGGAATATAAAGTCATTTGGGAAGTCGGGATCCATCATAGCCATCTGTCACGCCCCAAACTCGAAAACCGGGCTCACAAATTTTTCGATCGTCGAATCCGGCGCCGATAGCCTCCTTAGAACCCCATTCTCGGCTCCCAGCGCCCATTCGCCAGGTTTCGATCCTGGGATGCTACGAGGAGGATTTTCAACATCAGTTTGATTCGTAATAAGCATAACCAAAGGCATAACCCACAACAACAACCAAAAACTCTATCACATTTTCACTAAGATAAAAAACTTTACAAGTACAATGAGCATAAAGGGAAATACAATGAAGATGAACAAAAACTCCAAAATGATCTGTCACGCGCCCAAGCCTCAGCGCTGCTGCGATCCAACGTCACCTACACGCAACGGTCGTGCATAAGCTTATAGAAAGCTTAAAGGGTGGTGAAAGTGTATGCTCAAGGTGGTAATGTAGTTATGCAGTATCAGAGAAATACGGAACATGCTGTTGAAAGCCAAGAATACCATAGCCGTACCAAGGACATGCGGTGCAAAGCATAAATGATGTCGGCCCTACCAAGGCCATGTAATGCGAAATGCAACTCAAGCATACAAATCCTCATCTAAGTCCACATCAATACAGCTCAAAATCTGAGATATCACCGGGGTCTAGTACACTCCAAGCCAGATTGTCACCCCATCGCGCGTAATAAGGTGAGTGGAAAAGACCTCACTATCCGCCTGCCAATATCGGGCTCGGCTCGTCAATAGCGGACCCATTCCTCAAGCTGGTCAGACTCAGCCTAGCATTGCCCCCTACTCTCGGGCGGGTAAGGCCGCACTCCCTTCCAACCGACCATGACACAGTGGAAAGCGCAACCGTCTGGTAATCGGCACTTAACGCTCATACACCCACTCCGTCTAGACGTTGGAGCAACCTCTTAGTACTATAAGGGTTTAGGGACTTTTACCCAGGGATATCTATAACACCCCATGTAGAACAAGATTTTCGGTATCCAATCCTGCCAACCACGATACGCCTGTAGAGGCTACGACCCTGATGTCGCTAGGGCGTACAGTACCATATCACACAATGTGAATGCATGAATCACACTATCCAGTCATGCAGCAATCCTGCGCGTATCGTGCGCTCATGTAGGGCAACACCCCCTATCCGGGAGCCCCTAAACAATCTGCCCGAAAGCATATGCTATGATCAGTCATTTCTCATATCAAGCATACGTATGATGCATATGATCATGAATCATGAAACTAAACATGTTATATGGGATGGATGATATTCATAACAAGGATGGGCCTAGACGGCCTACACATTACACGTACGAGCCTAACAATGGGCCCTCGGGAAAGGCATAATGCGGACATTTAACTAACACTATACTTGCAATATGGACGTCAAACCAACAGCGCTCCCAAGGCACGACTGTCATAAATATCATTACATAAATTATGTTAGGATCACACATTGCAATGGACCTTAGGTACATCCCATTGGGCCTTAAATACATCAAATGGGCCATATCATATGGGCCTTATATTCATCAAGTGGGCCATATCATTGGGCCGCACCAATGGGCCTTATGTGCATTGCAATGGGCCATAACCCGTGGGCCTTAGAATGCATCAAATGGGCCTAATCTTATGGGCCTTATGTGTATCAAATGGGCCTCAACCCATAGCCCCAATACATCTTAATGGGCCTTAAACCATGGGCCCCTAATACATCAAATGGGCCTTGACCCATGGGCCTTACATATATATCAAGTGGGCCTCAACCATGGGCCACAAGTAAACTGAGATGGGCCTTACATATATATCAAGGTGGGCCTCAACCATGAGCCACAAGTAAGCTGAGATGGGCCTCCCACCAGCAGTAAAATATATATAATATAATATAATATAATATATATATATAGTACATACAATATTATATATAATATAATATTTTATATATATATACATATACACACAAGTACACACCCACACACGCATGCACAGATCACACCCACCGTCCAGGACGGTGGGGTTAATACAAACATCACAGTGGGCTCCACTGTCCAGGCGGACGGTGGAAATAAAACACATAGATCACTGTGGGCTCCACATGGGGCCCACCATAACATTTATTTTCCATCCAGACCGTCGATAAGGTCGCATGGACCTAGGTGAAGGGTAAAAACAAATTTTATGTTGATCCTAAACTTCTGTGGGCCCAAAAGGGGTTTCATTGGTAAAGGTTCAAGCCCACTGTTTCCTACCGTATAGAGCTGAAATTTTGAGGGGGCCCACTTCCAGGAGTGGCCCACCTCATGAACGGATTGGATGGCAAATAAACATCAAGGTGGGGCCCACGGCTAAAGCCGTGGGTTACTGGCCGTACGCCAGTCCGTCTGCCGTCCGCCGTGCGCAGGCAGCGCCTGCTGCCTTCTGACACAGCACAGCAGCGCTGCTGCTGTGGTGGCTTTGTTGTTTTTTTTTAAAAAGATGATTTCCTGTGGTTTTTCACAGGTGGGGCCCACGTCCGATAATCCACTCCGTCCAATGGCCCTCCATGGCTCAAGACAAGCAAAACAAGCCCAATATTGGGCCTGTTTCGGTGTATAGAAGCAATAGGGGATATTTCAATGGTAAACCCACTGTTTATCATGTTATTGCCCGCCTGAAAGTCTGATTGGTCCTATCTTTCGGCTCAACACCTAAAACAAGCTTGGAAAAGGAATGGACGACGTGGATTAAATACCTACATCAAGGTGGGCCCTATAAGAGTAGGCCACCCCAAATGCTTGTTAACAAGCTAACATTTGTGCTTTCCCCTTTTTTTTTGTCCAGCGTCCAGGGACGCTGGACGGTTTAGCAGCCCACATGCGTTGGGGTGGGCCCTGCTAAGGTGGGCCATCAAATGATGGATGGCGTGGGTACTACACATATAAGGTGGGCCCCACTTATAAATTGTTTGGATAAAATACTTACTTCATGGTGGGGTCCATTCAAGTTGGCCACACAACCTCATTATCATCACACAAAAAAAAATAAAAATAAAAGGGAGAGAGATAGAGAGTGAGACCCGTGTGATGGAGGGACCCCGGCAATATGGGCCCTCCCTTGCACTAAATCATACATCAAGTGGGTCCCATTACATGTGGGTCCATGAAATCAAAATCCAACAGTGGAGATCCCTTCTCTACTAAAATAGACGGTCTAGATGACCCTAAGTATGCAAGGAAAATAAACATCATGATAGGGTCCATGGAGAATGACCCCATCATGGAATGATCATGATGATCCAAGTGGGCCATCTGCCACATCTTAGGGTCAACCATTGATCGGTTGGCCTCACTTGGCCCATCTTAAAAAACATTAAAAACTACCCTATCAAAGCACCCACCGCTTGATCTTCTTGCTCCCTTGGCTTCCTTAGCTCCTTGTACTTCTCTTTGATGGAGGAAGATGAGAAATGGATGGCTAGGATGGGAGATCTATGGATGGAAAGGTGGGCCTCACAAATGCATTTTTCTCTCCATGGAATGGTTTGGACGTGAGGAGCTCTTGGGTTGCTTGGATTGGATTTGAAAATGAAGGAGAGAGAGAGATGTAAAGAGAGAGGGATGGGTGATGTGTGATGGAGTGATGGATGGGAGAGAGAGGGATGGGTGTAAGAGCCCTTTTTCGACTTTTGTGGCTAATGGTGTAAGAGAAGCATGGGTTTGTAAGAAACTTTTTGACTTTTGGGGCTTGCTTGGGAATGGATAAAAGGTGATGTGTACTTGACATGATGGGATTGATGGGTTGATTGATTGATGTGACATCTCGTAGAGATTCTCTCGAAATTCGCACGCATGGCGTTTTCCTCGTATCGAACGCTGGCCCACATCTCCCGACCAGGGTATCGCCTCGGCGTGCAAGTCGCAGCATTGGAACTACAGCGACGACGCGGTCGCTAAGGTACAAGTCCTGGGTTGAGTCAACTCGGGTTGACGACATGGGAATAAGGGTCGCGCGTAAATACCGATTAAGGGTCGAAGGTTGCCGGAATTCGACCGGAAAGACCGCGGAAGCCTATGGAATGGTACGGTCTAGGATACGGGGCTTACAGCTCTCCCCTCCTAATAGAAATTTCATCCTCGAAATTTACACAATCATCGCAACTAAGCAGAACTCACAAGGAAGAAGAAACATGTCATCATCATATAACATCAGAGATAATATACAAAATACAACACAATCAATCATAAAAAAGATGGGGATAATGCTCTCGAATCTCGGCCTCGCGCTCCCAAGAAGCCTCCTCAACAGAATGGTGACCCCATTGAACCTTCACCAACGGAATGACCTTGGTCCGAAGGACCTGCTCCTTCCGATCAAGGATCCGGACTAGCTACTCGATGTAAGAAGTGTCCTCACGAATCTCTAACGGCTGCCAATCGATAACAGGAACGATGTCTGACCCACACTTCCTCAACATGGAGACATGAAAAACGTTGTGGACGCCAGACAACTGAGATGGCAAGGCAAGCTGTTAGGCCACGGCTCCAACGCGCCCAGTGATCTCAAAAGGTCCTATGAATCTCGGGGCAAGCTTGCCCTTTGCTCCAAATCGAACTATGCCCTTCATGGGCGAGACTTGAGATACACATGGTCCCCTACATCAAACTCCAAGGGATGACGCCGACGTTCAGCAAAACTCTTCTGCCGGCTCTAAGCTGTGGGCATCCTCTGCCTGATGATATCAATAGCTTCTGACGTCTCCTAACAAGCTCGGGACCTAGGAGATGACACTCTCCAACCTTGGTCTAACAACTCGGTGATCTGCATGGTCTGCCATATAGTGCCTCAAAAGGATCCATGCCGATGGTCTCCTGATAGCTGTTATTATATGCGAACTCAGCCAATCGCAGATGCTCATCCTAGCTACCCCCGAAATCAATCGCGCAGGCCCGAAGCATATCCTCAAGGATCTGGTTGACCCTCTCGGTTTGGCCATCAGTCTGCAGATGGTACACGGTGCTGAGCTGTAAATCAGAACCCATCGCTCTCTGGAAGCTCCCCCAAAACTAAGACGTGAACCTCGGGTCTCGGTCAGAAACGATCGAGACTGGAACGCCATACAGTCTCACAATATCCTCGATGAATAATCTCGCAAGCGGATCCAAAGGCCAAGTCGCACCAATCGCAATAAAGTGTGCCGACTTCGTCAGACGATCCACAACAACCCAGATGGCATCATGACCGCGCTGAGTCCTCGACAAACCCATAATGAAATCTGTAGATATGTGCTCCCACTTCCACATCGGGACACTCAACGGCTGTAATAAACCAGGGGGTCTCTGATAATCGGCCTTGAGACGCTGGTAAGTGTCACACTCGGCCACAAAACTGGCGATCTGGCGCTTCATCCCCACCCAAAAATATTGTCGCCTCATATCATGGTACATCTTCGTCGAACCAGGGTGGATAGAAAATCGCGATCAATGTGCCTCAGTTATAAGATCTCTACATAACTCAGGAATATTCGGGACACATAATCGGCCTCTGAAGCGAAGTCCATCATCTGAACCAATCTGCCAATCTGTCTGACTCTCAGATGCCGCCTCTGCTCTGTAATCCTGTAACGACTCGTCTGCCTACTGAGCCTCGATCACCCTTGCGACAAGAGAGGGTTGAATCGACAGGCTCGATAACTGCACAATAGAAGACTGCAAGCCAAACTCAAAGTCGTACTCTGCTATATCCTCGAGCATCTGCTACTCCTAAATCATCATATGCGCCATCAGGCCTCGTGGCTGATGGCTGATGACATCCGCCACCACGTTCGCCTTACCCGGGTGGTACTGGAGATCGAAATCATAGTCCTTCCGGAGCTCCATCCAGCGCCTCTGCCTCATGTTCAACTCAGACTGCGAGAAGAGGTACTTCAAGCTGTTGTAGTGAGAAAAGAGCTCGAACCTAACCCCATAGAGATAGTGTCTCCACACTTTCAGTACGAAGACAACTGCAGCCAACTCTAAATCATGCGTGGGGTAGTTCAGCTCATGGACCTTGAGCTGGTGAGACGCGAAGGCCACTGGTCTCCCGTGCTGCATCAGGACAGCACCCAAACCAATATGCGAGGCATCAGTAAATACAATAAATCTGTCACTCCCAAAAGGGAAGAGTGAGGACAGGAGCGGATGTCAGATGGTCCTTTAACTCTGTAAATGCTCGCTCGCAGGCGTCACTCCAAATAAACTCTGCGCCCTTCCGGGTCAACCTGGTCAACAGGGCTGCAATACGAGAGAAGCCCTCAATGAAACGCAGGTAGTAGCCCGCTAAACCAAGAAAACTGCGGATCTCGGACGCAGTTGTGGGCTGACCCCACTGACGCACTTCCTCAACCTTCGAGGGGTCCACTGCGATGCCCTCCCTCGTCACCACGTGACTAAGGAACTTCACCTCCTCCTGCCAAAACTCGTACTTCTCCAGCTTCGCATACAACTGGTGTGCGCGGAGGGTCTATAACGTAACCTCCAAATGCTGCTCGTGCTCCTTACGAGTCCTCGAATAGATCAAAATGTCGTCGATGAAGACTGCAACAAACTGATCGAGGTACGGACGGAAGACCTCGTTCATCAACTGCATGAACACTGCTGGCGCATTGGTCAGTCCGAAGGACATGGCCTAAAACTCGAAATGACCATAACGCGTCCTGAATGTTGTCTTCGGAATGTCCTCCTCTCGGACCCGAATCTGATGATAACTGGAACGCAAGTCAATCTTTGAAAAGAACTGTGCACCCTGCAGCTAATCAAACAAATCATCAATCCTTGAGAGCGGGTACTTGTTCTTGATTGTGACCTTGTTGAGCTCGCGGTAATCTACGCAGAGCCTCAACGAGCTATCCTTTTTCTTCACGAAGAGTACCGGCACTCCCCACAGTGAACTGCTAGGATGGATAAAGCCCAACTCGTACAACTCATCCAACTGCTTCTGCAGTTCCCGTAACTCCAATGGTGCCATACGATATGGGGCCTTTGAAATAGGCGCAGTACCGAGCACGAGATCAATCTGAAACTCGATGAGTCGATGAGGCGGTAATCTCGAAATCTCCTGAAATACATCGGGAAAATCACAAACCATAGGCAATTGGTCGATTCTCACCGCTATGGGCTCTTATATGGCACAAGACATCAAACAAGACAACGGCTCTCCTTTGGGCTCAGCAATGAACTGGAACTGCGGCAAGCCATGTATACAAAATATGACTGTCCTCGTGAAATAATCCAATATGGTGTGGTACTCGGTGAGCCAATCCATGCCCAGGATGACGTCGAACTCGGACATCGGCAAAGCAAACAAGTCAGCAGGCAAAAAGATATCCCAACCAGAACTGGGCAAGACGAGCAAAATCGGTCCAACACTGAGTCTTTCCCAAGGGAGTCGATACTCACAAACCCTCACGAGCAGACTCCAATGACAAACCAGTCGATCGGCAAAAACTCTCAGCCACAAAAGAATGCAATGCACCAGAATCAAACAACATACGTACAATACATGCAGATACTGGAAGTATACCCTCAACGACTCCGGATGACTAAGGATCCTGCTGGGCCGCATAGAATCGAGCCTGAGCCGGCTGGGGAGGTGTCTGTCCCCTCTGAGCGTGCTGCTACTGCTGCTGTCGCTGAGGTGGTCGAAACTGCTACCTCTGCTGCTGCGGTCTCGGAGGCTGGTGCTGATGCTGCTACTGAGGTGGCCTCGGTGGTGGGGGATGCTGTCGCTGCTGCTGTAAGGGTCTCTGCTGCTGTTGTGGGGGTCTCTGCTGCTGCTGCGGTGGTGGAGGCTACTGTGGACCTCTTTGCTGCTGCTGCTGGGGGCGAGGACACTCCCACATACGGTGTCCTGCCGCACCGCACCTAAAACAAGTGCCGGTGAACTATCTCGGAGGTGGTGCTGGAGGTGGTGCTGGTGCTCGGAAGGCTGGCTGACCTGTGTGCCTTTACTGTGGTCGACCCTGCTGGGTATCACTGGAAGGAGCCTGCCTCTTCTGGTCTCTCCTCTGTCCGTGATTAGACTGAGAACCATCCCACTCAGCCTCAAAAATCTGGGCCTTCCGCACCACTTCCTCGAAAGTCGGGAGCTCATGCCCAATAACACAGTCTCGAAGACCGTAATGCAAGCCGCCCTCAAATTGGCGGGCTCTCCACTCATCATCATCCACTAAGTATGGTGCAAATCGGGACAGTGCTACAAAACGAGCGGCATACTGAGCCACTGTCATATCGCCCTGCACCAAGGCCTCAAACTCCAACGCGCGCTGTCGTCGGATATGATCAGGAAATACTGTCGGTCAAACCGATCCACAAAATCCTCCTAAGTCCATACAAAATCAGTGCCAGCTGCTCGGGAGACTGATGCCCACCAGTGCTCAGCCTCACCATGAAGGAGAAATACGGCTAATCGGACTCGCCGCTCAGTCGTGCATCCCATCGTCTCGAATATCTTCTCCACATCGGCGCGCCATCTCTCAGCTACCGCCGAGTCTGGCTCACCCTGAAAATGCGGGGGATCGAGCCGTCGGAACTCTCGAAGGAGGACACTCACACCCTCTTGCTCTGCCTGCGCTGGTGAAACAACAGGATGTCTGTTCTGCCCCTGAAGTGCAGCCGCACAGCCTGCAGCATCTGCTGTAACTGGGAAGCACTCACGGATACGGTGGGATCCGTACCGGTCTCTGGTGAAGGAGCAGCATCCACAGGATGGGCGACATGAATCTCTGGTAGAGGAGCGGCATCCTCAGGCTGGGTAGTAGGAATCTCTGGTGGTGGAGCAGGAATCGTAGGTGGTAGTGCGGGAGCCGCAGGTGGTGGAGCCGGAGTCGATCGAGTCACTCTCCTACGCGGCGGCATGTCCTACAGGAAAGAGCGAAGGCGCCAATCAACTTTGAAAACTCTCGAAGGCACGCTCGTTAAGGGTCAGTAATAAAAGATTGCTAGGCTAACCGAACTTAGGACTTAAATCATTCATAGTAGATATGTATTGTTGTTCTTGGTTATTCCCGAGTTATGCTCTGATACCAACTTCTGTCACGCCCCAAACTCAGAAACCGGGCTCACAAAATTCTCGATCGCTGAATCCAGTGCCGACAGCCTCCGTAGAACCCCATTCTCGGCTCCCAACGCCCATTCACTAGGTTCTGATCTTGGGATGCTACGAGGAGGATTTTCAACATCAGTTTGATTCGTAATAAGCATAACCAAAGGCATAACCCACAACAACAACAAAAAACTCTATCACATTTCCACTATGATCAAAAACTTTACAAGTACAATGAGCATAAAGGGAAATACAATGAAGATGAACAAAAACTCTAAAATGATCTGCCACGAGCCCAAGCCTCAGTGCTGCTGCGATCCAACGTCACCTAGACGCAACAGTCATGCATAAGCTTATAGAAAGCTTAGAGGGTGGTGAAAGTATATGCTCAAGCTGGTAATGTAGTTATACAGTATCAGAGTAATGCGAAACATGCTGATGAAAGCTAAGAATACCATAGCCGTACCAAGGCCATGCGGTGCAAAGCATGAATGACGTCGGCCCTACCAAGGCCATGCAATGCAAAATGCAACTCAAGCATACAAATCCTCATCTAAGTCCACATCAATACAGCTCAAAATCTGAGATATCACCGGGGTCTAGTACACTCCAAGCCAGATTGTCGTTCCATCGCGCGCAATAAGGTGAGTGGAAAAGACCTCACTATCCACCTGCTAATATCGGGCTCGGCTCGTCAATAGCGGACCCATTCCTCGAGCTGGTCAGACTCAGCCTAGCATTGTCCCTACTCTTGGGCGGGTAAGGTCGCACCCCCTTCCAACCGACCACGACACAGTGAAAAGCGCAACCGTCTGGTAATCGGCACTCAGTGCTCATGCACCCACTCGGTCTAGACGTTGGAGCAACCTCTTGGTACCATAAGGGTTTAGGGACTTTCACCCAGGGATATCTATAACAGCCCATGTAGAACAAGATTTTCGGTATCCAATCCTGCCAACCACGATACGTCTGTGGAGGCTATAGCTCTGATGTCGCTAAGGCGTACAGTATCATATCACACAATACGAATGCATGAATCACACTATCCAGTCATGCAGCAGTCCTGCGCGTATCGTGCGCTCATGTAGGGCAACACCCCCTATCCGGGAGCCCCTAAACAATCTGCCCGAAGGCATATGTTATGATCAGTCATTTCTCATATCAAGCATACGTATGATGCATATGATTATGAATCATGGAACTAAACATGTTATATGGGATGGATGATGTTCATAACAAGGATGGGCCTAGACGGCCTACACATTAGACGTACGAGCCTAACAATGGGCCCTCGGGAAAGGCATAATGCAGACATTTAACCAACACTATACTTGCAATGTAGACGTCAAACCAACATTGCTCCCAAGGCACGACTGTCATAAATATCATTACATAAATTATGTTGGGATCACACATTACAATGGACCTTAGGTACATCCCATTGGGCCTTAAATACATCAAATGGGCCATATCATATGGGCCTTATATTCATCAAGTGGGCCATATCATTGGGCCGCACCAATGGGCCTTATGTGCATTGCAATGGGCCATAACCCGTGGGCCTTAGAATGCATCAAATGGGCCTAATCTTATGGGCCTTATGTGTATCAAATGGGCCTCAACCCATAGCCCCAATACATCTTAATGGGCCTTAAACCATGGGCCCCTAATACATCAAATGAGCCTCGACCCATGGGCCTTACATATATATCAAGTGGGCCTCAACCATGGGCCACAAGTAAACTGAGATGGGCCTTACATATATATCAAAGTGGGCCTCAACCATGGGCCACAAGTAAGCTGAGATGGGCCTCCCACTAGCAGTAAATTATATATAATATAATATAATATATATATAGTACATACAATATTATATATAATATAATATTATATATATATATATATACATATACACACATGTACACACCCACACACGCATGCACAGATCACACCCACCGTCCAGGACGGTGGGGTTAATACAAACATCACAGTGGGCTCCACCGTCCAGGCGGACGGTGGAAATAAAACACATAGATCACTGTGGGCTCCACGTGGGGCCCACCATAACATTTATTTTCCATCCAGACCATTGATAAGGTCACATGGACCTAGGTGAAGGGTAAAAACAAATTTCATGTTGATCCTAAACTTCTGTGGGCCCAAAAGGGGTTCAATGGTAGAGGTTCAATCCCACTGTTTCCTACGGTGTGGGCCACCTGAGCCTTAGATCAGGATGATTTTTGGAGTGGGCCCACGTCAGGGGGTGGCCCACCCTATGAACGGTTAGATGACAGATAAACATCAAGGTGGGGCCCATGGCTACCGCCGTGGGTGGTTGTACGTCCGCCCAGCCCGCCCAGGCGCTGGTGCGCAGGCAGCGCCTGCTGTTCTCTCTGACACACAGCAGCAGCTGCTGTGATGGTGGTTTTGTTTTTTTATAAAATGATGTTTTCTTGAGGTTTTTCACAGGTGGGGCCCACGTCTGATAATTCACTCCGTCAATGGCCCTCCATGGCTCAAGACAAGCAAAACAAGCCCAATATTGGGCCTGTTTCAGTGTATAGAAGCAATAGGGGATATTTCAATGGTAAACCCACTATTTGCCATGTTATAGCCCGCCTGAAAGTCTGATCGGTCCCATCTTTCGGCTCAACGCCTAAAACAAGCTTGGAAAAGGAATGGACGGCGTGGATTAAATACCTACATCAAGGTGGGCCCTATAAGAGTAGGCCACCCCAAATGCTTGTTAACAAGCTAACATTTGTGCTTTCCCTTTTTTTTTGTCCAGCGTCCAGGGACGCTGGATGGTTTAGCAGCCCACATGCGTTGGGGTGGGCCCTACTTAGGTGGGCCATCAAATGATGGATGGCGTGGGTACTACACATATAAGGTGGGCCCCACTTATAAATTGTTTGGATAAAATACTTACTTCATGGTGGGGTCCATTCAAGTGGGCCACACAACCTCATTATCATCACACACAAAAAATAAAATAAAAGGGAGAGAGATAGAGAGTGAGACCCGCGTGATGGAGGGACCGCGGCACTATGGGCCCTCCCTTGCACTAAATCATGCATAAAGTAGGTCCCATTACATGTGGGTCCATGAAATTGAAATCCAACGGTGGAGATCTCTTCTCCACTAAAATAGACGGTCTAGATGACCCTAAGTATGCAAGGAAAATAAACATCATGATGGGGTCCATGGAGAATGGCCCCATCATGGAATGATCATGATGATCCAAGTGGGCCATCGGCCACATCTTAGGGTCCAAGTGAGATCCAAACCATTGATCGGTTGGCCTCACTTGGCCCATCTTAAAAAATATTAAAAACTACCCTATCAAAGCACCCACCGCTTGATCTTCTTGCTCCCTTGGCTTCCTTAGCTCCTTGTGCTTCTCTTTGATGGAGGAAGATGAGAAATGGATTGCTAGGATGGGAGATCTAGGGATGAAAAGGTGGGCCTCACAAATGCATTTTTCTCTCCATGGAATGGTTTGGACGTGAGGAGCTCTTAGGTTGCTTGGATTGGATTTGAAAATGAAGGAGAGAAAGAGATGTAAAGAGAGAGGAATGGGTGATGTGTGATGGAGTGATGGATGGGAGAGAGAGGGATGGGTGTAAGAGCCCCTTTTTGACTTTTGTGGCTAATGGTGTAAGAGAAGCATGGGTTTGTAAGAAACTTTTTGACTTTTGGGGCTTGCTTGGGAATGGATAAAAGGTGATGTGTACTTGACATGATGGGATTGATGGGTTGATTGATTGATGTGACATCTCGTAGAGATTCTCTCGGAATTCGCACGCGCGGCATTTTCCTCGTACCAAACGCTGGCCCACATCTCCCGACCAGGGTATCGCCTCGGCGTGCAAGTCGCGGCATCGGAACCGCAGCGACGATGCGGTTGCTAAGGTACAAGTCCTGGGTTGAGTCAACTCGGGTTGATGGCATGAGAATCAGGGTCGCGCGCAAATACCAGTTAAGGGTCAAAGGTTGCCGGAATTCGACTGGAAAGACTGCGTAAGCCTATGGAACGGTACGGTCTAGGATACGGGGCTTACACCATCTCTGTCCAAATTGTAACCATTGTAGAGTATGAAGATTGAATACTTTTGTCACCCTAAGTAAGGTGAACCAGATCTTGTTCCATGCGGTATAACCTAGCCGCATTACTCTATTGATATATTGTCTGGAGATGCTCCCACATAGCCTTAGCAGTGTGATGTGGCATGAGGCCAACAGTTATTGATCGATCGACAAAATCAAGAATCCAGGTAATAATCTGTCCATTTTTCATTTCCCAATCAGTCATTCTGTCAGCATCGGTGGAAGCGGGAACAGTAACAGAATCTTCAATCAGTCCCCACAAACCACGACCCTTGAGAAAACTTTGAAAGTGAATGGCCCATAAATTGTAATTGGTGCCATTGAAACTACATCGTGGGACCTCTGTACGGGAGTCTTTGTCCGTAGATAGGAAGAGATATAAACTACGCCAAGGAAGAAGGTACCTTACAGCAGGAGAGTTGGTTGTAGGCAATTGAACAACAACAGATCAGAACAACAATCAGCAAAAGGGTTTATATCACCACCAAACAGATTAGAATAGCAATCAGCAAACAGTAATAGAGCTGAACAGGATTTATATCACCACCAAACATATCAGAACCGTAACCAGCAAACGGCAACAGATTAGAACAGCAAAAGGGTTTGGACAGAGACATCAGAACGTGCGCAGTAGGAGGTGATCGGATGCAGCAGGAGGTGTAGTAGGGATCGAATGTACGTGCGGACGTAGTAGGTACAGACATACATGTGGAGGGAAGTGATCGGATGCAGTAGTGGCGAGCGTAGCAGGGGCGTGCGCAGCAGGAGAGGTCGGATGCAGCAGGTGTAACAGGGATCGGACGTGCGTAGGGATGTGCGGACAAGCTTGGGGAAGATCGGACGAGCATGGGGAGGGCCAGATCTGACAGGGCAGGGCCGGATCTGACAGGGGACGAGTCGAATCAAACAGGGGAGGGCCGGATCTGATAGATAGTGGGGCCGGTGATCAAGAGATGCCGGATTAAGATTGGTATCGCTCTGATACCATGTAAACAAACCAAAAACAATGAAGGCTTTAGGGAGAATGATTCTCTTTTCCTTTTCTATATTTCAGACAACCCTAAAGAATTGAATATACAGAGTTTTACAACGACTATACAAGGTAAGATGATAAATACAAAATCTTCTATACAAGGAATGTGGCCTATCTAACAATTACATCATCCCCTCAAGAATATTGGAGAGCGACCCCAGTGGTCCACTTGAGCTGAATCGACATATGGTTGCAAGTTCTATCGTTTGGAGGGCCAGTCATGCCCCCAAGAAGATACTATTGATGGACTTTCCTAGATTAACTGTGTATTAGGATCATTTTTTGTACTGAGATTTTTTTTTACTATACTTTACAGCTGAATTTTTTTTGGTATATTGATGCATCAATCATCCATTTCCTTGATAACTGATTTTTTAAGAAAATTAGAGGACTCCAGCATTTTGTTATGTTCATAAATTTAAAGTTGGAACCTTATTTTGGAGATAAGTTTATCTAATGTTACATATGCATAACTTAATTCTTGTTGAAATATTTCATCTGCTTCTCTTGGTATATCTAAAAACTATGGAACTTCATATGCATACTATTGAGATTTGTTAATTCGTCCATTAATATTTCCAATATATGATTACAACACAACAATGGCTAAAGACAAAGGCAAGGCTCCTGCAAAAGGAGAACACTCCACTAGACGAACTAACATTTGTCGTTCTCCTTATTCCAACCCGACTAAAATGGTTGTGTCAAACAAAACAATCTTTGATAGATTGATCAAATCCCTTCTCATTGAACCATATGTGATTAATCTCTACTTAGGATCAATTGGGTGGGATAACCTACTGTACTTTAGAGGAGAGGTTCATCACAACCTCATTCATTAATTCTTAAATTCTTGTCATGACACTCATGATGATCCTCCATCCATCAGCATCAACTTCATGAACCAAACCAAGGAGGTCACTCCTTTGGTGCTGAGTCAACTATTGCACCTCAGAGTAACACACATTCCCTCAATTGATCATCCTCTCAATCATCTCGGAGTTTGGGGTGAATTAACTCGAGCATTGTGTAATGGTGCCACAATCCCCTGGAACAAACGAGACTTCCTCCCATCATCGCATTTGGACTCAACCACCAAAGTATTGCATAACATTCTGAGTACAAAATGCATACCCATGTGAAGTTTCTGGAGATATGATCTCTCCATTTGTTCTAAATATCTTATATGACATCTTTTAGGGGATTGAAATATGCCTACCAACCCTTATCTTAAAATAATTGATCCTAGTCATCAAGGGTGTTCATTGTAGTAGCCTTCCCTTTCCAAGTGTTATCTGCAAACTCTCAAAATTCCTTGGTCTGCCATCTACGCACGATACGATATATCCTACCGTGTGTTTTACCAAGGAAACACTAATTCAACTAAATGTGTTTGCAACTACATTTGAAGAGAATCAAGAGTGCAGGAGCAATGAAGAAGCTCAAGACACTCCCATGGCCATTGGCTAGGACTCTTGTCGCACCCCAGTGCCTACACCAAGTCCATTATCATCAGCACTGGGCGTCTTCTTCGCTAGAATGATCCAGCTCGCCAACTTCTTGAAGGGCACTCAAATATAAAAGCTCACCTCCGGTAGTGCGAAAATCAACTCTCTAGGATTAAACTGCGTCTTGACATTCTTCAACATATTGGGGAGCACATCATTGAATTGCTTCTGACACTCGTTCTTATATCCCTCCATATGAGGGTGAATTGTCCAGATGATTTTTTTTTTTTTTTTTGTTGAATCATAGTATATCTTCTTTTTGGATAATTATACCCTTAAGGGCTTATTGGTTTTTGGATGATGGATTATTCTACCCAAACTTGGGGTAGTAATTTTGATGCATCTATGATGCTATATTTATGCTCAAGTTGGCTATCCTATTTCATGGTTATATTTCTTCTGACATGGATTATATCTTTCTTTTGATCACATAATGCTTATGTATTTCACAAGTATTCCATTTTAACTTTATGTGATTTACATGTTCTCTCTCTCTACACTTAATTTCATCATATATTGGCTTGCTTCTTGGTAAATCTTTGGCCAATGACTAACAAAAAGGGAGAGAAGAAACCTATCCACCCACCAAAACACTCTGTTGTTTTCTGCAGAATACAGTTTGATCATGGAAGAAACTACGGGGGAACAACATCTCTATGTTACATATCTGGTCTTATTTTGAGTTATAATTTCGTACATGATATGTAATCTTTTATTGCTTTGGTAGGTCATGGTATGGATCATGACAGTATCCTAGGATAGGTTGTTTTTGTCACGTAATTGACAAAGGGGGAGATTGTTAATGCACTTATTTGCACACGTGTTTTCCAATCACATGATTAGTTGTGTCAAGTAATCGGATGAGTCCTTTGTCCTTTGCAAATGAAGACCGACGACGCAACTAAAGCAGAAGCCCGAGCTATAAAATCAGATTCCAAAGAGGCTTTTATGATCAAGATCTTGCCTATAGATGACTCAAACTTAAATAGGAAAACCCACTTAGGCCATTTATTCAAAGCTAATTCTAAGTTCACACTTTCTATCATTTCAGTCTTGGCTTTAGGAAGTTCCAAGTTATTGAATGATTTAATGGACAAAGAGTTTAAACAGAAAATTTTGTCCACATTCGGTAGGAGAAAGTGCCACCGAACGGCACCTTCGGTAGCACCAAAGATACCTTCGGTATTACCGAAGGTGGCCAAAAACAGTCCAGTAGCTTTCAAAGAATATTCGGTACCACTGACTGTAATTTCGGTACCACAGAATCCTACCAATGAATAAATTTCGGTACCACCGAAAGTAATAAAAATCATCCAGCAACTTCAGGATTTAATTTGGTACCATCGACCATGTTTCGGTACTTCCGAAGGTTCACTCGGTAGCACCGATAACTATCCATTATAGATCCGTTGAGCCCTTTTCTCTATAAATATAAGACCCAAACTTTGTAAAAAGTGTGGATTTAGGCATTTCAGAGTCTCTAGGTTATCTCAAGCTCAAATCACTCATCCTAGACTCTATCCACATGAGATTCATGTTATTTTCATTGTGATTCATCACTCATGAGCATTCAAAGCTCATTTTTATGAAAAACATGATCTCAAGCCTTCACTAGAGTATTGAGACCAAACCTATAGGTATATCCTTAGTCTTAACCATACTCTAGTGCATCCATCAGTTGAATCTCTTAGGAAATCCATTCATAACCTTTGTTAGATATTTAACCAACTCTCATTACCTTGGTTACCTTAATAGGAATATCTTATGCAAGGTTCTTGATTGTGAAGTTGAAATAATAGAGAAACTACAATATAGCGATCGGGGGAGCATCGGGGAGTTGATTCAAGCACGGAAGAGCGAAGATCAAGCAACCCAAGACAAGCTACAAGAGAGGACTCATTTCGACAAGTAAGTGTTATCTTTAAGAGTCCAAAGTTTAATCTCTATCCTCGTGTAGGATTGAGGCTAAGAGTTTGCTATCAACAAACTCGTGTAGGTGTCTTGTGTGAGACCTTGGCCGATGGGCCTAAATATACGTGCCTAATGTGGGACCTTGGCCGGTGGGCCTAAACGAAGGTGCCTTATGTGGGACCTTGGCTGGTAGACCTTACGGAAGGTGCCTAGTATGGGACCTTGGCTGGTAGGCGTAAACGTAGGTGCCTTATGTGGGACCTTGACCGATGGGCCTAAACAGAGGTGCCTAGTGTGGGACCTTGATGGGTAGGCCTAAATGTAGGTTCCTAATGTAGGACCTTTGCTCGTGCGAAGAGCATAAATTGTTGAGTCCTTTATGTAGGGTTGTAAAGGTTAATGGTGAACTTGATTTAAAACCATTCATAGTGAAAACGACACACTCTAAGAGAGAGTGCGATTGTCGAGAGTGGAGTTGACAAGTAGCCGAACCACTATATATGCTTGTATTTGGTATTGTCATTTACACATCTATTTAATCATGTTTATTTAAGTTTGAATGATTGATTGTTTATGCATGATTAGATGAATGCATAAGATTGATAAGAAGAACATTCCACACACAAGATCACAACACTAAGTTAGTTATTTTATTTGTTTATCTTGAATAGCCTTTGTGATTGGACCCTCTGTTGGCTTGGAAGCCTTTAGAGTTATATTGTCTTACTTGCTTTAAATTGAATGATTGTTTAAGTTAGGCAATTAGAATTTTTAAATAGGCAGAATATTTGAAAAGTCTTATTCACCCCCCTATAGGACCTTGTCTTGTATTCATTCTTCAGTATCAGTGGTATAAACTGCAATTTCAATTGTCATTAATAGTGATCATTGATTTGCCAAGTTGAGTTATTCGTCTGTTCACTATCACAACAGGACACATCAACAATTAAAAGGAGTGAGTCTTTCCATCTTTAGCTAGCCCTCTGCCACTCCACTGATTGGCTTACTTTCAATGGCTCACTGATCTAGCCGGTTGCATCCTCTTCTTTGCTATCCCTCAATCTAGGACTGGGTTTTATTACTTATGCTCACTTGATTATTGCACATGGCATCCTCTACTATGATTTCTATTTAAAATCTTACAAATTTGGTGTCAATTAAGATGGATTGGGAAACTTTTTACTTTGGAAGAGTCAGTTTCTTCCCATTCTGCGCTACCAATAATTTACTGCTATTTGTGGATGGATCATCTCTTTTCCCAGATCAATTTCTTCTAAATGACAATGGTGACTGTACATCTACTATCAATCCTACCTATGAGGAGTGGATGGAACATGATTCTCTTATATTGTTATGGATCAATGCCACCCTCACTCATCAAATTCTTCAATGGGTAGTCGGACGTCAGAATGCTCAAGAGTTGTGGCTACGATTGGAGAACCTATATATCATTCAGTCTCATTCACATGTTCTACAATTAAAACATCAGTTTCAGAATCTTTAAAGGGGGGGGGGGGGGGGGTGGTTTCGATTTTTGGTTATCTTGATAAGATGAAGGGCTTAGCAGATGCGCTTGAGGCGATTGGTCAGCCAGTCACTGAATTTGATTTGTGCAATCAATTTTTAAATGGTCTTGGTCAAGAGTTTGACCCTGTACACACCTTTATTGCAAATCAGGTTCACTCGATTTTCTTTAGAGAATTATTTGGCCAACTTCTCACTTTTGAACATCATCTAGAATCCCATTATTCTAGCCCACCTGGTGACCAATTGCCAGTTGCACTTTCTACCACTCGTGGTTCTACATCGTGTGGTGGACCACAAGTTAGACCTACGTTTCATGGATGTAGCCATGGTCGCACTTTAGTGCCAGGGGTAGCTCTAATGCACCACACAATGGACAATCATCCCAGTCTAAAGGTCCTTCTATCGCAGTATGCCAAATTTGCAATCGAGTGGGGCACTCTGCTCTTAACTGCTTCCATCAATTAGATCTTTTCTTTCAAGGCCACCATCCCCCTCAAAAGCATCAAGCTATGGCCATTGTCAAGTGTAATGACTTTGGGACATACTCTACCTAGTTTATAGACTCTAGTGCTACAAATCATGGTACCTCTGGCTTGAACGACCTATCAATTCAGTCTGATTATGCAGGTGATGATGCTCTTATAGTTGGAAATAGTACCGCTTTGGCTATTGCCCGCATTGGTTCCTTTATGTACAGTTCCTCTGACTTTACCTTTCATTTACGCAACATTTTTCACGTTCCCTTGATTTCTCAGAATCTTTTATCAGTTTCTCAATTTACCAAGGCTAATGATTGTTCTTTTGTATTTAATTACTCTAGTGTTTGTGTTAAGGACAACAAGCCGGGGAGGATCCTTTTCCCAGGACGGACCACTAACAGCTTATACTCGTTATAGCTTCCACCTCTCATTATTTCACATTTCTCTCTGACCGCTTTTTTTACCGTATGTGTCTCTCCTACTCTTTGGCATCATTAGCCGAGACAATCATCTTTTATTGTTCTTTAGTACCTCTCCTCTCTCCTTTTCATGGCTCAATACGACAGCCATATATTTATTCCTCTTGTTAACTTGGCAAGAGTTCTAAACTCCCCTTTTCTCACTCTATTTTTATTTCTACTTTTTCATTGGAACTTATACACTCGGACATTTGGAGTCCTACCTTGGATCCCTCTTTGCATGGTGCTCGGTATTATGTTACTTTTATTGATGATTTTAGTTGTTATTGTTGGTTCTTTGTTATCAAATTTAAGTATCAGGTTTATGACAATTTTCTAAACTTTAAACCATTGGCTAAGAATTTGTTAGGCATGAAGATTAAGTCGATTCAAACCGATGGCAGTGGTGAATATACCAGTCATCGGTTTCAATCCTATCTCTCAACCCACGACATCAATCATTGCATTTCTTATCCATATACACCTGAATAAAATGGACTAGCAGAACACAAACTTCGTCATATCGCTGAGTCTGGCTTGGCCTTGCTTGCTCACTCCAATCTTTCCACGTGTTTTTGGGATGATGCTTTTTCCATTGCCACATTTCTCATTAATTGCGTGCCTACTCGCATGATGAATTTTCTTTCACCTTATGAAAAGTTATTTCACCGTGTGCCTGATTATCATTTTTTAAGTAGTTTTGGTTGTCAATGCTACCCTTATACTCGCCCATATTATCCTAGCAAACTCAACTTTCGCACTATCTCATGTATTTTCCTTAGCTATGGAAAAAATTATAAATGATTTGATCTTGTTTCTTGTAAGGTTTACATGTCTCGCCATGCCATGTGTGAACAACTTATGTATCCCTGTGATGCAATAGGAAAGGTCGTTCCTCTTGGATAGGATCCAACTCATGCCAACCGTCATTCCCACAATTATGTTCAACTTGGCCAAGTGTTTGCCAAACTACATAATCACCACTTCTCTAATCCTGCTATGTCCACCGCTACCTCACCACTTCTCCTCTCCCCTACATCCTCACCACCCACTATCTCACTTTCTGCCTCACCCTCTTTTACCCCTGCCTCCTCTCCAAACACATCTCTCTCTTCTTTACCTTCAGCAAACTCCCTACACCCTCCTCCTCTGTCAGTTCCTTCTCATTCAATGCGCACATGGGCTAATGATGGCATTTTTAAACCAAAAGCACTTGTTTCCACTCGATATCCATTACCAAGTATTTTCCATGTAAACCATGTTTTGGTTGAGCCTACTTGTTACTCTCAGGCAATTAAGGTGATTGATTGGTGTGTGGCTATGGCTCTTGAATTTGAAGCTTTACATAAACAAGGTACTTGGACCTTGGTTTCACCTCAGTGTAGGCAAAATTTGGTAGGTTGTAAGTGGGTTTTTAATGCTAAACAATGCTCTAATGGCTCTATTGAACACTACAAGGCTCATCTTGTTGCCAAAGGCTTCCATTAGCAACCTGGACTTGATTATGGTGGTACCTTTAGCCATGTTGTCAAGCATACTATAGATTGGAAAGTTCTTTCTGTTGCTCTTCATTATGGATGGGTTATTCGACAGCTTGATGTGTAGAATGTTTTTTTACATGGTGTTCTTACTAAGTATACATGGCACATAACCCAAGGGTTTGTGGATTCCTCTAAACCGGGTCATGTTTGTCGACTCCATAAAGCCTTGTATGGGCTTAAATAGGCCCCACGTGCATGATATATTTTCTTCACTACCTATCTTCAGGGTTAGGGGTTTATTGGTTCTATTGTTAACAATTCTCTTTTTATTTGTTGTTCGGCCACAAAGTTTACTATTTTACTTATTTATGTGGAAGATATTATCATGATTGGAAGTAACTGTGAGGCCCTTCACTCTCTCTTGTTTGATCTCAATCATTTTTTTAATGAAAGATTTGGGGTCCCTACATTATTTTCTTAGTATCGAGGTTACTCGTACTTTAACTGACATATATCTGACTCAATCAAAGTATATTGGTGATCTTTTATGTCGCACGCATATGTAAGATGCAAAACCCTTGAAGTCACTTGTTGCTTCTGGCTCTAAGCTCTCTAAGCTCCATGGTAATCCTTTATTAGATCCTCATGCATATCGGAGTATTATAGGTGCTTTGCAATATGTTATTGTTATAAGGCCAAATATTACATTTGTTGTTAATTATGTCAATTCATGCATGCTCCGCTATTGACTCATTGGTTGGATGTTAAACGTGTTCTACAGTTTCTTAAGGATACTATTTCACATGGCCTTTGGTTTTGTAAAGGCCATAATACTCCTTTCACTCTTTAAGCCTATTTTGATGCCGATTGGGCAGGAGATCCTAATGATCGTCACTCTACTTATGACTATGTTTTCTCAGCCCTAATTTGATCTCTTAGATTGCTAAGAAATAACCCACAATTTCTCGCTCTAGCATTGAGTCTGAGTACCATTCTCTTGTTGTCACAGCCGCAAAATTGTTTTGGATATGTATGATCTTACGCAATTTAACAATTTATCTACAACATCCTCCTCTTCTCTATTGTGACAACATAAGTGTTATTTCACTAACCTACAATCATGTTTATCATGCTTGTACCAAACATATTGAGGTGGATTATCATTTCATCCAAGAAAAAGTTACTCGAGATGATCTTATTATTCGCTATGTAGTACAATTGATCAAATAACTAATATTTTCACTAAAAGGTTAACATCTACCTAGTTTCAGTTCTTACAATCCAAGCTTCACATCACCAATAGTTCGTTGTTTAGCTTGAGGGAGCGTGTTAACAATCCTACCTCATCTCCACTACAACTACCTCTGGGTGGTTAACATTCTATCCATGAAGACTCCAAATTTTAGTTTTCAATTCAAATTGTAGTCCATCCAAAAAAAATGTTGTACTCTATAACTCTATAAATACAAAAGGATTCGTGTGATCAAATTCAAGGTGAGTTTACTTCTAACATTATATCCTTTTACTAAGGAAGTGCCAAAAAGGCTATACATACATACATATATATATATATATATATATATATATATATATATATATATATATATATATATATACACACACACGTGTGTGTGTCTGCACACACGTGTGTGCGCGCGCTTAGGTCCTTGATTCAATGAACAATATTACACAAGTTCAATCTCATGACGTGCATTAGTGCACAAGCATCTTCCTTGCCAAGTTTTTTCAATGGCAGATCAAATGGGCATGCACAAGTTTTTCCCCTATGTGTGATTGATGCACATGCAATCTTGCGATTAATCTCACAATTGGTATCATAGCCAACCATGTTCTTGATCATAGCGAAAAGGGATCCAACTTGTGAAGGTTTTTTATTTTCTCTATTCCATGTTTATTGTGATTCCTTGCCCTAAATCCCGTCTTTTTGACCATCACATCTATTTTCATTTTCATTGAAATATGAAGGTTAGAAATCAACAGCTATTAAACCATGCTTTGTATCTATTTTCATTTTCATTGAAATATGAATATTATAGATCAATAGCTATTAAACCATGCTTCATTATCTCACTAAGTATAGGTCCACCGATTACATATTGTTGTTGGGATTATTCCAATCACCAGCAATCCGGCCGCTTGTAATGGCTTTTGATAAGATGTAGTCTATAATATCTCCAATAACATGATTTCATAGCCATTGTGTGTTGATGCTTATAGATCATATATGATGGATATGTTTGATTCTTAGTTTAGCAATATGTTGAATATATATGTGGTAACATTCTTTATGTTATTTCAGTATGTAATGATGTCATGTTAATGAAGAGCTTTTACTTTCCAATTGTATTCTCTTATCTAGCCCAACAACCTCATCTTTCCTCATGTTGTCACATAGGTGATGATCATTAAAATCAATGGAGTAGGAGCGTGTGCCTTATTGCCATGGCTACTCAAATGGAATGGATGACAGGCCATCCACCAAACAATAGTGGGATTATAAGGCGTGGCTGGTGTGAATCAAAGATTAGTTTCTTGTAAGAGTTGAGTTGTTGTGGTGAAGTTGGGTTTCTTAAGGATGAGAAAGTCTGAAGGAGATTTAGAAGATTAGGTCGTTTGTCTTTGGGCTTATTTATTTTGCTCAAATTTGGGCTAAACATTCTTTCTTACCTTTAAGGCTAAAAAAATTCTCCAATAAATTTGAGCATTAGACCCTGCCTTACTTTATAACTTAGCACATCACTAGTCAATAATGCCATCAGGTCACTCTAGTAATAGTTCAAGATTTTATGTCAAGCCTAATCACATACCGCATTTGGCTTATGAGCCATATTGGTATTGTTTAATGGCATCAATATATATCGGTCAAAGGGCATGAATACATGAACACGCTTTCACTAATTACATTAAACTAAACTAGAGACATAATTTATATGCTAATCAAATTTAGAAAAGTGGACACTTCAATGGAATTGATTATTTATGCCAAAATACCCATCCTAGTCCAAGGCATTATACAAAATTTAGGCACCGCGTCTGTCCAAACTTTTGGAGGTAATGGCCCAAAAGGTGGTAAGACAGTATAGTGACCTCATTTGACCTGGTTATTGTAACATCTTCTGTACAAAAATTGGAGTAACCAGAAAGGACCACCGACTAACTGTGGACTGTTGAAAGTCAAGGTGTACAAATCACGATAGAAATGAATAAGAAGGAAAGAATCAAGTGCTACTTGTGTTTTAGAATGCAAGAAAGTCGACAAGACCAATATACTCTTTAGTTATTTTGTTGGCCTTGACACAAAGGAGTGACCGATAAACAACATCAAGAGAAAAGCACAGTATTCCTTTGTTGACCTCTCCTTTAGTTTTACGTTATCGTTCCATGAATGTGGTATACGATAAATGAATATCACCAACATCGAATGAAAGTTTGTCAAGGACACATCCTAGATAGAATTGGTAACTTGAAGGAAGAAGAGATGTTAAAGCATAGATAGCCACGATGCTCGAACTCATAGGGCCACATCGAAAATAAAAAGAGTTAGTCAAACGACTCCAGAAGTAGGCCGCTGCAAGAATAAGAGCAAAATTGGACTTAATCTTGCAGGTTGACACATGGATGCATTCGGCTATGCCAATCTCAATCCATTGAATGAGAAATTTTTCTTTGATGCACCGGTACCAATGTGCTCATTCCTCAAGATGTTTCAATCATAATCGGGGGATTGTATCCACTTCCCACTACTTCCAATTAAACGACTCATGGAAAAATAAAAGAATGTTATTCTTTATCGCCCAGGAAGAAATCGATGATATCAGAGAGATTAGGAGAAGAGTTGGGATTAAAAACTGGACCGAGTTACAAGGTAGAATCAGGGTCAGATGAGAAGATTACCTCAATGGAAGCAAGAGGAATAAGTGGTTACAACAAAGTAGCAAAAGAGGAAGTCAAAGATGCTATAATTTCAGAGAGCTTTAATTTCCTTGGAGCCATGATGACGGGAAGTGAAGAGAAAAATTAGGGATTTAAGAGAAAGAAAGATGAAGCAGAAATGAAGAAGGAAGATGAGATAGCGTATATACGGCCACCACACGCATCACATTAATTGCTGCATGATGATCAAAACAAATTCTGAGATAAAAGCTGTGTTCAGAGACATAAAAGCGTATTCCTTGTGTGACATGTAGCATTTCATGATAACGAGAATAAAAAGACAACAATGCCATTTGTTATCTAAGAAGCAGGGAAATTGATGCATGGCCAGTGTATTAAAACAAGACCACATTTGTAGTCATTCTTTGTCAAAAAGCAGAAATGTGAGGAGGTGGTGTTTGTACCAAAATCCATACAGATCAGATAAACGATGCATCCTTGGCCACGTGGCGTAAAATATATTTGAGAAGCATGCATTATCGAGGATTTGGGAATCACTCACCATTCGAGGGTGTTTCAACATTTTGGTTTTCTCTGGATAAAGGTGAATAGTTGTTGTAGCCACATCAACCCTAGCACGTTTTAAGCATACAGTAAAGATAAGATCATGATCGATGAAATATAACCGCTCTTTTCCCGGCTGGTTGCACGTAAAGGCGCCTTATGGACTAATGGTTGTTCTTCAACCTCCCGCCATAAAGCTATAAATAGTAGAAGCAGATCTAGAGCAAGGACCTGTCTCTAAATCCAAAAGGCCAACTACAAATCTAGTGCAACACTATGTATCTAGGTTTAGTTCTCCCTTGCTCAGTAGCAATGGACCCTAAGTGTAGATGTAGGCTCAATCTCTATGCATACACCGGGTTAACTCTTAGTTGTAGTCAGTAGCTGTAATTCTCTTCCATCTGTGTCTACGTGCTAGATCTAAAGGAAGACCTCAGCTTAGGAACCCGTCCACCTACACTCATATGTTTGGACAACTTTAGTTGTAATATCTAGCATTACCTTTGCCTTGCTCATTAGCACACTGCTCTCGGAAGCACCATGTTGCTCTCAACCATGCCTGTGATCCCACTGTTGTGGTTAGTCATATGCCTTTTTCTGCATCGATCTCTCTCTGATCATTTCCATTTCAACCATACAATTGTTGCACCTTCAAAAATCCTTAAATTTTCAAGGAAAAAAAGAGCTCATTGGAAGAAGAGCCTCAACCTCCGCCAATCACCTTAGTAATGAGTGCATGATAGTTGGCTGAATAAACAAACGGTTGAGCCCAAGACCACGCCTTACTCTATCTCGACGCTAGTGGTCAGTGATCATAGTTTTAATCAGACCCAATCGATTCTGGCATGCCTGCAATCCACAAGTGTTTCGCGTTGGTGAATTTGAGACAAACACTTGCATGTCACTTTTATAACAACGTCACATCATTCAGGCAAAATCTCATATTTATAAGTGAATACCCGCAACAAAACATTGATACACAGCGTCTCTCTGACAACCACTCTATGAATTAGTTGTGGTAGCTTATATTAGTACATGGGCCCAAAAACGAGGAAGATACAAAATTTAAGTGGACCATAGTGAAGATGGTGATGGAGAACGTGCCATTATATGCATCTAGAATCACAGTGATGTTTGTGTCATTCTACCCTTTTACAAAGGCATGCCCTTAGTGAGGAAGGGGAGAAGTAAATATGAGCATGATCTAAAACTTTCATGGACCTCAAGGAGATTTCAATGGCAAGCGTCCTTACTATTTCCTATGATATGGCCCATAATAACCTAGATTTCCCATACTTGGGTTTGGAAAAGTCTGGATTATTATGTAGAAATTTTCTTTTCTTACTTAAACATGCTACAAGATAGTTTCATGATAAAAATAACCATTTACGTGATACATTTATGAAACTAAACGTACGATCATCCAGATACATGATCAGGAGACTAACAATCCAATTTCCTTAGTTTTACCACGTCATCTGAGCATTCATCATAAGTGGATCTGCCAAACGGGCCACCTAAACATCCGAATGAAATGATCACTATGAAGATCTGAGGATATATGTCCAAACTACTAGATAAAGTTTCAATTAGATGTGTACAATCATTTTTTTAAGCACGAAATGTGTTAGCTATTAAAAGAGCATCTTGGTCATCCTTGGAAGATCAGGACCAAAATCGGGGCGTTGAAAATAACACAAAAATAACAAATTTCTGTCAAGTTTCAACGCATTCAGATAGTGAAGTTGAGAGTTACGAATGACGAAATTGCAAAGCATAGAAAGGGTAGAAACATAAATAAGATAATGTCATATGCATGGCATGGTTGAATGTGGAACTTACAATAGAGGCCTAAATGGTGAGCGATCATTGCCACTCAGTCAAACCATGCAGTCCACCTGGTTGACAAATTTTCTTCATATTGGAACCATGGCCCAACATGACCTTACAAAAATTGATGAACATAGTGGATTTCTTGAAAACTCATCACAGTGGATCCCACCTAGCTACTATAGTCGAACCGGAAGCGGGCAATTTCCGCACGCTGTAACAATGCCCAGATCTCTTGCGCACAAAAGCAAGTTTGAAAAGAGAAGCTGCCTGTTTCATTCTCTCTCTCCTTCCCAACTCAAACTCTCCAACAAATCTTGGCCATTCAAAAGGGAAGATCTTAGCCTTTCATCACCACATGAATGGATGTATAATAGGACCGAACTTGACTTCTCCTTCCTTTTATTTTTCTTTTAAAAAAACTTGGATGGGTGGTTGTTTAATCCAAAGTATCACAGAACAGATCTTAACCAAACCATAGATAATATGGGATCCACAACTATAGAACCCGAACACAAGAAGAGAGTTTTGGAGCAGATTTTCTCACAAGAATCCTTAGACAGCTTGCGATAGATCACAACAACACCCGTAAACTTTTTTGCATGAACCACCAATTAAAACCATCCGAACCTTCAATTTTATGGCCCAGGGAGTGTCAGTTGGTCAATCCGGACCATCCGAAAAAAATGGTTAGAAAAAAAAAGGGCTAAAATAGAATATGCCATTAGACCAGCGGTCATCATCTCTATTGGAACGCTGGTCATTAACCACTGAGTTTGCACCATTCCAAGATCAAAACCATCCCACCTGAATGTTTACAATCCCTCATAATACTAGAGGGAATGAGCCATCGATCTGGACTGCTTTTTGGAATCAAACAACCACCAAAGCTGTTGTATGCAAATTTATCACGTAAACTGTACACACCGACTTGGTGTCTTCCATTACGTAAGAGTGCCCAAAAATCTTATAAAATCCTCACCTCTTCGTGGAATCTGGAGGGAGAAACCGAGTGGAGGGACAGAGAAAGAGAGAGAATGATTTGCGAAATGGAGGAGTGAGGTGATTGTATTACTGGAGTTCACAAAGTGACTAGTTGAGTCACTTGTCCGAGTTCATACTCGGGTTGTGTCTCTTCTATATAGGAACTTTCATCAACTCAGTGAAGATATTCGCTGATCTTTGGGTCCCGATTCGAGCCGAATCTAGTTTAGAGGTGACAAGTCGGACTGAGTCGACTTATCGCAGAGTGTCATTGAACTCGAGCTATCGGCTAAAGTTTGTTGAATGATGTAAGTTATTTGTACAATAACCTAGTTCAAGCTTTTTAATTAAGTCATTATTTAATGTAAACCCAGGTCTACATCTATACTAAGCCCTAGCCTAAGTTCTGACCCTAACTATATAATCTGTGTAATGTGACGATCTAACCGTAAGAATTGTGTTAATTGTGCTAAATTTGGATACTACAGGGCATATATTTAAATCTAGCAATGTTAGAGTGTGATTAAATTCAAGAGGTGAGTGACTCCTTTAATCTTAACTGAATTATGTTGGTTTATACGTTATATCGCTCCGTTTTACCTAATAAGAATTTTATCGTGATTCCTATATAGTATTATGAACTAGTTATCCATGTGATGATTATGAGTAATGCATGATTTTAAATCATACCGAACCATTTAATTGGTTATTTCTGCAAGTAATGTGTTGATGGTCTCACAACTAGTGACTTATGCACTTATTGTAGATGTAATGCACTTTGGGTAGCGACCCTCTCATGCAATGCGTAAACCCTTTAATTTTGTTAGTGGTGCACATATCGATGTAAGTAATCCACGGCGCATGTTACATCACCTTTCTAGGATTATATATCACAAATAGTCACTCCATAAACAAATCATGTTATGTAATTCTTCCAGTCCATGTGTTGCACCATCTCAAGGTGTTACATAAATCCACGGTAGTGTTGGACGTGCCAACAGATCTCCATAGTTATGGGATACGGAGTGAGCTGAATTTTTTATGAATTATATTTCACATTGTGGTGATTATTATGTTGATGAGCCACACACACTATGCCATACATGCATTCATGTAGATTTGATTCGTATACTGATGCCGTCATAAGGGTGAAATACGAGGTGCATTGAAAACTTTATATTATCTCTATGATGAATTACTCGAATTATTGTTAATCTTAAAGGATAACCATCACTATGAGTAGGGCATTGACCATCTCCAACCATACAGATGATGTATGTGATGATCTCTCTACATAAGAGTATTCCGAGTAAAGAAGGAGCATGGTATTGATGTTTAAATTTTAACTTAGTTAATTACATTTCATACTACAAAAATAGACTTTTACAAACCTTCATGAATGGAAATATACATTATGAATGAGAATTACAAGGAGCGAGCCTTGAGTACATTGCTTAACACAATGGAACTCGAATCCCGTGCAAAGTACATAGGGGTCAATTTCCAGGGCATTACATAGCCCAATTTTAAATCTTTCTCATTTTTTATTCCATGCCCTAAAATGAGCTGTCAAAACTAACGGATGGAGTGAATGTCATATAAACTTCAAGGTGGGTCCTACACGTCTTTTCATGGCACGGGTTATTACCCTTGCCTGTCTGAGCTCGGCATAGCAAGGGCTTTGAAGGGCCCACTGTGATAATAGGGCTTGAGTGGGAGCTTGTAAATGGAAGTAAATGGGAAACAGATTTAAAGGTAAATAAATTGCGAGTAAATGGCTTACAAAGTTGTGTTTAGACGTGAGTAAATGAAATGCATTTGAAATCAAAATATTCTGTTTGGATGAGAGTAAATGGAAAGAATTGAAATGAATTTGAATATTTGAATATATTTAAAGGTATATATGTGATATTCCAAATCAGCTTGAATATCCAAAATTAGTGTACATATGCAATAGTTAATAGAAGGATTATAATAAGCCCATTGAAATATATACTTTAGTAAAAAGTATGAAAATTTCAAGTCCCGAGTATACCACAAACTTGTCAATATTTTTGAATAGTCTATTTAGATGGTCATCCTTTAGATGGTTTGGACCAATCTTTTGGTGTGATTTTAGTAATGTAGCTGATATTTACTTTGTTTTGGAGTATCATTAGTGTGACATGTATATGGTGGGTATGTGCATAGCAATCGATACCTTTGTTTACATATGTGACTCTCTAAAAAAGCTCAAAAAGGCATTTCATCTCATTTACTTCCCAATCCTTTCTTTAAAATGATTTAATTTACGTGCACATTTACTTCGTTTTAATTTCATTTCATTTATATGCATTTTCTTCCATCTAAACACACCCCCAAATACTATTTACCTCCCTTTACTCCCAATCCCACCCATTAACCTCCATTTACTCCTATCCAAACGGCCTCATATACGTCTTATCCACACCCCTCCAATTTTTCATATCACTTTATGGCATCACCTAAAATATGAAACAATGATAATGACATGAGAAATTTACCACTATACGACCCATTTATGGCCCATTTACCTTTTGAAGTCCACCTCTTTTTACCTCACCAGAATAAGCCCTAGTTGTACGGACGCCTTCCCAAAGGTTGAAAATGCCCCTGCTTTTTCAATTTCAGTCCATTCTCTCCTTTACGCCCAAATACACGTCCGAACTCATCTCTATCATCCCTATTTCTTATTTTCACCTATTTTCTTCACTAAATCTCCATATAATCTTCATCATACTATCACATTACATCTTCCATGTTACATTCTACTCAAGCCTAAGTGCATTCTTTTTATGAGAGGACGCGAATGCATTGATAAAAGCAAAATCTTGAAGAGCTTTCTCCCAAGAACATGTTTCACATCAACGCACTCTTATTCTTTTTCTCGAACACAGATTTCATAGAGTGTTAGGGAGTGAGTTGAGTTTGCGGTCAATTCTAGGTAAATTCTTAAGTGTTTACCTAGAAGTTCGTGGTCAATTTCACGTGGCCAATATCATGCATTGCTAAGTCAATTTTACGTGGCTATCCAATTTGACGAAGTTTCGTGGTTAATTTCACTTAGTTGCCGGTCAATATACTGAATTGATTGGTCGACTTCATGCACTACTTGGTCATTTTCATGCATTTTACTGTCAAATTGTAGTGCATTTTTGTAATACAATGGTGAATTTGTAGTGCATTTTTGGTAATACGACTGTGAATGTTATATATTGAATACATCTGTTGCTTTCTCTGAAATTGCGAATTTTTATCACAACGATTCAAATTTCCAATAAGACATTCATTTCACGGTCAATTCCATTCATTTCATGGTCAATCCCCTTCACTTCACGGTCAGTTCCATGCATTTTTATGGTTAATTCCATGCGAATCCCCCTAACTTCACGGTCAATTCAATTCATTTTGTGGTCAATTCCCTTCACTTTATGGTCAATTCCATGTATTTTACTGTCATTTCCCTTCACTTCATGTTCAATTCAATGCATTTCATAGTCAATTCCCTTCACTTCAAGGTCATTTCCATTCATTTCACGGTCAATTCCCTTCATTTCATGATTAATTCCATGCATTTCACGGTCATTTCCTTTCACTTCATGGTCAATTCCCTTCACTTCACGGTCATTTCCATGCATTTCATGGTCAATTCCGGCAATTCTGTTTCATTTCACGATCATCTTCATGCATTTCATGGTCAATTCCCTTCACTTCATGGTCATTTCCATGCATTTTACGGTCAATTCCCTTCACTTCATGGTCACTTCCATGCATTTCATGGTCAATTCCAGCGATTCATCTTCACTTCACAGCCATTTCCATGCATTTCACGGTCAATTCCCTTCACCTCATGGTCATTTCCATGCATTTCACGGTCAATCCCCTTCACTTCATGGTCAATTCCATGCATTTCACGGTCAATTCAATTCATTTCACGGTCAATCCCCTTCACTTCAAGGTCAATTCCATGGATTTCATAGTCATTTCCCTTCACTTCATGATCATTTCCATTCATTTCATGGTCATTTCGATGCACTTCATGGTCAATTCCCTTCACTTCATAGTCAATTCCCTTCATTTCACGGTCAATCCCCTTCACTTCACGGTCAACTCCCCCTTCACTTCACACTCATTTTCATGCATTTCACGGTCAATTCCCTTCACTTTTCACGGTCAATTCCATTGTTTCCCCTTCACTTCATGATCAATTCAATTCCCCTAGGGCCTGTTTGATTTTCCATCATACATGTAAATCACATACATCACGGTGGGCCCCACATTAATTTTGTAAATATTTCTATTTAAGTGTTAAAAAAGTAAGTTGTCACATCTACATTGGGAAAGATGTGGTAATTACATAGGTAAATAATTATTACCCATTTACATGGTAATTACAAGTGAGCCCAAAAATCAAACAGGCCCTTAAGTTCACTCACTTTACAGTCATTTTCAATCACTTCAGGACTGAGAAGTGAAGGGAAATTCATTGCGAAGTAAGTGAACCTGCCCTAAAAGTGAGTGAAATTAACTGTGAAGTGAGTGAAAATCATCGCGAACTGAGTGGCATACATCCCTGCAATTTAGAACTTTGAAAATCTAATCGATAAGTCGGTGATATTTGAGCTAGTACAATGGTGGATTTCCTACTACTCGGTCAAATCCACCATATACATGTGAATACTAAACGAGTCATATTATTGTGTTTGTTTTCATAAAATAGCTTCGGTAATCATCCTATGCTCATATGGTGGGGAGTTAGTTAGCAAAAACAATCGATATACGTACAAGGGTAAAGACTCGAAACCTACAGCTGTGGGCGTTGACATTCTATATGAACAGCTTCTATAAAAAATGTACAAAATTGTGAAGAGTAGAACTGAGGATTATGATATAAGGTTAAAAGTATTGTATCCTTGCATAAACGAATTAGTCCCTCCAGCTATAATTGAAGATGTGAGAATGTTCTTGACAGCACGGCTGAAGTACCCAGATCACTATATCCCTTTATTCATTGAGACAATGCAGCACGTTAATGAAGCAGTACTCGAAGACCCGGTGGGTTACAGTGGGTTCAAACATGACGCCCCAGTAGTAGGAAGTTTGGGTGAGGAACATATCTTG
This sequence comes from Magnolia sinica, assembly GCF_029962835.1. Taxonomy (NCBI): domain Eukaryota; kingdom Viridiplantae; phylum Streptophyta; class Magnoliopsida; order Magnoliales; family Magnoliaceae; genus Magnolia; species Magnolia sinica. Next base: position 56,449,302 of record NC_080589.1, on the reverse strand, counting down.
AATTACGAATATATGACATCACCTTCACAGGTTCCTCTAAGCAACACTCCGGTACCTGAATCGGCTCATACATCAAACTTCATGACAAGTCAAGTAAGGGCGTCAGCTGACATGAACCTCAGAAGTAAATATACGGCATCACCTTCATTTACGAGAGTAGATTTTCCCTCAACATCTAACATCGAAAATGTCAGTGGTAGCGACATATCATTGCCCTAGTAGGCTCGAACATCGGACTTCACCACTAGGCTTCCCATTGTGCCTTTCGAGGATGTTAGTTTCACCAATGCAGACCTGTCACTGTATTCATATCCACTTGATCACCTGATTAATATAGCCGTTGGCCAAACGTTTAAGGACAAGAGCCGATGTATGTATATTTTGAGCCAATTTGCAATTCACAACAACTTTCAATATAAAGTGTTGTATTCCACATGCAAGAAATTTTTCGTGTCGTGTATGGAAGATAAGTGTGAATGGAGGGTACACTCATCTAGGGTGAATGATGCAGGGATATTCAAGATTAAGACCTATAAGTCCACACATACTTGTGGAATGTCATGGATGAAGAGCGATCATCGGCAAGCAAGCAATAAGCTGGCTAGTGAACTAGTTGTCAATCACATTAAGCAGTATCTAGGGTTAAGGCCGAAGGACATTATATTCACAATGTAAGAGAAGTATAATATTCTTATTAGCTATAGAAAGGCATGGTGCGCTAAAGAGACTGTAATCGATTACGTAATGGGGTCTTATGAAGACTCTTACAAAGAACTCCAGATGTACTTGCATGAGTTGAGGACTAGGAACACAGGGGCACGGACTTCCCTGCTTATGAATCAACAAACGATGAGGTTTGAGAGATGTTTTGTTGTGCTCAGACAGTATGTCAGAAGTTTTGAAACATCTCTGTGAAGGGTCTTGGCCGTTAATGGGATGCATCTAAAAGGTAAGTACAAGGGTGTTCTATTCGTTGCTACGCTCTGAATTGTGACAATCATATCTTTCTAGTCGCTTTTAGTATCGGAGAATCGAAGAACAGCAGCAATTGGAACTGGTTCCTTATATTCTTCAGTAATTCGTTAGGGGATCTACCTGGTCTTATGATCATATCAGACTGGTATAAAGGTCTAATGAAAGAAGTTCCACAGGTCTTCCAAGCAGCAATCCATGGCTACTACGTGTAGCATATATACCGAAACTTGGTGGACACGTTCAAAGATAAGTCGTTAGAAATCTACTACTGGCAAGTTGTAAAGACTTGTAGGAGGGCTGAGTTTGATAAGTTAATGCATGATATCGAACTTGCCAACCCCCCGGTACATGCATGGCTGAGGGAAATAGGTTATGAAAAGTGGGCATCTTCGCAATTCCTAGGAAAAAGATTCAATTTGGTCACTACAAACATAGTTAAGTGTGTTAATGCTATATTCAAAAAAGCACGAGAATATCCAGTAACTATGCTAATAAAGACAGTTAGATTGAAAATTCAAGATATGTTCTATAAAATAAGAGAATCAGCATCATTATTTGTCGAACCATTGACACCGAGGGCTGATAAATAATTAAAGGATCTCCTACCGAAGGCACGAGATGTTCGTTGCCACGCAAATTTTCGGGATGAATCCTATATTGTAGGAGACTACAATGATACCGTCAAGCTCAATGAGTTTTCATGTATATGTCACAAGTTTGAAGTAAAGGGATTACCTTATTTTCATGTTCTTTCAGCATGTATAAACTATAATCTTCCTCATTATTCGTATTGCTCCTCGTTATACACGGCGAGGAATTACCAGATCGTATGAAAATTTCGTATACCCAGTATGGGACAAGAGTCAATGAGAAATTTCTTTTGGATTTAAGGAGTATTGCTCGAGAATCAAGCCCCCGCTACAGATGAGGTCAGCTAGAAAACCAAAGAAGGTATGGATCCTTTCCCGTGGAGGGGAACGAACAACAAAAATATGGGACGTTGCAAACAAACAGGGCATAATCGTCGAAGTTGCAAATTTCCAATACCTACGGAATAATGTAATTTAAAGTGCATTTTTTATAATACAACTGTGAATCTTGTATATTGAATACATCTGTTGCTTTCTTTAAAATTGTGAGAGTAATTGAATACATTCAATTCACGGTCAATTCCCTTTACTTCACGGTCATTTCTATACATTTCACGGTCAATTTCCTTCACTTCACGGTCGATTCCCTTCATTTCATAGTCGATTCCCTTCACTTCAAAAGCATAATTAAGGAAATAATTTAATAAAATCATATTGGTATTTGGAATTCGTCTGAAATGAACTTTATTCACTTCTCTCTTTACTCTTTAAGATGTTTTCATGGTGCCCGTGTGACCAAATCAAGATACAAATTTTATACAGTGGAAAAAGCAAGCATTTTCAGTTTAAACACACTTTGAATGACATGGTCTTTGGTCCCATACAGGTACAAATGATATTTTGATGTGAACAACATAACAAACTAGTGTTAACTTAAAAGTGGTAAGCATAAACCAAGCAGATCTGTAAACATAAATTGAATCGCTGCCCAAGCCTGGTCGGAGTAGATTGTACGAGGTTTACAGTAATCTTGGAGTGTAAAAAATTTCCAAGTCTATGTATTTTAGTCCGACTTCTTTCTCTAATCACGATAGCCTTGGAAGGGTTGATCCGAGGGATGGGTTGATTGCAAAAGGGCTGATTAAAACTATATTGGGTTATATTTCACAGTCAATTTCGATGATTCCGTTTCATTTCACGGTCATTTTCATGCATTTCACGGTTAATTCCCTTTACTTCACGGTTATTTCCATGCATTTAATGGTCAATTCCCTTCACTTAACAGTCATTTCCCTACATTTCACGGTCAATTCCAGCGATTTCGTTTCATTTCATGGTCAATTCCCTTCACTTCACGGTCATTTCCATGCATTTCACGATCAATTCCAGCTATCCCATTTCATTTCATGGTCATTTCCATGCATTTCATGGTCATTTCCCTTCACTTCATGGTCATTTCCATGCATTTCACGGTCAATTCCTTTCACTTCACGGTCATTTCCATGCATTTTATGGTCATTTCCGGTGATTCCGTTTCATTTCACGGTCATTTCCATGCATTTCACAGTCAATTCCCTTCACTTCATGGTCATTTCCATGCATTTCACGGTCAATTCCTTTCACTTCACAGTCATTTTCATGCATTTCATGGTCAATTTCGGTGATTTTGTTTCATTTCACGGTCATTTCCATGCATTTCACAGTAAATTTCGGCGATTCCATTTCATTTCACGGTCATTTCCATGCATTTCACGGTCAATTCCGGTGATTCCGTTTCATTTCATGGTCATTTCCATGTATTTCACGGTCAATTCCCTTCACTTCACGGTCATTTCCATGCACTTCACGGTCAATTCCCTTCACTTCACGGTCATTTCCATGCATTTCACAGTCAATTTCGGCAATTCCGTTTCATTTCATGGTCATTTCCATGCATTTCACAGTCAATTCCCTTCACTTCACGGTCATTTCCATGCATTTCACGGTCAATTCCCTTCACTTCACGGCATTTCCATGCATTTCACGGTTAATTCCGGCTATCCCGTTTTATTTCACAGTCATTTCCATGCATTTCACGGTCAATTCCCTTCACTTCACGGTCATTTCCATGCATTTCATGGTCATTTTCAGCATTTCTGTTTCATTTCACAATCATTTCCATGCAATTCATGGTTAATTCCCTTCACTTCACGGTTATTTCCATGCATTTCACAGTCAATTCCCTTCACTTCACGGTTGTTTCCATGCATTTCATGGTCAATTCCCTTCACTTCACGATCATTTCCATGCATTTCACGATCAATTCCGGCGATTCCATTTCATTTCACGGTCATTTCCATGCATTTCATGGTCAATTCCCTTCACTTCACGGTCCTTTCCATGCATTTTAAGGTCAATTCCCTTCACTTTACAGTCAGTTCCATGCATTTCACGGTCAATTCCCTTCACTTCACGGTCATTTCCATGCATTTCATGGTCAATACCGGCGATTCCATTTCATTTCCATGCATTTCACTGTCATTTCCCTTCACTTCACAGTCATTTCCATGCATTTCACTATCAATTCTGGCTATCCCGTTTCATTTCACGGTCATTTCCATGCATTTCACGGTCAATTCCCTTCGCTTCATGGTCATTTCCATGCATTTCATGGTCAATTCCCTTCACTTCACGATCATTTCCATGAATTTCATGGTCAATTCCGGCTATCCCGTTTCATTTCACGGTCATTTCCATGCATTTCACGGTCAATTCCCTTCACTTCACAATCATTTCCATGCATTTCACAGTCAATTCCCTTCACTTCAAGGTCATTTCTGTCACACCCCAAAGTCGAAAAACGGACTCACAAAATTTTCGATCGCCAAATCCGGTGCCGACAGCTTCCTTAGTACCCCATTCTCGGCTCTCAGCGTCTATACACCAGTTTCCAACTATCACGCCCCAAACTTAGAAAACGGGCACACAAAATTTCAGATCACCGAATCCAGTGCCGACAGCCTTCGTAGTACCTCATTCTCGGCTCCCAATGCCCATACACCAGGTTCTGATCCTGGGATCCTACAAGGAGAATTTTTCAATATACATTATCTCGTAAGAAGCATAACCACAAGTATACCCAAATGACAAAGGCAACATCACCATCACATATCCACTAATATAAACAGTTGAATACAGTGCTAAAAGGGAAATACATATATCAAAAATCGAAGCTCCAGAAGATAGCTGCTGTAACGCCCTGAAATTCGGGGGTCGAGCATAACTCAGCTCCCGAGTTCCAAAACATCACTTATGCAACATATTTAATGATGGATGTATGTTGACTATATGAGTGCATAAAACATGGAATAGATTAAGCCAAAACACAGATATAATTCAGGGATAAGTGAAGATAGCAAGCGGAAGACTTATAGAAATATATGTGTACAAGTGTAAATCCCTGAAGTACATTCACCAACCAGGTCGTATGAAAGTGTTACTTAACAAAATTTCAAGTATCAAGTTACATCATTTAAATTTCCAAAAATAATCCCAGCATCCCACGCATCAGAACAAGGCTCGCTAGAACCCGTCTGAAAACTACATATAAGAGAAAGTAGCCTCATCATCATCCATCTCCCGCTCTACCTTAGAAGTCGCATCCACATCTGCAATATTAGAACCTAAGACAGAGTCTAGTGGGTGTTTAACACCGCCCCAGAAACGTGGGAGTGAGTGATCAACTCAGTGGAACAATAAGGCACTAGTTAACATGTTATCAGTTCAATCAAGCAGTAATGATAAAGCAGAACAATTAAATAAATCCCAAGTACTCTTATTGATGCAAGGATGTATGCAAAATGATGCGTGCCCTCACGCGTACACCCTTAGCGTCTTCATCTTATGTTACGCATGACACCACCTCAAAGTACGCCACATCTACAAAGCACATGCAAATGCGGTGCATGGATATGATTACCAAGTTGTTATTAGTCCATTTCATACAGCAGGATTGGGAAGCTAAGATACCTTCCTCATGTCACCATCCAAACAGTGATCCATTCTAGGGTCGTCAATCCTAGTCGTCTCATACGATCATATATTTGAGGTCGTAGCAAAGGGCTCGTCACCAATCAATGCATGCCTTTCATACCGTCGTTACTACACCAAGGCTCGTCACCTCAATGCGGTATCCAGGCATGCTCGAGGTCACTACAAAGGGCTCGTCACCAATCAATGTAGGCCGACAGCACGAATATAGTGTCCCATACCACCATAATCGGCTCACGAGTTTAGTTGCTCACTGGTCACTACGGGGAGGCTCGTCACCCCAGCGTAGGCCGACAGCTCGACCACGGTATCCCATACCACCATGTCCAGCTCATGAGTCTTAGTGGATCAAGGTACCATGGTTAATAGGATGTCACTGGTAAGTTCGGTACCCTAGATTCAAGCAGTAGCGTCCAATACATGGTGAACATACATCGGACAATCGGGTTACTTGACGAACTCGACTAGCACGAGCGCACGTTGGGTTGAATGACATAGAGTGCGCAAACACTCCGCGTGGCTAAACCACTGCCGACAACTCTAATACGACTCGGGTTCGTCTAATACGTCCTACGTGGCGAAAGCAACCTCAACCACGAACATAGGGTCGATTACCGATTTCCTGGACTAGTGCATAGTCCCACACACATTACACTACAACAGATATATGAATTGAATGTAGAACAGTAAAAGAAACAACAACTCAAATCATGGTACATAAGCACTTGAGGAATATCAACTTAACATAAATGTAAGCATATGTAATGCGTGAAATTAAACGACAAGGAATGTAACTTGCATAAAGGAAATCATGCACATCAATAGGAGTGTTGAGAATCACTTCTCAACGCCCGCAATTAGTGTAATAAGTTACACTTTAGATCATTCAGGCATTTCTACAAACACTTAGCATACATAATACAACATACATGACGCATGTTGAAATACACACCTTTGGACAATTCCTTTTGCCAAGGAGTTGTCGCACATTCATCTAGCATACATATATGACAAATAATCATGGCAAACACAAGTGCGTATTTTATACATATAAGGTACTTTATACATACACATAGAATACACAAATCTCAAAGAAACACGAGAATATCAGGAAAGCAACATAAACACAACATTTGGCATGTGAAATCTCATCCATAACAAGAATAAATCATTAACTGGCATTAAAAGCCTTGAAAACCATAACCTATACACTTAAAGTCCGCACCTTAAGCTAGAAAAGAAACACCGAACTGATTTCAGACGAGTTGTCTTCGTCAACGGCGATAGAATACCCTAAAGCAAGGATAGAAATGAGATACAACAACACCAAGACTAATCTAAGCTCTAACACAAATTAAGGTTAGGTTAACTTACCCCAAGATGAACTCAGAACCGTCAGAATAACGATTCAAAGTGAAGGTTCAAAGATGAAGAAGAACAAGAAAAAATCCAAGATGATTCACCAACTACTCTCTCACTTTCTCTCTTTTCCACTCTCTTTCCAAGCTAGGGTTAGAGAAAATTCGTATGGAAAAGAGAGCTAGGGTTTAAGGACTATAAACAGGCCTAACTTTGACGGAAATAATCCCAGGGTCAAGGTATACTTAAAGTATAACCAAAACCTGCCTCTTACGATCCAACGAAGCACTTCTGGTGGCCCTATAACCACGAAAGGTCGGACTTAAGCTCACTGACCATGGATCTAGGTCAGGCTGAGTTTTCGTACCGACCGGCTCTCCAGATCAGCCGTGGCAGACCATACTCAATTCAACGGTCATGGAATCTCGATCAAGTCCACAAGCACAAGGATATGCCTGGGTCACCTTCCCTGATCAGAGGGTGAAATTGGGTCAGAATCTAACGGTCAGATAGCTTAAAATCATCGCGCAAGCGACACGACTCAGATTTCATAAAATCTTAATAAATATCCAACCGTTCTCACACTCTTCACTCCGAACTCAATCAAATCGACCCAGAACATTATCTGGACTTGATTTTTGAGGTGATGGTCAAGCCCAACCTAGTGACCGCAACAGCCTAAGATCATCGCTATCGGACTTTCGACGCGCGGTCCAGGTCCGATCCAGATCTTCCAAAAATTTTCCAGAACAACTAGATTTAGCGATGGATCCCAGATTTCAGAGTAACGTAGCGCTAACTAATCTACAAGTTTTAAGCCATGCAGATACAATTTAAAGTGATTGATGTGAATTTCACAAGCAATCGAGTATAGCGCTAATAACCCCAAAAACAACTACTAAGGAAAGATTAGCACAAAATTTCCAAGGTCGTTATAGCTGCATGCTCCAAGCTCGATGCTGCTGCGACCTAACACCACCTACACGCATCTATCGTGTATAAGCTTATCAAAAGCTTAAAGGGTGGTGTAAGTGTGTGTGATGCACATGCCAAACATATAGATATCAGAGTAATGCGAAAACATGCTGGCAAGTTCATAAATACTATCAGCCTTATCCGGGCTATGCAATGAAAAAACATAATAAGTCAACATCATATATTGAGGAAGCAATGTAAATCAGCTATGCAATGCGGAGACATAGTAAGCCAAATACCATATACTGGGGATGCAATGCAATATGCAATGCGAACGAAATGACCAATCTGGAGTGTGAAATCGGGATTATAGTACGTAGTATCGCAGGCTACGGTGTCCACCACAAGGGACTTCTATCCAAACCAGTCCCATACCTAAATTTGGATAGTCAGACTTAATGTGGTAAACTCCTGATCTCAAGTTAGTCATGCGCCCCAACCAAAATCCTGGCCATTGTGAAGGTACACGTAACGAATAGTTATGCACCACTAGCCCGAGTGGATAGTGAATGAATAAATGAATGAGTACGTAACTCCTGCTCAATAAGTCCACATATCAGTAATATACATCTCTAGGATCATCATCGGGGTCCTTTACACTCTACGCCAGCTTGCCGCATCTATTCGAGCACACAACTGGGTAAGTGGAAGAGACCTCACTATTCACCTACCAATATCCGGCCGACTCATCGATAGCAGACTCATTCCTCAAGCTGGTCAAACTCAACCTAGATATTGCCCCCTCACTCAGGCGGGTAAGGTCACACCCCCTCTCAACCGACCATGATACAGTGGGAGATGTGGCCTACTGGTATACGACCCTCATGTACTCATATATATCCACTCGGTCTAGACATTGGGGTGTCTCTTGGCCACGAAGATTTAGAAATTTTTACTCAAGGACATCTATGGTGCTCGTATGTTAGAACTAAACATTTCTGGTGTCCTATCTAGCCATCCACGACAAGCCTGTGGAGGCCACAGCCCTAATGTCACTAGGGCGTACGGTGGTCATATCACAAAATGCGAGATGCATGAGTCATACCATCCAGTCATGCATCAAACCTGCATGTACCGCATGCTCATGTGGGGACAACTCCGCCTATCAGGGAGTCCCAAAAATGTCTCAGCCCAATGGCGTATGCTATGATCAAACAATCCTTATAACAGGCATACTGAAAAGGCCAAGCTATATGTCCTAAAGGGGGGGTGAATAGGACTGTACCAAATTGAAACTTTAACAGCGAAATTTAATTGAATAAAGGAAAGATAGCACTTTAAACAATCACAGTTCAGAAATGTAAAGCAACCTCAAAATTCTAGTCTTGAGAGGTTGATACAAATGTTGTTCTAATGACAACCTTGCACCATAAAAACTAAGGGTTTATGGCAGGACAACCTTACTAGAACGGTTTAAGTATCAATATCTCAAACTGAAGAGGAATAAAAAGTAAATAGTAAGAATAGAAGTCTAAACTATTACAACATTCCCCACAATGCTTGAAATGTAAATATTACAACATTCACATCCACTCATACATCCTACAACTTTGAATGGCAAAAGATATAGCAAATAAGCAAACATTAAAATCACAAGATATAAAGAATTATAATGGTTCGCCTGTGAGTTCACCAACTGTTAAACAACAGCCACACAACTTGCTACTCCACTCCTAATATCCTTACATAGTGGATATTAGCATTTCACTATGAAAATAGGTTTTTCACAGGTTCACCTAAAACCCTCATAACTGTGTCTTTCAAGTGGGCTTACATAATTTAAAAAAACCCCACACTCTGAGTTTTCTGGCTCTCCTCAGATAACCAACACTTAGAGATTTTTCTGGCTTAATCTCAAAGAAACTAAAAACATTGAAGATTTACACAAATGTAAAATACCTGAATTTCTCCTTTTGTTGCAACTCGGAAGAACCGAGTCGGAGTAGAAGTTCGAATAGAAGTTCAATGTCCAATACTCACTTAAGAAATGGTTCTAGGTTCTAATTGATTTTAAATTAAATCAAGTTGGGCTAGCTCTATTTGATTTTGATTCCAAGAAGTGGAATATCACAATTCCTCTTTCAATTCAGATTGGAATGTAGAAACAAAATCAAATATAAAAAGCTAAACAAAAGAAAATATTAAATATGCACAATCTAGCTTAAGAAGATTACAAACTTATCTCTCAGAGTGATGCCTTAATTTTACTTGAATTGGATATTAAACTCTGAAAATCGTGCTCTATTTATATTTGTAGAAATCTCATCTACGACTGGTCCTATAGATACTACGACTGGTCATAGGACCCATAGCATTTTAAAATTTTGCGCGCGATCGGATGAAACCGTTCCATGACTGGTCGTAAGCACTTCACGACCGGTCATGAGTCCTCCACGACTGGTCGTGACTTGCCCACGACTGGTCGTGAGAAACCAGAATTCATTGCTGGAGTTTGAGTCATAGCTGCTGGACTGGTTTTGAACGAGTCAACACTGTTCACACGACCGTTCGAGCAGACTCCAAGACTAGTCGTAGCTCAACCAAAAAATTCTGAAAATTTGCAACAACTTAGGACTGGTCTTAGAATTTCTTAGACTGGTCGAGTCAGTTCTAGGACTAGTCGAATAGAGTCCTGGACTAGTCGTAGAACAAACTAAAACACATATAAAATAAGCAATTGACTTATGTATCCGAAACGACCTACCCTAAGGTCAATCTAAATTCATACCTTTAAACATGAAGTATGAACATTGAACCTTCTTTTTCTTCAGATGTTGGATGATCTTTGAAGTTCATGAAACTTGAGTTCTTAACACATGATGAAGCTTGAACTTGAGATTTTTGGAAGCTTGAATCTGTAGTTCTTGAGTTGTACTTCACCTTGAGTCTTGAACATGATCTCGTCTTTCGATGAAGTTTTAAAACTCTGAACAATGTACTTGATCTTGCAGTTCTTGAGTTGAATTGTACTTGACTTGAAGCATTGTCCTACTTGAATCTACTTAAAGCATTATCCTTGTGCATGAGATGCATTGCCTTGAACAAATATATCATTGTGCTACACAAGACACATATTAAAGTTTTTGGCACTAAAAAATTTGACAATCAAAGGAGTATGCAACCATAGCACTTACAATCTCCCCCTTTGTCAAATTTGTGACAAAACATACTTAATAAAAATAAGAGAAGCATCTCAATAAAGAATCATGCACCAGTATCATCATGAAGTATGCAAAACACCTCCTTACTTACTCCCCCTGAGTAGCACACACATATCCATAAAATTATGTAACTACCCTACAATCCATATCCATTCCATATCCATAAGCAATCAATCCAAAACTTGCAATATTCTCCCCCTTTTTCTCACAATATGACAAACGAAGTTAAAGAAGAAATGGAAGAGGAAGACTAACAAGAGAGTAAAAAAGGAGTTAACTGGGCAAGATATGAAAGATATATAAGCAAATTCAAAGTTCACATGTCATTTATCAGCATAAACCAAAGTCAACCAAAGTCAATCTTACAAACTGAAAGAAAGTAAAGTTATATAAAAGTTATTACAGACCATAGGATAAAAACACCTAATCAAATCCTGAAGGAGCAGGTATGGTAGGATTAAGTTGATGAAGGCCTTTGTTTAAGTGCCTAAGATACTTACGCATATTTTTAAATTACAAATCATGGGCAACATTTATGTTCTCTGCCTTCTCCTCAAGTGCATAAAGATGAGCATCAAAATCGGATGGCTCATAGTTAGGATCATTTGTAGAGTCTGATTCAATTTCATCAAAAATGTCATCCATATTGATATCGTCAGGAGGAAGATCACCACCTTCTTCTACATTCCCTGCTTCAGCTCCATCACCACCCACATCCACTTGTCTAGGAGCCAATTCCAATTTCATCTTATTTATTTTTTAATTATTAAAAATAAGGTGATGGATAGGAGCCTCTCCAACAGGTATAGCAACTAGCGTGTGAGTAGCTAACACAGTCATAAGATAGGCAAATGGAATATCACTGTGTCCAGGATGGATACGAAATTGACTAATAGAATGACAGATCAAAGATGGAAGACAAACTTGAGTACCAGAGATGATGGAATGCAAAACCTGAACCATAAAGGAAGTCAGTTCTGTTTTGTTACCAGAACGTGGATACAGATTTGAAATAAGTATTTAATGAAGAACCCTGTATCTGGGTAACAAGTACTTGGAAGCAAGCGCATTCCCTTTATGAATCCATTGCTCATCTATGTTATATAATGCTCTAGTTAATGCATGTTTTTTTGATTTAGAGGGTTTCTCAACTAGAGTATGAATAGGAATACCCTCTTCATTAACAAGTATGTCTATTAGAGCCGAAATCGAATGACAGTCTATTTCAAATGGACCTTCTCTAGTAGCTATTGAAAATGTTAAATTCTCAATCGAAAATTCAGAAATACAGGAACAAAGCCTGTACAATAGACTGGTATGCTGGTCCACCCCAATGTAGAATGTTAGCCCATCCTATAGCTTGTAGAAGTGGAAGGAGACCAAAAGGAGTAATGTCATCAAGATCAACAGGTCGCTTAACAATAACATTGTGCACTCTTAAATCCCACATATATGAGGGATCATCTTCGGGTGACCGAACATGGCGTCTTGTTAAAGGAGTCAATCTAGATGAGGAAGCACCACAGGAAGTTTTCTTTTTCCCTCTAGCATCCATTTGTAACAACAAAATTAAAGAAGCAAGAAGCTGCAAAACATGTGGAATGAGTTTTCTCAAAAACAGATTTTCAAGAAGAAATCCCCAAAAACTTCAGGAAACTTGAAATCAAGCACTCCAAGAAAGAAAATGAAGGGATTAGAGCATAAATCTATAAGAAAAACTGAAATAATGCACTAACCTTGAAGAATCAAGAAGTTGGGTACGACTAGTTGTGCTACGGCCCGTTAGAGAAGAAAGAGAAAATGAGAAAGAAAGGGTTTTTCCCCAAATTAAAAAGGTCCAACACGCTACACGACTGGTCGTAGGATGTCCTCGACCAGTCATGCCACAACTAGTCAAGTACGTCCCTGACTGGTCGTGTAAAGACAAAAACATGCATTCTTCACATAATTTTAAAATTTAAAATTATAATTTAAAAAATATATAAACTATAATACAGAAATGCATGAATAATCAATTTAAATTGCACATACCAAGATCAAATTTTAATTTATTAAACCTGCTTTTGTCAAGCGGTTTAGTGAAAATGTCAGCAAGTTGAGTCTCAGTTAGAATGTAATCCAAAGAAATTATTTTTTCTTCCACTAATTCATGAATGTAATGATATCTAATGTCAATGTGCTTGGTTCGTGAATGCTGGATTGGATTTTTAGATATATTTATCGCACTAGAATTATCACAATATAAAACCATTGAATCTTGTACAATTCTGTAATCACTAAACATTCTGTTCATCTATACAAGCTGAGTACATGCATTTCCAGTTGCGATGTATTCAGCCTTAATAGTTAAGAGTGATACGGAACTTTGCTTCTTGCTAAACCAAGAAACTAAGCAATTTCCAATATAGAAACAACCACCATTGGTTGATTTCCTATCATCGATATTACCAGCCCAACCAACATCTGTGTACCCAGCCAACTGAACACTAGTATCATATAGATACCAGAGACCCAAATTAGCTGAACTTGTGACATATCGCATAATCCGCTTAACAGCAGTTAGATGGGACTCTTTAGGATCAGATTGGTATCTAGCGCAAATACCAACACTAAAAGTAATATCGGGTCTACTTGCAATTAAATAAAGTAAACAGCCAATCATATTACGATATAATCTAAGATCCACAGTTTTACCTGTAATCTTTTGAGAGTCTTAATGTTGTGCTCATAGGAGTATCGAAATTTTTTTCATTCTCAAATTCGAACTTTTTAATTAAGTTCAAAGCATATTTGGTTTGAGAAATAAAAATACCGTCAGGTTGTTGTTTTACTTGTAACCCCAGGAAATAATTCAATTCCTTAACCATGCTCATTCTGAACTTAGATTTCATTAAATCTGCAAACTCAACAGTCATGTCAGTACAGGTAGATCCATAAATAATATCATTAACATAAATCTGTACTATTAAGATATGATCATTATGTTTCTTAACAAAAAGAGTCTTATCAACACTACTCATTTGAAAAATTATGACTTAGTAGAAACTTAGTTAATTTTTCGTACCATGCCCCAGGAGCTTGTTTCAAATTGTAGAGAGTCTTTTTTAGGCGATAGACATGATCAGCATTCTTAGGGTCTTCAAAATCCGTTGGTTGTTCGACATAAACTTCTTCATGCAGATCTTCATTTAAGAAGGCACTCTTTACATCCATTTGATAAATTTTGAATTTTCTAAAGCAAGCAATGGATATAAATAGTCTGATTAATTCAAGACGAGCTACTGGGGCAAAGGTTTCATCATAATCAATGCATTCAATTTGAGTGTACCCTTGTACTACCAGTCTAACTTTGTTTCGAATTATATTACTAAGTTCATCAGACTTATTTTTGAAAATCCACTTATTTTCGATAATATGTTTATCTTTAGGTCTAGGTACTAGGTACCAAACATCATTTCTCATAAATTGATTAAGCTCTTCTTGTATAGCAACTATCCAATTTTCGTCAGTAAGAGCTTCTTTGACGTTAGCCGATTCTATCTAGGATGTAAAGCACACGTAATTACATATATTTTTTGTTGTCTACGAGTGCGCACACCAGTGAGAGGGTTTTCAAGAATTTGAGTAGTTGAATGATATTTAACAGTCTTTAGTTTAGAGTTAGTTAGATTTGATGAAGTATCTGGTTTGTTTATTAAAAGAATTTCATCATTATCATTTCTTGAGGCAGGTGTATTTAAGTGATCGTCAATGACCATATTAATGGACTCTTAAATAACACCAGTCCTCTTATTCAATACTCGATATGCTCGACTGTTCAAAGAATACCCTGAACAGATCCCTTCATCACTTTTAGTATCAAACTTGCCTAGATTTTCATGATCACGTAAAATATAGTACTTGCTGCCAAAAACTCGAAAGTATTTGACAGTAAGCTTCTTATCGAACCACATTTCATAAGCAGTTTTATTATTTGTATTACTTGTATAAACTCGGTTGATTATATATCATGCAGTATTTATGGCTTCAGCCCAAAGATTTTTAGGGAGCTTTATACTGTTCAACATTACATTTGTCATTTCTTAAAGCACTCTATTTTTTTTCAACAATTCCATTTTGTTGTGGTGTTTATATTCTCTGATCGGAACAGAATTTCTCAAAACTACTATTCTCGAATTCTAAACCATGATCACTACCGATCTTACAGACTTGAGAACCTTTTTTCGTTTGGATTCATTTTAGAACTCTTTTTACTTCATCAAGGGTTTCTGATTTATCCGTTAAGAAGGCTACCCAAGTGAATCTGGTATAGTCATCCACGATTACTAGTATATATTTTTTGCCACCTCGACTCTCTGTCCCTAGTCCTACAAGATCCATGTGGAGAAGTTCTAGCGGTTTTGATGTGGCATTGGAGTTCACCTTTTTATGAGTACTCCTAGTTTGCTTCCCAATCTGGCATTCGCCAAATATTTTGTCTACTTTCTATAATTTAGGTAGACTTCTTATCAATTCTCTTTTGCTCAATCAATACAAATTGCGAAAGTGTACATGTCCAAGGCATTTATGCCATAACTCAGTTTCATCGGTATGGACTATGTAACATGATTGATTAGATCAGCTAGAATCACTTACGATGTAGCAGTTTTCAGAAGTTCTACGACCAGTTAATATTACTGAACCTTTTTTGTTTAAAATTTCACACCCTAGGTTAGAAAATTTTATGCTGTGGTTTTTATCACATATTTGAGAAATACTTAACAAGTTATATTTTTAACCTTTTACGTATAAAACATTCTCAAATAAAGGGAGGCTAGAAAGTTGAACTGTACCTTTGCCAATAATCCTGCAGTTACTACCATCACCAAATGTAACTGACCCATCAGCCATGTCTTTAAGATCGGTGAATAGACCTTTACCACCAGTCATATGCCTTGAGCATCCATTGTCTAAGTACCACTTTGAATGACTTATAGCTTTGAAATTCATGTGGGCAACCAAGCAAGTAACCTTAGGAACCCATTTCATAACTGTTTTGGGTTTAGGAGTATAGTTGGTCTTCTTATGTTTGTAGTTGTTGTAAGAATGACCCACTGAGTTAAATTTTAAGAGGTCCTTAAGTAAATCAACTATTTTCTCAGCTAAAGGGTTTTGGTTCTGATTTTTATAGTTGATATAATTATTTTTAGGTTTAAAAGATTGAAACATTTTGGTATTTTTAGAAAACTTTTGATTAGAACTTTTCTCCTTTGAGTTAGAGGACTCTCCTTTTACAAACTTAGGAGGAGTATTCTTCTGTTTAGGAAGAATATTTCTATCATAGCCCAAACCAGATTAGTCGCCACATTTTCTTGATCCAGATAAAAGTTTTTCTAACTTTGAATCACCTTGGGCATACCTCCATGTGTCATTTAAACTCAAAAGTGAAGAGACTTGAGGTTTAAGTTTTTCATTTTCAGATTTCAGATTTTCAATATGAGAGGTTTTGAATTCTAAATCACATTTGCACTTTTCAAAACAATCTAAAATATGAGATTTTTCTAAAATAAGAGAATCAAAATTTTCTTTAAGCTTTGAAAACTTTTCTTTTTGAAGTTTTAATTTAACAGCAATTTTACAACTTTCCTTGTAAAGAGCATTATAAGCATCTTGAAGATCTTCTTCATTTTCCTGATCACTGTTCAGATTTTCTTCACTAGTTAGATCATCGTTATCTGAAAAAGTGAACTGGCTAGAGTTATAAGGGCTTTAACTTCATTGTCCGACTCGGTTTTAGAATCTTCTGATTTAGAAGAAGCTTCAGAACCGGAAGATTCATCCCAAGTAGCCAACATACTCTTCTTTTTGGGTTTGTCCTTTTTAGGACACTTGTTTGCCAAATGCCCATATTCTTGCCAGTTGTAACATTGATTGTCTTTTAATGATTTCCAAGTTTTAGATTTAGATCTTTTCTTATCATTAGCTTTTTGAAAATCAACCCTCTTTTTACTTTTGAAAATTTTGTAAAACTTTTTCGCTAGAAGGGCCATATCATCTTCTGAGTTTTCTAAATCAAAATTGCTATTATTTTCTTGAAAAGTATTTTTAAAAGATTTAAGGGCGATAGATTTACCTTTAGGAGCTTTAAAGTTTAACTCATAGGTTCTTCTACCCTCATATTGTCCGTATCACGAAGTTCCTGGATTGCAGTTACCTTAGAATTAAACCGTTCAGGAAGTGAGCGTAGTATCTTTGCACACACTTTACTTTCTGGGATTTTGTCACCAAGACCCCACATAGAGTTCACAATGTCATTTAATCAAGTATAGAAGTCCATAAACATTTCATTTTCTTCCATATGTATTTCCTCAAATTTGGTTGTGAGGATTTGGACTTTAGATTTCTTAACAATTGATGTTCCCTCGTGTGTCATTTCTAAAATATCTCAGGCTTGCTTTGCAGAATCACAGGATATAATTCTTTTGAATTCATCCAGTGATAGTGCGCAAGTAATTGCATTTAGTGCTTTTGCATTTACACCACTCTCACTTTTCTGAAGTATGGTCCAAGAAAAATAAGGTGTTACTCTCATTGATTTTGATCCATCGATACCAGTTACTTCAGTGGTAGGAGGGGTCCATTCAGTCATTGTGGCTTGCCACATGCTCTCATCCATGGATTTTAAGAAAATTCTCATCCTGGCTTTCCAATAGGCATAATTGGAGCCATCAAATGGTGGAAGCCTAGTGACTGAAAGACTATCAAAATTTGACATCTTATAAATAGCTTAGATCGATTAACTCTAGAAATAAATCCAAAAATGTAACAATTAGAACGAGTTATTAGGCTCTGATACCACTTGAAAAGGCCAAGCTATATGTCCTAGAGGGAGGGGTGAATAGGACTATGCCAAATTAAAGCTTTAACAGCTGAATTTAATTGAATAAAGGAAAGATAGCACTTTAAACAAATCACAGTACAGAAATGTAAAGCAACCTCAGAATTCTAGTCTTGAGAGGTTGATACAAATGTTGTTCTAAGGATAACCTTGCACCATAAAAACCAAGGGTTTATAGCAGGACAACCTTACTAGAATGGTTTAAGTATCAATATCTCAACCTGAAGAGGAATAAAAAGTAAATAACAAGAATGAAAGTTTAAACTATTATAGCATTCCCCACAATGCTTGAAATGTAAATATTACAGCATTCACATCCACACATATATCCCACAACTTTGAATGATAAAAGATATAGCAAATAAACAAACATTAAAATCACAAGACACAAAGAATTATAGTGGTTCGCCTGTGTGTTCACCAACTGTTAAACAAAAGCCACACAACTTGCTACTTCACTCCTAATATCCTCACACAGTGGATATTAGTGTTTCACTATGAAAATAGGTTTTTCACAGGTTCACCTAAAACCCTCACAATTGTGTCTTTCAAATGGGCTTACACAATTCGAAAAACCCCCAGACTCTGAGTTTTCTAGCTCTCCTCAAATAACCAACACTTAAAGATTTTTCTGGCTTAATCTCAAAGAAACCAAAAACATAGAAGATTTACACAAATATAAAATACCTGAATTTCTCCTTTTGTTACAGTCCGGAAGAACCAAGTCGGAGTAGAAGTTCGAATAGAAGTTCAATGTCCAATACTCACTTAAGAAATGGTTCTAGGTTCTAATTGATTTTAAATTAAATCAAGTTGGGCTAGCTCGATTTGATTTTGATTTCAAGAAGTGGAATATCATAATTCATCTTTCAAATCAAATTGGAATGCAGAAACAAAATCAAATATAAAAAGCTAAACAAAAGAGAATATTAAATATTCACAATCTAGCTTAAGAAGATTACAAACTTATCTCTCAGAGTGATGCCTTGACTTTACTTGAATTAGATATCAAACTCTGAAAATCGTGCTCTATTTATAGCTGCAAAAATCACATCTACGACTGGTCTTGTGGACACTACGACTGGTCGTAGGACCAACATCATTTTGAAATTTTGAGCGCAATCGAATAAAACCGTTCCATGACTGGTCATAAGCACTTCACGACCGGTCGTGAATCCTCCACGACTAGTCGTGACTTGCCCATGACTGGTCGTGAGAAACCAGAATTCATTGCTGGAGTTCAAGTCGTAGCTACTGGACTGGTCTTGAATGAGTCAACACTGTTCACATGACTGGTCGAGCAAACTCCAGGACTGGTAGTAGCTCAACCAAAAAATTTCAAAAATTTGCAACAACTTAGGACTAGTCTTGAAATTTCTTGGACTGGTCAAGCCAGTTCTAGGACTAGTCGAACAGAGTCCTGGACTAGTCGTAGAACATACCAAAACACATATAAAATAAGCAATTAACTTATGTATCCGAAATGACCTACCCTAAGGTCAATCTAAGGTCATTCATACCTTGAAACATGAAGTATGAACATTGAACCTTCTTTTTCTTTAGATGTTGGATGATCTTTGAAGTTCATGAAACTTGAGTTCTTAACACATTATGAAGCTTGAACTTGAGATTTTTAGAAGCTTGAATCTGTAGTTCTTAAGTCGTACTTCACCTTGAGTCTTGAACATGATCTCGTCTTTCGATGTAGTTTTAAAACTCTAAACAATGTACTTGATCTTGCAGTTCTTGAGTTGAATTGTACTTGACTTGAAGCATTGTCCTACTTGAATTTACTTGAAGCATTGTTCTTATGCATGAGATGCATTGCCTTGAACAAATATATCATTGTGCTACACAAGACACATATTGAAGTTTTTGGCATTACAAAATTTGACAATCGAAGGAGAATGCAACCATAGCACTTACACATACAAATGATGCGTATGGGCAAGTATCATGATGCTATACTAGGCATATTCTCTTTGTGTCCTATTAGACTAAGTAAACTAGCATGATTATCAGATCTAACAGGCGATGATTGGCCTTAACCGATATGCTACTTGCGAGAGTAAGGGCTGAACGATACGCCCCACTAGACATATAGAAGTCTATATGGAATGGTCCATGTCAGATGACCATAACCTACTAAAGGTACTTAGCATATTGTATATCCTAAGATGGGGTCCACTTGATAGGACAATGGAAGGTATCATCATCAATGGGGGCCCAACGGTTTGGGTTCGCCCAAGGGGTATTATTGATATAAGTGGGGACCTAACAGTTTGGGTTAGCCCACTAGGTTAAAGATGGATACAGGCTTAATAATGGGCCTTAGAAAAACTTACAACGGTGGGCATTTAACCACCATTGACCTAAGGTGCGGTTCATTTGGCATCGGGATCGAAATCGGAATCATAACGGGGCCCTCAACCCTCCAAACATCTAGGAAATGGATGGACAACATGTGCCCATTACTCATACATGATGGGCCTGCATAAGATCACGGGGTCCACGGCCTAAAATGGATAGATGGCATGTATACAACACTTACATCATGACGGTTCTCATATAATCGCAATGTGCCCACATACATCACGTTGGGCCTCATACACGGGTTGCATATACATCACAATGGGCCTCAAACATGGGCCTCAAATACAATACTATGGGCCTCAAACACATCATAACGGGCTGCAAACATGGGCCTCAAATACATCACATTGGGGCCTCTCACACGGGCCTAATATACATTGTAATGGGCCGCATCCCATGGGCCTCATATTGATCAAGTGGGCCGCATCACGTGGGTCTCATATACATCAAGTGGGCCGCATCAAATGGGCCTCATGTACATCAAGTGGGCCGCATAACATGTGCCATAAATACATTACATTGGGCCTCATTCAAGGCCTCATATACATTTATTTGAGGTGGGCCTTGGACATTCCAAATGGGCCCCATCTGATGGACGGTTTGGATAAAAATAAATGCATCAAGGTGGGTCCCGCCCATCTAAAATGGACGGACGGTATGGATAAAACCCATATCTCATGGGTATCACACCATCGTGATGGACGGTGTGAATAAAACACATACACTAAGGTGGGTCCACACACGTGGCCCACCAATGATCTGGATCTGCCTCATTCTCTATGTAATGTCATAAAACAATCTCTACCAAACGACTGGATGGTATGCATGAAGCACTACATCACGTGTGGGGTTTCACAGATGGACGGTGTGGAAAAAACACACATCATGCGTGTGGCCATCTGGACTGTCCAGGGCCTGACGGTCCTGGATGGATGGCACGATAATACAATACATGCATCACACGTGTGGTCCACCTGGACCGTCTAGGGCCTGATGGTCCTAGATGGACGGCATCGTAATAGAATAAATGCAGCAATGTGGCCCACCGTCCAACCATCTGGACAGTGGGGATGGAGCACATACTTTATGGTGGGTCCCATCGTCCACGTGCTGGACACCACAGATACATCACGTGTGGCCCATCTGGACGTCCATGATATATATGGTGTGGATAAATCACACATCATGCGTGTGGCCCAAATGGATGGATGGACAGTGTGGATAAATCACACATACATCATGTTGTGGCCCACCATCCAGCCATCTGAATGGTGTGGACCCAACCACATAAATCACGATGTGGCCCACATGGGGCTGACATCCATACAACAGCTAAATAGCTGTGTGAGGTACACTAGCCAATCCGATTCCACATCAAGTGGGCCTCACCGTCCAACAAGTTGGACGGTGCAATAAAACCCATAAATCATGGTGGTCCTCACACCAGATGGCATGGATACACCATGCATCAAGGTGGGGTCCATGGCAACGTGGCCCACCTGCTTTAAATCAAACCAATATTTATATTTTTCCTTCATCAAATCTGTCCCCAAAATGGGCAGCAACATGGTGGGCCTCATGATCGGATGGTGAGGATAATACATCAAGGTGGGCCATACAATCAAGGAAAGAGAGAGAGAGAGAGAGACGTGATAATGGGAGGGACCCCGCCACTATGGGCCCTTCCTATACAATGCATACATCAAGATGGGTCCCACCATATGTGGGCCCTCAAATATACAAAATCAACAATTTAATATGCTATGAACACCCACCGTTAGATCTTAGACTCCTCTTTCCACCGATGCGTTCTAGAGCTCCAAGGGATGAATTTCAATGGTTGAGATGATCTTTGGAGGGTGGGATTGGGTGGTAGGAAGGTGGGCTATACATAGCTCTTTCTCATGGAGAGCTTGGACATTTTCTCTCATGGTGGGGTTGCTTGGGAGTGAAGAGAGAGATGAGAGAGAGAGAGAGGTGATGTAAGGGATGAGTGATGGATGGAGAGAGAGGGTTGACTTTAGGGTACTTATGTAAGAGAGAGGTAAGGGTAGGGTATGGGTTGCTTGTACTTGACTTGAGGTATGATGTATACTTGATTGATGGAATTAATTTGAAAGATTTTCTTGGGTTTTGTAAATGCGCGGTGTTTTCCTCGAAATGAATGCGGACCCACATCTCCTGACCTGAGTATCATATCGGCCTGCGAGACGTGGTGTCAGAACCACTGCGATGGCGCGGTCGCAAGGATACAAGTCTCGGGTTGAGCCAACTTTGAAATACGAGATACAACTCAGGGTTGCGTGCAAATGCCAATTACAGGTCGTGGGTTGCCGAAATTCAACCAGGAGAACCGCGGAAGCTTACGAAACGGTATGGTCTAAGATACAGGCCTTATAATTTTCATGCATTTCACGGTCATTTTCGGTAATTACGTTTCATTTCATGGTCATTTCCATGCATTACACGATTAATTCCCTTCACTTCACGATCATTTCCATGCATTTCATGGTCAATTCCCTTCACTTCACGGTCATTTCCATGCATTTCACGGTCAATTCCCTTCACTTCACGGTCATTTCCATGCATTTCACGGTTAATTCCCTTCACTTCACGGTCCTTTCCATGCATTTCACGGTCAATTCCCTTCACTTCACGGTCATTTCCATACATTTCATGATCAATTCTGGCAATTCCGCTTCACTTCACGGTCAATTCGCTTCACTACATGGTGAATTCCCTTCACTTCATGGTCATTTTCATGCATTTCACGGTCAATTCCCTTCATTTCATGGTCAATTGCGGCGATTTCGCTTCACTTCACGGCCAGTTTAACATGTTTGCCACAAAAGAACCAGCCTTGAGAAAGAACGGATATGCCTTGCATTGCTCACCGCACTTGAGCTTTAAGCAATTTTTTATTTTCTTTTATTGCCATGAAGTCACAAAATGCTGATATGATTGATATCGTCGACATGAATGATGGCAATCTACTTTAGATGTGCTTGTATGGGTGCAGCTCATGTAATGAAATGCTTGAGAAATAACAAAGAAAAATGTTATTATTCCATCATTACTAGAGTTTTGAAGTAACATTTGAGACAGAAATGTAAAATCTGCATTTGTTCCTCTTCATTAGTGACTGGTCATGATGCAAAGATCGAACTGAGCTGAAGATCATAGCCATTTGATTTAATGACATGAAAGTTAGGAACTATAGATAAAGGTTTTAAGTCTATTATAAAGCATTGTGCGACTTTCTGAGTTGACTCAAACCTGATTAGAATAGATACCTTTTGACACTGCCATTCAGCAATGAAAAGAAGGGTGACTCGACCAACTTAACCAGGTAACCTCGACTAGGGAAGTGGATTGGCTTGTGTACCATACACCACCGACCTTAGTGGTGTGTTGACCTAACCAAGTTCTATGGACCTGACCACGAGGCATGAGTTATATCCAAAATGTCCACCCATTTGGCGAGATCGTTGTAAAGCTTGAGCCTAAAATGAAGATAGATCCAAAGATCAAGTGGACCACATTGCAGAAACCCAGTCAACCCCGACTCACTGTCCGTGTGACCAGATCGACCGCACTTTAACCTGATTTGGCATATTTGAGGTCGACCATGTCAACCCGGACGACCCCAAGTCACTATCTGCGTGACCTAGTCGACCGGGTAAATGCGATCGACCCCGAATATTCCAAATCTGGTTAAAGTGGGGTCGATCGGGTCCCACGGACAGTGAGTCGGGGTCAACCGGGTTGACCCAGTCAACTGGGTTTCTGTTGTTCCATCTCTTCTTCTTTTTTATTTTTTTCTTTCCGTAATAAGGTAAGCTATTCATCACATAGAGAGAGGAGAGAGAGGTTCATCACAACATTGTCAGGATTCAAGATGAAAGTTATGGCAATGCATAGTTACCGACTGCTGACCTAGTGCAACCCTTCTCAATCCAGGCTTCAGACTAGCAATGAGAGCAGAAAACTCCCATAGGTGCTACGCAATAGATTGATTACAATCAAGCCGTATCTAATTGTATATTATATACATTGACTACAATCAACAAATATTCTCATTAGAAAACATTTCCTACAATTCCAACAGATCAATTATTAAGGTCATAGTGCTAAGTAAAGCCAAGAGGGTAAAAGAAGAACCTAGAAAGACAGAAGGTTCCAAAATATGGTTCAAAGAGTATAAAAGTTTTTTTCCCATACCATTTCAATTGCATGGGAAGAGATCCCAAATCTCGCAGAGGATCGAAGTCGACACTCAAGGCATTTGGAGTGATTTGTGGATCGTTTTACAAATTCTTTCCAATATCTACAACAACCATTTGTATACTTCTTGCATATTTCATCTTCAGGCCTTAAAATATAGCCTGGAAACTAATAACAAAAAATGGGCAATGTGATGGTACCATGCAGATATGGGTGGGGGCCACATGATGTATTCACATCATCTAACCCATATAGCACAGATGCATCACCTTAGAAACTTCTAGCACTCAAAACTCAGCCTGATCCAAAACTAAGGTGGGTAACAACTAACAACTAAGGGAATGATCTAGTAGGGAACACCCACCCCTTAAATTCACAGGGGGCCACCTGAAGTGCAAAATAGCCTAATCATTGGCCTCAAAAGAGTATCAATACACCTCACTAAAATACAAATTTATCTTTAATAGGAACACAGCCTGAAATAAAAATGGAGAAGTTAAAAAACTAATCAATGCTTTCACTTGCATGTGACTTACTCTGTAGATGCAGCAATTACGAATGTAGTGTAGAATGTGGTTGTCCCATTTGACAGCTGTAGATGCAGCAATTACGAACTTTATGTAGCCTTTGTACTGCTACATATATCTTCATTATTTAAGTAAGCTCTAATCCAGTCATGTGTATAACTGCCTGCTGATGGAGCCACAGATCACTTCTAAGCTCTAATTCAGTCATGGGACTTTCTTAAGGAGAAATGGCAGCTGAGCTTGTCCACCATTCCTAGGAAGATAAAGACATTGAAATATGTAAATGAGTTGCGCGTGAACAAGGGTATATTTCAGACTACATTTGTCTTTCCACCATTCCTGAATACTATTGGTGATTGCTCCAAGCAGACAATTGTGAATATTTTAATTTAGTTACATACATTAGGATGTATACATCACATAATCACTGCCTCACTGGATAATATATTTCAAATGGTTCATATTATTTACTAGGAAGATAAAGACAAGAGTTACATGTGTGTTGTTGTCACATGCCCAATTGTTTGTGCTGTTTACCACTACTGTCATGAACTGTTACCATTCTCTTTGTGCTCCAATTACGAGCATCAGGTGGAGCACTAGAATCCTTCCCTGTATTCAGATACTTGTTGCAGCTGAGTTGATTCATTACAACTGCAAGGCTTCAATTACCAAGTTCAAAATCTAATTTGTAACTTTTCAATACACCCATACGAGAAAACTTCTTAATAAACGTGCACCATTGTGAGTTTGAATTAAGTTTAATACATGCAAAATCAGCTGTGATTGTGAAGGCCCCATAATCATTGGGATGAGCCCTGACAGAATCAGCTCTGATTGTGAAGGCCCCATAATCAATCTAAGATTCATTGATGAAGGGGATGAGAGTGATAAAATGACAACATCCATACACTATTGCACATGGTAAACCAAAGTGGAAACAATTTCATTTATAATCTAAGATTGTACATTGTTCCCATACATACCCAACCAAGTAGAAAACATAAATAACCCAACTACTAACTATGAAAGTATTAGGTGGAAATGATCCACTTCTTACAACACAGTAAACACAAAGCACAAAACTACAAACATGGCTTAACCCGAGACCTAATGGTCTTATGAATCAGTCAGATGCGGTGCTACTCCATCCTTTTGAACACAACATAACACTTCCTTCAGTGTGCGAAAGATCTTCTGGTTCCATTGCTCCTGTTCGGTCTTTTGGGTCTTCATTTCAGCCCTCATATCAGTTAATTCAGACCAAACCGAGGCCATCTCCTCTTCCACTCGATTGAAGTGCTAATGTATAAGCGAGGGGACCACAAAATGTTCATTGATATCTTCATCATTTTCTTCCTCATCCTCCTCTTCTTCTTCTTCCTCAGTTTCTTCTCCTCTTTCAACCTCATCTTCCCCACTCAATTTCATCCTTTTAATAGTTATTTTGTTAATGAAATTTTGCGGCTCAAGCCTTGCATTAGGGATGAAACTAAACCCACAGTCTTTGGCCATCTTACAGACCAACCTTCCAAAGGGTAAGGACAGATTGCTTTTTGTGATGGCGGCATTCACGATATGACGCATTATAATAGATGGGTAGCAAACCTTTTTGCCCGTACCCAGTAAATCTAGAACCTCCAACATATACTATGTTATTTGTGTTTGATTTCCTGATCTAGGGTATACATTGTACGTGAAGACAAGGTGGAGGAACCTGTAAACTAGAAGCATCCTGGATACCTTCAAACAATTATCATCCTGTATCCAAGCCTTACTTTCACCACAAACATGAACAGTCCTTTCATCCCTATACCTGGACCTCTTCGAATCCTTATATGGAACAACCACTCTCCCGCCTGGCACCCCAGAATTCCTTTCAATGTCACTCACATTAAATTTTATTGTGGATCTCTGATTGCTACCTCGAAGGTCAGTGACCATAGATTGGGATTTTAAATTGAAGTGTAGAAATGTCTTATAGTCTCAGCGTTAGCATTGTTGTAGGGTGTGAAGATGGGGTTCCACCCAATCTTGGCAAGCCACTTGAGCGCTTGGGTATCGACGAAGAATTCCTTCTTCACGTACCACTCAAAGCATATCTTGTGTCTGGCGAATCTTTTCAAATCCACGGGTTGTTCCGCCTCAACTCCCCGGCCGCGAGTCGTTGATGGTCCTGCCCGAGACGTGGATGGACCTGTGCGAGGTCCTCTCTGAACCCGTGGATCCGCGACCATTGAGGTTGACGCTCCAACATCTTCCGTTCGCTTGGAGTGATAATTATGTCGCTGTTCATCCGCTTCCTATGCATCATGCTTCTTGGCCATAAGCCTCGCCATTAATGGGAGCAATAGCCATGAAGAAACAAGAATAAGGAAAGCCTCCATTGGAAAGGAAAATGGGTTTTGTTTATATTTTCTCGATTTGGGTAGAATAAGAGAGACAAATGAGGAAACGGAAGCAAATGGAGTTGGGTTCTGGGATTTGTGTGGAAGTAGAGAAAGATTTCAAGAAATGGAAGAAATAAGGATGGGTTTTTGAATTTGTGGAGGATTTGTAGAGGAAGATTTGAGAAAATACAAGGATGTAGGGATGGGTTTCGGAAGTGGTGTGGAAGTAGAGTAAAATTTGAGAAAATAGAAGAAAATAGGGATGGATTTTTAGGTGTAGGTGGAATGGAGGTAGTGAAAGATGAGGAAGATGGAATGAAAATGAAGATGGGTTTTAGGATTTCAATGGAGGTAGAGAAAGATTTGAAGAAAATGGAATGAAAATGAAGATGGGTTTTGGGATTGTGGAAGAAGAGAAATTGTTAGCTTGGGTTTGGGCATTGGATATAAGAGGGGGGGGGGGGGAATGAAGGGCTAGGGCCGATTGGCTTGGGCAGCCATTCGAGGTCGACCGGGTCAACGAGTCAGTGACTCGAGGTCGACCAGGTCAGTGGGGATAGTTGGATGTTTGTGTTGAACCTGAACAACCACATTTTTCGAAAGAATATGTGGAAACAAGGTTGATTCCCATTGTAGCTTTCTAACTAGAGAATTCACCACCCCCAGACCCCTTGGACCCGCATCGAATTCCTTGGTAGTACCTAACCATTTCCCATTCTTGGAAAAACCAATAACAGCAAATGGCTTGTTTTCCAAGTTCATAGCACAAACGACACACATGCTGCTGATCCAGGGGAGTATCCTGCATAACGACTGGCTGCGCAGAAATGACTTTGCAACTAAAACAATACTTCCCTCCAGTTATTCCAACATTTACACGAGCACCAAACCAGTAGTATGCAAATCAATCTTTTTGAAGTGCATGACCATGAAGATCACCCCTTCCTTCTACATCAATATCTGGTAAAAGAGATTCAATGCACCATGAAAAGGAAAGCCATTTTCCTGAAATTTAAGTTCCTTAATATATTTAGAGATCTCCTTAACTCTTCTTTTTGTTTCGGGTTAGAGTTGCTGTGGAGCAAACTTAGTCTTCTTGCCTTTTCTATTTTATCTGTTTGTTTAGTGTGCTTAGTTTTTCCCTGTTTTTTCCCTATTAATAAAAATCTCATCTTTCAAAATAAAATAAAATAAATACATATAGGGTACATGGATCAGTGATCCAGGTCTTTCATCTGATGGCCGCACCATGAATGGGTAATTACCTAAATAATTCTTAGATTGGAAGATCCTAACCTTGTATCAAGTTCGATCGATCGAAGTTAGCCATTACATATCTGTTGGAGCCCATAAATCTAGATTGTATCTTCTAATGTCATATTCAGCTCTTCAGAGATTACCTGAGAATATGAGAAAAGGCACTTGAAATGATATGCAATGTCTCAGGCTTTTACTCGAATACATGGACTATAATAGAAACTCTTGTGTCGCGCTTTGTAATAGGGAATTGCATGGAATTCACTTACTCATATGTTATAATTCATGCAAATATGATGAGATTGCATAGGAGTTGGTCAATAATCCATTGAAAAAAAAGGTAATGAGAGCTCAAATAAGGTCTTGCTAACTCTATCTGACTCATGTGTGAACAAATCGATCGAGGTTTGGCTATTCAATAAAGGTTGCATGGAAGTTGGGAAAATGTTGTTGTGACTTGTAAGTACATGAGCACTAGTATAGTATTGTTTGTGTACTAGGAAGTTATTTGAGATGGTAGTAGCTTCAATCCCTGCTTACCTTAACACACCAAAAAAAAAAAAAACAAAAAACAAAAAACAAAAAAAGAAGAAGAAGAAATAAATGAAACCAAGGTCTGAGACGTAAAATGGTTGGTCATTCAAAAAAGGCAAAAAAAAAAAAAACAAAAAAACAAAAAAACAAAAGAGAGGATGTAGAAGTACAAGTTAACCCGATCGACCCCGAGTCACTGTCCCATTGACCCGGTCGACCCCAACTCGCTATCCACCTCTTGAGATCAGGCTAGTTGGGGCGTTAGAGCTACGGCTATCTATGGCTACAGATTATAACCGTAGCCATAACCGATCCCTATGCACTTTTTATTTTTTACATGGAGAATTTTTTTCTACCTACATTTTTCTCTAATACATATTTAGATAAATATGTATATATAAGCATATAAAATTTTTTCTCTCTTTTTTTAATTTCTTTCTTTATTCATATAACAAGAATATCTTCTAAACCAAAATTAGTTACTTGACGTACCATATATGATTTTAGGGCTGAAAGTTGGGCGGGTTCAACCTGACCAACCTGTGACTGACCCGACATTGGGTTGGGCTTGGGCAGGATGTATCGTGTTTGGTCTTGGGGTTGGGCCATACAAACACCAACCCGATAAAACTTGGGTTGGGCTCGAGTTGAGATCTCGGGTTGCTTGACCCAACCTGAACCCGATTAATATATAAGTTTCTTATAAATTAATTATAATTGAGTGCAGATCATTTGTGTTGAAGGCACAGGAAATTCCAATGCCGACTGCTTTCATTGGTCCACATCATTTTCGATGACTCAAGCTAACAAGATATGCTGGATTTCCCTCTCCCAAATAAATTGCTTGATACAAAATACGACTTGTAATGGAGTAGTTGTCCTATATTTTAGCTTGTTTGTTTAGAAAAAAATGAACTTATTATGATAAATAACTACATATGTAATTAATAAAATTATACATACAAAAAATAAGATGTGTATTGAAAATACAATAGACTAATGTAATAATGAAAATATTAGCATATATCTACCTGACCAACCAGGCTAACCTGACCAAGCCCACTTGGGTTGGGCTTGGGTTCAAAATTCCCAACCTGAAGTTGGGTTGGATTGGGTTAGGGTTAAGGTATAAGAACCTTGGGATGGGCTACGGTTGAGCACCAACCCGACCCAACCCAAACCGCCCGACTTTCAACCCTATATGATTTTGGGGTAGGAGAAGCTACTTTAGCCAACCAACTCGGTTATTTTCCAAGATTCCATCAGGTCGATGGTTGAAAATCCATTTCATTCACTTCGTGGCCAATTTCAATAAGTTCACGGTCAATTTCATTCACTTCGCAGTCATATTCATGCATTTCACGGTAAATTCGCTTCACTTGATGGTCATTTTCATGCATTTCACGGTCAATGACCGTGAAGTGAAGGGAATTGACTATGAAACCGTGAAATGCATGGAAATGACCGTGAAATGAAGGGAATCGATCGTGAAATGCATGAAAACAATCGTGAAATGAAACGGAATCGCCGAAATTGACCGTGAAGTGAAGGGAATTAACCGTGAAATGCATGAAAATGACCGTGAAGTGAAGGGAATTGACCGTAAAATGCATGGAAATGACTATGAAGTGAAGGGAATTGACTGTAAAATGCATGGAAATGACTGTGAAATGAAACAGAATCGCCAGAATTGACTGTGAAATGCATGGAAATGACTGTGTAGTGAAGGAAAATGATCGTGAAGTGAAGGGAAATGACCGTGAAATGCATGGAAATGGCCGTGAAATGAAACAGAATCGTCGAAAATGATTGTCAAATGCACAAAAATAACCGTGAAGTGCAGGGAATTGACCGTGAAATGCATGGCAATGATCGTAAAGTGAAGGGAAATGACTGTGAAATGCATGAAAATGACCGTGATATGAAACATAATCGCTGGAAATGACCGTGAATTGCATGGAAATGACCGTGAAGTGAAGGGAAATGACCATGAAGTGCATGGAAATGACCACGAAGTGAAGGGAATTGACCGTGAAATGCAAGGAAATGACCATGAAATGAAACTGGATCGCCGGAATTGACCATGAAATGCATGGAAATGACTGCGAAGTGAAGGGAATTGATCGTGAAATGCATTAAAATGACTATGAAGTGAAGGGAATTGACCGTGAAATGCATGGAAATGACGTGAAGCGAAGGGAGTGGACCGTGAAATGCATGAAAATGACCGTGAAATGAAACAAAATCACCGAAAATGACCGTGAAATGCATGGAAATGACCGTGAAGTGAAGGGAATTGACCGTGAAATGAAATGGAATTGCCAGAAATGACCATGAAATGCATGGAAATGACCGTGAGGTGAAGGGAATTGACTGTGAAATGCATGGAAATGACCGTGAAGTGAAGGGAATTGACTGTGAAATGCACCGAAATGACCGTGAAACGAAACAGAATTGCCGGAAATGACCGTGAAACGAAACAGAATTGCCGGAAATGACCGTGAAATGCATGAAAATGAGCGTGAAGTGAAGTAAATTGATCGTGAAATGCATGGAAATGAGCGTGAAGTGAAGGGAATTGATCGTGAAATTAATGGAAATGACTATGAAATGAAACGGAATCGTCAGAATTTACCATGAAATGCATGGAAATGACCGTGAAGTGAAGCGAATTGACCATGAAATGCACGGAAATGACCGTGAAGTGAAGGGAACTGACTGTGAAATGCATGGAAATGACCGTGAAATGAAACGGAATTGCCGGAAATGACCGTGAAATGCATGGAAATGAGTGTGAAGTGAAGCAAATTGACCGTGAAATGCATGGAAATGACCGTTAAATGAAACGGAATTGCTGGAAATGACTATGAAATGCATGGAATTGATTGTGAAGTGAATGAAAATGACCATGAAATGCATGGGATTGACCGTGAAGTGAAGACATCATTTACTGTAAAATGATGTCTTCACCATTCATAATGAAATCACCATTAGGAAGACATCATATGCTACAAAATTTTGACAAAATATATAACACATCATTTCACTATGAATGTTTTCCAATATCATTTACAATAATTTGCAACATTTCACAAAATTTTTCGATTCCTCTCATGCCTAAGACAATTATATCATATTTTGAGGTCACTCAGGCAATCATAGGCTATTGACTTCCTAAAACTGGGAGTGAATTGTTGCAAGTCTCTCCCTGACAAAATTTGATCGCTACACAAAATGTCAATATATTTCATGACAAAAATGCCACAATCATGTCCGTTCGTCTGCTTTGGTATAGAAGTATCTTCTCTGACTATCCAAGTATTTCCTTCCACTGCAGACATATCTCCTATGGCATAAAATAATATAGGCAAGGCCTCCTTTATCAGCTCGATATGTTCCCTGTATCGACTGAGTGCCCTCGAGTATAAACTATCAAGTATAATGATTTCTCGGTCTCGAGGGTGGATGACCATCAGGTACCAATGACTGTTAGCGTGATTGAGTAGTATGTATGCCTGTCCATGTTTGGCAAGATAAGATATCAATATCCAGAAATTATAAAAATAGGTATACCTAGCGTTGATAACTTATAACGACACCTTTATCTCTTCATGCTGCCATGTGGCCTTCTACCCGTCACGAGGCTTGACAATGCTAATCACATTAAGTTTTTCTAGCCCTTCGAATAATAAACACGCTTCGTTACTGCCAACATCCCGATACATTCTCAACGTCGACATTTGTACGCCGATACATAGCTATTACAGACAACATACCAAATTAGAACATATATTATATAATGAAATAACATAATAACCATGATCCAATTCATACAGTTACCAAAAAAATGTGGGACAGAACTTGCAGTCCTTTGTATATAATGTAGGAAATAATCAGTGCCTTCTCTCTAAGAAATTGACGTACTTGTCGATAGCCTAATCATTAAAGATGAAAAATTACGCTCTACTCTAATATAAGTGTTCTAAATAAAATCATGCTTGTATGTGTGTGATTTACTTACTACGCTATTAACCCATGCATTTTTCTCCCAAATGGTCTTTAACCAAAGAAAGTCTGGTGATTCTTTGTTTGCGTTGGCCCGACTTTTCAATTCATGGAGTTCGTCCTCCAATATTACCCTAAATGGATCGATCTTGGCCTCAAAGGGTATCGGAGAAGTAGAAAATTCTCTCTGTTTCTCATTGTCGGTGGTGTTGCTTGGAGTGGTTTGCACGGCAGAGATGGAAGTGAATGGAGAATGCTTGTAGACAGACGGCTTCAACACTCACTTAGGTCTCCTCTTATATATTGGAATGGAACGCAGTGATTTCTTGTATATATCAACACCTAATGCATCCTCATCCTCCTTCTCAAACTCTTCCTTCTGATTCTCTGACTCCTTCTCCTTCTAAAATCGAATCTTCTCTATACGAAATGCCTCCATCTGCTTCTTCAACTCCGTCTTACCCTCCTCCAACTCTTCTCTCTCCTTCTTCAGTTCTTCCTTCTCCCTCATTAACATTTCTCTCTCAGTCTTTAAAACCGCCCTCTTGTTCAACTCTTCCTTCTCTAACCTCAAGGTTTCTTTTAGTTTTAGCATTAGTTCAACCTCCTTGAGTACTACTTCTCTCTCACTCTCAATCGATTCTTCTCTCTCTTTTAGTGTGCGTTCGAGAAGCTTCAACTCTTCCCTGTCTCTCTCCAACTGAAGCCTCTACACCTCCAGCTCCTCCCTATCCTCCCTTGACTCCCCAGTCAATTGCAATCCTGCTCCCTCTCCCTCTCCCTCATCAGTACTCTCTTCCTCTCCCCTTTCTTCTCCCTCTCTTTGTCCTGATCTCTCTTCCATATCTTCATCATCTTCATCTTTTATGCCCTATAAAATGAAGCAATGTATATATCAATTATATAATATGTCAAATTAAATATAAAATATCAACATAAAAGAAGACGTTCCTGATATCTTACGTCAAATCTATTATGAACCAAACGAACAGTATCCGTCTCCAGCTCCTCGGTGGTAGGCTCTAAGATGAGAACGATCTCAGTCTACAAAAGAACATCTTCTTTTTGCGGACGAAACATATATATATATATATATATATATATATATATATATATATATATATTTGAATGAGTGACCACTTAACTTCATAGAAATTGACTTACATCTTTACTCTCTATAATTTGATGAATCTTCTTATACCTCCAACCCTTCCATCCCTGATATTTTATGAATCGTGGAATTTGAAAGGGAACGTATGAAATTATACATTGTCAGAGAGCCGGTACTCTCTTAAGGGCCCATATCTGTTACAATGAAATGATAAGATGATGTTAACTAAATATAGTTTGCTATAAACTATGAATTAAAAAGACAAGGAAAGAATCTTTACTTGTAGGGGAAATATGCAACCGGTGACATTGTTATGAGGCCCTTGAGATGCCATCAAGGCACTCTCGATCCCTTCTGTCATTGTCTGAAAGGCCAAACTACCCCAATGGTAGATATTAAAGTCTTCCAATAACTCGACAAGGTCGATAAAGTCTGTATAGCATATAATATTCATGTCGGTACCCCTAACAAACCACTCTACGCATAATATTAGGGCTACCTTCACGACATCTTCGTGCTTATTGCTATTAACTATCCTATTGAACGCCTCCTGTACATGTTTCTTTATGATAGGATATTCATTGAAGTATTTTTCTCTCATTGACTTCTTCAAATGATGGATATTGGATATAGAGAGGTCACTAGTCTTTAGCCTTGTTATTAAGGTGAAGTGCATCTCGATAAATTTTACATGGTTCCCCTGTATCTTGAATACAAGATTGCCTATATATATCTCAATAAGTGAGTGAAAAATGGCTCCTATAAACCTAAATAATGGAATGTGTAATAAAAATGAGAATGAGATCTGCCTAAATATATTTAATCTAGTGTTATTCTTCTCCAACCCACTCTTCGCACTATCAAACCACCATGTTAAAGAACATCTGCATGAGATGGTGGGGGCCGACTCGCCAAATCCCTCATGCAAGGGTTTGTCATCTGCAAGGATGAATTAGAAATTATATTAACGATAACATTCAATATTTAACGGAACATAATGTGAAAGTTGACTTGCTATGGTGAAAATTCATAAAGTATGGTGCGAGTCCGCCGAGTCGGCGGTTAGTTTTTGGCGAATTCCAAATGAAAGTACAAGACTTATTAGTGAGTTTTCACAAGTTTTGGGCCTGTTTCACTCGCTTTGGGCCTGTTTCACTCACTTATCAGTTAATTTCATGCATTTGTTAGTAAATTTATACCAAGGTTGTTAGTAGAAAATGTCAATATCAAGCAGTCATCGGCCATTTTGAAGAATTTTATGTCAAATGGTCGACTCATAGGTCACATTCAATAAGTCCATGACCAATTTCACTAAGTTATGGGTCAATTTTAAGAGTTTAGGCAAGAACGTCGTGAAATTGACTGTGAGTGATTTGTCTAAGGGCTGTAAATGACCGTTAAGTGAAGGGGTTTGACTGTGAAATGCATGGAATTGACTGTGAAGTGAAGGAAATTGTCTGTGAAATGAGTGGAATTAAACGTGACGTGAAGGGAATTGTCCATGAAATGCATGGAATTGACCGTGAAGTGAAGGGGAATTGCCGAAATTGACCATGAAATGCATCGAATTGACCATGAAGTGAAGGGGAATGGGCGGCAATAATCGTGAAATGATTGGAAATGACCGTGAAGTGAAGGGAATTGACCGCGAAATGCATGGAAATGACCGTGAAGTGAAGCGAATTGACTGTGAAATGCATGGAATTGACCTTGAAGTGAAAGGGATTGGCCATAAATGACCGTGAATGATTGGAAATGACCGTGAAGTGAAGGGAATTGACCGTGAAATGCATGGAATTGACCGTGAAGTGAAGCGAATTGACCGTGAAATGCATGGAATTGACTGTGAAGTGAAGGGGAATGGCCGGCAATGACCTTGAAATGATTGGAAATGACCGTGAAGTAAAGGGAATTGACCGTGAAATGCATGGAATTGACCGTGAAATGCATGAAATTGACCGTGAAGTGAAGGGGAATGACCGAAAATGACTATGAAATGATTGGAAATGGCTGTAAAGTGAAGGGAATTAACCATAAAATGATGGGGAATTGCCGAAATTAAGTCAGTTCACGATCAATTTAACTCAGTTCACAGTGATTTTAGCTCAGTTCATGGTCAATTTAACTTAGTTCACGGTGATTTTAGCTCAGTTCATAGTTATTTTAGCTCACTTCACGGTCATTTTACCTCATTTCACAGACATTTTAGCTCAATTCATGGTCCTCATCAATAACTCAGTGGGTCCTCGGTCTGTTAACTCAGTCGGTGCTCAGTCTCTTTTATGGTTTTTGTTTAGTTTCACATCTCATTTCATTCTTTGTTTAAAAAACCCTCAATGTGGGCCATTTGAGTCCTGATTTTGCTCATTTATCAGGACATGCCATACCATTCAATATTTTTTTAAAATGAAAATGGATTGGGGACCATGCGCATATATAGTATAATATAGAGTGGGGTCCACAAAAAGAAAGCTCAATATTTTTTAAAAATGAAAATGGATTGTGGACCATGCGCATATATAGTATAATATACAGTGAGGTCTATAAAAAGAAAGCAGAGATTTGAATATACCTGCCATTCGAAGTTTCTTAGATGGGGGGACAATTTTTCGTCCTATCTTGGGCTCAAAAAAGTCGAAAAGGAAGTGTGTAGGGTGTGTATTCTCAACCAAATAAAAGGGAAAGAAGAAAGCGGTAAAAGGAGGGTTTTACTGCTAGGGTGGACAGTCACAGAGGGGGAAAAGTAATCAGAAAATGATAATTTACGGCTAGGATGAAGGATCAGGGAGAGTAAAGAAGAAAAAGCCAGGTTTTTTGGTGGAGACGCGGCTGGCTGCGTGAATAGGGTGCACCGGCTATAGGTGGGGCATTTTCGGCCTTTGGGAAGGCGTCTGTACGTATGGGGCTTATTCTGGTGAAGTAAAAAGAAGTGGGTTTCAACAGGTAAATGGGCCCTAAATGGGTCGTACAGTGGTAAATTTCTCTAATGACACTCAATATTAAAATCTTCCTAAGGCTAGTGTAATGTTGATTTGCCATTCAACCAGTTGATAAGGTCATATGGACCTGGATGGACCTGGATGGAGGCAAAAAGCAAACATCATCAGGATCCAAAACTTTTGCTTAATGGTGAGCGTTTAATCCCCGCTGTGAGGTACACTTAAGCCTTGAATCTATCTTATTTTTGGGCTTGTAACTTAAAATAATGTGAAAAAATGAATGGACGGTGTGGATAAACTCGTACATCACAGTGGGTCCCATGGAGCCCCAGCCGGTTCCGAGCTATGGACAGGCAGAGGTTGCACCCAAACCGTCTCCCAAACTCCCCATCAGAATTGGTGTAAGATGATAATACGGTAGAGCACAAGAACAGGAACATGTTAAATCCATGAAGATCTATCATTTGATACCGTCCATCTAATTACACCTACTGCAGATGGATGATGGTTCCAAATGAAAATGATCAGATGATCCTATCCATCCAATTGGTAGCCTTTAAAGCAACGGTACAAAACAAAAGTAGTTAACAGTCAAATAATCAGTACGGAAAATGAAGAAATAAGTATGGATAGGATTTTCCAATGGGGCTTATGTTTGAAATAGAAGGCATCTATGATATAGCCCATTAAATGGACGGACGGGATCAATAAATACATCAACCTGCCACGTGTACTGGGGGAGAGAAGTCTCCACCATATAATTCCAGTACTCCCGGCTTCTAACGCATCAGTAACCTCATCCTCGTTCCCCTCCTTTTCTTTACAAGCCAACCTCACAGACTCTTCAATAGAAAACTCTCTCTCTCTCTCTCTCTCTCTCTCTCTCTCTCTCTCTCTCTGTGGAACTGGCACTAATGGAGGCTGGAAGAAGAATGATTTCATCACCTTCTATCCATCCTCCAAAAACCCACCTCACAGTTTCTCTCTCCTCTTCAGGTATGTATGCAGATCACGCATGCATTACATGTGTTTGTAAATATGTATGCCATTTAAGGCATTTTCCTCTTCTTTCCATTATTTAAGGCCGCGTTTGGGTGTTCAAGTGATTTGAATTGCGAAATTTCGGTTTATTCAAGAGGAATTGCAAGAACTACTGTGATAATGAGGAAGTACTCCTCAACCTGAAAGCCACTTAAAACTGCAATTGGGTTTTACTTTATCTGACTAGTTATTGCAGTTTTATTCGATTGCAAATCCAAAGGCACATGGGTTTTGGTGGTTGAGGTCATTGAATTCACATGTCCTGTGTTTTTGCATTGGGATGAGAAATGAGTATGTGGTCTATTCAAGCTTTTGTATGTGTTTTGTATTGGTTGTTTTCACTGGTGCCACGAAAAAAGAAAAAAATAGGAGGGAAATTGGAATGGGTATGTGAACATTTGTTATTGAGGAATGCTAGTAAAAGGGAAAAAGAAAAGAAGAAAAAGAAAAGAAATGTTGCTGATGAATGCTAATTGCAGTTGTGCACTTGGTAAAACAGAATCCCAAGTGTAAGCTGATTGCATGGGGCCCTTGATTAGGCGGACAGATCCGTTGTGTGCCTGGGTTGCTTTTTTCTGAGTGCGTGACTGCAGAACTAAATGATGGCCGACTCAAATTGTCAGCGTTCTCTTTTGGGTCAGCATATTGTACACATGGGGCCTGCCTTGAGTTATCTATATTGTTTGTGTGGTAAGGCCTCCACTGGATGGTGATGATGCAGAAGATCTCCTGCCCCCTTCCTATCAGACCATCCCAAATAGGGGTATCAACGAGCCGGGTTAGGCCGGGCCAACATCTATCCATGCCTGGCCCGAGTCCGTGACAGGCCAAAACAGTCCAGCCTGAGCTCGGCCTGAAATGTTTATGTTGGGCCCTAGCCCGAGTGTTTCTTAGGTGGATCACATGCTAGGAAACAAATGTGAGCTACACAACAGGATAAAAAGTCAGTCCATTGCTTTCTTAGGTGGGCCATAGGCTAAAAAAGACACTTTAGTGCTCTATATATTTTGTATTGTTCCATTCTCACAAAGAGTAAAAGAAGCTGGTTCTTTAGCCAAAGATCTAGTTAGTATGGCCCACACAATGGAAAAGGTTGGATCTCATATATATGTGCAATTGTCACACATGCAGGGTCTTCAAGCGTGTGTGTGCATTATCAAACTATTTAAAACTATTAAGTACAGTCATCTATTGAAGCTCTTGTACAGCCTACCTTCAACCATAGTTCAAACTAATGTTGATAAGGTTGACCTCATGAATGGTACTGATTCAACATCACCTTGCTATGTGTACAGTGGAAGGTAACCTACACGGGAATTCAAAGGCCATGCTAATCAGTCGCCAAGTCCTATTAACATGGCTCAAGGAATGCTAACATGGTAGTAATGTGCATATCTAGACTTTTCATGAGTGTCCTACATAGTGAATGTTCCTCACAGACACTTTAGTGAATGTAAGTATGCATTTTGTATCGATAAAAAGAAACTATGCACAAAATGTAACTATGCATTTTGTATCGATAAAAATAAACTATGTACTACCCACTATTACTTCCCATGCATTCACAAATGATCACAAAAGGGAAGTTGGTCCATGAGCAAAACTTCGTACAATCTGTTCACAAAAGTGCCCAATAAATTATACCATCACCTATTCAAGTGCATTTTAAAGTGTTAGTTTCACTCAATTATGGTAAATGCAATTATAACTAAGTGAATGGCTATAAGTAAAACAAATAGCTAACATTTATGAACATGACTATAATAGTATCATCATTAATATATATGAAACTCATGTACCGCATTTTGTAAATAACAAAGCTTTTTAACCACACAATTTCACATAACGTATTCGCCATAGTGTGATACTCTGCCTTACCACTGGACCTAGTAACAAGTAACAACTGTCTGCATCTTAGTCTTCTAGGTAACTAAATTACCACCGAAAATAGTACAATAGCCTTTTGTAGATCACCGATCATATAGAGAACCTGCTCAATTTGCATAAGAGTACCTTTCAATATTAAGTTTATTATGACAACTAAATAAGATGCTATGCCCCTTGGAATGAGAGACTTCAATTCCAAGGAAATATTTTAGCAGTCCCAAGCCTTTGATATCAAACAACTTGCTCAGATATGGTTTCAACTTAGAAGTACCATTAGCATCATCACCTATAATAAGAATATCATTTATATAGATACTCACAATAAAAGTCCCATTCACATGTCTCTTGAAAAACATAGAATAATAAAAATGAATACGGGAAAAACCAATAAAAATCACAGCCCTGCTAAACTTATCAAATTAGGCTTGAGGAGCCTACTTCAAACCATATATTGCATTCTTTAGATGACTTACCTTCTCCTCCTCCTCTAAAGAACAAAAAGGAAGCATATATATATATATATATATATATATATATATATATATATATATATATATATATATATATATATATATATATATATATATATATATACATACATATATATATATATATATATATATATATATATATATCTCCTCATTCAACTCACCATTTAAAAAGGCATTTTTAACATCTAATTGATACAGGGGCTAATGTAGATTGACAACAAGAGAAATAAATACCCGAATAGAGTTCATCTTAGCCACATGAGCAAGGTCTTAGAGTAATCCTCACTAAAAGTCTACGTGAAGCTTTTAGTTACAAGGCGGGCTTTACGTCGAGCTCTATGTTCATTTGGATTGTACTTGAGTGCATACACCAAATGACAACCCACAATATTCTTCCTAGTTGGTAACTTAGCTATCTCTCACGTATGATGTTTTTCAAGAGCTACCTTCTCCTTCTCCATGGCTTGTCGTCACAAAGGAGAAATAAGTGACTCTGTAAATTTTTTTAAGAACGGTGGAAAAAGAGCACTTAAGAGTAGAAACAAATGATTTGTGCTAAGGAGACAAAGAATGATGGGAAATAAAGTGTTGAATGGGATGAGAGGTGCACTATCCTTTTGCTTTTCTAACAACAATAAGTAACTCCAAGGAAGGGTCTAATTATGAATCATCATAGATAGGCAAACGAGTAGCAACACAATCAGTCTCAACACTTGTAGTCAAAGGAGCATGCTTCGTACTGTCCTGAGAAAGAATACGATTAAG
This sequence comes from Magnolia sinica, assembly GCF_029962835.1. NCBI lineage: Eukaryota > Viridiplantae > Streptophyta > Magnoliopsida > Magnoliales > Magnoliaceae > Magnolia > Magnolia sinica. Next base: position 56,407,792 of record NC_080589.1, on the reverse strand, counting down.
AACATTCCTTCATTCATATATCTTCAAGTTAGACTTAGTGGAATCAATAACAACATTATTTCTAGCATTATTGGATTTGGAATGAACAAAAACTATTTTATCAAACTCAGACAGGGCAATGTCTTCAACAAATTTAACGTCTATAGAAACATGACACTTTTTAGTAATTGGATCGAAGCATTTATACCTCTCTTGTGGAGACGAATATTGCATGAAAATGCATTTGACAACTTGACTTGACAATTTATTTCTAAGAGGATCAGTATTATAGAGATAACACGTGTATCCAAAGGCCCGCCGTGGAATTTTAGAGATCGGATAAAAAGCAAAAAATATTAGACAGGTGACTGTTTAGCAAGAACCTTAGTAGGAAGATGATTAATCAGATATTAGGCTGTAAAAATAGCTTCTGACAAAAACGATTTACGAACATACATACCAACGAAGAGACAAGTGACTTTTAAAAGATGTCTATTTTTCCTTTCAACAATTCCATTTTGTTGTGGGGTATATGCATACATGGTCTGAGAATTAATATCATGCTTTTGAAGAAAACATATCATAGTATGGGGAAGATACTCTTTTGTATTATCTGTATGAAGAGTTGCAATATTCATATTAAATAGATTTTTGACCCAACTACTAAATACTTAAAAAATATAGTTAACTTCATCTCTAGTTTTTATTACATAAATTCATAGAGTTAACTTCATCTCTAGTTTTTATTAAATAAATTCACATCATACGAGATGCATCATCAATAGATGAGACAAAGTATTTAAATCCATCACAAGTAATAGGAATTGGACCCATACGTTTGAATGAACCAAAGAAAAATTTTTACTGGACCATTTTTCCACAGGAGGATAAATAAACTTACTGTGTTTGGCTAAGACATAAGCCTCACATTTTAAGTTTTTGATATAATTAGGACTCAACCGACGCTGGTAATAAAGACTGTGAGACTGGACTCGAGGGATGACCAAACCTACAATACTAGATATAAAGATTTTCCTTCTTGACACTAAGATAATAATATGACTTGAAGTATTTAAATGAAAAACGTATAAACCATTCTTCTCATGTCTATTGCTAAGTAGCTTTTTCTTATTCAAATCCTAGAAAACACAACAATCATGATAAAAAGTCACACTACAATTCAAGTCTTTTATAACTTTTTTAACTGATGGTAAATTAGACGTAATATTAGGAACCGATAAGACAAATAACAAGGAGAAAGATGGAGAAATAGATAACAATACCCTTTCCCACTAGAGGTGTTAAGGCACCATTTGTTAATTCATACGACCTAAATTTGGATTAGGAGTAAATGAAGAAAAATAATTAGATGTACCTATCATATGATCGGTAGCCCTTGAATCAATAATTCAAGGACTTGATGCAGAAGTACTATGAAAGATAGTGGATGGGTTACCTATTTGGGCCAATGAAGTGGATGAGGAGGCCTTATTATGAGTGACATCCCTTAACAAAGCATCATATTTGGATTCTGAGAGATGAACCATATCACTAGTTGATGAAACCAAATGTGAAGTTGTATAAGGTGTCACCTGCCCAATAGTAAACTAAGTGATGTAGGACAATTAATCACTTACTCTAAAAGCTCGAATTGATAGAGCATGGCGAATCAATCCATTTATCTCATAGTCCAGGCTCCACATCGCATGGGTTAGGACCTCGGCCGAACCCCCTTGTGGGCCTCACTTAACATGGGTTCTGCTTCACACAGGCCACCCACCTTGAGTGTGTCCTCGCATCTTGCAGGCTACCCCACTCGAGCCCGGTGTGAAAATGCCCTTGCATTAATCACCCCCGGTGAGGAGTCTCGAACACGAGACCTCCCGCTCTGATACCACTTTGATGCATGATAGTTAACCAATTGCTCTAAAAGCTTGAACGGATAGAGCATGACGAATCAATCCATTTATCTCATAGCCCAAACCCCACATCAGATAGGTTAGGACCTCGACCGAACCCCCTCGTGGGTCCCACTTTACATGGGTTCTGCTTCATACGGGCCACCCACCCCGAGTGTGTCCTTGATCGCATAGGCTACCCTACTTGAGCCCGGTGTGAAAATGCCCTTGCATTACTAAGAGTTCCTGCTATCTGAGGCAGTAGAATTGGCTGCTCTACCCTGGCGACGACCACGAAGAACCAAGCAATAGTTAACATTCTGTTCATGTCTGCGACAATGAGTACACAACCGATCCATGCCACGAGCACGACCAAGGCTATGTCCACGGCCTCTACCACCATCACAAGCACCTCTTCCTATATCACATCCATGATCAACATCACTATGATCGAAGTTTCTGTCATGTCATTAAGGTAGATTTTACAACCATAGTTGAACCTATAGCTGCCCGATGCTTCTCATCATGTAATAGTAAAGCATACACTCTATTAAGCAATGGTAAAGAAGGTGATCCAAGAATCCGAGCATGAACTAATTGAAAATCAGTATTAAGACCTACTAATAACTTAAAGGTCTGTTTCTTCCCAATGCTTTTTATTTATTTATTTATTTTTTGTATCCCTCTGCATTTGTAGAACACAGAACAGTGAAGATCATCAAGAGATTATAATTCCTGTCACATACCACACATTTTGGCATAATAATCAGATACAAATCTCGACCCCTGTCGTAGGTGACTAATCTTATGATAGATATTATTATTATAAATGCGGGCCATATTGTTTTGATCAACATACAATTCACGGGCCGTCAACGGAATCTCACGAGCAGTGGATATAAAAAAAGACCTTCGCTAACTTTTCGTTCCATAGAGTCTAAGAGCTAGGACATAACCAAAAAATTGTTAGATTTCCATTCAACATATGGGGGATAAGTGGTAGAGGGTTTTGGTATACTACCATCAATATATCCCAACTTTTGTTTGCCTCCAATAAACATCTCAAGTCTCAATTGCTTTAGATCACTGAAGGTAATTACTTGACTTTAGTTTATGTGTTGTAATATGCAAGCTAGGGTTCTCAGAATGAACAACTAACCATTTGTTTCTAGATTCGATGGGGTCTACAGTCTTAGATGTGGATGATGAAGTCATATGGAACAACCAATGCCAAAACAATGTTATAAACAATAATTGCAAGGAGAACAAACGACCGCAATAAGAAATTCCAATGAATGTCCAAACTCAATCACACACAGAAGGGGGTCTTGTGGCAAAAAACAGGTTGAAAAATAAGATTAATAACTTGATTGCTGTCTAAAAATATGGTTGCTGGAAACTAGGGGAAAAATACCCAAAAATCTGCCATAATAGAAAAATTCAGCAAACCCTATCCAGTGCAATACAAAAATCTATTTCAATAGAAAAATTCCAATAAACCTTCGCCGGTGCCACCCAAAATATACTTCAATGGAAAAATTCCAGCACACTCTAGACAGTATAAACCATTTATTTATTTTTTAATAAGAAAATTGGAGAAAATCCCGAGGTAGAATTGTCCAAACCTGGAATTGCAGCAATCCTTGACAACAACCAATTTTTCAAAGAAAAAACAGCACAAAAGGCACTAGAAATATGATCTCAGATAAAAGGAACAAGAAGACTGCAACAATCTGCAACACACCAAAAAATCTGAATCATCCACAATACCCATTCAAGAGAATCAAATTATACAGTCGGCTAGACCATGGCAACTCTCAAAGCAAATCCCCTGTGAGAAGAAAACGAAGAAGAGAGGAGAAGAAGAAGAGAGAATCAAGAATAGAAAGGCTAGAATAAGAAGAGAAATCAGGAAGAGAGCTTTCCTAGCTTTGATACCATGTCAGAGTAGAAATGAATTTGAGATAGGGAAGAAAAGCAGACGAGGGTTGGACGTCCACCCCTCTTATTTATAATAGATAGCTCTGTATAATTACAAATATGCCTGTAATATTGAAGAGACACTAAAGAGAAGGAAAAGGCAAAAAAGGAAATAAAAAAAACAAGTAAAGTCAAAATAACTAAGGACTAAAAGCCTATAACATAAAGGCCTAGAAGATGCACATTTAGGACCACACACACCAAGAACTATGACCACATGCAGGGCCCATACACTCATAAAACCAACACTTTTCATCTAATCCCAATTCACAAGAGAGGCCAAATCCCTAGCTGATTCATTGGCTAAGAAGGGTAGCTAGATCTTCTCTTCATATTAATGATGTCGATCCATCACCTTGGTGGATTTTTTCAGCACTTTACCTACGGGCTTTTTAATAAATTTCCGATATCAATAAAAAAGAAAAAGGTACAGCTAGTTGGCACCTGGATCAATTCCCATTTTCCATTCTCTGTAAGTCTTTCTGCCAGTTACTTGAATTGGTTTTCTCTTAGAAAAAAATGGTCACTTCCAGTGATTGATTTTGAATTATATTCAAAAGAGGTTTCAATTTAAGTGATAGGGAACTGTACAGCAGAAGGGGGATTTCAAATGAAGGTTGGTGAAACTTGAAAAGTTAGGGACATCTAGATAATTGCTGGGCATTTGTTTTCACTACCATTAGGACGAGTATCTATTTTCTGTTCTATATGCAGCCTTCTTTTCCGGTCATTCTTGAGAAGCTATCGTTCCAGTTTTCCTTACTTTCCAGATGAAATATTACATTCTGTCGAAGAATACATGGGTTCCTTTCTTGTCTTTATGTTAAACAGAATGTGCATATTCCTTTTGATTTTACAGTTCCAATGATTCATGAACAAGCAGCCCCTGCTGTTACATCTATGCCAACTACATCAATAGCACATCATTTTCCTGCATCCGTTCTTCTGCAAGAGCAGCGTGATGATTTTAGGCCTTTGCACATTGGCAGGGAAGATAAAACATCACTGGTAAGGCTTCTGTCTTAGATGAATCTCTCTCTGTTTGTCTGTCTGTCACTCTATATAGATATGAATGCATGTATTGACTTTTTCCTCTCCTTTTCACTCAGTTCGTTGTGTAGACTTCTATCTTGTCACATTTAGCTATTCTACTGCTTCAATGGAGTTCATAAACTGACACCTCTTATGGGTCACAGTTCAACCTGTCCGTTGTTACCTGTTGCTCATCCCATGTGATGGCTCACTGTTTTTGTTGAATTTGTGAAGCCTCTCATGCAGTTTATGCTTTGATCTGTATCATGATTATACATAATGGACCTGGGTAACATAGAAGGACGATAGTCAATGCTAGCATGTTTCAGAAATTAAGATATTCATTGGCTCATCGTCATCCACATTAAAACACAACATGAGTTGATCAATTAGTCCATTTTAGTTGGTCAGAAATCCTGGCCCTCGTGAATGATATTCCGATGAACCAGAACTTGAAATGAAATGAGGACAGCGCAGATTAAAAGATTGACTGATTCAGTGTTGGAGCGAAATAGTCATATCCCACACAAAGACTATTTCGGAATTTGGATAAGGGTGCCAAGCTCCTCTGGTTTTGATTCTACTGCAGGAATTTAAATGCTCTTTGAAGGATAATGAAAACATTATTGAAAACAGAAGGAAAATATGGTATACAGAGTAGCTAACCAAAAGAGAAAAATACAAGGAAAGAAACCCATAACGGGCTATCCATCCCCACTCTGGATCATCTAAGAGCTCAGATTCTTACCTCTCTTCAAGAGGCTCCTTCTTTAGCAAGAGCCTCTACAGCATCATTGGCTTCTGTTCCTCCCTGCTCAAAATAGATAGGAACACTTCTGTTCCCACATGCTGAAAATAGATAGGAACGCCTCTGCACAGGTCCATTGTGCCTTGACCATTTGACGCCCATATGATGGCCTTTTTTGAGTCCCCTTCTAAGTTCTACCACCATAGGCCACGATCCATTTAACTGCTTGGAGAATTATTACCATTTTCACCTACCATTCAATTGATTGTGACAGATGTCCTGGAGCAGGAGACTCTTTCACCGAGCGAAGGACACTTGGTTGATCTCTCTGAGTCGAGATAGACATGCAACTCAATTCCACTACCAAGAATGCCCATGTGGCACACCTACAGGCTCGTCATAAATGCAAGGTTGTGCAGGGGCGAGCTGCTCTTGCCGCGTGGCCGAGACGCCGCCCAAATCCTGCTAATGCCGGAGGGGAGTAGGATGTGCCATCAAGACGGGGCTGACACCCGCCTTCTAATGGTTGTTGTGCTCTTCTCTCTTATTGTTCTTTCTTGGTAGAATTGCCACCCTATTTGCATCAACCTATCAGATTTTCTGTGTTTCTGTGATGGCAAATCAACCTTCAAACACTTCTCCTGAGCCTGGTGCATTATTGCTGGAAAATTTGCAGCCAGTTAATGTTTACAGAGGTTCTTCTAAGAACTGGCTGTGGAGGATATGGCTTTTCTGATTAGTGTACAATGCAATCTTAGGAGTGCTAAGAAATCTAGGGGTGGAAATGATCTGATTTGCCTCATGGACTGTTTGGAACAAGTTTGCAAATAATGGTATTGGTTGCCATATCGGGCGGGCCCAAAAAATATACTGGATGTACTGGACTGTGTTGAACCATACAAGCATGTATTAGAAGTGATTGACTATGTTGGCCGGAATTTTTTCTTTGCCCAAAAAAAAAAATGAAAAACTTGTCGGAAAATAGGAAAAAAATGATGTAAAACACTGGAATTTATCATTTCGTTATGTTTTTAATATGTACACAATGGTGGATCAAACCAGTCTTTGATAAGAATGCCATCTTTTGGCTTGACCTATGGAAAGTCAACTAAATAGCCCCTAATTGAACACAAATCAAGCATGGTTTTATAGATTAGGGCCCCTTGTATTGAAATACAACAAAAAGAAGATGAAAAAAAATATTATAGTTTTCCCATTCTTTTAATTTTTCCCAAAACGGGTTATTCCACTTTCAATGAATATCGCTCAAATATTGTGTTTTAATCCCCAAAATAAGCATAAATCTAGTATAAATAACTTCATGGTTGAATGAAGAAAAAAGTGAAAAGACTAGAGAAAATTTAATTAATTAATTAATTTTTTGAAATAGGCTCTTTATGGTCGTGTCAGCAATTCGTCATGTATGTATTGGCCAATATGGGCCGATATGGTCAATGTTCTTTGAAACAGACTAGTTCAGCCCCGTATGACAATAGAGGTGGTTGATACAGACATATATTGTAACCGATTTTCAAAACCAAGGTAGGGAATGGCTTTTCATTCTTTTTTCCATTTATCACAGATTTAGGCTCTACTAATTCCCGTGGAACACCTTTCTTCTTTCTAGATTTGATCTTAAAGGGTGTTTGGTTCGGCACTTCAATCCGTTCTTTTCCTAGGGAGAGCCAAACCCTAGGTAACTTGGCCACCTGGAGTAAAATTTGGGAACACATTCCCTACGAAAGGGCGTCTCTCTCTCTCTCTCTCTCTCATCGCACTTCAACACCAATCTTGTTAGGGGCCTTTATCGTGGATAGTCGAAGTAATTCTTGAGGGCATGTAACCTAAGGTCAATCATAAATTAACATTAAGGACATTTTCAAGTGATGATTGGACCTTTTCGTGTGGATTGATCTCGACTTTCCATTTTGTTTAGCCATTGGTCAAATCGTTGGGATTGTTTAATCAAATTGATTCTTGATGGACATGTGGCAATCCAAGCGGGTTCCACATCATGGACAATTTAGATTGATAAAGGGAGCTTTTTCAATATGATTAGGCTGCCCATTTTGTTGGCCGATTTGATAGGATGGTTAAGATCATCATTTGAAGTCATTCTTGATTGACATGGGCAATTTGGGTTTGACCCACGTATGGATGGTCTAGGTTTGTGATTAGACCTTTTTATTATGATTTATCCAAACCTTTTGTCTTGTTTACCCATGGATTAGCTTAGCACTGCCTAATTGTAGTGATTCGTGAGGGATAGGGGTAATCCAATGTGGGTCCCACCACATTATGGATAGTATAACATGATGGGTGATTTTATTTTATTTATTATCATGTTTGATCTAGGGATCCATTTTGTTGGCCTATTGATAGGCTGATATTGACCGTCCCATTGAGGCAATCATGAGAGACATGGATAATCCAAGGTGGGCCCACATTATGCATGGCCTAGATTGATGAGCCGACCTTTTAACTATGGTTGATCTAGACCTTCCATTTTGTACACTTATTGATTATATGGTTGTTATTGGCTCATCAAAATGATTTGTGGGCTAATCCAATGTGGGATTTTGGAGGCGTGCGCGCGCACGCGCACACACACACACATATATATATATGAAAGTTGACGATACGTTTTATTAAAAAGCGCCAAAGCGCAAAGAATACAAGCCCAACACTACTACAAATAGGAAAAGATGGCGGCTGGAGCCACCTTAACAAAAACCGCCCATTTGTCTACCAGCCTTTTAATCCTGGATATAACTTCGATCTCCCTTTTGATGATGTTCCGAAAACACCGACTGTTCCTGGATCCCCAAATGACCCACATTATGGACTATGCATTGATAATGGAAGCTTTGTTGTTATTATTGATCTAAATTGTCCATTTTGTTGGCCCAACGGAAGTATGGTTAGGACAGTTCCATTAAGCAATTCATGAGGGATATGGGTAATCCAAGGTGTGATCTAAGTTATGGGTGATCTGATCTATGATCTGATTTTTTCATTATTATCGATCTACTTTTACAAGAAAGAAATAGTGTCAACATTACTTTTTAAACCAGGACTCACTTGATACAATGGGATGGTACATGCTATATATTATCCTCTTCCTCATCCTCATCATAGCCTTCCTCAGCTATGTATCATCATCATCACGGCCTTATGGCCCCTTTCACAACTAGTCAGAGCCGGCTTTCATGATTATGCGCCAAAAGTTCAACGGTTGCTTGCCTACCTGACATGATCCTCTTTTAACCGAGCTGGGGATCAGTTGGCGTATTGCTTCCAGGGGGAGTATATATATCCGAATGTATGGTCTGACTCAGCATACTGCCTTATTATTATTATTTTTTGCACCAGATGATTGTCATGGTGGGGCTGCCTTCTCCTCAGTTCAGGCCTTTTGCACAGCTTCGTTATTGTACACATTTGACATATGCTACATGTGAATGCATCATATGTGAAGTTCCCATGCAGTCAATTGCAGGTGAAGAGCAGTACGCGCATGCGCACGCACACGCACAAACGCGCACACGCACGCGCACATAATTATTTTGTACTAGCTCATTCCAAGTCTATGGTGGAATGCACAAAACATGAGCACCTTTTGTATGTGTTATGTGTCACAATGCATGTTCTCCTCAAGCCACTAAATGCATTTTGCTACAGAAAGTGAGTACTTAGGTGCCTGAAATGAAGCACAGATTACCCGCTTATACTTATGATATTCTGTTCAACTATAATTGCTAATACTGTTGAACTGTTACTTGTAAGGCAACTCTGGATAGGAGGCGGATAGAGAGTGGGGTAGCATTTTTCGAAGAGAAGAGAAGCTATCAATATGATCAATACATTAAAGACTTTGAACGCCAATTGCTTTATTGGCCGGGTTTCTGGTATTTGTAAGATAACTCAATCTTCTTTCTCTAGTTATGGATAATGAGTCACCGTTCTTGTTGTTTGGCAATGTTTTTGCCAGTCTTCCTTTCCTTTGTTTTCTTTCTTTCTTCTGGGAGGAATTGTGCCATCCTCATCCTGAGGATATGCATGGTATCCTCAGGTTTCTAGATAGTGAAAGTGATGCCCCATGGTCCATGATCCAGACTGTTTATCATGGGAAGCCCGCTGTGCTTGGACCCAGCCCCAAAAATTGTCAAGATTGAATATCCTAGCGAACAATTTCTTGGTCCCTTTTCAGCTGAAAAGTGCACACTGCTGTCTTTCTTTTCTTAATCTTCTATCAGGAGGCCACCTATCAAATGGTCAGGATTTTCCCATCCAGGAGAGTTCCCACATGGTCCATCCTCATTGGGGCCCATTATATCTTCAGTCTGGATCACTCACAAATGGGGCCGCATTTGTACAAAACTGAGAACCTAGGGATATTGTAGATATCCTCAATTCAGGGATCATATAAATCCTAGTTTTTAGTACTACTACATGTTTTTCCCACACATTGTTGCAGATTGCCATCGTCATTAAGAGAGGAAAGATCGTTGTTGCCTTTGTTGATGGAACCTATAGCAACTGATACGGATAATGTTCTGGACATTAAACCAATGGGAGTGGCTCAGAACAGCCCCAATTCTATGAGACCCTGGGATGTTCTTGCCCTTGCTAAGAAAGCGGCGATGGCCTCGAAAGAAGCAGCCTCTTTAGCAAAAGACTGCAACTTTTTATCAGCTGATCTTGATGAATCCCTCATCTCTGGGTCTGCTTTGCTTTCCTATCTTCTTCCCTTCCCCTGCTCTTTCATTTCTTTATCTTTGGTTATTTTCTGTCCTTTTTTTTTTTTTTTTTGATCATTGTCACTAATTTCTAGAATTTATGAACAGTTTGGGGCCTGGAGAATTTGGTGTTGAAGTTATAGTTGAGGAGCAACCCACAGTAAAATCAAGGCGGCTTGTCGAGAGGAAATTGAAGAAACGCAGGGTTCCAAAGAAACCAAAAGTCGTTACCCACGCGGTTTCCAGTTCAAAAGCAATAGAAAAAGGCAAAAAAATAAATTACGAGTTTGACCCAAACGATCCCCTCAGATTGTTCCTGTGGGGTCCAGAGACAAAACAGCTTTTGACTGGAAAAGAAGAGTCCGACTTATTTGTTCAAATACAGGCATGTATTAGACTTCTTTCATGCAATTTAGTTTTCCCCTTTGTCGTTTGATTCTAAAATTGGGGTGCTGCTGCTGCTTTTTTAAATAGGAATTGATGAAATTAGAGGAAGTGAAACAAAGGCTTCAGTCACAATTTGACCGTGAACCGACACTTGTTGAATGGGCTGAAGCCATTGGAATGAGTTGCCGAGATCTGCAGTCATGCCTTTATTCTGGTAACAGAAGCAGAGAGAAGATGATTTATGCCAATTTCCGTCTTGTGGTTCATGTTGCTAAACAATATCAAGGACGGGGTCTGATCCTTCAGGATTTATTACAGGTGAGGATTGGAATGATAGCTGTGATTTCTCTGCCACTTTGGATTATGATTGGAACTCTTTTTTTTTTTAATTTAATTTAATTTAATTTTGAATTTCTGTTTCTAGAATTGAATGGAGTATTCCTATTATTTTGAAACAGAGAAGTTTACTAGCATTAGAAGTTAAGGGAAATATTCCTATAAGGTCGACCATATTGTTAGTTACGGTTAGTGTTTGAGGTATTGGTATCGCTACAAGTTTCACTGGCTGGGGATGTGGAAATAATATCGATATCACTGATAACAGGAAATGCGGAAAAACATTGGGGATATATGGGGAAAACGGGGGAATTTTTCAGTGACATTTCAAGATATGCTAAAATACGCATATTTGCATATTTAGGAATACAAAAATTGCAAAAAAAGAAGCATACATAATAAGTTTCCATTTAATGGGAGCCTAAAAGCATGTGTTGTCATAAGAAATCAGTCCAACCATCCCATCCATCCCATCTATCCATCAAACCATCCATCCAACCATCCAACCATCCATTGGTATTTCAGAATATCGACAACACTCAATATTTTGCCAAGGAATCGTCGACAACTGGAAAGTAAACGAAAGATCGTGGTCTCGATATCGCCCATGTTGTGATAATGATAATAGCACGGTATTATTTATATTATTGTCGACAAATTGAATACTGCATATAACCATGCGCCCATAAAAAAAAATTGAAATGGAATTTTTTTTAATAAACAAAATTTTAGCGATGTTATCGAAATATCGTTGATACATTGGCGATACAAGTGACACCTTGGAATTTACACAGTAAAAAATATTGGCAATACATTGGTGATAGTGAAACATTGGCAATACAAGCAACACTTGAAATTTACACAGTTGTAAAACAAAATTTACATTGGTGATACTTAGCGATACATCACCGATACTTAGTGATACATTGCCGATACTTGGGAATTTTTGATACTACCAGTGTTATCAGTATCGCTACTAGTATTATCGGTATCGCTACAGTGTTATCGGTATTGCTGAGTTGGAGATACAGATAATATCGGGGATACTTCAAACAATGGTTACGGTAAGGGCGGGCAATGCAGGCCCATTATGATGTGCACATGGCATTTGAACCGTGCATCTGGTGACTCCCTTCCTAAACATGGGTCCCAAAAATCAGCCGTATTCGAAAATTAGGTAGGCTACACTGTCTAGAATAAATGCAAAATCATGCCTAAAACATCTAAAATCATTTCTTGGGGTCTACTTGAGTTTTGGAATAGCCTAAAATTTGGTGGTGCACCCCGTTTAAGAGGGACACACAATCGATGCGTCAGATGTCTAAACCATATCTCGGTGGGCCCCACAAACAATCAGGAAAGTCTTAATGGGTGGGTGTTCTCCCTCAACTATTTCCTGTCATGTGGCCCACCTAAGTCATGGATCGGGCTGGATTTTGGTCTCTAGGCTTCAAATAGGGGGATGCATTTGATGGTCGGGGTGGATGTCGGACACACATCATGGTGAGATCCACAGGGCTTGACCTTACTATAACTTATGATAAGGTCGACCTTATAGGAACATTTTCCAAAATAAAATTCATTTGTTTTTGCATATTTTTCAAACCTGGATTTCTTGAGATATCCAAAATTTGCTTCTACATTTCAAAGCCTTTAAGGTCTTTCTCTTACAATTTTGTAATTTCCTTTGTTCTAGACAAGATGGGCATCTTGGCTCCTTTCTAGCGAACGGTTCAAGTACCCACTTAAAATTGGCTTGTTATTTATTACATATGGTATGTGGATCATGCAAGTCCTCCTGGTTGCTGACATTTTGGAATGACATGGGTAAATGGTACGGGAGAGCTTTGCTAAGTGCACATGCATGTGCAATAAAGTTTGTGTACATGCCACACATGTGCGAGATGTAATCCATCCATCACGTTGGTCCTACATTTTACATGTTTTCTCAAAAATAAAATCTGGTCGAATCAGCACTTGGGCCCCGATATTGGAAACAGGTGGATGGGTTAGAAAACTTCTGCCAAGTTTTTTAAAGGTGTACATTTGTTTTCCAAACTGTGTCCCACCTGACAAGTGGATCAACCTGATACTTAGGGTAGGACATCAATATAGTGGTGCCATTCTGATGGTTGGATTGGATCCTGGATCTATCTTCCCATGCAGGCACATGTGTGGCATGTATGTGAGCTTTGTTGCATACATGTGTCGGCACAACAAACCTCTGGTATGGGATACTTGTCCGGTTTGGTGGTAGCCAAGTATGTTACTTATATCACAAATAATTAAAATACATTTTCGAAATAGAGTTACTTTGAAAATGTGTGTATGTTTTTTTTTTTTTTTTTTTTTTTAGGAAATACTTTGAAAATGTGTTAACAATTGAAAATAAAAATACATAGCCAGTTTTTTAAGTCAGATGCACGGATCAATATGCGTACCTATACCCTTACACGGGCAACATTGTATTATTTTTGTTTGGTATTGCCAAAAGCAATTAACAAATGTAACTCCTAGGTACGCCTGAGAAAAACAAGGAATTGACAAAATTCCTAGACAGAAATCAGCATTTTGCACTTTCCTAAATCTGATATTCCCCAAAGGGCATGTTTTCTGTTTGTAGTGGCAATTTGAGGAGACTCACTCGAAACATTTGATTCTTGACAAGATGAACTAGTGCTAGCTAAAGCCTCTGCAATATAGTTAATTTCTCCAAAAATGTGGTTGATGCTCCATTGTAGAAGTCAAAGCCTCTCAGAAATTGGCTTCCTCATATGACTGAGGCTAGGGGTGTACATCGAGTTGAACTGAGTCGAGCTGGCCTCGGCTCGACTCGGCTTGGCCACTAGCTGACCTCAGCTCGAACTCGGCTCGGCTCGGTCCTCGAGCCTGACTGGCCAGCTCGGCTCAGTTCGGTTAGTAGCTCGGGCCAGTTCGAACCAAGTTCGAGCCAAGATCGAGCCAAGTTCGCTATTGCAGCATTTTCACAAACACCTGGACTACACCTTCAAAATCTCACTGTATTTGAGATAGCAGCAATGGTTTTATAGGTATTTTATCAAACACCTTCTAAGCAACATAAAAATCAAGAAAAAAAGGGTGTTGGTTTCATATACATACCTTCCTTGCCACCAGCCACACTTCTTTGAGTCATTTCATCAAACACTTGGTGAGGAACATCAATATCAAAGTAACTGAGTCACCGAACTGGTTCGATCCGAGTTCGATTCGAGCTGGGTTCTATCCGAGTCGAGTTGAGCTGGGGCCAGCTCGAACTCGGCTCGAACTCATTTTCGAGTTCAAAAAATCAGCTTGACTCGGCTCAAACTCAGCTTCGAACCGAGTTGAATCGAGCTTTTTCGAGTCGAGTCGAGCGAGCTAACCGAGCTAGCTCGGTTCGTGTACACCTCTGACTGAGGCAACGAGGGCAACTGATTCTTCATTGAATGACTGAAAATATCGAAAGTGAACCAATGTGAATCTTGGGAATGACTTGTCAGCAGGAATTATCCATTCAAGAAGTGAGCAAGCTCAGCTGGAGAATTCAAACAATTTGCTAGCCTTAAAGAAGGAAGGATCTTCACTTCACTTCCTCTAGCAGCTTCATATATATTGATTTTATTTATTACTAACAAGTGTTTATACCACCTCATCCCAAGATGGGCAAATCAACTTCATCTTTTTCAATGTCTTGATTCCTAAGAATGATCTTTTTTCAAGCATATGATCTCTTTAAGACCAGCAAAAATTTGAAAAATGAGTGACATAGCTGAGCATTTTTTATTGTTGAAAATCCTTCTATTTCTCTCTAGCCAAACTTTCCCAAAAGATGAGAATCTTAACTTTACAGATTTACCATTTGATTCCTGCCAGAAGCTTCATGCATCCAGTGCAAAAGGTTGTCCTTTAATACATCTGACCATTGCAAATTTGTAGAAAGACTGACCAGATTTTTTTAACAAAACTGCATCTGAGAGTTGTATTATAGAACTGCAGTAATTCTTACATATGCAAATCAAGTTGATATTGTCTTGGGACTTATATCTGTCTGTGTGGGTGGGTGTGGGTGCCTATGTGTGTGTGTGGCGGTGGGGCTCACCATGTTGTTTTCATGGTGTCCAAAACGTGCATCAGGTCTGCCTCATGATGAAGATGGGACACCAAAATTCATGCCGATCAATCTTCAGGTGGACCGTGCCATTGAAAATGACGCAAAATCATCACAAAAACCCCCAAATTCAAGTGGTCGGGTCCACATGATGATTGGATTTACGCCCATCATCCTCGGGGCCCCACTTTTGGATGGGTTGGATGGCACACACGAAATGGTTGGCCCCACACTGAATTTGGAGCTTTCAGGTTGTTGTCCATCGTTCTCTATGGTTGGTCCACCTGATGATTGGATTGGCCTGATTTCTTAGGGCATTTCCACCTGACAATTGGCTTGGCTTGTTGGATAGGTTGCATGGCATGCATACACACACAGCATGGTGGGCCTCAAACAGCTCGGCTATTTGGCAATTACCATGGTGTCAATTCAACAGACCTCTTATGTGTGTGAATCATGTTATTGTGGTAATGTTTTCACCACAACTACATTGCGAACAGGCTTTTGTGGGGTCTGCATGGTGTTTGAATGACATCCAAACTGTCCATAAGGTGTGCCCTACCATGATGCTGAGACACCCCTAAAACCAGGCTGATCCGATCATCAAGTGGGCCAGTCCATGGAAAACAACGTACAGCCTCTCAAAACCCTCGAAATTTAAGTTGTGGTCCACTTGATGATTGGATTGGCCTGATTTTTGGGCTGTCCCATCACCATGCTGGGGCATAGCTGTTGGAAAGATTGGATATCCCCCAACACTTGATTTTGGAGGCTTTTGGCTGGTCGTGCATAGTTTTTTATGGTGTGTCCCACTAGATGATTGGATTGGGCTGATTTTCGCACTAGGTGATCTTAACTGTGGGCAGCACCATATGGATGGGGCACACCCTCCGCCAAAAAAAAAAAAAAAAAAAACTCTTTTTTCACTGAACATTTTCAATACACATTCAATTGATCCCAGCTTTTGTTATTATTATTTTTTGAAGAGCATCCCAGCTTTTATTATTTGAAGCATATTACATCTATTTAACAATAATGGGTAGGATGTGAGTTAATCTAGAAAACAGGGAAAGTCACTTCTCAAAAATCTCTCCTAGCTACTCTAACTGTGATGTAACATATATATTTTGGTGCAATGGTATTGCTTAAAAGCTGAGATTACCTCTGCATGTCAGTTCAATCTACCTTATGGCAAGAGTAATTTCGTATTCTTCCTTTTTTCCTTTATGAACTAAGCATGAACAAACTTCTGTATCAGGAGGGAAGTATGGGTCTTATGAAGAGCTTGGAGAAATTCAAACCCCAAGCTGGTTGCAGATTTTCAACATATGCATACTGGTGGATACGGCAATCGATCAGGAAGGCTATAGTTCAGAACTCAAGGACGATCCGCTTGCCGGTGTGACCTCTTGTAGCTTCCATTTTTTGCTTCTAACGTGTTGTTGCTTCAATAGTTTGCTTTTGACCTTCTTAAACATCGCATCTAACTAGCATGTTTCCTTACTAAATCATAGCTGTCAAAATTTCTGAATCTCACTGATCTTTTAAAAAAATAAAAAAATCTGGGCTTGTTTGTGTGCTTCCTAAACGAAGTGAGTTGAAGCAGTTCTAGATTTGTTGCTAATCGATACCTCACATGCAACTAAGTACATTCAATTTGTGAATTATAGACTGGTAAGATTGCTCAAATTCAATCTTAAATTTGCTTAGTCCTTCTTCTTCCTTTTATTTTATTTAATTTGTTATGATGAACAGTTCATCTAATTCTGGGTATTTAGTTCTCCTTTGAACCTAAGGACAAAAATCGAATTTTGACTGAAAAACAACCTTAACATTTTCAATTTTGATATATTTAGTTGTATATTTAATTTTGAGCGACCCCATATAGGCTATAGCTATGAGACGATGATGTTATGAATAAATTGTACCCACGAATTTTTTGAAGGGGCATGCTCTGGTGGTACTGGTACCAAGACCTTGCACAAGAGCTAAAAGCTACCACCATTTGAATTCTTTGTAATGCCTCTAGGCATTGGTTCTAAATGTTAGACGTAATAAGGCGAGTTTGATCCAATCATATGTGTGGGATACATTGGGTGATTTAAATGTTGATCTGGTGTCTCTTACATGTTGGTCACTTGCCATTGATCAATGGTGGTATCGTGATAGCTTGAAGTTTGTTGTGATTGAGAGATCCTAACCTGATGCAGGACAATTAACCACTTGCTCATAAAGCTTGAACTGTTAGAGCATGGCGAATTAATCCTTTTATCTCATAGCCCATGCCCCACATTTCATGGGTTAGGACCTCGGCCGAACCCTCTTCATGGGCCCCAAATCACATGGGCCGCCCACCCCGAGCGTGTCCCTGCATCCCACGGGCTACCCCACTCGAGCTCGGTGTGAAATGCGCATTAATCACCCCTGGTGAGGAGTCTCGAACACGAGATCTCCCCCGTAGGCCCCAAATCACATGGGTCACCTACTTCGAGTGTGTCCTTACATCCCACGGGCTACTCCACTCGAGCCTAGTGTGAAAATGCCCCTGCATTATAACCAGTGCTCGAAGTATCGGTATCGCTACAAGTTTCGCTGGTTAAGGATATGGAAACAATATTGATATCGTTGATGACCGGAAATGCGAGAAAACATGAGGAAAATGGTAGGATTTTCAATGAAACTTTAGGAGATGCTAAAATACATATATTTGCATATTTAGGAACAAAAAAATTGCAAAAAGAATGTATTCACAATAAGTTTCCATTTAATGGGGGATTAAAAGCATGTGTCGTCGTAAGAAAGAGTCTAACCATCCCATCCATCCCATTTAACCATCCAACCTTCCATCTAAACATCCATCGATATTGTGGAATATCGACAACTCATGATATTTTTCTAAGAAATCATCAACAACAGGAAATGAAACAAAAGATTGTAGTCTTGATATCGCACATGTTGCGAAAATAATAATATTGAGATATTATCAACATTAGCAACAACAAATTGAAAATTGCATACAACAATGCGCTCATAAAATAAATTGAAATAGAATTTTTT
Organism: Magnolia sinica; assembly: GCF_029962835.1. Classification (NCBI taxonomy): domain Eukaryota; kingdom Viridiplantae; phylum Streptophyta; class Magnoliopsida; order Magnoliales; family Magnoliaceae; genus Magnolia; species Magnolia sinica. Next base: position 56,389,528 of record NC_080589.1, on the reverse strand, counting down.
TAATAAACGAACTTTCTGTGATATCTCTACGTTGGCAATATTATTGAAATATCGTCGATACATTTGTGATACAAGCATCACCTAGAATTTTCACAGTTGAAAATATTGGCGATATCAATACAATGGCAATACAAGCAACGCCTGAAATTTACACGATTGAAAATATTGGCGATATCAATATGTTGGCGGTACTTAGCAATACATTGTTGATGCTTGGAATTTCTAATGCTACCAGTGTTATCGATATTGTTACCGGTGTTATCTGCATCGCCAAACTGGAGATAACGATAATATCGAAGATATTTCAAACAATAATCCTAACCACCCAACCATTGTAATTTTTTGCCAATGAAGTGGTTATTTGCGTTTGATAGACCTTTCCTTAATACTCCATTCGCAGGCCACTAATTGGGCGCCACCTACCTTGATTTTGGGATGTGGTCCATCAAGCCAACAAACCTGATCAGCGTAGACATGTATAATGAATTTGTTGAATGACATTTCAAGGAAATAAATATAATGCTCACACTGTAGTAGGCATTTCTCATGGTGTTCTTGCATTCTTTCTAAGCTATCCATCAACGTATTCCATATTCATTACGATATGACTATAAAGGTCGATACGTATATGTAACGGCCGTGATCGTTACACGATACGTGGGTGAAACAAGTTAGTTGGTTTTTTGGGCTTGTAACAGCCATTACGGGGCATAATGACGTAACGGTTGAAAAATGACAACTTTTTTTTTTAAAACTATTTAAATCCGTTTTTCTCCTCATTTTTCCACGCTCTCATTCAAAAAATTTATCTAGATTATTCTATAGCATATTTTGACTACTCTTACTATAATTTTTAGAATTAAAACCATAAATTGAAGTGATTTCGGAGAACAGAATCTCTGAGGGCCATTCTTCAAAAAATAAAAAAAGTGGCATTTATGTCTTTTTTTTTTTTTTTCCTTTAGATTTCTAGTTCTAATGCTGATTGTTATGTCTAAATATTAGAGACATAACCATGTTTATAAATTCACTAGACTACCGGATACAACACTCATACTAAAGAGTGGACTGTTACACTCCCATAAACATATTCAAAACAAAAAATGAATACATATTTGGAAAATTTACATTGTTTTTTTATTTTCTAAATTTTTTTCAAGAATTTTTCAGGCAAAATAAAAATAAAATAAAAAATCAACCGTTACAAGGTCGGAACGGTCGTTACGCTCCTGTATTAACCGTTATGGCCGATACTTGTATCAACAACAGTGGTGACCGTTACGGCCACCGTTACCGGTACGGAATACCTTGCTGTCCATAATATCTCCAACAACACCACCTCTAAGAAATCTGACTTTTTGCTACCCAAACCAAGCTTCCAATAAAGAAGCATTAGATCTATTCCAAACATGGCAATAATGGCCTTCAAATTAACGATGCAAAAGAACACTATATAAACGTCATGAAAGATTGTCCCTTCTGTTGCATAGCACAAATCGACTTTCTAGGACAATGGAGCCCTATGGTGAAAGTGACTACAATAAGATTATTATTATTATCATTTTGTTTTGAAAGATACTACAATAAGATAATCCAAGATAGGAGTACAAAAATGGTAGGTAGGTAGTGTGTGTTTGGAAGGAATCATTAAAAAAGAGAGAATGGGGTGTCTTTTGGATCTTTGGGTGGGTTAGATGTAGACATAAGAGTGTAGTTTTGGGACCTTTTGGTGTTCTATTGTATTACCTTTGGAGGATGATTCATTAGTAATTCGTGGGAGCTCCTATGCCTACTAGGGTGAAATCCCTTGGTTGGATTGCAGCTGCAGACAAAATCTCAGTTGTGCATTGTGACCATCGTAAAAACTAGAAGATTCATCTTGCTATTGTGTTTCTTTTGTGGGAAGGAATTCTAAATGGTAAATTGTCATTTTAGTCATTTTCTATGTGCAAGGTGGGTCTGAAGCTTCTTCATAAATCTATTCGGGATAGTATGTATTTTTTTTTTTTTTTGTCTTACATCAATGATGTTTGGTGGTCAAGTAAGTGGAACTCTTAGAGAAATATTCTTTTCTTCCCCATGCAATTCTCTATTTCTACCCCAAAGCCATATCATCTCCGATCAACAAACATCTCATAAAAAATATTGACTTACTACTACTTTTATACCTTTTCGAGGATTATATACATACCTTCTAACCTGAACTTTGCTAAAACTCCAATCCCCATAAGCGACATCACCATCTTCCAAATATCTTTATTTTATTTTATTTTACTAATATGTAAAGCCGTAGGTGAATTGGGCTCTACGCTCACTTAGTTGATTTGAGTTTTTCAGAATCTTAAATGTGAGCTGGTTACACCATTACTCCATATTTGAAATCATTAAAAAGTTAGGGTTGTGGTCCATCCGTGATGAGTGGTACAAACATTTGGTCCCTTATCCCTTATGCCATTTGATGGGGTATTTGGAACCGTTGCATTTTTCAGGATAATCCCTTCCTATGAAATGAGTTTCTCTGGAGTGGCAATGGTGTATCTCTTGAGAGATTATTGTGGTCTCGTAAAATGTCTCTCATTCTGCTAGAAACACGATGCCAAGGTTGCTGTCAGTGTTTTGTATTTTTGAAAGATGAACATTTTATTAGGTAGAGCTAGAAAAGAAAAGACAAACAAAACAACATAGCAAGAGAAAACCTATACAACAGCCAACCCCCAACTAGCAAGAAAACCCTAACAGATTGGATAACTACAGAGCCTAATCCCCAAACAAAATGATAACCCTAGAAAACACCCTGACCGAAGAAATCTTAAGATTTCTAAAACACTGATTGTTTCTCTCAGCCCTGAACATTGCCAGAAGAACCCTCAACTTTTTGATAAGCCCTCCTGGATCAACGTTTGCATGTTGTGTCTTCAAGGCGAGATGTTAGTGGATCATCTCTTCATCCACTATCCATTCACCTCGGATGTCTTGCGGAGTGTCCTTCGTCTGGTAGGGGTTTCCTGGGCCATGCCTAATTCCATCAATGACCTCCTGTCTGATTGGAGAATCATTCATCTTTTCCTTAAATTATCAATTGTCAGCACGCCAATGTTAATGATGTTAAAGGGCCAGTGTTAAGGATGTTAAAGTTCAATATCTGCCATTATTTTAATCCCCAAACCCAACCAATCCACACACACGCACACTTAAAAAAACCCAATTCTCTAAATTATTTTCCTATTATAAATGCCCTTGATGTGCTTCCTCTAGCATGCCATCTTTTGGAAGCCTAGGCCTAACATCACGGCCCGCATATCTCCACTCTACTGACATTCCGTAATCAACATATTACTACACCTTTGTTCTTTCTACTCCCAAAGACATCTTTGGGGTTCATGATATGTAATTTCAGTCCTCTTCTAGAGTTCTTTTCTTCGTGATGTTCTAAATGGTCTTCAGTTCTAGGTCACTAAAATATTGATGTATGATGCACATGCAAGATCAAAAGTGTAGCCTCTCTTAGGGCTTACTCATCAAACGATAGTTGGCACTTCAGCATTTCGTTGTACCTATAGGTGGGAATGGGCCGGGCTGCCTGGCTTGGTCCTAGCGGCTTGGGCCTATAGGGCTAGGGCTTGGGCCCCTAAACTTGGTTTAAAAGCCAAGTCCGGGCTTGAAATCTAGACCCGGTCTCCAGGTCAGGATAGGCCAGGGCCGATGATGAATAGCTAGACTGTTGGCCTGTTGGCCCAATCCAATCATCAAGTGGGACAGTGTTATACAAAAGAACAGACAATTCAAAGATACTTGCGAGTGGTCCCATTCGTACATGTATAGCATAAAAACATGTTTCGTATCAGGGTTATTTATTTATTTATTTTTTAATACCAAAACAAGCTATTTATACCAGGGGATTCACCATGGATGGAGGGATACTCGAAAAGTTTCATTGATTTGGACCAATTTGAACTTTTAATAATGTCACTCTTTTCCTTACGGGCCGGTCTTGTAGGGCTAGGGTTAGGGCCAAGGCCTTTTTAGCCCGATTAGGGCCATGGCTTAGTGGACTAGGGCCAGGACTAGGCCAAGACCAACTCCCGCTCGGCCTGGCCCCGGCCCTGGCCCAGCCCATTGATATTCCTAGTTTTACCTTCCATCACAAGATCCCATAAAGCTTTGAATGGTTTACCCATACCACATGGAGATCCTTTTTACTCCTACGTCATATCAAAATCTTCAATCTTTATGGTGATTCCCATTTGCTTCCATGATGACCACAATGACCGTTGGCTAAAAACATCCCAGATTAATGTAAAATTCCTTTCAAATGAAGATGAGCACCATAGAATGGTAATGAACCATCTAATGGCTATAAATGGCTATCCCAAAAATAAGAAAAATCTAGCCTAGAACCTTCAATTCAATCCTCATCAAGTCATATCACAGTTTGGAAACTGATTTTCAGTTTGAGAAATGAGGCCGGAGGCCCTTTACTTATGCTAGGAAGTACTGTAGGTGCAATAGAAGTGTAGCTGTTGGATTTCATCCCCCTTCCATTATGAGTTTATTTAAGCAGCTGGTAGACCATTATTGAGTAGTGTATTTTTCTATTTAATCTGATATATTGTTTTTTTTTTTTTTTTTTTTTCATGTGCTATGTCTGCAGGAAAATGTCTATGGGCTCTTGACAAAAATAAGAAATGCTAGGAAATCGTACATTCAAGAAGGTCACCGCCCTACCAATGAGGAATTGGCCAAATGTGTTGGCATTACTGTTGAGAAATTCGAAATGCTGCGGCTATCTACTAGAATCCCAGTATCGATTCAGCAGCCTGCATGGATAGACCAGGATGTCACTTTTCAGGTATCGTTTTCATTGACTGCATCAAGTGTTGCTGGTGTTATGAACTTATGATTGGATTTCAAGGAAAAGTTGTCTGCATGTCTATATGTGGGGAATGCTAGGGGTACTCATGTTAAATGGCCAGGGGCTTCATGTCACATGTGCAAGATCCATCCTATTTCATCAGGTAGGGCCTATCGTGTGTCCATGCCCAAAAATCGAACTGGTCCACTCATTGGCGGTTGTATGAGAGAAATGGACAGAAAAGAGGATTGACTGCCCATCCTTGATGCATGGGTGTCCTATGTGATGACTGGTGACTTTCAGTCTTAAGGCATGCTCACAGTGGGATACATGATCAATGGCTTGGTTCTCACACTATGCTATTTTGGAATGTCTGCCAGCTTGGTAGTTGTGTTGGTCAGTGCACGCCCCTTCTAGAGGGGAGGTACTCTGCGGGTACCTAATGGACCAAAGTTGATTTTAACTGGCCTGGGTCCCATTTTTGGACCCATCAAGAAAATTGGGTTGGGTCTGGGTATCACCTTTTTGGACCCGGTAAAATTCAAGTCTAGTTGGGTTACCTGATCCCAACCCTACTTGTTGACAGGCCTACTCAATACCTGGTTTCAGTCTGCTGAAATAACTACTAAGAGAAGAAAAATAAAGCCCCCATCCAACTCGTGCGAGTGTGCGTACATCTTTTTCCTTGTACATTCATGGCCATGCATGCACTGGATCCATGTATATATTCAATGTATTGATGAAGAAGCCCACACTGGGGATGCGCGAATTAAAATTAGTCAGAACCTTCATAGCCATGCATGCAGATCCATGTATCTATTCAATGTATTGGTGAAGAAGCCCACCCCTGGGACATGCAAATTAAAATTAGTCAGAATTTGAGTTTTTTTCTTTTTTCTTTTTTTGAGGATGTGATGCTTCATGATGAACAAGCCTTGGCCCAATACTGCCAATTGCCTGGCACATGTTGACTGGCCTACTTTTTGGGCCAGGGCATATTCACGGTTAGTCCCACCCAATGAATGGTTCATGCCTCACTCATTTTTCCGTGTTGGTATGTGTGCCTCTCCTCACTCATGTGATACCCTTTGCCTTCTTTATAGATGAATTCACATCCAAACATATAGTATGCTTGATTCCCAATGTACATCTCTTGTGAGTCAGATTTGGTGTTGACAATACCATATAATTCTCTCAGGAGATTACGGCAGATCCCAGGGTTGAACCACCTGATCTCAGCATCACTAAACAGTTGATGAGGCGACACATGCGCAACCTCCTCAGCATTCTAACCCCAAGAGAGAGGCAGATAATTCAGTTCCGTTATGGAATTCATGATGGCGAGCGGAAGTCCCTTTCGAATATCGGTGCTCTGTATGGATTGTCAAAAGAAAGGGTCCGGCAAGTGGAGAGCAGGGCTCTGGACAAGCTCAAGCAGTGCCTCTCGAGCCAAGGGCTAGAGGCTTATGTCAGCTTGCTTATTTAAAGGTATTTTGTGACATGCCATTTTCCCATGAGCTTGGTTTTTGAAATCTGTAAGATAGAATGAAACCCAGTTGCATTCCTTTCTAAATTCCATTTACCGCGGCCATTGCCTTTTGTTAAATTTGTATGTATTTACTTTAGATGAAAGACATTGCTGTAATTGATTGTACAGAGTATGCGATAGAAAAGTGTCCTTGATCCCCCCAAAAAAGGGTACATTAATGTGATTGGGACTGTAGTTACCTGGAGCGAAAGTCACCCTGATGTGGGTCATCTTCACTCGAGTACAAATTACAGTATAACTCTGCCAGTGGGAGTTTTTCCCTCTCATTGCCGGTCACATGCCCAGTTGAAAGAGGGTTGCATCGGGTTGGCACCCAGTGACAAAATTTGGCCACATGTTTCTCTCATGAATCTTTCCAATCTGACATTGTAAGCTCATGCTAGGGTGTTTCTTATTAAGTGATGCACTGCACCGGCACCTTGGTGCACTTAGAAATGGGTAAGGGTTGGCTAGGGCATTCCATGTGTCAAACAACCACTTTCTCTAAAAGCTCAGGCCTAAAAAAGCTCGAGCTGTTAGAAGATGGTGTATCGATGTATATTGAGGGACTTTAACACTCCCCCACACATGCGGGGTGGAACTCCGCTTGGGAACATATTGGGTGAGGATGGAGGGACACTCACACACCAAAAGCAATGGCCCCCTGTGGGAGAATATATTACGGAGGCATATTTGCTACTCCCAAGATTCGAACACATGACCTTCCGTCTTGATACCATGTTAAACAAGCACTCTCTCTAAAAGCGCGGGCCTAAAACGAGCCGTTAGAATATGGTGTATCAATGTATATAAAGGGACTTCAACACCATGCAAGCAACATGCTGCACCAGTGTTCGGGTGCAATGAGAAATGGGCAAGGGTTATCTAGGGCATACCTTGGAAGTGACTCATTGTAATGATGCTTGATTGCAGTACGAAATAGGCAAGGATTCTTATGCCATTTTGGATGAGCATGGGTGAAGAAGTTTTCTGGAGAATAGGATTCGTTGATGCATGAACATTGACAGGTGAGAGTATGGAATCAGTGGATACGATAAAATGGAGGAGAGTTGACTTTCCTTGCATGCAGGAGACCAAGTGCAAACAGGCAAAAGCTATAGAAATGACGGATATAAACATTGTTATGTGGGAAAGGACAACAATAGAAATGGGGTAGGGATAGTGGTGGACAAAAATTTAAAGGATATGATCGTATATGTTAATACTTAATAGAATAAATAATGTGCTATTATTAATAAAGCTTGTGTTAGGAAAGGAGATAATCAATGTCATTAATGTGTTTGCGCCACATGTAGTAGGGTAAGAGATAGAATCAAGAGACAATTTTGGGAGGACATGGACAGACTAATGCAAAGAATTCCAAACAAAGAGAGGATATTTGTCGGAGGATACTTAAACAGTCATTTAGGAAAAGAGAATAGTGGATATGTAAGGGTATATGGAAGATGTGGTTTTAGGAAAATGGATGATATGGGGGATGCTTTCTCTAATTTTTCCATGGCATAAAATCTAGTTCTAATAAACACATATTTTAAAAAGAGAAATGAACATTTAATAACCTTCAAAAGCGGATCATCTACTGGCCAGATAAACTTCTTTCTACATATGAAGACGGAATGATCAAAAAGTAAAAAAGACTGCAAGGTTAATGTAGGAGAGAGTTTGACCGCACAATGTAGGTTAATGGTTGTGTATGTTTACATTAAAAGATGGAAAATATAGAGTGAAATTAATTAGTGTCCAAAAAAGTGGTGGTAGAATTTAAAAGGAGAGAACAATGTTATTTAGGAACAATTGATGGAAGAAGAAAAGTGGAATATTTAAGTTTAATGTTATGTGGAATAAGATGGCTGAGTGCATTAGAAAGTAGCAAAAAGAGTTTTAGTAATATCTAGAGGGAAAAATCACTCATATAAGAAAACTTTGTGGTGGAATGATGATGTCCAAAAGGCAATTATTGAGAAGCAACAATGCTTCAAGGCCTGACAAGAGACTATAAATGGGAAAATTTTACAAGAATATAGAAACGTCAAAAAGAATGCTAAGAAAATAGTGAGGCTAAACTTAAGGTATATGATGATCTATGCAATAGATTGGGGACAATGAAGGTGAGAAAGATGCATTCAAACTTGCAAAAATGATAAAGAAGAAGCATAGGGACGTAAATCATGTTATATGCATTAAGAGCTATGAACAAAGGGTGTTGGTTAAGGATGATGATAGCAAGGAAAGGTGGAGAAGTTATTTCCAAACGTTGTTCAATGATGATTCGTTTAAGAGCTTAGAAAGAGGTGTCATAAACACAAATGGGGCCGAAGATCAATGTTGTCAAAATCCTACGATTTACGGTTTATGATTTACTATTTGAGTTGAATCTTAAGAAAAACGATTTAAATCCCACCTTGAATCCCTTTTTAGATGAATCCTGCGATTCTATGGCTTGAATCCTACGATTTGAGATTCAAATTGTACTTGTTATCTTCTATTTTAAGCTTTACCTAGCTTTTCTTCTATTTTAAGCTTTACCTGGCTTTCATTTTATGCTTTTAAATTGTGGGGGCTTTATGAATCATTTAGAAGAGGTCAATTAGGAGTTTACATGATCGACATTCTCTTCAACGTTGATTTCTTACTCAATTGGTTGAAACACCAAATTGATGTATGACTTTTCTTGAATGTTTTTATTGATGGTTGTGATCATGTTGACTTATATGTTGTGGTAATGATGATTAAAAAAAAAAAAAAAACATTTTTGGTCCATCTACAGAACTGAATGCCACTTTTCCAATGTGATTCTATGGTCAAGAAATAAAGGAAAGACAAGAATCATCCAACACTATCAAGATATGGAGGTATAATGGTGCATATGGATGGGAAATGGATGATCGACGAGTTTTTTTTTTTTCTCATTTATTTATATTTTGCACATTTTCTTCAATTTTTAAGAAAATAAAAAATCTTAGGATTTGCAATTTGATACGATTCAACCCTTATTATGATTTGCGATGGGATAACGATTTTGACAACACTGTCGAAGATCATAGATACTTAGTAGGATTTGGATATCTGAAGTATAAGAAATTTTGACAAAATGAAGACAAGAATGGTCGTAGGACCAGATGGTAATGCTAATAGAGGTTTAGAAGTGCGTGAGAGATGTTTATTTTGGTTGACTAAGTTCAATAAGACTGTAAGATCAAAGAAAATGCCAGGGGAATGGAGGAAAACTATTGTGGTATCTATTTGAAAGAATAAAGGAGGCATACAAAGCTACACTAATGACTCTGGGATTAAACTAATGAGTCATGCTATGAAACTTTGAGAGATTGATTGAGCAAAGATTAAGGCATGAGATGAATGTATTAGAAAATCAGTTTCGATCTATTGCAAGAGGGTCAACCATTGAGAAAATTTTCCTACCTAGCTGATGGAGAAATACATGGATAGGAGGATCTCCACAAGGTTTTTATTTACTTAGAGAAAGCATACAATATGGTGCTTGGAGAGAATATAGTGGGTCTTGGGAAGTTGTCTCAAGAGGATATATTGAAATGATTAAGGATATGTACAAGTTAGCAGTAACAATGAGGACCACAAGTATAGTGAGTTTCCAATTACTGTAAGCTTGCACCTAGGGTGGCCATTGAATCCATAAATTTTCGCATTGGTTATGAACGGGCTATCGAGGTATTTATGGTAGAGATCTTGTGGTGTATGTTGTTTGTAGATTGCAAAATTTTGATTGACAAGATGGGAGGGGGTGAACACAAAGCTACGGAGGGATGCTTTAGAATCTAAAGGTTTTAAAGTCAGTTAGTCTAAAGAAGAGTTTATATGGAATGCAATTTTACCAACAGGAATGAAAATGAGGAATTAGTGAAGATTGCCGATCAAGAAGTATTCCAAAGTGACCATTTTCAATAACTTGGTTGATAATTCATGACAATGAAGAGATTGACAAGTAGCATGTGGCACATAGAATTTTAGCTTGGTTCCTGGACTGGAGATGTGCCTCTGGAGTTTATGTGTTCAACGCATACTAATCAAATTAAAGGGGAGATTTTATAGGATGGCTATAAGACCAGCCATATGGGACAGAATGTTCGGCAGTCACAGAAGAAAATGTTTATGGGATGAGTGTAGCTAAGTGAAGATGTTGAGATGGATGAGTGGTAAAATGAGGGAGGATAGAATTAGAAATGAACGAATTCGAGGGAACTTAGTTGCATAATAGGTCATATGATAAGGGAAAGTAGACTTAGGTAGTTGGGCATGTGCAAGTGAGACCAAGAATTTCACAAATTAGGAGTGAGTTGATTCATGTCGAATGCTCTAAAAGGGTAAGTGGAAGGCCCAAAGGATGTGGGTGGAGGTAGTAAGAAAAGATTTGATGACCTATAGACTAATTGAAGTTATGGCCCTTGATAGAGTGGAATGGTGGAAAAGGATTCATATTGTCAAACCCCAATTAGTTGGGATAAGGCTTAGATGATGATAAAATATGGCAATATTAGTATATGATATCTACACAAGTTGATGTTGTAAACTTGTAAACTCGTGTACAAGTTTCTCTCAGGGAAAATAAAAAATAAAATAAAAAAAACCTATGTGCATAGTTGTCCAAAGTCGGTGTTAATCCGTTTGGACAAAATTAGGAGAGATTTTCTCTGGAGAGGAGGTGAAGAGAAGCACTAGTTCCACTTAATGGATTGGGAGGGGTTTGCAATCCATTTCAAGAAGGGGGAGCTGGTATAAGAAATTTGGAATTGATTGATGTGGGGTTATTAGGAAAATGGTCGTGGTGGCTGTGGGGAGAAAGGTTATAGTCAGTGTTCGAAATATTGGTATCGCGTAATGTATCGCAACCTTGGGATACAGATACGTATTGGTTATCGCACGGGATATATCGTTTGTAACGCGTAATTTATCTCACTTTTTGGGAAACATGGGGAAACATTGGCAAAACAGTTGATTTTTTTTTATGAAACTTCAGGAATTATTTTAAAAGACGTTAATACACACTTTTAAATCATAAAATCTCAAGAAAGAAGTGCACATAATAAATTTTCCTTGTATAAGGCCCTAAGTTATGCGTAATCTGATTAAACTAAGGTAAATATATTCAAATATGATGCATAACATTTATACTTGTATAAAGATGTGTATGAAAACATAACCAATGCATTTAAAAACAAAAGATACATTAGAAATTAGAAAACATACCTATCAATGATGTGTGTATTCAATATCCACCCCGTCCATCCGTTTTTACATGTCATTTTAGGACATCATCCAAAAAATGAAGCAGATCCAATAATCAGGGGGACCATACCATAAGAAACAATGGTGATTGACCATTAGTGACCACAAAAGTTTTGGATCAAGCTGATAATTGTTTTTTCCCTTCATTCAAACTTATGTGGACCACGCAAGTGAAAATAGTTGGAATTGATGCTACCGTAAAAAACAATAAGGCCCACCTTGATGCATGCACGACATATCTACATCGTCCATTGGTTTTGCAACCTAATTTTAAGGGTTGGCCTAAAAAATGAGACAGTTACAAATTTCAGGTAGATGTGTTCTACTCCACACAAAATAATAGTTATTGACCATTAAAAATTGTGGGCCAAAAATTTTTCTCGATCAATCTGATATTTGTGTTTTCCTTTCATCCAAGTATGTGTGAACTTATTAATGGGTTGGATGGTCACAATGGACCTTAGGAAGTTTTCGATGGTGGGGCACACATAAGTTTCTAGCGCAGGAACTTCCTGCAGAGACTTTCGCAGGAAATCCGCGTCCGTGAAGGAAACGGATTGGCTACTCCACTGGTGGTTGGTGCTCTGTGGGCCCCACCATGATGTATGTGTTTCATCCATTCTGTTCATCCATTTTTAAATATCATTTTAGGTCTTTACCCCAAAAATGAGAGGGATATACATGTCAGGTGGACCACACCACACGAAAACAATAGTGATTGGATATCCATCATTTAAATCCTTTGAAGGCCTACTGTACTGTTTATTTGACATCCAATCTATTGATTAGGTAATAAAGACCCAGATGAAGGGCAAAAACAAAGATCCACTTGATCCAATACTTTTATGGTCCCCAAAAAAATTTTAATAGTCAAAGTTCATTCAGAACTGTTTCCTGTAATGTGGTCCACTTGAGACTGGGATATACCTCATTTTCTGTGTAACAACATAAATTGATCTAGAAAAATAGATGGACGGAATGGATGAAACACATACATCAATATGGGGCCCACAGAGCCAATACGTTTCCATCCGTAAAGATGGCACTGAGGATCCTCGAGCTGAGTTGTACAAACAGTTCAAAGGAGATCAAAGTTACATTGGCCCCAAAATAATGTATTTATTATATCCACACCGTTCATCCATTTGGAGAGATCATTTTAGATCATGAGCCTGAAAATGAGTCATATCCAAATCTCAGGTGGACCACACCACAAATAGCAGTGAAGGCAATGATTCTCACCGTTATAACATTCGTAGGGCCCACCATAACGTTTATTTTCCATCCAATCTTTTCATCAGGTCACAAAGACCTTGATGAAGAGGAAAAAAAAAATCCATATCGATCTAAAACTTCTGTGACCCTAAAAGGGTTTCAATGGTAGATGTTTAATGTCCCACAACTATTTTCAGTGTGGTCCACATGATCTTTGGATCTGTCTTATTTTTTGGGTAAAGACTTAATACAAGCTCGTAAAATGGACGAACAGTTTGGATATAACATATAACTTACGATGGGACCCACAGAACTTGGTGATGTCAACACAACATTCAGGTTGGTGGTGTGCAGTACACCAGCCCATCCGCTTCCGGTAAATAAGGGCTCAAGGCCCTTTTTTTTCGAAGCAGAGAGGGTTCCTGAATGCCAGAACCCTAAAATCTCTCCCAAATGTCGGGATTTGGAGAATTTCTCTCGATTTTGTGCCCAAATCTCTCCAAATCAGAGACTTGGATTCAAATGGCCCATCAAACGCAGCTTCCGATCAGGACGATCTTCTTTACAAGTACCGAAATCAACCGTTGAAAGTTTTTCTTTTTTTTTTATCCTTTTTTTTTTATCCCTTTTTTCGGATAATGATGCTCTCCCAGGTGCGATATCGATGATAATATCGACCGATATTTGAAGTTTTGGATTTTCGGTATTTTTCGGGGGTTATCGGAGGAGTTTCGTCTTGCTAGGGCCCGATACTGATAATATCGGCCGATAGTATCGATATTCCGAACACTGGTTATAGTAAGGAAATATGGGGTAGAGGAAGGAGGAAGATGGATATAAGTGTTTTATCTATCTAATGCATGCTTGGAAAGCAATAACAGGTCTTCATGGGAAATTCAAGGAGGGGGCTGGCTTTTCTTTTGGGCGTGGTAGTAGCATTCGGTTTTGGAAAGATGTTTGGATGGGTGATTAGACTCTTCAAGAAGTTTTCCCAAGGTTTGCTGGTATATCTTTGGATCCGAATATTTTAGTTGCTAGTTGCTTCTACTATGAAAGAAATGAGGTGATATGGATGCCTTTACATAGAAGGAATTTGTTGGAAAATGAAGTGGAAGATATGATCAAGTTGCTGAAATTGCTTCAAAAAGTCATGCTAGCCTGCCTGCGTCAAAAAAAGAAGAAGAGAGTAGCGGCTTTGACATGGTTTGTTGGAAGGAATAAGGTTCTAATAGTTGATAATATGAGAAATAGGAATATGGTATTGCTGAATGTATGCTTGATGTGCATGCAAAATGAAGACAGTGGACCATCTTTTTCTTCATTGTTCATTTGCTAGTGAACAATGGAGAAAGTTCCTTCAAGGTTTTGGAATTTCTTGGGTTATGCTAGGATCTATTGAAATGTCCTTTCGGGCATGGCATGGGGGAGGTATTGGAAAGGAAGGGAAGGAGCTATGGAAGATGTCATTGTTGGCTAGTATTTGGGCTGTATGGGAAGGGAGAACCAATAGGTGTTTTTGGAATAGTTGTAGCCTGGTATTAGATGTCTTTAAGAGGGCTAAAGCAAATGTATTGGAATGGGCATTTTCTTTTAAGGCAATAGGATAGTTTCAATATTTTCCTCAATGGTTATAGCTTTTTATTTTTTATTTTCTCTTTGTATTTGTATTCTTTTGGCTTTGGCCTTGCAATAGTAATCATCGCTTTTCAAAAAAATATAAAAGTAACAATGTTTAGAATCAGCGTATTGGGCAGGGTGTTCCGTATCTGTTACGATATGGCCGTGTCGGCCGATACGTAACGATAACGGCCCAGACCGTTACGCGATACGGGGCCGAAATGGGCACCCCTCCGATTCTGTGACCGTAACGTCCGTTATGGGGCCGTAACGGCCGTTACGGCCCTGTAACGGCTGTTACGGGCCTAAAGAAAATAGGAAAAAAAAAAGAAAAAAAGAAAGAAAGAAAGAAAAAAAACCATACATTTTTTTCGTTCTCCTCCTCCTCCTCGAGTTGCGGCTGCACCCCCCCCCCCCCCCCTTCTCATTTTCTCCTTCTCTCATTTTCTCTCTCTTTCGTTTTCTCTTTCTTTCCCTCTCATTTTCTTCCTCTTTCTCATTTTCCCTTTCTTTCCCTCTCATTTCGCTCTCCCTCTCTTGGTGTCGAAAAATGAATAGCCACGCACCTTTTTTTTTGTTTTTTTTAAAAGTGGTTTGCGGCGAACGCCGCTTAATGCACTTGCACTGTTTTAGTGCACGCGACCCACCTTGATTTATGTATTGTATTATATATCCATACCACCTATCAGTTTTTCCTGATCATTTCAAGGTATGGTCCCTAAAATGAAGTAGATCCAGATCTCAAGTGGACCGCACAGTAGGATTGAAGGCCCACACATAGTTTTAGTGCATGTGGCCCACCTCGATTTATGTGTTGTATTATATATCCATGCCACCCATCAGTTTTTCCTGATCATTTCAAGGCATGGTCCCTAAAATGATGCAGATCCAGATCTCAAGTGGACCGCACAATAGGATTGAATGCCCACTGTTAAAAACTTATTATGGCCCACTATAATATTTATTTACTATCGAAACTACTGATAAGGTTGCATGGACTTGGATCAAGGAAAACAAAAGTCGCAACTTAAAAATAAAAAAATATAATAATAATAATAATAATAATAGTAACAATAATAAAAGTTTTAATTGTGGGAATTCAATCCCTATTGTGTGGTCGACCAAAGATTTGGATTTGCCTCATTTTTTGGACCATGCCCTAAAATGAGTTGGCAAAAAGGATGGACAACATGGATATACAATACATACATTGTGGCGGGCCCTATGTACATGGCCGAAAAAATTGTCCATGAGGCATACATTAACTCAAAATTAATAAATTAAATTATGGCACTATTGTTGCCATGTCACAATTCCAAAATTAAATTATTTAAATGATTTTCACCGTTAATTTGCAAACACTTGTTTTTTCTGAAATAGGATCATTTGATATTTTTCATTCATCACTGTTCAATAAATATCCACCAATCCATTAGTGAGATAAGTGCTAATAGATTGCATGAATTTAACGTTGATTTGGGGCATCAAATGGTCCACCAAATCAGCTCTAAATCGATTACACCATTTACTTAAATATAATTATAAATTTTTTCTTAAGATTTATTGGGAAAAATTATATTAATTTGTTAGATTTATAAATTATATAATTGGACATAAAAGTCCCTAGATTGTATGTTGAAATAAAATGTACACAAGTCACAAGGTATGTAATACACCAATACCTACAAATATGAGATATTTTGGTATTAGATTCATTCCAATTAATTCATATTGATCTTATATAGTTAGATAATTAAATATAAAATATCTATAGCCAATACCAGGTGGTCTGGTTCATAAATTCATCAGATAGTCCGATATAGCTTCTCACCAAGGAGTGGACCATTACACCATCGTAAACATGTTCCAATTTATAAATGAATGCATATTTGGAATGTTTAGAATATTCCAGATTTAATCCATATTTTTTCATATTTTTTTGGCCAAAAAAAATAATTTTGCACCGTTACCGGCCGTTACGCCCCCGTATCGCCGATACACCCCCATATCCGTATCGGTATCGGTGGGCACCGTTACGCCAACCGATACCGATACGGGATACCTTGCTATTGGGTATTATATCATTCACCACCAATATGGCCTTTGTATCGCTCCATATTGCCCTGTATTGGGATGGTTTGGGCTGGTACAGCCATATCAATCATGGGCAATATCAGTACATATCATGTAATACGTTCTGGTTTTGGACGATACTTTAAACCTTGATAACTAATGCATGCAGATTATTACAAGTAATGCATGTAGATTATTATATTCATCGAGTATGAATTTTGTATATTCCTGAGCTAAATTTATATTGTAGCTTAACCAACAACAGGGATATAGGCATGGCTTCATGTCTGAAAGTAGCGTTCTGGCTTGTGAGTGACCCACAAACTGGATTGCATAGTCCTGATACAAAACTAACTAAATAAATAAAAAAATCATTGGGGTATTAGTGACGTGGGTATTATTTATCTGGATTCTTAATATCATGGGCCTTATTTTTGCGTGTCTATATCTCAAAAGTTAGTTTGATCAGAAATAGCAACCATGTAATAATGTACTTTTGGCCTGTTGAATGGCTACTTGTTTTCTTTAGTCTGTTTCTATGCCGTGTGTTGATAGTTAGAATCATTAAATCAGGATAATCTTTTAGCAGGCCCACCTGATGCAATGTCCAGATTACTAGAAATAGGTGTGTGAGGCTTCTGATTATTGTATCTCAACAGTTGCCACTAGATTTCTTTATACAGAGCTTCAATCATAAAGAGACTTAAATTGCTATCATGTTTCCTCATTGGCCACATTCTTTTTCAAGGTTGAAAACAACTTGTTGAGAAATTTGGTGAACTGCCATCATAGGGAATTATCACGCTTATGTCGTTTGTAGATTAGAAAGAGATTGACTAACAACAGACGACAGGAGTTCCCTCTTGCCAAGCACTGCAGATTGTGTTACTAATACTAGCGGCTATGGTCGTCATGCCCACTTGATGAGAGATGAAGTGGTTTCGTGGGAGGGGCGGAAAGCAGGAGTTAATTGATACTCTAGCAAAGTGGGATGGTTGATACTTAGGTGCTTTGAAATCGAACATATTACCTTTCAGAAGAGAAGGGAAAAAGTTGTACATGTTGCACATATCACCTCAATCCAGCTGTCTAAGTTGTGCTAACAACATTAGAATGGCTATTTTTCAAAATTGAAATTCATTTAATGTTTCTAATCTCTGTTTAGTAAGCATTTATTCGTTGAATTTGGAATTGTTTTCATTTGGCCATCCTTTAACTATCTATCAACTGATTCAACCCATCAAGTTTTTAAAAATAATAATCAAATTACTAATGTATTAATGTTTGATATATATATGAATAAAAGCCTATAACTTGTACAATGCTCAAAAGGTATTCCAGTTATACAATATCCTAGTGCTGGAGACTCAACCACCTCCTCTCCCAGAGTAACATAGTTTCTCTAGTTTTAGAAGCAAGAAAGCTTCGCCGAATGAACAACTGATTGCACCCACCCAACAAAATGACTTAAATACCCTGTCTTTTGGTCGAACTACTTTCATTTTCTTCAATCTAAACTACTAGTAAAATCCAAATTGTTCCTGTTTTCATTGTGCCTATGTGATTATGAAACTAGCCTTAGGTCTTAAAACAAGTACCTTCGAAAATGGAAAAGAGTGTTGGAGCAATTGGCGTCCTCTAAAAAACTGTTTTCCGCATGCTACAATACGTCTCAATGTAGCTATGGCCATTGGATATGGCGGTATTCGGTATTTGATGATCAAAATCATTTTACAAGATGGGTACCACCGTCGATGGTAGATAACTAATTATGGAACTTGTTACTGTACACCCGTGGTGTACCATATCATTTGTAATTAGTTTAGATAGGCTTTAGCTTTACAGCTAACATCTCTTATCTTCAATTGTAATAATTTTCCTTTAAATATATGAAATTAGGGAGGTGTGATATGAAAGATACTCCTCCCCTTCCTCACATTTCTCTCTTTTGTTCGATTTTCTTCTATCATTCTTC
Organism: Magnolia sinica; assembly: GCF_029962835.1. Classification (NCBI taxonomy): domain Eukaryota; kingdom Viridiplantae; phylum Streptophyta; class Magnoliopsida; order Magnoliales; family Magnoliaceae; genus Magnolia; species Magnolia sinica. Next base: position 56,370,985 of record NC_080589.1, on the reverse strand, counting down.
ACTGATACTGATCCAAAATTCTCTCTTTTCATCTGTTTTCTTCTTTATTCTCCTAATAAAGTATATGGGGTGAGTCAATTGTCGGATGGTAAGGAGGAATTGTACAAAGAAAAGAGAGTGCTTGACCAGAACAATGGCCAGCAAAGACCGTAATTACATAGATAATTGCTGGCAGCCGGAAAGAAAGATGACCTCACCTCATCTTTTAGGACTTTGATTATTTTACCTTTTCTCCTTGAATATGGACCATCTTCTTGATAGTTGCTTTGAGAGAATTGACTCGGATGAGGATTTTGCAATAAATCACCTTCGTCATTGTATTGCATCAAATCAATGTTTGGATCATTAGATATGATCCAGATCCAATGGCTATAGTCTCGAATTATCCTATAGCAGTATGCAGCAATGATAGTTGGGGTGTTGTGGTGGTAGAAACAGCAGACTCTGTACAAAAATGAGGAAGATGATACGGTTGAGGAGAAAGAACTCTAGTGTGGTATAGCAATCTTTCCACAGCATGCATTGCAGGAAGATATATCCATCAGGTCCACCCATATGCAAGGCCCCAGCAAAGATGGTTTCTCTCAAATTACTCTAATTAGGCGTTCTTATCTATCTGATTGGTTGCCATTGAAGTGTTGATGGGAAACAAAAATAGTTAAAATGGTCATATGCAATGGGAAATGGATAGGATTGTTATGCGTCTCGTCTTCTCTAGTGTATCATCCCCCATGTGGCCGGGTTGAGCTCTTATTTATTTATTAATTTAAATACACCCACACCATATGGGCACTCAATCTCATGATCTCAGTGTTGAAACACAGTCTGTCTATCACTAAGCCGTGGAGCCGGACTCATGGCCGGCTTGAGCTCATCAAGTTGATACTACTCTCCTTTGGTATTTAGTGGTTGGCTGCATTTCTTCTTTCCAGAGGATGCATTGAACATGGATGGATAGCCCAAGTGGGAATGGCATAATGGATATTCCATATCGACGGTGGGCCTCGCCCTCGCAAGGTGGATGGTCCACATTAAGGGTAGGTCCCATATGATGGACAATTCACGTTGGAGATGTGGTCAAGGTTAGCCTAACATAATGGACATCCACATCAGATGCTGACCTCACAAGATGGATGGTGGGTATTGAAGGTAGACCCTGGATGAATAAGTAAAAATTGAAAGAGAACAGAAAAAAAAATAAAATTGAAGAGAAGAAAGGTAAGAGAGATTATGGAAGAGATACAAAAGAAAAAGAAAAGAAAAGAAAAGATATTGGAAGAGGAAAGAGAGGAAAAGAGATTAATGGAAGAGATTTAAAAAGTACTCTGGTGTTAGAAACCAAACAAAATTTTTTACTTTTTTGTATTTTTTTTTTTTTTTATACTGAAATACAATTATCTATTGAATAAGTAGAAACCAAAATAAGCTACTTGAGGCATAAGTAAAGTGGTAGACTTGCAAGAACATGAGGTCATGGGTTCGTGGTACCCATGGGTGAAATCCTACTCTAGCGTAAAAGCGTGTGTCCAACCATTAAAAAAAACACTTCATTGATGCGGAATTACATTCTGCTGCCTTTTTCATGGGAGCGGTGCGGCCCTTAACATGCGTACTGAGTAAATTCCATGGGTCTACAGTGATTTTTTAAATCCACTCCATCCATCCATTTTACTGGATAATTTTATAGCTTGAGAAAAAAAATAAAGCATGTCCAAATCTAAAGTGGACCACACTAGGAGAAACAGTGTGAATTGAACATCTATCGTGCAAAATTTCTCGGGGCTACAAAAGTCTTGGATCAAGCTGATATTTGTAATCTAATGGTTGGAGTGGATTTTATATAAATTTCATATTAGGCCTCGTAAAAAAAAAGAAGAAAGGGTGGATGTCTCTCTCCCAATTATTTCCTTTAGTGCTGTCTACCAAAATGACAGGCCAACTTTTTTTTTTTTTTTTGGGGTCGTTGGGCCTAATATGAAACTCAAGATCTAATGGTTGGAGTAATCTTACATAAAAATCACGATGGGCCCTATCAAAATCAAAACTAGCATCCCATAACAGTACCGTTTTCTCCTTGATACTCACCGTGTGGTTTGAAGGAGGACGCAGATTGCGTACCGGGTAACTTAAACCGTACTGAGCAAACTCTGTGAGGCCCACTATAATGTATGTGTATTATGGATGCCGTCCACCTATTTTATCAAAACATGTTAGTCCATGAGCCTAAACTTTAAGCATATCCAAATCTTAGGGTCTGTTTGGTAACGTTGAAAATTTTAACTTAATGTGGAATTGGAAAGCAATCGGCATTAGTTTTGTTTGTTAACACAGAACACGTGGAAAGCGCTCCGTATATTTTGGCTGATTTTTTTCAGCAATGATGGTCTAGCTTAATGGTGAATGGAGAATGCACTCCGTGTATTATTATTTTTAATTCCAAAATTGCCCTATACTTTCTCCTTTGTGTAAAACATAACCCAACTTTTAATCGTGTGACATTTCTCTAGGCCCACTATGATTTAGGCCAAGAAAGTTTTAGGCCATATGAGATTTGGATCATCCTTATTTTTGGGATCAATTCCTAAAATGATTTAGAAAAATGGATGGACGGCGTGGATAAAAGACACACATTATGATGGGGGCCACATAATACCATCCAATGGCTAGGGGCTATTGACATTGTTAGTATGCAATATGGATCCACTGAGGTGGGTGGGACCCTAACTGTGAGGCCCATGGGGATCTATGTGACTACATTCATGCTATCCATCCACATTGAAAGCTCATTTTTGGGCATGATCCAAAAAATGAAGCAGATCCAAATCTCAGATGGGCCATAGTACAAGAAAAAGTGGTAAATGACTATTAAAAATTTATTGCCAGCTACAAAAGCTTTGGATTAAGATGATATTTGTGTGTTCTCTTCATCTAGGTGTTTTTTTAACCTTATAAACATGTTGGTAAATAAACATTTTGATTGAATCCATGAAGATTTTAATGGTAGGGATTTAATCATGATTATTTCATAAGGGCAAATGTATCAAATTAACATATTCCAAATATTTCAGATGTTAGTTAACAAACGGGTTGCTCTAAATCCAATACTAGGTTTTCGACTTCAGATTTCAGATTTAGACTTCCAACTTCAGATTTAACAAACAGGCCTTAGTGTACCACACTACAAAAAATGATGGGGATAATGATGTCCACCGTTGAAACCTTACTTACATCAAAATCGGATTGTGTACTGAGTTACTTAGTACGCTCTTATCGTACTGAGTAAACTCAATTGGGCCCACTGTGAGTGTATGTAGTTTATCCATACCGTCCATTCGTTTTTAAAGATCATTTAAGGGATTCAGGCCAAAATTTAATCATATCCAAAGCTAAAGTGGAGCATACCCTAGGAAACAGTGGCAATAATGATTTCCACCAATGAAACCTTTCTGCACCCCACAGTGATGTTTACTTGTCATCCAACCTGTTCATAGGATCATACAGATGTGGATGTTTACTTGTCATCCAACCTGTTCATAGGATTATATGGATGTGAATGTTTACTTGTCATCCAACCTGTTTATAAGATCATACAGATATGGATGTTTACTTGTCATCCTACCTGTCCATAAGATCATATAGATATGGATGAAGGGAAAACACAAATATAAGCTTGATCCAAAACTTCCGTGGCCCTTAAGAATTTTTCAACGGTAGACATTCAATTCACACTGTTTCCTGTAGTGTGGTCCATTTAAGCTTTGGATATGCTTTATTTTTGGGATCAAGCACTAAAATTATCTGGTAAGATGGATGGACGGAGGGGATAAATCACATAAATCATGGTGAACCTCACAGAGTTTACTCAGCACGCAATCCGCTTAGGCCCCTTACAACCAAAAAAATGTTTATTTGTCATCCAACCTGTTCTCAAGGTCACACATACATGATGAAGGGAAAAACAAATATAAGCATGATCCAACACTTCTGCGCTTCCCCCAAAAGAAGTATTCAACGGTAGGGTTTTCAATTCCCACTATTTCTTGTGGTGTGGTTGAGCTTTGGATATGCTTTAGTTTTGGGCTAATATGCTAAAACGATATGGTAAAATTGATGGGCGACATGGATAAGGCACATTCATCCACGGTGGGAACGACAAAGTTTACTCAATACACTTTAGCTTATTGCTCAATACTCATGCAAGCTGGAGTTATTTTTGGCAAGTCAGCTGCAATGATGGACGTGGATTGGATACCACCCCGCCCATCCCCAGTTAGAAGGCACGGGAGCTCTGAGAGGACACTGTGATGTATGGGTTTATCCACACCATCTAGTCATTTTGCAATCTCATTTTTGGGTACATGCAAAAAAAAAATGAGGCTGTTTTAAGGTTCAAGTGGACCCCACAGTAAGGATTAAAAACTTGTTGTTGTATTTATTTATTTTTTAAAATTTTTTTAGGGTTACCAAGGTTTTGATCAAGATGTTAATTGTGTTTTCCCTTCTTATAGGTCAATGCGACATAATGAACAGGTTGGATGCTAATTAACCATCACGCTGAACCCTAAGAAAGTTTCAATAATGGGTGTCATTATCGGGTTGCTTGCTTCTTAATGTGTAATCCCCTGTGGTACCACTTGAGTATTGGATTTACCACATTTACCCAAACACATTTTGGCACTGGACACCTACTATTAAAAACTTCCTTCAATCCACCGTAATATTTATTTGACAAGGTAAAAGACAAAAATATCATCTTGATCCAAAAATCTTGTGCCCCAAAGTAGCTTTTAATGGTGGAAATTCAATCCCTATTGTGTGGTCCACCTAATATTTGTATTTGCTTCATTTGTTGGACCATGCCCTAAAATAGGTTGGCAAAATGGATGGATGGTGTGGATATACAATGCATACATTGAGGTGGGTCTCACAGTCACGGTCGCACCCACATAGTCTGCTAATTCCTGTCTATGTTTTATCATGCATTGGATCCGGTAAATTCAAGTTTTTTGTTGATTAACAAATAAAAAATATTTTTTAGAAGCTTTTGATGGTGGTGGTGGTTTATTGAATGGGTCGAGAATGCAATGGGGTTTCACTAGACAAAGTGACACGATTGCCAAATAAAGGTACAAGGTTTCCCTAGACAAAGTGATGAGGTTGTAAGATAAAATGACGGATTCCATGACACAAGTGACTGGGTTGCCAAACAAAGTAACTGGGTTCTATAAGACAAGGGTTTCACTATATAAAGTGCCAAGGTTGCTGGACAAAGTGATTAGTTTCCACTAGCTAGGGTTAAGAGGTAAAGCTTTTAGTTATTTTTAATGCTTTAGTTTACTTTGATTCATATTATTGATTTGATTGTTGAATAATTCATTGATGTTTGGTTTGAATGGAAATTTATTTTTAGTTTACTTTAATCTATTATCGAATTCGGGTACATTGGATGCTTAGAAAGGCTAAGAGTAATTTCTTAATTATTTTGTAAGAGATTGATATGAGAGAGCATGAATCTCATTGAGATAGAGCGTAGGAGGTTTGGTGGAGCTTGGGATGCACTAAGGTCTCTAAAATGCTAAAATCCATAGTTCGCCAAAGATCCAGTTTCTAGATTTATACCAACGGATCTATAATGGCCGGTATTCGGTCACACCAAATGGAGGTTCGGTCACACCGAGCGTAACATCTCGAATTTTCGCAACCCGAGTACATACTCGTGCTCAAGAATTTCGAGTGTTAATAATGTATAAATCGAATACTTTAAAAATGCACTATAATTTTTTTTTTTCATTTAGATCATATTCAGTTATATCCATGAAGGTAACCATTTATGAGAATAAAATTGACTGTATTTATTATTTCATTTGAGTAAAAGAATTTAACAAATTATCAAATGCCCTCTCAATGAGAGCTTTTTACATTATCGAGTTTGCAGCGAAAATATAAAACTAAATTATTAAACTATCTTCTTATTCATTCAGTATAATCTTTCATAGGAAGATGGACCTCTAGGTCTTCAATCTATACATCACCTGCATCATCTGTACGGTTGGAGAGGGTCAATGCCCTACTCATAGTGATGGTTATCTTTTAAAATTAACAATAATTCAAGAGATTCATAAAAGTAATGTAAGAGTTTTAATACGTCTCGTACTCCACTACTATAAGAGGCATCAGTATACGCAATCAATATATGTATGAATACATCCTAGCAAAGTGTATGCGGCATATCATACATAGTGATCATCACAATGTGAAATATAATTTATAAAAAACCTGACTCATCCCGCATCCCATAACTATGGAGATTTGGTGACGTGTTCGACGCTACCGTAGATTTACGTGAACACCTCGAGGCGGCACGACATATGAGTCGGATGAATTACATGACACGATTTGTTCATGGAGCGACTATTTGCGACATCCAATCCCAGAAGTGATGTAACACACATTGCGAATTACTTAGTGCACCACTACCTAAGCCCATGGAATTACGCGTCGACCGAGACGGTCACTACCCAGAGCGCATAACGTCCACAATAAATATTTGAACCATTAGTTGTGATACCTCTAATACATCACTTGCACTAAAGATGAAATAAATTGAATTATGAGAGTTCTGGAATTCCAAGACACATGCACAAGCCATAAATGGAGGTAGCACAAGGTTAACATAAAAAAAGAGAAGAGTAGCAATAAGCTAAATCAATAAAAGAGAAGAGTAGCGATAGGCCAACTCAATAAAAGAGGAGAGTAGTAATAACTAACTTAACAAAAGACGAGAGTAGCAATGACTAACTCAACAAAATTGGTAAAGGACAGGGCAAGACTTGTATCCATAACCTTACATAAATTCATAAAGATCACGAATAATTAAAATCATTCAATAATTCTTAAAGAATAAATAATTGATGGTGGTAAATTAAATAATTGTAGGGAGGATTCATAGTAACATGGAAGCATGTAAAAGGGCAAGATAAATCATATCAATTCAAATTAAAGTAAGCTTAAAGGATTCCTCACCTTAGCCTTAGATCTAAACCCTAGGTAAATATCCATGTAGGAAAGCTTCTACATGAAAAGCTTTCACATGAATCACGGCATCGTTTGAGCAAGAGAGAGACACCATACATATGGAGAAGGAAGAGGGGGTCTAGGCTTCCCTTCTATTTCTCCTTCTCTCTCTTTCTTCCTCCCTTTCTCTTTCTCTCTCTCTCTCTCTCTCTCTCTCTCTCTCTTTCTCTCTCCCTCCCTTCTTGGGCGTTGGGAGATTAGGCGTGTGAGTGGAGAGGGGAATGCACACCCCTTTTTAAGAGGAGTGAGCGTGTTAAAGGGGTGTGCTTCACATTCCTCTTGGATTGAGTTTCTCCAATTTTTCCTTTTCTGACAATCTTTTTTTAAATTTAATTAATTCATTATGTCAGAGTCGTCGAATAGATCCGAGGTATATGATTTTCTTGGCAATCCGAAATTTAGATTGACATATCTTGAAAATTCTCCTAACGGGTGCCAAAACGAACTTGATCTTAATTAATGGTCCACACTTAATGATCAGGGCCTAATTTTAGAGAAAATGTGTATTCAGGATAGACAAATGGTCGGACAAAATTTGGTGGTTGATCGATGGTGAAAAAAGTCTAAATCTAAATTTTCACCTTTTGTACTAAAAGGAAAGAATTGGTTTCAATCTTCAACGGTGTATGATCATAGATCGTGGTCTAAATTTTGTATAACCTTTTAGTCATATGAGACCAAAGTGTGGTCCAAATTTAAGTTGCGATGGGCAGAAGAAAGTGGTTAAATCGGAAGATACAAATTTATAAGGAGTTGGTGAGCCTTACACGATAACTTCACGCCTAAGGAAAAGTCTACCAAAGTGCGGTCTTCATATTTCATACTTGGTCCATATTATGGGCAATCTAAGTCATTCATATGAAGAAAAATATCCTACTACGACTACCCACGAAGTTTGTTCACTCGATGGACACTAAAATCAACGGTTAAGGGGCTGATTTGTCAATTGGGCTACTTTTACAATGATCTAAGAGCTAAAATTTGACATATATAGTTAATTTATAATACATAGGCATGGTATAAAATTTCACATCAAACGGATAGTGGGAACCATATGCTCTAGAATTCAGGGGTCTAAGTTCATGGTATTTTCGTAATTATTGCTGATATGAGAGTTTTGGAAAATCTAATAGTTCTACATGGTTATAGTCATGTTTCTAAGTAATTATTACAAAAGAACTTATATTTAAATCATTATGAATAAGGAATTATTCACCAAACTAATTAAGGGAATATACGTACATCAATCAACATAATGGATGGTCAGATGACATGTTAAAAATATAAAAACTTAATGGTTAGTACTCTGATCATATATGTAAGTGGGTGTACGGTTAGTTTTGTAAACGGATGATCACAAGTGAGTTTTTGGAGCGATCAAGAGGTAGAACATGTATACCGTTAGATTCAAGTGACTTGTTCACATGCGTAAGTTTCTCAGATTGTATTTTTGATGGTGGGTTAAGCATATTCATAGGTGGCGAACAAGATGAACAGATCAGAATCTCAATTTGATATGTGTACGAGTGGATGTTGAGATTAAGTAGCTAGATTACTATGATTAGGTGGTCCAAACTCAGAGTGGACGGTCAGATATCTTTACCTAGTGGTGAATAGTTGACTGAACGGTTGGTTATGATGGACAAGTGGGAATACTTAGGTATATAATGATCCTATATCAAAATCAACGATCAGATGACTTGATCTATGAATGGAGTTATTCCCAACGGCCAGATTCGTATTGGAGAATGGATGTAAGGTTAGAAAGCTAGATTGGTATCGTACATCGAGTTAAATTTCATGGTAACACCTGAGAACTTTCAATACTCGGGTATTGAAAAGTTCGGGGTGTTACATCGAGTTATGTTTGGTTGCATCAATTTTGAAATTGGCCGAAATGAATTAGACAGGAAAGCCGTTGGATAGATTTGGGCACTTTCGGTTGCACCAAATATGGTCTTTGGTAGCACTGAAAGTCATCTTCGGTAAGACTGAAGGTAGCACTCTATTGTAGCTAAATTACCCAAAATTTTACCGCAGTAAGCTGTCCTATTTTAGCCATTTTCGGTTAGACCAATGGTGGGTTCGGTGGGACTAAAGGTTGCTAAAATTGTTCAGTTTTCTAAAAAACACGGGACATCTAACGCCAATCTATGCTTGGTCAATTTAGGTTCCCATGGCTTAAGAGATAATCAATAAAAGGTTTAACTATTGGGTTTAAGATCATTTAGAAGTTTAGGTTGTTTTGGGTCAAGGGTTAGGGTCACCAATGCACCATATTTATCCATTCTTTGTTTCTTGATGCTCCACCTTCACTTGTATATTCAGTCTTTAGCTTCCAAGGGCTCAATTGACTATATGACATAATGACTCATATGATTGACAAATTGGATGCATAAATCAGTGCACTAATAATCTCACTCTTAGTCAATTACGTGATAAAAACCTAACTTAATACATGTTATGGTCTATACTAATGACATACCAAAACCACACAAATTATTACATGTCAAATTACAAATGATTTACAACTCGATATAAACAAGACATGTAATACTTGCAATGCTCCCCCATACTTGCTCCTCCTGTCTTCATAAATCCTTGCATAGAATAAACAATTCTTGCAAAAACAGAATTCATTGTTCTGGTGAGACTTGATCTTTCTTTCCATTTTTGTCAGTATTTGACAAAGAGTTAGTTCCAATAAATATGCCAATAAAAACATAACATGGAACAACTCTACAAGTCAGAAATTTACTAATTATAAGGCACATACTGACATGGGGTAAATGGTGCATATAATCATTAAGAACATGGAGCATGCTAATTATGGTCATTTAAAAGATATTCCAATTAAAATGAGAATGACCAATAATAGTCTAAGTTAAAAATATGTGATATTTAAAATTCAGCAACTTTAAAGTTTAAACTATCAAGACAAATGAAGATTAATCCTCAGATCTACCAATAAGCACAATATGAGGCTGGAATCCTCAGATTTTACTATAGGGCACAAATATGAGGCTAAAATCCTCGTATTTATCAATCACGCTCATAAATGAGGCTTGATCATTTGATTTAACAATACAATCCAAATGGACATTCTAAGATCACCTTCTTGGGGTGTTATGGTCTCTCAAATCTCTAGGGATGGACATTTTGTGGTGTTGGACGTTAAGACATGTAAGTGACTAAAGTCTTCAACACCAGATGAGTGTTTTGAAGCAAATTCAGGCTCATTCGTATCATCTCATGTTGCCACTATAGCCTTGCCTTTAGATCTTATTTTGTTAGGGCAATCGGGGGTAAGATGTTCATAACCCTCATAGTTGTAACATTGGATTGGCTTAGATTGTTTAACAGATTTTTCCTTTCATTTCTTAGCCGTCTTTTACCTCTTGTCACAACTCTTCCCTCAACTCAATTTAAGGAATTTCTTAATTTTTTTTGAATTCCTCATCTTCATCCTTATCATTACTATCACTTTCAAATTTAACTGTCTTAAGCGTATGTGTGCTTATGAGATGTTTTAAAGATAGTAAGTTTCTTTGCTCTAGAGGGGGTCTTAAAGTGTAGTTCATATATTTGTAAAGAATCTAATAGTTCTTCTACATTTATCTCATCCATGTTCGTACACTCTTCTATTGAGGTTATCTTGAGAGTGAATTCGTTTAGTAGGGATTTAAGTATTTTCTTATATATACGCCCTTTCGAAATCCTCTCACCTAAACCCCACATGAAATTGTAGATATATTCAATTTAGAGTAGAATTCCATGAAAGTTTCAGTCTTTTTCATTTTAATATTTTCGAAATGGGCCATTAAGAGCTGAAGCTATGATCTCTTTACTATGTTAGTTCCCTCATGGGAGACTTCCAATATGTCCCATGCTTTCTTCTTGGTTTCATATGTACAGATGGGTTTAAATTCATTGGAAGAATATGCATAATAAATATCATTAAGAGCTTTGGCATTATAGGTATACTGCGTTCTCTCATCGGCACTCCATTGGATTTATCTTTGGGAGCGCTAATGGTTCTACTATCAACCATGACTTGTTCCATGGGCATCATCCATCCTTATTCGACAATATCCCAAACCATAGGGTTAATAGATCATAAAAAGACCCTCATCCTACCCTTCGAATAGGTGTAGTTAGACCCGTCAAAATATGACAGTCATGTGACGGTACACCCATCTTGGGTAAACATAATTTTTAAGCTCCTTGTATAAACTCAAGATGGTTAATCTCTTCAAGAGATACCCGCTCTGATACCAATTGAAATTGCACGTGGTGGGATTCTACGGGCTGTACTGTAACGGCCCATACTCTGGACTAGGATATAAATCCATTAACATAGCCCACCTAGGACTTACATCCGCCTCCCGATCTGATATGGGCCCTAATGAGAGCTAACAAAATGAATGAACGGGGTAGATTTACCCTGGACCACACGTGAGTCCCATATATAGACAATGCGTGTGCACAGGGAGTGCACACATGCACCACACCAAAACCTAGTGACCGGTCAAAGGGAGTTTGACCCGATCCTTTTAAAAGAAAGCATCTCCCACCCGTGTCTGGACGAATAGACACCATCCGTTGGGACGTGTTGTGGCCCACCATAACCATCCATCAGGGCAATCTGGACCGTCCATCACGTGCAGACCCCACCTTCGACCAAGGATCAGTGAACGTCAGAGCATGATACATGCCGTGATCAACCATGGGGGCCACCAAAATACGGATCGACCCTAAATTTAGAGCCGTTAACCGAAACCTCTCTACCAAACTGATGAACGAAGTAGATCTTCCAAAGGAGTAGTAGGGATGGGCCCCACGAACTCCAACAAGAAACGAACCAAAGCCTTCCGCACTCATCCCGTTTTTCTTTTCACAAATGACGCCAGAAACCAAACTCAATTCAAACACTCTTGCGTAGAAAACTAAAAGAGAACTCCCTGGCTCCAATTTGAACTATCCAAAGCTAAGAGGGAGGATTTTTGACCGCATCCATGTTGGTAGTGAAGGAAGAAAGGAGTCCGGAGGGATTAGCATTCCCCAGTTTCCAAGAAAGGTAATCACAAAATTGAAAATTTCAACCGAGCAGACCTCGCTACAGGGCCACCATTGATCAGTCAACTGGATGTTCTTGCACTCAAGAACGTAGCCACAACCTCCCTCCTGTGGGTCCCATCCAAAGAACGCTCTAGATCCGTCAGAAAAGAACGAAGGAGAGAAGAAGAAACGCTTTAAAACGGATGCCCACACACAGTTATGCAATCCGATTGCACAGGGCATGTTCTGTATATGTAAAAAAACTTTAGAAGTCCAGATTGGTATAAATACCACACGCTCCCATGCTAAGAATCACGCCAGTAAGAAAGGAAGAAAGAAAGAGAAGAAACGAGAGAGAAAGAAGGAGAGAGAAGGAATAAGAAAGAGTGAGGGAGAGAGGAAGAAGGAAAGGAACGCGAGAAGAAAGGGGACGAGATGCAAGGACCAGACACACACTGGAAATCCAGCAACAAGGTGCGGCCGAATCCAACAGGTTGAGTATCTACCTTTTAATCTTTTCTTCCGATCATTTTCTTCTTTTCTTTCCTAATAACAGATATGGCGAATTCATCGTAACAAAATAAGTCGCTTCGGTTGAATAATTTGCTAAGAAATGTTAGGATATTCTAAGGTAGAAATGGATGAAATCAAGATCCCCTCTAAGATTACCAAACTTAGTTAACCTGGATAAAATTATAGACCAAACCATGAACTTAACAATTCGATTTGTGCAAAATAGGATAAAACTAAATCTTGAGGCGTAACTCTCAGTATTTGAGTTGATAAAGACCGCCAGACAGCTAGAGGTGAGGGACTCCTTTAAGCTTACAATAATTTAATTTGATATGCTTTGCCTGCCTTCTTTATGTTATACTTTTGTGTCTCTATGATACTTTTCCTACAATTGTTTAATTTACCATCAATAATTTTATACCCATTGAGAATTAGGGTACAATGTTTACAAGTGATCTATATTATTTTTATGTGGGGCGATGGATACAAGCCTTACCCTTACCTTTACCAATTTTGTTGAGTTAGCCTTTGTTACTCTCCTCTTTGTTGAGTTGACTATTGTCACTCTCCTCTTTATTAAGTTGGCCATTGCCACTCTCCTCCTTATTTTACTAGCCATGTGCTATCTAACCTTATGGCTTGGGCATGTGCCTTAGAATTTCAAACTCCCATGAATTGAATTATTTCTTTATCAATGCAAGTGGTGTGTTAGAGGTATCACAATTAGTGATTCAAATATTTATCGTGAATGTAATGCGCTATGGGTAGTGGCCCTCTTGGTTGGCACGTAGTTCCGCGGGTTAGTTGGTGTGGTGCACAATCGATGTAAGTAAATCACCATACGTGTTATATCACTTTTCAAGATTGGATGTCGTAAATAGTTGCTCCATGAACACATCGTGTTACGTAAATCTCCTAACCGCATTATTGTGTCACATTGAGATATTCGCATAAATCCACGTTAACGTTGGACACGCCAGCGAATCTTGGTAGTTATGGGATGTGGGGTGAGTCGGGTGTTCTATAAATTGTATTTCACATTATGATGATCACTACATATGATGAGCCGCATACGCTAGGCATGCATTCATAAATATTGGTTGCATATACTGATACCTCTCATAGTAGTGGAGTACGAGACGTATCAGAACCGTTACATTATTTTTATGAATATCTTGAATTATTGCTAATTTTAAAGGATAATCATCACTATAAGTAGGGCATTGACCCTCTCCAACCGTATAGATGATGCAGGTGACATACAGACAGAAGATTTAGATGACCATCTCCCTATAGAGGATTATACTAAATAAATAGAAAGATAAATTTATGATTCAGTTTTATTAATTTTTGCTGCATACTTTGATAATGTAATAATCTCCCATTGAGAGGGCATTTGACAAATTTATTTAATTATCTTATTATGGAATGATAAATACAGTTGATTTTACTCTCGTGAATAATTACCTTTATGAATGTAATTGGATGTGATCTAGATGAAAATAAAATCAAGGTGAGACTTTGAGAGATCCAAATCTTTACATTATTAACTCCTGATTTTCTCGGGCATGAGTATAAACTCTATCTGTGAAAATTTGGGATGTTACATATACGTGCTGAAGCTTGGTGGACCTAATGAATAATGGCTGTGTTAGAGCACAAAAATGAATTAAATGATGATGATGAACATAGTGTAAAGATGACTCTGCCGCATGACCGCACAACAAAGGTAAGTTCCACAGTCGCGAAATGAACCAAAAGGGCTAGAAAGACTAGTTTTTGGTAGACTGCTTGGATCGGGTAGGAAGCCTGTTGCGCGATAGCGGAATAGGGATATGTTGTACATCTGCGCAATATTGTTAAGTTGCATGGATTCAGTTCTTCATAGGTGCGGAGGCTTGTAAATACCTCCTCCCCCTCTCATTTTAGGGATTCACATGGGAGGAGCTCTAGAGAGGTCAAAAGAATTCCAGAGTTTCTTCAAGAGTTTCATAGTGGTCTTTAGGTATTCCGTGATGCGATATGCGAGGAGTGAAGAATAAGAAGAAGGCAAGGGCATGAGCCTGTTCTGTAATAGCCCAACAGGGAATGCTTGTGTGGCCATGTAACAAGCAGTCTCCAAGCATCTGTATCTTCATGCGAGATTAGTCTTCCCACGAGATCGGAATCTCCTGCGGGTTGACCCCTTATGCATGTATTCTACGTACATCAATGCGGAACAAGGGGTTTCGAACCCACACAACTGCTATGTCATTGCGACGAACGCTTCATAAGCCGAAATGCTGCTGAAATCACTATTGAATTGCTTTTCTTTTCTTTCATTACATTGACAAAATGTACTTTCTTTCAAAATCAAGGGAAATATGAGAGTTGTAATACAAATTTAGAATTAATAAAATAAGTGATGATATTTGTTCTTCCATCTTCATTTGTTATTATTGAATATAAACATTCCAATCTGCGATACTTTGTTTCTTGTCAAAATAAAATAGTGACTCCATTGGGGATCGAACCCAGAATCTCTAGTTGGAATATTTATGTTTAATACTAGTAATAGGATAATCAGAGGGACATTTATTATCATCGATTGGTGCCGTAATGGCATCAAAATGGTGACTGTCAATGGGAATATTCCCCTTCATCTCCACAACAAAGTACATTCGACTTTAATTTAAATTACTAACACATTGTTTTGTCATTAGCAACTTTACTTTTTCAAAATCACAATGAATTCTCATCCGATTAATGTAGTCTTCTACTTCATGCCCAACGAATTTGCCATTGATTATGTTGATAGTGCGCGATTGCCACCTAAGAGCCCTATAAAGAAGGTTCAGTCGGTTCTGACTGAAAACAACAAGACATGGGTAATGGCTGGAGTGGTATCCGCTTCACCAATAACACATAATAATGATGAAGAGTGAATAGTAGTGATGTCCAAGTGAGCGAAGACTCGATCTTCCCCAACAAGAAGTCCAATCCCGCTATGAACAATTAGGGAGCTTGTTATGTGTAACATAGTATGACAAAACCCTGCTTTGGCTCCACCCCCACTCTATTCGGGACAGAATGAGACCACTCCTTTTTCTTTTCAAGACTTTCCCACCCTCTCGGTTATAACTCTACAATGGACTCAAAAAGAAAAAGGGAAGTCTCCTATGATGAATAGGCTGTCATCCTCAAAATTTATCATGACAACTCCGTTGCGCACATTGACACCAGACATGCCCCTACCCAGATCATCAGGATCACGTGAGAGTATTAACGGATCTAATAAGGTATCCTTCTCTCTGAATTTCCCTGCAACAAATATCCTCTTTCTCCTTCGACGACCGGATAATCGGGAAGTGGAGAAGCAACCGTTTATATGGCAGGGACGGGTCAGACTTAGCCGTTATCTATAGATGAAAGATCATCTGAGATGGCTTGCACACAAACCGTTCTGATGGAGGAATGTCAAAATCTCAGAGAAGCATTAGCCGCATTAGCTTGCAGTGTAGCCCAGGTCACCCCCTCCTATGATGGTCGCGGTAAATTGGAATGAGCAGCAAGCAGAAGGTTCATAGCCACCTAGGGTAGGATCGCATGGATCGACACCCGTGACTCGCACAATAATATAAGATGAAATAGGACAAGTGGTAGCTTGTCGAGGGTCAAATATTGCATATTATCCCCCATTTATATCTTGGTTTTATGGACATGATAATGCTTAATGTTTTATTTTACTCATGTTTGTGTTGTAAGGTGAATTTAAGAGCTTGGATTAAAAAGGGTGCTAAAAGTATAGATGTGATGCTCAAGAATCACCAAGGCAAGGGATGAATCTTAGGAGACCAAGATTGAAGAGTTCACATACCAAAGATCCAAGAAAACCAAGTAAAGAATGAAGAGAATCAAAGATTTGAAGTGAAGAAAAAGAATTTTGAAATCGTCCTAAAAAAGTATATTCTGAAACTTTGGGTCATTTTATGAAATTGCACAGAGTGAAATCTATTTTGGAAAACTACGCAGAGTGAAGTTTATTTTAGCAAACTGCTTAAATTTGAGACGGTTTATAGAGTTTTTTTAACTAGATGAGAAAGTTGGAGTTCCACAACTATAAATAGGATTCCCTAGGATGTTTCTAGGCATCTTCTAAGGTTTAAGGAGTGGAGCAAAAGGGTGGAGAAGCTGTCGCCAAGTGTTTTTCTTCTTCTTCCTTAGTTGTTTTCATGTTTTCTTTTAGGGTCTTAGATCCAATCATATCTATGGTTGGCTAAACCTCTTAGTTAGGGTTAAGAGGTGAAGCTTGTAGCATGATGGGATGTTTCTATTGCTTTGATTCATGTTTATGTTGAAATCCATGGATTCTAATTTGATATTTAAGGAATACTTTTAGTTTTTTGTGATTTATTATGACTCAAATTACAGTAGATCTGTAATAGGTTTGAGTATCTTCTTTTCCTAATATGAGATCATGAAATTAGTAAGTCCTGTTGTTCACCATCGTCCCTTGGGCATGGTATGGTGATGGAATCCTTCCTAATCTTCACAATTCTTCTGCTTTGAGATTGTGGGATTGGTAAATCCTGTTATTTGCCATTGTCTCCTCGGCATCGTTTGGTAATGGAATCCCTGCCAATTATCATAGTTATCCTTCATTGAGAATTAGAACAATGGAAGTTCAAATTTAGTTTTATTGATATATTTTCCAATTGGATAGGATAGGACTCCAATTCTAATTGTGTTACTTGAATCAAGCAAGAGGGCTCCCTGATCACTACAAGTGGATCCTTGGCACCCTAATTTTCACCTTTAAATTCTTAGTTTTAATTACTTAATTCACAATTACTCTATCAATCACTTCAGAATTAGTATTACATCTTTTTCTAGTTCTACTTCTAGTTAATTTCAGAAACGCACAAGATCAGTCCCTGTGGATTCGACCTCGGTCTTACCGAGATTATTACTACATCACGACCGTATAGTTGAATTCGACGAGGCTCTGTTAGCTAATAAAGTGAATTACGACGTCATAAGCCATTTAAAAGGGATTCCTGCCCAATTAAGTATATATGAATAACGTGCTGTGTCTGTCTAAGGACTTTTTCCAGACATTGATTCGGGCACTATTAGATGATAGTGTAAGAAAGGCATTGCTTGTTCCGTTATTACTTTCTCCGACGATGATCCAACATTAGATGAAAAAGAATGTAATAGGCCGCTAATGATCGTTGGTTGCATTCGTGAGAAGCAAGTTAAGCTCATAATGTTGGATAATGGCTCCATCGTGAACTTTTTTCCACTAAGCATGCTTGGAAAACTAGGATATCATCGCTTGCATCTATGCGCTAGTGGAATGATGATTCAAGGGTTTAATCAAGATGGTTAGAGACCACTGGAAAAAATCATGCTAGTACTAAAAATCTATGACTTGGTCACAAATGTGGTGTGCCATGTAATTGATGTGGTAACCACATACATTCTTCTTTTAGGGTAGTCATGGATGCACCAATACGATATTGTACCATCCACATTGCTGCTTCAAATATTGCAGAAATGGTCTTCAACATAAAGTCATGATTGATCCAAAGCCATAAACAGTGGCAGAATTCTTCTTCACAAATGCAAGCTATTACGATGAATTCGCAATGGAGAAAGGCAAAACAATAAATAAAGAGGACTCATCATCAAAGGGTGATAAAGCACAGGAAATAGAAATGAAAGCCGCACAGGTAAAGCTGTTCGAAGGAATGGATAACGGGCATTCGAAAAATCAAGAATTAAGTGTGATAGCTAGCACGACAAACGCCACACAAGTGCCAACTAGCACGTGTGAGGCATTTGTCTTTGGCCCTTGAAGATGAAATGTGTCAATCGAGCATACACTTACTTAAAACCAGCCATCAGAAGGTCAAGATGGCCCACCCGACCTTGACCTTATACGGAGGGTGTGTCCTTATACCACTCAGTGGTAGACTCTGATGAGTTTCAACACGAGGTCTTGGGTTCGAGACCCATAGGTGGTGAAATCCCACTTGGGCATGCATGTGTTAAAATAAAGGTAAAAAAAAGTGGACCACTAAAAAATGATCATTTAAAAAGGAAGGACCATCCCTCTAAGTCCTGGTGGGGGTAGTACCCAATCCATGCCCCAAGATCACCTAGGGCAATATCAGGCCTTTTGAACACTAGGTGGGCCACACCATTGTAATCAATGGAAAACCGACAGTCTTAGTCAACATGCAAGTTTGGCCCACCTAGTGAGCCAGTCGACCTGATTTTCATCGGACTCAGATTGTGTCATGTGCCACACACCATTGACTTCAGTGATGTGTTGACATCGCAAAGTTCCGTGGGCCCCACCACAATGTATGTCTTATATCCGGATTGCATAATTTGCCACACACCACTAACCTTGGTGGTGTGTTGACATGGCAACGTTCCGTCCCCCACCATAATGCATGTCTTATATTCACACCTTCCATCTATTTTTCCAAATCATTTTTTTAGGCATGAGCCAAAAATGAGGCAGATCCAAAGCTCAGGTGAACCACACCACAGAAAGCAACGATGAAACACAAATACGAGCTTGCTCCACAACTTTTGTGGCCTTGTGGATTCGACGAGGCTCTGTTAGCTGATACAGTGAATTACGACGTCATAAGCCCATCTAAAAGGGATTCCTGCCCAATTGAGTATATATGAATGACGTGCTGCATCTGTCTAAGGACTTTTTCTAGACAATGATCAGGCACTATCAGATGATAGTGTAAGAAAGGCATTGCTTGTTTCGTTATTACTTTCTCTGACGATGATCCAACATTAGGTGAAAAAGAACGTAATAGGCCGCTAATGATCGTTGGTTACATTCCTGAGAAGCAAGTTAAGCTCATAATGTTGGATAATGGCTTCGTCGTGAACTTTTTACCACTAAGCATGCTTGGTAAACTAGGATATCATCGTTCACATCTGTGCGCTAGCGGAATGATGATTCAAGGGTTCAATCAAGACGGTCAGAGACCACTAGAAAAAATCATGCTGGTATTAAAAATCTATGACTTGGTCACAAATGTGGTGTGCCATGTAATTGATGTGGTAACCACGTACAATCTCCTTTTGGGGTAGTCATGGATGCACCAATACAATATTGTACCATCTAAATTGCTGCTTCAAATATTGCAGAAGTGGTCTTCAACATAAAGTCATGACCGATCCAAAGCCATAAACAGTGGCAAAATCCTTCTTCACAAATGCAAGCTATTACGATGAATTTGTAATGGAGAAAGGTGAAACAATAAATAAAGAGGACTCATCATTAAAGGGTGATAAAGCACAGGAAATAGAAATGAAAGCCGCACAGGTAAAGTTGTCCGAAGGAATGGATAACGGGCATTCGAAAAATTAAGAATCAAGTGTGACAGCTAGCAAGAAGAAGAAATTTTACTTCATCCCAAAACATCTGAGGCAACCAGGACAAGCCCTTCTAACACTGTTATTACCAGAACAAATGAAGGTTCTGCAATCGAATTATACAGTACCAACACCGAAAGTGGAAAGGAATAAACCGTTCTCTGTTATGTCGAACAAATTCTGTGTACAACCCAGCTTTGCTAATAAAAAGCGGATCATATTTTATACTTTGTCAAAAAAGGAAAAAGAAGGATAAATGAGTGAACTGATGGTATGCGGCACATTTCTAGCAGAAGACCTAAAAAGATATAGTCTAGCAAGTAGAAAGATTATGTAAAGCATGGGGTTTGACTATGATGAGCCGACATCACTAAACAATGGCAAGGTTATTCAGGTCCTTATCAGTGTACACGAAAAGAAATGAGAAAAATCTCGTGGACTGGGGGCATCACCTACATGTGCACAAGTAAATATGGGTCACACATGTCTGGCAGTCAATTAAGAAATGAATCCCAAAATAGGCAAAAGTAACGATGAAGAAATAAAATATCCCAAAATAGCACCCGAACAAATAGAAAATGGGGGATAACCGACCA
Organism: Magnolia sinica; assembly: GCF_029962835.1. NCBI lineage: Eukaryota > Viridiplantae > Streptophyta > Magnoliopsida > Magnoliales > Magnoliaceae > Magnolia > Magnolia sinica. Next base: position 56,350,352 of record NC_080589.1, on the reverse strand, counting down.
TTGATGCGTTGCAAGAAATAAACCTGGGATAGAAGATGAACCTCATAATACATATATAAGTGCTGATCTGCCAAAAGAAGAGGTGTACCAGTACGTTGAGTTATTGAAAAGAAATAGAAATGTATTTGCTTGGACATATGTAGAAATGCTTGGCTCAGAACCGATAGTGGCAATGCATCGACTTAACATTTCTAAAGATAAAAAGCCAGTCAAGCATGCGCAGAGACGCAACCATCTCAACTTAATACCTTTGATAGAGGGAAGAGGTAAACAAAGTTGAAATTACAGTTAAACGTTATAAGCAATGCTTTGAGATATGTCCAAACATCCTAAATGGGGGTGAATAGGACTTTTTATAATTTTAATCACTCTTTTTACAAACACTTACTTCTAAACAATTAAGTAGAGAGGAATAAACAGAAATAAGTACTCAAACAAAATTAGGATAGTGACATACATCGAAGTGACATTTTATCAAATATGTATTTTGTATAAATTGAATAAAACATGAATGACAATTAATTCACACAAAACATGACACAAGGCATTCACCGCAAGGTGGTGTAAGAAAGGGCTAGTTTTGTGACTTTCATACCCTAATCCTCTATTGTCCCTAGAGTTTTTGCCCAAGCTTAAAAGTTTGTAGTTTTTCTTCACTTTGGAAAAACCCATGGCTAAGTTCAGCTTAATGTTTAGATTTTTCTAATTCTAGTTTCAGTTTTTGATTTTCAGTTTTTAGTTTAATGATTTCTGATTCTAGATCCTTAATTTTCTTATCTGAGTCCTCTAAGGCGAACTCATAATCAACTGCTTCTTGTTCAAGTTTAGCATTGTCAATGTAGTAGTCTTGTAGATCATCAGCCAAATGTTCATTTACAACTAAGGCTTCATCAAGTTCTTTATTCATCCTTTTATTTTCTTCATTTTCTTGACCAAGCTTTTTAAGAATTCTCAAGCTATGGGTGTAAAGTTGGTCATCGGTAATTTGTGTGTTGTCATTTTCCTCTTATTCTTCTTTTTATTCTGATGTGATTTTTTTTCCTTGTTCTTTTATCTTCTCACTGTCCCCTAAGTCTGGGATGAGAATTCTCAATGAGCCTTGGTCTCCATCACTTTCAGATTCTTCAGATTCAGAATTTGAGTATTCATTGTCGTCCCAAGTGGTTGTCATAACCTTCCCTTTGTTTTTATTCTTTGAGGGGCTATCAGTAGATAAATACCCATATTTCCTGCAATTGTAACATTGGGGCTCCTTTGACCTTTTTGGTGATTTACCAATATGACGCTTTTGGTCAGGATACTGCCCATTTTTGTTGAATAGTTTTCCTCGGTTCTTATTGAAGAATTTTTTGAACAGTTTGGCCAACAAGCCCCCTTCCTCATCATCATTATTTTCTTCATTGTCATCTTCAGATTCACATTTGTTTTTTGATGTTTCGATGATAGTATGTTTGGATTTTGTTAGGTTTTTGAAGTGTAGTTCAAACGTCTGTAGAGAACCTATGAGTTCTTCTTCTTTCATTTCGTCTATGTTTCTACACTTTTCAATGGTGGTAACTTTTGAAATAAAGCATTCTGGTAGGGATATCAAGTTTTTCCTACAAATTTTTGGTACCGGAACCCTCTCTCCTAGTGCCTACATGGAGTTACAGATATCACTTAGTTTGGTGTAAAACTCCATAAATGTTTCATGCTTCTCTATCTTTATATTCTCAAATTGAACTGCTAGGAGATGAAGCTTTAAACGTTTTACCATGTTGGTTCCTTCATTGGTAGTTTCGAACAGATCCCATGCTTGCTTCGTTGTTTCACACTTAAATATGCATTTGAATTCCTCTTGTGAAATAACACATTAAATTGGATTCATTGCTTTGGCATCACATGTGACCAATTGTTTTTCATAATCGGTCCAAAAAGCTTTTTGTTTTAGTCTGGATGTGGTGACACCATTTTTAAATACAATATGTTCCAAGGGTGGCTCATACCCACTCTCTATAATATCCCAAACTAAATGGTCCAATGATTTAAGAAATATACGCATTCTAGCTTTCCAATATGCATAATTTGATCAATCAAAGTTTAGTGGTTGAGTGACCGAGGATCCCCCTCCTTTAGTCATATTTTCAACTTCAGCAGGGATCTCCCTCTAGGTTGTTAAACCCTTTAAGACGAACTTGCTCTGATACCAATTGAAATTGCAGTTAAACATTATAAGCGAAGCTTAGAGATATGTCCAAACATCCTAGAGGGGGTGAATAGGACCTTTTAAAAATTTAATCACTCTTTTTGCAAACACTTACTTCTAAACAATTAAGTAGAGATGATTAAATAAAAATAAGTGCTCAAACGAAATTAGGATAGTGACATACATCAAAGTGGTATTTTAGCAAATATGTATTGTTCAGAAATTGAATAAAGCATGAATGATAATCAATTCACACAAAACATAAAGCAAGGCATTCACCACAACGCAACAATATATAGTGGTTCAACTACATGCTTACTCCACTCTCAGTTAACCCACTCTCTTCTATAGTGTACCGGATTTCATTATCCAATGATTTTAAATCAAGTTAACCATAAACCTTCATAACTCACCCAATGTTACTAAAATTGCCTGCACAGGGCATTTGACAAGTCTTGCATAAGGACCACACATTCTACACAAGAACTACAAAATAGTCCTACGCAATGACACTATATGTACTCTCCCTTCGGAGGCTTACGAAAGGACTTGGTAAGTTCGAGGAACGACAAACTCTGAATCCCAATCCTATACAAGGAAAGGTTTCAGACACAAGATGGACTCAATACTTACCTAAAAGTGAGTGAGCCACATTCAACACTAATGATGAAGATCTTTCAAGTTGATGAAGAGTCTTTAGCTCCCTTGAACCACAACCAATTGTATATACTCAAACATTGATGCCAAGGCTGGTAGTACAAGGGTTTTAGGGTAAATCCGATCTATTCAATGATGGGTCTTTATAAGCTAGAACAAATTCCCCAAGCTAGGCATTCAATGTATCAAGATTAAAGATCTACCATTAAAGAGAGTTTATGGATCATTAATGAAGGACTGAGTTCATAGTTCAATCCAGGTAATGAATGTCATAATAATTGCCTTTAAGCCATGAATTGAATGATGAACTCATATGAGGAAAGAGGGCTTGAGAGAAAGGGTATTTAATCCTGCAACAACTCTCTTAAAGCTCTCTTAAATGCTCACTTGAAAACCCTAGAAGCAATCCCAAATGATTTATAGAGTAAAATCTCAATGGTAAAAAAAAAAAGGGCACAAAACTATCAGGTTCGATGACATCAAACCTTTTTCAATTTCATCGAACCCTGAAACATGATTTTCGAATAGTTGCTGGACAAATTCTGTTTGATGTCTTCAAGTCTTTCGATGCCATCGAAGGAGACCTTTGATGTCCTCGAAGGATGACTCGATGCCATCGAGATTTTCTTAAAAAATGGCTTGAGGTTGCTCGACTAAATGGGTCAATTTACGATGGCATTGAACAGTCCTTCAATGTCATCGAAATTTGAATCTCAATATCATTGAAGGAGTTTCGATGTTACCAAAGATAACCAAATTTAACTTGAAAGTTCACTGGACACTTTGTGCTCATTTACGATGTCATCGAAGCTATCTTCGATGAAGTTTCAATGTCATCGAAGATTTTTGGATTTTTCTTGAAAAATCTCTGGACTTTTTGATCTCATATGCGATGTCATCGAACTCAAGCTCGATAACATCAAAGCTTAAGCTCGATGTCATCAAACCTAGTTCGATGTCATCGATCGCATGTACATTTACTTTGAAAGCTTGATGGAGAGTTTTGAGCCATTTGCGATGACATCAAAGGGGTTTGATGTCATTGAGAATTTGTAGATTTTTCAAGTTAGTTTCTGGATTGTTATGACTCATTCTCGATGTCATCGAGCTATCTTCGATGACATCGTAGACAGTTCAATGACATTGAAGATAGTTCAATGACATCGACAATAACAGAATTTTCATGTATTCTTTTAACTCTTTTGGCTACTAACTTATACTTTTATCATACTTACCAAGGGATGTTCCTAGATGGTTTTGGTCAAGTATGGTCCATGTTTTATGGGTGTTATTAATCGAGGGTTTGGTTAGGTTCTTGAGGCTTAGTTTACCTTTGTTTTGCATTTGAACCTCTCGATATGTTGAGTCTTCAATCTTGTATTCTTCATTTGGGGCTCACTTGATTCTAAGACTTAGACTTCACGTTAATTGACAAACAATGAAACTTTCAAAACTAATTAAAGTAGGTTTTATAAGAGAAGTTAAATACCCTAGATGGATATCTAACATTGTCCTAGTAAAGAAGAAGAGCAGAGAAATCAACGTCTGTGTTGATTTCAGAGATCTGAACGAAACATACCTGAAAGATGACTTTCCACTGCCCATAACAGAGTTACTAATCGACATTATAGCAAAGTATGCATTTATATCCTTTATGGACAGATACGTTGGGTACAATCAGATACGCATGGGACCCATCTATAATGTTCAGGACATCCCTAGGGATATACTGTTACAAAGTTATGTTGTTCTGGCTCAAAAATGCCTGGGCCACGTATTAGAGAGCCATGCAGAATATTTTTTAAGATATGATACACAAGCATGTTGAATGCTACATTGATGATTTGGTGGCTCGATCTGGCGATCATGAAGAGCATCGTGAGCATCTATCGTCAGTTTTTCACCTGCTCAGGAAAAAATAATTAAAGATGAACCCAATAAAGTGCGTGTTCGTTGTATGTCATGAAAGTTCATTGGGTTTATTATCAAGCATCAGGGAATCAAAGTTGATCTAGGAAAGATTAGGGTTATTCAAGAAATTCCACCACCGAAAACGTTAAAAGAATTGAAAAGTTTGTAAGAAAAATTATCTTATATTTGATGTTTTATCTCGAACCTAGTAGGGATATGCCATCCGTTTGCTCACCTCATGAAGAAGGGAGTAGAATTCGTATGGGAAGAAGCTTGTCAAAATGCAATTGGTTCCATTAAAGATTTACTGAAATAGCCACCAGTGCTGACAATACCTGTAAAAGGCAAGCCCTTGATTTTATACATTACTGTGTGTGAAAACTCTTTGGAAGCCCTATTAGCCTATTGCAATAAACAAGGAAAAAAAAGAGCCCTCTCTTTTCTGAGCAGGATTCTAATAGGTGAAGAATGCAATTATTCGCCCATCGAAAAAATATGCTTAGCCTTTTTTTTCGCAGTACATAAATTGTAACATTAGTGTTTCTCTCACAAGATAATACTAATCTCAAGAGCGAATCTGATAAAATACTTAATGACAAGGCCGATGTTGTCCGGGAGGTTGGCACAATGGATGATGTTTCTCTCTGAATTTACTTACTTATGAGCCGTCAAAAGTAGTGAAAGGACAGGTGGTGGCAGACTTTCTAGCGGCCCATCCAGTTCTCGATCGTGAAGAGATCTCTAATGAGTTGCCAGATGAGTAGGTGTTGCTAGTTGAGCCGCTCAGTCCATGGCAAATGTATTTCGACAGTGCCTCCTGAATGTCAAGGGCAGGTGCCGGAGTAATATTTATCAATCCTCAGGACGATCTGTTACCATACTCCTTCACGCTGGGTACAACGTGTATGAATAATGAAGCTAAGTATAAGGCCCTTGTTATATGGCTGAAAATATTACACGAGATGAAAATCCAAGTCCTGCAGATTTTTAGGGACTCAAAGTTGGTGATAAATTAGTTGACGATAAAATTCGAAATAAGAAAGCCAGAGTTTTTATCATAATGCCGATGAGCACAATAATTGTTGGAGGGTTTTCATAGTGTTGAAATTAAACATATACCGCGATATCAGAATACGAAAGCAGATGCATTGGCCAGTTTGGCTGCGACTCTTTCCTGTCCCGATAAGAGCCCTCTTCAGATAACGGCTGAAGAACAAAGATTTCTACCATCGCCGGAGCTTATGAGAAAGATTGTTAAAGCATAACCCGTATCTTACTTAGAAGTCGCTATTGATAATAAGAGTCAACCCTTCATTAATTATCTCAAATATGGAATTCTGCTGGAAGAACAATCACTAAAATTACAGATTAAACAAAGGTCGAAAAGATTTATCATGCACAATGAAATATTATTCAGAAAGTCTTATAATAAAATAATGTTGCGGTGTCTAGACGTAAAACAAGCCGATTATGTCTTGTAAGAAGCCCACTCGGGAGAATGCGGGGCTCATTAAGCTATTTGAAATTTATTTCACTATATACATCGCATGGGGTGTTACTGGCCCTCTATGTTTAAAGATACAATAGCTTTCGCCAAACGATGTTACGAATGTTAAGTGCATGAAAATATTATACATTTGCCACCAGAAGACTTGCATCAGTCAGTGACTTTGTTGCCCTTCGTGGTTTGGGGGTTGGATGTCATCGACCCTATTAATCCACCATCCTCAAGGGGACGTCAGTATATTCTAGCAGCGATGGATTATTTTTCTAAATGGACAAAAGAAAGCACATTATGTAATGTCAAAGAAAAGTTTGTTGCCTATTTCATTCGCTATGCACGGAGTTTTGAAAATAATTATTACCGACAATGACACTCCCTTTAAGAACATAAATATGAAAAAACTATGCCAAAAGTTCGGCATCCAGTATTCTTTCTCGACGCTTTATTACTCACTTGCCAATGGATTGGCAGAAGCCTTTAATAAGACAATATTAAGAATTTTGAAGAAAATCATCATAGGAAATAAACGCGATTGGGATGAAAAGTTGCAAAAAGCCCTGTAGGCCTATCCAACGACTCACCGAACGGTGATAAAAGTCATGCCTTATTCATTAGTCTATGGAGTCAAGGCTGTCGTGCCAATCGAAACGCAAGTCAAGTCCCTCAGGGTGGCGATACATGAGTTAATAACAGAAGATGAAAATGCCAAGATAAGGCTAAGAAAGTTAGATAATTTAGATAAGAAACAACTAGGAGTACAACAACGTCTAGAGTTGTATCAAGCTCAAAAATCCGCTTCTTTTGATAAGAAAGTCAAGCATCACTCTTTTAAGAAAGGTGATATGGTGCTACTGCTGAAAAAGCCCATTGTGGTTACTCACAGGAACAGGGGCAAGTTTGATCCTAAATGGGATGTCCCGTATATTTTAATGGAAGTTTATTTCAACGAGGCTTATCGGGTTGTAAACCAGAATGGGCAGGGCATCGGGATACCCGTCAACGCTTATTTTATCAAAAGATATTATCCTAAAAAAGTGAAACGTTTTGATTATGAAGATTATCTAGGAAAATCTTGCCCAATCAAAAGGGGGCAAAATAGGCTATATGACGACAACAACAAGCGCAATGTCCCAAACAATCCTAATGTGATAAGCCATGTATCTTCCATATATTATCATGAACCGCCCTTCTCTAATAAAGCAAGAACGAGGAGCGGGTATAAAGGAACAAGTTTATAAGCATGTCTCCACTAGAGCTTACTATTTTCAAGAAAGTATAACTTTCAATGTCTTATATTATCAAGAGGGATACAATCACCAATTGTGTGACTCTAAAGAGATAATTGACGGTCTTCTGGGACAATAATTGACAATAAAATGATAATTGACAATAACAGTAATGCTGCAAAATGACAACTACGGCCGAAGCATGATCATAATATTATTATGGCTAGCCAGTAAAATTATTCTTGCAATCCATTGAGAAAAGTTATTATTATGGTCTTAGATAGATTATCGCCAAATTGATATTATTACCGATTATCTCTAAATTTATATTATCGTCGATTATCGCCAAATTAATATTTATCTCTAAATTGATATTATCACTGATTATCACCAAATTGATATTATTGCAGATTATCTCCGAATTGATATTATCGTCGATTATCTCCGAATTGATATTATCACTGATTATTGCCAAATTGGTATTATCACCGATTATATCTGAATTAATATTATCATTAATTATTTTCAAATTAATATTATCGCAGATTATCTCCAAATTGATATTATCGTCGATTATTTTCAAATTGATGTTATCACCAATTATCTTCGAATGGATATTATCGTCGATTATCGTCAAATTGATATTATCGCCGATTATCACAAAATTGATATTATTATTGATTATCGCCAAATTGATTTTATCGACAGTTGAATATATCTCTAATTCACCTTATACCATGTAAGACAACAGTGAGAACCAGTGGCTAAAGGCTCACGAAGGCCAACCACACATAAGACTTATGTTATATCAGTGTCGATTTATTATGCAAGGCAACAACAAGAGCCAATGGCTAAAAGCCTATAAAGGCCAACCACACATAAGACCTATGTTATATTGGTGATTTATTATGTAAGGGAATGTTAAGAGCCAGTGGTCAAAAGCCCATGAAGGCCAACCATGTATAAGACCTATGCTATATTGCCGATTCGCTGAACATTATGGGGGCAACGGTGAGAGCCTATGGCCTTAAAAAGCCCGTGAAGGCCAACTACACGCTTAGATCCACGTGGGCAGTAGAGAGAGCTAGTGGCTTCAAAGCCAATTAAGGCCAACCACGTATGAGACCTATGTCGCCTGTATCGCTCTTTGATAGTGCCATGTGAATGAGTGAGAGAAAATGCCCCCTATGAATGATCCGGGTCATGCATGTGAAGAAAAAGAGGGCTGCAGTGTGAACTCTTTAGTTCATTCATAGATAGGCCAACCATGCATAAGACCCCCCAGGTTCGTGATTTGATTTCAATAGAAACTCATAGGAAATGGTCAACTTCTATATGAGCTCTCCCCCTCATTGATGGACTGGCGAGCTTAGACCTGATACCCAGATAGGTAGCCTTGTGAGCCCCGGAAACTCAAGAGAGTTACTGAGGCCAACCCTGCATATAATTCTTACCGAGTTTACCACCCCAGTAGCTTCAATGGGCTCCTTTGATGGACCGCAGTGTGTGGACTCCCCAGGCTGCGGTGTTCAACGAACTCATGAGTTGCATAAGCCCTACTCGCTCCAAATACTTAAGAGCCTAAAAAATAGTAGTTGCTTCAAATACATAAGAGGCTAAAATGTGGTTGCTCCAAATACTTAAGAGCCTAAATTGTGTACGGCGCCATAGGAATACTAATTAAACCCTAAGATAGTTTCACCCATTAAAGAGAATATTGTGTAGCACACGCTAACAAGCAAGAATTATGTTACCGCCATGTTCTGTCTTTAGTTATGAAAATATGTAATTAAAGCATGAATTGATAAAAAGAAGAAAACTTTTCATTCATGATTATATTATCATCATATTGTATCTCCAATTATGATAACATGCTATTAAGACATGAGTTCTTAAGAAACTAATATCTACGATTGTATGATGAAATATGTGAATAACTCATGCCATTCATATTCAACGATTGTTCCAAGATATCGCCGAAATTCGTATTCAAAATTTCATGAATATATACATATATAATTGATACATAGAAAACATTGAGATATTACATTTGCTCAGAAATGCCCAAAGTGAGCATAAACCTTTACAAATTTTGTTTGGACTGAACTTGAGTCGCTGTTGTATTAAGTTTAGCTTCAATGATGAGTTTAGCTTAATCGAGAATGCCAACAAGATCATGTTCTAAGGAAGTAGCAGTCACCTGATCGTTTAACAATGATGACTCTTCGAGTTCCGTTATGATAGTATTGTTAGCAATATCGGCCCTGGCCTTACTCAGCTTTAATTCTTCAGCCTGCTTCTAAGCTTCAAGGTTAGCAATCTTCTCGTTGATGGCCCTCAAGGTCTGCTCAGAAGTCTTCACCTGTTCGCAAAGTGAATCATACTCTCTTTTATATCTGGAAATGATAGCAATATTCCTAGATATCTTGTCATTGAGAAGCAACAATTCTTTCTGACGATAGAGAGTTTTTAGAGCGATGACCATATTACGTACTGATTCTACTTGCCGCAGCGAAGCACAAAAATGGATCAAAGAATCGTGCAATAATGAGATATTAATCTTAGCCAATCTTGCATAATTGTCCAAAATTGCTAGGGCATTGTTGAGAAAAGGCCATTGTTCTTGATCTTGAAACATGCATGCCATAGTAGACAGGGCGTTCTTGATGAGGATAAGTTTATATGGAGGAATCTTCTATACCAATGTCTATTAATCAGAACTTGTTGAACCACTTGAAGATGAAACAACTATAAGAAAAACAAAGAAGATAGCGGTGCAAAGAAAGTAGAGTAAGAAAGTACTGTCTACAAAGAAAGACTGTATGATATAAAAATCTAAAGGGATATACCTGCCACAGGAGCTAAAGATAAGTTTCTGTAGTTAGAGTGTAAAGGGCCGTTGTTGGTGTTTGAGCATCATCTCTTCCTGGTGGGCTTGGAGTTGTGGCCACATCAGGATTTTCTCTTAGCCTTTGCAATTCCTTTAAAGGGGTGCCATATGCGATCCACTCCTTTAAGGTGTTGGCAGGTTTTATCTCACGAATAGGCTCCTCTAAAGAGATCTTCAGGTTAACTTGGCCAGGAGCAGAGGCATGATCCTTTTCTATGATGTAACCGATCCCTTGGTCAGGCCTGTAGTTCCTTAATCTCGGTGGGGGAACCCATACAGGGTAATTCACTAAATGAGGATTGTTCACCAAAAAGAATTGGTGGGCCCACCAATGCATCCAATAGTAGGAAGATTGAACTAGGTGATTGTAGCCCGATATTGTGAAGTACGATCCCGTGCACACAATCAATAGTTGTTTCCATACCAATGCCCAATTATACGGCCCAATGTTGTAGCTTCTCATAATTCTTGTAATGACACCACAATCTTCTGGGACTATCTAATTGAAGCCAAATCGACGAGTACTCGTTGAATGTCCACGGAAAGTAAACGCCAAGCCAACCCACATAATAGTGCCAAGGAGTGTATGCTGAGGAAGCTCCAACTGTTGGGCTTTTACAGTGAGTAGCAACATCCCTGAAGGCACGATATACCGAGTAAAGGACTGGAGGGGCTAACGAATATTTTCTGCCCTCTATCATTGCTCCCGTGACCATAAAGAGAGCCGGTTTGATGGAATCCGCCCTCTTCGAACTTGGGAGCACTATCAGGCTCAACCAGTAAGTCCGAAAGGCGACTAGTTCATCGAAAGCACTATACTCACCAGGGCCCTTGATTTTGTGCCTAAGAACATCGATTTCTTGAGAGTTTTTACCCGTGAAATTGTGAAGATAAGAAAAAAGGCAATATAATCATTACGTGAATGACAATATATACAGACACACACAAGCACACACACACACATACACACGCACTAAATGAAAAAAAATAAGAAAAGTAGGATGGAGTAAAAGAATGTACCATAGATCACATTTGAAATGAGCCAACCAGATGAGGTGTGGGACTTTGTGGATTTTCAAAAACTTAGCCATTTCTTAAAGAAGCTCGATGGTGGTTTTCGAGATCTTCGACTGGCGGTTTGTGGGAGAGAAATGCGCCAATTCTTCATTGGTAGGCACATACTTCTCGAAAAAAGTGGCCTGTTATGGGAAGGCCTACCATCCGGTGAAGATCCCACAAAGTAAGGCTAACCTCGCCTAGTGGGAGATAAAAAGAGTTGGTTATCGGGCACCGGTATTTAAGAAACCCCTTAAAGATAGTTGTATCCTTGTAGAAATGTTCGGGCGTAACTTTGATAGCATTCAGGAGATCAATCCTGATTAAGACATTCGAATGCTTCTTAATTATCGCTCGAGCCCATGCACTGGTAATAATAGTGTGAAGACAAAAAGCTTCGAGTCTTAAACTCCTCCGTTCCCCATAAGGACTCTCTGATACAGAAGCGTTGTTGTACATTCTTGAAATAGTGAGTGGGGGTAGAGATGATGAAGGTTTTAACATGGTAGTAAGAATTGCATCGAGGAAATTCTGCCTATCTTCTGACGGAAACCTCTCTTTGTTAGAAAACCTTCTAGAATCTAGGGTTTCTTCATAATCTAGTGGCCTAAGAAGATGATCCTATTGTGTGCCATATGATCAATAGGCTTGCTATGAAGAATTGACAGATGGTGGTAGAGATTCATGGGGATGATGACCATTTCATCTTTGAACGGGCTATTGAATTTGATCATCTCTCCGTGGACTTTTACATTATCCCAAGTGTTTTAGAGCATCTTCTTATTGAACTCCTTGTTTTTCTCTTGGAGTTGTTGCCCTTTACTCTTCGATTGTTTCTACTTTGAAAATGAGGGAGGTAGAGTTGATTCTCTAGCAGGTGACTAAGAGCTATTTGTCCGAAGATTTGCAGTAGCTTTTAGCTAGTTCTCCCAATCTGACTCTTGCCCTTCTCAAGGAGGCCTCTCTATATCTCCCATTATGATAGCTTCACGAATGGGGCTAGCTAGGCTAGATATTCTATAAGAAAATTGTATCGTTAAGGGGACAGGTTCCTTAAAAAAAGAGGGTCACTTGGTTGTGATCTTCATTCTTTTGCGGGAGTGGTCTTTGACTTAGACAGGCTGTGAGCTTTTGGGGGCAGGGTGTTGTGAAGGGGTTGAATGCTTTAGGGAAGCACTGAGTGGTATCTTACTTCTAGCGATTTGAAGATCAAGACAAAATTTTGGGCAAAGTTTGGGTACTTGAAAGATTTTCTGTCGAGGTAGACAGAGTTGTGCGTTTGTGCAATGCAGGTTGGTTGCGTAGTCACGCAAAGGGAGTCTCTTACGCAGTAGCGCAATGGAGAAATAAGAGATGTAGAAGGTTCGATGCAGAATGAGTTAAAATGAAGTGAAGTATGACTTTTATAAGCGTCAGGACCCTTACAGGAGTTGCACAAGACCCGATAATGTAACTGGATTTCTGCGATCATGCAATAAGTTAAAATGAATTATTTTTTGATCAAAATTAAGGGTCGATCCTCAATTGATTCTATAGATGAATGAAAGAAGGATCAAGAGGGCAGCTGTTGGTGCACAAAAATAAATTGAATGATGATGATGAGCATAGTGTGACTTGGTTGTGCGACCGCGCAATAGAGGTGAGTTGCGCGTCCATATAATGAACATAAGTGACTAGAAAGACTGGTTTTTGGCAGACTGCTTGGATCGAGCAGGAAGCTTATTATGCGATAACGCAATAAGGATATGTTGTATATCTGCGTAATAGTGTTAAGTTGTGCGGATTCAGTTCTTCACATGTGTAGAGGCATATAAGTGCTCCCAACCCCTCTCATTTAAGGGATTCACAAGTGAGGAGCTCCAAAGAGGTTAGAAGAATTTCAGAGTTTCTTTAAGAGTTTCAGAGCAGTCTTCCAGTATTCTGCGATGCAATATGTGAAGAGTGAAGAAGAAGAAGAAAAAGGCAAGGGCAGGAGCCTGTTGTAAGGCCGTGTAACAGGGACTGCTTGCACAGCCGTGTAACAAGCTGTCTCTAAGCACATGTATCTTCCCATGAGATTAGTCTGCCTACGAGTTGACCCCTTATGAATGTATTCTACATACATCAATGTAGAACAAGGGGTTTGGAAACCGTGTAACTCCTTTGTCACTACGACGGATGCTTCACAAGCCGAAATGCTGTCGAAATCACTATTGAATTTCTTTTCTTTCCTTTCATTACATTGAAAAATGTACCTTGTTTTGGAATCAAGAGAAATATAAGGGATGTAATACAAATTCAAAAATAATAAAATAAGTGATAATGTTTGTTCTTCCATCTTCCTTTGATATTATTGAATATAAATATTGCAATTCTCGATACTTTGTTTCTTGTCAAAACACTATGTTTGAGAGGGGGAGGGGGTGATTGAGACCTATTAAAAAGTATGCATTTAACATACAATTGCCTACTTAGACTAATATGCAAAATAAACTAAGGTAAATAACTCTAAGGCTTCCAAGATAATAGAGGGTCCAATCATATAGACTACATAAGATGTGACAATTAAGCAACTAGTTTATAAACATGATAGTATACATGTGTGTGTGGGATGTGTTAACTATCAAAACCTAGCATTTATCTAATCATGCATACATATACTTAAACATTCACCACATAAATATAATTAAATAAGTACTTAAAATAATAATCACAAACATAAGTATGTATAGTGGTTCAGTTTCCCTACTCCACTCTTAGTAGACGTGCTCAACCTATGAATGTACAAATTTCACTATCGAATGTTTTAAATTATGTTCACCTCTAACCTTTACAGCCCTACACAAGAACCCAAGCGTACACTCCCATCTAAGGCTCCCGTAAGAGACTTTTGTTAGTTTTCTACCAACTAACCAACAACCTTGGTCCTAATCTAATGACTTACATGTACTCCCAGTGGAGACTCCTTTGGAGACTAACACATACACACTCGTGTCTGGTAGCCTATACATGTACTTTGATTTAGGCCCTATATAAGAGCCAATGTCTTACATAAGAATCTATTCGAGTTTGACAATTAAACTCTTACAGTCAATCTTACATAAGAAAGGAGTGTATACAGACTCTTACACATGAAAACTTGTCGAATTGAGCCCCTTTTGTAGCACGTTCTCAGGTTGCTTTATCAATGCTCTTTGTTGCTTCAATCAGCTCCCCTTTTCTCTCTCGATCATGATACCGATGCGTTGCCAATACTCCAACTACAGGTTCAAATACCTTGCATGTTATGCTCCGATGTGGTGACCAATGTGATAGGAGGTTGAGTAGAATTTCCTATAACTAATGAAAAGTTGTAAAGCCTAGGAGATTATACTTAATGGACACTCTAAAGGTTGCTAGACACTTTGATTTTTCAAGAGAAATAATATCTAAACTTTAGAAAGGGCTTTAGATCGTTATCTTCTTTTAGAGGAGCTTAGAATGTTTATTAGAGTGAAGAATCACTAAGAAGAGAGTACGAATCTCATTGGGATAGAGTTTGGTAGAGCTTGGGATGCACTAGGGTCTCTAAAATGCCAAAATTTATATTTTGCATAAAGATCCAATTGCTAGATTTATAAGAAAAAGACTCAAACGGATCTATAGTGGCTAGTCTTCGATCGCACTAAGTTATATTCGATCACACTGATTTTGAAGTTCGTTCGAATTGAATTAGATAGGAAAGCCACTAGACATATTTAGTCACTTTTAGTCGTACCAAAGGTGGTGTTCAGTCACGTCGAAAGTGGTCTTCAATGAGACCAAAGGTGGGACTCAGTTGCATCCGAATTACCCAGAATTCTTCCCTATTATGTTGTCCTGTTTTAGTTGTTTTCGGTCGAACCAACGATGGGTTCAGTGGGACCGAGGGTTTTTAAAATTATATAGTTTTCTTAGCAACACGAATGTTCAATTTAGGTTGCTATGGGTTAATGGATAATTAATAAAAAGTTTACCTATTAAATTTAAGACAATCTAGAGGTTTATGCTGTTTTGGGTCAAGGGTTAGGGTTATCAAGGCATCGAATTTACCTGTTATTTGTTTCTTGATGCTTCACCTTTACTTGTCTTCGATCTTCAGTTTCCAAGGGCTTAACTGAGTACATGAAAAAAGGACTCACGTGATTGACAAATATGGTGCATAAATCAATGCACTAACACTCTCAACTTGTATAACTCCTGGAATTGGTCTGGGACCGGGGGATTTTAGTAAGGACCTTGGTGACTAAGAAGGGATTAATTACTATTCTTCGTCGGCACTCACAAGTGGTTTCTAATGTAAGATTTTATGGAATTTTAAGATTCCATGTCTTATTGGCCAATTAGTTGCGGACAAGGTCCGAAGAGTAGGAACTTAGAGCTCAACTTCAATCACAACCTAGGATATTGCGATGACTTAACTTCGTTGTGTGCTCAACTTTAATCACAACCTAAGAGACTGATGTCTCAACTTCCATGGTGATCAAGGAGAAAGTGATTACTCCAAAAGAACAGAAAACTTTAATGAAGCTGGACTATAACCATGATTGTAGAGATTATTTTCTCGCATCAACCACAGTCGAGGAGATGATTATTCTAAGAAAAGACAAAAATAGGATGATCTTAGGTTTCTGATGTGTCAAGATCCGAGGACTTGGTAATGCACCGAGCATATGTCGAAGGATTGCATGTAAATAAGCAGGGGGTATATGAGAAGGAGATTGTGGCAATATGTTAAAAAAAAAAAAAGAAGAAGTAAATGAAGAGTATGAGAACTCGTCCACGCAACCATACATGCAAGAGATTTAAGAGGAGAAATAAGAGTTGTGATATTCCTCCTTGGAGAAGATTATCCAGGATCTTAGGACTCGACCCTGCTCCTGATGAACCGAACCCTTGTGAAGGCTTATGATGATGTCTTGGCTTTGTGGTTTGGATGTGATGGATGACTTGGACATGATGGATGTTCCTCATTTTTCCTCTCATTTGATCACTCTCTCTCTCTCTCTTTTTCTCTCTCTTCTCCATTGAACTCTTTACTTTGTCGAGAATATAGAGATTGTTAAAATGAGAGGGTATAAGGATATTTATAGGTGTGTTAATTATATTTTTATAGATAGTGGAAAATTAAGGGGCTAAAATATCACAAGGCATGGTTTGATTGGCAATTGGACATGTGGCACCCACGAATTGGCTAAAAGGCTGGTAAATCTTATAATTTCTCTATGAATCTTAGTGTAAATAGTGATCTGGACACCAATCAAAAATTTGAATTTCCGCTGGTGCTCAGAGTTGGCCAAATCTCGATGCACCTCAGCCTAATATCTATGCGCAACAATTTGGAAGCTCAATTGACTTTTATAACTTAGTTATTCTCCCACCTGCACATGCCACTTGCTTTCTTGCATTCCTGGGTGTCTTAGGGTGGTTTCTAATTGGTGAAAAGCTGCTGGTAGATTTTGGATTTCGAATAACATACGAGAGTCATTTTGGCCATTTTTATGTTTAGATGGTTTTGAAGATGCTCTGAGTCAATTTGGATAAGGTTAAGGGATTATTTTGTAGACTTTTAGGGATAAATGGGAGCCTAAACAAGGTTTTCTGGCAGCTGATTTCCTAAGAGTTGCAGGTTTAGGTTACTTTCAGTTTATAGGCATTCGAGTGATGAATCTCTTTCCTAGTATGTTTTTTTAATTATTTTTTATTTTTTATAATTCTTTGAAGGTTTCAATGATCTGATCTCATATGTTACAGATTGGCAATTTGAAGCAGACAATTTTTAAAAGATAACTATATCATAAATGCAAATAGTTAGTCTTTACACGAGCAATGATCTTGCCATCATCCATTGATATAATTTCACCATCCTCCTTTACCAAATATGACCTTTTAGTCGTCATCTACAAGTCCTCTGAGCATATTGTTCTTCGTAACTTTGCATGCAATACATTAGAAAGATACTTTATTTTTTCATTAAAAAAGAGAGGGTGTTATCCCTAGTGATAATACTCGATGCATTCAACACAGAATCTTTTTATTAAAGAGATCTTTTTGGTGTTACGTGATTTGAGCATATTAAAACTCTATACTACCCATTTGGACCCGATATTAAAGCTTGCATTGCTCCTCTTTGCCATCTTTTAGTTTATCTTCAACATTGTAGTTTCCTCGATAGGATATACACTACTTTGCATGATGCTCATAATTTTCATAATTATAACACTTAACTTGATTTGGCCCGTATTTCGTTGAGAATTGCCCTGACCGTTGTTGTTGGTAAGTGGTTGGGATTGTGGGTGATTTTTATTTTTTTATCTTTTTATTTTTTTTATTTTTTATTTTTTATTTTTTAAATTTAGAATTCCTCCTTAAGCCACTTCCCTCTTCCTCTTCTAGTGGGTCGATCACATGTTTGTTAAAAGAAAATATCATTGCCTATCTCCATATTTAATTTTAAAACTATTTTAGGCCTCTAATCTAATTCTTTCTAGAGGGGCATCTTCTTGTAGAAATATAGTCATTGATTTCTCCATAAGTGGTTTATTTTGTTGAATTAACACTCTCTTTGCATCAAAATTGGTTTGTAAGATTTTTAAGATTAATATTGCTACTTGACTGTCATTTTCCATCTTGATGTCAATTCCCTTCATATAATTCTATAGATCCTTTACTTTTTAAAAAAAGTTTTCCATGGAGTCGTTGCCTCGTTTGATCACCTTCAATTCCACTTCTGAAAATGCCTTCCTAGCGCTACTCACTTTCTCACATATGGTAGCTAAGTGATCCTACATTCTTTCATCAAATCTAGTTCTCTAACATAAAAAATCATATTTAATCCACGAGATTTGGATCATAAATAGGCCTTCACATTATTTTCTCTAATTTACAAATCTTGCTCGGCCCACTTCCAGTTTGAGATCGCTACCGTCGACAAAATCCCAAAGGCCCTAGCCCATCAAATAACTTCGTATCCACTCTTTTATTTTCATAGTTCTTCATCATAAAAACCTTGAGAATAATTACACAATGTCAACATGATCAATTGTACCAACACTAGAAAAAAACTTGCAAAGGAGAAGAATTAACAGAAGTTAAAAGTGAAAAAAACTCAAAATAGGATCAATCTACTCACTGGCATAACCATGATACCATATAAAAAATGACAGGAACAAGGCTATGGAGAAGTGGGTTCTGAACTCATGAAGAAGAACAAAGAAAATATGAAAAAAAAAAAGTGCAGAGAGCAGAGAGAGAGAGATTAAATATAAAAAAACTAATTTATTCAAAAAGTGAGAGAGAGAGAGAGAGAGAGAGAGAGAGAGAGAGAGAGAGAGAGAGAGAGAGAGAGAGAGAGAGAGGGATATTTTTATTTATTATAAGGTACTTACTAGACCAGGCCTTTGTACAGAAGAGTCTGTATTTTCAAATTTTACTAACACTATAACTTTAAGAAGTAAATTTCCTAATTTGACTCAATAAACTGCTTCGTAGATAAAAAAAAAATCTAAGTGATTCTCTACAGCATATGTATACATGCACATTGATAAAACATTCATAAGCATCCATACATATGGAATGAAGCCCTTTTGGAAGCCCAAAAAACTCCAGACAACATAAAGATCTATAAATCAAGGGAATCAAGAGATAATCCTAACAATTCAAATATTATTGGATTCATGCACCTACACGTGTATCAATGGACGGATGAGATTATAAACCCATCTACACTGCTCATTTGATGAGTGGATTATCTTATTTTATCTCCAACAGTTGTAAAGGACAACAGCCAAAAGATTAACATGCTGAAATATTCTACTTAAAGATTTTATGTTTTCTACCCTTCATTCAAGTGATAAGGGATGGCCCATCATATAAATGGTTCACATTGAAAGATGACCCAAACCATTGAAAATCCTTGAAACTTCAAAAACCAAACTTCTAATGTATATCATTGCAAGATGCAATGTATTATTCTAGCAGGCTTGTATAGAGAATTACGCAGGTTCACTCATTAAGTGGGACCCACTTACAATTTAAGTGCCCACACAACCCACGTGCAAGGCATGTGCATTTTACTAATAAACACAAAAGGCCAAAGAAAAGCACATAATCAAAGAAGAATTCCATCATCTGTAATGCATCGTAGTATCAAATGTCAAGATGCACTGAACCAGAAAAAGTGAGTCCCACGTTTCAATCGTGACCGCTAATCTGATGGAACACGCCGTGAATGAGATTACCCAAAATCCCAGATTACAAGTTACCTTTTGATCGTTGGTTTATAACCTTAAATATGTTGGTATAAATTGTAATAGATTGAACGGCTAGGATTTTACAATCTGGAAGATTTTTGGGCAATCATACAATGGAACCCATCGGACCAACGGTCCTGATTAGAAAACCACGAGCCCATTTGTACAGCCTAGGGTTCATCAGCACGCCATACGGCTTAATCGTGGCCACATGTGCTCTTATTCAATGCCCAAGCTGCTCATCTGGTAGACCCCACCTTGGGCTAAAACCCAAGTCAGCTTGCTAATCTAGTGGGCCATTCGCTTCTCTTTAATGTGGATCCCACGTCACCTTATCTTAACCGTCCATTTCTTTTGTACAGGGGTGGCTCGCCAAATGACTGCACGAGCCAGAATTTTTTCCACGATAGTCTTCTTGGTGGAGCCCACCTAATGAATGGCTTGGATCTTCCACGGTGGCACGTGTGGCTATTCGTCAGTGCAATAGAGAGAGAGAGAGAGAGAGAGAGAGAGAGAGAGAGGAATTCACCTTGGTTGAGGGGAGATGGCAGCCACGTAAGCAGGTTCGTCGTGGATCCGGATTCTTCCTCGTGTGTGGTAGCTAACTGCTGATGCAGCATCATCAAGATTCTCACCACTGAACATGGGTGAAATTACATCATTGCCATCTGCTGGATGTGAATCTTGCTGATGCTGCATCCGCAAACAGCGACCGTCCATCCATTCACCATCAGAAAAATGAATACGAGAGAAAGAGAGAGGAAGATTGTTAATTGCTGGCCTTGAAATATATGGTTAATAACAGAAATCAGATACCAACGACGTCCATCCGAGAAGGTACCACCTATTTGACGGCTAAGATCTCCCAAGTTTTCATATTTGAATCAGAGAGGCATTGCTAGCACTTACACGGACTTGATGCTGCCAGACCACCAAATGGACATCTTGGACAGTAATCGTGTACAACATCTTGTTTAACAGCCGAGATCTGTGGGGCCCACCATGATGTATGTGTTGAAATCCAGTCCATCCATCAAGTGGGAATCCTTATGTTTATCGTACATGGCAAACATAAGGCTGATAAAAGACCTCAGATAGGCTTTAACAATGGAAACCTACGGTAGGATGGTGGTCCCACATAAACCAATGGTTGGAATCTCATCTACATTGTTCCTTGTGGTGTGGCCTACCCAAGTTGTTTATCTCGATGATTTTTGGCAACAGAAACTAGAGTCGAGGATCCCACCTGGTGGACGGATTGGATTTTATATGGACAACATAGTGAGCCCATAGATCTTGAATGTTGTACGCGCTGCCTATAGCAAGTGTTGCAGAGGATTCTTCCCCTCGCATCATGTGCAGGGCTTGGGCCTGGCACGTGAAGTATCACGTCAGCAAATGGCGTTTCGTGAATGAGTTCGTTCTGCCTCTGTCGCGGTATGGAACTCGAGTGTGTCGCACTCCAATAGGGCCCACATACACGGTAGGATGATGATCGGAACCGTCTATGTTGTGGGATTTATGCTACTAAGCTGAAAGGATAATTTCGATCATCAGCCTCTTCGATGAATTTACAACAAAGAAAAAGCGTTTTCAGTGATTCACATTTCTAATTTTAAAAATCAAAGGTTAGGATCATCACAGTAGAACAGAAATTTATTTATGAAAGCAAGGAGAATATCTATGACAATAATCATGGGACCATCTCAGCATGTGGGCTGCAACAAGTACGCTGCACCTTGAGCCACGACGGAGGCAAAACGTGAAGAGACGAGGACCGCCTCATTTAGCGGCATGAGCCTTGTGGGGACGTGGCATGTCATTATTGGTTAAAAACATAAACCCTGGACCCCACCAAAATCTGCAATTGATATTAAAAAAAAGCAAAAAAAGAAAAAAGAAAAAAAAAAGAATAGATGATGGGGTTGAGCCGCTTGAATCATACTAAAGAGCATCGATGAGTGGGACACGATTTGTCGGGGTTAGATGGCTCCCTTTAACCCAAAAGATCTGTGGGGCCGACCATATTTTTTTTGGTTATATCCATCCGTTTCATCTGTTTATTTTACTGGATGATCCCAAACTCAAGTGGGCCACATGAGTGAGAACTGAACACACACGGTTGGTGAGACTCAGTTGAAGTTTTGGATTGAAGTTATGTTTTCCGTTCATCCATGTAAGAATCACCTTATGGACTACACGTCATGTTGCCCTAGAAAACAGTGGATTTCTCTATCCAGACCGATTTATGAAAATACCCACTTGAGTTTTGAATTTCTTTCCTATTGGGGCTCATGTAATAAAATGACATAATGAAACAAATAAACCATTTATAAAAATAGGCACTTAAGTTTTGAATTTCCCTTACATTTGGATTCATCTATTAAAATGAGCTGATGAAACAAGTGAACAATTTATGAAAATACCTACTTAAGTTTTGAATTTCCCTCTTATTTGGGTTCATCAATTAAAATGAGATGATGAAACAAATGAATAATTTATGAAAATATAGCTGTTGAAACAATTGAACAATTTATGAAAAATTCTCGAGTTGTGAATTTCCATCTTATTTGGGTTCATCTACTAAAATGAGCTGAAGAAACAAATGAACAATTTAGGAAAATACCCACTTGAGTTTTGAATTTCTCTTATATTTGGGTTCATCTACTAAAACGAGCTGAAGAAACAAATGAACATGCAATCTACGAAAATACCCACTTGAGTTTTGAATTTCTTTCCTATTTCGACTCATGTACTAAAATGAGATGATGAAACAAATGATACGAATGAATATAACACAAACATATGGTGGACCCACAAAGCTTTGGACTAGTAAGCATTTTTAGGATACCATGTCCTATATAGTCATTGGTCCTCTATCTTATTATGATTCAACCATCTCTACCAACCACGGTGGAAAATGAAAAAATAGTAGACTATGAATTACTATAATAAGGTAGTAGACCAATCATGCATGTCGAATCTAAAACGAACGAGAAAAGAAAAAAAAAAAAAAAAGAAAAAAGAAAAAGAAAAACGAAGAAGAAGAAGAAGAAGAAGAAGTCCCCTACCTAGCTAGTCAGGTACCTTGTTATGGTAATTCATAGCCTACCGTATAATGTCCCTTCTACCGTCTCATTTCTTTAAAATGAAAGAAAGCCGGCTGTGTACTCAAAATCAGTGCCTACCATTATGAGCACAACTTCATTTATGGACATAAGCCCTGAGCTTACTAATTCTTATAGTCTTATGTTGACATGGTATATTAATACATGTTAAATAAATCTTGGACCCACATCAAAATCAGCAGTTACAAAAAAGAAAATAGAAATAGGATAAAATAGGTTGAACCATGATAGGACTTCAATAGGTGCTATTAGCATGCCATGTTGTATATTATTATTGGTGGTCTATCTTATTATGGTTCAATTATCTATACTAATGACTTATGAGAAACAATATAATAGACAATGAATTATTATAATAGGGCAATAGACCAATCATGGTGGCCTCGTAAAGCACTTTCGTGAAAATAAAAAGTGGAGAGAAAAAAAAATAAAAAATTTTAGACAATTACTTACCCTTTTATGATTGGTCTAGTACGGCCTATTATGGTAATTCATAGTCAAATTGTATTATTTCCCCTCTTTCCGGTCATTTATATAAAGATAGTGATAGAGTGAGTCAAGAGAGTTCCACGAATGCATCTCCCTTAGTCCAACTTGGCCTGTTTGGGTGTCACTTTCTAATTGGTTTAATTTTCAAATTCCACATTACTATATTTTGAACCAATTTTCTTGATGAGTATTGTAATCCAACCCACATTAGAAATAAGATCATGTGTACACATTGACATCTCTCAAACTACAATGATCGAGCCGGCGGGAATCCAAATGCATTCAAGAACAGGTTTTCAACAACCCATCTTTAAAAATGGGTTGGAAGTCACGCCAACCATCATGAAAGATGGCCCACCAAAGGGGTCCAAATTCTTAAAAGAGGTGTTATTGCACCACAACGGCACCATCATAACAATAATGGACTAGAAAAAATAATAAAAATAAACAAAAACATCAGCCCATGAAAAACAATTCCCCTTTTTACTAAAAAAATGCATTAGGAACATGACCTATTATAACAATTTTATTATTGATAAAAAAAAATTCTCATACAATGTTGTACATGAACTTTCACATACTACACTTTCTTTTTGGAACATATGAGCCACTTGATAGACACTATTGGACAAAAAAAAAAAAAAACCCAAGATGGTCCACCCACCCAACAAGCTACACCATCAAAATCAACTGATGACAAATGGCATAACTCAGTATGTTTAAAAAATAATTATACAACAGTAGTTATTGTTGTATGTCACATTTTATAACGGTGGTTACAGAAAAAAACAAACGTTATAGGTTTGATTTTTCTAATAGTCGTGATGGCTTATATGACTATAAGTAATGATGGTTATTAAATACTGGGTAAAAATTGAATGGTTGATATAATTTCTGGGGTGTGATCTTATCATGTGGCCCACCCATTTAACGTGTAGGATGTTCTACACCAGGGAGATACACCTTGGCAGGAAAGAAAGCATGGCATGTGAAGGCTCACATAAAACACTGTGCATGTGGACACTTTTCATTTAAAAAAAGTGGCTTTTTTGTACAATACGGCCGGAAAATTGACAGTGACGTTACTGTTTCAGTGGCCGTTTTAACGACCGTTACCCTAATGAAAGAAGAAGAAAAAGAAAAAGAAACTCTTCTTTGTTTGTGGGTCAGAATCCAATAAATGGATTCTGATGATATACCACCGGAGAAATGTCTCTATCATACATTAGTTTCCCGCCCATGTTAGATTCCGGCGATTGCAGTGTGATAAGAGAGAGAGAGAGAGAGAGAGAGAGAGAGAGAGAGAGTAAAAGAAGAGAATTTCTCTTACTACCCAAAAACAAAGATGAAGAAAAGAAAACATACCAACGAATTGCGACGGAGACAGAGAGGGGGAGAGAGAGAGAGAGATGTTGGAGAGAGGAGAGAGGGAGTTGCTGTATATAAATAGGTAGAGAAAATGATCACGTGGACCAACCAGTACAAAATCCAACCTGTCATATGTGCACACCATATCATCCGTTCAAAAGGTGGTATCCCACCATCACAATCACCTGATGCAGAATAGGCTGACTCATTCATCAGGTGGGCCACATTTGTACGATGAATCACATTGTCGGTAGGTATGATTTCAACCATCCATTCTTTTAATGTGGGATGTCAGCACCTGATGAGTAGACCTGTCTTTTCTTCCTACAGTTATGATCTTCATGGTTTGGCCAACTTTCTTCACGGATCTGATTTCATACACGTATGGTAAGTTGGCACGTGTACTGAGGTGGACCGTAACTTACTGTGCACTCAGGTGCATGTGTTTACACCTCATGGGAAGTGGACCGCTTGCGAAAGAATTTCCCATGCAACGTTAACTTTCACATACAAGGATGTTATTTTCCGACAGCGTGTCCGTTTTGTGGAAAATCCGAGCCGTGGAAAATGTGAACCATAAGATGAAGATTATCCCAAATAAAATTTCTACTAGTCCATTTTGAAATACGCGAAATATGTACATCGAGTCAGACCAACGGTCACAAATGATTTTAAGGTGTAATCTATCTGATGAATGAAAAATCTTTATTTTCTACGAAAATAATTTCTATGATTTGTTTCATCTTCTACACCGATCGGATTTTATATAAAATGGACAGATGAAAGAGAAATAAAGTGTTGTATGTGAGAGTTACTATCCCGCGTTGTGTGCTAACATTATTAGCACTGGAGATCGTAAACAATACTGTAGTTGTAGCTGATATTATCTACAGTGCTCTCGGATTTTTTACTTTGTACAATTGATCTCATGATTCAATGATCTAAACCGTTGATATGGTGAGACCTACTGTGGATTAATTCAATATCAAGCAACTTTCAAAAGGGTGAATACTCATTCTTTAAATGTAATCCAGAAACTAGTCGGTTCAGAAAAAATACAGTAAAACTCCATTTTCAACTCAAATATGTTAGAGATTTGTAGTGAATGGAGCATCCATCATGGTTAACATGATACCAATGGTTTGGATTACTATAATATGTGTCTACTTATACAAATTGAAAACACAAAACAGCATACTCCAAATTGTATAGTAAGGATATGAACAGTGTCCTTGGGTTTTCAGTTTATTCAAATGGCCCATATTTCAGTTATCAGGATTATTAATTTCAAGGCACCCTTTAAAAACTCAAAATAATAATAAAATATAATAAAATAAATACTAACTCACTCTGTTTTAAGTTAATTTGATTAGATTTCACTGGGACTCAGAGAAATACTTGACCTAATCATGACTCACTCAAAACTCGGGAAAAGCCCAACTCAATAAAAGAGAAGAAAATAAAAAGAAAAAAGAAAAAAGAAAAAAACTCAATGAAACTTAGCAATTTGGAAAAAAAGAAAAAAGGAAATAAAAAAAAAAAGAAGAAAATTTGTCTGGCTAGGCACAAACTGGCATTATTTATAATAAGGTTGGTAATGGGCTCTACTTGGGGTAGGCAAAATTAATATTTTGATAGGCCGGGCATGACTTGTTCAAAATTCAGGCTGCAGCTGCCTAATGTCAAGCTTAATTATTTACATATTATTTATATTTATAAGCATTTAATAAATTAAATAATTATAATAATTTTTGAAATTTTCACAGGAATTTTAAGTTTTACTTGACTAGATTTCTAGGCCGGTTTTCATATTTTTAAATTTTAATTTTTAAAGAAAGATAAGAGCTCACTACCTATAACTTTATTATTTAGATAATAAACTATACAAATTTCAAGCAGGTATCATAAAATTGCCGGAGCTTGCCTATCATACCTGAAAAACTGCAAAAAGCCAAGATATACATATGACGGAGTAAAAACCTACACCACAAGATTAAAACCAAGAAACAATGAAATCATAGAGAAGAGGGCTCTCAACAGCTGGCACTCCTAAGGTTGAACCGTATTTTCAAAACTAAAGTTTGATAGGACCGGCAACGGATATTCATACTCCAGTAACTTGATCCACGTAGGAGATCCTAGCCATGCAATATTTGGCCATTTTCCAGCTTAGCGGTTAAGATTTTTTTATTTTTTTATTTTTTTAACCTTTCATTTGTAGGCCCAAATGAAGGGTTTAGGATTTTTCCCATTGTGTGGGGCCCACTACATCAGAACATCAACAATTTGAATAGCTAAACCATGGCCCACTTGTACAAACCGAAACAGAGAAAGCATTGGAAGCGGATCGGCTGGTGTACCTCACACGAGTCACACCAGCCCCGTGGCTGGTGGTAGGTGCTATGTGGGACCCACCATGAAGTACTTGTTTCATCTATTCCGTTTATCCATTTTTAAAGACTATTTTAGAGCTTTATACCAAAAATTATAGTGATATAAATCTCAGGTGGACCACACCACATGAAAACAATAGTGATTGGATATCTAGCATTAAAATCCTCCTAAGATCTACTGTACTGTTTATTTGACATCCAATATGTTGATTAGATCATACAGGCCCAGATGAAGGGAAGAAACAAAAATCAGCTTGATCCAAAACTTTTATGGCCCCTCAAAATGTTTTTAATGGTCGATGCTCATTCAACACTGTTTCCTGTCATGTGGTCCATTTGAGATTAGGATATATCTCATTTTTGGTCTTACATTGAAAAATTATATTTAAAAATAAATGGACGGCATGGATGAAACACATACATCATGGTGGGGCCCACAGAGTACCGACCAGCAGCCATCGGCTGGTGTCAGGGGGAGTAGCCAATCCGTCTCCGCGAGGACAAGCGCTGACACTCCTCGAGCTCCGAGTTGTACGAACGGTTCAAAGGAGATCAAAGTTACCTAGGAACCACAGTGATGTATTTATTATATCTAAACCGTTCATCTATTTTTAGAGATCATTTTAGAGCATTACGTTAAAAATGAAGTAAATTCAAAGATCATGTGGACCACACTACAAATAGCAGCGGAGATAATGATTTTCACCGTTAAATAATTCGTAGGGCCCAACATAACGTTTATTTTCCATCCAATCTGTTCATAAGGTCACAAAGACCTGAATTAATACGAAAAACAAATTTCACATTAATCCAAAACTTCTATGACCCCAAAAAACGTTTCAATGGTAGACGTTTAATCCCCTGCTGCTTTTTGCAGTGTGATGCACTTAATAGTTAGATCCGTCTTATTTTTAGTTTCAAGCCTTAAGACGAGCTCGCTAAATGCATGGACGGTTTGGATATAACACATACCTCATGATCAGACCCACAGAACTTGCTGACGTCATTACGCCAGCTATATAGCTGTGAGGTACACCAGCCAATCCGCTTCCGAAAGCATTATGTCGTACCTATTTATTAATAAATGGCTAGACTCCCATGATGGTTGGTCGGCATTTTTGGGAATCGTAGTGGCTTTTTTACTGTGCTCAGGATAGCTGTAGAAAAATCCAGACCATCCATTAAGATCATAATTAAAAAATACATTAAAAATTGAAAACATGATATTAACCATGTATGGCTGATTGTAACCATAGGAACTGGGACCACTTGCCATTTGATTGTAACCATTCATTTGGTAATAAATAATTGGATGGTTAAGATTGCTTGATCAGTGTCCTTTTCTATAAATGCTCCATCCACAGTGTGCCCACCAATTTGGATGGTCTAGATTCACATGTGAGAAGGATGAGTCAGCACCATTTCTACAATATGGTGAATAATGATAAGAGTGAAAAACATAATTAAAAGAAGGGGTATATATTGGTTTATGATAAAATGGAGTTTATAACTGGTTGATGCTCAGCTGTGTCGGTAACGTACATTTTCTTCACATGACCATCGCCATCTTCCAAACCCTAGTTCAGATAACCTGTTGGATAGGTACACTTACCAATCCAGGCCGTCCATTAGAAATACCAAATCCCAAATAGCCCTTTGCCCAAAATCATCATCAAAATGCAACATACAATGCTTAATAATTAGATGATAAAAAAAAAAAAATTACATGCACGTTTTTTACATGCATGTTTAGATCAATGATAGCACATATCATAGCTTTAAAAGAATTATTAACCCGAAACTCAGCCGAATTTAGTGAATTGGATTATTATTTGTTTATCCCAATAGTACCTAATATTTAAAAGTACAAATAATTTATAAATACTGTTGTGTTGTACATAGATAAGTCTTATTTTGCATTTTTATTAGTCAAGTTGATTTTTTTTTTCTTGGAACTTGGACCAGTCATGACCTGATTTCTCATAGTAGGTGATATCTACTTGAGTAGAGTCGAGTCGGTTTGGACCGGTTGAGCCTAAGTTTACTAATGTTCTTGAGCTCTGAAAAGTTTAGGCAGATGTGGAAGATCAATGGGCATGTAATCCATTCATTATGTGGAAGATCAACGGGCATGTAATCCATTCATTAGTTGCACCGTATGTGCGGTGCATGTATACATTAAGTAAATCCATGGGCCATCTATTGATTTTTACAGTTTGGACCACGTGATGACTGTACCAGCCTGATTTTTTGTACCTAGTCATATTAAGGTGGGGCCTGCCTTTTCAATAGCCTGAGTATCATATGCATGTGGCATTTCAGCTGAATGGTAACTCAGTAACACATTAAGATATGAAGCAAACTTTCTATAAGGAAAGGTTTGGCCGTCCCAAATTACGTGAATGAAGTGAAATTCAGTGCAACCAAAAGCAACCTCAGCAACTTAAAGCTAATGTAAAGACTTTTTTTTTTCCCCTCTTAAAAATGAGTTTATCTCAATTTATTTAATGAGAAATATGTAGGAATTTTTATGGGAAGGCTCTTCTCCAATGCCATGTTTATCAAAGAATCTCTCCATGAATGAAAATATCCACGGTGCTTTGGAAGTGGGAAGTAATTAAAGTTCCTTTATGTATTATTTTTCTTTAAATAGAAAATTTTAATGCCCACATGTCATGTGTATAACATTCAATCAGTCAACCATATACATCCATCCATTACAATCACACCGGCTAAAAATCTTTTTATCAAACCAACAAATTGGCTGTACATACATTTAGATATTTTCAAGTGGCATATATTATTTTTATGGTGTAGCTTATCTTATATTTGCATAGATCAATATTTTTGTTATTCAAAATATCATGATAAATTATCTCCATTAGAGGGGTTAGATATCATACACATACCAATCGGGCCCCACAATTTTCCAAATTACCTTTAAAAAAAAAAAAAAAAAAAAAAACTATAATAGGTTAGGGTAATTTCTCCGCTCGAAAAGCACTTCCATAACACCAGTTGGTAAAATTGTAATTTTGAAGTACGGTAAAAATCTCAATTCTATATATACTATCATCTATGATACATAATTGACTTTAAATAAAATGAGATAAATGCATTTAACACATACACACATATAGGAATGCTCACCTGCGCACCATTTCTCACGAGAACTTGTGAGAACTTTTTCAGAACTCATCACATGTGATGTGGGCACAAAATCTAAACTGTTCACGTGATGCAACACCTTATGAAACTCCCGATGGCACGAATTTTAACTTTATCCAAAACTTTAGTGGGCCATGGAAAAATAGAGAGACAAATCAAGGAAGAAAACAATTTCCTTTTTCCATGGCCCGCCAAAGTTTTGGATAAGGGTAAAAGTCGGGTCATAAGAGTTTCATGGGGTGATGCATTACATGGACGATTCAGATTTTGGGCCCACATTAGCTGTGCACTAGTTTTCATGAATTCTCGCTCGAACTTTTTGACAACTCATTACATGTGATGTGAGCCCAAAATCTGTATGGTCCATGTGATGCAACACCATGTGAAAACTCCTAGTGATGTAACACTCCGTGAAACTCCTAGGCCCAACTTTTAATCTAATTGAAAACTTTAGTCAGCAACGGCAAAAGAAAATAGTTTTTTCCCTTGATTTGTATCCCTGTTTGTTATGGCCCATCAGAGTTTTGTATCAAGGTGAAAATTGGTCCTGAAGGATTTCACGGGGTGTCGCATCACATGGACTATTCAGGTTTTAAGCCTATGACACGTGTGCAAAGGTGCACATGTGGGCAAGTGAGCATGTGTGTGTGTGTGAGTGTGTGTGTGTGTGTGTGTGTATAGAGTTATATGTTCGACTAATTGATGTGTGGGGCCCGCTATGATATTTGTGAGACATCTTGCCCATCCATTAGGAATAATCCATCTTGAAAATAAAATACCTCAAAATATAGGTTGACCCAACTATTAGGTGAGGTAGCTAGGCTATAGAAAATCATGAAGTAATACCTAAAAACTTCACATTCACAATGACTATTTCATTTTTATAGTTGAAATGTCCAGAATTTTTAGAGTACCCTACTTTTAGGGTGGGATAATATTATAGAAACACCATAGTGCCCCCATACACCAACTAGCTGCGTGTGAGCCTATATATATATATATATATATGGAAATGGTACTATAAGGTCCCACTCCATGGTGTGATGTGACACCAGTCCATGGTAGGCCACGAGCTTAAAAATCAGGTCAAATCCATGACTGAGGTGGCCACATCACATAAAACAGTTGAGAGGGGTTACCCGCCCATTGAAGCCTTCATGATATTTTATTGGGCCCACTGAGATGTGGTTCACAAATCCAGCCCATCCATTGTGTGTGTCCCACTTGGATGAGGGGTCAGACCAAGTTTCAGCCGCATTGAAAACTCAGGTGGGCCCCACCAAGTACTTTTTTAAAAAAAAAATTGTTTTAGGCATGCCTTCACATGGTTTTAAATGGTACCATTTCCATATATATATATATATATATATATATATATATATATATATATATATGGCATCCATCTACATAACTACAGTGTTTAAATAATGGGCCGTAGCGTATGTAGTAGGAGAATATTCAGAAACCGCGTTCTGACCACACAGTTTTTAACAATCAGGTAGGTAACTAGTGTATAAATAGTTAAAAGGACAACAGTCAACGATATAAATGCAACAATAAATATTTCACTGTTAAGATCTCTTGGTCAGTGTAAATATTTACCTGTGGACCATCTAAAGCGGGCCCCACAATTTTAATGGTGTGGATTGAAAAAAGGATGAGGCAGTACATTAGGGGCGCGTGCGTGTGTACGATTCAACTACTTTTTCCAGAACGATATAATACCTCTAACTAACTTGTGGCCGCGGGTACCTGTTTAGGTAAGTTCTCAAGAGCCATTTTTTTATGATACCTGCCCATTTGCTTTCTATTCATTTCCTTTTATATATGGCAGAGATTTTCTGGCCCCACATATCTTTACACGCAACACGTGTGCCACCCTGGCAAGTCCGTGGGACATCTGATAGATGTATGAGGTGGGCCCACTTGAATAACTATATGAGGTGGACCCTACTTGTAACAATACTAGTCAATAGGCCAGCCATTCATTAGGTGGGCCACCCCTAAAGATTGGACACTTGTCAACGTAAACTCATGGTCTGCTTGATAAATGGGCCATCTTGATTTCTTGCAGATGTTCATCTTCCCAGTGGGGTCCACCTTATTCCTTTGTGGACCGGACACCCAAGCTCATGGGGTTACTATGTTCTAATCCATTTGTTAAAAAAATCAGCCACATCCACAAACCAGGTGAACCATACCATAAGTAACAATGTGGAAGGGACATTAATCATAGGTTGGTGTGTTAATCAAATGTAATTTACATGGATGAAATATCAGGTCGGCCACACTGTATGATTTTATAATGGGTGGGTCATTAGAGTATTTCTTTAACTTCTATTATTATTATTATTATTTAACACAGACATCTTTGTATGGGCACACATACCCATGACCTTAGTGGTCGTTTGGCACCATGGATTTGGGGATTTGAAGAAATTTGAGGGGTCTTACATCCACTGTGAAAGCTTGAATTGCATCTAAAATCTTTTCAAAAGTTGTATGTGTAACATGTGTGTCACTAGACTATTAATCTATTGGACACATGACCCACTAAAAATATCCCAAAATAATTAGATTATCAATTGCATCACTATAATTACTTTAATAGAATGATCAGTGCCGTCCAAACATTATCTATATAAATCAATGGTCAAAAATCGTTGATTAGTCACTCAGGCATGACCTTGTGCTTGTGGTCCATCCAAGAGTTGAAATTTCATCATTTTCGAGCAAAGTATATGTTTCAATGAGCTTACTACAATCATTGTGTCAAACATTACATTCGTTCACTAATTAGAGATATTAAAGTTGATTTAGTAATTAAATTCAAACCCTCATAAATATACTATGCATAACTACTTTCGTAGTAAATTTGATTCCGAATCTAGAGTGCCCAAAGCAATAGGAGGATTTCAAATCCATAGGGTTCCAAAAGGGCCCTTAGTGTTAAAACACACTCTATATATAAATTGAGCCATGGGTTGGAACCCACAAAGACAAGAAAAGGTTGGGTGTATGGTTAAAATAATGCTTTTACCTGATTAACGGAGTAGATTTACCTATAAAACATGGTGGCCCACAAAGCTTGGGTGTTTGTGTTTGTACAGCAGCCTAAAAAACGCCCTATAGATGTACTGTAGACTATTTGGGTCCCAGATTTGCTAACCCCACATGCATCGTTACACGCACCATAAGGCCTACCCTGGAGAAAGGTTGACGTGTGCATGTGGTGCTCTTCAAGGCCACACAAGAAAATGGGCCAGTCCACTCATCAGGTGTGATACCCGTACAAGAAATATTGGATGGTCGAGAAAAATTGCCAATGGTCTACGTCCAACGTACAAGTGTAGTTGCATTATTAATGATGAATGGACCATTTTGAATTTGGGACTTGCTCATCTTTCCACTTAGTCTACTTCACGGACAGTTTTGATGTCCCACGTTCATGCACAGTTAGCACGTGTGTTGTTCGTGAACGTGT
Source organism: Magnolia sinica (assembly GCF_029962835.1). NCBI lineage: Eukaryota > Viridiplantae > Streptophyta > Magnoliopsida > Magnoliales > Magnoliaceae > Magnolia > Magnolia sinica. The sequence continues at coordinate 56,316,644 of NC_080589.1, read as the reverse complement.
GAAAATGCTTATGAACCGTATATCTTTTGGATGATCTTGACCGTCTGTATATACATCTCACATTTTTATGATGGATAGATCTCAAATAAAAGTTCTGAAATTGAATTATTTCAAACCTTAATAACTTTGGGTTTATCATAGTAGATTTGAGAAATCATCCTAAATTATGATATTTTCTTTTTGTATTAAGATGTGTATATGTTAAGATTTATGTGGATGTATCAATGCAATAAATAAGTAGAAGTTTCTACAATTAATGTAGTTACTTGCCATTTAATGAAATATCTTAACCAGGATTTGATCTATTGGGGACGCGGATTGCGTCCTACTCCCGCCCGGTCAGTAATCCGTTTGGGGCGGGATCTGTGGGGTTCACAGTGATGTAAGTGTTTTATCCACTCTGTTCATCGATTTTTTTATATCATTTTAAATTATGGTCCTAAAAATGAGGCAGGTAAAGGGCTTAAATGGACCACAAAGCCGGGATTGAACGTCCACCATTAAAAACTTCTTGGGAGCCAGCGAAGTTTCAGGTCAGGCTGATATTTGTGTTTTCACTTTATCCATGTCTACATGACCTTATGGATAGGTTGGATGATAAAAAAACATCATGATGGCCCTTAGAAAGGTTTCAAGAGTGAGTGTCACCATCACTGGAGCTTCCTTTTGTGTGGTCTACTAGAGCCGTCGACCTGCTTCATTTTTAAGATCATATTTTAAAATGATACGAGAAAAACTACAAACGTAGGGATAAAACACTTACATCATGGTGGGCCCATAGAGCCCCGCCCGGATGGATTACCGCCGGAGTGGGGGTAGGATGCAATCCGCGTCCATCTATTGGGTCCCCACCACCATCAAATTGTATCTTTCCTTTTCAATTTATGTTTGAACCATAATCCATGGCCCCAGGTCGTGGCCATCACCTCAAAGGGTTAAAACATTCCATATGAAAGATTTTGGGTACCCCATCCAAGCAATGCGAAATCAAAATCTAACAGATAAAAGTCCCAATGTGGGAATGCATTTTAACAGATCTCTTGACTTTTAGTTATATTGATTTGATGGGCTTCAATGTGGTTAATGTAAATCTTATCTTCTTTATTTTTAGCATTTCCAAAAATGCTCTCAGTAGATAATCCTGACCATTAGGTATATGGTTGTAGAGAAATGGTTACAAAGAAGATGTTGTCTAATGTCTTAAATTTGTTTATAATAGGTCTGTTGATGATATTGACAGACTACTTAATTCCATTGAGTAGACGTCAATGTCATTGACAGATGCTCGATCCCATTGAGAAAATCCGGAAAAATCTTTATTGATTATTGGACAATTTTAAGGCTATTACTCAATGGCATTGAGGGTTATTCGATATCTGTCAATGCCATCGAAGGTACCATTGAAGACACACATAGAATTACAAAAGTGCATGATTGGTTTCCTATTTTAGTTGCGGTAGTATATATACTGGGTGTAATCCGAATTAGGGTTCTCTATACATGCATAAGGGTTTGAGTGTCATTTTAAAGGGAAAAGACTTGGGCTTTTCTTCTTGGAGCTTTAATTGGTAAGGTAAATGTGCTTAAGGGTTTAAGAGGAATTTTAGAGGGAAAAGACTTGAGCTTTTCTTCTTGGAGCTTTGATCGGTAAGGTAAATGTGCTTAAGGGTTTGAGAGAAATTTTAAAGGGAAAAGGCTTGGGCTTTTTTTCTTGGAGCTTTGATTGGTAAGGTTTTCATATCTTGTAGTTTCATTTTCATAGTGTATTATCTATCATACCTTGGCTCTAGAATCCTGAGTTTTCTTGACTCAGTCACTGAGTTGAGGGTGTGAATCGATGGAGAAAGGGGTAATATTATACACATAACTATAATAATCATCACAAATACTGAACTTAATTAATCATCATGCATCCAGTCAAGAGTATCAAGTATCTATTAGTTGATATCTAGCCCAAGTTCATACATCATTATTTAAAGCAATAAATATAAAATGAAAAATTCTTTATTCTTACAGCAAATCTCTAAGAGCATACATCTCAAAGTCATCACTCCACACGCATAGGCTATAGTTCATTTCTCTGTCCTAGATGGTTTTCTAATCAACATAATGAGCGAACAGCTCAGTAAGTAGTTGTACGCATGATTTACAACATGTGCATGATACAAGTGCGTATATAGAAATTTTAGTATGCCGCAATATCACATGAACAGTTTCTTTAGTGAACAATCAGAGACATATCTATGCACAACGTCTGGCCTACCAACACCCATCCGACCTAGATCTATACAAGCCCAACACGTGGAGTTTACTCACGTCCTGCATGAACACTGGCTTGAGATATCTCATGTACCTTGTGTAATTGTATAGTCTAACAATGAGTGACTCACTCTATAGATGACCAAACTCTTTTCCCAGCCTCGACCATAGTCCAAGAAGGAGGCCATATTGGTATAAACTCAGGTTCCATTAGAAACTTTGCATGAGAATTTAAGGGATAACTCGATCCATGAGTTGTCTGGTGTTCTTAGAATGACATATCAAATACAAAGCAGTTGCACACATAAATACATATTAACATATTATAAAAGTTAAGCAAAAGTAAGTATGTAATGCTATTCAACGAATGCAGGAAAATCCATTCGTGAGAGTGACTAGTTACCTATAATGTACATTCCTTATTCGACCATTTTGACTCTTGATAATTTTCTCATGGATCTGATGGCTACCCTCGGGTCTATAATCCATAGAATTTTTTTGAGTCATAATTAGGATACAAGTATCAAGTTAATTTCTTCATTACTTATTGTTTATTTTATTAAAGCACTTGTAAAAATGAGTAAGATTCTAAAATCATTATATTAGTCCACTAAATTAGTCAATCAAGTCTCTAATTTATTAAATCTGAGCCATAAATAGTCCATTTACCATGTTTCTAACCCTAGATCAAATATATTAATCTTTGTTAAGTTTGACTTAAGATAAAGATTTACCTTAAAGACAATTAAATGTTAAGATTCATCAGATCTGACCATTTATTTCCTTATTTTTCACGATTTTGGGCCAATTGTCTGGATTAGTCTTTGATAAGATGATCCAATCTAACATTGAATCAACTGTATTTTTAATTTTCTTATATCTAATCCCTTAATTGGTTTATTAGGTCAACGATTGGATTGGATCTAATCGTCGATTTAACAGTCCAGATCATTATTATGATTTTTTCTCTAATTTCAACAACATGGATTTAGATTTTTAAGGTTTTCAATTCATATTTACACTTAATGAATAAGATCTCTAAAGGTACGATTAATTTTATGTGGGGCTCACCTTTGCACTTAGGGGTGTACATCGAACCGATAGAACCAGACTAGAATCGATCCAACGGTCCGGTTTGGTCCTGTTCTAAACTGCACCGGTTCCGGTTCCGATTTCAAAATTCCAATAACCGTTGGATATGATACGATTCGTTTCCGGTTTAGGGGCATGTAGAACCGAACCGAACTGTTGATCCGAACCATGGATCCGAACCTTGGATCCGAATCGTTGATCCAAACTTAAAATTAAAACAAAAAAAGAAAACAAAAAACCCTATCTCTCTTTCTCTCTTCGTCTCCCTCTCTCTCGCTGTCTCTCACCCTATCTACGTACGATTGCCTAATCCCTGCCCAATCTCGTCTCTTGCCGTCTCTCTCTCTCTCTCTATCTCTCTTTCTCTCATCATCTCCCTCTCTCTCGCTGTCTGCGTGCAGTTGTCTAGGCCCTAGGCCCCTACCCCCCCTCTCTCTCTATCGCCATCTCTCACTCTATCTGTGTGCGGCTGCTAGCTGCCCAGGTCCCTGCCCACTCTCGTCTCTCATTGTCTCTCTCTCTCTATCTCTATCTCTCTTTCTCTCGCCGTCTCCCTCTCTCTCGCTGTCTATGTGCGATTGCCTAGGCCCTTGCCCTCTCTCTCTCTCTCTCTCTTTCTCTCTCTCTCTCATCGTCTCTCTCTGGCCGTCCCTCTCTCGATGATCGTCTGGCTCGTCCCTCTCCCCTCTCTAGCTGTCCCTCTCTCTCTCTCTCTTGCCATGCACCACCGCTGGTCCACCACTGCAGCTCTCTTTCTCTCTCTCGATCTTTATTTTCCATAGTGGCCAGTCACCACCGGCCCCCTTATCGCCGCTGACTTCTTTGTATCTCTTTATCGTCTCATTGTGAACTTCAACAACGACTTCATCATCATTTTTTATGACGGTAATTACTAATTATCAATTTTGTTGATTTTTTGTAAATATTTTATTGAATTTTGGCTATTTTATTGATTTTTGCTAATTATTATTTTTGTATATCTTAACTCTTATTAGATGTTAAGTACTGGAGAGACAAATAATCATCAAGAGCTCTCTATTACTAATTCTCCCTCTCATACAAAGGTATGTCTTCCTAAAGAAAAGGGTCATAAATCTGACATTTGGGATCATTTTACCAAAATTGTAAATGAAGGGGATGGAAAAGAGAAAGGGGATAGATGTAACTACTGTAATTCATCTTATACATGGTCGAGTGAGAACGAGATTAGCTCTTTGAGAAAACATATATCAAAGTGTCCCAAGATTTTCCAAAATAAAGACAATAAACAAAAACTTTTGTTAATGCATTTAATATCAGAAGATGGTGATAGTACTCTTTGTGTTTGGAAATTTGATCAAGATTTATTTAGAGAAACACTTGCAAAAATGATAATCGTATATGAGTTGCCTTTTAAGTTTGTTAAGGATGAAAGGATTTCGTAACTTTTGTAGTGTGATGCAACCTAATTTCAAAATATTATCACGTACTAAATGGCAAGGGATTGTATGGCATTGTATATGAGTGAGAAAAAAATTGAAGAATTTATTAGTGAACTCAAATCAAAGAATTTGTCTCACTACGGATTTATGGACCTCAGTGCAGAATCTTTCTTACATGTGCTTTATAACTCATTTTATTAAAGACTGAAAATTGTGTAAAAGAATTTTAAACTTTTGTGTGATTTTTAGTCATAAAGGTGAAGAAATTGGTCGAGCGGTGGAGGCATGTTTGATGGAATGGGGTATAGAGAAACTATGCATGCTTACTATGGATAATGCAAGTTCCAATGGTGTTGCTATTTCATACATAAAGAGAAAGATGTCTAAGAAGAGTGATACTTTCATTTTAGGCGGCTAATTCTTTCACATGAGGTGTTGTATACATATTTTTAATTTAATTGTGAAAGATGGGTTAATTGAATTAAAAGATTCATTAACTCGAATTCGTGGGGCAGTGAGGTATGTTAGGAGTTCTCTTCAAAGAGAACAATGCTTCAAGGTATGTGTAGAGAAAGAGAGGATAACATATAAAAGTTCTTTGTGCCTAGATGTTCAAAATAGGTGGTGTAAGACTTTGATACGGAATAGCTAAAAGATCTTTTGTGCATTGGACATTGAGATCTAGAAATCTGAATACATGGCATACCTGATTGAGATGCCATTACTATAAATAGGATGTCGAAGTCTTCCTCTCCTTACACCCTTAAAGAAGCTATAATGGGGCTGAAACTTCTGTTGGTGGTGTTGGATTGGGGATCCAGCCCTGTTTTATAATGCAGAGCACAAAGGATTTGAAACCCATCAAAACTCCTCTCCCTATGGCTCCTCACGAATTTGACAATCTTAGTTCTTCTAAAACACTGTGTGTGCATCACAGTTGTAACAATCCACCACTTACACGAATTTCTGAATGTATCACAACTTAGTGGGGCCCACTGGTATACCCGATTACATTATCCAACTCTTAGGACAATCCAGACCGTTGATCAATAAGGCTCACCTTATAGAATTCTTACACGTGGAACTCCACATATCTCATGCTAGATACTGTAAAAAAGTTTCAAAAAGCATTTGAGAGATTAAAAGAGGAAGATCCACATTTCACCATAGAACTTTATGATGGACATTCTACCACTAATGATTGGGATGGTGCTCGGATTTTTATAAAATTTTTACAAAAATTCTATGACATGGCTGTTCGCATGTCTTGTTCTTTATATGTCACTTCTAATTCATATTTTTATGAAGTTTGTGGCATTGAAAGTTTCTTATCCGAATGGTCAATCAGTATGGATTCTACTTTAAGTACCATGGGTAAGAAAATGAAGATTAAATTTGAGAAGTATTAGGGTAATATTGAAAATGTGAATATGATGTTATTGATTGCTATTGTGTTGGATCCCTATTATAAATTGAAATATGTGAAGTTTTGTTATTCTGAAGTTTATGAACCTACCATGGTGATTGAGCTCACTTAGAAGATAAGAGAGACATTCAATCGTATTTATGATAAGTATCAAAAGCTTAAGTCAGTTGATTCTTCTTCAAGTCAAACCATTTTTTACATGAATGTTGACCAATCAATTATTTGTACAAGTGAACAATTAATTTCTCTCAAATCGAAGTTTCAAAAATATTTGGAAGAAGAAGAGAGTAATAGAGGCAAGACTAAAGTGGACAAATATTTGGATAAATCTTGTAAAAAGGATGATCCAAACTTTGAAATTTTGAATTGGAAGGTGAATAGTTCAAAGTATAGAGTTCTTTCTCAAGTTGCAGGGGATACTTTATCTATTCTTTTATTTACCATTGCTTACGAATTGGCTTCTAGTAGTGGAGGTCGTGTTTTATATTAATTTCGTAATTCTCTTACCCCTAAGCTTGTGGAATGCTTAATTTGTGCACACGATTGGTTACATGCTTCGCCTCTCCCAATTCAAGTTAAAGAAAATATGGCTGAAATTGAAGCTCTTGAATCAGGTAAATATTCATTTGATCAATTTAATTTTGTAATAATTAACTTCTAGTTATTGTGTTCTTCTTGATTTTAATAAATTATTATATTTTTGTAGCCCTAACTTCTATTTGAGGACTTTCATATCAAGTTTAGTTGGGTTTATGCATTGAGCAATATTGAATATTTTTTAGTATTGTGAGTTCTTCCTCTCTCCTTGGCTTGCCTTGTTTTAGTGTTACTATTTTTGATGTCTTGCTGCACTTTTCTATTCTAAGATGTGAGATTGCATTTAGAGTTTGTTGCATAAGATGTAATAAGAGTACAAGAACTTTAGTTCCTTAAATTACATCTTTGTGATTGGAATTTTTAGCTACTACGCTTATTCTTGCTTATTATATACTTGTGGAATGCTACTACACTTGTGGAATGCTCAAGAATGCTATTCTTGTGATTGGAATGCTACACTGACTATTATATTCTCAGCTTGATTGGTTGAACGTAGATGTAACTTGATCAAGAAAAACTGATTGATTTGAGCTTTGAGTAAAATAAAGTCCATGGCCGATTCACCTTAGGTTTTAGAGAAGTCTGCCCTCGCAGTCAAACCAAGTCAAGTTTTGGAACCTTTTAATATTATTTTCTTCAATATTAAGAAGTTTTTGCCTTACACAATGCAGTTTATCTATATAAAGCTAACATGAATAAACAGATGCATTCATGCTTGTCTGTCGAGGGTGTGATTGTGAACATGTATTTTATATATTTGCAACTAAGACACGTCACATATAACAGCTTTAGACAGGATAACACTGGCAAAGTTGATTCTATTAGACTTTCATAATTTTTAAGTGACAATGTAAAAATGGATATATATTCTACAACAATTATTAAACTCTTAGCAATGATGGTAACAAAAGTGTTGATGTCAAGTGGTCAGCTGCTCACATGGGTTAAAAAAAGTAATCTGATATAACTTGGTGTCATTTGAGTCGTATCGGTCTTAGTCTGAAAGGAAACAAGTCACTAAACTGAAACAGAACCGAAATGAACTGATACAGGGTGAGTCATACTAGTTTAGGTCCCTTTGTGAGTCAAGGGATGGACTCTCTTTTTAAACATTGGTCTGGTCATGACACTTCTGTCAAGCGACCATGAGAATTCTTGTTTAGAATGTTGATCAAGGTAGGGCATTCCCCATAACGAATCTGTTATAATTTGTAGACCTGGTCATGGTGGGAACTGACTAAGGAGTAGGCTTTTAAGTAGTAATGATTGGAAAATCAAGATTTGTAGCTGTTACCTATAATACTCGAAGGAAATTTGAACTCTTAGAGTTACCATTCATGTGTATATTAGTACTTAACTGATCTGTAACAATATTAGAAATATGGTATTCTTAGAGGAATTTTGAATTTTTCTTCTTCTTAAGATTTTAGCTGGAAAATCAAATTTATTGGAAATTTGAACTCTTAGACTTACCATGTATATTTCCTTATGAATGTGTGAAATCAGTACCCTTCTGTATGAATGCATTTGTGATGGTGTGTATTGTAAAATGCATGCATCCATGTCTAAGGGTCTGAACAACTGAATGCTGACTGTGATTGCATTTTGTAGCTTCTTGCTATTCAGAAGTTGAGAGAAGACGACCCCTCTCTCCTTTTGTCATTGTCATTGGTGGTGGCTTTGCTGGCATTGCAGCTGCTCGTACTCTTCATGATGCATCTTTTCAAGTAACTCAACATCCTTTTCTAGAACTACATCATTCATCTCTAGGTTACTTTGGTAGTCAGTGCAGCTTCCAGGAGTTACTATTCATTTTTTCAAGAGATAATAACAACTATTTGGATAAGAATTACTTGCTTTGGAGTGGAAATTTTTCGTAACAACATCCTTCTTCTAATAATTATAGACCTTTCCAATATTTGCTTATCTCTGTCAGAGTCTATGCCTAACTAGGCCAGTTAACCTTGGCCTTTGAATAGGTTGCCATCCATCTTCTCTCTTTGTGTTTGTTGATGTTAGCCTGTTAACACTTCTTTGACAACGGTTGGTTGCACCTCAGCTACAACTTTTTCAACAGAATGTTTATATTGAACCAGCAGAACACTAGTTTGGTCATCTGCGGTCCTCCATGTAATGAGCCTGGTAAGTCCCTCCGACTCGGTAGCCTCTGTCACGCCCCAAACCCGAAAATCGAGCTCACAAAATTTTTGATTGCCAAATTCGGTGCCAACAGCCTTCGTAGTACCCCATTCTCGGCTCTCACCGCCCATACGCCAGATTCCGATCCTGGGATCTTACAAGGAAGATTTTTCAATGTACATTTGTCTCATAAGAAGTATAACCACATGTTTACCCAAATCATAAAGGCAACATCAACATCACATATCAACTAATATAAATAGTTGAATATAGTGCTGAAAGGGAAATACATATATCGAAATCAAAGCTCCAGAAGACAGCTGTATACTCCAAGCTCAACGCTGCTGCAACCTAACGCCACCTGCATGCATGTATCGTACATAAGCTTATAGAAAGCTTAGAGGGTGGTGTAAGTGTGTGCACAAGATAAGTACCAAGTATTCAACTATCAAAGTAAACAAAAATACTGATAATTCTATGAGTACTATCAGTCGTACCAAGGCTATGCGATGCAAAAATGTAATAAGCCAATATCATATACTGAGGATGTAAAGTAATATGCAAATCCTGATGAGTACACGAATATCGTCAGCCGTATCTAGGCCATATAAATGCAGAAACATGACAACCCAAAATGTTAAATGCCGTGGTTGTAATGAAATATGCGATGCGAATGAAATGACCAAGCTAAAGTGAAGTCAGGATGATAGTACGTAGTATCGCAGGCTATGAGGTCCATCATAAGGGAATTCTATCCAAACCAGTCTCATACCTAAATTTGGATAGTCAGACAAAATGTAGTAGGCTCCTGATCTCAGGTTAGTCGCGCGCCCCAACCGAAATCTTGGCCATTGCGAAGGTACACAACAATTAGTTACGCACTACCAACCCGAGTGGATAGTAAATGAATGAATGAATAAGTAAAATACTGAGTATACAACTCCTACTCGATAAGTCCACATATTAGTACCATACATCTCTGGGATCATCACCGAGATCTAGTACACTACAAACCAGATTGCCGCCTCATTTTGCGCAACAAGGTGAGTGGAAGAGACCTCACTATTCGCCTGCTAATATCGGGCCCAGCTCATCGATAGCAGACTCATTCCTCGAGCTGGTTAAATTAGCCTAGCTTTGCCCCCTCCTCTCGGGCAGGTAAGGCCACACTCTCTTCCAACCAACCACGACACAGTAAGAGACATGGCCTAATAGTATATGACCCTTATGCACTCATGCACCCACTCGGTCTAGACGTTGGAGCAACCTCTGGAACCAAGAGGGTTTAGAAAATTTCACACAGGGATATCTATAACACCCTATGTAGAATAGATTTTTAGTGTCCCATCTGGCCATCCACGATATGCCTGTGGAGGCTACGGCCCTGATATCGCTAGGGTGTACGGTGTTTATATCATAAAATGCGAGATGCATGAGTCATATTATCCAGTCATGCATCAAACCTGCGCATACCACGCGCTCATATGGACAACTCCTCCTACCAGGGAGTCTCATAATAATCCACCTAATGGCATATGCTATGATTAATCATTCCTCATATTAAGCATACATATGATGCGCATGGGCATGAATTGTGAAGCTATACTAAGCATGTTATATAATGATGGTGTACTCTCCTCTTATCAAGTATGGGCCTAGACAGCTTACTCATAAGAAGAATGGGCCTCATAATGGGTCCAAGGGAAGGTCACAATGTGGACATCTACCATCATTGCCCATCAATGTGGACATTTAACCAACATTGCTCTCAAGTAGTGGCTCACATCAACATCATTACGTACATTATAGTGAAATCACACATTACATTGGTCCGCACATTCATCGCATTAGGCCTCACTCAAGGGCCACATATACATCACACCGGGCCTCACCATATGGGCCATAAATACATCATACTAGGCCTTATTAAATGGGCCACAAATACATCACAACGAGCCACATACTTGGGCTTCAAATACATCACAACGGGCCACATACCTGGGCCTAATGCACATCAAAATGGGCCGTATGACATGGGCTTAATACACATTACAATGGGCCGCATAACATGGGCCTAACATATATCACAATGGGCCGCTCAATGGGCCGCACCAATGAGCCTCATATACATCAAGTGGGCTGCATCAATGGGCCGCACCAATGGGCCTCATATAAATCAAGTGGGCCGCATTAATGGGCCGCACTAATGGCCCTCATATCCATCAAGTGGGCCGCATCAATGGGCCGCACCAATGGGCCTTATATCCACTACAAAGGGCCTCAAGTACACAACAGGTGGGCCCTGTACATGAGCCTCAAATACATCACATGGGCCTCATTACACGGGCCTTAAATACACAACAGGTGGGTCGCATCGCATGGGCCACAGATACATCACGACGGGCCTTACCAAATGGGCCACAAATACATAATAGGTGGGCCCTGCACATACAACAGGTTGGCCTTGCATGTCCATCAACACGGATGGATGGTGTGGATGAAACACTTACATCATGGCCAGTCCCATGATTGGACGACATGGATTACATACTTCATGGTGGACCCCACACGTCCAATGAATGGACAGTGTGGATATACATCATATGGGCTCCACATCCCAGCCCATGAATGGCGTAGATAGAACAGATACATCACTGTGGTCTACACCGTCCGAATGGACGGTGGGAATAAAATACATAAATTATGGTGGGTCACACTGTCCTTTGGACGGTGTGAATAAAACTTACATCATGGTGTCCCCACATGCTGGATGCAGCACGTCAGCAGGTGGGTCACACGTCCCAGCAAGTGGACAGACGGTGAGGATAAAGCCCATGCATCATGTGGAGCCCCTACACAATAGGGATGAAATACATATATCATGGCGGGTTACAAACAGTGTGGATATAAAACACCTGCATCAAGGTGGGTTCCACTTGCCCACACGTGTGGGGTGGGCCCCATGTCCAAGACAGATGGACGGAGTGTATAAAACACATATCTCACAGCTGGTCCACCGTCCAACCATTTGGACGGATGGAATAAAACGCATACATCATGGTATGGTCCACACAGAAATAAATGGATGGCATGGATATAGAATAAATACATCAAGGTGGGTCCCACCTCACACGTGTCACACGTGCAAGGTGGGCCATCATCCAACAATGGATGGCAGGGATAAAACGCATACATCAAGGAAGGTTTCCACCGTCCAGCATTATCTGGACAGTGTAGATATAGAATACATGCATCCAAGGTGGGCCACGTTGGACGACCTAGATGTAACATACATACCAGGTGGGTCCACATGTGTGGGACCCACTAGCTTCTAATAAAGCTGATATTTGTGTTCTGCCAGCACAGCAGTCAGCAGGTGGACGGTCTGCTGTGATCAGCAACTAATCAGCGTCCGTGCGAGGTCGCTCATCTAGTGGGTCCCACATGATCAGGATGGCCAGGATAACACATGTGTATCAGTGGGTCCCATGGATGGTGTGGACCCCACACACACATCAAGGTTGCCCCACGTCTAAGAAAAGGATGGTGGGGATTGGACATATACATCAAGGTCAGTCCCACCGTCCAGGGACTGGACGATGGTGGGTGCAACACTATAGCAAGGTGGGTCCCACGTGCTGGATGCATCACGTCTTTAAGGTGGGCCCCATATTAAGGATCAAGTTGCTATTTGTATTTTCCCCTTCATCCAGTGTCCAAGATGGACGACATAGATGGAATACAGGTCAGGGCCCCACCGTCTAAAACATCTGGATGGTTGGATGTCATGGATGAAAAGCATACATTAGGTGGGCCCACGGCTGTACGACGTGGATCAAGTGGGCCACACCCATCATCATCTTCACTATAAAAGAAAAGGGAGAATGGTGAAAATGGGAGGGACCCTGCCACTTTGGGCCCCTCTTTGATACAAAACATACATCAAGATGGGTCCCACCATAAGTGGACCCTAAAATCATCAAAACCAAAAGCTATGAACACCCACCATTTTCGTTTCTTCTTGGTCCGATGAAATCCCTAGCTCATCGGCTTCGACTTTGATGGAAGATGATGGAGATTAGGCAGTTGGATTGGGTGGTAGGGAGTGGGCCATATCTAGCTCTCCCTCATGGAGCTTAGACATTGGGTTGCTTGGGAGAATGCGAGAGAGAGAGAGAGAGAGAGAGAGAGAGAGAGAGAGAGATGGGTGTGAGTGAGTGATGGGTGTACTTGATGGGTGGAGAGAGACAGAGAGAGTTGACTTTAGCGGTTACTTGGGGATGGGACATGTACTTGACATGTGAGGTAATGTGTACTTGATTGATTTGACATATTCTCTTGGATTTTACAAAGCGCGGCATTTTTCTTGAACTGAACATGGGCCCACATCTCCTGACTTGGGTATCGCTTCGGCGTGCGAGACGCGACATCGGAACCACGGAGACGGCGCGGTCGCAAGGATACAAGTCTCGGGTCGAGCCAACTGTGGAATATGTGATATGACTCAGGATTCACGCAAACGCTTGTTACAGATCACGGGTCGCCAGAATTCGACCTGGAGAACTGCGGAAGCCTACGGAACGGTACGGTCTAGGATACGGGCCTCATAGCTTCCAACTCTTATGGTTCTCAGTCTCTAACTTCATAATCCTCAATCATAGTGTAATATTTTAAAACTTTACGTCAATGTGCTCTTTGACACGTGTATGGTAGATAGTAGAAATTGTTCTTTAAGGTACTTAAATGAACCCACAATATACAAACACCCTTAGAACCACATAAACACAACAATAAACTTTAAACTCACATATATCATTGCATACCTAATTGATAATCAAACCAACCGTTGAAGTGACTTAATGTCACTAGGTGAAGATACCCACCATCCACTTCTATTTTGGACCAATCAATCATAATAAACCAACCATGAGATCGTCAAATCTGTTCACACGCTCATCCTTATGAAATTCTAAACCATTCATCTTATTTATCACCTAGATATATGCTTAACTTACCACCAAAATCACCACAATTCTTGCAGATTTTCAAGAAGAAAGGACGCATGCAAAGAAAAGTTACTGAGACAATCACATCCTATTAAAAGTGACACCCATAGTTTAGGTCAATTTATTTATTTATATTAAGTTCAATGTAATAAGACATTAATGGAACTTTTATTAGTAGCAAATTTGGTGAAATTAAATTTGACATTGAAAATTTAGATTGTAATTAAATTATAGTTCAATAATATTTTATTTCAGTTTAGTTAAATATACAATGAGTGGAATGGAATCACAATGAATTTATGCTCGAATTCAAATTCACACCCTATAACTCAAGATTAGGGTCTCTTTACTCAAGTTCCAAATTTTGGGGTGTGACAAATTGGTATCAGAGTAAGTTTTAGTAATAGTTAGGGCCTAGGGTTATGGATTACACCTAGTGAAGTTGAAGTTAGGACTTTCGCTACCAATTGAAGATGTGACATAAAGTTAGTTTAGGATAATCACTCTAAGTTTAAGAATTCCTCTCCCTAAGAAAAGCTAGGATAGATAAGTCTTCAGAAAAATATGTAGGGCCCTGAAACCTTAGTAAATATTTTAGTAAATAGTCCTACGAGGATAATGTAGAACTCATTCAGTAGACATTGGAGGACTGAAAAGTCTATTGGGAAGTTTTAAATGAGTGATTTTTTTTTCCTACATTCAGAGGTCTACCGGATTTGTAACGACAGAGAACTCAAGGAATCAAATATTAGAAGCTTGGAGGTGTAGAAAAAAATTTAATCAGGATAAGAAAGAAATCAATTTCATCAACCTAGTCGTAGGTTTATGAATCTCATAGACAATATATAATCCTTTAAGAGGGATAGATTGGTAGGCAATGTACACACTTATGTGCATACGACCCTATGACTCGTAGAACAACGTAGACACTAAGACACATTAGAGGGTAGTATCTTCATCTATTAGCTTAGTAGGTGCGATTGAATTTTAAAGAAGAAATACATATAAGGGTGGTAGAATGTAATATTCTTACGTATACGAGTAGGTACATGAGTGCTCTTTCGCACATTTATGTTAGCTAGTAGAAATTGTTCTTTAAGGTGCTTAAATGAACCCACAATATATACACCCTTAGAACCATATAAACACAAAAATGAATTTCAAAGCCTCATAGATCATTATATACCTAATTGATCAACAAACCAACCATTGAAGTGACTTATCATCACTAAATCTTACAACCTGAGGTTTCAACTTTCATGGATAACACGGAAAGCCAGATTTAAGGATAATAATTTGAATATGACAGAGTATAAATACTCCACATATTTCTTAAAATAAGATAATTTAATATTTTCATTGTAATTGCAACATAAATGATAGGAAAATTAAATCTCATTCTATTAAAGTAACTATTCCAAGTTCCATTCATCATCATTACATCAATATATTACATAGTTGATCATTCCATGTGACTTATTACAATATCAAAATGTAAGCAACTAATTCTAAGAAAGCCAAAATAAATAAAGGGAGAAAAATTATGTCCAAGCTATTTTGACTTCGTCATCTGTTATCCGTCTCCATGGATCATCATAATTCTCACCTTGTCACTATGGCTCATTCTTTAGATCATCACCTACATAGTCTACAGTTATTTTTCCAATAGGAGGAATGTGTTGCTTAGGTTCAACTCAGTGAGGGCAACGCTAAAAGATTACTACAATAATAACACATTCATATCATAAGTAAAAAGAGAAAACATCCATAGGAAAATCTTAATAAATACAATACTTTATATGCATGCTCTGATGAAGGCACCTTGACTATGTAGGATGGTGAAGCGGGAGTCCTCGTTACCCTTCACACGCACTTACTAGCCACTAGTTACTAGAGCTATGTGAAGTGAAAATCCCTGTTACCCTTCACATCTCAACAAAACCATCTGAGGGAAGCGGAAATCCCCGTTACCCTTCACATCTCAACAAAACCATCTAAGGGAAGGGGAAATCCCTGTTACCCTTCTATTGTACAACTAGAAGTAGGAATCCCCTTCACCCTTTCATTGTAACACCCAAGGGGTTGATCCACTAAGTCCAATCCTAGTGAATTCATGATTAGTTTCATCCTTTAATTATTTTAATTTAATATCTAGTTGTATTAGGTAAGCTTAAAGGTAATTATGGGGTGCTCATCACCTAGTAAAGGTAAATAACTCGAGCATACTGTTCTATACCACCATGCCCTACTCATGATACTATAGCAAGAAGGCTATTAATGCATCATTTATAGGTAATGATCATAATACAATAGATGCATCCAGCCGGTTGATCAAGCCTAAATATTTGATATTTCTCCTCTCAATTGCATTATTTTCCATGCATTTAAATGTTAAATTGATATACTAGTGAGTGTTTTCTGCATGCGAGGTGATTTTGAAACCAAAGAAGAATACATTCTTAAACGGACACTTTAAAGCCCAAAATCATAAAATGTGAAGGTTTAAAGAATCAAGGACTCTATGATGAAGATTTTAAGACATAAAGATTCAATAAAACCAAGTGTTGAAGATAGCGAAAAATCTGAAAAATTAAGCAATCAAATAATAGAAAAAATAGACTGTGTGGTTCCACCGAAGTCAGATTCGGTTTGATCGGAAGTGCCAAAGACAGTCCAATAAAAAATAATGGATTTTCAAAGTTAATTTGGCCCAACCGAGTCGATTCAACTCAGGACTTATACCTTAGCGACCGCATCGTCGCCGCGGTTCCGATGCCGCGACTCGCGCGCTGATGCGATGCTCTGGTCGGGAGTTGTGGGCCAGCGTTCGGTGCGAGGAAACGCCGCGCGTGCGAATCCCGAGAGAATCTCTACGAGGTGTCACATCAATCAATCAATCCCATCAATCCCATCATGTCAAGTACACATCAACTTTCACCCTTTCCCAAGCAACCCCCAAAGTCAATAAAGCTCTTACACAACCATAACTCCTCTTACACCTTTTGCCAAAAAGTCAAAAAAATCTCTTACACCCATCCCTCTCTCCCATCCATCACTCCATCACCCATCATTCTCTCTCTCTCTCTCCCTTACAAGTCTCTCTCTCATTCCATACTCTCTCATAGCAAGTCCCATACGTATGAGTCCCCCATGGTGAGAAAATGGCATTTGTGAGGCCCACCTTTCCTACCCCTTCATCTCTCATCTCAACCATCCATTTCTCATCTTCCTCCATCAAAGAGTAGCACTAGGAGCTAAGGAAGCCAAGGGAGCAAGAAGATCAAGTGGTGGGTGCCTTGGTAGGGTAGATTTTCATATTTTTAAGATGGGCCAAGTGAGGCCAACCGATCAATGGTTTGGATCTCACTTTGGACCCTAAGATGTGGCCAATGGCCCACTTGGATTATCATGATCGTTCCATGATGGGGCCATTCTCCATGGACCCCATCATGATGTTTATTTCCTTGCATGTTTTGGGTCATCTAGACTGTCTAATTTAGTGGAGAAGGGATCTCCACCGTTGGATTTAACTTTAATGGACCCACATGTAAGGGGACCCACTTGATGTATGATTTAGTGCAAGGGAGGGCCCATAGTGCCGGGGTCCCTCCATCACACGGTCTCACTCTCTATCTCTCTCCCTTTTATTTTATTATTTTTTTTTTATTTTATTTTATTTCGTTGTTATGATGATGAGGTTGTGTGGCCCACTTGAATGGACCCCACCATGAGGTAGGTACCTTATCCAAACCATTTATAAGTGGGGCCCATCTTATATGTGTAGCACCCACACCATCCATCACTTGGTGGCCCACCTAAGCAGGGCCCACCTCCAACCTATATGCAAAGTCCAGCGTCCAGGAACGCTGGACGTATGTTGGAAGAAACACAAATACAAGCTTTTTTCCCCAAGCTTGGAATGGTCCACTCATATGGGTCCCACCTTGATGTATGTATTAAATCCATGCCGTCCAATCCTTTCCTAAGTTTGTTTTAGGCGTTGAGCCAAAGAATGTGATCAATCAGACCTTCGGGCGGGCCATATCATAGCAAATGGTGGTTTTCACCATTGAAAAATTTCCCGATTGGTTATACACTGGAATATGTCCAATATTGGACTTGTTTTGCTCGT
Source organism: Magnolia sinica (assembly GCF_029962835.1). Taxonomy (NCBI): domain Eukaryota; kingdom Viridiplantae; phylum Streptophyta; class Magnoliopsida; order Magnoliales; family Magnoliaceae; genus Magnolia; species Magnolia sinica. The sequence continues at coordinate 56,298,572 of NC_080589.1, read as the reverse complement.
GGTGAGCCATGAAAGAACACTGAGCTCAGATTCACCGGATGTGGACCCCACCTAAGAATGGATTTTCTCAAAAACATAAAATAAATAAATAAATGAACAAAGCGCATGTAGCGAAGGCCGACGTCCGGCGTAATGGACGGACAGTAAAGTCACACGCCGTAGCTGTGGCCCCACCTCGATGTTTGTACACCATCTAAACTGTTCATAGGGTCACCCAGACATGGCCCATCCCAAAATCAGCTAGATCCAAGACTCGGGTGGCCCACACCGTAAGAAACAGAGTGGGATTAGACCTCTACCTTTGAAATCTTTTTGGGGTCCACAAGTTTTGGATCCGGGTGAAATTTGTTTTAACCCTTCATCTAGGCCCATGGGACCTTATCAGTGGATGGCATATCAACATTTCGGGGCCCCACATGGAGCCCAAAGAATGATGTATGTGTTTTATGGCTCACCGCCGTGCGACGGGGGGCCAGCAAGAATGTAGTAGTATCCCCACCATCCCCGAACGGTGGGCCCGGGATGGTGTGGTGCGTGCGTGTGTGGTGCGTGCGTGTGTGTGGATATATATATATATATATAATATGTTATATATTATATATAATGTATAATATATATTATATATAATGTATATATAATATATATTATACATTATATATAATATAAAGGTGGTGGGAGGCCTCCTCAGTGTATTTGTGGCCCATGGATTGAGGCCCACTTTGATGTCTATGTAAGGTCCATGGGTCGAGGCCCATTTAATGTATTAGGGGCCCATGGGTCGAGGCCCATTAAGATGCAATGAGGCTAATGGGTTGAGGCCCATTTGATACATATAAAGCCCATGTGAGTAAGCCCATTTGATGCACGTATGGGGCCCAATTGGCGAGGCCCACTTGGTACATATCAGGCCCATGTGAGCAGGCCCATTTGATGCACTCTAAGGCCCACGGGTTATAGCCCATTGCAATGAACATAAGGCCCATTGATGCGGCCCATTGATGTGGCCCACTTAATAAATATAAGGCCCATGAGGTACGGCCCACTTGATGTATTGAAGGCCCAATGAGATATACCTAAGGTTCATTGCAATGTGCAGTCCCAGCATGATTCATGTAATGATATTTATGACAGTCGTGCCTTGGGAGCAATGATGGTTTGACGTCCACATTGCAAGTATAGTATGGTTAAATGTCCGCATTATGACTTTCCCTAGGGCCCATTGTTAGGCCCATACGTGTAATGTGTAGGCTGTCTAGGCTCATATTTGTTATGATTATCATCCATCCTATACAACATGTTTAGTTCCATAATTCATGACCATATGCATCATACGTATGCTTGATATGAGAAATGACCGATCATCGCATATGCCTTCGGGCAGATTGTTTAGGGGCTCCCGTACAGGGGGTGTTACCCTACATGAGCGCACGATACGCGCAGGATTGCTGCATGACTGAATAGTGTGATTCATGCATTCGCATTGTGTGATATGGTTACTGTACGCCCTAGCGACATCAGGGCCGTAGCCTCCACAGACGTATCGTGGTTGGCAGGATTGGATACCGGAAATACTGTTCTACATGGGGTGCGATAGATATCCCTGGGTGAAAGTCCCTAAACCCTTATGGTACCAGGAGGTTGCTCCAACGTCTAGACCGAGTGGATGCATGAGCGCTGAGTGCCGATTACCAGACGGTTGCGCTTTCCACTGTGTCGTGGTCGGTTGGAAGGGGGTGCGGCCTTACCCGCCCGAGAGTAGGGGGCAATGCTAGGCTGAGTCTGACCAGCTCGAGGAATGGGTCCGCTATTGACGAGCCGAGCCCGATATTGGCAGGCGGATAGTGAGGTCTTTTCCACTCACCTTATTGCGCGCGATGGGGCGGCAATCTGGCTTGGAGTGTACTAGACCCCGGTGATATTCCAGATTTGAGCCGTATTGACATGTGGACTTAGATGAGGATTTGTATGCTTGACTTGCATTTCGCGTCGCATGGCCTTGGTACGGCTTGTGGGATTCTTAGCATTCATCAGCATGTTCCGCATTACTCTGATACTGCATAGCTATATTACCACCTTGAGCATACACTTTCACCACCCTCTAAGCTTTCTATAAGCTTATGCACGACTTTTGCGTACAGGTGACGTTGGATCGCAGCAGCGCTGAGGCTTAGGCGCGTGGCAGATCATTTTTGGAGTTTTGTTCATCTTCATTGTATTTCCCTTATGCCCATTGTACTTGTAAAGTTTTTTATTATAGTGGAAATGTGATGGAGTTTTTGGTTGTTGTTTGTGGGTTATGCCTTTGGTTATGCTTATTACGAATCAAACTGAAGTTGAAAATCCTCCTTGTAGCATCCCAGGATCGGAACCTGGCGAATGGGCGCTGTAAGACATAAAGATTCAATAAAACCAAGTGTTGAAGATAGCGAAAAATCTGAAAAATTAAGCAATCAAATAATAGAAAAAATAGACTGTGTGGTTCCACCGAAGTCAGATTCGGTTTGATCGGAAGTGCCAAAGACAGTCCAATAAAAAACAATGGATTTTCAAAGTTAATTTGGCCCAACCGAATGACTATTCGATATGACCGGAGTGATGTTCAGTGTGACCAAAAGGAAGTTTAGCCCGACCAAAAGGAGGCAGAGAGTTCATATGAATTTTAAAGAAATTTGGCTCCAACCAAAGGAACGTTCGACTAGATTCGGTGCGAGTTTGGCCTGACTAAAGATGCTCATTGGTGTTATCGAAGTGTAACAAACATACACAATTTTGAAGTCAGTCCAATGTCGGTGCACAATTTTTTATTTGAGGAGGTGTTATAAGATTCCCTAAGCACGAATTAACGTTTATGAGAGAAACCAAATAGCGGCAAAGCTTTCATAGAGCCGTTCTTCTTCAATCCTTCAGTTCTACTTTTTTCTTTTTTCTTTTTTCATGTTTTTCTTTTGTTTTTGTCTAAGATGTTTACTATGCTTGGCTAATTTCTTAGCTAAGGCTAAGTGATGAACATTTTAATCGATTTTTGATATTTGATACATTTTCAATAAAATTTATTTATTTTTCATGTTGAATTGTAATTGGATGTGATTGAATTCCTATATTATAAAAGGAATCAATTTGTAAAATTAAATGATTTATTGTGGCTTCCAAGTACAATAGATGCATTTGATTTCCTGTAATTGATTACCTGGATCTTCATGAGATATCAAACTTATCATGATTCTAATTTATATTGGATGTTTGTAATTGAATTTACTACTATATCTTGCAATTAGAACAAATTGGAATCCAGTTTTAGTTGAGTTATCAACTTGAGAAAGACGAATTAAGTTCAAGTTTTATCGATTAGGGATTCTTGGAACCTTAGTTATTTTTATTCATTATTCCAAATTCTTTTTTTTTCGCTGGATTGAAAACCCTACACGTATGTTGGATGTTTATTCATTAAGTTCTAGTTATGTTCTGACAAAATTTTTTGTGTTCGACCTCAAACTCCCTAGTTATTACTACATCGCAACCCTGCACTTGGGATTGTCAACCACTGGGTTTGATCACCAGTACAATAATACTCATACTCAACAAGTCATCATCTCACCCTATTCCATGGCACACAGCATAGCTACCACTCATGGATCCATCTTAAGAAAATAATCCAATCATGAGATCATCCATGATTCACCATAACCCATATATAAGGTTATTCCATATCAACTCGTCAATATAACCACATAAGTTTCCACAAGTCCATAATATAAACCAAATGGATTTTCATAATATTTTCCAAAAAATATGGGATGATGGGTTTCCTTCTACTGTGGCATTCAAATACATAATTCCATCATCAACACATATCATGAAAGTGCCATGCTCATTAACATGTATTAATCATCATGAAACATATATAGTTGCCACACATTGCCACCATATACATGATTTCATTTATAAGTCCATGTTCAAACATCCAAACATGTAACATGTTCATGATAATAAAAAATCCCAGCGATAAATCATTACTTAATTCATATATTAAACAATATTAAACATCATACACAAACATCACAAAAAAATAGGCTAAACCAATCTACAATGTATAGGGTCCATATTATCTAACCAAGTGGGTGCATCTTGTATACTCAACGGGTTAGCTTGTCTCAACAGGTTAACTCACTAACCTACATGTTCCCATGTGATCCAACACCATGGAATATCAATAATGGAACCATATTTTCACATGCCAAAGGTAAATGGGGTTTTCATCATCAATTCAACATAATTTGAGTACCCTATAGCATATAGTTTGGGTTTAAGCCCATCCATCATTCAATTATCTATCAAAATTCATCCAAACATGAATCCATTTAACCATCATAGAATTTAAAATAATTACACACAATAAATCATAGAATTAACATAGGTTTTACCACCCAATTCATTAAACAAACAAACGAAAAAAGCAATGTCTAAGTTCATGAGAAAATAGTTATAATTGTGTATAAGCCTAAAGGGATTCATCACCTTATTCTTAAATGAAACCCTAGGTAGAATTTGACGTAAGAGGGCGAACCGCGAAGAATAGGAGTCGCTCGAGCAAGGAGGAGGGTGTCTATACATGTGGATTGAATAAAAGGAAGGGGTGGGCGTCTTAGGTGGATGTCATCTCTCTCTCTCTCTCTCTCTCTCTCTCTCTCTCTCTCTTCACGTAGAGGGGCTAGCCATGTGTGGCTAGAGAGGGCCATGGGTAGTGTTTTTAAAGAGGTTGGGGCGTGTGAAGGGTGTGTCACATCCTACTTAGGGTTAATTTTCTAAATTTCCTTAATCCGATGACTTTTCTCAATTTCAATCCATTCATCATGCTAAGTTTGAAGAGTAAAGTTGGGACACATAATTTTCTTAGTATCTGAAACCTAGATTGGTCGATTTTTGAAAATGGCTTAGTGGGTGCCAAAATAGACTTGATCTCGATTTAAGGGTCCACACAAAGTGATTAGGGCCTCAAATTAAAAGAAATATTTGGTTACAATAGGCAAAAAATTAGATAAAATTTGATGGTTGATCAACGGTGGAAAATGTCTAAATCTAAAATTTCACCTGTTACTACAAAATAAAAAAACTAACTTTAAGGTGGTCATCATTCAACGATGTAGGATTATAAATCGTGGTTTAAATTTTCTAAGATCTAGTAATCATATGAGGCTAAGGTGTGGTATAAATTTGAGTTGCGATTGGCGATGGGAAGTGGTTCAATTGGAAAGTCTAGATTTGGAAAGATTTGATAATGTGGTTATTTCCTAAATGGGGTAATTTGACACTTAAGAAAAGGCTTACCAAGGTGGGATACTCATATCTCATATTCAGTCCATATGATGGGTGATCCAATTCATTCACATGAAGTAAAACATTTGACTACGACTACCAATAAACATTCCTCACTCGATGGACACTAAAAGCAATGGTTAAGAGGTTGATTTGGCAATTGTGCCACTTTTACTATAATCTAAGTACTAAAATTTGATGTGTATGGTTAGTTTATGATGGATAGGCATGAGATAAAATTTTAAGTCAAATGAATCATGGAAACCATGTGATCTAGAAATCAAAAAAATCTAATCATTATACATGGTTATAGGTATATTTTTAAGCAATTCTTATAAAAAAAACTCATATCTAAATCATCACGGATAAAGAATTATTCACCAAGTAAGTTAAAATTCATATTAATTAAGGGGACATACACATATTAAACTATATGATGAACTTATGATAAAACAGTAACATCCGGGATGTTACAATACACCCCCCTTCAAAATAAAATTCGTTCCTAAAGTTTACTTGATATGCAATGTCGAAAAGCTGATGGCATTGCTCTCTCATATCATCCTCACTCTCCCACGCCGCTTCCTCTTTTCCATGGAACAATCAGAGGATTTCAAATAGGGAAATGGCTTATAAAAAATTTAATCTTTTGTAACTTTTCTCTTTAACATTTGTCTAATGATGCATTACATGATAAGAACGTAAAAAAATTGCCTTACTGTTAGATTTAGCAAGCGAAAGGAAATCATTTTTGACACTTTTGAAATTTAAAACAAGTGCTTGTGATGTATTTCTCGTCTTTAATTATCTTTGATTCATTATGGTATCTATTAAATTTTGGGGTTACTATAATCTAACTTAAAAAAAAAAAAAATCTTAAAAAATTGGTTCTATGAATTTTCCTGAATGTATGCCTAACATGCTTCTAGTACGAACTCTGATTCTTCCATGGATTTGCATTTGGCTGCGGATCATTTAAGCATAACTAATCACTTAGTGCCTTATCATCACTTGGTCCTCTTGGGATAATTCTATTTCTCTTATGTGATACTCCACAAGAAATACGCTATCCAAAGAAGATAAGGCAGACAGACTTAAAGCTTAGAAGAACTATAACCCTAATTCACGAATACTTTTATCTACCCTTTGACCATCTTAACTCATCAAATAATATTGCCATGATTTTCAATTAAACCTTAGATTCATAAAAAGGAGATACGTCTTGGATCTAATAAAGGCACTGCTCTCAAAGTCTCTTACTCGGTCTAGAATAACAACCTACCACAGAGATGTCTTCTCTAATCATATACTCAAACTTAGATATTTCATATAATCTGTGATTTAGAAGAATAATCTGGGAACAGAAAACATCACTTAGGTTCATTAGGCTCTTTAACGAAGAACAAAATCTATCATAAGATGGTCCATGATCTCGAGCACATTATGTAAGTGTTATAATGTGTAAAACACAACTTGTTTGTCAAATTTCATTTAGAAAAAATACACCTTATTTGTCAAATTTCGTTTAAACAAAACAGCTTATAAAGTGGCCTTCGAATGTGGATCAAGATGGAAAGTTCAAGTTCTATTAAAGTTTAAGTCAAGTAAAATATCAAGATGGAAAGTTCAAGTTAAATTCAAGTTCTACTAAAGTTCTAGTAAATGATTAAGCTTTATCAAAAAAATTCAAGCTCTATTGAAGAATCTAATAAAAGATTAAGCTACATAAAGTTCAAACATCAAATCTATTTCAAAGTTTAGTCATTTCAGGTATTATGAATCCTAGAAAGACTTTAGGTTTAGGTACTTTCAAAATTTACTTTAAATGGGTTTTTATGCTTATAGTTGGCTAAGGATCGACTAACGTACGTTGTGGCTTGACTAGTCTAAGAATTTTTCGACTAGTCCTAGTTCAAATCGAAGTAAAACGAATTTTCTGTTACACCTAAAACTAGTGGAGGAGACTGCTCGACCAGTTGAAGGTGGGCCTTCGACTAGTCGAGGGTTACTCGACTCGAAGTCTAGCAACTGAATCAGTTCGGATTTCTTGCACCCTCGACCAGTCGAACAGGACCCTCGACCAGTCGAACAGGGCCTTCAACTAGTCAAAAAATTGTTTTATCTTATCGCACTCAAATTTAAAAATTTGTTAGAATGAAATTCGGTTCTTAGACGAGTCGAAGCAACAACTTCTTTGCCTATAAATTGAGGCTTTCTCTCAATCTGAAAATATAATTCAAGTCATCAAATCCTTTTACAAGAGAGAGAGAAGTCTCTGTTATACTCAAGCTATTGCACAGTATTTATTAAATATTTTTAATAGCTTTTTTAGTTAATTCCTTGATCTCTTATTCTGTCAATTTCATTTTATAAAGAGAGTAAATATTCTTCTTTTTGAGATCTTAAAGGAATTTAAATAAGTAGTCATTGGTTTAAATTTATTTAAAATCAATTTAAAACTATGAACCCTTGTTTATATGACTGAACATTAAACGATTTACATTCAAGAGAAGTGGTTCTACGGCTACATCGACAGATATATCTTCAAACGAGAAGATAAATATATATTTTTTTTGTATTTTGATTTTATTTAGATAGCCAGAAAATCTCATTTGGTTTTCCTGAGATAGCCAAAAAATCTTAGTGAGGAGTTTTTTTTGTTTGTGATAGTCTTCTAAAATCACAACTGTATCAGGTTTTAAGGTGTTCTTGTGAAAACCTTATTTATAGTGAATGTCAATATCACATGGATGGTGATTATTGGGAGTGGAGTAGGTGTGACTATTTGAGAATAGTTGTTAACACATCGAACCACTATAATTCTTGGTGTTGTGGTGAATGCCTTTTTATATTTATGTGGTGAATGGTTGTAATATCTTTAAGCTAAAGTGGTGAATGCTTATAATAGTTTAGCTTTTATTGACTCTTGCTTGGTTTGGAGTTTTGATTCTTATAAGTTTCGTGAAATAAGATTGTGTTGTCCTACGAACCAGTTTGAATTAATGTTTCAATACTAGTGCAATTGGGATCTTTTATTTATTCACTACCCCCACCCCCCCCTTATATATGATCAAACTTCAGCCCCACTAGACCTTAAATTAGCCCCCCCCCCTTTATATATGATCAAACTTCAGCCCCACTAGACCTTAAATTAGCCCAATTAATCCCACAACCCAACCATCTATCCAATCCCATTACTTATCTTATGTCCAACTTTTAAAGGATCAAACAACGTAAAAACAACAAAACATTAGTTTCATTTGAAAGTTTATTAACTGAATGATAAACTAAAGTACATGTGAATCCAACACTATATAATAAAGATATGGATGAGTTAGTAAATGCCTATTAAACGTAATGTGATTTCACCATTCCCAAACAAAGAGCAACTCTTTCGATTACGTGTTAAGGTATATTTTTAATGGTTATTAGATTAGGTAATTTATTCTCATTTGTCGAATATTTCGTCACTTATTTCCTATTAATTTAGGTCTCGAAGTGGTGAACTTGTATTGTTTGGGTTTGTTAATAAAAATGCTCTCTTACTCAAGAAGTCATAGGTAATTATTTTATGAAAAAAAATTAATTTACACTTTTCTATGTGTGAGATTGAGATTCTTTTTACTGAACCACTCATGGAAATCCAATTTTAAGGTTTTGATTTCTTGTTACTATGTTGCTTGCAGGGTACGCTGATCAACATAATTCGTTGCTCCAATCACAATATCAGTTTATACCTTATCAACTTCCATCGTTGACTTTCCACCATCATCCCTGACAATCGTTTGTGTCATTGTAGAGATACAAACGACTGTCATAACTTGTACAAGTGATGTATTGGCAAGAAAGAAGGTGTGGCACCATAAGTTGTAATGTGGTTGCTCGTTGGTGATCAATTCACTTCTCTATATTTTCAAGATAATTTTAGTAATTGAATAAAATTATTTTTTTACAGCCATTGTTGTGTACAGTCACAGGCTTTTTTTTTTTGTCTTAAGGCTAGGTTAGATCTTATTTGGAGTCTATAAATAATTGCTAAATGAATGAAGTGAACTATAATTTTTAACTCTTGCCCGGGTGGTAGACTCTTGGGAGTTTCAACTCCCGGTCAAGGGTTCGACTACCCATAGGTGGTGAAATTCCACCAGCGTGAGTGTGTGGGGTAAAAAAAAAAAACTATAACTTTTAACCCCCGGGTCCTTACTCTTGCTCGGGTGGTAGACTCTCTGGAGTTTCAACTCCCGGTCAAGGGTTCGGGTACCCATAAGTGGTGAAATTCCACTAGCGTGAATGTGCAGGGGTGTGTGTGTGTGTTTAAAAAAAAAAAAACTATAAGTTTTAATCAAGAATTTTATTTTATTTATTTATTTATTTTTACAATAAGTAGATCCTGCCATAAAGATCTCATCTAAGTAGTTTGAGTCAGTCCTTAGACGGGAGCTGCCTTTATGTTGAGTCAAATAGTTGTTTGTCCATAGATTCTAACACGGTTTTAAGACTTGTATTACTTAGACTCATTGGATCTGATGGGTTTAGGTGGCTTAGATGAGTTTCAGAGGTAGTTGGGGAACAATGGAATTTATGTTGGTCACAAGAATCCAAGCTTGCCTTGCCAATTTTAATGGAATGTCAGATTTTGTAAAAGACAATGCTTTAATACCATGAAATTTTTTAGATAAAAAGAGTCGGGTAGTAGAATGAGAGTTACTAAGTTAATGAGGGAGAAGGTGGAGAGCAGCTACTTCCCACCAATTTTGTTGCGGAAAAATGCATGTATGTAATTAATATAGGCGAGGCCAAAAAAAAAAAAAAAGGATTAAACAAGAAGTCAAATTAGTCAAACAAAAATAAGAGCTAAAATACACAAGGATTTATTTGGTTTGATAATATGCCCATTTCACAGGACAGTAATAAAGCTTTTTTTTTCACTAAAAATAAAATAAACAAATATATAAAAATTACTTTTCTTCTACCGGTACAATAAATCTTATACTAAGGAATACTGAAAAAGATGAATACAATAGAATATAATATATTTTTTTTTCCTAGCATTGGCCTCTTTATATGGACCACCACACAAGAGAGCATATCAGACAGCTTAGAAGAAATAAGCTTCACCACATGCGATCGTATGTATTAGAGAAAGAGAGAGGAGCTAGAGAGGAACTCTCATTCACACCACATTTTGCACCCACATGTGGGAGACTTCTCTCCACATGATAGACTTTAGGTCCATTTTTACTATGATCTAGGGTCGTGTTGTTATAGAAATGAGTCGGGGGTGAGTGGACCCAATTTACCTAAGTAAAGGCGACCCATTTGGCTAACTAGCCGGGCGTTGTGCCCAGCCCTGATCTAGTCTGAGACGGCTTCCATTAGTCGCACAGGTCCCATCCGAGTCTTAAAATCTTGATTTCTAATGATTTTGCCCGTCGACTAACACGAGACATGGTCTGATTTTTTTGCAAGTTGGTCTTCTTGGCGGGCCACTAATGTCTTACACCATTGTATATTGAAAAAATCATTAACAGTGAATTATCATTTTTAATACAATAGATCAATGGATTTTTCACATCCAAATAATTGCACGGAATTTCATGCAGTTTACTGATCACGTGGGCCGAAAAAAACTTGAAATGAACAGTCTAAAAAAGCTGGCTAGTGGTCCCAATTCATAGTACATATGGCCCACCAAGTGATGAGACTGACCTGTACTTGGGTCAGAGCACATACTCGGTGGGACCCACCTAATGCATGGCTTTCATATCCACACGTGCCATACATTCAAATGGGAGGAGACATAGCAAATGGCCATATTTAATGCTTGTGAATATTATTTTTTTTATAAAATAGACATCAGACATTCTACAAAAAGCATTTCACATTTAATTTATCTATGAATATGTTTGAAATTCATTGATTTTTTTCTATTTTCTTATAAAAATAAATAAAATCATAAGATTTTGAATCTTTAGTACAATAACGAAATTTATGATATGTATCTTGGAAGGATTCTCTTTAAATGAAATTCATTTGGGTGATCTTATATTTCTTGACTGGACGACTTCTACTAAAGATCTTGTCCATTGATTTTTGCATTTCATTGACTAGATGGTTTGGATAATCTGATCCATACGATTCTCTCATGGTAACCTCGAGAGAGTGGAGTGTAGCTGATGGACGTTCCAGATAGGCTGTCTAAGCCCACTAACTTAGCAAGGAATTATAGGTTCTTATAGTTTGCCACAAGTCCCTTCTCCATGGTGAGGGCCATCAGATCAACGGTTTGGATTCCTCAACTATTGTCCTCACGTGTAGGATCATGTGTCTCAGCTAAAATCAGGCGTCATTGATGGGACAGCGGAAATTCATAAGATCCACCCCGTCCATCAGGAACATGCCTCATGCCCACGTTGGAACCCACAAATCATGACCGTCCACAACTCAGGTAGGCCACACCTGATGGAATGCCCACTATTAGTTTTGTGTAGAGCCACCATGGGTGTTCATATCCTATCCCATCCGTTCATCTGATTTGACTCATCAGCATTAAATAACCACCCATTAATTACAGTATTCCAAAGCTCAGGTGGGCCATACCATGTGAACTTAGTGATGTTTTTAAGTATACTTTTATAGAGTGGCCCACCTTAGTGTTCAATCAGCATGGTTTTTATAATATAAGCCAAACAAGGTATGATGCACTGATGGACAGGATGGATTTTGTATATGTTAAGTGGTTTCCCAATATTAAGGAATTGACCCCGTAGAAAAATCAAAGTGGCCCCACCCATGAACATGTATTTATATCAAACGGCTGTAAATGAATGCCGAATATAAGGAATGCCGTGGAGCTGGTGATCTCCATTAAACACTCATATAAAGAGATCATACAACATATGTACGGATTAGGTATAACCAGCCGTGTGGTGAAAAATATCCTTGTTGTTTCATGTTTTATCCGTAGCGGGTGGGATTAAATTTTGAATAGTCGACAACAAAAGCGATCATTTTGGCCATTTACACGTTAAATGTCGGATGTGTCAACAGGACGAACACAGTTGGGCCCACCCTGCACAAAATAATGGAATGTCTGGAACCCTACTACCGTCCTTATTCAACATACGATATATGTGACTACCGTCCTTATTCAACATACGATATGTATATGGGAAGTGGTTCTATTCAGTCGAATTGTGTGGGCCCCACTGTGATGTGTGTCGAACATCTACCCCATCAGTCAGATGCACCATTCCATGGTGGGCCATGGGCTTAAAAATCAAGTCAATCCATGACTTGGCTGGGCCACACAGTTGAGAGAAGTTATCCTCCCATTAAAACATTCATTATTATTTATTGGACCCATCGAGATGTGGTTCACAAATCCAGCCCATCTATTGTGTGTGTCCCACTTGGATGAGGGGTCAGACCAAGTTTCAGCCGCATCCAAACTTAAGTAGGCCCCACCAAGTACTTTTATATGTTTTAGGCGTGTCCACACATGGTTTTGGATAGTGTGGCCCACCTTAGTTCCGTATATGGGTGATTTTTGGGATATCCCTGTAATCTAAAGGAGATGCATGATGTTGATTTTCAACACACAACACGATGAGGCCTATACTGATCGACCTCATGGTAACTTCCCATGAGGTCGAAGTTACCATGAGGAGTTAGACCAAGTTTCAGCCTCATCTAGAACCTAGGTAGCCCCATCAAGTACTTTTATATGTTTTAGGCATGTCTTCACATAATTTTAAATACTATATATGGCCCAACTGAATTCCGTATATGGCTGATTTTTGGGATATCCCATAACCTAAATGGGACACATCAAATGCATGGTGTTGATTTTCGACACACATCATGGTGGGGTCCACACAGCTTGACCTCATGAGAAGTTCCCATGAGATGAGATGGATGTTGACACTCACATTGCTACCAAAGCTATGGGCTCGGACATGAACGAGTCTGATTCAGTTGGATGCCACTGCCCAACTCAGTCCAAGCTATGGATTGCCCGCTCATAGAGTGAAACAACTAGTCCGAGTTGACTCGGACTAGAACGAGTCTGATTCATCAGTTCGATCCCACTGCCCAACTCAGTTCAACCAGGACAAGGCACCATCATTCAGGACAAGAGTCAGTCCCAGTCACCGAGTCGAAAACCATGGCTCAAACCCTTCAACAATCGCATGAGGCCCAACTGATGAGCGTATCACCAGATATTTGTGTATTGATCATATCCATGGTAGAGGCCACCTTATGCACGGCACAGATGTCTTGTACACTTGCTAGTTTGGCACGTGTGCTGCATGTAAAGGTGTGTTGCTACGAAGGGTGCATGTGGGGCCAAGAAACTTGGTGCCATTTATTTCCGATACAAACTCACCTATGGTAATTACGTTTTACCCATGGACCTATTGTTAAGATTATAATGTTAAGTGGTGGCCACAGCATATATATATATATATATATATATGGAAATGGTACTATGAGGTCGACCTTATGGGGTCAAGCTGTGTGGGATCAACCATGATGTGTGTCAAACATCAACACCATCAGTCAGATGCACCATTAAATGGTGGGTCACGGGCTTAAAAATCAAATCAATCCATGACTTGGGTGGGCACACTACTTACAATGGCCCAGAAGAATTTTAGATCGGGGTGAAAATTATTCATATGAGGTTTCACGGGATTCCGCATCACATTGACCGTTCAGATTAGACACCTATGGCACGTGTGCAAAGGTGCGCATGTGCGTAGGTGCGCAGGGGAGCATGACTCTATATATATATATATATATATATATATGGCTGGGTCGGGCCAGGTTGAGTCGGGTTTCGAACCACCATCAGTCAGATGCACCATTAAATGGTGGGTCACGGGCTTAAAAATCAAATCAATCCATGACTTGGGTGGGCACACTACTTACAACAGTTAAGAGCAGATACCCACCCATTAAAACATTTATAATCATTTATTAAGCCCACCGAGATGTAGTTCACAAATCCAGCTCATCCATTGTGTGTGTCCCACTTGGATGAGAGGTTAGACCAAGTTTCCGCTGCATCCAAAACTCGGGTGGAATTCACCAAGTGCTTTTATATGCTTTAGGCATGTCTTCACATGGTTTTAGATGATATGGCCCTCCCGAGTTCCATATACGGCTGAATTTTGGGTTATCCCGTAACCTAAACGGGACCCATCAAATGTACAATGTTGATGGTCAACGCACATCATTGTGGGGCCTACAGAGCTCGACCTCATGGTACCATTTCCCATATATATATATATACAGAAATGGTTTCCTGCGCACAAGGCCACATGGGGATTTTATGTGAGCTTTTCATATGAGCTATTAGATTATACTCACGGCTGGGATTCAGCAGCCATGAGAACGAGAGAGCCTCCAAAATAATGACTCGCGGTGATACTTTTGCCCTGTCATGGGGATTGCATGCCGTACGTAACTCGAAAGCTATTGGACGGTGCTCTTTGGTTCGATCATGATGTACCTATTTTATCCTTGCCGTTCATCTAACTTTCCAGATCATTTTCAAGCATGAGCCCAAAAACAAAGTAGATCCAAATCTCCAATGGACCTCCATGTAGGAAAATAGTTGTGATTGAACACCCATCGTCAAAAACTTCCTAGGGCCCACTATAATGTTTATTTGCTATCCAACCTATTTGTTAGGTCACACATACATGGATGATGAGAAAATAAAAATATCCAATTCATCCAAAACTTGTGGCTCTCAAGAAATTTTTAACAATGGGCCAATGATTCTCATCGTTAAAACATTCGTAGGGCCCACCGTAATGTTTACTTTCCATCCAATCTATTCATCAAGTCACATAGACCTAGATGAAGAGAAAAAACAAATATCATTTTAATCCATGATTTTTGTAACCTCGAAAAGGGTTTCAATGGCAGGCGTTCAATCCCCCACTACTTTTTATAGTGTGGTCCACTTAGTTTTTGGATCTGTCTTTTTTTGGCTCAAGTATTAAGACTAGATCACCAAGCGGACGGACGGTTTGGATATAACTCATATCTCATGATGAGACCCACATAACTTGGTGGCATCAACACACCAGCCACATCGGTGGTGTGTGTGTTACACTAGCCAATCCACTTCCTTAGCACATGATGAAATTGGATTGCATATTGAGTAACTCAGTACGCTTTTATTGTTATAAGTAGACTCTGTTGGGACCACCCTAAATGTATATGGTTTATCCACGCCGTCCATCCATTTCTTCATCTCATTTCAAGGGTTGAGCGCAAAATTGAAGCATATTCAAATCTCAAGTGGACCATACCATTGAAACAATGGAAATAATGATTTCCATCATTGAAACTTTTCTAGGGCCCACAATAATGTTTATTTGTCATCCAACCTGTTCATAAGATCACATAGATATGGATGAGGAGAAAAATGCAAATATTAGCTTGATACATAACTTCTGTGGCCCCCAAGTATTTTTCAATGGTATACATTTAATTCGCACTGTATCCTGTGATGTGGTCCACTTGAGGTTTGGATATACTTTATTTTTGGCATCAAGCCCTAAAACTATCTGTTAAAATAAATGTATGAAGTGGATAAAATACATAGATCACGGTGGGCCCCCCACTGCAGGCAACGACAATGATGGTGGAGCGATTGGTGTGATCCAACGACTTTTATTCCAACACAAATAAATGTTGCATGCGGTCATGCTTCATGTGGTGTGGTCCACTTGAGCATCCGATGTGCCTCATTTTTTTAGTTCATGCACTAGAATAATCTATCCAAAAATATAGACGAGGTGGATAAAACATATAGATCATAGTGGGCCCCAAATAGGCACCACTGGAACCGTCCGTCTCTAGCTATGTCCCGGTGAAATCATATTGCGTACTGAGTTACAGAGTAGGCTTTTATCATGTTGAGCAAAATTACGTTGGGCCCACCGTGAATGTGTGTGGTTTATCCACGCTGTCCATCTATTTTTCCGGCTCATTTTATGGGTTGAACCCAAAATTGAAGCATATCCAAAGCTCAAGTGGAGCACGCCACAGGAAACAATGTGAATTGAATGTCCACCTTTGAAAAATTCTTCTGGCCAGAGAAGTTTTGGCTCAAGCTGATATTTATGTTCATCTGTGTAATCTTATCTAATAAAATGGATGAACAGAGTGGATAAAAGAGGTAAATTATAGTGGGCCTCACAGAGTGTACTTAGTACGGTAAGCATACTTGGTTACTCACTACATAATGAGCTTCCGTCCTGATGGGGGTGGTACCCATGCATCCAGGGGATACGGATTGCCTTCTGAGGCAGCGTCACTGGATGGCTACTATAGGGTATTTTGTGGGGCCCACCATGATGTACGTGTTTAATCTATGCCGTCCATTTATTTTGAATGCTTATTTTAGGGCATGACCTAAAAACTGAAATTGCGGTAATGACCACTTTAGTAGAAGTAGGAATATGCCAAGGCGTCATAGAGGGTAGTGAATAGGACTTTTTAAACTTTTCTAATGATTTAAAACCTATCAACCCTGTCACACCCCAAACCCGAAAATTGGGCTCACAAAATTCTCAATTGGCGAATTCGGTACTGACAGCCTCTGTAGTACCCCATTCTCGGCTCCCAGCACCCATACACCAGATTCCGATCTTGGGATCCTACAAAGAGGATTTTTCAATGTACATTTGTATCATAAGAAGCATAACCACAAGTATACCCAAATCACAAAGGCAACATCATCATCACATATCCACTAATATAAACATTTAAGTACAATGCTGAAAAGGAAAAATACATATATCAAAAATCATATGCTCCAGAAATCTGCTGCACACTCCAAGTTCAACGCTATTGCAACCTAACGTCACCTGCACGCATCTATCGTGCATAAGCTTATAAAAAGTTTAGATGGTGGTGAAAGTGTGTGCGATGCACGTGCCAAGCATATAAATATCAGAGTAAGTGAAAATACTGGCAATTTATAAATCATACAATATCAGAGTAATACGGAAACATGCTGGTAAGTCCATAAATATCATCAGCCTTATCCAGGTTATGTGATGTAAAAACATAATAGGCCAACATCATATACTGAGGAAATAATGTAGATCAGCTATGCAATGCGGAGACATAATAAGCCAAATATTAGATACCGAGTCCACGAATATCGTCAACCTTAATAAGGTTATGCAATACAAAAGCACAATAAACCAAATGCTATGTGCTGAGGATGCAATGCAATATGCGACGCGAATGAAATGACCAAACTGGAGTGTGAAGTTGGGATGATAGTACGTAGTATCGCAGGCTACGGGGTCCACCACAAGTGACTTCTATCCAAACCAGTCACATACCTAAATTTGGATAGTCAGACTCAATGTAGTAAACTCCTGATCTCAGGTTAGTCGGGTGCCCCAATCGAAATCCTAGCGATTGTGAAGGTACACTAATAAATAGTTTGCATCACTAGCCCGAGTGGATAGTGAATGAATGAATGAATGAATATGCAACTCCTGCTCAATAAGTCCACATATCAGTACCGTACATCTCTAAGATCATCACCGGGGTCTATTACACTTTACGCCAGCTTGTCGCGCCTATCCAAGCGCATAACTGGGTAAGTGGAAGAGACCTCACTATTCGTTTGCCAATATTGGGCCTGACTCATTTATAGCAGACTCATTCCTCAAGCTGGTCAAACTCAACCTAGATATTGTCCCCTCACTTAGGCGAGTAAGGTCACACCTCCTCCCAACCGACCACGAAACAGCAGAAGACGCGGCTTACTGGTATACGACCCTCATGCGCTCATATATATCCACTCGGTCCAGACGTTGGGGCGTCTCTTGGCCACGGAGGTTTAGAAATTTTTACCTAGGGACATCTATGGCGCCCGTATGCTAGAACCAAACATTTTCGGTATCTCATCTGGCCATCTACGATATGCCTGTAGAGGCCACGGCCTGATGTCGCTAGGGTGTATGGTAATCATATCACAAAATGCAAGATGCATGAGTCATACCATCCAGTCATGCAGCAATCCTGCGCATACCGTGCACTCATGTGAGTAATTCCATCTCTCAGGGAGTCCCATAAACAACTTACCCTATAGCATATGTAATGGTCAATCACATCTCATAACAAACATGCAGATAATGCGTATGGGCATGGATCGTGAAGCTATACTAAGCATGTTATAAGATGATGTACTCTCCCCATATCAAGCAGTGGCCCACATAAACATCATTACATACATTATAGTGAAGTCACACATTACATCGGTCCGCACATTCATCACATTGGGCCTCACTCAAGGGCCACATATATACCACATCGAGCCCTGCCATACGGGCCACAAATACATCACAATGGGCCTTATCAAATGGGCCACAAATACATCACAACAGGCCACATACCTAAGCCTAATACACATCACAATGGGCCGCTTAATGATCCGCACCAATGAGTCTCATAAACATCAAGTGGGTCGCATCAATGGGCTGTACCAATGGGCCTCATATACATCAAGTGGGTTGCATCAATGGGCCGCACCAATGGGCCTAGAAAAGTGGATGAACTGTGTGCATGCAACACACACATCATGGTAGGCTACACAAACGAACGACATAGATATACAATACATGCATCAATGGTAGGCCCCACGTGACACCGTCCAAAGGTGGATGGTGTGAATATAGAATACGTACACCAAGGTGGGCCCCATCACATGGACTTAATATACATAACAAGTGGGCCCCGCATACGCAACAAATGGGCGACCACCAGATGGGCAACACGGGTACAATATACATCGCAGTGGAGCCCATGGCACCATCCAAACATTGTCCATGTAAATCAGCACTGTCCAAACATTGTCTATGTAAATTAGCACTGTCCAAACATTGTCCAGCACCGTCCAGCACAATCTGGATGGTGTGGATGAAACAAATATATAACGGTGGCCCACAGAACTTGCTGATGTGGTACAACAATTACATAGCTGGAGTGAGGTACACCAATCAATCTGCCCACAACAGGTGGGTCACACATCCCTGGACAGATGGACGGAGTGGATATAGAATAAATACATCAAGGTGGGCCACGTTGGACGACCTAGATGAAACATATATACCAGGTGGGTCCACACGTGTGGGACCCACAAGAAATGAATGGACGATGGGATATAACATATACCTCGTGGTGGGATCCACCATCCACGTGGCTAGATGGTGTGGTTCTCACACGCCACATGGTGGGCCACAAAACTTGCTGACGTCCTGTAGTGGGACCCACTGCTGGATGGTGCAGATAAAACCATACAGCATGGTGGGCTCCACGACCACGTGGCTGGGTTAGATGGCGTGGGAAAAACACATACATCATGGTATCCCTCACAGCACCGTCTAGATGGACGATGCAAATAACACGTACATCATGGTGGCCGGTGCAGATCACATACATCATGGTGGCCACCCACCATCCAGAGAGAGATGAACGATTAGGATATAGAATAAATACATCAAGGTGGGTCCCACCCACACGTATGGGGTGGGCCACGCCCTAAACAGATGGACGGGGTGGATATAAAACACATACCTCGTGATGGACCTACAGAACTTGCTCCGTCAATAGCAGCTCCAATTGCTGGCCGTCCAGCAGATGGACGGCCCAGATGGATCACATGCATGGGGGTGGGGTTCCACATGTGTGGGGCCCACCAGGTTAGCATCATGCTAACATTTGTATTTTCCTTTCTCCCAGCGTCCAAAGATCGGATAGACAGCATGGGTTCCATCCACGCATCAGGTGGGTCCCATCTAGATGGACGGACAGTGTAGATGAAATTCACACGCAAATGGGTCCCACGTAGCTGGATGACATGGATCATCATAGGTGAGCCATCATAAAAAATATATATAGAGAAAGAGAGAGAGAGAGAGAGAGAGAGAGAAGGGGAGGGACCCCGCCACTATGGGCCCTCCCTATACAATGCATACATCAAGATGGGTCCCACCATAAGTAGGCCCTCAAATCATCAAAACCAAATGCTTATGAACACCCACCTTTGATCTCCTCTTCCTTTTTCCACCAACGCATTCTAGAGTTCCAAGGGATGCGATTCAACGGTCGACATGATCTTTGGAGGGTGGGATTAAGTGGTAGGAAGGTGAGCCACACTAGCTTTTCCTCTTCTCCTATGGAATGCTTGGACGTTGGGTTGCTTGGGAGAATGAGAGAGAGATGAGAGAGAGGTTGTAACAGAGAGAGAGAGATGGGTGAGTGATGGGTATACTTGATAGGTAAGGGTTGTAAGAGAGAGAGTTGACTTTGGGGATGGTGTTGTACTTGACATTTGATGTGTGATGTGTACTTGATTGATGAGATATATTCTCTTAAAATTTACAACGCGCGGCATTTTTCTCGAACTGAATGCGGGCCCACATCTCCTGGCCTGGGTATCGCCTCAGCATGTGAGACGCAACGTCGGAACCACGACGATGGCGCGGTCACAAGGGTACAAGTATTCGGTCGAGCTAACTCTGGAATACAGGATACGATTCATGGTCTCGTGCAATTGCTATCTATGCGTTGCAGGTCGCCGGAATTCGAATGGGAGGACCGTGGAAACCTATGGAACGGTACTAAAATTTACAAAACAGATAAGGGAAGAGGAAACATCATCAAGTATATATGTCAAGTCACAATCCGATATCATCGAATGTCCATCGATATTATTAAGATTTGAAATTTGAAGATATCGAGCATTGAAAATCACATAATTTTTCTTAACTGCTTACTGGACACAAACTGACCAGATGTCGATTTTATCGAGCCGTTTTGAGGAACTCGAGATTTGAAAGTCAATGATATCGATACTGCCATCGATTCATCGAGAATTCAGTCCAAGATTCATTTTTGTTGCTGGACATTTAAAGTCCTCATTTTAATAACATCGAGTGAGTTTCGAGGACATCGATAAAACAGTTTTCACACCTTAAAACCTATGTTGTTTTAACTATTTTTAAGGGTTTTATATACCTAGTGTTTTGGGACATGGGATGTGAGGCTAAGTTTACCTTTGAAGAGATCTAAAGTCACATCCAGTTGAGGCAGACACTTGAATGATCTTCCTGTGGGGCTCACTTGTCTTGCTGACTCAACACTCACACTAATTGACAAATCAGGGTACTTTCAATCTCCTCCTTTGTCAATTATGTGACAAAACACCTTAAATCCTATAACAACATCTAGACCAACACCTTAAATTGTGTGTACATAAATCTTTACACAATTTTACAAAGCTACTACAAGTTTAAAAACACAGATGTATCTGCTCCCCCTATCTTCTTACAGCTGCTCCCCCTAATACCTGCACCACCATACATACATAGATATTCTCCATGGTGGGATCTGTTCTCCCCCTTTTTGTCAATCATTGACAAAGGCAATCATGAACCAAAATAACATGAATGACTGAAGTAAGAGCATACAGACATGGGAGAATCAAAGCTAAAGGAGAGCAGTGATGTCTTAAGAATAACAAAACGGTTTTAACTATGTAGAAACCACAAGATAGCTCACAATAGTAGTCAAAATAATATATACTAGTTGCATTCATCATTCCATAGCTATGCAATATAAATTCAAATAAGATAATTCATGAATATCCTGAGCACATAAAAATGACAGAGAAAGGGCATCAAAGAACACACTGCCCAAGTTTGGTAGGATCCAACCATCCAAAATAAAATATCCAAAATATGCTGCCTAAGCTTGGCAGAATTAACAATCCACAAACACACATTCAGCCCATCCATGGGCATAAAAAAAACCACCGTATTTTCCTCCTTTAGAGGACAACAATCACAGTAAAAGAAACTTGTTAGACTGTCCACAGTTAGCTGGCCATCACATACACTCATAAGATCACTGGGCATTCAAAAAATATCCTTGCCCATACGCAGAGATGAGTAGATGGTGTATGTGGCGGCACGAAGGCTATTGACACTATGGTGGAGGGGCTGATGAAGACGGTGCGGTATCGTCTCATCAGCATGTCACCAGATTAACCAGTTGCTGCACTGTTTGCTGCACCCCAGCCACCAATCTTTCCAGGACAGTGAATTGTTCATTCATTATTTCCTTCATCTGAGTTACTTCTCGCAACGTCATCCTGATCTAATCTTGATGTAGTTTGAATCTTTTGGTCTGCACAGGGTTGCTTGGAGGCGAAGCTTGCTGCGATTCGAGTGGGTCTCCTTCGGTCTGTGCTACTCCTTCACCCATTTCACCTTCTTCATGAATCTCCTCCTCAGGTTGATCTTCTGGATATTGATGAAACTTCAAATCCATCTTCCTAATATTAACTTTGTTGAAATGTTGGAGAGGTAGCTCTTGATCAGTTGTCAATGGAAGATCGATCTTATCACTTAGCACATGAACAATCCGAGAGAAGGGTAGATGGATGTCTCCAGAAGTGTGAATGGCAGACACTAGCTGGTGAATAATCAGAGTGGGAAGACATAGCTTGATCCCAGTTGCCACTCAATACACGATCATGACCATAAATCCTGTAAGGTCATATCGGTTTGTTCCTCTAGGGTACACATTTGTGGAAAATATGCCATACAGAATTCAGTACTTGGGAGCCATACATTTTGCCTTTAATGCATTACCCTGGTACCAAGGAATATCCCTACCCTGGCATAGAAATGACATGATCTTAGATCGAGTCATTGGATTTTTAAGATCCAGATCAGAGAGACCGACTGGAGATAGAGTGAGACCAAAAATACTTGCAATAGATTCTGAGGTAATTTCGACATCGGTATCCCCAACAGAGACAATTATGGAAAGATGTTCTACGCAAGAGAATGGCTGGAAGCAAAGAATCTATAGGTCCTTTCATTATGACATGGGCCACCAAAATCGAGCATAGGCAGCCAATCTATTGCAGCCAACAAAGGTTACAAGTTGTAGGGTTTAAGGCAATCCCTATCAACTTTACGTTCATGCACTAACTGTCTCTCAATATATTTGGCCAGAATAGGATCTACTGCAGCAGCAGGAGGAACAAGTGCGGCACTTTGAGACCCACCACGGGATGTTTGTCTGAAACTTCGCTGGCATGTTGGGGTCCCTTGATCAGAAGCCCTTGCCCTGTCTTTAGGTGCAAGGATTTTATGTCTGGAGGATCTTGAGGATTCCCAAATAACAAGAGTTTTTTCTTTGTCCTTCCCCGTTAAACGTTTTTCAACTAAGAATGGGGTGACAGAGAATGGAATTTGATAGAAGATTGAAGGATTTAACCACGAATTGATGATTCTCTAGACAGTACTTCTCACCTTATTCTAGAAGTACCCAAAGTTACAAGATGCAATCTTGAGAAATCAAGAGAATAGACAAGGAATTACCAGATTTGGGTGATCTTGGAAGGCTCATGGATGAAAAAACTTGTAAAACAGCAGAGGAGGACAAGTGGGAGAGAGAAAGACGAGCATCGAGTAAGGAAATGAATTTTTCTCGCTCGTTCGCCTTTTATCAGGCGGTAACCTTCGATATCATCGAACTTGGTTTCGATGATATCGATATACCCTAATCGATGTTATCGGTGATGAGTTTGAGAGCAGACCAATTGACCCACCATTTCAAATTCTTGAGAGGTCGTCAATGGGATCGATGTGGTTTCGATGATATTGACGACTCGTTCGATTCAACGATTCACTTATCGAGAAGAAAGATCGGACATGTTATCTCTAGTTTTCAATAACCTTCCATATATGTATATCTTCAAATATTTTCATATCAGCTTCAGTATGCAATCAAAATTTTTACAAAAAGTTGTAACATCAAAATTTGTAAACATCAATAATGTTTATGCATAAAAAGAAGTTCCTGAGGTATAGAAGCCTCTAATATATCATGATAATCATCAAAAGTGCATCATTTGCATGTATTCATCCAGACTTAGATGTTATAGCCTGGACATGTTTTCCGTGCTCAATTGTTACTAAGCATATGGATCAAGCTTTCCATTGCCTTTGATGACATAACAGTGGTCACTTGTGCAAAGACCCTCCATAATGGATTTTCCTGGTAAGTCCAGGATCTTGCACT
This sequence comes from Magnolia sinica, assembly GCF_029962835.1. Lineage (NCBI taxonomy): Eukaryota > Viridiplantae > Streptophyta > Magnoliopsida > Magnoliales > Magnoliaceae > Magnolia > Magnolia sinica. The sequence continues at coordinate 56,274,119 of NC_080589.1, read as the reverse complement.
TTAATTTGACAAAAGTAATCACATGTTTGTTGTTACATATTTGAGAAATGCTTAAAAGATTGTGAGTCAGTCTTTCTACTGGGTTCCTTCTGAGTCCGATCACCAAGTCGGGGGTGTGACATCAACGGTGCTTCCATCACCATAAGTGATTATCCCATCATTAAGATTTGAGTAATTTGAGAGAAGGGATTTGTCACCCGTGACATGTCTTAAGCACCCGCTGTCTAGGTACCATTTAGTACTAGTGCTTGTTGAATGATTTGAGTGAGTAACAAGACAATTTTTCGTTTCTTTCACTACCCATGTTGTGACAGGTTTTCTTGAAGATTTGTCAGGAACATGTTTAGGTACATTAGGTAACTGAATCATTTTTCCTTGTTTCATTATATCATTTGTTTTTTGATTCAGGTTAGCCACTTCATTCAATAGCTCATTCATTCTCTTGGTCATTCTGGGTGGAGATGGATGTGTTTTACTTCTTATCGTGTTGTTTAGTGGACTCTTGGCATTCTATGCTGTTTTTCTGGTTTGTCTGTATTTATCAATATGATTCGGACCGGAATTAGATTGAGTCCACCTAGGAGTAATACATTCAAATTTAAAATGGCCTGAGTCTCCACATGAATGACAGATAGAAGTAGCTTTTGTTTTACTTCCTAATGTAGCTAATTTCGCAATCATTGGTGCTACATTTTTGGAACTTGGTTTGAATTTTTCATATCTTAATCCACTCTTGTCTTTTTCAGGTCTTCTCATCTCTAAGAGTTTTTCTAATTTTTCACTACGCTGGGAAAATTTGTAATTTAGTTCAACAGACTTCCTAGATTGTTCTGCATTAAACCTAAGTGTACGGTTTTCATTCTTAAGATGCATATTTTCATCTTCCAATAGTTCAATCTATTTAGTCAGTTTTAAGGATTCAGATTTGAGGGATAAATTGATTCTTCCAGCTTGTCATTTTCCGAATGGTATTGAAGAAGATCATTGATCAGGTGGGTATTGATATCTGAAGTTTTATCCAGATCCATTTGCGGCAATTTATTTTTAGTTTCATTCATCCTAAGTCTTTTAAGGATCTGGATGCTATGTATATAAAGTTGATTTTAGGCATCCTATAATTTATCCTTCTCTTCCTCTTCTTCTTCTTCTTTGTCATCATCAGATGGAAATGTCTCTTCAATCCAAGGTTTATTGATTTTCTCAAGTATCACTGGAATGTCGGTAGATGTGGAGGCCATGAGTATTTTCAGGGATTTTTAGTCTCCATCACTTTTTGAATCACTAAGGTCAGAGTTTGAATCTTTAGTGTCATCTCAGGTTGTAGCCATGGCCTTTCCTTTGGATTTTCTGTTGGGGCATTCAGTGGACAAATGTCCAAATTTTCTATAGTTGTAACACTGAGGTTCTCTGGACTTTTTGAAAGGTTTGCCTATATTGTGCTTATTGTCCATCTGTTTGCCTCTAAATGGCAGACCACGTTTGTTATTGAAAAATCTAACCTTTGAGCTAAGAGAGCCACTTCCTCATCCTCATTATCCTTTTCACTTTCCTCTTACTCATTAGTAGTGTGTTTTGAGGTTTTGAGAACAGTATTCTTGGTTTTAGGAGTTTGCTTAAAGTATAGTTCAAATGTTTGTAGGGAACATACTAGTTCTTCTACTTTCATTTCATCCATATTTCTACATTCTTCAATGGTTGTAACTTTTGAGTTGAACCGTTCTGGTAAGGATCTTAGAATTTTCCTATAGATTTTGAGAACTGGAACTTTTTCTCCTAATCCACCCATGGAGTTGCAGATGATGTTCAGTTTTGTGAAAAACTCCATGAAGGTCTCATGCTCTTCCATTCTGAGACTTTCAAATTGTGATGTTAGGAGTTGAAGTTTGGATCTTTTCACTGTGCTGGTTCCCTCATGAGTTGTTTCCAACAAGTCCCATGATTCTTTATCTATTCACACATACAGATTTGATTAAAGACTTCTTTTGACACAGTAAAGTAGATAGCATTCATTACTTTAACTTCAGAAGTTTGTTTTTCTTTATTGAAGGCTGTTCACATTTCTTTGGATTTTGGTTTGATGATAGTTGTGCCATTTTCAAATACTATTTGTTCAGTTGGCGGCACATATCCTTTTTCAACAATGTCCCAAACATTATGATCTAAAGATCTCAGAAAGTAATGCATCTTAGCCTTCCACTACGCATAATTTGAATAATCAAATACAGGATGTGTAGTTACAAATGAACCCTCACCTTTGGCCATATTACCAACTTTAGTCAAAATCACTCTCTAGGCGGTGAAGCTCTTAAGAGAGACCCACTCTGATACCAAATGAAATTGCGGTAATAACCGCTTTAGTAGAAGTGGGAATACGCCAAGGTGTCTTAGAGGGGGGTGAATAGGACTTTTTAAACTTTTCTGATGATTTAAAACCTATCAACCATATCCTGAATTAATATACAAATATCAAGATTTCTTCAATGTAACTCTAATGGCTTCCAAGCCAAATAGAGGATCCAATCATAAGACTATTCAAAATATAAACAAGATGAGGAACATAGTTCATGATGGATGTGACTGTATGTGAGATATGATTCTAGATTGTTCTAGGTAATCATATAAGCATACATTATGAGAACATTCAGAGAAATCACACAAGTATTAAAGGTAAATAGCAATCCCAAACACAGTCGTTTTTATAGTGGTTAGAATATGTGTCTACTCTACTTCCGATGGACGCACTCAACCCTTGAGTGTACTGGATCTCACTAATGGAGGTTTTAAATTAAGTTCACCTCTAACCTTCACAATCTACATAAGGTCGACTCTAGGACCTACACAAGGAACCTAAACGTGTCTCCACGAGACACAAGTTTATGCCCCACACAGGAGCAAGGGTCAACACAACACCCAGGTTTTAAGCCACATAGGCCAAGGATCCATACAAGGAACCTCAAGTTTATGCCCTATACAAGAACAAAAGTCAACATACAATATCTAAGGTTTTAGGTTACACAGGTCAAGGACTTACACTAAGGACCTAAGTTTATGCTCACCAAGAGCAAGGGTCAACACACAGCACCCACACGTACTCTCCCGTCGGAGGCCTCTTATGAAGACTTGAAAAGGGTGAGAATCACCTGTGACCTAATCCTATACAAAGTAATGATTAGAAGGGTCTCTGGACTATAATGACTTACAGATAAGTAGATGAGCCCCATTTAGCACGTTAATGAAGTTCTCCTCTTTTGTTAATGAAGAATCTTTAGCTCCCTTCA